>NC_092370.1:98510468-100947968 GCF_030028105.1 Mobula birostris | reverse complement strand
ATATGCTGGGGACATTGCAGCACCAACACTTGCTCACTTCCTCAGGAGAACAGTACAGAACACAACAAACAACAGAGCGACAACAACAAAACAAGCCCCTTCCTCCCTCACACTCACCCAATTCCGGGATAGGCCGCCAATGTCCAGTTTCCAGACTTCAGCCATCAACTTCAGGACCATTGGTCAATTATTAGGCTCCGATCTTTGGTATCAACTCGCAGGTGACAACACAAATGTCAGGTAGGGGAGGTGAGTGAAGGTGCAGTGGAGATTGTGGCAAGTAAATGATAGATGGGAGACAGGCAAAGAAAAAGTGAAAAAGATAAAAAACAACAACAGATGGAGCAAGGTGGAGATTGAAGACAAATGCCAGAGGAAGATGAGCAGGAACACCAGTGTTGGATTGTGATATGTAAAGGAAGTGAGAATGGGAACCATTAGAGGAAAAGGGAGAGTTAAACGACAGTTTGAACCCAGATCTTATGTGTGAAGTTAATAGAAGGATAAGGGGGGGGGAGGGGGATAAAAATTAGAGAATTGGAGAAACAGAAGGGAAAGAAGCAGAGAAAAGTGGTTGAGGAGAGAGGGAAAAAAGAAGAAAAAGGTGTGGCAGGCGGTGTTATGTTTTGTATCTACAAAAACTAATTGAAAGAAAAACACAGGAGAGGCAGTGATAAATACTTACTCTTCAATTTTACTTTTGTGAGACATGCACATATGATGTGATGGAGTAATGATGTATGCCATTCATGTAATTTTACATAGAACCCATAATGAATCATATAAAACGAACAAGGGGAAATCTTCAGATGCTGGAAATCCAAGTACAGGTTTCCCCCGCCATCCGAAGGTAGAGTGTTCCTATGAAACAGTTCTTAAGTCGAAATATCGTAAAGCGAAGAAGCAATTACCATTTATTTATATGGGAAAATTTTGTGAGTGTTTGCAGACACAAAAATAACCTACCAAATCATGCCAAATAACACATAAAACCTAAAATAACAGTAACATATATTAAAAGCCAGAATGATATGATAAATACACAGCCTATGTAAAGTAGAAATATTTTTCCACAATCATTACTGAACTGTTCTCCGTAGCAAAACTCTCACGCAAGCGCCATCGGCAGAAAATCTCACACAAGCGCTGTTGGCAAAAACACGGCGCAAGCGTCTTCAGTAATCTTTAAACTATGAAGCTGCCAAATCATACCAAATAGCACGTAAAAATACACAGCCGATATAAAGTAGAAATAATGTATGTACAGTGTAGTATCACTTACCGGAATCGGGACAGCGCTGAGCACACTGATGATGGTGTGTTAGGCTGAGTCGTCGCAGACTGGGTGGTGCAGTGGCCCCCACCCTCCGGGCCACCAACCGATACATTGCCGCGAAGCACGCAGGGGTCCAGCGGTAGCCGGGACGCACCCAGCACATCTCTAAGAAAAAAGCCGAAATAAACATGCTAATTGATTACGTGTAGGGCGGCATCTAATTAATTGGCATGTTTATTTCGGCTTTTTTCTTAAAGATGTGCTGTGTGCCTCCCGGCTACTGCTGCATTCTCCGTGAATCGGTACAGTATCTGTCCGGGGCCCGGGTGTTGGGGTGGTGGGACACAGGGGTGTCATCTCATCGTCGATCAGGGCAGGCAGCTCATCTTCTTCTATGATTGCCCGCCTTAATGTCGAAGCTCAAGGTTTGTCGTCTGCTGTGGCTGATGGGGAAGGCTTGCTTGACTGCTGAGCCTCGCGCATTTTTCTATCATACAGTTCTTTGTAAGGACTCAAAGAATCTTGCAAATATCCCCTAAATCTATGTACCCTTTCAAAATTAAAGCCATACTTTATCATTACTCATTCGGTTTCAATTGTTATCCTTTCCTCTTCCAGTTGCATCAGCTCTTCATCTATCAGTTCTTGGTCATGGGATTCCAAAACCTCTTCAAAATCATCTTCGTCAACTTCCACAAGCCAAACTCATTTTGTCCTTGCTTCGTTCACCACGATCGAAATGCTTAATTGTGTCTAGTTTTATGTTAAGTGTAACACCCTTACGAGCTCTTTCAGGCTTTTCCGACACCATAGAACTCATCTTGCAAATGACTGCTCACGGGCTCATGTTAAAACAATGCTGGCGAGAATGCTGTTCCAAATCCGGGGAGAGCGGCTGCTCGGGGCATGCGCTGCTTTTTATCACGCGGTGATTTTTTTCGCGCGCTGAATTTTTGTTTGAGCGCTGAATTTTTTTTGTAACAGTGAAAACACCTTCTGAAAGTGAAAACAGGGTACTAACGTAGGTTTTTCGTAACAGTGAGGTTTCGTAAAGGGAATGTTCAAAAAGTGGGGGACACCTGTAACACATAAAATGCTGGAGAAACTCAGCAGGCCAGGCAGCATCTATGGAAAAGAATATAGTCAATGTTTCAGGTCGAGAACCTTCAGCAGGACTGAGCAGCAGAGATCACAGAGGGGGATCAATGAGAGAGGGTTTCACTGAACTCCGAACAAAGGGAAGATTTAACTTCTTCAGGGAAGGCATCCCTAGAAAAGACTTCGCAGTGTAGTAATCCAATCACAAACAAGAGAAAATCTGCAGTTGCTGGAAATCCAAGCAACACACAGAAAATGCTAAAGGAACTCAGCAGGCCAGGCAGCATCTATGGAAAGGAGTACAGTCGACATTATGGGCTGAGACCCTTCAATAGTCCTTCTGAGATTTGGTTTGAGAAGATCCAAGCATGAGCACAAGGAGTGAACCAGGAACAGCAAAGCTGGTGAATTATTGGTTGTGGAGTGTGCTGCATTGCAATATGCAAGGAGGAAATTAGTGAGCTTTGGATTCAGTGTTAGTGTAGTGTGTTCTGCTGACTTTGATCACAGTGCACTCTTTGGAGTACAGACAAACATTTCAGCCAAGCAATTTGTAGCTGGGTGGAAAGTGTTCTTGACCACCAGCCCTTGAGAAGAGACTCAACACATCAGCAATGTTCAAGGCTGTTGTGGAGGCTTTTGGGAACACTTCTAGCTACTTTGCAACTGCATCCACTACTACCAAGAAATTTGTGTCCATGAATAGTCCGGCAAAGTCCAAACAAATACTCTGCTAGGACAATGCAGTCCGTCAGTGGGGATGGAGAGGTGCTGCTCTTGGCATCTTCTGCATGTGTCAGTATCCAGAACAGTGCATAGCAAGCTGTTCAATCTGTTGATCTATCCCAGGCCATCAGACAAAACTCTGAGCCAACACTTTCATTTCATTCATGCCTACATGACCAACAACACTTTAGCTCTGTCAGAAAGAAGGGTCTCAGCCCAAAACATTGACTGTTTATTCATTTCCATGGATGCTGCCTGACCTGTGGAGTTCCTCCAGCATTTTGTGTGTAATATTTTCACTCTCAGCTTGGATGGTACAACAGAATCAGAATCAGGTTTATTATCACCAACAGATGTTGTGAGATTTGTTGTTATACAGCAGCAGTATATTGCAATACATAATTTAAAAAATTGTGAATTGCTGTGAGAAGTACATACATATATCTGCAGTACTTTTAAAATTTTAACCGGAATCAGAATCAGATTTATTATCACCGGCATGTGTATGAAGTTTGTTAACTTTATGACACTACCTATTTAAATTAACATTAATTTAAATTATATATGTTAATTTAAATAGGTAGTGCAAGAAAGTAGTGAGGTAGTGTTCATGGGTTCAATATGCATTCAGAAATCAGATGGCAGAGGAGAAGAAGCTGTTGCGGAATCATTGAGTGTGCACCTTCAAGCACCTGTAGCTTCTCTTGATGTTAGCAATGAGAAGAGGGCATGTCCTGGGTCATAGGGGTCCTTAATGATGGCTGCCAACTTTTTCAGGCATTGCTCCTTGAAGACGTCCAGGACGCTGAGGAAGTTATTGCCCATGATGGAGCTGTCTGAGTTTACAACTTCTGCAGCTTATTTTGATCTTGTGGAGTGACCCCTCCCTGTACTAGAAAGAGATACAGGCAGTTAGAATGATCTCTTACGTGAAATTTGAACAACCTTCAAACCCCACATAAGACAATCCCTCATCACGGCCAAGTTCATCGTGGTGCAGGTAAAAATGGGGAAATGGAATTCCTGCAGTTATATGTGGCCATATGGAGCTGAGACAATGTGGGGCCTTTTCTGGTTTCCCTTTGGATCCTCTCTGCCATAAAAGGAAAACTTTTGGTTTGCATTAGGGAGAATACATCAAGAGGAGTGCCCTCTTTTGTAAATTTTTCAGCTATTTCCTTTACCAAGGTAAACAGGACAATACATCAGCATATCCATGATTAGTCATCCCCTTGAATTTGACTTGTATTTGTGTCCTCCAAGAAAGAGAGCCCATCTCTGTATTCCCGCTGCTGCTACATATTAGTGTTACTCCCTTCTGTGGATTGAAAATGGACACTAGTGGCTGATGATCAGTAATTAGGGTAAACTTTCCTCCGTACAAGTACAGGTAGTAGTTGAAACCTTTTACACCTCAAACCAGACTCAAGGCCTCTCTATCAATCAGTGCGTAAATTTTCTCAGCAGTCGTTAAGGAAACATGATGCAAGAGCTATGGGGCATTCACTTCCATCACTCATAACAAGCGAGATGACTGCATCTATACTATAGGTCACCGGCAAGCTGTACTGGACGGTGAGGATCATAATGTGTGAGTACAGGGTCTGATAACCCATCTCCTTTATTTTTTTGAAAGCCTCCCCACACTGCTTTGTCCACTGCCTTTTCTTCCTGAACTGTAGTAATAAGTTCAAGAGAGGAGCACAGGAGTCAGGTTTGGCAGGAACCTGTCACAGTAAATGACAAATCCTAAAAAGAACAACAATGGTGACACATCCTTTGGCCTTGAGGCATCCACCACTGCTTGAAAACTCTCAGGAAACTTGTGTAATCTTTGTGTGTCAATACTGTGACCACAGTTAAGTGATGCTTGACTTAAATAACTCACATTTGTTGCAAATCATGCTCTGAACCCATAAACTTCTAATCTTTTTTTACACTGTCCTGAGATTTTGAAGATATTCCTTGTCATTCTCACTGGTAACGGTGATGTCGTCCAGGTAATACTGAGTGCCTGGGCAACCTTGCAGCACCTGGTTTACAGCTGTCTGCCGTAGTGCAGGTGCAAATGCTACTCCAAAAACAAGCCTAATAATAAAGGCATCCATTAGTCTTGCGAGACCATGGATCTGTGCCTGGAAAGTCTTCACTCTCCAGGGCGCAGGCCTGGGCAAGGTTGTATGGAAGACCAGCAGTTGACCATGCTGCAAGTCTCCTCTCTCCACAACACCAAAGTTGTCCAAGGGAAGGGCATTAGGACCCATACAGCTTGGCACCAGTGTCATCGCAGAGCTATGTGTGATTAAGTGCCTTGCTCAAGGACACAACAGGTTCCCCTCGGCTGGGGCTCGAACTCACGACCTTCAGGTCGCTAGTCCAATGCCTTAACCACTTGGCCACGTGTCCACACCAAAAAAGCCTATTGTAATGATAAAGCCCTTTGTGAGTGTATATAGTGAGAATCACTTTGGACTCTTCTTCCATCTCATCTGTAGGTGGAGAAAGGTTTGCAAGGATATGCTTTATCCTGGTCAGAGGGTATTGTGCTGATGATGACCTTAAAGTCCCCACAGATTCTGACAGACCCAGGCTACTGGGACTACTCACATTGCTATGGGCTCCACTCAAGCTCAGAAAAAAATCCTTCTGTGTCCATAAGATCTAGCTCACTGGTTATTTTATCAGGGAAGGCATAAGGAACAGGATGGGAAATGTAAAACTTGGGTGTAGCATTTTTAGAAACAGTATTTTAGCTTTGATATGTTTCAGTTTCCAGTGCCACCTTGAACACTGTTATGGCATGATCCAGCACCTTTCTTAATTTGCTTGCATTTGACTCTATTGCAGGGGATGAGGCATACACATGATAGATGGATCTCCATTCAAGTTGTAGTTGTCTCAGCCAATTATGACCCTGCAATCCTTACTCTCCTGTTTTTACCACATGCAAGCCTTGTTGGTTGTTGTATTCCACTGTTGCCAATGTCATTCTCACAGAAGTTATATGTTCTCCAGTATAAGTTCTTAGTTGGATAGCTGCAGGATTCAGTTTTTGTGTTTTTGAAATGCCATTCAAAACACATGTTGTGGAATGACTGAAACAGGCAAGCCAGCGTCCAATTCTATTTTAATTAATTTGCTGTTCACTTTTGATATAAGCCACATTGCTTGTCTCTTGTTTTCACATTGGAAATTTGAAGGCTACTCAGTCCTGTGCCACTTTCATCATTGTCAGATTTTCCATCAACAGCATGCAGATTGGTGCTCTTCTTGAAACGGCAACTTGTCATTTATCTCTTCCCTGTGCAGTCCATTTATTTTTATCTGCCTGAAATGCTCTTTGTATGTGTCCTGCTCGTGTTTTTACTGATATTCAAGGACAGCATAAGCTGCGGTATTGCATCGTGGGTGTTGGGGCTGGTCAAGAGATAATCTCAGTGGGTTGGGAGGTTTGCACTGTATACATGCTTATTCTGCATCATTATATTTTTACAAATATTATAACATAAGTTGCTTGGCCTGCTAGGTTTCTGTTTAGATGTTGCAATTTTGTTCATGCTCACATCCATTCCTGATTGCAACTCAATTGCGTCTCTGTCTGCCGTTTCCATTGGTACAACAATTTCTACTGTTCATTTAAGCATGAGTTCTCCTTCAGGTAGGTGCCATTTCTGAATGCTTTCTTGTAAGATTTCACAAACTAAACAAATTTTCTGTGCATCTTTAAGTATATCACTGAAATGGCAATGGAGTTATTGAGTCATAGAAATGTACAGTACAGAAACAGGTCACATTGATCTGCACCAGGGTCATAGTCCTTCATATCCCTCCCATCCATGTACCTATCCAAACTTGTTTTAAATGTTGAAATGGAAAGCACATCTACCATTTGCGCTGGCAGCTCGTTCCACAACCACATGACCCTCTGACTTAAGAAGGTTCCCCTTAAACATTTCACCTTTCACCCTTAACCCATGACCTCTAATTCTAGTCTCACCCAACTTAATGGAAAAAGCCTGCCTGCATTTGCCCTATCTATACCACTCATAAATTCGTATATGTCTATTCAATCTCCCCTCAATCTTCTATGTTCCAGGGAATAAAGTTCTAACCTATTCAGTGTTTCCTTATAACTGAGGTCCTCCAGTCCCAGCAACATCCTTATAAATTTTCTCGGTACTCTATCAATCTTATTTATTTCTTTCCTGTAGTTAGGTGACCAAAACTGCACACAATACTCCATATTAGCCCTCAGCAACTTCTTATACAAGTTTAACATAACATCTCAACTCCTGTACTCAATACTTTGACCTATGAAGGCCAATGTGCCAAAAGATTTCTTAACAGCCCTGTCTACCTGTGATACCACTTTCAATGAATTATGGACCTGTATTCCCAGATCCCTTTGTTCCACCACCCTCCTCAGTACCTACTGCTCAGTGTGTAAAACCTACCTTGGTCAGTCGTCCTAAAGTGCAACACATCACACTTGTCAACATTAAATTCAATCTGCTACTTTTCTAGCTGGTCCAGATCCCACTGCAAACTTTGACACTCTTCCACACAGTCCACCACACCAACAATCTTGATGTCATCTGCAAATTTTCTGATCCAGTTAACCATAATATCATTCAGATCATTGATATAGATGACTAACAGCTACAGACCCAGCACTGATCCCTACAGCACTCTACCAGTCACAGGTCTCCAGGTAGAGAGGCAACCATCTACTACCACTCTCTGACTTCTCCCACAAAGCCTATGTCTAATCCAAATTCCAACCTCATCTTGAATTCCAAGTGACTGAACCTTCTTGACCAACCTCCCATGTGGGACCTTGTCAAATGCTTTGCTAAAATCATATAGACAACATCGACTGCCTTGCCTTCATCAACTTTCCTGGTGGCTTCCTCAAAAAACTCCATTGAATTGGTTAGACATGACTTACCACATACAAAGCCAGGCTGACTGTTCTAATTAATCCCTGTCTATCCAAATACTCATATATCCTGTACCTCAGAATACTTTCCCACTACTGATGTCAGGGTTACCAGCCTATAAATTCCTGGTTTATTTTTAGAGCCTTTCATAAACAATGGAACAACGTTGGTTATCCCCCCAATCCTTTGGTACCTCACCTGTTGCAGACAGGGACATAGAAACTTTGTAGTCTCAAAATTTCACTTTTGATGGCCTCCTAATTATTAAGTACAGCATTGCCAGAAAAGAGCCTGTACCAATCTACATATAGCAGATCCTTTCTGATACCATCAAAATTTGCCTTTCTCCAACTTAGAATCTCAACCCAAGGACCAGACCTATCCTTTTCCATAATTACATTGAAACTAATCACTGGATGTAAAGCGTTCCCATACACAAACTTCAGTCACCTGCACTGTCTTATTCCTAAAAGGAGGTCTGGTATTGCATTGTCTTTAGTTGGAACTTTCATGCACTGATTAAGGAAATTTTCCTGAACACAGCTGACAAACTCTATCTCATCGAGCCCTTTCAAAGTATGGGAGTTCCTTCAATATGTAGAAAGTTAAAATCACCTACTATCACAACCTTACCTTTCTTGCAATGGTCTGCAATCTCTCTACAAGTTTGCTCCTCTAAATTGGGTGGTCTATAACATAATCCCATCGATGTGGTCATACCTTTCTTATTCCTTAGTTCTACCCATAAAGCCTCACTAGACGAGTTCTCCACTCTGTCCTGCTGGAGCACTGCTGTGACATATTCCCTGACCTGTAATGCTACCTATCCTCCTTTAATCCCTTGCATTCTATCACATCTAAAACAACTCGACACCAGAATATTGAGCTGCCAGTCTTGCCCCTCCTGCAAACAAGTCTCACTCGTGTCTACAATATCATAATTCCATGTGGTGGTCAATGCGCTGAACTCATTTGCCTTTCCTACAATACTTTTGGCATTGAAATATATGCAGCTCAGGACATTAGTCCCTCCATAGAACCATAGAACATGACAGCACAGAAACAGGCCTTCTGGCCCTTCTTGGCTGTGCCGAACCATTTTTCTGCCTAGTCCCACTGACCTGCACCTGAACTATATCCCTCCATACACCTCTCAATCATGTACCTGTCCAAGTTTTTCTTAAGTGTTAAAAGTAATCCCGCATTTACCACTTCATCTGGCAGCTCATTCCACACTCCCACCTCTCCCTGTGTGAAGAAGCCCCCTCCTAATGTTCCCTTTAAACTTTGACCCCTTCACCCTTAACCCATGTCCTCTGGTTTTGCTCTCCCCTAGCCTCAGTGGAAAAAGCCTGCTTGCATTCACTCTATCTATACCCATCATAATTTTATATACCTCTATCAAATCTCCCCTCATTCTTCTACGCTCCAGGGAATAAAGTCCTAACCTATTCAACCTTTCTCTGTAACTCAGTTTCTCAAGTCCCGGCAACATCCTTGTAAACCTTTTCTGCACTCTTTCAAACTTATTAATATCCTTCCTGTAATTTGGTGACCAAAACTGCACACAGTACTCCAAATTCAGCCTCAGCAATGCCTTATACAACCTCACCATAACATTCCAACTCTTATACTCAATTCCTTGATTTATAAAGGCCAATGTACCAAAAGCTCTCTTTACCACCCTAACTACCTGTGACCCCACTTTTAGGGAATTTTGTATCTGTACTCCCAGATCCCTCTGTTCTACTGCACTCTTCAGTGCCCTACCATTTACCTTGTATGTTCTACCTTGGTGTGTCCTTCCAAAGTGCAATACCTCACACTTGTATTAAACTCCATCTGCCATTTTTCAGCCCATTTTTCCAGCTGGTCCAAATCCCCCTGCAAGCTTTGAAAACTTTCCTCACTGTCCACTACACCTCCAATCTTTGTATCATCAGCAAATTTGCTGATCCAATTTACAACATTATCATCCAGATCATTAATATAGATGACAAATAACAATGGACCCAGCACAGATCCCTGTGGCCCACCACTAGTCACAGGCCTCCACTCAAAGCAATCCTCCACTACCACATACTGGCTTCCTCCATTGAGCCAATGTCTAATCCAATTTACCACCTCTCCATGTATACCTAGCAACTGAATCTTTCTTAATAACCTCCCATGTGGGACCTTGTCAAAGGCCTTACTGAAGTCCATGTAGACAACATCCACTGCCTTCCCTTCATCCACTTTCCTGGTAACCTCCTCAAAAATCCCTAATAGATTGGTTAAGCATAACCTACCATGCACAAAGCCATGTTGACTCTCCCTGCTAAGTCCTTGTCAATCCAAATGCTTGTAGATCCTATCTCTCAGTACTCCTTCCAATAATTTCCCTACTACCGACGTCAAATATTCCAGTCCATAATTTCCCAGATTACTTTTAGAGCCTGTTTTAAACAACAGAACAACATGAGCTATCCTCCAGTCCTCCGGCACCTCACCCGTAGATACCGACATTTTAAATATATCTGCCAGGGCCCCTGCAATTTCAACACTAGTCTCCTTCAAGGTCTGAGGGAATACCCTGTCAGCTCCTGGGGATTTATCTACTCTGATTTGCCTCAAGATAGCAAGCACCTCCTCCTCTTTAATCTGTATAGGTTCCATGACATCACTGCTTGTTTGCCTTATTTCCATGGACTCCATGCCAGTTTCCTTAGTAAATACAGATGCAAAAAACCCATTTAAGATCTCCCCAATATCTTTTGGTTCCATACATAGCCGACCACTCTGATCTTCTTTCTTAAGTTTTTTTTTTGCACTTTTTATACTCCTCAAGCACCTTATTTGCTCCCTGTTTCCTATACAGGTCATACATCTCTCTCTTCTTCTTTATTAGAGTTCCAATATCCCTTGAGAACCAAGGTTCCTTATTCTTATTCACTTTGCCTTTAATCCTGACAGGAACATACAAACTCTCACAATTTCTCCTTTGAAGGCCTCCCGCTTACCAATCACGTCCTTGCCAGAGAACAACCTGTCCCAATCCATGCTTCTTAGATCCTTTCTCATTTCTTCAAATTTGGCCTTTTTCCAGTTTAGAACTCAACCCGAGGACCAGATCTATCTTTATCTATGATCAAGTTGAAACTAATGGTGTTATGATCACTGGAACAAAAGTTTTCCCCTACACACACTTCCGTCACCTGTCCTAACTCGTTTCCTAATAGGAGATCTAATATTGCATCTTCTCTAGTTGGTACCTCTATATATTGATTTAGAAAACTTTCCTGAACACATTTTACAAACTCTAACCCGTCTAGACCTTTAATAGTTTGGGATTCCCAATCAATATTTGGAAAATTAAAATCCCCTACTATCACAACTTTATGTTTCCTGCAGCTATCTGCTATCTCTCTGCAGATTTGCTCCTCCAATTCTCGCTGACTATTGGGTGGTCTATAATACAACCCTATTAATATGGTCATACCTTTCTTGCTTCTCAGCTCCACCCATATGGCCTCGGTAGATAAGCCCTCTAATTTGTCCTGCATGAGCACTGCTGTAACATTTTCACTGACTAGCAATGCCACCCTCCCACCCTTCATTCCTCTGCCTCTATCACATCTGAAACATCGGAACCCTGGAACATTAAGCTGCCAGTCCACTCCCTCCTGTAGCCAAGTTTCACTAATGGCTATAACATCATAATTCCATGTCAATCCACACCCTCAACTCAACTGCTTTCCCCACAATACTCCTTGCATTGAAATAGACACACCTCAGAAGATTATTACCACCACACACAGAACCCTCCATGCTCAACCTTTTGCTTCCTGTCTTTGTATGGGGTCTTAACAAATCCTGTCTCCACAACCACTCTACCATCGGTTCTGGCACTCTGATTCCTAACCCCGTGCAACTCTAGTTAAAACTCCAACCCCCCCCCACCCCCATGCATTACTACCAAGCTTTTCCGTTAGGATATTAGTCCTCCTCCAGTTTAGGTGCAAACTGTCTCATCTGTACAGGTCCAACCTGTGATGCTCGAGCAATTTCTTCAATTCAGCCACAGAAGCAGAAATGGACTTCCCTTCCTCTTATGAAACCTAAAGTGTTCTGCAATCAACAATGGTTTCAGTTCTAAATGTCGATGCATTACTTTCATGGTGTCTGTAAAGCTAATTTCAGCTGGTCTGGTTGGAGCAATCAAACTTCGAAGAAACCTGTATGCTCTTGGCAAAACTGCAACTCGTTTCTCATCAACTATCCATCCCATTTGTTTTAAAATACTGCTCAATTATTTTCAGTATACATAACACAGTTATCTTCCTGAATGAATCCAGCTTTTCATTTTAGCCAGCCCTAATGCATTTGTTTTCTGCCTTTTTTTTAGCTCTATTATCTCTGTTCCCTTCCAAAGAAGAAAAAAGATATGCTATGCTTTTTATTTACTTCACCATTTCTTTCTTCTTGCAAAGAAAGCATGCTGCGCTTTATTTTCCAACTCAAACATCTCACTGTGTTTCAACAGGGAGATAGTGGTCTCCGGTTCATTTTAAAACTTACTCATTGCCACTATTGTGTTTTATCACTCCGAAAATTATAAAATGAAAGAAAAACGCAGGACAGTCAGGGATAACAGTGTACTCTTCATTTTTACTTTTGTGAAGAATGTACATATGATATGGTGGCTTGCTGACATATGCCATTCAAGTACTTTTACATCTAACCCATAATGAATTATGTAAAAAAAGAATGCTTAATCAAACAATATATTTATAATATTAGTGAAATATTAGATACACAACAAGGCAGGTTACCTGAAATTGAAAAACTTAATTTTCATGCCTTTGTCGGAATATAAAGTGCTGCTGTTTCAGTTTGTATTGGGCTTCATCCTGGCAGTAGGGAAGGTCAAGGATGGATGGACAGGTCGGTTTGGGAATTGAGAAGAGAGTTGAAGTGGCCTGCAGCTGAAAGTTTGGGATGGCCATTGTGGAGTGAGTGTAGGTGTTCTGCAAAACAGTCACCAACTCAGACAAAGTCTGCGCTTCGGCCTGCCAATGTAGAGGAGGCCACATCAAAAGCCTCTCAGTTCAAAAGCAACTGCAGACAGAATTAAATGCTGATTTTGCCAGTGGCAGCCTCATCATGCGAACAAATTATAAAATAACCTTGCATTTATAATCAAGCAATTGCAGTCGGCAAGGCTGAAGGCAACGCATATGAACCTTTGCCTCCCCTGGAAGGACTGTTCTGATCCTTGGATGGTAGTGATGAAGTTACATTTAGTGCAAGGGTAGAGGAAAGTGCCAGGGATAAGGTAGGGGTGTATGTAGAAAGATAAGTGGACCAGAGAGTCATGGAGTGAGCGACAATACCTAAGCTACTCGGGTTGTGTGCCACCATGTCTTGTGTTTCTAATATACTAAGTTATAAGGAGAACTCCTCAATGTCAAAGGCATTCAGTTCTCAAATTTAACTGTTTGCATTGTTACATTAATTACATCTGGAAACACCCACACACTTCAAATTTTAGTAGGTTGTTAAATGGAAAAAATTAAAACACATTATATTTTCTTATTGAACCATCAAACATATCCCAGAAATGATGAATTGTATTATTTTGGGCCTCAGATGAGTTCCATGAGAAAATAATTGATGGTCATGGACTTATTACAAACTTGAATGCTTTTTTATTATTTTAATGGCAACGTACCATGGATAATGGAAATCCTAAAATCAGAAACATTCTAGATAAACTCAGCAGATCAGATCAAGTCTGAGAAGAGGAAGGATATTAATAGTTCAGGTAAATGACTATCCTGATATATTCTGCTCCAACATAACAGATGATATTAACTTGATTAATAAAGCTATTGTTTGATTATAAATGCAGGATTATTTTATAATATGGTGAGGCTGCTGCTGGCAAAACCAGCATTTAGTTCTGTCTGCACAGTTGTTTTTGAACTGAGTGGCTTGCTGCATCATACCAGAAGGATCAGAGTGGATAAGAAGCAGAGTTCCTTCCATAAAGCCACTGACGAACCTGCTGTAAGAATTTGGTGTTTTTTAGTTACAAATTGAATACCAACTCCTGTTATCAAATTACCTGAAGTTAACCTCCCTAGCTGCTAAATAAAATTTGAACTCAGATAGAAATTAAGTTACATATATAGGCTGAGCAGATGGGGTGAATGCGCAGCCTTCTCCAAGATTTGGGAATCAAAAATTAGAGGACGTAGGTTTAGGGTGAGAGGAGAGAGATTTAATAGGAACCTGAAGGACAACTTTTCACCCAGGGGGTGGTCAGTATATGGAATGGGCTGCCGGTGACAGTGGTTAAGGAAGGTATATTAACAATATTTAATAGGAACTTGGACAGGTACATGGATGGGAAACATTTAACTCTTGGACAGGTATATAGATAGGAAATGTTTAACGGAATATGGGTTAAACATGGACAAGTAGGATGAGCTTAGGTATGAATTTTGATTGGCATGGCCAGTAAAGCCGAAGCACTGTTTCTGCATGCATGATTCTATGGTTCGATATATAGTTCTGCATCAAGGAAGTAACAAGGGTCATCACAAAAATTAAAGAGTTAGACTCTGAAAACTCTCATTGAAATGTTAGACTCTAATTGATTATTTTGTCATGTTGACAGCATTAGTGTTTATAGGTCCCATTGTGTTACTAGTTCCAGATCAAATCTTCCGAGGGAGAGCTATAAACAGAATTTTCTTTATTGAGGGCAGTAGTAAATAAATGTGTAATATCTGGGTGCAGCAACATATCAAGAATCATAATTCATCATTTAAACTATTTCTGAAGGATATCTATATTCTCTTCTATTGCAATCAGTTAATTGTTTAGATTTATCTACTGTTTAAGTTCAACCAGTTATGAATTCATTCAAGCCCTTGCTCCTCATATTCACTGAATGCCGCAAATTTAATTTGGCATCTCTTAAATAT
Organism: Mobula birostris; assembly: GCF_030028105.1. Taxonomy (NCBI): domain Eukaryota; kingdom Metazoa; phylum Chordata; class Chondrichthyes; order Myliobatiformes; family Myliobatidae; genus Mobula; species Mobula birostris. The sequence continues at coordinate 100,932,954 of NC_092370.1, read as the reverse complement.
CTGCTCCAGGCACCACTAATTGTATTTTGTCACCTTCCCAGATAGACTGATGACTCATTGGCTCTGGTATCCTATTAATGGAACTATTTCCTCAATGCAGTTATTATTACAACCTTGAAGACATTTTTCTACCTCACCTGCATGAACCAATGTGTCCACATAAAGTGACACAGAGGTTATTAACTTATCCATATAACTATAGACACCGGACAACAAAGGTAGCAAGAAGAAAGTGGAAAGCTTTGGTGTCACATTGATAATTCCTCTTTCAGGGTCATATCCAAGACCTGCAGTTCTGAATCAACTGTTTTCAATCAAGCAACGCTGTGGTTGGCTGCTGTTAATGACCATGCCTGTTATTAATCCTTCAGATACCTTTCAGAACTTATGAGCTGTTTCTACATTGTCATCCTGTCCTTTCTTGATTCTTCCACACAATCAGTATAACATTCAGTCTATTTAGCAACTCTATAAATTGCAGAAATCCTGTGCTCTTCCTCAGTACTCAGCAACTTTCAGCTTCTCTCTGTATACTGCCTCGGCCAGCCTCAGTCCATGTTACTGCATTGCTGAACCTCATGCCTCACCCTTTGTTTCTCACCTTGTGAATTCTTGCAGTAACAGAACTGTTATCCTAAAACTTCTGTGAACTCTTTCTCCTTGTTTCAACAGATTACAGTCCCTTCCCCTTAGTTGTCAGCATTCAATTAATCTCAAATTAACCAATTATTCTGAAAAATACTGAATCATGTTATTGCTGAACCTACACGCTTGCCTCTGCTTACTTGTATTGGATTATCTTTGTCCGCCCTAGACTCAGAATAGATTTTCCTCCAGGACATGTTATCAAGTCCATGCTGAGACCAACCCACTATCATTATTTCTCTCTTCCTACTGTGATCAATCAGTCCATGATCACCTGCATGTTACAATGAGGCTCAGCACAAGCTTGAGGAAAACTACATATTACACATTGCAGCCTACTGTACTTTATTTTGAATTCTACACTTTAGTTTATCATGGATCCATACTTCAGAGGAATATCTCAATAAACAGTATATTGTGTACAAGACATGGCGAATACTGTCTTTACTGGATTTATCTTCATTAGGAACCTTTTCCATATTCAATATGTTCTACCCCATGGTAACTGAACCAAACCACCAACTTGAAAGGGCATTTGGAAGACTGGTATTCCAATAACATCCAAAAGTGATTCCCTTCCTTTTGCACTCATGTGACCCATTGGCTTCCTATCAAACCTACTTGCAGCATTCAAAAGGACCAACTGTGAAAAAGACAACACCATCATTATAGAAACATAGAAACATAGAAAATAGGTGCAGGAGTAGGCCATTCGGCCCTTCGAGCCTGCACCGCCATTTATTATGATCATGGCTGATCATCCAAGTCAGAACCCTGCCCCAGCCTTCCCTCCATACCCCCTGATCCCCGTAGCCACAAGGGCCATATCTAACTCCCTCTTAAATATAGCCAATGAACTGGCCTCAAATGTTTCTTGAGGCAGAGAATTCCACAGATTCACCACTCTCTGTGTGAAGAAGTTTTTCCTAATCTCGGTCCTAAAAGGCTTCCCCTTTATCCTCAAACTGTGACCCCTTGTTCTGGACTTCCCCAACATCGGGAACAATCTTCCTGCATCTAGCCTGTCCAATCCCTTTAGGATTTTATACATTTCAATCAGATCCCCCCTCAATCTTCTAAATTCCAACGAGTACAAGCCCAGTTCATCCAGTCTTTCTTCATATGAAAGTCCTGCCATCCCAGGAATCAATCTGGTGAACATTCTTTGTTCTCCCTCTATGGCAAGGATGTCTTTCCTCAGATTAGGGGACCAAAACTGCACACAATACTCCAGGTGTGGTCTCACCAAGGCCTTGTACAACTGCAGTAGTACCTCCCTGCTCCTGTACTCAAATCCTCTCGCTATAAATGCCAGCATACCATTCGCCTTTTTCACCGCCTGCTGTACCTGCATGCCCACTTTCAATGACTGGTGTATAATGACACCCAGGTCTCGTTGCACCTCCCCTTTTCCTAATCGGCCACCATTCAGATAATAATCTGTTTTCCTATTTTTGCCACCAAAGTGGATAACTTCACATTTATCCACATTAAATTGCATCTGCCATGAATTTGCCCACTCACCCAACCTATCCAAGTCACTCTGCATCCTCTTAGCATCCTCCTCACAGCTAACACTGCCACCCAGCTTCGTGTCATCCGCAAACTTGGAGATGCTGCATTTAATTCCTTCATCCAAGTCATTAATATATATTGTAAACAACTGGGATCCCAGCACTGAGCCTTGCGGTACCCCACTAGTCACCGCCTGCCATTCTGAAAAGGTCCCGTTTATTCCCACTCTTTGCTTCCTGTCTGCTAACCAATTCTCCATCCACATCAATACCTTACCCCCAATACCGTGTGCTTTAAGTTTGCACACTAATCTCCTGTGTGGGACCTTGTCAAAAGCCTTTTGAAAATCCAAATATACCACATCCACTGGTTCTCCCCTATCCACTCTACTAGTTACATCCTCAAAAAATTCTGTGAGATTCATCAGACATGATTTTCCTTTCACAAATCCATGCTGACTTTGTCCAATGATTTCACCGCTTTCCAAATGTGCTGTTAACACATCTTTGATAACTGACTCCAGCAGTTTCCCCACCACCGACGTTAGGCTAACTGGTCTATAATTCCCTGGTTTCTCTCTCCCTCCTTTTTTAAAAAGTGGGGTTACATTAGCCACCCTCCAATCCTCAGGAACTAGTCCAGAATCTAACAAGTTTTGAAAAATTATCACTAATGCATCCACTATTTCTTGGGCTATTTCCTTAAGCACTCTAGGATGCAGACCATCTGGCCCTGGGGATTTATCTGCCTTCAATCCCTTCAATTTACCTAACACCACTTCCCTACTAACATGTATTTTGCTCAGTTCCTCCACCTCACTGGACCCTCTGTCCCCTACTATTTCTGGAAGATTATTTATGTCCTCCTTAGTGAAGACAGAACCAAAGTAATTATTCAATTGGTCTGCCATGTCCTTGCTCCCCATAATCAATTCACCGTTTCTGTCTGTAGGGGACCTACATTTGTCTTTACCAGTCTTTTCCTTTTTACATATCTATAAAAGCTTTTACAGTCAGTTTTTATGTTCCCTGCCAGTTTTCTCTCATAATCTTTTTTCCCCTTCCTAATTAAGCCCTTTGTCCTCCTCTGCTGAACTCAAAATTTCTCCCAGTCCTTATCATTTCTGTGGGCTTGTTTCTTGCCCATCATTTGGAAATGATGCCTAGTTTGAATCTACCTCATGTTTTTAAAGATCCTCTCCATACTGGTAGTCATCTTGCACTCCCCATTGAACGTTAGATGCACTGTATTAAATAACATGGTCTGAATTCTTTCATCAGTCGGAATGTAAACTGAATGATCCTATATGCACATTCAGAAAGGTCTGGAAATTGGAACACTTTGCTATTATCTTTAACTAGGTCATATATTCAGCAGCTGTTTTCATTGAACATAAAAAAAAAAACAGAACATGAGCCCATTGATCTACCAGGTCATGCTGATCTACCTAAAGCTACTCCACCTTCAACCTACCCTTTCCCTCCAATACAGCCTATAATCCTCCACTTTTCTTACATTCTATGTAAGAGTCTCTTCAATGTCTCTGCCTTACTACCACCCTCCCAGCATTGTATTCCAGGCACCCAGCACTCTCTGTGTAAATTAAAACTACCTCTGACATCTCCCCTAAACCTTCCTTTGCTCACCTCAAATGGATATTCTCTGGTATTGGCCATTGCTGCCCTTGAAAAAGGGTGCCAGTTGTCCACTCCACCTATGCCTCTCATAATCTTATACAACTCTATCATAATGTGTCTCATCCTCCTTCACTCCAAAGGGAGAAGTCCTAGCTTGCTCATTCTTTCTTCATAAGATACATTCTCTAATCCAGACAGTATCCTGGTATATCACTTCTGTATCCTCTCTAAAGCTTCCACATTTTTCCAACAATGAGGCAAGCAGAACTGAAAGCAATATTCCAAATGTGTAAACACAGTTTTATGGAGCTGTAACATTACCTTGTGGCTCTTGAACTCAGTCCCCACTAATGAAGGCCCACACGATACGCATTCTTAACCACCCTATCAACTTGTACAGCAACTTTGAGGGATCTATGGATTTGGACCCCAAGATCCCTCTGTTCCTCCACATTATGAAGAACCTCGCCATTAGCCTTGTACACCACAATCAAGTTCAATCTTCTAAGGTATTATCACTGCACAATTCTTCAGATTGAACTCTGTCGGCCACTTCTCAGCCTAGCTCTGCATCTTGCCTATATCCCATTGTAACCTCTGGCAATCTTCTACACTATCCACAGCACCACCAACATTCATGTCATCTACACACTTACTAACCCACCCTTTTAGTTCCATATCCAAGTTATTTATTAAAATCATAAAGAGCAGAGGCCTTAGAACAGATCCCTGTGGAACACCACTGGTCACTGACCTGAAGGTAGAATATCCTCCGTTTACTACTACCCTCTGACTTCTGTGAACAAGCCATTTCTGAATTTACAGATCAAAATTGTCACCACCACTGACATTAGATTTGTGAGTCTATAATTCCCAGAATTATCAAAATTATTTTCCCACCACTGACATTAGATTTGTGAGTCTATAATTCCCAGAATTATCAAAATTATCTTCCTTAAACAATCGAAGTACCATACCAATCCTCTAATGCTCTAGTACTACTCCTGTGGCAGGGAGATGCAAAGATCATCATCAACTCATCAGAAATCTCTTCCCTCATTCCCCTAGTAACCAGGGTATATCTTGTTTGGCCACAGGGACATATCTATCCTAATGTTTCTCAGAACTCTAATACTGCCTCTTTCTCAAAGTTTACATTAGCCTGTTCTATGTTTCACATTTGTCAAAGCCCCCCTCCCAAGTGAACACTAAAGAAAATTCTTCATTAAGGAACTCCCCTACGTCCTCCATTTCCAGGCACATTTCCCTTTTAATCCAGACTGGTCCTACCCTCACTCCATTATTGAATTTGGCTTCACTTGCAAACATCTCTGGAATGTAATGGATCATATAAAGTTCCACCTTCCAGCTTCATTGGATCCTTTCCAGTTCACCAACCACTCCAACTATTCCACTGATGATGGCATAGCTCGGCACACCTTTCCATCCTGTCCCACCTAGAGAACGATGCCTCATATGCCAGGATGTTGTTCATCCACTTCAGCTCAGCACGATCATCGCTCAAAGGCTGGTGGGCAAACTCCCTTTGTTGGGACTCATCACCCCTCTCTGCAACTGAACCTTGGATTTCTGTATGGAAAGACACCTGTCATTTTGAGTTGGCAGCAAAATCTCAAGCTCCACACTGACCACTGTTGACCCCCAGGGCTCTCTGCTCAGTCCGCTGCTGACTCACAATCATACTGCCAGATCCAGGTCAAACCACACCATCAAGTTTGCTGACGATACAACAGTGGTTGGCCTCATCTGCAGCGATGATGAGTCGACATACAGAGAGGATGTAGAGAGGCTCATCCAGTGATGCAAGAACAAGAACTTGATCCTTAATGTGAACAAGACAAAAGAGATGATTGTGGACTTCAGGAAAGCTCGTATCGACCACTCTCCATTGCACATCAATGGCTCTGTCATGGAGGAGTGAAAAACATAAAGTTCCTTGGTGTGCATACAACAGATGACCTAACCTCGACACATATCACCTCTTCACTAGTCAAGAAGGCACTACAGCATCAACACTTTCTGAGGAGAATGAGACATGCAAGGCTCCCTGCCCCCATTCTACCAACTTTCTTCAGGACAGCTATCAAGTGTATCCTGATTGGCTGCATCACTGTGTGGTTGGAAGCTGCAAGTCATTGGAACACAAGGCCCTACAAAGGACTGTAAAAGCTGTTGAAAGGATCACTGGGGTCTCCCTCTACCTATTTGTGATACTTACTGGGAACGTTGTGAACAAAGGGTCCGAAGCATTGTTGAGGATCCCTACCACCCATCCCACAACCTTTTTGACCCACTACTGTCTGGAAGGAGGTACAGAAGCGTCAGGACTAGGACTGCCAGGCTGGGTAACATCTCCTTCCCTCAGGCTGTGAGACTAATGAAAACCCTGCCACCACTGAGGTCTCATCATTCAGACAGCAAGCTGTTTACTGTTTATTATTTACTGTTTACCTGTGCTGCACACTACATGTAATTGGAATTATATTTTATTAACTTATTTATGATATATACACACAATCAAATGACAATAAACTTTTAAAATTACTCTTTAGATATAAACCATAGTGAACAGAGGAGAAGCAGAATGTAGCAAATAATTATTCCTGCTGAGGACTGAGGGCTATTTACATTAGTCATGACTTAATTGATTTAACATTGTCCAACTAACTACGGTATTAATATCTCTTTTACCACCACCGTGTAAAATGTAAGAGATCAGGATATTTAAGGTTAATACTATGTCTGCCATAAAACACAGAGAATGTGTGACTATAAACTTATATGCAGATAATCTTAATATTTACTACAATAGGCTAAAATATTCATAACTATCTCAGGAACATCTTTGTTTTCTATTTGATGTTCATTCTCTCAATGGTTTGTGGTCATGCTATCCTCAGGCTTTCCCATATGAGGCATTATTTCTTCAGCTTCGTTTTTTTTGCTTGAACATTCCAGTGTGGGCCCATGTCTTCACTCGTTGAAGTTATTAGTATTCAGTCAAAGGCCAATTCTGACCTGTATACTAGAGCATACTTGCTACAGCAATATATCACTGTGGTCATTGATCATTAAGCCAGCATGGGTCACAACGACCTCACCAAAGCCTGCTCCAAGAGGCAGCCAGCCACAGTACCATGTCAAAGCAGGCACCTTTAATGCTACTTACTAAATGATGCCTTACTGTTGTTTGTCAAGAACTCTATCACCTGTTTTTGTTAAATTTCATACCCTTCACTAACTCCACCTATTAATATTTTTACCCTTCATTGTTCTGTAATATTCCTTTTAGTAAATCTATAATTTATTGCTTTGTAAAACAAGTATGAAACCTCATTTCCCTCTTTTAACATTTAATCTAAGAGACTGGGATATCTAAGAATTGTGCAAGAAATTTAACATTTTCTTGAGCCTTAAACAGGTTCTCACCTGTTTATAAATATTGAGGATCATGAAATTATTTCCATTGAATCACTGTCTCACCGATAGTAGAATATGTGACAACATTTTCTTTCATCGGAAACTGGTGAGGAGAAACTGGGTTAATCACACATTTATATTGGTGATCATCAGCCTTCTCTTGTTAAAATACAGATTAAACAATCACTAGCTGAATGAGTGCAAATAAAATTTTACACTTATAGTCTTAATTGAAAAATTAATTAAAGTTAAGAAAATTTAAACATGTTGAGTAAAAGAGAAGGTGCAGCCCTTCAAATTATGTTAGAACTAAGCATTATGCCCAGAAATAAGATTGCATGTAATTGTCATGCACTAAAGCATGAATATATTCTTTGTCAATGATCAATTGGATTCCTTACAAGAAAAGTAAATAAATTAGTTACCAAGATATCAAGTGAGTGTTAGATTGGCCAAAACCCAGAACTAAGCTCTAAAACAGCACAAGACCCAATGCAACTCTTCATTTCTCTGAACAATACAGCCAGAAAGGACATCATCTCTCAACAATACAACCAGAAAGGACATCACCACTATCAATAGCAACCAGGTGTCAGGGACATAAACCTGGTCACATGGATGCTGCTAATGAAGGAAGACAGTTCCTCACAGTCGCTCAGATAGAAGCATGTCCGGAGGAGGTCCCATGTACCAATGGGGCGTGGAGGTAGGAACCTGTATGGTGATCTGTAACTACTGCTTATGCCTCAAGAATAGAGATTTTCACTGGGAGAATGTACTAAAGTGAAATGCTGTTCATCAGGCAATGCAGAGATGCTTTTGTAAGCCAGTTAACTAACAGAAGCAGAGACTTATTCAATCAGTGCACTGGATCTGCAAATGTGAGGGATTTTTTATACATCTTCTGGATTCTCCCATCTGATTAGCGTATTACATTGGTAGGAAGGATTGTATGTTTATGTTTCTTAACACTGCAGTATGGATTACATTAAGGCAATATATTTTACTTATGAAATTTGTCTCTATATTAAAGAGTCCTTTATATGCCATGTGACCACTTCCTGCTTCCTCTTCTTGTCTAGGAGGTGAGCCTACGGATTGTGAACAACAGGAATTCTGCAGATGCTGGAAATTCAAGCAACACACATAAAAGTTGCTGATGAACGCAGCAGGCCAGGCAGCATCTCTAGGAAGAGGTACAGTCCTTCCAGGTGAGGCAACACTTCACCTGTGAGTCAGCTGGGGTGATATACTGTGTCCGGTGCTCCCGATGTGGCCTTTTATATATTGGCGAGACCCGACGCAGACTGGGAGACTGCTTTGCTGAACACCTACGCTCTGTCTGCCAGAGAAAGCAGGATCTCCCAGTGGCCACACATTTTAATTCCACATCCCATTCCCATTCTGACATGTCTATCCACGGCCTCCTCTACTGTAAAGATGAAGCCACACTCAGGTTGGAGGAACAACACCTTATATTTCGTCTGGGTAGCCTCCAACCTGATGGCATGAACATCGACTTCTCTAACTTCCGCTAATGCCCCACCTCCCCCTCGTACCCCATCTGTTACTTATTTTTATACACACATTCTTTCTCTTACTCTCCTTTTTCTCCCTCTGTCCCTCTGAATATACCCCTTGCCCATCCTCTGGGTACCCCCCCCCGTCTTTCTTCCCGGACATCCTGTCCCATGATCCTCTCGTATCCCTTTTGCCTATCACCTGTCCAGCTCTTGGCTCTATCCCTCCCCCTCCTGTCTTCTCCTATCATTTTGGATCTCCCCCTCCCCCTCCAACTTTCAAATCCCTTACTCACTCTTCCTTCAGTTAGTCCTGACGAAGGGTCTCGGCCTGAAATGTCGACTGCACCTCTTCATATAGATTGTGAACAAAAACATATTCCTGATAGTCTTACTGTTTCTCCTGCTTCTGAAAGACACAGGCCTTTAGTCTCCATCCTGTCCTCCACCATGAGCTTCAATCTTCAAGTGCTGATGTTTGACAACACATAGTAGAGATTGATGAGATCTTTACATCTGCTTGGTTCACTCCTGGACTTTTACTGCCAAAGAAATCAGATTTTTAGGAGCCCTATGATATTTTCCATTGGTACCAGTAATTGTGTGACTGTTTTAATCTTCATTCAGCTACTGTGGTTAGAGACAGGGCTGGTTTGAATAGCCAGAGAAGTAAAGGGCAGTGATAGCCACTGACGATGTCCAGCATTGCTGACTTCCTCAGGATAAAGAAGCTGTACATGCTTCATTGAAAGACAGTATTCACCATGAGGAAATTCTCATGATTTGCAAGGTTTTACACATTGAGCCAGTGTTCCCGATTTACAAAAATATCTGGACTATGATTGATATATTCTGGGCCAGAAGGACTACACCCCAAGATTTTGAAAGAGGTAGCTGAAAGGATTGTGGAGGCATTAGTAATGATCTTTCAAAAATCACGAGATTCTGGAATGGTTCCAGAGGTCTGGAAAATTGCAAATATTAATCCACTCTTAGGTAGGGAGGGAGGCAGAAAAAAGGAAATTATAGGCCATTTAGCCTGGCTTCAGCAGTTGGGAAGATGTTGGAAAATCTCTATTATTTGGAGGCACATGTCAAAATAAGCCAAAGTCAGCATGGATTTCTAAAAGGGAAATCTTGCCTGACAAACCTGTTAGAATTATTTGAGGAGGTAACAGACAGGATAGATAAAGGAGCATCAGTAGATGTTGTTTTCTTGGACTTTCAGATGGCATTTAACAAGGTGCTACACATGAGGCTGCTTAAGAAGGTAAGTGCTCATGGTATTGCAGGAAAGATACTAACATGTATAGAATATTGGCTGACTGACAGGCGGCAAAGAGTGGGAATAAATGGGGTCTCATATGGTTTGTGACTGCCACTAGTGGTGTTCCAAGAGGTCAGTGTAGGGACTGCTTCTTTTCACGTTATATGTCTATGAAGGTTTACAAATTGAACTTCAATGAAGATGGTGCTAGTGAACAACGCGACCAAGGGTGTCCACCTCCATTCATTTCACCGAACTACTTCTTTCACCTCTTTTTGTTTCAACTATGGTTCTGCTACTGTTGGAGTCTATTATCTACATTTTGCTGGTGTGTTTTCAGGCCGATTAGTGATCTGGCACTTTGCTGTCTCCGAGTGGTCTTTGTGAAGTTTCAAGCAAAGTGTGCAGCCTTGAGACAGGTCATGGACCTATAATCGACCCTTTTTCTCCCTGATCTTGCTAACTAAATCATCAAGGAAGATTGAAATCATTAAGGAGAGTGGAGGTGAGTGGGTGTTCAGCACCATCTACCTGTGGGTGACCGGGTTCTCTCTCCCTCTCGCTTGCTGCTGCCATAAGAAGGTGACAACGTGCGATGGTCTCTTTCTCCCTCTCATCCATTGCTCCCAGAGAAAGATCCCTGTGTTTGAATGGCCTCTCTCTCCCTCTTGCTGGATACTGCTGGAGGATGGTGCTGGAGTCCTGGGTCTTAACCGATGTGGGTTGTGGTCTGGACTCTGTAGTTCGCATTATGATGTGTTTCTGGTTTCTGGTTGCCCCTTTTTTTGTTGCTATTTTGTGCAATTTTGATCAAGGAGAACATGCTCTGCAACCTGAAGTCAATGAACAACATAGCACTAGCTTGAACTGAACTGAACTGAGCTGAACTGGGTATGCCAGGAATGGTTCGATGATTTGTGACTTGATGTTTCATATTCTGTGCTTTTTGCTTTTTTTTTTGCTGTTTGCGTGATGTGTTCTTTTTATTTTGCACGTTGTGTGTGTGATGTTTCTCTCTGAATGGGGTCCATGGTTTTCTTTCTTTGTTTTGTGGCTCTCTGTGGAAAGATGAATCTCAGAGTTGTATACAGTACTGCACATATACTTTAAATTGAGAACTTTGAACCTGAACTTTGATACGGATGACTGAATTGATGGATTTGTGGCTACATTTGTTGACAATACAAAGATTAATGGAGGGGCAGGTAGCATTGAGAAAGCAGGAGTGCACAGAAGGATGGAATAGGAGAATGGACAAAGAAAGAGCAAATAGAATATGGTGTCGGGAAGTATAGAAGGAGTAAAAGTGCAGACTATTTTCTAAAAGGGAAGAAAATTCAAAAATCAGAGGTGCAAAGGGACTTGAGAGTCCTTGTGCAGGGTTCCTTAATTGTTAACTTGTAGGTTGAGAGTGGGAAAGGAAGACAAATGCATTATTAGCATCCATTGCAACAGGACTAGAATATCAAAGCAAGCAGGTTAGACTGAATCGTTATTGGTCAGACTGTACTTGGAGTACTGTGAGCAGTGTTAGGCTTCTGTTCTAAGAAAGGATGAGGTGGCATTGGAGAGGGTCCAGAGCAGGTTTGTGAGAATGATCTCTGGAATTAAAGGGTTAACACATGAGGAGTTTTTGATGGCTCTGGGCCTGTATATGATGGAGTTTAGAAGAATGAAGGGCAATCTCATTGAATCCTGTTGAATATTGAAAGGCCTAGATAGAGTGGATGTGGAGAAAAAGATTCCAATAGTGGGGGAGTCTAAGACCAAAGGACACGGCATCAGAATAGTGGGACACCCCTTTAGAACAGAAATGAGGAGTTATTTCTTTAGTCAGAGGGGAGTAAATCAGTGAAATTCATTGCCACTGACAGCTGTAGAGGCTAAATTATTTAGCATACTTAAAGTGGAGGTTGACAGGTTATTGATTAGTAAGGGCATCAAAGGTTATGGGAAGAAGCCTGCAGAATGGGGTTGGGAGGGATAATAAATCAGTCATGATGGAATGGTGGAGTAGACTTGATGGGCCGAATACACTAATTCTGCTCCTATGTCTTATGGTCTTATGGTCTAAATCTAAGGGTCAATGAGCAACACACACCAAGGAACTCAGCAAATCAAGCAGCATCTATGCAGAGGAATAAACAATTGACATTTTGGGCTGAGACTCTTCATCAGTACATTAATAAGAACAAGGGTCAATGATGCTCTGTGAATAAACATGCTTCTGACATATTTCCAGGTTCTCTGTTGTCAGAAACAAACAACACATGCTTTGATATCCTTTCACTACAACTTTTAATGATGGCAAAGTTGGAGATAAAGGAAAAAGTGGGTGCCAAATCTTTACTGAGTGTTAAATTATTATTGTGTGAACATTAGTTTTATTTGTAAATTGGAACCTGATATTGAGATAACATAAAAAAGGAAAAAAGTAGCTGACTTTAAATTTGCTTTGGATTAAAGTTATTGATTCTGTCAAACAAAAGTGAAAGTTAATTGACTGGGTACTGTAACAAGGAAAAGAAAGAATTGCCTGATTAAAAATTTACTTATAGTGACAGCATTGACTGAGAACCGTTTGTCCTATTTTCTTATTCATTTTCAGGATGGTCATATCACGGTTGAAGCCAGCATTCATCAATGTTTGTCCTTAAAGTAAATGGTTTACTGGATCATTTCAGAAGGCATGAAGCGTCAATCAATAACTGAAAAGCAAAATTCTGCTGAGAAACTGAAAACAAAATCAATAACAGCTGAAAATATTCAGCAGGTCAGATCGTATCTGTGGAAAGAGAAAAGCTATTTTAACACACGAGTTTGATTAGATCTGATGAAGGATTAACAATAACAGATTTGAATCTCCAGCCGCCACAGTGGGTTTGGAATTAATTTCTCCGGCTCAATATACACACATCTGAATAACTACTCCGGTAATTTAACAACTCCCCGAAATTATTTTCTTAGAGATTCAGTGTGGAGAAGAGCCTTCCAGTCCATTGATCTGCATTGCCCAACAACCCACCTGTCTAACATTTGCCTAATCACGGAAAAATTTACAATAACCAATTAACTTACTAATTGGGACGTCTTAATAATGTGGGAGGAAATCAGAGCACCCAGACGAAACCCACCCACCCAATAGTGAAATGGGTGAATAATAATAATAATAATAATAATTTTAATTCTTAAAAAACCTGAAAAAATGCCCAAATTTTTGACAGAAGGTAAAACATGTCTCTTACTTAAAGGAGAAATCACAAATGACCAATCAAAATATCATCCTATCACTTGCTTACAAACTATATATAAAATTGTAACATCATGTATCGTGCAATTAATCACCTCTTACTTAGATAACCACAATATACTTACAGATGAGCAGAAACGATACCATAAGGGTATAAAAGGATGTAAAGAACATCTGATAATAATTTCTGTAACTCTAAATCAAGCCCGGTGGAAAAGCAGAAATCTTTCATGTTGTCATATTGACTACCAAAAAGCATTTGATTATGTCCCACACTCAAGGTTAATACAAGTTTTTAATATATATAAATTACATCCTCTACTTGAGAAATTCCCATGACATCTGATGAAGTATTGGCATTCTATAACCACCCTATCTATCACCAACCAAAAAAGAACAACCACCATTGTCAAACTAGACTGAGGCATTTTCCAGGACAATTCTCTAAGCCCACTATGGTTTTGTCTGGTTTTAAACCTGCTCTCTAATTTACTGAATCAGATGAAAATTGGGTAGCAATTCAGGGACAACCAAACGAATTATATCTTGACAAACCTTGTATACATGAATGATTTGAAATTGCACGCTCCTTCATCAGACAAGCTAAAGAAATTCATTCAAATAGTTGAACTATTTACTAAAGATATAATCATAAACTTTGGACTAGATAAGTGCAAAATATTGAACATAAAGAAAGGTGCAACAGAGTTAGAATATAAAACAGAACAGCAGGATACATTATAACTGATGGATGAGTATGAAACATATCAGTATCTGGGATATCAATAAGCAAAGTAAATAGATCATAGTGTAATGAAGGAAAAGCTTTCGACATAATTTAGATCGAGGCTTAAGAAAAATAGCCAAACAAAGCTCAATAGTAAAAATATAACAAAGGCACTTAACGCTTTCTATATACCCATGTTAAAACATTCATAATATCTTGGTCTGAAACTATCTGGAAGATTTACAAAGAAAGATAAGAAATGAAATGACAAATTTTAGAAATCGCAATGTACACTTGAACACACTCAGATTCACACTACCTAGGACAGAAGGAGGAAGAGGAATAAGTCATTAAAAATCTACACAATAGTCAAATAAAACCTCTAAGGATATACTTTCATCAATGATAACAGGATTCAGCACTCCATGCAAGCATATGCAATTGTGAAAAGAAGTAAACACCACTAAATTTAAATGAAAGTACAACCCAGAAAAATTAAGAAACTATCACTGCAGAAGAATAGTTAACAATGTAAGAGCGCTATCCTCCATGGAAGAAAATCTCACAATCGGAGAAGATTAGATATTGACAACGAAGTGTCAAATGCCTGGCTCAGAGTTGGAGACCCCTTCCCAAAAACAGAGGGGTTCCTTGTGGAAACACAAAATGATCAAAAATACATAATAAAAGATTAACAAATTCAAAATAAAAAATACAGAAAACCAGAAACAACCCAACACATCACAGGTGCAATTATGGGTGCAATTTCCCCCTCCCCACCCCCAAAGAAGCAGCAGCATTCTAAAGACAAAGCAACACACACAAAATGCTGGAGGAATTCAGCAGGCCAGACAGTATCTATGGAAAAGAGTAAACAGTTGATGTTTTGGGTCGAACTTCATGACTGGAAAGGAAGGAGGTGGGGGGAGGGGTGGAAGAAGTACAAGGTGGTAGGTGATATGTGGGGTGGGGGGTGAAGTAAAGAGCTGAGAAGTTGATTGGTGGAAGGGATTAAGGGCTGGAGGTGGTGGAATCTGATAGGAGAGGGTAGAAGACTATGGAAGAAAGAGAAGGAGGAGGAGCACCAGAGGGAGGTGATGGGCAATTCAGGGAGATAAGATGAGAAGTTTTTCCACAGGAGAACATTTGATTTTGTTAATGTACTAATAATCTACTGTAATGATTTAAAACAATGTAGATTTAATGCTAGATTGCCTGTCAGCATTTGCCATTTTGTGTTGGGCACGTGGCGAAGTGGTTAAGGCGTTCGTCTAGTGATCTGAAGGTCGCTAGTTTGAGCGTCAGTTATGGCAGCGTGTTTGTGTCCTTGAGCAAGGCACTTAACCATACATTGCTCTAGTGTCTGTGTGAGGAGTGGCGCCCCACACAGACTTCCAATCTGTGCCTTGTAAGGCATGAAAATGCCCGATGCAGGCATCTCATGGCCTGAGTCGACGTTCCCTCCCCTCCATTCACCATTCTTTCACCTTAAGGCTCATAGGACATTCAAACATGTACTGATAATCTTCACAGCCATTCAACCTTACCAACCCTATCTCAGTCTTTTACTGCAGCCTGCAATCAAACTGGGTTGATAATATATGCATGAAGAAACTGTAGCATTGTTATTTGAGGACAAACTTTAGCTCATTCTAACTGATTTAAATTAAACTGTACACAGGATTAAATGCTCAAAAGCATTTATTAACTGAATCCAGAACTGGGTCTGCTCTTACTGCTCTCATGTGCTGTCATAATCACTTGACTGACCTCCTTCTCCTTCAGAGTGTAGTCACTAGGGTGAGAGGGTAAGCCAGGGGCTGGTCATTAGTGAAAAGCTTCATGGATGAAGAGGCTCTTGGATTCAGAAAGTAAGGGTCATAGACATTCCTACCACCTACTATGGCTCTATTACCAATCAAGCTTTGTCTATTTTCAGGTTTTTGTGTAACCAAGAGTTTACATGGGGAAGAAAGAAACTCCCGGGAAACTCAACCAGTTAAGCAGCATCTATAGAGGCAAAGGTGTAGTCAGCAGTATGGGTTGAGACCCTACATCAGATATCCTGATTGCAGTCTTTAGTCTCCAAGAATGTTATCTGAGCACTGAGCTGTCCTAGCAGTTAGTTTTTTTTTTGCTCCATATTCCTGTATCTGCATTCTGTCTTTTTATACAGTTCACATAAGGCATTTAGGGATGTGGGGAAAAGTTTCTGTTGCAAGCATGCAGACATATGGAGAAGAAACATTATTTTTCTCTTTTGCCAATTCTGACTAATCCTGTGCATAGTCTCTAGGTTAATCTGCTTACAGACCTCATCACAGCAGCTGCAATGCACGAAGAACCAATGTTCTCAGCTCTGATTTTGTGAAGCTTGGCAGCAAACTAGTCCAATGAGGAAGAAAAACACTGTAGAACTGATTGAATATATGGCAGGCAGAGCATTGGTGAGAGATCCATATGCTGCAGCAAGAGTGCCTGTTATGCTTGGTATTGCCTTTTATTCCACAACCTTCTGCAAGCCTTAATGTTGTACATCAAAAACACACACAAGATGTCACATTTTGTGCCATGTGGCAGTAAATGCTGATGACACCCAGAGGCATGCCTTTGTATTCCTGGAATGTCCCTTACTTGAACATCAAAGTTTAGATGTTAGTGAACACTTGAAAATACATGGTCACTGGTCAGTCTTTGTGTGCTACTCTTTGAGGGTGGTGAATCTGTGGAATTCTTTGCCACAGGCAACAGTGGAGGCCAAGTATGTATATTTAAGGTAGAGGTTAATAGATTCTTGATTGGTCAGGGCTTTAAGGGATACAGGGAGAAGGCAGAAGACTGGGGCTGAGAGGAAAATTGGGTCAGCCACAATGAAATGGCAGAGCAGACTGGATGGGCCGAATGGCCTAATTCTGCTCCTATCGCTTCTAGACTTATGGTCTTAAAATGGAAATAGATCCTTCCTATTTACTCTGCCTAGATCCTTTGTTTGTAGATCTCCTCTGCATCCTCACATCGCTCCTGGATAGAGGTGACAGAGGTGTTAAAAGTTGAATAGATGAAGACCCAGAGGCTGGGTTGTGTTGGTTCAGACACACCATCTGTAAATGCTGACTGCAAACTTCATCTGCTTCCACCTGCTTCAGCCAGATGCAATGGCCCCATTTTGTTGGTTATCTGCAGCCTCAAGACCTGTTCTCTGGCTCGAGCAAACACTGAACAATGAGTTGAATAGTGCAGAAAGTTTATGCCACAAACTGCAAACGATTTCAACAACCTCTAAACACCGTTGATTTTCAAAGACAATTTAGAACAATGAAAATAAAAGTAATTTTACAAAAATCTATTTGAAGAATATAACATTAATATTTAAAGAAAATGAAACTAAAATTAATGAAATACATTAAGCAGCTGGAAATACTAAAGCACATTATGCTAAAGCAAGGGACATTAAAAGCTGTATTAAAAACAAAAAATGTTAGGTACACAATTGGTTAGCTAGTGTGTTGCCTGCTCTCTGAGTATGACCAATATTTTCTGCTTTTATTTTAGATTCCCAACATCAGCAGTTTTTTTTCTGCTTTTCAATTACAGTAAAAGGTCTGCAATCCAGCACTCGCTGAATGTCATTGGCACTGGTTCCTTCAGTGTTAGAGCGATTGTTCCCTTGTTACCACCCCTCTGTCAGTCCTGTGATTTCCACCCCCCCCCCTACTCCCCACACCTCTGCCACTGGTCTAGAGTAAGGGGAAAGAAAGATTGATGAGTGCAAATTGTTTAATTCACTATTTCTCAGGTAGAACTTCTCTACAGGAAGGGAGACAAATGAATGATGGTAAATTATCCACTATCAGTCTGCACTCAAACATCTGTAATAAGGAAGTGTGCATCAACAATTTAAGGAGCGAAGATCAGAAAGAGAAAACTACAGACATGTTGGCTTTACATTAATAGGTAGGGAATATAGAAAATAATATGATGAGCAGGGTCAATGTGGAGCAAAGGTTCAAAGGTTCATTTTATAATCAAAGCATGTATGCAGAATACAACTGTGAGATTCATCTTCTCCAGAAAGCCATGAAAAAAGCATTGAGGCCATTGAAAGAAAAGACATTAACACCCCTCCCAACATGAAATAGAAAAAGAAACAAAAACTCACAGACCCAAAACCCCCAACCCCTCCCTTGCACAAAAACTAACAAATCACCCAATTGGACAATGGCAGCTGGAACATCAACATCAAATCCCAAACCCCCAACCTGCCTCTCTTGCAAAAGAACTAACATATTGCCCACAAGGGAAAAAATCAGCGACAGTAACATCAAATCCCCAAAAACTCCCGCTCACAAAAAAACACAATGCCCAGAATTATTCAAAACCCCAACCCGCCAAATGGCAACGAGAAAGAAGACACAGATGACAGAAGGAGACCAGTATAGCAATGGGAATTTAGCAGTATAGCAGCATTGGGAATTAAAAGATACAACAAGCAAGAAAGAAGGCAATCCTTTGAAGGTAACTGGTAATTATTTATTATTGGCACATGCACCATAATACAGGGAATAACTTTGTTTTGCATGCCATCCACACAGATCGTTACAAAATGTAAGTACACTGAAGTTATACAAAGGAAATAGCAATAACAGGCTGTAGAATATAGTGTACAATTACAGTGAAAGTGCAGTGCTGCTAAGCAATAAGGTGCCAGATCACAAGGAGTTACATTGGGAAGTCAAGAGTTCATTTTTATCCTACCAGAGGTCCATTCAAGAATCCCATAACAGCAGGAAAGAAACTGTGAATGTTATTTGAATATACAACAATAATTATGACATCTTAATGTAATTTATATTGCCTTATTAAGACCACAATTGGAGTACTATTTTCTGGTCTGCTAAAAATGTGTCAATTTCATCAGTTTTCATGTTGTTAACAAAAGAATTTACTCCAAGCTCCCTCTGACATGCAATCATGCTCTTGCCACTGACCTTCAAATGCAGAGAGGAGGCTTAGGTTCCGGCCTTGTTGTTGCATGAATATTCAACAAAATATTACAAATAAGCTGACAGCCTTTGGAGTCACAAGTGTGTGTGTGTGTGTGTGTGTATGTTTGTTTGTCAGAGAGAGAGGGAGATAGAGAGATAGACCCCCTTTCAAAGCAAGTCTGCCCTGGCCCAATATTACACAATATTTTATATGCTAAACATCAAAGGACAATTCAGGCTAAAGTCCAAAGGACAATTCCATATTTGTAATGCTTCCTTTGAACTACATACAACAGTTTCAAATGCCTGGATTTTCCCACCATCATACCTCCCTGTTCGCACCTATATTGTAGATACAGAAATATACACAATCAGTGTTGTCTGTTCCTCCAATTAACTTGGTTCACAGTTCTTCGGAACATAACTTTAACTGACTTCATCCCCTAGCCTTGAGGTTCATATATAAATTGTGAATTAAATCTAAAATGCAGCTCCGAACAGGACTTTCCCAAAATCCTCCAGACCCTTGTCCCTAAACATGAAACCTGTCCCGAAAATCATCCCTTTCAACCGTGAACCTAAAAAAAATCATGCCTTGATCCAAAAAACATGTCATGTATAATGTAACTTTTGTTTTCAATATACTGGTTCTAACTTTATATAGGTAAAATCATGAAAAATACCGATATTACACATTTAAGAACAAACTAAAGATCCAATCTTACCATGGGTTTTCAAGTTAAACAGTCCCTAAAAACCAAGAATTACTTTCTTTGCATTATTTATTTATTTTTGTAACTTATAATTGTTTTTGTCTTTGCACTATACTGCTGCTGCAAAGTAACAATTCTCATGTCATACACTTCAGTGATAACAAATGTGACTCTGATTTCTCTTCTCATTGCTGAAATTCTTCACCACCTCCATTTTCAGAAGAAATATTCTCGCTATATGACTTGCTGGGGTGAATCTGGTCAAGATGCTTACCCACTAAGAACACTCTATTACAGTTTAAACAGGCAACATTGCAGATTTTGACCACACTGAAACACCTGCTGTGACAATTGTAGTGGTCGTGTAGACATTTTGTTCTTACAGGTAGTGGATCACAAATCAGAATCACAATCAAAATGTGCCTGTAAATCAACTGTGCCATATGTGTCTCACTGGATCATATGATTTACATGAATACTCTCAATTTCACTCATAAGCAGAACAAGGCACCATTCAGAACGACAAACAGCAGCAGCCATTCCAGTTTCCCCTTCATCTGTATCCGATTTGTTAGGAAAATTCAAAAAACCCACATGATCTTTAACTTAAAATGTTCTTGTCTGTGAAATCTAAATTGAAATTTGGTTCTGAAAAATCTTATTTCTGTTCCACTGTCAGTGTGGTTTGGTTTATGCCAAAGGTTCCACTGAGTGCAAGGGAAAGTGCTGGGTTTGTATGCTGTAGTACTACGAAGATGTAGAACATCTCAATACTTTAACAGGACAATTGTCAAATGATGTTTCATACTAAAGGAAGAAATTCCCTGTAGACTTTGCTTCTTAACTGCATCTTTGATTTCCCTGTTAGTTCATTCAGCTTCTTTAGTAACATGGGAATACCAGGCTATGTTTGAAAACATTCCTTCATGTAAAATTGTTGAACTACTAAACTGTGGTCTGCCTTCAAAGGTTATTTCCTCCAGCTGACCATGATTTGAACATATTGCTGAAAGGTAGAATATCTCATGAGCTTAACTTCCAGCTAGAACTTACAAATGCCTTGTCTCTTTTCGGTAAAATATATGTGCCCTAACAGAAGGAGTTGCTTAGTGTCATGAGCCCTGTGGGCCTGTGCACCTGCATTTGTTAATTGTTATATAAGCATATAACCATATAACAATTACAGCACAGAAACAGGCCATCTCGGCCCTTCTAGTCTGTGTCGAACCCTTACTCTCACCTAGTCCCACCAACCTGCACTCACCCCTTAACCCTCCATTCCTCTCCTGTCCATATAGCTATCCAATTTAACTTTAAATGACAACATTGAACCTGCCTCAACCACTTCTGCTGGAAGCTCATTCCACTCAGCTACCACTCTCTGAGTAAAGAAGTTCCCCCTCATGTTACCCCTAAACTTTTGCCCTTTAACTCTCAACTCATGTCCTGTTGTTTGAATCTCTCCCACTCTCAATGGAAAAAGCCTATCCACGTCAACTTTATCTATCCACCTCATAATTTTAAATACTTCTATCAAGTGACCCCTCAACATTCTACGCTCCAAAGAATAAAGACCCACCTTGTTCAACCTTTCTCTGTAACTTAGGAAGTGAAACCCAGGTAACATTCTAGTAAATCTCCTCTGTACTCTCTCAATTTTGTTGACATCTTTCCTATAATTCGGTGACCAGAACTGTACACAACACTCCAAATTTGGCCTTACCAATGCCTTGTACAAATTCAACATTACATCCTAACTCCTATACTCAATGCTCTGATTTATAAAGGCCAGCAAACCAAAAGCTTTCTTCACCACCCTATCCACATGGGATTCCACCTTCAGGGAACCATGCATCATTATTCCTAGATCCCTCTGTTCTACTGCATTCTTCAATGCCCTACCATTTACCATATATGTCCTATTTTGATTAGTCCTAACAAAATGTAGCACCTCATATTTATCAGCATTAAACTCCATCTGCCATCTTTCAGCCCACTCTTCTAACTGGCCTAAATCTCGCTGCAAGCTTTGAAAACCTAATTCATTATCCACAACTCCACCTATCTTAGTATCATCTGCATACTTACTCATCCAATTTACCACCCCATCATCCAGATGATTAATATATATGACAAACAACATTGGACCCAGTACAGATCCATGAGGCACATCACGAGTCACCGGCATCCAATCTGACAAACAGTTATCCACCACTACTCTCTGGCGTCTCCCATCCAGCCACTGCTGAATCCATTTTACTACTTCAATATTAATACCTAACGATTGAACCTTCCGAACTAACCTTCCATGTGGAACCTTGTCAAAGGCCTTACTGAAGTCTATACAGACAACATCTACCACTTTACCCTCGTCAACTTTCCTAGTAACCTCTTCAAAAAGTTCAGTAAGATTTGTCAAACATGACTTTCCACGCACAAATCCATGTTGACTGTTCCTAATCAAACCTTGTCTATCCAGATAATTATATATACCATCTCTAAGAATACTTTCCATCAATTTACCCACCACTGATGTCAAACTCACAGGCCGATAATTGCTAGGTTTACTCTTAGAATCCTTTTTAAACAATGGAACAACATGAGCAATACGCCAATCCTCCGGCACCATCCCCGTTTCTAATGACATTTGAAATATTTCTGTCAGTGCCCCTGCTATTTCCACACTAACTTCCCTCAAGGTCCTAGGGAATATCTTGTCAGGACCCGGAGACTTATTCACTTCTATATTCCTTAAAAGCCCCAATACTTCCTCTTCTTTAATCATCATACTTTCCATAACTACCCTACTTGATTCCCTTACCTTACACAATTCAATACCCTTCTCCTTAGTGAATACCGAAGAAATTGTTCAAAATCTCCCCCATCTCTTTTGGCTCCGCACATAGCCGTCCACTCTGATTCTCTAAGGGACCAATTTTATCCCTCACTATCCTTTTGCTATTAATATAACTGTTGAAACCCTTTGGATTTATTTTCACCTTACTTGCCAAAGCAACCTCATATCTTCTTTTAGCTTTTCTAATTTCTTTCTTAAGATTCTTTTTACATTCTTTATATTCCTCGAGCACCTCATTTACTCCAAGATGCCTATATTTATTGTAGATCTCTCTCTTTTTCCGAACCAAGTTTCCAATGTCCCTCGAAAACCATGGCTCTCTCAAACTTTTAACCTTTCCTTTCAACCTAACATGAACATAAAGATTCTGTACTCTCAAAATTTCACCTTTAAATTAAATCAATTTCTCTATTACATCCTTCCCATAAAACAAGTTATCCCAATCCACTCCTTCTGAATCCTCTCGCATTTCCTCAAAGTTAGCCTTTCTCCAATCAAAAATCTCAACCCCGGGTCCAGTCCTATCCTTTTCCATAATTATATTGAAACTAATGGCATTGTGATCACTGGACCCGAAGTACTCCTCCCCAACACATACCTCTGTCACCTGACCTAGCTCATTCCCTAACAGGAGATCCAACACTGCCTCTTCTCTAGTGGGTACCTCTATGTATTGCTGCAAAAACTATCTTGCACACTTTTGAAAAACTCCAAACCATCCAACCCTCTTACAGAATGGGTTTCCCAGTCTATGTGTGGAAAATTAAAATCTCCCACAATCACAACCTTGTGCTTACTACAAATATCTGCTATCTCCTTACAAATTTGCTCCTCCAATTCTCGCTCCCCATTAGGTGGTCTATAATACACCCCTATAAGCATTACTACACCTTTCCCATTCCTCAATTCCACCCAAATAGCCTCCCCAGATGAGTCCTCTAACCTATCCTGCCAAAGCACCACTGTAATATTCTCTCTGACAAGCAATGAAACACATCCCCCTCTTGTCCCTCCAATTCTATCACACCTGAAGCAACGAAATCCAGGAATATTTAGTTGCCAATCACACCCCTCCTGCAACCATGTTTCACTAATAGCTACAACATCATATTTCCAGGTATCAATCCATGCTCTAAGCTCATCCACCTTTCTTACAATGCTCCTAGCATTAAAATAGATGCATTTAAGAAACTCTCCACCTCTTACTCTCTGTTTATCCCTCATGGTGCAAACAACTTTGTTATCTTTTTCTTCCTTCTCCCCTACATCTCTGGTCTGAGTGCTCCCGTTCTCTGTCCCCTGCCTATCCTCCCTCACACACTGTCTACTAGCTTTCTCTATTTATGAACTAACCTCCTCTCTCCTAGTCTCTTCAATTTGATTCCCACCCCCCAACCATTCTAGTTTAAAGTCTCCCCAGTAGCCTTCGCAAATCTTCCCGCCAGAATATTGGTCCCCCTGGGATTCAAGTGCAACCCGTCCTAACTACCTAGAATACTTAAGCACTTGTGCTTTCTGTTTGATTTTATCAAGTTTATTTTGATTGGCTTGGGTTTTCTGCATACAGTGATTATTTAAAGGAGACACTCAAGTAGCTTTAATTGTGGGGCCCTTGTGTGTTTCGAGAATGATTCATTTCACAGTGTTGCTCAGTCAAGCCCCAATGTTCAGTTGGAATTCTTATGAATAAAGTCTTGTTTCTGCCTCAACATGAGAATCTATCATTCTTCCGCACCTTGGTTCAGTCGTTTTCAGCACACGTCATGACAGAAGGACCGCGCGCAATAAATTGACCTCGTAGAGGTTCAACACTGGCTTGGACATCAATTGGCCGGAGGCAAGGTTTCCTTCTGTTCTTAGTGTTTGTTGCAAGGCTACATTCCAAGTTTCCCGAAGCTACGTTTCTCGGGTCCATATTTTGAGTTCATGTTCCAAGACTCTCGAGTCCACATTCAAGGTTGTCAAGGTTTCTTGAGTCTCCCATGGCCTTTCATGTTTCCAAAGCCTATTGCAGGTTTCTGAAGACTATTCCATGTTTCTATTCATCGTTTCCAAATTTGATTCTGTGTTCCTTTTAATTCTATGTTCCAAGTAAAATGGAATGTTCCCACATTTTTCAGCCCTGACTAGAGAGCATCAGGTCTGTTTTGAATTTACCAGCCCAGTCTCGAGTTCCTCTGGATCCCTGGGCCGTAATGTGCTGGTCTTAGGGAGGGAGGTACTGTCATGAACCCTGTGGGCCTGTATGAGATCTGTCTTCATTAATTGTCTTACCTTGAGTCACTAAGCCCTTGTGCTTTCTGTTGAGTCTTCCAAGTTTATTTTGAATAGCTCAAGTCTTCTATGTACTGTGTTTATTTAAATGGGACTCCTAATTAGCTCTGATCGCAAGGGTCCTTGTGTGTTTCGAGAGTGATTCATCTCAGTGTCACTCAGTCAAGCCACTGATGTTGTTGGAATTCCTGTGAATAAACTCTTGTTTCTGTCTCAACTTGGGAGTCTGTTGTTCCTCCACACCTGGGTTCGGTCGTTTGTCAGCGCATACTGTGACACTTAGACCTTATGCGCATTTGCACTTTTTCCACGTCTTAATCTACACAGCTGGCAGATCGATCCAAACTTGACCATTCTGTAAAACTTTCCATAAAATTTCTTTCATTACTCCAATCCAAAGCATTCCATATGTAACTCAGTCAATGTCTTTGGTCTTAAAGCTGTAGCTCATAGCTGACACATTCTCCATTTTTCCCTTCATCACATGACAATTCCCTTCAGTGGAACTAATTGATCTTAGCTCTTCATTGATACATTTCCAACTCTGACTAGTCACAAAAAGCATTTCTGTAATTGCTTTGCAATTTCCTAAATTGACACATAACATCATTAATCACTTGATTGGAGTGTGAACATTACTTTCACAGCTCACATTCTCAAGGAAAAGACTAGACAATACATCTGCTGCTTTAATCTGCTTCAAAACCTTGTATTTCATCTTGCATTCAGAATGAAAAAGAAGAATTGTCTATTGTTGCATCTGTGATCCTGTCATTAGTGGTGTAACCAGCTTTGCGTCTCAACTTCCCACTACTGGTGTCTGATCTGGTTCCAGAATCAATTGGCTTCTAAAATAAATTTGATGAATTGATGTGTTCTCATTGACATGAAATACTCACTCTGCTTTTTCTTCAGATGCTGCCTGACATTTTAAACTTTTAGTTTCTAATTTCCAACATTCCTAGAATTTTGCTTATTTTCCTTTTTCTAATATTTCCTTATGGTGTATTCATCCCACTGCCCGTGCCTGCTCTCAAAACAATACCAAGAATCCTATTCCCCAAATTATTTCCTTGTGACTTTTTCTTTCTGACATGCCTTCAATTCCCGTCCTACACCTGCCCTCCTTTCTCCATTCTCCTGTAATCCATCTACATCGGAGATACTTTATAACAACCTTCTAGGCAGAACATTCCTGGGATGTGGAAGGAGGGTCAACTGGCTGCTGTGCTTTACAGGTATTATAAACGTACTGTTCTTGTTTTACCAGTCTGCTACCTCATTGGGAACCAGGGGTCTCCCAAGCAGTCACAGGAAGAGCATATAGACTCCACAGAGACAGCAACGGCGGCAACTGGAATTGTGACACAGAAGCACTATTTGTGATGCTCACTAAGAGATTGATGGAACTTTTTGTTACCACGTTTGATGCCTGCAACTCTCTTTTTCTTTCTTTCTCTCTCTATTTGGAGATACAGCATAGAATAGACCTTCCTGGCCCTTTGAGCAGAGCCACCTGAAACCCCTGATTTAATCCCAGCCTAATCATGAGACAACTTACAACGACCAATTATCCTGCTATCTGGTTTGTCTTTGGACTATGTGAGGAAACTGGAGCACCCAGAGGACACCCCTGCATTCCAGGATGAGAACGTAGAACTATATTATGGAGGACACTAGGATTGAATTCCGAACTCTGATGCCCTGGGCTGTAATATTGTTAATCACTACACTACAGTGGCACATCCTGATTGGGGCATAATTTTGCTTGTCAAACTATGGGGTGCAAAAGAAACGTCATATTTTCTGTCTATTATTCACTAAATGGCTGACCAAAAGCAATTGCTTGAAGCACCATTCACAAGTGGTGTTGTACCGGGCAGGAAGAACTTTACTATCTAATTTTCATTCAAGCATGCTGCTGTGCTTTGTCCCTAATTGACTGATGATCTCTCTTCACTGCAAAAACCATCTCCAAATTCCACACCATCAAGGTTCAGGGAAAGGGAAGGAAAATCTCACCATTGGCTGCAAGGTTAACTAGACCAGCCACTAAATATTATAAACAAAAAGCGGGCACATGATGGCAGTGAGTAACTCACTTCGCACACCCCCAACTCTGTTTGACAGCACAAAGGTTGGAAAAGAGTGTAGGAGAGATGTCAGAGCTTGGTTTTTTACAGAGAGAGGTCAGGGCATGAAACATGTTGCCAGGTATGGTAGTAGAGGCAGATATTTTTAGGGACATTTAACAGCCTCTAAGATAGGCACATGGATGAAAGAAAAACAAGAGGGCTATGTGGAGCAAAGCATTAGATTGATCGTGGAGTAGGTTGAAAGATCAACGCAACATCATGGGCCAAGGGACCAATGCTGTGCTGGACTGTTCTATGATCAATGTTTATATAGATCAACAGTGTGATGTAGTTTTTTTTTACTTGCCTGGATCAGTGCTGTTCCAACAGATTTGATGCTGTACAGAACAAAGGAACCACCTATCACTTCTAAGCAGTTACCATTTCAGCTGTCAGTTCACAATAGCTGTAGTACATATATAATATTCATAAGATGTAGTGCAATGACTGATTGAAGTTACTTCAACAGCACCTCTGGAAAGTTAAGGGCAGCAGATAGACAAGAATGCCATTAGCTTCAAGTTCCTCCGCCAGTCACATGTAGCTCTGACCAGGAAATATATTGCTGTTCCTTTGTCATTATTAGTTCTAAATCCAGGAACTCGCTTCCAATGAGCAATTTACCTTTATGAGACAAAGTATACAACAGGATCCCCGAAAGACAGCATGGACCATCACATATTTGTTAACACCCATATATGTAGGGACTTAGCAGTGATTTACCAGCACCACAGAGATTCAAAAAAGTGGCTCATCACTGCTTTCTATAGGGGAAGCAAAGATCAGCAAGCTCTCTGTCAAGCTCTCTTGACAGCCAGCACCTTTTCCCCAGTATGGAAATGTCCAATATCAGAAGCCATCCATTTCAAGTGAGTGGAGGAAATGTTTCAGTGAGATGTCAGAGGTAGATTTTTTTTTATACAGAGAGTGGTGGAGAGGTTGGTGAAATAAGGATATTTAAGAGGTTTAGATAGGCGTGTTATGAAGGGCTGAGGGCTGTGTAGGAGTGAAGGTTTAGGTTGGCTGTGGAACGGGTTTATATAGGTCGGCACAGCACCATGGGCTGAAGGGCCTGTACTATTCTGTACTGTTTTATGTTTTAACACTGAATATTTGTCTCACCAGAAGCAACTGCATTCTGTGAATGAATTAAAAATAGTATATTGAGAGAGAAATTAGGGGAGTGGATAAATATGATACATTAGATTTTGGTTCTTAGACTTACAATTTATAAATTTGCTAAGATGGTAGCCTTGAAATGATAGTTTCTGTCAAGTAATCCAATGGATACATTTCAATAAAATGTCATTGTCTAGCATATTGATGTAAGGTTAATTGGTTTCTATAAATTACCCCTAGTGTAGCTGGCTAGCAGGAGAATTAATAATGGAGTTTCCGGACATGTGAAAGAGGATAGATTACAGGGAAATATGTTGTAGAATGGGATTAATGGGAATGCCCTTAGTATTGGCATAGATTCATACATACCAATCCTCATGGAGGGATCAGAAGTGGAGAGAATGAGCAGCTTCAAGTTCCTGGGTGTCAAGATCTCTGAGGATCTAACCTGGTCCCAACATATTGATGCAGTTATAAAGAAAACAAGACAGTGGCTATGCTTTATTAGGAGTTTGAAGAGATTTGGCATGTCAACAAATACACTCAAAAACTTCTATTGTTGTAACATGGAGAGCATTCTGACAGGCTGCATCACTGTCTGGTATGGAGGGGCTACTGCACAGGACCGAAAGAAGCTGCAGAAGGTTGTAAATTTAGTCAGCTCCATCTTGGACACTAGCCTACAAAGTACCCAGGACGTCTTTAGAGAGTGGTCTCTCAGAAAGGCAGCATCTATTATTAAGGACCCCCAGCACCCAGGGCATGCCCTTTTCTCACTGTTACCATCAGGTAGGAGGTACAGAAGCTTGAAGGCACACACTCAGTGATTCAGGAACAGCTTCTTCTCCTCTGCCATCCGATTCCTAAATGAACATTGAATCTTTGGACACAAACTCACTTTTTAAAAATTATACAGTATTTCTGTTTCTGCTCATTTAAAAAAATCTATTGAATATATGTAATTGATTTACTTGTTTATTTATTATTGTTATTTATTTTATTTTTTTCTCTGCTAGATTATGTATTGCATTGAGCTGCTGTTGCTAAGTTAACAAATTTCATGTCACATGCCAGTGATAATAAACCTAATTTTGATTCAACGGTCTGGAAATTACAGCAGACCAGTTATTTCATTTTCTTTAAGTTTATAGGTATAGTATTTTTCAAGATGAGTAGGAATCTAAAGAAGGTTAGCATTCCCAATTTGTTATCATACTTGGCATCATTACATTTAAAAAAAGAGCCTGATCACTTTTTTTCTACTGTATCTGGTGCTCTCAGTGTGGCTTCCTGTATAGAACATAGAATATAGAGTAGTACAGCACATTACAGGCCCTTCGACCCACAATGTTGTGCCAAACCTCAAACCCTGCCTCCCATATAACGCCCCACCTTAAATTCCTTCATATACCTGTCTAGTAGTCTCTTAAACTTCACGAATGTATCTGCCTCCACTACTGACTCAGGCAGTGCATTCCACGCACCAAATACTCTCTGAGTAAAAAACCTTCCTCTAATATCCCCCTTGAACTTCCCACCCCTTACCTTAAAGCCACGTCCTCTTGTATTGAGCAGTGGTGCCCTGGAGAAACGGCGCTGGCTATCCACTCTATCTAATTATCTTGTACACCTCTATCATGTCTCCTCTCATCCTCCTTCTCTCCAAAGAGTAAAGCCCTAGCTCCCTTAATCTCTGATCATAATCCATACTCCCTAAACCAGGCAGCATCTTGGTAAATCTCCTCTGTACCCTTTCCAATGCTTCCACATCCTTCCTATAGTGAGGTGACCAGAACTGGACACAATACTCCAGTTGTGGCCTAACCAGAGTTTTATAGAGCTGCATCATTAAATCGCGACTCTTAAAATCTATCCCTCGACTTATGAAAGCTAACACCCCATAAGCTTTCTTAACTACCCTATCTACCTGAGAGGCAACATTCAGGGATCTGTGGACATGTACCCCCAGATCCCTCTGCTCCTCCACACTACCAAGTATCCCGATAATTACTTTGTACTCTGCCTTGGAGTTTGTCCTTCCAAAGTGTACCACCTCACCACTTCTCCGGGTTGAACTCCATCTGCCACTTCTCAGCCCACTTCTGCATCCTATCAATGTCTCTCTGCAATCTTCAACAATCCTCTACACTATCTACAACACCACCAACCTTTATGTCGTCTGCAATCTTGCCAACCCACCCTTCTACCCCCACATCCAGGTCATTAATAAAAATCACGAAAAGTAGAGGTCCCAGAACAGACCCTCATGGGACACTGCTAGTCACAATCCTCCAACCTGAATGTACTCCCTCCACCATGACTCTTTGCCTTCTGCAGGCCAGCCAATTCTGAATTCACCTGGCCAAACTTCCCTGGATCCCATGCCTTCTGACTTTCTGAATAAGCCTACCGTGTGGAACCTTGTCAAATGCCTTACTAAAATCCATATAGGTCACATCCACTGCACTACACTCATCTATATGCCTGGTCACCTCCTCAAAGAACTCTATCAGGCTTGTTAGACATGATCTGCCCTTCACAAAGCCACGCTGACTGTCCCCGATCAGACCATGATTCTCTAAACACCCATAGATCCTATCTCTAAGAATCTTTTCCAACAGCTTTCCCACCACAGGTGTAAGGCTCACTGGTCTATAATCACCCAGACTATCCCTACTACCTTTTTTGAACAAGGGGACACCATTCGCCTCCCTCCAATCCTCCGGTACCATTCCCGTGGGTAATGAGGACATAAAGATCCTAGCCAGAGGCTCAGCAATCTCTTCCCCCGCCTCGTGGAGCAGCCTGGGGAATATTCCATCATGTCCTGGGGACTTATCCGTCCTAATGTATTTTAACAACTCCAAAACCTCCTCTCCTTTAATATCAACATGCTCCAGAACATCAACCTCACTCATATTGTCCTCACCATCATCAAGTTCCCTCTCATTGGTAAGTACCGAAGAGAAGTACTCATTGAGGACCTCGCTCACTTCCACAGCCTCCAGGCACATCTTCCCACCTTTATCTCTAATCGATCCTATCTTCACTCCTATCATCCATTTTTTCTTCACATAATTGAAGAATGTCTTGGGATTTTCCTTTACCCTACTTGCCGAGGCCTTCTCATGCCCCCTTCTTGCTCTTCTCAGCCCCTTCTAAAGCTCCGTTCTTGCTTCTCTATATTCCTCAATAGACCCATCTGATCCTTGCTTCCTAAACCTCATGTATGCTGCCTTCTTCCACCTGACTAGATTTTCCACCTCACTTGTCACCCATGGTTCCGTCATCCTACCATTCTTTATCTTCCTCACGGGGACAAATTTATCCCTAACATTCTGCAAGAGGTCTCTAAACATCGACCACATGTTCATAGTACATTTCCCTGCAAAAACATCATCCCAATTAACACCCACAAGTTCTAGCCTTATAGCCTCATAATTTGCCCTTCCCCAGTTAAAAATTTTCCTGTCCTCTCTGATTCTATCCTTTTCCATGATAATGCTAAAGGCCAGGGAGCGGTGGTCACTGTCCCCCAGATGCTCACCCACTGAGAGATCTGTGACCTGTCCCGGTTCAGTACCTAGTACTAGATCTAGTACGGCATTCCCCCTAGTCGGCCTGTCCACATACTGTGACAGGAATCCATCCTGGACACACTTAACAAACTCTGCCCCATCTAAACCCTTGGAACTAATCAGGTGCCAATCACTATTAGGTAAGTTAAAGTCACCCATGATAACAACCCTGTTATTTTTGCACCCTTCCAAAATCTGCCTCTCAGTCTGCTCCTCTGTATCTCTGCTGCTACCAGGGGGCCTGTAGAATACCCCCAATAGACTAACTGCTCCCTTCCTCTTCCTGACTTCCACCCATACTGACTCAAAACAGGATCCTGCTACATTACCCACCTTTTCTGTAGCTGTAATAGTATCCCTGACCAGTAATGCCAGCCCTCCTCCCCTTTTTCCCCCCTCTCTATCCCTTTTAAAGCACTGAAATCCAGGAATATTGAGAATCTATTGCCCTGGTGCCAGCTAAGTCTCTGTAATGGCCACTACATCATAATTCCATGTATGTATCCAAGCTCTCAGTTCATCACCTTTGTTCCTGATGCTTCTCGCATTGAGGTACACACACTTCAGCCCTTCTACCTTACTGCCTTTACACTATTTATTCTGCTTCTCTTTCCTCAAAGCCTCTCTATATGTTAGATCTGGCTTTACTCCATGCACTTCTTTCACTGCTCTATCGCTCCGGGTCCCATCCCCCTTGCAAATTAGTTTAAACCCTCCCGAACCATGCTAGCAAACCTACCTGCAAGGATATTGCTCCCCCTCAAGTTCAGGTGCAACCCATCCAATCTGTACAGGTCCCACCTTCCCCAGAAGAGATCCCAATGATCCAAAAATCTAAAACCCTGCTCCCTGCACCAACTCCTCAGCCACGCATTCAACTGCCATCTCCTTCAATTCTTACCATCTCTGTCACGTAGCACTGGCAGCAATCCTGAGAACGCCACCCTTGAGGTCCTGTTCTTCAGCCTTCTGCCTAGTTCCTGAAACTCACACTTCAGGACCTCATCCCTCTTCCTGCTGATGTCATTGGTACCAACATGTATCACGACTTCTGGTTGCTTTCCCTCTCGTGCCAGGATGTCGTGCACCCGGTCAGAGACATTCCGGACCCTGGCACCTGGGAGGCAACAAACCATGAGGGTGCCCTTCTCACGTCCACAAAATCTCCTGTCTGCTCCCCTGACTATAGAGTCTCCAATGATGACAGCTCTCCTCTTCTCCATCCCACCCTTCTGCACCACCAGGTCAGAATCAGTGCCGGAGGCCCTGCCACCGTGGCTCACACCTGGTCGGTCGTCCCTGCCAACAGTAACCAGGACAGTAAAGTTATTATTCAGGGGAATGGCTACAGGGGTTCTCTGCACTACCTGTCTACTCACTTTCACTTTCCCCCCTCTGACTGTCACCCAACAGTGAGATTGGCCGTAGACAGGGAGACTCATTTTCCAAACACCTACACTTCATCTGCCAAAAGAAACAGGATCTCCCAGTAGCCAGCCATTTCAAATCTACTTCCCATTCCTGTTCTGACATGTTAGTACATGGTCTCCTCTGCTGCTCTGATGATGCCACACTCAAGTTGGAGGAGCAACACTTTATATTCTGTTTGGGTAGCCTCCAACCTGATGGCAAGAACAGCAATTTCTCAAACTTCCCTCTCTTTCACCATTCCCCATTCATGTTTTCCTCTCTCATCTTATCCCCTTACCTGCCCATCATATCCTTCTGGTGCTCCTCCTCTTTCCCTTTCTTCTGCCCTCTCCTATCAGATTCCCCCTCCTCCAGCCCCTTATCTCTTTCAGCAATCAGCTTCTTTACTTCATCCCTCCCCCTCTCCCTTTTTCATCTATCACTTACCACCTGTTACTTCTTCCTCCCTTCCTCCCACCTTCTTAACCTGATGTCTCATCCTATTTCCAGTCCTGATGAAGGGTCTCAGCCCAAAATGTCGACTATTTACTCTTTTCCCATAGATGCTGCCTGGCATGCTGAATTCCTCCAGCATTTTGTGTGTGTTGCCCGACCAATTTTTAAGCTTTTACCATTGCTTTTTCTTCTCAGCTGCGACTATCATCATCAGCTAATGGAATCTATACCAGCCAAGTGACATCACAAAACGACAATCAGTTGAAGAACCATCTAAGATGCACCTGTTTTTCAACCAGCTGTGATTATTAATTATGCATGGAGCCAAAGATATTTAAATCAGTTTATTCATAGTGCAGTATGATTTCAAAAATAATGGATATAGAGAGCAACAAGACTCTGAATGTCTACAGACTCATAGTAATCAGATGCTAATTATTCCTCCTTTCTGCATTTGACAACTTCTGCTATGCTGAGATGGCAAAGCCAGCCAAGGTATAGATGAGTATATAGATAGCAGTTAACCTGTTTTTTCCGATATAAATGGATTACAGTGCACCCATTGTACGTACTGTATGAGTACTGGATGAATGCTATTTGTGTTGGGAGCCTGACACCTCTTTATTTATTTCAATAGGAAAGGCTGAAGCTTGGACTGTGTGTGATCAGTGTCATGAGGTTCTCAGCACTTGAACCAGCTATTCTTTGCGCACCACTGGGTCCTCACACCCACATGGAATGGTTTTAGAACATAACAGCACAGAGTCGAGTCCTTCAGCCATGATAGCTATGCCAACTGTAATGCCAATTTATACACTATCTCCCTCCATTCCCTGCCTGATCATACATCCATCTAAATATCTCTTGAACGTTGCAATTGTATCTCTTCTACCATTTCTCCCTGGCAGTGCACTCCTGGCTACTGCCTTAAAGAAATTGCCTGTTAAACTTTCTTTAAACTTTCACCTTCTCAGCTTAAAGTTAAACCCGCATGTATCTGCTATTCCCAGCCTGGGAAATAGATGCTGCTGTTCTTCCTTATGTATGCTTCTCATAATTTTATAGCCTTTTAAGGGGTCGGCACTCAGCCACTGACGTTCCAGAGATTCAATCCAAGATTGTCAAACCTCTCTTTACAGCTAATGCTAGGCATGGTCGGAGAGAACCTAATTATTTAACAATTATCATTGTTGAATCAGGAGGTGGTTCTTTGTTCTTGTCCAATTGCCTACCACACCGGGACCCAATTGAGATCCTTGACCAACTTGGCAGCTGAGCCATTTCATTTGACAGTCAGCAATCTGCCTGTCAGGTTGAGGCTAGTGCCCAGAGCCAGACAGCAATAGATGAAGGAAGCATTTAAACCAACTTGCCATGGTCCAAAAGCCTTAACGGAGTCAGGGATTTGGTGTTCTCATTTGATTGCACAGATAAATTCTATGTCTCTGTTAACTTAATGATTAAAGGTATTATATAAAGTGCTGATTGTTCCTATCCTGATACCATCATTTCAAATCTATGCCAACTTGGCATGAGGTAGGCAGCAATCTATTTGCAAACATGGTTCTCTTGCTTATTACAGCAGTGACTATACCAAAAATATTTCATTTGCTGTAAGTGCTTTGAAATGCCTTGAAAAGAACAAGAAAGGTGCTGAGTAAGTACAAGCCTTTCTCTCTATTTATTGATGGTGGGTACACTGCAGACCTGGAACAGAACCTGGGTCAATTTGGTGACCATTCAAACGCAACACACATAGCAGTGTTCCAAGAAGACATCTTTGGCATGATCTGCAGCTTTTCTCAACGGCCATTATTGTCTCAGTAGTGACAGACACTCAGTGGACACTTTATTAGATACACCTGTACACCTACTCGTTAATGCAAACATCTAATCAGCCAATCATGTGGCAGCAACCCAATGCTTAACAGCAAGCAGACATGGTCAACAGGTTTGGCTGTTGTTCGGACCAAACATCAGAACGGGGGAAGGAATATGACCTCAGTGACTTTGACCATGGAATGATTCTTGGTTCCAGTCTTGTTTGAGTATGTCAGAAAGTGCTGATCTCCTGGAATTTTCACACACAACAGCCTATAGAGTTCACACAGAAAATGGTGTGAAAAGCAAAAAAAAAGATCACCCAGTGAGTGGCAGTTCAGTGGCAAAAACACCCAGTTAATGGGAGATGTCATAGGATAGCGGTTGCCAACCAGTCGATTGTGATTGACCGGTTGATCTTTGAGACTTTCCCAGTAGATCCCGAAAAAAAAAGAAAAATAAATACACAAATATATTCTGCCTGATAAATCTTTTGATGCAAAAGCAAATTTTACCCCTAGAGCACATATGTGAGTTATTTTTAACCCACACTTAGTTGCTTTCCCTGGTTATTGTGTTACTCTTTTTCCACTGCCCAGCATTGTGCATCAGATGTGTGCTAACATCATGTGACTATTGCCGCTGTCTGTTAAATTCCATGGAGCGTGGGAGAGCTTCGTTTATCTTAAACATAAACGAACAAACGGGCAAACTGTCCAATGGTGAAAGAAAACAACACATGTGGGTAAAAATGACTCACTAATGCATTCATGACTTAACTAAAATTTGATCAACTTTAATCGGTTTTGACTCTATTATGCTGCTATTTATATTACGTCAGTTATGCAAAAGTTTGATCAGTTGTACTGCTCTTTCTTTCTTTTGAATTTTTTGCCTTTGATAGCGTGAATTCATGTTTGGCATTTCGGATACTGTGCTAGTAATTAGCATTAATTTTAGTTTTTACTGAAAAGTTAGCACCTCTCTTTCTCTTTTGATCTATCTGTTGTATGCTTTTCAGTGTAGCTTGCGCTGCATCAAAGTGACCAATTAGATTAGCTAAGAGTACAGACTATCGCAAACATCAATATACGGCACTCACTGGTGATATATACATCAAGTCCTAGTAGCTCTACTGCAAGGTAGCTAGCTAGCATGGTGGAGGCTCCACGAAAGAAGGCGAGAATGTACAAACTCCATCCAGAATGGGAAGAGGAATTTCTGTTTACCTTGGTGAAAGACAAGTGTTTATGTATGTTGTGCCACCAAACACAGGCACTGACTAAAAGAGGGAATCTGGAGCGGCACCGCAACATCAATCACCAGAAATTTAAAGACACCTACCCCCCAAATAGAGCAATCTGTGCCAGGAAAGTTGAGGAGCTGAAATCGGGGTTGAAGGCCCAGCAATCGTTTTTCACAAAACATGCTGCTCAAAATAAGGATCGACAAGTGTTAAAGGACTTGTCACTCTGTGAATATTTTTCACTACAGTTCGATGAATACCTGGATGTAATGCAAACAACCCAGCTTGTTGTATTTGTCAGAATGGCTTTCTAGGATTTTACAACAAAGGAAGACTTCCTCACTCTTTTGCAATTAAAGGAAAGAACGAGAGGTGAGGGTATTTACAATGAGTTTTAAAAAATGTCTGTGAAAATGACATTCTCATTCATAAACTGGTGGCAATTACTAGTGATGGGGCCCCAGCAATGCGTGCTGTGCGCATTGGTTTTATAGCACTGTGCCATAATGACCCCGATTTTCCCGACTTCCTGAATTATCACTGTGTGATTCATCAGCAGCCCTTGGCTGGGAAGGTCCTAGACTTTTCTCATGTAATGACACTGGTGGTCAAACCGATAAACTTGATTCGAGCAAAAGCGCTTCAGCACCGCTTATTCAAGGCGTTATTGGATGAGCTTGATGCCGCTTACAGAGACATACCTCTTCATGCTGATGTTCGGTGGTTGAGTCGCGGCAAAGTGCTGCAACAATTTGTTGACTTGCTGCCTGAGATAAAGACTTTTCTGTCGACAAGAGACAAGGAGCACGAGGAACTGTCAGATGATGCGTGGCTACTGGATTTAGGTTTCTGACAGACCTAACAGCTAAATTAAACACACTTAACAACGAGCTCATGGGAAAAGACCAACACCTTACCCACATGATAAACACAGTAAATGCGCTTAAGACCAAGCTCAGTGTTTGGATTTCAAATTTAAGAAACGGGAGGCTGACACACTTTCCCAACTTAGAGAAAAAGTTACAGGCCATCAAGGAAAAAAATACTTTTCGCCCTGAGCAGTGCTGTGCTTACCTAGACAAACTGGCAATTGAGTTTTGGGGAGTTCAACATCATGAAAGATATTGCTGCATTTATTTCAAACCCATTTCTGCCAATCGATATAGAACAGATAGCAGCCAGATTCCAGCTAGTATTTGGTGTGCCAAGTGATATTGAAATGGAAACAATTGATTTGGAAAATGACCTCGATCAAGGGACGATGACTCTTAGGGGCTTGTCACCAAGGAGAAGTTTCCTCATCTCACCACATGGGCACTAAAAGTCAGTGCCTACTTCGGGTCAACTTATCTGTGTGAAATTGCATTTTCACAGATGAAAGTTATTAAATCTAAGTACAGGAGCTGTCTTACTGACAGACACCTCACAGACTGTCTCAGACTGGCTGTCTGTAGTTATGAGCCAATTTTCAGGCAACAAGCAGAAAGTATTCAGCCCTAGTCATCACACTGAGTGCAACAGTCAATTTTTATTCATTTATTTTTCATGTTGAAATAAAATTAAATAGTGAAACTTAGAATTAAAAGTATGAAGCATTGTAATATTCTTAAAGAAAGACAGCTATGGCCTGTTTGATATGCTAGTTACAGTGTTTTCTTGGTTAAGTTAATTTGAAAGTTTGACAAAAGCATTTTATGTAATCCAAATACAATTAGCCCAAATAAAAGGCCTCGAGTTAGAAGTAAAATCTGAGCTGTTTTTCTCTAAACAATTTAGTAGGTCGATCTCGCCTTTCACTAAGGCCAAGGTAGGGGATCTTGGGTTTAAAAAGGTTAGCGACCACTATCATAGGAGAATGGTCAGACTGATTCAGGCTGACAGGAAGGTGACAGTAAGTCACACATTACAACAATGGTCTGCAGAAGAACATCTTTGATTGCACAACACATCTAACCTTGAGGTGGATGGGCTACAGCAGCAGAAGACTACGAACATACCTTCAGTGGCCACTTTATGAGGTGCAGGAGGTACCTAATAAGGTGGCCACTGAGTGTATGTTCATGATGGTTTCAGACCACACAGTAAGGCTGAGACAAACTCTGCAGTCATGCATTTAAATATGCTCCTGCAGCTGTGAAAAGGAATATCTGGTCCAGTGAAAGATAAATCCGATCCATGATTATTGGCTGCTGTTACACTTTAGTCCGCTGTTCATACGAGTTCCCAAAGGTATACTTACTCTCAAGACTAATTAAAATCAGTTACTAAGCTTGGCAAAGATAGGAAAATACTGATCAGATTGTCACTTTCTAACTTCTCATTACTAAATTGTTCCTTATTGCTAAGATACCCAAGGGTTTTTGCAGATTGCTGCCTTTGCAAAGAGAAGAAAAATACGATGGAGTCATAGAGTGATAGAGCATAGCAATAGGTTCTTCAGCCCTGAATCCATGCTAACCATCAACCACCATTACACTACCCTACTTTAAGCCTTCTTTAATCTCTACATTGCCACTAACTCCTCTACCAGGTTCTACCACTCATCAACACAAAAAGGATAATTTGTAATGGTCAATTAACTTACCAACTTGCACATTTTTATCATGTGGGAAGAAACTGGAGCACTGGAGGAAACCCAAGCAGTCAGAGGGAGAATGTGCAAATTCCACACTGACAAGGTTGCTGCAGTTTCCTCCCACATGCTCAGGTTAGTAGGTTAATAGGTTACATGGGTGTATTTGTGTGGTTTGGGCTCAGTGGGTCTGGAGGACCTGTTACCATGCTGACCCTCTAAATAAATAAATGGATAAATAACACGAACAAACAATGCTGAAGATCAGGGTTGAACCAGGGTCACTGGAGCTGCAATTAAATTCACACTTAAAGGGGTCATTTTTAATTTGAGACATGCAATTGGTGGTTAGCTGGAGAACTGTGTCAAAACGCTATCCATTGTGAGACATGTGAAGCTGAGCTATTTTGAGGTTCAGGCTTGTTCTATACAGTGCCAAGAATGGCATGCACCAAACCAGAGTACAAAGGCAATGCATTAAGGAGGAATGGCAACTGGTGAAATGTATACACAGCCACCAGGACTTGTAGCTTTAAAGTAAAAATAGGAAATGCTGGAAATGCTCAGCAAGTCAGACGGTATTTGTAAAGCTCCTGTAATTGCTGTGTTCTGCATTTCACAGTTTGAGCATTGTCTGCTTTTCCTCTGCCTTCATTTGCCTTTTGTATTTACAACTCCGCCAAAAAGATCAGCTGTGATTAACAAGCATTCACCACCTTTTGCATTTCTGTCGTCTAAACTTGCATGGTCTCCACCCTATCACAGTCATCCCTTTTGTTCTCTCCACCTCTTTACTGTCTCAGCAACTTGAAACATGCCTTGATTTCTCACTTCTCTAGTTCTGATGGAAGGTCACTGGCCCAAAACATTAAATCTCCATCTCTCTGTGGATACCGCCTGATTTATTGAATATATCCAGCATTTTCTATTTTTATTTCTGCAGAGAAACTAGGTTAACACATCAGGTGACCTTTCCCATTACCTAGCATCATGTAGCTAAAAATAGTGTACATGAAAAGCATTTCCAAGGAGTATTGCAGCTTTTGCTTCTGACCACATATAAAATTAAGTTAGAGTTAATTTTCTAGGCAGCATTAAGCATGAGTAAGCAAACTGGGTATAATCCAGAACCCATTCAGATTCCTCAAAAATTACAATAATCATTAATTCTACATCTGAATGTTTTTACTTTACAATGCTGTTGTCCTCACTTCCTTGCATGTTGGAGCTTCACCACTCATCTTAGGGCATTGAAAATTGTCAATAAATCTGCAATTTATAAATGCCTGGCATGCAAGTGAAACTAAAATATATTGACTTAACAATCAAAATTTATCACAGTTTATTGACTTCTTCATAATGAGTTAACATAGTTCTATTTAAGCAGCCATCTTTAACCTGCTAATAAATTGTTGATTCCTTTTCTGAATTTTTCAAAAATTTTCTGATTTATTTATAGAGGTTGACTGATAAATTCAATAATTTAGAAGATTAGTTAATAAAATACCAAAAGCAGTGAATAGGAATGTCAGTAGCTCACTTGCAACACGAGGGCTGATTCTGCAATACCAGGAATCTCCGGACCACCCATCAAATAAGCAAAGCTCCATGACAGCAAAACACATTCAGAAAATTGCCTTGAAGTAGAGAATCTGCCCAGAATTTTCCAAAAAAACAAACTGTAGCTGGTGAGACTATTCCAGAAGCATAGAGACAAATAAACATCCTATAATGGAAGAAATATCTGAGTTAATTTATATTCGAAAACAATTGGTAAATCCTTAAGATTAAAGTGATCTGCACATGCATGTAAGTGACTAGTCTCTCCTCTTCCCTAAGATAATTCCCATTTCCATCTTCATTTCCATGCCTACTTCAGCTCCATCCATTTCCCGATCTCTACCTCCATCACAGTTCCATTATTACTACCAACTCCAATACTATGTCCTGCCTCATCACCACCCCGACCTTTACTTCCAATCCAATTTTATCACTACCCTAACCCAACCTACCATACAGCCACTTCCCAGATCTTCATCTCCATTCTCAACCACAGACAGGAAGAATGTCACTGGATAAAAGAAGATTGCCTGCAAGTACCTTAATGGTTGTATTACATGTGGCCTGTTCCATGTGATCTATCATAAAATGTAATAAAAATACTTATTCCAGCCTCAGACAGAGGAAGGGCATCTCAAAGAAAGACCTTTCCAGATGCAGTTAAAGCTAGTGGTTTGACTGAGTCCTATTCAAATAATGTAGCATGCTGACTATAATGTGACAACTTTTTTACAAATACCAGTCTGCAGCATCTCTATATTATACTCAAAGTGATTTTAATTAATACATGTATGTAAACATAAGGCCTCTGTAAACCTTTACTGTACTGTGCATTTTTCATGTTATTGTGATATCATGAAAATCATGGATTAATGTAACAGAAAGAGAGATAACGGAGAGATGATGAGGGGAGGCACAGGAGAGAAGAATGTAAATGGAGACCAGTGGAGAGTGATAATGGATTAGCTGGTTAACAGTGAGAAAGAAACTGAGGAATGCAGAAAGGCTGTGGATAGGAAGAAGGGAGTGGGTATATGGTAATGTAAAATTACTCTGGATGTGTGGTTAAAGAATCAAAGGATGATGAGTAAATGAAGAACAAATAGTTGCAGGACTGACTACAGCGAAAAAGAAAATGGGAATGATATTGATGGGATTGATCTGCTGGGAGCTGGCATGAATGAAATAGGCTGCATTGTCTATTTCTATAAGAGGTAATGATAGAAAATTGAAAAGCTCCCATAACCTTGGACTCAATTTTCAAGGACTCTTCATTTCATGTTCTCCATATTTATTGTTGGTTTGTTTGTTTGTTTGTTTGTTTATTTATATTATTTCTTTGTTATTGTGTTTGCACAGTTTGTTTTCTTTTGCACAATGATTGAACACCTAAGTTGCTGCGGTCTTTCATTGATTCTATTAAAGGTTATTATTCTATTATGGATTTATTGAGTATGCCCACAGGAAAATGAATCTCAAAGTTGTATGTGGAGATGTTTATGTACTTTGATAAATAATTTACTTTAAGTTTGAATGGTATGACAACACAATTTTTCAAAGGGACAGGAGGTAATTAAAAATAATGGGAAGCATCTAACCGGGAGTATTTGAATTGAAAAGATATGAAAGCAACATAAGGTGACCCTTATGTAAATTAGGAGCAAAGACTGGATGATTGAGATGGAAACTTAACTGCAGTGTCAGGCAGTTCAAACTAGGAGGACTGAGGGATGCCATTCGAAGATCACTAGGAATAAGTAAAATAGTCCTGTACTCCCTTAAATTTAATCAAACAAAGATCAAGTTCAAGGTTATTGTTGTTTATAAGCAGGTGCCATGAAAATCAGCTTTTGGCAGTAGCATAGTACGAGGACAAATATACATGAACAGAAACTTAGCATAAATTATACATCAAAAAACACAACATAAATAGTGACAGTATGCGACACTGAGAGAGTGAAAATACATTCCGAAGCAGAGTTATGATTTTTCAGAACCTGTTCAAGAACCTGATAGCAGTGCAGAAGAAGCTACTGTAGAATCATGAAGTATGGTTCTTTGGGCTCCTGTACATTCTGCCTATCAGCAGAATTGAGAAGAGAGTATGCGTGAATGGTGTTAGTCCCAAATGGAGGATGCCAACTTCCAGAGACATTGCCTTTTACAGATGTCTTCAGAGGTGGGGAGAGCTGTACCCATGATGGAACTGACTATTTTCTGTAGCATCCTGCATTCCTGTGGATTGCAGTTCTCATCCCAGGCCACGATCCTTTCCATTGTACATCTCTAGAAGTTGTCAGAATCTTTGATGACATGCTAAATCTCCTTAAACATCTATGAAAATATAGAGACACTGGTGAAGCTTTTTCATGGTTGTGTCTATGCAAAGGGTGAAGGACAGGTCCTCCGAGATTTTGACACCCAGGAATAAAAACTGATCATTGAAACATGCAGTGCCCTAAGAGGGATTGATAGGATACAGGATGAGAGGCTGGGGAATATTAAAACAAGGAAAGTAACCAGGTCTCAGGAGAAGGGATCATCCATTTCCAAGGAAAAATGTCTTTTGGATTCTTTACCCCAGAGGGATCTGCCTGCTCAGTTTACTGGCAAAGACAACAGAAGTTTATATCATAAGGAATTTATGAGGGAGTTAGACAAGTACCTGAGATGAGAAACCTATACTGTCATGGATATAAAGTGAGGCAATGAGACTAAACATGGCTGCTTAACAACCCATCTCATAGTGGTAAAGGTCATTGATTCTATAACCATGTTAGGGATCTGGAGAGGCAACTGGATGACCTTCGGCTTGTATGAGGATATAATTCATCAAAGTTACAGGGAAATAGTCACCCCAAAGTTGCAGGAGGCGAGTAGCTGGGTTACCATCAGGAGAAACAGGAATAGGCAGTTAGAGCAGAGCACCCCTGGGGCCATTCCCCTCAAAAACAAGTATACTGCTTTGGATACTTTTGTGGGGGATGACCTCCTGGGAGAATGCCATGTTGACTGGGTTACAGGCACCAAGCATGGGTCTGTGATGCAAAAAGGAAAGAGAGAGAGAGAAGAAGGGAGCAGTAGTGATAGGGGACTCGATAGTGAGGGGAACAGACAGGAGATTCTGTGGATGTGAACGGGACATGTAAGACCAAAGAATTGATTGTGGACTTCAGAAAGGATAAGTCTAGGGAACACACAACAGTCATCATTGAGAGATGAGAAGTAGAGCAGTTTCATATTCCTGGGTGTCAACATGTCTGAGCTCTATCCCAGGCCTAACATACTGTTGCAATTGCAAAGAAGGCATGATGGGCTATTTTCATTAGGAGAATTTGTTTGTTGCCAAAGGCTCCCATGAATTTATACAGATGTACCATGGAGAGCATTCTAACTGGTTGCATCACCTTCTGGTATGGAGGAGCCACTGCACAGGATCAGAAAAAGCTGCCAAGAAATGTAAACTCAGCCAGCTTCATCATGGGCACTAGCCACCCCAGTATCCAGGACACCTTCAAAAGACAATGCCTCAAAAAATATGGGATCTGTCAGTAAGGACCCCCTACCCAAGGCACGTCTCTTCTCATTATGACCATCAAAGAGGAGGTACAGGAGCCTGAAGCGATGCACTTAACATTTCAGCAACAGCTTCTTCCCTTCCGCCAACATATTTCCAAAGGGACAGTGAACCTATGAACACTGCCTTACTCTTTTTCCCTCTTTTTTAACTTATTTTCATATATACTTATTGTAATTTACAGTTTTTATTACCATGTATCGCAATGTACTGCTGCCACAAAACAACAGGTTTCATGACATATGCCAGTAATATTAAACCTGATTCTTATTCTGATTCTGATTCTATTGAGACAGGCAGAGTGAAAGCCGCTGGAATGTACACAGTCCAACCATCTTTGGTGATTTTTTTTTTGCAGGTAGCCAGAATTGCAAGAGTCCTGGTAGGCTCTGAACATGAAGTGGAAGAAAAGTAAAGGCAAAAAGAAAGTAAAAAGTGAAAGTTGAGAAAATTTATGGTAGGTCAGGCATGAAGAAGAAAGATGTTTTAAGTTTGACAAGTATCCAAATACAGGAAAACAACTTGATGTTCTTTCTGGTGAGATATAAGTGGTCAGAAGCAGAAGACAAAATGCCAGCTCCTAACACAAAGTGGTAGGCTGAAGGAGAACAGGGCA
Source organism: Mobula birostris (assembly GCF_030028105.1). NCBI lineage: Eukaryota > Metazoa > Chordata > Chondrichthyes > Myliobatiformes > Myliobatidae > Mobula > Mobula birostris. The sequence continues at coordinate 100,888,033 of NC_092370.1, read as the reverse complement.
TTTTAGACTGTAAGTCAGGTGCAGCATCTGCCCTGACAAGTAACAAGTTAATGTCTCAGGCACAGCATTTCATGTAAACTCATGAAGTATTGATAAGAGGTTTAGGCCTGGACTTGCCTCCCATGAACACTTCCTCACTGTATTTCTCTCTTCTTAGATGTTTTCATACATGCTTATTGTAATTTATAGTTTTTAACACAGTGTGTTGCAATGTACTACAATACTTATTTGATACTGACAGCAATTTTAGTTTTCTGTTAGACATTATGCATTTGTAGTTTTTTATCTCTTTCTGAAACTTTTAGTGTCCATTGGATTGAACAGTCTTGAAGAAATTTTATCTGCAGTGTACATTAGAGACCTAAGACCAAGGTAACATATATAAAAAAAGCTGGAATTGGTCATGCATTCTCTCAAGCCAGCACTGGCTTTCAGTAAGATAGTGCTTGAACCAGTTCATCTTCTTACCTCATCTTTAAATTACTTCTTTCCCTTTTGTCTGAAAGCCTATCAGTTTCAGCCTTTAAATTTTCGTCACTTTTTGTTCAAAAGTAAAATGGACTCTTTCAATGTTAACCAAATTCAAAAATAACACTAGCTGTTTGGGCCTGTGTCTCTTCCTGCAGTTTTCTTTCTGCTTCTCTCTATTACTAGAAACTTATTTTAGACCATAAGACATGGGAGCAGAATTAGGCTATCTGGCCCATCGAGTCTGCTCCGCCATTCAATCATGGCTGAATCTTTTTTTAAATCTCCTCCTCAACCCCAGTTTCCGGCCTCCTCCCCGTAACCTTTGATGCCATGTCCAACCAAGACCCTCTCAATCTCTGCCTTAAATATACCCAACAACCTGGCCTCCACAGTTGCATGTGGCAACAAATTCACCACCCTTTGGCTAAAGAAATTTCTCCGCATCTCTGTATTGAAAGGGTGTCCCTTTATTCTGAGGCTATGCCCTCTTGTCCTAGACTCTCCCACCATGGGAAACATCCTTCACATCTACTCTGTCTAGACCTTTCAACATTCGAAAGGTTTCAATGAGATCCCCCTTCATCCTTCTGAATTCTGCGAGTACAAACCCAGAGCCATCAAACGTTCCTCGTGTGAGAACCCTTTCATTCCTGGAATCATCCTTGTGAACCTCCTCTGGGTCCCCTCCAATGCCAGCAAATCCTTTCTAAGATGAGGAGCCCAAAACTGTTCATAATACACAAGGTGAGGCCCCACCAGTGCCTTATAAAGCCTCAACATCACATCCTTGCTCTTGTATTCCAGACCTCTTGAAATGAAAGCTAACATGGCATTTGCCTTCCTCACCACTGACTCAACCTGCAAGTTAACCTTCAGGGTGTTCTGCACAAGGACTTCCAAGTCCCTCTGCATCTCAGATTCCTGGATTTTCTCCCCATTTAGATAATACTCCGCACATTTATTTCTACTACCAAAGTGCATGACCATGCATTTTCCAACATTATATTTATTTTGCCACTTTCTTGCCCATTCTCCTAATCTGTCCAAGTCCTTCTGCATCCTACCTGTTTCCTCAACACTACCCTCCACACCACCAATCTTCGTATCATCTGCAAACCTGGCAACAAAGCCATCTATTCCATCATCTAAATCATTGATATGCAGCATAAAAAGAAATGGTCCCAACACCGACTCCTGCGGAACACCACTAGTCACTGGCAGCCAACCAGAAAAGGATCCTTTGATTCCCACTCGCTGCCTCCTACCAATCAGCCAATGCTCTCACCATGTTAGTAACTTTCCTATAATACCATGATCTCTCAACTTAGTAAGCAGCTTCATGTGTGGCACCTTGTCAAAGGCCTTCTGAAAGTCCAAATATACAACATCCACTACATCCCCTTTATCCATCCTACTTGTAATCTCCTCAAAGAATTCCAACAGGTTTGTCAGGCAGGATTTTCCTTGAAGGAAACTGTGCTGACTTTGTAATATCTTGTCCTGTGTCACCAAGTACTCCATCACCTCATCCTTAACAATTGACTCTAACATCTTCCCAACAACTGAGGTCAGGCTAACTGGTCTATAATTTCCTTTCTGCTGCCTTTCTTCTTTCTGAAAGAGTGGAGTAACATTTGCAATTTCCCAGTCCTCTAGCACCATGCCAGAGTCCAATGATTTTTGAAAGATCATTTCTAATGCCCCCACAATCTCTAACACTGTCTCTTCCATCTATTCATCTGGTCCGGGTGACTTACCTTTAGGTCTTTCAGCTTTTTGGGCACCTTCTCTCTTGTAACTGTTACTGCACCCACTTCTCTTCCTTCACACACTACAACATCAGGTATGCTGTTAGTGTCTTCCACAGTGAAGACCGATGCAAAATACTCATTTTGTTCATTAGCCATCTCCTTGTTCCCTGTTATTATTTCACCTGTCTCATTTTCTAATTGTCCTATAACCATTCTCATTTCTCTTTTAGTTTTAACATACTTGAAAAAACTTTTACTATCCACGTTGATATTATTTGCTAGCTTGCTTTCATATTTCATCTTTTCCTCTCTAATAATTTTTTTAGTTGCCCTCTGTAGGTTTTTAAAAACTTCCCAATCCTCTATTTTCCCACTAATTTTTGCTTTGTTGTATGCCCTTTCTTTTGCTTTTACAATAGCTTTGACTTTGCTTGTCAGCCACAGTTGTACCATTTTACCATTTGAGTATTTCTTCATTTTTGGAATACACATGTCCTGCACCTTCCTCATTTTTCCCAGAAACACACGCCATTGCTGCTCTGCTGCTATTCCGGCCAGCAGCTCCTTCTAATTTACTTTGGCTAACTCATCTCTCATACCACTGTAATTTCCCTTACTCCACTGAAATACTGCTACATCAGACTTCACTTTCTCCCTATCAAATTTCCAGTTGAACACAATCATATTGTGATCACTGGTTCCTAAGAGTTCTTTTATCTTACGCTCCTAATCACCTCTGGTCCATTACATAACACCCAATCCAGAATAGCTGATCCTCTAGTAAGCTCAATGACAAACTGCTCTGAAAAGCTATCTCTTAGGCATTCAACAACTTCATTCTCCTGAGATCTATTACCAACCTGATTTTCCCAATCGACTTGCATGTTAAAATCTCCCATGACTACCATAACATTGCCCTTTTGACTCGCCTTTTCTATTTCCTGTTGTAGCCTGTGGTCCACCTCCCAGCCACTGTTGGGAGGCATGTATATAACTGCCATCAATGTCTTTTTACCCTTGCAGTTTCTTATGACAACCCACAAGAATTCAACATTATCTGATCCTATGTCACATCCCTCTACTGATTTGATACCATTCTTTGCCAGTAGAGTCACACCAACCCCTCTGCCTACCTTCCTTTCCCTCCGATATAACCTGTAACCTTGGACCTTCAGTTCCCAACTACAATCATCCTTCAGCCACGTTTCAGTGATGACCACAACATCATACCTGGAAATCTGTAATATTGCAACAAGATCATCGACTTTATTTCTTATACTACGTGCATTTAGATACAACACCATGAGTACCATATTTGCTGTCCTTTCTGACTCTGCATCCCTAGTGATTTGATACTCAGCCTGTTGGCTGCTACTAAGTCCCATCACCTGTCTGCTCTTCCTGACAATCTGACTGCACGCTATCTTGGCTTTTTTACCATCCATTCTTTCCTGAGTCCCTTCACTCCGGTTCCCACACCCCTGTCAAGTTAGTTTAAACCCTCCCGAACAGCTCTAACAAACCTGCCCAAGAGAGTATTGATCCCCCTCCAGTTCAGGAGCAACCCGGCACTTTTGAACAGGTCATACCTCCTCCAGAAGAGATCCCAATTATCAAAGAACTTGAAGCCCTGCCCCCTGCACCAGCTTCTCAGCCACGCATTTATCTGCCAAATCATCCTGTTTCTACCCTCACTGGCATGTGGCACAGGCAGGAATCCAGAAATTACTACCCGGGAGGTCCTGTTTCTCAGCTTTGTACTTAGCTCTCTAAATTCTCTTTTCAGGACCTCATTGCTTTTCCTTCCCCCATCATTGGTACCAATATGTGCCAAGACATCTGGCTGTTCCCCCTCCCTCTCCAAAATGTTATGGGCACAATCTGAGACACCCCTGACCTGGCACCTAGGAGGCAACATACCATCCGAGGGACGCTGAGCACTAGGTTGTTGCTGCAACAATACTCAACCAGCTGATCAGGGTTCCTGCTGTGTGTCTATAACACCCTAGTTAAGATTCTTGCTGCTGTGCTGTTGGTGTTTCATTTTAGCAGTTCTGTAAGAGCAGTCTGTTCTGCTTTCAGCCTGTTTGGGTTTGAGCTAAGGCAAGAGGCTTTGTTTTTCAACTTCAGAATATGGTGTCAGCCAATCAGGATGGTAGAATTGGGAGAAGGTTCCAGAGAACATGGAATGGAGAGGTCTTCATTGGTGGGAGCTGGGAGAAGACAAGAAGGAAGATGGTGGAGGATGCCGTCCCTGTTGCACAAGATGCTTTGTGCAGATGAATGGCTTTGAGGAGGAAGGACCAATACTCCCACGGGAGAACCCGTTTGTTCAAGATGGATCTTGAGTGACCTTTGCAAGGTGGTGTGTGCTTTCATGAAGACTGAGGGTTTAGCGTGACTGTTACAGACGGATTCAAGATTTGAGCTCCACCGTGAACATGTGACTGTTTAAGTATAATGGGCCCTTTTTGTTTATTTTCTTTAATAACTGTTTGCTTAAGTTAATGTTCTTAAATATACTTCTTATTAATTGTATGCAGTGTATGATCTGTTATGTCTTGCCAATGTGTGATTGCCCGGGGGGGGGGGGGGTGCGCAGTAAATCACACAGCATTCACTCAGACCACGGTTTGGATGGGCAAGACATCCCAAACTTACGGATTTGGCTGGACCAAAGTCGTGTACACCCGAGACATATGAAGCTTGAGAAAGGTGGGTTTTTTGCCACGGAATCCAGTGGCTGTTAGCAAGGGGCTAACAAGCCAGATTTCTAGGGATGCCCTGTAAAAGGGGGTTTCACCTCTTTTTGTCACCATCTGAAATTTTGCCAACAATAATTATGTTGTTGACAAACTTATAAATGGCATTTGAGCTGTGCCTAGCCACACAGTCTTTGGTTTCTAGATAGTAAAGTAGTGGACTAAGCATGCATCCTTGAGTCGCCCCAGTGTTGATTGTCAGGGAGGAAGAGATGTTATTTCTGATCTGCATAGACTGTGCTCCTGGTGAGGAATTCAAGGACCCAGTTGCAGAGGGAGGTACAGAGGCCCAGATTTTGGAGCTTTTTATCAGAACTGAGGGTATGACTGTGTTGAAATTCATCTCAATTTACAAAATGTGCTGAACCGAAAGTTATCTAATCTTGCATTATCTTTATGTGAGTCCAGTACCACCAACAAGATTAACTCTTAACTACATCCACATTTGTGAATTAATTATTGTTTCTCTCATTGTTTGTAATGTCCATATGCAGCCAACTAATAAATCTATAAAGTTAATTCATTAGAAGATGTTCACATTTTACATAAAACAATAGCGAGAACAGGTAAGGCGTAGAGGGATCCGACCATGCGCATGCAGGTGGAATTGGTTTAATTTGGTATTATGGTAATCTCAGATGTAGTGGGCTGAAGGTCTGCCTCCTGTGCTGAACTGTTCTATGCTTAATAAACCTAACTGCTGAATTTGCTAAAACTGATACCTTAGACTGGTTGGGCTGAATTTCTCTAATCTTAGTTTCCAGCAATGTTTTATCTTTTATTTGTTTTGAACTTTATCTGTTTGAATGTTTCCTTCTTTTTTATTTCATTTGTTTTTCTGCAGCTGTGTCTGTCCTCATTCTTTCATTCTTCTTTACCTGCAAGAAAACAGACTTGTGCTAAGAGTGAACATTTCTATGTCACCTTGCTTTCATCTTGGGAGTGTTGATATAACAATCATATGTCGTGAAGCAGAGGTCTTTTTTAAACAAATCTGTGCAGATTTAGAAATATTCTTCAAATGGATCTCACTTCTGGATGTTTAGATATTTAACCCACTTATCATACGGAATATTTTACACTGAAGTTAAGCAAAAGCAGTTTTTAAAATCTTACCAGATATTACTAAAAGAGAGCAAGAGAGAATGAGAGAGAGAGAGAGAGAGAAAGAGAGAGAGAGAGAGAGAGAGAGAGGGACATTCAAGATAAGAGGAGAAGGGCCTAAGAACACTTAAGGTTGAAAGAAAGAGAGATACAAGTTTGATCCACCAAATTGAACGCTTGATTTCTCCACCAAGCCTCCAAGAGGATCACAACCTTCTTGTCGGGTTTGGAAACTTGTGTGTCTCACTGACCAAGAGAACTATGTTGGCTGGAGTCAGGCCTAATGCTTTGACTCTTGGTAGGGTCACCAATGCCAAACAGGTCAAAGTGTAGAGGGCAGACTAAGAGTGGTTCACCAGCTCTCCAGGTTTGGGGGTTCAGCTTAAAGCTAACAACCCTGACTGGTCAACAAAATAGTTACAGAAACAGTAATGAAGAATCCTATATCTGTGTGCAATGGCATTCCTGAGTCTCCACCCCAATTTGCTTGACTGACAGTAATGAACACCAAGAGGAATCTACAGGCACGATGAAGGAATCCCTGAACACCGCCAAGTCAAGATCAAAATTAGTGTTTGGAATGTACGAACCATGTACAATACTGACAAGCTAGACAAATGACTGCAGAAATACATCATTATAACCTACGTATACCGGATGTCAGTGAAAGCAGGTGGACAGGTTTTGGCAGACTAAAGGCAGCAACTGGTAAAACAGTTTTATACTCAGGAAGGGAAGATGGTCAGCATCATGATGGTGTAGCTGTCATTTTGAAGAAAGGCATTGAGAAGTGCTTGCTGAAATGGAAACCAATCAACAGTAGGCTGATAAGGGTCAGCCTGAAAGGGAAGCAAGTGAACTTGACTGTGGTCCAGTTCTAAACTCCAACTAAAAGAGTGACATTGAAGAAAAGGACATCTTCTACGAACAGCTGCATTTGGAAGTAGAGTTAACACCACGCATGACATAATCATCATCATAGGATATCTAAACTCCAAAGCAGGAAATAACAACTCACACTTCACTAGGGTCATGGATGTGGAACAATGAATAACAGTGGCGAAGGACTGCTGGAATTCTGTTCATAAGGGGGATTCTCTTTCCACACCGTGAAATCCACAAACTGACATGGTGCTCACCCAGTGGACATAACGAGAACCAGATTGACCATTTAATGATCAATGGTACATGGAGACGATCCTTCAGGATGTAAAGGTGAAGAGAAAAGCAGCAAGGCTTATCTAGGACACAAAGCTGGAAAGAAGGACAAAGAATTGATACAGCAGGAAACATAGACTGCCTCAGAAGAAAGATGGAAAATTAAGACAGAAGTGTTAGATGCAAAGTCAACACGAATTAAGGAGAAACTTCAACTAGCATATACTGAAGCTAACAGGAAAGTGAAGAAACCTGGAGGAAAGTATGAGAATCTGCATGGAAGACCGTGCAAAGGATGTTGAAGCAGTAACCAATCAAGCTGATCAGGGAAACATATACCAGAATTCAAAATTGGTATGTGGAAAGTTCCAAGCCAGATACAGTGGTCCCATGAGAGATAAGAATGGTCTGGTTTTGACAACTGAGAAAGCGCAAGAAGCACGATGGACTAAATATTGTTGAGAATTACTGAATAGACCATCACCAAATGAAGAACCTGACATACAAGAGGCAGCAGACAACCTCGACATCAACGCAGATCCACCCAAGAAAGAAGAGATTGTCGCTGCGATTAAATCATTAAAGAACAGCAAAGTTGACCATTTGAATACCGAACTGTTCAAAGCTGAACCAGATGTTGCAGCAGCCACTACTTACTATAATCTGGGAATGGGGGCAAGTACCCAAGAACTGGACAAAGGGAGTTATTGTCTGGATCCTCAAGAACAGAGCGCTAAGTGATTGCAATGGCTGGCATGGCATCACACTTTTGTCGGTGCTCAGCAAGATTCTTGCCAAAGTCATTGTCCAAAAGATTACAGATGCAGTTAATGTGTGCTTGATGAAAGAGCAAGTTGGCTTCAGAAAGAACAGAGGCTGTGTTGACAGATCTTCACATCACATAACATCATAGAACAGTGCACGGAGTGGCAGAGAAAACTGTATGTGACTTTTGTGGACTTTGAAAAGGATTTTGATAGTATCTACACAGAATTCTCAGCTCATATGGGATCCCTTCCAAAATTGTCCAGCTATCCAGAGTTTCTATACTAACTTCATCTGCACAGCTAGGGTCGGCAATTTGAGCTCTGAAGTCAAGACAGGAGTTAGGCAATGTGTGATGTCAGTGATGTTATTTAACCTGGTGATTGACAGGATTATAAGGCAAACAACAAAAGATATGCAGAGAGGCATTAAGTGGACTCTAATCTCTACTTTGGAAGACTTTGACTTTGCGGATGACTTCACATACCTACCAGCATCTGCAAGAGAAAACAATGCCCATGTACCTTTGGTGGACAGGTTAGATTCAGAGGCAGTCAGAGAAAGACTGAGACCATGACATTTAATGTAGAGACTTTTCCTCCCGTCAAGGCATATAGCATCAACTTACCCAGCACGTGCGGATTCACCTACCTGGGCAGCATCATTCAGCAGGCTGGTGGGACCAAGGATAACATCCAGTGCAGACTCAGAAAAGCCAGAAGCATCTTTAGATCGATGAGCAACCTATAGGATCTACCAGGTACAGCGCCCACACCAAAGTGAAGCTGTACCAGAGCTGTGATCTGTCGACACTCTTGTACAGGACAGAATGCTGATGCATGACAGAGAACGGCCTTATCAAGCTGTCATCATTCCACACCATAAGCCTCTGAAAGATCCTCCATATTTTCTGGCCAGGAAGTATCTCCAACTACGCCCTATTTCTTCAGACTCACCAAGAGGACATGGCTACGATCGTCATGAGCAATACCTTATGCAAACAGGTTGAGTGAACTTGGCCTTTTCTCCTTGGAGCGACGGAGGATGAGAGGTGACCTGATAGAGGTGTATAAGATAACATGAGGCATTGATCGTGTGGATAGTCAGAGGCTTTTTCCCAGTGCTGAAATGGCTAACAGGAGAGGGCACAGTTTTAAGGTGCTTGGAAGCAGGTACGGAGAGATGTCAGGGGTAAGTTTTTTATGCAGAGAGTAATGAGTGTGTGGAATGTGCTGCCAGTGATGGTGGTGGAGGCAGATACAAAAGGGTCTCTAAAGAGACTCCTGGATAGATACATGGAGCTTAGAAAAATAGAAGGCTATGGGTAACCTTAGGTAATTTCTAAGTAAGTACACGTTTGGCACAGCATTGTGGGCTGAAGGGCTTGTATTGTGCTGTAGGTTTTCTATGTTTCTATGAAGAAACGTTGGAGGTGGATTGGGCAGGTAATAAGAAGAGCGGCCAGCTCCATCACCCAGACAGCACTTCATTGGACTCCTGAAGGCCAGAGGAAACATGGGAGACCAAAGACAACTTGACACCCTACTGTAGAGGCAGAAATGAGGACCCTGAACCACACCTGGGGCACAGTAGAGAAGATGGCCAAGGACAGACAGAGATGGAGGACTTAAATGCCCTAAACACCAGCAGTATAACAGTCACTAACTAACTAACTCCTCCACCGGGGAAGTGGCATGTTATTACAGAACAACTTATGGTGTTACCGAGTGGAACAAATGCATGCCCTGAGTGGAAGGAGCACATTTGTTATTTTGGATGGCACCTTCATCTCTCCTCCTCTGTAGCACTTGGTAGATGTACAATAGTATCTTGCCAGGTCTTCTTTGTTATCAAACCTCCAATCTCTTCCTCTATCTCTGAGATATTCTCAGTCCTGATTTAGATAAATACTTCTATTCTGTTACTGTCAACTAGGTTTAAGCTGGCAGCACACTACTATCCTCCAGTAGGCAATGAATTTTAGCCTTAACTGTATTGCCTACATCCCTTTAATAGAGTTTAAATATGACTTTGTACACCTGGTGAAGAATAGTGTTTCAGTATGTACCAAGCTCTTTGATGGCACTTCAGTTTTTTTGCATGTTGTTCACTCAAAACATAATGTAGCCTCCACACAAGTTCAGAAGCACAGTCGTGTTTTAATTAGGCTCTGTTTGGAATGTTTAAAACTGAGGAGGAAATCCATGGTACTGCTCAAAGGTCAGCAAGGGAAGTTTCCTGGCTAATATTCATTACAATAATAATATGAAGTTTATTATACTGTCATTTTTGCCAGAGCTAATTGCGGGGTCTAACAATTCATAGATAGAACACTGCAGTTGTCTGCAAGAATAATAACACTTCAGGAATCTGACAGCATCTGAAACACCACCTTCAGGTTTTTGGAAAGGTCTCCTTATGAAGGACATGTTAACCTTGGCAGAAGTCCAGTGATGATTAATCAGGATAATAATACTTGGTGCTAGGATAGAGCTATGGTGACAGAGTGGGTAAACATGAGCAGTATTCCTCAGGGATAAGAAGGTTAAGGGGCTAGCTGACTCAGAGAAAGTAAATAATGATAGGATCCAGATGTGAAATACCTCCTTCCTTCTGCAGCAGAATTCAGAATAAGAATAATGTCACAGGATTCAGATGAAGCTGGTTAAAACAAAATACAGAAAAGCTTTGCCATTCAACAAAATTTCATGAGATGCTAATTGAACTGACCTTGCAGCTGATTATTGACTTCAGTGGGAGGAAAGCAAGAGGTCCATGAGGCAGTCCTCATCGGAGGATCAGAGGTAGAATAGGTCATCGACATTAAATTCCTTATTATTATTTTGGAGGACCTGTCCTGGACCCAGCACTTAAGTGCAATTATGAAGAAAGCAAAGGAGTGCCTCTACATAGAAATCTGCGAAGATTTGGCATGACGTTTAGAAATTTGACAAACATCTATAGATGTGTAGAAGAGAGTATATTTACTGACTGCATCACAGCCTGGTATGGAAACAGCAATGTCCATAAATGGAAAATCCCACAAAAAGTAGTGGATACATCCCAGTCCATGACAAGTAAAACCCTCTTCACCATTGAGCAGATCTACACAAAGTGTTGTCACAGGAAAGCAGCATCCATCATCAGGCACCTCTATTACCCATGTCATGTGTGACGCCAAGCAGAGCTACCGGACAGATGATGCTAATAAGAGAGATAACGGAAGACAATGGAGAAACATTCAAAATGCTTATAAGAGAGAAGAGAGAGATTAATGAGAAAGAAACACAATTCAGATATTGACAGACCGTTTTCTTTGAACCTGAACTACTTGAGGTTTGATGGACAGGTGATAGCCCAGCAGGGGGATAAAAAGAGCAGGTTTGCTAAGGCACGAGATGCCACGAGACCCTGGAAAGAGCAGTGTGCCCCCACAAGTTGGTAGGAGTTTGGAGGACCGGTTCGCGGGAATCGGTCAGAGGCTCACAGGGTGTAAAGGTACGATCGGTGGGAACCTGGGGTGTGTGTCCGCCCTTGCCTGGGTGCCGGGTTCACCGCGGAAGAACAATCGTATCCGGAACGGAGGGGTCACAGTCGGAGACCACAACGGGATCAGCAGACATCAAAAGGTCTGCCCGAAACCGACTGCATCTCTCACTCTCTCTCTCTCTCTCTCTCTCCAACGGTACAACAACAGCAATTACTGCAAACTGCACTAAATTGAACTGAAATCTGCTTCACTTAAGACTGATCATTTTACCCCTAGACTGCGATAGAGCTTGGTTGATTCCTATTACCCTATTTGTGTGTATATGTGTGTATTATCATTGCTAACCTGTTACATTTATATCCTTGCGATTAGTGTACTGTATTACTTATTTCTTTAATAAAACTTTATTAGTTCCTAGTAATCACAGACTCCAACGAGCGTTCCATTTCTGCTGGTTTGGCAACCCAGTTATGTGGTACGTAACACCCAGGACAGGGTCTCTTCTCACCGCTGCATCAAAAAGTCACAGGAAGCTCAGGACTCACACCACAAAGTTCAGGAACAGTTATTAGCCCTCAGTCATCAGGGTCTTGAACCAAAGGGGTTCAACTTCAACTTCACTTACCCCACTACTGAAATTCCCACAAGCTATGGACTCACTTTCAAAGAATGTTCATCTCAAGTTTTCAATATTTATTGCTAATTTATTTATTATTATGATTATTTCTTTCTTTTTGTATTTGCACAGCTTGTTGTCCTTCGCACATACTGTATGTTGAACACCCAAGTTTGTGTGGTCTTTCATTGATTCTATCATGGTTACTATTCTATTATGGATATTTGAGTATGCTCGTTGGAAAATGATTCTCAGGGATGGTGACATATATGTACTCTGTTAATAAATTTACTTTGAACTTTGCTAATGGAACTGGAGAGAGAACAAATTGATATCCAAGAGATCTTGTGAAATATGACACTAATATTTTTAATGTAATCTCATGAAATTAAAAGTAACCTGGTGATTATTTCCAGCAACATTTTTAATCAATTCTTTCATTCTGCTTCATTAACTTTTATAGTCATGGGTGACACAAAACAATATTTTCCTCTGCTTTGTAATCTCACCAACACATAACTATTATAAACTAGGCCATGATGTGCAGTGCACCATACTCCATTAATTTCATTTATATCAACATTAAGAAAGAAAATCAGTTTACATCTCGTACTTGTAGAAAAAAAGTTCTGCATTTTAAGTATATTAGGTTCCTTCATTACTGAAGGAGAGCTTCGAGTATTATTCCAGCAAGATGGCACCAATGACCAAAGTCAACATCCAGCAACAGCTCACTAAACTACCAGATACACTTTTTCTGAAGTACTCTTTTTCTGCAAATGATTGCAGCCTATAATTTGCCTTTTAAGGGTGTATTTTTGAGCTGACTAAATTATCTGGTGCTTCTGCAATCTGCTGGGGGATTTGGTGTGGATGAGAGCAGAGAATGGAGTGGCCAGCACCTAATGGCGGAACACAAACCTATTGTTGGCTCCTTTCCTCCACATCAATTAAAGTGTCGAGAAAAATTAAAATTGTCGCAGATGAGAGTAGAAAACAAACAAGTGTCCAGTGCCAGCTGGCTGCATTTGACCAGTCTCTTCTCACTTCTGTTGGTGCACGGAAGGTGCAGGAGTCTTGGGTCCCACACTGCCAGGTTCAGGAGCAGGTGTTGCCCTGCAGCCACTGGGCTACGGGACGGGCTTCAGCCACCTCAGCGTTAAACACGCTCCGCAGCCATGGACTCTCGTTCGGGGTCTCTGCAGTTCATGTTCCTTGTGTTTTTGTTTACTTCTTTTTAATATTTGCACAATTTTATCAAGGCGGTTCAGCGCTGAACTGACTCAGTAGTTCCATGGCTCTGGACTCACATTCAGGGACTCTGGTCAATGTTATTTGTTTACTGCACTTGCTTGGTTATACAATTCCTTCTCTTTTTTTGTACATTGGGTGTTTGATAATCTTGTTGTGTGGGGATTTTCTTTATAAGGGTTTTATTGTGTTTCTTTGTTCTGTGGCTGTGTGCAAGAAGGCAAATCTCAAGATTGTGTGCTGTATATACACTTTGATCAGGTACTTTGAACTTTCTGATTTATTTTTGCAGCAACCCTCCACCTACTGGTAGCTTGTAAAGCCTGCAGGAAAGTGACCCACAATGCAAGTAAAAAAAGATCCAGTTTTGGAGAGCAATGTCAATGCTAGGGCCAAGTAGGAGGGGGAGGAGAAGATGGCGGCGTGACGCAGCGCACGCTGCTGCTCGAGAATGATATCTGTATTTGTTAAGTAGGGTACCATGCACAATTCTGATTTGATGGAGACAGACAGACGTAAGAGCGCAGAGGAACATCTGGAGAAACTTCTGAAATGCCCGCTTCGCTGCCGCTGCTACTGTGTGGTCCGAAATCTCTGGAGGAGTAGGCCTCTGAGTCCTTGGCTTTGCTTATTTTGGCGGCCGGGACGAGGTTGAAGGCGCTCGGCAGAGGATGGCACTCGGGAAGCTGTATTGGAGGGGCTGGTCGGAGGCTTGAGGTTTTTGGATGGACTCAGTCAGCTGTGGTCGGGTGCTTCCAATGCATCGGCAGTTGGCAGTTGTCGGTGCCTGGAGGTTTATGGCAGGGGAGTTTCTCCCTTTTTGCCGCCTGTTATCAGGGACTATAGGAGTCGATCGGGACTTAAGACTTTTTTTTACCGTGCCCATGGTCTGTTCTTTATCAAATTATTGTATTGTTTTGCACTGCTGTAACTATATGTTATAATTATGTGGTTTTGTCAGTGTTAGTCTTTGGTTTGTCCTGTTTTTGTGTGATATCACTCTGGAGGAACATTGTATCATTTTTTAATGCATGCATTTCTAAATGACAATCAACAAGGACTGAGTGTCCTCATAATACAAAAAAATCTAATCTAATCTAAAGTATCATTATACTGTTATGAGTGAGAGCAAATATTCATTCTTCCACTGGTGCCCTATGCACAGTTCAGACCTGCTAACACCAAATGGCGAGCTTTGCATTTTACCATTCAATGAAAAGATTTCTGAATTGTTGCATGGAGATGAGAAGAATAACTTAGCTGTTGTTCCTCTTTAAATGTTTTCAGCATTTTCAGTTTCTATTTCAGATTTCCAACATCTGTCGTGTTTTTATTGTTTTCTAGTTCTGCCTCTTCAGGAAGATTCACCTCAAAGAGCTTCTCCCTCTCTATCAGAGTGTTTATTTCTCTTTTACTTTCATTATTTTCCATTTCCCTTCTTGCTCTTGAGGTGATATTGACTAGAAATTAATTGAATTTATTTGCTTTATGGACTTTTTGCATGGATTCCAACTGAAATTTTCCTTTCCCATAGTCATGAAGGGAAAATTTCACTCATAGTTCACTCAATTAAGTCACTTATTACATATAATATAGGTGTGTTCAAAATATTCAGTACTTCTTGAATCACTGTCCTCAGTCCATTCTTGTTCAACACATTAATGCTCTTGATTCTTCTCTCTGAGAATGCTGACTCAATTCCTTCTCAAAAGCTGTCTTGGGCGGAGGTTCCATTTCACTATTTTCTGCAAACCAACTCAAACAAAAGAATATCTTTCCTTCCACGCACACATCATGGGTTGCAAAAACTTCAGGAGCTCCTACTCACTTTCCAGCATTTCCTAGTTCTAATGAAATGTTAACCCTATTTCTCCCTTCATGGATCTTGCCTGATAAATGAGTATTTCCAACATTTTCACTTTTATTATAAGAAGAAAGAATCTATTTCAAGCTATAGCCCTTCAGAAATATCAATTGTGCCTCTTATTCATGTAATTAAGAGGCATATCATCTTGCCCTGGCTGTAGGAAATTAAGCAGTATATAGGATCTACATAGACTTTCCTCTTTCCTACGTAGCTTTCCCAGCGTCGATACAGTTAAAGGACCAGAAGTCACCAAAAATATTTTTGTTTTTTGTGAAGCTGGGTATAAAAGTATACCCCTCCCCCCACCCCCAGCCCATGACACATCCAGGGATGTGGCGGATTCCCACTCATGTCTAACATACTCTTCTTCTGTATTTGCCTGTCACCTGTAGCATCTACATCAACAACCCTTCAACCTCAGCATCATAGCCTGAAATTTGAGTTGCAAAAGCAATGCATTCCTGCAGCCACAACACTTGATGGTTGCTAGGAACATACCAGGTAATGGAATCTTTGAACATCAGGAAAAACCACTGGGCAAGCAGGGTGGAGATTCCAAAGCCGGGATATCTTTGCTTTAAAACACTCAGAAATAAGTCAGATGAAGCTGAAACAATTTTGGTATTTAGCCAATGCATACTTAAGAAATGTACAAACGATTCAATATATTCTAATGTTTGCTTTGGGTAAAAGAGTTTTATTTTCTCTC
This sequence comes from Mobula birostris, assembly GCF_030028105.1. Lineage (NCBI taxonomy): Eukaryota > Metazoa > Chordata > Chondrichthyes > Myliobatiformes > Myliobatidae > Mobula > Mobula birostris. The sequence continues at coordinate 100,872,089 of NC_092370.1, read as the reverse complement.
AGGTGGAGATTAAATACCTCTCTAGAATTTAATCCCATCTAATCTGCCGAATTCTATGTAATGCAATGGGATTATGGTATAATCTTTCAAAATGTTTGTTAAACTGACTCTCCATAAAAGAACCAATTTAACAGCAACAAGCAATGGAACATCTATTTGGCCATCTTACTGCACCCAAATTACCAAACAAACATGACTTCTCTTTGAAAGTAATGCATTTGCTTATGAGATGCTGTGACACAGCCTAAGGCGACAAAAACTATTGCATACATGCAGTCTCATTCCTTCTCCCAACAGCAGAGTCATCCAGACAAAGATACGATGATGGATGATTGCCCTCGTACACTGATAATCTTCTGGCAAACCCCGAGCAGGTGCTCAAGAATTCGTAAGAACACTGATCTTCCTTCCATGTGTTCTGTGAATAGAAAACCATCGTTTTTATTTGCCAGGGTCTGACAGAGTGCAGGCTGTGAATAGAAAGTGAAAGATGTATGTTTATGTCACGTCTGTTCATTCTAAACAACGACATTGCTGTAAATACTTCATGATCAACTTGTTGGAGGTCACCAAACTCCAAATTCCTAAATGAACAAGACCAACCTTCAAACGTCCTGTAGAGTACTTTTGTGTCTCTGTAAAGTTTCTCTACTGTCAAATGTGAAGGCCTCCTCATGTCGTTTTGAAGAGCACTTATTAGGTTTTGAGTCAATAACAATTACTGACAATCTCTTCAATGTGTATATAAAGTAGCCAGTTCTCTGCCAACATGAGATGAATGAACACAGGCCAATTTGAGTCATATTGTGAATTACCCTTACTAAGTTAAAACCGTGACCACACATAAATAAAGTACTTTATTGTCCTTGAAGCATTTTGTTTTCTTCTAATTCTAACAGAGTACTTTAAGCAAAGCAAGTCTTTCTTTCTCTCTTGGATTATCAGAAGAATCCCTGATAATCTTGAAGAGTCAGAAATCAATTGTTTTATGGGCAAGACTGAAAATTTTGTTTGAAACTCTGGTACAAAATATTGACTTCTATAAAAGGAGATTAGTTATGTTATATTACTCATTAATTGCATAAAGTTTAGCAAAACATTAAATTCAGACACTATGTATTGACAAGTAAACTTGAATACTGCCAACTAAAGTTAGCATCCCTGACCTTATCACAAATATTACTCCCTAGTCACAAACTGCATATTGCACAGATGTTTATCTGCATTTGAAGCAGACTGCAAGCAAACTTGGTGTCATATTTGACTTCAGATCACAGTATTATCTTCACCATCAATTACTATGTCCTGTTACAATATATGGCTCCATCTCTGTTCAGCTCATCTGATGCATTATCTTCTTACCCCTGTATTTAACAAGTCCAACAAATCCTTTTAAATGTCCTCATGAAAACCTGAGGTCATCTGAAACTCCTTTCAAATGTCTCCATAAAACCTGAGGTCATTTGAAAGTCCTGTTAACTGTTTTCTAAATTGAACTATTTCCTGTTAATCCACCTCCACAGCTTTTATTCACCTCCATTGCTTTCTGGTTAAATAACACTTTGATTTCAAATTCTAAGCCTTGTTTTCAAACCCAAATAAGACTTCACTCCACTGTATCTTCCCAACATTTTAAGTGTTTTATATCTGCTCACCTCCAACGTGGGCACAAGCACTTTCCCAATTGTATTCACTCTAGCTCCCATGGCTTTAGCATTTCAAATAACTCTTATACCTTTGTATTTCTCTTTCTTCCTTCAAGAAATTCTTATGCAATTCTGTATATAAAATGTTCTATCTAACAAGTTACCAGTGTTAAAGGCACTATAGAAATAGAAGAGGTGGTGTTAAAGTTAGAAATAGAAGAGTTGGTGAAAATCAAACTGGAAATACGTAGATACTTGAAAGCTGAATTTAAAACAGAAAATGCTAAGGCACTCAGCAAGTCAGGAAGCACCTGTGGAAAGAAAGGCAGTTAATATTCCAAGGCTTGGGTGCTTTATCAGCACAGGGAAAAAGGGAAAATAAAGCGTTTTTAGGTAACGGAGTAACTGGGGGATGGCAGGGTAGAACAAAGGAAATGTCTTTGATAGGGTGAGACCAGCTGTTCTAACACAGCAGTTAATGAGGAGTTAAGATCATAAATAAAAAGTTGTCTGTCTCTTTATGAAATCCTAACTGACAATGACCCTCAAGGATTAGAAAGAACCACATTAAGAAGTGTTTGGTACCTTGAGGCATTCAAGAAATAAGCAAAATACTTTGATATCATGGTGTTCATTTTATTAACTGCATCTCCAAGTATACAATGTGGCAGGAAGCACTGATTCCTGTTGCAACTGAGAAAATTAATAACTTCCTTTGACACAAAAGAGACTGCAGATGCTGGAGATCTGGAGCAACACACACATAAATGCTGGAGGAACAGAGAAGCTCAAGCAGCAACTATGGAGTGTCAACATTTTTGGCCAAAACCCTACATCAGGAAGCAATTTGTGTCTGTTGCAATAAATTTGGGATTCTTTGCAAGCATCTAGTGTACTGCACCATAAATGATATAAGTAGTGAATTGGCTCTACTAATTCTACATATAATCCTTGTGAAGTGAGGAGCGGATATTGTTCCTTGTCTACAGCTGAACTTAGTGCGTGTTTGTTTCTATACAGCTTTATTTTCTTATTAGTGTGTCCAACCTACTGTTAGATTTTATCAGCACACCACTCTGTTCCAGCCTATTCCTTCTCATTTTAACTTGCTAGAGCACACAGAATTGAACCGGCCTAGCTGAAGATTAGCTTCGTAACTGCTCTGTTGTAAATATGCACATTCTACTCTGTTATGCCATTGTAGTTATAAACATATTGTCAGGTCTTCCCAACAAAAGATTATGGCCTGAATTTCAAGTATCAATGCTGAAAACAATTTTTTCATGTCATGCTTGTATTGTCTCATTCAGCCTTTCCCCACAGATGGCCAATTTTCACAGGTCATTATATTGATGGAGAGAGTACATCCTGTCTTTCCACTTGGCGTTCCCCTTCAGTTCCTAAAATCTCAAAGCAGGCTTTCAGTTTGATTATGAATTCTATTAGTGGATCCAACTAAATTTGAAAGAACAAAGCGTCTTTACCCTTTGATCAGTAGCATGAAGTGTCAACGAGCATATGGCATTGTTACCTGAAGGTCAATTTTGCCACCATTTAGTTCTGTGGTATAGATACCGTAGAATATGAATTCTCAATTTCTGAATGAACTTCCCTGGGTATGATGTCCTCCTAGCTGTCAGTTTGTCATTTTGAATTGTCATTGAGATTGTTTTAGTTGCTTACCTCACTGTCACATCTACAGGCTGTCAAAATATGACTCTTAGCAACTGAAACATTTGGCTTTTTCTCTTTTAAGAACTTGGAATATGATGGTCATTGCAGTGACAAAATATAAATTGGCTTGTTGTTGTCACATATACCAAGGTACAGTGGAAAACATACTGTTCATACAGATCAATTCATTAAAACAGTGCATCAGATAATACAATGTAGAACAATAACAGCACAGAATAAAGTGTTATAGTTACAGAGAAAATATAGTGCAATAAGGGGCAAGGTCATAATGATATAGACTGGTTCAGTTGAGAGTCCACCTTCTTACTTGTAAGCTAATTATCATAGAAAATGCTTTCTCTTGACCAGAATTGTAAACTGCTTCTCTTTCCACACACCCTGATTGACTAGCTGAGTTCTTCCAGTATTTTTTTAATTATAGATCAGAATAGGACTTTGGCTCACCGACTGTGGACTGCAATTACACCAGTCACGTAGTAAACAAAATTTCCTGAAGTTTTTGATGTTGTTTCCATCAACACGGCATTTTACATAAGTATATAGAACAAAATAAAATTGGTATTAGAGCAAGTCATTCAGGCCCATAAACCTGCCCTCCTATTCAATATGATCATAGCTGATCTTCCCCATATCTATCCTCTTTTGTGCCTATTCTCTGTACTACTTAACCCTCCTGAATTTTCAAAGATTAACTTACACTCTCTTTGAATGCCTCAGTGACCTAGGCTCCACAATCTTCTTAGGTAAAATACTCCAGAAGTTCACCACTCCTGGTATTTTCATACAAGCTGGAATGCCAGGTTTTGTGTGGTCAACAGGAATACACCAGTCTACCCCCCACCCCCCAACACACGTAAATATCAATGAGCATCGATATTTGTAACACAGGGATAAGTTACTAAATGGTACAATGTACTATCAATAAACACATGAATTGTCTCACTCTACTTGTGGCTCCTTTTACCTATTTATAATCTCTTAGAATAAAGACAACAGTTTCTGAGCAAAATCTTTAAAAGTGACATCATTTGTTTGGTATGGGCAGAGGAAATGTGTTATCATGCCACATTGGCCCTAATCTCTACTAAAAGTAGTGTGTTTTGCTTTGAACATATGTATATTGAATCATTTTGGTCACTCAAGGTGTGCACAGCACAACTGGCAGGTGTTTACTGATATTTTTAATCTCTCCCTCTCCCAGTGTAGAGTGCCATCCCTGCTTCAAATTATCCACCATTGTCCCTGTACCAAAAAAGACCAAGGTAACATGGCTAAACGACTGGTGTCCTGTCACACTCATCTCAATAATAAGCAAAAGCTTTGAGAGGCTGGTCAAGGAAAACACTTGCAGCTTGCTACCACCCAAACTGGACCCCCTACAATTCGCCTAACGACATAACCGATCAACAGATGACACAGTAGCCACTGCTCTACGTACCGTCCTTACACACCTGGAGAAGAAGGAAGCTTATGCTGTTCTTGGACTACAGTTCAGCTTTCAACACCATAGTTCCAGCCAGGCTCAACAAGAAGCTCAGAGGCCTCAGCCTTGGCCCAGCCTTGTGCATCTGGATCCTGAACTTCCTGTCAGATCATCAGCAGGTTGTAAGAGTGGGCTCCCTCACCTCCAACCCTCTGACTCTCAATAAAGGAGCCCCTCAGGGCTGTGTACTGAGTCCCCTCCTTTACTCCCTGTATACCCATGACTGTATCACCCCCCCACAGCTCCAATCTGCTAATTAAATTTGCCGATGACACTACATTGATTGGCCTTATCTCAAATAATAACGAGGTGGCCTACAGGGAAAAAGTCATCTCTCTGACGCAATGGTGTCAAAAAACCTTTCCCTCAATGTCGCAAAAACAAAGGAGCTGGTTGTGGATTACAGGAGGAATGGAGACTGGTTAACCCCTATTGACATCAAAGGATCTGGGGTTGAGAGGGTAAACACCTTCAAGTTCCTCAGCATCCACATCAATGAGGACCTCATGTGGTCTGTACACACCAGCACAACAGCATCTCTTTCACCTCAGACGGTTGAGGAAGATTGGTATGGGCCCCCAAATCCTAAGAACTTTCTACAGGGGCACAATTGAGAGCATCCTGACTGGCTGCAACACTGCCTGGTATGGGAACTATACCTCCCTTAATCGCAGGACTCTGCAGAGAATGGTGCTGACAGCCTGGCGCATCTGTAGTTATGAACTTCCCATGATTCAGAACATTTACAAGGACAGGTGTGTTAAAAGGGCCCGTAGGATCATTGAGGACCCAAGTCACCCAGCCACAATCTATTCCAGCTGCTACCATCCGGGAAGCAGTATAGCTGCATAAAAGCCAGGACCAATAGGCTCCAGGACAGCTTCTTCCACCAGGCCATCAGACTGATGAACTCATACTACTCTATATTACATTGACTGTTCGATTTATTATAAATTATTATAAATTACTATGAATGCATATGGCACATTTAGATGGAGACGTAATGTAAAAATTTTTACTTCTCATGTATGTGAAGGACGTAAGAAATAAAGTCAATTCAATTCAATTCCTTCTTCTTCAATTTCCATTCTGTTGTTTGCACTCCTCAATGTCATTTGGGTATACAGGCTAAATGGGGTTTTCAAGCTATCACACTACCTAGACTCCTAGGAGAATCAGTCAGGGCAAATATGTTGCTCTAGCCTTAGTCGGCAGCACCACAGCCTACATGCACATGACAGTCTAGAGATAGGCCAATTCCACTCTCTGCTGCATCAGTAGTTTGCAGTGTCATTCACTCTTCTTATTATGCATTAATATTTATATATACCAATTATACCAAAGATAAATCTCTTGGGTTAATGATAAGGATGGCACAGTAGCAAAGCTGATGCAAATGCTGCCAGACAGCTTCTGTGACCTGACGTCAGACCCCTGGTGTTACATTGCACATTTTTCTGAGTGACTACTGTACATGCGTTACTTCTGAGACATTTTGATTTCCTTCAAAATCCTAAAGACACTTTAATAGGTTTCTTGAGCTCTGTAAATTTTGCCTAGTGTGTAAATGAGTGGTAGAATCTGCAGCAAGTTGACGGGAATATGTGAAGAATACAACATCTCAGAGTAAGATTTGTGTAATGATGGTGCTTGATGATCAGTATAGACTCAGTGGGCTAAGAGCATGTTTCCTTTCTCCCTCAGTCTCCTTCGCTCTCTCTCTTTTCACAATATTTTCCTGTGATGAATAAGATCATAGAACAAGTCATCCAATAATCATTACAAGCAGGCTCACTGTATGGTTCAGTTGTCCAATGGATCACAGGATATCCACAATTGGAAATACTGCTGTGAGTCAAAGTCCAGGAACTCCCTGCCCAACAATACTATGGGAGTACTTTCACCCAGTGAACACAGGAAACTGCCTCATGACCAACTTCTCAAGTACAGTAAGGGACGGGCAATGAATTTATCCTTGCCTACAATGGTCTTGTACCACTTAACAATAATAATCTTTTAATATGCCTCAGGAGAGATTCACTGCACTGCTCAATTTACTGTTAAGTTCTGTACCATGGAAGACATTCTCTGTATCAGAAGGAACATTTGGAAATTCCCAAAGGAAAGCAGGAGCAAGGAGCTCTCCAGCAATCTCTGTGGCACGAGATATCATGCTCTGCACTCCCATCGACTTACATTCTCACTATCACTGAGCGAACATCTTTCTGAATCGGAAAGGATTCTACTCCAACAATGCTCAGCTTGTTTGTAATCACTTGAATCACATTGTCCAGGACCTGTGCTTGGAGTTCCACCAATCGTCACACTTCATTTATTCAAGCACCTTTAAGGAGGAGAGAATTCAGATGCAGTCTAGACTCAAGCTGGTAAGGGAGGAAGATGTGACACTTATAGCCAGAATTCACTAGATGAGTAAACAGATAATGTGCAAAATAAAGCAGAATAAATAACCCCCCCATACAGTATAGTATCTTTGGTTAATAACACAAATGAAAATGAAGCAGGTTACAGAAATTTCAGAGGGTAAGTGAAAAGGAAAATGAAAGAGGCAAGGAATGTGAATAAAGTTTTTCAGAAAACATAAATGGACATTCAAAATTATATTGATATATAAAGAGTGAACACTAAGTCAGAAATGGGGTCAATTAGAATCCAAAAAAAAAATCTATTCATGGAGGCAGACAGCACAGCCAAGGTACTAAATGAATCCTCTTCATCAGTCTTTACTAAGTGTAAAGCTTCTGCTGAAGCCTCAGCAAAGGTAGATTAATTGCGATACAGGATGGGCTAAATCTTAATAAAGAGAAGGAACAATAAAACCCAACAGTACTTGAGAGTGGATAAATCGCCAAGAGCAGATATTAATCCTTGGTAGGTGAAGGACACACAAGGTAGAAATAGTCCGAGCCTGCTCTGTCATGCAGTCAGGGCTGATTCCCTATCTCAAAACCATATTCCAACTCTCTCTTCATATCCATTGATATCTAGAAATCTAACTATCTCCTTCTTTTCTGGGACATGACCTCTACCACCTTCCATGGTAGGGAATTCAACTGGTTCATCACCCTTTGGCCAACAAAAAGATTCTCGACATCTCAAACTTAAATGCATGAGGTTGCAACTCTGTATCCAGGATTATCTGTAGCAGAGGAAACATCCAATATCTACCAGTTTGTCTGAGAGTATAAGACCATAAGACCTAAAAGCAGAATTAGGCTATTTGGCCCATCGGGTCTGCTCTACCATTCAATCATGGCTGATCCTTTTTTCTTTCCTCCTTAGCCCCTCTCCCTATCCTTCTCCCTGTAACCTTTGATGTCATGGCCAATCAAGAGTCTACCAATCTCCGCCTTAAATACACCGAACGATCTGGCCTCCACAGCTGCCTGTGGTAACAAATTCCACAAATTCCGTCTGGCTAATGAAATTTCTCTGCATCCCTGAGGTTGTGCCCTCTTGTCCTAGACTGCCCACCATGGGAAACATCCTTTCCACATCTACTCTGTCTAGGCCTTGCCATATTCGAAAGGTTTCAATGAGGTCCCCCCCACCCCCTCATCTTCTAAATTCCAGTGAATACAGACCTACAGCTATCAAACTTTCCCGTATGATAACCCTCTCATTGTTACCAGGTTCGGACATGGCCCAAGTGTGGAGTGAGAGACACTGAAGCAGGTCAATAGTTCATAAACTTTATTGTGAACAGTGTTAAAGGAGAAAAGAAACAATAAACGCTAGGCCAAATAAAACTAAAAACTAAAACTAAAACTAAAACTAAAACTAAAACTCTCAAATAGGAAACGAAGCCTATACTGTGGCTGAGAAGAAAATCTAAACATTAACAAATACCGCTAGTCTTCAAAGTCAGTTGACTCAAAAGTCCAATTTCTCAGGGAAGGCTGAAAGCAAACAGGCAGCAAAGTGTTGCTATGCTATGTCCAAGTCTCCATAAGCCCTACGACGACAAGTATGGAGTTAACCAGCCAACCAGCCTCGACTAGGAGTTGAGGATGCCATCGTCTACCTGCTGAACCATGTCTACGCCCACCTGGACAAGCCAGCGAGCACTGTGAGGGTCATGTTTTTTGACTTCTCCAGTGCGTTCAACACCATCCACCCTGCTCTGCTGGTGGAGAAGCTGACAGCAATGCAGGTGGATGCTTCCCTGGTATTATGGATTCTTGATTACCTGACTGGCAGACCACAGTACGTGTGCTTGCAACACTGTGTGTCAGACAGAGTGATCAGCAGCACTTGGGCTCCACAGGGGACTGGCTTGTCTCCCTTTCTCTTCACCATTTACACCTCGGACTTCAGCTACTGCACAGAGTCTTGTCATCTTCAGAAGTTTTCAGATGACTCTGCCATGGTTGGATGCATCAGCAAGGGAGATGAGGCTGAGTACAGGGCTACGGTAGGAAATTTTGTCACATGGTGTGAGCAGAATTATCTGCAGCTTAATGTGAAAAAGACTAAGGAGCTGGTGGTAGACCTGAGGAGAGCTAAGGTACCGGTGACCCCTGTTTCCATCCAGGGGGTCAGTGTGGACATGGTGGAGGATTACAAATACCTGGGGGTATGAATTGACAATAAACTGCACTGGTCTAAGAACACTGAGGCTGTCTACAAGAAGGGTCAGAGCCGTCTCTATTTCCTGAGGAGACTGAGGTCCTTTAACATCTGCCGGACGATGCTGAGGATGTTCTACGAGTCTGTGGTGGCCAGTGCTATCATGTTTGCTGTTGTGTGCTGGGGCAGCAGACACCAACAGAATCAACAAACGCATTCATAAGGCCAGTGATGTTGTGGGGATGGAACTTGACTCTCTCACGGTGGTGTCTGAAAAGAAGATGCTGCCCAAGTTGCATGCCATCTTGGACAATGTCTCCCATCCACTACATAATGTACTGGTTGAGCACAGGAGTACATTCAGCCAGAGACTCATTCCACCGAGATGCAACACAGAGCGTCATAGGAAGTCATTTCTGCCTGTGGTCATCAAACTTTACAACTCCTCCCTTGGACAGTCAGACACCCTGAGCCGATAGGCCGGTCCTGGACTTATTTCATAATTTACTGGCATAATTTACATATTACTATTTAACTATTTATTACTATTTTCTATTACTATTGTATTACTATTTATTATTTCTATGACTATTACTATTTACTATTTACTAATAGTAATATTACTATTACTATTTATTATTTATGGTGCAACTGTAATGAAAACCAGTTTCCCCCGGGATCAATAAAGTATGACTATGACTATGACTATGACTATGACTATGACTATAAATACTATCACCATTAAATAATAATTAGCTGACACATGCAAACTCACAAATACAATTTCCGTATCTACTGCGCTGCTGAATTCGTGGTTGTGACACTCATTCCTGGAATCATCCTTGTGAACCTCCTCTGAACCCTCTCCAATGTCAGCACATCTTTTCTCAGATGAGGGGCCCAAAACTGTTCACAATACTCAAGGTGAGGCCTCACCAGTGCCTTATAAAGCCTCAGCATCACATCCTCGCTCTTGTATTCTAGACCTCTTGAACTGAATGCTAACATGGCATTTGCCTTCCTTCCTCACCGCTGACTCGACCTGCAAGTTAATCTTTAGGGTGTTCTGCACAAGGACTCCCAAGTCCCTTTGCATCTCAGATTTTTGGATTTTCTCCCTGTTTAGAAAGTAGTCCGCACATTTATTTCTTCTACCAAAGTGCATGACCATGCATTTTCCAACATTGTATTTCATTTGCCACTTTCTTGCCCATTCTCCTAATCTGTTCAAGTCCTTCTGCAGCCTTTCTGTTTCCTCAATTCTACCTGCCCCTCTACTAATCTTCATCTCACCTGAAAACTTGGCAAACAAAGCCATCTATTCCATCATCTAAATCATCGAGATATGGCATTGGAAAGAAATGGTTCCAACACCGACCCCTGCGGAATACCTGATCAACAGACAATGCCATAGCCACAGCACTGCACACCATCCTCACTCAGCTGGAGAAGAGAGATGCTTATGTTAGAATGCTGTTCTTGGACTACAGGCTCGACAACAAGCTTGGAGACCTTGGCTTGGACCCCACCTTATGCAGCTGGGTCCTGTATTTCCTGTCAAATCGCGGGCAGGTGGACACCCCTCTGATCCTCAACACAGGAGCCCCTCATGGCTTTGTCCAGAGCCAATTTCTCTACTCCCTATACAACCCACGACTGTGTTGCCATACACAGCTCCAATCTGCTGATAAAATTTACAGATGACATGACAATGATCAGCCTTATTTCCAACAATGATGAGGCAGCCGACAGAGAAGTAAATGCCCTGGCACAGTGGTGCCAAAGAAACAACCTCTCCCTCACTGTCGAAAATACGAAGGAGTTGATCGTGGATTACAGGAGGAATGGAGACAGGCTAGCCCCTTTGGGACTGTAGTTGAGAGGGCGAGTAGTTTCAAGTTCCTCAGTGTGCACATCACTGAGGATCTCACCTGGACTGTATATATCAGCTGTGTGGTGATAAAGGCACAACAGCGCCTCTTTCACCTCAGACAGCTGGAGAAGTTTGGCATGAGTCCCCCAGTCTTCAGGACTTTCTACAGGGGCACCATCGAGAGCATCCTGACTGGCTGTGTCACTGCCTGGTACGGGAACTGTACTACCCTCAGCCACAGGGTACTGCAGAGAATGGAGCCCAGCGCATCTGTGGTGTGAACTTCCCTCTGTTGAGGACATTTACAGCAGCAGGTATGTAAATAGGGCCCAGTGGATCATCAGGGACCCCTACCAACCCAACTGCAAACTGTCTCAGCTGCTTCCATCTGGCAAATGATACCGCAGCATTTAGGCTAGGACCAACAGGCTGCTTTCGCCCGCCCATCAGATTTATCAATACACATTGATCTGATTGCATAGCTGAATGTACATTGTATTTGACTGAACACACATGTGTACAAAGCAATTATGCATACAATCTAAAGTGTCTGGGCAATATCCTCCCACATTTCCCTACCTTATTGTTTGTACATAGCAATGGAGACACATTGAGATTTTTACTCCCTCATTGTGAGATGGATGTAAGAAATAAAATTCTAATTCTAATTCTAAAAACACCATTAGTCACTGGCAGCCAACCAGAAAGGATCCTTTTATTCCCACTCACTCCTCCTACCAATTAGCCAATGTTCTAACCATGTTAGTAACTTTCCTGTAATGCCATGGGCTCTTAACTTGGTAAGCAGCCTCCTGTGTGGCACATGGTCAAAGGCATTCTGAAAATCTAAATATATAACATCCAGTCCACTCCCTTTATCTATCCTACTTGTAAGCTCCTCAAAGAATTCCAACAGGTTTGTCAGGCAAGATTTTCTCTCAAGCAAACTATGCTGACTTTGTCCTATCTTGTCCTGTGTCACCAAATACTCTATAACATCATCCTTAACAATTGACTCCAACAGCTTTCCAACCACTGAGGTCAGGCTAACAGGCTTTCTGCTGCCTCCTTCCTTTCTTAAAGAGCGGAGTGATATTTGCAATGTTCCAGTCCTCCGGAATCATGCCAGAGTCCAATGATTCTTGAAAGATCATTTCTAATGACTCCACGATCTCTACCGTTATCTCTTTCAGAACCTTAAAGTGCAGTTCATCTGGTCCATGTGACATATGCACCTTTGCGCCTTCCAGCTTTTTGAGCACCTTCTCCCTTATAATAGTAACTGCACTGACTTCTCTTCCCTCACTCCCTTCAACACCTAGCTGACTGCTAGTGTCTTCCACAGTGCAAAATACTCATTTAGTTTATCTGCCATCTTTTCCCATTATTATTTCTCCAGCCTCATTTTCTAGCAGCCCTATATCCACTTTCATCTCTCCTTTCTTTTTTATATACTTGAAAAAGCCTTTCTATCCACCTTGATATTGTTTGCTAGCTTGCTTTCATATTTTATCTTCTCCCTGCTAATGATTCTTTTAGTTGTTTTCTGTAGGCTTCTAAAAGCTTCCCAATTCTTTATCTTCCCACCAGTTTTTACTTTGTTGTATGCCCTCTCTTTTGCTTTTATTTTAGCTTTGACTTCCCTTGTTAGTCTCGGATGTACGATTTTGCTACTTGAGTATTTCTTAGTTTTTGGAATACATCTATCTTGCACCTTCCTCATTTTTCCCAGAAACTCAATCCATTGCGGCTCTGCTGACATCCTTGCCAGCATTTCCTTCCAATTTATTTCGGCCAGTTCCTCTCTCATACCACCGTAATTTCCTTTACTCCACTGAAATACTACTACGTCAGACTTTGCTTTCTCCCTATCAAACTTCAAGTTGAACTCAATCATATTGTGATCACTGGCTCCGAAGGGTTCCTTTACCTTAAGCTCCCTAATTGCCTCCATTTCATTACGTAACCCCCAATTCAGTATAGTTGATCCCCTAGAAGGCTCAACGACAAACTGCTCTAAAAAGCCATCTCATAGGGATTCAACAAATTCACTCTCCTGGAATCCATTACCAACCTGATTTTCCCAATTTAGCTCCATGTTAAAATCTCCCATAACTATCATAACATTGCCTTTTGACACGTCTTTTCTATTTCCCATTGCAATGTGTAATCCACATCCCAGCTACTATTTGGAGGCCTGTATATAACTACCATCAGGGTCCTTTTACCCTTACATTTTCTTAACTCAACCCACAAGGATTCAACATCTTCTGATCCTATGTCACATCTTTCTAATGATTTGATGCCATTTTTTACCAGGAGAGTCACGCCACCCACTCTACCTACCTTCCTAACCCTCCGATACAACGTGTAACCTTGGACATTCAGCTCCCAACTACAACCACCCTTCAAGCACAATTCAGTGATGGCCACAACATCGTACCTGGCAATCTGTAATAATGCAACAAGATAATCCACGTTATTTCTTATACTCTGTGAGTTGAGATATAACACTTTGAGTATTGCATTTGCTACCTTTTTGATTCTGCATCCCTAATGAACTGATACTCACCCTGATGGCTGCAATTTTGCCCTATCATTTGTCCCCCCTTCCTGACAATCTGACTGCATGCTATCTTTGCTTTTTTACTATCCATCCTATCCTGAGTCCCTTTACTCCGGTTCCCACACCCCTGCCAAATTAGTTTAAACCCTCCCCAACAGCTCTAACAAACCTGCCCACTAGAATATTGGTCCCTCTCGGATTCAAGTGCAACCTGTCACTTTTGTACAGGTCATACCTCCCCCGGAAGAGATCCCAATGATCCAAGAACCTGAAGCCCTGCCCCTTGAACCAGCTTCTCAGCCATGCATTTATCTGCCAAATCATCCTGTTCCTACCCTCACTGGTGTGTGGCATAGGCAGCAACCCAGAAATTACTGCCCAGAAGGTCCTGCTTCTCAGCTTTCTACCTAGCTCCCTCAATTCTCTTTTCAGGACCTTTTTGCTGTTCCTTCCTAAATCGTTGGTATCAATATGTACCAAGACATCTGGCTGCTCTCCCTCCCTCTCCAAAATGCCGTGAACACGAATCGAGACATCCCTGACCCTGGCACCTGGGAGGCAACATTCACCTCCCATTCACGTCCACAGAATCTCCTGTCTGTTTCCCTGACTATTGAGCCCCTATCAATACCACACCCTTCGTCTCCCTCTTTCCCTTATGCTCCACAGACCTATGCTCAGTGCCGTTAACTTGGTCTCTGTGGCATTCTCCTGGGAGGTCACCCCACAAAAGTATCCCAAACAGTATAGTCATTATCGAGGGGAATAGCCACAGGGGTGCTCTGTGTTAACTGCCTATTCGCTTTCCCGTTTCTTCTCCTGACAGTCACCTAGCTACCCACTTCCTGCAACCTAGGGGAGACTACTTCCCTGTAACTCTGATCAATGATCTCCTCACTCTCCTGTACAAGTCGATTGTCACCCAGCTGCTGCTCCAGATCCCGAACAGGGTCTTCAGTGAGCTGCTGCTGGATGCACTTCACGCAGATATAGTTCCCTGGGAGACTCTGGACTCCAATACCTGGCATGAAGAACACACAACAGCTATTTAGACTACGTTAAGTACCCCTGATACAGTAAGAAAAAAAAGAAACTTAACTGAAACTTACCAGGACAACTTACCGAAGTCTCTTCCAAGCTGAAGCCGCCTTCCAGCCAAAGCCTGACTCATGCACTCTCACCGCTGGCCTACTCCCAACAATGACTGCTCTGCTTGTCCCTTCTGTACCTTTGTTTGCTCCTCTGTGCACTGCTCCCACAGCTGACTGGGCTGCCAGAATGACTTGTTCTATAAGAACTTTGCATCATTCAATGAAATCTCCTCTTATACTTCTTACTCTACTCTGAAAACAGGCCTAGTTGATCCTGTAGGACAATGCTGCCATACCAGCAATCTGTGTGAACAGCCTGGCCACACTCCTTCAATGGTAAGTATACTCTCTTTCCCATTCCTCAGCTTAGCTCCTGACTCTGTCAATTGAATGACCTCCTGCCATGCTGTGATTCTGCTGCCAGAGCTCACTGTGCTTAGAGACGCAAGAGACTGCAGATGCTGGTATCTGAAGCAAAGAGAAACATCTACTGAAAGAGCTCAATATGTCGAGCAGCATCTGTGAAGAAAAGGAACTATTGACATTTTAGGTTGAGACCCTACGTCAGGACTGAAAGTGGGGAAGTAAGATGGCCAGTAGAGAAAGGGTGGGGGGAGAGGGTGTGCCAGAGGCCAGTAGGTACTGGGTGGACTAAAGAGGGTAGAAGGGTGATGGCGAGGAAGAAGGTTGGAGTTGGGAGACAGTGGGTGACAAATGGAAATAGACACAAGGGAAAAATAAGACAGATGGAGTACATGGTGAGAGGGGACGGTGAAGATGGGGAAAGAGGTTAGAGGATGAAAGTGGGGACACAAAGGCCAGTAGAATCAGAAACTGCTTCAGTTCTTTGCGGGAATGGGACCTGTTCTCGGGGTTCCCCGACTGGCCGTTATTCGACATGCCAAGGGTTTGGCATGAGAGTTTCGATCATGTTCAGAAGCCTAAGATCTCGGGGCTTTGCAGAGGGCGGATCGAGGGTTGGTGTCACGGCAGGAGACTCGTGTGTCATCGGGGAGGCCAGAAAATCTTTTGCAGCGGGTCCGAGGACCTGAAGTCTTTGCGATCTTCGGACACAGAACTCAAAGAAAGCGACGACACAGACTTTTAACATCATAAACCAGCAGGTTGTTCTATGTCTCCCGCTCGCTGTGAAAATGAGGGACACCTCCCTCTCCCTTGCCAGGGAGAGAGAGAACCTGTGGGTTGTCGAATTTCAGATGAAGTGCGAAGCCTTTAGGGTAAACTTGGTCTGTGTCTTTGCTATTGCTTAGCACACGCTTGGGCTCGGTGATAGTACCAATGCACGTTTTTTTTTGCTGGCAGGGGGAGGGGGGATTGTTGCTCACTGCTACTTACGCGTGGGAGGGCGGAGCTGGGGTTCTTACATTTAACTGTTGTTCATTCTTTGGGGCACGCTTCTGTTTTCATAGATGTTTGTGAAGAAAAAGCATTTCAGAACGTATATTGTATACATTTCTCTGACATTAAATTTGACCTTTAAACCTTTGAACAAGGAAAGTAATGGGGCCACTAGCAGAGACATGAAAGTCAGACAGAACCAGGAGATAGGGGGGAAAAATACGGGTGATGGGCCCCGTTTTACTCCTCTTCACACCAACTATCTTTCCTCTCCATTTTCAGTCCTAATGTAAGGTCTTGACTCTAATCTTTGACAATTCCTTCTTCCCAACCCCCCCAAAAAAACCTGCTTGACCTGTTGAGTTTCTCCAGGAGTTTGTTTATAATTTCTTTTTCATAGACTTTGGTGTTGTAGTCTCTCCGATTTGTACAATAAATTGATCACTCAGGTGCAGAAACTGTCAAAATAAATATGTCCAGTCCTCAAGTAATACTAAATTGAGGTGGTTGCAAAACAGATAGATGTCTACAACAAAAAATGTGGCACTTACTTTCCAGGAGAAATATAAAGCAATTAAGTGCAAGACAGGAAAAATATTCTGTGAAGGATTCAGGAATAATGATAAATCCCAAGGTGACTCTAAGAGCAATGGCAAGCACAACAATTAACAGAAGTGATTTTCATTTTCAAGTGCACATCAATTCTAATTTGATAGGCGGTCCTTTAAGACTTGCCTGGATCCCAAGTGCTATAACACTCAATTATCACTCTGCCTTCACTTCAATTCACAACTCCAACTACACAAAGTCAGGTGGTTTCAGGATGACATCATTGATAAGAAAGGGGAATTGCCTGCAGTTTAAATTGAATAAAGGTCTGAGCTCTGCCAATTGCTACAAGGAACCGTAGGTCATGTTTGTGTACAGGGAAAATAATAGCCAGATGCAGCCTACGGCAGTGGAAAATGCCACATTTACGTACGCAAGATGGGTTAATCAAGGTTCCTACAATGGTCTTGTCTGATTTTTGCAGTTATACAAGCAATGCTGCTTTCAGACCTTGCTGTCAACTCTTTCTTTCATTCATGACTATACATACTGAATAACCACTTTATTAGGTGTACCTAAAAAAGTGGCCACTGAATGTATGTTTGTGGTCTTCTACTGCTGTATCCTATCCACTTCATTGTTCAACGTGTTCTGTGTTCAGAGATTCTCTTCTGCACACACTACTGTTATAATGCGTGGATATTGGAGTTGCTGTTGCCTTCCTGTTAGCTTGAACCTGTCCAGCCATTCTCCTCTGATATTTCTCATTAGCAAGGTATTTTCACCCACAGAACTGCCACTCATAGATAAATTAGTTGTTTTTCATACCATCCTCTGTAAACTGTAGTTCTGCATGAAAATCCCAGCACCAACAGTGATTCCACAGTCAAAGTCATATTTCTTCCCATTTTGGGAGGAGGAGGAAGAGGGAGGAGGAGGAAGGAGGACAAGGAGGAGGAAGAAGTATGAGGAGGAGAAGGAAGAGGAGGAGGAGGAGGAGAAGAAGGAGGAGAAGGAGAAGGAGGACAACTTCTTCTTCTTCCTCTTCCCCTAACCCTACCCCTTCCCCTTCCCCTTCCTCCTCCTCCTCCCTCTCCTTCTCTTCTTCTTCCTTTTTATGGTGGCTGGCAGTGCAACTTAAAGATGCATTACCACCACCAACTGGACTGGAGTGTGGTGTAGCGAGTTGGCAAAAAAGACTTTCAAATGAAAGCTAAATTACCCCAAAAACCCTATAGATTGTAAGTAATGAAAGATGATACTGTGAATTAAATTAAAGTCACTCCCACAACTTAAAAGTTGTTTAAATAAAAACTGTCAACACCCAAAGATTGTACTGAAGCCTGCATTTAATTTCATTCAACCTTATATGTTTGACACTGTATAGTACTGCATATGTTCAACTGTTACATAATGATGACAAAACCTATACAACCCAGATTGATGTTTTCCTGTAAATTATAATAATCAAGCATTGTATGCCCAATTGTGAATTGTGTCAAAATAACTCCTTCCCTTCTTGTTTTACCCCCTTCTCCCATAAACGCAACAGTTTTATGTATTCGATACAGGCTTCTCCCCTTCTGATGATTATTCCACAAGTCTTGCAATAACCCCATAACCTTTAACCCTACCAACCCCTTAGCTTCTGATTTGCTAAGTGGATGATCTACAAACGTATATCCACTGTTGAATTTTACCAACTTTCTTAGCTAAACGATCAACAAGCTCATTCCCCTCAACACTGCTATGTGCATAAGTAGAGGACATGTAAACCAATACTTTGTATACAAAGTGTTTAACAGTAAATGTGACCTACTTCTTGGATGATCTATTTCAAGACTCATCAAAATCGAAAAGGAATCTGAACAAATTACAACCTTACATGGACAAATTACCTCCACCTACTGTAAGCTTAAAATGAAGGCAACCAATTCTGCAATATAAAATTATAGATAGTTAGTAAGTCGTTTCTTCATCATTACCTATAATTCAGGGACAAAAACAGCCACAAATTATCTTTTGATCCACCTGTGAAAATGGTTAATATACCATAATAATTTTCCTTAATATATTGGTGAACCCGCAGATTCTCAGGCATAACAGAATTCATAGACTTTATTAAATTGTTTAACCTAAAATCAATTAAAGTCATTGGAAAAATCAAGATTGGTTAACTGAACCACTTGACCACGTCTGCATGTTTTTATGCATTGAATTGCTGCCACTGGATTGGCTGATTAGATATTTGTATTACTGAGCAGGTGTACATGTGTACCTAATAAAGTGGCCACTGAGTGTACATGACTTTCCATTGTCACTGGGATGCTGACTACTGTGGCAACACAACAAAATCAGGGCCATTACATAGGATTATTAAAAGTAAATAAACTATCAGGCCCAGATCAAATGTAGGCCAGTGTCTGAAGAGAGGAGTATCAGAGGGTCAATTTCCAATCTGATTTGGCAAATTTTATGATGACGAAGGAATAGATGACTGATAAGGTGGTTGAAAGTGGTAGAACGGCCATCAATGAGCTGGTTAGACTAATGACAATGGTGGAAACATTCTTGGAACAAAATTCTGAGGGACGTTAAACAAAACTTAGAGATTAGTCACTACAAATGTGCTAAAGGAAGGTTGTATCTGATTATTAACTAAATGTTTTGAGGCATGAGAAGATATAGATTTTAGCAAGGCTTGATAAAGACCTACTGGCACATTAATCATAAAAGTAAAAGCCCTAAGGACATAATATTGTATTTAAACTTGGTTCAGTGGTAAAGATCAATAGATGCTATAATAACTGGAAAACCATATGTTAGGGAGTTCCGCAGGGTTCATTGCCATTTATATTCCAAACATTCGGACTTAAGATGTAGGTGCCATAATAAAAAGAGTCAACAGTGATACAAAAGTAAACAATTTGGTTGACAGTGAGGAAGATATTGATGGGTTTAGGTTCAAAAGTGTCAAAACGGTTTAAGATGGTGCTGGTGAACTTCAGTGACTTTTGGCTGGTGGCTAATGAAACAAGGAATACAACTAAATATTTTGTTACTCACACTTTTTCTGGCAAACAATCATCGCAAGTAATTATTTGGAACTTCCCTTTAGACTTGAAGGTAATTTGATGTGGCAGAATCGAAACGAGGCAAGGAGGCAGGCCCATTGCCGAGAGTGAGAAGGACCCGAGGTTCAATCAGTTTAAGCGCAGTGCCGAAGGTCAAATCGAGGTGACAAAGCTCAGGCACCGGGGGTACTGATTTGGCTGAACTCAATGTTTGAACAGTGGCTTTAGCGCCGTGCTGCATCAGTTACAGGCCGAATTGAGCCAGTGCGGTCAAGACCCCATCAATTTACGTGCCAGGCCAGATTAAAAAGATCGGGGTGTCACCAGCCGGAGGCAAGGGACAGGCCAGTTCAGATCGCTGCTCCATGAGGTTTGCTCGGCTCTGCGCTGAACTATGGGACTCTCTTGCGGATTTAGGTTCGGAATGCTATTTGCTTGTGGGTTTTTCTCTCTGCATATTGGGTGTTCAACGGTCTTCTTTTTTAATGTTTTTTTTGGGTTTCTTTGTTTTGTGGCTACCTGTTAGGAGATGAATCTCAAGGTTGTAAAATGTATATATACTTTGATAATAAATGTAGTTTATACTTTATATTTATACCTTAATCTTCAGCCTGAAGAAGTGTGAAGAGTTGCATTTAGAGGTGGCAAACAAGACAAGTGAATGCATGATAACCAGTTAGATAGTCAAATGAAGAGGCAGTAGGGAAACATGGCTAGGCTGGGAGTTGAGGCAAGAAGGAGGGTAGGAATGTCAGGTAGTGACAAAGAAGACAGAGGTAGCAAATGGGAGATGGTATTGGGTGAAGGGAGCTGTATGGAGAAAGGTGAATGGCAGGTTTCTGGGAGTTGAAGGAGCGCAGTAGCTTATCGTCCAGTGATAAAGGCAGTAGACAGGATTTAAATAAAAGAAGGAAGAAAGAGTTTAAAGTATTGCAGAGTTTTGAATATGGACCTGTTTCTGATATTAATCCAATTAAATTAACTAAGGATTTGGAAGAAGTGTTAGGAAATCTCAGGCCCTGAGTCTGGTTCTGCAGTGCAGAAGGGAGGGTGGAAGAAGAGGAGAGCGGTAGTGATAGGGGACTCAATAGTTACAGGTACAGACAGGAGGTTCTGTGGTCGTGACAGAGACTCCCAGATGGTTTGTTGCCTCCCGGGTGCCAGGGTCAGGGATGTCTCTGATCGCGTGCACAGCATTCTGAAGTGGGGGAGGTGATCAGTCAGATGTCACTGTACACATCGGTACCAATGACGTAGGGAGAAAGAGTGAGGAGGTCCTGAAGAGTGAGTATAGAGAGCTCAGTAGGAAGTTAAAAAGCAGGACCTCGAGGGTGGTAATCTCAGGATTGCTACCTGTGCCACGTGCCAGTGAGGGTAAGAATAGGATACTTTGGCGATGAACACGAGACTGAGGAACTGGTGTAGGGGGCAAGGTTTCAGATTTCAAGATCATTGGAACCTCTTCTGGGGCAAGTGGGACCTATACAAGAGAGACGGGTTACACCTGAACTAAAAGGGGACTAATATCTTTGCAGGGAGGTTTGTTAGTGCTTTCGGGGAAGGTTTAAACTAGATTTGCAGGGGGCTGGGAACCAGAGTGCCAGAGCAGATAGAGGAGCGGGGGTGAAAATAAATGATGTTAAAAGTTCATGCAAAGTCACAAATAGAAGGTTTGTGTGTGGTAATCTTCTGAGGTGTGTCTATTTCAATGCATGGAGTATTGTGGGGAAGGCTGACGAGCTGAGGGTGTGGATTGACACAGGGAATTACAAAATTATAGCCATTAGTGAAACTTGGCTGCAGGAGGGGCAGGACTGGCAGCTTAATGTTCCAGGGTTCCGATGTTTCAGACATGATAGAGGCAGAGGAATGAAGGGTGGGAGGGTGGCATTGCTAGTCAGGGAAAATGTTACAGCAGTGCTCAGGCAGGATAGATTAGAGGGCTTGTCTACCAAGACCATATGGGTGGAGATGAGAGACAGGAAAGGTATGACCACATTAATGGGGCTGAATAATAGACCACCCAATAGTCAGCGAGAATTGGAGGAGAAAATCTGCACAGAGATAGCAGATAGCTGCAGGGAACATAAAGTTGTGATAGTAGGGGATTTTAATTTTCCACATATTGATTGGGATTCCCATACTATTAAAGGTCTAGACGGGTTAGAGTTTGTAAAATGTGTTCAAGAAAGTTTTCTAAATCAATATATAGAGGTACCAACTAGAGAGGATGCAATATTAGATCTCCTATTAGGGAAAGAGTTAGGACAGGTGACTGAAGTGTGTGTAGGGGAACACTTTGGTTCCAGTGATCATAACACCATTAGTTTCAACTTGAATGTGAATAAAGATAGATCTGGTCCTCGGGTTGAGGTTCTAAACTGGATAAAGGCCAAATTTGAAGAAATGAGAAAGGATCTAAAAAGCGTGGATTGGGACAGGTTGTTCTCTGGCAAGGATGTGATTGGTAAGTGGGAGGTCTTCAAAGGAGAAATTTTGAGAGTGCAGAGTTTGTATGTTCCTGTCAGGATTAAAGGTGAAGTGAATAAGAATAAGGAACCTTGTTTCTCAAGGGATATTGGAACTCTGATAAAGAAGAAGAGAGAGATGTATGACCTGTATAGGAGACAGGGAGCAAATAAGGTGCTTGAGGAGTATAAAAAGTGCAAAAAATACTTAAGAAAGAAATCAGAAGGGCTAAAAGAAGACATGAGGTTGCTTTGGCAGCAAGGTGAAGGATAATCCAAAGAGAAGATCAGGGTGGTCGGCTATGTATAGAACCAAAAGAAATGGGGGAGATCTTAAGTGGGTTTTTTGCGTCTGTATTTACTAAGGAAACTGGCATGGAGTCTATGGAAATAAGGCAAACAAGTAGTGAGGTCATGGAACCTATACAGATTGAAGAGGAGGAGGTGCTTGTTATCTTGAGGCAAATCAGAGTAGATAAATCCCCAGGACCTGACAGGGTATTCCCTCGGACCTTGAAGAAGACTAGTGTTGAAATTGCAGGGTCCCTGGCAGATATATTTAAAATGTCGGTATCTATGGGTGAGGTGCCGGAGGATTGGAGAGTGGCTCATGTTGTTCCGTTGTTTAAAAAAGGCTCTAAAAGTAATCTGGGAAATTATAGGCCGGTAGGTTTGACGTCGGTAGTAGGTAAATTATTGGAAGGAGTACTAACAGATAGGATCTACAAGTATTTGGACAGACAGGGACTTATTAGGGAGAGTCAACATGGCTTTGTGCGTGGTAGGTGAGTTTAACCAATCTATTGGAGTTTTTCAAGGAGGTTACCAGGAAAGTGGATGCAGAGAAGGCAGTGGATGTTGTCTACAGGAACTTCAGTAAGGCCTTTGACAAGGTCCCGCATGGGAGGTTAGTTACGAAGATTCATTTGCTAGGTATACATGGAAAGGTAGTAAATTAGATTAGACATTGGCTCAATGGAAGAAGCCAGAGAGTGGTAGTGGAGGATTGCTTCTCTGAGTGGAGGCCTGTTACTAGTGGTGTGCCACAGGAATTAGTGCTGGGCCCATTGTTATTTGTCATTTATATCAATGATAATGTGGTAAGTTGGATCAGCAAATTTGCTGATCATGCAAAGATTGGAGGTGTAGTAGACAGTGAGGAAGGTTTTCAGAGCCTGCAGAGGGATTTGGACCAGCTGGAAAAATAGGCTGAAAAATAGCAGATGGAATTTAATACAGACAAGTGTGAGGTATTGCACTTTGGAAGATCAAACCAAGGTAGAACATACAAGGTAAATGGTAGGGCACTGATGAGTGCTGCAGAACAGAGGGATCTGGGAATACAGATACAAAATTCCCTAGAAGTGGCATCACAGGTAGATAGGGTCATAAAGAGAGCTTTTGGTACATTGGCCTTTATAAATCAAAGTGTTGAGTATAAGAGTTGGAATGTTATGGTGAGGTTGTATAAGGCATTGGTGAGTCCGAATTTGGAGTATTGTGTTCAGTTTTGGTCACCAAATTACAGGAAGGATACTAATAAGGTTGAAAGAGTGCAGAGAAGGTTTACAAGGATGTTGCCGGGACTTGAGAAACTCAGTTACAGAGAAAGGTTGAATAGGTTAGGACTTTATTCTCTGGAGCGTAGAAGAATGAGGGGAGATTTGATAGAGGTATATAAAATTATGATGGGTATGGATAGAATGAATGCAAGCAGGCTTTTTCCACTGAGGCAAGGGGAGAAAAAAAAGAGGACATGGATTAAGGGTGAGGGGGGAGTAGTTTAAATGGAACATGGGGGTGGTGCTTCTTCACACAGAGAGTGGTGGGAGTGTGGAATGAGCTGCCAGATGAAGTGGTAAATACAGGCTCACTTTTAACACTTAAGAAAAACTTGGACAGGTACATGGATGAGAGGTGTATGGAGGGATATGGTCCAGGTGCAGGTCAGTGGGACTAGGCAGAAAAATGGTTCTGTACAGCCAAGAAGGCCTGTTTCTGTGCTGTAATGTTCTGTATGTTTCTAAATATTGTGGGTGCAAGCCCTTTAAGAGATGGGACACTCTTAATGTTCTGTAAAGATAGTGAGCGATGTGAGAAAGCTTTAGGGTTAAAAGCTGTGGAAGTAAGGAAATTAACACCAAAGTATTATATTGAACAACCATCATTTTGGGGAGTAATCACAGGAGTGCCTCTAGATCGGGGTTCTCCACACACTCGTTGCTTAATGGTATTGGTCCATGGCATAAAAAAAGTTAGGAACCCCTGCTCTAAGTGTATACATAGAGCAAGTTAAAACAATTTATTTGGGAAAAGTTGTTGACGTTAAATATTTAAAAGGGTTTCATGGTGGAACACAAACAGATAGCTTATCAGTGTTGATTACATTTGATGGTAAAAGTGTTCCAGATAGGGTTAGTTAATTTAGGTAATATGAGTTATATCATTTGAATCTATGTTCCTCCGCACCCTCTGAGATGTTTACAGATGTTTGGTTATTTTGCAGCTGTGTATAGGGGTAAAAACCAATGTTGTAGTTGTGCTGGAGACCATGATTATGGTGATTGTGGAGAAGGCATTAGGTCAAAATGTAGCAATTGTGGAGGGGAACATAGCTCTGATTATTCAGGGTGTTCTCTGTATAGGAAAGCTGTGGAAGTGCAGCTTATTCGGGTAAAATTAGCATATTATATGCAAAGGGTCTGTAGAAAGTACAGAGGATAGTGTCAATGGGACCTATTAAAATCCAGAATACAGATACTGTAGATTAATCAGTGTGCAAAGTATGTGATTTTATAACAAAGTATTTGTTGATTGTTGATAAACTAACTTTTGTTAGTTTCACGGCAGTTGTAGCAAATTGTACTGTGCAAACTAAAATTAGGACAGAAAAAAATTCAAATTACATTAAAAGCTGCAGAAAAACATCTAGAAATAAAATACTGTATTTGACTCTAAGAGTTAGAAGCATAGAAACACAGAAATCATGATGCTTTGCACAGAGGGGTAAATAGTATTCAAACTTCAAAGGAGGGTTGTTGATGTTTATTTTAATTTTTTTCCTTTTTACTTTTTTTCTTTTTTCTTGCAATAGAATACTAGAAATTTATAAGGTAATGGTCAGAGAACAATTGTTAATGTCTTTTCCCCCTCTTTTTCCTATTTTTAACCTTACAATGGAGTATTAGAAGTTTGTTAGTCAGGGAACTTAATGTTCATAGTACTTTGTGGGGTTTAAGTGACACAATTGTGAAAGGGACAGTGGTGGAAGATATTCTAGAAGAAAAGTATTTGGTGTGATTTTATGGTGTTTAGTAAATGGCAGCAATGCCCCTTACATTGGTCTGCCAACAGTCATTAAACTTAACTAAAAGAAGAAGTGTAGAAGAAGAGGGCTATTTGGTTAGCAAATGTGCAGAATGTTATAGGGTAGATAAATAAGAAGCTACTGCCTTCATTGAATGAGCTGAGATTATGAGTTGCAGAAGTTAAGCTATTAGCATTCAAGAGAGCAATTAGGGTAAAAAGGAGACTTCAGAAAGATTTGATAGGCCGGGTGAAGAAAACTCCTAAGAGAATCTATGGGTAGATTTAAGGTGATAATGCTAGGGTTATAGAACATGAGTTCTTCTTTTACTTCTTCTATACCAGAGATCAACAAGGCTAGAATCATTTGCTGTAGAACAAGAATACTGAGGGAAATGTAAATAAGGGATATAATGTTGTGAAAGATATATAGAGTAAACAGCTGAAATCTCTTTCCTCTTGCAGACAATAACAACCTGGGAAAATTTCTTGATTAATTGGTAGAAGGCTTAGAAAAGAACTGATGAAAAATCAATTTACCTTCTGAATGGATGGTGAAAGCTGAAACCGTCATCCCATTTAATAAGTATCTGAATAAGCACTTGAAGAGTGAGAGTCAGAAAGAGCCTAATATAATAGAGAGAGAATTTGTTCATCTTGGAAACAATAGGCTGAATGACCTCCTTCATCTGTAACACACCAATGATTTGATTGCAATAAAATCAATAAATCTGAACTTCATGAACATTCAGAAACCTTAAAAAAGACAACTTTGAAAGCTTAAGTCCTGTTGCTTTTTAAAGGGTTCCAGAAGAACTCTGTGGGCACTGATTGTTCTGTTGACATCCTTGTTACCCAGTTACCTCCTCCAGAATGCATTTAGTCTGTGTAATTGGGCCATGCAGCCACACAGAATCTCACTGCTCCATTCCAGCATGGTCCCTGCCAGAGAGTTCAGCCTCAGATATGAAAGAGCTATGGCCAGGACAGCAGGGAACGCAAACAATTTATGCAGGAGTTGGGCTTCACTGAGCATTAGGCCATTGTCACTTGCAGTCCAGCAAAGTATGATAACTAAATGTTCAAGCCTTCTATTATGCACTTGACCTGAAAAGGAACTTTTATTATTCCTATATTGCTAACATTAAGTACTCTATTTCTTTCATCATGTTTTCCTTTCAATCTAAGTGGATTTTCAACTTACTTCTTCTTTCACATCTTCTATACCAGAAACATTCAAATTTAATATTGTGTTGGATCACATCCACCTTTGGTGCATTGGCCATGTGTGAGGCCCAAAGGTGCAAGTGGGACAGAGGTGTTCTCAGAATCAGAATTAACAATGACCTTGTCTTTAACTGATGCTACCGAAAGTTTATTTGCAACAGAGGCTACAACATACCGATCATGAATGTCAGTCTTGATTAACTTTTCAACAGGAAAATATTGCAGATGCTTACCATTTAAAATTTTAAGAAACAGAAAACTCTAGAAATACACAGGTAATTGAACACAATGGAATTTAATGAATCTTAGTTTATTCTCTTTTAGCCAACTCATGGGACAGAGGTGTCAGTGTCATCCCTGTTTTTACTGCCACGCACTACCTACCCACTGAACTCTTGCTTTTGGTGATTTAATAATGTCGCCTTTAGTTTTTCTGCTAATCCATGACTGGGCACTTTTCCTTTTGCCTTCTTGTATATTAGGCTAAAGTACTTTTTTAGCAAATTATGTCTTCCTGATGACTGTCATATGCTTAAATGTAATTTGCCTATTTAAATCTATTAATCTGCATTAATTTTATTAATTAAATGATCTTATTAATGTTTACTGAGTTTTCCTCAGCTCTGAACAACCTACCTCATGTCATAATATTTTAATGGGGATTTATTATAACTTCTAAATATAAATCATTCTTCCCCTTGCGTCATTTTCCTCGCTTTTCATTTTATTTAGGCACTTACTCTCTGACCTTTTCCAGCTGAGAAGCAATACGGTAGCAGGACTCTGTTGTGATTGATATTTTGAAGGTCCATTGATGCAAATCATCGGAGAGTCTGAAAATAATTAATAGGAGAAAACAAAACAACCCCATGAAATCCGTTGGAATGCAGACCACTGTTTTAAGCAGGTCTTCTAGATGTTGCATTTGATTGTCGCTTCAAATCTTCTTACTTTATGCTCTCCATCATGCACCAGACATTGCACTACTGCGCGCACCCCGACATCAAAAGCAGGTTTGATCTTGCATCAAACAAGAGACTGAATGAGGGATCTGTTTTACAACCGCGCAAATGCATCATAAAAACTGCACCAAATTAAAACTTTTCCATGGTTTACCTTTCTACTCAACTTGGTGCGACAGAGGTGAGGAAGTTTATTGAAAAATGTTGGAGACTGCGAGGTCTCCTAGTGAAATTGGCAGCCAATGGGAAGACGTAGGGTCGCAGATTTCGCCGGGGGCTATGGAGCTCAGCTTCCCTAGAATCACGCTCTGTGCCACCAATCAGTCTGTAACCTTGCTCAGCGCCTCCAAAGCATCACTTTCCCTGCTTCTAAACTTCTCCGTTTCCCAATTGCCTGGATTGTAATAGATAACGAGTATGGGATTATGTTTGTTTCAGGAATCAAGGTAGGAATTTCAATACAGATGCATTACGTAACAGTTCTTCAAGAAAAAAATAACATCACAAAAGCTACATTTATAAATTTAAAACAATTGAGAAAAATCACTTTGACTAAATGGACATCATTGGCCTCATTTTATTTTCTATTTATTTGATGATATACCATGGGCTAGTATTATTTTTGTAGGGCTATGTAACCAAGAAAATCAAGAAACGTTTATATGACCAAATTTTGTAGAGAATATTCCCAGAGAAAAATAATCCAATGTATAGCTAGTTTATGTTTGCTAGGAAGTCTGTAAAAAAAAATTAAAGACATACCTACGAAATGCTATTTGCCGTGGTGTTAAGACCAAAAGCATAGCACATGTTCTTTGAATGATTAAACACGAATTTACCTCAGAAGTTAGAAGTTACCTGGAGAGAGAATGATACAAATGTCTTGTCTGGAAATTTTAGTTTAATCTTTTGTTGAAATGGAGCAGGCAGGTATTGTTTCAGGTGGATTAGAATAATACCATTCCAAAAGTAAATCAAATGCACCCATTATTTTACTTTAAAATATGCTGCTTATTGTATAGGTAGATATAAGTAGACACTTGATACTTCTTTTGAAGTAAGCTCCATAGTCACAAAGCAACATCAATTATTCGTTTAGATTAACAAGTGAATTAATAAAAGCTCAGTAAAGAGGTATGAAGAATAGAGATCAAAGGGTAGTTCTCAAACCCAATATTGACAGTAGAAGCTGAATGCCCTGTTTCTGTCTCATGAATTGCAAAATCAAATTATTCTTTTGAATGGATCTTGATGAGATAACCAGAAAAAAACATTGGTTTTTCACCTTGTACATCATATAACAGAAAACGAAGAATTTTCTGTGTTATTTCAATTTGCCACTTGTTAAAAGATTTGGAGGAATTTATTTTTTGATCTACTTTTTTATTGCTCCCACAAGTCCACCATTATCTCCTTGAAGAGGTGAACTTGGACTTAGTTGTGTCGTGTCACATGATGGGTCTCACTGTGATTTCCTCTCTGTGAGGATGAATGTCACATTATGCAGTAGATCAGTTTAAGTATTGATAAGAGGAAGCAGTCGCCTTGAACAACTAACATGTGCATAAAGTGAATTTGATCATGGCCACTAGGAACATGCTGGGAGAGTGGAAATTGGATGAGAATGGACAAAGATTAATAAAGTTCACAGTCTTGTTAATACTGTGGTACACACAATGTCTGCTAGTAGGTAATTTTAACGTTTTAAAATATTCCATTGGATTGTTTTAATGTGGATAATGTACATTTATTGCCATCCTCCCAAATTTGCCAGCAAAGCCAGAAATAAGAGCAAATTGAAGAATTGCAAACAGTTTGAAAAAACGTTGGTAGCCGTTGCTAAACACATGTCAGTGCATTAGATCCTGGCTTCATTTAACTTCTGCATGCTCAGTTCTTTTGATTTCAGTAGAACTCAGTATGTCAGAGGCAAGTGCAACAAATATCTAATATCCCTGAGTGAGTCTAGAGTTAGTGATCTAATTTCTGCATTTGAGGTCCACAAATTTTTAGAACTTCTAAAGCCTGCTACTTATGACATATTTCAAATTAGATCTGGTTCTCACGGTTAGGAAAGGCCTTAAAGTAGCATTTTTAATCATGCTTTGGGAATTTTCCAAGTGTTAAATTGAAAATTATGAATAGGGAGTTACATTGAGAATATTATGCTCGAACATGTCACTAACTTGTCTATCAACCATAATCTTTCCTGGATCTTTTATTGTTGTCTTGCTGCCTCAAGCTGTCTTGATCCAAAATGACAAGGTCCTGAATGGCATTGGGGTCTTAATGTCAAATAGACTTAGCGACTGGGGAAAGGGGTGTGTTGGGATGAGCAAGTACTACTCAAGTCAATGGCTCACAAGCTCCTGCCACAGACTGTGCCAGCTCTCAGTGATTTGAATGTGTGCACATCAAACATATTCAAAAAACATCATAAGGACGTTTTATAAATTAAGCTGTTTTCAAATTATCTTAGCATAAATTAGGAACTCCATTTAATCTACATATTAAATCTATATTTTCTTTTATCCAGAATTTCTAATACTAAAACATCTCAAAATTATAGATATATCAGTGATAGGGTGTCAAAGCATTTAGAAAGATTTCAGATGCTCATTGTGGGTTTGTGAAGAATAAATCATTGCTCTCCAATCTTGTTTGATTGGACGAATGCCAAGACATTGTCTATGATTATTTATGTCAATCCTCAGAAGCAAAATCATGGAAGATTAATTTAAATGTAGTTATTGCATATTTCCTGCTGGTCCACTGTCTCAAATCACTGTCCTTCAGAGTGTCACCTTTCTACAAATGCCTCCTTAAAGACTAGTTTCTGTGACCAGGCCTGACACTGGCAATCTCCTCGTCCAACCATCAACTGGGCTTTGGGTATCAAGGTCACTGCTGTCACTTCCAGGAGTCTTCCTCTGAAACCTGTAGGTCATAAGGGAAAACTCTAATGAAATCACTTGTCACTCTGTTTAAGGAAATGTGACTAGCCTGGGGATTTCTCCCATGGCCTTTGTTGATCTTAAGAAACATTGATTTCTTCAAATGGGAAGACAATTTTCCTTTCAAGTATGAGAAGTCCTGTACAATATGGGTTAGTTGTCAAGTCTACTTGCCAATGACATTACTTCTAGTTGTTTGATAATATACTGTTTTCTATTTGAGTGACTATCTGGTGTGAATAATATATATAATCAATAAAAGGTTGCATCTTCTTTACATTGAGTGGAGAGCATCCATCATCAAGGACCCCATCCATCCAGTCCATTCCCACTTCTCACTTCTAACATTGGGCAGAAGGTACAGAAGCTTTAGGTCTCACCCCACCAAGTTCAAGAGCAGTTATTACCTTCCAATGACCAGGCTCCTGAACCAGCGTAGATAACTTCAGTACTCTGCACTGATTCTATGACTTGTAGACTCACTTTCAAGGACTCTTTACAACTCAAGTTCTTGTTTGTTTGTTTTATACACAGTTTGTCTTGTCTTTGCCCATTGGTTATTTGTCAGTCTTTGATTACGTATAGTTCTTTGTAAAATTCTATGATAGAGTCATAAACACTGCAGGGCAGAAACAGGCTCTTTGCTCCATCTAGTCCATGCTGAACCATTAGCCTGACTTGTTCCATCAACCTGCGCCTGGACTATAGCCTTTCATACATCTCCCAATAGAGTCATATATTATATTTATTTTCTTCCTATAAATGCCTGCGAGAAAAGTAATCTCAGGATAACGTGATAACATACAGTATGCATACTTTGATAATAAATTTACTTTGAACACATATAACGTAAAATTGTTGAATTTCTCTTGAACCAGCAATGAACGGGAGAGACTCTTGGAGAAGCTGTATATTTTAATGCTTGCCACCATTCAGACTATAATTTGGTCTCCAGTGTTATGTTGTAAGTAACATGTTTTTAGAGTATTTATGTAACTTTTGAAATGCTTGAAGGTAACTAACATATAAAATTGATTAACTTGAAAAGATTAATTGGTCCATAAAGCTGGATTTGTATTAGGTTCAGTGTTACTGTGTGTGAAAGTGTGAACAACAGTCCCATCCAACCTATATTACCTCTCTTATCCTTACACCAACCACAAGGTACCCTACTCCTTAAACCATCCAACATGAAGTACAGGTTTCCCCCGCCATCCGAAGGTAGAGCGTTCCTATGAAACTGAAATGTTGTAAAGTGAAGAAGCAATTACCATTTATTTATATAGGAAAAATTTGTGAGTGTTCGCAGACCCAAAAATAACCTACTAAATCATGCCAAATAACACATAAGACCTAAAATAACACTAACATATAGTAAAAGCAGGAATGATATGATAAATATACAGCCTACATAAAGTAGAAATACTTTTCCACAATCATTGCTGCACTGTTCTCCGTAGCGAAAATCTCACGCAAGCACTCTCGGCAGAAACACGGTGCAAGCGCTCTCCAGTAACCTTTAAGCTATGAAGCTGCCAAATCATACCAAATAACACCTAAAAATACACAGCCGATATAAAGTGGAAATAATGTACGTACAGTGTAGTATCACTAACCGGAATTGGGACAGCGCCGAACGCACTGATGATGGTGTGTTAGGCTGAGTCGTCGGAGGTTGGAGTGGTGCAGTGGCCTCCACACTCCGGGCTGCCGACCGATACCGACCCGCGAAGAATGCAGGGGTACAGCGGTGGCCGGAACACACTCAGCACATCTTTAAGAAAAAAAGCCGAAATAAACAAGCTAATTAAATAGGTGCCGCCCAGCACGTAAATGTCGGCCCAGATCAGAGGTGACGCAATCGGCAATCGCCTCTGATCTGGGCCGACATGTATGTGTCGGGTGGCACCTAATTAATTAGCTTGTTTATTTTGGCTTTTTTCTTAAAGATGTGCTGGGTGCGTCCTGACTACCGTTTCATTCTCCGCAAATCAGTATCTGTCTGTGGCCCGGGGGTTGGGGTGGTGGGACACTGGGGTGTCATCTGTTTCCATCAGGGCAGGCAGGTCACCTTCTTCTATGTCTGCCTGCCTCGATGTCAAAGGTGGAGGTTCATCATTTGCTGTGGCTGATGTGGAAGGCTTGCTTGACTGCTTGGCCTCGTGCATTTTTAGATCATACAGTTCTTTGTAAGCACTCAAACCATCCTGCAAATATGCCCTAAACCGACATACCCTTTCAAAACTAAAGTCGAATTTTATCATTGCTGCGAAAATCTCACGCAGCTGCTTCACGTTCAGTTCCTGGATGACCTCACTTTTGGTCCGTTCACTACTGCATTTGCTTTTGATTGTTATCCTTTCCTCTTCCAATTGCATCAGCTCTTCATCTATCAGTTCTTGGTCATGAGATGCCAAAACCTCTTCAACATCATCTTCATCAACTTCCACAAGCCAAACTCACATTGTCCTTACTTCATTCACCAGGATGGAAACGTTTAATTATGTCTAGTTTTACGCTAAGTGTAACACCCTTACGAGCTCTTTCAGGCTTTTCCGCTACCTTAGAACTCATCTTGCTAATGGCTGCTCACAAGCACGTGTTTAAGCAATGCTGGCGAGAATGCAGTTCTGAATCGGGGGGAGAGCGGCTGCTCGAGGCGCGCGCTGCCTTTTCTCGTAACAGTGAAAACACCTTCTGTTAGGGAAAACAGGTAACTAATGTAGGTCTTTCATAACAGTGAGGTTTTGTAAAGCGAACGTTGGAAAAGCGGGGGACACCTGTGTCTTGGAAGGGGAAAAAAAAACGGGAAAAAATTGCCCTGCTAGTGAGAGGGAAAAAATCTCTGGAGAAGGTCTGCACGACTCTATGAAGGCCATTTTATTATGTTTTATAATTCCAGAAACTAATCAAAAGAAAAACATGGGAACCAGGAAAATGTTTCCACTTAGTTTATACTTTCCTTTTCTTTAATGAGGTATGCACATATGACATGGTGGCTTAGCGACGTATGCCATTCATATACTTATATGTAACCTGAAATGTATTATGTAAACAAACAGGAATGCTTAATCAAAAATACATTTACAATATTACTCAACTATTGCAGAAATATTAAATACACTGCACCTTTTACCAATATAAACAGATAACCTTCAATTCATGACTAATTGTTTTATAGTATGTATCTGATTCTCTGTGCATTGTAGATGAATTTCTAATGACAAAATGTTCTGCTCACTTTAATCCATTCTCTAAGAATGCTACTGTTTCATAATTATACTTGTCATGGTTTATGGATTATACTCCTAGAAAACATTCTCTTGTGTCAGAAAAGTTTATCTATTTGACTTTCTACCCATCCCCTCAGTCTCCCATTTTATCTATAGATAACCTGTATTAATGTGTACATATCCAGGGTTATTTCATTTACTTCCACTTTACAATGAAGTCTTTAAAAACAAACAGATTAATTTTGGCTAGTTATAATCTACAGATTGTTAACATATACTTCCTGGTGGGATCATCGATAAAACACTTTTGTTTACAATTGCAGATAATAATCTTCGTCTGATTTAGATTCTTTATCTATTTTCCCGCTAGTTTCTCAAAAACCTATGTCTATTACTCACAAAAGGATTTGTTCAATAATTAAATTATCCTAATTCATTCCTTTTTGTTTTAAAATCATTTAAATGATAAATAGCTTGCATTTATGACAGAAGAATTCCCTTGCCCCTTTTATGAGTCCAAGGAGATCTTTAACATCCACTTGAGAAAAGTCTTTGCATACCAAAGAAACATTGCTAACAGTGTACTTTCCCAGTACGGCATTGAAATATCAAATTAGATGAGACAATCCAATATCTTCAATGGAATTTAAACCTTCATAATTACCATCTCATTGATGAATGACTTTGGGATTCTAACATTTAACTGTCATTCATTCTTTGGGGGCACTCTTCTGTTTTTTTCTGGATGGTTGCAAAGAAAAAGCATTTCAGGATATATATTGTATACATTTCTCTGACATTAAATGGACCTTTGAAACCTTTGAATGTGGAGATAACTCTAAGTTTGATATTCTATCCACATTTCTAATTATGTTTCTTTTTATCTAGCTGTAGAACAGAAAATCAAGTACAATGGCCTGGAAGGCAACACTGTGTGTCCTAATGTTAGGATCGGACAAGATGACTTACCAGGTAAGTTGTTAGATGTTAAGAGAAGCTATGCCCTACAGCACACTTGATGCCTTTTGTAATAGAGAATAGAATTCATCTCAGATGATCAAATTTTGTTTCAGTCCAGACTGACTCATATTCATAGAAAAAAAATCTGAACGGGCTCATATCTCACTTTGACTTTGATTTTAAATATATTTGAAAACCTCGTGATCTGTAGCACAATCACTCAATCTACTCCACTGCTACTGTCGCAGGTGCTGCTATTGTCACGTTTCCATACCGCTCCCTCCATCCTTTACCTCCTACCCTCTTCTCTTGTGGTAGGTGAATATCCTACCACAATTCTCACAAAAAGACCAATTGCTAAAATCCATCGGCCATTAATGTTGCCACCAAAGAAGTAAGAGGAATTTATTTCAGTAATTTGAATCGCTTACTAACCAGTGCAAATACTTTGTTACTCAATTATGTGAGTTGCAGATTTCCAGTCACCATGATATATGATATGTAAAACTTCCCAAATAATTAAGAAACTTAAAAAAAAATGTTCCAAACTCTAAAACTTTTTGCAATGAACGCCGGTTGCTGGAATTTTTAAAATTACCATTTTGTGCAGTTGCCAAGCTTTCAGTTAAAATACATGGTATTTATTAATATATTAGATTTTCTTTATTGTGAGGGTACTAACCATGAGAAATTCTACAGATGCTGCAAGTTCCAAAGCAATGCACACAAAATACTGGAGGAACTCAGCAGATCAGGCAGCATCTATGGAAATGAATAAACAGTCAGTGTTTTGCACTGAAACCCAGCATTTTGTGTGTGTTGCTATTAATTATATACTGTATGATGCATGATCCATTTAGTAGAATTGATACTGACATAGAGGAAGCCCATTTAGTGACTGAAATTGATGTGATATTCTTCAATGCGTATAAAAATAAAAATTGCCTGAACTATTCAGTAGGTGATGTAACATTTGCAAAAAGAGAAACAGTGAACACTTAAAGTTTGATATCCAGTTCTTTTGAAGAGTACGCAACCAGAACTGTGACCTCCATAAACAGTGCCTGACCTGCTGAATATTTACGGCATTTTCAGCATCATCAGCAGATGTTTTTGTATTCTGATCTTTTCCTCTCCTGCCCTGTCAGGATTTGACCTCACCAGCCAATTCCAGTTGGATTCTACTCCACTGCGGAGTGTGAGGAGAGTGGAAGGCTCCACCCCACTGCAGATTGACTTCAGGCTTGACGGAGAGGCAAACTTTGAAATTCCAACGAGGTGGGAAACACTTTTGTGAACTCTGCTGAGCAGCAATGCTGCCGCATGGGAACAAATTCTAAAGGCAAACTATAACAGTTTTTAGCATCTCCACATACCCGTTTGTGATTTAGAGTGTTAGTATTGTTTGACCTGGTATTAACATTGATTGTTCAAACCCTAGATACTGAAAGAAGTGCTTTATATTACCTAATCAAGAAATCAAGGAACGGTCACTAACAACTATGGGAGCAACAAAGGATAGAATCAATAGAGCTGAATTGAGTAATAGTACCAAGAGAGGAAAAAAGAATCAGGTTTAATATCACTGGCATATGTCATGAAATTTGTTGTCTTTGCAGCAGTAGTACAATTCAATACATAATAATAGATAAAAACTGTCCATCCAGAAATCGGATGGCAGAGAGGAAGAAGCTGTCACTGAATCATTGAGTGTGATGAGTGTATGTCTTTAGGCTTCTGTACCTCCTTCCTGAAGGTAGCAATGAGAACAATGCATGACCTGGGTGATAGGAGTCATGTAGATGGATGCTACCTTTTGAGGCATTGCTCCTTGAAGGTGATAGCATTTACTGACCATATGTTGAGCATGATTGGATTTGTCAGTTGGTGGCCAGATAGACTCCAAATTTGTTTAGATGCAAACAAAAACACAACTTGCAGATTAAAAAGTTGAACAAGATTTGTAAAACTTGGGCTTGCTGGAGAGACGGAGATGGTGAAAGAGAGCTTGGGCCCACCTGCCTGTTTCCGCCAGCTTATTTAAGGGTATGTGGCCAAAATCTTTCAAAGTCAGAAAATTAGAACTCTAATCAATATCAAAGTGCTCACTCTATAAAAAATTATTGAGGGCTGGCCACCCGGGATAAAATAACTGAGGGTTGTAACAATAAAGTAATTTATTTTGATGTGACTTTAGGCTCTTGGTTATTTAAGGGTAACATTTGTGTTGTAGTGCTTGATGATGCCATAAAATGTCTTTGGAAGTTGTTACAAACCTAACAGGAAGGATGTCATTAAAGATTGTCTGCAGTATTATTTAACCTGAGTGTGGGAAATGTATCCCCAAAGTGTTTAAAGCAGGATGATTGATTCATATCTCACAGGCTATAATTGCTGCCATTTAGAAACAATTTTGCTTGTCAAGGTGAGCTATTTTACCATCACTGACTGAAGGTAAACAACATATTTCAACACTACTTCCCTAAATAGAGGGATGCGTAGATTCAATTTCTTACCAACTATTCCTGCTTTACAGCTGCATTCTTGCAAATTATGCAATGGGAAGTTATGGCATAGGATAGACCAGCCATTATCATATTGAATAGCCGTGAGGTCAAATGACCTATTTTTTTGAAGAATACATCTCACAACAGTCTGAACACATCATCAGTGATGTAACCTGGGGTCTTTGGGTATTTTGGGTCTCTCAACATCAGGCACCTCCACCCAGGCGACTAAGATGTGGTTGATCAAGCCAGGAATTCTGTTCAGGTAGCGTGTGCTGTAGATGCCCCATGGACTTCCTCTCTACATCCAGAGCCATCTTGAAGCTTTCTCTGCTGCCTCGATAATGTTGCCAGTGGCTCTCTGCCTCCTCGTACCGGCAATGCCCAATGTGCTGAGGACCCTGTGAAGACTGTCTAGAGAAGACACGGCAGCCCACTTCAACAGGCTTGCACTTTGCCTTCCATCTCCACCTCCGACAGTCGCTGACCAGTTTGTCATATCTGGCAAGCTTCCTCTTACGGGTCTCCTCCAGATGCTCCTCCCATGGCACTGTCAGCTCCAGCAGGATGATGTATTTTGCTGCCTCTGAGACCAGGAGGATGTCTGGTCTCAAGGTGGTCTTGACAATGTGCTGTGGGAGCTTTGGTTGTTTCTCCACGTTGGTCATGAGTGGGTCCCAAAATCCCCGTGGGCGGCTTTACTCTTGCTTCTCGTTGCTCTCCAGCTCTCACAAAGGTGGTGGTTCGATTGCAAAGTTGAGCTTGTTTGCTGTTACTGATTCTTAAGATGATTGCTTCCGTGGGTGTCCTCAGAAGGTGGTCATGTTTCTAGTGGTATCGACCCTCTCCTAGGGCTTTCAGGCAGCAGCTCAGAATGTGCTCCAAGGTTCCTCTCCTGGAACACAATGGACAGTCTGGGGCATCGGCCTTCCCCCAGCAATGCAGGTTGTTTGGACTGGGGAAGATGTCATACATTTCCTAGACACGAAATTTGATTCGGTATGGCTCTGCTCACCAGAGATCAGTCCATGTCACTCTCCTTTCCATGGCCTCACCCACCTGGTCCAAGCTTCTTGCTGCTTCATGCCCACTGCTTGGTGGATCTCTCTTCATCTATGGCTGCTCTCACTTCCTCCTGGATGAGTCTGTGCTTCTCCCTCCCCTTAACCGTGTCACACCTGGGGACTGGGAAGCTTTCCGGGCCGGCCCTTCTTCAGGTCACCGCTCCCACCAGGACGTTGTGGCACAGCCGAGATTCAGACTGCCGCACGGTCTCTTCCACTCCCTCCCGGCCTTCACAACGACTGCTGCCTGGGCCACACTTGGGTCACAAGAGTCCCTGCACTGTATCCCTTCTTTAGCTCTTGTCACCTTGAACTCTTCCTCACGGATTTCAAGGACAGTCACAGTTTGGTGTTCTTTCCGTAGAGGACGATGTTACTGAGAGTCCTGGGCAATCCCAGTTACCTCCGGAGAAAGCTGTTGACCTTTCTCTCTAGGTTCTCAACAGTGGAAATTGGAATTTCATATACCGGCAGTGGCCAAAGAATCCTTGATATAATGCTGTGCTGGTATATCCACACCTTGAACTTGCCAAGTATTAACCTAATCCTGCTCCCATTGTCTTGTGTTCTGTGGAAGCAAGTGTTTCTACAGAATGTTCAGAGAATTCCCAGCAGTGGGCTGGCAGAAGCTCTTGAGAAATTATAACCATAATCTCTTATCCACAACTTATCATTAATGTATCAAGTATCCAAGCCATTTATTATAATGAATGGTGTCAAAACTGGTCTCTATTATTATTTGTTAACAATTTAAATTTTAGTCCGTCACATTAGATAGCAAATGACAGACTCAGTGTTATATGGAGGGAATCATAGGTTATAATTATATAATACTAGTTTGTGAATACCAATTGCACAATTACAGGACTTGCA
Organism: Mobula birostris; assembly: GCF_030028105.1. Lineage (NCBI taxonomy): Eukaryota > Metazoa > Chordata > Chondrichthyes > Myliobatiformes > Myliobatidae > Mobula > Mobula birostris. The sequence continues at coordinate 100,832,609 of NC_092370.1, read as the reverse complement.
ATATTAATCAATGTGTGATAATGGAAGGAGCGACATTAATTAGCAAGTGACAATCTTACTATTACGGACACCTAATACTGGTTCTTAAATGACAACCCATACAAAGATGGACAGTGTATGTAACGTAGTAAGCAGCAATCTTGCAGTAGTAGGAGGTTATATGATAAACAGCTAACGTCCAGCAGCAAATTATTACAATGAAGCTTCTGTCTGGAAAGCTTAGTTTAGCATGATTTTAATAATTAAAGAAAAATACTAAATTTATTTCCATGTTTTAACCTTGGTGAATGGATTGATAAATGATAAGGAATTTTACAGACCAGCACTCCCACTGGGGAGCACTACTGTCAGGCAGATTACCCCCAAGTGGATGTGAAATCATGACATTTACAGAGGTACGTACCTTACAAGAGTGGTTCCTTTGTTGAAAAGCCAGCTCACTGAATCTTTGCTGGTCTCCTAGTTGTCCTATTAAGGAGGTTTTACCACATTTACAGGAAATGGCTTTGTACCTTTTAACATCATAAAGTTGTACAGCACAAGAGGCCTTTCAGCCCATCATATCTGTGCTGATCTCACTCCACTAATCACACTTACCCACTTTGTGTCTATATCCTTTCAAGACTTGCCTACTGAAGGGCCTGTCAAAATATCTCTTGAACAGTGATTGTATTGGATAAAACTGCCTCCTCTGACACTTGTTTCTGCTTTGGGAAGCAGCCACATAGTCAAGTACCCTGCCTCCTCCCTTTGGGCAGAAGATACAAAAGCTTGAAGGCATATACCGGCTTAAGGACAGTTTCTGTCCCACTGTTGCAAGTTAAATGAATGGACATTTTTTTGTGATAAAATGGACTCATGGCCTCACAAACTTGGATTAGTTCTGCATTTCCGGATCAGCCAAAGGAAAGAAAGAAAGAGAACGACAATTGTCATTTCATGCAAAGTGAACATAATTTACCTAATTTTCTTATTTTTAAATAAAAATTCTTAATAAAACAGCATTTAGATTTCATCTTGAATTGCCTTTCAACGAAGTGACTTGGCTAATTCAGAATCAGCTGCGTTATTGTGTCCCTAGTGTAGAGTTCTAAGAGACTGAAACTCTCTTTCATAAGAGCTAGGTCAGTTGTCAAATTTATACTACGTATATGGAACCATTCAACAAGATCTTGCCTGATCAGAATGTTACCTTCATTCTACATTTCAATCTACGCAAAGTAAGCTTTCTCCCTCTTGTTTATCAAACATCTATCCAAGTGTTCCCTAAAGATATTCAAAGCCTTCCGTGTATAGTCTTGCTTCATGAAACAAGCAGTGTCAGTAATCCCATTCACACCACAAGAGTTACAAAACACATGTGGACTAAGATGTTAACTGTCCTGTGCTATCACCAGTGGGATCATCAGTTGATCTGCCACCTGTCTTCAGGAGTTTCGGCCCGCTTATGATCAAGACTCCCTCAAGGTGGTGGGCCAGCAGTGCTAAAGCACCACCTCCCACTGGTGAGCTTAAAAACTTGGCATCTGCCTCTATCAGAGTTGTTGGTCACTTCCATCCAACAGATAGTCTGCTCTTCAGGTGTCTATGCAACTACTGAAGAGTTTGCAAAAGATGTATACACTGTGTGACTATCTGCCCCTCTGGACATATTTGGTCCATACCCATGCTGATCCTTTCTCTGCTGCCTCAGCTACAGTCCTGCTGGTTGACTTGATCTTTCTTCTAGTGAAGCCAAGGTCACGCAGCCACTTCTGGAGAGTGAATGCAATAAACCTACGGCAGCCTACTTTGAATGGATAGCATGAGACCTTCCACCCTCTGTGTCTGCACTCTGATCTTAATTCTGCATACTTGGTTAACTTGCGCTCATAAACATTGATGCACTCACAAAGAAACCACGCCCACAGTTCTACTTCATTAGGAGTTGAGGAGATTTAGTATGTTGCCAAAGACTAGTATATTTCTACAGATGCATCATGGAGAACATTATGACTGGTTGTATCACAACCTGCTATAGAAGCTCCAATGTGTAGGATTGATAGGAGCTGCTGAGGGCTGTAGACTCTGTCTGGTCCATCACAGGCAAAATCCTCCCCACCTTCGATGACAGCTTCAAGAGGTGTTGCCTCAAGAAAGTACTGTAGCATCCATTGTTAATGGACCCCACCATCTGGGACGTGCTCTCTTCTGATTACTGCAACCAGGGAGAAGACGCAGGAGTCTATAGGCCCACATGTAACTTTTTAGGAACAGCATCTTTCCCTCCTCCATCAGATTTTTGAATGGTCAATGAACTCTACCTCTTTTTTTGCACTATTTATTTATGATAGTAACTCATAGTATTTTTGTCTTGCACTGTACTGCTGCCACAAAATAACAAATTTCATGACATATGTCAGTGATAATAAATCTAATTCTGATTGATTGTTAAGCCTAAATCTGAAGCCTTAGCATATGTCTTGGACAAATCTTCCTGCACTGCAAATAAAACTACTATTTATTTTAATGTACGTTTTCTATGCCTTAATGCATTTGAAGAATACATTATAAAAACAAAGAGAGAAAGCTACCTGAATGACTGGCAATTGGTAAAAGCTCCTAGACTATCTAATATAAATGATTATTTGATATCTTCCAGAATAATTTACCCACAAGGGTTGCCTGAAGAGTATTCCTTTGTCACCACCTTCAGGAAGGTGAAAAACACAGTTAACAAAGTGTGGAATGTGTGGCAGATTATGGATGAAAATGGCAATAAACAAGTTGGTCTCAGACTGAATGGGAACACCCAGTCCTTGGAGTTTTACATAGTCGGTTTGGATGATAGCTTGCAATCTGCCATGTTTCAAGGAGTTTCGCAGATTTGTGATACTGGCTGGCATAAGATCCTGGTGGGTGTGGAGATGGAGAGAGTCAATTTATTTGTGGACTGCCATCATGTAGCATCCCAACATATCAAATCAAAGGGTACCATTAATGTTGATGGTGATACTCTGATTGGCCGACTAGATGCAAACCCTCAAGTATCTGTGGTGGTGAGCCAACCTTCCTCTTTTATTCTAGTTGCAATTGTGGCTATGATCAAAGTATTATGAAATAGTTGTTCCTAACATTTCTATCTGTCCATATTCTTCCTTCATAATATTTATCTAAATATCCAGAGTTTGTTAAAGCAAAGCAGGGGACCTCCAAATGTATCTGAAGTTAAAATGTGATAAGTTACTAGTACAAAATGTGCAGATACCTAACACTCAGTGAAAGGGCCATGCTAGTGTGTTTCTGTAGTGAACAAATTGGCTACTCAGTCTATAACCATCAGTATGGAGCTGCCTGGCTCAGATATTTGCTTGATCTGTCTTACAGGGGGTAGAATTTGATCCGGTTTCCAGTGACAGTTGTTGATGGAACCCAGAGATTTGTTTACCAACAATATCCCCCATTCCTCAGCACCAATCGCTTCTCCCACCCCCCAGCCCCATCCCACCCTCAAGAAGATCGGTAGCAGGTGTAAGAGGCAACATCTACAGGTTTCTGGAAGTAAAACAGATTCTGTTCTCAAGATTGTGTGGAGTTTCTACATGGTGTAGATGTTGTTAGAATAATGTCTGCTCAAGCGGCTGACAAAAGTGAAGTAGTAGCACCTGAGTGCCGGTTAATAACGACATACCTGTTCTGTGGATTAGTGATTGAGGAAGGGGATCAGGTGTGGGGTGGATCAATAAAATGCCATGATTCATTTTAAATGGGATGTTTCCACTTTCTGCAGAAGCTGCCTGGATCACAGGGCAGGATATAGAGCTTGTTAGTTCTGTAATTCAGTCAGTAGAAATTGAATGGTTAGGTCTCCATCTCCAAATGCTCATTATGAAATTGCAATGCATACTCGAAGGTCCTGATGAATGAGCAACGTATGACTGGTCCTAGGGTTTATCATTTTAAGACTTGTTTTCATTTAGCAACAGTTTCTTTTCTGTACCCTTTGTGGTTTTAATTTGTTACCTAACTTACATTTTTATCTAATAAGAATGTATTTATTAGATTCACACTGCAAAGTTCTTTTCTTGAAAAATAATCTCGTTTTAAAGGATTCTTTCATCTGACACATTCATTCTCAAAACTACAGTAAATATATCGCATACAGGTTTCCCCCACTATCCGAAGGTAGAGCATTCCTATGAAACGGTTCGCAAGCCGGAACGTCGTAACCTCGTAAAGTGAATAAGCAATTACCATTTATTAATATGGGAAAAATTTTTGAGCGTTCCCAGACCCAAAAAATAACCTACAAAATCATGCCAAATAACACACAAAACCTAAAATAACAGTAACATATAGGAGCTTGGCTGTTCGGGCGCACGCTGCCTTTTTCATAACACTGAAAACACCTTCTGTTAGTGAAAACAGGTAACTAATGTAGGTCTTTCATAACAGCGAGGTGTAGTAAAGCGAATGTTTGGAAAACGGGGGCCACCTGTATTAGTTCTAGGACTGATACTTACTAAAGTTTCTATGAAAGAGAATGTGATTTGCAAGTGTGGTGCAAATGTGATCTAAGGTAGTAAATATTTGGTAATCCTTAGTGCATGATATAAATCAGTGACTTGTTCAGTGGTGATTGCACAAACAAGGATACACTCAAAATGCTGGAGGAACCCAGCAAACCAGGCAGCATCTATGGAAGAGTTAACAGTCAATGTTTGGGGCTGAGCCCCTTCTTTAAGAAAGGTCTCAGCCTGAAATATTGATTGTTTACTCTTTTTCATAGATGCTGCCTGGCCTGCTGAGTTCCTCCAGCAATTTGTGTGCGTTGCTTGGATTTCCAGCATCTGCAGATTCTCTCTTGGTAAGGGATTATTGAGGTTATAATTCTAATCGTTTCTTCTCGCCTTGTAGTTTGAACTGCAGTGGATGTTGATCCACTGTGACCCACAACAGGCACATTGTGAATCCTGCACAGAGTTATCCATGCAGCAGGTAATATAAAGTCTAGTTCTAATTGCATTCTGCAAATCTGAACACTTCCTGCCCCTCTCTTCTTGCTTGACTCTATCGTTCAATCTTTCTTTCTTCTTTGCTAGCATATAGACTTTGTCTTTTTTTAGTCCACCTACAGGTACCCACTCTAATTTTGTCCCCTTCTCTTTGTGTCCCTTGTGTCTCCCCCCATGTTTCAAAATATTTTAATGTGTTCTTAAAGGATTCTACCACCGACAGATTCACTTTCAAGGACTCTTTACAACTCAAGTTCTTAATATTTCATTTATTTGCACAGTTGTCTTCTTTTGTGCATCTTTGTCAATTTTAGTATGTTTATGTATAATTCTTCATAAATTCTATTGATTTTTTTCCTGTAAATGTCTGTAAGAAAAATAAGTATCAAGGTAGTATGTGATAACATATATGTACTTTTGATAATAAATTTTCTTCTGAACTTGTGTTTATCTTGCACTCTCCTCTTTGAATTTTGTGTGTGTGAGATTACACCCCATTTTTCTTTTTCTTATATTTGGACATATTGACAAGAGCAGATTATTATCATCTAGAATATTTCAGCTATATTTTAAATGATATTAGATTGTGAGTCACATAAATCATCATAGAGCTACAATTCAAGAAGCAATAAAATAGATGAAGTTTAGGGACATTGTTGCCATCAATATGAAAATCAGTGTTAGCAAGTGGTATCTTTTTTTGATGAGAACATAAAATCTTTGACTTGATATACTTGGATCCCTATGATGCATAGGCTTTCACCAATCCCTCTTTGAACTCAATAATGAAAAATGTAGAATGACACCAGGAGCATTACTATCAATAGAAATGCATTGCTTTTAACAAGTCCAGAAAGGCTTTCTATTAACAAGTCCAGAAAGACTTGTTAAAGGAATTACAAAGATTTAAGAGGTACTATGGTTGGGTGCTAATTACTGGCATTGCCAGAGACACGAACATCCCTTTAAATCAGATCAAGTTTGTGCAGTCAGTGTCCAAAGTAGCCATGAATAACTGAAATGTCAACTGAGTGTCTGGGCTTTTCTCCAGCTTCTGCCCTTTACCAGAGGGCATGCATCATTGCCAATGATGCTCAAAGTCACACATAATGCCCCATTTAAAGATTTTCTTCTTAAAATTATTCTGAACTTTGTCCCGTGTGACAAAGTAAAAGAAATTCACAGGAAGCAGGTAATGATATATGAAATTAATTCAAATATTTTCTAGCTCTTAGAACATCAAGTCTTCCCAAACAATTTTATGTGAATTAACTATTCTTGAGGTGTAGTTATGATTTACTGATCTTGAGATAGATAGTAACTCTAGATTATTCTTTAATTTTTCTTCACATCTTGCTTCCCCACATTGCATGGCAATGATGTCACAGTGTGAGTCCATGGCTAAGAGTCACTTTCCCCCACCTCACCAAAGAATACTATTAGTCTGTTGTTCAGAGTAATGAATGCCAGCAGAGTATTCCACCATGTGGTGAGATTTCCATAATGTCCTTTCACATATTGTTATTTAAATTTACTAGACAGAATCTCCGAAATAAAGATGAGAAACAATGGCTGTTCTTGATTGCTGAGTATTTTGCTAGCAGCATATTGATAATTTTCTTTGGAATCAGGAGCCTATTGCAGGCAGCTTTCCTGTTCTGTGTGACTCATTTTGATACCTGGTAGTGCATTTAAACACAGAGGTACTGAGATAGTTGAGAAGATATTATCACATTTGTCCTGCTTTGGCAGTAGTGCCCAGGTTTAATGTGCCAGGGTAGATCCAAGCTAGTAAGCTACTGTCTCCATGATGTCACTTCCATATAGTTTAATTTCTTGTCAATGACACCACTTTTCATTAACAGTGCTCCATTTTTCAATTATTTTATTTCCTTATTTCACCTAATCTTCTTCCTAAAATCAGTGATTCTTACCACAAATATACTCTTACTGGATTAAATTAAATAACCCACCTTATTCAAATTAAGACGCTGAACATTATCAGAGGCACTGTGGCCAGTCTGGATGACAAGTCTTTATATGATATTGAATGGCAAATCACTGTGAAAAGCTTAAATTCTATGAGGATACAATATCTAACCAACTCAGAATTTAACCGGAGATCCCCTTGCTCACTTGTGTCTCAGCTCATCACTGATTGAGCATTTTGTTGAATTTGTGAACCAGATAATTTCCAGTCAAATAAAGTTTATGTGCTGGTGTGAAAAGGATGAACTCCTACTCTGAAATGATTCCTTTCAAGTTTTTCCAAATTAACATGAATAACCCTTGATTCATTGTCCTTGAAAATTAAAATCCAGCATAGATATAGAATCATGTGACTGAGGGGTGACTGAGTGCTGAAGGCCTTTTCCACCAGTGAATGTATCATTAAAGGGGCAAGGAAGGTGAGTGCATTCATTTTTTTATGGAAAGTCTCTTAAGTCTCAGTTATGTAGGCATTACCCTTAACTTAGGAGGATCTCGAATCTGAACATGGGGCAGATAGGTCTAAGAAAGAAGAGCAGACGCCTCAAGTCACTCACATCATTACTTAGAAATATATTGTCAAACCTTCATCATTGTTGATCTTGAAACTCATTAAGTAATAACACTGAAGAACAATGAAGTGGCTCATTTCACGAAGGCAGCTCACCATAACTTTATCAAAGGAATTGGTGGATGCAGATTAAAAGCTTGCCTTGCTAGACTGTCCATCTTCGTGAATACATCAAGAAACTGCTCAGCAAGTGAGTGTGCTTACTCGGAGTTAGCTGTTGCCATTTCTGTAGTTTCTCACTTGAATTATTGTTGGTCATTATGGAAACACTAACTAAGAGCAGCTAGAGTGACTTCGAGTTTTGTTTTAAGAGTTTATTAGCATGATATCATGGAGAGTCTGCAGCAGTCTCCACTGCCACCAGAACACCGATTTTTAGGTTCTACAGAGCTCATATTTATACATCAGGACAAACAACTTCACATAACTTTGTTTGGCATCCCACAGTCCGTACATGATCAATTGTTTAAAAGACATGTCAATTATCTCTCAGTACGAGTCTAACAGTTCTTCCCGCTTCCTGCTATCAGGACTCATAATTTTCCCCCAGACGTAACCTCCCTCCTGGTTCCAGGGTCTTGTTTCTTATTAATTAGTGTTCCTGGTACTGCGTTTATTCTCAACACGCCTCAGCAGTCTTAAGCCCAACTGTTCCAGAATGGTTGAGTATCCCATTATACACTAGTTTTTAAAAGCGCAAACACAAGGAAATCTGCAGATGCTGGAATTTCAAGCAACACACATAAAAGTTGCTGGTGAACACAGCAGGCCAGGTAGCATCTCTAGGAAGAGGTACAGTCGACGTTTCCGGCCAAAACTCTTCGTCAGGACCAACTGAAAGAAGAGCTAGTAAGAGATTTGAAAGTGGGATTTCTACCACAGTCATTTAAAAAAAAAACAAATTTGGATGACAATGATGAAATGAAAACGTAGTGATTGTATCATAGATGTTCATGGCACCATGATTACTAATTCATTGTCGGCAGCCTGCATTGTTGAGGCAGAAAGAAATACTAAGAACTATGGGTGACCAGGTTTAAGTTTAGAATAGGCACATTATTGCGTTGACCGAAATCAGCGGAAAAAAAGTCCACATTAAGAGAAATGGGGAGAGAAACTGATTGGGGAAAATAAAAATTTAATTTCTGAATTCAATGTTTGTGGGATACATCTTAAGTCTTGTTTTTAATTTCTGGTCCAGCATTTGGTTAGGTGATAGATCAGCCTTGTTTGGTGAAGTCTTATTTAAACAAAAGAGTGGTAAGGTATTCCAAGAATGTAATATGTAATAGACCAGTACACAAAAAATTAATAAATATCAATCTTAGTGAGTTCATGACAGTAGCTTGTAGTCAGAAGTGCTTTTGTAAAAAAACGGAGCATAATTGGCTGAAAACAAACCTGCCTACAAAAAAAATTATACGCAAATGTTCAGATACTCAAAATAAATAGTTGTTTACAGTTGGCATAAAATTGACCAACTAAATAGCACAAGGTGTTATTTATGTCAATGTGCAAATATTTGTAACATGACTACCTGTCTTTATGAAACACTATGGTAAAACAAAAGTTTCCAAGAACGCAACTGGTATATCGAGTATCACTCTTTAAAAGATTCCATTGAGAGATTATTTGGAGGTGGGAACTGTGAAGAAGTTAGAGAATAAGAAAGATCTAAGTATCTTGCAGTGTTAGCAGATTATAAATTGGTTCTTGCTTTCAGTTTCTGTCACCATAATTATACTTCACAATTTTTCTTTAATGTCCCAAGTATTTGTTATTTGCACATTTAAGATTGTACTAAATTTTCTTTTTTTTTCATTTTTTTTCTCTGTCAGAGAATTATTCCTAATTTTGAGGTATTCAATAACTCCTAATGGATGCAGCTGACAATTTTAGGGGCATTTAGAATCAGTGTTTAATACCTTATAGTATCACAATTTATGCACAAATCAATAGAATAGAATGCATGCAAGATATTTGGTAAAATCCCATTAGAAAACTTAATTAGTTTAATTGTCTGCATATGCTGTAAGTGTCATAAGTTTAGATTTAGGAGACAGTATCAATCTCTTTGAATTTTTCTTTTGGTTTATTAAAAAGATTAATATGGTTGCAGCAATATTATAATTTAAAAATGGCTGTAACAAAAACTCTTCACTGGGTAAGCAAAACAGCAGAATTTTTTTTTTTCTCATTTTTCTACATTGAAACTACATTTCTTTCAATTTTGAGAAAGAGAATAGTTATGCTCATTTGCTTCAGTGGTTGGTAACTTTATGGAGAAGAACCTGAGAGGCAGGATTTATGAACATTTGGAGAGGCATAATATGATTAGGAATAGTCAGCATGGTTTTGTCAAATGCAGGTCATGCCTTATGAGCCTGATTGAATTTTTTGAGGATGTGACGTAGTGTATATGGATTTCAGCAAGGCATTTGATAAGGTACCCCATGCAGGGCTTATTGAGAAAGTAGGGAGGCATGGGATCCAAGGGGACCTTGCTTTGGGGATCCAGAACTGGCTTGCCCACAGAAGGCAAAGCGTGGTTGTAGACGGGTCATATTCTGCATGGAGGTCAGTCACCAGTGGTGTGCCTTACAGATCTGTTCTGGGACCCATAGTCTTTGGGATTTTTATAAATGACCTGGATGAGGAAGTGGAGGAATGGGTTAGTAAATTTGCTGATGACACAAAGGTTGGGGGCGTTGTGGATAGTGTGGAGGGCTGTCAGCGGTTACAGTGGGACATTGATAGGATGCAAAACTGGGCTGAGAAATGGCAAGTGGATTTCAATCCGGATAAGTGTGAGGTGGTTCATTTTCATAGGTCAAATACAAGGGGTGATTGATAAGTTCGTGGCCTAAGGTAGATGGAGTCAATTTCAGAAAACTTAGCACATTTATGTTTCCTACATTTACACACTTAGTCCAGCGTTTGCGGAGCATGTCTGTTCCTTCTTCGTAGAAGTCAGCGTCTTGGACCTCCAGAAATTGTCTACAGCAGGGGTGATTGATAAGTTTGTGGCCTAAGGTAGAAGAAGCTGAGTTATTAATTTCCAATTGTCTGCATTTTTACTCAGAGTTGAACTGCACGTGCATGTAACAAGAGCTGTATAACTCATCTCCTTCTACCTTAGGCCACAAACTTATCAATCACCTCTGCTGTGGACCATTTCGACAAAGAAGGGATCCGTATGCTCCACGACTGCTGGACTAAGCGTGTTCATGTAGGAGGGGACTATGTTGAAAAATAAATGTGCTAGGTTGTCTAAAATTGACTCCTTCTACTTTCGACCACAAACTTATCAATCACCCCTGGTATGATGGCAGAACATAGCATTAATGATAAGACTCTTGGCAGTGTGGAGGATCAGAGGGATCTTGGGGTCCGAGTCCATAGGACACTCAAAGCTGCTATGCAGGTTGACTCTGTGGTTAAGAAGGCATACGGTGCATTGGTCTTCTATCGTGCAATTGAGTTTAAGGGCCAAGAGGTAATGTTGCAGCTATATAGGACCCTGGTCAGACTTCACTTGGAGTACTGTGCTCAGTTCTGGTTGCCTCACTGTAGGAAGAATGGGGAAACCATAGAAAGGGTGCAGAAGAGGTTTACAAGGATGTTAACTGGATTGGGGAGCATGCCTTATGAGAATAGGTTGAGTGAACTTGGCCTTTCTTCCTTGGAGCGACGGAGGATGAGAGGTAACCTGATAGAGGTGTATAAGATGATGAGATGCATTGATTGTGTGGATAGTCAGGGGCTTTTTCCCAGGGCTGAAATGGCTAACATGAGAAGACATATTATTAAGATGCTTGGAAGTATGTACAGAGGAGATGTCAGGGGTAAATTTTTTTACGCAGGGAGTGGTGAGTGCATGGAATGGGCTGCCGGTGGCGGTGGAGGCGGAAATAGGGTCTTTTAAGAGACTCCTGGATAGGTACATGGAGCTTAGAAAAAGAGTGGGCTATGGGTAAGCCTAGGTAATCTCTAAGGTAAGGACATGTTCAGCACAGCTTTGTGGGCTGAAGGGCCTGTATCGTGCTGTAGGTTTTCTATGTTTCTATTACTTGTATGTCTTCAAAATGCATTATTAACCAGTGATTCTATGGAAAATAAATCTGAGGGAATTCTCAGAGGTGTAAGGAAAATGGGAATCCAATTTAGAAAAGTGATCAGAAACTCATCTGAAAAGGCGAGGCTCTGTGTTGTGGAAGAAAGATATGATAATTTAGGAAATTCTGGGTGGTTCAAGCCCTAAGTGAGGTAGGTTTGCACGATGTTGTAGATGGAAATTTTGAGGAAGGTACAGGTGGCTCAGAAGAGGTTATTAAGATCAAAATCAGAATAATAATTAGAATCAAGTTTAATATCACTGTCATTATGTCGTGAAGCTTGCTCACAAATGAGGGCAGATGAGACTCTTAAGTAGAGTTTAAAGCAATAGGAGCCCAGACATTCTGCCATACTTAAAACTGACAGTTCAAGAAATGAGTGTTTTGAGTGTTCCTGCCCAGCAGGTTTATTTCATCCTATCCTTTGTGTTAATAATTTTCTCTCCCAACCAAAGCCACACCAAGTTCTGAGATGCTTTGAACTCCAGGGTCCTGATGAAGCCAAGTGAACATTCATTAGATACTGCCAGGTGCACTGCAAACCCTGCTGCTGAGCTTGTGCACTACGGACCTGAGTATTGCTGGGTCTGGAGATGATATTGTCTAGAAGGGTCCTCAAAATCATAATTGAGGCAAAAGCCTTATGGCTCAGCTGTTTTAACAGTTGGTGATTATTGTACAGTTAGACAGTGTCAGCTTGAAACAGCAGGGCAAGTAAGAAGTAATGAGAGCAAGTAGCAGCAAGTAAGAAGTAAAGAGGAAAGTCAAGAAGCAAAAGGCTAGATCTCTCTTTGTGCTTGAAGCTGGCTAGATAAAGGATTTTTTTCTGATGAGAACGCTGTGAAGCAACAAGGGCAGTCTTAATTTATGCTGATTTCAGGTTGAAAAAGAAACTACAGAAGGAAAGAATGAACTATACCACAAATTACTGAAAACCTACTGAGAATTTACAAATGGCTGGTTATACAAACATATTAACAAGTGTAAAGAAATTTATGCGACAAGATAAATGAAGATTTAGATAAGCACATGAATGACAGAAAAATGGAAGGCTTAGTAGGAGGGAAGATTTGGATTGCTCTTAGAGTAGGTTAAAGATCAGCACAATATTCTGGGCCACATGGCTTGTACTGTGCTGTAATGCTCTATCTTCTAAATAGCGATGTAAACCCTAATGGTGTAGAAAAATCATCACTCAAGTCCATGATCAACAGTAGATTAAGTGTGTCACAGTTTTTTGTACAGGATAAGGCAAATAATGATGCCTAGTTCATAGCTGGTAAGTTCCTTTATCAGGGCAGTGCTGGCTATGATGTTTGAATCTCTAGGCATAGCTCTGAAAATTTTGATTCTATGTGGATTAGGACAATTAAATCTTTGATTCGAGTCTTATCTGTGGTATAAGTCAGTATAGTGTCATCATCTTGGGCTTTACTTAAGAGTTAGAAGGTCCGACACAACCTCTTTAGCAACTTGGCATCTTCCTTCTTTAATTGGTTGAGACCTGTCAAAGTTTTCAAGATCTGAAGTAAAAGAATGGAATTTGTGATGTAGGAAAAAATGCATTTTGAACATAAATGACTTTTTTTGCATAGTAAGGGTAAAGGGAAAGGAGACAAAAAAACAGTCCATATAAAGAAACTAAGCACTTCTTCTCCAGCACTGATGTAGTCATGACCGTTTCCCCGTTCTCATTGTTGCTTGGACACCCTCTAGAATTCACTTACAGGAATCACTTACTGAGTCAGGCAGCATCTGTAGAAGAGAAACAGTCAACTTTTCAGGTCAAAGGCCCATTGTCAGAACAATTGTCCTGAAGTGTTCTCAAAATAAGAAACAAGCCCTGTTTCTTTCTCTACAGGCGCTGCCTCATCCATTGAGTGATTCCAACAGTTCATATTTCCCGCATTAGCAGCAGCGTCTTCTGTTTTCATTTCTGATTTCCAGCATTTCTAGTTTTCCTTTTGGATTTCACTCTCTAGAAAATGGTGTGAAGGTATGTTCTACCTCCTCTGGTTGCCACCTGTTGCTTTCAGTCATGTGTCATCTTCTATCACAAGAAGGCGGAAAGGTAACAGAGAACCTAGTGGAAGATTTGCAGATTGTGGCCACTGTAGAACCCATGCAGGAGGAAACTAGTGGTTAATGTAATGTAGTACACAGAGTATTATAGTTAAAAAAAAGTTCTGGCTCAACAAATGCATGTAGCCTAATTACATCCATGAGACTAACTAACCGCGTGTTTTGAGAACGTGGGAGGAAACTGGAGCATCTGGAGGAAACCCAGTCAGAAGGTACAAATTCCTTTACAGACAGCGATGAGAATTGAGTGCAGGTTGCTGGTGCTGTAATGGTGTTGTGCTAACCACTACGCTACCATGCTACCCACAGAGGTACAGTGTATTTCTCCTATTGCAAGTGCCTTTCTTCGAAAGGGTTCATATTTTACTCAATGGCCTTTGATTCCCAGTGACGTAATAATGTATAGCTAGATGTGCAGATGTAAGCAGATCAACAGTGAAGTGGACAAAAGTAGAGGCCCTGATGTTGTTTGTGGTGATGATGAAGGCTTATTATGAAGAACCAATGCAATCTTGAAGCAGGCCACGCCTGAAGGGTGGCAGCTCTCAGCTCATACTGGCAGGATCTAATCTCAACCCTGGAGGAAATGTCTGATTTGTGATCTGGGATGGAACCCAGTCCCTGACAGAGAGATATTTAAATGGAGAGTCTAGTGAAGGGGTGGAAGGTGATTCATGGTGTGTTGAAGAATAAGATTGTCAGCTTCTGAGAAGGAAGTCAGTTCAATGAACCATAGAAACATAGAAAAACTACAGCACAATACAGGCCCTTCAGCCCACAATGCTGTGCTGAACATGTACTTACTTTAGAAATTACCTTGGGTTACCCATAGCCCTCTATGGGAAAACTCTGGAAAAATATTTTTTCTTCTCCTGGTCCAGAAACATTGTATGCTTACTTTATAAATGTGATGTTTTGATCTGACCCTGATATATTGATTTGTTGAGTTGAATTTGTTCCAATGAAGTGAGATAGAGAACAGAAATTTCACATTTTCAGGTGGGCTGCGTATTGAGGTGTAGGATCACAAGTGAAGATTTCAATTTGGTCAAGCATTATATACTCTTATCCCACAAGATAATGTGCTGTCAGGTACAGGAATACAAATAGAATACAATTTTTTGTTGTTATACAGAATATATTTATGTCCATGTAAAATATATTCTCATAATATTCATGTTTGTGCACATGTACACAAAAACGTTGCAGTGTACTTTGTAGAAGATTGCCTAAAGTATTATCTGGAAACTCTGCAGTTGATGCAAGCTAAGCAAATTCTCAGGTGTATAAAGAAAAAAGAGCAAGAGGTGAGGTGCCGTCTCTAAGTAGTTGCATGCTTGTCTGTGTATGAGTAGAATTAAGTTTTGGACAGAATGATCTGAAATGCTTGAAGAAATGCTCTCAGTAATTGCAGCATTTTAATTTAATTTCTACTTTACTAATTCCCAGTGAGTGGCACCAAGTTTTGTTTAGTATGTCACCTATGTTTCAAAGGAAAGTAAAAGCTAATTTTGATGAGTAGTTGCCTTTTTGCAGTGTTCTCATTTTCTCCCTTTAGCTGCTGAACCATTAGTGACAATGGATTCACATTCGCAGGCATCCCTGCAGCATCTTGTCCCATTAACTGATACCTGGCAAAGCTTGTTGGTATGCTGCAGGAGAAACTCACTGCTGGTTTGTGGACTTATGACGAGTAGCTTTAACAAACTGAAATTTGGCTGATTTTTCTGATGGACAGTATTCCCAGAAAAGCTGAAGTAAAAATCCCATCCTGAAGTTCAACAAGAGGGAAAAAAGACAATTGTGCATTCACTATATATATATATATGTATCATTCTTTTATTTTGAGAAGAAATAAAGAATCAGATGCATTTCATTGGGCTGATGATTCAAGTCTCATGTCTGAAATCTGGTTCATGCTTACAGTGGAGTTTACAGTGCTAGAAATTTATTTTTTTGGGTGAAGTGCATTTAAAAACAAGACTCTTGCAGTGTGAGATCGTTCTGAAAGATTCCATGCTCAGTTTTTGAAGAGCAGTGGAGTTATCTCCACCATCCTGGCCAAATTTCTCGACCACCCAACATTAACTCAGATGATCTGGGGAAGATCACTTAGCTGTGAAGTTTCCTGTGCTAGGGTGACAATTCAGCATTGTATGCAAAGCATTTTGGGATGTCCTGAGTTTGTTATATTTAAGATTTTCTCTGGAAATTCTCTGGTAATATATAAATACCTAAATCCTCGATCTTAATCTATCCTTCCTGAGAAACAGGAAGTTGATGATAAATAGATGTGCTTGTGTGAAGGCGAAATTGAGATTCAAAAGCTGTGATAAGGGCCCGAAAATGAGATTTATGCTTCACCCTAGATATCAATGCAGGAAAATAATTGCAACTTAGGTATAATAAAAGTTACCAGTTTGCCATTGTCTGCTTTGCACTTTTATCAATGCGCAACATCACCCTAATTTATACTTGCGTATAAAAAGCTCCTCAAAATAAAATTGTAACACTTGCTTTTGATACACTGTGGTCTATTTAAGAAGATGAGCAACCAATCATTCTCTTAGTGAGATGATGCCTTCCCACTGCTATCATGCATCTGTTGTAAATTTTTCTTTCTTTCTGCAAAAAACAACTTTGTTTTTTTCACTTTAGAGTGTTTGAACTTGTGGAGCATATCTTTCCTCCAGGGTCGATAAATAAACATGCAAACAATGGAAGTTTTTTAAAAGAATGAATTGCTTCCTTCTAAAATTCCTCTAAAGTAATGCAAACATTACTTACTTCAATCCTTCATTCTTAATCAGCATCATTTGCAAAGATCATGGAAATTTTTGATTAGATGTGAGAAGTTTAGGAAGGAGAAGTCATAAGTAAAGTTTTTAATTTTACATCGAATATACTTTTTTTCTATGGATGCTGCCTGGCCTGCTGAGTTCCTGCAGCATTTTGCTTGTATGACTTGGTTTTCCAGCGTCTACAGATTTTCCTTTGTTTGTTTTTTTTAAATTGAAACTAATTATGTATAATTGGATGCACAATTATGAGCATGAGGTGAAAAGGAAGAAGTTCCTAAAACGATTAAATTTATCCAAACAACAGGAATTCTGCAGATGCTGGAAATTCAAGCAACACACATCAAAGTTGCTGGTGAACGCAGCAGGCCAGGCAGCATCTGTAGGAAGAGGTACAGTCGATGTTTCAGGCCGAGACCCTTCGTTAGGACTAACTGAAGGAAGAGTGAGTAAGGGATTTGAAAGTTGGAGGGGGAGGGGGAGATCCAAAATGATAGGAGAAGACAGGAGGGGGAGGGATGGAGCCAAGAGCTGGACAGGTGATAGGCAAAAGGGGATACGAGAGGATCATGGGATAGGAGGTCCGGGAAGAAAGACAAGCGGGGGGGGGGGACCCAGAGGATGGGCAAGAGGTATATTCAGAGGGACAGAGGGAGAAAAAGGAGAGTGAGAGAAAGAATGTGTGTATAAAAATAAGTAACAGATGGGGTACGAGGGGGAGGTGGGGCATTAGCAGAAGTTAGAGAAGTCGATGTTCATGCCATCAGGTTGGAGGCTACCCAGACGTTATATAAGGTGTTGTTCCTCCAACCTGAGTGTGGCTTCATCTTTACAGTAGAGGAGGCCGTGGATAGACATGTCAGAATGGGAATGGGATGTGGAATTAAAATGTGTGGCCACTGGGAGATCCTGCTTTCTCTGGCGGACAGAGCGTAGATGTTCAGCAAAGCGGTCTCCCAGTCTGCGTCGGGTCTCGCCAATATATAAAAGGCCACATCGGGAGCACCGGACGCAGTATATCACCCCAGCCAACTCACAGGTGAAGTGTTGCCTCACCTGGAAGGACTGTTTGGGGCCCTGAATGGTGGTAAAGGAGGAAGTGTAAGGGCACGTGTAGCCCCTGTTCCGCTTACACGGATTCCTCTTTTCGCCCTGTCTCTTGCAAAAACGCCATCCCCTTCTCGCAATTCCTCCGTCTCCACCGCACCGGATGAGGCTTTTCATTCTAGGACGAGGGAGATGTCTTCTTTTTTTAAAAGAAAGGGGCTTCCCTTCCTCCACTATCAACTCTGCTGTTAAACGCATCTTCCCCCATTTCACGTACATCTGCTCTCACTCCATCCTCCCGCCACCCCACTAGGAATAGGGTTCCCCTGGTCCTCACCTACCACCCCACCAGCCTCCGGGTCCAACATATTATTCTCTGTAACTTCCGCCACCTCCAACGGGATCCCACCACTAAGCACATCTTTCCCTCCCCCCCTTTCTCTGCATTCCGCAGGGATCGCTCCCTACGCAACTCCGTTGTCCATTCGTCCCCCCCATCCCTCCCCACTGATCTCCCTCCTGGCACTTATCCGTGTAAGCGGAACAAGTGCTACACATGCCCTTACACTTCCTCCCTTACCACCATTCACTGGGGTGATATACTGCGTCCAGTGCTCCCGATGTGGCCTTCTATATATTGGCGAGACCCGACGCAGACTGGGAGATCGTTTTGCTGAACACCTACGCTCTGTCCGCCAGAGAAAGCAGGATCTCCGAGTGGCCACACATTTTAATTCCACATCCCATTCCCATTCTGACATGTCTATCCACGGCCTCCTCTACTGTAAAGATGAAGCCACACTCAGGTTGGAGGAACAACACCTTATATTCTGTCTGGGTAGCCTCCAACCTGATGGCATGAACATCGACTTCTCTAACTTCCGCTAATGCCCCACCTCCCCCTCGTACCCCATCTGTTACTTATTTTTATACACACATTCTTTCTCTCACTCTCCTTTTTCTCCCTCTGTCCCTCTGAATATACCCCTTGCCCATCCTCTGGGTCCCCCCACCCGTCTTTCTTCCCGGACCTCCTGTCCCATGATCCTCTCGTATCCTTTTTGCCAATCACCTGTCCAGCTCTTGGCTCCATTCCTCCCCCTCCTGTCTTCTCATATCATTTTGGATCTCCCCCTCCCCCTCCAACTTTCAAATCCCTTACTCACTCTTCCTTCAGTTAGTCCTGACGAAGGGTCTCGGCCTGAAACGTCGACTGCACCTCTTCCTAGAGATGCTGCCTGGCCTGCTGCGTTCACCAGCAACTTTTAAATTTATCCAAATGTTCCAATTTAATTATCTCATGGAAGCTCTTTTCAAATTTTATCTTATTGTTTGCCACATTAAGTGCTGGTGAATTAAACGGGTCTTGTGTAGCTTTAGGAAAATAAGAATGAAATTCTTAAAGTAAGCCCGAAGGAACAGAATACTCAGTGACTTTATAATTGAGGAACTGAGTTCACTAGTAAACATTTTCCCAAATATAGACCGGTGAATTGATCATTCTGCTCAATTGTAGTATGTTGTCTGGGTAGATTTTCTGGCAACTTATTCCTCTTAGAACATATTATTTTACTAATTCTTACTGATGTGTTTATTTTTATTAGCCTGATTTTGGTTTCAGAGGTCCAAGGCCTGATTATGAAAAACCAAGCATGATTGGGTCCTCCAGGTCCTGCTGGGCCTCCAGGTTCTCCTGGTTTACAAGGTCCTTCAGGATCTGCAGGGATTGCAGGATCACATGGGCTGGATGGAAAAGATGGATCTGATGTAAGTCTTCACAACTTATTTGTTCCGAGTGGCCAGTTGGACTGCTTCGGCTAAGAACAACGCAGCTTTGTAAGCTCTTCTAAAATTTATGCCATATATTCAGAATCAGAATTAAGTTTATTATCAGTGGCATATGTCATGAAGTAAGTTGTTTTGTGGCAGCAGTACAATGCAATACATAAAATACTATAGGTTACATTAAGAAATATAAAAATAGTGCACAAAGGGAACAAGATACTGAGGTAATGTTCTTGCGTTTGTCGACTTTCAGAAATCTGATGGCGGAGGGGAAGAAGCTGTAACTAAAACATTGATTGTGCGTCTTTTCAAAGAACGAATGTTATTCAGTAAGCTTGGTATAGATGTTTAAACTTAATTTCTCTCATAGCAAGTCAGTGTATGATTCTGAAATACCTGCCCTTGCTATAAGCTGGCTGTTAAATTGTAGATTCAGCAGTAATGACATAAAGGCCTGATCAGGTCTCCAAAACTGGTTTAATACATTTGTCTTTTGTGCATTCATTGAGAATGTAGCTTGTAATTCCTGACTCATGCACTGTCAAGGGAAATTTCATTTGGCATACCTATGAACAAAGACTAGAAATAGGCTGTTGAACTCCCTGGGACTGTATTCCCACTTAGCTGCATTTCTTCCCCTCAGAATAACAAAAACCTATCAGAGTCTGAAAATCCCATTTGACCCTGAGTCCCCAAGAGGAGTAAGCTTCAAATATATATCACCTGTTACATAATACGCAATATAGTATCACCTGACTACTAGATGGCCTGGTTCTAATTTTAAGATTACATGACCATTTTATGGAAGGTTTGCAGTTCTTGAGCCTCATTTACAAATTAATCAGATTGCAGCTTGTGCACTACCTCAAGTACATGTTGCCTTAATTTCAATCTTTTAACCTGGGCTCAAAGTTAACTCTAAAGAGAGAGAAAAAAATATGTCGGAAATGCTGTGTGCTTATTGGAAAAAGTAACTATGTTCAATTTTCATTTTAAAGGGAGGAACGGGCACTCCTGGTCAGCCAGGTCTTCCAGTAAGTACTGATTGTTTTCTAGAGTCATCTGGTTAGTTGGGAATGTGTAGAGTCTTCTATAAATAACAGGAGTGAAAACAGTGAAGCCAGATAAATTCTGCAGCACACTAGGAGATGTCAGGAAGTGGTGGTGTTTACTACCCTCCCTGCTGCAAGGTTTTCCTCTAAAACTTAAAATGAATTCCAGCAATCTCGGTATATCTTATAATTCTCCTTGCCAATGTCACGTGGCCAGTAAGGTTTTGGGAGTGAATTCAACAGAATTCTGATTTATTTGTCTGAAAATTTGGGTCCATTAACCTTACAGATTTGCGTTTCAACAGGAAATAAATAACTGCAAGATGTAAAAGACCGAGGTCCAGCTAAATTAGTTTCTGCCATCCTGTTGGTCACACGATACACAATGGAATTATAGATCAGTGTGAAGAGTAAATCCCCATCAATTAAATACAGAAAGTGCAGGAAGCCATCTGTAAAACAGGTTACTATTTCAGATAAGCAAGTTTGCATCATCTGAAACATTCAATTTGTTCTCTATCCAGAGAAGTTGCCTGATCTGCAGCAGATTTTCATTGTTTTTTGTCTTTATTGTTTATTCTTCTCTTGTAAATTTCTTTCAATTTGTCTGCAGCTGATTAAGTTGTGGGGAATGGTTTGGAAACTTCCTAAGTGCTTATATGCACCCCAAGCATGGATGTTTATGGAGCATTGGTAGACAAGATTATTATGATGCAGTTTGTAGACCATATAACCATATAACGATTACAGCACGGAAACAGGCCATCTCGGTCCTTCTAGTCCGTGCTGAACTAATGCCTCAGCTCCTGTGCTTGGGTTTGTTTCCTCTGGGTGCTCCTCTTTCATCCCATGTATAGGTTGGTCAATTACATGGTCTCTCGAGGTTGACCTAAATGTATGCAGATGAGTGGTTCAGTGTGAGGGAGGAAAGAAGAATAGGATGAGTTAGGGTAGGATTTGTATAAAGATGATATTCTTGTCTCATAAGATGTCTGAGCCCAAGAAATTTTAACAATTCAAGGTATTTTTGTTTAGCTTTGAGTAAAATTTCTCATTATGTGCTTATCCTCAAGCTTTATAAAGTTCAAACCACAAGACTCATGCTATCTCCAGTATGCCTGGTTAAAGTCAATTCATGACATCTTCTTTAAAAAAAGAGATTGATTGTTAAATACTGTGAGCTGTTGGTAGTTGTGATTAATTTATTTGTATGTACTCTGTTTTAAATTAAATTCTGCTATACGATAATAATTAATTTACACTGAAAGCAAGTTCATAAGCATACTGTTATCCTTTATAATTGAGGCAATTTCTGAAGCAATGTGTTGAAATACCTTGTGTTCTATTTTGGCTTCTCACCAAAGATAGTACATTGGGTATGGATGTTGAAAAGAGGTAAAACTAATACATTAAATTATACATAGAAATTAATAAAACCAAATTTTTCAGAAATTTTGATGCCCAATGTCAGTTCTTTCTTTTTAATATGACATAATGCAAAATGGGAATAAATTAGGGGTAGCTATTTTTGTTGATCTCTCTCATTATTAACAATAAAAAAACCATCTTTGTAAAACAATTGCCATGTTGTTTTCTTTTTTTAAAATTCATTTTGGGACCTGGGAATTGCTGGGAGGGCTAGTATGTGCCTAACTTCCCTTAAGAAGCCTGCTTTTATTTTTAACTGGCATAGTCTATCTGGTGGTTTTGCTTCCACCAAGGCATTGGAATGTAAGTTCCAGGATTTAGATCCAGTGACAATGAAATATTGGCAATATATTTCCCAGTCACAATGTTGTGTGACTTGAAGAACTTTGAGGTATTCGCATGCCCTTGTCCTTGGATGTAAGGATTATGGGTTTTGTGAGGAACTGTGTAAGTCTGTTAACTGCAGTGTATTTTATAGATGATACATACTGCAGCAACTGTGGGTCGGTGATGGAGGTCATAAATGCTCAGAGATGATGGAATACTAGACAGGCAGACTGCTTCATCCTGGGTAATGTTCAGATCTTAAGAGTTGCTGGCACTGTACCCATCGAGGCAAATGAGTTTATGGACTGTGGATTTATTTCAGACTTGTGGTTTTTATATTCTGTGTTTATCGCTCGTAGCTTTCTGTTTTGTTGTGCAAGAGGAGGTTGGGGGTTGATGTTTTTGTTGCATTTTGTGGGTGGAAAGAGAGTTTGGGGTCAATGTTCTTGTTCCATTTTGTTCTGGGGGAGGGGGTGTGGGGGGGGTTGATGATTGGGATGCCATTCTTTTTTGTGCAGGGAGGGTGGGTCTGAATGACTTTCATGTTCTTTCTTTGTTTCGTGACTATCTAGAGAAGATGAACCTCAGCGTTGTAGTTAGATACATACTTTGATAATAATAAATGAACCTTTGAAATGGAGAGTATCTTATACTTCTGATTTGTTCCTTCTATGAATGGTCATCCTTACAGTAAGTGCAAGTCACAATTAGAAATAGAATTCCATAACAAGGAATTGTCCAAAGGGAAAATTTGTGAAAGATAGTAGATGATCCAATTGTAGTTGACAAAGCAATACTTCTTAAACGTCCTCAAATCTTAGCTTTCCTCTTACATTTACTTGTATTTCTTGAAATTAATCTTAGTTTTGAGGGAGTGCTGATATCCATGTTACCAGTGAAACACACAGCCTGTGGATATTCACAGTGAAATTCATTTAATTGTGATAGCCTATGTAAGAAATGTGCCAATTTATTCCATTCAGGGTCAGAAAGGGGAGCGTGGTAATCCTGGGCTCACAGGACCACCCGGAAAAGCTGGCTTTCCAGGGATTAATGTAAGTATTATAAACTGTTATCAGATTCCTCTGTATTATGAGATTTACACAACTAATTTTTGGATTTCTGTCTTATTGGGTATTTCGATTTAATTCACTTCACTATTACATTTTCTGTGTGTCATATGGAAGTCTGTGTAAGACGTCCATTATTTTTACTTTGACAATTTCACCTAGAATCTTTTTTTTCATTGAGAATCTCCATTTCATCATTTCCTCTGATTCCAAATAGTCCTGGTACCTTTTCAAGTGCTAGTTGCATAGTGTGATGATATTCTGCTTTTTAAATAAAATACCCGAGGAACATGCACTTTGCAGACTGAGCCAGAGTTTAATTGCCAAATCGTAGCTGCTCTGGAAAAGGTGGGGGTGAGCTGCAGCCCTTGAGAAGCTTGCATTAAAACAATACTGCGAGGGAGGGAGTTCCAGGGTCTTGTCCCAGCAACAGTGAAGGTACGGCCATGTATTTCAGGCTGGTGTGTGGCTTGGAGGACAACTTCCAGATGGTGATGGTCTTGTGCTTTTGTGATTCCCGTTTTATCAGCTAGTAGAGTTTGTTGGTTCAGATGATGCTGTCTAATAAGTCATATATAATATGCATATGTATATATATGATATGTATGGTGCATATGTATATTTATGTATATATGTAAAGAATAAAATAAGCAGTACAAAAATAAAAAAAATAAAGTTCATGGGTTCGATATCCATTCAGAAAATGTATGGAAGTGAGGAAGAAGCTTTCCTGAGTCACTGAGTTTGTGTTTACTGTCTCCTGTACCTCCTTCCTGGTGTTAGCAATAAAAAGAGGGTATGTCCTTGGGAGATGAGGTCCTCGATGATGGATGCTGGCTTTTTGAGGCATTGCTTCTTGAAAGTTTCCTGGGTACTGTGGAGGCTAGTGCGCACGATGGAGCTGACTAAGTTTACAGCTCTCTGCAGCTTATTTTGATCCTATGTAGACGCCACCACCCCCACCCCCCAATACCAAACGGTGGTGCAGCCAGTTAGAATGCTCTCCATGGTACATTTGTAGAAACTTGCGAGTGACCTTGGTGACATACCAAATCTACTCAAACTTCTGATGAAACGTAGCCGCTGTCATGTCATCTTTGTAGCTGCATTGATATGTTGGGGCCAGGATAGATCCTCAGAGATATTGACATCCAGAAACTCGAAATTGCTCACCCTTTCCTCTTCTGATCCCTCCACGAGGACTGGTGTGTGCTCCCTGGTCTTAACCTTTCTGAAGTCCACAATCAGTTTTTTGGTCTTACTGACATTAAGGGCAAGGTTGTTGCTGCAGCAGCACTCTGCTAGCCAATATATCTTAATTCTGTATGCCTCTCATCACCATCTGAAATTCTGCCAACAATAGTTGTGTCATCAGCAAATTTATAGATGGCAGTTAAGCTGTGGCTAGCCACCAGTGGTGTAGAGCTAGCCAGAGTGCACTGAAGCACGTCCAGCACATCTTTAAGAAAAAAGCTGAAATAAACAAGCTAATTAATTAGGTGCCGCCCAGGGTGATTTGAGTATCTCAGGAACTGCTGATCTCCTGGGATTTTTCTGCACAACAGACTCTGGAGTTTACAAAGAATGGTGCCAAAAACAAAATAACATCCAGCGAGTTGCTGTTCCGTGAGTGAAAACATCCTGTTAAATCCACTCGCTGGATGTTTTTTTGTTTTTGGCACCATTCTTTGTAAACTCCAGAGTCTGTTGTGTGTAAAAATCCCAGGAGATCAGCAGTTTCTGAGATACTCAAATCACCCTGGGCGGCACCTAATTAATTAGCTTGTTTATTTCAGCTTTTTTCTTAAAGATGTGCTGGACGCGCTCCGGCTAGCACTGCACCACTGCTAGCCATGCAGTCATGGCTGCAGAGAGGGTAGAGCATCAGGCTAAGCACACATTGCTACAGTGTGCTAGTATTGATTGTCAGTGAGGTGGAGGTGCTATTTCTAGTCCGCACAGAATGTGGTCTTCCGGTTAGGAAGTCGAGGATACAGTTGCTGAGGGAGATACAGTGGGCCAGGTTTTGGAGCTTTTCGATCAAATGTTGGAATTACTGCGTTATATGGTGAGCTGCAGTCAATAAGCAGCATCCTGACATAGGTGTTTGTATTGTCCAGGTGTTCCAGGGCCAGGTGATGATCCAGTGCAATGGCATCTGCCATGTACCTATTGTGGTGATCGGCAAATTGCAGTGAGTCCAGGTCCTTGCTGAAATGGGAGTTAACTCTAGCTATAACCAACCTCTCAAAGCACTTCATCCCCATAGGTGTGGGTGCTACTGGATGATAGTTGTTAAGGCAGCTCACTGTGCTCTTCTCGGACACTGATAAAATTGTTGCCTTTTTGAAGCAGGTGGGAACTCCTGACTGTAAGAATGAGAAATTGAGAACAGAGTAAAAGAAAAAAAGAGCGGTGAGCTAAGCACACATCCTTGAGGTGTGCCGGAGATGACAGAAAAGTGATGTTATTACTGATCCTCGGCAATTTAGGTCTCCCAATAGGATGTTGACAATCTGGTTGCAGATGGAGGTACAGAAGCCTAGTTTTGAAGCTTGGTAATTAGATTTAAGGGAATAATGGTGTTGAATGCAGAGCTGTAATCAATTTTAAAAAGGAGCCTGACATATGTCTTCCTGTTTTCTTGGCTGCCAAGCTCTTGGAAGTTAGGAGATGAATTACTCACTGAAGGATTCCTATCCTCTGACTTGCTCTTTTAGCCACATTGTTACTTGGCTTCTCCAAACAGTTACTAGTCAATGGTAACACCTAGAATATTGGTATTGGGATTCAGTGATGAGGATGTTATTGAATATCATGGTGTAATAGCTGAATTATCTCTTGTTAGATATCGTCATTACCCATTGTTTGTGTGGCACAAATGTTACTTCTCACCTAAAACCCTAGGCCTGGATATTGTCCACGTCTTGCTGCATTGGGATATGGACTCAATATTAGGGGAGTCATGAATGATGCTGAACACAAGTATCCCTATGTGTGATCTTGTGATTGAAGGAAGATCATTGAGAAAGTGTCAGAGAATGGCTGGGTTTAGACCAGCCATGAGGAACTCCTGCAGAGAATGGCTGGGTTTAGACCGGCCATGAGGAACTCCTGCAGAGAATGGCTGGGTTTAGACCGGCCATGAGGAACTCCTGCAGAGAATGGCTGGGTTTAGACCGGCCATGAGGAACTCCTGCAGAGAATGGCTGGGTTTAGACCGGCCATGAGGAACTCCTGCAGAGAATGGCTGGGTTTAGACCGGCCATGAGGAACTCCTGCAGAGAATGGCTGGGTTTAGACCGGCCATGAGGAACTCCTGCAGAGAATGGCTGGGTTTAGACCGGCCATGAGGAACTCCTGCAGAGAATGGCTGGGTTTAGAACGATCATGAGGAACTCCTGCAGAGAATGGCTGGGTTTAGAACGATCATGAGGAACTCCTGCAGAGAATGGCTGGGTTTAGACCGGCCATGAGGAACTCCTGCAGAGAATGGCTGGGTTTAGAACGATCATGAGGAACTCCTGCAGAGAATGGCTGGGCTTAGACCGCCCATGAGGAACTCCTGCAGAGAATGGCTGGGCTTAGACTGGCCATGAGGAACTCCTGCAGAGAATGGCTGGGTTTAGACCGGCCATGAGGAACTCCTGCAGAGAATGGCTGGGTTTAGACCGGCCATGAGGAACTCCTGCAGAGAATGGCTGGGTTTAGACCGGCCATGAGGAACTCCTGCAGAGAATGGCTGGGTTTAGAACGATCATGAGGAACTCCTGCAGAGAATGGCTGGGCTTAGACCGGCCATGAGGAACTCCTGCAGAGAATGGCTGGGTTTAGACCGGCCATGAGGAACTCCTGCAGAGAATGGCTGGGCTTAGACCGGCCATGAGGAACTCCTGCAGAGAATGGCTGGGTTTAGACCGGCCATGAGGAACTCCTGCAGAGAATGGCTGGGTTTAGACCGGCCATGAGGAACTCCTGCAGAGAATGGCTGGGCTTAGACCGGCCATGAGGAACTCCTGCAGAGAATGGCTGGGTTTAGAACGATCATGAGGAACTCCTGCAGAGAATGGCTGGGTTTAGACCGGCCATGAGGAACTCCTGCAGAGAATGGCTGGGCTTAGACCGGCCATGAGGAACTCCTGCAGAGAATGGCTGGGTTTAGACTGGCCATGAGGAACTCCTGCAGAGAATGGCTGGGTATAGACCGGCCATGAGGAACTCCTGCAGAGAATGGCTGGGTTTAGACCGGCCATGAGGAACTCCTGCAGAGAATGGCTGGGTTTAGACCGGCCATGAGGAACTCCTGCAGAGAATGGCTGGGTTTAGACCGGCCATGAGGAACTCCTGCAGAGAATGGCTGGGTTTAGAACGATCATGAGGAACTCCTGCAGAGAATGGCTGGGTTTAGACCGGCCATGAGGAACTCCTGCAGAGAATGGCTGGGTTTAGACCGGCCATGAGGAACTCCTGCAGAGAATGGCTGGGTTTAGAACGATCATGAGGAACTCCTGCAGAGAATGGCTGGGTTTAGACCGGCCATGAGGAACTCCTGCAGAGAATGGCTGGGTTTAGACCGGCCATGAGGAACTCCTGCAGAGAATGGCTGGGTTTAGACCGGCCATGAGGAACTCCTGCAGAGAATGGCTGGGTTTAGAACGATCATGAGGAACTCCTGCAGAGAATGGCTGGGTTTAGAACGATCATGAGGAACTCCTGCAGAGAATGGCTGGGTTTAGACCGGCCATGAGGAACTCCTGCAGAGAATGGCTGGGCTTAGACCGGCCATGAGGAACTCCTGCAGAGAATGGCTGGGTTTAGACCGGCCATGAGGAACTCCTGCAGAGAATGGCTGGGTTTAGACCGGCCATGAGGAACTCCTGCAGAGAATGGCTGGGCTTAGACCGGCCATGAGGAACTCCTGCAGAGAATGGCTGGGTTTAGACCGGCCATGAGGAACTCCTGCAGAGAATGGCTGGGTTTAGAACGATCATGAGGAACTCCTGCAGAGAATGGCTGGGTTTAGACCGGCCATGAGGAACTCCTGCAGAGAATGGCTGGGTTTAGACCGGCCATGAGGAACTCCTGCAGAGAATGGCTGGGTTTAGAACGATCATGAGGAACTCCTGCAGAGAATGGCTGGGTTTAGACCGGCCATGAGGAACTCCTGCAGAGAATGGCTGGGTTTAGACCGGCCATGAGGAACTCCTGCAGAGAATGGCTGGGTTTAGACCGGCCATGAGGAACTCCTGCAGAGAATGGCTGGGTTTAGACCGGCCATGAGGAACTCCTGCAGAGAATGGCTGGGTTTAGAACGATCATGAGGAACTCCTGCAGAGAATGGCTGGGTTTAGAACGATCATGAGGAACTCCTGCAGAGAATGGCTGGGTTTAGACCGGCCATGAGGAACTCCTGCAGAGAATGGCTGGGTTTAGACCGGCCATGAGGAACTCCTGCAGAGAATGGCTGGGTTTAGACTGGCCATGAGGAACTCCTGCAGAGAATGGCTGGGTTTAGACCGGCCATGAGGAACTCCTGCAGAGAATGGCTGGGCCTAGACCGGCCATGAGGAACTCCTGCAGAGAATGGCTGGGTTTAGAACGATCATGAGGAACTCCTGCAGAGAATGGCTGGGTTTAGACCGGCCATGAGGAACTCCTGCAGAGAATGGCTGGGTTTAGACCGGCCATGAGGAACTCCTGCAGAGAATGGCTGGGTTTAGACCGGCCATGAGGAACTCCTGCAGAGACGTTCTGTGGCTGTATAGTTCCAAACACAAGTGGATTTTCCTCCTGATTTACATTGACTTCAGTTTAGACATGGCTCCTTAATACAATAATCAATCAAATATTGTCTTGATGCCAGGGACAATTACTTTCATTTCATCTTTGGAATTCAGCTCTTGTGTTTCCATGTTTGGATACAGGCGACTGTAATGAGGTCAGTAGTTCCCTCTTTCTTCAGTGTTCATTCTAGGAAAATAGCGTTCCTATCTTTGGGTCTGTGGGCTCATCTCAGAAGCAGTTAAAAGTTTTTCTTCTCATAGTCAAAGCTTTTCTGATCTTTCATTGACAGTTTTAATCTCTTCTCAAGCATTTTGTCATCTCTGGCTTAATTATTTTATTTTATATTCACCCAAACTTTTTTCACATGATCTTTCTGAATTGCGAAGGCTCAAACATCCTCCACATGAAAATGAAAACTCACAATATTACTTTAATCTGTACTTTCTTGAGACATTAAACTGATGCTTCTCTTGTGTTCTCTTACAAATGAAATGCTTTTAAACAGAATTTTTCTTTGCTTTGAGGGCCCTGGACTTTACCTTGAATTCCTAATAAAGAGGACAAAGCACAGCTGACAATATACATCAGCTCCATCTCAAAAAGGGACAAAAGCTCACAAATATGATGACATTATTTGGTGGAAAATTGGGATATTTTAATGAATTAATTTGTATTTACATAGTTTAACTACTCACTATACTCTTACTGAAGAAGCTGCCTTGTATTGTACCATGGATTTTTTATCCCTGAGTTCAGTAAATACATGGAAATTATGTTTTCAGGGAGCATTAAATTCTACTTTTTTTAAACATTGCTGTTTTTTTTTCCCACTAGGGACGGCCTGGTCCGATTGGGCCAATGGGACCAGAAGGCCGAGTGGTAAGTGACAAAAATGACTGTGATCAAAACGTATGAAAGGTGCTTTTATTTTTGTTGCTGTTTCAAATTCAAAGTTGTTATACACACTCAAGGTGTTTTTTCTAACATAGACTTGAGGTTGCACACAGCTTATGTGTGAAATAAATAAAGGGAATGCTTTTGATAATTTGTGCTTGTAAGTAGTGAAATATCACTGTTCAGTGAATAACAAGCTACGCCTGGGCTGAAGGTTGGGAAAGCCAGTAGTCAGGAACGTGCGCTGCTTTATGACCAGAACTAGGGTTGTGAGTGCATGAATGTTTCAACATATCCAAACAAGCAGAAGCTAATGGAGAATTTGTAATATCTATAGAAGTGTTGTCTGTTTTATGTCATAGCAGTTTTAGCATTATTGGGAGTGGCCTTGGTGGCATTTGCATTTTTTGTTGTCCATGGGAAGTCATGCCCTCTTCCCTGTTTCCTGTTCTTTATGAATAGTGAAAGCATCAGCTAAAAGTGGGTTATACTCTTTCTGAAATTTATGTCCATTATAGAGCTGAAGTGGATGAGAGCCTGAGTAAAGTGCATTGCTCCAACTATAAAAACTGACTGGAGATAAATCTACTCAACTCAAATATAGACATCAAAATTGCAATATTTGCTTGTCAGCTGGCTCCTTCGTTCTTAAACTTTATACAACATTTCACAATGAAAGTCACCAGCAAAACCAAGGACATATAAGATGGTTCTGAAGAAATATAATTTTTTATTGGGTATTTTATTCACTTACACCAATGACTCGGGAGGTAGTAAATGGAAAATTGCAAATGTTGATAAAAGGATACAATTGAATAATTAGGGGCCATGTATAAATGAATAAAGAGGATCCTGGAGTCACTTATTTTGAAAACTTCCATTTATTGATTGATGTTGTTATATTATCTGTCTCATTTAGATACCAACAGATTGAAAATACTATGTAGAATAGTGCGATGTTTGTTTCAGAAAAGGGTAACAAAATATCCTCAAGTGAAAGGTGTGTCCAGCTGCAGCTCCTGACAAACCGAGTTAGGGAACTGGAGCTGGAGCTGGATGAACTTCGGATCATTCGGGAGGCAGAGGCAGAAATAAACAGGAGTTACAGGGAGATAGTCACCCCTAAGAGTCAGGAGACAGGTAGCTGGGTGACTGTCAGGAGGGGGAAGGGGAACAGACAGAATGAGCAGAGCACCCCTGTGGCCGTTCCCAGCAATAATATGTACATCGGTTTGGATACTGTTGGTGGGGATGACCTACCAGGGACAAGTTGCAGTGGTTGCGTCTCTGGCATCGAGACGGGACCCTCAGCTCAGAAGGGAAGGACGGAAAGAGAAGAGCAGTAGTGATAGGGGATTCGATAGTTAGGGGGACAGATAAGAGGTTTTGTGGAAGAGATCGAGAATCCCGGATGGTCTGTTGCCTCCCTGGTGCCAAAGTCTGCGATATCTCGGATCGAGTTCTCAGTATTCTCAAGAGGGAGGGTGAGCAGCCGGATGTCGTGGTCCATGTAGGGACTAATGATGTGAGTACGGGGACGATGGTGGCGGCCTTGAAGCACGTAGGAATGACGGCGCTGCTCAGGGAGATGTTGAAGATGTCAGTGAGAATATCTGCCAGCTGGTCTGCACATCCTCTAAGCACTCTGCCAGGAATATTGTCTGGTCCAGCAGCCTTCCGTGGGTTGGCCCTGTGCAGGGTTCTCCTCACATCAGCCACAGTAAGACACAGCACCTGGTCATTTGGAGGAGGGGTGGTCTTCCTTGCCGCCACGTCATCACCTGCCTCAAACTGAACGTAGAAGTTGTTCAGCGCATCTGGGAGGGAGGCATCGCCCACACAGTCAGGTGATGTTGTCCTGTAGTTAGTGATCTCCTGAATGCCCTTCCACATGCACCGTGTGTCTCCGCTGTTCTGGAAGTGGCTGTGGATTCACTGGGCATGTGCACGCTTTGCCTCTCTGATGGCCCGGGACAGATTGGTCCTCACTGTTGTTACGTCTGCCTTGTCGCCTGTTCTGAAGGCGGAGTCACGGGTCCTCAGCAGCGCACACACCTCCGCGGTCATCCATGGCTTCTGGTTAGCGCGTGTAGTGATGGTCTTGGCCACGGTGACATCATCGATGCACTTGCTGATGTAGCTAGTCACTGATGCCGTGTACTCCTCTAAATTGGTAGATTCGCCATCGGTTGCAGCCTCCCTGAACATGTGCCAATCAGTGTGTCAAAGCAGTCTTGGAGAGCAGAGATGGCTCCTGCTGGCCAGGTTTTCACCTGCTTCTGAACTGGTCTGGAGCACCTGACGAGCGGTCTGTATGCTGGGATTAGCATAACAGAGATGTGGTCTGAGTAACTGAGGTGGGGGCGGGGCTCCACCTGGTACACCTCGGGAATGTTTGTGTAAACAAGATCCAACGCATTCTCCCCCCGCATTGCAAAGTCCACGTTCTGATGGAATCTGGGGAGCACTGACTTAAGGTTAGTGTGATTAAAATCTCCGGCGACAATAAACAGTCCATCAGGGTGTGCGTTCTGCAGTTCGCTAATAGCCCCATACAGTTCACAGAGCGCCTCCTTAGCATTAGCGCTGGGGGGAATGTAGACACCAACTATAATGACAGTGGTGAATTCCTGTGGTAAATAAACTGGTCTGCATCTAACAGTCACAAACTCCACTAGCGATGAGCAGTAGCTGGAAACCAGGTCAGAATTCTTGAACCATTCCGTATTGATGTAAATACACAAGCCACCACCGCGAATCTTACCTGAGAGAGCTGCATCTCTATCTGCTCGAAACAAGACGAGCCTATACAGCTGAATGGCAGCATCCGAAATTCCGTTGCTGAGCCATGCCTCTGTAAAAACGTATGCACAGCAAACTGTACTCCCGCCAAGTATTTCATTGGAGTCGGATATAGTCCAATTTATTTTCCAGGGAGCAGACACTGCAGAGCAGAATGGATGGGAGAGCTGGCCAGCTAGGGTTTGCTTTTTGCCTGGCACGGACCCTCTTGCTTGCCTTGCTTCCACTTCCTCGCGTATCGCTTTCTTCGGCCACTGTCATTAAGCGACATCAAGGATCCCCTCAACAAGCCGAGGCCGCGTAATTTAACGTGTAATCATGAAATGGAAATTGGAGTAATCACACGGTTTTCAAACAATTCAAAAATGCACGAATAAAACATGGCGCTATACTGGAAACTTCTGCTGTCCCGTCTTGAAATTCTATACTAAAGACATGACATCTGTGCGATATATCAATTCCTTGCTTCAGTGAACAAATTGATGTTTTTTTGCCCCACTTTCATTTACCATCAGACAGGAATAATTTATCCAAGGCTGCTTGTCAGTGCCATCAATTGCTTGGTGATAGTGGGATGTGTTCTTAGTGGGAACCTCTTTTTCTATTTATTTCTTCTCTCTGCCTCTTTATCTATTTCATACATATATGCGTATTGATTTAGTTTTCCATGCAATGCTGCATCAACTAATACAGCAACTTCTTTTTGTTGCATATCCTCTGAGGAAGCTCAACAATCGTGTTTCATTTAGCCGTTTGAAAAAAGGTCCACTTTCTCTTATCCTGAAAGGGAATGCACCAAAGTATAGACACAAAGTTTCATTGTCATGGCCTGGAGGTTATAACTTCAGTACCTCAAAAGCAGCCGGATAAATAATTGATAATCAGCAGGGAAACTCATGAAAATTCTTCTTTCATCTCACCGCTTGCCTAGAAGCTGAGCTATTTAACAATTACAGCAACATGTTGCAGTCTTTGTTCTTTTACCAGATATTGAACTATATTTTATAATAAGGAATCTGATGATTTTCAGGCTGCTATTAAAACCATGCTGCGAGAAACTCAAAGCTCCTAAGGACATTCTTGAGTCACAATTTCATGGAGCTGCGCTTGCTATTTCAAATATAATGAGTCTTTATGACAGATTTCAAAATATATGTTCGTCTGCTAATAGGTTTCCCAAATATTAGTTCTTGTAAAGCTTTCTATTAATGAAATAAGGAAACTCAAGTGATGCTATTTTGATCTAGAAATAATAGAAGAGCAATTTATGTTCACAAAGCAACTTTAATGTGGCTGAACATCCTCAAATGTTTTACATCCTTCTAGCATTAAAGACAGCAAGGATTCTCTTTTTTGGAGTCTGACTGGAAACTGAAAGTAAACTCTCATTTTCAATGGATGCAAATCCAGGAGGCAGAAGTGTTTATGTTTTGAAACTCATCAAAAGAAAAACACAGGAGCCCAGGATACCATATATGCTTAGTTTTTACTTTAGTGAAGCGCATACTTATGACTTGATGGTGTAATGATATATGCCATTCAAGTGTTTTGTACATATAATCTGTAATAAATTATGAAAATGAATGCTTAATCAAACAATATATTTACAATGTTACTCAAATATTACTGAAGCGGTAAATACACAAACATGTTTTCCTGTTTTGCTATAAACTCCAACTCAATGCAGAATGCATATAATATGTGATGTACTACATAATAAAAGTACTATAGAGATATCCACAGCAGAGTAAATTTTAAACCGTCCCATTCAGGGCTAAAGATTTAATCGCTGTGGAGGATTTTTACTCTTGTGGGATAACATCTTTCCTGACCGGAGGGGTAGGGTGGGGATCTAGGACACTCTGCTTGGCAGGAGAGACTTGTGGCAGTGAAACAATCTCACTTTCTGGGCCTTCCTCTGTGGTGGTTGTAGAGTTGACTGTGGGACTGCAGGGAGTGGTTCAGATAGCTGTGGACACCTTTCTTCACCAACGATTGACTCTGCTTTCCTCAACTGATCATTGTGCCAACTCCTGATGGCATCAACCGCAATCTCCATTGTGTAAGGAGTGGTCCAGTTCTGTCCTTAATCTTTCCAAGTATCCACCGTTGATCACCTC
This sequence comes from Mobula birostris, assembly GCF_030028105.1. Taxonomy (NCBI): domain Eukaryota; kingdom Metazoa; phylum Chordata; class Chondrichthyes; order Myliobatiformes; family Myliobatidae; genus Mobula; species Mobula birostris. The sequence continues at coordinate 100,797,751 of NC_092370.1, read as the reverse complement.
TGTAGTCCCTCACCAGGACTGCATGTCCAGGAGTGAGACATCGAACCTCTTTGTTTCAGATGACATAACTGCACCTAGCCCACAAAGGTCAGACATCACAGGCAAACTTCACTGGACAGTGTGGATCATAATGTATGAGTACAGTGTCTGATGTCACCTTTTCTTTTATCTTTTGCAAAACCACCTCACACTGCTTTGACAATTGCCATTCCTTCCTGACCTGTAATATTGAGTTTAAGGGGTAGAGCACAGTAGCCAGGTTTGGCAGGAACCTGTTTTAGTAACTGACAAACACAACTGTGACTCATCCCTTGGCCTTGGGGCATCCACCACTGCTTGAATTTTCTCAGCACACTTGTGTAATCTTTGTGCATCAATCGTGTGACCACTGTAAATGATGCTAGATTATAAAGAATTCACAGCTGTCGCATTATGTTCTGAGCCCGTAATCCTCTAATCTTTTTAGCACAGTCTTAAGGTTTTGGCAATTTGCCTCAGTATGGTTAACAAAGCTCGCTTTCCCTCTTTCCTGAATATCTGCCACTGCAAAAGATACGATCATTCTTGGGTATGAGAGTCACAGATTTCAATTGTGTTTTGTTATCATCCCTATTGGTTGCTCTTATTTCTGAGGTAGACGATCAGCTTCAGGAGGCCATTTTGCATAATGTACAATCTGTATTATCAGTGAACCTGACCCTATCCTCATCTAGTATCCATGGATATGGACTTCCCAATATAGAGTGAGAAATATGGGTTTTTCATCATCCCTGATTCAAGGATATTGAGGCCAATTGAGACTAGTGGGAAGCATCTACTTAGCTAGGAACACTGGACCCTATCTGATTATGCTACCAGATAATGTATTTCCTTCTTGGTCATTAATTCTTAACAGCAAAGGAAAGATAAATGTGGTGGATTGCGGTTTGCAAGAAGCCAATAACTAATGCATGAGGCAATTTTTCAGCTTTTCAACCTTTCACCTGTTCCACTTAGATGGTTAATCTGCAACAGATTGAGCTGCACATTTAATTTTAATCATACATATTGGTATTTGTAATAAAATGGCTATTAGCCATCAAATTGGGATTTACAAGACAATGTAAAGTCCTCCAGGCAACATAAAAAATTCTCATTATTTAACCTTTAAATGTCTGCTTCTAAGCTTCCAGCATAAAAAAAGTAAATAACGTTGCATCGGAGTGCTATTGATGTAGCATATGTTTTAATGTCACTTATAATTGTAGTTCATATTTGCTGAGCAAAATTGAATTTAATTTTCAATATTCTTGCACAAAGTAATGATCAATCTTGTGACTTTCTAGTCTTGAAATCTTTTCACCACTGCCACTGTTCTAACAACATTTGATATAGATAATTTCCAACCAAGTAAGGTTGTTAAAGTAAGTTTAATATAAAGGGGGTAGATGTAGGCGCGTTTGTTTGTGTCTCAATTTCTGGTCTGTAGAACAGCTAATAAATGGTTGTGCTTTCAAAAATGAGGCTTTTTAAACCAATTTCAATTTACAAGGTGAATGTTTCCATTTAAAACAGGTAGGGGCCTTATTAAAATATTTAAATAAGGGAAATCAGCCACATTTAGGACTCCAAAGCAGATCTCTCTTTCTCTGAACATGTTCCAGAGTAAAGGAACTGACAAATTTTCCAATGAATTTTTCTGTCTAGACAAAAAAAAATGTGGTCTCACCAACAATTGTGTCTCATAACTTCCTGAAAACCATCTGGCTCGATACAGACACAGTTCATGATTCCCTCACCCAAAGCTGGTGAAAATGATAATCAAAATATTCTCAACTGCTCTTCTGCAATGATTTTAATTGCCATATAATTTGGATGGTTATGTATTTATTCTCTCCATATGCCAACAAAAAAGCTAAATGAAGTTGATTAATTGCTTCAAAACAGACAACAAAGCTCTCAGAAAATTTGGCAATTGCAAAGCTCCCATTACAATTCTTATACGTCAAGATACAATGTTAACAATCATTGTTGCAAGAACAGTAGGTAGAGTGGGAAAAGTATCACTGTAACAGAATAAAATGTCAAGACTGGTTTGCACTGAAAAGTAGAGAAGTGAGAGAGAATGCATGTTGATGGAAATGGGAAGAAAAGGAAGTCCAATTGTGATGAAGGGAAGTGAAGCCTAAGAGAAGCATCGGTGAATAAGAGCACTGTTTGGTATAGAGCTTGTCAAGGAAAGCACAAGAGGAAATATAAGCACAGAGCTGAAGTGTGTGCCCATGTGAGACTGAACAGAAAGGAAACAGTAAGCATAAATTATAAGAACATACTGAAATACACTGGGATGTCTTCGTGAAATGGGAATGCTGGTGGAACAAAAAAAATGGAATAAAAACATTTTGTAAGAAGGTCTTGTCAAAGGAAAATGAAGCCTTATAATCTGGAATAGAAACAGAAAATGCTAGCTGGATCTCAGTTCCAAGACAATGACAGTTTCTCTTTCAATAAATGCTACCTGACTGGCTGAGATTTTACAGTGATTCCGTTTTTTTTTTAATTTCAGATTTCTAGCATCTGCATTTTTGTTAAATTTTCATTTACTTATGATCTACGGGCATTGGATGGGAAGCGGGTAAATATCTATTGACTTGGTTATAAAAATAAAGCCTAATTTTTCAAGGAGAGCCGAGCTGCCCCCTTCCCAATACTTGGAAGAACTAAGTGCATTGATATTTTGTTGCTTTCTAAATTGCGCCTTCTGAGTTTCTCCGCATGCATTTGGGCTGAAAAATGTAGCACAGACTTTCCAACGGCTGATGGACTCTGTATTAAAAGACTTAGATTTTTTTTTGTTTACCTGGATGACAACCTGTCACCAGTGCATCCAAATCTGAACATGTATCTCATCTCTGCACACTTTTCAAATGCTTAAGCTAACATGGGTTGATTATTAACCCTGCTAAATGCCAGTTTGGGTTGTCACCCATCGACTTTCTCAGCCATCACATTTCCGCAGAAGGTGCAAAAACCCTCTCATCAAAAGTATGGATTTCCCACCACCCCGAACTACTAAAAAAACTATTTGTGAGGCCATACACATAGGGGTTGACTATGCCAGCATGGCAGCAACAAACTAAAGGCCCAGAGGTCCAGGCTTACCGAACAGCAGTCATGGGCCTGCAGTTGGCTGACATTATGCTCAGGGAAGCTGGGGTTTCTTTCCTATGCAAAGCCTCAACTGATCACCTTTGCCCCATAGTGCCAGCAAAATGGAGGCGGACTGTTTTTGACTCCATACATGACCTCTCACATCCGGGCAGGAAGGCCTCACAGAAACTGGTTGTACTAAAGTGTTGTGGCACAGCCTTAGAAAGGATGTACATGATTGGACTGCAGCCTGTGTGGAGTGCCAGAGGGCAAAAATTAACCGTCATGTTCAGGCACCATTGGCACCTTTTGAGGTCCCTGAGTGACGGTTTGACCATGTCAATGTGAAACTTTTTTGGTCTTCTTTCTCCCACTCACACCAGCACTGGCCAACTGGACTGTACCACCAGGTGGCCGGTGGTCATCCCTCTAGCATCGACAACAGCCACAGATGTAGCTCGGGCATTCATCAGCACCTGAGTTTCTCCCATATGATATTTCCTCATTGACTGCGGTCCCTAAATCATATCAGACATTTTACAAGGATGTTGCCAGGTCTGGAGGACCGGAGTTATAGGAAAGAATCAATAGGTTATGACTGTATTCTTCAGAATGTAAAAAATTGAGAGGAGATTTGACATAGGTTTTCAAAATTATGAGAGGTATAAATAGGGTAAATGCAAGCAGTCTTTTTCCGCTGTTGCTTGGGATTATAACCACAGGTCATGGGTTAAGGGTGAAAGGTGAGAAGTTTAAGGGGAACATGAGGGGAAACTGCTTATTTCAGAGAGTTGTGTGAGTGTTAAATGAGCTGCCAGCACAAATGGTGCATGCAACGTTTAAGAGAAATTAGGATAGTTTGGAGAGCTATAGTCCCAGTGCAGGTTGATGGAAGTAGGCTGTTTAAATGGTTTGGGCATAAACTAGGTGAGCTGGTGGGCCTGTTTCTGTGCTGTATTTCTCAATGACTCTATAGGCTGCGATGGCCGAGAATCTCAGCATTAGGCTACATCACACCACAGTGTATTACCCACAGTCCAATGCCTATGCAAGTGGTTTCACTACTCTTAAAAGCTGCTATGAGGGCCTCCCTGACAGACGAGTGTCTCCCATAGGTCCTGCTGGGGTTCTGAGCAGCTCCCAAAGAGGACCTGCAGTCATCTGCAGCTGAGTTGGTATACAGGCAGGCGTTACGCGTGCCAGGTGATTTTATTACTGATGCCATGTTTGCCTTTCACCAGCGTTCCACCCTCCTCAGTAAATTCAATTCCTTTTTACCTATTCCTACCTCCCATCATAGCATACAGCACTCTTGGGATCCTTTTGACCCATATTCTATGTCATTGTTTTCATCCACCTTGATGTACATCAACATCCCCTTAGGTCCCTTAAGATGGTCCATTCCGTGTCTTGGACAGGGAGAAATTATTTTTATTACAGATAACCCTGTATGTACAGTATTTTGGTAGATTGCCTCAAACTGGTTTACCAAGATTTGGAGAATTCAGCTATCATGCCCCTGGCGTCATAACATAACTTTGAATGAGCATCAGAACAAACCTCTGTATGAGCCAGAGGCCTCTGTTTTTCCTCTACCCATGGAACATATGACCCCTGCTGGCAGCTCATCCGTGCTCCTGACGGGCCCATGGTGTCGAAAACATACAGCGGTGTTCCAGAGCATCTTGTTTTGAGAGATTGACAGTAAAGGTGAATGTTGACTGCATAGGTATACTGGTTAAAAATGGCACACCAAGAGAAAAAGATACAGAGAAGTTCAGATACATGCTGCAACACAATCAAATTGCACTTGAGAAAATGAGGAAAGAATGATGAAGTGAATCATGCTTTTTTTTATATAGCATTGGATTAAGAATGACTCATTTATCCTATTTTAGCTGGAAGATAAAATGGAGACAAGAATTTCATTCAAATGAGATATTGCATGCTCATGGTCTGGAACATACCAGTGTAATAATTTTACAACCATTTCTTCTTGAAGGGTCCCCCTGGTGTTCCTGGTCCAGAAGGTCCACCAGTAAGTATTAATCTTTATAATACTCTTGCACAGTGCAATCTTCATTGGGGTTCCTCTAACTGAAGAATGATAGGGAACTGATAAAATGATACTGAACCAATGTACAATCTACTGTAAATTAGTCTAGTGTCTACAGAGTAGACAGCAGAATTTTAATATAGACCTTATAATTCACGCTGTGTCACACCAAGGACTTGCCTGGAAGATACAGAAAATACTCTTGAAGATTTTCTCAAAGCCACTTTCAAACAAAATTAAACAACTTGCTGATTTGTTGCAATCTTGTGCCCATGACTAATCAAAATGGAGAGATAGCATGCATGATTTCACTGGAAACCTTGAGAACCACAGCAAAAAGGGTGCACTATCTCCTTCTCGGAGACCTCTGGCAAAATCTGTGAACCCCAAGTTGACTTAATTAGGCACATCAGAACAAGCAAATCATTCTCAATTGTAAACATCTGCCTAAATTGGCAAAAAGTAATTGATACTGAGGTGGAAACAAATACAGTATGGTTCATAATTATGCCAAGCTACTTTAAAATGGTTGGCACAAAAATGATTATGATCTATGAAGTCAGGAATAGCATTCCTTTGGGTCTATGGTAAGAGTACAGTATCATCAAGCTTAGTAAATGTTCCCCATTTGCCTATCTTCATGCCATGTCATTCATTCATTTTACAACCACTTGTATTTAAGTAAAGACTCAAGACTCTGCATGCAGTGTGTCAGCCTGAAACGTGGACAATGCCTTCCCTGCCACCCCTGACGGATTCCGAATGAGCTGTGAGTTTCTTGCAGCAGGTTATTTGTTGCATTTAAATAACATTGTTAGCATCTCTTGGAGCTCCACAGAAACACAAAATAAAGAATAACCTGATGTAAGCATAGAAGCATTAGGACTGTTTTTTCTGATATCTTGATACAACATTTTGTAGTAAATCTAACTTTCATTCTCTCTTTGACATCATTTTCCTTAATCATAGTACTTGAATCCTTTATCATGAAGACCAATTCAACTACTCAGTTTTATTAAACCCCACTCAAACCACAGTGTCTCAAAGTTTAACAAGAGACCAGAGGTTATCTGTACACATATTACAAGTTATGATCCTCACATTAACTGACTACTGGATAAACACACACGTTATTTCCCAACAAAGTGTGATGACTGAGGAAATCAGCAGCTGTATTGCTACCAACCACTATAATTCCACAAGGTTGATAAAATGCAACGGTTCAGTTTCTCTGCAATTCTTGATAAATGGCAGGCAGCTGCATGCAGTGAGTTCTTAATATTGCCTTACTTCACATTTTTTTCTATTTGGGGCATTTTGGAATTTTCCCAATGAAAGTACTGAGATAGCCACAGTGCATGGGTGAGCCAAACAGAAGGGTGGAAGTCAAGAAAAGGTGGAGCTTAACCAGTGTATTTATTCTCTGGCTTTGCCAATAGATTCAGCATCAAGTCCAGGGGCAGAGCTTAGAGCTTAAATGTAGTGGATTGAGGCACAAAATGCAATTTGTACTTTCACAAAATGTGTTGCCACCTACTCCTTTAAATAGTCACCAAATTAGATTACAAATGTTAATCTACATAAGTAGTTTAATTTTTTGTTTCATTAATGAATTACTAAATTTCAATCAATTAAATTTATTTTTATTCCATCACTTAAAATGTGTTTTAAATATATATGGTATCTAGCACTTTATTTTCTTATATTTTCTACTTTATTTAAATTTACAACTCTTTGAATGAATCTGACTGTCAGTTAAATTTTAAAATAGTCCAGCTGGCTTTTGGCAGAAGTGAAATGTTAACAGGCATTGGGGCTCTGGTGAGGTGGCAAAATCTGCCACCTGAGATTGAAAAACTATTTGGGACAGCTCCACTTCCCTGTATGATAGTAGTAGTGAGGCTTGAACTCGACTGATATCATACGATACAGGAATGGGCTGGATTCAACGTATGATTGATCTTGGCTGCTACCTTTACCCAAGTCATAAGTCATGCATGGAAACACATGTCTGAGTACCACAAGCGAAGAATTTAGAAAATCATTTTACATTTAGAATGTAAAATATAATCAATAATTTGGATATTTTAATAAATGTTTATATTTCATGTATTTCCATAGGGAGTATCAAAAATTGGAAACCCAGTGAGTAAACAACACTATTTTGTGGTATTACCTAACCTTATTTTAGAACCATTTTGTAAAATCGGTATTGTTTAAAAATTAGATATTCAATGCATAATATGATCAATAATTTCTTTCCATCATTGTGAGAGTTTTATGTGGTATGGCGGTAATTAATTCCAGTAGGCCTTTTCCACATTTAAAGTCACAGAGTCATAAAACACAACAGCACAGCAACAGGCTATTTGACCCATCTAGTCTGTGCTGAACAATTAATCTGCCAATTCCCATCATCCTGTACCCAGACCATAGCCCCCATACCCCTCTCTTCCATGTACCAATTCAAACTTCTCTTAGATGTTGAAATCAATCCCGTATCTACCGCTTGCACTAGCAGCTCGTTTCACACTCTCACCACCCTCTGAGTGAAGAAGATCCCCCATATTTCACTTAAAAATTTCACCTTTCACCCTTAACCCATGATCTCTGGTTGGAGTCTCAGCAAACTTGGTGGAAAATGCCTGCTTGCATTTGTCTCATCTGTTACACTTATAATTTTGTATACTGTACCTCTATCAAATCTCCTCTCAGTCTTCTATGTTCTAGGGAATAAAATCCTAACTTATTCAACCTTTCCCTATAACTCAGGTTACCAAGTCCCGGCAACATCCTTGTCAATTTTCTCTGTACTCTTTCACTCTTAATTGCATCTTTCTTGTAGATAGGTGACTAAAACTGCACACAATCCTCCAAATTAGGCCTCACCAATACCTTATTCAATTTCAACATATCATCCAACTCCTGTATTCATTACATTGATTTATGGAGGCCAATGTGCCAAAAGCTCTTTTTATGACTCTTATCTACCTGAAGTTCCACTTGCAAAGAACTGGTAGATCTGTATTCCCAGATCCCTCTCTTCTACTGCACTGCTCAATGCCCTGCCACTCATGCTGGTCGGTCCTCTCATAGTTTTCCTCGCTATCCACTACACCTCCAATCTCAGTGTCATCCACAGATTTGCTGATCCAGTTTACCACATTATCATCCAGATCACTGATATACAGTGCTGTGCAAAAGTCTTAGGCATCCTAGGTTTTATGTGATTTCAGATGGTATGGCTTCCACAAACCCTGATCCCAACATCATCAAGGCTGTCTGGGATTACCTGGAGAGACAGAAGCAAGCAAGATAGCTGAAGTATGCAGAAGAACTGTGGCAAGTTCTCCAAGATATTTAGAACTACCTGCCAGCCATTTTTTAAAATATAAAACTGCACAACAGTGTACCTAAGAGAACTGATGCACTTTAAAGGCAAAGGGTAATCGCACCACATATTGAATTGATTTAGTTTTTTTACTGTTGCCTATTCTTTATAGCATTTTTTTTAATTGTAGAAACTTTTCATTTCATTATTTTTGAAAGCATCTTTGCTTTACGGGATTTGTTTACATGTGCCAAAGGCTTTTGGACAGTACTGTAGATGACAAACAACAACAGACCCAGCACTGATCCCTGCAGCACACCACTAGTCAGAGAAGCAACCATCTACAACCACTCTCTGGCTTATTCTGCAAAGCCAATGACTAATCCAGTTTGCTACCTCACCTTGAATGCCAAGCCAGTGATGCAGGGCCTTGTCCATGGACATGTGCAGGACCTTGTCAAAGGACTTGCTTAATCCCATGTATACAAATTCCTCTGACATACCTTCCAACAACTTGACTGGTAACTTGCTCTAAAAAATCTATAAGATTGGTTAGACAGGACTTACCATGTACAAAGCCATGTTGACTATCCTTAATTAGTCCCTTATGAATCCTGTCCCTTAGAATACCTTCCAATAAATTTCCCACTACTGATATCAGGCTCACCTGCCTATAAGTACCTGGATTATTCTTAGAGCCTTTCTTAAACAACAGAACAACATTAAATATCCTCCGGAATTTCACTCCTGGCTAGGGATGTTTTAAATATCTCTGCAAGGGTCCCTGCAATTTCTGCACTTGCCTCCCACAGGGTCCGAGGAAATATTCTGACAGGCCCTGGGGATTTATCCACCCTAATTTGCCTCAAGAGAGCAAACAGCTCCTCCTCTTTGATCTTTATAGGGTCCATAACTTCGCTGCTGCTTTGCCTTACATCTGTACTCTCTGTGTTCATCTCCTGAGTAAATACAGATGCAAAAAATCCATTTAAGATCTCCCCCATCTCTTTCAGCCATTACCACTCTGATCTTCTGGAGGACTGTTTTTGTCCCCTGCAGTCCTTTTCCTCTTAATATATCCGTCACATTATCCTTCACCTTGTCTGCTAGAGCAACCTCGTGTCTTCTTTTCGCCCTCCTGATTTCCTTTTTTAGCGTTCTCCTGCATTTATTATATTCCTCACGGTTTTTTCCTAACCAGGGTTTCAATATCTCTCAAAAACCAAGGATCCATTAACCCGTTATTCTTGTCTTTTATTCTGACAGGAACATAAAACTGCTTCACTCTCAAGAATTTGATGACCTTCCATTTACCAAGTACATCTTTGCCAGAAAGCAAACTTTCCCAATCCACACTTGCCATATCCTTTCTGATACCATCAAAATTTACCTTTCTCTGAATTAGAATCTCAACCTGAGGACTAAACCTATCTTTTCCATAATTACATTGAAACTAATGCATTGTGAACACTTGATACAAAGTGTTCCCCTGCATAAGCTTCTGTCACCTGCCCTGTCTCATCCCTAATGAGCCATCTAGTATTGCCTTCTCTCTAGTTGGGACTTCTATGTTCTGATTAAGGAAACTTTCTTGAATACAGTTGACAAACTCTATACCATCCAGCCCTTTTACAGTTTGGGAGCCCCAGTCAATATGTGGAAAGTTAAAATCACCTACTATCACAACCTTATGTTTCTTGCAACAGTCTGCAATCTCTCTACAAACTTGCTCCTCTAAGTCCTGTGGACTTTTGGATGGTCTATAATATAATTCCATTAATGTGGTCATGCCATTCTTATTCCTTCATTCAACCCATAAAGCCTGATCGCTGTGACATTTTCCCTGACTAGTAATGCCACCTCTCCTGCCCTAAAATGTCTAAAATAATGGAACCCCGCCAGTCCTGCCACTCCTGCAATGTCATAATTCTGTGTGCTGATCCACACCCTCAGCTCGTCTGCCTTTCCTGTAATACTAACTGCATGGAAATATAGGCAGCTCAGGACATTAGTCCCAACATGTTCAACCTTTTGATTCCTGACCTTGTACGTTGACATTTTAATTTACCTAAATTAGAATTCCTGTCAAGGTGTATTAAGCGTGTATTTGGCATCATCAGTCTTAACACTTCACCATTCTGATTATTTGCCATCTTATAAATTTTCAGGGACCACCTGGTGAAAATGGTCTCGATGGACCGCCTGGACCACCTGTAAGCCACTAACCCCAAAGCAATAATAATTAGGTCTTTTCATTTTGATATTTTAAAATCTGAAATAAAAATAGGTTGCTCATATCCAGTTTTCCAGTTCATTATCACTGTTATAATTCTTAATTCAGTGTAGGCAAATTAATGAAGAAATCATATGGAATAACAGAAACTACAAGGAAATGTTACACCATGAAAACAAAATTCCCTGAAGTTTTGGACAATCTTAAACTTATTATCAAAACCAAACTGGGAGCGAGTAAAGAGCCTGAGCAATAGGAAACCCAAGGTGTGGATATGGGACTACGTAGAAGTGGTGGAACTTGGTATGGTTACAAAGCGGATCATCTCCTATGCCACTACACAATACTTACCCTACAAGTCAACATTGTGGCACAGCTGCCACACCCACCCCCATTGGGTAGCAGTTATTGCTGGTGGGTCCTATTCTTATTGGGTTGGCTAATGTTTTGTTGAATGGCAGCTGCACCTTTCTTTGCAGTGGATGTTGTAAAACGACTGCCTTCATCTTGGTGAGGTCCTGCTGAAGGTAATCAATTTAGTGATAATAACTTGGATAATGACTAAAAATAGTTAAGCTTTTACATTTCTGCGACTACTATTGAAACATGAACAGAAAAATGTCATGTACTATTTTGACCTTATTAACATAGATCATACATAGAATAGTACAGCACATTACAGGCCCTTTGGCCCACAATGTTGAGCCGACCCTCAAACCCTGCCTCCTATATAACCCCCCACCTTAAATTCCTCTATATACCTGTCTAGTAGTCTCTTAAACTTCACTAGTGTATCTGCCTCCACCACTGACTCAGGCAGTGCATCCCACGCACCAACCACACTCTGAGTAAAAACCTTCCTCTAATATCCCCCTTGAACTTCCCACCCCTTACCTTAAAGCCATGTCCTCTTGTATTGAGCAGTGGTGCCCTGGGGAAGAGACGCTGGCTATCCATTCTGTCTATTCCTCTTATTATCTTGTACAACTCTATCATGTCTCCTCTCATCCTCCTTCTCTCCAAAGAGTAAAGCCCTAGCTCCCTTAATCTCTGATCATAATGCATACTCTCTAAACCAGGCAGCATCCTGGTAAATCTCCTCGGTACCCTTTCCAATGCTTCCACATCCTTCCTATAGTGAGGTGACCAGAACTGGACACAGTATTCCTCTGTTAGAAAATGATTGGTCTACATATTTTTCCATTGTTTCCCTACTCATAATCTTCTTACCTTTCTTTTTAAAAAAACTATTTAATTGCAGTTTTGCAATTACCAGTTGATGTATCCTCAAACTTTTAAGGTATGAGAAATTTGATTTGCATTAGTCCTTCTGAGAATGTATTGAGCATCATCACTGTACAGCCTGACTTTAATTTGTCTGCTTGATTTGTTCTTCCTGGACTCCAGAATTAGTTTCTCTCAGATCAGTGATGCAATTCCTTAATTTTCTTTATACAAGTGTTTATAGGCTGAGTGTATCTAAAATTGCTTTATGACAACTGATTCCTGCGCTATACCAAGAATTTAATGCTGCAGCTACTCCAACACTGATATATCCTTCATGAATTTTGATGTCCGGAATGAAACATTGTATTTCAAATTCACTCCAACACAACTATCACAAAATTGCTGAGGAAATGCTGCGCAGGTTGACTCTGTGGTTAAGAAGGCATACGGTGCATTGGCCTTCATCAACCGTGGGATTGAGTTTAAGAGCAGAGAGGTAATGTTGCAGCTATATAGGACCCTGGTCAGATCCCACTTGGAGTACTGGGCTCAATTCTGGTCTCCTCACTACAGAAAGGACATGGAAACCATAGAAAGGGTGCAGAGGAGATTTACAAGAATGTTGCCTGGATTGAGGAGCATGCCTTATGAGAATAGGTTGAGTGGACTCAACCTTTTCTCCTTGGAGCGACGGAGGATGAGAGGTGACCTGATAGAGCTGTATAAGATAATGAGAGGCATTGATCGTGTGGATAGTCAGAGGCTTTTTCCCACGGCTGAAATGGCTAGCATGAAAGAGCATAGTTTTAAGGTGCTTGGAAGTAGGTACAGAGGAGATGTCAGGGGTAAGTTTTTTACACAGAGAGTGGTGACTGCGTGGAATCGGCTGCTGGCGGCAGTGGTGGAGGCAGAATGGATAGGGTCTTTTAAGAGACTCCAGGATAGGAATATGGAGCTTAGAAAAACAGAGGGCTATTGGTAAGCCTAGGTAGTTCTAAGGTAAGGACATGTTCGGCACAGCTTTGTGGGCTGAAGGGCCTGTATTGTGCTGTAGGTTTTCTATGTTTCTATAAATTAAACCCCTTTGAATTTCATCAGCCAGAGACTTTTGTAATTTACCAGAATTGACTGTAGAACATTGTACATCTGGTTGGTAACTCTAAATGCTATTTACTGTGATGTGAGAACATTGCACATAGTCTCAAAAACAGATTCCATTATAGAGTTAAAATTTCAGGCAGAAAATAAGGCAAGAGTTGTACACTGTGATTAGGACTATTCTCCGGTGTGCTGTGTAAACCTCATCGCATTTGGTTTAAAGACCTGTCTTTGTGTTGTAGTACATATCTATTTTGCAGCAGAAATAATAGAGAGCTTCTCAAAATGGGTTCTCAATATTCCTGGATTTCAGTGCTTTAAAGGGGATAGAGAGAGGGGAGGAAGGGGAGGAGGGGTGGCAGGTTAGGGATACTATTACAGCTACAGAAAGGGTGGATAATGTAGCAGAATCCTCTTTTGAGTCAGTATGGGTGGAAGTCAGGAAGGGAAGGGAAGTCATTCCTGCCTGTGGCCACCAAACTTTACTTGGAGGGTTAGACACCCTGAGCCAATAGGCTGGTCCTGGACTTATTCCTTGGCATAATTTACATAATATTATTTAATTATTTATGGTTTTATATAGCTATATTTATACTCTGTTCTTGGTTGGTGCGACTGTAACAAAACAAAATTTCCCTCGGGTTCAATAAAGTATGACTATGACTATGAAGAAGGTGGCATCCATCATAAAGGATCGTCACATCCAGGACATATCCTCTTCTCATTATTACAATCAGGGAAGAGGTACAGGAATCTGAAGATGCACGCACAACATTTCAGGAATAGCTTCTTCCCTTCTGCCATGAGGCTTCTGAATGGTCCATGAACACTATTTTGTTTTCTTTTTGCAGCACTTTTTGCTTTTATATATTCTCATTGTAACTTATAGTAAGTTTTCGTGTATTGCACTGTACTGCTGCCACAAAACGATTTTCACAATGCATGTCAGTGATCATAAGAACATAAGAAATAGGAGAAGGAGAAGGCCATCTGGCCCATCGAGCCTGCTCCGCCATTTAATAAGCTCATGACTGATCTGACCATGGACCTTTTCCCCATAATCTTTAATACCCCTACTATTCAAAAAACCTACATATTTACTGAGGTAGCCTCCACTGCTTCATTGGGCAGAGAATTCCTCGGATTCACCACTCTTTGGGAAAAGCAGCTCTTCCTCAGCTCCATCCTAAATTTACTCCTCTGACTCTTGAGTTTTAGTCTCACCTCCCAGTGGAAACAACTTTCCTGCCTCTATCTTATCTATCCATTTCATAATTTTAAATGTTTCTATAAGATCTCCTCTCATCCTTCTGAATCCCAGCGAGTACATTCCCAAGCAACTCAATCTCTCCTCATAGTCTACCCCCCTCATCTCTGGGATCAACCTGATGAACTTTCTCTGCACTGCCTCCAAAGCCAATAAATCCTTCCTCAAGTAAGGAGACCAGAAATGCATGCAGTACTCCAAATGCGGCCTCATCAGTACCCTGTGCAGTTACAACATAACCTCCCTGTTCTTAAATTCAATCCCTCTAGTAATGAAGGCCAATGTTCCATTTGTCGTCTTGATAGCCTGCTGCACCTGCAAGCCAGCCGTTTGTGATTCATGCACAAGCACTCCCAAGTCCCTCTGCACAGCAGCATGCTGCAATTTTTTACCATTTAAATAATAATCTGCTCTTCCATTTTTCCTTCCAAAGTGGATGACCTCGCATTTACCAACATTGCACTCAATCTGCCAGATCCTTGCCCACTCACCTAACCTGTCTATATATCTCTGCAGACTCTCCATATCCTCTGCACAATTTGCGTTTCCACTCAATTTAGTATCATCAGCAAACTTAGATACACTACACTCAGCCGCCTCTTCCAGATCGTTAATAAATATCATGACTGGTTACAGGCCCAGCACCGACCCCTGCGGCAAATCGCTCACCACTGGTTACCAACAGGGAAGCACCCGTGTGTTCCAACTCTCTGCTTTGTATTGGTTAACGAATCCTCTATCCATGCTAATAGATCACCCCCATATATCTGTATCCATATCTTATGGATAAGTCTTTTATGTGGCACCTTATTGACTGCCTTCTGGAAATCCAGGTAAATAACGTCCATTTATTCCCCTCTATCCATTGTACTCATTATATCCTCAAAGGACTCTAATAGGTTTGTCAAACAGAATCTGCCTTTGTTAAATCCATGCTGTGGCTTCCTTATGGATCACCAAACTTCGCCAGCTTGGTATCAGCTCATCCCTCTGCAATTGGATCTTGGACTTTCAGACTAACAGACCCCAATCAGTTAAGCTAGACAACCCCTCCTTCTCCACTCTCACCCTGAACACCGGCGTAACTCAACGTTGTGTGCTGAGCCCTCTTCTGTACTGCCTTTTCACCTATGACTGCGTTCCTGTTCATGGTTCTATCTCCGTAACCAACTTCGCAGACGACACCACAGTGGTTGGCCTGATCAGAGGGGATGACGAGACAGCCTACAGGGACAAGGTCCAGTACCTGGCCGCATGGTGTGCCGACAACAACCTGGCCCTTAACACCTAGAAGACCAAGGAGATCATTGTGGACTTCAGGCATGCTAGGAGCCCATCTACATCAACGGAGCTGTAGTGGAGCGTGTATCAAGCTTCAAATTCCTTGGTCTCCACATTTCCGAGGAGCTCACCTGGTCCCTGGACTCCTTCATCTTAATCAAAAAGGTGCAGCAGCGCCTTTATTTCCTGCGGAGCATCAAGAAAGCTCACCTCTGTCCCAGGATACGGACGGACTTTTACCGCTGTACCATTGAGAACATAGTCACCAAATGCATCTCAGTATGGTATGGCAATTGTCCCATATTGGACCACAAGGTAATCCAGCATGTGGTGAAAACTGCCCAGCGGATTATCAGCACCCAATTGCCCACCATTGAGAACATCTACCATAAACAATGCCTGGGCAGGGCAAAAAGCATTGTTAAGGATGCATCTCACCCTAACCATGGACTTTTTACTCTCCTCCCATCCAGTAGGCGCTACAGGAGCCTCCGCTCCCACACCAGCAGGCACAGGAAGAGCTTCTTCCCTGAGGCTCTGACCCTGCTGAACCTCACATCACAGCACTAAGCAGTATTGCACCCATATTGTACTGTCTCAGTACTTTTATATTTGTGTGCTATAGCACTTACTTTTTATTCACAGTTATTTTGTAAGTAACATTATTATTTGCATTTCTGGTTAGATGCTAACTGCATTTCATTGGCTTTGTATTTGTACTCGGCACAATGACAATAAAGTTGAATCTAATGTAATCTAATCTAATTTGTTTCCAAATGCCTCGCTATTTCTTCTTTAATGATAGCTTTAATCATTTTTCCCAACTACAGAGGTTAAACTAACTAGCCTATAGTTATCTGCCTTTTGCCTACATCCTTTTTTGAATAGTGATGTGACATTCTCCTTCTTCCAATCTGCCCTGAGTCCAGAGAATTTTGGTAAATTATCACCACAGCCTCTATAATATCTCTGCCATTTCTTTCAGTACCTTGGGATGCATTCCATTAGGACCAGGGGACTTGGCTATCTTTTGGCCTACAAGTTTGCTCAGCACTACCTCTTTACTGATACCTATTGTATCGAGGTCCTCACCTCCTCTCACATCCATATCGTATCTCTTTGACATGTTAGATATGTCTGCCACCATGAAGACCAATGCAAAATAGCATTCCATTCTGATTCTGATTCTGAAAAAAAAAGTTAGCATGAATAAAGTTGAACAGAATAGCCCAGCAAATGGAAAAGGGAGAGGCTGAAAAACATCTGGTGAAGCAAACACTGAAGTACTGGAAGAACTGAACCAGTCAAGCAGCCTCTGATGGAAGAGAAATTAGTCCATGCTTCAGATGAGGGATCTTTCCTCAGGGTTGGAGAAAGAGTGGAGGGATTACAGTTTTCGACACAGACTGGGGGGGGAATGAAGTGCAAAACAAAATACTATATGGAAATTAGTTAAAACAGATCAGGTGATAAGGAGCATGAATTCTGACTGCAAGACAGGCATTTTATAATATCGTAGTTCTGATGAAGGATCCCTCACCCAAAATATTACTTGTTTTCACTTTCCCTAGATTCTTCACTGGAACAGTTCTGCCACCACTTTTTTTTTGCTATTATTTCAGTTGCCGGCATCGCACTTTTATTTATTTTCCATATCTGCTGAGGCTTTGGTGTAGTTTGGATAAGGTCATGCTGGGAGAACTTTCAATGATCTGCCAAAAGGTTGAGAGGGGACTTAATAGAGGTGTTTAAAATTATGAGGGGGATTGATAGAGTTGATGTGGGTAGGCTTTTTTCATTGAGAGTGGGGGAGATTCAAACAAGAGGAACTTTAGGGGTAACATGAGGGGGAACTTCTTTACTCAGAGAGTGGTAGCTGTGTGGAACGAGCTTCCAGCAGAAGTGGTTGAGGCAGGTTTGATGTTGTCGTTTAAAGTTAAATTGGACAGCTATATAGACAGGAAAGGAATGGAGGGTTATGGGCTAAGTGCAGGTCGGTGGGACTAGGTGAGAGTAAGAGTTCGGCACGGACTAGGAGGGCCGAGATGGCCTGTTTCTGTGCTGTAATTGTCATATGGTTAAAAGTAAATTTGAATATGTCAGGATATGTTTGTTGAAGTTCAGCTGTGGAACATTTTAAAGAGCAAATGATTATAAGACCATTGAAAAGAATGCCCAGTACCTTTTTAAGCATCTTGGTAAGCTGATTAAGCTATCTGAAGAGGAACTGGAAAGTTATTTGGGATATTAAGGACTGAGTTAAAAAGTAGAAAATATTAAATTAGGCAGAAATCAAAAAATCTACCATCTGAATATTTAAATTTTCAAATTCTAGACATTTACAATTTAAGAGGCTTGGTGAAGACACAGTTAACCATGCTATGATTTACTTCTACTGACCTCTCTGAGCCAATATAACTTTGACCGATGTGCACAAACTGACAATTTTGCTAAACGTACAGAGAATCACAACTGTTTTATTTTGGTTACATCTGTGAAGATGAGATGCCTTGGACTTGCAATGAATATATTAGATCCAAACATTATCAGTGAAGCTATTGCATTTAGTTACTTAATTTGATCAGTTTGCATATTTTGTAATTTGTCAGTGGGATCACTGGGGGTGGGAGGTTCACTTAATCACTAGTTTATCTACCCTATTGATCAGCTTCAATGGGAATGAGATTGGGGGATGCCCATCAATTAGAATTGAACAGAGAATTCCCAAATATAGGATAAAGATAACTTGCCAGACAATTATATTTTTGTATGTAATTGCTTTACTCTTCTATTTTGTACAATTTAGCTGAAACGATCTTTGTTCTGTTCCTCAGTGTACTGTATCATGTCCTCCAGGCTCTCCCGGACTGCCTAGTTATATTTTTGTATTTAAGTGCAGTATTCTTGAAGTTTTGTGCAATTTTACTAAAAAGAATCTTTGTTCTGATCCTCAGTGTCCATTACCATGTTCTGCAGGTCCTCCTGGATCTCCCAGGCTGCCAGGATAAGGTAAACAGCAGTTATTTATACTATTCTATTCCTGTTTATTGAGAACTGAATCCTGTCCTGCACGAAACCATGGTTGAGAACTCAATCAAAGAAACTGATTTTGATTTTTTTTATTACCTATTTTAGTTTGAAGAAAGGTTCTATTTATATGGCAAGGCTGGTGGACAGACATGTTGGATAGGACAGAGAGATCACAATCCTCTTTAATTGTGCTGTACAGTCTTTTACAGTGGTAGCCTAAGTTATTTGCACAAATTCTAGATTAAATGTTCAATACCCAACCTGCTGATTCACAGAGGAGGGTAATGATATCTGAAACAAGCTACTACATAAGGTAAAGGCCTACTTCACTGTTGCCTTTATTTTTGCTTTGTTGGTGATGACAGTTTCCACTTGTGTCAGGGCTTAGACAGATAAATGCTCCTGTGATTTGGCAGCATGCAGCTCTGTCACTGCACAATCCACCACTGTGCTTGAGTGGTCATTGGTTCCACAGACTCTCAGAATCACACTGCAGAGAATCAGGCCATTTGCCCCACCAGGTCTGTGTTGACCATCAAGCATCTTTTCACTTTATCAAATTTTATTCTCCTCACATTTCCATCGACTCCCCCACCCCCTGCCCTGATGCTACCCCTCACCTGCAGAATAAGGACAATTTAAAGTTGTCAATTAGCCTACCAACACACACAGCTTGGGGATAGAGGAAGTTACTGGAGGACCCAGAGGAAATCCTTATGGTCAGAGAGAGAATGTGCAAACTCCACGTAAACACTAGAGGCTTGGATCACTGGAGAATTGAAGAATCTGCTCTTCCAACAGTGCCACTGTCATTCCAGAATCTTTCATTTCTGCCCATAATTTTGCAACACTTCAGAGTGACAAGGCGTGATTCCAGTTCTCTCTTGTTTGGTGTGTACCCTCAGTGAACCATGATTGACTTTAGTTGAGACCAGCATGTTTTTCAGTATTTCATGATGTTGCATTTTAATTCACTACACAACTGCACAAACCTGTTTAGTACTGATACTGAAAATTAACCACCTTTTCTCTTCTAGGGACAGAAAGGCCAAAAAGGTGTTGCTGGAGCAGTGGGCAAGGAGGGTCTGAAGGTATATGAACAGAGCCAAATTTCCTTTTAGTATATTTCTCAAGTTCTGTGAGAATTGTTATGCTTTTGGAATAGGCCATTCATCCCATAAAGTCAAAGTCAAAGAGCAGTGCAGCTCAGAAGCAGGCCATTTGGCCCATCTAGTCTCTGCCAAGCTATTATTTTGCATAGTCTCATTGACCCCAACCTGGACCTTAGCCTTCCTTGTACCTCCCATCGATGTACTTATCCTAATTTATCATAAATATTAAAATCAAACACACATCCATCACTTCCACTGGCAGCCTGTTGCACACTCTTACCAGCCTCTGAATGAAGAAGTTCCTCCGCAAGTTTCCCTTAAATATTTCACCTTTCACCCTTAACTTGGAATGTCTGGTTCTAGTCTCACCCAAAGGTTTTGACTTTGGCAGGACTCGAACCGAGACCCTTTGATTCACTTCAACCATGAGAAATTCAATGTGCTATCCATTGTGCGATGAGCAACCCATTAGATCCTCTTCCAGCTCCTAGTTCCTGCCTTCCTCCTCCCATAGACCCGCAAATAGTGTGCCTTTAATATTCTCACATATTTCCCTTTAATGGACTCTACCTTTGCCCCACCTTTACTGTCAGTGAACTCCAACCATAATCACTCCTGGTTTAAGAAAGTTTTCCATATTTCCTTGTTTTTTTTAACACATATGTTTTGGATCTTCTCTGCTCCTCTAATTATCCATAATGGGAACAAGGAAACTGAGAAACTTTGAAAAACAGGAACATAGGTAGCCCATAGGATCCTTTGATATTACTCCACCATTTATTATGATTATGATGGCTGTCTGTCTCCACACCATATTCTCGTTCTTTCCTCAGGTTCTTCAATACTTTTGGCATCTAGAAATTTTTTTATTATAAATTTTCTGAAGACAATGAGCAACTTGACCACTATATCCCTCTGTGGTAATAAGCTACACAGGTTCACCAACCTCAGATGAGAAGAAGTTTGTCCATGCAGTGTCTTGAATGTCCTCCCCATAACCCAAAACACTGATCCTTCAGTACAGCTTCGCCAGAGGAAACATCATCCTCAAAGCAAATTTGTCCAGCTCTGTTATAATTTTGTTAGTTTTTATGAGATCCCCTTTCCTCTATACTCTAGTTACTAGACATTTAATTGGTTGAATATTGCAACCAAAAAAAAATCTGGTGGACTATTGCTGTACTCACTCTCTGCCAAGCATATTCTTTCTTGAAAATGTAAGCCAAACTCCTATGGGTATGATGTTATCACCAAAGGCCTGTACATCTGAACTAAGCCACCCTTCAAAGAATGTGTGTATATAAATAAATAAGGGATGGGGTACGAGGGGGAGGTGGGGCATTAGCGGAAGTTAGAGAAGTCAATGTTCATGCCATCAGGTTGGAGGCTACCTGAGTTGGAGCCAACTTCCGCTAATGCCCCACCTCCCCCTCGTACCCCATCTGTTATTTATTTATATACACACATTCATTCTTTCTCTCTCTCTCTCCTTTTTCTCCCTCTATTCCTCTGACTATATCCCTTGCCCATTCTCTGGGTTTTCCCCCTCCCCCTTTTCCTTCTCCCTGGGCCTCCTGTCCCATGATCCTCTCGTATCCCTTTTGCCAATCACCTGTCCAGCTCTTGGCTCCATCCCTCCCCCTCTTGTCTTCTCCTATCATTTTGGATCTCCCCCTCCCCCTCCCACTTTCAAATCTCTTACTAGCTCTTCCTTCAGTTAGTCCTGATGAAGGATCTCAGCCCGAAACGTCGACTGTACCTCTTCTTAGAGATGCTGCCTGGCCTGCTGCGTTCACCAGCAACTTTGATGTGTGTTGCTTGAATTTCCAGCATCTGCAGAATTCCTCGTGTTTAAGCCATCCTTGCTCCTTTCCTAAAATTCTCTTGCTATGAAGATTAATGTACCATTTGGCAACTTAACTGCTTCCTTAACTCATATGTTTGCTTTCTGTGTCTAATGTATATCAATACATATTTTTGTAAAACAATTGGAATAACATGCTTTTATCTCGCTTTTCCTAACATAGTCGATAACTTCATACTTATCCACATTGTGCTGCATCTGCCAGGTTTTTGACTGTTCATGCAATTTGATGGCCAACTTGAAGCCTCTTAAACCCTCTTCCAGAATCCCACAGTGTTGTTGGCCATCCAGGTCATTAAATCACTAATCTCTCCACTATCCCACTGTTACCATTTGCACCTCAGATGACCCATTTATTACTACTTTCTGTTTTTGACTCTCAACTATTTTTTAGTTTACGCCACTATATTGCTTCCAACTTGATACAGGTATAACAAAGAAAGCTAATGAAGGGGTTGTCTAAAGTTATTTATAATTAATCTAAAATCCAGTCACAGCGTAGATAAGAAGTCATCTCAAAGTCCCTAAGTATAGTTCGGAACATGTTTCCTCAGTAAAGATGTTGTTTAATTTTGCATACTGAACTTTTATGTAGGAATTTATCAACATCTTTCTGAAAATGCACTGGTTCTCCCTTGTCTATTCTACCAGTTACGTGCTCAGAGTTCTAATGTCAAACATTATTTTCCTTCCACAAATCCATGTTGATTTTGGCTAATCCCATGATGATTTCCAAATGCACCATTATCTCAACCTTCATGTTAGACTCCAGCTCCTTTCCCTCTACTAATGTTAGGATAACTAGCCTAGTTTCCTGTCTTATCCCTTACTCCTTCCAGAGTAGGTTCCCTCGATTTGTCATCATTGGAGCCGTCCTGAATTCCTCGACCAATTCTCCCATCAACATTATGATTGTGAAAGAGAATAATTCCAGACTCCTCAGAGTCATAGAGCATTACAGCATAGAAACAGGCTCTTCAGCCCATCTAGCCTTTGCCAGCCTGGGTTTACTCCTTAGTCCTATCTAGCTGCATACTGACCATAGCCCTCCATGTCTTTCTCATTCATGTACCAAACTAAACTTTACTTAAATGTTACAATTGAACTTGCAACTGTCACTTCCCATTGACCCACACTTGTACCACCGTTGAGTGAAGATATTCCCCCTCATATTCCCCTTAAACTGTTTCATCATTCACCCTCAGTATAGTTCCTGAAGGGAAAACTCCTGCATACGTTCACCCTCTCTATACCCCTCATAAATTTTCTATACTTCTATAAGATCTCTCCTCATTCTGTTGCACTCATGGGAATAAAATCATGGTCTATTCAACCTTCCCCTGTAACTTAGATCAAGTTCCAACAGCATCAGTGTAAATTTTCTCTGCACTTTTTCAAACTTATTGATATCTTTCCTACACGTGGGAAAATCTTCCCTGTATGCCCAATTGAACACTATAGTTGGAATTCTACCTCCTTGGAAAATAGCATACTTTTTCTAATCCTCTTACGCTTCAATGTTCTACAGAAAGTCTAATGTACAGAATTGTGTACAGTACTCCATTTGGATTAACACTGTGTTTTATAGAGCTTCAACAGAACCTCGCTCCTTTTACATACAAATTAGGAGAAGGAAACCTTACTTGATCCTTCAAGTCTGCTCCACCATTTGTTAAGTTTTCTTTACAGTTACTAACCGATCTCTCAATATATCCTGACACAATTTCCACGAATGTAAACCATAGTCTCTTTGTTTCCATACTTTCAGAAGTATGGCATCTGAGCCACTTGTTCCCCCCTTGTTCTTTATGCCAACGTGTATCAGTTCACATTTATATGTCTTCCCATTCTGTCAGTCTATTGTGTTTACTTATTATTAACTATCCTTGTCACCATATACCATATCCTCATTTTTATTTCATCTGCAAACGTTGATATGTTAGCATGCACACCTATATCCAGGCAAACTGCTAGGAACCTCTAAGGAGGAACATTGTCAACTGTACTTAGCAACATTAACATGATCACATGATTTCTTATCTACTGTGTGAATGATGCCTATATTCACAGGCTTGCCTCTTTTAACCTGAAAAATAATTATAAATAACTTTAGAGAAACTTTTCTTTAGGCTTTCTCAGCCAGAAACGTTGACTGTTTATTCTTTTCCATAGATGCTGCTTGGCCTGCTGAGTTCCTCCAGCATTTTGTGTGTATTGCCTTCATTAGCTTTCTTTGTTACTTAATCAGAAAGTTCAATCTGATTAGTCAAATATATTGTATTTCTAACAAATCCATGTGTCCCTTTTTTTATTAATCCAAATCCCTTAAAGTGTCAATTATTTATAACTATTTGCCACCACATTAATCCAAGATTAAATAAATCAACCAGTCAGCAGTTACCACGTATGCCCTTGCACCCCATTTCATATTGCTAATCTAGTGATTTATGGATTATTTCCTCTTGTGGATACCTTGGAAAATTTGAATGTTAAATATTGTCTAGTGTAGGATAATATCAAACATCCAAGCATTGACATTATGGAAGAGCCTGAATCTACTTTCACTAATGTACTGTAGATGTGCAGTTTCTTGCAATCACCTTTTGATACTCTGTTCTACACAAATGTGCAACAATAGAAGTTATTATTGCCAAGAGCTTTTTTCTTGGGAAACATTGACACAGAGAAATGAACAAAACTGGAAGCTTTCTGATCTGAGTTGAAAAGCACCGTCCAAAGGAGCTTTGGAAGCTCAGATTTCTGAAAGACTTTTCTGTCTTCAGAGTAAGGGGATTCACTGCTCAGCAATTAACACTTCTCAGTAATGGTGCTTTGTGTTGCAAAGTTGGATTATTCTGTAAAATGTATTCTTTTGTTATTGTTAAAATACAGGGCAATCGTGGCTTTCCTGGGCCACAAGGTATCAGAGGTCTCCCTGGATCTGAGGTATATATGTGATATCATTCAATTAAAGTAAATATTTTCTAAATGCATACATATTTTCTGAGTATATTTCAGTTTTCATAATTCACATAAATACCATCTGTGATGTTTTGACAACTGAATAAACATAGAAACTTACAGCACATTACAGACTCTTCGGGCCATAATATTGTGCCGACCATGTAACCAAAATAGTTAACCAGTTTGCTATAACTCGGCTGATGTCTCTATTAAGCACTTGATACAGATATGTTAAATCTTTATTATGACCATCTCCTATCTCCTCATTAGTAATTTCATTCATATTAAAAGTGGATTTCCCACCAGAGTGTAAACAGTAGGTGCTTACCTTCCATCCTTCAGATGTTAAATTTAACTGTCTAAATTTCCCCCCATATTAAGTCTTATAAAAACAAAAGTTCTAAAGTCTAATGTAAGACTCAATATGTTATCACTGCCTAATTTATGATTGTGTTTATTACAGTATTTCCAGGCTTTTTCTCAACAATTTTATTTAGATAATCAGTAAGAAAGATTAGTTTAGGTGAAGCGTCTTTGTCACTGCTAAACAGTGGAATTGGTAGAAAATGGAAGAGGGATGCACTTGTATCATTTCTCTTAGAGAGCGCATGAACAGTTCTGTAAGTTCTCCATAAGAAAGTCTTTCTTCTAATCAATATATCCTGTGTCTTGTTCCCTCAATCATTTTCAGCTTAATGTCAGCATCTGTCTGTCCCCAATTGTCAGCAGGAATCCATCCCAATTGTCCAACATCATCACATCATAAAATTTCAGATGCAACTATCAAAAATATTAAAATTATTTTGTTTCCAGAAATTAGGACCAGTTTCCCATCACAACGTCAGCACTGCAGCAGTAAACACAGAGTCACAGGCTCTTTGATTTAGTTTAACCTATTATTAGTTATTTTACTCTTGGATTTAATTCTTATAGGGTTCTCATGGACGTAGAGGTTTTCCTGGTGCATCAGGAAATAAAGGGAGCAAAGTGAGTACTATATTAATAATATTTTCCATGAGGATGTAAAATATATTATAACTTTCAGTCAATTTGTTATCAGTTAAGCTTGCAAAGAAAGAATTATTGCTCTTCTCATCTACAATGCCTATATTAATATTTTTGAAACAGATACAATTATTTTACTTAATATTCTGTATTTGTTGTATTTTTCCCAAGCCAATTTTCTCTGCAATTCTTGTGCTACCTCCAACCTAATTTTAACATATCATGTTCCTTCAATACTTGTTCTCTCCATTGCCACAGCAAAGTTCTCTTTGCTCCTGTTGTTTTGTCTCAGCACATTTAATACACTTCCTCATTGCTTTACTGTAATTTCTATCCAGAGCCCTAAAAATTATACCTTAAGATGTCATCCCATTTTCTTTGTGATTATTACAGTTCCTCTTTAATGGCATCATTCTGGAAGATTACTTTCACATTAATACACATGGTAATGGAACTCAAGTTATATTTTTGAAATTACCTTTCAGATTTCCACTATGCCATAATAAATAATAAAATAATGTGAGATGGCAAATCTCAAGGTTGTATAACTTATACATTCTTTGATAATAAATGGATCTTGAATCTTGATAATTAATATAAGCAATATTAATAAGTAAAGTTTTGATATTGACTCTCACTAGACATCATGAGCATTTGGATGAACTGCAGAATAACTGAGATTTAGAGAAGGAATTTCAGCTCTTACTTTCTGTCAATCAATACTTCTGGAATTAAACTTAATTTTGTTTTACAGTTTAACATTTATTATTAGAACTTTTCTTTTCTAATAGTTCAGTTTAACAAAAATTCCCTTTTCTACCGCTGGCATATATGTAAATGAGGCCCCTTGGTTGTGCTTGCCAATGTGGACAGTGAGATGTCTCCCTGACATTGCACAACTGTAGATCTACGTGGCACTAACATAAACTTTAGATCCAAAGTCAGACCTGTTAGCAGATGCAAGATCAAAGGTATGTGTTGATGTAGAATTATTCAGAGCTACTAATTGCCCTGAACTAATAAAAGATTTTTTGAACTTTTTCTTAATTCAATATTATTATTTAGTTGTAAAATCCTACAGTCGGTCCAAGGATAATTCAGGAACATTTAAACTTTGGCTGCATGTGATTTGTAACCAGTGTTAGGCACCCTGCTGTTGGTTAGCATCAGGGTGGAGAATACTGCACTGAACCAGTATGAATTTTGTAGCTTTCAAATTCTAATACAGCCTTCATACACCCTTTTACAGGTTTCTGCCTCACAGCTTTATTCCTGAAATAGCATCCTTTTTGTTGCACTTCATAAAGAACACATAAAATTGAAATTTCATTCTACAATAAGAAGTTTCCAGCTATTTTTTGAAGCATTTTTTTTTTAAGCAGGAAATATAAAGTCTGAAGCTTATCAATTCTAAATGTTTTCTTTTCCTTCCAGGGAACTCCAGGATATAATGGCTTGCCGGGGCCCCCAGGCCCACCTGGACCTACTTTAAGTGTCCAGTGATTTTTACTGTAGTTAATTTCAAGGTGCACGATAGATTTTGTTCAGGTAGGTTAGACAGCAGGACCACTGACCAATACAAAAATGCTGATTTCTATCCCCTGACTACAGACCTGTTGCTAGAAGATTGGGGGTCAGTGGTGCCCTTTTACAACAGTCACAGACACCCTTTCCACTTCCTGCATTAAAAATTATCTAACTGATTTGATTGACTAAAGCACTCTGCGGTTATAACCTGTTTTGTTTTCAAATATGAGGTATTGGTGCACTGTAGACCATTAGGTGAAAGCACTAGAGCACAAAACAAACTGCACTGTCAACGTAACTGGGTAGTTCACAATTTGTGTTGAGATCCTTCATCAGTCCAGATGAAGGGTCACAACCCGAAACGTGACTATCCAATTTCCTCCACAGATGCCGCCTAGTCCGCTGAGCTCCTCCAACTGTTGCATTTTGCTTTATATCTGTACTCGGTAGTGACACTGGTAAAAAGCATGAACTGAATCAGAACACCAGGCAATGATGGCTTGTGATCATTGAATAGGCAGAATGAATGGCCTCTTCTTGGTTTCACTGGGAGTTTCATTTGATTCATACAGGATGTACAAAGCCTTGGTGTCTTACTTTACAATTGTAACATTCATCTGAATGTATACATCATAGTTTCGTCAGTCAGTGGGATAATAAAATTGATCAGAATTTAAAGTCCATCAAAAAGATGTAACTTCTGAAAATGCTGCATATACTTGTCAACATAGTTTACTGAAATCCTAATGTTGGGGAATGAGGCAAACCAACATTCTGGAGCAATTTGACTCAGAGATGACTAAATAAATTGAATAACCTACCTCTGCAACTATACTGATATGGGTTTCTCTTTTTTTTTACTTTTAACTCTGTTCACTGATCCATGCAAATGCCTAGATAATCTTTCAGAGGAATCGGTGGCAAAAAAAATGCTGCAGAATAAACAGAGGCAATATTCATATTTGTTACACTGTATCAAAATGTTTGAAGGAAAGCAACCAATGTATAACCAGTATTGCTCAGATGTGATTAACTGGATGCGATGAAAAGAATATTATGAATAAATCTTCTGCATTCTAGGGCCCTGAAGATGCACATGGTAGAAATGGAGAACCAGGCATCAATGGCGCCAAAGTAATTATTTTGTCTTTTTCATATTGCTTACGTACAATTTGTGTTATTCTTTGTATGATTCATTGCTTATCAGGGTCTTTTTGTTTATAAATGATGAACATATGTGACAATGAGGCAGTAATCTAATTGAAATTTTGTATAAAACATAAACAGGTGATTTAAGGGAACAAAACTTTTCATTTGCAAACTTTTTCATGTGTATACATCCCATTACAGCATCCCCTGACCTTCTAGGTTTTAGAATTATTATTATAGTTGAGCACAGTTTTATTGTTCTCCAACATCCAGATTCCAGAGCAACCAGTAATTAGCAAGACTTAACAGTCTTGGTGAATTTGCTACTCCATGAATTAAAACAAAGAGGAGATAGCTCCCACAGAAAAGAACTAATTTCATGGAAAATGATAAACCAAATCCTCTGATTGTGACAGGATTCTGTGCATCAAAGGCTTTAACAGTGATTTGTTTCTCTCCAGGGTCCAGAGGGACCTCAAGGACAGCATGGTGCTCCAGGACCTAAAGGCGAACCTGTAAGTATTTATTTCTATGCTAACTACAATACTGAAATAAATATACCATTAAAAGTGATACATAATTTTCCTGTTTTTCGTAACGTGTGCTTGAAGATACTTTGTTTTCTTTCCCCTTCTACACATACAACTTTCTAAATGAAACATATATTTCTTTCCAACACATGAGGCTGGAGCTGCTATAGGCCACTCACCCGCAGAAGTCTGCTTCACCGTTCAATAAGGTCAAGACTGATCTGCCTGTGGTAACCTTGAGACTTTATTTCTTGTATATCTATATACCTTGGTTTAAGGTATATAGATATACAATATGCAGACTCTGCTTTGAATCCCTTTAAATTGAATTGAATTAAATTGACTTTATTACTTACATCCTTCATATACATGAGGAGTAAAAATCTTTACGTTATGTCTCTGCCTAAATGTGCAATGTGCAACTTATAGTACTTTATAATAAATAGTATGTACAACAGGACAGTAAATATAACATAGAAATACTATTGTATCAGCATGAATTAATGCATATATTTCTGACCCATTGAGTTATTTTAAAACAATAACCTTACTTCTAGATTCTCCATGTTCCTGAGGGCCTTGGATTTGTAAATTTCTGAAGCATCCCCTGCCATGTATTGACTACTACAGCATTTGTCTGAGTGGTGAAGAGGAAAATTTTGATCATGGGCCAAAAGCAGGAGGTTGTTGTAAATGACTGCTTTTAGATACTCCAGTTCTGTGGAGATGTTCCACCAAAGTCCCTTTGGAGCTTACACATTAGGCAACATCTGAATCTAAGAGAAAGAAATTTACCTTCTAACCATTAAACTCTAATGAGATAAAGTTTGGAAAGGTGGTGAGAAATTTGAGGTTAGGGTTTTCTCTGGCACAAGTGAAGTTGAATTTCTGTCCTTCTGGGCCAAGGCTCTGACATGCTCAGTGGATTACCTCATAACACACAGCCTGCCATTTCAGACAATGGAAATATGGTGACATGCAGAACCTTAAAGAGCAGTAGCTGCTTTAAAGAGGCAAATGTGCCCAGATGGATGTTTTAGCCAACTAAATATAAAGGGCTGTATGAGGCACTTAAAGTGAAAGTAGAGGACTGATGGGCACATTTAGCACCCAAAGGCAAATTTGCAGACTACTTTCATGTACCTTACTTTGGTCACTGTTGTAAGTGGCAGTAGGGATGGAAATTGCCTGTATCTCCATGCTATTTACATACAAAAATCAGGCTTATGCCATCTGGTTTGAATAGATCATGCTATGGCAGAAAATGCTAGCATTGAGAGTTGTAATTTATTTCAAGGGCAAGATACCAAAGAGAGGCTAGTGTTTGAAATGTGTACAAGACAGAAGCACTGAAATAACTATACAAAATTGTTTTCTGAGTGTGCGTTATATGGTGAGGTCGTGTTCTTTATTAATTTTTAATGACTCAAATGGCTGTGGTAGTGGCATTTGATATCACATATCCCATTATCTACCTTTACTGCCCCTCCTCCTTCCCTTCCTCCTATGTTCTACTGTACTATCCTTTCAGATTTCTTCATCTCCAGCCCTTTATCTTTCCTCCCACCTGGCTTCATTTGTCACCTTCTAGCTATCCCGCTCCTCCTCTCCCCCCCCCCATCTTTTTTATTCTGGCATCTCCCCCCTTCCTTTCCAGTCCTGAAGAAGGGCCTCCACCAGAAACATTGACTCTTGTTCATTTCCATGAATGCTGCCTGACCTGCTGAGTTCCTCCAGCATTTTGTGTATGTTGCTTTGGATTTCCAACATCCATAGAATTCCTTGTGTTTAGAATTTGATTTTTTTTAGAAATCCAATAAGGAACAAAAAGGAAGATTAAGGCAAACCAGAATAGATGGAGATTAACATTAATGAATTTACTGTTGTTTTGTGGTGTTTTATTGATTCAACTTTCACACATTGTCATGTCTCTAATCTCCATGCTATCATTACCAATAGGAACACCATAGTAGTATACCTCTCAAATGATTGGTTCATCCTCAAACGAGTTATAACTAAACCAGAACCTGCCCGCTTGCCTCTGGAAGAAAGCAAGAAATGTTTTCTCTCTCTCTCCCCATACATGCATTTGTTTAACAAAGCTCTTGATTAATTTAACTGATTGGCTATCTTCCAGTGATCTTGCAAGTGATACTGACATATGGTACCATCAATGCTGGTTAATTAAACCAATGAAATTTGAATATTTTGTCTAAAAATCAAACTTCTGCATGTGCTGTGAGCTGTTTGATTCAAGCAAGATGTCACACCATGGAACAAATAAAAATGCTCAAACCACAGAATTTCCAGTCCAAAGAATGGAAACAGTAGAGGGTTGGAGGAAGTGAGGTAAAGAGTTTACACACCATATTGAGCTGATTATGCAAGATAAACCAGAACAGATGAAAATAAAGTTGCTGTTATATCTTATTATCTCATTAACCTAAGGCAGAGAAATGAACTGTAGCATAAAGCCTTTCAAATTTTACTCTAGAAATGTTTTTTGATATGCCGTTAGCTCATTTCAATTCACCTATAAATGAAACTGTGGATCTTCACTATTTTTATTCTTGCTTTCAAGAACACGAACAAACTTCTGATACTTAACAAGAGTCAAAACTGATAAAAGATCATTTCAAGCTTTGCAACTTTGTAGGATTCAAAGTACAAAGTAAAATTTATTATCAGTGTACATACATGTCACTAGGTACAACACTGATATTCTTTTTCTGCGGCCATACTTAGCAAATCTATCTATAGAACACATAACTGTAAACTTTAAACATCAGGAACTATAAACTGTAAACAAACTGTGCAAATCCAAATATAAATTATAACATAAAAAACAATGTAATAGAGTTCTTAAATGAATGTAGTTATCTCCTTTTGTTGAAGAACCGGATAGTTGAAGAGTAGTTAAAATTCCTGAAACTGGTTTTGCGAGTCCTAAGGCACCTATACCTTCTACCTGATGGCAGCAGCAAGAAAAGAGGATGGCCTGGATGGTGAGGATCTTTGATGATGGATGCTGCTTTTCTACAGCAACGTTTCAAGTAGATGTGCTCAATGGTTGGGTGAGTTTTCCCATGATGTAATAGGCCAAATCCACTACCTTTTGTAGGAATTTTCGCTCAAAGGCATTGGTGTTCCCATAGCAGGCTGTGATGCAGCCAGTCAGCATATTTTCCACCACACACCGATAGAGTTTGCCAAGGTTTTCGATGACATGCCAAACCTTCTGAGGAAGTAGAGGTGTTGTGTGCTTTATTCGCAATAATATTTATATTATGTGTCCAGGATAGGTCCTCTGAGATAGTGACACCCAGGAGTTTAAAGTTACTGTCCCACTCCACCTCTGATTCTGTGATGATTCCTAGCTCATGGACCTCTGGTTTCTCTCTGCTGAGGTCTACAATCCATTCCCTGGTCATATTGACATTAAGTAAGAGGTTGTTATTACACCACTCAGCCAAGTTTTCAATCTCCCTTCTGTATACTAATTCATCACCCCCTTTGATACAGCCCACAACAGTGGTGTCATCAGCAAACTTGTATATGGTGTTGGAGCTATACTTAGCCACACAGTCAGAGGTGTAAAGTCTGTAGTGTAGGGGGTTAAGCACACATCCCTGCAGTCCTCCTGTGCTGATGGAGGTTGTGGAGGAGATATTTCTGCCAAACCAAATTGACTGGGGTATACAAATGAGGAAATCCAGGATCGAATTGCACAATGGGATATTGAGGCCCAGGTCTAGGAGTTTACTGAGTTGTTTTGAGGGGATGATAGTGTTAAATGCCGAGCTGTAATCAATAAAGAGCATCCTGATGTATGCATCTTTGCTGGCCAGATGTTGCAGAATTGTGTGAAGAGCCAATGAGATAGCATCTGTTGTAGACCTGTTGCTTTGGGGGGGGGGGGGGGCTAATTGGAGTGGATCCAAGTCACCATTCAGACAGGAACAGCTATGCTTCAACACCAGCCTCTCAAAAACACTTCATCACTGTGGATGTAAATGCCACTGGGCAATAGCCATTTAGACAGGTTACCATGCTCTTCTTGGGCACTGGTATGCTTGTGCAGCTTGGTACCACTTCCTTTAGGAGCAAGAGGATGAATATATCTATCAATACACCGGCCAGTTGGTTAGCACAGGTCTTCAGAACTTGGTCAGGTACTGAGTGCTCTCCTGGAGTTCACTCTCATGAAGGCAGTCCACACGTCATCTTCAGATACTGATACCAAGGGATCATCAGGAGACATGGGTGTGCGCAATGGTTTCTCCCTGTTCAGGTGGTCAACGTGAGCATAGAAGGCATTGAGCTCATCTGGAAGCGAAGCTCTGCTGTTTCTATGTTGCAAGATTTAACTTTGTAGATGGTTATGGCATTCAAACCCTGACACAGCTGTCGATCGTCCCTCATTGGTTCCAGTCTAGTCCAGAATCTATATTTTGCCCAAGAGATGGCTTTCCAGAGATCATACCTACATCTCTTGGGGCATTCTTGATCTCCAGACTTGAATGCTTCTGATCTGGATCTCAGCAGATTCTGGATTTCATTGTTCATCCAGGGCTTCTGACTGGAGAAATCCCTGAATAATTTTGTGGGGGACACACTCATCCACAGTTATTTTAATGAAGTCTGTAATGACCCTGGTGTAGTCATTCAGGTCCTCAGATGAGTTCTTGAGCACGGCCCAGTCCATTGACTCAAGGTGATCCTGTTACCGTTCCTCCACCTCCTAAGGCCACCCTTAGTTATCTTGACCTCTGGAGCTTTGCTGTTTAGGCTCTCTCTATATGCAGGTAGCAGGAGTACAGCCAAATGATCTGAGTTACCAAAATACAGTCTTGGGAAGGAATGATAGGCACTTCTTATTGTAGTGTAGCAGTGGTCTAGTGTGTTAGGAACGTTGGAGCAATAGATTCTGTGCTGGTGATAATTGGGCAGGATTTTCTTCAAACAGGGCTGGTTAAAGTTGCTGAGTATAATTTGAAATGCATCGGGATGGGCCGTTTCTTTTTTTTTAAATTTTATTTAATTTTTTAAAGAAGAAATATAAGGATTCAATTAATACAACAATTAATATATATTGAAAAAAAATAATTCAAATACATTAATAAGTCAGAGAGAAAAAAAAACACCTATCCCAACACCATCTCCCCGCATTTAGGAAAAAGGAGGGAGAAAAAAAAAACATAAAAGACAGAGGAAAGAAAGGAGAGAAGAAAAAAGAAAAGAGAAAAAAAAGAAAAAAAAAGAGTAGGCATCCAGCTCTCGGAGTCAGTTTAAAATACAAATTAAAGAAACTAGCTTATAATAAGGGATATATTAATTTTTAAAAATTAAAATAAATAAATTAAACCATCTGGGCATTTAACTAATCGAAATACGGTTGCCAAACCTCAATAAACACAGTGTATACATTCCTAAGGGTATAAGTAATCCTCTCAAGGGGTATACAACTTTGCATTTCTTTATTCCAACGATCAATATGTACAAGGGAATCGGATTTCCATGTTACCACTATGCATTTCCTGGCCGCTGACAACGCAATTTTAATAAATTTAGATTTATTCCTGGGAAGGTTAACTTTCAAAATTGCTAAGTTCCCCAGAAGAAATAATTCTGGGTCTAGAGGGAAATCCATCGCCAGAATCTTTCCCAGTACCTCCCCCAGATCTATCCAAAAAGATCTCAGTTTCGTGCATGGCCAGGTGGAATGCAAAAAGGTACCAACATCTATGCCACACCTGAAACACTTGTAAGAAATTTCTGGTTTATTTTTATGTATTTTTCAGGTGTGAGATACAACTGACGTAAAAAATTAAAATGTATCATTCCGTATCTAGAGTTGATAAGAGTGGTAACACTATCCAAACGTAGATGTGACCAACATGGATGATCAATTACAATGCCCAAGTCCGACTCCCATCTCTCCCTCGATCTGTATATACCAAGCTTTGGGCATTGGTCCTGGAATAAAGAATACATATTAGAAATAAATTTAGTTGTATTCCCCTTTCGAATTTGAATCTCCATGTCTAAGCAACTTGGTAGGGCCAGTGATGGACCCAAACAGTCCCTCAAAAAAGATCGTAATTAGAGATAGCAGAAGAATGTGTTATTAGATAAATTATATTTATTTTTAAGTCCCTCAAAAGACATAAATTGCTTCTGCTGATTATAACAATCTTCAATGCGCCTGATACCATGTTGATACCAGGTGACTAGAAATTTATTACCCAGAGTCATGGGTATTAATCTAGAGATAGAGGCGTCTTTGAGGATATTTCTTTTTTTAGACCCATAAATTGTTTAATTTTTTTCCCAGATATAAATTACATGTCTCAGTAGAGGATTGTTTGTTTTCTTTTTAATTAATTTGGAGTCCCATTTATATATAAATTCTTCTGCCATCTCTTCTCCTACCATATGTAAGCCAATTGTAACCCAAGAAGGAACAGTTGTCTCATCAAAAAAAAAGCAATAAAATGTGCTTGTGCAGCTAAATAATATTTTTTAAAATCTGGTAATCTTAACCCTCCCAATTTATAGTCCCAGGTCAATTTTTCCATGGAGATTCTAGATATTTTACCCGACCATAAAAATAGACGAATATGTCCATTGAAGATCTTTAAAAAATTATTCGATAATGGGATAGGTAAAGACCCAAAAAATTACTGAAGTCTTGGCATTATCTTCATTTTTATACAGTTTACCCTACCCATCAGTGTGATGGGAAGGTTTATCCACCTACGTAGGTCCTCCTCGACATTCCGCAGCAAGGGGAGATAATTAAGTTTATAAAGGTCATCTAAATTACGATTAAACTTAATCCTCAGATATTTCATGTCGAATTTAACCCATCTAAACTGAGTGCCATATTGATATTGGGCATAGTCTCCTCTACCTAAAGGTAAAATTTCACTTTTATTCCAATTTATTTTATATCCCGAGACTATACCATAATTGTCCAGCAAGGCCCTATGTCTTACCAAAGAGCCGGCCAGGTCAGCCAAATATATTAAAATGTCATCAGCAAATAAATTTATTTTATATTCTTCCTGGGACACCTTAAACCCCTTTATGTCTGGATCCCATCTAACAGCTTCAGCCAATGGCTCTATTGCCAGAACAAATAGAGCTGGAGATAGTGGGCAACCTTGTCTACTAGATCTATGTAGAGAGAAAACTGGTGAAATCTGCCCGTTCGTAATTATTTTGGCCTTAGACTGATGGTAAAGTGCTCTTATTTAATTTATGAATATTTGGCCTAGACCAAATTTTCCCATTGTTTTAAATAAAAAATCCCATTCAAGTCTATCAAAGGCCTTTTCAGCATCTAAAGCTACTGCTACAGTCGGGTCCACCTTCATCCTAGCTAAATGTAATATAGTCAATAGTCTGCCAATATTATCAGATAATTGTCTATTTTTAATAAATCCTGTTTGATCAGATTTAATCAATTTTGGCATATAGAGAGCTAATCTATTAGCCAATGCCTTTGCTATAATTTTATAGTCCACATTTAAAAGTGAGATAAGTATATAAGATGCAGGTTTTAGCGGATCCTTATCCTTCTTAAAAATTAACGTAATAATTGCTGTTGAAAAGGATTCCGGTAGAGTATGGGTCTCCTCAGCCTGAGTCACAACCCTCATAAAAAGGGGCATTAATTGATCCTTAAATTCTCTATAAAATTCAGGGGGAAAACCATCATCTCCTGACGATTTATTAACCTGTAATAAGCCTAGGGCTCCTTCAACTTCATCCCTAGAAAAGGGGCATTCAATTCTTCCTGATCTTGTTGACTCAATTTGGGAAGTTGTAAATTAGACAAGAAATCATCAATTTTCAGTTAGTCACCTACTGATTCTGATTTATATAGTTCTGAATAGAACGGCTTAAAAGTATCATTTATTTCTTTTGGCTTGTATGAAAGCTTACCTTCCCCTGTTTGAATCGCATTTATTGTTCTGGAGGTTTCTTCCACCCTCAATTGCAAAGATAGTACTTTATGGATTCTCTCTCCTAATTCATAATATTGTTGTTTTGATTTTAGTATCATTTTTCTATTCTATAGGTTTGTTTTGTGTTATACTCTAATTTTTTTATTTATTAATTTTTTATAATTTTCCTCTGTTGTTAAATTCCAACAATCTTTTTCTAATTGTGTTATTTCTTTCTCCAATTCATTTAATTTTGTTACATATTTATTTTTTATACCCTTAACATATCCAATTATCTGTCCTCTTAAGTATGCTTTTAATGTGTCCCATAATAAGAAATTATTGGCAGTAGAGGGTGAGTTCATCTCACAGGACAATTCTATTTGAGCTCTAATAAAACTACAAACTCTGGTCTTTTCAACAGCAAAGGATTAAAGTTCCATCTATATAATGATTTTTGTTTATCAGACATCTCAATTGATAAAATTATAGGTGAATGGTCTGATAGTAGTCCAGCAGCATGTTCTGTTTGAATGATCCTACTTTCTAATTTAGCTGATATTAGAAATAAGTCAATTCTAGAGTAGGAATCATATTGTTTTGAATAGAAAGAGTAGTCTCTTTCCCTGGGATGCTGCCATCTCCAAGCATCTATTATATTCAAGTCCTTCATGAAGGCCAGGGTGGTTTTTGCTGCCCTGACCTTCACAACTTTTTTAACTGATCTATCTAAAATTGGATCCAGACAAAAATTGAAATCCCCTCCAATTAAGATATTTTCATATCGTTGAACAACTTCCAAAAAAATATATTGGATAAATTGCTCGTCGTCATAATTGGGGCATATAAATTCAAAAATGTCCAGGATTCTGAATATATTTGTCAATTGACCATAACAAATCTCCCGGCCGGATCTATGATAGTACCCTCCACCCTCACCGGCAAATTCTTCCCCATCAATACTGCCACTTCTCTGGCTTTAGAATTAAACCAGGACGCTATTACTTGATCAACTCATCCTCTCTTTAATTTGTTATGTTCTGTCACTGTAAGATGAGTTTCTTGAAGAAAGGTAATATCAACAATGATTTTTTTAAAGATATGCCAGGAACTTTTTCCTATTTTGTTGGTTCATTTATCCCATTAACATTAAGGCTTAAAGATTTAATTCATAATTATCAGATTTTATTGATTGATAAATCCTGTCCACAAAAAAAAGTATAAATTAATCCCACTTCTTTGAGTGACTCTGAGATATTTGGTGCCATTCTCAATAGAGTATAGAAAATAGAAAGGAAACGAAGGAGGAAAGAAAATAAAAGAAAAAAAAATTTTAAAAAAAGAAAAAGAAAGGGAGAAAAACCCTCCCAACTGGCGCTCCAAGACCACGGCGCCTTAACCCCTCTTACTGTGGGGTCCGATAAACATCGCACTAAAGATGGACATTCTTTAACATATAACGTAATTAATCTTCTTTCTAAAAAAAGATGAAAAAATTGTCCACTCCCCCAATAACTCCTTAATTAAACATCTGTAAAAACAAATTATATTCCACACCCGTTATTACTAAATATCTAACTTAATCTATAATATTGAAAGTAAATATCATTAATATAGCAATATATCCGAATAAAGAATAGAATTCAAAGAAACTTACTAAACATAACCTAAATATTATAATTTAATACATATCCAGCATACCAAAATTCAAACATATCAAAAGATAACTACATAATCAAAACTATTCATACCAGTTATAACAAAATTAGATGAACTATATACTGTAGTTCCTAAGTAGTATAATTCAAAAACATCCATAATATTTTAAATCATAATAGTCTTCATTCATAGTCATAAATTCAAGATTATAATGTTGTTAAAATTAATCTACATTTTAACATTTTTTATTAATTATTATTGAAAATTGACAACAAAATATATTAAAATAATGTCTATATATCAATATGTATAATAAGAGTCAAACTATTAACCAAGCTAAACAGTATATCAATAATAATAATTTAAAAAAACAAAATGTTAAAAAGGTATTTTATTTTTCTCCTCCCTCCATCCGACAGAGTAATTCTCCGCTTTGCTGGATATAATAAAGAATATTGAAGACCTTTATTCTTTAATAACACCCTTGTTAAGTCAAAGTCTTTCCTTTTTCTTAACAAGGCCACACTAATATCTGGAAAGAAGAATATCTTTCCCCCTTCAAACTCTAGTAGGCTAACTCTGGCCTCTATTGTTGCAGCTCGTAATACTTTTTGTTTATCTTGATACTTCAAAAAGCATATAAGTATAGAGTGCGGCCTTTGCTCTGGAGGTGGTTGGGGGATTAAAGTCCTCTGGGCTCTTTGTATAATTAATTCTTTGTCAAAATGCTTTTTCCCCAGAACTTCGGGGATCCATTCTTGAAAGAAAGTTACTGCATCTCATCCTTCCAATCCCTCTTTTAAACCCACTATTTTGATATTATTTCTTCTGCTATAGTTTTCAAAGGAGTCCAGTTTATCCATTATTTTTACTTTCTCAGTTCTTCAGGAATCTTTTTCTTTTTCCAGGCTTTGTAATCTATTCACAACATCCTTCATATTATTTTCTAAATCCTGGGTTCGCAAATTTAAAGATTCCAAAGTCTGCTTCATTTCCTTAGATTCTTGCACGATAAGGTCTAAATGTCTCTCGAATTTGTCCATCCTACCGGTTAAAGTCTGGACTGCATTGGGCAAGTCATGAATCGCAGCCGCGAGGCCAGCACCCAAGCTGCCGCCATCCCCAGACTCTCCGCAGGCTCAGAGGAACCATCCGACGAGCAGGCCTCACCACCATTGCTCCCGTGTCCCTCAACTCCAAACGTTCCCGGGAGTGCAAGGTCGGCAGCAATAACACCAGTAGGATTTCCACGATTTTTCCTTTTAACCATTGCCTTTATTAAAGTTATATGAGAAACTTATAAACCGGTTGTAAAGAAGTTTTTGTAGGAGTTACTCAGGGAAGCTCCCGATCAATGGCACGACATCACGTGACCTGGTTGGGCCATTTCTTGTTTACAGACAACATTGTGCAGTTTCATGAGGGCTTGCTTATAATCGACTGCTGGTGGTATGTAAACTGCGGTCAGGATCTTGGATGAGAACTCTCGAGGCAAATAGAATGGTCTACATCTAATCGTTAGTCATTCTACTTCAGAGGAACAAGACGTCGACATAACCCCAATGTCTGTGCACCAGTGAGAATTGACTAAAAAATGTACTCCACCACCCTTTTCCTTATCAGAATTTGCAGTTTGATCTATTCTGGCAATCGTAAAACCTTCTGGTCACCTAGCTGCATCCAGTATATTCACCGTTAACCAAGTCCGAGTGCAACTAACAATTGAGATCAGCCTCATCTGCCTCTGATACAGCAGCCTTGCCCTGAGGTCGTCATTCTTATTTTCAAGTGATTGTACATTCGCCAACAATATGCTCAGAAGAGGAGGCCTCAATTACGCCTAGCTTCAGCCTGGTTTGAATCCCGCCTCTCCGGCCGCATTTTCGGCCCTGGCCGTGGCATTGTCCACATTTAACCATCGAACGTGAGATTGGAAGATCACTGATGTAGTTTCATAGCCTGTTAAGAAGAAACTTACATGCTGCGGATTGCAGTGTGAAAGTAGTATATTTAAGAGGAAAACTGGTACAATTTCCTGCAGCCCACAGAGAGTCGCCGATATACACTAGTGCCATCTTGTCACCAAGGATTCATTTGTCACAGATAAGTTGTAAAATGCAGGGCCCCAGCCTGAAGAAACAGCTATTCTGAAATTGAGTTAATTTTCAAAAAGTGATTATGAACATGCAAAGACATGCCAGGTTATGGCAAATTGTCCTGTGATTAGGCTAGTGTGTTGCTGGACAGTGCAGCTCGTTGGGCTGGGAGTGTCTGTTCTGCTCTGTATCGTGGAATAAACAAAATGGCTAACAGAAGGAAGTCCATGTGTTGAAACACAAAAGAATGAAGAGGGAGCACAACCAAAGTGGCATAGATGTTGGTAAAGAAATGCTCTGTATATGGGAAAAGGTCTTTGTGCTATGGACTGGAAAGTATTTTCTACAAACGTGATTCTACAAAACAAAATGATGTTCTGTAACATCATTACAACATAATGAAGTGCTTTTTGAAATCCATGATTCAGATAAGCTGGGCGGAGGAGTGTTAGATTCAGAGTACCTTGTCCCAAAAGAGGTGCATCGTGTTGAAGTAGCTATAATATATAATTACCTGAAGTAGTAATGTATTCTAAATGTTGGTACAAGGGAAACCAGTGACATTTTAACTTGTCTTGGGAGCAACACATAATATCTACTAAAGCAAGCCATTAGTCTCCAAGCGTGGTTATTAAAATTAATCTATCATGTACTGTCACAAATCAACTAGGTACATGCTGTCGATGGGCAAGAGCACAGATCGTGAGATTGAGAGATGTTCTAAGTAGCAGAAGAGGTGAACCCAAAGAATCAAGTGAGTTAGGGCTTGCATTTTGTCACATTAAGGTTGAAAGATGCTACATGTATAGTTGGTTACACTGCAATCAAGTGGATGGGGCTGATAAAGATGGTGGCAGGATCCTGGAAACAGCAAAAATAAACATTGCCACCACGTATATACCAAAGAACTGTTACTGAGATCTGCTATGGCAGAACATAGCAGTGACTCAACACCAGCCATACACCAGATCCCAAGGGTTCATGACAGAGGAGAGCCAGATTGGGGGAACAGACATAAGGACAAGTCTGAAAGAATACTCTATCAAAGTAAATATCTGAATAACTTTATGCCAAAATGCACAGAGAATAAAATAGAAGTAGAAAGTGTGGAAAATATTCAGCAGATCAAGCAACATCAGATGAATGAGAAAGAAACTTACCATTTCAGGATGATGGCCCATTGTAACAACAGTTATTTTGGATGCTTGTTCTTTCACCTAATATTTCAAAGAATGTCAGATCTGGTTAACTGCTCTTTACACACACACACCGTAACAATGTTTAGGGAGAAGCATCCAGAAGATTTTGCCCTACAATGGAGATGTTTATTTGACTCTTGGAGGCATATAGAAAACAATACCATCTCCTTGTAAATGCATTTGCTTAACAAATTACTTGTTGGCTGTCTTGTGTAGAGAAAGACACTATGTCCTGGGAATGTGTCAGCAATTTGAGAAGGCAAAATGTTGCAAAGTGAACGTTTTGAAAGGAAAAAAATAAGCAATGGTCTCACAATTGACATTATCTTTTCCATTTTAGGGTGCTCCTGGGCCTGTTGGTCGAGATGGGACTCCTGGAGCTAAAGGCATAAAGGTAACAAGAATTGAAGCTACTGTATGTGCCCCAATAAATTGCCAGTATGTTAGATTGGTCCTTTATTTGCAATGAAAGTAACCTTGAAGCTTCTGGTTTGTGCTCATTGACAAGTCAGGTCAGATGCTCTAAATGCAGGATACACTTTTCTGTTCCTGGCTTTCAGAAAACATCATGGCACTGGCTCATCACTGAGTGCGAAGAATGGCTCAAGATTGTTTTCATGTGATTGATATGAACTAAAGTCAACAGGTGTTCATTTTAATGCAAGTTCCTTTTAACAATGACCAAATAATCTCACCGACACTGAAAATTATCATTATAGGCAATAAATCTTATTTCTGCTGGTTCTGTTTGTTGTTACAGATATTAAAGATATACAAATTATTTTTCCACTTTTCACACACCTCACTCTTTCTTAACTCCAATCTTTCGTTCCGGTCCTCCTTTCATTTTTTATAGATGACTTGACATTGACTCCAATGTAAATATCATAACCCTTCAACCTCAGTGGTATAGGAGAGACGCACATCACCTTCCTGGAAAGCAAAGAAGAAATCAGCTCATACTTTCAGAAATACAATTAAGGATGCCATCATGGGAAAATGCCAGTCTTTGCCCTGCTGCAGCAAATTATATTTTATTATTGGAAGGGAAACAGAATATATTTGTAGAGGATTGAGGCAGCCTCTTCCGTAATGTCAAAAAGGTGATATTAAGATTCTTTGCTGGCCTTCCAATGGCTCCCTCTACTCATTTTATGATCCCATCAATGTTCTTTTCATGACTGAGTCATTGCAGAGATTTTGATATGCTCAGACCCACCCATCAACACCCGCTGCTAATTGCTGGTCATTTGATGCCATCAAACACATATTTAACTGATTTCTATAGTGTGCTAGTACTTGGTAATTCCTCCTTGGCGACTGTCTTCCTCCAAAATATCATGTGATACAGGATTCTGGTGACCTGAAGACCTGAGAAGATGGAGGAAAAAAAGATCAAGGATAGATAAGTGTGTTCACTCTGCTTGGGTCTTTGATCTCCAGGACATTATTAGGGAAAGAAGCTAGGAACATTTCTCAAGGCATTGATTTTCTGTCTCATTGTGTCCTGTTTATTCTTACAGCCAGAGATGTTGCTGGTAAGATCATGACTGTTGAAATGATAAGGAGAGATGTGGTGCACATGTGGTGTGACAGATATGTTGAGAAGATCAGATGATGCTGGATAGAAAGAGATAAAAATAAGACTAAATTTAAACTGTACGTAGAATTTGAAGTGAGGGACAAGTAGAGTTCAGTGGAATCGGAAAAAGAGTGCTATGAATAGGTAATGGATTTTGACCAATAAGCGTATGACAAGATTGTTGAGTGTATATGAAGCAGAGATGATAGGTTCTTGATTGGACATTGCATCAAAAGTTACAGAGAGAAGGCCTGGAAATGGGGTTGAGGAAGGGGGAAAAAAGGATCAGCCATGATTGAATGGCAGAGCGGACTCGATGGGCCAAATGGCCTAATTCTGCTCTTATGTCTTATAGTCTAAGAAGTGAGTTAATATGCTGCAATGAACGGTGAGTTTGATAGAATGAGAAAATCTGTAACAGTTTGTTAGGTGATTAAAGCAAGGGAATTGTTAGAAATGTTTAGGGGTTTCTTTTGTGTTACTGCTAAGGCTAATAAAATGGCTTCCCTGTACTGTTAACTGCTGAAACAGTGGTTAACGGTAGCAGCTTGTTTGGGTTATAATTACTGATAACGAGAATTGTATTCATTTGCTAACCAATTGGGATAGATGTTATTCTTTCTTGTGTGTCTGAAAGCTATTGTTTTCGCGAACT
Source organism: Mobula birostris (assembly GCF_030028105.1). Lineage (NCBI taxonomy): Eukaryota > Metazoa > Chordata > Chondrichthyes > Myliobatiformes > Myliobatidae > Mobula > Mobula birostris. The sequence goes on along the minus strand of NC_092370.1, from coordinate 100,753,805 downwards.
TTGGGCAGAAGTCGCGACAGAGAGAGGAGACGCGATGCCATAAGCTGGGCGACGGAATGGACCCCGAGCAGAAGTCCGAGGCCCAGGGTTTTCGGCGAGGAGAGGAGACGGGGACAGACTCATGTGAAGCATTTGGTCGACCGCCAAGGGTGGTCCCATTCGAGAGTTGGCGGAGTACGGAGGACATCGACTGGAGGAAAGGGAGACCCGGCTCTGTAAGAGCTCCAACGAATTTTTTGTGCACAGAACTGATAGAGTTACTGGCTTAGTGCCTTTATCGTATTTGTTTCTACTAACCTATCACCAAGAAATACTTATAAAGTGCAATTATTTAATTGCATATGGTGCACTGTCTGTTATTTGGCCTGGTGGGGTACATCACACAGCATCTACACCAACTTGATTACCCAGTTTGGTGGGGCCAAAGGCTGCTCCCCCGAGACGAAAGCGAGCTGAGTGAGCCTGAGGCTTACCAGGAGGCGACAAATGCTATCAAAAAATTGAGTGAATTTCTCTGAAAAGGTAAGTAATTAGGAGTGATAAATTTGTCTTTTATTTGCAGCTCTAACTATGAACAACACTCTTGACTGACACCTCCACAGGCTGAGTTGCATTGACTTCTGTGAACCAAAAATGCAATACAGTGAAGTGTCATTACACTCATTTGGATTTTCCTCCATGGATCAAAGGGGAACTTGCCTCCAGTGTTTTCCTTTCTCCTTGGGCACGAACATCACTTGGAAAAGCCAAAATTCATTGGCTGTTCCCACTGTTGTAGAAAAAGTGATGGAGGAATTTACACCTCAATCCAGATTAACTCACTTTGCCCTTTCAACTTCTGTAAACTGTTGCCTTCTCTTTTCCCTCACCTCCGGTAGAACATCAGAGAATATTGGAGCAGCTGTTCTACTCATTCCAGTGCTAAAATATATCTTCCAATTGTCTGTACCAGTTTAAAAGCAATTTAAACACAGGAAATGTAGCGGGGAGTGAGGTCGACTCCTGATTTGTGTTGGGAATCACAGTGGAAACTGTGCGTCTGGTGATGGGAAGGCAAATTGATAGGCCCCATTCAGACTGCCTATGAAATAGAATGATCCACCAATACCATCAACAAATTTAAAACTGATCAATCCTGCTGGGATACAAGATATTAAATGTTCGCACAAATCCTTATGATTTTATGTTTTCTACGTAGAGTGAAGCTGGAATACCAGGCCGAATGGGGGAAGCTGGAGTTCGTGGTTTACCTGTAAGTATTTTCAGCTGCAATATAAAAAAAATCCCTGGGGCAAAATCTAAAAATTTTATTTACATCACAAAAACAATTTCCTGTATAAGTCTCTGGTTTCCCTAGAACCAATAGCTGCACCTATGAACCAATTAATTCTCTGAAACATGTTTACAATATATTTGAGGGAGATGATTAAATATATGTTGATCACTGAAATTTTAGAAAACTGCATAATTATGATAAGTAATTGAAGGGATGTGACCATTTCTAAGTTACAGGCAGTTAAAAATACTGAAAATGTTGTTTGAATTTTAAGAGCAACTTTTTCCTTCCAAATTTCCTGCAAAACATAAGCGTTAATAGTGACTTCACAAATCACAGGACTTGAAGTTCAGCAATGAATGGTGCAGTATAATTGTTCATTGCCAGATTATTAGTTGCAGGATAACACTGATAGTTATCACCCTATAACCATTAGGCTCCTGAACCGATGTAGATAACTTCATTCACTAATACTCTGAACTGATTCTACAATCTACAGACTCATTTTCAAGGGCATTGTAACGCATTCTCAGTATTATTTGTACTTACATAGTTTGTCTTTCTTTTGCACATTGGTTGTTTATCAGTCTTTGTTAATGCATAGTTTTTCATTAAATCCTATGGTATTTTTCTCCTTTATATGCCTGCAACAAAATGAATCTCAAGATAGCATATGGTGACATATACATACATCTATAATAAAATTACTTCTAACTTTTGAACTTTGATTACATTAGTTTATCAGGGGGGATAGTTGGTAACATCTAGTATGTTTTTTCTAAGGGTTTACATGGATCACCAGGACAAAAAGGACCCACTGGGGAAAAGGTAATTGGTTAACTTTTTCACTGTGAGAAATAACATAAAGGTTGTTCTAATATAATTTCCCAAAAATATTTACAGCCCCGGAGTAAGGAACAACAAAATAACAAACCTTTCAGATTTTTGAGAAATCAAAAACAAAAGTTCTGAATCTGGCAATGTGCCCAGAATATTCCAGGAACATCTGGTACAAAACTGGTGCAAACAACCATTTCTGACGAGAGATAGAGAAGAGTTTTGACACTTAATATTGGCACTGGGAGGCCCAATGTAAATGTTGTTTCATGTGGGCATATGAGGCTAAAATGTAGAATTGTTAGAAAAAGCATGAAACGATGTATATTGTGCCCTAACATCCAGAAAGTGAGTATACATGTGATCCAGGCCAAGACCGGGTATAAAATTGTCTTGGTGGGAGATGGCCATGGAAGGTTGCTATTCAGATGGGAAGTGTGTATTGAGTGAAAGCGAAAACTGCAAACATACTTTGATAATAAATGTACTTTGAACCTTGCACCTTGATGAGCAGCAGGAATCGATGCCAGGTTCTTTACTGTCCCTGTGAGGAAGAAAGGCAAGGATGGCGAGGTTAATGTGACGAGAGGCCGAGGCCAAGATGGAAAGGAGCCAAATGCTGGAATATATGAGACGAGAATCGAGAGACAATTTTGAGACTGAGACAAGAATGGGGTTCTTGACTAGATGCTAGACAAGAACCTGACCAGGCTAGATGAGAATCCAAACGAGACAGAAATCCTCAATGCAATCCTGGACTGAACCAAAGTTGAGCTGACGACTGAGCTCCAAACCTATGTCCAGGTGCTCTTTAAATGTCCTAATCTTAGTGCCAAAGCATGGCTGCCAAATTAGCAGAGCAGGCCAGAATCTTTAAAAGGACCGTGCCAGCTGTACATACTGTGGAGAACTGGAGCATCTAAACCCTGGAGGCTGGCACGGTCAGGTGCATACTGGAACGTCGGGTGACAGGAGTGTTTTAAATTCAGTCAAGAAGGAAAAGGAAGCATGTGTAATGTTTAGGAAGCTGAAATCAGAAAAGGGAATGTGAAGAAGAAGAGAAAGAATTAAAAATAAAACAATTAAGAGGGCCTGCAGAGAGAGGAAGTGGGTAAGATACTAAATTAGTATGTTGCATCAGATGGACATTGGGGATGGTGAGATCAGAAAGGTGTATGATAAAATTATGTTAAGTGAATGTTGATGACAAGAAAGAGGAGCCGTTGAGCCTCCTAAAGAAAATGAGAGTAGATCATTCACCAGGGCCTGGCGGGATCTATTTAGATTGTTGAGAGATCCAAGAAGGGAAATTACTGGGGCTTAAACGGATCTTTATATTCTTGTTAGCCACAGGTGAGGATTCTGAGGACAGGAGAATAGTCAATGTTGTTCCTTGGTTTAAGAAGTGCAGTAGAGACAAACCAGGAAATTATAGGCCAGGGAGCTTTACTTCAGTGAGAGGGAAATTATTGGCAAAGAAATTATTTACTCACATCTAGAAAGCCTTTGACTTTTCAGATATCGCCAGCATGGTTTTGTGCACGGGAGGTCACGTCATACAAACTTGACTGAGGTTTTTGAGGAGATGATAAAGATGTTTGAGAGAATGGCAGTGAATATTGTCTGCATGGATTTTAGCAAAGGATTTGGCACAGCTCCTTATGGTAAGCTGGGAGCCAGAGGATTAAGGCATATGAAATTTATGAAGAATTGGTAGATGGAATTCAAAAATGAAAGAAAGAGGGTAACGGTGGAGGGGTGTTATTCTGACCGGAGACCTGTGATCACCAGTGTTCTTCAGGGATCAGGGCTGGAACATTTGATTTGGTTATTTTTATATATTTATTTAAAATATACCACCTATTTTATACCAAAAATATTGGTGGGTTGATTTTAAGTTTGCAGATGAGACGAAAATTGGCAGAGTTGTGGATAATGAGGAAGGTTGTCAAAAGATAGAACAGGATATAGGTCATTTGGAAATGTGGCTGGTATAATTTAATCTGGAAAAATGTGTTGTGTTGCACTTTGGGAGATCAATCCGAAGAGGAACGTGTAGAGTAAATGGCAAAACCCTTGGATGTATTAATGTATAGAGTGATCTAGAGTTTCCTGAAAGTGGCAATGCAATTAAACAGGGGGGTAAAGAAGGTGCATGATACACATCTGTCATTGGTCAGGGCATTGAGTATTAAAGTTGGGAAGTCAAGTGGCAGGTTCATAAAACTTCGGTTCAGCCACATTTGGAGAAATGTGTGCAGATCTGGACAGCACATTACACAAAAGATGAGGAGGCTTTGGAGGAGGTGCAGAAAGGGTTCACTAGAAGAGATACACTCAAAAACTTCTATAGGTGTACTGTGGAGAGCATTCTGACAGGCTGATTAGATTTACAATGTTCCTAAATGGACATTGAATCTTTGGACACCACCTCACTTTTTAAAAAATATACAGTATTCTGTTTTTTCACTTCTTTAAAATCCATTCAATATACGTAATTGATTTACTTGTTTATTTATTATTATTTTTCTCTCTCTGCTAGATTATGTGTTGCATTGAACTGCTGCTGCTAAGTTAACAAATTTCACATCACATGCTGGTGATAATAAACCTGATTCTTATTCTAAGATGCTTGGATTGGAGAATTTTACCTATAAGGAGAGTTTGAACAAAGTTGGATTGTCCTCTCTGGAATGTCAGGGGCTAAGGGCCAACCTGATTGAAGTAAATAATACTATGAGAGGCGTAAATAGGGAAGATAGTTGGAGTCATTTTCCCAAGGTGGAAATGTCAATTACTAGAGGGCATAGTTTTAAGGTGAGGTGAGGAGGGGAAAGTTTAAGGGAGAATAATAAAGCAAGCTCTTTTTTTTACAGGGATTGCTAGCTGCCTGGAAAGCACTGTCAGGAGAGGGGGTTGAAGCAGGTACAATAGCAATGTTTAAAAAGCTTCAGACAGTCACATGACCAGACAAGGAATAGTGCATTATAGATCACTTGCAGGCAAATGAGGCAGATATGCAGTTTAAATTGGCACCATGGCTTGCACAGATAGGGGCCTAATAAATTTACGTGTGTGTGTATATATAATAGTATAGTACTGTGTAAAAGTCTTAAGCATGTGAAATAATTCTTTAAGGTAACGATGCTTTCAGAAATAATTAAATGAAAAGTTTCTAAGTATCAACAAATATTGTTATGTAGAGCAGTAAACAGTAAAAATCTATAGCTAATCAATACTTGGTGTCACTACCCTTTGCATTTAAGACTGCATCCATTCTCTTAGATACATTATTATGCAGTTTTATAAGAAAATCAGTTGGTAGATTGTTCCAAGCATCTTGAATAATCATCACAGTTCTTCTGCAGACTTTGGCTATCTTGTTTGCTTCTGTCTTTCCAGGTAATCCTGCCTCAATGATGGTGCGATCAGGTATCTGTGGAGGCCACAGCATCTGAAACCGTATAACAAAAATTAGGGTGCCTAAGACTTTTGCATGATGATATATACAAACACCACCACAAATTTGAAAGGGATTTGTAGTATAGTGGATAGTGTAGAAGGTTATCTAAGGTTTAAACAAGACTTAGATGAACTGGGAAAGTGGAGAAGGTGATTGCTGATTGAATTTAACTGAAGTAGTGCAAAGTGTTGTATTTTGGGAAGCCAAACGGACTGGTGAGTTAATAACAGGAAACAAAGAACTAGAAGAAATATTGAATCAATTTTTTGCAACAGTCTTCACAGTGGAGGACACTGAAAATACGCAAGATAAAATATGGGCTAATTTCAAATAGTACTGAGTAAAGTAGAAGTTCTTGTCACCAGGGGTTTTGGCCTTTATTGCAAAGGGGTTGAAATTTAAGAAGAGGGAAGTTTTGGTACAGTTGCACAGGGTTTTGGTAAAGCCATCCCTGGAATACTGTGTTCCTGTTTGGTCCCCTGAAAACAAACAATTTAGTAGCATTGGAGGCAAATCAAAGGAGATTCTCCAGGCTAATTTATGGAATGAAAAGTTGCTCTCTTTAGAGAGGCTTGACAGTTTCTGCCTTTACTCCTCAGAGTTTCTAACAATGAAGGGTGACCTTATTCAGGCATTTAAGACCCTAAGGGGGTTTGACAGGGCGGATGTTATTTGAAAGATTGAGGAATTGAGGATTATGAGGAACTGACAAAGAAGTAGAGTTGAGACTGGCATTGATCAGCCTTGATCACATTGAATGGCAGGGCAGGCTTGAGGGCTTTGGAGAACTACTGCTGCTACCATTGCTATTGTTTCTTTGTATTCTTGTGTTATCTTTAATGTCTTTAAAGTTACTGTTGCCTAATTTCAGGGTGATATTGGTGAGATGGGACTGATGGGTCCTCCTGGAATTCCAGGGCAGCCTGTAAGTAACAAATGATTTCCATCTAGACACTTGTGTAGCCTTTGTGACATTGATGTTCAAATACGTTTTTCTCATTTGTGTTCAGGCAACATTTTCCACAACTTAAAAAGTTTTACTTTATTGCCACTTAGCTCCTGCAAATAAGCTTTTATGAGGTGTCTTCCAATCAGTAAAAAAAAAGATAGAAAAAGAAAGGGAATGCCTTTGATTTTGTGGGAGAAATTACAGTATTTCTCTGCACTTTTGCTAATAATTCTCAGCAACTGAGGGATTTCCTTATGAGCATTGATGGTCAAATCTGTAAGCAAGTGTTGGCAACAGTTCTGCTGACCACACTCCAATGTTGTGGAAGTCCCCAATACGAATGCTGAACACCTGTGCCAGTGTTCCCCATTCATTCATGAGAGGAAAACTCCTGTAAGAAACCAAGACAAGTCATATACTTCCGGAATTTTTAATTTATTTTAGCTTATTAAAGTCTTTCAGGTATTTCAAATATTTAATATTTTTTACTATTTTACTATTTTTAAAGCCATTTAATATTTTATAAATCATTTATCTTAAAAAAAATCCTATTGTTTTTTATAGTCTAAACAGGGAAATTCCTAGATTTTTTTAAACATCCTTTGCTGTCCGTTAAGACAGTACAGATAGCATTCAAAGATTTCTTTCTACAACCAAAAGTCTTGATATGATTTTTTGAACCTTGGCTTCAGCTCAAAGTCATTTTGTAGCGAGATCAGTCTTCCCCCATCCTTCCTGTTAATTCCTCTCTGCAAGTGTTCTGGAATTTGGATCAAGAGAAGATCCTGAAATCTCTTTGACCGAGACTTTGTCCAGCTTGTCCAGGTGGGCACAGTATACTTAAAGATCATCATCTAGTATTCTCTCTTTCTCTTCCTGATGGCCAATGTTGCACTTAAATAGGGTTAACTTGGACAGAATTGTAGAAACAACTGATTTGACTTTGATAAGCTTCAAATCATTCCCTTGCATTTGAAAATTGAGTTCATTAAACTTCACAATTATGACATATAAGCAATGTCAAGCTAATATTCTTAAGCTGATTACTGAATAAAGTAGTCGAGTCTTCAAACAATTTTATTATAGTTTCAAGAAGCATATAAAAGTGTCTCAGACTGTTTCCTTTTGAGAACCAGCTGACTTCTGTTTGCAAAAGCATGCATCAAACTGTTCATCATTCTTAATACAAAGCTCTTGAAATAGTCAAGAATTGAGCACATGACACGATTATATTTACTGCTGTAATAACAGTACTTAATGACTTGTGCAGCCAATCACAGGTTTTTTGTGACAAGATGTTGTCTGTGAATTACACAGTGAATGGTAAATATATTAGGTACAGTTTTTTTCAAGAAAGTTATGACCCTTCAGTGGCATCCTGTCATCTGGCACCCAGAGCCCCATCTGTTACACATGCAAGAATGTTGGTGAGCAGAATGTTCTTCTCTGAAAAATTGCACAAAAACCTGAAATATTGACTCTCACTTTGTATCTGTTTCTCGTTCCCTTGCCAATAACAACTTTTGAACCATGCTTTTATCTTTCCTGAAGCGAACATGACCAAGAAGCAAAGATTCATTGCCTGGCAAAGCTGACTCATCTGACTGCAGAGTAAATTCTGTTGTCCTAAACATGTTGCATAATGTATCTTCCATCTTCTCAGACATTTCATTTATTTTCCTTTGAACAGAGTTGTCACTGAGAAGAATCTCTTTTAGATATTTAGTCTGGTTCCTTGCGCAACACCATACTCAGAACGTCCTTTACTGCTGGTAGAATTAGTTCTTCTTCAATTGTTTGGGGCTTTCCAGATTTAGCAAGGAGCAATGAAATAATATATGAAGCACACAAACCATCACTGTTTTGGTTTGAAATGTTGTCTGTTTCTGAAGTTATTCACAAAGTGACTAAAGATAAACCAAGTTCTTGTTTGCTTTATCAGTGCATGTACTCTCTTCAAGTGTTCAAGGAAAGCAAATGATTTAATTGCCTCATTTGAAAAAAATCTTTTCACGCAAAAGACACATTGGGTGCGGTTGCTTGCTTGATGCTGGTATAAATCTGTGTTTAATTTCAGAAGATATCAAAGCTCTTTCCTGATTTTACAAGTAGATGAAAGGAAAAGGTTTATCGGACAAATGCAGACAAGTGGAACTAGACATCTTGGATGGATGAGTTGGGCCAAAGTGCCTGTTTCCACGTTGCAGTACTCTGTGAGTCTACATTTATGATATGGAACTAGCAACACAGAGTTCATTGACTTAAATTCCACCAGCTTTTGGTTTCACTTCAAGAATCTGGTAACAGTTGGGACAATTCTTCCTGCTCTCTCAGGAGCCTCTGGCTTATATGTGATTCCAATTTTGAATTAAGTGATTGGATTCTTCATACACATGATATTGATACTCATTGATCACTTATAATATTTTTATATATTAAGTTTGTCATGATAATTTAATGAAGGTTTTTATTCCCAAGGGTAACCCAGGAACACCAGGACAAAGAGGACCTCAAGGACAACATGGCCCTCCTGTAAGTACAGCAATTGCCATTCCATGGTTAGTGTTTTGCCGTTGTTCCATGAGTACAGACTGAGATGAAAAAAGTACACTATTATTATCCCGGTACAATGGACAGAATACTTACCAGAGATTGAATTTTTAGTGTTAATTTGCCCTTTTTAGACTGTCCTAAAGGGATCAGATCTCGGAGTTATTCTAGCCAGGTCAGTGACAGATAAGCGATGTTTGGTCTAAGAAATTGGAGCAGGGGGAGTCCACTTGGCGAATTGATCCTGCTCTGCCATTCAGTGATCTGGCAGTGAACTCAGGATTACCTATCAGCCTTTTCTCCATGACCCTTGGTTCCCCTGCTGTACAAATATGTACTTAACTGTGCCTTAAATGTATTTAATGAGGCAGCCTCTATTGCTTCCATGGGCTGAGAATTACCCAGAAGAACTATGCTCTGGGAAAGCAGCTTCTCCTCATCTCCATCCTAAATTTCCCTGAATCTTCAGGTCACATCCCTTAGTTCTAACTTATAATCAGTAACTTATTCTGGAAACTCAAGACACAGGGCAGCGGGACAAATAATGCTTGGCCTTGATACCTCCATGTGCACCCCAGCTTTTGATAATAGTTTTACCAAAAAAAAGCAGCAATTAATCAAGGTGAGACAGATCATATATCAATGAGCCAGTCTTCATCTAAAGTGGCCATGTTTACGGTGTGGCTATCTATCTTACACCATCTACACTGTGTCAGGCCAAGAGCTGGAATGCTCTGTGATGATAACGTGTGAATTTATTTGTTATACTAGTTGTGTAAACTACTGATACAAAGAGGCAAGAAAAGTGAAATATTTTATCTGATCTAAGATTATATAATTCTGTTTTTACAGTTTCAAAGATCTTGTGTGCATCAAGTTACCTTACCCTATTTTCCATTTTTTAGACCTGCTAACATTTCGTGATAATGTTGGCTATATGGAGAGATACAGATGATTACTGACTGTGATATGGATAAGCAGAAACCTGATGACAGTGAGATCTGAAATTAAGCATTTACAAACCTGGCGTTTATTTTCTTTGGTGAAATAAGTCCGGTAAAATATATTTCATAGCATCTACTAATGAGAACTCTTATCAAAAATAGTTGAACTAATAACGGGCATAAAATATCTCCAAAAATGTGTAAACTGTTCAAATTCTCAGCTTTATTCTCTCATCCTCTAATTAGTTTTTTTTCTAAGGGGGCAGAAGAAAGATGGACTATCCACATTTATACTCTTGTCCTTCTACGAAAGTGAAGTACAATGCATGATAACATGTTGCAAACTGCATGGTATGGAAAATGTAATGCGGCAACGGGTAGTCAAACTGCCCAACACATCACAGGCACCAGCCTACCTGCCACCAAGGACATGTATACAGATAGGTGCTGGAAGAGGGCCAGTAAGATCATGAAGGATCACACCCTCTCTCCTCATTGACTTTTTATCCCATTCCTATCACATAGAATACACACCAGGACCACCAGAATCAAAAACAGTTACTTTCCCAACCAGAAACCTCCACCCACTAACCCACCCTTCCACACCCCCCACCACCACTACTTTATCATTTCCTGTCACAGTTACCTTATGTACTCCTGTGCCTAGAATCACTTTATGGACATTCAATCAATCTATGTATACAAGCTATCTAATATAATTATATTTATTGTTCTTTTAAAACTATTGTGTCTTTATCTTTTGTGGTTTTCTTTTTCTGTTTTTTGTGCTGCATCGGATCCAGAGTAACAGTTATTTCTTTCTCCTTTACACTTGCATCTTGGACATTAAGCAATCTTGTATCTTGAATCTTGTTTGGTTAAGTCAAGCATTTTAAATAACAGACTGTTAAAATGTTAAATAAATTACTGCAAGGAACGTACATTTAAATAGCAACCCTCAATCTTTCCAAATTCCCTTTGGTGTTTGCAGTCAATTAAGTACTTTAGAAATGTAGTTGCTGTGATTACATACCAAATCAAAACAGCACTTAGCAAGATTTTGCAAATAGTTTTGAGGTAAGTTTGATGGAGGTATAGATATTGTTGAGAACTACTTTCATTTTCTTTGACTGTGTATTGGAATTGGTTTAGTATTGTCACATGTACCAACATACAGTGAAAAGCTTGTCTTACATACTGTTTATGTAGATCAAAGTGCATTGAAATAGAAGAAGGTAAAACAATAACTGCACAGAATAAAGTATAAGAGCTACACAGAAAGTGCAGTGCAGGTAAACAATAAAGTGCAAGATCATAATGCAGTACAAACGTAGATTGTGAGACATAAGTCCATTGTATTGTATAGGAGGTCTGTTCAAGAGTCTGATAACATTAGGATAGAAGCTGACCTTGATCCTGGTAGTATGTGTTTTCAGGCTTTTATATCTGCTGCCTGATGGGAGAGGGGAGAAGCGAGAATGCCCAGGGTGGGAGGGGTTTTTGATTATGCTGGCTGCTTTACTGAGGCAGCGAGAAGTGGAGACAGAATCCGCAGTTGAGTGTTCACGGCTGTCTGAAGTTTCTTGTGGTCACATATATTCTTTATCCGGAAGTTAAGACAGAGGTAAAATATCAGTTCTGATCTTGTAGAGTGGTGGACTGTTTACTAACTGCTCAGAAGTAAGAAACATTTGATTGCAGTACTGATTTTGTCTAAGCCTAAATTATGCTCAAATTATTAAAATAAGATGTACAGTATGTTTGCAATCAACTGACTTAAAGCCAAAGGTGACTATTAATGTTAACAGTAGTTACTCACATGGGTAAAGGAGAATGCAGTGGTACAACGTTGTGAAGTGTTATTAACACAGTCAGAAGCTCAACTGATCGACTCAACAGTCTGAAACAGGGTTAAACCCAAGTTCCTAAGAACATAAGCTATTGCAACAGAATGGACAAGTGTAAATTAAATCCAGTCTGAGTTACTTTGAATAATTCATCATAGTTCTCTGTACAAATTAGATTTTGGTAACGCTCATCTGATGAAGAGGAAAATAGTATTCTGGTGAAATTTAAGGGTGAACAAAGGGAATTATCCCTGTAAGGGGATAAAATGTTAGCCAGCTTTAGGAGAGATTTAAATTATATCTAAACTTTTCTGAATGCTGTAATGGCAGAGGATTAAAAGTGCTGGAGGCAACAAAGGTGAAGCAAACATTAAATTCAACAACCAGGAGCAACTATCGCTGATTTGAAAGTACACATCCTTGGGCTTACAGAGATCTTGATGTGTGGCCAGGAAATATGAATATCTGCTTAATCACAGAAGGAACGTTCACAGCAAGTTGACCTTGAGTCATTTTAGGATACAGTCTCCAGTTACTAGTATTGATATAAACAACTTACATTTATATTTTGTATAGCACCTTCAATTACATAATAGAAAAAAAAAGGAGCTCCTGTAGATTATTTCATTAAATTACTTGAGGCTCTGGATTAGTTTTACCCTACTGATGATGTGTTGTTATAATAGTAATCCTGCTCAGTATGAGAGGAACTATAGGTTTGGATACTTGGTATGTCTTGGCTGAGGAGGCAAGGGTGTGAAGCTACCATCTGGGGGATTCTGACTGAATGGTTTTAAATCAGAATCCTCCCGAAACATTATAAATCAATGTATCAATCAAAGAAGAATGGATGTCTTCAATTAGCATTAGTGTTAATTAAGACCATCCAGGTAAGGAATTGAATTGTATTGACTTTATTTCTTACATCCTTTACCTAGATGAGCAGTAAAAACCTTTACATTACGTCTCCGTCTAAATGTGCAATGTACAATCATAGTAATTTATAATAATTTTTATTAAATAGAATGGTCAATCTAATATAGAAATACACTCAAATCAGCATGAATCAATCAGTCTGATGACCTGGTGGAAGAAGCTGTCCCGGAGCCTGTTGGTCCTGGCTTTTATGCTGTGGTACCGTTTCCCAGATGGTAGCAGCTGGAATGCATTGTGGTTGGGGTGACTCGGATCCCCAGTGATCCTACAGGCCCTTTTTACACCTGTCTTTGTTAATGTCCTGAATCATGGGAAGTTCACAACTACAGATGCGCTGGGCTGTCTACACCACTCTCTGCAGAGTCCTGCGATTAAGGGAGGTACAATTTCCATACCAGGCAGTGATGCAGCCAGTCAGGATGCTCTCAGTTGTGCCGCTGTAGAAAGTTCTTAGGATTTGGGGGCCCATACCAAACTTCCTCAACCATCTGAGGTGAAAGAGGCGCTGTTGTGTCTTTTTCACCGCACAGCTGGGTGTGTACAGACCACGTGAGGTGCTTGGTGATGTGGATGCCAAGGAACTTAAAGCTGTTTACCCTCTCAACCCCAGATCCATTGATGTCAATAGGGGTTAGCCCGTCTCCATTCCTCCTGTAATCCACAACCAGCTCCTTTGTTTTCGCAGCATTGAGGAAGATGTTGTTTTCTTAACACCACTGTGTCAGAGAGATGACTTCTTCCCTGTAGGCCACTTCATTATTGTTTGAGATAAGGCCAATCAATGTAGTGTTATCGGCAACACTGCCTTCCTTTAAAACCTACAGAATCTATTCCGTAACTCACTTAAGTTTACAACATCATTGTATAAACATGTTTGAGGCCGTGTTGAAGGTCGTCCACCTATTTAAGATGAGTTGAGCACATATAATTTTTTGAAGACTTGAGTCCTGCTTTCTCCAGAAAAAAAATTGAGAACAAAATCAGCATTCATGTTCCCAGACTTGATCATTACCTCTTGAGATATAGCTAGTTTTGTACAATACTGAAGCCTTCCAACTTATACCTTGTATTTTACAGTTTAAAACATTTAATGCAATATTTTTTTTATTTCAGGGAATTTCTGGAGAGCCAGGACTCATTGGACCTCCTGGTTTACCAGGTCCTAGTGTGAGTAAAATCAGGCCTTAACTGAATTATTAACTAGTATATATTAAGTGAAGTTAAAGAGAAAACTTACCCATTTATTGTATCATCATGAACTATTCATTCATAATTTTCCACTGAAAACATTCTGAAGTAGACTTGAATCTATTTGAATATGGTGCGACATTGTTTGTGAAAATTTTCACCAACTTCTTTTTACATATTAAGGTACACCAAACCATTGCCTCTTAAGTTCTTTTTGATAAGGCAGTTTATCCGTTCGACTTATGATAATTCCAGATTTCTACTGGCTAACCATACTTGTAAGGTTCCCTTCCACCACTACCTTCCTCCGTCTGTCAGAATTAGTCTTCACCCTCCACAAGTTTTTCTCCAGCTCCTCCACCTTTCTCCAGACTCGAGGTTTAACCATGGGCATCTACATGAGTCCCAGCTATGCCTGCCCATTTGTTGGCTATGTAGAGCAGTCCATGTTCCAAACCTTCCCCGGTAATGATTTCCAACTGTTTCTTCACTACATCGATGATTGAATTGGTCCTGCTTCATACACCCATGCTGAGCTAGTCAATATCATCAAGTTTGCCTCTAACTTTCACCATGCCCTTAAATTAACTTGGTCCATTTCTGACAGCTCCCTCCCCTTTCTCAATCTCTCTGTCACCATCTCTGGAGACAAACTGTCACCTGACATCTTTTATAATCCTAGCAATTCCCACAGTTGACTGTACCTCCTCCCACCCTTTCTCCTGTAAAAATGCTTTTCCCATTTCTCAGTTCCTTTGTCTCAGCCACATCTGTTCTTACATTGTGGCTTTCCTTTCCAGTATATCAGACATATCCTCCTCCTTCAAAGAAGAGGGTTTCCCTTCCTCCACCATTGATGCTGCCTCACCTGCATCTCCTCCACTTCCTGAACATCTGCACTCAGCCCAGTTCCCACCGCCTTACCAGTGATAAGAGTTCCTCCTGTCCCTACCTACCATTCCATGAAGCTCAGCATTCAGCACATCATTCTCCACAATGTCTGCCACCTGCAGACACGTCCCTCCCTCTGTGATTCCCTCATCCATTCATTCCTCCCCACTAACTTCCTTCCCAGCACTCACCTCTACAAGCAGCCAAAGTGTTACACCTGCTCATTCCTCTCCTCCCTCACCTCTATTCATGGTCTCAAACAGTCCTTCCAAGTGAGGCAACACTTCACTTGTGAATCTGCTGGGGTCGTCTCTTGTGTCCGGTGCTCCCGAAGCAGCCTCTTCTACATTGGTAAGACCCGTCGTAACTTGGGGGACTGCTTCATTGAGTACCTCTCTCCATCCACCAAAAATAGAACTTCCTGATGATCAAACGTTTTCATTCTGATTTCCATTCCTATTCCAACATGTCTTGTGCTAAAATGAGGCCACCATCAGATTGGAGAAGCAACACCTTGTATTCCATTTGGGTAGCCTCCAACCTGATGGCATGAATATTCATTTCTCCATGTTTAAAAAAAAATCCCTTTCCCTCCCCTCTTCTTCTATTCCACACTCTAGCCTCTTACCTCTCTTCTGCCTATCACTTCCCCCTGGCTCTCCTCCTCCTTCCCTTTATCTTATGGTGAACTCTCCTTTCCGATCATGTTCCTTCTTCTCAGCCCTTTACCTTTCTTACCCACCAGGCTTCAGCTATCACCTTCTGGCTATCTGCCTTCCTCACCCTCTATCTTCTTATTCTGGCACCTTAAACCCTTCCTGCCTGGTCCTCAGGAAGAATCCTGGACCAAAATATTGACTTGGGGGACTGCTTCATTGAGCACCTCGGCAACTTCACTCCCATAGATGCTGCCTGACCTACTGAGTTCCTCTCTAATTTTGTGTGTGTTGCTTTGGATTTCCAGCATCTGCAAAATTTTTCATTGCTTTGATTATATCTCTGACCTGTAGGTTGAAAGAGCTTATTTGATTTTTTTAATTAGCTGCTGTTTTCTGGTTAATAGGGAATGAAAGGTGACTGTGGTCATCCTGGGCTTCTGGGCCCTCATGGATTTCCTGGAGGGAGAGGTGATAAGGTAAGATATTACTTGAATAGCTATAAATTATCTGTTATTTGTACTTGTAAAGGACTAACGTAGGAAGATTATGTAGTGAAACTTGTTAAGTTACTGTGCTTGGAAATTTGCTGGTACCAGTGTCATTTTTTTAAACTATTACAAAGAGATACAATAAATTTTCTAGCGAGTTTCAAAGTAATATGGGAAAAGAGCCACCACTGAGTTTCAAGGAAACGAGGGAAAGAGGGGCCTGCTGAGTTCAAAAGGAGTGCAGGAAATATCAAAGCTAGCTAGATGCTAAAGAGTCTGTCTAATTGAAAGAGCAGATTATCAGCGATTTATCATACATCAGATTCAAGATAGGGCAAAATTGTCTGAACTATGAATGTAAACTATCATCATTGGAATTGGGTTCTACTGATCCAATTATCACAGAAAACTACTTCAAATCCATGTAGTGAGTTCCTCTACTAACTGATTCATTCCAGGAAGTGAGGACTACCTTAGACTGATTCCACTGATTTATTGAAATGTTCTAAGTCATATTCTTTTCATCCTTTCAGGGCTCTTCTGGTATTCCTGGTCTTAAAGGATGTGAGGTAAAATAATGTAAGGGTTGATTGAACTTTTAGAATTCTTACTAATGAATCCATCCGTGACATTTCCATTTCCTAAGTTTGTAACATCGTCCAGCTCTACAACCACACAATTGTCAGCATCAGCTTGGGCCTCTTGCACATCTCTTTTCCTGAAACTGTTATTTGTAATCATTCTTTCAGCTGCCAAATCACAACCCTTTGGCTTTCTCTCCTTAAATTCCTCTTGACCCCCACCTCACTCTTGATTTTAACACATTTCTTTAACTGTTTTCGGATATACCTCTCAATATCCCCTTTGACTCCTAAACGATGTTTTGTATTATCTCAGTGAAGCACTTTGTGATTTATTACCATAAGGGTACTGTAAATATGGTTCTTCTTAAATAATGAAAGTTTTGCATTTATGTGGTCTTGTTCATAGTTTCCAATCCATCCAAAATTCTTCCCCACCAACAAAATATCTTTGAAATATAGTTTCAATTGCAATCTTCAAATTAGTTCATTATTTTATTTTTGTTATAGGAAATTTTTTTTACTAAAGTACTGATCAGGCAGCATAGCAACAATCTGAATGACACTCAGAGGTTACTCAGAAATTATAGTTGGGAATTCTGAGAGGGGCGTATTCAAAAAATACCATTGACATACAATTAATTGCAACAGTTCTTTATTAGGACCCCATTAAATTGAAGTGCTATTTTAATGTCTTTTGATTTTTAATTTGAAAGGGAAAGCAAGGTCTGAAAGGTAAAGCTGGACAAAAGGGTGAGCAGGTAAGTCATGATAAATATATAAAGTCCTATATATTAAGATTTTGTGGTTCAAAGGCTCTTGCTTCACACGTTGGCTGATGAAATACCTCAAGCTAAGTCTGGATCAGCTGGAGGAGAATATTTAGTAATCATTGAGTGTTTAGGGAAGAACCTTTTCTCACTGATTTTAAAGAATCTGAAAATTGATCTACTTTGCCCTTCATGTATTATCCATAATGGTTTCTGAAATTATCATATTGTTGAAAGATGGCTTGGCATGAATTATACTGTTTTTCCAAGTAAGAAATAGCTTTCGTGCACATTTGAATGCAGATATTGACAATCTTCCAAAGTATGACATGGCAACAGAACTAGCCAGGTCTCTTTAGAAGGAGTAGAATGGAGCTGAATTGGAAATCATGATAATTTTTCAAAGGGATTTGTCCTTCCAGATTATTAATACATGCAGAGGAAGATGAGCGAGATCTCCACTGCTTTATTGGAAAATGACTATTGGTCATTCTTAAACATAGTTCTTTTATAAAAAATTATGTATTTATATTTTACAGGAGATTCCTGGTCTTCAAGGCAAGAAAGGAGAGGTACATATAAGCTTTATAAGGAAATTTCATTTTACCAGTGAAGCTTGCTTTGAAAATGGTGGTCACCTAAATTAGTTAATGATTGGGTATAAGATAATTTTTTAATTAATCCCATCAGCTTTCTTTCTCCTTTGAAGAAAAGGCAAAAGGTAATAATGAGGTGATTTCTATGTTATGGATGTTAGAAGGAAGAGGAAACGGAAGGAATTTCAGATAACATCAAATACGACCAGAATGAGGCATAAGAGAATGTCGATTCTGGAATCTGAAGCAACAGCCAGCTGGAAGAACTTAGTCTTTGAGCAGCATCTGTGGGAGGAAGGGAATTGTTGATGTTTTAGATTCAAACTACATCAGGATAGCAGCCCGATTGATGAAATTCTGTCCTTTGAGTGAGAAGTTAAATTAAAGCCCCATATTCTCTCAGCTGGACGCAAAAATCTCATAGCAGTATTACTGAATTCATGCCGATGTTTTGGTTAACATTTATCCATCAGTCACTATCACCAAAAATGAGATTATCTGGTCATTAGATTGATGTTTTATTGGTACTTGTTGGGTATATTTTGGCAGCTGTAATTTCTACATCACAACACTGATAACAGTTCAGATAAGCCTTTTAGCCTATAGAGAAATACGGGCTGAGGTTAGGCAAGAACCTGCATCAGTACAAGTATTTTTTTAATGCATGACTGAGAGAAGGGAATAGCGCACAACACTGAAGGAGAATATTCTACTCAGTGAAAATCAGAAAAAGAAATATCAAACTTGAATGCATCAATAAAATATAAAGAGATGAACAAATGCACTGGAGAAAATAAAAGATATAGGAGCAAAAGGATTTTTCAAATAAGGTTTTGCCTTAGAAAGTACTATATTAGAAGTATTAATAATCTTAAGTACAATTGCAAAGAACCTCAAATACCTAGCAAATCAATTTACATCTGCAAGGTACAAAAATGGATTTGATTATTGAGCATAAACCTCTATCATAAATAGAATCTTGAAGATACACGATCTTTTAGCGGAATTGAACAAAGCAACAATGGAGAAATGAGTTGCATATCCTAATATTCCCCTTATATACAAATGTAAAGCAGTTAAACCACTACATGACTTTATGGGGATTACTTTAGTGAATATTCCATTTAATCCTGCCTGGAACTATTTGATTTATTATGTCTTCTGGATGAACCAGCTCATACATGAGACATGTATTCAATTCCTAACCTGGACAGGAATATCAATTCAGTGCAAATGAAGACATGTAAATTGAAAGCAGAATATTAATGCTAAATCAGCAAAAGTAAGTCATGGTTACACAGAGATTATGAATTAATTGGCTGAAGAAATTTGTGCAGTTCACAAACACATTCCAATGTGTTGATTTAGTCTATCAAAGTAATAGAAGACTACAGCACAGAAACAGGCCCTTCAGCCCATCTAGTCTGTGCCAAACCATTAATCTACCTAGTCCCATTGACCTGAACCCAGACTGTAGCCCTCTATGCCTCTCTCATCTATGTACCTAACCAAATTTTTCTTAAATGCTGAAATTTAACCCGCTCCCACCACTTCTGCTGGCAGCTTGTTCCACACTGTCAAAACCCTGAGTGAAGAAGATCACCCTCCTGGTCCCATTAAACATTCCACCTTTCACCCTTAATGTTAGCATTCATTTCAAGAGGTCTGGAATACAAGAGGAGGGATGTGATAAGGCATTGGTGAGGCCTCACCTTGAGTATTGTGAACAGTTTTGGGCCCTTCATCTAAGAAAAGATGTGCTGGCATTGGAGAGGGTCCAGAGGAGGTTCACAAGGGTGATTTCGGGAATAAAAGGGTGATCATATGAGGAATGCTTGATAGCTCTGGCTCTGTACTCGCTGGAATTTAGAAGGATGAGGAGAGATCTCCTTAAAACCTTACAGATGTTAAAAGGGCAAAACAAAGTAGATGTGGAAAGGATATTTCTCATGATGGGGGAGTCTTGGACAAGAGGGCTCAGCCTTAGGATAGAGGTGTGCTTATTTAAAACAGAGATGCAGAGAAATTTCTTTAGCCAGTGGTGAATTTGTGGAATTTATTACAACAGGCAGCTGTGGAAGCCAGGTCATTGGGTGTATTTAAGGCAGAGTTTGATAGATTCTTGATTGGACACCCATCAAAGATTATTGTGAGAAGGCCGGGAAGTGTGGTTGAAGGGGGCGGGGGGAGAGAAGGGATTAGCTGTGATTGAATGGCAGAGCAGACTCCATGGCCAAATAGCCTAATTCTGTTCCTATATCTCATAATCTTAATCAATGACCTCTAGTACTAGTATCACCCAACCTCAGTGGAGAAATCCTGCTTACATTTACCCTATTTATACCCCTCGTAATTTTGTGTTTCCCTATCAAATCTACCTTCATTCTCCTACACTTGAGGGAATAAACCTATTCAACATTTCCCTAACTTAGGTTTTCAAGTCCTGACAACAAACTTCTAAATTTTCTCATCACTCTTTCAATCTTATTTGCATCTTTCCTGTAAGTAGGTGACCAACATCTTGTACAACTTCAAAATAATATCACAACTCCTGTGCTCAGTACTTTGATCTCTGAAGGCCAATGTGCCAAAAGTTTACTTAATGACTGTATCTACTTGTGACACTACTTTCAAGGAATTATAGATCTATATTCCCAGATCCCTCTGTTCTACTTCACTCCTCAGTGCCCTACTTATCTCTATGTAGGTCCTACCCTGGTTGTTCCCCCAAAGTGCAGCACGTCAGACATAAATTTCAGCTGGCAATTAAATTCTATCTGGCAATTTTCAACCAATTTTTCCAGTTGGTCCAGATTCCCCTGCAAGCTTTAATAGACTTTCTTGCTGTCCACTACACTCCCAGTCTTGGTGTCATTGGCAAATTTGCTGATCCAGTTTACTGCATTGTCATCCAGATTGTGGATATGGTTGATAAACAGCAAAGGGCCCAGTACTGGTCTCTGCAACACACCACTAGTCACAGGCCACCCGTCAGAGAGGCAACTATCACTATCTGACTTCTCTTGTGATGCCAATGCCTAATCCAGTTTACTATCTCATGGAATGTCAAGCAACTGAACCTTCTTAACCACCTTCCATGTGTGATTGTGCCAAAGTCCATGTAGCATGTGAAGACAGACTCCGGCGGATTGAGCGGACGAGACCAATGGAAGGTCCAACGGTCAAGAAGGCGGTCTCTGCCAGCGTCGTGGAACGTGTAGTGCGTGACAAGACACAGAAGATGTCCTGGTCATCCACTGCACCTAGTCCCATCTCCAGCTGTCTCAACTCTTGTCTTGTCACTGGATCCAGATAGGAACTGGGAAGAGAGAGTGAGGCTGATGCTGCACAACTCTCCCTCACTTCAGTCCAAATCAAGCACTAGTCTCGACATCATCATCATCTTCATCCTCAAACTTTGAAGTCCTTTGAAGATGGTCGAGTGAAGCAGCAGGTGTGGATACACTGGGAGCTGTAGTCATGGACCTGCACACAGGCAGCTCAGGTCTAATGGTCGTTCTTCACTGACCGAAGCAGCAGTGAAACTCGGCATCTACCTGGGCGACTGAGCAGTCCTCTTTAGGAATGCACTGCTCACCTCTGTAGTATGAGGAAGGGGCTAGAAAAGGTCCCCTAAACATTGTCTGCTTCATTACACCCTGGCCAGTTTACCGCAGCTGGCGGGGATCCTATCTTGGCGGTCGAACAAACACAACAAAACGCAAGGTGACACCACTCACCATTGGCAGTTGGAACATGCGCACGCTATTCGACAACCCTACAGTAAACAGACCAGAGAGAAGAACAGCCTTAGTTGCCAGAGAGCTTGCAAGGTACAATATTGACATAGCAGGCCTGCGTGAGACTCGTCTTGCCGACGGAGGTCAACTGACTGAAACTGGAGGTGGATACACCTTTTTCTGGAGCGGTCGCGGCGGCGATGAGCGTCGTGATGCTGGAGTTGGATTCGCCGTCAGGAGTCACCTTGTTCGGAAACTTGCCAGTCTCCCCAAGAGTGTGACCGGCTCATGACACTACAGCTTCCGCTACAGAACAGAAGTCAAGCCATCCTGATCAGCGCCTATGCCCCCACAATGACCAACCCGGATGAGACGAAAGACAGGTTCTATGAAGAACTAGGCGCCCTACTATCAGCAGTGAGCAGCACCGACAAGCTGATCTTGCTCGGCAACTTCAATGCAGGAGTAGGGCATGACTCTGCAGCCTGGCAGGTAGTCACTGGGAGACATGGAGTGGGCAAATGTAACAGTGACGGCCTATTCTTGCTGAAGACCTGTGCAGCACACGGCCTGCTCATCACCAACACAACTTTCCACCTGCCTACCCATAACAAGACCTCCCAGATGCACCCCCGCTCTAAGAATTGGCATCTTGTCGACTATGTCATTGTCAGGAGAAAAGATAGGCAGGATGTCAGAGTGACAAAGGCGATATGTGGTGCTGAATGCTGGACAGATCACAGGCTCACTGTCTCCAAAATGAAGCTCCGCATCAGACCCAAGAGGTGACCACAAGGAAGCAAGGCTATGAAAAGATTCACTGTGGCCAGGCTAAAGAACTCCAGCATAGCTTCAGCACTGGCTGAAGATTTAGAAACCAAGGTTGCTGACCTACACCTTGCAGGCAGCACTGTGGACGACTGGGATCGCTTCAGCGATGCTGTCCATTCACCTGCACTAAAGGGCTCTCTACCCACAAGAAGCATGGCTGGTTCAATGAGAATGTTGAGGAGATACAGGCTCTACTCGTTGAAAAGCACCACCTTCATTGTGCCCATCAGAACGACCCATCATCAGCTGCCAAGAAAAATGCCTTTACCAGTGCTTGCGGGATAGTTCAGAATAAACTGCGTAAAATGCAAGAAGCCTGGCTAAGCGCCAAGGCAGATGAACTACAGGGATGCGCTGACAGAAATGACTTGAAACGATTCTATGAAGCCCTCAACACTCTCTACAGACCTCAGTCTCTTGGGAGCTCCCCCCTCCTGAGTACAGATGGTACTGTTACATACCCCGTAACTGGGTTGCCAAACCAGCAGAAATGGATCACTCAGTTGGAGTCTGGATTACTGGAACTAAGAGAGTTTTATTAAAGAAACAAGCAACACAGTACTCTAATCAAAAGGATAATAAATGCAACAGTTCAGCAATGATAAACATACATGTACACAGAATTAGGATAACAGGATCAATCAAGCTCTATCATCGTCTAGGGGTAAATGACCAGTTTCAAAGTGACGCAAAGTTCAGTTCAATTGAGTTCAGTTCAGTTCACAGTAATCACTGCCGTGGCGATGGACAGTGGGGGGGAAGGAGAGAGAGAGCAAAAACTAATGAATATTCAAACAGCTTCCACACAGACCTTCGATATTCTTCGCAGTCAGCTTTCGGGCGAGCCCTTTGTGATGTCTTCTGAGGTCACCGAATGTGACCCCCCCCCCCCCCCCGTTTCCAGATACGATCGTTTCTCTGCGGTCAAACCTGGTACCCAGGCAAGGGCGGACACACACCAGGTTCCCGCCGATCGTACCTTTCCACCCTGTGCGTCTATGGCTTGGTCCCGCGAGCAGCCCTCCAAAACCTCCCACCAACTTGTGGGAGACGCACCGCTTCCAGGGTCTCGTTACCTCGGGGTGTCGTGTGTGTCTTGCCTTAGCGAACCTGTCCCTTTTTATCCCCCTGCTGGGGTATCGTCTGTCCATCACTTCAAACAGTTCAGGGTTCAAAGGGGGGGGGGCCGATCTTGACAGCTCTCCTTCCATCCCTTAATTAACATCTCCAAATGCTGCTCCATTGTTTTCCTTATCTCTCTTTCTCCTGAAGACAGGTGGCAGACCAACTGCTGATCCCACTGGTGCCAGCACAGGACAGTTAACATCTTAATCTATGTGTTCTCTCGTCACAGTACAACTCTCATTACAGAGAAGGCTCAGATCCTGCAGAGATGGGCTGAACACTTTGAAGCCATCCTTAACCAACCGTCATATATTAACGATGAGGCGATAGACAGGATTCCCCAGGTCGACATCAACAGCGTCACGGATGACCCACCGGTAGTAGCCGAAGTTACGGAAGCTGTCAGCAGCTATCCAGTGACAAAACCCCAGGGGCAGACGCCATACCTGCAGAGATCTACAAAACCAGTGGTCCTGTACTTATAGAGAAGCTCACTGAGTTGTTCCAGTCTTGTTGGAAGCAAGGATCCATTCCTCAGGAACTTAAAGATGCATCCATTGTACACCTCTACAAGAGGAAGGGCAATTGAAAAGTATGCGACAACCACCAAGGAATCTTGCAGCTCTCCATAGCAGGAAAAACCCTTGCAAGAGTCCTGCTAAATTGTTTGGTCACTCACCTGGAGCTGGGCTTGCTGCCAGAGTCAGTGTGGCTTTCGCAAAGGTCGTGGGACTATTGACATGATTTTTGCCGTGGGTCAACTTCAGGAGAAGTGTCAGGAGCAGAATCGCGAACTCTACACAACTTTTGTTGACTTCACGAAAGACTTCGACACTGTCTGCTGACAAGGCCTGTGGAGGATCATGTCAAAGTTTGGCTGCCCCGCCAAATTCATTCAGATGGTATGCCAGTTCCATGATGGCATGATGGCCGGAGTGCTGGACGGCGGAGAATCCTCTGAGGCGTTCCCAGTCACCAATGGCGTCAAGCAGGGCTGTGTGCTCGCACCCACACTGTTCAGCATGATGTTTTTTGCCATGCTGAATGATGCCTTCCAGGACAGTGATGCTGGAATCAGCCTCAAGTACAGAGTGGATGGGAAGCTCTTCAACCTGAGGAGACTTCAATCTATCACCAAAGTGAAGGAGACTGTTCTGAGAGACTTCCTCTTTGCCGATGACTGCGCCCTGTATGCTGGCTCGGAGCCAGAGATGCAAGTCAATATGGATAAATTCTCCACTGCTTGTGACAACTTTGGACTCACCATCAACATCAAAAAGACCGAAGTCGTGCCCCAGCCTGCCCCTCATGCACCGTACACAGAACCCAAAATCACAATCAAAGGACAGAAACTACATGCAGTGGACCAGTTTACTTACCTTGGCAGCAACCCTCTCCTGAGCAGTGGCTATTGATACAGAAGTTAACTGCAGAATAGCAAAGGCAAGTTCTGCTTTCAGTATACTGTGCTCCACTGTATAGGAATGCCGAGGAATCAGTCCAGCAACAAAACTGAAGGTCTACAGAGCTGTGGTACTCACTACCCTCCCGTATGCCTGCGAAACATGAACTGTGTATCGAAGGCATACAAAACAGCTCAACCACATGACTTGTCTTCGCAGAATATTAGGCATCAGATGGCAAGATAAAGTACCAGACACTGAAGTTCTCTCTAGATCAAGTCTACCATCAGTCCACACACTGCTGATGAGAGCGCAGACCCGGTGGGCAGGTCATGTCATCGGCATGCTGGACGAGCGCATACCCAATCAGCTCCTTTTTGGGGAACTCTCTGCTGGAAGATGCTCGGATGGAGGACAGAAGAAACATTACAAAGACACATTAAGGGCCTCCCTGAAGTCACCTGACATAGACACGACCACCTGGGAAACGCTGGCACAAAACCGCCCTACCTGGCGCAGCCTCATCCACAAGGGCTGTCAAGATTACGAAGCAAGGCGCATTGCTGAAGCACAACATAAGCGCGAGCTGCGCAAGTCCAGAGACACCAGCGCAACAACTGCAGAGCCTACACGCCTGCCCAACATGTGCCAGGACATTCCGTGCCCGAATTGGCCAGACCAGTCACCTTCGGACACACTGTATCCAGTCTCAAAGTGACTAATGGTGCTGAGGTCTTCATCGACAATGATGGATGAACCATATGTAGACAACATCCATTGCCTTGTCTTCATCAACTTTCCTGGTAACTTCCTCAAATAAAACTCTGTAAGAATGTATAGACACAACCTACCACACATAACGCCATGTTGATTATGTCTGGTTCCTTAGAATACCTTCCAATAACTTAACAACTACTGTATTCTTTAGAGCCTTTTTTAAATGGAACAACATTAGCTAGCCTCCAATCCTCCAGCACTTCACCTGTTACTTATGACATTTTAAATATCTCTGCTAGGACTTCTGCAATTTCTGCATCAGCCTCCCAGAAGGTCTGAGGGAACACCTTGTCAGGCTGTGGGGATTTATCAATCCTAATTTGACTCAAGACAACTGTTACGTACCCCGTAACTGGGTTGCCAAACCAGCAGAAATGGACTACTTAGTTGGTGTCTGGTTTAACAGAAGCTAATAAAGTTTTATTAAAGAAATAAGTAACACAGTACTCTAATCGTAAGGATATAAATGCAACAGGTTAGCAATGATAAAACACATGTAAATAGAACTAGGGTAATAGGAATCAATCAGGCTCTATCGCAGTCTAGGGGTAAAATGATCAGTCTCAAGCGATGCAGAGTTCAGTTCAGCTTAGTACAGTTCGAGTAATCACTGTTGTGCCGTTGGAGAGAGAGAGAGAATGCAAATTTTGATTCAGACAGACCTTTGATGTTCTTCACATTTGGCTTTTGGGCGAACCCTTTTATGTCTTCTGTGGTCACCAACTGTGACCCCTCCGTTCCGGATACGACCATTCTTCCGCGGTGAACCCGGCACCCAGGCAAGGACGGACACACACACCAGGTTCCCGCCGATCGTACCCTTTCACCCTGTCAGTCTATGGTCGGTTCCCTCGAACCAGACCTCCAACTCCCACCAACTAGTGGGGGCACACCGCTCTTCCAGGGTCTCATTATCTTGTGATCTCGTGGTGTGTGTCGTGCCTTAGCGAACCTGATCTTTTTATCCCCCTGCTGGGGTATCGCCTGTCCATCAAACTTCAAACAGTTCAGGTTCAAAGCAACCGGTCTGTCAATATTCTGAAATGTGTTTCTTTCTTGTTAATCTCTCTCTTATCTCTTATTAGCATTTTGAATGTTTCTCCATTGTCTCACTTCTCTCTCTCATCAGCATCAATCTTCTGATAACTTGGTTTGTCATCACACAACAAACACCACCTCTTCTGTAATCTGTGTTTACTGGGCACAGACTCTATAGAAATGAGGCAAAACCGCGGGGAGTTAATGGATCATACACAGGTACAAGGAGAGCTAGCTAATTGGATATATAATTAGCTTGATGACAGAAAGCAGAGCGTGATGATGAATGTTTCCTTTTCAAGTTGGAAGGCCTTTATTAATGCTGTCCTCTTGAGTAAATACAAGTAGAATAAAGACAACTGCCAGAGTTCAGTATTTTGTCTTCATGTGTTGTTATACATGTTTTGCCTTCATAGGCTGGGATGTCTGGTGGAAATGGACCTCCTGGACGGCCTGGTCTTCAGGGACCACCAGGTCCAGTTGGTTCTCAAGGAATGGAAGGAGTACAAGGAGCTCCTGGGCTTCCTGGTTCACCAGGTAAACAGGTGAGTATCTAAGAGGAGATTTTCACTGTTTAATATGGGGAAGATGTTACAAATATGGTATCAAACTGCAAAGCCCATTGCTTCTCAAATACTGCATGTGGTTATATTACAATGAGACAGCTCAGACCCACACTGTGAATTCAGCTCATTCAAAGAAGTTCAGGATTACGTACAATAACCTTCTCAAGGATAACTAGCAACATTCATAAATAAGAATTTTAGAGAAGTAACCAAGAAAGTCAATGATGGCAGAGCAATATATGTGTTTTTTTTTAATGAACTTCAGTTAGGTCTTTCATAAGGTTCCACATGGTAAGCCACTAAGGAAAATTGGATCATCTGGGATCCAGGGATACTAGCATAGATAGAGCATTGGCTGATAGGCAGGAGGCAAAGAATACTGGGAATAAAGGGAGTCTTTTCTGTTTGCTGCCAGTGACTAGTGGTGTTCCACAGGGGTCAGTATTGGGACAGCTTCTTATCACTCTGTTAGAGGGAATAAAGGTATAGATTATTTTCTAAATGGAGAACAAATCTAAAATCAGTACAAAGGGACTTGGGAGTCCATGTGCAGAATTCTGTAAAGGTTAACTTGTAGGTTGAGTTAGGAAAATACAATGTTAGCATTCATTGTGAGAAGACTAGAAAATAGAAGCACGGTTGTCATGCAGAGGCTTTATAAAGCCGGGTGGCCTAATTCTGATCTTACAGTAGTGTAAATGATTTAGATTAGAATGTACGAGGCATGATTAATAAGTCTACAGTTGACACTAAAATAGGAGGTGGTGTTAACATGAATATGTTTATCTGAATTTACAGAAGGGAACTTGATCTGCTGGGGAAGTAGGCCAAGGAATAGAAAAAATGTTTACTTCAGATAAGTGGAGAGCTTTGCATTTTGGGAAGACAACTGATTTTACAGTGAATAGTAAGGCCCTAAGGAGTGTTGTAGGACAGAAGGATTGAGAAATGCAAGTACATGGTTCAGTGGAAGTGGCATCACAGGTGGGGTGACGGCCTTCATCAGTCAGCTCATGGAGTACATGAGTCAGGATGTTCTGTTGCAGTTGTACAAGGCACTGGTAAGGCTACATTTGAAATTCTATGTTCTGTTTTAGTCCCCTAATACATCAAGTTGGAGCAGATAAGGATAAGATTTATGAGAATGTTGCTGGGACTAAAGGGACTGAGTTATAAAAAAAAGATTGAGCAAATTGGGAATTTTATTAGCAAGTAGAATGGGGACTGATCTATAAATGGGGACTGATCTATAAAATAATGAAGTTCATAGATAGAGTGAATGTGCACTGCCTTTTCCCCAGGGTGGGGAATCAAGAGCTGGAGGACATAGGAATGTGGTGAAAGGAGGCAAATTTAATAGAAAACTGAGGGGTAACTTTTACACCCGAAAGGTGGTCAGATTGCCAGAGGAACTGGTTGAGGTGGCTAGATTAACAAGAATTAAAAGACACTTGGACACCATTGATAAGAATGGTGTACAGGGATATGGACCAAATGCAGGAAAATAGACTAGCTTTGTTGTAACTGTTGGTCAGCATGAACCAGTTTAGCTAACTAGTCTGTTTCCATGCTATACAACTCTACAAAACGGCAACTTTAATAGCAATGATCATCTATAAATGGAGTCCATTTTTAAGAACTGCAAGAATATGCTCTGCATCTACAAAGATTGACTACTTTATTAACAGGATCATAATTCAAAGATGCCATGTCATTTTGACATGCAATCATATTTCACCTTTCATGGTATGTTAATTACCTTGATGTAATATAGTTGTCTGTGTTTTTATAAAAAAAACTTTGTTCCTTTTACCAAGACAATATTAATATGTCATAGCTGCAGATTTAATGAAACATTGTCCATTAATTATTCAAAGGGTTCTTATTTCCCATAAGGTTTGAAGTTACTGCCAAAAATGATATATGATCATCATTGAGGTTAATTTTATTTGTCTTTGAGGTGAAATAGTCATTTGCTAAATTTAAGGAAAGCATATTTTTAGCATTCCAACCAATAACTCTAGAGAAGGCAGTGCTTGAGGTGATGGCAAGTAGGGATTGATGGTTTTATGCGCATTTCCCTCTTCTAATCTAGGCAATAAAAGTTTTTGTCTTTTTTTGCATACCTTTCAACAGAGGAAAATCTCCTTAATAAATTTATGCCTAATACCATGGTAGCTTGGTGCTCCAAAACTACTACTCAAATTGTGACATGATGTCCTGCATGTGGCCACTTTATCAGGTACACCTGAATGTAAATGCAAATATCTAATTAGCCAATATGTGACAACCACTCAATGCATAAAAAGCATGCAGATATGGTTGAGAGGTGCAACACACACAAAGTGCTGGAGAAACTCAGTAAACCGAGCAGTACCTATGGAAAAAAGCACAGCTGACATTTCAGGCGAAAATGTCGACTGTACTTTTTCCATAAGTGCTGCCTGGCCTGCTGAGCTCCTCCAGTATTTTGTGTGTGTTGCTCAGATTTCCACATCTGTGGATTTTCTCTTGTTTGTGGTTAAGAGATGCACTTGTTGCCCAGACCAAAAATCGGAATGGGGAACTAATGTGACCTAAGTGACTTTAACCATGGAATGAACGTTGGTGCCAGACAAGGTGGTTTGAATATCACAGAAATCACTGATCTCCTGGGATTTTCACACACAGCAGTCTCTAGAGTTTACAGAGAATGGTGTTAGAAACCAAAAAAGAAACATCCAGAGAGCAACAGTTCTGTGGGCAAAAATGCCTTGTTAATGAGAGAAGTTGCAGGAGAATGGCCAGATTGGTTCAAGCTGACAGGAAGGTGATAGTAACTGAAGTAATTATGCATTACAACAAGAGCATGTCTGAACACACATGTTGAACCTTGAAGTGGATGAGCTACAGCAACAGAAGACAACAAACATACACTCATTGGCCACTTTATTTGGTACAGGAGGTACCTACTGAGCTGGTCACTGAATGTACAGTGTGCCACAGCATGATGGGTACGAACCTAAATCAGGCTTTGGGAGGGAATGTTCACTGTAATCATTACATTTGTTATTTCTCAGAGCTGTCGTGCTTAGATGCTGAGTGTTATGTATCTTCAATTTATGAATGTAAACCAGTTGTTCTGATACTAATTTTTTTTAAATTCACCTCATTATTTAAGTGTTGCAAATCTAAGATACATATATTAGGATGCAGATTATCGAATGTCATCAGCCCCTCAAAGCTAATCAATAAGCTTCAAGACCTTTGCCTCGATACCTCCTCATGAAATTGCATCCTCGTTTTCCTCACTTGCAGACTCCAGAAAGTTCAGATTGGCAAAAACACCTCCACCACAATCTCCATCAGCATAGGTGCATCACAAGGCTGTGTGCTTAGCCCCCTGCTCGACTTGCTTTATACTTGAATGTGTGGCTAACCATTTCCATATTCAAGTTTGCTGATGTATGCCGATATATGATGAATCAGAATATAGGAGGGAAATTGACAATCTGGCTGAGTGGTGCTATAACAACCACCTCCTATTCAAAATCAGCAAGACCAAAGAGATGATTATTGACTTCAGGAGGAGGAAACCAGAGGACCATAAGCCAGTCTCCATCAGAGGATCAGAGGTGGTAAGGGTCAGCGACTTTAAATTCCTTAGTGTTATCATTTCAGAGGACCTGACCTGGGCCCAGCAAGTAAGTGCAATTACAAAGAAAGCACAACAGCACCTCGACTTACGCAGTAGTTTGCAAAGATTCGGTATGACATCTAAAATTTTGACAAACTTCTCCCGATGTGTCGTGGAGACTGGCTGCATCATAGCCTGGTATGGAGCACCAATGCCCTTGAATGGAAAATCCTACAAAAAGTAGTGGACTTGGCCCAGTCCATCACAGGTAAAGCCCTCCCCACCATTTAGCACATTTACACAAAGGGTTGTTGCAGGAAAGCAGCATCCATTATCGACGACCCCCACCATTGAGGTTATGCTCTCTTCTCACTGCTGCCATCAGGAAGAAGGCATAAGAAACTCAGAACTCACACCAGCAGGTTCAGGAACAGTTATTACCCCCTCAACCATGAAGCTCTTGAACCAAAGAGAAAAACTTCACTCAATGTTCTCACAACCTATGGACACACTTTCTGGGACTCTTCTTCTCATGTTCTCAATATTTATTGCTTCTTAATTTATTATTATTTTTTCTTTCTTTTTGTACTTGTCTTTTGCACTCTGCTTGAACACCCAAGTTGGTGCAGTCTTTCTTTTATGGTTACTTTTCTATTATGGATTTATTGACTATGCCTGTAGGAAAATGATTCTCAGGGTTGTATATGGTGACTTATAGGTACTTTGATATAAATCTTCTTTGAACTTTAGGAGAAGCTCTAACTACATTGTGTTAAATGCCCACAGGGCAAAGATGCAAGTGAGCACTGGATCAGGGAGGTTGCATGAGCATAATTCAAGGTGAGTGAGTGTCAGATTTTGAAATATTCCATGTTAAAGTTATCTTAAGATTTGACCCTCCAACTCTGTGGTACTCTTCTCTCTCACTGATCTTTATGGCTTTGGAATTATCCTGAGAAAATCTTTAACAAATGTGTATAAAATTCCATTGTCTTCGACTTTATTTAAAGGTTTTTATTTCTTTAAAATAATCAACAGAAGATATGCATATGAATTCGTCAAGTGTGTGTATAAGCATAGTGAAATTTCATGGCTTCTCTGTATTCCAATTTCTTGTACAAAGTATAAGTATAAAATTTGATAGTCATTTTCTGCAGAAAATTGAATATCAAGAATATCTGTTTTGTAATAGCAAATTAAAGATAATCTATTCTACTTAAATAATGTTCATCTATTATTTTATCATTTTTGGCTTCAGATTTTACTTAAAATTCTGTCAAAGTCTGAACAAGTTAACTGTTAGATAGGGGACTGCAAAAGCAATTAAAATATATGAACATAAAAATAGCAATTTTCTAATCAACCTTTCAAGTCTGTATTAGCCTTCAATGATAATAGAGCTATGTATTCCTGAGATGGGAAAATCCAGTAAAGGTTCTTTGTTCCAATCAAACAAGCATTTGCGGAGATTTATTCATATCTGAGATATTTTCATCACCATTTATGCCAGCATATATAGCCCATTTCTAATTACCCTTGGGTAACTGATAGCGACTCATCTTATTGAAGCAACCACACCATTAAAATTTAATGAGTCCTCATTTCCATTATTTCCTTTTTAGAGCAAATGTCTCAGCTGTCTGCTAGTTTAAGACTACCAGTTATGCCAGGAAATCCAGGCGGGCCTGGATCACCTGGACCTCCAGGAGAAGCAGGGCATCCAGGTGCTGTAAGCCCAAAAGGTGTCAAAGGTCACCAAGGTTACCCTGGTCAGCCAGGATCAAAAGGCAAGTAAAATAATCAGTGCAACGAGATGTGTGCCTAGTTCCAGTAAACTTATTGGCAAGACCTCTTGATGAGTGGATGAGGAGCCATGACAATCCACTGATCTCAGCTCTGTTGTTCTGAAAATATTTAGCAGTTGTTGCTTCCTCATTGAGCATTACCATGGGACGACTCTAATTCTGCAAGCACCTAAAACAGTACAGTTAGGACCATTGTTCCCCAAATATTTTAGATGAATATGGTCTACACCATTATCCACCTTTCCTGCAAAGTACAAGTGGGCATGGATAATACCAGGCAGTGTGCTGGTCTGTAAATGACATGGCCATGTGCAACAACTATACCTTGGATTTGCTTTAACTATTGATCCTCCAGAAATTCCGGTTCGTGTGCCTTGTAATTGTCAGAGTACATATGCCATCAATGCAAACCCAGTTTGTCTAGATCTTGTTCATACACATCTTGAAAAAGAGTACAAAGTGTCCAGTCACTGATTACCATCACCTGCCTTACAACATCTTTCCGACTTAGAGGTAAGTTCTTAAGAACTTCCACTCGAGATTTTGTATCAATTGATGTACTCCACTAGTGTCCAATACTAAAAATTTCCCAGAGTCCCAGTAAGCACCAGGCTGTACCTGCCCTTGTTTGCTTATGAACCTGTTGACATTTATGAAGTACATGTTGAGTCAAGACAAATGGCCATTTGATGACTGTAGGAAATGCATATATGCTACACCACAGCAAAAGGAGCTAGATAAAGTGGTACTGTTAAGTTTTGTAACTCCAAAATTAAGCTAAAGAAAAATATGAGAGCCAGAAGATGAGTGTCTACTTCATTTTAATTTAGTGAGGCACGCACATAAGATCCAGTGGCGTAATGATGTATGCTATTCACGTACTTTTACATATAACTCGTAATAAATTATGCAAACACCAAAGGATGCTTAATCACACAATATATTTACAATATTAATCAAATATTGTTGAAATATTAAATATACAACAGGTACAAGTTTCTTTGATACCATTTCCCGAAGGGTGCAGGCCTCAACTTTACCTTAAACCTCTAATTTGTCTCCACAACCAGCAAAAACTGGAAACATTGTCACTGAAGACAAGTCTTCCAAAATTCTCAGATCTAATAATCAGACCAAATGGTTTGTAAGGGTCAAAGGTGGCTTTATCATTAATGGAATCTGACAGCAAAAGGTGAATTGTTGGAACAACCCTTCAGGGTCAAGCTGCATCTGTGGAGGCAAAACGATGGCCAAC
This sequence comes from Mobula birostris, assembly GCF_030028105.1. Taxonomy (NCBI): domain Eukaryota; kingdom Metazoa; phylum Chordata; class Chondrichthyes; order Myliobatiformes; family Myliobatidae; genus Mobula; species Mobula birostris. The sequence goes on along the minus strand of NC_092370.1, from coordinate 100,719,674 downwards.
ATTTCAGGTTGAGACCCTGCATCAGGATCATATTAAGAAGTGTCAATAAATCTCCTCAGAAATATTGGATGTTAATTTCATTCTGATTTTCACCACTGAAATGGAGCTGAAATTTTGAAGTTATATATGACAGGGCAGCAAGGTGAAAAGGGTGAGAAGGGCGAAAAAGGTATTGGACTTCGCGGACCACAAGGGGCACCTGGTAATATTAAGATTTCCTGTTTTAATATTGCAACACTTCTTCATAAAAACTTTCACTTCAGTGAAATATAATCCATTTGGTATTGGTTACACCACAGCATAAGATGCTGGATAAGGTCAGAGCAGAATTGATAGGAAAATGTGCACACAGAACATGATTCCATGTACTCAGTGTCTGTAAGAATTTCAAGGTTACTGTCAGTTTCACGTGCACAGTGATATTTATTTTACTCATAACATGAATGAATGTCATTGATCTCTCCTCACTTGAGAAACTTGTAATAACTGGATTTAAAGTAGAAAACATAACTGGCATAAGACCATAAGACATAGGAGCAGAATTAGGCCATTCAGCCCATTAAGTTTGCTCCACTATTCCATGATGGCTTATCCTGGATCCCACTCAACTCCATATACCTACCTTCTTGCCATATCCTTTGATGCCCTGACCAATCAGGAAATTATCAACTTCTGCTTTAAATAGACCCACCGACTTGGCCTCCATCGCAGTCTGTGCCAGAGTATTCCACAGATTCGCCACTCTTTGGCTAAAAAAATTCCTCCTTACCTCTGTTCTAAAAGTCCTGCTTGATGGCACAATAATATCAGCGTCGGACTCCGGAGCGAAGGTTCTCGAATTCGAATCCAAGTCGGGTTGAGCATCGAGCTAGCAACTCGGCCTCGTAAACACAAGAATAGCTTGCTACGGAAACACCGTCATGATGGTGCCCCAATAACTCAACTGCCAAGTTAAGGGCTATTCTTCTTCTCTTCTGTTCTAAAAGGTCACCCCTCCATTTTGAGGTTGTGCCTTCTAGTCCCCACCATAGGAAACATCCTCACCACATCCACCTTATCTAGTCCTCTCAACATACCGTAGGCTTCAATGAGATCCCTGCACCCCCCCCCACCATATTCTTCTAGTGTTAACCCCTTCATTCCCGGAATCATCCTCGTGACATCCTCTGGAATCTCCAACGACAGCACATCTTTTCTGAGATATGGGGCCCAAAACTGTTGCCAACGCTTTTATATTCCATTCCCCTTGGGAAAAAAATGCCAACATTGCATTTGTTGCTTTTACCACAGACTCAACCTGTAAATTAACCTTGTTGGAGTCTTGTACAAGAATTCCTAATTCCCTATGCACCACTGATGTTTAAGTTTTCTCCCCATTTAGATAACAGTCTGCACTATTGTTCTTTTTACCAAAATGCATTAACAGAATAAAGAGAAAGTATTAACAGAGTAAACTAGAACCTGGTTACCATACTAATTACTTGTGGAATATACTGTAAATATTTACTTTAAGTGCTGTGTGTGCAAGGATACCCTAAACCTTGCGCATAATTTCTCACAATTTAAGTAGTTCCATCTTTCCAACTTTTTCACTTCTTCCAAAAATCAAATTCACTTCGATTTAATCGGAATTGAGCAGTGGCAAGATAGCAGTGAATATGAAGGCACTGTTCAGGTTAAAACCAGTCAGCTACTAGTCTTCAGCTTCAATTGCATTAAATGTTCTGATAAATCTTATGTTTGCTAAAAGAAAGTTTATTCATTTTGATTGCCAGTTTTAAAAGGTTTGGTACTAGTACTTTCACTTGATGTTTAAGTTAATTTTGGCAGTTTTTAACACTTACGTGGGTTTATAATTTCAATAAGATAACTTGCTTCTTTAGGACTCAGTATTATCCCAATTCACTTTCAAGCAACATGTCTATATTAAAAAAAAACAAGCATTAGTAGTTTTTGGGATTGAAAGGATTTTACTGCGTTTGTTGTCTGTTGCAGGTGTTGATGGTATGCCTGGTATTGGAAAGGATGGCCGTGATGGTGCCCATGGTGAAACCGGCCTCCCAGGTGAACAGGGACATCCTGGTCCACCTGGTCTAAGAGGCTTTCCTGGTACCTGTGATGCTTCTTCATGCATGGGTCCACCTCATCTCTACATGGGAATGGGGATTGGTAAGACATCTCTGAGCATGAAAGGGCCAGCCAAATAATAGAAAACAGATTATAATGTGTTAACTTTTGTTCATCAAATCCAAAGGTATCAAGAGTTTAATTAAAATCTAGATATTTAAAAAATTGTCTTGATTCCTGGAATGTTATACTGTATTGAACAAGTAGTTTCTCTTTCTCAGGAATACTTCCAAGTTTTGAGGGCGGAACCATGTATATTTGAACTTTTGATTATCAGAGGAAGCTTGATGTCTCTAATGAACATTTAAAAAGATTGCATTGTATTACCAACTTAATTAAATATACTTTGTTGAGAATCTGAATTGCATTTCAAGTACTGAAAGTGATTGTTTTTCATCAAATCATAGTTCTGTGCTTTGTTGTTGTACCTTCTGTTAAAACTCCTTACCAGCTGCACACTGACCTAAAGTGAACAACCTCATTTACAGGAACTTCGCATTACATGTGTGGATTAATCTTCAGGAGTATGTGGTTTGAGAGTTGATGTGATGATGATTAAGTCAGGAAAACATGTCAAAAGCTGATTCTAACCTTTCAGTATCTATATTTTTTTCTGAACCATTCAAGCCAAAGGACAAACAGTTAAGGAGGAAGGATAGCATTTTAAATCTATTTGTGTGGATGTAAACCATTCCATAAGATATTGGAGCACAATTCGGCTATCTGGCACATCAAATCTGCTCCACCATTTGATCATGGCTGAGCAATTTCCCCCTAAACCCTGTTCTACTGCCTTCTCTCGATAAACTTTAATGCTCTTTAAATACACTCAATGATCTGGCCTCCACAGCTGTCTGCAGCAACAAATTCCTCCTCTTCTCTGTACTAAATGGATGCCCCTCTATTCTGAGGTTGTGTCCTCTGGTTCTAGACTCCCCCACTATAGGAAACATCCTCTCCACATGTACTCTATCTAGAATCTTTCAACATTCCATAGTTTCAGTAAGAATTCCACCCCCCCCCACCCCCATCTTCTAATTTCCAGCACATAAATGCACAGAACCATCAAACGCTCTTCATATGATAAGACTTTCAATCCCGGCTGAGTTTTTATAACATCCTTTGAACCCTCTCCAAGTAAGGCCTCACCAGTGCCTTTTAAAGCCTCAGCATTACTTCCTAGTCCTCTCAAAATGAAGGCAAACATTGCAGTTGCCTTCCTCACCACCGACTCAACCTGCATGTTAACCTTTGGAGTTCTTGTACAGGATTCCCTAAAGTCTCTTTGCACTGTGGATTTTTGAGTTTTTTCCCCATTTAGAAAATAGTCTATGCTTTTATTCCTTCTACCAAAGTGCACGACTGTATATTTCCCAAAACTATACTTCAACTACCACTTCTTTGCTAACTCTTCTAATCTGTCTAAGTCCTTCTTGCAGCCTCCATGTTTCTCAACAGTACTTTCACAACCATCTACCTTTGTATCATCCAAAAACTTGGCCGCAAGGCTATCAATTCCATCTTTCATATCTTTGACATACAATGTAAAAAGAAGACAATACACACCACAAGATGCAAGAGCAGAATTAGGCCATTTGACCCAGCATGTCTGCTCCACTATTCAATCATGGGCGATATTTCTTTTCTTTTCTCAGTCCCACTCCTGGGCCTTATCCCTATAACCTTCCATGCCATTTCCAATCAAGAATCTATCAATCTCTGCCTTAAATACACACAACAACCTGGCCTCCACGACTACCTGTGGTAATAAATCCCACAAATTCACCACCCTTTGGCTGAAGAAATTTCTCCTCATCTCCGTTTTAAATGGACACCCCTCTATCCCGAGACTGTGCCCTCTTGTCCTAGACTCCCTCACCATGAGAAACATCCTTTCCACATCTATTCTGTCCAGGCCTTTCAGTATTGGACAGGTTTCAATGAGATCTCCCCTCATCCTTCTAAATTCCAGCAAGTACAGAGCTATCATATGATCCTCATATGATAATCCTTTCATTTCCGGAATCATCCTTGTGAACCTCCTCTGAACCCTCCCCAATACCAGCACAAACTTTCGTAGATGAGGAGCCCAAACTGTTCATAATACTGAAGGTGAGGCCTCAAGAGTGCCTTATAAAGCCTCATCATCACATCCCTGCTCTTGTACTCTCTAGACATCTTGAAATGAATGCTAACATTGCATTTGCCTTCCTTGCCACTGACTCTACCTGCAAGTTAACCTTTAGGGTGTTCTGCACCAGGAGCCTAAGTAAGATTTTTGGATTTTCTCCCCATTTAGAAAATTAAATGTACATTTATTTCTACTACCAAAGTGCATGACCATGCATTTTCCAACATTATATTTCAATTGCCACTCTCTTGCCCATTCTCCTAATCTGTCTAAGTCCGTATGCAGCCTACCTGTTTCCCCAACAATACCTGCCCCTCCAGCAAACTTCATATCATCTGCATACTTGGCAACAAAGCCAGCTATTCCATGATGTAAATCTTTGATATACAACTTAAAAAGCACTCCCAACACCGACCCCTGCGGAACACTACTAGTCACTGCCAGTTAACCAGGAAAGGGTATAAAAGGATCCTCGCTTCCTCCTACCAATCAGCCAATGCTCTAACCATGCCAGCAACTTTCCTATAATACCATGGGCTCTTAATTTGGTAAGCAGCCTCGTGTAGCACCATGTCAAAGACCTTCTCAAAGTCCACATATACAACATCCACTGACTCCCCTTTATCCATCCTACTTGTAATCTCCTCAAAGAATTCCAACAGGTTTGTCAGGGAAGATTTTCCCTTTAGGAAATCATGCTGACTTTATCCTACCTTGTCCTGTGTCAGCAAGTACTCCATAACCTCATCCTTAATACACTCAAACATCTTCCCAACCACTGAGGTCAGGCTACCTGGTCTATAATTTCCTTTCTGCTGCCTTCCTCCTTTCTAAAGAGTGGAAGCAGCCCCAATACTGACCTCTCTGTAATAGCACCAGTGTGTCAGAAAAGGCTCTCTTTATTTCCATTCTTTGCCTCCTGCCAATCAATCAATGCTCAATTGATGCTAGTATCTTTCCTGTAATACCATGGCAATTACCTTGCAAAGCAGCTGTCTGAAAATCCAAATACACAATATTCACCAATTCTCCTTTTCTATCCTGCTTTCTATTTCCTCAAAGAATTCTAACTGATTTGTCAGACAAGATTTTCCCTTAAGGAATGAACAGGTTACCATATGAGGGACATCTGGCAGCTCTTGGGATGTATTCCCTGGAGTTCAGGAGAATGAGGGTGGATCTCATAGAAACTTTGCAAATGTTAAAAGGCCTAAACAGAATAGATATGGCAAAGTTACTTCCCATGGTAGGGGAGTCTAGGACAAGAGGGCACAACTTCAGGATTGAAGGAAGTCCATTTAAAACAGAGATGCGGAGAAATTACTTTAGTCAGAGGATGGTAAATCTGTGGAATTTGTTGCCTTGAGCGGCCGTGGAAGCCAAGTCATTGGGTGCATTAGAGGCAGAGATAGATAGGTTCTTGATTACCCAGGGCATCAAAGGGTATGGGGAGTAGGGATGACTGGAAGAATTGGATCAGCCCATGATTAAATGGCAGAGAAGACTTAATGGACCAAATGGCCTACTTCTGCTCCTATATCTTATGGTCTTAAGGAAACCATGCTGACCTTGGTCTACTTTATCACGTGCTTCCAAGTACCCTGAAACCTCATCCTTAACAATCAACTCCAACACCTTTCCAGCCACTGAGGTCAGGCTATCGGGCCCATAATTTCCCTCCTTCTGCTTCTCTTCCTTCTTGAAGAGTGGAATTCTCCAGTCCTCTGGAACCATCCCAGACACTAGTAATTCTTAAAAGTTCATAACTAATGTCCCCACAATCTCTTCAGCTACCCTGGGGTGTAGTTCAACTGGTCTAGGTGACTTATCAGCTTCAAAAGCACCTTCTCCCTAGTGACACCAATGGCACATACTTCTGCTCCCTGACACTCTCGAACATCTAGCAAACTACTAGTGTCTTCCACAGTGAAGACTGATGCAAAATACTTAATATGTTCATTTGCCATTTCCTTGTCCCCCATTATTACTTCTCCAGCATCATTTCCAACAATCAGATATCTAATCCTGCATCTCTTTTATTATTTATATGCTTGGAAAAACTTTTGATATCCTCTTTGATATTACTAACTAGCTTATCTTCATATTTCATCGTTTCAATCCTGATAGATTTTTAGTTGCCTTCTGTTGGTTTTTAAAAGCCTCCCAAATCCTCTAACTTCCCATTATTTTTTGCTCTATTATATGCCCTTTCCTTTGCTTTTATGTTGGCTTTGACTTTACTTGTCAGTCATGGTTCTGTAATCCTGCCTTTAGAATATTTCTTTAGCTTTGTTATGTATCTATCCTGCACCTAATTGCTCTCAGAAATTCCAACCATTGCTGCTCTATCCTCTCTGCTAGTGTTTTAGCCAGATCCTCTCTCATGTCTCAGTAAACCCCCTTACTTCTTGTAATACCGATACATCTGACTTGAGCTTTTCCACCTCAAGTTGCAAGATGAATGCTAGCATATTACTATCACTGTCCCTTAAGAATTCCTTTACCTTAAGCTCCCTATTCAACTTTGTTTCATTACACAACACCCAATCTGGAACAGCTGATTCCCTAGTGGGCTCAACCAAAAGCTGCTCTAAATGGTTATTTTTCAGGCATTCTACAAATTCCCCCTCTTAAGATCCTGCACCATCATTTTCCCAATCTACCTGCATATTGAAATCACCCATGACGATTGTAACATTGCCCTTTTGACATGCATTTTCTTTTTCCCATTGTAATTCATAGCCTGCATCCAGGCTACTGTTAGGAGCTATGTATCTAATGCACATCAGAGTCATTTTACCTTTGCATTTCCTTAACTCTACCCACAATGTTTCTACATCTTCTGATCCTATGTCACTTCTTTCTAAGGATTTGATTTCCTTTTTTACCAACTGATCCATGCCTACCTCCCTGTCCTTACAATACAACGTGTGTCCCTGGATGCTAAGTTTTCAGCAATAATCTTTCAGTGATGCACACAACATCATACCCGCCAATCTCTAACTGCGCTACAAGATCATCTACCTTATTCCTTACACTGTGCTTTTAAATATAACACCTTCAGTTCTACATTCGTCACTCTTTTTGACTTTGTCCCCGTTACACTGCAACTCGACCCCCTTGTTTGCAATTATCCCTTATCATCTGCCTGTCCTTCTTCACAGTTTCACTACGCACTGCCTTTGCCTGTATACCAACTGCGCCTTCCTCAGTTCTATCACTCAGTTTCCCATTCCACCACCAAATTAGTTTAAACCCTGCCCCAAAAGTTCTAGCAATCCTTCCTGCAAGTATATCAGTCACCCTTGGGTTCAGGTGTCATCCATCCATTTTGTACAGGACATATCTTCCTCAGAAAAGATCCCAATGATCCAGAAATCTGAAACCATACCCCCTGTACCAGTTCTTCAGCTACTCATTCACCTGCCAAATAATCCTATTCTTACCCTCCACAGCACATGGCAGAGGCAGCAATCCAGAGATTACTACCCTGGAGGTCTTGCTTTTCAACTTTCTACCTAGCTCCCTAAATTTTCTCTTCAGGACTCCTCCTATTTTCCTCCCCATGTCACTGGTACCAATACATACCAAGATTTTATAGATCTGAGACGTCCCTCACCCTGCTGCCTGGAAGGCAACATACCATCTGAGTGTCTCTATCATGTCCACAGAATCTCACATCTACTCCTCTAACCATGAAATTACCTATCACTGCTGCATTCCTCTTCCTCTTCCCTCTGAGCCACAGAACCAGACAGTGCTGGAGAGCCAATCACTGTGACTTCCCTGTATAGGTCACAGAATCCAAAGTGGTATACTTATTATTGAAGGGGATGGCCATAGAGGTACTCTGCACTGGCTGACCATTTCCTTTCCCTCTTCTGACAGGAGGTACTCGCCTTCTGCAACTTAGGGGTGACTACCTCCCTGTAGCTCCTATCTATCACCACCTCAGTTTCCTGTGTGAGCTGAAATTCATCCAGCTGCATCTCTAATTCCTTAACACATTCTCTGAGGAGTTGCAGCTTGGTGCACCTGGTGCAGATGTGGTTATCCTGGAGACTGGAGGTCTCCCAGAATTCTCACATCTCTCACAAAATACACAACATAGCCCGTGGAGCCATCCTCACTGCACTGAACAAGAAGAACAAAGAAGAGACTTACCGGATACTGATCTCACCCAAGCCTGATGAGCCAAAGCCACCCAACACTAGTCCACTCATACAATGGACACTCCGCTTGTCCCTGCCTTATTTTAATTTGCCCTTGCTATTAAAACACGATTTGATTGGGCTGCCAAAAAAAAACAAAGCCCATAAACACTGCTTTTAAAACTCTCACTCACGTACCTGTGAGTAGCCTTCTCTCTTGCTTCCAACTCGACTGGGCCACAGGAAAATGCCGGAACCTCACAAGTGCTCCTTTTTTACAATCTCACACATGGATCACAAGTAGCTTCCTTTCTCATTCCCGATTCGACTGGGCTGCCGGAAAGACGGCGAAAGTTCGCAAATGCTCATTTTTAAAATTGCATTCATGGACTTGTAAGGAGCATCCCTTCTTGTTCCAGGTTTGACTGGGCCACCAGAAAAACACCAAAAGCCCGAAAACATCTTGTTTTAACGGTCCTACTCACTCCTAGGGTCAGGCATTTGACCATTATTTGGCATGGCTGGCAATTAAGAGTTATTCAGGGCACACAGTGTGGAGTTAAAATTTGGAAACATCAGGTTACAACAAATTTACTTTCCTCTGTGCAGTCTACCCCAGTTAATATCTAGGTCATTGTATGTGGTGAGTAGAACTGATTGGAGGCAACTTATGACCCTGTACACTCATGCATCTCTACACCATTTCAGTGGCAAAATAATGAAGGGGTATAGTAGATATTCTCCTGTTCTGTAAATGGCAATGTCATCCAATCATTAAATGTTTTGATTATTTCAGAATCAAAATCAGTTTATTGCCAGTACGTGAAACACACCAGAATTGATTGTGGTTCAGTACCAAGCATAAAACACAGGTTGACATTGTAACAGATAACACAATAGCAACCAACAATAGTGCAAAAAGAGCATGAACAATCAACAGTTAGCACAAATATATATATCAAACTTAAGAAAATGTGAATATACAAGCAGACTAAATGAGTATCAACAGAACAAAGAGCAGGAAATACCCTTTAATGGATGTTGTGCAGGGACAGTTAGTGTGAGTTTTGTGGAAAAGCTGGATAGCTGCAGGAAAGAAGTATTGGAGATAACATGTAATTCTGGTGGTGATGGATTTGTAGCAACGATATGTAGTCCTAGTGGGGATGGATTTCTGCCTAAATTTGAACCAATTTGGAGATACTCTTGCATATTTGTGCTGTAGGTTTCCTATGTTTCTATTGTTCGGCACAGCATTGTGGGCCAAAAGGCCTGTATTGTGCTGTAGGTTTTCTATTTCCACAAATTCTTAATATTATAATTGCTCTGTTCAAATTCCAACATAATTAAATGTTAAAAATGCCTAAGGAAGGTATTTTATAAAATTAATCCAAAACTCCAATGATTATGTATGTAACATCTCTAGATATGGACCAAAAACCGGACCAGTGAATTGATAGTGCTGGAAAATTCTAAAATAAACAACAAGTAATATCATTAAAATTAAACATTTATTTCCATAAGATATTTTTATCAAGTACATTTATTATCAAAGAATGCATAACTTATATAACTGTGAGATTTGTCTGCTTACAGGTAGCTGCAAAGCAAGAAACCCAAAATAATCCAATTTAAAGAAAATAAAGACCAACCCCCCAATGTGTAGAGAAAGAGAAAAAAAAACATAAATCATGTGAACAATAGAAGCGAGCAGCACAACAGCATTCCGAACCAAATTGAGTCCTTAGATACAGATCTCCGGAGCAGCTGGAGCAGGCCTGAAGCCTCAGTATTCAGTTCATCATATTAGCAGGGCAAACTGCCACAAAGTTCGCAGACATGAAGCACAGCAGCCGGGGGTAGCCTCACAGCCCCGGAGTCACAGAGAAAGGAGCCCTCAGTCTATCTAGACCGGCATTAAAATTGTTCAATTACCGGATCCTACCTTGCATTAGATACAGGAGCAGAATTAGACCATTTGGCCCATCGAGTTGGCTCCATAACTTCATCACGGCTGATCCAATTCCCTCTCAGCACCCATCTCCTGCCTTCTTCCTGAAACCTTCCATACCCTGACAAATCAAGAATCGATCAGCCTCTGCGTAAATATACCAAACGGCTTGGTCTCCACAACCACCTGTGGTAACAAATCCCACGGATTCACCACTCTCTGGCTAAAGAAATTTCTTCTCATTTCCATTTTAAATGGCTATCCACCTATTCTGTGGCTGTGTCCTCCAGTCTGGCCAGGTTCATTTCCCAATACCAGATTAAGTACAGCCTCTCCTCTCGTTGTCTTATCTACATATTGTATCAGGAACTAGGAAAGTTAAAATCTCCCATCACAACAACCCTACTATTATTGCACCATTCCAGAATCTGCCTCCCTATCTGCTCCTTGATGTTCCTGTTTCTATTAGGACGTCTGTAAAAAAATACCCAGTTGAGTTATAGCCCCCTTCCTCTTTCTGGCTTCCACCCACACTGACTCAGTAGATAACCCTTCCACGACTTCCTCCTTTTACAGGACACTGCCCGTAAATAGCCATGCCATGCCCACTTCCTTCCCTGTCCTTTTTGAAACATCTAAAACCTGGCACACTCAGCAACCATTCCTGCCCCTGAGACATCCAAGTTTCTGTAAAGGCCACAATGTCACAGTTGCACGTATTGATCCACGCTCTAAGTTCGACCACCTTGTTTATATACTCCTTGCATTAAAATAAACACATCTCAAACCATCAGGCTGAGTGCATCTTTGCCCTAACATCTGCCTATCCTTCCTCACAAACTCCCTATAAGCTGTCTCTACTTGTACACCAACCGCCCCATCCTCTGCCTCTTCATTTCAGTTCCCATCCGCTGCAAATCTAGTTTAAACCCTCCCCAATAGAGTTAGCAAACCTCCCCGCCAGGATATTGGTCCCACTCGGATTTAAGTGCAACCTGTCCATTTTGTACAAGTCACAGGTCTCAACGATCCAGAAATGTGAATCCCTGCTCCAATCCTTCAGCCATGCATTTATCCGCCACATAACTCTACTCCTATACTCACTGTCACGTGGCACAGGCAACATCCCGAGATTACTACCCGAGGTCCTGCTTCTCACTATCCTTCCTAACTTCTTGTATTTTGCTTTCAAGAACTCCTCCCTTTTTCTACCTCTGTTGTTTGTACTAATATGTACCATGACCTCTGGCCGCTCGCCCTCCCCTCCCATTTCAGGATAATGTGGACACATTCAGAAACATCACGAACCCCGGCACATGGGAGGCAAATTTCCATCCATGTTTTGTTTTCATGCCCAGAAAATCGCCTATCTGTTCCCCTAACTATACAGTCCCCTATTACTGCTGCTATCCTCTTCCATTCCCTACCCTTCTGAGCCACAGGGCTAGACACAATGCCAGAGGCACAGCCACTGTTGCTTCCCCCAGGTAGCACCACCACCATCAGTACTCAAAATGGAGTGCTTATTGTGAAGGGGGACGGCCACAGGGGTGCTCTCCACTACCTGATGCTCTCCCTTCCCTCTCCTGACAGTCACCCACTTATCTGTCTCATGTTCCCTGCTGTGACTGCCTGCCTTGTAGCTCCTGTCTATCACTTCTTCACTTTCCCTAACAAGCCGAAGGTCATCGAGCTGCAGCTCCAGTTCCTTAACCTGGACTCTAAGGAACTGCAGCTCGATTCACCTGCCGCATATGTGGCCATCAGGGAGGGTGGAAATCTCTGGACATCCCACATCTGACACGCAAAGCAGAAAAATGGCCTTGCAGACATATGCACTACTCTTAAATTAGAGGAACACAGAGATATGAAAGTCACCTACCTCCTTACCTCACCTAGGCCCGTCCTCGCCAAAGCCCTACTACTCTGCCTCACGCTACTCTGATGACCGCTCCTTCGATGACCACCCACTAGGCAGTGTCACCCTTTTATCCGGGAACCTTCTCAGTGACCTTGCGCGATCATGAGCTACTGCATCTGTACATTTCTCCCAATCGAATCTTCCGCTGAAAGAGACTCCTTCCTTTTTAAATCTTCTCAGCGGCCTTGTGCAGTGATGAGCTACTACATCTGTGCACTTCTCCCAATAAGCTTGCTGTAATTTACATTTTATTTTTTCTCCTTTCTATACTATCATGTATTGCACTGAACTCCTGCTGCAAAGTTACCAAATTTCACGACACATGCCAGTGATAATAACCCTGATAAACGTGAACATTGCATTTGCTTTCCTCACCACCTACTCAACCTCAAATTGACCTTTAGGACTCTCAAGTCCCTTTGCACCTCAGATTTTTGAATTTTCTCTTGATTGAGAAAATAGTCCACGCTTTTATTTCTTGCCAAAGTACATGATCAGACACTCCCCGACACTGTATTCCATCTGCCACTTCATTGCCCATTCTCCTAATCTATTCAAGTCCTCTGTAGCTTCTCTGTTTCCTCAATGCTACCTGCCCATCCACCTACCTTTCCCCTTTCATGACATATCAGTAAACTATCTTCACTGTCAATAAATCCATAATGAGAATGGAATGCCCACTTTCCATTGTCATCTCATCCAAAGATACTCATCCAGAATCCAGTTTAGAATGAGGTAAGGTGGTATTTCTAGATAAATAGCTATATTTGATTTGTATCTATGTATGCATCCTCCTCTTCCAAATGTGGACATATAGAATATCAAATCAAGTACAATATTACATTGGTCTGTTTTTGAGATCGGAAACTGTAGAATAACTGGGAATGTAAATTTAATTTTTTTTCTCTCCTTGGAACTTGGATGCTACAAAGATTTGCAAAAATATTGTACAAGTACTCAAAAAGAATGAGATGTAATTATGTATGGGATAGCCAAAGTAGAGGGCGCAATGGAGAGGGTGTAGAAGAAGTTTACCAAGATGCTGCTTGGATTAGAGAAAATGTACAACAGGGAAAAGTTGGACAAACTAGGATTGATTTCTCTGAAAGGTACAGGCTGATGTGAAACCTGATAAAAATTTATAACATTTATGAGAGCAAAGTTAGACAGCTGGTACCTTTCTCCCCCAGGGTCTGAAGTCTAATACTATGAACATGCATAAAAGATGATGAAGGAAAGTTTTTCTGTACACAGAGCGTAGGAATGCGAGGAAAGGTTGTGGAGACAGATGTGATAAAGGTATTAGATAGGCACATGAATGCACAGAGAAGTAGGGATATGAACCATGAGCAAGCAGAAGAGATTAGTTTAATTAGAGATCTTTTGCTTAATTATTTTGATACAACATTATAGGTTGAATGGTCTGTTGCTGCACTATTCCATATTCTACTGTATAATACCAAGCCATCAACCTTTTTAAAAAATGCCTGCCTCCTTATCTACGCTGGTAGAAATAATATTTGGGCTGGTGAACAACGGCATAGACAGGGTGAATCTTCCAGAGCTAATTATAACCTCAAGTGGTATCTGTGTGGATTTTGCTGCATGGTTTCATAATCATGTTGATGTCCTCTCATATCTCAAGGACATACTGGCTGGTTAATGGACTATTGTAAATTACTACTAGCAGCAACAAACAAAAATCCAAAAAAGGGATTTCTGAGGAATCTTATAGAGTAAAGAGAGAGAATAGTACTCATATGATTGCTTTCTTTGGGAGGCAGCATGGACGTGATCATTGAAAGACTATTTGAAGGTAGAGGTCAATTGAAGTGTATCGCACTTGTTGTCCTCCTTTTGGCCGATGTGTGTTCCATCTGCTTGTAAATAGTAAATATTTAACCATCTCAGACTGTCAAGGTGTCTCATTAACACAGTACAGTGTTGGATTTATCAAAATAGCATCATGGCAACATGTGCAAGTGAATTATAATTTTAGATATTGTAGGAACTATAGTTGACTTAAATTTTGTTGAATATAAAATCTTGCCAAACTGGAACTGTGTGGCTTCAGTCTGTAGGTGGACTCAAACTTGAACTTGTCCACAATTCATTTTAGCTGGTTAATTGGTTTCAAAATCAATTCCTATACGTTGACAATGCCAGCACAGAGACCAATACAATTTTTAAAAAATCTGTTTGTGTGTCTGGTGTTATTTTTTTGCGTTGTGTACCAGGACCAATCAATCTGAATAATTCTCAACCAACAAATCAATTATACAATATTTTATTGTCCTCAGAAGTTGACATGACACAGAATTGTTAGTCAACAGCAACATCCTAAAGTGCTCATATTTAGAAGCGGGGTACCTCTCTCTCTGATCACTATTTTTATTTATTTTCCCATCATATCACTTTCCTTTATTGTCCAGTTCATGTTTTATTTTGTGCTGATTTTGTAATATCTATAGAATTGGGAATTCCTTTGCCAATCTTGTTTTCTGGCATGAACTTCATAAGGAATGTAAGTCTCTTCCAGTTGATCAGCAAAGCAAAACATCAAATAATAGCAACTAATGGGTGCGGGTGGCATTATGGTCAAACGTGACCCATCCTGATTAGGGGAAAGTAGCAAATCATGCAAAAGATAGACAATTGGGAGAAATGATTTGGATTATCATAGCACTCCTAAATCGATGAAAAAAGTGTTCTTTATAGCCAACACTATAATATCATTTTGAAATTTGCTATTGAGTTTGTTTTTGTCAACCTTCATGGATCATGTACAGAACTTAATTTCATCGCATTTCATTTTTTTTTTGTTTCACCAAGTACCTTAATTCTGTGTCTTCTGCTTACTGTTACGTACCCCGTTACTGGGTTGCCAAGCCAGCAGAAATGGAACGCTCGTTGGAGTCTGGATTACTAGGAACTAATAAAGTTTTATTAAAGAAATAAGTAATACAGTACACTAATCGTAAGGATATAAATGTAACAGGTTAGCAATGATAATGCACACATATACACAGAACTAGGGTAATAGGAATCAACCAAGCTCTGTCGCAGTCTAGGGGTAAAATGATCAGTCTTAAGTGAAGCAGAGTTCAGTTCAGTTTAGTGCAGTTCACAGTAATCGTTGTTGTTGATACAATTTGATTTCAGGCAGACCTTTCGATGTCTTCGCAATTGTTTTCGGGCAGACCTTTTGATGTCTTCTATCCCGCTGTGGTCACCGACTGTGACCCCTCCGTTCCGGATATGATCGTTCTTCCGCAGTGAACCCGGCACCCAGGCAAGGGCGGACACACACCCCAGGTTCCCACCGATCGTACCTTTACACCCTATGAGCCTCTGGTAGGTTCCCGCGAACCGGTCCTCCAAACTCGCACCAACTTGTGGGGGCACACTGCTCTTTTCAGGGTCTCGTGGTGTGTCGCGTGCCTTAGCAAACCTGCTCCTTTTGTCCCCCTGCTGGGGTATCACCTGTCCATCAAACTTCAAACAGTTCAGGTTCAAAGCAACCGGTCTGTCAATATCTGAATTGTGTTTCTTTCTCGTTAATCCCTCTCTTCTCTCTTATTAGCATTTTGAATGTTTCTCCATTGTCTTTCTTATCTGTCTCATTAGCATCATCCATCTGGTAGCTCTGCTGGGCATCACACATGACATTACATAGAAACATAGAAACATAGAAAATAGGTGCAGGCGTAGGCCATTTGGCCCTTCAAGCCTGCGCCGCCATTCAGTACGATCATGGCTGATCATCCAACTCAGAACCCTGTATCAGCCTTCCCTCTATACCCCCTGATCCCTTTAGCCACAAGGGTCATATCTAACTCCCTCTTAAATATAGGCAATGAACTGGCCTCAACTGTCTCCTGTGGCAGAGAATTCCACAGATTCACCACTCTCTGTGTGAAGAAGTTTTTCCTAATCTCGGTCCTAAAAGGCTTCCCCTCTATCCTCAAACTGTGACCCCTCGTTCTGGACTTCCCCAACATTGGGAACAATCTTCCTGCATCTAGCCTGTCCAATCCCTTTAGGATTTTATACGTTTCAATCAGATCCCCCCTCAATCTTCTAAATTCCAACGAGTATAAGCCTAGTTCATCCAGTCTTTCTTCATATGAAAGTCTTGCCATCCCAGGAATCAACCTGGTGAACCTTCTTTGTACTCCCTCTATGGCAAGGATGTCTTTCCTCAGATTAGGGGACCAAAACTGCACACAATACTCCAGGTGTGGTATCACCAAGGCCTTGTACAACTGCAGTAGTACCTCCCTGCTCCTGTACTCGAATCCTCTTGCCAGCATACCATTCACCTTTTTCACCGCCTGCTGTACCTGCATGCCCACTTTCAATGACTGGTGTATAATGACACCCAGGTCTCGTTGCACCTCCCCTTTTCCTAATCGGCCACCATTCAGATAATAATCTGTTTTCTCTCCTTCCAATAACAAACAGTTTTTCCTCAACTAAATCATAATTCTGAAGATTTTTTCTTGGGTTGGTAAAGATTCTGATTTTAAGGCAAATATCCCTCTGATCTGAAAATCAAAATCTGAAGACATCAGAGATTTGAGATAGAATTTGCTAAGTACATTCAGCAGGTCACATTGCATTCTGTGGACAGAGAATGATGCTTCCTGATTTGCTAAGTATTTTCAATAGCTTGTGTTTTTAGAACAAATAACTCTGGGCTGTGGACTCCTATATCTTAATTTACTTCTGAAAATGTAATTGGCAGCTGAGCTGTCCTGCTCTGATAAGATATCCACACAAAAGAAGTACATCTTATTGGGTCCTAATACTATCTGAGAAGCTTGAAGAGAATAATATGTGCAGCTTGAACAGTATATTCCGCCCAGAGTTGCCTAAGGATTTCAGGAGATTAGCAGCACTATTTTAACACTACAAAGATCTCTCAAATTGGGTTTATTCCCCTTCTTCTAGCCATTCCCTTTCCAATCTCTTAACCAACAAAATTTGAGAGGAGTTGGGAAAAATTCCGAGTTTGTTGACTTGAAATACCTAATACTGACTGCCAACTTCAAAAGCAAAGGCATTGATGTATTTTTGGGGTTGGAAGATGGGTGCCTTGGTAGAGGAGCACACTAATCACTTATCTTCCATCCATTTAGTAGCCCTAAGTGCTAATCAAGCCAGTTCCTTGCTGTGCTGATCAACTCCTGTGGAATTCTAACATGCTCAGTCTTTGCATCAGGACATTGCTTCCGTTCTGACAATCCCCAAGAAGTTTCCTTTTTTTGTCCTTGGACTGAAGAATAACAAGAGGTCTAAGAGTGACACCCTCAGAAGGAATGGACTCTCAGTTTCCTTCACTTCAAAGGCATCAATTGGCAGGCTGCACAAGAACTTGGTGTTAAATTTCATTCGGTTCTCTTTTGATAGCTGATTGCATCACATTGGCCAGAAACAAATGTTACTTTTTCCAGCTAACGATCAGCATTACAGAAATAAAACTATAAAAGTCGAGTGAACATGGCCTTTTCTCCTTGGAGCAACGAAGAGGTGACCTGATAGAGGTGCATAAGATGATAAGAGGCAGTGATCGTGAAATGGCTAACACGAAAGGGCACAGTTTAAGGTGCTTGTAAGTAGGTATAGAGGAGTTGTCAGGGGCAAGTTTTTTTTACGTAGAGAGTGGTGAGTGCTTGGAATAGGCTGCTGGTGACAGTTGTGGAGGCAGATAAAATAGGGTTTTTTAAGAGACTCTTGGATAGGTACATGGAGCTTAGGTCTTTTAAGAGACTCTTGGATAGGTACATGGAGGGCTATGGGTAACCCTTGGTAACCCTTGGTAATTTCTAAAGTAAGTACATGTTCGGCACAGCATTGCGAGCCAAAGGGCCTGTATTGTGCTGTATATTTTCTATGTTTCTAAAAGTCAGTTAACTCCATTATGTGGTACAGCACAATCACTAGTTTCCAACTGCTGTATAACTGTTAGTATTTTCTAAGTTCCCCATTCATTAATTCCTTTCACAAAAATGCATAATCTTCTAATCTGACAACAACCATGAGTTGTTTTTTTTTGTTCCTCGGAGATAGGTAACCTCATTTTGTTATTCAGAGAAACGTAACTTTTTTTAAGAATTATTAGTTCAATATAGTGAGGTACCTGTGCACTGTGCTAATTATAAATTTACACTTTCCAAAATGAATGACTTGGTCTTCTGCCTCAGTCATTCACATAGCGAAGTAACGACTGATCTCTTCAGGTCCACCCCCGCATACTTTAGGAGGAGGAGATTCGAGTGGATTACCCTCAAAGTTTGAAGAAGAGTGGCTGTAGCCCCAATCCAGATTGACGAGGTGCCCAAATTGGATGGGAAGGCTCCTTAGGCTATTATTTCCTAGCCAGAGGGTGCGCAAGTTTGTGAGACTGCAGATAGAATTAGGCAGGCTCTGTAATGCATTAAAATACAGGAGCATAATCTCCAAAGACTTTAGGTTGCAAATGCTGTGGGGGATGAACTTTATCTTGTCACAGGCATCCAGAAATTTTAAGCGGCGGAGCTGGCACACCTGGCCAGGGATCTCCAGGAAATTATTGTTGGCCAAATGCAGGCTCTGCAACTTTTGCAGCTTTTCTATTTCAACAGGCAGGCAGATCAGCTGGTTGTTACTGAGGGTCAGAGCTTCCAGGTTTTTCAGGGCCCCAATCTCAGGTGGGATCTCCCACAGTTCATTGGTGTCCAAATTCAGCACAGTAAGGGCAGACAGCTGACCAATTTCTTGAGGGACACTGCCCATCCTATAATTCAAGCAGCTTTCCCACTTTGGACTCATCTCCAGCACTTGAAGCTCCCTCAAGTCAAATATCTCCTGAGGAACTGATTGTAGCTCTTTGCCCTTTAGCTTTAATTTCTTCTTGCCATTGTTAAAGGCATCATCCTCAATCCTGTACTTCCAAAAGTTTTGCACGGCGCCACTGGCAGAATAAAGTAACTGACTGCTCTGAGAAGATTTCAATTGCTGTGCAGACATTTTGGAGACTTCCCTACATTTACAGAAATTTAAATGTATTTAATTTTGTCCAAAAAAAAAGGCACATCTACTTACAGATAAACACAATACTGTGTGGCAGGATCCTGAACTGTCCCTTTCAGTTTTGAACAGTGTTTCAAACTCTGAATCTTATACATTGTTCTGAAGTTTAACAAATCCTGAAAGACATATGCAGAGAACCATAACTGCCAACATGGAAATCACAAACTTCATAACAGGTTATTGCTATGATTATACTTCCTGCTCTTCTGACCGTTAATCACTTTTGCCACCGATTTCCATCTTGCCCTCAAATTCACCTGGTACTCATTTTCTTTTCAGGATCTCTCTCTCTCCCCAACTTTGGAGATCCACGATTAACCAATATCTACTAAACACCCATGAACTCCCAATAGCAGATCCTCACACCCTGTCTCCTGAAATGACAGAATCCCCTTTTCTCAAGTTCTCCATCTCCACCCCATGTGTTGACAAGATAAAATTTTCTGCTCTGACTTCTGAAGTATCCCTCTCCTTCTGGAAACATGACTTCCCCTCTGCTGTGGTTGATAGAATCCTCACACATTTTCCTCCATTTCCTGTGCTCTCATCCTCCCCTCTCCTCACACAGAACAGAGGCCCCCCTGGTCCTTTCACTTCTGCATCTCAGCCATTTCCACCAGCTCAGATGGAATCCTACGACTAGACATATCTCCCCTCCTCCCGACCATCCATCTGCTTTCCATACTGGCTATTCTCTCTGTGAATCTCTGCCCTGCTCACTCACCCCTCCCTGTCCCCCCTTGCTTTCCCCTGCAACCGTAACAGGTGCAACACCTGTCCCTTCACCTTCTCTCTCAACACCACCCAGATCTAAACAGCTATTCCAATTAAGCTAGAGACTTCTATGCACCTCCTCCAATCTGATAAATTGCATTTGATGCTCTCGAAATGGCCTGCTCTACATGGTGAGACTAGTGTAAACATTTTTAGAGCACCTGCACTTCATCTATATCAGCCAACTTGAACTTAAGTCAAAAGTCATGCAACTCCTTTCCCATTCCGACTTGTCTGACCTCAGCCTTCTCCACTGCAACAGTGAGGCCAAACACAATACTAAATAAAAACACTTCACATACTGTCCAGGTAGTCTACAGCCATGTTACACCTTTTCCATTCCTTCCCCACTCACTGCTACGACCTGTTATTCTCCTCACCTGGTTCCATCTGGCCATTACCTCATTCTTCTAAACTTAGTTTGCTCCTTCCTTGATTCACCTTCCTATCTTTTCCCACACCTGATTCTATCTGCCCATGATCTCTTCCTTACCAGCCTCCGTGTCAGTGCTTCCCCTACCCCAACCTGGTTCCATCTGCCCAAATTCAAGACCTCACAGCCAACAACTTGGTTCCACCGATCACGTACCACCCCTGTCTTTCACTTTTATATATTAGCCATCTTACATCAACACTCTCAGTCCTAATACAGGGTCTCAACTTTAAATCTCAACCATCCATTTTCATTCACATGTTATTTGACCTGCTGAGCCCTACCTACAGTTCATGCTTAGCATTTGTCCTTCTCCTTTTGGTCAATGTGAGTCCCACAAAGAAATAAAAAGGTGTGATTTAGCCTCTTTTATTCAGACTAACAAACTTTTGAATGGCGCCGTGTAGTCCTTCTGGATTTGCAGGGTGGGATTGTGGCACCACTGTCCAGGTGAACTACAACTTTTAGATATTGTGTGTGGTCATTCCAGAAAAAATGTTCCTTTTGGAATCAAAAGGTAGAGCATAGTGCAACTAATGTTCTGAGCTGTGTATATTTAAAAGCAAGTAATATTATAGAAAAGGCAGGTGACCTCAGGGCATGGATCAGCACATGGAATTCTGATATTGTAGCCATTAGTGAGACTTGGCTTCAGGAGGGGCAGCTCAATATTCTAGGGTTCTGCTGTTTTAGATGTGACAGAGTGGGAGGGATTAAAGGGGGAGGGTGGCATTAGTCACAGAAAATGTCAGGGCAATGCTCAGCCAGGACAGACTGGAGAACTCGTGTAGTGAGGCTTTATGGGTGGAACTGAGGAATAAGAAAGTACAACCATGTTAATGGGGCTATGCTACAGACCACGCAATAGTCTTCAGAACCAAGAGGAAAAAGATTATAGAAAAATCACAGACTTTTGCAAGATATATGAGTATTTGGATCGCCATGGATTGGTTAGTGACAGTCAGCATGGCTTTGTGCATGGTATGTTGTGTCTAACTAATCTCAAAGATATTTTTGAGGAAGATACCGGGAAAGTTGATAGAGCAAGGCAGTGGATGTTGTCTACATGGATGTTAGCAAGGCACTTGACAAAGGCACTGATTCAGTCACTTGGTATTGAAGATTAGGTAGTAAACTGGATTAGACACTGGCTTTGTGGGAAAAACCAGAGAGCGGTAGTAAATGCTTGCTTCTCTAACTAGAGATCTCTGACTAGTGGAGTGCCACAAGTATCGGTGCTGGGTTTATTCTTGTTTGTCATCTGTATCAATGATCTGGATGATAATATGGTTAACTGGATCAGCAAATTTGTGGATTTCACCAAGGTTGGGCTGTTCTGGACAGCAAGGAGGATGATCTGAGCTTTCAGCAGGATCTAGACAAGGTGGAAAAATGGGCTGAAAAATGGCAGATGGGATTTAATGCAGATAAGTGTGAGGTGTCACGCTTCGGTAGGACCAACCAGGATAGGTCTTATACAGTGAACAGTAGGTCACCGAAGAGTGCAGTAGAACGAAGAGATCTGGGAATACAGGTCCATGACTCATTGAAGGTGGTGGCACAGGCAGATAAGGTGGTAAAGAAAGGTTTTGGCATATTGGCCTTCATAAATCAAAGTACTGAGTACAGGAGATGAAATATTATGTTGAAATTGTATTAGACATTGGTGACACCTAATTTGGAGTATTGTGTGTAGTTTTGGTCACCTACCTGCAGGAGAGATGTAAACAAGTTTGAAAGAGAACAGGGAAAATTTACAAAGATGTTGCCGGGTCTGGGGGACCTGAGTTACAGGGAAAGATTGAATAGGTTAGGACTTCATTCCTTGGAATGTAGAGATTGAGGGGAGATTTGATAGAGGTATACAAAATTATGAGGGGTACAGATAGGGTAAATGCAAGCAGACATTTACACCATGGTTGGGTTGAACTATAACTAAATATCATAGGTTAAGGGTGAAAGGTGAGAAGTTTAAGGGGAACATGAGGGGAAACTTCTTCACCCAGAGGGGCGTAAGGGTGTGGAACAAGCTGCCAGCACAAGTGGTGCATGCCAGCTCGATTTCAATGTTTAACAGAAGTTTAGATAGATACATGGATAGTAGGTGTATGCAGGGCTATGGTCCTGGTCCAGGTCCAGGTCCAGGTCGATGGAAGTGGGGAGTGGGCAGTTTAAATGGTTCGGCACAGACTAGACGGGCCGAAGGGCCTATTTCTGTGCTGTATTTTTCTACTGGTGCGTTTGGAGTTAAACGCAATCTACACTAGATAGAATTTCGTGACCCAGATGAACTTTGCAACAAGCTAGTTGCAATCACTAAAAAAGAGCTGTGTTGTTTTTGCGAATTAAACGTTAATTGCATTTAATTCCACAGTTGCTATAAATAGGCTGCTTAATGGTAGACCTTTTCCATTCCTTCTCCGCTCGCTATCAAGACCTGTTACCCAGTTTACCACGAAACGCGATTGTACTCAGTTCAACTTCAAGCGTTTCATTATCATAAAATATAATTATCATACTATTCATATGTATAAACTATCAATATAAACGTAAAGGGCAGTAAACACCTACCTTCACTCTGCCCGACAACACCCTACCTCCAGCCACTCGGCTGTTGCCACCATTTTCCAATGGTTGTAACTTTCCGCCAGCGGGGCAGAGCTCGGGGATTGGAAGAGGCAACAGCCAGAAGCGGTGATGGACAAGCTGGCGACGGCAGATCGCTCGGAAACTGCTCGAGTCGCGTCCTGCCGTTGCCATGGTGCTCAGAGCGGTATACCTACACTTGCATTCTTTTTCGCGTCGTGGTTGATTTATTCATGAAGTTCAATGTCAGTTTATTCATAAACCCCAGAAATGTGCAATGTTTTGTTTCTTTGGAGCTGTGACTGTGGAATCGAATCCAAATGTTGGATAGACACATAGTGAATCAAACTTTTTCGATGTCAATTTTCAGCTGCTGACTACGAGCTCCCATTGCAAGAAAAATCTCCTGAATACCAGGCGGGCGTGTGCGTGTGCAGGTGTTCATTAAACAAAAAGTAGCCAAGAATAATTATTGTTCTACCCTATTTGACTCTTCCCTATCTTGATTGGTCGCAGCTCAGCTGTAATGGTAACTGCTCTGCTCTGGACCGACAGGGAGTGGTAAGCACAGCCCAGCCTACGGGCTTATCACGCTTCCTTCCATCTAGGCCATCTTCACTCTGTTTGGCTTCAGTAAGACTCTTGGTATTGTCAAAGATGCCTGCCAACCTGGCCATTCCCTTTTCTCTCTCCTATCTTCTGGCAGAAACTACTGGAGCTTGCAAACATGGACACAGATTTTAGAACAACCTCTGCACTGCAATCTCCTCTTTCACAGACGCTTCCTGCTGGTACTGTCATTCTTTGAACTCTTAATTCAACTTTGTCAATTTTCCATTATTGTCACAGGAGCATTTCTTTGTGGTCTACTTCATGCTATACTGTTTGTTGTTGTATTTATTACTACAATGTAGAATATTTACTCTGTGAGCTACATGCAAGCAAGGAATTTTATTGGATACTGTTGTACGCTCAATGGCCACATATTAGACAATTTGCTACACCTGCTTGATAATGCAAATATCTACTTAGCCAATCATGTGGCAGCAACTCAATATATAAAAGCATGAAGACATGGTCAAGAGGTTTTGTGTTATGAAATTGTGGATGGCATTGCAAAGTCTTCCTTACAGAGCAGGCAAATAGAAATTAAAGTTCCCCTAGGCAGAGCAGAATTGAGAAGTAGGATTTAAAAAGGTATAGAGAAGAAGTGGCAGGAGGACTGGAAAAATGAATTAAGGGGCAGGCATTATTTTTCTAGTCACCCACTAGTTAAAAAGGTCTCAGACTGTTACCTTTTAAGTCGTAGAGATATGGTGAAATTTACAAGACTTAGGTTGGGGCATTGTGGGCTAGACTATTATTTAAAGATAATAGGAAAACATCCTACTGGATTATGTGACTGTGGTAGTCCAGAGACAGTCCAGCATGTTTTGCTGAGCTGTAATCGATACAAAATTGAAAGAAGCATGTTGTTCAAGAGACTATCTGGCTTAAATTTATTTTGGTTTTCTATTCAATCTTTGGCCATCAAGAGAATCAACATCTGATTGAAGAGTCTATTATTCAGTTTATACATGAGACTAGCTTGTGTTCGAGAATTTGAGTTCCTTGAAGTTCTGTAATTAATTATACATCCTGCAGAGGGCTGTAATATGCCTAGATGCGTCTAAACAGGAGGAGGAAGAAGAAGAAGTTGTTGTTGTTGTTCAGACCAAGCATCAGATTGGGGAAGAACTGTGATCTAAGTGGCTTTGTGGATTGATTGTTGATGCCAAATAGGGTGGATTGAACTTCTGCCTGGGATTTTTGCACATAAGAGTCTCTAGACTTTACAGAGAATGGTGTGAAAAACAAACAAAAACGTTGAATAAGCTGCAGTTCTGTGAGTGAGTACCCCTTGTTAATGAGAGAGGTCAGAGAAAAATGGCCAGACTGGTTCAAGCTGACAAGAAGACAATAGCATAGTGTGTGAAAGAGCATCTCTGACTGCACAGCATATTGAACCTTGAAGAGGCTGGGCTACAGTAGCAGAAGATCTGGAACATACAGAGAACATGCACTCAATGGCTTCTTTATTAGGGAGCTCCTGTATTTCAAAAAAATATTTTTTTTATTTCAAAATATACTTTATTCAAAAATAAAATTATATACAATAAACCATTCAATAACTTTCCATCCTTTAAATACGTTTCCATTATAGTCTGTACATATCCGTACTTAAGGCCACCCATGTGGCACTCCAGTAGTTCAGCTTACTATATCATTGTTGAGGGGTATACTCCCCGCCCACCGACCCCTCCCACTCCCACTCCCACGGGTGGAGAAACCTATACTGTGGTCCTTCCCCACCTGGCCCTTGCGGTGGCTGCACCAAGTTTCAGTGCGTCCCTCAGCACGTACTCCTGCAGCCGAGAATGTGCCAGTCGGCAGCATTCTCCCACGGACATCTCCATGTGCTGGCAGATCATCAAGTTTCGGGCTGACCAAAGAGCATCTTTCACCGAGTTGATGATCTGCCAGCAGCACCGGATGTTGGTCTCCATGTGCGTCCCCGGGAACAGCCCGTAGATCAGAGAGTCCTCTGTTACTCAGCTGCTGGGGATGAAACGTGACACTAGCCTGTCCATCCTCCTCCACACCCTCTCTGCGAACTGACAGTGTGCGAAGAGGTGGGTCACAGACTCCTCCTCACTGCAGTCCTCCCGTGGGCAGTGGGGTGCGGAGATAACGTTCCGGGCGTACAGGAGGGCTCTGGCTGGGAGGGCCCCTCTCACCGCCAGGTCTTGGTGCCTGTTGGTGAGATCTGGCGATGAGGTATTTTGCCAGATGAACTGGACGGTCTGCTCAGGGAACCACCCCACTGTGTCCATCACGTCCTTCTCATCCGAGCTGTCTTCAGATTCATCTGGGGATCCAAGATGGAGCGGGTGAGACAGACCGTCATGCACAAGTCCCTGGACAACGGGGGCAAGAACGTCCCCAATGTCGCCCTCACCCTGATGGCCAGCTTCGTATGTGGCTGCATCAGGTTGTGTGTAGAACCCAGGTATGTGGGCACCAGGTACCACTATGTGTCCAGGTTCTACCTGTCACCCTGGCTACAAAGGATGAGTCTGGCCCCATTCCCGTGCAACACCCCTGTCAGCTGGTCATTCTTGGCATACCTGTCCTACATAGAAAAGTTCTTCCAGGAGAACGCCTTTGACCACAGGGTCTTCAGGCAGTGGTCGACACGTAATCTCAAAAAAAATATACAACAATAAACTAATTGAAATCTTGTCTTTGAATTGTCTTGCTAAGCTATTTAAGAGGGCAGATAAATGTTAACCACATCATGGATCTGATAGGCCAGAGCAAATAAGGCAGGTTCTCTTCATCACAGAACACTAATAACCCCTATAATGGAAAAGCAGGAAAAACAGTACCCTGGGTGAAGTGGAAGAGAGTAATTTTAAACAAAGATTTTATAATTTTTCTGCAAATTTAACACTATTGCATAATTCACTGGGCATAAACATTGTGATATATAATAAGCAGCACTTTTTTCATCTTGTCAATATTTCATTATAGTTTAAAAATTCAAAAGAAACTATCAGCTGCCCAGGTCTATATTTATCCTAATTTTACACCTAGCTGTTCAGCTGAGGTAATTCAGAGATATGAATGAATGTAGGACCAGATCATATTATACTTGTCTCGCTGCCTAGATTCATCACTTACGATTGCTGGCTGGACCTAATGTCACCTGATGCAGAGGGTTTGGGTTTGAAGCATTGAGAGCAGATCTCAAGCAATATATTATGAAGCCCCATACCCAGAATGTTGTGACAGTGTTACCATAAACTCACTGTCAATGACATTTGAATTCATTTTAAGTGCCTAATTGAAATGTCTAAAACTATTCAAATATATTTAAATTACGAAATAAATACATTTGATTAAAAATACCTTCAAAGCCAAAAATCATTAAAGTTAAACAATGCATACATTTGCCTGCACTCACCTTTACAATTAATTTTGATGTCCCCCATGCCAATTAATTCTCATCTGTACACCAGCACTCTGCCACAAAGCAAGAATCAGATGTAGAATGTATCTACATCCTCTCTTTGACATGTTCAACATTTCATTTCTTGAAATATCACAATCTGAAAAAAAAATTTCCAATAGCATTCCACAAATTGTTTTTCTATGATATCATTGCTAGTTTGGCTAGTCCAATCAATAAGTAGATTAAAATCTCCCATGAAAATTACAATTCCCTTCAAGCATGCACTTGATATTTCCCTGTTTATCTCTGACCCTTTGAGAAGTCATAGCTTGGGTGTTTATAGACTGTTCCCACCCTTGTCTTCCTTCCCCTGCTGCTCATTTCAACCCAAACTGATTTCACATCATTACTCACTGCCTTTATAGCATGATTCAGCACTGCTCTGGTATCTTCCTTTAATAACAATACCTCCCCGCCTCCTTTCAGCAAGATTACAATGAACCTGGGTGTCTTGAAAAAAATAGATGTAATTCTGAGGATAGTTGGGATGCTACAGAAGTACTTTAGCTGGGCCAGGAAGACAACTAATACTTTGACTAAGCACAAAAGAATAAGGTGTAGAGTTAGCCTGACTGGATAGGCACTGCATTTCAAAATGGTCCAGTTTGGGTTATTTTAATCACGTATAGTTTGTGTTACATGAGGTTACACACAACACTCCAGATAGCTAATAATTACTACCTAAGCATATAAGTACAGGGTTCTGTTGAGGACCATGAATTAAACTGTTATATTGAATGTATGGCGCAGAGCCATGTTACCTTAGATCTACAGAGGGATTTTAACAATATCATCAGATGCCAAATGCATGAGGTTATGAATTTTGAGCTGCCCGTATTCATGATGAGAATGAGAATGTTAGCAAGCTGGATTTTAGTTAGAAAAGAGTGACACGTGATATGTTACTATGTAACCCCATCCCTACCTAACTAACAGAAGACCATAAGGCATAGGAGCAAAATTATCTCATTCGGCCTATCGAGTCTGTTCCACCACTTGATCATGGCTGATCCATTTTCCTCTCAACCCCATTCTCCTGCCTTCTTCCTGTAACCTTTCATACCATTACTTATCAAGAATCCATCAGTCTGCCTTAAATACAGCTAATGACCTGGTCTCCACAGGGGGCAGTGAATTCCAAAGCTTTTCCACTTCCTAGCTGAAAAATTCCTCTTCATCTCCATTCTGAATGGACTCTGTTCTATTCTGAGGATGTGTCCTCTGATCCTAGACTTACCCCACCATAGGAAATATCCTCTGTATTGAGGCCTTCCAACATTCGATAGGTTTCAATGAGATCCCCCCTCATTCTTCTGAATTCCAGTGAGTACAGGCCCAGAGCCATCAAATGCTCCTCATATAAAGGCATGCTGCAATTAAATCAAAAAGCAACAAATACTGGACAGAAAGTGTTATATTTGAATGCACACAGCGTAAGAAATAAAATGGACAATCTTGAAATTCAGCTACAGATTGGCAAGTGTGACGTTGTGGCCACCTCTGAAATTTGGCTAAAGGATGGTTTCCACTGGGAGCTGAACGTCCAAGAATATAGGGTGCTTTGGAAAGTCAGGTTAGTAGTCAGAGGGGGTGGTGTGGCCTTGTGTATAAGAAATAATGTTAAATTCTTAGAAAGGGATGACATAGGATCAGAATGTGTAGAGTCTTTATGGGTTGAGTTAAGAAATGGCAAGGGTAAAAGGACCCTAATGGCAGTTGTATACAGGCCTCCAAACAGTAGCTGGGATTTGGATTACACATTATAACAGGAGATTGAAAAAGTGTGTCTGAAGAGCAATGTCATGATAATTATTTGGGATTTTAACATGAAAGTGGATTGGGAAAACCAGGCCAGCACTGGACCTCAAGAGAGAGACTTTGTAGAATGTCTAGGGGATGGCTTTTTAGAACAGCTTGTTGTTGAGCCCACGAGAGGATCGGCTGTGCTGGATTGAGTGTTGTACAATGATCCGGAGGTGATAAGAGACCTTAACGTTAAGGAACCCTTAGGGAACAGTGATCACAATATGATCAAGTTCACTTTGAAATTTGAAGAGAAACTAAATTCCAATGTGTTGGTATTTCTGTGGAATAGAGGAAATTACAATGGCGTGAGAAGGGACTGGCCAAGGCTGACTGGAAAGAGACTCCAGCAGGAAGGACAGCAGAGCAGCAATGGTTGGAGTTTCTTTAAAAAATGAGGGAAGTGCAAGATAGATATATTCCAAATAAGAAAATTTTGAATGGAAGAAAAACACTACCGTGGCTGACAAGTGAAGTTAGAGCCAAAGTAAAAGCAAAAGAGAGGGCATACAAGGAAGCCAGAGCTAGTGGGAAGATAGAAAATTGGGAAGCTTTTAAAAATTTGCAGAAGGAAACTAAGAAGGTCCTTAGGAAGGAAAAGATGAATTATGAAATGAAGCTAGCAACTAATATCAAAGAAGATACTAAAAGCTTTTTTTTAAGTACAAACCCCATTTCCAGAAAAGTTGGGATATTTTCCAAAATGCAATAAAAACAAAAATCTGTGATATGTTAATTCACGTGAACCTTTATTTAACTGACAAAAGTACAAAGAAAAAATTTTCAATAGTTTTACTGACCAACTTAATTGTATTTTGTAAAGATACACAAATTTAGAATTTGATGGCTGCAACACACTAACAAAAGTTGGGACAGAGTTAAAATAAAATTGAAAAGTGCACAGAATATTCAAGTAACACCGGTTTGGAAGACTGCACATTAAGCAGGCTAATTGGTAGCAGGTGAGGTATCATGACTGGGTATAAAAATAACGTCCGTCAAAGGCTCAGTCTTTGCAAGCAAGGATGGGTAGTGGCTCACCCCTTTGTGCCAAGATTCGTGAGAGAATTGTTAGTCAGTTCAAAAGGAACATTTCTCAATGCAAGATTGCAGAGAATTTAGGTCTTTCAACATCTACAGTACAAAATATTGTGAAAAGATTCAGAGAATTCAGAGACACCTCAGTGCGTAAAGGGCAAGGTCGGAAACCACTGTTGAATGCACTTGATCTTCGAGCCCTCAGGCGGCACTGCCTAAGAAACCGTCATGCTACTGTGACAATTATAGCCACCTGGGCTTGGGAATACTTCGGAAAACCATTGTCACTCAACACAGTCCGTCGCTGCATCCAGAAATGCAACTTGAAACTGTATTACGCAAGGAGGAAGCCATACATCAACTCTATGCAGAAACCCCGGCGAGTTCTCTGGGCCCGAGCTCATCTCAGATGGACCGAAAGACTGTGGAACCGTGTGCTGTGGTCAGATGAGTCCACATTTCAATTAGTTTTCGGAAAAAACGGGCATCGAGTTCTCCGTGCCAAAGATGAAAACAACCATCCAGATTGTTATCAACGAAAGGTGCAAAAGCCAGCACCTATGATGGTATGGGGGTGCATCAGTGCCCACGGCATGGGTGAGTTGCATGTATGTGAAGGTACCATTGACTCTGAGGTGTATATTAGGATTTTAGAGAGACATATGTTGCCATCAAGGCAACATCTCTTCCCGGGACGTCCATGCTTATTTCAACAGGACAATGCCAGACCACATTCTGCACGTGCTACAACAGCGTGGCTTTGTAGACACAGAATGCATGTGCTTGACTGGCCTACTGCCAGTCCAGATCTATCCCCTATTGAAAATGTATGGCACATCATGAAGAGGAGAATCAGACAGCGGAGACCACGGACTGTTGAGCAGCTGAAGTCTTATATCAAGCAAGAATGGACAAAATTTCCAATTGCAAATCTACTACAATTAGTATCCTCAGTTCCAAAACGATTAAAAAGTGTTATTAAAAGGAAAGGTGATGTAACACAATGGTAAGCATGCCTCTGTCCCAACTTTTGTTGAGTGTGTTGCAGCCATCAAATTCTAAATTTGTGTATCTTTACAAAATACAATTAAGTTGGTCAGTAAAACTATTGAAAATCTTTTCTTTGTACTTTTGTCAGTTAAATAAAGGTTCACGTGAATTAACATATCACAGATTTTTGTTTTTATTGCATTTTGGAAAATATCCCAACTTTTCTGGAAATGGGGTTTGTATATAAAGGGTAAAAGAGAGTTGAGGGTAGGTATAGGACCAATAGAAAATGACGCTGCAGATATTGTAATGAGAGACACAGAGGTGGCAGAGGAACTGAATGCGTATTTTGCATCAGTCTTCACAGTGGAAGACAGCTGCAGTATACCAGACATTCAAGACTGTCAGGAAAGTGAAGTATGTGCAGTGAAAATTACAACAGAGAAGGTGCTCGGGAAACTTAATGGTCTGAAGGTGGATAAATCTCCTGGACCTGATGGAATGCACTCTTGGGTTCTGAACGAAGTAGCTAGAGAGATTGCAGAGGCATAAATGATAATCTGTCAAGAATCGATAGATTCTGGCATTTTACTGGATGACTGGAAAATTGCAAATGTTACTCCGCTATTTAAGAAGGGTGGGAGGCAGCAGAAAGGAAACTATATATCTTTTAGCCTGACATCAGTGGTTGGGAAGTTGTTGGAATTGATTGTTAGGGATGAGATTACGGAGTACCTGGAGGCACATGACAAGATAGGCCAAAGCCAGCATGGTTTCCTGAAAGGAAAATCCTGCCTGGCTAACCTGCTGCAATTTTTTGAGGAAATTACAAGCAGGGTAGACAAGGGAGATGTAGTAGATGTGGTGTATTTGGACTTTCAGAATCCCTTTGACAGAGTGCTGCACGTGAGGCTGCTTAATAAGATAAGACCCCATGGAATTACAAGGAAGTTACTAGCATGGATGGAGCACTGGCCGATTGGAAGAAAACAGAAAGTAGGAATAAAGGGATCCTTTTCTGGCAGGCTGCCAGTTACCAGTGGAGTTCCACAGGGGTTAGTGTTGGGACCACTGCTTTTTACGATGTATGTGAATGATTTGGACTATGGGATTAATGGATTTATGGCTCAGTTTGCCGATGATACAAAGATAGGTGGAGAAGTGGGTAGTGTTGAGGAAACAGAGAGCCTGCAGAGGGATTTAGAAGGTTTAGGGCAATGAGGGAAGAAGTGGCAAATGAAAAACAATGTTGGAAATTGTATGGTCATGCACTTTGGTGTAAGAAATAAATGGGCAAACTGTTATTTAGATGGGGAGAGAATTCAAAATTCAGAGACGCAAAGGCACTTGGGAGTCCTTGTGCAGGATACCCTAAAGGTTAGTGTCTAGAATGAGTCGGTGGTAGAGAAGGCGATTGCAATGTTGGCATTCATTTCTAGAGGTATAGAATATAAGAACATGAATGTGATGTTGGGGCTCTATTAAGCACTCGTGAGACCACATTTGCAGTATTGTGTGCAGTTTTGGGCTCCATATTTTAGAAAGAATATACTGACATTGGAGAGGGTTCAGAGAAGATTCACGAGAATGATTCCAGGAATGAAAGGGTTACTGTATGAGGAGCATCTGGCAGCTCTTGGGCTGTATTCCCTGGAGTTCAGGAGAATGAGGGGAGATCTCATAGAAACATTCTGCATGTTAAAGGACCTGAACAGATTAGATATGGCAAAGTTATTTCCCATGGTAGGGGAGTCTCAGACAAGAGGGCACAACTTCAGGATTGAAGGATGTCCACTTAGAATAGAGATGCAGAGAAATTATTTTAGTCAGAGGGTGGTAATTCTGTGCCATTTGTTGCCATGAGCAGCTGTGGAGACCAAGTCATTGGGTGCATTTAAGGCAGAGATAGATATGTTCTTGATTAGCCGGGCCATCAAAGGGTATGGGGAGAAGGCAGGGGAATGGGGATGACTGGAAGAATTGGATCAACCCATGTCAATAGACAATAGGTGCAGGAGTAGGCCATTCAGCCCTTCGAGCCAGCACCACCATCCACTGTGATCATGGCTGATCATCCACAATCAGTACTCTTTTCCTGCCTTCTCCCCATATCTCTTGACTCCGCTATCTTTAAGAGCTCTTTCTAACTCTTTCTTGAAAGAATCCAGAGAATTGGCCTCCACTGCCTTCTGAGGCAGAGCATTACACAGAACCACAAACGTCTGTGTGAAAAAGATTTTCCTTAACTCCGTTCTAAATGGTCTACCCCTTATTCTTAAACTGGGGCCTCCAGTTCTGGACTCCCCCAATATCGGGAACATGTTTCCTGCCTCTAGCGTGTCCAATCCCTTGATAATCTTATATGTTTCAATCAGATTCCCTCTCATCCTTCTAAATTCCAGTGTTTACAAGCCCAGTCGCTCCAATCTTTCAACATATGACAGTCCCGCCATCCCGGGAATTAACCTCGTGAACCTACGCTGCACTCCCTCAATAGCTAGAATATCCTTCCTCAGATCTGGAGACCAAAACTGTACACAATACTCCAGGTGTGGTCTCACCAGGGCTCTGTACAACTGCAGAAGGACCTCTTTGCTCCTATACTCAACTCTCCGTGTTATGAAGGCCAACATGCCATTAGCTTTCTTCACTGCCTGCTGCACCTGCATGTTTACTTTCAGTGACTGATGAACAAGGACACCTAGATTTTGTTGTACTTCCCCTTTTCCTAAGTTGACATCATTCAGATAGTAATCTGCCTTTCTGTTCTTGCCACCAAAGTGGATAACCTCACATCTATCCACATTAAACTGCATCTGCCATGCATCTGCCCACTCACCCAACCTGTCCAAATCACCCTGCATTCTCATAACATCCTCCTCACATTTCACACTGCCACCCAGCTTTGTGTCATCTGCAAATTTGCTAATTTTACTTTTAATCCCTTCATCTAAATCATTAATGTATATTGTAAATAGCTGCAGTCCCAGCACCGAGCCTTGTGGTACCCCACTAGTCACTGCCTGCCATTCTGTAAAGGACCCATTAATCCCTACTCTTTAACACAAAATAATCTGCAGATGCTGGCGTCAAAGCAACACCCACAACACGCTGGAGGAACTCAGCAGGTCGGGCAGCGCCCGTGGAAATGATCAGTCAACGTTTCGGGCCGGAACCCTTCGTCAGGACGAAGGGGTCCAGCCCGAAACGTCCACTGATCGTTTCCACGGATGCTAACCGACCTACTGAGTTCCTCCAGCGTATTGTGAGAATCCCTACTCTTTGTTTCCTGTCTGCCAACCAATTTTCTATCCATGTCAGTACCCTACCCCCAATACCATTTGCTCTAATTTTGCCCACTAACCTCCTATGTGGGACCTTATCAAAGGCTTTCTGAAAGTCCAGGTACACTACCCATGTCCATTTTCATAGTTACATTCTCAAAAAATTCCAGAAGATTAGTCAAGCATGATTTCCCCTTCATAAATCCATGCTGACTTGGACCTATCCTGCTACTGCTATCCAAATATGCCGCTATTTCACCTTTTATAATTGATTCCAGCATCTTCCCCACCACTGATGTCAGACTAACTGGTCAATAATCACCTGTTTTCTCTCTCCCTCCTTTCTTAAACAGTGGCATAACATTAGCTACCCTCCGATCCGCAGGAACTGATCCTGAATCTGTAGAACTTTGGATAATGATTACCAATGCGTCCATGATTTCTAGAGCCAACTCCTTAAGTACCCTGGGATGCAGACCATCAGGCCCTGGGGATTTATCAGCCTTCAGTCCCATCAGTTTACCCAACACCATTTTCTGCCTGATGCGAATTTCCTTCACTTCCTCTGTTACCCTAGGTCCTCTGGCCACTACTACATCTGGAAGATTGTTTGTGTCTTCCCTAGTGAAGACAGATCCAAAGTACCTGTTCAGTTTGTCTGCCATTTCCTTGTTCCCCATAATAATTTCACCCGTTTCTGTCTTCAAGGGCCCAACTTTGGTCTTAACTAATTTTTTCCTCTTCACATACCTAAAGAAGCTTTTACTATCCTCCTTTATATGCTTGGCTAGCTTACCTTCGTACCTCATCTTTTCCCCCCGTATTGCCTTTTTAGTTATCTTCTGTTGCTCCTTAAAAGTCTCCCAGTCCTCTGGCTTCCCGCTCATCCTTTCATCCTTGCTATGTTATACTTCCTCTCTTTTATTTTTATACTGTCCTTGACTTCCCTTGACATCCACGGTCGCTACTTACTCCCCTTAGAATCTTTCTTCCTCTTTGGAATGAACTGATCCTGCACCCTCTGTATTATTCCCAGAAATACCTGCCATTGTTATTCCACTGTCATCCCTGCTAAGTTGTCTTTCCAGTCAACTTTGGCCAGCTGCTCCCTCATGGGTCCATAGTCCCCTTTGTTCAACTGTAATACTGACACTTTCGATCTTCCCTTCTCCCTCTCAAATTGTAGATTAAAACTTATCATATTATGGTCACTACCTCCTAATGGCTCCTTTACCTCGAGTTCCCTTATCAAATCTGGCTCATTACACAACACTAAATCCAGAATTGCCTTCTCCCTGGTAGGCTCTAATACAAGCTGCTCTAAGAATCCATCTCAGAGGCATTCCACAAACTCCCTTTCTTGCACCCTATATCCAGGCTACTGTTTGGGGGCCTGTAGATAACTTCCATCAGGGTCTTTTTGCCCTTACAGTTTCTCAGTTCTATCCATACTGACTCTACGTCTCCTGATTCTATGTCTCCCCTCGCAAGTGACTGAATTTCATTCCATGATTGAATGGTGGAGCAGACTCGATGGACTAGCCTTTCAATCCCAGAATCATTTTTATGAATCTCCATTGAACCCTCTCCAGTTTCAGCACATCCTTTCTCAGATAAGGGGGCCCAAAACTACTCACAACACTCCAAGTGAGGCCTCACCAATGCCTTTCTCCAGAATTCCCACATCTCACACAATGAATACAACTAACAGATGAAGAAGAAACTTAGTAGAAATGTACCTCCCTCGTTATCTACCCTACCAGTTGCCTCTTCTCTTAATCCCGATTTGATTGGGTGGCTGGAAAAGAGTGAAAGCCTGTGAACTCTCTTTTTTAAATTTCACTCATGGACCCGTGAGTTGCTTCTCTTTTGCTTCTGATTCGATTTGGCCACTGGAAAAATGCTGAAAACCTGCAAATGCCCCTTTGTAAATCTCACTCATGGACCTGTGAGTTGCTTCCAATTTGATTGGGCCACTGGACATGTTTGAAACTGTTCTACATCCCCTCATCCCATCCAATGTTAAATTTTGTTTTAAAGAAATAGCTTATGCATTAATAATATATTGACAACACAACACTTGACATTCATGCTCTATATTTTATACACATAAATGTACATACTTAAATAATAATTCTACAATCATGTTCAAGGAGTAGCTCCATGAGTTTCATCGGAAAAAAACATCCCAATCCGTGATAAGCAGAAGAAACTATACTGTTGAAGTGATCTTCCTTCGCAGATCAACATTCTTTAAATTGTTGCAAATCTCACAAAGTACAGTAATAAAGCAAGCTTTTAAAAAAACTTAACAGTTACACCATAAGCAATCTCCATCTGCATGTAAAACTCTTATGTTTCTAACATTTCCAATCAGTTATGTCAGGAGGCAATGACAGAGTGTGAACAGGAAGATTGAATACAGCGCTGAGCATCTGCAAACCTATTCAATTGTTAAGGCTCCATGCTTAATCTGTCTCTGAATATCATAAGAAAATAAAAGGAGATAATTTTATCACTATGTCTACCATTTACTTTATCCAACATAGGTATTTAAAATAGGTTGATAAAAATGCAAAGATGAAGTACATTAAGCAGTTTTTCTCAGTTATTGTCTAAAACTTATATATATAGGGAAGAAACAATGGAGGGGGTGGGGTAGTCGAGAGCCGCTTTAAGGCCTTTGGAATCATTATTAAAAGTTTATTTGAGTCAAAGGAGCACCATGGAAACCAGAACAATTAAGAAGTCAAAGAAACAAAGATAAGTACAAGCACAAAATATTCATAACTCTGTAACACAGAATTCTATCACAGAATTAAGTTGTGAAGAGCACTGTTCATTGACAACTGTCCTGTGTCTACAAATCAAATGCAAATCAAACAAGAAATGGAACCAGTCCACTTATAAAGCCAGGACAAACTTGGAAACATAAAGAAAATCTCATCCTTAACTCTAATGGGAAAGACATTCAATGAGTCATGCAATAAAACACCCAACAACACACTAGTCAGTCGCTCCCAACAGCAAAAGAAAAACATTGGCTTACAAGTCTTTCTTGTGGTGCTGGGCCACTGAAAACAACATCAAAAGATGCATGACATAGGAGACTGCACAGAATATGGTTTTTCTTTAATCCTTTTTTGGAAAACTTTACTTACTTTGGTATTTTGTAGCATAATACTTACACACAAAAGATGTGAATGTACCCAATACATAAAAGTTTTCATTTAGGGTTGATACGAAATTCAGATTTTCTTTAGGAAAAATATATCACCTTTGAGAGCTTTATATTTTGAAAGGCATTCATAGTTCTATTAACTGTTGCCTCAATAATACACACATTTGACTGTAAATTTATCCAATCCAAGTAAGTTAATTAAAGTATATTTCTTCTAATTGTAAATATAGATCTATATTCTTTTTTATTATATTCCACTAGGTAGGCAATGGCACAGTCTTGTATATCAGTTATCCATGTGGTAAAAGTTCCCCAAAGAAAAATTTTTCGAATTTCTGAAAGGATATCAACTGCTATGTCTGGGAATTCAATCAAGGGTATCAATTATTTATCTAAGATCAATTCATACTGTTGAGTATTTTTACTTAGATAATGATTTAGAATCTATTAATATATTTAAAATGTGACTATAATATTTTGTTTTATCAGTATTTTTCCACAGTACCATTGGCCCATTCCCAGGACTCTGATGGACCCTTGGCAGCTCATCAGTTTTACACCCAGTCTGATATCACTCCATCATGACTTTTGTTGCAATTAACCGCTTCATACTACAACCACCTTCTTGCTACAAGTTAGAACACAGTAACATTTCAGTATACTTTCTGGATCACTTTGAATTATACTGTGGTAGCTATGTATGTAGCGATATTATTTAATGGAATATTTACAATTCCTTTTCACGATACCTCAGTAATAAATAAGCCTATGTCATACTCATTGCACTACCATGTCATGTGAAGTAATATCAAATTAGATATATTGGACTAGGAACCTCCTAAATGTTAAAAACCTCAAAAGGCAATTGTGCATTACTTAATATTTAAAATTGTAAATCAAATTAATGGAGTTTAAAAAAACATACATTAATGGCACATAAAGTATTATCACAGCTGTAGGTCACTTCGAGACAGGAAGGACTTCTGGCTGGAACTTCCTGATATAATGGAAGATATAGATGGGTATAGCCCAGAAGCACTTGCCCAAGAATCCATTATATATTCCCTTTATTCTCTCTTTTGTTGAACCCTAAATGTTAAACGTGGTAACTGAATAGTTGCCCCTAGATTCAATATTTAAAGCAGGGCATATATTAAGAAGCACAGTTGCATTTTTGTCTGCCTCCAGATGAGTCCTTGAATAAGGTAGTAGGTGAGTGGTGGTAGAGGCACAGCACCGTTCTAGTTATGTGGAAAGAATGGACTGGAAAGAATTGGCCAAATTATTTATATTTTATGTTACCTATTTGAGGTATGGTGTGAGGCGATTCAAAATGATTAATTAATTAATAGATTCTGGTAATATTTGTTCAAAATACATTTGCTTTTGTGCTTATCCTTCCTAATACTGATATTATTCTTTGATTTAAAAAAACTGTTTATTTACATGATTAAGAGGCTTAATCTCTAAATACATAGTTAAGCAGCAAGCTATATAGACCCCATCTGTCCTGAGAAAATGAATCTCAAATGAGATATATTAAGAGTGGAACAATATGTAATTGCTTATAAAGGGCAAGAGAAATAAATCGCACTATTTTGTGTGGAATATATTTAAAGGCAGAATTGTGTTTGGCTAACCTGCTCACATGTGTTGAATGAATGCCAGAATGCCCTTGGCCTTAAGATGATCAATGGTACCGTATGGATTAAGTGGGCTAGAAGTAGGTCAAGGCCACAACTTGCTGCCATACTTTGAAACCTAAAAGCTTACAGCAAATTGCACTTCATCAACATTTTGCTGGAGAGCAGTGGATGGTATTTGGGGAAAGGCAGCTTGCTGATGTTGATGTGGAACAATTTAAACTAACTACTCATATAGAACAGCTATATACCCAGGACAAATATTATTTCTCTTTGTTTAAAATAACATATTTACATTTTTTGTTAAATTACTGTCTCCTGCAGTCCAATTAGGAAACAAGTAACTGCTTGGATCATTAAGCCTCTCACCTAAAATTCAAATAATTGAATATTTAATGACCTTTGCTAATATGTAGCTGCTGTAATGCATTTATAAACATCTGGCACACAATTTGTTTTTTTTCTTTCCCAATTCAAAGAGGAGAAATGAGGAGCAACTTTTTGCTCATCCAAATGCTTGGAAAAAATGGGAAGTAAAGTGACAGTGTGAAGATGAACAGGGTGGCTGGTTTGGGAAGTGGATATAAAAAGCACATGCTTTGACATTCATCCCTGCTGAACGTGTTATATAGTCAATGTCAACACATTGTACTCTGCCTTTAAAATTCAGTTTCATTGACATTATTCAAATAAATTTTGGAGTGAGAACATATTGTGTGGATGATGCTGTATAACAGATTTAGTGCTACTGATCAGAAATGAATTTTTAGGTGCAAAGGGCAGGATACTCTTTTGAAGTGGAGGTTTGATGGATAACCTTTTAGGGTGAGTGGAAGAGGTATTTTCTTTTAAATATTTTACGTGGAATTCAACACATTTGGTGGTACTTCTACTTTATATACTATATATTCACGACAACTGAAATCAAGCACAATTGAATAATCCAGAAATAGTAAATTGCACCATATATGTCACACGAGATTGCTGTGTAGTTGAGATGAAAATCTGGTGGAAAATAGCTGCAGAATTGGAAAATATGTATAGTTAGAAAGCTTTAAAACCACACAGTTAAGTCACAATTAAGAGCTGGTGCAGATCTTCAGAAGGAAGATTTGTGTGCTTAATGGCTAGGATCCAGTCCAAATCTCCAGTGAAAGAACAGGAACTTGCATCAAAGCACACCTGGCCAGCAGCAAGTGTATTTGGAGTGATCTTTGTTTAGGCTGCTAATTGTTATTGTATTTCAAGCCAACAGCCTCAATCCTTCAATTTTTTCTAATCCTTCAATTTTTTCTAATCCTTCGCATCGTGATTTAAGGTCCTTTTTGATTGGATGGCCGACTGGCCAGGCTTGCATAGAGAGCACACTGTGCCAGGTCACAGACTCCATTCTGCCCAGGCCGTCCCTGTGCGCCAGCAATGCCAGGTTGGCCGGGCTCTCCTTGTGGTCCTGGAGTACCGGGCAGTCCATCTTTTCCATAGCCAGGTGTTCCAGCAATGCCTATAATTATGAAATACAATGTATAATTGCTGGTTATTTCAGATGTGTGAAGATTTGAACAAAAGAAGGAAGATTATGCATTTTTAAATAGCAGTGTAAAAAAAACACTTTGAAAGAGCTGGAAACTATGACATACTTAATGTGCCTAACCAAGGCAGAGGTGCAAATAACAAATCTAATTGGAAGAATAATGGTGTAGTCAATATAATAGAGTATGTACCAAAGGAACTGACATTCATTCAAAAATTATCCAGTACTTTTGTCAGACCATAGTGTTCTGCTTATGAGTATTATCAGAGATATTTAAGCACTGAAATGCCTGCAAAGGAGATATATTTAAAGTATATTTAAAACAGAAGTTGATGGCGCCTTATTAGTAAGCATGTCAATGGCTATGGGGAGAAGGCAGGAGAAGGGGTCGAGAGAGAAAATAAATCAGCCATGATTGGCTTAATTCTGCTCTTCTGCTTTATGATCTCATGGAGATTCACATGGCGCTGCCCAGAGTGAATTTGCTTCTGGAAAATCATAGTATAATTTAATGAAGTCCCTAGCTAACCATCAAGAATCCACTTACATTAACTTTGCACTGATCGTACTTTATTCTCCCATTACCTTCAAACCCCAGATTAAGTTCTGCAACACACATTGCCTAAAAAAGCAGAACCACAATCCTAATTTCAATTATTATAACTTCCACTAATTTCAAACCATATTTACAATATATAACAACTTTAAAGAAGTGGAATAATGCATTTCTTACCCGGAGGGCCTGGCAGGCCAGGATCACCCCTCTGTCCAATGCCCATTGCTCCTGGTTCACCTTTTTCACCTTTATCACCTGCACATAACATTGAAGCAGTTATTACAAGGTAGAGGTGACAGATAAAATGTCAAAGATGTGTTTGTGAAAAAAGGTAGATCATGTAAAGCAAATCAAATTAGCTACATTGATGGATCTCTTAATGTTTGACCAATACAAGAATATAAGAATATTAAAAAATAGGAGCAAGAGCAGACCAGTTGGAACTCTGAGCCGGCCACAACATTCAATATGATTAGCCCCTGGCCTCATCTCCACTTCTGCATCAATTCCCCACAATTCTCAATTCCTTGATCTTTCAAAAATTTATCTACCTCCCCTGTAAGTACCCCACTGATCTAGTGTTCACATTTTCTTGGTAGAATTCCAAAGAATCACCACTATCAGTTTTAAATGCTTGCTCCCTAATCTTGCAAACACGAGGAAACCTGCAGATGCTGGAAATTCAAGCAACACACATCAAAGTTGCTGGTGAACGCAGCAGGCCAGGCAGCATCTCTAGGAAGAGATACAGTAAACGTTTTGGGCCGAGACCCTTCGTCAGGACTAACTGAAAGAAGAGCTAGTAAGAGATTTGAAAGTGGGAGGGGGAGGGGGAGGGGGAGATCCAAAATGATAGGAGAAGACAGGAGGGGGAGGGATGGAGCCAAGAGCTGGACAGTTGATTGGCAAAAGGGATATGAGAGGATCATGGGACAGGAGGCCCAGGGAGAAAGAAAAGGGGGAAGGGGGGGGAACCCAGAGGATGGGAAAGGGGTATAGTGAGAGGGACAGAGGGAGAAAAAGGAGAGAGAGAGAAAAAGAATGTGTGTGTATATAAATAAATAACGGATGGGGTATGAGGGGAAGGTGGGGCATTAGCAGAAGTTTGAGAAGTCAATGTTCATGCCATCAGGTTGGAGGCTACCCAGACGGAATATAAGGTGTTGTTCCTCCAACCTGAGTGTAGCTTCATCTTCACAGTAGAGGAGGCCGTGGATAGACATATCAGAATGAGAATGGGACGTGGAATTAAAATATGTGGCCACTGGGAGATCCTGCTTTCTCTGGCGGACAGAGCGTAGGTGTTCAGCGAAACGATCTCCCAGCCTGCGTCGGGTCTCGCCAATATATAGAAGGCCACATCGGGAGCACCGGATGCAGTATATCACCCCAGCCGACTCACAGGTGAAGTGTCGCCTCACCTGGAAGGACTGTCTGGGGCCCTGAATGGTGGTAAGGGAGGAAGTGTAAGGGCATGTGTAGCATTTGTTCCGCTTACAAGGATAAGTGCCAGGAGGGAAATCGGTGGGGATCTCGTAGCATTTTCTCCATGTTCAAGATACACCCACTAGTGGAAGCATTTCAACATCTACCTTGACATGCTCTAGAAGGATGTTATGTATTTCAACTCTACTCGACTCCAAAGAATATACATCTTATTTCTTTAGCTGCTTATAACTCTTGCATCCAGGAATTAGCTCCTTGAATCCCCTTTGGACAGCCTCAATACATATTTTTCTTACATAAGCAGACCAAAATGATCCACAGTAGTCTGGCTGTATTATCACCAGTACTTTCTACAATAGCAATAACAATCCCCTTCAGTATTTCTAAACTCCAATTCTCTTCAATAAAGATAAATGTGCTATTTGCCTTTCCAACTACTTCCTGTAGTTGCCTGCTAAACTTCTGCAGTTCTTGCACAAGAAAACCTAAATCCTTTTGTACTTCACTCATCCACAATCTTTCTGAATAATAAGGTGCCTTTAGGTTCTTTTTACTAAAATGCACAACTTTTCATTTTCCCACATTAAACATCATGTACCATTTCTTTGCTCATTCATTTAACCTTTCTATATCCAGTTGCAGCATCCTTTTATTTTCAACACAACATGCCCTCCTGCCTATTTTCAAGTCATTGCAAACCAGGCCACTTTAAATGCTGCCCCTTCTTTCAGGTTATTAACATAAATTATAAATCATTCAAGGCCAAGAACTGATCGTCAGGGTTCTTTACTAGTTACATACATCCAGCCTGAAACATACCCTTTTTATTCTGACTCTCTGTTTAGATAACCTATTTCGCTTTATACCTTAAGTGCAACAGCCTTTTACAAAACACCAAGTCAAATGACTTCTAAAAATATTGATTTCTCTTAATTGACTCTGTCACATCTCAAAGATTTTTAGCAAATTTGTTAAACATGATTAATCAGTTTTAAAACCATATTGACCTGATTTAATTGCATTAAAGCTCACCTAATTCTTCCTTAATTACAGACTCCAACATTTTACTTACAACAGATGTTAGGCTAATAAAGTTCAAGTTCAAAGTACATTTATTATCAAAGTACAAATACTGTACGTCACCACAAACAACATTGAGATTCATTTTCTTGTGGTCATTCAAAGTACAAGAAAAACAATAAAATCAATGAAAGACCACACTCTACAGGATGGACAAACAACCAATGTATAAAAGATACCAAACTATGAAAATACAGAAGAAAAAAAATAACAATAAATAAGTAATACATATTGAGAACATGATATAGAGAGTCCTTGAGAGTGAGTCCATATGTTATTGGAACATTTCAGTGATGGGGCGAGAGAAGTTGAGTGAAATTATCCCCACTGTTTCGAGAGCCTGATGGTTGAGGGTTAATACCTGTTTCTGAACCTGGTGGTGTGAATCCTGAGGCTCCTGTACCTTCTTCCTGATGGCAGCAGTGAGAAGAGAGCATGGCCTGTATGATAGGGATCATTGATGATGGATTCTGCTTTCCTATGACAGTGCTCCATGTAGATGTTCTCAAAGGTGGGGAGGCTAAACCGGTGATGGACTGGGCCATATACAGTACTTATTGCAGGCTTTTCCATTCAAGGGAATTGTTGTTTCCATACCAGGCTGTGATGCAACCAATCAACAGACCTAACCTACAGTTCCCTGGTTTCTGTCTACCCTTCTCTTGAATAAAGGAATCACATCTGTGGTCTTCCAATTTGTGTTTTTCTACATTCAGGGAGTCCTGCAAATAATTAATCAATGGTTCCACTATCTCTGCAGACATGTCCTTTAAAACCATTGGTAACCAAGTTATGAGGACCTAGCTATTTGTCTACTTCTAGTCCCACTGGTTTTTCTCATGCCTTGCCCTTTGTGGTAGTTCTTTCACAATATTTGAAACTTGTCTGTCAGAACTATTTGGGATATTTGCAGTGTTGTGAAATATTGATGTAATCTAGTTATTGTTTCCTTGTTTCATGTTATTGCATAGTCTCCAGTGGTCCCACACTTGCTCTTGCCACTCACTTCCTTTTGATACATTCATAAAAGTCTGTGAC
Source organism: Mobula birostris (assembly GCF_030028105.1). Classification (NCBI taxonomy): domain Eukaryota; kingdom Metazoa; phylum Chordata; class Chondrichthyes; order Myliobatiformes; family Myliobatidae; genus Mobula; species Mobula birostris. Next base: position 100,674,882 of record NC_092370.1, on the reverse strand, counting down.
TTTTTATATTACTTATCAGTTTTTTGTCATAATCATTCTTCTCCCTGCCATAGTGACAGCTGTTTTTAAAGGGGACACTAAATTAGTCCCACAGCTTTGTTCTTTCTTCATGGCTCTGAAATTTCTTCATTGCTCTACATTTCCTTTACGATATACGAAAAAAAATCTTTTTGGAACGTTACAACTGAATTTGCTTCTCGTTCCTTTGAGACATTGGAACCAGGATGAAAATAATTGCCCTATTTACTGCCGTTACAAGGCCAAACTTAGGCTGGAAGAACACCACCTCATATTCCATCCGGGTAGCCTCTAACCTGATGGCATGAACATCAGTATCTCTAACTTCCAGTGATTTCTCCAGCCTCCCCGTCTCTCTTTTTCCATTCCTCATTCTAGTTACTCCATCTCTTCTCCTCATCTGCCTATCACCTCCCTCTGGTTCCCTTTCCCCTTCCCTTTCTTCACTGGTCCACTGTCTTGTCCTGTTAGATTTCTTCTCTGCAGCCCTTCACCACCTATCACCTCCTAGCCTCTCATTTCACCCACCCCCCCACCCATCCAACTTCCCCCTCATCTGGTTTCACTTATCACCCACCAGCTTTTATTCTTTCCCCTCCCTCAATGTCTTGTTTTGGATTCTGACACCTTCTTTCCCAGTCCTGGTGAAGGTCTCAGTCCAAAATTGTGACTGTTTATTTCCCTCCATAGACACTGCCTGACCTGCTGACGTCTTTCAGCATGTTGTCTGTGTTGCTCTGGATTTCCAGTGCCTGCAGAATTTCTTGTGTTTATGATTTGCTGTATCAAAATTATCTCTTCAGTGAGCACATTTCCTTCAGAACTGAATAGAAAGTCGTAATGTACATGATGATACAAATGCATTCGAATTTGTAAGTCATAGTCTCAATCATTTCACAGATACCAAGAAATGATTAATAAGTAAATCAGGATTTTTCTCATAAAACTAGTTCAATCAAGTGACTTTGAATAAGTTCTAATTAAGATCATGGTTTAAAATGAAACATGTCTGTACCTTTTGGACCTACTGGTCCTCTGGCTCCCTCCAGACCTTGTTCTCCGGGTGGGCCAGGTTCCCCTGGAACACCAGGTCTCCCTGGAAATCCATCATTCCCTTGTGGACCAGGAGGCCCTGGCTTTCCAGGTGTTGACTTAACGGAAACTGGTTGAAACTGAGACATGAGATAGGACAACCGAGCTGAAAACAAAATGAACAAAGTATTTTTTTAAATAACTCATTGACATGGCAAAAGCATTTTCACATTTTTTTTTAACAACGGTTCTGCAGTTTAGTTTATCATTGTATGCAGGAGGTATATTGATACATGCAGTCTAGTTGCATAACTGTAGATTTGATCATGACATCCACAGTTTTTTTTTATAATAACAAAAATAAAAAATGCCAGCAAAACTCAGCAGATGAGCCAACATCTATGGAGAAAGAAATAGCGTTAACATTTTAACCAAAATTTTAATCAAAACCAAAATTAGAAATCAAATTAATTTGCAGAGAAGATGGAGAGGTAGAGGGAACAAATGGAATCAGTGTGATTAGCCGGACACGAAGGCAGATTGAATAATACAGGTGACAGTGGCATTCACTGAAAGAAGACAGTGAAGAATTTTTAACTGTAATGTATCCTGAATTTTCTCCTGTTGTTTCAGATTTCCAGCATATGTGATTTTATTTCTGTAAATTGGATATATTTGAAACAATGTTACTGGAACTTAATAGAAAAAGAGTATCAGTCCCCAGCTATATCACTGTTGTCTGATTCATATTCTCTCTCTCCACCTCTTACGACTAAACTGAAATCACTATCAGAGTTTAATATCATATTGAGGGAACATGGATTTCACAACAGAATTAAATAGTATTCAAGTGGTTTATTGCATTTCAATCTTTATTAAATGCATAACATTTCTTCATTGATGTTTTTATAAGCAACTTAGCTCACAAATGTTTCCACCTTACTAGCCTCATCAGACTTGGCACAAGCTGAGTAAAGCTGTAAACCAAGGAAATAGTCAACAGATTAGGCAGCATCTGTGAAGAAAGCAAATGAGCTTTGTGGCCTTCATCCTGTCGAAAATCTAAACTTGAGCAATTGTTCTTCTGATGATGCACTTTGAGTGTGAACATTTTCGGACTTTGTTTCAGATTTGTACAGAATGCTCTGTATGTATTTGGAGAATTTATTTCCCTTTTGAGATTTACATTCCAGTCTAACCTTCAGAAATGCACACTCATTGTTTGTGCCTTTAAAATTTTATTGTTCTTCTATGTGCTCTAAAATGATCAATTCTTTTGAAATGATAGGATTGTTTTGAACCTAACAGTTTAGGCAATTGAGAGTGCCCAAACAAATTTACCATAATTAGAGAAAGAAGAATTTCTCCTTATTGCTTGAGATTAGGTTGAAAGTTGGCACCAGACTTCTATTCTTAAGCATGTGGTGCACAGTAATTACAGAAATATGAAGTGCAACCTACCATCAAGCTGCTTCGACAGCTCTTCCCTTATAAGTCTTCTCAAGTACTCAGATGAAGGTGGCTCACCCTAAGGAAAACATCACCACGATATGTCACTGTCTGGTCGGAGAGGGAGTTCTGCAAAACTGTTCATCTGACATGATTTTTGCCACCCGACATTAGATGCCAGGAGCGAAGACAAGAAATTTTAAATAAACAGAAAAGATGTAAAAAAGCACATATCTAAATTCTTTCCTTTACCTCTTGTGCGCTGGTGGTTTGATCACACTAAATAACTCTTAAGTTTCTAAAATTATCAAGTCCAAAATAGAAAACAAGGAAAACTGAAAATGAAGCAGAGTTCCAACTCTCTGGTTAGGGCAGCGTACAAGACTACAGGAATGTTGACGGGAATGAAAGATTGTAGCCATAAGGAAAGATTCCATTACTTTGGAAAAGAAGTAGTTGCAGGGAGTCTTCACTAAGACATATAAAATAATAAGAGGCCCAGATCGAAAAAAAATAAGAAGGGATAGTTTCCCTTAGCAGACCAGTTTAAAAAAAGTAATATAGATTTAGAGGAAGATCTATAATAGCTATTTCACTTAATGGGTAGCAGGGTCTGAAAGGGTAGCAGAAGCAGAAGCCCTCTTCACATTAGGAGGTGTCACGGATGTGTAGCGGTTAGTATAACATTAATACAGCTCAGTGGAAACAGTTTGGAATTCAGTTCCAGCACCATTCTGTATGGAGTTTGTACATTCTTCCCATGACTGCGTACGTTTCTTCTAGGTGCCTCCCACAGTCCAAAGACATATCGGTTAGCAAGCTAATTGGTCATTATAAATTGTCCTGTGTTTGGGCTATGGTTAAACAGGTGGGTTGCTGGGCAGCATGGCTCATTGGGCCAAAAGGGCATGTTTGACACTATATCTCTAAATAAATAAAATAAAAAATTATATAAATAACTACCTGGACATATACTTGAAGAGCAGCAGGTCTTGTACTGAATGACTCAGATTAGCTTATTGTCATTTACATCACTGCGTTTTGAAATTCCTTGCTCATGAGAAGCTCACAGAGTAACCAGTAGACGGTAATAATAAATACAACAGGTGCAATACAGCAGAATGGCACAAGGATTCTAGTGCAAAAGGTCACTGGATAACGGTTGAAGGCAGGAATCCTGTTAATTTCCTCACCCTCACCTCCTTTATCTAGTCATCAATTGAATTGGCCATTCTGCCAGAGGGTAGTGACTTGATGGAATATGGCTATAGAGGGTTATGGAGGCCAAGTTATTCAGAGTATTAAAGGCAGATAATGACAAGTTGTTGATTAGTTTGGGGGTGAAGGGGTACAGTGAGAAGGCAGGAGAATGGATTGAAAATCAGCTATGACTGAATAATGGAGCAGACTCTATGAGCTGAAAGGCCTAATTCTGCTTCTACATATTCTGATTGTATGGTGTAGTGGTTCCAAGTCTGAAGAAATCTTTTCATTTCTTGACACTTCTAACTGACTTTAATGACAAGGTTGATAATCACTTTTAAGTTACTTACTCTTTCCCCAGGTAAGCCAGGAGAACCTGGTTGACCTGGTGGGCCAGTTGGACCTCGTTCTCCAGGAGGCCCAGTTGGACCCATTATTCCAGTATGTCCTTTTATTCCTGGGAGGCCTGGATCACCAGATCGTCCTTTCTCACCCTGGTTTCCTTTTTCACCTTTAAAACCCCGGTCACCCTGCTCAAAAAAAAGAAAATCATAATGAAGCAGTAATAACATCCTTCAAAAATAAAGGACTTTTTAAAAACATTTTTCATCATTTTTTCTGAAAAACCTATTTAACAAGTTATTTGCAAACTTAAATAACAGTCTGTTTCATGAACTTGATTGGAAGATTCAAGTTCATGAAACTTGAATCTCAATTTCTAATAAAATCATAAATGCATCAAGCTGGAAGATAAATAAAGGAAACATTCCTTTATCATGACGACTCAATATATTTCACAGCAAATATACTGCTTACTAAGGTATTGTTAACTACCTCTACTGGTGTCAGTTGAGTTCTGAATTAATAACACAAAATACTCTGCAGATGCTGGGTTCAAAGCAACACTCACAACACACTGGAGGAACTCAGCAGGTCAGGCAGCATCCGTGGAAATGATCAGTCAACGTTTCAGCCCAGAACCTTTGTCAGGACTGAAAAGGGAAGGGGCAGAGGTCCTATAAAGAAGGTGGGGGGGGGAGGGTGGTAGGTTCCAGGTGAAAAACCAGTAAGGGGAAAGATAAAGGGGTGGGGGAGGGGAAGCAAGGAGGTAATAGGCAGGAAAGGTGAAGACGGAATAGGGGAAAACACAATGGGTAGTAGAAGGAGGCGGAACCATGAGGGAGGTGATAGGGATAGGGAAAGGGAGGGGGAGGGAATTACTGGAAGTTAGAGAATTCTATATTCATACCAAGGGGCTGGAGACTACCTAGACAATATATGAGGTGTTGCTCCTCCAGCCTGAGTTTAGCCTCATCATGGCTGTAAAGGAGGCCATGTATAGCCCAAAACATTAACTGATCATTTCCACGGATGCTGCCCGACCTGCTGAGTTCCTCCAGAGTGTTGTGAATGTTGAGTTATGAATTAAGTTTATATCTATTAAGAAGTTAACCAATCATGGGCAGGGATCTGGAAATACAAATTTTTTTGTTAGTGTCTTTTGCTTTTGACACCTTTTACAGAATCTGACACTGTTTTCTGTAAATTCCAATGGAATGAAAATGGATCAAAATTAAACTACTGGAAGAACTCAGTGAATCAAACAGGAGCTGTGGAAGGAAAGAAATGGTCAACATTTCAGATTGAGACCTTGGATTAGGAATGAAAAATGATTGGTTTTGTAAATAGCGAGTTTTTTTCCAGCCATATTTTCTCATCTACATTCAGCTTAGCTGGTGCACAAACCCAGAAGTTAATTACAGAAATCTTTGCCCATGCCTCAAGGCCAACAATCTATGCACCTACTTGCTTATTAAAGCTGAACTGAATGTTACCTCGGTATTTTGAGGAATAAATAAGTAAACTGAAACAGTACTTGGCTACTGAGAGCATACAAGTTTCTGACTGATATTTGGTCTTTATGGAATTGGCTTTGACTATAACATACCTTTATTTTGATGTTTTTATATTGACCATTCTCTTTTGAGGGGTCTTTGATAAGAACCATCATTTTATTTAGTACTCAAAGTCTTGAAATAGATCATTTATCTTCCAGACAGAATCACTTACCCTTTCTCCTTTGGACCCCTGTTCACCAGGTTTGCCAGGATATCCCTGATTAAAGAAGTAAAGCATCCATGAAACAGTGAAGTGATATGGTCTATTGTTTAGTTCAGTACAAGGTAAATAATAACTATGAAGAGGTGATTTCTATTAGAAAATGAAAGGAAATGCAGAGTGTATGACTTACTGTCTTGCCTGGAGCTCCTGTCTCTCCTGGAGGACCCTGTTCATGGAAGTATATAATTAGTACGTATAGCTATAAAGGCAAGATAGAAGGGAAGGAAATATTGGGTGACAAACAGATAAACAGGAGTAAGGATCTTACATTTAAGAGGCATTTAGACAGACATTTAAATAAGTAAGGCATAGAAGGATATGGTTCTAATCTGGCCAAATGATATTAACAAAACAATAGCTTTCACATTATTTATTTATTATTATAACAACGTAGTAATTTTTTGTGTCTTGCACTGTACTGCTGCCAAAAACCAACAAATTTCATGACATCTATCAGTGATGATAAACCTGATACTGATGAATAAAGGACCAAAAGACCCATTTCTGCACTCTACAGCTCTACGAAACCAGTTGCCTTTTCAAGGCTAATCTATCATTTAATAAAATTATATTCAATCTCATGCCTCTCAATCCACCAGTTCAACATGCACATAATAATCAGGGACAATTAAAACTTTGTAAATATTAAAACATGTATAGGAGAAAAAATAATTTAAAGTAAGAATGAGTAAAATAAAAACACACACCTGCACTTTCCATTTCAGTATGTATTATTTACTTGTTTTATATTTTTTTAAAGATACAGCACATAACAGGTTAAAGAGCTTGTGCCACCAAATTACACCCATGTAACCAATCAACCTCCAAACCCGCATGTCTTTGGAATGTGGAAGGAAAGCCGAGCACCCAGAGGAAACCCACGTGGTCACATGGAGAAAACAGAAACTCCTTCAGACAGCGAAGGAATTGAATACAGCTGGTGTTGTAATAGCATTGCAGCATTGCACTAACCACGGTGCTATCATGCCACCCCAAATGTATCAGCAAAAGTAAATTCAAAACTTTAATATTTATGATCTGTGTTATCAATAAATATCAAAAAGTACAGTGAATTTTTTATTACTTGAAATACTTGAGTTGAATCACTGAAATCAAAATATGATTTTCCATAATTTTTATTTCATTACCAGCAGCCCTTGGTTATAGTTCCTTTAATACGTCAGCCACTGCAGTCGTGGATTGCAGGATCCCCATGGGGAGTGATTTATGCTCTCAGGCCACATCAAGCCCATTTCCCTTGCTTCCTTTCAATGCTTCATGAGACCGTGATGGACAGATCACCTTAACAGCCCTAACTATTTCACATGGGTCAAGTACAAATCTCATTACTGCCATTGTCAACTCGAAAGCAGCAGAATATGTGAATCATCCAGGTTTGCTTTAAGTATTTCTTACAACAATAACTCCTTTTTAAATCAGAACATCACAGATTATGGTAACTTCTGATTTGGCGTTAGCATACATTTAGCATACTGTATATCTAATACAATAAGAATGTGTGTAACCCAATTTCTTGAAATAAAGTTCATGAGAGATTTAAATGGAGATTACAATCCTGAAAATTCCATGTAGAGTGTGGATGAACAGTATTGTTGTGAAAAATCAAATAATTTAAGATGCAACATTTGTATATTGAGAAGTCTTAGAAACAGCCTGTCATAGAAACATAGAAAACCTACAGCACAATACAGGCCCTTCGGCCCACAAAGCTGTGCCGAACATGTACTTACCTTAGAAATGACCTAGGGTTACCCATAGCCCTCTATTTTTCTGAGCTCCATGTACCGGTCCAGGAGTCTCTCAAAAGACCCTATCGTATCTGTCTCCACCACCGTCGCCGGCAGCCCGTTCCATGCACTCACCACTCTCTGCGCAAAAAACTTACCCCAGACACCTCCTCTATACCTTCTTCCAAGCACCTTAAAACTGTGCCCTCTTGTGCTAGCTGTTTCAGCCCTGGGAAAAAGCCTCTGACTATCCACACGATCAATACCTCTCATCATCTTATACACCTCTGTCAGGTCACCTCTCACCCTCCGTTGCTCCAAGGAGAAAAGGCTGAGTTCACTCAACCTGTTTTCATAAGGCATGCTTCCCAGTCTGGGAACATCCTTGTAAAACTCCTCTGTACCCTTTCTCTGGTTTCCACATCCTTCCTGTAGTGAGGCGACCAGAACTGAGCACAGTACTCCAAGTGGGGTCTGACCAGGGTCCTATACAGCTGCAACATTACCTCTCGGCTCCTAAACACAATCCCACGATTGATGAAGGCCAATGCACTGTATGCTTTCTTAACCACAGAGTCAACCTGCACAGCAGCTTTGAGTGTCCTATGGACGGACCCCAGGATCTGTCTGATCCCCCACACTGCCCAGAGTCTTACCATTAATACTATATTCTGTCATCATATTTGACCTACCAAAATGAACCACCTCACATTTATCTGGGTTGACCTTCATCTGCCACTTCTCAGCCCAGTTTTGCGTCCTATCAATGTCCCGCTGTAACCTCTGACAGTCCTCCACAATATCCACAACACCTCCAACTGACTGAATGACTTAAATATAAACACGACAAAGTCGACAGATGCAGGAAATCTAAAGCAACACACACAAAGTTCTGGAGGAACTCAGCTGGTCAGGCAGCATCTATGGAAATGAATAAATCAATATTTTGGACCAAAACCCTTCTGAGAAGGAAAGGGGAAGATTTCAGAATAAAAAGGTGGAGGAGGGCAAGAATGCTAGCTGAAAGGTAATGGGTGAAGCCAGGTGAGCATAAAAGGACAAGGGCTGGAGAAGAAGGAATCGGACAGGAGAGGAGAGTGAGCAATAGAAGAATGAGAAGGAGGAAGGAATCTGGGGGAAGGAATAGGCAGGTGAAAAGAGGTAAATGGTCGGAGTGAGGAATAGGGAACATTTGTGAATGATTTAAATTATGGTTAGAATTTGCTCCAGATTCCAACACCTGCAATCTCTTGTGTCTCCATGGTTAGGATTTTAATTGGTCATTCAAAACAAAAATAGTTGTTTATCTTTGTCTTTAGGAAATGTAAATTGTTACAATACATGTAGTGAGATTATGATCAAGTTGTGATGGGAAACAAGTGCTCTACAGTTTCTGGTTATTTTAAGTGTAGTTTAAGTGTGATAGTGAAAGCTTATAAGGCTCTTTTGCCTCACAGCAGTTTGATTTCTTGTTCCATATTCCAGCATCTACCTCTCTTATGTCTCCAGAAATAGATGAATACTTGATAAGCAAGGGGACGAAAAGTTACCGTGGCTAAACAGGAATGTGCAGTTAAGGTCACCATCAGAACAACCACAAACTGATTAAAGGTGCAGCAGGCCAAATTCAATAGTTCCACTGCAAGTTCCTTTCCCTTCGGCTTGTAATTTATTTCTCACCATATAATTATCCAATTCCTTCTGGAAGACCACAATGGAACCTCCCTCCAACACATCTGCAGGCAGTGAGTTTGAGAATCTAAATATATGCCGTGTTAAAAATAGGTCACTCTTGTTCTTAATAATCTTCCCTTTTATCTTACATTTCATGTCCTCTAGTTCTTAACATTTCATCAATTCATATCTACCAGAAAATACACTCACTCACTCACCCTACCCAATCCTTGTAACTTTGGTGAATACACAAGAGACTGCAGAGGCTAGGTTCTGGAGCAATAACAACCTACTAGAAGAACTCAGTGGGTTAGGCGGCACCTGTGGGAGAAAAGGAATTGACAATCTTCTGAGTGGAAAACCTGAATCAGAACTGGTGAGTTTAAGGTTGAAACTCTGCATCAGTTCCAATGCAGGGTTTCAATCCAAAATGGGAGAATTACTGTCTGCCCATAGATGTTGTCTGATGTGCTGAGTTCCTCCAGCAGATTGTTTGTTGCACGTAATTTTAGTCCCCCATCCTAGGAACTAAGGAAGTCTTTTTTGGACTCTCTCTAATGCTTTCATGTCCTTGTTTTAATTATGTGGCCAGATTTGAACAGAATATTCCAATTAATATTTAAATGATTGAAAGGATCAGGGTGACTTCTCTCTTTCCTAGTTCTCATGAAATGGATAGCAATTGTCATCCTAGTATGTAAGGAAGAAGAAAGAATACAGAGAACTATTCCTTTGTTAGCCTAATGACAGTAACAGGGAAATGCTGTAATAAAGCATGTCAAAGTAGAACACTTTAAAGGCAAAAAGAAGATTGAGCAGAGTCATTTTGGTTGGAAAGTAGGAGAGCGGAATATTTTGTAAATGTAGAAGATTTTAATTTTGATGTTCAGTAGCACTTACAGTATGTGTTTTTGTTCACAAGTCACAATTAACTCAAGACAAATGGTATGTGGGTCTTTGTTATAAAAGTGGAGCAAATATATCTTGTAGTAATTATATTGGCTGTTGGTGAAAATGCACATGAAGCATTGTCTACAGTTTAGCTGCCTTATCCAAAAGAGGATATGTTTGCCTTGTAAAGGGTGCAGGGAAAATTCACTAGAATGATTCCAAAGATGGCAATTTTTTTCTTTGCTTGATGAGATATTGAGCAGATTGGGTCTACATTCTCTTGAGTTTAGAAGAATGACATATCTCACTGAAAATTAAAGATCTTGTGGGTTGGATCCAGGAAGAATGTTCTGCTGAGAAATCTATAATCAGGGGTTATGGCATTCAGAATCAGTAGTAGATTACTTAAGAATGCAATAAGGAGGAACTTCAAGTTATCTTCACCAGAAGGCTGTGTGAGTGGAGCCATTATGTCCAGATATACAGCGAAAGGATGGATGAGCTGGCAAATCAGCTATGATTTATATTATCGTCAGAACAGGCTTGAAATGCAAGAGAGCTCACCATTCTTGCTTCTGTTCCTTACATTTTTTAACAGAACCATTCAGTTTTGAGAATGGAATAAAACGAATGATACTCACACGAGATCCTGGTAACCCTAGAACTCCTGGAAACCCTGGATCTCCATTTGATCCTTTTGAACCCTTTGGTCCCTAAAATTCAAAATAATTTCTAATAATACAGTAATTTCTAATAATTTCTAATAATTTCTAATAATACTAGTTTAATCTCTAAAATAAGATAAAAGTAGATATGTCAATTAATCAGTACAAAATTCATGTTTTTGGCATAGACAAAGTACTTTATGAAGAGGGTTACTTAACACAAAAAAAATTTGTTTTATAACATGAATGACAAAAGGGCACAATTCTGAAATCTTGGCTCACTGCATGATTACAAAATGTTTGCTTTTAATTTTTCATATGTTTCTTCTCTTTTCTAAATAAGTTGTTTCTTTCTAGCAGGTGTTGATGATGAAGTTATCACTGTTAAAGTTGACTCTATCCTCACCAAAACAAAATCAAAAGGTGTGTCTACTAGGAAGTCTGCGCAGGAGAGCCATCTGAATTTTCTGTCTCTGTTGTCCATGGACACTGCCATCAACAATGATAGTTTCATTAACATGACAGTTTGGTTCACAAAGCATAGACTAGAAACCAAACCTGTAGCACTCATGAAATAATCAAAAACTGAACATATTAAAATTAATGATACCAACGTTAAAAATAATTATACTAATAATGGATACTTATTAATGTCTAGTCTCCTAACATACAACCATTCAATCTTTTGAATCATTCAGTCTTTTTGAGAAGTCTTTTTGTTTTTAATGGAACATTATAAGTTTCCGTGATCTGATCACCAGTTGGTGAAGCTTAATCAAATAACGCATCTAATAAACAGTACCCTTTATAAAATACATGCATTCAAAACAAGCAGAATTCACTCTTCCATCCCTACAGAAAAATGCACATATTTATTTTCATCAACCATTCCCCCAACCCCCATCACTTCCCAAAACCCAACTGCACAATGCACATTTTTCTTCTATTTATTGTTAACTGTGGGACCTACCGGTAGACCTGGTTCACCGGGCTTTCCTTCAGGTCCAGAAGGGCCAGGTTTACCCTGTAAAGAATTACACATGTTATTTCAAAGTTCAAAGTAAGTTTATTATCAACATACTGTACATATATGTCACCGTACACAGTATAATCCTGAGATTCATCTCTTGTAGGTGTTCACAGTAGATACAAGAAACACAGTAGAATTAATGAAAGACCATATCCCACAAGACTGACGAACTCCTAATATGCAAAAGACAATAAACTTTGCAATAAAAAAGAGGGAAAAAAGAGAGAAAGACTAATAAACAAACAAAGAAACAAGCAAACAATAAATAATTAAATAAATAGATAAATAAGTGATAAATATGAGAACATGAGATGAACTGTCCTTGAAAGTGAGTCCATAGGTGTGAGAACAGTTCAGCGATGGGGTGAGTGAAGTTGATTGAAATTATCCCTTCTGGTCCGATAGCCTGATGGTTGAAGGGTAATAACTATTCCTGAACCTGGCGCTGTGCGTCCCAAGTCTCCTGTACTTCCTTTCTAATGGCAGCATCAAGAAGAGAGCATGGCCTGGATGGTGGGGGTCCCCGACGATGGATGCTGCTTTCCTGCAACAGTGCTCCTTGTAGATGTGCTCATTGATAAGGAGGGTTTTACCCATGATGCACTGGGTTGTATCCACTACTTCTGTCGGCTTTTCCGTTCAAGGGCATTGTTGTTTCCACACCAGGCCATGATGCAACCAGTTAATATGCTCTCCACCACACATCTATAGAAGCTTGACAAAGTTTTAGATGTCATGTCAAGTCTTCACAAACTTCCAAAAAAGTAGAGGTTCTGTTGTGCTATGTTAATAAGGACACTTAAGTGCTGGACTCAGAACAGATCCTCTGAAATGATAATACTGAAAAATTTGAAGTTGCTGACCCTCATTGCCTCTAATGACCTGCTGACGACTGGCTCATGGACCTTTGGTTTTCTTATTCTGAAGTCATTAATCAGCTCCTTGGTCTTGTTGCCATTGAGTGAGAGGGTGTTGTTGCGGCACTATTCAGTCAAATTTTCAGTCTCCCTCGTAGTGATTAGCACAATGCTTTACAGTACCAGCGAGCCAGGTTTATCTCCTACTTCTCCCTGTGACTGCGTAGGTTTCCTCCAGGTGCTCCAGTTTCCTCCCACAGTCCAAAAACGTACCAGTTGGTAGGTTAGTTGTTAATTGTAAATTGTCCCTGATTAGGTAGGATTAAATCTGAGTGTTAAAAGGCCTGAATAGATTAGATATGGCAAAGTTATTTCCCATCGTAGGGGAGTCTAGGACAAGAGGCCACCACTTCAGGATTGAGGGACATCCATTTAGAACAGAGTTGTGGAGAAATCACTTTAGTCAGAGGATGGTAAATCTGGGGAATTTATTGCCATGAGCAGCTGTGGAGGCCAAGTCATTGGGTGCATTTAAGGCAGAGATATATAGGTTCTTGATTAGCCAGAGCATCAAAGGGTATGGGGAGAAGGCAGGGGAGTGGGGATGACTGGAAGAATTGAATCAGCCCATGATTGAATGGCGGAGCAGACTTGATGGGCCAAATGACCTACTTCTGCTCCTATATCTTATGATCTTAAATTGAGGGGGTGCTGGGCTGCGTGGCTCAAAGGGCTGGAAGGGATGATTCTACACTGTATCTCAATGAATGAATGAATAAATAAATAATAAATAAATTTGCCAATTCATCACCACATTTGATACAGCCAAAAACAGTGGTGTTATCAGCAAACTTGTATATGACACTGGAATCGTGAATAGCCTCACTGTTTTAAGTATAAAGTGCGTAGAGCAGAAGGCTAAGCACACAGCCTTGTGGTTCTCCTTTTCTGATGGTGATTGTGGAGGAGATATTGTCGCCAATCCTAACTGACTGTGGTCTACAAGTGAGGAATTTGAGGATCCAGTTGCAGAGGGAAGTATTGAGGCCTAGGACTTGAAGCTTACTGATGAGTTTTAAGGGGATCATCATATTGAATGCAGAGCTGTAGTCAATGAATGTATGCAACTTCACTGTCCATATGTTCCAGGGTTGAGTGAAGAGCCAATGAAATCAGATCTGCTGTTGATCTATTGTGATGGTAGGCAAATTGCAGCAGATCTAAGTCACTGCTCAGATAAGTGTTGATTTCTTCATCACCAACCTGTCAAAGCACTTCATCATTGTACATGTATGTGCAACTGGACGATAGTCAATGAGACAGGTTGCCACGTTCTTTTTAGGCACTGGTATAATTGAAGCCTGCTTGAGACAGGTGGGTACCTCAACTCCTGAAGGTATTGATAAACATTCCAGCCTGTTGATTGACACAGGTCTCTAGTGCTCAGCCAGGTACCCTGCCTGGGTTGGATGCTTTCTGCGGGTTCACTCTCCTGCAGGATGCTCTCACGTCCGCTTTAGAAACTGAAATCATCAGTGTCGTTGGAGATTGGGAAGATGTCTCCATGTTTTGATGGTCATAGTGAGCATAAAAGGCGTTAAGCTAATCTGGGAGTGAAACTTTGTTGTCATCTTATGTCGCTTAGTTTCAGTTTGTAGAAGGTCATAGTATTAAAGCCCTGCTACAGCTGTCGAGCAACCTTCAGTGACTCAGTTTTGGTCTGGAATTGCCACTTTGTGTATGAGATGGCTTTCTGGAAATTGTAACTGGACCTCTTGTATTTCACTTGAACACCACTGATCTGGCCGTCAGCAGTTTGCAGATCACATGGTTCATCCAGGGTTTCTGGTTGGGGAAGACCCTGAATGATTTGTGGGGACACACTCGCCCATAATTGTTTTTATAAAGCCTGTAATGAAAGTAGTGCCAAATGGATGTTCTATTTAATGAGGGTGGAATGAAAGCCTGTGCCAGTGTTTTATCCACACAACCCAACTATTTTAATCCATTTTTTCTTCCCATTCTCATAGAAGGCTACAGCACAAGTGTTGGATGATGGAATTAATACGGATGGTTGCCCCCCGAACAGCTTGGATGTAATGATCTGAGTGGTGTTTTCCCATGCTGCAGGTCTGAAGCTGACTGTATAGGTCGGTTCAGATAGCTGCATCACAGGGAGAGTTCCTTTAGTTATTGTTTCGAATTGCCTATAGTTGACACACTGAGCTCAAGAGTCTGGAAGCTCTGTTGCAGCTTTATAAACTCCAGTTAGGCTGCATCTGGAGTATTGCATCCATTATAGGAAGGTTAGGTAGTTTTCTCCGGAGTGGCAGAGACTGAGAGAAGTTAATAAAGGTAAAAATAAGTTATAGATGGAGGAGACATCTGGTATCCTTTTCCAGGGGCTGAAATGTCTAATACTACTGGGCATTCACTTAAGGTGAGAGGAGGCAATTAAAAAGGAAATGTGCAGAGGCAGTTTATTGAGGCTTCAAGCAACAGGTAATGGTAGTGTTTATATCTTACCTGATCACCTCTCAAACCAGGAGGACCTTGAGATCCCATAGGTCCTTGTTCTCCCTAAAAAGATAAACAGCGCTCCATTGTAAAATACATACTTTCAAAACAAACAGAATTTTATAAAGACATCAGTTAAAAGGAAAAAAATATATATTTATTGAAATAACACTTTAAATTGGCATTCTGTGAATCAGGCATCCTGACTGCTGTAGATTCTTAAGAAAAACTTGCAGACTTTGACTTCATTGGATGACATTGGTGCAGTAATGAATTGCAAAGAACAATGACACCAGACCAAGGCCGATCTATTGTGGTACTGTAGTAACTTGACTCATTGATTGTGATCATTCTTCTGCCTAAAAGGTGAACTTGGATGTCAAGGATTTGCATGTACTCATACCAGTTACTGGCATAGGAATTACTAACCTCCTCCTCCCCCACAAAAAAACAAACATGGATTCTAAGTTACAGTATTAGAAGTTCACATCTTTATTCTATTTCAGATATTCTTACCCAAACTTCCTTAAATCATTGATCAAAACTACTGATGGATATTTGTTTCCCTTCTCTGGCTTTTGCTAACCTGGGGCCAAGATGATTGATTAATATCCAACAAATACCTTTGTGCCTGATACAAGACAAAATAAAGTCACAGGACATCTCGAAGTGTTGAGGAGACAGGTGATGTATCAGCAGTTGCTGGAGTAACGGCACGTTATTAAATGACTGTAGGAGTACAGAAGGCTACAGAGATAGGGTTAAGCTTTCTGTGGTAAACATTCCACAGGGTTAACAACATCTTTGTGTAAAGAAAAAATACTTTCTTGTATCACTCTTAAATGTCTTATCCAATATCCCAAGACACTGACACCTGGTTCAAAACCCTCAGTGTGGGAAACAACCTCCCTGCATCCAGAGAGGCACTATTAGAAGTTTGTATGTTTCACTGAGTTTTCTTATTCTAAACCCTAATGAATATATACTCAGTCTATTTTCGTAGAACTGTTTATTCTACGTAATGATGAGAGTCCAGAGATCTGTTTGTTTGTTTGCTACTTTTTCATGTTACCCAACTTAAATTGAGCTTTTGTGCAAGTTAGATGAATCTTCTGCTTTACAAGTGATTTCTATGTTATAGCTGTTTGAGTTATGGAAATTAGCTTTTGCAATCAATACACAAAAATCTTAATTATGGAATAATATTTGCTGCAGTTGAATTTGTCTGAGAAAAAAGTAAACTGTGAAAGACACAGATTGTGTCTATATTTTTAAACTTGCATTTCTTGATGCATGTGAAGTCGGAGTTTTTCAATGAGATATGTTCATTTAGCAATCTGTTTCTATTTATCAAATAAACAGGCTGCAGGCCAAATCTCAAGCTAAAGTTCTGACAAACTTTTAACTTCGAATCAATTACTAATTGTCTTCTTTGGTGGCCATGCATTTCCATCACTAGAGGTCCATCCTTCATTATAAAATTTGTTAGTTTGCGTGAAGTAATATGTTCATAATTTTGAAAAATGGAATTTATAAGACAAATGCTAATGTATGATTACATTATGTCTTGTAACACAAAGGAAATAATTAACACTGTAGGTAAAATAGAGCACATGGAATGAGGCCAAATTCTCAAAAGGCTATGATGTCTCATGTGTGATATATAAATATATATTTAATTAAATTAAAGAAAACTCTAGTTTTGTTTGATTGAACACTTACATCCTTTCCAGGTATACCTGGTGGACCTGGTGGCCCGGCCATCCCGGTTTCCCCCTGCCAGAGAAGAAAATTACTTTTAAAGGACTTCTTCACCACCTTATAATTTCTGAACTTAGTATGACAACATTTTGGCTCAGGAAGGTTTATTTTTTTTATCTGGACAGACGTCTTTTCACATCTTGAAACAAAACAGGCTCTACATCAGAAATATTAGAATCAATGGCAATTAATAAAAAAAAGAATTGCTAGAACTGATTTGGTATTGAACATATTTTCCCAAGACTCCCAACAACAATAGAGTGGCAGAAAGGGTCTTACCAAGTAAAAAAGGTCAATGTCTTGTTTAAGTCTATATGCTTAGGCAAAGCACTACACATTGAAACAATGCCAGAAAGCCAAAACAAGGGAAAAAAAATCATTTTAAATACTCATAGTTCACTTTCTCACCTGCTTCTCCATTGCAAATAGATACTTACTGTTGTTACCACATTTAATACATCTGGCATGCCATGCTTCCCTCTATCAGAATTCTTATTCGTTTATTTGGAAAACTGTATTAGATCAGACACTTTAGTTGTTCACAAAGGCAGAATTTCTTTCTTTAAATCATTACTTCAGTGTTAAGCATGATTGCCTTAATATTGAAACTTGTAAAATTTCAATGATAATTGCCAAACAAGTAACTTCCTATGCACAGTTATTCTTTTAAATTTACTAACTATACATAAGCCATCTTTAAAAAAGGTCTTTAAACACTAATATCTTTGCCTCTGATGTTGCTTTTTCTTCTGAGTACCTCCACTGCTTTCTGTTTTTAGGTCAGATTGCCACCATCTGCTGTATGATGAATTTATCAAAATCTTTTAATTAATTATTATTCTTCCCACTAGCCTGAGGAATGCTATAAACCAAGTTAAATAATATTTAGTCTTTTCTGGATGAGCAAGAAAATGAACGTTGGGTAAAATTTACATTGCGGGAATACTAACTCCATCTAAAGTGCATGGGCATCTGAGTGTGATACAGGACTTTTTACATCAGTAATATGCACAGTTTTTCCTGATTTTCCATATTTCAGCCTTCGGGTTTTATGTTTCCAGTACTTACTCTCGGACCAATCAAACCATCTGCACCCCTCTGGCCTTTAAAACCCTGTGTAAAAGAAATTTTGAAGTAATGGGTCAGATAATTATTTGTGACAGTCCAAACTTGCACTTCAAAATAAGGCCCTTTAAAAATTTACTTGTCTTCTTTATGACGCAATAAGGGTGGTCTCTAAGAATATTTTGGTGTTTCGTATGTTCGGAATCTTTATATTTAAGGAGGCAGCAAATATGATTGAGTTCAGTCATCATCCAGTCCCTGTATTTCAGGGTGTACTTGGATTGCTGAAGGAGAAAGTCTCAGTTGTGGGACGGAGGTGGGGAGGGTGGCATAGTAACGTAGCAGTCAGCATAACACTTTATAGTGCCGGTAATTGGGGTTCAATTCCTGCTACTGTCTGTTTACATGTTTATCCACGCTCCCAACCCCACTCCCCTGCCCACCCTCCCCCCAATCCCCGCCTGTGACCATGCAGATTTCCTCCAGGTGCTCCGGTGTCCTCCAATGTTCAAGAAAGATGTAGGGGTTAAGGTTAGTAAATTGTGAGCATGCTACGTTGGCTCCAGAGGCACGGTGACACGTGCAGCCTGCCCCAGCACATAGTCAGACTGATTTAGTTATTGACGCAAACAGTGTTTTTCACTGTATGTTCATGTGACAAATAAAGCTAATCTCATTTTACCTTATCTTATCATCTCGCAATTGGAATACGCTTTAAATGCATATGCCTGGCCAAATTAAAGCACAATATCTGAAATGAATTCAGATGAGTCCTCAATATAAAAAATTAGTACCTTGGATCTCATACACTGCAGGCGTAGGAGTTAATATTAACAATTCAGTACTTACTGGGATTCCGCGGAGTCCATTCCTGCCAGGAGGTCCAGGGACACCTGGCCTCCCCTAAAACATTGAAGCAGAGACTGTTGAATAACGGTTTTCCATGACATAAAATGTTTTTAAACATTCCTTGTTGACATTAACATTACATAAAGCAATGTTTAATGCCAAACATATACAATTTCTATTTCTGAATTTTTAAAAGGATGTTACCCACGATCTGAACTCTTTTATGGTGGATTGTAATAAATTGCTTTATTTCCCCATTAGGAAGATTGGAATTTTACATTTGTAATTTGGACCTGGATGTTGTGAGATAAAAGTCTTAGCTTCTTACCGGCTCTCCAGCAAGTCCAGGTTTACCATCTTTTCCATTTTTTCCTGGAAGTCCCTGAATATCATACAAAGAACAATCTTTATTTCTGTCTAGAGCAGTTTCCAAAGCATTCCAAATTTTCAGAAGACACATGAGGCTGCTTAACAAGATGAAATCATATTGTATTACAGGAAAGATACTAACATAGAAAATGAAATGATTGACAGACAGGAGGCAGTAAGTGGGAATAAAAGGGGCCTTTTCTGGTTGGTTGCCAGTGACTAACGGGGTTCCTTAGGGGTTAGTATTGGGACCGCTGCTTTTCACATTGTTTGTCGATGATTTAAATAATGAAATTGATGACTTTGTGGCAAAGTTTCTGGATGATACGAAGATAGGAGAAGGGGTAGGTAGTGCTGAGGAAGCAATACGATTGCAGCAGGATTTAGACAAATTGGAAGAATGGGCAAAAAAAGTGGCAGATTGAATAAAGTGTTGGGAAATGTATGACAATGTATTTTGGTAAAAGGAACAATAGTGCAGACTATTATCTAAATGGGGAGAAAATTCAAACATCAGAGGTGTAGAGGGATTTAGGAGTCCTCGTGCAAGACTCTCAGAAGGCTAATTTACAGGTTGAGTCTCTGTTAAAGAAAGCAAATGCAATGTTGGCATTCATTTCAAGGGGGAATAGAATATAAAAGCAAGGAGATAATGCTGATTCTTCATAAGATACTCGTTATGCCACATTTGAAGTATTGTCAATGGTTTTGGGCCCCATATCTCAGAAAGAATGTTTTGTCATTGGAGAGAGTCTGGCAAAGGTTCACGAGGATGATTCCGGGAATGAATGGATTAATATACGAGAAGATCTCGACAGCTTTGGACCTCACTAGAATTTAGAAGAATGTGAGGGGGTGGGGGAGGATCTCATTGAAACCTAGCGAATATTGAAAGAACTAGACAGAGTGGATGTAGAGAGGATGTATCATACCATAGAGTGGTATCCAGAACCAGAGGGCGTAGCCTCAAAATTGAGGGGCAACCTTTTAGAACAGAAATAAGGAAGCATTTTTTCAGTCTGTGGAATGTTCGGCACAGACTGCAGTAGAGACCAAGTCCATGGGTATATTTAAGGCAGAAGTTGATCGTTTCCTGATCAGTCAGGGCATCAAAAGATATGGCGAGAAGGCAGGTGTATGGGGTTGAGTGGGATCTGGGATCAGCCATGATGGAATGGTGGAGCAGACTTGATGGGCTGAATAGCCTAATTCTTCTCCTATGTCATATGGTCTTATCCTGAATAGCCCTAGTGTACTAATTCCTAATTGGGTATCACTGCATAGGGGTTCACTATAAAGAAATTACACAAGGATTTTATTCCACACACCGGGCCTCACAAAGTTAGTAGAGTTTATTAGAGATGAATGGGAAAACAAGGCTCATCTAGGAGGAGATAAATGGAAAGCTTTGTAGTAGGAAATGGAAGAGTAGCTGCTGAGAATGGAGTCAAATAGAGGGTTAGATTTAAGCAAAGTCTACTTTAAAGCAGTCCATTGTGAGTGAGGACAACTTCCCTCCCCTGAAGGTTCTAAGTGGCTAATTAGGCCAATGTCCAATTACAAACTCTGTCACGGGTGCACCCAGATCTGCTTGATGGGTTGAGCAGGTAAGGTGCTGACCTCATTCTGCTCTTCACTGGGATTTCATGTACACCTGATGAAGGGTCTGAGGTGCCCCTTCTCCACTTTAATCAGCCACACATTAGCGATTCCGATGTTAGAGAGAATGTTACATTCTTTCCAAGGATGTGTTGAGAACACCTTTGAGCAGAGAGTGGGGCAGTATGGAGAAACCTTAGTCCTTGCACATAAAACAGGTACCCAGTTCTTTCATCTTGTATGCACCAGAGCAAACTGATCACATTACTGTGGTACAGGAGGCTTGTCAAGTTGGGGCAGAAAAGGAATGCAGTGGGATGATATATTTAGGTGAATACACACAGTAATGCACACTTGGTGGCCACTTTATGAACTACAGGAATGGAACCTAGAATCAGGATCACTGGCATATGATGTGAAATTTGTGAGTAGTTTGGTTTTCGGCTCAATAGCCCATTTGCTTCAAGTTTCCGTATGTTGTGCATTCAGAGATGCTTTTCTGCACCCCATTGTTATAATGCATGATTATTTGAGTTAATGTCAGCTTGTACCAGTCTGATCATTCTCCTCTGACCTCTCTCATTAACAAGGCTTTTTCATCCACAAAGCTGCCAGTCACTGGATGTTAACAGAATCATCCCAGCACTCCCTTGAATCCAAGCATGTCCTTACTTAAGTAATGCCACCAAACACGTACACAGCATCACACACAAAATATAGGAGGCCATAGATGGACATATCGGAATGGGAATGGGAAGTGGAATTTAAATGGGTGGCCACTGGGAGATCCCGCTTGTTCTGGCAGATGGAGTGTAGAAACCTGGCGGTGGTCTCCCAATCTACATCCGGTCTCACCGATACACAGAAGGCCATACCGGGAACACCGAAGACAGTAAATGACCACAACAGACTCACGGGTGAAGTGTTGCCTCACCTGGAAGGACTATTTAGGGCCCTGAATGGTAGTGAGGAGGATGTGCAAGGGCAAATGTCCACTGGCATGATAAGGCCACACTTATATTCCATTTGGGTAGCCTCCGACCTGATGGCATGAACATTGATTGTACAAACTTCTGGTAATACCTCCCAACACCCCCTCCCCACTTCACCATTTCCCATCCACTTTTCCCTTTCTCACCTTATCTCCTTGCCTGCCCTTCGCCTTCCTCTGGTGCTCTCCCAAGGCCTTCTATCGCTTTCACTAATCAACTTCCCAGCACTTTACTTCATCCCTCCCCCTCCAGGTTTCACCTACCGTTTGGTGTTTCTCTCTCCCTTGCCCCCACCCTTTAAATCTACTCAGCTTTTTCCTTCAGTCCTGCCAAAGGGTTTCAGCCTGAAATGTTGACTGTTCTCTTTTCCATAGATGCTGCCTGGCCTGCTGAGTTCCTCCAGCATTTTGTGTGTGTTGCTCAGATTTCCAACATCTGCAGATTTTCTCTTGTTTGTGTACACAGCATTCCGTCTTAGGTACACAATGGAATACCTTGGGATATCATAGTTTAATATCACATGCTGTTCTGGAAGATATTTTCTTGAGATTCCACCAGTATTGAATCAGGTTTAATATCACCAGCATATGTTGTGAAAATTGTTAAGTATTGGTACTTTCTTAGAGTTGTTCCCGCTTGTCCATCATAGCACTACCAGAAATGTAATTGAAATACCATATAAATAGATTTCTTTGAAACATGGTGAAAATTATGTTGTAACAGTGTGAAATCCTTGTCCATTATGTGCTACTCAGCAATTCTAATTTTTTATATATGTAATGTTGGAATGAAACAGAACAGAATGTAGAACTACGCAAACACGAGGAAATCTGCAGATGCTGGAAATTCAAACAACACACACAAAAAATGCTAGTGGAACGCAACAGGCCAGGCTTTCGTTTCAGGCTTTGGGTCTGGCCTGAAACGTCGACTGTACCCCTTCCTATAGATGCTGCCTGGCCTGCTGCGTTCACCAGCATTTTTGAGAATATAGAACTAATTTACTTACAAAACAGAAAGTAGAACTACATTACTTACAAAACAGAATGCAGAACTACATTACTTACAGAACAGAATGCAGAACTAGATTACTCACAGAACAGAATGTAGAACTCAATTACTTACAAAACAGAATGTAGAACTCGATTACTTACTAAACAGAATGTAGAACTAGATTACTTTCAAAACAGTTTGTAGAACTAGATTACTTACAAAACAGAATGTAGAACTAGATAACTTACAGGTGGTCCTATCAATCCTGGTGGACCTTGGATTCCTGGAGCACCATCTTTTCCCTGAGAATATTCATAGTTTTGACTATTATCAATGTATTTTGTCAGCAATTGGTCAATACATCGTGTTTGGTTACATTCTCCTCTTGATACCAGTATTTCAAATATGATAAACACAGTTTTTAAAGTTTCCAGAAATGTACTGAACGACGAGCACTGCATGAGTGGCTATACACACAAAATGCTGGAGGAACACAGCAGGTCAGGGAATAAATGATCAATACTTTTGGGCAAGGCCCTTCATCGGGACTCTGCTGAGGGTTCCTTTAGTATTTTGAGTGTATATCTCAAAATTTACAGCATCTGCATTTTTGCCAAGAAATTTGTCCATTTGCACCTTTCATCTGCAGATCATGATTTGGAGCCATTTAAATTCTCTTTACTACAGTAACTATTTCAAGTATAAATTGTCGTCAGTGACATGGTACTGAACACTTACAATGTAGTTCACCAAAGCATAACTGTCATTATTTTGGCATCATTCATGCAAATGATTACATCATTAATGTGTACCAAACTGATTGCTGCCTTACCGCCAAAAATTGGAGCAATAGTTAGTTCTAGCAAACAAAATCCCGCTACAGGTCAGTTTGTTGATATAAATTGAAGGGTCCAACCTAGGATATTGATGTGTCTGATCACCTGAGTTTTTAATACACTCCATATTTTGCACTTCACTGCTGGGTCTTATAGTATTTTCTGCAGCTTGGCACATCAGAAGCTCATGCTGTGTTCTCTGGAGAGCAATGAGCCAATGCCTTACAGTGGCTTGAGTATACCTGCAGTACTGGATTCAAACTACACCGTGATTTCTGGGCAAGAGTTCAGCAGTCACATTCTCCTCTCTGCTGCATTGTTTCTCATTTTGATGATAACCTTTTCTTTAGCTCCCTGGAGATGGCTGGCGAGAGTCCTACTCCCTTTTTTATGTTTGAGCCATGATGTTTGTAATAATTTGCTGGATTGCTCACCAGCCATGGAGTGTAGATTAGGAAAATCAGTCCCATTTGCTGAGGCAAAGCTGAAACATAGAAACATAGAAAATAGGTGCAGGAGTAGGCCATTCGGCCCTTCGAGCCTGCACCGCCATTTATTATGATCATGGCTGATCATCCAACTCAGAACACCGCCCCAGCCTTCCCTCCATACCCCCTGACCCCCGTAGCCACAAGGGCCATATCTAACTCCCTCTTAAATATAGCCAATGAACTGGGCTCAACTGTTTCCTGTGGCAGAGAATTCCAGAGATTCACCACTCTCTGTGTGAAGAAGTTTTTCCTAATCTCGGTCCTAAAAGGCTTCCCCTCTATCCTCAAACTGTGACCCCTCGTTCTGGACTTCCCCAACATCGGGAACAATCTTCCTGCATCTAGCCTGTCCAATCCCTTTAGGATCTTATACGTTTCAATCAGATCCCCCCTCAATCTTCTAAATTCCAATGAGTACAAGCCCAGTTCATCCAGTCTTTCTTCATATGAAAGTCCTGCCATCCCAGGAATCAATCTGGTGAACCTTCTCTGTACTCCCTCTATGGCAAGGATGTCTTTCCTCAGATTAGGGGACCAAAACTGCACACAATACTCCAGGTGTGGTCTCACCAAGGCCTTATACAACTGCAGTAGTACCTCCCTGCTCCTGTACTCAAATCTTCTCGCTATAAATGCCAGCATACCATTCGCCTTTTTCACCGCCTGCTGTACCTGCATGCCCACTTTCAATGACTGTGTATAATGACACCCAGGTCTCATTGCACCTCCCCTTTTCCTAATCGGCCACCATTCAGATAATAATCTGTTTTCCTATTTTTGCCACCAAAGTGGATAACTTCACATTTATCCACATTAAATTGCATCTGCCATGAATTTGCCCACTCACCCAACCTATCCAAGTCACCCTGCATCCTCTTAGCATCCTCCTCACAGCTAACACTGCCACCCAGCTTCGTGTCATCCGCAAACTTGGAGATGCTGCATTTAATCCCTCATCCAAGTCATTAAT
Source organism: Mobula birostris (assembly GCF_030028105.1). NCBI lineage: Eukaryota > Metazoa > Chordata > Chondrichthyes > Myliobatiformes > Myliobatidae > Mobula > Mobula birostris. The sequence continues at coordinate 100,649,752 of NC_092370.1, read as the reverse complement.
ATATATTGTAAACAACTGGGGTCCCAGCACTGAGCCTTGCGGTACCCCACTAGTCACCGCCTGCCATTCTGAAAAGGTCCCGTTTATTCCCACTCTTTGCTTCCTGTCTGCTAACCAACTCTCCACCCACACCAATACCTTACCCCCAATACCGTGTGCTTTAAGTTTGCACACTAATCTCCTGTGTGGGACCTTGTCAAAAGCCTTCTGAAAATCCAAATATACCACATCCACTGGTTCTCCCCTATCCACTCTACTAGTTACATCCTCAAAAAATTCTATGAGATTCGTCAGACATGATTTTCCTTTCACAAATCCATGCTGACTTTGTCCGATCATTTCACCGCTTTCCAAATGTGCTGTTATCACATCCTTGATAACTGACTCCAGCAGTTTCCCCACCACCGACGTTAGGCTAACCGGTCTATAATTCCCCGGTTTCTCTCTCCCTCCTTTCTTAAAAAGTGTGGTTATATTAGCTACCCTCCAATCCTCAGGAACTAGTCCAGAATCTAACGAGTTTTGAAAAATTATCACTAATGCATCCACTATTTCTTGGGCTACTTCCTTAAGCACTCTGGGATGCAGACCATCTGGCCCTGGGGATTTATCTGCCTTCAATCCCTTCAATTTACCTAACACCACTTCCCTACTAACATGTATTTCGCTCAGTTCCTCCATCTCACTGGACCCTCTGTCCCCTACTATTTCTGGAAGATTATTTATGTCCTCCTTAGTGAAGACAGAACCAAAGTAATTATTCAATTGGTCTGCCATGTCCTTGCTCCCCATAATCAATTCACCTGTTTCTGTCTGCAGGGGACCTACATTTGTTTTTACCAGTCTTTTCCTTTTTACATATCTATAAAAGCTTTTACAGTCCGTTTTTATGTTGCCTGCCAGTTTTCTCTCATAATCTTTTTTCTCCTTCCTAATTAAGCCCTTTGTCCTCCTCTGCTGAACTCTGAATTTCTCCCAGTCCTCAGGTGAGCCACTTTCTCTGGCTAATTTGTATGCTTCTTCTTTGGAATTGATACTATCCCTAATTTCTCTTGTCAGCCACGGGTGCACTACCTTCCTTGATTTATTCTTTTGCCAAACTGGGATGAACATTTGTTGCAGTTCATCCATGCAACCTTTAAATGCTTGCCATTGCATATCCACCGTCAATCCTTTAAGTGTCATTTGCCAGTCTATCTTAGCTAATTCACGTCTCATACCTTCAAAGTTATCCCTCTTTAAATTCAGAACCTTTGTTTCTGAATTAACTATGTCACTCTCCATCTTAATGAAGAATTCCACCATATTATGGTCACTCTTACCCAAGGGGCCTCTCACGACAAGATTGCTAATTAACCCTTCCTCATTGCTCAAAACCCAGTCCAGAATAGCCTGCTCTCTAGTTGGTTCCTCGACATGTTGGTTCAAAAAACCATCCCGCATACATTCCAAGAAATCCTCTTCCTCAGCACCTTTACCAATTTGGTTCACCCAATCTACATGTAGATTGAAGTCACCCATTATAACTGCTGTTCCATTATTGCACACATTTCTAATTTCCTGTTTAATACCATCTCCGACCTCACTACTACTGTTAGGTGGCCTGTACACAACTCCCACCAGCGCCTTCTGCCCCTTAGTGTTACGGAGCTCTACCCATATCGATTCCACATCTTCCCGGCTTATGTCCTTCCTTTCTATTGTGTTAATCTCTTCTTTGACCAGCAACGCCACCCCACCTCCCCTTCCTTCATGTCTATCCCTCCTGAATATTGAATATCCCTGAACGTTGAGCTCCCATTCCTGGTCACCCTGGAGCCATGTCTCTGTGATCCCAACTATATCATAATCATTAATAACAATCTGCACTTTCAATTCATCCACCTTATTACGAATGCTCCTTGCATTGACACACAAAGCCTTCAGGCACTCTTTTACAACTCTCTTAGCCCTTATACAATTATGCTGAAAAGTGGCCCTTTTTAATGCTTGCCCTGGATTTGTCGGCCTGCCACTTTTACTTTTCTCCATAGTACTTTTTGTTTCTACCCTCACTTTACACCCCTCTGCCTCTCTGCACTGGTTCCCATCCCCCTGTAGTGAACTGACCTCCTCACGCCTAGCCTCTTTAATTTGATTCCCACCCCCCAACCATTCCAGTTTAAAGTCACCGCAGTAGCCCCCACTAATCTCCCTGCCAGGATATTGGTCCCCCTAGGATTCAAGTGCAACCCGTCCTTTTTGTACAGGTCACGCCTGCGCCAAAAGAGGTCCCAATGATCCAAAAACTTGAATCCCTGCCCCCTGCTCCAATCCCTCAGCCACGCATTTATCCTCCACCTCATCGCATTCCTACTCTCACTGTCGCGTGGTACAGGCAGTAATCACGAGATTACTACCTTTGCGGTCCTTTTTCTCAACTCCCTTCCTAGCTCCCTATATTCTCCTTTCAGGACCTCATCCCTTTTCCTACCGATGTCATTGGTACCTATATGTACCATGACCTCTGGCTCCTCACCCTCCCACTTCAGGATTGCTAAAGGAGAAAAGAGGTAAACTTGGTAGGCCAACTCCATGAAAATCAATCCCAAAAGTCTCTCTGATTATGGGGCATCATTAAAGTCCTTTCAGTGGCAACACCTGATGCTCCATAAAACTTCATGGAGTATGCAAAGGCTTATCTTAACTTCCTCAAAACTGGTGTTGTCCCCTTCACTCCATCATGATGTTCTAATAACCCTTACAATAATTAGTGATGGTGTTACTCCATCTCTAATCGAAGCTGTGAAGAACAATATTAAATTGTAAGCTCTGAATTTATTATTCCAGTTCCTCAAATGCTGTGCTCTTTCCTTATAGTTGACCTGATACTGGGATTCCCAAATGAACAGATGGATGTCAGAGACATTTCTATTTTAATGACCTAATAAAAAAAAGAGCTGGCACTGATGCTCTAATCTAGTGGTCACCAACCTTTTTAAGCCCAAGATCCCCTACCTCGACCTCAGTGAAAGGCAAGATCTACTTACTAAATCGTTTAGAGAAAAAACAGCTGAGATTGTACTTCCAATTTGAGGCCTTTTATTTACGCGAATTGTATTTGAATTACACAAAATACTTTTGTCAAACTTTCAAATTAACTCAAACAAAAAAACACTGTAACTAGCATATCAAACAGGCCATAGCTGTCTTTCTTTAAGAATATTACAATACTTCACACCTTTAATTCTAAGTTTCATTATTTAATTTTATTTCAACACGAAAAATAAAGAATAAAAATTGACTGTTGCATGCAGTGTGATGACTAGGGCTGAATACTTTCTGCTAGTACCCTGAAATTTGGCTTATAACTACAGACAGCCAGTCTGAGACAGTCTGTGAGGTGTAGGGTTGCCAACTGTCCCATATTCCCCTCGCTAAGGTAGAACATTCCTATGAAACCTTTCGTGTCGAAATGTTTTATGCTGAAGAAGCAATTACCATTAATTTATATGAAAAAAAATTCTGAGCGTTCCCAGACCCAAAAAAAATTACCAAATCATACCAAATAACACATAAAACCTAAAATAACACTAACATATAGTAAAACCAGAAATGGTATGATAAATACACAGCCTATATAAAGTAGAAATAATGAAAATTAAGCCAAAACCGATTCATAGGATAAAAAAAAATCGGCATGTACGCGCATGCACACACAGGTGCCCGTGCAAGACTTCACGGTCATGGTAGTCTTTCTCGGGGTAAACGCGAATGTCCCGGGATTTGACTGCTACTTTTGTCCGTTATTTGGGAATGAGAAAGTTGGCAACCCTAGTGAGGTGTCTGTCAGTAAGTCAGCTCCTGTACTTAGATTTAATAATTTTCATCTGTGAAAATGCAATTTCACATAGATAAGTTGACCCAAAGTAGGCACTGACTTTTAGTGGTATAAAACCAACGCGCATACTGCGCATTGCTTGGCCCCATCAGTAGTAATTGCCACCAGTTTATGAATGGGGATGTCATTTTCACTGACATTTTTTTTAAACTCATTGTAAATATCCTCACCTCTCATTCTTTCCTTTAGTTGCAAAAGAGTGAGGAAGTCCTCCTTTGTTGTAAAATCCTGGAAAGCCATTCTGACAAATACAACAAGGTGAGCTGTGTGCATTACATCCAGGGATTCATCGAACTGTAGTGAAAAATATTCATGTCCTCTGACAGTGACTCTACCCTCCTTGTCACTGTTGCAGGGCCAAGCAGTATATTACGTATTGCGGTTGTGATGTCGTTTTTGTTTTTAAGGTCATTAAAAACAGTCTCTGCTGTAATGACCATTGCTTCCTTGAATAAATCGCCATCTGTAAAAGGCTTCTTGTGTTTAGCCAAAAGGTGACTTACACGAAATGATGCTTCAATAGCAGCCTTATTTTGAGCAGCATGTTTTGTGGAAAATGATTGCTGGGCCTTCAACCCCGATTTCAGCTCAACTTTCCAGACACAAATTGTGCTCTTTGAGGGGTAGGTGTCTTTAAATTCCTGGTGGTCGGTGTTGCGGTGCCGCTCCAAATTCCCTCTTTTAGTCAGTGCTTGTGTTTGGTGGCACAACACACTTGTCTTTCACCAAGGTAAATAGAAATTCTTCTTCCCATTCTGGATGGAATTTGTATGTTTTCGCCTTCTTTCATGGAGCCTCTGCTATGCTATCAGGATATCACGAGCGATTGCCAATTGTGTCGCCTCTGATCTGAGATGACATTTACGTGCCAGGCGGCTCCTAATTAATTAGCTTGTTTATTTCGGCTTTTTTTCTTAAAGATGTGCTGTGTGCATCCTGACTACCGCTGCACCACTGCATGCTTCGCAGCCTGGAGGTTGGGGACCACTGCCGTATATTGATGTTTCTGACAGTCTGTACTCTTATCTAATCTGATTGGTCACTTTGATGCAGCACAGGCTATGCTGAAAATGCGGTGCATGGCGGGAGAACTACACACATGCGCACTGGGCAGAAAGGATGGAACTAAACCCCCGCAACCGGGAAACAATCTCTCTTTACAAACAGCTTTTTAGCGAAAGTATTGCTATATTACCATTATCCTAATTAGTATTACTTACTTTTATAATGCTCACATTACAACAGTATTTGTGTATTTATTTTTGATTTTTCTTCAGGATCGACTGGGAAAGTCTCAAAGATTGACTGGTTGATCATAATCAACGGGTTGGTGACTCCTACTCTAATCAATTGAAACAGTTTGATCAGAAACAGAAGCTCCAAAACTTAAAATCTGTGTAGTCAGGAGCAAGCTGGTAACTTCAGACCTGTGAAGAATGTTTGGAATTTCTAAAAATTATCTTGTGAAACCCTCCATTTGATGGGTATAAATCAGTGTCTAGAACTTGGTAAGCTGAATCTGGGGGGAAGGAGATAAACTGGTTGCTCTGAACTGAAGTCTGGCAATTAAAAGGGAACAACTTCTTGTTGCATCTCTCAGAAGATCAATTGACACAATCAACTGGCATTCCACCCAGGATGTACAAACAAGTTAATTAGAAAGAGATTCATCCAGTGCCTATCTAGATAATTCTTAAGTGCTTTGAGAGTACCTGTCTCTAACTCTCGTTCAAGCAGTGAGTTATAACGGTTGCTGGGTGGGTGAAAGAATTCTTCTGAAGGTCTCTTTAAACCTCTGATCAATCACCATAACATTATGTTCTTTAGTTTTAGATGCTTCTTTTCTGGAGAAAAGTTTCCTACTACCTATGACCCATCTACCTTTGCAGAAAATATCACTCCAGGCAGATGAACTTTGAGTATTCCCCGCGATGTATACTTACTTCAATTTTACCAGCACTTCTGATGTCACGTTTGGTCAAACACTATCAGAGTATCATGGGTCAGTCACTGCTGTTTCACCCCTGGAATTCAGCTATTGGGCCATATTTGAACTTAAACCTTAATGAGGTCTGGAGCAAAGTTATCATGAGAACATCGTCAATAGGCTTGTTTCTAGAAAATTAGCCTTTATCGAAAGCAAACCAGTTGGAATGGCTGGTTGATTGTGGCATTCATACTGATAGACGATAATTTACCAGCCCCTGAATTGAATGAGATTGCAATATGATCAACAGCATTGCACCATCCTTCAAAGACATAAGAATTTTATTTGGACCGGTGTATAATGCATAACATTTCTTCTAAACTTCCTTTCATATATTTCTGAAGCTTAATTTTACCTTCTCTCCTCGTAGACCTGGTGCACCAGGAGATCCAGGAATACCATCAGCTCCCTGAAAGGAATAGAACAATTTAGCTTAGTTTGTGCCTCTGATACCATTTCCAAAATGGACAAATTGCTAAATCAAATAGATGTCTTTGTGTAGTCCCTTTATGATAATGCTTGACAAGCACTGACATTCAATTTTCAGAAAGAATGGACTAATCCAGGCAAATGACAAATCACAAAAGATGTACAGCAAGCTATATTTATTATAGACCCCCAACACTGGGTTGTCCCAAGGCTATGGCAGGGTTCCGTTCTTGTGAGCTGCTTGCAACTTGAACGGTTCACAGGTTGGAAAGGTGGTCTTGAACTGAGTTTGCAGACAGCAGGAGATGTCCACAGCCCTGCAGCAGCTGGAAAATCCATACCAGCAAGCTCCCAGGTGCTCAATCCTATGTTTGACTGCACATAAATTGGGTGTTGGTAAGTTTGGGGGAGCCTGTATAAAGTCAGACAACTGTATGACAACTAATAAGGTTATCAAGAACACATAGTATGTTGGTTCAGATGAAAGTCATTTGGCTCCTGATACCTGAAGTGTTCTGATATCTTCACTTTGGAAATCCTGTCATTTGTGCCCTCATTAAACCCAAATAACCTCTAATAAGAATTGTCATTATGTCACACATAAGGAGGTTATAAACTGCAGAGTATTTCAAGCATTCTCTCTTTTTATTTATTACCAGCATTCACAGATTTTAACTTCATTAATGTTCTGACATGTTTTTCCAAATGATACTGATCATTTTGGCAAATTTTGCTGTTACTCTCTTGTACTTTACAAGTTGCATTAATCTCTTCCAATTGTTTTGACTTATTTTTGTTATCGCTGCAGTACCACTTTCCATTTTGATATTCTTTAAATTTGTTGATACTTTAGAGAAGGTCAATTGATGTGGGTTGGTTGTAGAGCATTGACCAACTTAAAAATCTGTTGAGCCTCCCCCTTCTAACAGAATGAGCCAACCTTCACAAATAATGCAATCATTTTGGTAATTCATACCCACGTCCTCAAAACCACATCCTCTAATGGCTAAAAGATTACGTTTGTTGAACTCTGTACATGAAAATCAAACTCAAGCCTAAGCAATTGAGAAGATGCTCGATTTAATTTCTTTGTTTAAATTAAATTCATCACTGAGAGAAATTGTATTATTTTTTCTGCACTGAAAATTTACTGTACTTAAACATCATGCACAAAGTTAGACTTACAGCTTGGCCTAGATCACCAGGTGGTCCAGGGTACCCTGGTAATCCTGGATTACCCTAAGAAAAGCAAGCAAAATATTTTAGTAAAAAAAGATCAAAAAATATGATAACCTTCAAGTTTAGCCCCCTTGACAATCTATAAAACAGTGGCTGCATATTCTGCTACATTTCCTAAATTCAGTTCCACTGAATGGAGCAGGTCCAATCCTATTTAGGTTATTTCAGTAATTTACAGACCTAGTTTTCACGTTTCCAGGACTTCCATGATAATAACTCGCCTCTTACCCCACCTTGGCTGACCTTCCACCACCCAGCAGTCACCCAAATCCTAGCCTATGTGTCATTAATATCTCAGTCAGAATCATACAAGTATCTAACATCTGTCCGATCTTAAACCTTCAGAACACTACCCCGAGCAATAATTACAAGACTCCTAACTAGGCAAACACTGATCCCCAACCCTAGTCATGTTCCCATCCTTCTCTCATCTAAATTCCTTTGCATAATCCACATTTGGTCCTCATGTGCTATTGAATTCATTAGCTGACCTCCATGTTTAATATGTCTCTATTGGGATTAACCACATTCATTCAATATTCCTCAGAATGTATGCAATTAATCTGTTGTTATTGTGTTTTACTGATGTTGAGATTGACTTTTAAATGATTATCTGCTTGTATTCCAATACCACCCAACCTCAGTGATAGTGAAATAAGAGTAGTTAAGAATCCATCATATTAAGAAGCACAGATCCATTCCTCCATTTAATCTGACTCTCTGTTATTTACCTTTTACAACCTTTCAAATCAATACCTCCCTGTCCAATATCACTCACATCCCTCTAAAGCGGTAATATTGTCATATTTTCATGGGCATTGCAAAGCAGGTTGAAAGGCAGACCTGAATGATATTATAGTGAAATAATATTGGCCATGAGATCACAAAGGAAAATAATCATGCTCTTAGCTATGCCTATAACTGTTTTAGCATAAAAAGAAGAAGCTTAGATTATTTTGGACATGAATTGAAAGATGAAAAATAGAGATGTATTCCTTACTGGCTATTGTAAATACTGTATATAATATAACCACATCAAGCTACGTGTTTGAAGTTCGTAATTTTTAGAGACAACCTACAAAGTGGCACTGTAACAACATACAGGACATTTACCAAATGGAAATGAATCACTCAGAACTGTTTTATCATTGAAGGCAATTCACATGTTACCTGTTCTCCCTTTTCACCAGATGAACCAGGCAAACCACGTTCTCCTTTGCTACCCTAATAGATTGATACAGAAGAACAACAAAGCATTAGATGCTGAGTGGTCAGAGCATTGAGGGATTAGGTGAGAGGGCAGGTGTATGCGGTTGAATGGAATCCAGGACCAGCAATGTTACCCAGTTTCCCTCGGGATCAATAAAGTATATCTATCTATCTATCTATCAATGATGAAATAGCGGAGTGGACTCGATGCGCTGAATGACCTAATTCTGCTCCTATGTCTTATGCTGGTGACAACTCAATAACAGTTCTAGCTAGTAAGCGATTAGGGGAAAGAGAAGATACTTGTTGTTAGTTCAGAATTTCTTCTCAATTGCTGCTAGTGACTGCCATGATTCTGAATAGAATAGAGAATGAACACACCTAAGCTGTCTTTAGACAATCATGGGCACTGGCCAATAGTAGATAACTTGTTATATCAGAGGACAAAACTGTGGTTAATTTGTAATTACACTTGGCAATGGCCTCGCAACCAATTCTGTTCAGGGAGCAATTAGGTTCCAGTACTAAACACAACCCGGTGACCAACAGTTAACTATTTATCAAAGTTCCTAAATAAAAGAGATTTTTGAAGAATGGAGGTACAAGTATTCTGTGAGAGGAGCTGGGCTATAGAGAATTTATGTTCTTGAACCTACTGTAAATCAGTTAAGAACAAAGAAAATAAAATTAAGGGTAGTGTATTTTGCTGTATATGTCCTCTCTGCTATTTAATAAAATCATGGCTGATCTTTTGTCTCAGTCACCTTCCTAAACTTACATCATAACCCTTGATTTCTTTAATATTTATAACTTAATCAATAAAATTTTTAAATATACTCAGAACTGAGCCTTGGCAACCCTGTTAGTAGAGAATTTCAAAGATTGTCATCCTTGTCCTAATTACCTTTTCTGAGTCTGAGGGCCTTCGTTTTAAGCAATATAATCAAGGGAAGTAACACCACAGCATCTACCTATTCTGCTCCATAAGAATATTGTACATTTCAACGAGATCATCGTTTTATCTTTGAGAGTGAGTACAGGCAGTCAAACTCCCATTTCAGATTTGAATCCAATCAGTCTTCTGTGCACCCCCTCTTTACAAGTACAGTATAACTTTCTTTCAGCAGGGTGACCAGACTGGTTCTTAAATCTGATTATAATAAAGGCACCATTCCTGTAACTGTCCTAGCTGAAGACTGATCTAATATATTTTAAGGGCTAGAAGGTTGAGAGCGAGTGCACCTGTTGGAAGGAAACTCTGCAAGACTGTAGATGTGAAGGTCTTGCTCATCTTGATGGCCTGATTTATATAGACTAACTTATAAAAGGCAGGGAATGGACTTAGTTTTGATTTGGATTATTCAACCCAAATGCAAAAGCTCTCTTGCTCATTAACAGTTCAATGGTTAAAATTGCAATCCATTCATTTAGCATTCCACAAGTCATTCCCACAGTTGTGATACTGAGAGCATTATAGAATATAGTAAGTAAATATAGGATTCTGAAAACAGTATTCATTTTCTAGCATGTAAAAAAATCAAACAGAAATTTATTTGAAGCTATATATCATTTTTTAAAAATAAGATTTGTAAGTGGCCAGTAATCTGATGGATCAAATCTAAACACGTGTACTATGCACAGAGGATAGAAATGTTATCATCCCAAGATATCGGATTGGAACTGAATCCCATACAAAAGGTAGAAAAACAATAAGGTGGGACAATGTATTTCACTAATATGCACATTATATAAGTAGTTGCTCAAATGGCTTTGTGAAATACCATTTGTGTGTAGTCTTTTCTCTGAGTTCTACTGTATGTACTTTTATCTGTGGTACTCTGGTTTCCACAGAAGTACTACAGAATGAAAAAAAAGTGGTGGAAGCTTTAATTAATTGGTTAGTACCATGCTGGCATTTTTGGCCTACTATGGTAATGATAATATGTAGGGAACTTCTGCTTTCCATCACAGGTTCTGAAGTTTTCGCAGACAACAACTTAACTCATTGTGCCAAAGTGGTACTCAGTTAGCAAAAGTTTACTGAGGCCCACATTGAATAAACAATCTATTGCTTTGGAAGGATAAATGTTGGTTAGGAACTCTCAAGGAAGGAAGAAAAGAAAGAACAATTCAGGTATGGATTATACAGATATTATCTTACCATTTTTCCCTCTGGACCTTGTGGTCCTGGTGGCCCTGGTAGTCCTTGGTCTCCCTAATAAAAGGAAAGGTTGATGAAAGGCAAACACCAACTCTTCTATGAAAAGGTATCATTTCAAAGTACAGTATTTAAAGAAAATGTGATCCCAAGGATCATAATTATATTTGACTGATATTTTTCAGATCTAGCAACCTTCTTACCATGTTCCTCAATCATTGGTGTTTTAAGAAATACACCCTCTTGAATTGATTTATGTGCTTTTAATAAATTTAATGTATTATATTTACTGTGGTAAACATTGTGCCTATTATATCTTCTTAAATATAATTTCTTTTTTAACTTGCAGTTGTGGACATTTGATTCATTTCCCAATCAATTATTTCCTTTCATTTATTTTGCCCTTCATTCAGGAAACAAGTCTAACCATCCCAAGTTTCTTTGGTGCTTGACTGGATTTGTTCATCTTTTTCACCTCCTTGTCCATTACGGACTGTCGTGCCCTTATAACAAATAATCAGCACCAAAAAAATGGAGGTGTCAACACATACATTTCAATGTACAAGAATCCAAAGTTTGGGACTATTTACTTTAAAGTTATATTTTATTTTTATTTTATTCTTCTTCATGAAGCCCTTTCTATTTCACTTACCCTTAATCCATCTTTTCCAACTTTGCCAGGGAGACCTGGATGGCCCTTACTTCCTGGTAATCCAGGGACTCCTGGTAATCCAGGTGGACCTGCTGGACAGCTAGTACACAACTCCTGAAGATCCCAAATTAAGATTGTGTTAGGAGGTATTTAGAATTACTACGCCGAATAGAAGAAGCTACCAGGCTTGTTTGTCAAATATAGCAGCGGTTACCAATCCTATGAGGGTTGAAGCTATTGGTACATTAATTACAAATTCATTTGACAAGAATTTATATAAAATCTACTAGGGGTCCTCCTTCTAGATGTAAAAAAAACCATGAATTATATCAAAAGAAAACTCATAAGCTTTTATAGCCATATTAAATAAGCCAGAGAATTATCATCATGCCTGACAATGATGAAAGAATTATGGTGATATTTTGTTGATGCATGTTTATGGAATCATCAAATCACTGCAGCATAGAAGGAAGACATTTAGCCCATCAAATCTGTGCCAGATTTTTGTAAAGTTATTCAATTTTATTCACCAATAGTTATTCATTTCCTTTCAGCCATGGAAACATTTTACTTTCAAATATTTATGCAATTCTCTGTTGAGAACCAAAATTAAATTATAATTTTATACGTGATGTATGAAAGACTTTTTCTCACATCACCCCTGTTGTTAATTACTTTACAATCTTTTTCGCAACAAATCTTAAGAGAACAGCTAAACATAGAAGAGACATTGTTCTAGTGCCAGACTGAGCAGAAATTCAGGTGATATCTTAATCTGCAATTATATTCAAGAACTAAAGACTACTCTAAAAATGAATACTATTACCCGTTCCATTTTCCATGCATTAGAAAGTGCTAGCATTTATTCTTGACCAAAACTGATGTTTGGAATGGTCATCGATCAAGAAAACTACCCTATTTCAAAACTAGAAACAGAGGGAAGCAGCACTAACTTCTTATTTTCAGGGAATATAAAGTAAACTTTAAAGCTGTTGAGTAAATCTGGATGTATAAAGTACTTACCACTACTTCAGGTTGTTTCAAAGTGCTTCACAGCCAATGAGGTCATATTGAGGAATATCTAATAAAGTACTATTGGCCATCAAATTTAGATTAATGTAAATAATATTGACAGCAATTTTGAGTATTGAAGGAACAAATATTGGCCAGGATACTGGAAAGCCTCTTCCACTCTAATTCAATTAAATAATGTCAAAGTATGTTTCACATTCACATAAAAATGGTGTAGGATATCAATAGGAAGATAGTGTAATTGCCTCTTAGTTTAAGTTGAAGTCAACTTAGATAAACTTAATCTATTTATAGATTGAACTTCATCCCATGATTTATAGCTGGGATTTTCAGACAGAAACAAAGCCCACTTTGTCACCTCTGGATTTTGATTATAATTTTTCACCTAATCAAGCAAAAGACAGAAAAATATGAGATAATAGGATCCCTGAGAGAAATTAGGACTGAAAACCGAAGCAGTATTTGGTTTAACTATTGGAATAAAAGCTACAAATATAGGTGTGTAATGCTTATTATGACGTTTGCTCAATAAATCTGTGATCTTTACAGGTTAATATGCCTGAATCAGAATCTACACGTAATCCCGCCCACGTTACTCCTGGGTGGAAACTGCAAGGTTCTGCCTATTGCCCTACTTCAGGAAGATTCAATAGGTCCTTTGATCATAGTAAAATCAAAATACATTTGATTTGATGTTGTATAACAGTGAAAATATTAAATGACCTTTTATAATTTTTAAGAGAATTTTTTTAGCCAAACATTTTACTTACTACTGGAGGGGTTGCGAGATTCACTTACTAAAGTGCATTGTCAGCTGGATTAACAAGACAATGTACAAGGTCATTATGCTTAAATACATTAAGGAATAGTTTGTAATGGAAAGAATCAATTATATTACATTCCATTGCCCAACTCAATTGGTTCATGGAAGACCTTTAGCAATCAAGCAAAAGAATTTTAGCAAACCCTAACAACTGTGATTTGGGGCCCACATTGATCAGTGTTCCAACCAATTCCAAATGGCTATGCTCTCTCACTCAGCTGACGAGAACACTATCAAAACTCTTAAACACAGGAAACACATGACATCAGAAATTAAATTCAAACTATACAAACAATCTGCAAATAGCTTAACTATACAGTAAAATTCAGTGAACTCTTATTCATGTTATGTCCTTAATAGATAATATTCTGCTTTTATCTTCTGGAGCTGACTGAACTGGTTAATGTCTCTCTTTAGGCGATTAAGAAGCACTTTGTCAAGAATGTGGGTACTCAGTTACTTACAATGCTTTGAGAGATCAGCACTATAGGCATTTTTCCAGTTTCCGGTTGCAAATCATAAATCAATTACTTTCTCATATGCAGTACAGACCCCACCTAAATAGCTGCCTGAATTCCCTTCCTGTTTTCCTTCAGCACTGCAGCTTTCCAATGGCATGAAAATTGGATTGCTACTCTCTTACACAGAAGCAGAATACTGATGTTAATAATACAAATAATCAATTCTCAGCAATATTCACATACATTTATCACCTAGAGGGAACAACGTCATCCACAATACAATCATAAAACCAGAGTCAATGATATTCACCATTATCTTATAATTAAATCAAGAGTTATTTTTATGGAATCTGTCACAGAATAATATTTAGTCAACCCAATGCAATACTTTAACAAAGCTTGTCAATAACTGAGAACAGTAAAGGAGTAACAACAGGAACAGGCAGAATTGTACTGGGAAAGGAAAGAAATATTGGTGTAATTTTCAATACTGATATTGAAAAATCAAAGTTTGAGAGCATATATAGGAAATTGATCATGTAGAGTAACAGAAAAAGCAAGAACTTTACCAAATCATGCATTTTTTTTATTTCTCTAGCAACTTTTATTTAGAATCACCCGATTCTTTGATACAAGGAAATGTATACTTCAGATAATTTCGTGTCTCTTTTCCCATCCCTGACAACATCAATAAGCAGTTTATGACATGGCCAAATCACAGTGTGTTTAATTTTGCATTGGTTCAACTGTAATATCTGGAGTTGAAAATTGAGCTTTTTTCTCCTGAGTGGCCACCTTAGACGACTACAAACCCACTCACCTTGGCCATGCCTTCTATCTCTCTCCTGGAAATAAGAGGTAATGATGCCTGTAGGTCAGAACATACCATTGCATTATTTTGTCAATGAAACTATTTTACATGCAATGCAGATTATTTCCTTTTATTTTATGCTTCCTTTTTTGAGTCAATTTATTCGGGCATTGGATATGGTAAAGTTAGCATCTGTAATTTGATGGCTAGATGCTATTAAAGTTGCTGGAAGAGGAGACAAAGAAGAGAAAAAGGTATGCTGGGCATCAGCCATCAGTTTTCATCTTTGGAGCTGTGACTCCAGTCTATCACTCAGCTGAATGCCTAATTCTTACAATACAAATGGTGCACTGCACCTATTTAATCTTACCAGTCATGGATATGGAGATCTTTCACATTTTCAAACTTTTAATATCATAAATCTCTGAATAGGGTTTACAAGGAGTTTGTGCTTTCTATTGGTCAATATGAATTGTATCAGACACCATATTCATAGTCAAAATAATTTTATGATGTCAAAATACAACAGTGTGCTGAATCAGCATGGCTTCAATGTGGTTCTACAATGGTTGGACAGCGGGCATTTTTGAATTTAATAAAGACCCAGGGAGCATTATTTATTTTTCTTGTGGGCCTTCTGAGAGCCAGAACAGGCGACTGGGTAGAGGCAATGGAATGCCTCAGTACTTCCTCTGATCCATATATGGTGAACTTTATATTATGTCCAAATGCAAAAAAAGGAAGAGCATATAATGACAGCTACCGTCCATTAGAAATGTCAAAAAGGCTGAGGGGGAAATTTGTCTCAATGACCAAAAGCCCACCATACCTGAGGAAAACAGAGTAAATGCTTAAGATAAAAATGTACAAAACAAGAGAGGTAAAAGGGCCAACATTAAGAGACAGCAAGAGCGTAAAAGGAAGAGAGAGTAGAGATAATTTTTGGAAAAGGCCCGATAGACACAAAATACAAAGCTAACATACAGGCTTTCCTGGAAGTCCCGGATCTCCTCTAGCACCGGGTAAGCCCTGCAAGACAAACCAGAAACCTTTTCACATACAGAAGTCACTTTTATTCTCAAGAAAATCTAGATATAGCAATTCCAAATTATTTCAGGTTATATAAAATTCTTCTGGTGAATGAGGCAAGGTCACAACATAAATCATCATCTGTAAGTGTCTACTTTAAAAGTTTGTGTGTCTTTATTTTCAGGAAACATTCTATCTGCCAATGATCATCATATGGGAATAATTTACTACTTGTTTAGTTGCTGGTGATAACAAGCAGTTCAATTAATCAGTTTAACTGGTTCCTAAAACTATCATGCTTTTAGGAAGATAAAACTTACCTCAGTAAAATTAATTTTGGCTTTTGTTGACAATATATAAAGCATAATTTTTATCTGGCCTTCCACTGAACATCCCTCTGGATTTTCCTCTCTTTTCACTTTAGTGAGAGGGTGGGATGATATGTGATTTATGCCTGACTTTCTAAAATGTTTTTTTTTCTTTCTGTTAGCAACTCCAATTGGATTTCTGTGCACTGCACATTACCCACTGAAACAAAGGATAATAGGCTACTCTGATCCTGGCTCTCACTAAGTGCTGCTGAGGAGTTTGCAGTGGGAGGTTGTGATGGCTATACTAATGGCTGGTCTCCACTTCTGTTAGATACTCAGATGTGGAATTTTATTTTGTAGGGTCAGCAGAACTGATTAATGTTAATGTTATAGAATCCTTTATTGCGAAGATTAGTAAGACTTACATCATTTCCTGGGGGCCCAATTTGGCCTCTGAATCCAGGTGGACCTCGTGGACCCTAGAAATTAAAATAATGCCATGTTTTAATCATCAAGATACTAGATCAAATCGTAATATTGACAAAGTACTTCTGGGTATATTTAAATGCAGTTTTAAAGACTCACATAAAATGACTGTCCATGTACCTTATTTGACTTCCAGGAATTAAACTATTAAGTATGGGTTGTATATAAGCTAAACAGTGATCCAAAAGAATGTTTCAAAAGATAAATGGTTTTACAGGTGCCAGGTGACTTGTCTCCTGTGATAAAAATAATATCTGCTGGAAACACTCAGCAGGTCAAGAGAATCTTTAGAGAGTGTAACAGAGTTCACATTTCAGAATCATCAGGATGAGATCTTAACATTGTCCTGCTGAATGTTTGCAGTAATTTCAGCAACTACAAGCATTTCATTTTCATTAATAGGATTACAGGATGTGGCTGTTACAGAATAAATCAGCATTTATTGTACATCATGAATTATCCTTAGAAAGTTGAAGGCAACTGTTTCCCTGAACAACTGCAGCTATTGCAGTGAAGGCATACTCACCATACTCTTCACTGGCATTTAGTCAAAAGGCATACTCACCGTACTCTTCATTGGCATTTAGTCAAATAATAAATGAACAGTCATATCAAGATAATATGACATGTCAGGGAAAGACCATATGACCATAAGATACAGGAGCAAAATTAGGCCATTTGGCCCAATGAGTCTGCTCCGCCACTTCGTCATGGCTGATCCATTTTCCCTCCCAGCCCCAATCTGCTGCTTTCTCCCTTTTTCCCTTTTTCCCTTCATGCCCTGACTAATCAGAGTCCATCAACCTTTGCCTTAAGTATACCCAATGACGGACTCCATAGCCCCCTGGAGAAAGGAATTCCATAGGTTCACCACTCTGGCTAAAGAAATTCCTCTTCATTTTTGTTCTAAAAGGACATCCCTCTATTCTGAGGCTGTGTCCTCTGCTCTTAAGACACCCCATCATAGGAAACAACCTCTCCACATCCACTCTTTAGTGGCCTTTCAACATTCGATAGGTTTCAATGAGGTCACCCTCATTTTTCCGAATTCTTGTGATTAGAGGGTCAGAGCCATCAAATTCTCCTGATGTGACAAGCCTTTCAATCACAGAATCATTTCTGTGAACCTCCTTTGAAGCCTGTCCCATCCTTTCTTAGATAAGGGCACAAAATTGTTCACAATACTTCACTAGTGCCTTAAAAAGTCTCAACATTACATCCTTGCTTTTACATTCAAGTCCTCTTAAAATGAATGCTAACATCATATTTGATGTTAACGCAAGGATAATGTAAAATAAGCATGGAATTATTGTAGGGTTAATGTAAATCAGTGGTTGATGGTACACAGTTCTTTTTAAGCTGCATGTCTCTAAGCCTCTATGCTCTATGACATGGAGAGAAACTTACATATGAATGGTTTTCAAATGGAAAGAAGCCATTAAACCACCAAATCAGTAACAACTTTAATTAAGAACATTTCAGATAGTCCCACGACTCTGTTTTCTTCTCATAAACCATCAAGTTACTTCATTACAGATAGCTATCCAGCTATCATTTGAATACTATAAATCAAACATCAGCACCCTCGAGAGTGCGATCCATGCCCCAACCACAGTGGACAAAATAATCTTCATGTCACTCTTAGTCATTTTTCCATTCATCTTCATTCAATTTCCTTGGTTCTTGAGCCCTCTGACAACTCTAAATATCTTTCAATGATTTTAAACATCTCTATGAGATCCCCTTGCGAACTCATCTTTTGCAAGTACAACCCTTCCTTTCCTAGCAACCTATAAATTAAAGCCATTTTTCCCTGAATTCTTTTTGGTATTTTTTTTCTGCTCATTTCTTTGACCTTTACATTCTTTCTGAAGTGTGGTTCCTAGAAATGGAAACATACTCCAAGTATAGTTTATAGTCATAGTCATACTTTATTGATCCCAGGGGGAAATTGGTTTTTGTAACAGCTGCACCATAAATAATAAATAGTAATAGAACCATAAATAGTTAAATAGTAATATGTAAATTATGCCAGTAAATTATGAAGTAAGTCCAGGACCAGCCTATCGGCACAGGGTGTCTGACCTTCCAAGGGAGGAGTTGTAAAGTTTGATGGCCACAGGCAGGAATGACTTCCTATGATGCTCTGTGCTGCATCTTGGAGGAGTGAGTCTCTGGCTGAATGTACTCCTGTGCCCACCCAGTACATTATGTAGTGGATGGGAGACATTGACTAAGATGGCATGCAACTTAGACAGCATCCTCTTTTCAGACACCGCCATGAGAGAGTCCAGTTCCATACCCACAACATCACTGGCCTTTCGAATAAGTTTGTTGATTCTGTTGGTGTCTGCCACCCTCAGCCTGCTGCCCCAGCATACAACAGCAAACATGATACCACTGGCCACCACAGACTCGTAGAACATCCTCAGTATCGTCCGGCAGATGTTAAAGGACCTCAGTCTCCTCAGAAAATAGAGACAGCTCTGACCCTTCTTGTAGACAGTGTTTCTTGACCAGTCCAGTTTATTGTCAGTACGTATCCCCAGGTATTTGTAATCCTCCACCATGTCCACACTGACCTCCTGGATGGAAACAGGGGTCACTGGTACCTTAGCTCTCCTCAGGTCTACCACCAGCTCCTTAGAGTTTTTCACATTAAGCTGCAGATCATTCTGCTCACACCATGTGACAAAGTTTCCTACCGTAGCCCTGTACTCAGCCTCATCTCCCTTGCTGATTCATCCAACTATGGCAGAGTCATCCGAAAACTTCTGAAGATGGCAAGACTCTGTGCAGTAGTTGAAGTCCGAGGTGTAAATGGTGAAGAGAAAGGGAGATAAGATAGTCCCCTGTGGAGCCCCAGTGCTGCTGATCACTCTGTCGGATGCAGTGTTTTATAAATGTTGAGCATGACTTTTGTTCTCTTATACTGTACATTTCTGTTTACAAAGGTCAACATGCCATTTTCTGGTGGAGGCACATTATTGTTCCAAGTTATAGAGTACTAATCAATTGTATAGAAATGGAAAGATGGGGTCGTTCAAGAGGGTGTTAGATGCACTACCCAGAGTGTAAAGAACTTAATGTCTGTGTTGGCTTCTTTGATGTAAACATACAGAAAGGAATCAGGCCATTGGGTCCAGCTTGTCCACACTAACCATTAATCCCACAGACTTCTGTGTCTAAACAATTCAAGTGCTCATCTATTCCTTTGTTGTTGTCATCAGTGACCCTGCTTCAAACATTCTCTCAGGCAGTGGATTCCAGTACTTACCATTCTCTGGGTGAAGAAAAGAGTCTCCATCATTACCGATTCCCCTCTCTCTAAATCTAAGTCGCTTAGTTTTACCTATCTCTGATATGGGGGAAAGTTTCCTAAAGTCTTCCCTATCAATACCTCTCATAATTTTATATATCTTAGTTATATTCCCTCCAGTGAGAACAGAACTTGCTTCTCAAATCTCTCTTCATTACAGAACTGCTCCATCCGAGGCAACATTCCAGTGAATCTCCTCTGCACCATTCCCAGCGCCATCACGCCAATTCTATAGCATGATGCCCAGAACTTTATTTAGTATTCTAAATGAGATGAGACCAATGTTTTATAAATTTGGAACATAAATTCTCTATTTCTGTATTCAATGTTCCAACTAATAATGAGCGGTATTACATTTGCCTTCCTAATTTTTTTTATCTACATATGTTGCCATTTTCGAGAATCTGTGGATTGGTATTCCAAGTACTTCAATTCCATAGTAGTCCCTAAGATCCTATGGTCTATGACATAGTCTCTTTAGTACTCCCAAATCTATCATCTCCCACCTTGATTAAATTCCATCTGCCATTTTTAGACAATTTTGCTGACAGATTAATAATCCTCTGCAGCCTAAACATAATTTCCACACTATCAACAACTCCACCAATCTTTTTGTCATCAGTAAACTTACTAATCATGCTTTATACATCAACATTCATTCATGTAAATTGCAAACAATAAGGGTCACAGCCAATATTCTTTCTAAATTTTTTTTACAACTGTGCAGACCAACCATTACTCTGAACAGGAAATTTTTTACACAGCCTGAAAATTGTGTAGCATTTCAATTTTTTTGTACTATGCATACTATGAATATTTTGAATGAAAATTGAAAAATCACATATTTCTGATTTTATTTATTAATTCAAGAGTATAATGACATTATGAAAGTCTTTCATGTTTCTTAAACTTTTAAACTTGGATGACATTGGCTTTCAGCTGGCTGACTCTTATTAACAATAAGCAATTGACTTCCATTTTGTGTCATTTATTACAATTTGTGACAGTGTTGTAAATACTTTCAACCTCTAAAATATTTCAAAGTAAGTTGAGATATGTTTACGATTTAGAAAATGTATGGATTATTTTCATTAACACATAATTAATTACAGGGTATTTCACGATACATTGATATAAACTGTTCCCGCTAAGCTTTGCGGGTATGTGGCAACAAAGGATATGTGCATGGGAGCATTTCAGTCACTGCACCTGCAAAACTTAGTGCCTCATCACTAATCCTTTTAGGATTAATATCCAATCACAAAAAAAAACTATTTGTGATTTTTTTTAAATATCAGAAACAAAAATTCTAACATTACCCTCTCCTTTTGCCAAGCCAATTTTGGACCCATTTTGCCAACCTGCTTTGGATTCTAGGGACACTAAGCTTTTGAACCAGTTTTCTATAGGCATTTTCAAAGGACTTACCAAAAAGTATTGCCCTGTCTTCAGCAATACATTTTGTTACCATTTCAAAGAATTCAATCAAATTGGTCAGACAGGATTGTAATGACTGTCTCTGATCAAATCCTCTCTTTCTAAGTGATCACTAATCCTCTTCCCTCAGAATTGTTTTCCTGTATCCTCCCTACCAGTGATGTTAGGCTCTCAGGTCTGTAGTTACCATGCTTTTCCCCGCTGTGCTTCTTGAAAAGGAGGATAATGTTTGCAGACCACCAGTTACCTGTTACCTCATAGTCCAACTAAGGTTTAAAAATCTCAGCCAGAGCCCCAGTAATCTGTTTCCTTGCCACAGTAGAAGCCTAAAATAAATCAATCCTGTCATGGGGATTTATACACCTTCAAGTCTGCTAAGGCATCAAGTAACTTCTTCTTTATGGAGACATCCAACTACAAATTTTCTTTGTGATTACCATTGAAATATATTCTCTTAGGACTTCACCTATCACCTAAACCAAATTGCCCTTCTTTCAATTTAAGAGCTTCTCTATACTTTTCCACATCCATTTTAAAAATATAGAGAGCTATGGTCACTATCTTAAAAATGAATAGCACTTCCACTTGACCTGATATTGCACAGAATAAGGTCCAGCAATGCTCCTTCCCTCAAAGTTGTATCTATATACTGCTTCAAAGAGCTCTCCTGTTCACACATCAAAAACTCTGCCCCCCTCCGTACATTACTGAACATTACTGCACAGGAACAGACTTAATATCTATGCCAACAATTGTGCCAACTTAAGCCATTTACGCTAAGGCATGCCCAGTTACTATTTGGGAGCTGAAATCCCCCTGTACAATTTTTTGTCATATTGTCAATTTTTTGTCAATTTTTTTTTGTCATATCTCTGGGATACTTGCCTACATATCATATCTGTTGGAAGGTCTGTAATACATCTCCAGAAAAGGAACAATATTATTTCAAATCTCTATCTGTATGGTCACGTTTTAGGAGCCTTCTAAGACATCCTCCCTCAGTACTGAAATAACACAATCTTTGACTCACAGTGCACTGTCTCATCCACTTTTGCTACCTCCTCTGCCTAACCTGAAATTTCCATATACTGGGATACTGAGTTGCTGTGATGGAAACAACAGACTGGGCCCAACCCCCTTAGTAATTAACCCTTGAACTGAAATCCACTTTACTAGTTCTAATCCTTGTAACAAAACAGATGCAATTTAATTTTGAGTTCCATTGTCGTATATTTATTCATTATTCTGCAGACTGGACTTACTATTTTTCATCTACTTGATTGTGTCTCTATCTCAACAACTACTCTGAATCCCCTTCCCTTGCCAATTCATTTTAAATTTTCCCTAACAGCACTAACATTTTCCCCCCAGGAAGAAATGAACAAAATCAAAGCATACAATCCAGCAAAATCTTGGCATTTAAGCATTGTGTGATAATTTAACAAAGCAGTCCATTGAACAGTTGAATCTTCACATGAATTAACATAATGTTTTGTCATACCGGATGACCTCGTTCACCCTGTTGTCCTGCAGAGCCCTGGGCAAGAAGAAAGAAAATCACAATGTTATTATGTTTTTCCTAACATGTAAATTAGTTATTTTTCATGAACTCTAGTCTCCATTCAGTGATGAACAATCAGGAATGACCAAAGGGCCAACAAGAAACCATAATTGTTAATAAAACACCATTAGTCAACATTTTAGGGGGTTTTTAAAGTTTTATTGCATTTGGGACACAGAGTCGATTTGTATTTTTTTTAAAACTATGTAACTAACAGCTTTTTAGCAATATGACAACCAGACAATAAATGCATCCAGAAGATTAGAGTGTTTTAGGCATTTGTTGGTATGATATTTAAAAACTAAAAGTCTAATACTAACAATTGGTAAAATAATTCAGCCATAGAAGAAGTGATTGTGACATCAACAAATTTGCATAACGGCAAATAATTTGCAATGATAACATCCACAGGTCATGAAAGGGACAAAATAAATAGAGGAAGTTTTTGTTGTTTGCATGGTTAAACAGCAGTTCAAATAAATTCATTCCAAATCTCAAAGTGAGACGAGTTTCATCATCCTCCATACCCTCTGCTTTTGGTGAGTAATGAATGGTGGCAGAGCAACACTTAGTGAAATAAAGAGGTCAGGCAGCCTTTGTTGAAAATGTCACTATATTGTCAAGTCTGAGTAAAAAGTCATGATGGATGCTTTCTGTGGAGGACATTAAATTTATTACTGTTCACAAATTGCTTTGTAATTGTTTTGAGAGCTTACTGACAAGGAATTATTCCGAGCTAGATTTTAACAATTATAACTACTGCCTTGATATTTCACGAGTACATAAACATTTTGATCCAAATGCAAATTTGCCAGAAAAGCATTTTATCTCCACACAGTCTCTTATTAAAAATGCAGTGTTTGTGTCTGTCCCTTTATTCTGGTGTATGTTCATTGATGGAGATTAATGTGTTGATCTTCTGTTCTTGGAAAATTTAAATCATTTCACATGGAACAGGGGAGAATGCTAAAGCAGAATGGCAGTGAATGGGCACATAAAATGAGTTATTAATGAAAGAAAAATATTAATAAATAGTTTGCCTTATGAAACAAAGAGAAGAACATTAGCATTCTTTCAGAGTCATGTGTTCACAGTGCCTCTTCTAGATGTAAGCAAGCTCTGGTCATATTGTTATCCACAAGTGATGAAAACATCCTGTCATGATGACAGCAAATTATAAAATGTCATTTCAACAATTACTTGGCATTTTGAGAAATATGAAGATAACAGTAAAAGATGATGATCCATAAACTTAATACAACATTTTCAAAGTAATGAAGTTAATTATGATGTGCTAATAATTGGAGAATAGGATGTAAAACCTGATTTATTGACCTGAAAAGTGACCCGTGGAATCAACTGTGCTTGGAGTGGATACTTCAAATATTCCAAGTGAAGCTGGCAGTCAAGTGCAATAAGTGAGACCAAGAGATTGAGAGAATTCATAATCTTTTGTATAATTTCAGAAATGTTAGACAGAAGCATATGTTCATAGGGGAGCTTTAAAACTGGTTTGTATCCAATGTAAGAGGAAACTTTGTGCCAAGTGTTGCATTGAGAGTTACGAGCTTCAGTAAAGAATATCCTTTTTTTAAAAAACTCTTCTTGTGCATTTATGTAGGTGGCAACACACAAAAAGAAAACAAATTTTAATTTAGCCTGGATCTCAGTTCCTTCAGTCAGGGGCTAGACCTATACTTACAGGCCTATTGAGTAAAATTGATGAAATTAACTCAAATTTAGACCGACATTATGCTATCCTGCATCATTTGGAATGGAGCTGAGACAGAATACATAGTAACCCGTTTCCTTTTATCAAATGTGCTGATGGAGTAGAGGAAACAATGCTTATAAAAATCAACACATAAAAATTAAATTTCTGTTACCTTAAAACCCAAAGCACAACATATCTTCCAAAAAACAGTACTTTTGACAATTTATCATTTAACTTACTGATGGTCCAGGGATTCCTTCACCTGGAGGTCCCTTTTCACCAGTCATCCCTGGTATTCCAGGATCCCCTGGATCACCCTGCAAGGAGGAAAGCAATGGATCATATTAGGGCATGAGAATGAATAATTTGCTGCATTCTAATTTGTTATTTTTATGTGTTATCCTCGTGGGTACCGGAAACCCTTGGAGACACAGGAGATAACACGACAGCACATGCAGGAGCAATTCAGTGGGTTGAATCATCTGTGTGCAGGGTGGGGGGGTGTGGAGGGAAGAATTGTTGATACTTCAGTTTGGCACACTCAGTCTTCATGCAGGGTCTGAAATGTCATCAATTCCTTTCCCTGTGCATATGCTGCTTGACCCGTTGAGTTTCTCCAGCAGGTAGTAGCATTGTAAATAACCGTCGAAAGTTTCATAATATTGAATATAGATAGACATTTTTTTTTTGCTCTAAGATTTATGGCTATTCTTAGCATTGAAAACTCTTGAAGATTTCATTTCCTCTCTGGCCTTGATGCTTCTAGTTGTGGAGGAGCCAAAACTAGTTTCATAATTAAAAGCAACACACATCAAAGTTGCTGGTGAACGCAGCAGGCCAGGCAGCATCTGTAGGAAGAGGTGTAGTCGACGTTTCAGGCCGAGACCCTTCGTCAGGACTAGACTAGTCTGCTGCGTTCACCAGCAACTTTGATGTGTGTTGCTTGAATTTCCAGCATCTGCAGAATTCCTGTTGTTTTCATAATTAAAAGGTGAGGTTTATTGAAAAGTAACCATTGGTTATAGCTAACCTCAAACTACACTTGATCACAATTGCATAAATCTTTTGAGAACTCCTTACAAAATTGAAGAAGACATAGAATTTATAACATTGAATATTACAGTACAACAACACCTTCAGTCCTTGATGTTGTGAACTAATTCCAGGGGTGGTGAATCTTTTTGAGAATGTGTGCCCAAATTGGCAATAATCTCTTCAAAAATTCCTCTCGTGTCATGGTAACTTTGAGCAGAGATTATCATCGATTAACAAATTAGTAAAAAATTATGGACTTTTTTTAAAAAAAAGGAGAGAGGTTGAGCCCTGTTTCTTATTTACACTTATTCGCTGTTTTACTATTAATACAAGTGTAACAGAGACAGATTGAAATCAATGAGGCATTTTATAAATCCAGTTCAAAAATTATTCATAATTTTTAAAAGGACAATTGAAAAATAACATCATATCTAAATAGTATTGTTATTGTAACTGATTACTATCCAAGCACTGATTTGTACACCAGGCCAGTGTGGATTTCAAACCCGATCATCAAACATCATGTATTCTAACAATTGCCTAGCTGGTGCCAAGCTCACATGAGCTGTTTACTATGAAAACGACTTCATTGCTGTTGTGTTGTAAGAAAAATACTTTGCTGCTTTCTTTGGCAGTAAAGATAATCATTATGTACCTTTTTATAATGAGTTGGATTTAAAGAATCGTGAGCTGGTACTGCATGTCACAGTGCCAACAAAATTTTGTATGTGCCATTTTGAACATGCATGCCATAGGTTTGCCATTCCCGAATTAAGCCAATTACATCCACTCCTTTCTGCTTGTACTTGGTCCATATCTCTCTATTCTCTGCATATTGATGTGCCTCTCTAAGAGCCTTCTACTTGACATTTAAATTTACTTGGCATTTTATCCATAAAGTGGCATTGCCGACAGTGCAATTGTCCCTCAATGGAATGTCAAAGTCTAGATGTTTGAATCTGGTGACAAGTGTAATATGGAAATTCATGGAAGAGGTTACAGGTGTGCAAATGACCGGCAATAAATAGATTATGATTTAAAAGAAACAGGATACATGGGTGAGAAAAACATTCAGGAACAAAAAAAGGAAAAGGAATGCAGCTAGTTTATAGTGTAGCCATGTAAACACTATGGCTACAGAAATACATATCTCTAACACATCTCAGACATATCTTAGAAACAGATCATTTCCTCCCTGCTTTCCACTGGGATTGCTCCTTCTGTGAATCCCTTGGCTTTTGTCCCTCCCTATTAATCCCCCTCCTGGCACTTAACCCTGCAAGTGGAAAAGGTGCTATACCTGCCATTCACCTCCTCCCTCACCTCCATTCAGGGATCCCAACAGTTCTTCCAGGTGAGGCAACACTTCACCTGAGACCAATGGCCAACCATTTTAATTCCCATTACAATTCTGACACAACGCTTCATGGCCATCTCTATTGCCACAATGGAGCCACTCTAAGGTTGGAGGAGCAGAATCAGAATAAGGTTTGTTATCACTGGTACGTGTCGTGAAATCAGTTAACTTTGAAGCCACAGCAACACCTCATATTCCATCTGGGTAGCCTCCAAATTGATGGCATGAACATTAATTTCTCAAACTTCTGGTAATTTTCCAGAAGGTGATGAAGCAGAAACAGAAAAGGGAACGAATATAGGCAGACAGAACCACAAAGATGCTGCATGCAAGAATCTATCACCATGAAAAGGCCCACAAAAGAACAACTGATAATTTCAATTTCAATAGAATTTTTATTTGTTACTTTCAATATCTTCTCCACACAGGTCCACTTCATATCTTTATGTCTTTATGTCTTCTGGCTTCAGCTCAGACTTTTACTAAATTCCACTTCATTTTGAACTACTTTCAAGCATACACATATACTCGGGGTTTCTTACTTAGCATTTTCTCCCTGCTTCGATTCAGGCTCACACCTCTGAAGCCTGTGTCTTTGCAATTTGGCGTTTTCTCTCAGCTTTCTTTCTGGCTCAACACTTTGAAGTCCATTTTAAGTTCCAAGCATGACCTCTCTGACACCTTGTTCAGGTTCAGAAAGCACACCTACTGCTTGCTGATTTCATCAAAGAGACCTAACTTATGTAACTGGTTTTTTAGCATTATTTAGCCCCATCTCAACAGATGGCCAGCAATACAACGATACCTAATAAGGGATAAAAAGGGTCAAATGTACAAATTAGGTCACATGTGCACTTCAATACCATGAAAGGTCATGAAATGCAGGCAGAAGCACTGTATACCAAAATGGTCATGATACCATATAAGGATATGTGTTAAGCATCTGTACGCATCACCATCAGTGACAGGGGGGAAATTGCCACTCGTACCATGTATAAAATGCCAACGTTTCTGAAGTGTTAGCAGTAGTCAGAGCTAAGCCAAAGCAGCAATATGGCAAGAGGCCAGTCTCGGAAAAGCTCTGGAAGAGGAAGAAGACGTGTTGGTCGGAGAAGGAGGAGAAGACGTAGAGGGCGAAGAGGGAGGAGAAGTCATTAACTCTCTCAAGACATTTCAAATGGAAAATAAGCCACATTTGGACCAACGAATATTAAGAGCCAACTACTGCATGAAACATCCTGCTATGTCCTACAATTAGCAGACTGACTTGCCTTGCATGTGAAGACTTCATTATCTTGTTGTTTGACAATGAATAAAAGCATCAGCAATGATGCTGGAAAAAATATGTGTATGCCTTGATATTTTTAGATAAGAGCATATAGATACAGAAATATACGTACAGTTCCACAATGATCTAGATATTTTCTTACCTTGGGTCCTTGGGGTCCTGGTAATCCAGGTGTACCAGGTTGGCCCTATAAGTACAAACATCAATGTTAATGTGCTGAATAACAGTATAAACCCCTGCATGTCTTTTTTTTAAAATTGCCAAGTCAATAGATCTAAAATTTCACTAAATTGAACATTCTTGGTCTTACAACAAAAAGCCTACACTTCCAAACATTGTGTAATATGAGTTAACTTACTGTTTTCCCGGTTATACTTTCACCTGGTGGTCCAGGAATTCCAGCTGGCCCAGGGTTACCGGGCGTTCCAGGCACTCCTGGGTCACCATCTTTACCAGGTTCCCCCTGTAGTAGGTAGTAGAAAGAATGAGAAATAGTGGAGAGAGGATGACTCTATTTTCCTCTTCACAGCTATCTCACAATTAATGTTGACTAAGAATAATACAAATGGAAATGCAGATTTATAAAACCAGTTCATAGTCACACTAAAGATTTGAACCTACTCTGTGAAATCATGTTTCTTTGGCCAGATGCTAGTGACAAGAGACTTCACAGGACAAAATGTAGGCACAAGGAATATAGGTGACTGGGATTGCTGATGGTATAATTTCATTGTTAGATTAAGATTTTGCACCATGCTTGTAATTTAAACATCGCTTTTCTGTTGAGAACTGATGATTTTAGATGAGTTGTTGGCATGCATCATACATACTTCCTTTCTTAACATACAAGATAGGATTGCCATAGAGTAGTGCAGCTTTGGGACAATTATATTGGAAAGTCTCATAATGGACAGGACTTCCTGTACTGGAAAGGAAATCTGTCCATTCCCTGTGGTATTGACAAGGTAGATGCCAATATAAAGCCAACAATAACCATGAGGGAAGAGTTGGGAATCTAAAAGACAGCTCCAACTCCTTAAAAGGAGTGACTGATGAGAGCAACACAGTTTCTCTGAAGTCCAGCGCCACGTGGAGAATGAAAGAATTGACTAAAGACTCGCTGTAAGATCTTGGCTCTTACTGATGTCTACCTGGATAACTGGCATTTATCTAAGGCCAGGTCCAAGCACTCAGAGCCCATTTGACACATGGGGCACAACGGATATAGTCTTGTCACTAGGGCCCACATGTCACCAGGCATTGCAGGATTTGGGTGTGTTGCGGGCAGGGCCACAACAAGTTTCCATGTAACAGATATCCTGGAAGATCCTAATAGTAGGACAAGTTCAATGGCTCAGACCATCTCTTCTAACCATAGTCATTGCATGAGATGCTACTAAACTAGGAAAAATAAATTACAGGTTTTCAAAATCTGACCATTAAAACCCGTTCAGGACTTTCAGAAAAAGATCATAAATATTAATGAAAACGCAGAGTACTGGAAATACCCAGGAGATCACACATTTAATGTTACAAATAAATCTATTAAACAGACAACACAGACATGTTGTGTCACCTAGGCAACCTTGGTCTCCACCATACACTGACGTTCACTTTGCTCTGCCCACCGCTTCCCCTCTCTGCAATTTAAACATACATTTGTTTTCTCACTTCTCCAGGTGTGATGAGAGGTCATTGATCTGAAGTGTTAACTATTCACCTTTCTCTGCAGATGCTGCTTCAGCTGCTGAACATTCCCAGTGTTTTCTATTTTTATATTAGGTTTCCAACAACTGCAGAATTTTGATTTTCATTAAAACTTGCTGCTATTGCCACACCCTTCTTCCCACCTAAACCAAAAGGGAATGTCCTCTCAGAGAACAAATACTTCTCATTCGACTATTTCAGGAACCTGGATACTTCCTCATTGTTTTCCCCAAAACCCACTGGCACAAAATCCCTCAAGCACACGGATTTGGGTCTGAGTAAAATCTCAGTAAAAATTTGTGGCAAGGACAATTATTCAAAGAATTTCACAACCCACTATCCCCCTAACAGCTTTGTAAAATAACTCTTTGAATAAAATGGGTTTGCTGAAATTCTGAAATACAAAAAGAATAAAAGTGCATCTGGTGAGAAAGAAACAGGTAACATTGTCGTTGTCATTAATGTGAAACATTAAGCCTGTGACTTTTTCCATAGACATGGCCTGATTTGTTGACTCACCCAGCACTGTCAGCATTTTAACTTTTATTATTACTATAAGTACTATTTTGACTGAAATTATTTTAACTATTTCACATGTAAGTTTGAGTCTTATGAACTTGATTCAGGATCTTGAGAAGGTGACCAGGATGATTTATGTGGATGGGGGCTGTAGATGTTGCTTACATCGATTTTAGTTTGGTGATTGACAAGATCCTGCATGTTTGGATGTTCAGAACGCATGGGCTCCATGGTGAACTTGTAGTTTTGATTCAAAATTGCCTTGGACTATGGAAGGAAGTGGGTAGTAGTGGAAAGGTGTTTGTTATTCTGGTTAGAGATCTGTGACCAGTGGTGATCCATAGGGTTAGGTACTGGGTCCTCAATATTTATAATAGATTGGCTGGTTGTTCAGTTTGCAGAGGATACAAAGATGGTGGAGTTGCAGGTGAGGAAAGTTGTCAATGGATCAAACCATCAGTTACAGTTGTGAGTGGAGAAATGGCAGGTGGAGTCTAATCCTGGAATCGTGCGTTGCTACGATTTGTGAGTTTGTCAAGTTTAAAGCGGATTTTGCAGAATGAGTTTCTTACTCAGAAGTGGTGGGTATGCATGCATCAATCTACCTTTAATCCCACCCTCCCATTTAATTTCTAGTCACTTCAAAACAAAAGCATTCCAAAGGATATTTACGTCTCCATTATTGTCAAGACAACAGGCCTTGTATCTTACGATTAACAGTATCTTACTTTTTCACCTCTGAGACCATCTTTGCCTGGAGGACCCGCCACTCCAGGGATTCCCTGTATAACAAGGAAACATTAGATATTAATATTTTTTTAAGAAGAAGTGCATCTGTGAAATATCCTTTTCCTGAATGCTGCCCTGCACACTTACAACCCATCACTCAGAGAGGTCTTGGGAAGGGAGGTGGATTCAACCCTCAAACATTCCTCTGTAGCACCACAGCTCTGAGGGCTGTTTACTGAGCTCTGAATAATTGGATGGATAAGATGGTGTTTACTAAAGGGAGAAAGAGAAATTCATAAGCATCACAATTGTCTCAGTACTCCACTGTCACATAGGGTCTGTTAGACAAGGGACCAGGCTGGGGAGTTATCTGAGCAAAGGTATATTCAGCGGACTCTGGGCTTGGAAAGGCTGAGATGGAGTTTCTGAGAGGAGGCATTGCAAATCTTGTAATTGGCCTCTGAAATGGTGGTTTATGAAATGAGGAATTTGCCAGGCCTGGGTGATTCTCAATAGTAAGGAACAGATGTTTAAAAATGGGCCAGGTTCAAAGTTCAAGATTCTTTCACTTTATGTGATGCTAGTCAATCTATTCAACTATGCAGGCAAAGCCTTTGCAAGACGATGGCAAAAGTTGCATTAACAAACTTGACATGACTAATTGTCACATGACCACATGTCCTTTTATTGGTTATCACAACTTAAGCCTAATATGGTCATTCTAACAAATGGTCAAGCCTCCAGCCATGTACAAACGTTTGTAATTCAATCTGCACACTTAATTAAGATAAACATTTGTTGCACCAATAAAAGCTGCTAAACTGCCAATCTCTAAGATTAAGTTAATAGCAATATACACTAGACCTGAGTAACATGCATTGCATCGTGATTCAAGTAAAAAACTTCAAAATTTCATTTCCAGGTTTGTTATTTAATTAATTTCTACCACTTTCCTTCTTTGTCTTTATATCTTGATGCAGTTAGCATAGGTCTCAGGTTGGTGAAACATTTAGTCTTCACATTGACCAATGGCAGCAAATGGAGTCAATGCTTTTAACAAGTTCAAAATATCCAACCAGCTCAGCTTGCAGGAATATTGATTGATTTGAATCATTTACTTTATTAATGAAGTATGAGGGTCAATATAATAAATTATTTTATGAGATTTTATTTCCATCTCTCCTTCTCCCACATCATGCAACCATTCATTTTTATACTGAGATCAATTACATTTATTTGGACAAACATCTCACTTGGCTTCAATCCTGTCACCAGTTTCTCCTGATCTACCTCCAACCAAACAACTCATAAGCTCACATTGGCCATTTGAAAGGAATTCACTGCCAGCATTGATCTCTTTGCACTTACCACATTTCCTGGGACCCCATGTGGGCCTGGTCTTCCAATTAGACCCTGCAGTGAGATAGGCGAAAACAAATGTATCTCCAGTGTTTAACAATTTAGCCCAGATCGTTCTCTGAATTAATCACTGAAGTAGTTATGAAACAAAATGGTGGCAGTATTGCTTTAAAGCAATCCTAAGCCATTCACTGCAAGTATTCAGTCAGCAGAAGGCTGTTAATTATAAATGTTACAAACCTCAAGAGAATCATAAACTCAAGCTGATTTCAAATTGGTCTCTGTTAAGATGTGGTTTGGAGAATTAGAATGAGCTGAGGGTACATCTTTGCCAACATTGAACTGGAATGGAGTCAGGCAACTCTTGGAGGGATTTAACTCAAATAGAACTGAGCGTAGCAATGTTTGGTGGGATTACTCACTGGTAGGTGGTGATGGGAGTAATCGAGATGTAGCTGGTGAGGGAAATACTCTGTAAAGATGCAGTTTGGCTAGTGTTATTAGAGTAAGTGAGCTGGCTGCAGAAGCAATTAGGCAAGTCTACACAGTGTGATATCGAATTGGTTCTCGTATTCAAAAAGGAATGGAAAAAAATCTCAAGCAACACACATAAAAATTGCTGGTGAATGCAGCAGGCCAGGCAGCATCTATAGGAAGAGGTACAGTCGATGTTTCGGGCCAAGACCCTTCGTCAGGACTAACTGAAAGAAGAGATAGTAAGAGATTTGAAAGTGGGAGGGGGAGGGGGAGATCTGAAATGATAGGAGAAGACAAGGGTCGTGGCCCGAAACGTCGACTGTACCTCTTCCTATAGATGCTGCCTGGCAATTTTTCACCAGCGATCTTTATGTGTGTTGCTTGAAATTCCAGCATCTGCAGATTTCCTCGTGTTTGCGTGGAAAAATATCTCACTTGAATTGGAAGGCAACTGAGGTGGACTGCAGAACTAGTAGTTCTAGACTCAACTAAATTGATTGAAAGATGTATTTGGTTTGGGAATAAAAATGGAGAGGCCAAATTGTTTTACAAGTTTTTTTCCTAAACATATATATACTATTTAGACCATAAGACCATAAGACAAAGGAGCAGAAGTCAGCCATTCAGCCCATCGAGTCTGCTCCGCCATTTTATCATGAGCTGATCCATTCTCCCATTTAGTCCCACTCCCCCGCCTTCTCACCACAACCTTTGATGCCCTGGCTACTCAGATACATATCAATCTCTGCCTTAAATACACCCAATGACTTGGCCTCCACTGCTGCCCATGGCAACAAATTCCATAGATTCACCACCCTCTGGCTAAAAAAATTTCTTCACATCTCTGTTCTGAATGGGTGCCCTTCAATCCCTAAGTTATGCCTTCTTGTACTAGACTCACCCTTCATGGGAAACAACTTTGCCACATCCACCCTGTCCATGCCTTTCAACATTCGACATGTTTCTATGAGGTCCCCCCTAATTCTTCTAAACTTCAAGGAATACAGTCCAAGAGTGGACAAACGTTCCTTATATGTTAACCCTCGCATTCCCGGAATCATTCTAGTGAATCTTCTCTGTACCCTCTCCAACATCCTTTCTTAAATAAGGAGCCAAAAACTGCCCACAGTGAGGTCTCACCAGCGCCTTATAGAGCCTCAACATCACATCCCTGCTCCTATACTCAATTCGTCTGGAAATGAATGCCAACATTGCATTCGCATTCTTCACCATCGACTCAACCTGGAGGTTAACCTTAAGGGTTTCCTGCACAAGGACTCCCAAGTCCCGTTGTATCTCAGAACTTTGAATTCTCTCCCCATTTAAATAATAGTTTGCCCGTTTATTTCTTCTGCCAAAGTGCATAACCATACACTTTCCAACATTTTATTTCATTTGCCACTTCTTTTCCCATTCTTCCAATCTATCCAAGTCTTTCTGAAGACTCTCTGTTTCCTCAGCACTACTGGCTCCTCCACCTATCTTCGTATCATCAGCAAACTTAGCCACAAAGCCATCTATTCCAAAATCCAAATCGTTGATGTACAACGCAAATAGAAGCGGCCCCAACACTGACCCCTGTGGAACACCACTGGTAACCGGCAGTCAACCAGAATAGGATCCCTTTATTCCCACTCTCTGTTTCCTGCCAGTCAGCCAATGCTCTATCCACGTATGTAACTTTCCCGTAATTCCATGGGCTCTTATCTTGTTAAGTAGCCTCATGTGTGGAACCTTGTCAAAAGCCTTCTGAAAATCCAAATATACAACATCCACTACATCTCCCTTGTCTAGCCTACTTGTAATTTCCTCAAAAAATTGCAATAGGTTTATTAGCCAGGATCTTCCTCTAAGGAAACCATGCTGAGTTCTGCCTATCTTGTCATATGCCTCCAGGTACTCCGTAACCTCATCCTTAACAATCGACTCCAACAACTTCCCAAGCACCGATATCAAGCTAACAGGTCTATAATTTCCTTTTTGCTTCCTTACCCACTTCTTAAATAGCGGACTGACGTTTGCAATCTTCCAGTCCTCCAGAACCATGCCAGACTCTATTGACTTTTGAAAGATCATTGCTAATGCCTCTGCAATCTCCACAGCTACTTCTTTCAGAACACGAGGGTACATTCCATCTGGTCCGGGAGATTTATCTACCTTTAGACTATTCAGCTTCCTGAGTACTTTCTCTGTCGTAATTGTGACTGCGCACACTTCTCTTCCCTGACACCTTTGAGTGTCCGGTATACTTCTGATGTCTTCCTCAGTGAAGACTGATGCAAAATATTCGTACAGTTCCTCCACCATCTCCTTATCTCCCATTTCAATTTCTCCAGCATCATTTTCTATTGGTCCTATATCTACTTTCACCTGTCTTTTACTCTTTATATACTTGAAAAAGCTTTTAGTATCCTCTTTGATATTATTTGCTAGTTTCCTTTCATAGTTCATCTTTTCCCTCTTAATGACCTTCTTAGTTTCCTTTCATAAGCTTTTAAAAACTTCCCAATCCTCTGTTTTCCCACTAATTTTTGCTTCCTTGTATGCCCTCTCCTTTGCTTTAACTTTGGCTTTGACTTCTCTTGTCAGCCACGGTTGCATCCTTTTTCCACTCGAAAATTTCTTCTTTTTTGGAATATACTTCTCTTGCACCTTCCTCACTTCCCGCATAAACTCCAGCCACTGCTGCTCTGCCGTCCTTCCCTCCAGTGTCCCCTTCCAGTCAACTTTGGCCAGTTTCTCTCTCATGCCACTATAATTTCCTTTACTCCACTGAAATACGGACACATCAGATTTCGGCTTCTCTTTTTTTAAATTTCACAGTGAACTCAATCATGTTATGAGCACTGCCGCCTAAGGGTTCCTTCACCTCAATCTCTCTAATCACCTCCGGTTCATTACACAATACCCAATCCAGTACAGCCGATCCCCTAGTGGGCTCAACAACAAGCTGTTCTAAAAAGCCATCTTGCAGACATTCTACAAATTCTCTCTCTTGAGATCCAGTGCCGACCTGATTTTCCCAATCCACTCGCATGTTAAAATCCCCCACAATTATCATAACACTGCCCTTCCGACAAGCCTTTTCTATTTCCTGTTGTAATTTGTAGTCCACATCACTGCAGCTGTTTGGAGGCCTATAAATAACTGCCATCAGGGTCCTTTTACCCCTGCTATTTCTTAGCTCAACCCATAAAAATTCTGCACCTTCCGATCCTATGTCACCTCTTTCTAATGATTTAATATCATTTCTTACCAATAAAGCCACGCCACTCCCTCTGCCTACCTGCCTATCCTTCCGATACACCGTGTATCCTTGGACGTTCAGCTCCCAGAGACATGCATCCTTTAGCCACGTCTCAGTGATGGCCACAATATCATACCTGCCAATCTGTAGTTGTATGACAAGATCATCCACCTTATTCCTTATGCTGCGTGCATTTAAGTACAACACCTTAAGACCAGTGTTTGGTACTTTTCGCTTTGATTTCACTGCAACTTTATTGCACTGCAACTCATCCCAATGGCTACAAATTTGCCCCATCACCTGCCTGTCTTTCCTGACATCTTTACTGCTCACTTTCTTAGATTTATTTCTGTTTTCCCCTTCCTCCGCTCTATCATTCCAGTTCCCATCCCTCTGTCAAATTAGTTTAAATTTCTTTTCTTTTCTCATTAAATATTATGAGGATTTGGTCATCTTCCTTTGGGTCAGTGCTCACTTATCTTTTGTATCTTTCTCTAAATTAAGAGCATGACAGAAATACCTGTTTATATTTTTTGTCACTTTAGAAAGGCATGGCTATACAGGAACTGAGAGCTCACAACTGTTAAATTTTCTCAAGTCCCGACAAACCTATGGGGAAATTACTGTGCATTTCTGTATCCAGGCTTTGAGTTACAGGAAAACAAAAATAACATTTCTTTTTAAATAAATTACCATTCAAGCTCAATAATCGAGCCAAGTATTATGGTTAATTCCATGCATCAAATGTCAGTGAAGAGCAGTATGGAAGAGGATCACAGGAGTGTTTCAGAGACCAGCTATATGAAGACACTGGCAAAGCTATGGCTGGTCACTTAAAGAGAGATTTAACAGGGGTATTCAAAATCATAACAAATAAAGACAAAGCATTTCCACTGTCAGGAAGCCTGCAAAACAATGAAGATGGAATTAATATAACAACAAGGGAAAAAAGTAAAGGATGTTGAGGCAAAATATTTTTAGAAAGCAAGCTCTTATGATCTCACTAACTGCTTAAAACTACTGGAGGGAAATGGATAAAAGTAAACACTAAAAATGTACAGATTTATGGAGAAGTGTCAGGGATGGGTTTGCAGGAATTGTTCTCTGAGAAAGGAGTTGCTCTTGTTTTTGGCCAATTAGATATTATAAATGTATCAGCAAAATTAATTGTATTTAAATAAATAACTTACCATTTCTCCTTTTTCCCCTGGAATCCCAGGAGGTCCGGGATTACCCTGCTGACCCTGACGATTAAAGGTATCCAATATCAGTTAAATATTCCAAGAGAACTGAATTGATTTCACATTTATATGCTCAAGTAGAATATAAAATATCCAGTCATGGAGATTTTATTTGACTGCATAATTCATATTGGCACAGATTCGCCAAAATTCACTTCACTAGCACCAAGTTAAATGCAGATTATTCATAGTGCAACGAATGTTTCTGTGATCTTTCACAAGTGTTTCAAAAGTGCTTCACTACAGTTTCTTGAGGGGGCTTTAAAGTCTGGATAAAACTGTATGGCGATAACAAGTAGTTCAAAGCTTCAAAAAGTCATGTTATAAAATTTTATGAAGGAATTAGCATAGTCAAATCTAGTCTGAAAATATTTTTGCCCACTTTCTAAAAATCTAGCTTGATTACACTATGGCTCATTAATTTTTGTGGTATTGTTACATGATAAATTTAGGACGAACAAGATGGTAGGATCTGACTGTTATGGCTCATTTATTTTGAATAGTTGAAAATCAAAAACTATAGATGCTGAGAATCTGAAATAAACAGACATTTCTGGAAGTACACTGTTGTACTGTAGTCGTCAAATGTTTACAGAGCTTATTGATTTTAATACACCACGAAATTTTTCAAAATTTAACAATTGCGTATGTTAAAAAGTACCAAATTGTGCTGATTTGTGGCCGAATTGGGCTGGAGGTCTACAGGCCGCTTCTCGACGGGTGAAGATTTCATGGAAGGACCGAGTTTGAGCTGTCGCTCTTCTCGAAGTTTCAAAATTCCGAGACGCATGCGATTATTGGTGTGGACTGTAGTTTATATTGCTCTCCTTCAGCATTTCAGTTTATTCTTTCTTGTTCTCAATTGGTGAGTGGGAAATATGTTACTCTTTTTGGCTGAGGGAGGAGTTGGGGTTTGATGTTATTATCACTGTTTTTTTGTCTAGGAGAAAAATCAGGGTTCGGTGCTTGATGTTTTACCTGCTGTGTCCGGGTGGGTGATCTATTTGCTTTTGTGTGAGAGAGAGGTTGGGGGGTGTGGGGTTTAATGTTTCCATTGCCATGTCCGGGTGGGTGATCTATTTGCTTTTGTGTGAGAGAGAGAGGTTGGGGGGTGTGGGGTTTAATGTTTCCACTGTCGTGTCCGGGTGGGTGATCTATTTGCTTTTGTGTGAGAGAGAGGTTGGGGGGTGTGGGGTTTAATGTTTCCATTGCCATGTCCGGGTGGGTGATCTGTTTGCTTTTGTGTGAGAGAGAGGTTGGGGGGTGTGGGGTTTAATGTTTCCACTGTCGTGTCTGGGTGGGTGATCTATTTGCTTTTGTGTGAGAGAGAGGTTGGGGGGTGCGGGGTTTAATGTTTCCACTGTCGTGTCCGGGTGGGTGATCTATTTGCTTTTGTGTGAGAGAGAGGTTGGGGGGTGTGGGGTTTAATGTTTCCATTGCCATGTCCGGGTGGGTGATCTGTTTGCTTTTGTGTGAGAGAGAGGTTGGGGGGTGTGGGGTTTAATGTTTCCACTGTCGTGTCCGGGTGGGTGATCTGTTTGCTTTTGTGTGAGAGAGAGGTTGGGGGGTGTGGGGTTTAATGTTTCCATTGCCATGTCCAGGTGGGTGATCTATTTGCTTTTGTGTGAGAGAGAGGTTGGGGGGTGTGGGGTTTAATGTTTCCACTGTCGTGTCCGGGTGGGTGATCTGTTTGCTTTTGTGTGAGAGAGAGGTTGGGGGGTGTGGGGTTTAATGTTTCCACTGTCGTGTCCGGGTGGGTGATCTGTTTGCTTTTGTGTGAGAGAGAGGTTGGGGGGTGTGGGGTTTAATGTTTCCACTGTCGTGTCCGGGTGGGTGATCTGTTTGCTTTTGTGTGAGAGAGAGGTTGGGGGGTGTGGGGTTTAATGTTTCCACTGTCGTGTCCGGGTGGGTGATCTGTTTGCTTTTGTGTGAGAGAGAGGTTGGGGGGTGTGGGGTTTAATGTTTCCATTGCCATGTCCGGGTGGGTGATCTATTTGCTTTTGTGTGAGAGAGAGGGTGCGGGGTGTGGGGTTTAATGTTTCCACTGTCGTGTCCGGGTGGGTGATCTATTTGCTTTTGTGTGAGAGAGAGGGTGGGGGGTGTGGGGTTTAATGTTTCCACTGTCGTGTCCGGGTGGGTGATCTACTTGCTTTTGTGTGAGAGAGAGGTTGGGGGGTGTGGGGTTTAATGTTTCCACTGCCGTGTCCGGGTGGGTGATCTATTTGTTTTTGTGTGAGAGAGAGGTTGGGGGGTGTGGGGTTTAATGTTTCCACTGTCGTGTCCGGGTGGGTGATCTGTTTGCTTTTGTGTGAAAGAGAGAGGTTGGGGGGTGTGGGGTTTAATGTTTCCACTGTCGTGTCCGGGTGGGTGATCTATTTGCTTTTGTGCGAAAGAGAGAGGTTGGGGGGTGTGGGGTTTAATGTTTCCACTGTCGTGTCCAGGTGGGCGATCTGTTAGTTATTGTGCGAGAGAGAGGGTGGGGGTTGTGGGGTTTAATGTTTCCACTGTCGTGTCCAGGTGGGCGATCTGTTTGCTTTTGTGTGAGGGAAAGGTTGAAGGGGGGTTGGGGTTTACGAGTTTGTTTCTTTTCTTCTTCATACGGTGGGGGGGGGACTTCAATGGCTTCCATGGTTTTTCTGTATTTTTTGACCTTCTAGAGAAGACAAATTTCAGAGTTATAATTAATTGAACCTTTGAACTTTTAAATTTTATCTTCTGTGATGTGCAAATAAATTTCAGAAGTTGTTATGGGCAAAAATAGAAGCATTATTAAACATGGGTTTAATTTTAATGAGAGATGACTAGATAGAGGTGTGTAAGATAAGCAACACACATAAAAATTGCTGGTGAATGCAGCAGGCTAGGCAGCATCTCTAGGAAGAGGTACAGTCGACGTTTCAGGCCGAAACCCTTTGTCAGGACTAACTGAAAGAAGAGATAGTAAGAGATTTGAAAGTGGGAGGGGGAGGGGGAGATCCAAAATGATAGGAAAAGACAGGAGGGGGAAGGATGAAGCTAAGAGCTGGAAAGTTGATTGGCAAGAGGGATATGAGAGGATCATGGGACGGGAGGCCTAGGGACAAAGAAACGGAGAGGGGAGAAACCCAGAGGATGGGCAAGGGTATAGTGAGAGGGACAGAAGGAAAAAGAGAGAAAAAAATATATATATAATAATAATAAATAAATAAATAAAGGATGGGGTATGAAGGGGAGGTGAGGCATTAACGGAAGTTAGAGAAGTCAATGTTCATGCCATCAGGTTGGAGGCTACCCAGACGGAATATAAGGTGTTGTTCCTCCAACCTGAGTGTGGCTTCATCTTGACAGTAGAGGAGGCCGTGGATAGACGTATCTGAATGGGAATGGGACATGGAATTAAAATGTGTGCCACTGGGAGATCCTGCTTTCTGTGGCAGACAGAGCATAGGTGTTCAGCGAAACGGTCTCCCAGCATGCGTGGGGTCTCGACAATATATAGAAGGCCGCATCGGGAGCACTGGACACAGTATATCACCCCAACCGACTCATAGGTGAAGTGTCGCCTCAGCTGGAAGGACTACCTGAGGCCCTGAATGGTGGTGAGCGAAGGAAGTGTAAGGGCATGTATAGCACTTGTTCTGCTTACAAGGATAAGTGCCGGGAGGGAGATCGGTGGGACGGGATGGGGGGGACGAGTGAACAAGGGAGTCCTGTAGGGAGCGATCCCTGCGGAAAGCAGAGAGAGTTGAGGAGGGAAAGATGTGCTTAGTGGTGGGATCCCGTTGGAGGTGGTGTAAGTTACGGAGAAATATATGTTGGATCCGAAGGCTGGTGGGGTGGTAGGTGAGGACAAGGGTGACAGCAGATATGCGTGAAATGGGAGAGATGCATTTGAGAGCAGAGTTGATGGTGGAGGAAGGGAAGCCCCTTTCTTTAAAAAGGGAGGACATCTCCTTCGTCCTGGAAAGAAAAGCGTCATCCTGAAAGCAGATGTGGCGGAGATGGGGGAGCCCCTTTCTTTAAAAAAGGACATCTTCTTCATCTTGCTTTCTGCGGGGATCGCTCCCTACGTGACTCCCTTGTCCATTCGTACCCCCATCCCTTCCCACCGATCTCCCTCCTGGCACTTATCCTTGAAAGCAGAACAAGTGCTACACATGCCCTTACACTTCCTCCCTCACCCCATTCAGGGCCCCAGACAGTCCTTCCAGGTGAGGTGACACTTCACCTGTGAGTCAGCTGGGGTGATATACTGCGTCCGGTGCTCCCGATGCGGCCTTCTATATATTGGCGAGACCCGATGCAGGCTGGGAGACCGCTTTGCTGAACACCTACGCTCTGTTCGCCAGAGACAGCCGGATCTTCCAGTGGCCACACATTTTAATTCCACATCCCATTCCCATTCTGATATGTCTATCCACGGCCTCCTCTACTGGAAAGATGAAGCCACACTCAGGTTGGAGG
This sequence comes from Mobula birostris, assembly GCF_030028105.1. Classification (NCBI taxonomy): domain Eukaryota; kingdom Metazoa; phylum Chordata; class Chondrichthyes; order Myliobatiformes; family Myliobatidae; genus Mobula; species Mobula birostris. Next base: position 100,607,812 of record NC_092370.1, on the reverse strand, counting down.
AACAACACCTTATATTCCGTCTGGGTAGCCTCCAACCTGATGACATGAACATTGACTTCTCTACTTCTCTACCTCCTCTTCATACCCCATCTGTTATTTATTTATTATTATTATTATATATTTTTTTTCTCTCTCTGTCCCTCTCACTATACTCCTTGCCCATCCTCTGGGTTCCCCCCCTCCCCCTTTCTTTCTCCCTAGGCCCCCCCGTCCCATGATCCTCTCATATCCCTTTTGCCAATCAACTTTCCAGCTCTTAGCTTCATCCCTCCCACTCCTGTCTTCTCCTATCATTTCAGATCTCCCCTTCCCTCTCCCACTTTCAAATCTCTTACTATCTCTTCTTTCAGTTAGTCCTGATGAAAGATCTCGGCCCAAAACGTCAACTGTACCTCTTCCAAGAGATGCTGCCTGGCCTGCTGCATTCACCAGCAATTTTTATGTGTGTTGCTTGAAATTCCAGCATCTGCAGATTTCCTCGTGTTGGTTTGTAAGATAATACAGTTTAATATTGTGTTCAGTTCTAGTTGCCTCATTATAGGAAGGATGTGGAAACTTTAGAGAAGGTGCAGAAGAGATTTACCAGAATGCTGCCTAGGTTAGAGAACATGTATTATGAGGAAAAAGTTGATCAAGCTCACGATCTTCTCTCTTCAGTGAAGCAGGATGCAAGGCCTCTTGAGAGAGGATTATACAATTATAAGGGGCATAGGTAGAGTGGAGAGCTATACAATTATAAGAGGCATAGGTAGAGTGGAGAGTGGAAACCTTTATCTTGGGCAGAAATGACTAATATGAGGAGCACTGGATGAAAGTATAGGGGGATCTCAGGGGTAGAACTTTTACACAGAGAGTGATAAGTGAGTGGAACGTGCTGTAAGGTGTAATGGTAGAGGCAGATACATTAGGGATATATTAGAGAGTCTTAAATAGGCACATGGATGGAAGAAAAATAGAGATGAAGGGGTTTGGTTGATCTTAGAGTAGGTTACTATAAAGGGTTGGCACAACATTGTGGGCTGAAGGGCCTGTACTGCATTGTTCCATGTTCTATGATTTATGTTGCAATTACTGATTGTGCCAAATTGGAAACCCCATCCTTAATGCTAAAAAAGATGTTCTACAGACTTTCTGTTTAGAATAAATATCGACAGGTTTTTGATTATCTTTATAGAATTAAATCTCCACAGGACAATTTGCTGTTGATCCATTTAACAAAATTGTAACAGGAAAATTATCTGAAATAATGTAACCCTTGTAAACTACAGCAAAGCATTATCTTTAATATTTATCTACTTGAATGAGAATTTCTCACCAACACAACATAATAAAAAGAAACAATAACAAGCAAGTGCAAGCTTGCGAATATTGCCTTGGAACAGCACTAATTTACACTTTTATTTTCAAACTTTTGAAAGGCATCATTCCAAAGAGGGACTTCAGGGAGATATTCTTTGAAATCCTCCAACATAATCATGATTCTTGTAAACTTAACTCCTAGCTTCAGGTACTTTTCAAAAGGGATCAGAATCCATTAATCTGATAAAGTATATTGCAGAAAATTGGCACAATATTGAAAATGTTTGCTAGCTCCCTGGTCCTGCTGTGTACATACTGACACAAATCAGCCCTCTAATCTTTCTCTTTTCCCTTCCTAATGAGCACCTGGTCCCTCAGCTTTTATGCAAGTACTCATTGTGCACAAATCTTCAAGGTCTATCGTCTACTGAAGGTTCACATCTGACACAGGGTGCCTTCTCACTCTTTTGAATGTCGAATTGTGTGTGACTAATTGTGCATTTCCAGCCTCTTTAACTTGTACATTCTGCATTCTGAGTGGCATTAAAAAGAATTTACATTACTCTTATAGAGGAGAATGAAAATACCTTTGAACCTGGAATTCCTTGTTGTCCCCTTTCACCTGGTGTTCCGTGGGATCCCTAAAACAGAACAATTTCAAATTATGATGACTTTAAAACCAAGTTTCTATTTCATAAATGATGCTTAAAATACAACTCTAAATATTTTGGATCTTGTACTGTGTGCTTTGCCAGTTGTACTTCTATTAAATTCATAAGAGAATTAAGTGTGTTGAATTTATTTTTATGGTAACAGAGTCAAAACGAGAAAATTCAACTCTACAGAAGAACCAAACAGTACATTGTAGATTTAGCTCTTTCGACTCACTGGACTGGGCCAACCACAAAGCCAATCTAAGTGAATCCCATCTGCCTGTACATGAGAAAATTCAACTCTACAGAAGAACCAAACAGTACATTGTAGATTTAGCTCTTTCGACTCACTGGACTGGGCCAACCACAAAGCCAATCTAAGTGAATCCCATCTGCCTGTACATGGTCATTATTGCTCTATTCTCTGCCTGTGCATGAGTCTGTCTAAATGACTCTAAAAATTTACTGTCATATTTACTTTCATAAGAGCATAATACAGAGGAGCACAATTAGGTCATTTGGCCTATTGAGTCTGCTTTGCTATTCCATCATGGTTGATCCCAGATCCCACTCAATGCCATACACCTGCCTTCTCACCATATCCTTTGATGCCCTGACCAATCAGTAAATGAACAACTTCTGTCTTAATTATATGCATGAACTTGGCCTCCACTGCAGTCTGTGGGAGAACATTTCACAGATTTACTTCCCTTTGGCTAAAAAAATTCCTCTTTACCTCTCTTCTAAAGACTGTGCCCTCTAGTTCTGGATAGCCCCACCATAGGAAAAATCCTCTCCACATCCACCTTATCTAGTCCTTTCAATGAGATCCCCCCAACATTCTTCTAAATTCCAGTGAGTAAGGCCCAAAGCTGCCAAACACGCCTCATATGTTAACCCCTTCACTCCCAGAATTATCCCTGTGAACCTCCTCTGGACTCTCTCCAATTACGACACATCCTTTCTGAGATATGGGGCCCAAAGCTGTTGACAATACTCTAAATGCTAATGTCTTATAAAGGTTCAGCATTATCTCCTTGCTTTTATATTCTATTCCCCTTGAAATAAATGCCAATATTGCATTTGCCTTCTTTACCACAGACTCAACCTGTAAATTAACCTTATAGGAGTCTTGCACAAGGACTCCAAAATCCCTTTGCACCTCTGATGTTTGAACCTTTTCCCCATTTAGATAATAGCCTGCACTATTGTTCCTTTTACCAAAATGCATCATCATACATTTCCCAACACTGTATTCCATCTGCCTCCTTTCTGACCAATTTTCCAATTTGTTTAAGTCCTGCAGCAATCGCATTGCTTCCTTAGCACTACCTACCCTTCTCCCGTCTTCATATCATCCACAAACTTTGCCACAAGGCCATCAATTCCATTATCCTAATCATTGACAAACGATGTGAAAACCTCCTGTCCCATTAATGACTGAGGAACACTGAGGAACACCATTAGTCACCGGCAGCCAACCAGAAAAGGCTCCGTTTATTTCCACTCACTGCCCCCTGCCTGTCAGCCATTCTTTATACTTTATTGTCACTAAACAATTGGTACTAGAACGTACGATCATCACAGCGATATTTGATTCGCGCTTCACACTCCTAGATTACAAATATTAAATATTAAAAATAGTTAAAGTTAATAAATATTAAAATTTAAATTATAAATCATAAATAGAAAACAGAAAAATGGGAAGTAAGGTAGTGCAAAAAAACCGAGAGGCAGGTCCGGATTGTTTGGAGGGTACGGCCCAGATCCGGGTCAGGATCTGTTCAGTAGTTTTATCACAGTTGGAAAGAAGCTGTTCCCAAATCTGGCCGTATGAGTCTTCAAGCTCCTGAACCTTCTCCCGGAGGGAAGAGGGACGAAAATTGTGTTGGCTGGGTGGGTCGTGTCCTTGATTATCCTGGCAGCACTGCTCCGACAGCGTGCGGTGTAAAGTGAGTCCACGGACAGAAGATTGGTTTCTGTGATGTGCTGCGCTGTGTTCCTGATCTTCTGCAGCTTCTTTCAGTCTTGGACAGGACAACTTCCATACCAGGTTGTGATACACCCTAGAAGAATGCTTTCTACGGTGCATCTATAAAAATTAGTGAGGGTTTTAGGGGACAGGCCAAATTTCTTTAGTTTTCTCAGGAAGTAAAGGCGCTGGTGGGCCTTCTTGGCATTGAACTCTGCTTGGTTGGACCAAGTCAGGTCATTTGTGACATTGACCCCGAGGAACTTAAAGCTTTTGACCTGTTCCACTTGCGCACCACTGATGTAAATTGGGTCGTGCGGTCCACTACTCCTTAAGTCAACAACCAATTCCTTCGTCTTGCTGACGTTGAGGGATAGGTTATTGTCTTCGCACCATGCCACCAGGTTCTTAATTTCCTCTCTGTACTCAAACTCATCATTACCCGAGATACGGCCTACAATTGTTGTGTCATCAGCAAACTTATATATTGAGTTTGATGGAAACTTGGCTACACAATCATGGGTGTACAGTGAGTACAGCAGGGGGCTGAGTACACAGCCTTGTGGGGCACCAGTGCTTAGAGTGATTGTAGAGGAGAGCTTGTCCACTATTTTTACAGCCTGGGTCCTGTCTGTGAGGAAGTTGAAAATCCAGCTGCAGATCTGAGTGCTAAGGCCCAGGTTCTGGAGTTTAGGAATCAGTTTATTTGGAATGATGGTATTAAAGGCAGAGCTGTAGTCACTGAAAAGGAGCCTTACTGAAGCACCTTCAATAACTCCAAAAGACTGAGGTTTGGTAAAATAGTGAAAGGCTTTTATTTGCTGTACAATACGACCTCCACGGTGAGTGTCTGCCCCCGGACTGAGGGGGAGGGTCAAGGCGAAACACTTTTATACAGGACTCTGTGGGAGGAGCTACAGGGGCAGTCAGCAGAGGGTCGTGTCCAGACAGTTAAGCCGGTTACAACATATATATATGGTTTACCACACTTACGTATGCGTCTTTATTCTCCAGGTGTTCTAAGGAGGAATGTAGGGCCAGAAAGATGGCATCTGCCGTTGACCTGTTGCTCCGGTAGGCGAATTGCAAAGCGTCGGGGTTGACCGGTAGGCTTTGGTTGGTGTGTGCCAAAACCAATCTCTCGAAGCACTTCATAGCAATTGATGTCATTCAGGTCGATAGTCATTCAGGCATGCCACCTTGCTCTTCTTCGGCACTGGGATTATCGTTGCCTTCTTAAAACATGAGAGTATCTCAGACTGAAGCAAGGAGCAGTTGAAGATGTCAGCAAACACTCCAGCTAGCTCGCTTGCATAGGCCCGGAGAACCCGTCCTGGGACGCCATCTGGGCCCGTCGCCTTCCTTGGATTTATCTTCAGGAAGGCCCTTCTAATGTCCTCCTCGGTGACGATGAATCTCAATGCCACCAGGTCTGGTTCATCCGGAGGGAGTGGGACGTTCCTCTTCTGTTCAAATCTTGCATAGAATACGTTAAGTTTGTCAGGAAGAGAAGTGCCACAGTTATTGATATTCCCAGCCTTTTCTTTGCGCCCAGTGATCTCATTTAGACCCTGCCATAGTCTACTGGCATCCCTTTGGTTAGCCTGGGCTTCCAACTTGGCTCGATATTGCCTCTTGGCGCCCTTAATGGCTTTCCGGAGTTCACGCCTGGATTCCATGTAGCGACTGGTATCCCCAGACCTAAAAGCCGCAAATCTAGCCTTCAAAAGGGACTTGACCTCATAATTCATCCAAGGTTTCCGGTTAGGGAATACCCGGATCGTCTTGCGAGACACACAGTCCTCCGTGCATTTCCAAATAAAGTTCGTGACAGCTGAGGCATACTCATCGAGGTTAGCTGCCGAGTCCTTGAATACTAACCAGTCCACCAATTCAAAGCAGTCACGAAGGACCTCATCCGTTTCCTCTGTCCAACGTGACACTACTTTTGTCTCCGTGACCTCCTGCTTCAGTTTCTGTTTGTAAGCCGGGAGGAGGAGTACGGCCTGATGGTCCGATTTTCCGAAGTGAGGTCGTGGGACGGAATGGTAGGCATCCTTGACTGCTGTGTAGCAGTGGTCAAGTATATTCGGGCCTCTAGTGGGGCAGGAGACATGTTGGTATAACTTCGGCAGCACCTTTCTGAGGTTGGCCTGGTTAAAGTCCCCAGCTGTAATGAGCAAAGCCTCCGGATACCTGGTCTCAAGTTCACAGATGTTTGCATACAGTATGTTCAGAGCACACTCCAAGTCCACCTGGGGGGGAATGTCGACCGCTGTCAGTATGACCGAGATGAATTTCCGTGGCAGATAGTAGGGACGACACTTCACCAACAGGTGTTCCAGGTCCGGGCTGCAGGAGCTTGTCAGTACCACTGTGTCCGAGCACCACCCAGTGTTGATCAGTAGGCAGACAGTACCTCCCCTCATCTTGCCCGAAGACGCCGTGCAGTCCATCCGATGGATCGAAAATCTCTCCAGTCGGATGGCACAGTCAGGGGTGGCAGTGGAGAGCCAGGTCTCGGTGAAACAGAATACACAGCAGTTCTGCATCTTCCTGCAGTAGGTGAGTCTCCCTTTAAGATCATCCACCTTGTTCTCTATGGCTTGCACATTAGCTAGTAGGATGGTGGGCATAGGGACCCTGAAGCCCCTCAGCTTCGATCTGACCAGCAGCCCAGATCTTTTCCCAGGCTTCCTCGGTAAGTAGTGCATCTTTCCAGGTTTCCATCGATGCAGTGTGTTGTTGTCAGCTCTTTGAGGTTGGTCAGACGCTCCAGGTCGGGCCGAGTAACAGGGGAGGCTCCGCTGCCACTTCCAGCTGCCGGGGGCCCGGGCTGTCAATTGAGTCGGGCCCCGAAGCCGACACTTAATCCCGGAGGGCCGGGCTCCTTGCTGAAACAAGTCCGTAAACCGAGTCACGGTTGCAGAGGCCTCCGCTCCAGCCAAGCCTCGGGCTCGATTTCCGAGGTCGGCAGCGGAGGCCTCACTTCCGGCAACTGTGGATGGCTACCAACGGGGCTTTATGGTGGTTGCTCCAGGGAAGTGTCTGGGGCACCTTGAGGTCTCCGCCGTCACTTCTGTGTGGTCATCTGCTCCATGCCAGTATCTTTCCTATAATGCTGTAGGATTTTATGTTGTTAAGCAGCCTCATTTGTGGCATCTTATCAAGTGCCTTCTGACATCCTAGTAAATGACATCCACTGCCTCTCCTTTGTCCACCCTGCTTGTTATTTCCTCAAAATGTTCTAATAGATTTATCAGGCAAGATTTTCCTTTACAGACACTAAGCTGACTTTGACTTATTTTATCATTAGTCTCCAAGTACCTTGAAACCTCATCCTTAATAATAGACTCAGACCCTTTACCAGCCACTGAGATTAGGCTAACTGGCTTATAATTTCCTTTCTTTTGCCTTCCTCCCTTCTTAAAGAGTGGAATAACATTTGCAATCTTCCAGCCCTCCGGGATCATGTCAGAATCAAGTGATTCTTGAAAGATCATGCACAATGCATCCATTATCTCTTCAGCAACCTCACTCAGGACTCTGGGGTGTAGTCCATCTGGCCCAGGTGACTTATCCACCTTCAGACCTTTGAGATTGCCTCACACTTTTTCCTTTGTAATAGCAACGGCACTCACTCCTGCTCCCTGACACTCATGGACATCTGGCATACTGCTACTGTCTTCCACAGTGAAGACTGATGCAAAGTACCCATTAAGTTCATCTGTCATTTCTTTGTCCTCTATTACTACCTCACCAGCATCATTTTCCAGTCGTCCAATCTTGTCTCTCACCTCCCTTTTACTCTTTATATAACTGAAAAAACTTTTCATATCCTGCTTTATATTATTAGCTAGTCTGCCATCATATTTCATCCTTTCCCTTCTAATAACTTTTTTATTTGCAACTTCCCACTCACTTTTGCTACCTTATATGCCCATTCTTCAGCATTTATGCAGTCCTTAACTTCCCTCCTCAGCCACTGTTGCCTACCCCTGCCATTTGAGAACTTCTTCCTCTATGGGACTTAACTATCCTGCACCTTGTGAACTATTACCAGAAACTTCAGCCATCTCTGCTCTACCATCATCCCCACCAGTACATTTCACTGGCAACATGTTCCTGACACTTATAACACCCTGTGGGCACCGTTCAGCATGAACTTGGCGGGTTGAAGGGCCTGTATTACAAGCTGTAATACTCTTTGATTCCATCACTCTACCCCATGAGGTTCCATATCCAGCTCATCATTCCCTGATTTTTGCCATTATCAATGGGATCCTACTACTAATCACATTTTCCTCCTCCACCCTCCACCACTTTTCACTTCCCATAGGATTCCTCTCTACATGACTCCCATGTCCACTCATCCCTTCCCACTGGTCTTCCTCCTGGCACTTATTCCTGCAAGTGTGATAATTGCTATACCTGCCTCTATACCTCCTCCCTCACCACCATTCAGGACTCCAAACAGTCCTTGCAGGTGAGGTAACACTTCACCTGTGAGTCTGATGGGATCACCTACTGTATCTGGTGCTCCCAGTGTGGCTTTCTCTACATCTGTGAGACCCAGCTTAGGTTGGGGGACATCTTCATCAAGCACCTTTGCTCCATTCGCCACAAAAGGTGGGACTTTCCAGTGGTCACATTTTGACTTCCCATTTCCATTCAGACATGTCAGTCCATGGCGTCCTCTATTGCCATGAAGAGCCCACAATCAAGTTGGACAAGCAACACATCTATTTCTCTAACCTGGTAATTTCTATATCCTCCCCTTTTTCTCTTTTTCCATTTCCCATTCTGGTTCCCCTCTCACCCATTCTTTTCTCACCTGCCCATCACCTCATTTTGGTACCCCTCCTCCTTCTCTGTATTAAATGAACCACTGTCCTCCGATTGGATTCCTTCTTTTTCAGCCCTTCACTTCTTCCACCTATAATCGCTCAGCTTCCTACTTCATCCCTCTTCCCCACCCACTTTCCCCTCACTTGGTTTCACCTCTCACTTGGCAGTTTGTATTCCATCTCCTCCCCCACCTTCTTATTGTGACTCCTGCACCCCCCCACCTTTCTTTCCAGTTTGACTGTAGAATTTTGTCCTGAAACATTGACGGTTTATTCTCCATCCCCCATAGATGCTGCCTGACGTGTTAGTTCTTCCAGCATTTTGTGTGTGTTCCCTAAACCTGTCAGCCTTGCCTATTATTACTACTAACAGGGACATACAAATTCCATAATTCCAATATTTCACTTTTGAAGACATCCAACTTTGCCTTTGCCAAAAACAACCTATCCGAATCCACATCTGCCAGATCTCTTCCGATGCCATCAAAATCATCCTTTCTCCAACTTAGAATCTCAACCCAAGAACAAGTCTTAACTTCTTTCAGCTCATGGAATTATGATCACTTGATCCAAACAGTTCCTCTACACACACTTCTGTCCCCTGCTGTCTTATTCCCCAAGAGGAGATTCGGTATCATGCCCTCTCTAGTTGGGACCTCTACATATTTTTAAGGAAACTTTCTTGAACACATTTGACAAACTCTATCCCATCTAGTCCTTTTACATATGGGAGTCCCAATCTATATGCAGAAAGTTAAAATCATGTATTATCAAAACCTTATTTTTCTTATGAATATCTGCTATGTCTATACAAATTTGCACCTCTAGATCTCACTGATTCTTGGGAGGTCTATAGCAGAAACCCATTAATGTAGTTATCTCTTTCTTGTTCCTCACTTTCACTCATATTCCCTTAGTAGATGAGTCCTCCTGTATATCCTCTCTGAGTACTGCAGTGATATTTTCTCTGATAAGCAATGCTCACCTTCTCTTTTAATACCCCCCATATTGAAAACAACTGAACACCACAACATTGTGCTACCAGTCCTGTCCCTCCCACAACTGCCTACAATATCATAATTTCACATGCCAATTCATGCTTTTAACTCATCTGCCTTAACTACTGTACTCCTTCCATTGAATATCTGCAACTCGGAACATTGGTCCTACTACAGCCTTTTGGTTTCAGTCTTTGCTTGAAAGCTTAAAATCTACTTTCCCCACAGCCACTCCACTTGGTGACCTCTGATTGAACCTCCTCCAGTTCAGGTGCAAAAGTCCTGTTTGTACAGGTCCCACCTTCCGTTAAAAAGAGCCCAATGATCCAAAAATGTGAAGCCCTCCATCCTGCACCATTTCCCGAGCCATGGGTTAAATCGCATCATCTGCTTAATTCTGACCTCACTAATATGTGACATGGATAGAAATCCCGAGATTACCACCCTGGAGATGAAAGTCAAACTAAATTTTTTTATCAAAGTATATAGAGTATATGTCACCATACACTAGCTCGAGGTGTCAAAGTGATTGTGGTGAGTCTAGTGTGGCAGTGGTGTAGTGGAACATGCTTGTCACTCTCACTTTCAGCTTTCACCGCTGGCTAGCAGTCCATCAAAAAGAAGAGCTGAATGTGTAAGTCCTTCCCTGCCAGTACATAGCCTCTCCAACAGCAAACCTCATGTAGTGCCTCCTCACTGGTGACACATGGAAATTGAACTCACTTCGGACTCAGGCTGAACTACAGAGGATGGGGAGGAGGTCTGGCCCCTGCACACGTAGTACACAGGCCCACTGGTGTGTGGACGTGCCCTGGTACTCTTGAACCAGATCCCCAGCTATGGGTAAATAGCCCCATTGCCTTGTGGGCAGCCTCAGGAGAGACAAAGACAACGGGAGTAAACCCAGACAGAAAATCTGGAGTGGAGTCCCTAAGGCAGCTGGACATCATTGAACATCCCTCCGGCAGCTCCCGCAGCCAAGCTGGTGCCAAACGTATTGCATCATAAGCTTTCTTTGGGCTACACTGGTGAGGCCGAGAGGGAGATCTTGGCAGCTGCGCATCTCAGGATCTCCATACCTTGTGCCCAGGCTTGAGATGATGATGATCATCACCCATTGTCCTTCAAAACAGATGGATACAAATGATACTACCTTGAGATATATTTTCTTGCAGGCATTTACGGGAAAATAAATAAATACTATACAATTTATGAAATACTATTTATAAAAAAGACTGACAAACAAACAATGTGCAAAATTAACTTAACATCTAACTCTCTGAACTCACTTTGCAGGACCTCTGCCTATGTCAATGATACCAATGTGGACCACATTCTCTGGCTGCTCATCCTCCCTCTTGACAATGCTGGGACTTAATCTGAGATATCTCTGGCCCCGGCATTTGGGAGCCTCATTCTTGGTCAGACAATCTCCTAGCTGCATCCCTAACCATTGAATAGCTTATCACTACTGCTTGCCTCGCCTCTGTCCTTCCTTCTGAGCTATAGAGTCAGACTCATCACTGGAGACCTGACTGTGGCTTCCCTCTGCTCACTCATTCCTTTCCACCAACAGTATCCAAAAGGATATACTTATTATTGAGGGGAATGACTACATGTATACCTTATACGGACTGCCTAATATTCCCTTTCCCTCTTCTGACAGTCACCAGTTAACTGTGTCCTGCAACTCATGACTAACTGGCTCTGTGACCATAAGACTATACAACAGGGGAGCAGAAATAGGCCATTTGGCCTATCAAATGGCCAATGGAATTGTTGTTTGCCTCTGAAACCAAGTAAGAGTGTCATCATTGTTGGTTTGGCTTCTGGGACCATTCAAAAGGCTGATCAGGCTAGTTTGAACTTTATACTGCCGATAATACGTTGAATCAAGTATATCTCTTTGAGTGACACAATCATCAATAGACGCACTATAGTGAGCATGACACTATTGCATTTCTATTCTGCCTCAGGAATTCTCTCAAGTTCAGTTCCAATCTTGATGAGGCTTCAGTTACTGACATCTGGAGCTTTACAACCATCTCCATGGTTCAAGATTGATGTAAGATAGAAAATGCTTCATTTGATGACTGCAGCTCCAACAACTCTCAAAAAACTCAATAACATCCAGGTAATAATAAACATCTATTAGTCTCATGAGACCATGAATTTGTGCCTTGGAAGATTTCCAGGGCACAAGCCTGGTTAAGGTTGTATGGAAGACCGGCAGTTGCCTATGCTGCAAGTCTCCCCTCTCCACGCCACTGATGTTGTCCAAGGGAAGAGCACTAGGGCCAATACAGGTTGGCACTGGTGTCGTTGCAGAGCAATGTGTAGTCAAGTACCTTGCTCAAGGAATCAACACGCTGCCTCAGCTGAAGCTCGAACTAGCGACCTTCAGATCACTAGACCGACGCCTTAACCATTTGGCCATGCGCCAACATCCAGGTAATACAGCTAATTTTATGGACAACCCATCAACCATTCTGAGTGTTCATTCTTACCTCATCATCAGTAATTGAGGTATGTACTATCTACAAAATAGCATAACTAATTCATCTGTACCTTCCAAAACAGTACCTATCATAAAGAAGGATAAAGCTTGCAAGTTCACACAACTCTAGCATGAAAATATATTGCAGAGGCTAATCCCTGGAGATCACTCCCTAATAGCATTGTGGAAGTATCATGTTTTTTAGGATGCAAGTGTCCTGTCAAGGCAAGCATTTCCTGGTTGTTCCTATTTGCCTTGAGAACATGATGATGTTAGGAGCATCCTAAGAAGCCTGTGAAGTCATTTAATGATGGGATAATGGAATGGCGGAGCAGACACGATGGCCTAAATGACATAATTCTGCTCCAGTATCTTATGGTCTTAAAGAAATCATGGTGGATCTGACTGCAACTTCAAGTCCACCTTCCAGATTGCCTTCAGTGACATTTAACCTCATTTATCAAATATGAAATGCCTTCAAGAGTGGCACTCCTGATGTGAATTACAAAACTTAATTTCCTTCAAATCTGACACAGCATCAGAGATGCCCATGCCCACCTCTCTTCTTGCTGCTGCCATCAAAAAGAAGGTGCAGGAGCATCAGGCCTCACACCACCTGGTACAGGTACTACCCATCAAACATCAGGCTCTTGAACCAAAGAGGATAACTTCACTTAACTTCACTTGCACCATCACTGAAATGTTTCACGACCAACGGACTCACTTTCAAGGACTCTTCATCTCATGATCTCAATATTTATTGCTTATTGATTATTATTTCTTTCTTTTTGTATTTGCACAGTTTGTTGTCTTTTGCACGCTGGTTAAATGCCCAAGTTGGTGCAATCTTTCATGAATCTGTTATGGTTATTATTCCATTGATATAGTGAGTATGTTTGCAAGAAAATGAATATCAGAGTTGGATATAGTGACATATGTGTACGCTGATAATAAAATTACTTTAAATTTTGAACTTCAACCTCTATGAAGTAAATAGTGTTGTCTGGTCAATAGCAAACAATGCCATATTTGGGGATAAGTAAACGGGCCATTAAGTAATAGATTTAAATACCTCAATAATTAATAATTCAAAGGACATTTAGACAAAATTGCTGCATAGGGCCAAATGATACTAGGTAAAAATTATTTACATTAAAGACCAGTAAACAAGATTTTTCCAAAAGAAACATTTAGCCAGGCTCTGCTGGATTACTTACCTCTGCTGCCACCAGCTGGTAATTTTCTAAATTCAGTTTTTGGGGGCAGATTTTGTAAGCACCAGAAAAAATTAGTTTTATTGCCCATCAAGAAGATGGAGGTGAATTAACTTATAAACAGCTTCTTTTCTGATGTATGTAGGACTTTCTACAGATGAAACAAGTATTTTATTTGTGCCTTCACAGAAAGAAAACACAGAAAGACTTTCTGGAAATAATAGAGATTGATACTCAAAAGCAATTGAGAAGCTGAAAGAAATTTAATAGCATGATAGGTTTTTTGAAGGAGGTGACTTTCTAAACAGTGAATATACTAGCTATCGTCTTCAAAATGTTCATATATTCAGGAGAGGTTCACAGAGCCTGGATGGTAAGAACTAAATCCACTGTCCCACCACCATTTAAGGAAGGATGGAATAAAAGAATTATAGATCAGCTTGACATTGAAATAACAGCATGTATTATAACTAAAATTGTAACAGTGTGGTGACCCACTTTCCAGCGCACTCGAACCAGCTCACAAAACGGCACACACTGGCAGAGAGGCCGGCCCCAAAAAGGGTGCCAGGCCATCTTCACCAGCAGGGGGAAAAACCCGCATGCCGGAAGGGTCTGCGAATATGCATTCCCCACAGCAGTCCCACCCAGGCAGGGCGGTAACGGGAAGGCTTTAAAGGAGGCCGCAGTTTGAATAAACCTCTTTTTTCGCAACTACAACTCACCGACTACCTGTCGTTATTCTAGCGGTGTGCAGCACACCACTACATTTGGTGACCCCGATGGCCCAAACGATATATGGGCCAGAGGTGACCGACGTCGCATCTGTTCATGCAGTTTCGTTAAAACTGCCAAGCTTCTGGATGCTGCGAACTCACCAATGGTTCAAACAAGCAGAAGCCCAATTCCACATTCGGCAGATAACCTCGGATTCCACTCGTTACTACTGTGTGGTGAGCTCCCTCGACCAGGAGACAGCCGCACAAGTGTATACAGTCGCCCCCGAAGGACGGCAAATACACAGCATTCAAAACCCTGCTCATAAGGACTTTCGGACTCTCACGGCGCGAACGAGCACGCCACTTAATGCACCTAGATGGTTTGGGAGACAGGCCGCCATCGGCATTAATGAATGAAATACTGGCCCTGGCTGAAGGACACAAACCCTGCTTCATGTTTGAGCAGACGTTCCTAGAGCAACTGCCCGAGGACAGACGTCCGACGCAGATTTCAGCGACCCCCGGAAGGTGGCGGCCCAGGCAGATGTGCTGTGGAATGCCAAGAAGGAGAGAGGGGCGTCTGTCGCACAGATCACCAAGCCACGTGCCCAATGGCAGACCAGACCAGGCCCGGCAGCAGAGCCTACAAAACCCCACGATGGGAGTGAGGAGCCCAACGAACAATGGTGCTTCTACCACCAGCGGTGGGGCACAGAGGCCCGCCACTGAAGACTGCCCTGCAAATTCCCGGGAAACGCCAGGGCCAGCTACCGCTGATGGCCACGGCCGCTGGCCGTCAGGACAGCCTCCTGTATGTCTGGGACAAGCAGTCCGGACGCTGATTTTTTTGGTCGACACTGGAGCGGAGATCAGCGTTTTACCTCCAACGAGTTATGACACCCGCAACAGAGAACCGGGACCCACACTGAGGGCCACAAATGGCAGCACAATATGGACCTACGGCACCCGCACGGTGCAGCTGCAGTTCAGCTCCAGCCGGTTCATGTGGGACTTCACACTGGCCGCCGTGGCCCAACCACTCCTGGGGGCGGATTTTCTGCGAGCTCACAGCCTGCTGGTCGACTTGCAAGGGAAGCGACTAGTCCACGCCAAGACTTTTCAAACGTTCTCCCTGGGTGAAGCCAAGTTGCCAGCCCCACACCTGGACTCCATCACGCTGTCCGATGACGAATTCACCAGGGTCCTGACAGATTTCCCATCAGTTCTGACACCACAGTTCACGGCAGCCATGCCGAGTTACGGAGTACAGCACCACATCCCGACCCAGGGACCACCCTTCCACGCCCGTGCTCGAAGGCTTCCCCTGGACAAGCTCCGACTGGCGAAGGAGGAGTTCAAGAAGATGGAGGAATTGGGGATCATACGACTGTCCGACAGCCCATGGGCCTCTCCCCAGCACATGGTGCCCAAGGCAACAGGGGTGGGGGGGGGGGGCTGGAGACCATGTGATGACTACCACAGACTGAACGAGGCTACAAAGCCAGACCGCTACCATGTGCCGCACATTCAAGACTTTGCAGCAAACCTACACGGCACAAGGATCTTTTCCAAGGTAGACCTCGTCCGGGGATACTATCAAATCCTGGTACATCCAGACGACATCCCCAAAACAGCACTCACCCCCCCTTTGGCCTTTTCGAATTCCTCCAAATGCCATTCAGCCTAAAGGATGCCGCACAGACATTCCAGCAGCTAATGGACGCGGTGGGACACGACCTGGACTTTGCATTCATCTATTTGGACGACATCCTCATAGCCAGCAGTAGTCGGCAGAAGCATCTGTCTCACCTCCGCCAGCTCTACTCCCGCCTGAGTGAATTCGGCCTTACAATCAACCCGGCCAAATGCCAGTTCGGACTCGACACCATCAACTTCCTGGGTCACAGGATTACTAAAGACAGGGCAACCCTTATGCCCGTCAAGGTAGATGCGGTCCGCAACTTCCCCTGACCCAACACAATCAAAGGCCTGCAGGAATTCGTGGGTATGGTGAATTTCTACCACCGTTTCCTCCCCTCAGCAGCCCGAATCATGCACCCCCTGTTCACTCTAATGTTGGGTAAGGGCAAGGACATTACCTGGGACGAAGAGGCCGCAACTGCTTTCGTTAAAACCAAAGAAGCCTTGGCAAATGCCGCGATGCTACTGCACCCCAGAACGGACGTTCCTACTGCCCTCACGGTGGATGCATCCAACACAGCAGTCGGTGGAGTGCTGGAACAACTCATTGAGGGTCGCTGGCAACCCCTGGCGTTCTTCAGCAAACACCTACGACCACCCGAACTCAAATACAGTGCTCTCGACCGGGAGCTATTGGCACTATACCTGGCAATCCGGCATTTCAGGTACTTCTTAGAAGGTAGGCCCTTCACTGCATTCACAGACCACAAACCGCTTACCTTTGCGTTCACTAAGGTGTCCAATCCCTGGTCATCCTGCCAGCAGCGACATATGTCCTACATCTCCGAATACACGACGGACATCCAGCATGTCTCAGGAAGGGACAACGTCGTGGCGGACGCACTATCCAGACCTACCATACAGGCCCCGTCCCAGGGGGTGGACTATGCAGCGCTGGCAGAGGCACAGCAGGCAGACACTGAGATCCCCAGTTACAGGACTGCGGTCTCCGGTTTGCAGCTCCAAGACCTCCCCGTAGGCCCAGGTGAGAGGACCTGACTGTGTGACGGAGCTACCGGCCAACCCCGCCCCATCGTCCCGGCTGCCTGGCAGCGGCGAGTTTTCGACTCCATTCACAACTTAGCACACCCCTCCATCAGGACAACCGTCCGGCTGGTTTCCAACAAGTTCGTTTGGCATGGACTTCGTAAACAGGTCAGTGAATGGGCCAAAACGTACATGCAGTGCCAAATGGCCAAGGTGCAGCGGCACACCAAGGCTCCGCCACAGCAGTTCGAACCCACCCGCCGGAGGTTCGACCACATTCATCTGGATATCGTAGGGCCCCTGCCAGTGTCCTCCTAACTATCGTAGACCGGTTCACCAGATGGCCAGAGGCGGTCCCGCTCACCGACACCACCTCCGAATCCTGCGCCCGAGCACTGATCGCAACCTGGGTAGCATGCTTTGGGGTACCAGCCCACATTACCTCCGACAGGGGCGCCCAGTTCACCTCCAGCCTGTGGTCGGCTATGGCCAGCCTTTTAGGAACACAGCTACACCACACAACTGCCTACCACCCACAGTCAAACGGACTAGTGGAGCGTTTCCACCATCACCTGAAGTCGGCTCTCATAGCCTGCCTGGAAGGGCCTAACTGGGTGGACGAACTTCCCTGGGTCCTGCTCGGAGTCTGCACGGCGCCCAAGGAGGATCTGCACACCTCGTCGGCCGAGTTGGTGTATGGCGCACACCTGGTAGTCCCAGGAGAGTTCATACCGACCCCAAGGGGACAAGAGAAGGAACCCGCAGCAGTCCTGGACAGACTACGGGAGAGGCTTGGTAACCTGGCCCCCATACCCACTTCACAGCATGGACAGAGCCCGACCTGCATAACCAAAGACCTGCAGAACTGTAAATTTCTTTTTGTACGACGGGCCGGACACCGGGCACCACTACAGCGGCCCTCCGAGGGGCCGTTTAAGGTGATCAGGAACAACGGGTCCACGTTCATGCTGGACATTGGAGTGAGAGAGGAGGTCTTCACAGTGGACAGACTCAAACCGGCCCATGTGGACTTGGTGCAGCCGGTCTGGGCTCAGGCACCGCGGCGCAGGGGCAGACCTCCCAAACAGAGGCTGATCCAGACTGTGGACATTGGGGGATGTATCGCCGGTTCTGGGGGGGGCGGGGGAGGGTTATGTGGTGACCCACTTTCCAGCGGACTCGAACTGGCTCACAAGGCGGTGCGCGCCAGCAGAGAGGCTGGCCCCAAAAAGGGCGCTAGGCCATCTTCACCAACAGGGGGAAGAACCCGCGTGTGGAAAGGGTCTGCGAATATGCATTCCCCACAGCAGTCCCGCCCAGGGAGGGCGGGAACGGCAAGGCTTTAAAGCAGGCCGCGAAATTTGAATAAACCTCTTTTTTCACAACTACAACTCACCGACTACGTGTTGTTATTCTAGCGCTGTGTGTAGCACACCGCTACAACAGGACATTTATAATTAAATTTGTTATGGTCCAGATGGAAATATAAAGGGAAATTTTATTTGGCAAATCTGTTTGGGGCTTTTGAAATTGTTACTAACCAAGCAGATAAGGATTCACCAGTTGATGTGTTGCACTTAAGTACAGAAAGTATTCAATAACATTCGACTTAAAAGGATTTAAACAAACCAAGAGCACAAAATATTGAGGGTCATATATGTTTGTGGAATGAGGATTGGTTAAAGAACAGAAAACTGACTGTAGGGATAAACAGTGCATTTTCATGATGGAAACCTGTGATGAGCGGGGTGTAGCAAGGTTCAATAAGCAAGCTGCTTATTATTTGTTTTAATATTTCAAATGAGAAAAAAAAAAACAACCATAGTCTATCCAGGAAGCATCAGAGGGCTATAGGTAGGTTAATGAATGAATGGGGACCAAACAGATGGAACATACTCCGACAAGAAATCATTCACTTAGGTAGGAAAAGTAGTCAGGTGGTTATTTTACAGAGAGAGATGGTGCACAAATACTGAAAAATAAAGTGAAGGTAAGCCAAGCAATTAAGAAGCTGAATGGCCTTTACTGCAGTAAGATTTGAATACCAGAGTAAGTAAATCTCACTGCAATTATATCAGGCCCTGGCAAAATGCACCTGGAATGATGTGCACACGTTTAGTCCGAGGAAGGAACAGGTACAGCAAAAGTTCACCAGACTGTGAGATTTGTCCTCTGAGAAGAGAGAACGCATGTTGAATCCATTCTCAATAGAAGTTTGACAATCTCTCCGAAATGCAAGTTACAGTAGTTGAAAAGGTTGATGCAGGGAAGATATTTCCCCTGGCTAGGGTGTCTTAAAATAGCAGGAAAGATGAAAAGAATTTTGTTCATCCAGATGATGGCGAATATTTGGATTTCTCCATTCAAGACTGCTGTAAGAGGCTCCAATGCTGAGAATGACAGGTTTTTGAACATAAAGGAATTCAGTTGAATTCAATTGATTAAGTAGAGGTAAAAATTCAGATGCATGGTCGGGGATTTAAATCTGTCAGATCTTGGAGGGGCATACATGTGCATTCCTCCTGTTACAGAGTGGAAGCAATTTTTCTGTCTACAATCTCATGACCACAGAGAAATTTATAAAATTAAGGTTACAGTGATTTTTTTTCTCAAGATGGTGGATTGTAACACTTAAGGCCATAGGCTTAAGTGAAAGAGAGAATACTTCATGGGGTCTGAGGGGCATAGGGAGTGGTGGCATATGGAATGAATTTCCAAGGAAAGTGGTAGAGCAGTAGGAAATCACAATGTTTATAGAGTGTTTGGAGAAGTTCATGGATAGTAAAGGTTTAGAGGATGTATGTCAACAGCAGGCAAATGAGATTAATTTATATTGTCAGTTTGGTTGGCATGGCTGTTGAGCTGAAAGACCTGTTTCTGTGCTCTGTGGGTTTCCTCCGGGTACTCTGATTTCCTAACACATTCTAAAACGTATAGTTTAGTAGGTTAATTGGTCCCATGAGTGGAACTGAATGGCACAGACTCACTGTGCCAGATGGACCCGTTACTGTGCTGTGTCTTTAAATAAATAACTAACTCTCTGAGTCATGTATCTACGGAGTCAAGGCAGAAAATGATATTTTACACACGCTACTTTGCATTCTCTGCTGCTGCAAAATATTTCCTTACAGGTTTCTTTCTTCCACTTTTTACACCTGGTTGACAATTTAAAGGTAGCAAGGTCACTTGTAGATTGAGTCTGAGACACCGATAGCTTGAGGGGTTCACACTCAGACAAGATGGGGCATGTTCTCAGTGAGCTATGGGGTACATAGTCTACCAGTTGTGCATTCATATTCATGAAACTTCCTTCAAAAATGGTCTTTATATCATGAAGACAAAGGCACTGGCGAGGCTGTATTTGGAATACTGTGTTCAATTTGGTCATCTTGCAAAAGGAAAGATGCCAAATGTCTGCAGAAGAGATTTACAAAGATGTTGCTAGGACTTGAGGGACTGAGTTAAGGATGGAGGTTGAACAGTTTGGAATGTTTTATCGTTGGAACATAGGATTATGAGGGGCACGGATTGGATGAATGTTAATGGTCTTTTTTCCAAGTTTGGGAAATCAAGAGCTAGAGAGCGTAGATTTAGGATGAGAGGAGAGAGATTTAAAAGGAATCTGAGAGGTAACGTTTTTACCCACTGGGGTGGGGGTGTCAGTTTATGGAATGATCTGACAGAGGAAATGGCGGAAACAGGTACATTGACAGCATTGAAAGGCATTTGGACAGGGACATGTTTGAGTAAGGCTTAGAGGAACATGGGCCAACCACAGGCAAATGGAACAAGCTTAGAAAGGACTCCTGGTAGGCATGAACCTGTTGGGCTGAAGGGCCTGTTTCTGTGCTGTATACCTCGATGACTCGAAGCCACCAGAATCCATTTTGGTTAACTTTCTTAATTATACTTGTACAAAGTTACAGATTTGACAATTTGAAGCATTGCTTCAGAAATCCTGATTGTTAATACTTACAGGCTCTCCTGGCTCTCCAGGGGCTCCTTTTTCTCCTTTCTCTCCATTCAAGCCCTAGGAGAAAAAACCAGAAAGGAACAGAAATAGCTGTCGGTCATTGCCGTCCAAGATCACAATGATATAGATTATTTTCTTGAGAGATTCTCTCTTGTTAATATAAAAATCTTTCGATATTGATTTCATGCTGAGAAATACGAAAGATGTCTCTTTGCTTTAAGAATTATCTACTATCATAACCTTGCCGCTCATTCTCCTCAGCAGAATTTATTTTCGTTTAATCATCCTTCACAGAATGTGGATGTCACCAAAAATCAAGAATTTGCTGAGCACGTTCTAATAAATAAACTATAAACTTCATGAATTGTTGAATTCTATGCTATGACATTCTTCACAAAATTCTGCTAGGTGGAAGTTTTAGTTCTTTTCAATTATGACAATATATTTCCTTGAGGAAATTTAGAAGTAGTGTGACGTTCCTATGTATCTGCTCCCTAATAATCTCACGAACAAAATTAGGAAGGTATTTATATTGAGTTAATTGTTGCGAATGTATACACATACTGTAAAGTGGCTTTAGAAATTCAGATTCATTAAAGCTAAAGGAATTGGGGTTCCAAACTCAGTACAAGTAATTGAGATCGAAATTGTGCACTGTAAAAGTCAAATGTGAGGGCTTCATTTGTGTAATTATTTTACACTATGTCTTGGTGAATAATTCTATGTGGTATCGCCATCTGAAGATATTAAAGAAAACTGATATTTATTCCAAGCTTACCGGTATCCCAGGTACAGGAAAGCCATCAATTGCCTGGAAAGAAAAGAGGATAGACACTAAACTTAGCCTGAAATGTCAAATACTTGCTTGAAACTGCTTCAGTCTGCTGCACTAATTTTAGTCTGTGGGTGGCTATTGACATATTTACTTTGGGATTTTTGTTCTTCATTTGCGTCACTGGAGTGCAATACCCTGCCAAGGTACAACCCAATGGAGTGTATGAGTCAATGGTTGCCACATATACAGTATTGTGCAAAAGTCTTAGGCACGTACATACGAGGGGTGATTGTTAAGTTGGTAGCCTTAGATAGAAGGAGTCAATTTTGGAAAACCTAGCACATTTAGTCCCTCTTACATTAAGACACTTAGTCCAGCGGTCGTGGAGCATACGGATCCCTTCTTTGTAGAATTGGACCTCCAGAAAGTGGTCCACAGCAGGGGTGATTGATAAGTTTGTGGCCTATGATAGAAGGACATGAGGTATTAACTTCAAACTTTCTGCATAACCACTCAAAGAGTTGAACTGCACGTGTATGTAACGAGAGCTATATAACTCATCTCCTTCTATCTTAGGCCACAAACTTATCAATCACCACTCGTATAGCTAGGATGCCTAAGACTTTTGCACAGTACTATATTTGTCAACATAAAGCAGAGAGCAAGTTTGTAAATCCAGTGGAAGCAAAGGCTGATGTCCTTTGATTCTAAACAATTGGTTTATTAGTCATTAAAGAATGTCTGTCTGGTGCTTCTATAAGTTTATCATCACTCACGTGTCATGAAATTTGCTTTTTCTTGTGACAACAATACAGTTTAATACATAAAATTACTAAAATACTGTGCAAAAGTCTTAGGCACCCTAGCTATAGATATGTGCAGAGTACTATGTGTCAACAAATTATGGACTGGATCTTACTCACCGTCCCTGGTAAGCCTGGAGAACCAGGGGGTCCAATAGATCCCTAGGGCAGGAGATGAAGAAATCACATGTAAATATGGACCAATATTTTATTGAAAATACATTACTATTTTAATAAAATATTTCCCACCTTTTCACCCTTCTCTGCTTTTGGACCAATTGCACCTCGATCTCCTTGTTCTCCCTGTGTAAACAAAACATGATATTTAAATAGTCCAAAAAATACAAATTAAAGACTACAACTTCTCCAGCGCCATCAATATATTGTTTCATCTGAAAAAACACGATTCTTGCAGAACAGACTTTTTTTTCACAGCACCACAGGGTGGTAAAAAAGGCTTTTAGCACACTGGTCTTCATTAGTCAGGGCACAAACATAGAAATAGGCACAGATCTCAGCGAAGATTAAAATGAACAAAAATAGGCAAGAAATTTTCACTGTATGGGACGATATATGTGGTGAGAGAAATAACTTTAATGTTGACCTTTCATCTTCAACCTGGAATCTTAACTCTTTTTCTTGTCACACATGCTCTTGACCATTGGAGTAGTTCTTGCATTTTCTGTCACTATTTCATATTCCCAGAACCTATAATGTTTGGATTTCTGATAGAAGGACTTAAAATCTTCTGGTTTTCTTCTTTCATCATAAATGTTGTCTGGACTATTGAGTATCCTTAGCATTTAACTTCAGATTCTCAGTATCCACAGTAAAGTTATTCTCATTCATGAATACACTCAATGACTGAACTTCCAATGTCTAAAGAATTCAAGAGTAAGGGTGATTTCTTTTTCTCAGTTCAGTCTAATACGACTGATACCTTTTCCAGAAAGTCTCAGTTGATGGCAACAATGATCAGCTGAAGTCTCAGTCAAGTTTATTGTCATATGCACAAGTACTGTGAACATTGAAGAATCTTACAGGCCCAAGTCCATTTGCAGAAGGAAGTGATATGTCCACCACTCATGTATCATACAAGCGTTCTTACACAGGGAGGATGGAAGGCTAGTTAAGAAAGCTTTGAAGTCCAGAGATATGAATGAGGATTCACGATCGGAAAACATGAGGTTGTAACATATGTAACATTATCGAGAGGGAAGTTAGCCATCTGTGAATCACAAGATCTAAAGTCTTTGGTGAGCAGAGGGGTCTGTGGATTATAATTTCACTTTTCTCACTGACT
The DNA here is from genome assembly GCF_030028105.1 of Mobula birostris. Lineage (NCBI taxonomy): Eukaryota > Metazoa > Chordata > Chondrichthyes > Myliobatiformes > Myliobatidae > Mobula > Mobula birostris. Next base: position 100,584,071 of record NC_092370.1, on the reverse strand, counting down.
AGCTATATCTGGACTTAACCCAAACCCATGTAATTATAACTCAACATAACAGGCTGTCTAACCTTAAAGACGTTACACAAAGTCACTAACCTTTTCCCCTTTTAATCCCATTGAGCCTGGCAGTCCATGTGATCCTGGAAGGCCTGGTTCTCCCTGAAAAGTCATTAAATACGATGCGTGAGAAACATTAGTAATGGCATTGATTAAATCAATTCCATACTCATACCTTTGTAAGCTGGAAGTTAAACGGGACTGCATTGTGTCAAAATCATTGAACACTGTCTCTCAGAAATTGTTCATTAGTTGGATATTTTGTCTCAGGATAACAAGCTTATCCACTCCTTTATTTATCCAACAGAAAGTGAAAGTGACATTTCTGCACTCCCTATGGATGCCGCCATGTTATTTAACACGTCAAAGTTTTTACTATACCTTTGTATTAGGAACAAAAAAAAACGACTGGATACAGGTTAATGCAAGGTTTCACTCTGTGCATTTCAGTTTAGATGACTATATTTTATTGATGTGCAGCTTGATAAACCATCAAATACAGATGGAAGCACAATCTGCTGGAGGAATTCAGTGGGTTGAGCAGTATCTGTAGTCAGGGGAAGGAATTGTTGGCATTTTGGGTTGAAACCCTGTATCCATTGAATTCCTCCAGCGGATGTGTGTTGCTTCAGATTGCAGCATCTGCAATGACTTGTGTCTCCAATGACAGATGGGAGAGGCAGCAAAAACAATGGCTTTTAAAGCAGCAAAAAGTGAATTTATACACACACACACACACAGATAATTGTGTCCAGGGTTCTCCAAGTCAAATGTCCCCAGGTTAATGCAAAAGATACTATTAGCTGGATGAGGTTGGCCAGCTAGGATTGTTTACTCTAGAGTTTAGTAAGCTAAGGGGTAGAAGCAATTTATAATTATAGAAGGTAGGGGAAATATTCAGAGTCTTTATCCTAGAGTGTCAACTATTAAAGGCTATACTTTAAGGTGAGAGGAAGAAGTTTAAAGGGGAATTATGAGGCAAGATTTTTTTTTACAGAATGGGATAGGTGTCTGGAACATGCTACCAGGGTATTTAAACAGACACATGAACAGAAAGAGGATGGAGGGATAAGGACCATCTGCAGCCAGATGGGATTAATTAAAATTGGCATGGTCAGCACAAACATCCTGGACCAAAGGGCTTGTCCCTGTACCATACCTTTCTATTTTCCTTTAACAGATATTTGGATGTGTTGAATTGATAGGGTGTTGTGTGGGAAAGGGGAAGTACAGTAACAGCACTGGGGAGATTTACTCAGTCAAAATTATATGCAATTCCTTCATAGGTTGCTTAAATGTTATTATAACCAATTAATTTTTATGATAACACAAACACATTATTCCCTCAGGGTATGAGATGTCCTGGTGAGATTGTTCACACACCACTATGGACACACAGTTGTGCACAGCCACTGACCCAAAGCAGCCTGTTCTCTTGGAGATCATTAGTCATGAGAATTGTCCCTATGTGACGCAGGACAGAGAGTAAACAAAGAGCTTTGATATTGGTTTATTATTGTCACATCTATCAAGATTGTCTTGCATACTGTTCAGAAAAATCAAATCATTACACAATGCATTAAAGCAGAAAAGGGTAAAGCAATAACAATATGGAATAAATCAGAGTCAGAATCAGATTTAATAACACCGGCATATTTCGTGAAATTTGTTAACTTTGCAGCAGCGGTACAATGCAATAATAACAATAGAGAAAAATCTGAATTAAAGTATACAGTATATACAGTGGCATGCAAAACTTTGGGCACCCCGGTCAAATTTTTTGTTACTGTGAATAGCTAAGCGAGTAAAAGATGAACTGATTTCCAAAAGGCATAAAGTTAAACATGACACATTTCTTTAATATTTTAAGCAAGAAAACTTTTTTTTATTTCCATCTTTTACAGTTTCAAAATAACAAAAAAGGAAAAGGGCCTGAAGCAAAAGTTTGGGCACCCTGCGTGGTCAGTACTTAGTAACACCCCCTTTAGCAAGTATCACAGCTTGTAAACACTTTCTGTAGCCAGCTAACAGTCTTTCAATTCTTGTTTGGGGGATTTTCGCCCATTCTTCCTTGCAAAAGGCTTCTAATTCTGTGAGATTCTTGGGCCGTCTTGCATGCACAGCTCTTTTGAGGTCTATCCACAGATTCTTGATGATATTTAGGTCAGGGACTGTGAGGACCATGGCAAAACCTTCAGCTTGTGCCTCTTGAAGTAGTCCATTGTGGATTTTGAGGTGTGTTTAGGATCATTATCCTGTTGTAGAAGCCATCCTCTTTTCATCTTTGGCTTTTTTACAGATGGTGTGATGTCTGCTTCCAGAATTTGCTGGTATTTAATTGAATTCATTCTTCCCTCTACCAGTAAATGTTCCCCATGCCACTGGCTGCAACACAAGCCCAAAGCATGATCCATCCACCCCAGTGCTTACCAGTTGGAGAGGGGTTCTTTTCATGAAATTCTGCACCCTTTTATCTCCAAGCATACCTTTGCTCATTGCGGCCAAAAAGTTCGATTTTAAGCAACACACATCAAAGTTGCTGGTGAACGCAGCAGGCCAGGCAGCATCTCTAGGAAGAGGTACAGTCGATGTTTCAGGCCGAGACCCTTCGTCAGGACTAACTGAAGAAAGAGCTAGTAAGAGATTTAAAATTGGGAGGGGGAGGGGGAGATCAAAAATGATAGGAGAAGAGAGGAGGGGGAGGGATGGAGCCAAGAGCTGGACAGGTGATTGGCAAAAGGGGTATGAGAGGATTATGGGACAGGAGGCCCAGGGAGGAGGAAAAGGGGGAGGGGGAGTCCAGAGGATGGGCAAGGGGTATAGTCAGAGGGACAGAGGGAGAAAAAGGAGAGTGAGAGAAAGGATGTGTGTATATAAATAACGGATGGGGTACGAGGGGGAGGTGGGGCATTAGCGGAAGTTTGAGAAGTCAATGTTCACACCATCAGGTTAGAGGCTACCCAGACGGAATATAAGGTGTTGTTCCTCCAACCTGAGTGTGGTTTCATCTTTACAGTAGAGGAGGCCATGGATAGACATGTCCGAATGGGAATGGGATGTGGAATTAAAATGTGTGGCCACTGGGAGATCCTGCTTTCCCTGGCGGACAGAGCGTAGGTGTTCAGCAAAACGATCTCCCAGTCTGCGTCGGGTATCGCCAATATATAGAAGGCCACATCAGGAGCACTGGACGCAGTATGTCACCCCAGTTGACTCACAGGTGAAATGTCGCCTCACCTGGAAGGACTGTCTGGGGCCCTGAATGGTGGTAAGGGAGGAAGTGTAAGGGCATGTGTAGCACTTGTTCCGCTTACAAGGATAAGTGTCAGGAGGGAGATCAGTGGGGAGGGATGGGGGGGACGAACAGGAATAGGGAGCGATCCCTGTAGAAAGCAGAGCGGGGGGAGGGAAAGATGTGCTTAGTGGTGAGATCCCATTGGAGGTGGCGGAAGTTACGGAGAATAATATGTTGGACCCGGAGGCTGGTGGAGTGATAGGTGAGGACCAGGGGAACCCTATTCCTAGTGGGGTGGCGGGAGGATGGAGTGAGAGCAGATGCGTGTGAAATGGGGGAGATGCGTTCGAGAGCAGAGTTGATGGTGGAGGAAGGGAAGCCCCTTTCTTTAAAAAAGGAGGACATCTCCCTCGTCCTGGAATGAAAAGCCTCATCTAAGCTCTGTTTTAACTTCAGTCCGCAGGAATTGTTTCCAAAATGCATCAGGCTTGTTTAGATGTTCCTTTCAACCTTTTGAATAGAACCTGCTGGCCGCAATGACATATATTAAATAAGCAGTGCAAGTAAAAGAAATAAAAAAGTAGTGAGGTGGTATTAATAAAAGTGTAAGGTGTAATAAAATGTAAAAGGTACAGTACAGGTAAGCAATAACATGCAAGATTGTAATGAGGTAGATTTTGGGGCTACAGGTCCTTCTTAGCATACAAGGGGTTATTGAAGAATCTGATAACATTAGGATAGATGCTGGTCTTGAACCTGTGGTATATGCTTTCAGGCTTTTATATTTTCTGCCTGACAGGGGTGGGGGTGGGGAGAGGGAAGAAGAGAGAACGCCCAGGGTGGGTGGGGTCTTTGATTATGCTGACTGTAAGAAGTATAGACAATATCCAGATAGGCAAGACTAATTTCTGTGAGTGTTGAGCTGTGTCTACAACTCTGTTTCATTTACTTTGGAAGGTGGGCAGCAGAGGGGATTTGACAGGAAAATGCAAATCTCTTTGAAGTGGGATTACCAAAAAAAAATGTGTTTGGGACCTTGTGCCTTGGACCTTGTAAAGTAAAGATGTCAAATCTCTGGCTGACACATGCCCATGGGAATTGATCAGTCTGTCATTGGGAATTGATTAAGGAGACACCATAATCCGCTGGGATTCTGGAGAAACAACAACCTGTCAGCAATTTGAAATTTTTGGAATCCAAAATGAAGAATGAATTTATTGAGTAAGAAGAATGTGAACTAACCCTTTCAGGAAAGCACATGTTTCAAAAGTCCTCCCTTACCTTTTGTCCAGTAAGGCCTGGACTTCCCGCTTCTCCCTATTAAAGATAAGTAAAACCTAAGTCAACAACTCTACTGCCACAGTGATAATTATCTGCCTCATTATTTACAATAACTAATAACTCTCAATAACTCATCTTCCCCCTTACCTTTTCACCAGGCCTCCCTGGTAAACCATCTTGGCCTGGCTCTCCCTCTTGCCCCTGAGGTATTGAAAAGGGAAATCAAAATGAATATTTCAGCATTGTTTGGAATGAATGCCCCAATTTGATTGGCCAATTTAATTTGTCAAAGAAATTTGCTCATTTATATTTCATTTCCAGAAGGGACTAAATCAGTAATTACTTGCCTTAACTCCTGGAGGCCCAGGTAAACCACTTTTCCCATCTATTCCAGGTGGACCCTGAAAATATATCAGTTAGAAATGCATCAAAACATGACTAATATGGGATTATATAAACAAAATGGATACAGCAAGCACAGCCAAATAACTTGCAAAAGTTGTTATTCCATTTACATTATCTTCAGTTAACAAGATTGTCCTTATTAATCTCAGGGTAACAGCATTTAAAATATTTTCTTTGAAGCAAGCTAATAGTTTTGTTTAGAAGGTGCCAATATAACAATGCTTTAGATTTGCCAATTCCATATTCTGAGCTGCTTGGAACTGCAGTGTAAAAGTATACATTTCCAATGGCAGAGGTGCAATGGAATCAAAATAAGATTTTCCTTTACTTCTGGATCCCCTGATGAGTTTTCTTTTTCAAGGGTTTTGTGTTTTCTGTCAGTGAGTAGAGCCAGGCCTGTTGTCTAATCGCTTATGGCTGACGCATTTTTGAAAGCAACTCTTAACAAACATTACACTTTCTAGGGCTGAAGGCCTAATTTAGCCATTCACCATTGTGTAAACCAAGCACAAAGTTTCCAACAAATTCACATGGACAAATATCATTATTCTACTTTACCCACCCTTGCCTCTTCATAAATAATTGAAGATGAAATAAGTATTTGACGAGAGAGTAAACTGCTGCAATGCAGTGGATCAAAAGAGGAGAAGTGGAAGGAAACTAACAGATCTATTATAGGTTTCCACAAATAAAACAAAATGAGGTGTTTTATGACAAATGAAACCTACAGCAACATTTTATTGAACTCCGAAACCTACACAACAAAAGTGTACTAAAAACCTTTTATATGGTAATGTCATCACATCACACCAGCCTCTTAAAGCAAAACTCCAACTCAATGTTGGTGGTTGTGAATTATGTACATTTCTCCCAATTACTTTACCCTACACTATTTCTGGGTGACATAGATATGATGGGGCTTCTTCTGCGCTGGAATCTTCCATCGTCCTATGAGATCAAGCTCTGCAAATTAGAATAAGCAGCAATGTGCACAGAAATTTTAAGTTTTCATTAGGCACCTTAAGCATAAACTAATTCACTTGCACACGCATTCGTAAATGCTTAATGATTTTTGCTATGTGTATGTGTGCCTGCATGCCAGCAGTCTCTTTGCTGACCCTCTGTGCACAAGACACCAGCAATGATTGTGTTAATACAACAGAATGAAATGTCTCTGGTATTTTATTGGAATTAACTCACAAAAATAATCAGCTTAATATCTTGGCTAATTATATCATTGAAGTCATTTCCTCTATGCAAATCAATAATGTGTTATTAACATGACACAGCAAGGTTTTACACCCTTCCTCCTCTCTTCTTTGTGCTTGCAGATTGCTTACCGGTTTTCCCTTTGATCCTGGTTTTCCTGGAAATCCAATTTCACCTGGTAGCCCCTAACACATTGAGATAGTTAATTATATAGCTTCAAATTCATGACATCATCAAATGAATAAACAGCGTCAGTACATCTGTGGCTGAACTTCACCAAAAGGGAGGTGGAGCTCCTGACACAAGATGTACCTCCTAACGTTTTCTACATTAACCAATGAATGTGAAAATTCATGCCTTTGAGAAAATCCATGTATTTCCTTCCTTTTCCCAGTATAGTAACTTAAAACTATACCTTATTTGTTCAAATCTATACAGCATAAATATTAGCTGTGAAAAACTAAGGCTGAAAGTAGCCCCAGGCATGTACAGAATTAAGCAATAAAACAGTGAAGTTAATGAAAATAAAGATATAAAATGTTCTGTTACTTCTCCATTATCCTTTTAAAAATTGCACAAAACATGCCTCTTCACTTCAAGAGTTAGCTTGCACGTACGGTGAAGGTTTTGTGCAATAAAAGAGGAAGCCCCATTCTCAGAGATCCAATTTAGAAAATAACTTGCTGGCAAAACTAATTGTGGGACCAATGAAGTATTTTGCATAGTAAAATTCACCAGAGAAAGATGATCTATGGCTAAACATGCAGAAGATGTTGGGTGAGTTATACTACTCCACAATTAATTTTGCAAAAATGTTATCTTCTTGCCCAATTGAAATGCTCTGAATAGTATGAGGTAGTCATATCTGTGCAAACCAAACTCATTAATGTAAATGAAGAAACTCTTTAACAATTGGCATTTAAAAAAAAAATTAAACTTCTTTATTTGGTGTTTATCTATTCATAATTCTCATGCCAAAACTTCTAAAAATATTAGACTATTTCATAAAGTTGTTTCAAAAATGTGAATTTGAAATGCCAATTTCCAATTTTGTTTATGCACAGTGTCCAATAGCCTATGTCACAGAAGCCTGCTCTCTGTCCATCTTGTGTGTTTACAAGTGTTTTTCTCCCATCTATGCTCTATGATGGAGAAGAATTCCCTTGGCACACAATACTCTAATATTCAAATGTAAAATGGAAATATGCAAGAGACTGGGAAAAGGAGAAAATCACACTGTTCTCATGATAGAATTTAACATGGCTTGATAACAAATCTTAAAGATTTCTTCCTGGATTTAGTGATCAAAGTTTTGAAAACACCAGAGGTAAAGTTAGGTTAACAGTCTTGATTGTGCTTTGTACAATTGGTTTTCCTCAAGGAAATCAGCGGTCACCTAAGGGCAACTTCAACTTCTTCATTCACACTTTCACTGTGTGATGTACAGTAATTTTGTTTTGAGTATCAGGTTGGAAAGGCATGTTCTGGTGATGTACTGATCTCAGTCATTCGCATGTGAACACATATTCCTGCAACCACAATCCCATCCTCCATGGATGCCAAATGTTTGGGAGTATACTGTATAGAGTTTCAATTTTTAAGAAAAGAGATGATTTTGCTTTTATTTTTTAAAACGTTGCTTTACTTATTCTTTCTGCCCTTTTATAGGTCTCATTTGAGCAAACCTTTCTCTCATTATTTCAGTTCCAAATTTTGGCTTTTAATAACTATTTCCAATTTGCACACTTCTGTTCCAATTCCTGTATAGTTCATTTCACAATTCTTTGACTGGATGGATTGAAAAGATAGTTGGTTTACCCTACTTGTTTTAGTTTCAGATGCCTAGATTCTCCTCTCTGTCACATTACTGGTTTACTCATATTTTAATTTACACCCCAAGACATAGGAGCAGAATTAGGCCATTCCATCACGGTTGATTTATTACCCCTCTCAACCCTATTCTCCTGCCTTCCCCACATAACCTTTGAAATCCTGATTAATGAAGAAACTATCAACCTCTGCTTTAAATATACTCAATGGCTTGGCCTCCACAGCTGTCTGTGTCAATAAATTCCACAGGCTCAGCACTCACTGGTGAAAGAAATTCCACCTCTCTGTTCTAAACGGACATCCCTCTATTCTGAGGCTGTGTCCTACAGTCCTAGACTCCCCCACTACCTTTCCACATCCACTCTATCTTGGCCTTTCAATATGTTTCAAAGAAAACCTCCTTTATTCTTCTAAATCCAGTGAGTACAGGCCCAAAGCCACCAAACATGCCTCATTCATTAACCCTTTCGTTTCTGGAATCATTCTTATGAACCTCCTCTAGATCTTCTCTAGTTCAAGATATTCTTTCTTAGATAAGGGGCCCAAAACTGCTCATAATATTCAGTGCAGTCTGACCCATGCCTAATAAAGCCTCAACATTAAATCCTTAGTTTTATATTCTAGTCCTCTTGAAATTAATGCTAACATTGCATTTTCATTTGCTAGTATATTTCCTGTAATACCATGGGCCTCGTGTGCGGCCGCTTGCCAAAGACTTTATGAAAATTAAAGTAAGCAACCTCCACAGACTTTCTTTTGTCTATCATGTCTTTTATTTCCTCAAATAATTCCAACAGACTAGCCTTAAGGAAACTATGCTGGCTTTGGCCTATTTTATCATGTACCTTCTAGTATTCCGAAATGGATTCCAATATCTTCCCAATCACTGAAGTCAGGCTAAGTGGCCTATAATTTCCTTTCTTCGGCTTCCCTCAACTGATTCTTGAAAGATCAAAACACCTCCACAATCTCTTCAGCTACCTTGTTCAGAACCCTGGGGAGTATTCTAGTCCAGGTGATTTATCTATGTTCAGGTCTTTCAGCTTTACAAGGACCTTCTCCCTAGTAATAGCAACAGCCCTTACTTCTGTCCCTGGACACTCTTGAATTTCTGGCATACTACTTGTGTCTCCCACAGTGAAAACTGGCACAAAATACTTCTTAAATCCTTCCACCATTTCTTTCTTCCTGTTATTCCAGCATCATTTTCCAGGGGTCCTAGATCCACTCATGCCTTTCTTTTACTCTTTTTATTTCTGCAAAAAATATTTTTTGTATCCTCTTTTGTATTATTGGCCCTTTACTTTGATGTTTCATCTTTTCTCTCCTAATGGTTTTTTTAGTTGCTTTCTGTTGGTTTTCAAAGAGGTTCCCAGTTCTGTAATTATTAGCTTATTATTTGACCACTTCTGCTTTTATGCTGTTTTTGACTCCCCTTGTCAGCCACAGTTGCTTCATCCTCCCTTTAGATCACTTCTTCTTGAAACTATCTTCTGAATTTCTCCCAGAAGTTCCACCCATTGCTGTTCTGCTGTCATCCCTGCTAGTGTCCTCTTCCAATCAACTCTGGCCATCTCTTGTTCTATGTCTCTGTAATTCCCTTTAATCCACTGTAATAGTGATACATCTGAATTTAGCTTCTTCCTCTCAAGCTGCAGGGTGAATTCTATTAGGTTATGATCACTGCCTCCTAAAAGTTCCTTTCCTTCAAGCTCACTAATCAAATCTGGTTCATTACACAATGCCTTTGCCTTTTTCGTAGTCAGCTAAACCCACAAGCTGTTCTAAAAAGCCATCTCGATACATTCTTCAAAATCCCTCTCTATGGATCCAGCGCCAACCTGATTTTCCCAGTCTTCCTGCATATTGAAATCCCCCATGACTATTGTAACATTCTCTTTTTCACATGCCTTTTCTATCTCCTCTTGCAACTTGTACCCCACATCCTGCTTCTTTCACCCATGGCTTAGTGATGCCCACAATGTCATGCCTGCCAAACTCTAACTGCAATACAAGATCATCCACCTTATTCTGTATATGGTGTGCATTCAGGTATAACATCTTCAGTCTGGTATTCATGGCTCTTTATGATTTTGTCTCCATGTTACCCTTCAACTTGTCCCAGTGACTGTAACATTGCCCTATCATCTGCCTGTCATTTCTCACAGTCTCACTATAAACTACAACAAATTTGCATATCAACTGCCCCACCTTCAGCCTATCACTGATATTCTCAACCCCTCGGGCCAAATTTAATTCATAAAATATTGTAAATAAATAAGAACTCAAGTGCAAGTTTAACTATTGGCATTGATTTAATGGCCTACATTTAGTATTGCTACTTTCAAATAACTCTAAGCCTGTATATTTTTCAGTTTGATAAGAATAAACAATATTTTTTAATGATAGTTAATGTTGACTTTTTCTCTACTATGAAAATACTTCTCTTGGTTGGATAATGATCTCTACAATTCTTACCTGTTCTCCAGGATGTCCTGGTGCTCCTGGACTACCAGCTTCTCCTTTAATACCCTAAATAAAAGATACAGAGCAAACGTTTCATTTCTCATTTCCCCAATAAATCACAGAACTAACTTGGTGAATAGTTGAGTCCTCAAGCTATTAGTGTTACTGGCCAAATCCATGGACAGCTGACCACACCCAGGACGGCAGGAGGAACACCATAATCAGCCTCAGTGTCCCAGTTTTGTGAAGGTAAATTCATTCCTGGTCACTGACAGTGCCAAGAAGGGATATTCATGTGGGTCTGTTACATAGTAAGACGTTTAAGCTTGGCTGTGATAGGTTGAAAGGCTAAAATATTGTGCAAATATTTAAGTTACTATATCACCCAGATCAATGTCACAGCGTGAAATTGACACAGGCCCATCAGGCCATTTGACAATCAACATATTATGGCTAGGAGTGAAAACAAAATGTGAGAAATCAAAATAGAATGAATAATTATTCGGAAGAGCCATTGCAAGGGTTTGAAATCCATTTCGAGATAAGATTTATTGGAGCTATGACGATTTTGTAAGGAAGGACTACGGGCCTCAATTCCTGTGTTCAGTAACCTCCAGCACTCACTCAAATACTCAAGTCTACACTCTTGAAGGGAGATAACTAATGGAGAATGCCACAAAGGTCTACGATAGAATGGAGATGGATCTTGACCACTATCCCAATTTTTACCACAGCCAATTATAAAGAGGTAAGAATTGATGACAAAAGGTGATGGCCTGGAGGATAGTAGACAGTGAGCTGGGCTGAGCGAAGGAGCAGTTCACAAAGGAATGGGCCACATACTAAAGCAGCATAGCCGTGTGTTTGGAAGTAGACTGTGAAATAAGGAGAGGTGCAGGGCAATGAGCTGTACACCAGTTAGGGTGAAGCATGAATTAGCTTAGTTTGAAGGCAGTGCGAACTGCAAGGGGAGAGAAGTAGAGGGAGGCAGGGGGAAGCGCAGAGATAGCAGGATGATCCAGAATGGACGTGATAAACTGGGTGTAGCCCGACAGGGCAATGGCAGGGAGGAATACAAGCACACTTGAAAATGCAGAGGCAGGACTGAGCTCAGGCAGAGGGAGGGAGTGAGCTCAGGCATGCCTGAAAGGGTAATGATCTAGTAGGCCAGCAGGAGAGATGGACTGTGTGAATGTGCAACTAACCAATGAATGCATGAAAGTAATGGGGCGCAGAGTGAATCAGGAAGAGCAGTGTGATAGGATTGGACCGGATAATGTGAAGAGGGTACACACACTGCATGCAAACCAGAAATAATGGGATTAGTATAAAGGTTGCACAGACAGGGTAGGTGCAAGGACCTGTTTCTGTGCTGTATGGCTCTGAATATGCTCTGAATTATTTCTGTGGGAACAGCTTAGTTTGCAGTTCTTGACCATGAGATGGCAGCATTTCCTTTGGAGATGATGAGCCTTCCTTTACATTTGTAACTTCCACAAGTTTATGTAATTTGTTTAAACTAGAAGTTTTCCTCACATGATAATTGTGATTTTTTTTTTTGCTTGATAGATTAAAAAGAGAGAACAGCTTGGGATCGATTCACTGTCATTTTGTAAAATTAAAAAATTACAAAGTTATGTCACAACTAATGTGGCAAAATAATACTAAAGTTGCAACCAAATGCTTGTTTTTCTATTCTGCGCGGGCTTACTGTGTAAGCAGAGCTGCTTGATATATTCTTGAAATATCAACATCAAACACGAATTTCCCAGCATCACAGTTTCTCTACTCACTCCAGCAACATGTCTGTCCCAACTTCAGAGGTCACCTTTGTGACAAAAGTGATAGTTTTCCATCCAGATCATCTTTCCTCCAAACCCCCAGAGTCAGATTGTTAATTCTAATTGAAGCCTAACCAGGAAGACTTTTCATCCTCAGGCCCAAATATCAGTATAATCCCAACAAGGACCTTCCATGAAAGACATTAATTTCTTTGTTCAATTTCTTGTACGTAAAATAAAGCAACAGTTTGTGAATGTCCTAAGTTGGCACTTTAGTAGTTCATTTACAAAATGCACAGCTAATTAAGAGATTAAATGCAGGGATATGAGGGGTTAAGAAGGATTGGGGCCAAAAATGGGAAAATTGGACCACTTTGATGAGTACCATATTTGGCATGAGTGAGTTGGGCTGAAGGGTCTGCTTTCAAGCTATGTTCACTGTATTTAATCATTGAATCTGGAAGTGCCACTCATAATTCTCAATGATGATACTGTGGTCAATAAATTCTCCATTGTGGTAAAGAACCCCATAGCATCTTCAAATAGCAACATATGTATCATCGTTGATGTGGTGTCAATTGAATTTTCCCTCCAAAAGATGCGAGATCTGATAACACTCCCTCATCGCACTGAATTTCAAGACAGAATGTATGTGCATACTTCTGGATATATCTTTTTAATTCAATGCTACAAATATTACCAATAAGCCGAAGTTGACCCTAAGTAAGTAGCTCCATAGCTATCAGTAAAACAAAAGCTCTCTTGTTATAAATCGTAGTTCATGCTATAAATCAAACCATATTAAGCAGATTTAAATCCAGCTGTCATGAGCCCTGCAGGCCTGTGCACCTGTATTTGTTAATTGTTGTCTTATCTAGAATTGTCAAGCCTTTTTGCATTCTGCTTAATCTTGTCAAGTTTATTTTGACTGGCATGGGTTTTCAGGGTACAGTGATTATTTAAAAGGTACTCCCAATTTGTGCTTATCACAGGGTCCTTGTGTTTCAAGACTGATACGGCTCACAGCGTCGAACAGTCGAGCCACCAATGTTCTATTGGCACTCTTCTGAGTAAACTCTTGTTTTTATCTCTATATGGAAGTCTGTTGTTCCTCCACACGTGGGTTCAGTCATCTGTTAGTGCGTCACTGTGACACATAACCACACCCTAGAAGTATTAACACACTTTAGAAGTAACAGCAAGGCCATACTCTGGAATTAATATAAAACTCAGGAGATTAGTACTCACCGGGTCTCCAGTGATTCCCTGTAAACCTGGCAGGCCTCGGTCACCCTTTCTTCCCTAAACAGAACAGCAGAAGACAACAAAATCAGCGAGAGAACAAAGCAGGCAAAGCATTATACATGAGGGAAGAGACAGCAACTTTGAATGAGGCATTAAGGGATTTTATTCCGTGCTTGCAATATCAGTGAAAGACAGGAGAAAGCAGTAATTCACATTTTCATGGTACGGGGGTGAAATCTGCACAGCATAGTGTGTTTGGTTGGCTCAACTGTGCAGTCTCACGATTACACTCAGGCAGCCTTCCTCTGATCATTCTTCATCTAACTGCACAAACAGAACTAAATATTCCTTGCTCTTATGTCTTTGACTACCTTCGCATTCATGTACCTGTACGACTAGTCATGGCATTTCATCGCTTAACAACAAGGAAGGACCAACAGTTTGGAAGGAATTGTGAGACTTGTTGGAACATACAGTGCAACACTAACTTGTGATATCACATAATCTTAGAAGTGTTAGTCATGATGAAAATGACTGAATTTTGAAATATATTTATTGCACAGACATAGGCAAAAAATTGATAAAAACTGGTCTACAAAAATCTTACTTTGGAAAAGTTGCTGTAACATTGAGTGCATGGAGCCAGAGTACAAACAAGAGAAAATCTGCAGATGCTGGAAATCTGAGAAACACAAACAAAATGCTGGAGGAACTCAGCGAGCCAGACAGTATCTATGGAAAAGAGTACAGTCAACGTTTCGGGCCGTAACCCTATGGCAGGACCGGAGAAAAAAAGCTGAGGAGTAGATTTAAAAAGGTGAGGGAAGGGGTGAGAGAAATGCCAGGTGATAGGTGAAACTGTCAACTTCCTAGCTCTTTGTTTCATCCTTCCCCCTCCGAGTTTCACCTATCGCCTTGCGCTCCTTTCTCCCCTCCCCCCACCTTTCAAATCTACTCCTCACCTTTTTCTCTCCAGTCCTGCCGAAAGGTCTCGGTCTGAAATGTCGAATGTACTCTTTTCCACAGATGCTGCCTGGCCTGCTGAATTCCTCCAGCATTTTGTGTGTGCTTTTCCAAAGTCAGCACATTAACCCTTCTGTTAATCTGGTGCACTCAGAGGTTCATTTACGTGGAACTGGGATATTGTGCAGATTGCTCCCATTAACACCGCATCAAGATAGTAACATAATAATTTTTTTTGTGAAATCAGTAAGTTTAAAAAGAAGTGCTCAAAACATCTCTGAATGAGACATATTGAACCATTAGGACTTCCAAATAATCAGGCAGCTAATTATTAGAGAATAACTGGAAGTTCTTTCAGTTTCACTGTATTTTTTCAGTGAATACAGACAGAACAATATTTTTCTATTATACACACTAGCATGGGCCATTGATTTTAAATGGCCTATTCTGTCATCTACATTTTATGCTATTCATCTTTAAATTAGAGTGAGATTTTATGCTGCTCAGTTCTATATCATTCTCCTTTGAAAGCAGCGTCTCCAGCTAAGATATCTAAATTGCATACCGCAGCACCTTAGCCAAAGGCAAGGCAGCAGATACAGGATGAGTGGATGCAGCAAAGGAACAGGGTGAGGTGCAATGGTAGAGCAGGGTACTGAAGCAAATGGCATACAAGGGAGTCAGGACTAAAGATAGGCCTGACCACTGGATCTCACTCACATATTGATCAAACCCATTCCACATTTACTCACTTTCATATGCCTGTTACCTTCTCCTGCCTTTCCTACCACCCATTGCAGAACTTCCCTCCTTTGAACTCTTACCTTGATGGCTTGGGCCTAGATAGTGAATTACTGCTCAACTCTTTGACCATAAAGGAGGAATTCAGGAGACATGGCCAGGCCTTATTTTGGTGACTTACTTTTTCTTTGTTCATTACAAAAGACGAATAATCAGTCCTTTGCCAGAAGTAACAATCTTGATGAGAAAAGACCACCACTTCCTGATTCAAATAGACTAGCAGAGTTCCAAAGATCCACAAAGTCCTCGTGACTCAATACTATCTCATTTTAGAGAATGAGCATGTTCTGTCTCTTTGGACTCCTAAGTTTTGCTACTGAAAATAATAGCACAATATGTAAAAATAAATCCAATTCCACAGTTAAGTTGAATCTGATCTAAGCTACCACCATTTAAAGACATCTTGTTGAATTTCACACAGCATATTCTGCTTCCATTTGAAAGAAGCAGAATTAATTATTTACATACCCTTTGACCTTGTGGACCTGGTTTTCCTGCAATGCCATCCAGACCAGGAGGGCCCTACGATTAGAGAACAAAGCATACTATATTTTATTAATCCATTGACCTGTCTACTGCTAAAGTTCATGAGAATTGCCCAAGGGTATTTCTCTATGGATTCCCCAAGAGTGCAATTACCAACCATCCTGATCTATTGAGACAAGGCATTTAGTTTCACAGCATTTTTGTTGCACCATGCATTTTGACAGTCTTTTATTTTGCTCATTTTTGAAAAAGAGATTTTGATCCAAGAGAAATGCATGCACGGTTTCCAAAAGAATTACAGTGCTGACCCTGAAGGAAGGCAGAACTCCCTGCAGTTGTGCACCTTCCTTGGTTCTTTCCAACTGGGTCCAGAAGGGACAGACGAAGTAGTTTTGGTAAATGCTTGTCCTTCTAACACCACATGTTACTAAAGTGGTCATTTGAGATTTTAGAAAAAAGAAATACACAAGTTTTTAACCCGTCCTCAAATTTTAGTTCTGTGCATTCTGCAGGCAACATCACTGATTTCCCCACTCCAAAAGCTTTGTTCTCATATCATGCTGCAACACTGAAGAAAGCCATTAGACCCATCAAATCTATTTTGGCTCTTGGGATGACACCATCAATCCCATTCCCCCATTTAATTCCCTTATACAATAAACCTTTCATCTACCTCATTCTGATTTTACACTTTGTTTACCTGCACTTCCCTTTCTCTGTAGCTTTTACACTTTATTCTGCATTCTGTTATTGTTTTACCTTGTACTACCTCAGCTCACTGTTAAAATGCCTAGATCTGTATGAGTGGTATGCAAGACAAGCTTTTCAATGTATCTCAGTACATGTGACAACAATAAACTAATTCCAGTTCCATTTCAGGATATTCTCCCTCTCTTTCACATCAATTCCATCCGGACTAACCTACTAAAATTTTGTACTAATGAAAATGTACAGGGACTAGTTAACCTACCGATCAGCACACCTTTGAAGAAATGGGAAGAAATCAGAGCACCATGCAGCCGTGCCAAGAATTTGCTAATTCCATCAGACTTCAGGATCACACCTAAATCACTGATACTGTGAGGCGTCAAGATTACCTGCTACGTGCCATGCCACTCCACTACCACTTCCATGTTGATTGCTAGGTGCGGCCTCATAGATTAAACCTGGCCATCTGGTTAATTACACCTTCGTTATTGTAGCACTTTCTTCCGCAGTTTAACATCATCTTAGTATCTGATTCTAATCACTTGATTATGGTTTGAAGGTCAATGGCTTGGCAAGAATTATATGACTCTCTCATGTAAACACACACACACACAGAGTCGATGAGAGTAATTAAGCTTTCATTTGATTAATAATTCAAGTCTCTTCTATGTAAACAATAAACAAACTTACCACAGGTCCCTGAGGACCTGCTATACCTGGAAGGCCTCGAGGTCCTGGCTCACCCTGGAAAGGCAAAACACATTACATTTACAGCCATAGAGTCATACACACTGAAGAAGGCAGACAGGCCCAACATGGCCATGCCAAACACGATGTCCATCTAGGCTAGTTCGGTTTGCTGTGTTCGGTCCATATCCCTCTAAAATTTTTCTTGTTCATGTTACAACTGCGTGACCAGATTCTGATCTGACTCCATTTCTATGTTTGCAAATGACACCATCATAACGGGTCTCAAACAGCGACGAGTTTAGGAAGGAGATGGGAATAGGGAGCCTAGTGGTATGGGAAGGAGACAAGGAGCTTAGAGGCAACCACCTTTTCTTCAATCTCAGCAAAACACAAATGTTGGTCATCGACTTCAGGATACAGGACAGAGCACATTTTCCTGTATGTATTAGTGGTGCTGAGGCGGAGACAGTTGAGAGCTTAAAGTTCCTTGGCGTAAATATCACAAACAATTTGTACCTGGGCCAGACATGCAGACACTATGGTTGGAATAGCTCACCAGAACTCTACTTCCTCTGAATTACCTAAAGAAATTCAGCATGAATACAATGACCATCACCAATTTTTACAGATTTACTGTCCCATAGAAAGCATCCTGTCTGGATGCATCACAACAACTGCTCTGTCCAAAAAAAAAATTGCCAGGAGTTGTGAACACAGTCCAGTCAATCACAAAAACCAGCCTCCCATCCATTGACCCTCATACAAGATCGTGCTGGTGAACCAAGGTGATATTCAGCAGGCTACGTATAATGATGCCGTCTTTCATTGATTCTATGATAGTTATTATTCTATTATAGATGTATTAAGTATACCTACAAGAAAATGAATCTCAGGGTTGTATATAGTGACATTTATGTACTTTGATAATAAATTTACTATGAACTTTGAACTTTGACTTTGACTCTACTTCCTGCAGCTTTGAGAAAGGGGCCAACATAATCAAGGATCCCTCCTATCCTGATCATTCCCTCTTCTCTCCTCTCCCATCAGGCAGAAGATACAAAAGCATGAGAACACATATCACCATGTGTGCCACAGTAGCATAGCGATGACCATGACACTATTATAGCTCAGAGTTCAGAGTTCAATTCCAAAAGTGTTTGCATGATCTCCTCATGAACCACTTTCCCCCGACAGTCCAAAGACATTACGGTGAGTAGGTTAATTGGTCACTGTAAATTGTCCTGTGACCGGTCTAGTGGATTGCTGGGTGGTCTGGCTCATTGGGTCAGAAGGGCCTGTTCCGTGCAGTATCTTTAAATAAAAATAAAACCAGGCTTCTACCCCATGTTATAAGACGTTTGAATGGACCTCCTAAACAATAAGAATGAACTTGAGATCTCTCAATCTACCTCATCATTACCCTTGAACTACCTGCACTTTACATTACAATTTGCCTATCGCCACAATAGGTCAACGGCAGACAAAATCTCAATGGCTCTCCACATGGCTTTAGACCACCTGGACAACACAAACACTTACGTCAAGATGCTGTTTATTCACTGTAGCTCAGCAGTTAATACCATCATTCCCACAATCCTGACTGAGAAGTTGCAGAACCTGGGCCTCCGTACCTCTGTCTGCAATTGGATCCTCTACTTCCTAACCGGAAGACCAAAATCTGTGCAGATTGGTGACAACATATCCTCCTTGCTACTGATCAACACTGGCGCACCTCAGGGGTGTGTGCTTAGTCTACTGCTCTACTCTCTATATATACATAATTGTGTGGCTAGGGATAGCTCAAATACCATCTATAAATTTGCTGATGATACAACCACTGTTGGTAGAATCTCAGGTGGTGACGAGAGGACATACAGGGGTGAGATATGCCAACTAGTGGAGTGGTGCCACAGCAACAACTTGGCACTCAACATTAGTAACATGAAAGAGCTGTTTGTGGACTTCAGAAAGGGTAAGACGAAGGAACACATACCAATCCTCATAGAGGGATCAGAAGTGGAGAGAGTGAGCAGCTTCAAGGTCCTGGGTGTCCAGATCTAACCTGGTCCCAACATATTGATGTAGTTGTAAAGAAGGCAAGACAGCGGCTATACATTATTAGGAGTTTGAAGAGATTTGGCATGTCAACAAATACATTCAAAAACTTCTGTAGTTGTACCATGAAGAGCACTTTGACAGGCTGCATCACTGTCTGGTACGGAAGGGCTACTGCACAGGACCGAAAGAAGCTACAGAAGGTTGTAGATCTAGTCAGCTCCATTTTGGGTACTAGCCTACAAAGTACCCAGGACATCTTTAGGGAGCGGTGTCTCAGAAAGGCAGTGTCCATTATTTAGGACCTCCAGCACCCAGGGCAGGCCCTTTTCTCACTGTTACCATCAGGTAGGATCTATAGAAGCCTGAAGGCACACACTCAGAGATTCAGGAACAGCTTCTTCCCCCCTGCCATCTGATTCCCAAATGGACATTGAATCTTTGGACATTACCTCACTTTTTAAAAACTATACAGTATTTCTGTTTTTGCACATTTTTAAAATCTATTCGATATATCTAATTGAATTACTTGTTTATTTTTTATTATTATTACTATTTTTCCTCTGCTAGATTATGTATTGCATTGAACTGCTGCTACTAAGTTAACAAATTTCACGTCACATGCCGGTGATACTAAACCTGATTCTGATTCTGAAGTTTAACTTTCTGAATTCTGTATTATTTTATTCTTTTGTACTATGTTAATGTACCTATGATCAAAATGATCTATCTGGATGGCTTGCAAACCAAATTTTTTCATTGTATCTCAGTACATGTGAGAATAATAAAGTAGTTACATAATCAACCATCACCTGCCTCAACCACTTCCTCTGGAGACCCATTCCATATATGCACCAGCTCCTGCATGAAGTGGCTGCCTTCCAGGTTACTTAAAAATCCTGCCTCTCTCACCTTAAACCCATATCCCATAGTTTTTCAATTCCCTTTCCCTGGGATAAAGTCTCAGTGAATTCACCTTATCTATGCCCCTTATCACTACAAGTTCATTCCATAGTATCATACACTTCAAGCATTGAAGTCCTCCCCTGCCCAACCTCTCCCTCTAATGAGGCCCTTGACTCCTTGCAACATTCTCAATTTTTTCCACTCTTTCCAGCTTTATGAAATCTTTTCTATAACAGTATAATCAAAGTTGTACACAATACTCCAGACATGGCCTCACAAACTTCTCAAACAACTGCAACTCCTATAATCAATGCCCTGAATGATGAAGACCAGCATGCCAGAAACCTTCTTGACCACTCCATCTATCTGAATTTGTGTGCAGTCCTTGGTCCTTCCACTCCACAGCACTCTCCCGGGACCTGTTGCTGACTGTCAGAGACTTTGTTAAAATTTCTGTTTCTCCGCTGCCCATTGAGTAATGTAGCACAGTGTGAGGCCCTTCAGCACAACTTATCCAAGCAAACCAAGATGCTTATCTAAGCTAGACCCACTTGCCCACGTTTGGCCTAAATCTTTTTAAACATACATTTCTTATACATCTTCATGAAGCCAAAGACCACTCAGACCCAATGAATCTCTGCTAGCTCTCAAAGTATTCTCTCAGTCCCATTCCCCCACTTATTTTCCTGTAACCTTTCTCGTTCACTTACCCATCAACTCTTCCTTTATTCTCCTTCCACCCACCTACACTGAGAGGAATTACCTAATAACAACCTGCCTTTGGGTTGTAGGAGGAAACTGGTGCTCTCTGAGGAAACCCACGTGGTCACGGGAATAATGAGCTAACTCCACATCAACAGCAGCCAAAGTCAGATTTCAACTTGGACTACTGTAGCTGTGAGGCAGCAGCACTACGTTTTGCTTTTTTTCTTGCTTCTGTAATGGAGTCTGCATAAAAGTTAGCACAAAGTCCCATCAAGGCAGCGCTACACCTGTGGACAATTTCATTGAAAGTTTAAGAGTTATTAGTCAGCAATGCACAACTACCTTGACTAGAATTAGAATGTAAAGTCAAGCTCATAGCTCCTTGTGGCAACTTTTATACAAGCATCACACTTACTCGTTCTCCTTTTAAGTAACCAAGATCCCCCTGAAAGAAAACATGGAATGGTTAATCCACAAGGTAAAACTGTGAAACAAGAGCATCTGATTGAAATATAAAATGCAGGCTTCTCTAAAGTTGTTGATTCTGACTTTATCAAACTGTGCTGGTGGTTGGATTACATTTTATGCGTCTCTTAAATCATTAAAATGTTAAAGTAATTCCAACATAATTAAGCACCAGAAAGTGCTTAAATGTGGTGTTGATATTTTGCAACGTTCATCAAATTAGAGGCTGATTGGGGTTTGTACACATGATCACTCCAGACCTTTTTGCACAGTAATGATTGGAAACATACTGTAGGTCAATTTTAGGCTCAAGTTTTACCCTGGAATTTCTTTCCTCTGCTCTCTCCCGTCTGACTTCAATACCAGAGGACAGGAAAGTATCTCTTACAATCTAACAGTACAACAAACTGTTACACTGGCTTGCAAGTGTTCAGAATACAGTTAAAGACAACCTAGTCATAGAATCATGGATAGGTTATAGTGTAGGGGGAAAGAAAAACTGAAAAAATGGAATGGATCCTTTCAAGGTGACAGAAAGTGTCAGTTGCTATAATTGTGGGACTTTGTGGATTTGTAAGGGGTTTTGGGTGTTAGCTTTCTCCTGACTTGGGGAGTGAAATATCAAGGAAGGGAAATAAACAGATGGGCCATATGAAAGTGAGAACAAGAGGGAAAGTGACAGTTACACTCAACAGCAAAGACTTTGCTTCTTCAATACTTTTGGGTGTATTTTATGGATTTTGGGCTGCTGGTCATGAAAATCACCATGAAGTTTTCCTATCACACGCCTATACTTATTATTTCAATTAATAATCCATGTCAGAGTAACTGATGGCAAGGTTTAAGGAAGGCATTTTGTTGGTCCATGAATCAAGCAGGTCATCAATGACAGGGAACTTGATGAACCTCTAGCGGGACCAGAGAAAATTGCATGGAAGGTATTCAAGGATGTTGTTAAACATTTTCTTGGCAACTGCAGAGCAACAAACTATGTGCAGCTGGTTAACAACATAATTCAAGCATACAAAATCATGAAATAGAACGTATCACTAAAGATCCATTTTTTTGTATTCCCATTTAGACTTCTTCCCTGCAAATTTTGGTATTGTCAGTGATGAGCAAGGTGAAAGATTTCACCAGGTCATCGCAGTCATGGAGAAACAGTTCTAAGGCAATTGGAATCCATCAATGCTGACTGATTATTGTTGGCCACTTAAGCATGAAGCTTCAGGCACTGAGCACAAATGAAAATAATCAACAAAACATTTTTAGCTTTGTTGAACCATTGCAAATTATCAGCCCCATTATGTAATTAAATATTATATTTAATAAAAGTTAATTTGTTTCACCAAATTCCTACATGATACAAGTAGTCTGAAATTACACTTGTGTTCAGCTTTAAGTATTATATCGTAAACAAAAAAAAATTCTGAGGAAGCAACACTTTTGAAAAAAATTGTTGTCCGGTGTCAACTGTCTGAACGTTTAGTGAAAAGAGAGGTTAGAGGAAGAATCTGGGACTTGATGGTCTGTTTTCTGTGTACCACATTCTAAATAAATGCAAGTACTTCCATATAAATCATCAATTGTTAATAAACCATATATGTTTTCCTCTGAGTATTTACACTGAGCAAGTACTCCTTACTTGGAGTATTGTGTTCACTGCTGGTCACCTCATTATAGGAAGGATGTGGAAGCTTTAGAGAAGGTGCAGAGGAGATTTACCAGGCTGGTTGCTAGATCCTAATGCGTGTCTTAAGAGGAAAGATTGAGTGATCTGGGGCTTTTTTCTTTGGAGTTAAATAGGATGTGAGAGAACTTGGAGGTATATAATATGATAAAAAGAATAGATAGAGTGGAGAGCCAGTGCCTTTTTCCCCAGGCTGGAAATTTCTAATACCAGAGGATATTCTTTTCAGGTGAGTGGGAGAAAGTTTAGGGAAAATGACAGAGGCAGGTTTGTTACACAGAGAGATGTACATGCCTAGAATGCACTGGAAGGGGTGGTGGTAGAGGCAGATATGCTAGGGACATTTAAAAGACTGAGAGAGGTATATAGATGAAAGGAAAATGCAGAGTAATGGGCTATGTAGGAGGGAAGAGATAGATTAATCAAGTAGTAGATTAAAAGGTCTGCACAACATTGTAGGATGAAGTACCTGTACTGTGCTTTAATGTTTGCATTGCATGGTGTTGAGAGCTCTTGATTAGGAAGCTCTCATTGCATCTCTTGATCAGGCTGTAACTCGAGATACCTGTGGATAATGTGTGAATTTCTCCTTTATCTTACCCAGTCTTTGACCTTACTGTCACTCGGTGTCTGAATGAGGACAGCACAGCCTCCACGAAGAATTAATAAGCACCAGTGCTGACTTACCACCAAAGAAACTTCAATTTAAGAGTTCTGTACTATTACCTCGTTAAACTGCGTTAACTGATGACCTGTATATACAATGTTTAGAGGTTGGGGGCATAAACATTGTATATTTGGATTCCCAACTCCAGAGGCCAGCTGCTCAGACTGTCATGATCCCGACCATTAATTCCCCATTTTCTCCTAATTCCCTTTGATTGCAACACACCTGACTCTCATCAAGGCCTGCAGCATAAACATCCTGGCTTTGCATCCACTCACGGCCAGGTCACTGATTCAGCCTGTGTGGTTGTTCATGTTCTTGGCCACTTAGAACTGTGAATTCTAAGTTTGGAATTTGCGCTATTTGCCTGTGTTAACCCTGTCTCTCAGCTGCTTAGAATTGTAAATTTTAAGTGTTGTTTCCGCACTGTGGTTTGCCGGTGTTAACTCTGTCTCTCTGTGTTAATAGGAGTGTTGCATGCTGCCTGTCTTCCCGTTCATCCTCCCGCCTGCTATTCTCCTCAAACCACGCTCACACCCTGGTCTGCATCCCTGTTCTGCCTCCTTCCGCCGCCCACCTACACTCTCTGTTGGCTCGGTGGTTAAATGCCACATTCCCACCATAGTGACCTGGGTTCGATCCCCGGTCAAGCCTTGCTCACTCCTCGGCATTCCTCTGCCTAATCCTCATTCCCCGGCCTGCCCTATAACCGTTAATAAACACACTTTAGATTACTCTACCTCTGTGTCTGTGTCCTGCGTTTGGGTTCACCCGTTCCTTGCAACACAGATGAGACTCAATGGTTTTAAATGTGGACCTTTACTCATCCCACAAAATCACTTCAGAAATAATAGAATATTTTCTCTCTGTGCTTCTACAATTGTTTTAGATTCTTATTGTTTATTTATCAGCTGAAAGATCAGCATAAAAAAGAGTAACTTTAGATATTTAAAATAGATGCAAAATGCTTAGCAATTATTTGCATTCCCACTTACACCAGGGAGATATTACATGCACACATTTATAAACTCACCTTCAAGAATGGACAACAAATCACAAATGATGTTGTAACTGTACATCTGCATGGTATACAAAGACAAAGGAAACAACACTATTGCCTGGTCCTGTTTAGGCAATCTGACAGAAAGAGGAGAAAATCTGGAATGTTGGAATTCTGAATGTCCTACGCCTTGATTTATTTAAGAGATCATTTCATCCTCATCACAACTGCACATTACTGCTTGAACACTTACCACCACACTCCCAAGTAGGCCTGGAGGTCCAGCTTCTCCCTATAAAACAATGCAGGAAACAAATTATGCTTCTGAAAATTGACCTTCATGATGCTAAGAGATTGGGCACGCTAGGATTTTTTCCTTAGAATGTCAGAAACCAAAGAGTGATATTACAGAGGTCTCTAAAACCATGAGGGGCACACAGTCTTTGTCTCAGGGTTAGGGAATCAACAGGGTTAAGAGCCAAAGGGTAAAGGTTTCAAGTTAGAAGATTTAAAGGAATCTAAGAGGCAACTTCTTCACAAATGAGGTAATGCTTGTATGGAACAGGATGCCAGAGGAAATGGTCGAGGCAGGGACATGAACGACCCTCAAGGTATTTGGGCAGGTTCATGGATAGCAAAGGTTTAAAGGGACATGGTGTGACTAAAACAGATTTCAACAGATTGCATTTTAGAACAAATGAATGTCTTTTAGAGAAGAAAACTGTGACCTTAACTAGTCAAACTATACACGAATCCTCTTAACCAACAATGTGAGAGTTAATTTTCTCTTCCTCCGGGGACAATTAGCAAATGTTGGCATTGTTAGTAACATTCACTTTGTATGAATTAACAGCATTAGAAACATAGAAAACCTACAAAGCTGTGCTGAACATGTCCTTATCTTAGAAATTACCTAGGGTTGCCCATAGCCCTCTAATTTTCTGAGCTCCATGTACCTGTCCAGGAGTCCCTTAAAAGACCCTATCGTATCCACATCCACCACCATTGCCGGCAGCCCATCCATGCACTCATCACTCTCTGCGTAAAAAAAAACTTACCCCTGACATCTCCTCTGTACCTACTTCCAAGCACATTAAAACTGTGGCCCTCTCATGCCAGCCATTTCAGCCCTGGGAAAAAGCCTCTGACTATCCACATGATCAATGCCTCTCATCATCTTATATACCTCAGGTCAGCTCTCATCCTCCGTCACTATTAGAAAAAAAGGCCGAGTTCACTCAACCTATTCTCATAAGGCATGCTCCCCAATCCAGGCGAGATCCTTGTAAATCTCCTCTGCACCCTTTCTATGGTTTCCACATCCTTCCTACAGTGAGGCGACCAGAACTGAGCACAGTACTCCAAGTGGGGTCTGAGCAGGGTCCTATATAGCTGCAACATTGATATCAAACCAGCATTGCAGGCTAGAAACACAAAAGACTGCAAATGTTAGAATCTGGAACAACAAACAATCTGCTGGAGAAACTCAACAGGTCTAGCAGTATCTGTAGTGGGTGGGGGTGGGGGTGGGGGTGGGGGTGGGGGCGGGGGGGGGGATTGCTGATGCCTTGGGTCATAACCCTGAAGAATGATTGACATTATGAGCTGCCTACTTTGCACACTTCTGGTAGGCATGAGTATTGCATGCACTAATGCCCTTAATTTAACACCATGTACGGCATCTTGTTGCAAAGGTGCTTGTATACATCAATTAATGAAATTGAAGAACTCTTCCCCCCACAGTACTGCAGCAACAATATTTTACTTGTTTACCATGCAGGCCTCTTTCTGTCACATACAATAGGATTGGTTTATTAATTCTATAGCAGTTTCTCCAGACACCAACATGCTCTACACCATAAATGATTTTAATTTTCTTTTGTCAACCTTTTTTCTGCAATACTTACTTTTTCCCCTTTGTCCCCAGGAAGTCCTGGAAAACCTGTTGCACCCTGAGAATAAGAATAGAATAAAATTACAATTTTCTTTTATATACAAGTGTTAACTGATAAGACACTCCATGATGTTTTTATTCAGAATTTGGAGGTGAATCAAAGAAGAGCTGAGGGGAGGTAATTGGGACTGGCTGAGCCAAGCTGGATTTATGAAAGGGAAATCTTGTTTAACAAACCTGTTAGAGTTTGTAACCAGCAGAATCAATATGAAAGGATCAATTGATGTGGTACATTCGTGTTTACAGAAGGTTTTCAATAAGGTAAACTGAAGAATTAAATATACATATATTGAAAGCTAAAGAGAGCATGTTATTTATGGTATGGATTGAGGGTTGATTAAAGGACAGAAAATAATCAGTAGAAATAAAATAAAAGTCCCATCTAGCTTGCCAGCACAAACTAACAGCGATTGATTTTGGAAGCCTATTTATTCATGTCTTATTTATGTTAATGATATGTCTGCGAAGATCAAGAATGCTTATGACACAGAGCTAAGTGGCAGTGTTCACCATGAGGGCAACACAGAGAGCTTCAAGGGGATATAAACAGGTTACATGAATGAGCAAAGACATGGCGGATGGAGGAAAAAGTGAAAAAAATATATTAAGTTACTCAATCTGCTAGAAAAACTAGAAACTTGGAGTATTTTTCATATGGTGGTGATTAAAAGGTGTTGGAGCTCAGAAGAACCTTGTACATGAATCACTAAAAGCCAATGTGTAGGTATAGCAAGCAATTTAAAAGGCAAACGGTCAAATGGATTTTATTGCTAAAGGAATTGAGCAGAATAGCAGAGACATTCCAGTTATGAAAGGCCATGGTGAGACCACATACACAGGTGTGATTTCGGGAACGGTGCATTTGTTGTACAAGTAGAGATTAACCAGACGGGGCCCATGCTGTCTGGAGGTTAAACAAATGATACCTGGATCTCATTGAAATATATAAAAACTGTTTAGAGTTTAAGAAAAAAGTAGATCAGGGGATGATGTTTCCACTTATTGGCGTGGCTTAGATGAGGGCTCACGGTTTCAAAATAAGATGTTGACCATTAAGGGCAAAGAAGAGAAGAAATTTCATCACTCAGGGGGTGTGAATCTTAAGAATTCTGCATGCAGGGCTGTGGACTCTCAGTCACTGAGCACATCTAAAGATTTATTGAAAGATTTTTACATATTAACAGAATCAATGCAGGATTAGTACAGGAAGTGGCACTACAATTAAAGATCCCCTATAATCTTATTGAAACTGAAACAGGCATAAGGAATCAATTACTTTTCCTGCTATTATTTCTTAATTTTTTAAGTCCTGTTCCAAGTGATGGGCAGCAACTCTGAGGTTTAGAGGTGGACGGGTCTGAAGATAAAATTACAGTTTAGGGCACAGGTAACTGAAAAGTGACCAATGAAGGCATGGAAAAAAAAAACTTTGGAAAAAATAAGGTAGAGAGAGATAGTCCAAAGAACATGCAATGAAAGTAATAAGTGGTAATGAAAAACTTCCTGTGTTATTTCAATTCTGCAAGTGCATATATTAAGGTGCATGATTATAGAGGGATCTAACTATGAGAATGAAAATCTTAAAATCAATATATTAGTGGACAGGGAGCAGATAGTACAATTAACAATCTGATAATGAGCAAACTGTTTTTGGTGACAGTTAAGATGCAGGTGACAAAGAGTACTCATTTCATCAGATCAAATTTCTTTAGCCCATTTAATCATAGGGAACCCATAACCAAATTCAGTCTTGTACTAACGGTCACATAAATACTGTATGAAATGGAGAAAGGGTGGCCTGATTAGATAATAACTGATGGTGGGAACATTGTTTCAGCTTCCCCAGTCCAACTGCATTGAGTTTGTCTGAATATAACTGTTCAGTGCAAAGTAGAAATTGAACAATGAGCTTGCATTAGAAAAAACGTTGAGCTCTTTATCTCTTTTGATTCAACAAGTAGCTTGGAAAATACTGACAACCATTTACAGTGAACAGAAAGTGGCAACTGCTAAAGTTAAGTAACACCTTTCTTTTTAAAAGTCAGTCTATCTAAAAACTCAGCTGCCATTAGCCAGGTAAAAACAAAATTTGACATTCTGCAACCACAAGGAAATCTGCAGATGCTGGAATTTCAAGCAACACACATAAAAATTGCTGGTGAATGCAGTAGGCCAGGCAGCATCTATAGGAAGAGGTACAGTTGACGTTTCGGGCTGAGACCCTTCGTCAGGACTAACTGAAAGAAGAGATAGTAAAACATTTGAAAGTGGGAGGGGGAGGGGGAGATCCAAAATGATAGTAGAAGACAGGAGGGGGAGGGATGAAGCTAAGAGCTGGAAAGTTGATTGGCAAAAGGGATATGAGAGGATCATGGGACGGGGGGGCCTAGGGAGAAAGCAAGGGGGAGAGGGGAATCCCCCCCCCGCTGCTTTCCGCAGGGATCACTCCCTACGCAACTCCTTTGTCCATTCGTCCCCCCCATCCCTTCCCACCGATCTCCTTCCCAGCACTTATCCTTGTAAGCGGAACAAGTGCTACACGTGCCCTTACACTTCCTCCCTCACCACCATTCAGGGCCCCAGACAGTCCTTCCAGGTGAGGCAGCTGGGGTGATATACTGCACCTGTGAGTCGGCTGGGGTGATATACTGCGTCCGGTGCTCCCGATGTGGCCTTCTATATATTGGCGAGACCTGACGCAGGCTGGGAGACCGTTTCGCTGAACACCTACACTCTGTTCGCCAGAGAAAGCAGGATCTCCCAGTGGCCACACATTTTAATTCCACGCCCCATTCCCATTCTGATATGTCTATCCACGAGCTCCTCGACTGTCAAGTTGGAGGAACAACACCTTATATTCCGCTTGGGTAGCCTCCAACCTGATGGCATGAACATTGGCTTCTCTAACTTCCATTAATGCCCCACCTCCCCTTCGTACCCCATCCCCTATTTATTTATTTATTATTATATTTTTTCTCTCTCTCTTTTTCTCCCTCTGTCCCTCTCACTGTACTCCTTGCCCATCCTCTGGGATGCCCCCTCCCCCTTTCTTTCTCCCTAGGCCTCCCGTCCCATGATCCTCTCATATCCCTTTTGCCAATCAACTTTCCAGCTCTTAGCTTTCCTCACACTTTCAAATCTCTTACTATCTCTTCTTTCAGTTAGTCCTGACAAAAGGTCTCAGCCCAAAACTTCGACTGTACATCTTCCTATCGATACTGCCTGGCCTGCTGCGTTCACCAGCAATTTTTGTATTTGACATTCTGATTGATTTGATCTATTCATTTTGAATCATTCTCAAATATCAAGCACAGGTGCAACAATGCTGACTTACTTTGTTTTAAGAAATTGCCTATTATTTGATTAATGAACCTGTGATCATAGCTAATCAGTTCCATTTGCTCTGTTCTGTGAAAATCAACAACTTTAAAATATTATCAATAGTTTCAGGTAAAAAATTAAAGCCCTGGCACAAAACTAGCAAAGTCTTTAATTTTCTGAGACCTGAGTATCGCCAGTATTGTTGGCATTTCTTTTCTTATTTATGTGTGATGGACAGCCAGCTATTAATATTATGCAGTGCTAGCAAGCTTTCAATAGCTTGTGATTTGATCCTTAACTAGAAATACCAATTTAAGATGACTTAAATTATTTATCCTTCCACCCAAAAAGTTCTCTGCCTTGCAATTGGAACATGAATATCACATATGATATTTTTTGAATTGTGCCTTTGCTTATAGAAACTGCCTGCCTTAATAGAGTAAGGCCACAGTGAAAATATTGTTCCAATATAGTAGGTAAGGTTTTAAACTCCTGTATTATTATGATTACTCTTAGTATCCTGGAGAGAGAAAGAAGAAGATACTGGATGAGAACTAAGTAAAAAATTGCCCAAGAACAGCAAAACTAATGAAACAGGAACAGGACTAGGCTATGTGACACCTGAACTTGTTCCATCAGTCACAAAGTTCATGGCTTTTTTTGTGTCTAAACTGTTTCCTTGTCTTTAACCATAAACCTCAACTCCCAAAGGCCAAAAATGTCTATTTCTGCCTTTGATGTGTTTGATAACTATGCTTCCAAACCTCCTTGGGGGAAGAGGTTTTCAAACATCCTTGGTCCTCTAAGGGAGGGAAATATCATCTGTGTCCCAACTGAGCAAAGTTGGAGAATGAAGGATTGGCCAGGACAATGAGAAATTTCTTCAGAGGATGGGGAATTTTATACGCCAAACAATCATGGCAGCTGAGTCATGATGTTCAAATTCAAAACAGGGATCATGTCGATTTTTGGGCACTAAGGATAACGGGATATAGGAGTAGTGCTGGAAAACGGCACTGAGGTAAAAGAACAGCAGTGACTTTGATGCTTGGCAAAGGAGACTCAAAGGACTGGGTTTCCTATTCTCGCTGTAATTCTTATATTCTTACGTTATACATTTTTAGGCAGGTGGTGCTCGTCAGCCTTGGACAGCAGCCCGCCTAGGAGAAGGAAAGCTCTGATTTGAAACCTCTGCTGCCTTGAGGCCATACCCACCCATGGGAAAAGCTTTGGGAGTAAACCCTGAGGAAGAAATCCAGAGCGGGTTCCCTAAGGCAGCTTGATGTTGTTTTCAACTTCACTCTGGTAACCTCTGTGACGACACTGGTGCCAAGCTGTATTGGCGCTTGCCCTTCCCTTGGACTACATCAGTGACCTGAAGAGGGGGAACTCGCAGCATAGGCAACAGCCTGTTCTTCAAATCTTCCCACCCAGGCTTGTACCTTGGAGAGGACACAGCTCACCAGAGGCGCAAGCCCATGATCCCCTAGGATCGACGGCTGCCTACTACTATGCTATACATTACTGCTTACAACTGTAGTAGTGCCACTTGAGTTAAATATTAGGGTGCAACCCTCACTCAAGTGGTGAAGAAAGTCAAGACATACAAAATGATACAGTTTGCAGAGTTAAACGAGGGCAGGACATTCACAGTGAATGACAGTACCCTACAGAGTATTGTTAAACAGAGAGACCTTGGGGCACAAGCACATAGTTCTGAAAATGGGAGCACAGGTAGACAGAGAGGTGAGGAAGGTGTGCGGCATTGTTGTCTTCATTTTCAAAGCCACCGAGTATAAAAGATGGGATATTATGTTGCAGTTGTATGAAACTGGTTCGGCTGCACCTCAAGTATTGTGTATAGTTTATTACATTACATTGTCACCACATTACAGGAAAGATGCAATTAAGTTAGAGAATGCAGAACAGATTCACAAGGATATTGCCTGAACTGGAATTCTTGAGTTATCAGGAGAGAGAGGGCTAGGTCTGTCTTCCTGGAATGAAGGCAGCTGAGAGTTGACATGATAAAGGTTTATAAAATTATGAAAAATTAGGATAGATAGTCCTTATACTGTGATGAGGTACAAGCTTAAGGTGAGAGGGAGGAGGTTTAAAGAAGATCTGAGGCATAAATTTTTCACACATGAAGATGGCATCTAGAATGAACTGCCAGGTGAAGAAACAGTAACAACATTTAAGCAGCACCTTGACTGCTACTTGAATGTACAGGGCATAAAGGGATATGAAATTAATGCAAGAAAGTGGGATCTATGTAGATAGGTATGATGGGCTGATGTGGGGACAGTGGACTGAAGGACCTGCTTCTATATTGTATTCACTCTATGTTCTGAGAGATGAAACAAAGGGAAAATAAGAAGTGCTTCAAGGAGTATTGGTTAGATAATACCAACCAATTATTTGAATTAATTGTTAGTGATAATGTTATTGAATTAATGATCCAGCAACAAGGATTATAAAATATGTTGCAACCCCAAAAATGCAGGTTGAGTATTTAGTTCAGTGCATGATAAATTTAGGTAAACAAAAAGAAACTGATATTACCTAAGGTGACTTTGAGACTGCCAAATGGCAAAATAAACTGGTAAAGAAAGCTTCTGCCTGATTAGGTCTGACCTAACTGATTGCCTTTTCTTCCTGTGACCTGAAATGGCCAAGTAAGCCACTTATTTACAACACCAGAACAAACTTTCAGATGTTCCTCACATTCCAAGAACAAACCAGAAAGTTAAAATTATTGTCAGTGAAACAGCTGGGCCTTTCCACAACCTGTCCATCCATATGCACTAGAATAACTATGATTTATAATTAAAAAGAAAATACGCTCCTGGTTTAAAAGGAGATATCTCTTATTCCCAATTCCTATTAGCGCTTGGGACAGCTAACAACACTCTTGTGAACTGAATCAGAATCAGAAACAAGTTTATTATCACCTGCATGTGTCATGAAATTTGTTAACTTAGCAGCAGCAGTTTAATGCAATACATAATAATATAGAAATAAATAATAGTAGGTATATATATTGAATAGATTAAAATAGTGCAAAAACAGAAATAATATATATTTTTTAAAAGTGAGTTGGTGTTCATGGGTTCAATGTCCATTTAGCAATTGTATGGCAGAGGGGAAGAAGCTGCCCCTGAATCGCTGAGTGTGTGCCTTCAGGCTTCTGTATGAGAAGAGGGCATGCCCTGGGTGATGGAGGTCCTTAATAAAGGACATCACCTTTCTGAAGCAGCACTCCTGAAGGTATCTTGGCTACTATGGAGACTACTACCCAAGATGGAAGTGACTAAATTTACAACTTTCTGTGGCTTCTTTCGGTCCTGTGCAGTAGCCCCTGTGCCCTAAGTGGCTGTGATACACATATTTCTTTCTGTTTGCAATCCAGATTGGAGTCTCTCTGAATCTGAGCCCATCAGCGTCTGGGGAGGGGGAGTGAGAAAGATTACAACTTTCTAAAATGGTTTGTTGCCAGAAGGAGCAATGCTGAGGTCAAAGATACAGCAAGGGCATAGTGCAGGTCCACATGAAGACAAAACACTGGAGGTCTGCTAACAAGTTTAAAGTATCCTGGGATCGCAGAATGTGCTTTGTAAATCTAACTTGTCTTTTATTTTCTAAATAATTTGGTAAACTGCATCTGAATTTGTTTTTCCAGGATCACCACCATACTTTCATGGCTGTTCTAAAACTAAGAGAGGGAGAACTCAACTGAATGGTATAGAAGTGTCTTTTAACTAAGTATGTGAGGCATGGGCTGGGTTGAGAACAATCCAGTTCATTGTATGAGTTTAGATCATAATCTGAACCCATTCACTTGAATCTGAATACCATCCAGCCGAGAGATCCAGCACATGATTTGATCTGAGACGGATAGACTGTGGGACTCTAGGGGTTGCTCTCATTGGAAAGAAATGTTAACTTGCTTTTTTTAAATAATTAAATTAAATCAGAGCTTGTCTTTTCTTCCAGGTGGATGTGTAAATTCCTATTTTGCTGTTCCAAGAGCAGCAGGAGAGATTCCCTGCTATTCTGATATTTCCTAGATCGAAACAGATTATCCAGTCATTGCTGTTTTTAGTTCGTCACTGTATACAACTGGTTGATAATTCAGAATTATATTCCACAATTTATTAATGAAATTCTTTAGGATACTCCAAGTACAGTACATGAATAATTCAGTATAAATGTATATATAAATGCAATGAACTTTGCTGAGTTACATTGACAGATCAATGGTTTTGTTAGCATCTGCTCTCAAGTTCAGGGTATTGGTGCATGTGTCTATGAACTAAGAAATCCTGAATTTACTAACAGATTTCAGCTGGTTAATCTGTCAGTCTGCTCTACTACTGGATTCCACAAGAAGTCTAATAGAAGGAACACAAATATGCTAAGATTCCATAGCACAATTTTGAGCAATATTGTTTGTACCTCTAGGCAAATTAGATTATTATTAATAGCCAAAATGACTGGCATCGATGTGGAACGACAAGGGTTGTGCACTGCACAACTCTCGTGTTACATGTTTCAGTTTTTTACTTTCTTAAAGCTAACAAAATGAAAGTTTTACTTCATATTTAGCAGGGACCATTTAGAATAACTGAAAAAGCATGAGACCCTTGACAGGCTAATATATGCAGGTGTGGCTTTGCATCAGTGCAGAGTTTTTGCTGTCTAATGGATGGAGCTCATCTGGGCCACACACCTACAAGGCCCTGGTACAATCATTTGGACAATGTTATCAGCTGGCACATCTAGTGTATCAGAACAAGTAAGAATGAGAAAATTAAATTTCCATTCGTGACTACAGGCAATGAGTCCTACTCAGCAAAATCTATGTTTTTAATTCGCCCTCAGGAATTTTGGATTATTTGGGGAATGATGTCATGCTCAGGTGGGAATACATCATGTCACTGCAAGCATATTCTGGCGTAACGAACACCTGCATCAACAGTCACGTCTGAGGAAGTAGCTCAGTCATCTAACCCTATTGAAATACTAAATGTAGCTGCAGGTCACCAGGGTAAAGTCTAGTACAGCACATTCTGTTTAATAATAAAGGGGTAGCAGAGGTTTAGTACTTTGACGATGAATAATAAGCAGCTTACCACTTCTCCAGGAAGACCGATTTTTCCAGGAAATCCATCAAGACCATGATCACCCTAAGGCATGGAAAACAGTATTAAATTTAATTTATGCACAGTAACTTGTAAGGATAAAAAGCAAATCACTGTCAGGTTTTATATTACAGAAAATATTTTAATCCCTCTTAATTTGGACTTGTTCAGGCATTGAATTCTATTTAGATCTTCTTATTATAAGCACAGTAATGGTTGTGAATGCAAATGACAGCCAAAACTTGTCTTTTCGTTCACCTTCTGAGCCATACACTGAGTTATTTGTGAACTGGCTACTTCAGACCTTTCCACTGATCTTCATTTACTGAGCTTCGGTCTTTTCCTCATTATTGTTCTTCTGTCCATTAATATCTACATCCTAAAATTGTCAAAACACTTTCAGATCTTGAAGATCCCAATACAACTTCCTTCTTACATGGGAGGATTATTACAATGAGAGTCATTCTACCTCTATCCATGCTTCTATCCTTGGAAGAACTATACCTTTGATTTCCAGATATCATAGTCATAATTTAAAGTATGGTTAAAAATAAAGAAAACACTGCCTTAGACCACATTAGCTTGTAAAATAGCAACCAGTCTTGGTGCAGGAGGAACAATCTCATTACTTGACTTGATCTGACTTTAATTTCACTTTGATGGGACCAGCAATTTATGGGTCAGCTGGAGAAAAGTGACCGTGAAAACTGCTGCTTTTTTTCATCTTAATGTACAGTTGTGCATTCTTATTTTTCCAAATTCTGACAAAAAGTCAATGCTCTGAAATGTTAATGCTTCTTGTTTTATCTACAGATGCTGCCTAAAATAATACATATCCAAGAACTTTCTGTGTCCCTATCAGTTTACAAACATCTGCAGTATCCTTTGTTTGTTTTTCAGTTAGGTAATGATGGGAATTGTGATTAGGTTTGAATTCTAGATTTTGCCATAATATTCTATAATTTAGGGGGTTAATATAAAAGTTACTTAGAAATGGTTTGCACATGAAAACTCCTTGTACCTTCTCTCCACGGGATCCTTTCTGGCCCAGATCACCCTTTATACCCTAGGAATAGAAATAACTATGAACAATAATACTAATTTTTTTTAAAAAACTACAAGCAATTAAACAATTAAAGCCACTTCTATTGGTTGATATGCAACATGCAACAAGCAATTAAATAGCAATAACTTTATGATCCATTTACACCAGCCTATTTCTCATAAGATAAAATCTCCAATACATTGCTAACGTTGCTTTCAAAAAATCATACATGATTTGATACATAATGTTTCCCAATCAGGTTAATAATCTACATAAATATGACTGGAGAGAATAAGCTTATGGCCAGTGAAAAAAAATGGAAAATGAAATCTTAAATCTCTGTTGCTCAGAGTCCAAGAACGTTAAGCAACAGGATCAGAAAAAGGGAAGATAAGTTTATAATGGACTGCTCTGGTTTTATTAATTTTCAATTCTAAGATGTTGTAACTCATATACTGGCAAGTAGATTGATAGAATAGGAGAGAGAAGAGGTATTGATGGAACTGATCTAGAGAGGGAGCTGGTCTGATAGATTTTTTTATATGGATCCATTCTGAACAACACACACAAAGTGCTGGAGGGACACTGCAGGTCGGGCATCTATGGAGGGGGATAACAGTCAATGTTTATTCCCCTCCATAGATGCTCCCTGACCTGCTGAGCGCCTCCAACATTGTGTGTGTGTTTTGCTCAAGATTTTCAGCATCTGCAGAATCTTTTGTGTCTCTGGTCCTTCTTTCTATTTGTTGTAGTGGAAAGATTTTGGAATAAAAAGGATATTCATGATTCATCTATTATTGAAGAATGTATAAATTATACAACCTTGAGATTTTCTTGCTCACAGGTAGCCACAAAGGAAGAAACCCAGAAGAGCCCAATTAAAGAAAAATAGAATAAAAATAAAGATAAAAGACCAACATTCGATGCACGAGAAAGTGAAAAAAATTAAGCAAACAATTGAAGCGAATAACAGCAACAGCATTCCAAGCCAGCATTAAGTTCTCAAATCCGAACGTCAGAACAGCACAAAGTAGGCCCAAAGCCTCGCTTATCAGTTCATCGTATTAGTGAGCATGGAAGATAGCAGCCGGGGCAGTCTTCATAGCCCCAGCACCATGGAGGTGATCAGCGCAGAGAACGAACCAAATCAGCTCTCATCCAAACCAACACCCTGTCTTTTCAGTCTAATTGGGCTGGTGTTTGAATCTCCCCAACAGCAGAACAGTGAAAGGCTCCAGCGCCTGGGAGAGAGGAGTGAAGATCATGGAGAATGAGTAGTAATGGGCTCTTGTCTCCAATCTGGGCCACTGTTTAAGTTGTCTAAATAGCACATTGTACCTCGCACTAGGAGCCAGGCACCGCTGCTGCAAAAGGCCCCAGGCCAAGGCCACGCTGTCCAGTGACTCACTCCAGGCCCAGGTTTTGTCACCCAGTGATTTGCTCAGGTCCCAGATTTCACCGCCCAGCGACTCGCTCAGGGCTTATGTAAAATGCTAAGCCCTGAGCCCCAGTGACTCACTCCTGGCCAGGATTCCATTGCCTAGCCTAAAGCTGCTCTCAAGCTCTTCAGGTCAACTCAGTTGCAAGAGTGATCCAATCTCTCACCCGGGCCAGCTGTATGGGCATTGGAACTCCATCTGCAACACACTACAATGATCACCTGCTCCTTCACTGTTTGCAGCAATAATCTAACACAATTTACCACAGAAAATGTATTTTTTACTGATGTTTTTAGTCAGATTTCTTATCTTTTTGACTACCAGAAACTGTCACACAGATTTGGTAGAACCATCTAAACTGGTAGCACAGGACGGACAAGATAAACTATTTATGTAGTTTCATTGACTGTTTTAATCGGACAGCTGTGAAACCATGCAAGGGCATTTTATCCCAGCTGGGTAATATTCAGAAATAAAAAGCAGACCTTGTTTGTCTCACTTAGACATTCTATTATACGTCTTCATTGTGGAGACCCTAACTTCCTAGAAAATATTGAATGAAGTTCTGAAAATTGGACCCAGTGCCATAGGTGGTCTGTGAGTGAGCTATCAGCAGCCATCTTAGAGGTCCAATATGTAAGTATTGCATTTTCAGGATCATTTAGTGGGATCAGCAGAGTTCCGAATCTTCTGGCTTTGGTCAGGAAATTCCAAAGCTTCTGTTGTAAGTCTGGGACATATTATTTCCTTGGATATTTTTGCTTTCTCCTGTTCTGGGGACACATTGATGTCACAATAGAGTCATTAATCTGAAAATGTAGGCTGATTGCATTCATTTTGGCAGAGAGCAGCCCAGGGTGCATCCAGACAGAAGATGGTGAGAAAGATTACTCCCGATGCCTCTATAATTATAGCATCACTGTAGCCAGCCACACCAGTCCGTCAGGATCATGGTGATGTTCATCATGCTTGGTAGGTCTTCAGGTGACTGAGAAGTTTCATTCTGGGTGCATATTTTCAGCATTGGGTGTTAGTCATTGCTTAGTGGAGTGGGATTTACTACATTAGGCTGCTCCCTTCTTCCACCATTCCAGTTCAATATCTATTATTTGGATCTTGGTTGTTGATGTTTCCATGCTTGAAGCTGACCTCAAATGTGCCTTTGGTCTAGTTTCAGCATTGGTAAATAGAGAGCTGGGAGAAGAGAACTAGGCGGGAGAGACTACTGAGGAACCTCAATACAGTAACCTATCCACTGGAGCTTGTTCCTTATGAGCAAGGCTTCAGTTCTGGTAGATAATCTTTTGTTTTACCTCTGAAGTGACTTAGAATGAAAATATTCTTATCTAGTCATCACCAGACATTGACTCTGGTGGTATATTGTCTTGAATGAAGTGGATAACAAGACAGGAGGTGACTCTAGTCTGGCTTCAGAGGTGTCAGTTTCTTCCCCTCAGAGCAGTGGTGACTATATCGACCTGCAGAATTCACAGTGTGGCGGCAGGCATCTATGGCTGATCAAGCCATGGGAAATGATGACATATATACATCTTCATTATTTAAGGCCGGGTTCAGTGTCATGATGAGCCACGCTGACTGCAATTTTCCTCATTGCAGCCTTCTTCTTCCCTCCACCTTACATGATGTGAAGCCTAGTAAATTTCTGACAGCGTTGCTTCAGGGAGTTGATGAAGGACGGACCTCCTGACCACAGCAAGGTGCAAGGACACTTGCTGTAAGTTACAACTTTCTGCTCAAATTACAGGATATCTAGTCATCATTGAATACTTAATAACATTAAATATGCAAATACTTCCATATAAACTGAAACAAGTATTTGTTACAAGTCATTGGAAAATCGATCAAACACACAGTATAAATAGCTGGGTCTTACAGAATATGAAGACTTCAAAGCCCAAATAAATGTGGGTTTGATCTCTCTGCCTCCAGTTATGTTACATAAACATTTGGGACAGATATAAGAAAATGTAGAAAAGTATCCTGGTTCTGAAGGTCAAATAAAATGTATAAAATAAAGAACTGAACCCTAGAGTATTACTGTGCAGAAATTAGTTGTCCAATGTCAGTTCTAGATTTGGGTGCCTTTCATGATGTTGCATGGAATCCATATCAGCAAAGACTTGATCATTGATGAAAAGATGGACAGAAGAAAACAGGGGTGAGAAAGATTAAAAATATTCAACTCATCGTCAAATTTAATACAGAAAGTTCGCCCAATCTTTATACGTACAGTGAGGGAGAGCAACAAAAACAGTAAATCCAATGTGTCAACTTACAGGTGGTCCAGTTGCACCTCGGAAACCCTGTTCTCCAGGAAAACCCTGGTCTCCCTATTGGAAATAATGAACAGTTTAATAACTAAAGTAAGAACAAACAATTATGTACAGTACTCTGTTCACCCTCAAAGTAGGAACTTGTTTGTGTGTGACTATGAAAATTGTGATTTCACTTTCATTAAACCACATTCCAACATCAACAGGGTTGGCAGAACCGAGAAGAGAATTGGGAACAATATTCCTGCACGATTTTTATTTTGTTAAAAAAAGGGGTTTATTAGCAGCAGATGTGTTAATTATACAGATAAAATATAGCAGATGTTAAAACCTAGAACAACACAGAAGATGCTGGAGTGACTCAGCAGGTCAGGCAGCATCTATGGATGGAAGAGGACAGTTGACATTTTGGGTAACCTGTACTGAAAGGCAGAGAGAAGATAAAGGTATAAAAAGGTGAAGGGAATGGGTGAAGCAAGAGCTGGCAGATGAAGCAGGGAGGGAGCGACAATAGTCAGAATGGGTAGGGGAGAGTGTAAATGGTGCCAGAAGCTGGAAGCTCACAGGTGAAAGCGACAAAGGACTGAAGATGATGGAATCTGATAGGAGGGAACATGGAATAAAGGGAGGGAGGTAGGGAAGGTGAATGGAAATAGAGATGGAGGGGAACCAGTCGGAGAAGTGTGTGGGTGACAGGCAGATGTGAGGGTTGAGGAGGAGGAAGAGATATGGTGATAGGAACTGGATGAACAGAAAGAAAGAGAAAATGGATAGAGAGGGAGCAGTTATCAAAAGATGGAGAATGCAACATTCACACTGAAGTTGATTACTTTGACAAATACAAATTTATATGTGGCAGGACCGTAATGCTTTTCTTTACATTTCATGAGAGTTAGGAATACATGAGGCAATTGAACTGGAGGGGCTGGCCTGCAGACTATGAATCTGAGACTCTCTATGTTGATGGCAACACATGCTTTACAAGCTTCTTCCAAAAGGATCTGTGAGAAGTCTGCAACTACAGTATATAACTTAAGAAATTCAAAGCAGACATATGTTTTATCACACTTCAGCTGGGCTTTCCCAAGACTGAGGGTAATTCCATAATTAGCCCTTTGTTTAAATGCATGTGCAATACCATCTGAAATCACAATGTTTAATGGACATGTGCATAGATAGAACAGACCTAGAGAAAGATGGGCAAGTGGGAACAGCACAGATAGACATCATGGATTAAAGAGTCTGTTTCTGCGCTGCATTACTCTATGACTTTGAACCATTTGTTGAAACAACCTGTGTTATTGTATGACTGTCCTGTGTGAAGAAATACAGGGAATCTATCAGGTAAGCCTTTGATATGTTCCAACATGCTGTTTTATATATATTTCACCAATTTACTTTCTACCTCTGCCAACAATGCTTGAGCTCACTTCAACAGTTTGCGTGTGAGAGAGAAAAGTCGTGGTGGGGTGTTGGTGATAGGGGAGCTTGTTAAAAGACAGAAACAATAAATTACCATTATATAATGATAATTATATCAGTACAAATTTCACAGACAATTTCATGTTTCATGATATTCTGACTATTTTTCCATATAATTAATTTGGAGAAAAATGCACTCTTAGTATTAACTTTTTAAAATTAATTTTAATGCATTTCTACAGTGAAACTACAAAGAAGAACCCAACAACAAAATGGAGATTTAAACAGTGCAAAACAAACAAATCCAATATCTAATTCATAACAGGAAGAAAAAGAAATATTAACTTCTAAAGATAAAATTAATTATGCAGCTTACACAAGCTACAGGCCAATTGTCAAGTAGATACAAAACACAATTACCCAGGATGATCAAACAGGAGTGTCAGGATTATTATTTCATTCCAGTAATTCAGTAATTCCCGATAAGATACACAATACAATTTATGCAATGCTTCTAGCTGTCCAACATTGTTAGATTCAATGGCAAGAATCCAACAGGCATCTCACTAATGCCAAGAAATGGAGGCCAAGTATAACCAGCAGAGGGATGCAAAAATCCAAGCAATCCATTCAGCATCCAATCGAACACCACCTGTGGCAACATGTGCAGATCCTACTAAAACTCAGTCACCTCAGAAAACAGGTATAACATGCTCAATTCCAAAATACTGCCTGGGAAAAAGGAGAAGTAACACAAAGGGTGGGCATTCTTCATTATCAATTCATCTTTCAAGATCAGATTTGGAGAGGTTAAAATGGCACACAAACTTGATTGTTAAAATAAAAACTATGACAATCTTCTTTGGGATATTCAGTCTGAAAAGTGTTTTGAAGCCACATGATGGGAAGAAAATGATTTTAAAAACTTAGCAAATTGGACAGCATTTATGAAAGGAGAAGCAGTTAATATTTGAGGTTTGGGAACCTGTCAGTATTGAACATTCTAAGGACATAGACTAAGTTGCCAAATTAGTTAGCTGGATATTCAAGTCCAATCAAAATTTAAATTCAGTTGGAAATTTGAAATTTTTGCACTAAAAACTAGAAGACTGTCTAGTTTAGTAATATTCTTCAGCTGGAGAAATTGGCCATCGTTCCCTGGGCTGACATATCTCCATCACTTTTTAAATGTGCTACCAAGTTGTTCATTTCAACAGCAGACCGCAATGGATAATAAATGATGAGTTTTCCAATGATGCAAATATCCTCTAGAAACCTTCGTTGATACCTTAAGGTTCCCCTATTTATGACTAATACAAAGGAAATACTTAGCTTGGCATATGACACCACCATTGTTAGTAAAATCTTAGCCAGCAATGAGAAGGCACACAGGAGTGAGATACAGTAGATTGA
This sequence comes from Mobula birostris, assembly GCF_030028105.1. NCBI lineage: Eukaryota > Metazoa > Chordata > Chondrichthyes > Myliobatiformes > Myliobatidae > Mobula > Mobula birostris. The sequence goes on along the minus strand of NC_092370.1, from coordinate 100,541,397 downwards.
CTGGTTGAGTGGTGTAGTAACGACAACTGTGCATTCAATATCAGCAATTGATTGCGGACTTCCAGAAGAGGAGGTCGTGAGAACCCACACAAGTCCTCATTGAGGGGTCAGCAATAGAAAGAATAAACACCAAAAGACTTTTGCAAATTTCTATAGGTGTATAGTGACCTTTCCATGACCATGACTGTTCTTGGCAATTTTTTCAGCAGAAGTTGTCTGCCATTGCCTTCTTCAGGGCGGTGCCTTTACAAGACAGGTGACCCTAGCCATTACCAACACTCATCTGAAATTGTCTGCATGGCGTCAGTGGTTGCATAACCAAGACTTGTGATAAGTACCAGCTGTTCATATGACCATCCACCACCTGCTCCCATGGCTTTACATGACCCTGACTGGGGAGGCCAAGCAGGTGTTACACCTTGCCCAAGGGTGACATGCAGGCTAGTGCAGGGAAGGAGTGCCTTATGCCTCCTTTGGTAGAGATGTATTTCCTCCCCATCACCCAAGTTAGATATATGAGGGACAGTTAACCTGCCAGCCACTGTGCCTTTGAAATATGGAACCATAGCACCAAAAGGGAGCTGATGAAATCACAAGAAGAATAAGAAAACTCTGCATTGACAGCACTTTCATCAGCAGTGCAGTAGAGTATTACAGTACTGTAACCCATTACAGTAGAGTATCTTTCACTAATTCTAGCATAAAGCAGAAATCTGCTCTTTGTTAACTGGCTATGGTCAATGTAGAATAGTCAGCTTTCAGGGCATAGCGGCTCCCCATAGTAAATCTCAGTAAGGGGTCTTGCAGTTTAAAATTGCTGAAAAATAAAAACACAAGTAGAATATCTGACAAACATTTTGTGGCCAGTGTTAAGCAAGAACAGAACTAGAAACATACCCCTCATACCAGCTCTATCAATGAGTAAAAGTGTGACTAAATTTCAACCATTGATATAGGGAAAGGGATATCAGTGACTGAAGAAACAAACCTGGAAAAGTATTTTAAGGGTACCATAATTTTTGTATTTAAAAGGACGAATGCCAAGTTCAAAAAATAAAATCCTTAGCTTGGTTCACTTCTCACCCAATATATTATTTGTCATTGTAACAACATGAAGTATTTCCTCATTTAATTTGCAAAGATGCCTGTTTGGAATAAATAAGTTAATTTTGGGCTCTGCAGTATTTGGGCACCATGGTAACTTAGCAGTTAGCGCAACATTATTACAGCATGGGTCATCAGAGTTCAGAGAAAATTCTGACATAATCTGTAAGGAATCTGCACGTTCTCCTCTCGGAATGTGTGGATTTTCTCTGGATCCTCTAGTTTCCTCCCATAGTCCAAACACATACCGGTTAGTAGATTAATTGGTCATTGTAAGTTATCCCAAAATTAGGCTAAAATGAAATTGGGGGTTGCTAGGTGGTCAGCACGAAGAGCCAGAAGGGCCTATTCCACACTGGAAAATTGCAAATGTCACTCCGTTCTTCGAGATGTTGGAGTCTATTGTCGAGGATGAAGTCTCAGGGTATTTGGATGCACATGATAAAATAGGCTGTAGTCAGCATGGTTTGCTTAAGGGAAAACTTTGCTTGAAAAATCTGTTAGAATTCTTTGCGGAAATGACAAGCAGGACAGACAAAGGATAGTCAGTGAACGTTGTGCACTTGGATTTTCAGAAGGCCTTTGCTACACATGAGCATGCTTACAAGATAGGAGCCCATGGTATTACGGGAAAAATACTAGCATGGATATGCAATTGGCTGAGTGGCAGGAGGCAAAGAGTGGGAATAAAGGGAGCCTTTTCTATGTTAGCTGTGTTCAACAAGGGTCAGTGTTGGGACCGCTTCTTTTCACGTTTTATGTCAATGATATGGATGACGGAATTGATGGCTTTGAGGCCAAGTATGCAGATGATTTGAAGATAGGTGGAGGGACAGGTAGTGTTGAGGAAGCAGAGAAGCTGCAGAAGGACGTAGATGGATTAGGATAATGGGCAAAGAAGTGGCAAATTAAATAGTGTTAGGAAGTGTTTAGTCATGCACTTTGGCATGAGGAATAAAAGAGTTGACTCTTCTCTGAATGGGCAGAAAATTCAAACATCTGAGGTGCAAAGGGACTTGGGAGTACTTGTGCAGGATTCCTAAAGGTTAATTTGCAGGTTGAGTTGGTGGCAAGGAAGGCAAATGCAATATTAGAATTCATTTCAAGAGGGCTAGAGTATAAAACAAAGCATGTAATGCTGAGGCTTTACAAGGCAATGTTAAGATCTGACTTGGAGTATTGTGCGTAGTTTTGGGCTCCTTATCCAAGAAAGGATGTGCTGGTATTAGACAGAGTTCAGAAGAAGTTCACAGGAAAGATTCTGGGAATGAAAGGGTTATTATATGAGGATCTCTGGGCCTGTACACTCTGGAATTCAGAAGAATAAAGGGGGATCTCATTGAAGCCTATCAAATGTTGAAAGGCCTAGACAGACTCAATGGGCCAAATGTCCCAATTCTTCTCTTATGCTTTATGGTCTTATAATGACCGGATTACATTCATTCTGATATCTCAAAGGAAAGAATATTCAATATTTAGGTTTTATTGCAGAACACTGCTCCCGTCTTTAAATGCTTCAATAAAATACATCTCCTTTCCTCTTTTGCTGTGCTAATGGTTTAGTCTTTGGTGCAGTGGTAACATGTCTCCCCAGTGATTAGAGGAGAGTAACTTTAAGCCCACTTTAGTGATGCACCAGCTACTTTAACTTGAATCCTCAAAAGAGTATATATCACACAGATTGAGCTGCTGTTCTGTGTTTGTCCAGTTAAACCAATTTCCTGTCTTCTCTCTTACATTGATTTGCATGATCCCACAGCCCCTTCTTAAGTGAGCAAGGTAGTTCTTTCACTAAACAGTCCCTAAACAGTACAATTAACCTGGCCCTTAACAGTATATATGGGGCTTTGAAAACCATACCCATGGTTCTTACATTCTCGCAGATAAAATGCACTTAAAGTACATCATTAGCTATAACTGGGACATTCTGATGTGAAAAACTTTACACCAAGAGAAGGGTATTTACTTTGGCTCCTGCTTGGAACAGTTTTGAATCCAGAAGGCATGACAAATTGGGGAAAGGGAAGCAACCCATAGTCAACAAGTTTTATATGGACACAGTTAGCCCCACCTACTTTTTCAGGCACAATGTAAACACCACCTGGGGTCTTTAAAGGTCTCTGTTTTGGTTGTCAATCATCTAAGAAAACTCTGCTGCATTCATGATGCTTGTTAAAATCTGGTATAAAAACTAAAATGCAAGGCTATAGATTTACCGAGGCAGTACTCAGGAAGTTTGTTGAGCTAGGCGTCTTGAATGATGACAGAATGCACAAGACAATGGCATAATGTATGCAATTTACACACAAGGCCAATTGCAACAATTCAAATCCTAGAATTAGGATTGCCATTCTTTCCTTATAACTCTCTCTAAAGTTAGTGTAATATTTATACGTCAATCACTACACAGCTATCCTTCACTCCCACATTGCATTGATGTGAGTAACAATATCTGTGATATTCAAATGCACAGTAACATGTAAGTAAATTGGGCCTAGAGATCTTTCAGTTACCAGTGGTGCAAGTTTGGGCACATTAGAACTGTCGAAGCAATGCTGCAGTTCCATTTGCAAATACAAATAAAATAAACTTTTCTTGAAATGTCTTCCATTGAAAATTTTCAGCAGCTTTTCTTGCGCAGTCATTTGATACTATTGCCCTCACAGGCATAATTTAACCTTGATTTGTTGTTAAAGACAAACTTCCTTTATTCTCAATTTCCCCAGTGTTGTCCACCAGTGAATCAGTTCTTTGTCCTCTGCTGAGAAATCACATTTTTCCCATCATACTTAACTGCTGAATCCTCCTCATTCACCCACTTCTTCCTGAAATATCATCTGATTTTAGAATGATCTTAATCAGCATAATTTCAACTTAATTTGGCAAAAAGAACAGTACAAACAAGTACTGAAAGAAGAGAAAGCTAAATTAAACAGTGTTGAGAAAACAGTAAGTTGATAGCATTGCTCTGTGAGATCAATTGGGAGAAGGACTTACGATTTTATAATAATGTCACCCAAACTCTAAACCTGTCCAGAAATTGTTCAAGTCCACATAAACCATAATCCTTGGAAGACGATTGCTGTTGGTTAAATGCCTGTGCGTTTGAACTGAGCATATAGATTAAGGCTCAGAAATCATTTCACATCATGTTTTTAGGAGTTTAAATGACATTGCAAGTCATCCTAAGAATATAAGTAATGGATTCAGTTTTAAGGATTAAAAAGAACCACTGAGTTTTCTGAGTAACACTGAACTGTTGATGTCAGTGCAGCCTCCCCTGCTGATGTAGCCCAAGATCTTGTCAGCAGGTGAGTTCTTTGAAGCTCTTAAATGGACAAGCCACTATATAATCAGCACTCTTTCAGGTATAGGGAAGTAATGGAGCTGAATGAGTGGATGCTGCAATAAAGCATCAGGAACAAAGGTGATGAACTGAGAGCTTAGATACATACATGGAATTATGATGTAGTGGCCATTACAGAGACTTGGCTGGCACCAGGGCAGGAATGGATTCTCAATATCCCTGGATTTCAGTGCTTTACAAGGGATAGACAGGGCGGAAAAAGGGGAGGAGGGGTAGCTTTACTGCTCAGGGATACTATTACAGCTAAAGAAAGGGTGGGTAATGTAGCAGGATCCTCTTTTGAGTCAGTATGGGTGGAAGTCAAGAACAGGAAGGGAGCAGTTACTCTACTGAGGGTATTCTATAGGCCCCCTGGTAGCAGCAGAGATACCGAGGAGCAGATTGGGAGGCAGATTTTGGAAAGGTGCAAAAATAACAGGGTTGTTATGATGGGTGACTTTAACTTCCCTAATATTGATTGGCACCTGATTAGTTCCAAGAGTTTAGATGGGGCAGAGTTTGTTAAGTGTGTCCAGGACAGATTCCTGTCACAGTATAGGGACAGGTCGACTGGGGGGAATGCCATACTAGATCTAGGACTAGGTAATGAACCGGGTCAGGTCACAGATCTCTCAGTGGGTGAGCATCTGGGGGACAGTGACCACCGCTCCTTGGCCTTTATAATTATCATGGAAAAGGATAGAATCAAAGAGGACAGGAAAATTTTTAATTGGGGAAGGGCAAATTATGAGGCTATAAGGCTAGAACTTGTGGGTGTGAATTGGGATGATGTTTTTGCAGGGAAATGTACTATGGACATGTGGTCGATGTTTAGAGATCTCTTGCGGGATGTTAGGGATAAATTTCTCCCGGTGAGGAAGATAAAGAATGGTAGGGTGAAGGAACCATGGGTGACAAGTGAGGTGGAAAATCTAGTCAGGTGGAAGAAGGCAGCATACATGAGGTTTGAGAAGCAACGATCAGATGGGTCTATTGAGGAATATAGGGAAGCAAGAAAGGAGCTTAAGAAGGGGCTGAGAAGAGCAAGAAGGGGGCATGAGAAGGCCCTGGCGAGTAGGGTAAAGGAAAACCCCAAGGCATTCTTCAATTATGTGAAGAACAAAAGGATGACAGGAGTGAAGGTAGGACCGATTAGAGATAAAGGTGGGAAGATGTGCCTGGAGGCTGTGGAAGTGAGCGAGGTCCTCAATGAATACTTCTCTTTGGTATTCACCAATGAGAGGGAACTTGATGATGGTGAGGACAATATGAGTGAGGTTGATGTTCTGGAGCATGTTGATATTCAGGGAGAGGAGGTGTTGGAGTTGTTAAAATACATCAGGATGGATAAGTCCCCGGGGCCTGACGGAATATTCCCCAGGCTGCTCCACGAGGCGAGGGAAGAGATTGCTGAGCCTCTGGCTAGGATCTTTATGTCTTCGTTGTCCACGGGAATGGTACCAGAGGATTGGAGGGAGGCAAATGTTGTCCCCTTGTTCAAAAAAAGGTAGTAGGGATAGTCCGGGTAATTATAGACCAGTGAGCCTTACATCTGTGGTGGGAAAGCTGTTGGAAAAGGTTCTTAGAGATAGGATCTCCGGGCATTTAGAGAATCATGGTCTGATCAGGGACAGTCAGCATGGCTTTGTGAAGGGCAGATCATATCTAACAAGCCTGATAGAGTTCTTTGAGGAAGTGACCAGGCATATAGATGAGGGTAGTGCAGTGGATGTGATCTATATGGATTTTAGTAAGGCATTTGACAAGGTTCCACATGGTAGGTTTATTCATTAAGTCAGAGGGCATGGGATCCAGGGAGGTTTGGCCAGGTGGATTCAGAATTGGCTTGCCTGCAGAAGGCAGAGGATGGTGGTGGAGGGAGTACATTCAGATTGGAGGATTGTGACTAGTGGTGTCCCACAAGGATCTGTCCTGGGACCTCTACTTTTCGTGATTTTTATTAACGACCTGGATGTGGGGGTAGAAGGGTGGGTTGGCAAGTTTGCAGATGACACAAAGGTTGGTGGTGTTGTAGATAGTGTAGAGGATTGTCAAAGATTGCAGAGAGACATTGATAGGATGCAGAAGTGGGCTGAGAAGTGGCAGATGGAGTTCAACCCAGAGAAGTGTGAGGTGTACACTTTGGGAGGACAAACTCCAAGGAAGAGTACAAAGTAAATGGCAGGATACTTGGTAGTGTGGAGGTGCAGAGGGATCTCGGGGCACGTGTCCACAGATCCCTGAAAGTTGCCTCACAGGTGGGTAGGGTAGTTAAGAAAACTTATGGGGTGTTAGATTTCATAAGTCGAGGGACAGAGTTTAAGAGTCGGGACGTAATGATGCAGCTCTATAAAACTCTGGTTAGGCCACACTTGGAGTACTCTGTCCAGTTCTGGTCACCTCACTATAGGAAGGATGTGGAAGCATTGGAAAAGGTACATAGGAGATTTACCAGGATGCTGCCTGCTTTAGAGAGTATGCATTATGATCAGGGATTAAGGGAGCTAGGGTTTTACTCTTTGGAGAAAAGGAGGATGAGAGGAGACACGATAGAGGTGTACAAGATAACAAGAGGAATAGATAGAATGGATAGACAGCGCCTCTTCCCCAGAGCACCACTGCTCAATACAAGAGGACATGGCTTTAAGGTAAGGGGTGGGAAGTTCAAGGGGGATATTAGAGGAATGTTTTTTACTCAGAGAGTGTTTGGTGCGTGAAATGCACTGCCTGAGTCAGTGGTGGAGGCAGATACACTAGTGAAGTTTAAGAGACTACTAGACAAGTATATGGAGGAATTTAAGGTGGGGGGTTATATGGGAGGCAGGGTTTGAGGGTTGGCACAACATTGTGGGCCGAAGGACCTGTACTGTGCTGTACTATTCTATGTTCTATGTTCTAAAGAAAGAAAACCAGAGGTCCACGTCAGGAAAATTTGAGGGTTGGTCCTCTAAGTGTTGCAGTTTTGGGGGAATCGTGGTGGTAAAACATTGTTGTTCTGTGAATAAACAAGAACTACTTCTTATCAGACTAGCAAGGTTCAACATTTCACAAAAAGTGAGCAGTGTGTGTTGCATTACTGTAAATGTTATTTGGAAAAGGATTTACAGCAAAAAGCGAGAACAAGTGTCTTATTGAAAAAGAAAGAGATGAATTTCCCACCAGGCAATAAGACACCCAAAAATATGCATAAAATTGCTGTCCTGCAGGTGAACCAGATTTTCAGCAGGATAATAACATTTTTTTGGGACTTGCGTGCAATCTGGTGAGCTTAATTGATTTGTAGAGAGCAAATGATACTAAGATAATTGTTAACTGTTCTTAAAATAAAATTACTAAAGACCAAGTTCATGAAAACCAAATCACTCAAATAATATATACTGTACTTCAAATTTTCTTCCATGATGGGGCAAAGACTTTGGGAGCATGGAAGTACTGAAGGACAAGTTTAATGGATCATGTTGACTTTTCTAACATATAAAGAAAAGGGGTCCAGAATCTATGCTGTTCAAGAAGGGAACTCACATGAGGAAGTCAGTCCAAGCAGCAGAAAACAAAACCTAGGAACGTAATCAATTGATACCTGTTTAGCCATGTTTAAGAGGCTTGCTGAATAAATTCACAAACAGAAATCAACCAGAGATATGACAGAGGAGAAAATAAAGGGTTCTTGTACTAAGAACAATATCCTTGTCCAGAAATCACACTACACTTATTTTGGTGTGCTAAAGGATGCCTGTGTTTAGTGCTAACATATAATCAGGTTTCTGGCACAAAAAAAGTACATAATTGGCCAAAATCCACATTGAAACAGAATTAGAGTTGTTTTTCAATTGGAAACAATTGCTAAAAAAATAGGAAGTAATATGCTTTCTGGCAGGATTTGAGCCAATTTCCTGATGCATTCTGTATGGAGAAGGGCATCGGCCCTGAAAGATGTACTCCTATGGTGACCAAAGGCTATGTTTGGGCAATGCGGCTGCCACTGAAAGAACAATGGATTCAAGACAGAGCGAGATAGGACCATGCATTTGATGAGATGCATGTCAAGAGGAAAGTCCTGTGGGTGGAAAAGTCAGCAGACCACCATAAAAAGTTGGCTATCACAGGAATTGTGTAATGCGATCTGTACATCAATTCTTGTATCTGCAAAATGGAGCTCCTTTGAGAAAATGTATATCATGTAAAGCTATAGGTTCTTTATGCAGAGTGTCATACATCAGGAAATACAGACATTATTTCCCCTAAAGCCAAGCTATTTCATTAAGGGTTAAGTAACACATGTTACACAAATACTCAGGTTGCTCGCCGTGTGTTTAAGACAAAAAAAACAGCAAGTGTGCTTAACTGAAGGTCTGGACCGATTTTTGTGTCGAGCATGATTTCACAGAGAGGCAATGACCTGTGTGATCCACTTAACCTAAAACTGAAATTGGATCATGTGATACCCAAAAAAACAAGCCTTATGTCGTCTGATTTCGAGACTTCTGCATTTTATTCTGTTCCACAGGAAAGGCGAGTTTCAAACATATTCAGAGAGGCAGGCTTTGCCAACTGTGGATGAAGCTGAGTTGTGCAAATGAGCTTAGGAACGTAGGTGGAAACTGAGACACTAAAGGCATAATAATAATTTAGCTCAAGGCTCGTCCACTATAGAAGATTTAAACTGTAGGAGAGAAACCGTTTTAGGAGATGCACTGTCTGCTTTGAATTAGATAAGGTTACAGATATATAAGAACAGAGCTTTTGAGGAGTGGTTTAAGTAGTATAAGAATTACAGACAAAAATTACATACACTAAAAACATGAGATAAGGATTTCACCTGATGGTGCAACTAGAAGTACTGAGTGGTGATACGATTATTTGATATGAGAATAAACAACAGAGGGATTACATACTGTATAAAGCAAATGTGAAGAGAAGAGGGAAAGAGTTTTTTTTAAAGAATGGGTTGATTACAAAAGCCATGAAAGCAATTGGCAAAATAGAAGCAGAAGTGATTTGGAATAGTTGACAATAGGGTAAACTGGGTGACTGAATGATCTGGAGCTGATTTACAATTTTATTGCCTGATCTTTTCAATGATTAATTTCATAGACATACTTAAGGCTGACATATTGTTAATCCTTTTGTCTATCTGAATGATTTGGAAGATGGTCAAAAAAGCAGACTTCAATAAATGGCTAATGAATTTGCGAAAAGTATCTAACGATAAAATTAAAGGTGCGTGGGAACTGGAATTTTGAGAGTCACTTTCAGATAATCAATGGGATAAAATTTTTCATTTGGTAAATACTTCATCTACTTGTGCCCGTCATTCCTTGATACAGTTCAAGGTAGTATACTGGGCACATATGTCAAAGGATAAATTAGCCTGTATTTTTCCTAATATTAATCCTACTTGTGACAGATGCAATATTGAGCTAGCTACTTTAACTCATATGTTTTGGTCTTGTATCAAGATAGATAACTTTTGGAAAGATGTCTTTAAAACTTCATCAAAAGTTTTGAATTTGGACATAAAACTGAATGTATTTACAGCAATTTTTGGGATCATTCCACCAGAAGCAGGATATGTTCCTGTTTCTGCTCAATGGATTATAGCATTTACAACTTTATTGGCTAGGAGAGCCATTTTGCTTAAATGGAAGGACTCTAATCCACCTACTGTTTTCTGTTGGCTTTCCTCCATTATGTCCTAAGTTTAGAGAAAATAAGAAGTCAGACAATTGATACATCCTTTAAATTTGAAGAAATCTGGTGACCTTTTATTCAATATTTTCATATGGTTTGATCTATTGCTCTCCCAGTTACTCTCTTGAAACTTTGGATTTGATCAGAAAGTTTTTCTTTCTTCTTACTTTAGTCTAAATATGGGCTGCCCAGTCCCTTACTTTTTTTTCCTTTTTTTTCTTTTTCATTATTTTTTGTTTTTGTTTACAGAGAATAGTGTTTTTGTTCCTATATATAAAATTATAAAAGTTTCTTTTTTCTCTTTTATGAAATGATAAGAGGAGTATGCTTATTTTACCTTTTATATGTATTGTTATCTATATAGATTTCTGAGATAATCCTCCTCTTGTTCATATATATGTACTTTTAAAAAAATTAATAAAAAGATTGAGAAAGAAAAGAAAAAAGCAGACTTCATAAACAACAATACACACATACAATACAAGATGAACTCAATAGATGAGGCATCTAAGGATAAGAATTAATAGTCAAAATTTTGGGCCATGATCTTTCATCAGCACTGATAAAGCAGTCCTGATGAAGGTCTCAACCTAAAATATTGACTGTTCATTTTCCTCCATAGATGCTGCTTGGTTTGCTGAGCTCCTCCAACATTTTAGGTGTGTTGCTCCTGATTTCCAGCATCTATATTCTTGTGACCACATAAATACAGTGCCTATAAAAAAGTATTCACCCCCCCCCCTTAGAAGTTTTCATGTTTTATTGTTTTACAACATTGGATCACAATGGATTTAATGACACTTGTTTGACACTGATCAATAGAAGAGTCTCTTTTGTCTTAAAGTGAAAACAATTTTTTACAAAATTGGTCAAAATGTATTACAATTATTATACACAAAATAATTGATTGCATAATTACTTACCCCTTCAAGTCAGTATTTAGTAGATGCATTTTTACCAGCAATTACAGCCTTGAGTCTATGGGGATAGGTCTCTATCAATTTTGCACATCTAGACACTGCATTTTTTCCCCTTTGTTCTTTACAAAACTGCTCAAGCTCTGTCAGATTGCATGGGGATTGTGAATGAACAGCCGTTTTCAAATCCAGCCACTGGACTCTGTTTTGCCACTCTAGGTCATTAATTTTATTGTTTTTAAGCCATTCCTGTGAAACTTGGCTTTATGCTTGGGATCATTGTCTTGCTGGAAAACCAATCTTCTCCCAAGTCGCGGTTCTTTTGCAGACTGCATCAGGTTTTCCTCAAGGATTTCCCTATATTTAACTGCATTAATTTTATCCTCTACCTTCACAAGCCTGATGATCCAGCCACCACCATGCTTCATGGTAGAGATGGTGTGTTTTTGATGATGTGCAGTGTTTGGTTTACACCAAAGATAGTATTTAGTCTGATGGCCAAAAAGCTCAATTTTGGTTTCATCAAACCATAGAACTTTCTTCTATCTGACTTCAGAGTCTCCTACGTGCCTTCTGGCAAACTCTACATGAGATTTCATGTGAGTTTTCTTTAAAACAGTGACTTTCTCTTCACCACTCTCCGATAAAGCTGTGACTGATGAAGCATCTGGGCAACATTTGTATATGCAGACCTTCCTATCTCAGCCACTGAAGCTTGTAACTCCTCCAGAGCTGGCCTCCCACGCTAGTCTCCTTCTTGCATGGTCACTCAGCATTTGAGGATGGCCTTCTTTAGGCAGATTTACAGCTGTGCCATATTCGAAACATAGAAATGTAGAAAACCTACAGCACAACACAGGCCCTTCGGCCCACACTGCTGTGCCAAACATGTACTTACTTTAGAAATTACCTAGGGTTACCCATAGCCCTCTATTTTTCTACCAACTTCCACCAATGCATAATTTTTACTATGTGGAACAAAATGCTTCTCTGCTCCATTATGTATTACACCACCTTCCTGCTGATCACAAGTCTGAACTGTTTAGAAACCTTATCAGATTTTTTGTACATTCTCTCCTCTGTGACATTCCTATTGGGCTCAGTAACATCAGCAAACTATGTTACTCTTTGTGCATTTTATCAAGGCTTTACTATAGTTTGTAAATAGCTCAGCTCAGATTCTTCTTGCATCTAGCTAATAATGGCTGTGCCATATTCTTCCCATTTCTTGATGATTGATTTTACTGTACTCCAAGGGATATTCAGTGTCTTGGAAATGTTCTTGTATCCATCTTCTGACTTGTGCTTTTTTATAACCTCTTTGTGTAGTTGCTTGGAGTGTTGTTTTGTCTCCACAGTATAGTTTTTGCCAGGAAACAGGCTCACCAGCAGTTGCACCTTCCAGATACAGGTGTGTTTTTACTACAATCAATTGAAACACCAGTGATGATTTGGTGTGTCATATTAAAAGGAGTGGATTTTTATGCAAACAATTATTTTGTGTTTTATATTTGTAATTAATTTAGATCACTTTGTAGAGATCCATTTTCACTTTGACAAGAAAGTCGTTTTCTATTGATCAGTGTCAAAAAAGCCAAATTAAATCCACTTTGATCCAATGTTGTATAACAATAAAACATGAAATCTGCCGGGGGGGGGGTGAATACTTTTAATAGGCACTGTAAGTTAACCCACACCTGAAGTAAAGTAAAGGAGACTGATACAGTTACAAACTGAGCTGGAGAGTGCTGGAAAAGGCAGAGTACTGGAAAATAAGCAGTTATACAATCATTTTGGTCAAGACAGTCAATTTTTAATTCCTGTTATAACTGTTATGTTCTCTCCTTTATTAATTTATCAAAGTTACCGCAACTAAGCATTGTGTGAAATATTGTAGCATATACTGTGAATTCTGGTTAATTAGGACACATTGGGAACCGGTACATTTTGGCCCAGTTAAGCAGTTGCCACAATTAGCCACAGTTTCATGAAACCAGATAAAAGGTGTAAAAAAGGACAAACTACCATTTAACTAAGTAAGGAGATATGTATTTGAATGAAATACAGACAAATTAAAACACTATCAATACTACTACAGTACTATAAAACTGTATTAGTTCCTTATAGTTATCAACGAAGGAAATTATCTAGTGTACGCTTTCTTTTCACAACATTGCATCCAGATATAATCGTATGGTCTGACACCAGTAGAGAAGTGGTTATTGGTGAACTCACAGTCCCCTAGGAAGACAACATCGATGAAGCCCATGAGCACAAGTTAACCAAGTATGCAGAATTAAGATCAGAGTGCAGAGACAGAGGGTGGAAGGTCTCATGCTATCCATTCGAAGTAGGCTGCCATGAGTTTATTGCATTCACTTTCCAGAAGCGGCTGCGTGACCTTGGCTTCACTAGAAGAGAGATCAAGTCAACCAGTAGAGCTGTAGCTGAGGCAGCAGAGAAAGGATCAGCATGGGTGTGGACCAAGTATGTCAAGAGGGGTAGATAGTCAGACAGTGTACACATATCTTGCAAACCCTTCAAACCCTGAAGAGCAGACTATCTGGTGGATGGAAGTGACCAACAACTCTGATAGAGGCAGATGCCAAGTTTTTAAGCTCACCAGTGGGAGGTGGTGCTTTAGCACTGCTGGCCCACCCGCTCCAGGGAGTCTTGATCATAAGCGGGCCGAAACTCCTGAAGACAGGTGGCAGATCAACTGATGATCCCACTGGTGACAGCACAGGACAGTTAACATCTCAGTCCACTAAAATTTTGTAACTCCGGAGTACGCTTTCTTTAGATTGATTTTAAATGAAAAGTCAGCATAGACACTCGTGTAGATAATATAATCCCAGCAGACAATTCTATCGACAACTGCATCCTCCAACTCTTTATTTTCATTGTAACATTCAAGAGGATTGTCAATATTTTCAGATTCTGCACATTTCCTAACTTGAAGTAGTGAAATCATTTTATTTTCACTCCCGGCCACTCCTGGCAACTCCAAGCCTGAATGTTTAAAACTACATTGAGCAAAACAGTTCTGAATTGTCTTACTGCTTACAACTGTCTTACTGTTTACTTCTCACCTAGTATCAATGACAGAAATCCCTGCCTTTTGAACACAATCACATGCAACGGACTCTGTTTAAAGACTGTTCTCTCTAAGCATGCTACAGAGCCTAATGACCACACAAATGCATATATTTGGCACCAGTTAGAAACTACTTGCCACAGTCTCCTGCTCCAATTACATGGCATAGTGTCCCAAATGAATGAATGGAATCCCAGCAATTTTCTCAATTAGTTTTTATACTTTAAGAGTTGTCCCAAATAAGCAACTGCCCTGATTAACTGATGGCCCAATTAACCAGAATCCACTATATATTATAAAAAAAAACACATATGCCTGACAATGAGTTAGCTCAGTAACTCAACCTAGTGATTATTGAAGCCAATAAAACTTCCCGACATAATTACTGTTTTTGCACTTTTGGGACACCATTATTATCCTACACCCAACTGTTAAAAACTATTTATACTTAAGAAATAATTACCGGTGTTATTCAGATAGTTAAAGTGCAATTCAGGAAACTATGATGTTTGTTCTTACCTTTTCACCCTTCTCACCTGGTGGACCTGCCTCTCCTTTAATACCAGGGTCACCCTAGAAGCCAGAAAGAAGGATCATTAAAGCAATGATGAAAATCAATGAATCTCCTCTCATACAGCAATCAGAAATTTACAAAGAATGTAGTTTGATTCTTTACACTTACAAGATTTACGTATCATTTCCTTCTGAGACACACCATCTGATAGAAATATTTTGATTTGCCATTTAAAAATGTATCAAAGCACTAATCAAAATATTATTTTTGCAATGGAACAAATGTTGTTCTGAAGTACTCATTCCACATGATGAATTTGCACTGTGAATACCTTGCTGTATATGCTGAATCATTAGTATTGCGGAGGACACAAAGAGTTTCAGATAGCCTATGCACCATTAATATCCACCTTTGAGTACAGACAGCAGTTCAGATTGAAGGGTCTCTCATAAAAATCACACATCTAGCATCAGTACACCTGCTATAGTGTAGTAGAACTTTAACCTAATTTATGTGCCCGACTTGAGGGAGAGGGAAAAAAATCCTGGTCATTTGCAAACATAATTGGTGATTGCAAAATTAGACTGATGAAGAAAGAGGTGCTTGCTTTATTGAGATTAAAGCCAAAATCACAGCATTCTGAAACCATCAAGTTTGAATATCAAAAGTCTGAGGAATACTAAATCTGGAATCTACAATCTGAAAGAGAAAAAAATTCACAGTACCATGTAGTAAATATGCATTTGCTGTCGTAGAAATAAGTATCAAGTCTAGGTCAGTTTCGCCTCAATGATTATCCTCAGAAAGTTAATGATAATGGTTTGATGATAGTTATACAGCTGAATGGCAAGAAAAATACTGGTGTTCCTCTAGTAGGTCATATCATACCACTTGTGAAAATAGGAATGATTGTAGTCAAAATGCTGTTAAGGTCTTGCTATATGCATACATGGCCTGCCATTCAATCTGATCCATGATCACATGGAATAGGATTTTCAGTTGAAATGATGGTGAGTCAAATGTGCTCTGATGGAATATCCAGAGAGTGCATTATTTCATCATCTTAATTTTATTTCCTGCTGCTCCTTAATCCCCAGAGTTTCTTTTCCCCATTATACCTGTTGTTTTGCTGTGGGCAAGAACTGTGGCCAGATTATGAAGAATGACAAAGTGAGCGGTACTTTCAGACAGCAGAACATTCCAAGGCAGGTCCAGGCTTTGACGGAGAGCATTAATAGTTAACCCAGCAATATTCAAGGTTCTCTGATTCTAATATCATCAGGACCTTCTCGAATCTGTACATGAATTGAGCGGGTAATATTTGACCTCCAAGTATCAGCCATTGATCCATTGGACAAAATGTGGCAGCCGCAGAAGATAACCCAAGGATCTGTAAACTTCCCAAACCTATGACATTTAACATCTACATTTTATGATGTGGTTAAAACAAATTTATAAATGTGGGGAGAGACAGATCTTACTCTTCCTGATTAGCCCAAGCCTCATGTGGAGACACAATTGTACAGTTTACCACGTCCTGAAACATGATGAAGGTCATTATATCAGTGGATTTTATTGCCCACTGTGCTCTACTGAATGAGGAAGTGAGTTCCCCACTTTTTAAATGGAAAACTTCATTAAGTCCTTTGTTAATTCCATTAAGTCTTTGTATTTACTGAACTGCATAGGGGATTATCCCAAAGTCACTCTGTGACCGGAATTCTTACTGCATCTGATAACAGGTCTCACTAATCCTGAAAGATCTTAATTTCTGCAAAGTGGACCTGGGTCCATTCCTCATGATGTAGACACCTTTCTAGCTTCAGCCATCTCCTTCAGTCACTTCTGGAATAGCAGACTTATCTTCAGGCCTTCGTGCAAAAGGCAACTTTCAATTAACCATAACATCAAATATCCACAATAAGTTCAGCATGGTTCTGCATTAGATACACAGGCTTCTTGTACATGGTTTACAATTTGTCGTAGGTATATATTCGTGCAGCAATTAGGCAAAGCAGGTACCAAATCTGTATTGTCTAATGATTAGCACCACCAATTGTTTATACTTGAGCTCCTCTATGCATACTTCTGCCATACACTCACAACACAATCTCAGAACTTCATTTGAAAGGTACTGGCTAGAATTGTAATTCATGTTGGCATCTATAGTGTGGATGTTGTGGTAAGGCAAGAGTTAAAGACAATGTCCAGGCAAAGATAGCCCAGGGCACTTTTAGTCAAGGGAAACCTTTGGAATGAGACTGACTGAGCCAACTTTGCCCATTGCAGAGAGAAGCAAAGGTGACAGCGGCAATGTATAGTTAAGCTGAAGAGTGAGGCCTCTGTAGTGAGACTTTTCTAGAAACCTCTTCCTAAAACATAACATCCCTTTACATAATATGGGATGCCAAAGACAGATGAGATAGGAATAATGGAAGGATGTGAAATACACCCAACAACTGAGGAACAATTGCTTTATTAACTTCCAAATATCATCGGCTGTCAGCATGACATTTTGATTGACTTTTAATATCTTTGTTGTGAATGGTGATTGATCTTGCAAGTAAGGAATTCAATCATATACAATTTACCAAATGGTCAATGTCTGTAACTGATAAGCCAATTCTGTATAAAAATAGCAGTTTTCTGTTCAGACTTCAGAACAGTGTGTGTGACAAGAGCCCATGCTGTGCTCCTTGTGCACATGTAAAATAATAAGAATTTTTGAGTTGTAAAAGCATGTGTATTCTGGGCCCAGTTATTTTATTATCAGTGACGACAATAGGGCCGTAGTAAATAATGCAACATGATTCAATTTCTAGGTGATTATTTTTGTTCTGTGATTAATTGGTACAATTATTGCTTTGCCAAGTTATTTCAAGAGCAATTAAGATCATTTATATGTTGTAGGTTTAAAACAATATACAGGCAAAAAGAGATAAGGATACCAATTTTGTTTCCCAAAAATATTTATACTTTATACTTTATTGTTGCCAAACAATTGGTACTAGAACGTACAATCATCACAGCGATATTTGAATCTGGGCTTCACACTCCCTGGATTACAAATATTAAAAATTAAAAATATTAAAAATAGTTAAAATTAGTAAATATTAAAATTTAAATTATAAATCATAAATAGAAAATAGAAAAATGGGAAGTAAGGTAGTGCAAAAAAACCTAGGCGCAGGTCCGGATATTTGGAGGGTACGGCCCAGATCCGGGTCAGGATCCATTCAGCAGTCTTATCACAGTTGGAAAGAAGCTGTTCCCAAATCTAGCCATACGAGTCTTCAAGCTCCTGAACCTTCTCCCGGAGGGAAGAGGGACAAAAAGTCTGTTGGTTGGGTGGGTTGTGTCCTTGATTATCCTGGCAGCACTTCTCCGACAGCGTGTGGTGTAAAGTGAGTCCACGGACGGAAGATTGGTTTCTGTGATATGCTGCGCCATGTTCATGATCTTCTGCGGCTTCTTCCGGTCTGGGACAGGACAACTTCCATACCAGGTTGTGATGCACCCTATAAGAATGCTTTCTACAGTGCATCTATAAAAATTATTGAGGGTTTTAGGGGACAGGCCAAATTTCTTTAGTTTTCTCAGGAAGTAAAGGCACTGGTGGGCCTTCTTGGCAGTGAACTCTGCTTGGTTGGACCAACTCAGGTCATTTGTGATATTGACCCCGAGGAACTTAAAGCTTTTGACCTGTTCCACTTGTGCACTACCGATGTAAATTGGGTCATGCGGTCCACTATTCCTTCTTAAGTCAACAACCAATTCCTTCGTCTTGCTGATGTTGAGGGATAGGTTATTGTCTTCACACCATGCCACCAGGTTCTTAATTTCCTCTCTGTACTCAAACTCATCATTACCCGAGATACGGCCTACAATTGTTGTGTCATCAGCAAACTTATATATTGAGTTTGATGGAAACTTGGCTGCACAATCATGGGTGCACAGTGAGTGCAGCAGGGGGCTGATTACACAGCCTAGTGGGGCACCGGTGCTCAGAGTGATCGTAGAGGAGAGCTTGTCCCCTATTTTTACACCTTGGGTCCTGTCTGTGAGGAAGTTGAAGATCCAGCTGCAGATCTGAGTGCTAAGGACCAGGTTCCGGAGCTTAGGAATCAGTTTATTTGGAATGATGGTATTAAAGGCAGAGCTGTAGTCAATAAAAAGGAGCCTTACGTATGCATCTTTATTCTCCAGGTGTTCTAAGGAGGAATGTAGGTCCAGAGAGATGGCATCTGCCATTGACCTGTTGCTCCGGTAGGCGAATTGCAAAGCGTCGGGGTTGACCGGTAGGCTGTGGTTGATGTGCGCCAAAACCAATCTCTCGAAGCACTTCATAGCAATTGATGTCAGAGCCACAGGTCGACAGTCATTCAGGCATGCCACCTTGCTCTTCTTCGGTACTGGGATTATCGTTGCCTTCTTAAAACACGAGGGGATCTCAGACTGAAGCAAGGAGCAGTTGAAGATGTCAGAAAACACTCCAGCTAGCTCGCTTGCACAGGCTTGGAGAACCCGTCCCGGGACGCCATCTGGGCCCGTCGCCTTCTTTGGATTTATGTTCAGGAAGGCCCTTCTAACATCCTCCTTGGTGACGTTGAATCTAGATATTTGTAAAATATTTGTAAACGTGTTTGGAATTGTACTGATCTGCAATCTTCATAGCTTTCATGACAGTTTTTTAAAATTATTTACTAAATACTTCTGATTTCTTTCAAGGTTTTGAAGAATTCCACAGCTACCACGTTGCAGCTTCTGATACCACGTCCAATCTCTTAACCCCATGTCATGATATAATGCTTGGGGGTGCAAGGGAAGGATTAAACCTAAAGGTATAGAAGGCTTTAATATTAGTCCCAATGATGATTAGAGTATGGAGATAAATTTTCCAATAAACTTTGAAGATGATCATGGAAATGATATGTATCTTTTATATCAGGATACAATAGAGTTTTAGGATTAATTGAACTACTCTAAGAGGTGGAATAGACTTGCTGGGCCAAATGGCTTCCTTCCATATAATAAGGAAGATTTTATGAATATGAATAAAATTAACATTCTCTTCATATTCTAATGAACAGAGAGTCATTAGAAATATTCTACTCAATTACCAAAGTTTAATATAGTATTATCTGGCTAATACTAATCCAAAGTGAAATCTATGAATTTCAGCTCTAAATAGGAAGCATAAAATCATAAAATCCTAAACCCTAAACAAAGTGTGTTTCATTCACAATACTTTGTGGTTCTAAAATTCTAAAGATCCTGATTGAACTATGACGGAGACAAAATTTGTGCAATTAAGATGGGATCGATTGCTCCTCAAAGAAAATTGTATTTATTCAATTATTCTTTAATTCACTAAACAAGATTATCTTCAAATTTATACCTTAGCTCCTTTGCTTCCTTCCTTTCGAGGTAAACCAGAGAAGCCTATTGTTCCCTAAAAATAAAAAAAAGCGAATAGAGTTTTTTTTCTGAAAGTATCCACATTTATTTCCTATCATTGATCTTCCAATTATTTTCACGGTACCATCTTTAAAATGTCAATTCTTAGTTTCAAATTCCTCCTAATCCTCACTAATTTCTTCCAGTTCTGCAACCCTCCAAGCTCTGGTTTGTTTCTTGCTCAAACACCGAACACCAAAGAAAAAATGAATAGGTGAACTTACTTGGGAGGGGCAGTACAAATTACAGATCACTGTCTACCCCAAAAGCAACAGAAAGCAAAGCACAGATATCAAAAAGAGAGTCAAAATGTGAGACAACTTTTTCACTGCAGATGAGAAATCACTGAGGAAGCAGAGAGATCAAGACAATAATGTTTTATACATTGATTTTACTATCTTTAGATTTATTGTACATATTCATTCAGGTACACACACTATCAACAACTCACTGATTGCTATTTGATCCTTGCCCACTGCATAAAGTAGTGCTGGTTCCCAATTCTTGTCTTTAATTGGAATTTGGAGTTGGTCAGATAAGTACTAGATTGTAGAGATTGCACTTAACCAACATAGGACCTATCCACCCATATCATTCAACTTAATCCCCAGCTATGGATTCTCAGAAATAATTTTCTGTTTTTCCTGAAAAGCATGAGACAATCTTGACAATAAAATAAATTAACATGGATTGCCTGAACTCTGCAAACTGTGTCAATAGTTAACAACATGATTGATTTCTTTGCAGCTCTCAATGTATTGATAATACGAATTGCTTGAACTGAATCTTTTGTAAGATAATAGAAGATACCTGTCATCACATATAGAAAGAAGTGGGCAAAATTCCTGAAGTGTACTTCCTTCCTAGTGGATAATCTCTCAATATAACCTGGCAGCTAGATTTACCAATTAATAAAATATCAAATTGGGCTACATTGACCAGAAAATTCCTTCCAGTTTATAGCCATTTGCAATTACCAAAGTCAATTTGTTTTCCCTGAATTAATCTGCAATTCCCCATTTTGAGCAATCTTAATGATTCTTTGGAAATGAGAGATTCTGCATGTGGTATGTTGACTTGTGTAGTTGGCCATTAATTATTTTATAATGAATTGCTTACAAGTTACTTGTTTCCCCTAATATAAGTATCATATTTTAATTATTTACTGCTATTTTTGTTTATTGAAATAGTGCTTCGGAAGGAGGCTGGACATGCAGAAGTATATCACTGGCTTTCACACTATGAGCACAGAACTCAAAATGAAGCCTGATTCCGAAAGTAAACATACATTAAAATTATTGTGATAATGGACAATATCAAAAGGCTCTACAGTTAAGATGACTATCTGTCCTTTTGGGCTTGTTGATGTATCCATGGATAGCAACTGCATATTATTCTGCCTTCCTCTGATTGAAATATATATTCTCATTTTAAAATAAAACATACAATGGAAACACTCCACACTGATTGGACAGCTGATTGTCAAAAAAAACCCAAAATATTAAAATTCCCTGTTGCACCTGTAAAAATGTAATTTGGGCTGAATATTACAATGCATTTGTTGTATATTAGATCAGGAAAATTCAGACTGCGACTTATTCCTGACACCACAGCTGTAATGTTCTATAACTAAAGCAGCATCTGTTTCATTTCTGTTTCATTTAGCTGTGGGTGTTTTAGCATTACATATTGTGTGGGAGACTTCCCTTCTGTCAGCCTGGAAACATATCATTGACATGTTGGGAAATTCATTAGTGGCCAAATGCCCTTATAGATCCTTTTATTCTTAAACTCTTTTGGAGCAACTTTAACTTTTAGCAAACCTCACAACGAACTGAGTATATAACTTTGCTGATGACACCACAATTGTAGGCCGTATCTCGGGTAATGATGAGTTTGAGTACAGAGAGGAAATTAAGAACCTGGTGGCATGGTGTGAAGACAATAACCTATCCCTCAACGTCAGCAAGACGAAGAAATTGGTTGTCGATTTCAGGGGGAGTAGCGGACTGCACGACCCAATTTACATTGGTGGTGCACAAGTGGAACAGGTCAAAAGCTTTAAGTTCCTCGGGGTCAATATCACAAATGACCTGAGTTGGTCCAACCAAGCAGAGTCCACTGCCAAGAAGGCCCACTAGCGCCTTTACTTCCTGAGAAAGCTAAAGAAATTTGGCCTGTCCCCTAAAACCCTCACTAATTTTTATAGACGCACCGTAGAAAGCATTCTTCTAGGGTGCATCACAACCTGGTAGGGAAGTTGTCCTGTCCAAGACCGAAAGAAGCTGCAGAAGATCGTGAACATGGCGCAGCACATCACACAAACCAATCTTCCGTCCGTGGACTCACTTTACACCGCACGCTGTCGAAGCAGTGCTGCCAGGATAATCAAGGACACGACCCACCCAGCCAACACACCTTGCATCCCTCTTCCCTCTGGGAGAAGGCTCAGGAGCTTGAGGACTCGTACGGCCAGATTTGGGAACAGCTTCTTTCCAACTGTGAGAAGACTGCTGAACGGATCCTGACCCGGATCTGGGCCATATCCTCCAAATATCCCGACCTGCCTCTCGGTTTTTTTGCACTACCTTACTTTCCATTTTCTATTTTCTATTTATGATTTATAATTTAAATTTTTAATATTTACTATCAATTTGTACTCCAGGGAACGCGAAGCGCAGAATCAAATATCGCTGTGATGATTGTACGTTCTAGTATCAATTGTCTGGCGACAATAAAGTATGAAGTATAAAGTATAAATCAAACAATATCCAACCAGCTACTTGTACATGCTTGTTCAATCTGTTTTAAGTTGAAGTTAAAAATAGGTGAGCTTTTGTTGGCTGTAACATTAACCAATTAGTTTCTGTAAACAAACTGGTGCAGTATAGATCAACATATATAGAGCATTAAAATGTGTTGCAACAATTCTATGTCATTATGCCTAAATTTTAGTAGAATGCATTTAATACAAAAATAGACACATACTGCATAATTATTGGTTGCTTTTAAAATTATTATTTTCTACTTCAGCTCAGATTGGTTCAGAATAGCATCTCATTTCTCAAGATGTTTTTGTGAGAGCTGGAATGGGAAAGGAAGAGTACAGTTGTGCACTTGTGTGTGTACAGTATGTAAGATTTGCAGGTTAGAACCACATTTGAACTATGGCTGTAGCACAGAGGGGGCCCAGTAGGTTTACCGTAGTTCCCAGCAGGGTAATCCATCTGTCCCATTCACCTTCCATCCACTCTAATACTGCAGCCTACCCTCTTTTACATGACATTAACTTCATCTGATTCTTTTGCTACTTGCCTATACCATGGAGTAATTTACAGTAGCCAATTATTACTCATTTTTGGGATGCCAGAGGAAACCAGCACACCAGGCAGAAATTAAACCCCATTCCAACACCTCCAAAGTCAGGATCAAAGCCAGGTACCTCACAACTTCAGGATTCAATTAACCTGGAACGCTGGGTCACCAGCACCAACCACTACACCACTGTGTCACTCCTTATTCCAGAAAACATAAAAGCCAACTTGTATGTGAAAGAGTTCCACAAGCAGCATCTCAAATTATCAATTAACTGGAGCAACAAATAATCTGCTGGAGGAAGTCAGTGGGTTGAGCAGCATTGGTGGGAGGAAAGGAATTGCCGACATTTCTGGTTGAAACCCTGCATCAGGACTAATTAATCTAATTTGGTTAGAAGGCAAATATCAGTCAGATCATTGTCCTGTATGTATCACATCTATATGAATAGATAATGAAGCAAAGATCTAACATCACTTGAACTTTAAATCCAAGTTAAGTCTCTGATAGTACGCCATTCTCTCCAAACAGCACTAGAGCATATGTTATGCTAAAGCCATAGAACAGTTGAAATCCAAAATTCTTCTACTACCCAAGTCACCTAAGTCTAACAAACAGTTTGATCTTAGCCAGCCAAATCCTGCAGAGTAGGATTTTTGTGACTAAATTGAAGCAGCATTATTTAAGATACATTTATACATCTTAAGAAGCCAACATCACAGTGAATTGTAACTGGAATGAGCATCAGATATCAGTTCAGAATTATTCCAGTGTTAAAAAGAGACTGCAAGTGATGCCACCCACAGTAACCTAGTCAGCGTTGCTATCATAGATTCCAGTGTTGATTACTTTTAAATGGCTCTTTATGAAACTAGCTAATTCCAAGGATCTGGAAATGGCTATACAAGTCTTCAAAAATGATCAGAGAATTATATGCAACAGCCTTCTGTGGTCTTTGACCACCATCCAACTTCTCTAGCTCCCCACTAGATTATTTCAAAAACTATTCCACCATCCACTTTTTATTAAATGGGATATTGCTAGTGCTATGTAACTGACTGAACATGTTACAAAATATTTACACAAATGGCAGGATTAAGGAGTAATTTCTCCCCTTTTTAAAGTTACTGCAAGAAACAACTATTTCAAAGAGCAATAGAAAATCATAGTCCTAAGCATGATTCTGATCCAAGTCAGTAACGTCTGGAAAACAGGCCCAAGTGGACCAATACATCTTATTCCGGTCTTAAAGCACGCAACTCCAGAGCTCTGTATATATTGAAGCAAAATTAAACTTTATGGAAGTGTGTACACTTATAATATATTGGCAAGTTTCTAGCAACATGTCAAAGCTTCTTCCAGGCATCAACAGCCAGACTTGCTATCAGACTGCATATAAACCAGGTAATCATAGCTATGACATCAACCTAAGATCAGTACTTACGTTACAATAAAAGCTTCAAATTTTCTAATTGAACTTTTGGACAAGTTAAGTTGACTGATTTAAAATCTGGAGCCGACTCGCTATAAAATTTGCAATGGAAGCCACTTCCTGACATGTGTCAAGGTATATTACTCTGCAACCATTGCGACTGTCCACACCAAATTTTACCAGGATCAGAGGATGAGTGCAAAAGAAGCAGATGCTCCCACTTTCAAATCTCTTACTAGCTCTTCTTTCAGTTAGTCCTGGCAAAGGGTCTCGGCCCAAAACGTCGACTGTACCTCTTCCTAGAGATGCAAACTCGAGGACTTCTGCAGATGCTGGAAATTCAAGCAACACACATCAAAGTTGCTGGTGAACGCAGCAGGCCCGGCAGCATCTCTAGGAAGAGGTACAGTCGACGTTTTAGGCCGAGACCCTTCATCAGGACTAACTGAAAGAAGAGCTAGTAAGAGATTTGAAAGTGGGAGGGGGAGGGGGAGATCCAAAATGATAGGAGAAGGAAAGCGGGGAGGAACCAGAGGATGGGCAAGGGGTATAGTCAGAGGGACAGAGGGAGAAAAAGGAGAGTGAGAGAAAGAATGTGTGTATACAAGTAATGGATGGGGTATGAGGGGGAGGTGGGGCATTAGCGGAAGTTAGAGAAGTCAATGTTCATGCCATCAGGTTGGAGGCTACCCAGACAGAATATAAAGTGTTGGTGTTGTTCCTCCAACCTGAATACCTGAGTGTGGCTTCATCTTTACAGTAGAGGAGGCCGTGGATAGACATGTCAGAATGGGAATGGGATGTGGAATTAAAATGTGTGGCCACTGGGAGATGCTGCTTTCTCTGGTGGACAGAGCGTAGGTGTTCAGCAAAACGATCTCCCAGTCTGCATCGGGTCTTGCCAATATATAGAAGGCCACATCGGGAGCACCGGACGCAGTATATCACCCCAGCCGACTCACAGGTGAAGTGTCGCCTCACCTGGAAAGACTGTCTGCACATGCACTTACACTTCCTCCCTTACCACCATTCAGCACCCAGACAGTCCCATTCTGACATGTCTATCCACGGCCTCCTCTACTGTAAAGATGAAACCACACTCAGGTTGGAGGAACAACAACTTATATTCCGTCTGGGTAGCCTCCAACCTGATGGCATGAACATTGACTTCTCTAACTTCCGCTAATGCCCCACTTCCCCCTTGTACCCCAACCATTATTTATATACACATATTCTTTCTCTCACTCTCCTTTTCCTCCCTCTGTCTCTCTGACTATATCCCTTGCCCATCCTCTGGTTCCCCCCCACCCTTTCCTTCTCCCTGGGCCTCCTATCCCATGATCCTCTCATATCCCTTTTGCCAATCACCTCTCCAGCTCTTGGCTCCATCCCTCCCCCTCTGTCTTCTCCTATCATTTTGGATCTCCCCTTCCCCCTCCCACTTTCAAATCTCTTACTAGTTCTTCCTTCAGTTAGTCCTGATGAAGGGTCTCGGCCTGAAACGTCGACTGTACCTCTTCCTAGAGATGCTGCCTGGCCTGCTGCGTTCACCAGCAACTTTGATGTGTGTTGCTCTTCCTAGAGATGCTGCCTGGCCTGCTGCGTTCACCAGCAACTTTTATGTGTGTTGCTTGAAATTCCAGCATCTGCAGATTTCCTTGTGTTTGCGAGATCACCAGTTAAATGGGGAAAATGAGAAGTTGTGATCATTGGTATGAACCATGTCCAGAGTGTCTCTTCACTTTGACGATCTCAAAGATGACAACCAGCCAAGGACTGATAGGATCCTTTCCAAAAAATGTTCTCTTCCAATAACTATTTTACCTCTATATTCCATAGCCAAAATTCACACAACAATAAAATATAGGTCTACAAACTTAGCTTGAGATCCAAAATGGGTTCCACCCCAGAATAAAAAGGCTACCAGATCCTAAACACAAACCTTTTGGAAGTAGGAGACACAGAATAAAAGAAATGATATAAAGAATTACATTTTCTCATAAAAGAAAGGAAGCATATAACAGTTTTCTAAATCACTTGGAGCACTACTGAATTATTGTGTCAAATTCTAAACATCACTTCTTGAAGAAGACGCTGACAATATTATCCAATGTGATATGAGAGTTGAGCTTTAAGGAGAAATTTTTGTCTTACCTTTTCACCTTGCTCCACTGAAGTATAGCTTATTCTGCCCTGTAATATAAAGAATATTTTGCATTATTAGCAATCATTAGGATAAAGATAAATATTCCATATAAAACAATCCAAAACTCTTCCATAATTCTCAGACATATAATTTTACATAATTTCACCCTTGTCTGTTTGTTAAGGTTATTTCAATCTCTACAAGTCTCCTTGGAAAATAAGACATGTCAAAAGAATGCTTTTTGGATTTCTGCAGGTTTTTCCCCCACTGTAACTTAGCAAACCACCAGACGGACCCTAAGAGATAAAGTTATAATCATACAGATTGGAAACAAGTTGTCAGTCCACCTAATAAATGTCAACCATCAACCTCTCCCTCACACTAATTCTACACTGATCCTATTTTAATCTCCCCATAAATTCCTCCAAATTTCTATCATTTGCTGCCTATTAGTGGCCACAACCCTAACAAAATGCATATCTTTGGAACGTGGGAGAAAACCTGAGCACATAGAGAGGCCACATGGTCACCAGATGTGCAAACTCCACAGAGGCAGCACCAGAGATGAGGATTGAACTCAGCAGAAGGGTCAATGGGATTAGTGTAAGTGTGAGCTTATTGGTAAATATGTCACTGGGTCTGTTTCACTTCTATATGAGTCTATGAAAAGATCATCTGGTTGTCCAGTAAGTTACAGTGAAGAATTATGAGAAGATGCATATATCATTTCTTCAGATGCGATAAACCCTGTGGAAATTCTCTTCCACGCTAAGTTTGTTGCAGTGAGCATTTCAGGAAGCATCTTTGATAAACTTGGAAAAATATAGAAATAAACTGCAAAGAATTAAAGGAGGAAGATGTCTGAGCATTAAGGTGTCGCTGTGGTGGAAGATGCTGTGATACATAAAACAGAAAACCTACAGCACAATACAAGCCCTTCGGCCCACAATGCTGTGCTGAATATGTCCTTACTTTAGAAATTACCTAGGGTTACCCATAGCCCTCTATTTTTCTAAGCTCCATGTACCTATCCAAGAGTCTCTTAAAAGACCCTATTGTATCTGCCTTCACAATTGTCACCGGCAGCCCATTCCACACACTCACCATTCTCGCATAAAAAAGTTACTGCAGGCATCTCCTCTGTACCTACTTCCAAGCATCCTAAAACTATGCTCTCTTGTGTTAACCATTTCAGCCCTGGGAAAAAGCCTCTAACTATCCACACGATCAATGCCTCTCATCATCTTATACACCTCTATCAGGTCACCTCTCGTAAGTCTCGCAGAAATCCAAAAAGCTTTCTTTTGACATGTCTTATTTTCAAAAGAGACTTATAGATGCTTTAGAAGTGCTAGGTATTGGGGCAGCACGAGAGCATAATAGCTGGTGTAATGGGATCACAGCACCAGTGACCCAGGTTCAGTTCCACTGCTGTCTGTACTTCCCGTGACCACATGGGTTTCCTCTAGGTGTTCCGTTTTCCTCCAACATTCCAAGACTGTACAGATTAGAAGGTTAATTAGTCACATGGGTGTGGTTGGGTGAAATGGGCTCATTGGGCTAGAAGGGCCTGTTACTGTGCTGTATCTCTAAATAAACATCTAAAATAAATATATCAAACATTTTCCCGAGCTCTTTTCACCACATGGTGCTTTTTTGATAAATTTTGTGGATTATTAACTAAGGTTCTCTCATGAAGAGAACATCATTTTAATGTAGTTGAAGAGTTCAATTTATCTAATATATTAAGTAACTAGCAGCTAAAATTAACTATGTTTTTATAATTTTTATTTCATTAGTAATTTGAGTAAAAAATAAGTTCAATGACAGCCAAGAATCAGGCCAACATGGGTAACTGGGAATGATACTATATCTAGCATGACCAAGGGATATGCAAAATATTATCAGTTAACACTCAGCAGTTGACCTAAACTTGTAAATGACTCTGTTCCAAGATATGTCACAGATTTACTTAGTAATAGCAGATGAAGGGGAAAGCTAAGGTGGTTTATTTATGATGCAGTGAGTTGCGATAGGGAAGAATGCTCAACAGAGAGACTGACATCAGTGCAATGTTTAATGGAAAATTATCTTTTAAGCCAAGGACTGTGGTATCTGATTGTATGGCAAGATCAACTTCTGGATTTTCTAATAAGTCATGATATGCCAGATGCCTTCTGTTTGCATAGTTCTATTAATCTGCATTTCTTAACCTTAAAGGCAAAGAACCTTGAAATATTTCAACAGATTGCCAATTAGTATAGCAAGTTATTATGTCAAAAAAAAACATCAGAGCTCATATGTGTTAGAAGCATCCTACAAAGCTGCAATTAGACAAATATATTTGGTGCTTTTTGTTGAATAAGAAATGCTGATTTCTCTAAAGGGCAATGGGATCATGCACATATGTCTGACATTTAAATCAGCAATTAAGCATAAGTGCGAACTTAGAGACAGAAGTCCAAGTCAAAGTGATACTCTACCAACTTACAAACCACTTTCTATAATCAAATACTTACCGGTTCTCCTTTCTGTCCTTTAGGACCATATGTTCCCATTTTGCCAGGTTCTCCCTGCCAAGAAGAAATGAAAGCTATAGTTGTGTGATCAGCTTATGTATAAACTTAACATGAACAATTTCTTAGTGAAGCCAAAAGAGTGCAAAGGGAATGGGAAAATGGTTTTACCAAATAGAGTAGAGTTGAACTACAATTGTAATGAGGTTTGTAACCAAGCAATGAAACCGAAAGTGAGCACCAGTAAGATCATTACTGAGATGTCTACGAAGGTTTTCAGTCATCCAGGTCATTGTATATCAAGCAGTAGTAAATCAAGGCAACTGGACTTGCTCTGTTTTCTGGAAGATATTTCACCACTCATCTGAGAGGCTTCTTCAGTTCTGATCCATGGTGAGGAATTTTTCCAGTTTATAAACTCTGAGTTGTTTAAATCATAGCCATCATATGAGGGTTGTTAAGAGTTGTAGAGGTAATGAGAGGGTCATTAGTCTTGTCTTTGCATGAGTGGAGGTGCTGGAGTAGAGATGTTAGGACTACATTGTAAATAGCTGATAGGTGGTGTCATACTCCACCCCCTCTGTTCAGGGATGGGTTTTCCAGTTTGACAAAGATGACTTCTTTAATCTCTCGTTCAAACCACCTGTCCCCCCTGTCCAAAATGTACACATTGTTATCATCAAAGGAGCGTCCCTTGTCCTTTAGGTGTAGATACACAGCTGAGTCTTGACCTGATATTCTGGGCCATCTTTCTGTGATCAGCTCATTTATAAATTTATCACACACAGTTTCTTAGTGAGGCCAAAAGAGTGCAGAGGGAATGGGAAAATGGTTTTGTCTCACCAATATACAGATCTGTGCAACTCAGTGGATAATAACATCAATTTACACAAGAAGATGTTGAGAACAATAGACTGGCCTTTCTTGACTGTTCAGTACTTATCAAAGAAAATGGACATCTAGATACTGAAGTTTACAGGAAACCAGTGCACACAGATCAGTAGCTACAGTTTGACTCTCATCACCCATTAGAGCATAAGTTAAGGGTTATCGGAGTACTACATCACCGTGCCGAGAATGTCCCCACCAACATTACAGCTAAAGACAAGATGCGCAAGTATTTGAGAGCAGCCTTGAAATCTTGCAGCTACCCTGACTGGGCCTTCATGAAGACAGCAACAAAAACCAGCAGGGACATCAGTCCAACAGACAGAGGTAAGGAACAAAGCAGCTAGAAAAACATAGTCGTCCCATATGTAGCTTGAATTTCAGAGAAACTCAGAAGGATTTTGGACAAACACCAAATCCTTATCTTTTTCAAACCTACAAACATATTCAGACAGTAACTCATCCATCCCAAGCCCTAACCCTAACCCTACACCCAAACATAAACAGAGCAATATTGTATAAGCTATCCAATGCAATGAGAACTGCACAGATCTGTATATCAGAGAGACAAAGCAACCACTTCACAAAAGGATGGCCCAGCATAGGAGGGGTAACACATCAGGTCAAAACTTGGCTGTGTATCTACACCTAAAGGAAAAGGGACACTCCTTTGACGATAACAATGTGTATATTTTGGACAGGGAGGACAGGTGGTTTGAAAGTAGGGTTAAAGAAGTCATCTTTGTGAAACTGGAAAACCCATCCCTGAACAGAGGGGATGGGGTACAACACCACCTATCAGCTACTTACAATGCAGTACTAACATCTCTACCCCAGCATCTCCACAACAGTTCACACCTCCATTCATGCAAAGGCAAGACTAATGACCCTCTCATTACCTCTACAACACTTAACAACCCTCATGTGATTGCTATACCTTTAAACAACTCAAGAGTTTATAAGCAGGGAAATTCCTCACCATGGATCAGATCTGAAGAAATTCCTTGGATGAGTGGTGAAATGTCTTCTAGATAGTACAGCAAGTCCAGTTGCCTTGATCTACTACTGTTTGATATGGTAGTTACTGATCTCTTCCTCAATTTACTGTTGATGGAGGGGAGACAGAAGGAGCAATCCAATGCTTTCTTCTTGCTGCTGCCATTGGAAGGAGATATAGGACCCTGAGGTGTCATACCACCAGGTTCAGGAACAGTTGTTACTCTCCAACTGTCAGTTTCCTAAACCATCATGGATAACTTCACTCACCTCACACAACATATGAATTCACTTTCAAGGACTCTGCAACTCAAGTTCTCAGTATTATTTATTTACTTATTGTCATTATCATATTTTCACAGTTTGTCTTTTGCACATTGGTTGTGTGTCTGTCTTTGTGTAGTTTTTCATTGTTTCTGTTGTATTTCTTTGTTTTATTCTGAATGCCTGCAAGAAAATGAATGCCAGGATAGTACATAGTGACATATATGTACTTTGATAATAAATTTACTTTGAACTTACAATTGGATGGGTTAGGTTCATCCTGTTTTTACTGCTAGGATAAAAGCAAAGCAGTCAACCTCATTATTAAGTGGAAGTGTCAGAAGGAGGTGGCTGGGAATGAACCTAAGTGCAAGACACAGACACTGAAGTACTAGGAACAGGACTAGAATACAGGGTGAGAGCTAGGACATGGACACAAAAACCGGGAACCCCGAACAGGACTGGACAAGAGAGCTAGGAGCAAGGGCTTGGACTCCGAGCCAGAGACTGGACAATGACCCAGAACCTGGGTCTTGCCTCTGGCTCAGACCCCAGAACTAGGCAAGGACATGACTTGGCTGGCAGGCAGGACGAGGCTTGAGACCAGAGACTTGAGGCTTGCGATCTTGAAGCTTGGCTTGGGGCGAGGCTCAGCTCGGCTAGAGGCTTGGGACGAGGCTTGGCTAGAGGCTTGGGGTCTTGAAGCTCCTTCTGGGCAGGGCATGGATCTCCACCCGACAGAGGCAAGGGACAGAACCAACCATAGGTAACGGCAAGACGGCCTGGCTTACCCGACAGAGGCAAGGGACAGGAAGGGACAGAACCGACCGTAGAATAATGGCAAGACGACCCGGCTTACCCGACGGAGGCAAGGGACAGGAAGGGACAGAACTAACCGCAGGGTAACGGCAAGACGGCCTGACTTACCCGGTGGAGGCAAAGGACAGGAAGGGAGCTAGGTACAGGGTGGCTCCAAGATAAGACTTCAGGTGAGACCAGGTGAGAGTTACCAGCAAGACAAGGCAAGGCTGCAGGCAATGCAAGGCGAGACAAAAACTTCAGGTGAGGTGAGGGTTACCGGCAAAACAAGGCAATGCTTCAGGCAATGCAAGGCGAGACAAGAGCTCAGACGAGGCGAGAGTTACCGGCAAGACAAGGCAAGGCTTCAGGCCAGGAAACAGAAGGCAGGGGAAGGGATACAAGGAGTAAGGACAAGAACAATCCAGCACACCACGCCCTGGTCCCTGGAGGTATTTATGTAGCCAGCCCCAATGAGCATCAGCTACCTCAAGCAGTGCTCAACAGGAACAGAAACAGGGTAGACAGAAAAACCTGGAGCAAGGGTCGATGGACCGGACCGTGAACCAGAATGCGGACTTCGCGGACCGGACCATGGCAGGAAGTCAGTATGACTCAAGTATTTCAGATGCCACTGAAAAAATGGGTGGCCGATTCTCATGTATGTTTGGCACTGTTATCAGGATTTTGAGAAAACAAGAATCAGCAGCAGGAGCAGTTGCATTAGCTCTCAAACCTGCTTCATTACCACAGTTGAACTGAATTTTGTCCACTATTTTCAATTCCTTACATGATTTTCATGACTTTTAAACTCTTCTATAGTCCAAAATTTACCTCTCAGCCTTGGATATAGTTAATGACATAATATATACGGTTTCCTGCAGTAATGAATTCACACAGTTTGCAAATTCTCTGAGAGAAGAAATTCCTGTTTTTCCCTTTAACCCATGGTTATCCCTTTATCCTGAGCCTCCGTCTAGCTGAAACATCCTCCTATCCTCAGTGAAAGATTCTCATCATTTAAACTTTGGAGAATATAAAGCCATTCTACTCAGTTTTTCTTTATTAAATCTGCCCTCCCCCAAATGCTCTGCTCCCAAGACAACCAGTTTCCTTTATCAGAGCTTATGCCTTTTGCTCTGTCCCGTGTATTTGACAGCACCTTCATATAATTTGAATTGAAACTTAGCTGGACAGTAATGTTTATGATTCTCAGCTGATATCATATTAAATCCACTTCATTTGGAGAATTGGATGGAAGTTTTAAAAAATTATTTTGGCCTTAATTTTGATTCTTGTTTGCTAAGCTCTACCATGATTAATGACTGTGATGATTTTTAGCTTAATGACTCAAAAATGTAGAGACTTTACATTAGTTAACAGTTCTATCAATTCATCAATCAGCTATTGTCCTATAATATTAGAAAATTTAGCACAGAAACATATGTGGCTCGTGGCCAAGTGATTAAGCCGTTCATCTAGTGAGTTGAAAGTTGCTAGTTCGAGCCTTAGCTGAGGCAGCGTGTGTGTCCTTGAGCAAGGCACTTAACCACACATTGCTCTACGATGACACCGGTGCCAAGCTGTATGGGTCCTAATGCCCTTCCCTTGGACACATCGGTGGCATGGAGACGGGAGACTTGCAGCATAGGCAACTGCTGGTCTTCCATACAACCTTGCCCAGGCCTGCGCCCTGGAAACATAGAAAACCTACAGCACAATACAGGCCCTTCGGCCCACAAAGTTGTGCGGAACATGTCCCTACCTGAAAAATTACTAACTTTCTTATAGCCCTCTATTTTTTTTAAACCTCCATGTACCTATCCAAAAGTCTCTTAAAAGACCCTATTGTATCCATCTCCACCACTGCTGCTGGCAGCCGATTCCACGCACTCACCACCCTCTGCATAAAAAAAACTTACCCCTGCAGCTCCTCGGTACCTACTTCCAAGCACATTAAACCTGTATCCTCTTGTGGCAACCATTTCAGCTCTGGCAAAAAGCCTCTGACTATCCACATGATCAATGCTTCTCATCATCTTATACAACTCTATCAGGTCACCTCTCATCCTCTGTCACTTCAAGGAGAAAAGGCCAAGTTCACTCAACCTGTGAATGCTCCCCAATCCAGGCAGCATCCTTGTAAATCTCCTCTGCCCCTTTTCTATGGCTTCCACACCCTTCTTACAGTGAGGAGACCAGAACTGAGCACAGTACTCCAAGTGTGGTCTGACCAGAGTCCTATATAGCTGCAACATTACCTCTCGGCTCCTAAATTCAATTCCATGATTAATGAAGGTCAATACACCGTATCCCTTCTTAACCACAGAGTCAACCTACGCAGCTGCTTTGAGCGTCCTATGGACTCGGACTCCAAGATCCTCCAAGAGTCTTACCATTAATACTACATTCTGCCATCATATTTGACCTACCAAAATGAACCATCTCACAATTATCTGGGTTGAACGCCACCTGCCTCTTCTCAGCCCAGTTTTGCATCCTATCAATGTCCCACTGACAGCCCTTCACACTATCCACAACACCTCCAACCTTTGTGTCATCAACAAACTTACTAACCTATCCCTCCACTTCCTCATCCAGGTCATTTATAAAAATCACGAAGAGTAAGGGTCCCAGAACAGATCCCCGAGGCACACAACTGGTCACTGACCTCTATGCAGAACATGACCCATCTACAACCACTCTTTGCCTCCTGTGCAAGCTAGTCCTGGATCCACAAAGAAATGCCCCCTTGGATCCCATGC
This sequence comes from Mobula birostris, assembly GCF_030028105.1. NCBI lineage: Eukaryota > Metazoa > Chordata > Chondrichthyes > Myliobatiformes > Myliobatidae > Mobula > Mobula birostris. The sequence continues at coordinate 100,506,151 of NC_092370.1, read as the reverse complement.
ATCCTTACTTTCTCAAGAGGTTGACTGCAGCCAAAATTCTGAGTGTCAAACAGATAGCGAACAACCGGTAGTTGTTGGGGAGAGAAAGTTAGTTTCTGCTGTCATCTCAAAGGAGAATCCATTATCAGAAAGACCTCCAAGTAAAATTAATGATGATTATGTCTACACTGCATCCTGTCTATGGGTGCATCTTAATCACAGTTAATAAGCAGGCTGTGTATATCCTTAGCACCCTGTGAAATACTGCTACCAAATAGAAATAATTATATTTCATACAATGTATAATGGTGAAGATCTGAACACATTTACCTCGGCATATTAAAGCCTATGCTATGTTTGCAAAGACACAAATAGAAGGGTTGTGTGTGGTGGTAATAATCTTCTGAGGTGTGTCTATTTCAATGCAAAGAGTATTGCAGGGAAGGCTGACAAGCTGAGGGTGTGGATTGACACAGGGAATTACAGCATTATAGCCATTAGTGAAACTTGGCTGCAGGAGGGGCAGGACTGGCAGCTTAATGTTCCAGGGTTCCGATGTTTCAGACATGATAGAGGCAGAGGAATGAAGGGTGGGAGGGTGGCATTGCTAGTCAGAAAAATGTTACAGCAGTGCTCAGGCAGGATAGATTAGAGGGCTTGTCTACCAAGACCATATGGGTGGAGCTGAGAGACAGGAAAGGTATGACAACATTAATCGGGTTGGATTATAGACCACCCAATAGTCAGCGAGAATTGGAGGAGAAAATCTGCACAGAGATAGCAGACAGCTGCAAGAAACATAAAGTTGTGATAGTAGGGGATTTTAATTTTCCACATATCGATTGGGATTCCCATACTGTTAAAGGTCTAGACGGGTTAGAGTTTGTAAAATGTGTTCAGGAAAGTTTTCTAGATCAATATATAGAGGTAACAACTAGAGAGGATGCAATATTAGATCTCCTATTAGGAAACGAGTTAGGGCAGGTGACTGAAGTGTGTGTAGGGGAACACTTTGGTTCCAGTGATCATAACACCATTAGTTTCAACCTGATCATGGATAAAGATAGATCTGGTCCTCGGGTTGAGGTTCTAAACTGGAAAAAGGCTAAATCTGAAAAAATGAGAAAATATCTAAAAAGCGTGGATTGGGACAGATTGTTCTCTGGCAAGGATGTGATTGGTAAGTGGGAGGCCTTCAAAGGAGAAATTTTGAGAGTGCAGTTTGTATGTTCCTGTCAGGATTCAAGGCAAAGTGAATAAGAATAAGGAACCTTAGTTCTCAAGGGATATTGGAATTCTGATAAAGAAGAAGAGAGAGATGTATGACATGTATAGGAAAATGGGAGCAAATAAGGTGCTTGAGGTGTATAAAAAGTGCAAAAAAATACTTAAGAAAAATCAGGAGGGCTAAAAGAAGACATGAGGTTGCTTTGGCAGTCGAGGTAAAGGATAATCTAAAGAGCTTCCACAGGTATATTAAGAGCAAAAGGATAGCAAGGGATAAAATTGGTCCTCTTGAAGATCAGAGTGGTTGGCTATGTATGGAACCAAAAGAAATGGAGGAGATCTTAAACGATTTTTTTTGCATCTGTATTTACTAAGGAAACTGGCATGGAGTCCATGGAAATAAGGCAAACAAGTAGTGAGGTCATGGAACCTATAAAGATTGAGGAGGAGGAGGTGCTTGCTATCTTGAGGCAAATCAGAGTAGATAAATCGCCAGGACCTGACAGGATATTCCCTCGGATCTTGAAGGAGACTAGTGTTGAAATTGCAGGGGCCCTGGCAGATATATTTAAAATGTCGGTATCCACAGATGAGGTGCCAGAGGATTGGAAGATAGCGCATATTGTTCCGTTGTTTAAAAAGGGCTCTGAAAGTAATCTGGGAAATTATAGGCCAGTAAATTTGACGTCAGTAGTAGGTAAATTATTGGAAGGAGTACGAAGAGATAGGATCCACAAGAATTTGGATAGACAGGTACTTATTAGGGAGAATCAACATGGCTTTGTGCGTGGTAGGTCATGTTTGACAAATCTGTTGGAGTTTTTTTGAGGAGGTTACCAGGAAAGTGGATGTAGGGAAGGTGGTGGATGTTGTCTACATGGACATCAGTAAGGCCTTTGACAAGGTCCCGCATGGGATGTTAGTTAGGAAGATTCATTCACGAGGTATACATGGAGAGGTAGTAAATTGGATTAGACTTTGGCTCAATGGAAGAAGCCAGAGAGTGGTAGTGGAGGATTGCTTCTCTGAGTGGAGGCCTGTGACTAGTGGTGTGCCACAGGGATCAGTGCTGGGTCCATTGTTATTTATCATCTATATCAATGATCTGGATGATAATGTGGTAAATTGGATCAGCAAATTTGCTGATGATACAAAGTATGGAGGTGTAGTGGACAATGAGGAAGGTTTTCAAAGCTTGCAGAGGGATTTGGACCAGCTGGAAAAATGGGCTGAAAAATGGCAGATGGAGTTTAATACAGACAAGTGTGAGGTATTGCACTTTGGAAGGTCAAACCAAGGTAGAACATACGTGGTAACATAGAACATAGAGAACATAGAATAGTACAGCACAGTACAGGCCCTTTGGCCCACAATGTTGTACCGACCCTTAAACCCTGCCTCCCATATAAACCCCCACCTTAGATTCCTCCATATACCTGTCTAGTAGTCTCTTAAACTTCACTAGTGTATCTGCCTCCACCACTGACTCAGGCAGTGCATTCCACGCACCAACCACTCTGAGTAAAAAACTTTCCTCTAATATCCCCCTTGAACTTTCCACCCCTTACCTTAAAGCCATGTCCTCTTGTATTGAGCAGTGGTGCCCTGGGGAAGAGGCGCTGGCAATCCACTCTATCTATTCCTCTTGTTATCTTGTACACCTCTATCATGTCTCCTCTCATCCTCCTTCCCTCCAAAGAGTAAAGCCCTAGCTCCCTTAATCTCTGATCATAATGCATACTTTCTAAACCAGGCAGCATCCTGGTAAATCTCCTCTGTACCCTTTCCAATGCTTCCACATCCTTCCTATAGTGAGGAGACCAGAACTGGACAGAGTACTCCAAGTGTGGCCTAACCAGAGTTTTATAGAGCTGCATCATTACATCGCGACTCTTAAACTCTATCCCTCGACTTATGAAAGCTAACACCCTATAAGCTTTCTTAACTACCCTATCCACCAATGAGGCAACTTTCAGGGATCTGTGGACATGTACCCCGAGATCCCTCTGCTCCTTCACACTACCAAGTATCCTGCCATTTACTTTGTACTCTGCCTTGGAGTTTGTCCTTCCAAAGTGTACCACCTCACACTTCTCCGGGTTGAACTCCATCTGCCACTTCTCAGCTCACTTCTGCATCCTATCAATGTCTCTCTGCAATCTTTGACAATCCTCTACACTATCTACAACACCACCAACCTTTGTGTCGTCTGCAAACTTGCCAACCCACCCTTCTACTCCCACATCCAGGTCGTTAATAAAAATCACGAAAAGTAGAGGTCCCAGAACAGATCCTTGTGGGACACCACTAGTCACAATCCTCCAATCTGAATGTACTCCCTCCACCACCACCCTCTGCCTTCTGCAGGCAAGCCAATTCTGAATCCACCTGGCCAAACTTCCCTCGATTCCATGCCTTCTAACTTTCTGAATAAGCCTACCATGTGGAACCTTGTCAAATGCCTTACTAAAATCCATATAGATCACATCCACTGCACTACCCTCATCTATATGCCTGGTCACCTCCTCAAAGAACTCTATCAGGCTTGTTAGACACGATCTGCCCTTCACAAAGCCATGCTGACTGTCCCTGACCAGACCATGATTCTCTAAATGCCTATATATCCTATCTCTAAGAATCTTTTCCAACAGCTTTCCCACCACAGACGTAAGGCTCACTGGTCTGTAATTACCCGGACTATCCCTACTACCTATTTTGAACAAGGGAACAATATTCACCTCCCTCCAATCCTCCGGTACCATTCCCGTGGACAACGAGGACAAAGATCCTACCCAGAGGCTCAGCAATCTCTTCTCTCGCCTCGTGGAGCAGCCTGGGGAATATTCCGTCAGGCCCCAGGGACTTATCTGTCCTAATGTATTTTAACAACTCCAACACCTCCTCTCCCTTCATATCAGCATGCTCCAGAACATCAACCTCACTCATATTGTCCTCACCATCATCAAGTTCCCTCTCATTGGTGAATACCGAAGAGAAGTATTCATTGAGGACCTCACTCACTTCCACAGCCTCCAGGCACATCTTCCCACCTTTATCTCTAATCGGTCCTACCTTCACTCCTGTCATCCTTTTTCTCTTCACATAATTGAAGAATACCTTGGGGTTTTTCTTTACCCTACTCGCCAAGGCCTTCTCATGCCCCCTTCTTGCTCTTCTCAGTCCCTTCTTGCTCTTCTCAGCCCCTTCTTGCTCTTCTCAGCCCCTTCTTAAGCTCCTTTCTTGCTTCCCTATATTCCTCAATAGACCCATCTGATCCTTGCTTCCTAAACCTCATGTATGCTGCCTTCTTCCACCTGACTAGATTTTCCACCTCACTTGTCACCCATGGTTCCTTCACCCTACCATTCTTTATCTTCCTCACCGGGACAAATTTATCCCTTACATCCTGCAAGAGATCTCTAAACATTGACCACATGTCCATAGTACATTTCCCTGCAAAAACATCATCCCAATTAACACCCACAAGTTCTAGCCTTATAGCCTCATAATTTGCCTTTCCCCAATTAAAAATTTTCCTGTCCTCTTTGATTCTATCCTTTTCCATGATAATTATAAAGGCCAGGGAGCGGTGGTCACTGTCCCCCAGATGCTCGCCCACTGAGAGATCTGTGACCTGACCCGGTTCATAACCTAGTACTAGATCTAGTAAGGCATTCCCCCTGGTCGGCCTGTCCACATACTGTGACAGGAATCCATCATGGACACACTTAACAAATTCTGCCCCATCTAAACCCTTGGAACTAATCAGGTGCCAATCAATATTAGGGAAGTTAAAGTCACCCATGATAACAACCCTGTTATTTTTGCACCTTTCCAAAATCTGCCTCCCAATCTGCTCCTCGGTATCTCTGCTGCTACCAGGGGGCCTAGAGAATACCCCCAGTAGAGTAACTGCTCCCTTCCTGTTCCTGACTTCCACCCATATTGACTCAAAAGAGGATCCTGCTACATTACCCACCCTTTCTGTAGCTGTAATAGTATCCCTGACCAGTAATGCCAGCCCTCCTCCCCTTTTTCCATCCTCTCTATCCCTTTTAAAGCACTGAAATCCAGGAATATTGAGAATCCATTCCTGCCCTGGTGCCAGCCAAGTCTCTGTAATGGCCACTACATCATAATTCCATGTATGTATCTAAGCTTTCAGTTCATCACCTTTGTTCCTGATGCTTCTTGCATTGAGGTACACACACTTCAGCCCTTCTACCTTACTGTCCTTACACCTTTTATTCTGCTTCTCTTTCCTCAAAGCCTCTCTGTATGTTAGATTTGGCTTTACTTCTTTCACTGCTCTATCACTCTGGGTCCCATCCTCCTCGCAAATTAGTTTAAACCCTCCCAAGCCATGCTACCAAACCTACCTGCAAGGATATTGCTCCCCCTCGAGTTCAGGTGCAACCCATCCAATCTGTACAGGTCCCACCTTCCCCAGAAGAGATCCCAATGAGCTAAAAATCTAAAACACTGCTCCCTGCACCAACTCCTCAGCCACGCATTCAACTGCCATCTCCTCCAATTCTTACCATCACTGTCACATAGCACTGGCAGCAATCCTGAGAACGCCACCCTCGAGGTCCTGTTCTTCAGCCTTCTGCGTAGTTCCCAAAACTCACACTTCAGGACCTCATCCCTCTTCCTGCCTATGTCGTTGGTCCCAACATGTATCACGACTTCTGGTTGCTTTCTCTCTCGTACCAGGATGTCGTGCATCCGATCAGAGACATCCCAGACCCTGGCACCCGGGAGGCAACAAACCATGCTGGTGTCCTTCTCACGTCCACAAAATCTCCTGTCTGCTCTCCTGACTATAGAGTCTCCAATGATGAAAGCTCTCCTCGTCTCCGTCCTACCCTTCTGCACCACAGGGTCAGACTCAGTGCCAGAGGCCCTGCCACCATGGCTCATACCTGGTCGGTCGTCCCTGCCAACAGTATCCAGGACGGTAAACTTATTATTCAGGGGAATGGCTACAGGGGTGCTCTGCACTACCTGTCTGCTCACCTTCGCTTTCCCCCCTCTGACTGTCACCCAACGACCTGCTTCCGACAGCTTAGGTGTGACTACCTCCCTGTAGCTCTCATCTATGACTGCCTCATTCTCCCTTATGAGTCGAAGGTCATCCAGTTGCTGCTCCAGATTCCTTACACGGTATTCCAGATCGCCCAGCTGTATGCACTTCTGGCAGATGTGACTGTACAGGAGAGGGGCGTTCCCCCAAGGCTGCCACATCTCACATGAGAGGCACATCACCATCTCAGGAGACATTGTAAAAACTAACTGCGAGCTAGCTTGTCCTCCGCCTCTTCTCGTCCTCTGCTTCTCGAGTCAAAGCTCCACTCCTTCACTGGCCCACTCACTCACTGGCCACTTTCTACAGGCTGCTTTGCTTGAGCTATCCCTCTATTTATCTGTTTGAGCTTTTCAAAATGTTTGGTCACCTGACCTCGACTGCCCAACCAGCTGCTTTCTGCTGAGTCTGAGCTATTCAAATCTTGATTGTCTAATCAACGGCTTTCTGCTGATCTATTCAAATCTTGATTGACTTGATTGCCCAGACCAACTGCCAAAACTGAAATACTGAGAAATAGAAATACTGTAAATCAAATTTACCTTCCAAGTTCCAACTGAGACTCAAAGCCCAACACCAGCAAATTGTGATATTTTTAAGGTATCACAAAATTAAGCCCAGAAATTGCTTTCCTTCCATTCTGATTTGTCCAATATATGCTATGTTTTTTTTGAAATAATGTTAAATTGGGAGTTGTCAAATAAGTTGATAAATTAGAAATTTTCTTCCTTTAATAAATAGTGACTGTAGTTTATCCTAGTTAAGAGAGCAAACATGTTCACAGCTGTCAGATGCTGTCGGAGCTCACAGCTGTTAGCTCATCCATGTACTGTCCATTGTGGTTTGCATCAGCGACATTGATATTATCCCTCAAAGAGAATTGCAAAGGGGTGAGAGAAATATAGAGCTCGGGGGGCAGAAGACATTGAAGGAAAATAAGGAATGGGGAGAAGTTGAGGGAGTTTGGATGGGCATAAAGTGAAGGAATTAAAGTGCAGTAAGCAATGAAGAGTTTACTAGGGCCTTTCATGATACAGTGGCGTATGTAATTGGGCACTATGTGCTGAAAGTTGCTGCCATCTGTCACTGGTGCTCATCAGCAAAATCAATGAAATCAATCAGTTTGGGAAGTGAGTGCAAATAAACGAAAAGTGTAATCCTTTAATTCACCTATTGTTCCTCCTTGTTTTTATATTTCTTTTGAACTTTGCTGTTACTGTCAAGACCATTCATGGCAGTCATAACTCCCCTTTAGAAGATGGCTGTGAGCCACTGTCCTGAACTGCTGCAACCCTTCCAAGCAGGACTTCCATTCAGCAAGGGGTCCACGGTCCCCAGGTTGGAAACTCCCATTCTAGAGTCAATACTCCCTGAGGAGGGAGTTCAGGCCTTACACTGAATGACAATGGGGGACCGGTGAAATGTTTTCAGATCAGGATAGTTTGCTACTTGGTGGGGAGTGGTGGCAATGGGCACAAGCACTTGAAAACTGCTGAAAAGACATTTTCTTTGCAAGATTCGTGCTGCTCCTTTGCTTTAGTTGTATAACTGAAAGATCAATTAGCTATGACATTCAAAACCTGCAGGTACTAACATTCATGTCAATCTATTAGTTTGGATCATAACTCCATAAATGCTCATAAATTAAAGAATTCAATTAAAGATTGGAATAATTTACATAAAAGATTTCAATACAAACCCTTTAGAACTGATACACAGTGCATACGTTTCTAAGTCAGAATCCTTGGCAGTCTTTCATTATTGGTTCTTACAGTTTCATTACTGTTAATAAGGCGTAGTCGTCAACAGTTGCAACAATATACTTGGTCAAGCTCATTCACATGAAATCCTGATCAACTCAGAATATATTGGAATCTGGCATTTTGAAATTAAATGATAGAGGCTATCCTGAGTAAAAGAACATTGAAAGAGATACTCGTGAATGAATTCTCTTCATATATTAAAATATGATTATCCAGCAAAAGGCAAACTGACCTTTGGGCCTCTGGGTCCTTGAAAACCAGGGAAGCCCTGATCACCCTGTGAATATTATAACAGAAAAAGAGAGTAAACTCAAATTACTGTTGTAATTTGACACCACATCAGCCACTTTGTGCAACCAAATATCCATGAACAGCGAATTTGCTTTAGTGATTAATGCGATAGGTGAATATTGGCCAGCAGACTACAGTAAAATCTTGTGTTGTTTTAAAACTTAGTGACAGGGATTCCTTAACTCTACATCAGAAAATAATAGAGACTTTATTTTACATTTAATTAGAAAGATGTCAACTGTGTCATCAGCCTTCAGCTGTTTCTTACATGGAAACACAAATAGGCCCTTTGAGCCTGCAGTATTTTGCATAGGATCATGACTGTTTCAGTACCATATTTCTACCCACTCCTGATAGCCCTCGATGGCCCGAAGTGCCTGCTTCTGTGCTACAGTGCTCTCTGGCTCTATATTTCCATAGACATCTCTCCTGAAATATATTCAATGAATTTGCCACATCCTTCTGTAGTAGGTCTTACTATAATCTGAGCACAGAGACATCCCTTTCCTCAATCTATTTCATTTCCTAAATTTATGAACATCTGTCCCAGATACCCAGTTAGGTTAATCATCCTTCCTAAATCAGCCTATACATTTCAATGAGATTCCAAACACTAGTTAACCCAATCCTCAGGTGACTATCACACCATTCCAGAAAATAGTCTAGTAAACTTTTTTGGCACTCTCTACATGGCAGGTATATATTTTCAGGTCAGGAGATCAAAATTGCACACAATACTTCAGGTGTGGATTCACCAACGCCCCGAGTAATTGACGAAAGACATCTTTGCTCATGTATGTAAAACGTTTTACAACAAAAGCCGATACACTGTCTTAACTAGTTGCTACACCTGTTTGCTATCTCTGCACAAGGACTCCCTTTGAATATCAATATTTCTAACAAATTAAACACTATATTTTTGTTTTTCCCATCAAAGGGAATAACATCATATTTACCCTACTAAGATATTAAGTAAACCGTTCTCTGTATCATCTTTTTCTCTCCCCATTTTTGAATCATAGAGTTGCATTAGCCACTGTCCAATCTGCGGGAACTGTTCAATAGTCTATAGAAATCTCACAACCAATTAACCCATCAATTCTATAGTTACCACTTTCAGCTTTCTGTGATATGTTCTCTGCAGGTAATCAGCTTTCCATCCCATTACCTCCTCTCAAAAAGTGTTCTTGTTGTTAATACAAATTTTCTTTGATTCCTCCATTTCAATAGACAACTTTCTCCCCTGCATTTCTGCTGGGATATTTGTGTCTCCTTCCATGAAGAAGACCAAATTGTTTCTTTATTTTCTCTATTTCTTTGTCCCACGTTATGACTTCTCCAATTTCTGACTGCAGATGTCCACATGTACCTTCATTATTTTATTGCCTCTACATAAGTTTAGGTATTTTTCAGTCTTCATTATGTTATTTGCAACATTAATGTGAATTCCCTTTTGTAGCTTTCAGATGTGACACATCCTGTATGGCCAAGCTTTTGAAGTAATAATAGTGGTGACTTTCTACAGTTATATTGTAGATGATGGTTGATTATAAATTACAACTTTAAAAAGATTTAAATATCCGTGTACATTGAATCTTTGCTTCTTAAATATTTAAATGATAAGGACGCTGTTCAGCCAATTGGGTCCATAGAAATGACCAAAACAGAGCTAAACTCATTGCACCCTCTTTATTCCCTTGTAGTCTTGTAACTTGTCCTTTCTCAAATGCCTAATAATTCTTTAGCCGCCTTTACATTAGTGTGTAATGTAAGTCTACCAGTATATCTTTGGGATGTGGGAGGAAAACACAGCATCTGGTAAACATCTACAAACTTCACACTGACCACATCTGAAGATGCTGGATCTGTGAGGTAGTGCCAACTAATGTTTCATTTGAAATTATGCATCCGTCAGAATTCTAATTTAGTATTTTGTTCAGTTTCGTGCTGCATGCAGACACAACACAGTTTCATTAAAAGTTATTTGAACTCACTTTTGCACATCTGGCAAATTACTTATGTAGGTAAAGCATCAATTCCATTTGTCAGACCCTGGATTTTAACCTTCGGTCCAGATGTGGCAGGAAACTTATTTAACCATGGAGTTTCTGTTCCCTGAATAGAAGTGCTTTTCAAATTCTTTGTTGTTTTCCCAAAAGGGACTCAATAACTTACTCCTCACATAGTAATTCTCAATTTAAACACTCGCAAATGACTGTTCAAGAACAAATTAAACAAGGTTCTATGTTTTGTAGACAGAAGCCTAAGTTCACCAATCATTCTGCTCCTATCCTTTGTAGTTAATAATGGTTCTCTAATTTAGTCAAATGAGTCCAGTACCTTCTCACCCTTAGTACAAGTACAGTTGACCGCCTTTGCACTGTCTACCTCGGCAGGTGGGTGTGGAGGTATTGAAATCTCCAATAAAGGTTGTTGAGTGACAAGTGTAATCTGGCACTGTAACACATTGAGAAAAATAAAGTCAGTGTTATGAGTTAAGGTTAGGACATATAGATATCAATATATCTCAGAAATGAATTTGCAACAAACAATACAGGGATAAATAACAAATAATCTAGAATGGGGTAGAAAATTATCCCTGGTCCATTGTACAAGATGTGCAATATAGCACAGGCTACCCATTGAACACTGTTTGTGAGATTCATTGCCATTAATTCCAGTTCAGACAAAACTTTAGGCATAAGCTGCAATTCATAATGATTACTTATGTACGCACAGCTTTTTTATTGTTGTTTTATTTTTCATATCATTTGATTGCTGGACACATCCCACAACTTTATCAAGTGTTATCACCTTACACAGACAAAGAAGTTCAATTTGACCTTAACTTCCACTTCACTATTGCAATTAGTGATTTTGTCTCAACTCTTCATAGCTATTTCCCGTGTACAGTACATATCTTCCCTTCCCGCCAACTATCTTTGTTCATCTTTTTCCAAATCAGTTAAGTGTTTTATTAATTATGTTTCTCATTCCTGGCCTATTGAATGCTTCCAATATTTTCTCTTGCATATGTAGTTTTTGTTTTGAACTTCATCTACTACTATATATTTATTTAGTGACACATCAAAATCAGTTATTTACTCATCCAATATCCCATCACATTTCAGTCCATGATTTAGAAATAAATATTCAGGGAAAATAAAGGCCTCTCTAATTGTACTCTGCAGCCACCATGCCACCCCACCAGCCTTGTTACTTGAACCCACCAAAAACTGAGTTGCCTGTCTTCACTGCCCTCTTATTTGTCTTTGTCTCAAGTTTATGACAAATTTTGCCACTATGGCATCTTATTTGAGTAAAACATCAATTTATTCTCTATGAAGTAAATATTAGTTATGTCTGCCTCACATTTCCCTTAGCTTTAGCTCTCCTGCTCTTTATCTGTACCTCTGTCAGCCCCGGACTGTGATAGCTCAATGTTCTGCTGACTGCCCAGAATCTGCCATAAACAGGCTCATCCAGAGTACTGCTGCACTTATCAAACCAAAGTCCCACTCATCTGATAATCTTCCTGCCTTCTGAGCTACAGGATGAAAGCAGTTTTGGTGAAGAAACAGCTCCACGACACTTTGACACAAGGCCAAAAAGATTAAAAGTTTATAGGAATGCCAAATCTGGGACACTGTAAAACAAATTTCATTTGAACAAGTTTTGCTCAAAATTAGCTCTACCATGTTTCAAATCATTTGCCTCCTTGTATACTTTCCTCCTTACTCACTGGGTTGCTGGGTAGATCACAGCAGTTCTCCAGCTCCGCATCCTTCGCATCGCAATAAATTACAATCCGCTGCAGGTCAAACTAGAATAAAGAAAGGAAGCACTCTAGGTTATTTTGGAAGATTGTGGATGATACTGTGATTTATTCTGAATCTATTTTCGGTTCCATCCTCTCCTACAGATTGTGCATTGCCTCTCTGAAACCTGGTATGGCTCTGCAGGAGAATTTGGGCCTTTCATCACACAGCAATCCAAAATGAGAATGAACAATAATATGACGTCATGTAGAAGATGAAAAATAAGATCCAACATTAGTTGATTGAACCAAAGTAGTTATGCAGTATGGTTTCTATGACTTTATGAATTTTTCTTTAACTATAAAGATGATGACTCATTGCCTCTTCATCACCAGTTATGTAGCTATTGGAATTTCAGTAATATCTAAGTAATATTCTAAATATGTTTTCTAATTAAGCATCCTTTGTTGTTTATATAATTTATTACGAGTTATATGTAAAAGTACATGAATGGCATATGTCATCACATCACATGTGAGTTTCTCACCTAAAGTAAAAACGAAGGTTGCACACATCTCTCAGGCTTCCTTGTCCTTCTTTCCATTTGTTTTATGTTTTGGAGTTACAAAACATAACAGTGGTGATGAGGAAGTTTTAAATGTATACCTGAGACACCTACCTACCCAGTGAAGTGTAGTGAGACGTTCGAGTTTTAAAAAAACGCAGACCCTGCTTCTTTGGGAAGGGACAGAAATAGTCGTGTTTTAAAAATAGGTTGAAAACAGACATGATTCACAGGTTCATAAGCAATGACTGGATGATAATAATGAAATTTTTATAAAGCAGGCAGAAATGGTTGGCTACATCAGAAAGATAGATGCATTCGATTGCCAAAGTACATGTCACAGTTGTGCTCCTTTTTAGGATTTGTCAATTACAATAGCAGGTTTCTGCCAAACCGGGCTACTGTGCTCCACCTCCTGAACTCATAACTACAGATTGGGGAGAAATGGCAATAATCAAAGCAGAGTGAGGTGGCTTTCCAAAAGGTAAAGGAAATGGTGATGTCAGGCACTGTACTCACACATTATGATCCACATCATCCAGTGAGCCTTGTCTGTGATGCCTCGCCTTATAGGTGCAGTCATGTTACATGTTGTGAGTGGTGGAAGTGAATGCCCCATAGCCTTTTCATCATGTTCCCTTGATGAAATGGTAGAGCAGACTCAATAGGCCAAGCAGTCATGGTGAGGGACTGCGGAAGCGATCAAAAGTGGGTTCTTCGACAGGGTAAGGATAGAACTGGACTACTCTCCTACACAGTGAATGTCAGGTCTGATGTTATCTGGAGATGACACTTCAATCAGCTGAGGAGAGCAGAGTCAATTGTTAGAGAGGAAAGGTGTCCAGAGCTGCTGTCAGAACCACTTACTGCAGAACCTGAGTCTCCTACAACCACCACGGTGGAGGCCCCAGAATCTGAGATTGTTTCACATCTACAAGTCTGTCCTGCTAAGCAGAGTGACATCCACGCGCCCCCCCCCCAACCCCCAACACCATCAGGAAAGAAATCCCACAAATGCAAGGAATGCTCCACAGCGATTAAATCTTTAGACCTGAATGGGACATTTTAAAAATTATTATGCTGTGGATTCACAGCATTCTACATTGAATTGGAGTTTATAGCTAAGCAGGAAGAAGCGTTGTGTAATATCAGTAATATTTGTGCAATATTGTAAATATTGCAAGGACTCCTTAATTTCATCAGGCAGAATTCACCTAGACTGTTAAGGGTTAAGTTCTCCATATGTTACATGTTACGTTGTGTGTTATTACATTTTGGGGTTGGGCTCTTTTCTTATATACGACGTCGCCATTTGTTGAGTGGTTCAATAAAGAGTAGGTTAGAAGTAATTACACTCATGTCGATTTTTGTCTTCACTCCTACAATATATTATTTGATTACGCATTCTTTGTTGTTTAGATAATTCATTAGGGGTTATATGTAAAAGTACGTGAATGGTATATTGTATGTCATTACATCACCATGTCATACCTGTGTGCCACAAAGTCTACATGCCTCTCTCAGGTTCCCCTGTTTTTCTTTCAATTTGTTTTATGTTTTGGATTTACAAAACATAACAATTAATTGCCCCTGAAATGAGTACTTTCCCATTATTTTAACTTAATTATGACAATTCTTCATTTGTTAATACCTGTACACTTTCAGCGGGTGGGTGGAATGGAAAAGGAAGAGGAGCAAACTCCAGCCAAAATGACCTTCATTGTCTTTTTGAAATCAGTACATCAAGGATCAAACCTGGAGTCTTACTCTGCTTAGCATGTTTAAACCAGTATTTATATGGTACTTATGCTGTGGGCAAATTCATGGCAGATGCAATTTAATGTGGATAAATGTGAAGTTATCCACTTTGGTGGAAAAATAGGAAAACAGATTATTATCTGAATGGTGGCCGATTAGGAAAAGGGAAGGTGCAACGAGACCTGGGTGTCATTATACACCAGTCATTGAAAGTGGGCGTGCAGGTACAGCAGGCGGTGAAAAAGGCGAATGGTATGCTGGCATTTATAGCGAGAGGATTCGAGTACAGGAGCAGGGAGGTACTACTGTAGTTGTACAAAGCCTTGGTGAGACCACACCTGGAGTATTGTGTGCAGTTTTGGTCCCCTAATCTGAGGAAAGACATCCTTGCCATAGAGGGAGTACAAAGAAGGTTCACCAGATTGATTCCTGGGATGGCAGGACTTTCATATGAAGAAAGACTGGATGAACTGGGCTTGTACTCGTTGGAATTTAGAAGATTGAGGGGGGATCTGATTGAAACGTATAAAATCCTAAAGGGATTGGACAGGGTAGATGCAGGAAGATTGTTCCCGATGTTGGGGAAGTCCAGAACGAGAGGTCACAGTTTGAGGATAGAGGGGAAGCCTTTTAGGACCGAGATTAGGAAAAACTTCTTCACACAGAGAGTGGTGAATCTGTGGAATTCTCTGCCACAGGAAACAGTTGAGGCCAGTTCATTGGCTATATTTAAGAGGGAGTTAGATATGGCCCTTGTGGCTACAGGGATCAGGGGGTATGGAGGGAAGGCTGGTGCAGGGTTCTGAGTTGGGTGATCAGCCATGATGATAATAAATGGCGGTGCAGGCTTGAAGGGCCCAATGGCCTACTCCTGCACCTATTTTCTATGTTTCTATGTTTCTATGTCAGTTCCAGATATGAGAGCAATCTTGCCAGATCTTTGAAAGCTGCGCAGGAATTGTTTTATCTGATCTGAGAAAGGTATATGAGCAAAAACACCAGATCTTCAGTTATCCTTACACTTTCACCTTTTTGACTTGCTGTTTCTTCCAAAATGGCCCTGTTGATTTTTGTTTTTTTTTTCCATATTTGTTTGAGTTTGAAGATCAGGTTAATAAGGGTTCACTCTCACGACAGAAATTAATGACAACATAAACTCACTCATTTGTCTAAAGCTGCATGTTTAGAGGTTACTGTGTGCATTTATCTAGTACAGCAAATCAGACCACAATATAACTGGCCCTCATTTGTACATTACTAGGGAACTGTGGATACAAGTCATAGTCTCAGAGATTCTTCATCCTTCACAGCAAGAAATGAGACAGTTAGCCTGATGTTCTGAAGGGCTGCTCATATGGTGGGAGAAAATCAGAAATAATGACTGACAGAGCTCTCAGTTCCAGTGCTGTTCTAATCCTTCCTTTCCTTCTTTTCTTCCCACAGATGTCTGCATAGTGGTAGATTCAAGTTATCCATTCAAGGATCAAAAGGCCCTTCGGTGTGGCCTTGATTGCTATAAAATGTCCTCATCTGTTGCAGTGTGCAATATATCTTTGGTATGAGCAAGCTGAATGAGTTTGAGGACATCTAGTATGTAACCAAAAACTCCAGCAAATTCCTGTCAGTGGAGATCACTGTGGAGAGCAGTTTGGTTTCATCATCTCCTGGTATGGAGGTTACAATGTACAGGATTGAGGGAGGCTGCAGAGGGTTGTGTACTCAGCCGGCTCTATCACAGATACAAGCCTTCCCACCATCAAGGATATCTTCAAAAAACAGTTCCTCAAGAAGGTGGCATCCATCAATAAAGACCCTCACCATCCAGGCTATGCCCTCTTCTCATTACTACCATCTGGGAGAGGGTACAGGGGCCTTAAAATGCATACTCGACATTTTCGGGCAGCTTCTCCTCCTGCACCATCAGATTCCTGAATGATCCATGAACCAATTATCACTACCTCATTATTCCTCTTTTGCACTATTTATTTTTTACTGTTACTTCTAGTAATATTATGTAGTGTACTGTACTACTGCCACGAAACAACACATTTCACAAATATGTCAGTGATAGTCAACCTGATTCTATTTCTGAATACTATGCAATGTGAAAAATGAATGCTTTCCAATCAAACAGGTCAGTGTCTAGAATAACTGATGTACAATCACTTTTAATAAACAATTTTAATTACTCTTTTCCAGATGGCAAATAGGATACTACTCACATCAATTGGAACACTGTCGTACAGGCGCTTGCCAATGACTGTTTTTCCTTGGATATTAATGTTCTCCCGTTCTTCCATTGGCAGGGTATCAATGAGCTTACAGTCGATGTACAGGGAAACACTATCCGACTGAATACTCAGTGCCATCTTGTGCCAGTTGCGATCAAACAAGCTGCTGACTTCTCTGTTTCTGAATACAGTCCTCACAGCATCTTTCCTCAGTCCCACTGCATTATATTCCACAGCTTTGTTTTCACCATCCAAACGAATGGATACCTGAATAAATAGAAATTTATCATTAAAAAGATATCATATTTCAGACATGGACCACTGATATCCTGATTCACTCATCACCAATGGCCTGTGACTACATGTGCATCATTCCACTTCAGGACCTCTATATCCTTAAGTTAAATACCAGCTAACGCTGTGACAACGTCATTGTCTTGCTGGCTCTCAAAATAGCAGATGGTCACAAAACTCTGAAGAAGTTAAGGATAGGCTGTGCAACAATTCTCTTAACTTTGATTTCATCCTTTATTCTGCCCTTTTCTGAAGTTTTTCAGTCACGCTTGAGCATAATTTTAAGGACATTCACCTCCTTCCTTTCTTGTACTTAAACTTGAGTTCCAACTAATGATTTAAACACGGAGATCATTGGCAAAGCCTGAATAGAGTCATAGAGTGTTATAGCACAGAAACAAGCCATTCAGTCCATCTCGTCCGTGCTGAATTTTGCCTCGTCCTATCGACCTGCACCTGGACCACAACCTTCCATACCCCTCTCATCCATGTTCTTATCCAAATTTATCTTAAATGTTGCAATCAAACCCACATCCACCACTTCTGCTGGCAGATCATTGACTTATTTATTATATTATTTATCTATTCTTTGAGATAGAGTGTAGAATTGGCCCTTCTGTTCCTTCAAGTCACATTATCCCTGATTTAATCCTAGCCCAATATTGGTACAATTTACATTCTACTCTCACACAACCCTACGAGTGTCATCTTTGCTGTTCATGGAATATAAAACCATGTAGGGTAGAAGATGGGCCACTGATGTGATTCCATCAGTTTTTCTTGGTGTCGATCAAGTTAAATGATTTCAAATAAGTTAGCAGCCAACATTCAGGCTACAAAGAACAGTTGTATGGGAGAAGAGGAAGATTCATAGATACCATCAAACCCGTGGTGAGATGGATGATATAGCAAGTCTATTGTCCCCAAAGCATGGGTGCAAGAATTCAACTCCACCCATAACTGCACAGCTCGATGGATACGATTAAAATATTCCCGTTTCAGCTTGGTACAGCTGAGAATCACAACTGCTTCCAGGGTCTGTGCGGGTAATAAAGATGCCTTAATGTGATTGAATAAACTACTTCTGCTTAAAGTCGACTGAAACAATGCTAATTCTAGTCATATTTCTTGCCGGATTCCACATAGGAAGCGTAGCTGTAAATCAGGATACAGGTGCATTTAAGGAAATGGCAATTATGACTCCCAGACTCCCGGGAGTCTCGGATGGTATGTTGCCTCCCTGGTGTCGGGGTCCGGGACATCTCAGATCGGGTGCAGGTTATTCTCGAGAGGGAGGGCAAGAATCCAGATGTTATGGTCCATGTAGGGACCAACGACATGGGTAGGAAGAGTGAGGGGGTCCTGTGTAGTGAGTTCAGGGAGTTAGGTGCGAAGCTGAAGGGCAGGACCTCCAGGGTAACAATCTCAGGATTGCTACCTGTGCCACGTGCGAGTGAGGCGTGGAACAGAAGGATTATATAGATCAATACGTGGCTGAGAGGATGGTCCAGGAGAGAGGGCTTCAGGGTTTTAGATAATTGGGCTTTGTTCCAGGGAAGGAGGGATCTGTTCCGACGGGACCGTTTACACCTGAACTGGAGGGGTACTAAAATTCTTGCAGGAAAGTTTGCTAGTGCTGCTTGGTGGGGGATTTAATCTAAATTTGCAGGGGGCAGGGATCCAGAATGTGAGAGAGGATAGCGAGATGAAGTATAAAGGACAGGTGGGGACTACACGGTTCCAGGATATTAAGTGTGAAGTAGAGAAAGGTGAGGCAGAACGAGTGACAAAGATATGTGCAGAGGGATGGTCTGATGGAGCATGGAGTTAAATGTGCAGAAAGAGTAAATAAATTTAAGAAGGACAACAAAATTCAAGGGGCGTATAGCCCAGTGAGAGTTCGGAGAGCTGGGTTATGTACAATAGGTCGTGATTTAAGCAGAGAGAGGAGAAATGGGTTAAAAATTCTATATCTGAATGCACGAAGTGTCAGAAATAAGGCGGATGAGCTTGAAGCTCAGGTGCGAATGGGTAACTACGATGTTGTTGGGATAACGGAGACATGGCTGCAGGGGGATCAGACCTGGGAATTGAATGTACAAGGGTATACGTGCTATCGAAGGGACAGAAAGGTGGGCAGAGGGGGTGGGGTGGCCCTGTTGGTGAGGAATGAGATTCAGTCCCTTGCAAGGGGGGACATAGAATCAGGAGAAGTAGAGTCAGTGTGGATAGAACTGAAGAACAGTAAGGGCAAAAAGACCCTAATAGGTGTTATCTACAGGCCCCCAAACAGTAGCATGGATATTGGGTGCAAGTTGAATAGGGAGTTAACAATGGCATGTGGCAAAGGAAATGTCGCAGTAGTTATGGGGGATTTCAACATGCAGGTGAACTGGGAGAATCAGGTTGGTACTGGACCCCAGGATAGGGAGTTTGTAGAGTGCCTACGGGATGCATTTTTGGAGCAGCTTGTACGAGAGCCGACCAGAGATAAGGCTATTCTGGATTTAGTGTTGTGCAATGAACAGGATTTGATAAGTGACCTTGAAGTAAAGGAGCCATTAGGAGATAGTGACCATAATATGATAAGTTTTTATCTGCAAGTTGAGAGGGATAAGGGCAGATCAAAAGTGTCAGTATTGCAGTTGAACAAAGGAGACTATGGAGCCATGAGGGAGGAGCTGGCCAAAGTTGACTGGTCGGATATCCTAGCAGAAAAGACAGTGGAACAGCAATGGCAGGTATTCTTGGGAATAGTGCACAAGGTGCAAAATCAGTTCATACCCCGGAGAAGGAAGGATTCAAAGGGGGGAAAGTGGCCACAGTGTTGACAAAGGAAGTCAGAGATAGCATAGCATTAAAAAAAGAAGTATAACAGAGCTAAGGTGAGTAGGAAGACGGATGATTGGGAAATTTTTAAGGAGCAACAGAACTTAACTAAAAAGGCAGTACAGGGAGAAAAAATGAGGTATGAATGCAAGCTAGCTAGGAATATAAAAGAGGATAGGAAAAGTTTTTTTCGGTATGTGAAGAGAAGGAAGATAGCTAAGAACAATGTTGGACCCTTGAAGAATGAATTGGGAGAAATTGTTATGGGAAACAGAGAAATGGCAGACGAATTTAATAAGTACTTTGGATCTGTCTTCACTAGGGAAGACACAAGCAATCTCCCAGATGTATGGATGGGCCAAGGACATAGGGTAACGGAGGAACTGAAACAGATTAACATTAGGAAGGAAACGGTGATGAGTAGACTGATGGGACTGAAGGCTAACAATTCCCCAGGTCCAGATGGTCTGCATCCTAGGGTACTAAAGGAGGTGGCTCTGGAAATTGCGGATGCATTGGTGATCATTTTCCAATGTTCTTTAGATTCAGGATCAGTTCCTGAGGATTGGCGAATGGCTAATGTTATCCCACTTTTTAAGAAAGGAGGGAGGGAGAAAACAGAGAACTATCACCCGGTTAGCCTAACATCAGTAGTGGGGAAGATGCTAGGGTCCATTATTAAAGATGAAATAGCGGCATATCTTGATAGCAGTGATAGGATTGGGCCGAGCCAGCATGGATTTACCAAAGGCAAATCATGCTTGACTAATCTATTGGAGTTTTTCGAGGATGTAACCAGGAAGATAGACGCGGGAGATCCTGTGGATGTGGTGTACCTTGACTTTCAGAAGGCATTTGATAAGGTACCACATAGGAGATTGGTGGGTAAAATCAGAGCTCATGGCATTGGGGGGACGATATTGACATGGATAGAAAACTGCTTGGCAGATAGAAAGCAATAAGTGTAGCAGTGAATGGGTGTTTCTCGGAATGGCAGGTGGTGACTAGTGGGGTGCCACAGGGCTCGGTATTGGGACCACAGCTGTTTACGATTTACATCAATGATTTAGAGGAAGGCATTGTGAATAACATCAGCAAGTTTGCTGATGATACTAAGTTGGGTGGCAGTGTGACATGTGATGAGGATGTTAGGAGAATCCAAGGTGACTTGGATAGGCTGGGTGAGTGGGCAGAAACTTGGCAGATGGTGTTTAATGTGAATAAGTGTGAGGTTATTCACTTTGGGAGCAAGAACAGGAAGGCAGATTATTATCTGAACAGTGTGGAGTTAGGTAAGGGAGAAATAGAAAGAGATCTAGGAGTACTTGTTCATCAGTCTCTGAAGGTGAGTGAGCAAGTGCAGCAGGCAGTGAAGAAGGCTAATGGAAAGTTGGCCTTTATTACAAAGGGAATTGAGTACAAGAGCAAGGAAATCCTTTTGCATTTGTACAGGGCCCTGGTGAGACCACACCTGGAGTATTGTGTGCAGTTTTGGTCTCCAGGGTTATGGAAGGACATCCTGGCTGTGGAGGAGGTGCAGCGTAGGTTCACTAGGTTAATTCCTGGGGTGTCTAGACTGTCTTACGCAGAGAGGTTAGAGAGACTGGGCTTGTACACGCTGGAATTAAGGAGATTGAGGGGGGATCTGATTGAGACATATAAGATTATTAAGGGATTGGACAAGATAGAGGCAGGAAATATGTTCCAGATGCTGGGAGAGTCCAGTACCAGAGGGCATGGTTTAAGAATAAGGGGTAGGTCATTTAGGACAGAGTTGAGGAGGAACTTCTTCTCCCAGAGAGTTGTGGAGGTGTGGAATGCGCTGCCTCAGAAGGCAGTGGAGGCCAATTCTCTGAATGCTTTCAAGAAGAAGCCAGATAGGTATCTTATGGATAGGGGAATCAAGGGTTATGGGGACAAGGCAGGAACCGGGTATTGATAGTAAATGATCAACCATGATCTCAGAATGGCGGTGCAGGCTCGAAGGGCCGAATGGTCTACCTCTGCACCTATTGTCTATTGTCAATATCAACCATCTTACTGAAAAATGTACAGACTGTAGTAAATAAAATCAAACATCTCAGAGCTAGGTGCTGTATCAGAGGGATATTAGGACCACGTGCGTCCTTTGTTTCACGGAAACCTGGTTAACCCCTTCCGTACCTGACGCAGTGATTCAGATTCACTGTACACTGTCAAGATAGGACTGTTGAGTCTTTCAAAAGCAGAGGAGGAGGTGTGTGCCCTCATGATCAACTCCTCTTGGTGTACAAATGTATCAGTGTTGTCTCAGTTTTGCTCACTAGACCTGGAATATCCCTAAAATCACTAAATAAATCCCATCAACAGATCACTTGTAGTACCAGAGGAAACAATACACTGGACCACTGTTACACCACCATGAAGAATGCCTACCATGCTATTTCACACCCTCACTTCAGAAAGTCTGATTATCTGCCTGTACTTCTACTCCCTGAGTACAGGCAGAGACTGAAGACTGCAGCACCAGCAGTGAGGACCAAGAAGGTATGGACAAGGGAAGTGCAGGAACACTTACAGGACTGCTTTGAATTGGTGGACTGGACTGTATTCAGGGTTTCATACTTCAAACCTAGATGAGAATGCCGCAGTTGTTATCAACTTCATTAAAACCTATGTGGATCAGTGTGTGCCTATGAAAACTTGTTGTACATTCCCAAACCAAAAGCCGTGGATGAACCAGGAGGTTTGTCATCTGCTGAGGGCTAGATCTGTGGCATTTAAGTCGGGTGATCCAGGTCTGTACCAGACAACCAGGTACGTACAACTTGCAGGGGACTATTTCAAGAGTGAAGAGACAATTATGAGCAAGATTGGAGGCGACATCCTGATGTATGTCAACTCTGGCAGGGTTTGCAAGACATTACTTGCTACAAAGCAAAACCCTTTTATGCCAACTTTGAAAGGGAGAGTATAACTACTGCCGTGAAGACCCCTATAGCACCTGGTGACCCTATGTCTCGGTCCATGTTAGGGTGTCTTTAAGGAGGACAAACCCTTGCAAGGCGGCAGGCCCTGATGGAGTACCTGGTAATGCTCTGAAAACTTGTGCTAACCAATTAGCAGGAGTATTCAAGGACATTTCAACCTCTCACTGCTACGGTTGGAAGTTCCCACCTGCTTCAAAAAGGCAACGATTATACCAGTGCCTAAGAAGAGTAGTGTGAGCTGCCTTAATGACTATCATCCAATAGCACTCACAACTACGGAGACGAAATGCTTTGAGAGGTTGGTTATGACTAGAAGGAACTCCTGCCTCAGCAAGGACCTGGACCCACTGCAATTTGCCTATCGCCACAATAGGTCAACAGCAGCCGCAATCTCGATGGCTTTTCACACGGCCTTATATCATCTGGATAATACAAATACCTATGTCAGGATGTTGTTCAATGTTTAATATCATCATTCTCACAGTCCTGATCAATAAGCTACAGAGCCTGGACTTCTGGACCTCCCTCAACTTCCTAACTGGAAGACCACAATCTGTGAAGATTGGTGATGATATCTGCTCCTTACTGACGATCAGCACTGGTGCAGCTCAGGAGTGTGTGGTTAGCCCACTGCTCTACTCTCTCTATACCCATGACTATGTGGCTAGGTATAACTCTAATACCATCTATAAATTTGCTGATGATACAATCATTGTTGGTAGAATCTCAGATGGAGATGAGAGAGCGTACAGGAGCAAGATATGCCAGCTAGTTGAAGGGTGTCTCAGCAACAAACTTGTATTCAATGTCAGTAAGACAAAAAAGCTGATTGTTGACTTCAAAAAGGGTAAGATGAGGGAACATGAACCAATCCTTGTAGAGAGATCAGAAGTGGAGAGACTGAGCAATTTCAAGTTCCTGGGTATCAAGATCCCTGAGGATCTAACTTGGTCTCAACATATCAATGCAGCTCTAAAGAAGGCAAAACAGTGGCTATCTTTCATTAGGAATTTGAAGAAATTTGGTTTGTCAACTAAAACACTTGAAAGCTTCTATAGATATACAGTGGAGAGCATTCTGACAGGCTGCATCACTGTCTGGCATGGGGGCTACTACACAGGACCAAAAGAAGCTACAGAAAGTTGTAAAATTAGCCAGCTCCACCTTGGGTACCAGCTTCCGTAGTATCCAAGACATCTTCAAAGAGTAGTGCCTCAGAAAGGTGAGGTACAATATTAAGGACCCCCATCACCCAGGGCATGCTCTCTTCTCATTGTTGCCATCAGGAAGGAGGTACAGAATCCTGAAGGCACACACTTAATGATTCAGGAACAGCTTCTTCCCCTCTGCCATATGATTTCTAAATGGACACTGAACCCATGAACAATGCCTGACTTTTTAAAATATACATTATTTCTGTTTTGCACTACTTTAATCTATTCAACATATATGCTTACTGTAATTGATATATTTTTTTTCTCTTTCTATATTGTCATGTATTGCATGGTACTGTTGCTGTTAAGTTAACAAGTTTCACATCACATGCCAGTGATAATAAACCCGATTCTGATTCTTATACCGGAAGAATTGGATCAGCCCATCATGGAAAGGCGGTGTAGACTTGATGGGCCAAATGGTTTACTTCTGCTCCTATATCTTATGGTCTTTACTTTCTACATGGTTATAAAAGCTCTTGTTAGCCAGAAAGAACTGTAATCTACAAATCAGTGAACTGGAATGAGGCAAGGGCCATGGAATCCCACAAAGTACAAGTCCGTGTTCTTGCCATTGGTTACAGGAATGGAGATGGCCATTTTGAGACACCGTCTGTGCAGCTGCTATTTTGTGAGCTGCTTGGTGAACTGAATCTTACTCCGGAATAATCAGAGCAACTGAACATGGACACAATGAATTTTCTGCTGAGACCATTTTCAGATAAGCTCTTTATTATGTAAAATGGAGCTTGAAGAAGGAACAACCTGTGATCTGGTTGTCTTGACCCAGAGTTTGCCTAATCTGTTTAGACTGGCTTGAACCAGTTTGGATTGGATAGAACAAAAGAAATTACCTAAGGCACAAAGGTGAATGAAACGGCCATAAAGCAGTATTGCTTGTAGCCCTGGGCCTCATCCAATGAGAACAGACACAGGTCATTAAAATGACCTAGAGCCAACAAAATTGAAACATCATAGATTGATCTGATAAGGAAAAGAATAAGAATTGAGAACTTTATGAGTACAGGCACTGACAACTCTGCAGAGACCAACAACTCCTGATGTAGGAAATGTGGAGATTACATCGGGATCAAGGAGAAAGCCTGGCCAGCATAGACTCCTTATCCTAGGTATTGCCTTTTCTTTGACTGATCATGGAGGGTCAGGGAAACCTAGTGGCTATGCACACAGCTATTCAGTTTGCAATTTCATGTTCTTCTTAGATGAGACATTACAGGTCAATACATAAAGATACCCTCTGTGCCTGACTGATCACTATTTTTGAGTTAATCTTTGTAACACTCTTAATAATTGTCTTAACAGTGCCTGTAAGCAATTTAAAAAATCAATTTTCCTCGTGGCGTTTGCAAATTCCTTTCTTATTGTTTTGAAGGTACAAGTCACTTAATCCTACACATCTTTTATCATAATTTTATCACAGTCCCCACCTGGAAATTTCAAATTAAGTTTAATCTCTTTAAGTCAATCGTGCCTCTGGCACAGCTCCTTATTTTCCCCATGAGACTGTACATTTTGGCTTTTTTAAAAATCCCATCTAGAATTTTTTCCTACTGCTTAATTAATTATTTTCAACCTTTCTCCCTATTACCCCTGGGCCTATCTATTCCCCATTGCAATCCATACATTTTCTGTCTCTTTTCTTTTACTGAAACTCTGTGGTAAACACTGCATTGTATTCAATTTCCCATTGTTCACTGGTTCCTTTATCAATAGTTCCATTCATTTTCATGAACTATAGGAATAGCTAGGAAAGATCTAGAAAGCAGAATGGGGAGCATTCTAAACTATACTCTCTGCTGAATACTTCACTAGTGACACACATAAAAGTTGCTGGTGAACGCAGTAGGCCAGGCAGCAGCTCTAGGAAGAGGTGCAGTCGACGTTTCAGGCCGAGACCCTTCGTCAGGACTAACTGAAGGAAGAGTGAGTAAGGGATTTGAAAGTTGGAGGGGAGGGGGAGATCCAAAATGATAGGAGAAGACAGGAGGGGGAGGGATGGAGCCAAGAGCTGGACAGGTGATAGGCAAAAGGGACACGAGAGGATCGTGGGACAGGAGGTCCGGGAAGAAAGACAAGGGGGGGGGGACCCAGAGGATGGGCAAGGGGTATAGTCAGAGGGACAGAGGGAGAAAAAGGAGAGTGAGAGAAAGAATGTGTGTATAAAAATAAATAACAGATGGGGTACGAGGGGGAGGTGGGGCATTAGCAGAAGTTAGTGAAGTCGATGTTCATGCCATCAGGTTGGAGGCTACCCAGACGGAATATAAGGTGTTGTTCCTCCAACCTGAGTGTGGCTTCATCTTTACAGTAGAGGAGGCCGTGGATAGACGTGTCAGAATGGGAATGGGATGTGGAATTAAAATGTGTGGCCACTGGAAAATCCTGCTTTCTCTGGCGGACAGAGCGTAGATGTTCAGCAGAGCGGTCTCCCAGTCTGCGTCGGGTCTCGCCAATATATAAAAGGCCATATCGGGAGCACCGGACGCAGTATATCACCCCAGCCGACTCACAGGTGAAGTGTTGCCTCACCTGGAAGGACTGTTTGGGGCCCTGAATGGTGGTAAGGGAGGAAGTGTAAGGGCATGTGTAGCACTTGTTCCGCTTACACGGATAAGTGCCAGGAGGGAGATCAGTGGGGAGGGATGGGGGGGACGAATGGACAAGGGAGTTGCGTAGGGAGTGATCCCTGCGGAATGCAGAGAGAGGGGGGGAGGGAAAGATGTGCTTAGTGGTGGGATCCCGTTGGAGGTGGCGGAAGTTACAGAGAATAATATGTTGGACCCGGAGGCTGGTGGGGTGGTAGGTGAGGACCAGGGGAACCCTATTCCTAGTGGGGTGGCGAGACGATGGAGTGAGAGAAGATGTACGTGAAATGGGGGAGATGCGTTTAAGAGCAGAGTTGATAGTGGAGGAAGGGAAGCCCCTTTCTTTAAGAAAGGAAGACATCTATCTCCCTCGTCCTAGAATGAAAAGCCTCATCCTGAGAGCAGATGCGGCGGAGACGGAGGAATTGTGAAAGGGAATGGCGTTTTTGCAAGAGACAGGGTGAGAAGAGGAATCCGTGTAAGCGGAACAAGGGCTACACATGCCCTTACACTTCCTCCCTTACCACCATTCAGGGCCCCAAACAGTCCTTCCAGGTGAGGCAACATTTCACCTGTGAGTCGGCTGGGGTGATATACTGCGTCCGGTGCTCCCGATGTGGCCTTTTATATATTGGCGAGACCCGACACAGACTGGGAGACCGCTTTGCTGAACATTTACGCTCTGTCCGCCAGAGAAAGCAGGATCTCCCAGTGGCCACACATTTTAATTCCACATCCCATTCCCATTCTGACATGTCTATCCACAGCCTCCTCTACTGTAAAGATGAAGCCACACTCAGGTTGGAGGAACAACACCTTATATTCCGTCTGGGTAGCCTTCAACCTGATGGCATGAACATCGACTTCTCTAACTTCCGCTAATGCTCCACCTCCCCCTTGTACCCCATCTGTTACTTATTTTTATACACACATTCTTTCTCTCACTGTCCTTTTTCTCCCTCTGTCCCTTTGACTATATCCCTTGCCCATCCTCTGGGTCCCCTCCTACCTGTCTTTCATCCCGGACCTCATGTCCCACGATCCTCTCGTGTCCCTTTTGCCTATCACCTGTCCAGCTCTTGGCTCCATCCCTCCCCCTCCTGTCTTCTCCTATCATTTTGGATCTCCCCCTCTCCCTCCAACTTTCAAATCCCTTACTCACTCTTCCTTCAGTTAGTCCTGACGAAGGGTCTCGGCCTGAAACGTCGACTGCACCTCTTCCTAGAGATGCTGCCTGGCCTGCTGCGTTCACCAGCAACTTTTATGTGTGTTGCTTGAATTTCCAGCATTGGCAGAATTCCTGTTGTTTGCGTTTTTACTTCACTAGTGATGCTGATTCTACCACTATTTCTGCCTTTCAATCTCTCCTGAAAATATTTCAATCAGGAAACTTTTGTTCCCAAACCAATCCAAATATGAACCAAGTCTTGCTTATGATTTTTATTCTGCATTCTATGTTATTAAATTCCTCCACAACTACACATCAAGTTACTCTTGAAGGAAATACATAGAATGCTGGCATTGATGATGTTATCAGAACAATAACAGATGGAATTTAATTCAGGTGTGTGAGTTTATGCATTTTGTGATCACTAATAAGGGAAAGAGATACATAGAGATCGATCATACCCTGAGGAGTATTGAGGAATAGAGGGAACAGTGTACAAGTTCAAGTTTCATTTAAACGTGCAGCATGTGTAGAAAAGGTGATAAAGAAGGCATATGAGGTACTTGTCTTCATCAACTCCTGTGATAGTTTATAAGCACTGGGAGGTTATGGAACAACTTGATAAAACATTAGTTATGCCATTGCTGGAGTAGTGTGTACATATCTGGTCAGCACACAATTGAAAGGACATAACTGTACTGATCGGTTTGGTCACCGGCCGCTCGACTGTAGTTTTCAGTTGGGCGCTGGACGCTCGGGGAGATTTGGTGGGGGGGGGGGCGGGCGCCCGGCGCTCAGCTGGGGGCCGTCATCGAGTGGTTGGTGACTTGGACTGCCTCCCCCACCGACTTAGTCTGGTGAGGAGGGTGTGAGGACACCCAGCAGGACTGAAAAAAACAAGACCTGACAAAGGGCGGATGAGCTCCTTGTGAGCCAATGGCCATCTTCCATGGAAGAGATTAAAGCCTCACCACGTATCTATGAATTGTATGCTATGCACCTAGTTAGAAGAGATATGATAAACTTCGGCACTGCACTGTGTGCCTGGACCTGCCCAAGGCCACTGCCTAAGGAAGGGCCAAGCTCGAAGAAGCGGCCGTGGCTGGAGGCCGACATGGCCTTGGGCTCGAGTTCAGCGGGGGTGGCGGCGGGCGGTGTCAAGATAGCCAGCAAGAACAAACTGGAGGAGAGGCTGTACTCGGTGCTGTTGCAAGATCGAAGAAGATGGAGGTGCATAGCCACCAACCCTGGATTTGGGACAGCACCCACTGACTGACTGACTGAACTGTGCTGAAGGGGATGTAGAGGAGTTTCATCAGTTGTTGCCTGGGATGGCATACTTCAGTTATGACAGACTGGATAGAATGAGTTTTTTTTTGGTTGAGAGGATCCCTGATAATGTAAACCTCTCCCCATATCAGAAGGATTTAAAATGAGAGAGGATGGATTTAAGGATGTCTAGAGAGGATCTGAGGAAACTCCATTTTTACACACAGATTCATTGGAATCTGAATGAGAGAGTGATGGAAACACAAACTCTCCCAACATTGAAATAATATCTAATTGACCACATCAACCATTGGATACAGAAACCTAAACACCAATGCTAGTATATAGGATTAGTATGGGTGGTTGCTTGATGGTCCGTATATAGATATGACAGGAGAAAGGACTGAGTTAAATAAAGAAATTGCTGGAAAAACTCAACAGGTCAGACAACATCTGGAGAGAGGAAAAATATTTCAGCTAGATAAACTTCAACCATTTACCGATCTGAAATGCTAACTTCCTTTCTTTCCATAGATACTGCCTGGCCTGCTGAGTACCTCTGGCATTAATTTTTGTTTTTAAATATGAGTCTATATACCTGTGGAATTCCATATTTGTCGATAATTTGCCAAATGTACCAGTCTTCTCTTCGTGAGGATTTTCGGAACTTAAATGTAGCAACAAAGGCATATTCATCAGGCAGACCTTGAGGAAACACATCTCTGAGATAAAAGAAAGAATAGAAGTTTTTGAATGTTCAGCAGGTTTAAGCAGACCCATATGGATCTGGAAGATCACACATTCCAACCAGAGCCTCACAAACTCTTCTATTGTACAGAAATGCTGAAGTCCCTTATGCTGCCCGTATGAATGCATATGCTTGTAGGTTTTTGTTTCACACAGTTAAACATCTTTCCATATTTGAAACTCAAAGATGAGCAACAGAACATTTCAAGTTTTACGAGGCACCCTGGTTATAGAGACGGCGGTAACATTTTCACAATGGAGCAATAAATCAACCGTGTTTTTTTTCTGCTTCTGACTACTATATATTTTCCCATATTATTGGAATGAGTAAAGACATGATTAGGACCAGATGTGACAATCCCTTTGATGAAATATGCACCAAAATAAGTGTCAACCCTGAGCTATAAGGGTCACCTTTAAGGAATGTGAAGGAAGCCAAGCAACATAAAATACTATTGCATCAGGGAGACAATCGGTTCAGAAGATAAAGGGGGAGAGAGAGTGAGATGAACAAAGGGAAATGAATAACATCTAAAATAATAAGCAGGAGTTTTTCATGGTCAACTTACAGTTTGCTATTTATCTGAATCTGAATTTTCTGTTTTATTTAAAATTAGCCTTTGTTGTTGAAGACAGAAGATTTTACTTCTGAAGTAGATAACATTTTTCAGATGTAACCATTGCAAGGCTGAGATCTTCCTGGTTGATTCTTGGACTACAATGTTTTCTATGACTAGTTTCCTAACGTTGCCTCCCGACCCCCACAATTTATACAGCTGGGTCACCTAGGATCACATCTTTAACCCATTTTAGTTAGACCACAGCAAGTTACTCTGTATACCAATACGAGTGGTATTGCAGCAAGGCAATAAAAATCAGCTAGCCCAGTGACCCAACCTGAGAATTAATACAAAAAAAAATTATACAGAGGTAAATCTGGTTAATTCATGAATGGCATGAGAAGTTCTGGCAGATACATCTGTGAATTAGGAACAGATGTCCACCGCAGAACATTTGATGGTCACTCTGCCCTGAAAATGTTGTTAGTTAGAACAGGGTCATGCATAAATCTGTCAACATAAGATAAGAAATCTTGACAAGCCTGGCAGCTGGGTGAGTGGAACACTTCTTACAATACCCTACTGTGCTTCAGATGTGTTCTTGCTTATGCTTTCACACATATATTGTAGAGCCACAATTAAACATCTGAGCACCTGATAGACTAAGCAGCAGAGTTCATATGGACAGTTATAGTTCAATTAACTGCTATTTTTATCTGTGAGGTAGTGGTTGAGCCAGATGGAGCTGAATGAGTCACATTTATTTCAGGATGACACTGCCTGACCCATAGACCACAGGGAGCCACTGGAGCCAATAACAGCCCTGGTGTGAGTAGTGGCAAGACTCTGAAAACTGACAGTTAACTGCTTAAAAATCTACAAAAATAATGACATGGGCTAAAGTGCGTTAGTTGTCAGGCTGACAGGGGCAACAGTCAAAGGCAATGCTTATTAGGTTTCAAAATGTATTGTTAAAATGAAGCATGGCACAGATATTTCCACAAGTTTTCCTCAGAACTCATGCCTATTTGGTTTTAAATTGTCATCTCTAGAGAGGAATATGTTGCATATTTGAGTTGAGATACATTCTGTATTGTGTTGGAGCTTATAGCTCTGCAGGGAATGTTGTGTATTGAATATTACCATAATATTTGAGTAATATTGCTTGATTAAACATTCTTGGTTGTTTACATAGTTCATTATGGATTATATGTAAAAATACATGAATGGCAAACGTCATACATGACCACCTCACTAAAAGTAAAATTAAGAGTAGACACATTATCCCCGTCTCTGTGTTTTTCTCTCAATTAGTTTTATGTTTTGGAGTTACAAAACATAACAGTCTGCTAGTTTAATGATGCGGATGAGTGAATTGATAATTTTGTGACTAAGTCTGTGGTTGATACAAAGTCAGGCAGAGGGGCAATTATTGTTGAAGAAGCAAGGAGTCTGCAGGAGAATTTGGACAGATTAGAAGAATAGGCCAAGAATTGACAGTGTAAATGTAGAAAAGTGTATGGTCATACACTTTAGTAGAAGGAATAATGATGCATAATGTTTTCAGAAGGGTGAACAAATTCAGAAATCAGAGATGCAAATGGCTTTAGGAGTCCTGTTTTAGGTTTTCCTAAAGGTTAACGTACAAGTTGAGTTGGCAGTAAGGAAGGCAAAGACAATGTTAGCATTCAATTCCAGATGACGGAATATAAAGGCAGGGATGTAATGCCGAGGCTTCTTTATAAAGCATTGGTCAAACTGCATTTGGAGTATTGTGAGCAGTTTTGGGTCTCTTATCTAAGACACAATGTGCTGGGATTGGGGAGGGTCCAGGGGAGGATTATGAGAATGATCTCAAGAAGACAGGGTTAACATCTGAGTAGCCTTTCATAGCTCTGGGCCTGTACTCGCTGCATTGTAGAAGAATGAGGAGAGATCTCATTGAAACTTACTGAAAGGCCTAGCTAGAGTGAATGTGGAGAGAATGTTTCCAATAATTGGAGAGTCTAAGATCAGAAGGTGTTATGTTCTTTATATTTATACATACCATGGGTTAACAATAAGGAATTAGAACTTTTATTTACAGCAACAAAACCAAACCACATTTTAAAGTTGCTGGTGAACGCAGCAGGCCAGACAGCATCTATAGGAAGAGGTACAGTTGATGTTTCGGGCCGAGACCCTTCGTCAGGACTAACTGAAGGAAGAGCTAGTAAGAGATTTGAAAGTAGGAGGGGTAGGGGGAGATCCAAAATGATAGGAGAAGACAGGAGGGGGAGGGATGGAGCCAAGAGCTGGACAGGTGATTGGCAAAAGGGATATGAGAGGATCATGGGACAGGAGGCCCAGGGAGAAAGACAAGGGGAAGGGGGGGGGAAACCCAGAGGATGGGCAAGGGGTATAGTGAGAGGGACAGAGGGAGAAAAAGAATGTGTGTATATAAATAAATAACGGACGGGGTACGAGGGGGAGGTGAGGCATTAGCAGAAGTTTGAGAAGTCAATGTTCATGCCATCAGGTTGGAGGCTACCCAGACGGAATATAAGGTGTTGTTCCTCCAACCTGAGTGTGGCTTCATCTTTACAGTAGAGCAGGCCGTGGATAGACATATCAGAATGGGAATGGGACGTGGAATTAAGATGTATGGGAGATCCTGCTTTCTCTGGTGGACAGCGCATAGGTGTTCAGCAAAACGATCTCCCAGTCTGCATCGGGTCTCGCCAATATATAAAAGGCCACATCGGGAGCACCAGACGCAGCATATCACCCCAGCCGACTCACAGGTGAAGTGTCGCCTCACCTGGAAGGACTGTCTGGGGCCCTGAATGGTAGTAAAGGAGGAAGTGTAAGGGCATGTGTAGCACTTGTTCCGCTTACAAGGATAAGTGCTGGGAGGGAGATCAGTGGGGAGGGATGGGGGGGACAAATGGACAAGGGAGTCGCATAGGGAGCGATCCCTGTGGAAAGCGGGGGGGGGGAGGGAGAGATGTGCTTAGTGGTGGGATCCCGTTGGAGGTGGCGGAAGTTACGGAGAATAATATGTTGGACCCGGAGGCTGGTGGGGTGGTAGATGAGGACAAGGGGAACGTTATTCCTAGTGGGGTGGCGGGAGGATGGAGTGAGAGCAGATGTGTGTGAAATGGGGGAGATCCGTTTAAGAGCAGAGTTGATAGTGGAGGAAGGGAAGCCCCTTTCTTTTAAAAAAAGAAGACATCTCCCTCGTCCTAGAATGAAAAGCCTCATCCTGAGAGCAGATGCGGCGGAGACGGAGGAATTGCGAGAAGGGGATGGCGTTTTTGCAAGAGACAGGGCGAGAAGAGGAATCCGTGTAAGCGGAACAAGTGCTACACATGCCCTTACACTTCCTCCCTTACCACCATTCAGGGGCCCCAAACAGTCCTTCCAGGTGAGGCAACACTTCAGCTGTGAGTTGGCTGGGGTGATATACTGCGTCCGGTGCTCCCGATGTGGCCTCCTATATATTGGCGAGACCCGACACAGACTGGGAGACCGCTTTGCTGAACATTTACGCTCTGTCCGCCAGAGAAAGCAGGATCTCCCAGCGGCCACACATTTTAATTCCACATCCCATTCCCATTCTGACATGTATATCCACGGCCTCCTCTACTGTAAAGATGAAGCCACACTCAGGTTGGAGGAACAACACCTTATATTCCGTCTAGGTAGCCTCCAACCTGATGGCATGAACATTGACTGCTCTAACTTCCGCTAATGCCCCACCTCCCCCTCGTACCCCATCTGTTACTTATTTTTATACACACATTCTTTCTCTCACTGTCCTTTTTCTCCCTCTGTCCCTTTGACTATACCCCTTGTCCATCCTCTGGGTCCCCCCCCCCACCTGTCTTTCATCCCGGACCTCCTGTCCCATGATCCTCTCGTATCCCCTTTGCTTATCACCTGTCCAGCTCTTCTCCATCCCTCCCCCTCCTGTCTTCTCCTATCATTTTGGATCTCCCCCTCCCCCCCACTTTCAAATCCCTTACTCACTCTTCCTTCAGTTAGTCCTGACGAAGGGTCTCGGCCCAAAACATCGACTGTACCTCTTTCTATAGATGCTGCCTGGCCTGCTGTGTTCACCAGCAACTTTGATGTGTGTTGCTTGAATTTCCAGCATCTGCAGAATTCCTCGTGTTTGCAAACCACATTTTTACCAAGCCATGTTCCAGATCATTCTATCATTTCTGCTCATGCTCAGAACTCTCTCCAATCACGTTCTGACACATATCACCACATTTTCCTTTCCTTAAAAAGAAAAGCAATTAGCAACATTAACCAGAACAAATGCATAATTTAACATGTTTCTATCAGTCTATCTGGGGGTTTACAAACACGAGTAAACCTTCTAAATGGTTCACATATTTCTTGTGTTTCATTGTTACTTCCATGTTTTGTCTGGTCTGCATCAGTTAACTGAAACTCCAAAGTTGGCTCTTTCTTGAGGTCTTTGCGATTTCTTCTTAACACTGCTCCTTCTTATGTTTGGCCCATGTAGGATCTGGGTTCAACTTCTTCAAGTACTGTAGCTTTCTGTGTTCATGTGTTCATTTTGTCTTGTATCCTTACTTCATCTCCTTGATGCAGTTCAGGTAATAGACGAGAACATCTGTCAAAGTATGTTTTTGGCTTTGCTTTGCGTTCATCTTTCCATCTTTTTACTTGTTCACCTTCCTCTGTTCTCAGAAGGCTCTCATCTATTGGCAGATTGGATCTCAAATGACGTCCCATCAACAGCTGAGCAGGTGAAAATCACATTCAAGTGGAGTACTGCGATAGGCTGACAAAGCTTTATAAAAATCACCTCCACTATCTTTTGCTTTGTGCATCAGTTTCTTGATAATTCCTACCGACTTCTCAACTAATCCATTGAACTGAGGGAAAAATAGACTAGATGTTGTATGAACAAAGCGCCATTCGTGAGGAAAATTCACTCACCATTGAATTGTGGACCATTGTCTGTGAAAACTTCATCAGGTACACCACGTCTGGAAAAAAACTGATTTCATGCATGTAATTACATTCTCTGCAGTTGTTCTGCTCAGACCACATACTTCAGGATACAATGAATACTAATCTGTTATTAATAGATATTCTTTATTGTGTCACGGAGACGGGGATAAAGAAACCAACAGAAATAGAAACCACTTTAGAGCCTCGTATTTCTATTAACTACTAATATTTATTAGTAACTACACAATACAGTAATATCAAAGTAAATAAATCAAACAGGTTAGCAATGATTATATATAAAAGTAAGTATGGAATATATATGTATGAAAAACCAAGCTTCTTTAAGTCTAGGGGTAAAAAGATACAGTCTTACGATGTTGAGTAAAGTTCAGTTCAGTTCAGTTCGTGGTATTTAGTTGAGTAGTGATGGAGAGACAGAGAGAGAGAAAGTGAGTTGAGTCCTCAGTGAGCTGATGCCGTCGATCTCCTCGTCGTCCTCCGAAATCCTTTACAAGTCACCGACTGTGACTTTAAGCGGGGGACCGGTTTTCCTGTGGTGGAGCTATCACCCCGGCAAGGGTGGACACCTAGACAACTCCCCACCAGTCAACCCCTTCTCCTACATTGGAATAGCAATTTGGATCGATCCGCCTGATCGATCCTCCAAAACCCACTTTCTCTGCGGGCACAACAATGCTCATTCAGTGTCCAGATCATGTGTCCTGAGGTCTATATCATCTGACCTCCTATTTATCTCACCAGGCTGAGCATCACCTGTCATTCAAAGAGTCCCTCCTTCCTATGTCTGTAAAGGAAATGCACAAGCAGACAACAAGTCCTTGAAGAAATATCAACAACCTGCTGAAAATCATAACATCGAGTGTCCATTGGATAATACCGCCTTCGGTCACCATAGCAACTTACGAGCTGCTCGGTGCTGTCTCCAACTCCAAACTCAGTAAAAATCCAAAGTTACTTCCAATGCCTTAAAGTGACAGTCCAACCGTTGATCTTCGTCTCTCTCTCTCTCTTTTCAAAAGCAACATATCGGTGGTAAATAACTCTGTCTCTCTCTCCTTTCCAAACAAACCATCAATGATAAATGTCTCTCTCTCTGTCTCTCTTCAAACAGTTAATAGGGGCACTCCTGGATCCCCTCACAATTGTCAGTTACAAAAAGATCAACGCCTATCTTCTGATAAGGTCTCTGAGGACTAGGATGTGGATGCGGTGGCTCCTTAGGGTTGCTAGGTTGGTATTTAAGGCATATTTGAAAAGAAGACACCAATTCTGCAATTTATTGATTCATCCTGGGCCAAAACATCACTTCCCGCACCCTTTTCTTACATTTTTCAATACCTAGGTGGCCTTCATGAATTTTCCCAAGCATTTATTTTCGGAGACTTTTAGGAATCACAATTCTGCTACCTTTGTACAATGTCCCATCCACAAAAGAAAGTTCTGATCTGTGGTTCCAATATTCTTGTACTTCTGAGGTACAGTCATGCTTATTATCTGGCCATCCATCCATCACCACTTGAATTACCTGACTGAGAATTTTGTCCTTCTCTGTCTCAAGATGTAGCAGTTTAAACTTTTCAGTAGCAACAGGTACAGTCTCTGTGATCATATCAACAAATGCCTGAACATCAACAGCATCCCTGTGAATGTCTTTTGTTGTTGGATCCACAGCTCTGGAAAGTGTGTCAGCCGTGTACATGAATTTTCCAGGTGTGTATGACACATTCAATGCATATCTTTGCAATTTGATCATCATTCACTGAATTCGCAAAGGACTGTCACTTAAAGGTTTGCGAAACAATGCAATCAGAGGCTTGTGATCAGTTTCAACATCAATAGATTGCCCTGACACAAAATGATGAAATCTCCCGCAAGCAAACATAATGCTGAGCAATTCTTTTTCAATTTGGGCCTACCTTGTTTCTGGATCAGATAATGAACGAGATGCATGTGCCATGGTAGCCATTCCTTATCATGTTTCTGGAGTAACACTGCCCCTAAGCAGCTTGAGATGCATCACATGAGATTTTGAGGGGCCTCTCAGCATCATAGAATGTCAACGCAGGTTCTTTTGTGAGCACTTTCTTGAGATTTTGCCATGCCTTCTCCTGGTCATGATTTCAGCCACATTCATTTCTCTTTTCTGTTAGCTGCCTCAATGGAGCAAGCTGTTCCGAAAGATTGGGTATGGATTTTCCCATGTAGTTGATCCTTCCCATGAACCTTTGAACATCCTTTTTACATTGCGGTCTTGGCATGTTCTCAATAGCAGAAACCTTCAACGGATCAGGACATACACCCTCATTGCTGATGATATCACCCTCAAAGGTAAGTTCAGTCATTCCTAGCTGACATTTGCCTTTACTCAACTTCAGGTTTGCCTTGCGTGTTGCCTCAAAGACTTGTCTGACTCTGGCGTCATGCTCTCGTTTAGATGATCCCCAAACAATAATATTGTCTATGGAAGTATCCACGCCCTCCATGTGCTCATATGGCATGTGAATGGTTTAATGGTACACTTCAGGAGCTGATGCAATTCTAAATGGAAGCCTAAGAAAACAGTATCTGGCAAAAGGAGTATTAAAGGTACACAACTTTGAACTCGGTTCATCTAGTTTAAGTTGCCAGAATCCAGAGGATGCATCTAATTTACTAAAGTACTTTGCATTAGCAAACAGTGACATAATTTCTTCATGAGTAGGCAATTTGAAATGCTCTCTCTTAATGGCTCGATTCAAGTCTCTTGGATCTAAGGAAATCCTCAGTTTTCATTAGTCGGTTCATCATTTTTTTTATGACTCCTAGCCGTTCTATTCTGTCAAGCTCTGTTTTCAGTTGATGACGTAATGCAAAAGATACTTTTCTACATGGATGTACTATGGGTTGCACTGTGTTGTCAATTTTAATTTGTGTGCTCTCCTGGAAGACAACCAAGCCCTTTGAACAAGTCTTCATACTCTTATCAGGTCACTGTATTCTGACTCTGTGTCACTGTCCAGGACTATTATTATGATTATGACGACACACAGTCCCCTTTTATTGTCATTTAGTAATGCATGTATTAAGGAATGATAAAATGTTAAAATGACTATAACACTTTTCACCAAATTCAGTCCCTCACAGGCAGATAAACCCAGTATTGACTGTACATTCTTTGGCACCACTACAAATGAAAGCATGTACACAATATTTTTGTGTGATACTTCTGCCACACATGTTCCTTTTACCTGGAATGTCTGTACCTGAATACCCAGTCACTTTAATATTTGTCTTCTATAACTTTAGTTTTGACTTTAATGCATTAAACTCATATTCTGCAAGAACATTTACTTATGCGCCAGTATCAAGTTTAAACAGAATATTGTTTTGGTTCACTTGCAATGGAATAGTCCAGTCATTCTTACTTTGTTTGTTTTCACAAAGCACTTCTATATAAAATTCAAGTTCATTTTCAAGCACTGCATTTACTTGTTTTATTTTCTTTCTACCTCTGTAACAGCATGAAAAATTATTACTCTTACCACAGGTGTTGCACATTTTCCCACATTCTGGACACTGTTTAGGCCAGTGCGGCCACTCACAGCGATCACATAGCTTTTTTCTCTCGGATGACATCTTGCTCTCTGTCGGTTTTGTCGTCACTTTATTACTTTTTCTAATATTTTCACAGTTCCCCACAGCACCTACATTGTAGTTTTTAATGAAAAGTTCTTTAGCCTGTGACATCACAGTTTCCGAAGCTTTGCAGAGCATCAAAGCTTTTCCCAAGTCTAAATCTTGTTCTCTTAACAGTCTTTCTCTCAGACCATTATCCCGAATGCCACAAACAGTTCTGTCTTTAATAAGAGAGTCTGTCAATTCTGCAAACTCGCATGTTTTGCTCCGGTGTCTCAATTCAGTAACATATTGATCAATTGTTTCAGCAGCTCTCTGCGTACATTTGAAAAAGTTATACCGCTCCTACGTCACGTTACTCTTCGGTATACAAAATGCTTCAAATTTGTCCATTATCGACTTCAAATTTAAATTAACTCCATCTTCAAAAACAAAGTGATTATATACCTCAATTGCATCATCACCTACAATGTGGAGTAGAAGCGCAGCTTTCGTTTTTTTCCCATTTTCCATCAGCTTCAATCGCTGATAAATATATTTCAAGATGCTGCTTAAATTTTCTCCAGTTCTCAGCTAAGTTCCCTGTCAGCTGAAGTGTTGGTTGAGGTTGCAAACCTTCCATTTTTAAAACTGTTAGCAAACACCAAAACAGTTCAAACTCTTTTTCCTTCAATTATAGAACATAGAACAGTACAGCACAGTACAGGCCCTTCGGCCCACAATGTTGTGCCGACCCTTAAACCCTGCCTCCCATATAACCCCCCAACTTAAATTCCTCCGTATACCTGTCTAGTAGTCTCATAAATTTCACTAGTGTATCCGCCTCCACCACTGACTCAGGCAGTGCATTCCACGCAGCAGCCACTCTCTGAGTAAAAAACCTTCCTCTAATATCCCCCTTGAACTTCCCACCCCCTTACCTTAAAGCTATGTCCTCTTGTATTGAGCAGTGGTGCCCTGGGGAAGAGGCACTGCTGTCCACTCTATCTATTCCTCTTAATACCTTGTATTTTTTTTCGTTATAGATGGCACCGGTAACTGGCGACTTTGCGCGAGCTCTCCCGAGCAAACTGCCCTCTCCACTATCCTATACCCGAGAAACCCTTCTAAACCTCCAATTTAGCAAGATCGAGATCAACAACACCCTGGCGAAGCTATTGACCCAGCTGGAGACCACCACGCCAGAACTGCTTCTTAAACTCCGGACCGCACCCGGACCCGACCAACATTCCAGGAGACCCGCGGTCTGCGACCGTGCCGGAGAGCTTGGAGACACGGCCCATTCCGACCAGCACCTCTCTGGAGCAGACGACCACATAGAAGTGATGGCGGAGACCTCAAAGGTGCCCCAGACGCTTACCCGGAGCGACCACCGTAAAACCCCGTTGGTGGCCATCCACAGTTGCCGGAAGTGAGGCCTCCGCCGCCAACCTCGGAAATCGAGCCCAAGGCTCGACGGAGCGGAGGCCTCCACAACTGTGATTCAGCTTAAGGACTTGTTTCAGCCAGGAGCCCGGCCTTCCAGGATTAAGTGTCGGCTTCGGGGCCCGACCCAACCGACAGCCTGGGCCCACTGCAGCTGGAAGTGGCAGCGGAGCCTCCCCCGTCACTCGGCCTGACCCAGAGCGCCCGACGACACGACCCGCCGATCGATGCCCTCGGGATGCGTCCACCAACCTCAAAGAGCTGACAACAACACACTGCATCGATGGAGACCTGGAAAGATGCACTACTTACCGAGGAAGCGTGGGAAAAGAGCTGGGCTGCTGGTCAGATTGAACCTGAGGAGCTTCAGGGTC
Source organism: Mobula birostris (assembly GCF_030028105.1). Taxonomy (NCBI): domain Eukaryota; kingdom Metazoa; phylum Chordata; class Chondrichthyes; order Myliobatiformes; family Myliobatidae; genus Mobula; species Mobula birostris. Next base: position 100,465,431 of record NC_092370.1, on the reverse strand, counting down.
CCTATGCCCACCATTCTACGAGCTAATGTGCAAGCTATAGGGACCAAGGTGGATGATCTTAAAGGGAGACTCACCTACTGCAGGGAGATGTAGAACTGCTGTGTATTCTGTTTCACCGAGACCTGGCTCTCCCCTGCCACCACCGACTGTGCCATCCGACCGGAGGGATTTTCGATCCATCAGATGGACTGCATGGCGTCTTCGGGCAAGACGAGGGTAGGTGGTGTCTGCCTACTGATCAACACTGGTGGTGCTCGGACACAGTGGTACTGACAAGCTCCTGCAGCCCGGACCTGGAACACCTGTCGGTGAAGTGTCGTCCCTACTATCTGCCACGGGAATTCACCTCGAGCATACTGACAGCGGTCTACATTCCCCCCCAGGCGGACTTGGAGTGTGCTCTGAACATACTGTATGCCAACATCAGTGAACTTGAGACTGTAATGGATTTGCTCATTACAGTCAGGGACTTTAACAAGGCCAACCTCAGAAAGGCACTGCCAAAGTTATACCAACATGTCTCCTGCCCCACTAGAGGCCCGAATATACTTGACCACTGCTACACTGCAGTCAAGGATGCCTACCGTTCCATCCCACGACCTCACTTCGGAAAATCAGACCATCAGGCCGTACTCCTCCTCCTGCTTACAAACAGAAACTGAAGCGGGAGGTCACGGTGACAAAAGTACGATCGCATTGGACGGAGGAAACGGATGAGGTCCTCCGTGACTGCTTTGAACCGGTGGACTGGTTAGAATTCAAGGACTCGGCAGCTAACCTCGATGAGTATGCCTCAGCTGTCACGGACTTTATTTGGAAATACACGGAGGACTGTGTGTCTCGCAAGACGATCCGGGTATTCCCTAACCAGAAACATTGGATGAATTATGAGGTCAAGTCCCTTTTAAAGGCTAGAGCTGTGGTTTTTAGGTCCGGGGATACCAGTCGCTACACGGAATCCAGGCGTGAACTCCGGAAAGCCATTAAGGGCGCCAAGAGGCAATATCAAGCCAAGTTGGAAGCCCAGGCTAACCAAAGGGATGCCAGTAGACTATGGCAGGGTCTAAATGAGATCACTGGGCGCAAAGAAAAGGCTGGGAACATCAATAACTATGGTGCTTCTCTTCCTGACGAACTTAACATATTCTACACAAGATTCAAACAGAAGAGGAGCGTCCCGCTCCCGCCGGATGAACTGGACCTGGTGGCATCGAGATTCATCGTCACCGAGGAGGACGTTAGAAGGGCCTTCCTGAAGATAAGTCCAAGGAAGGCGACGGGCCCAGATGGCGTCCCAGGTGGGGTTCTCCGGGCCTGTGCAAACGAGCTAGCTGGAGTGTTTGCTGACATCTTCAACTGCTCCTTGCTTCAGTCTAAGATCCCCTCATGTTTTAAGAAGGCAACGATAATCCCAGTGCTGAAGAAGAGCAAGGTGGTATGCCTGAATGACTATCGACCTGTGGCTCTGACATCAATTGCTATGAAGTACTTCAAGAGATTGGTTTTGGCACACATCAACCACAGCCTACCGGTCAACCTCGACGCTTTGCAATTCACCTACCGGAACAACAGGTCAACGGCAGATGCCATCTCTCTGGCCCTACATTCCTCCTTAGAACACCTGGAGAATAAAGGCGCATATGTAAGGCTCCTTTTCATTGACTACAGCTCTGCCTTTAATACCATTGTTCCAAATAAACTGATTCCTAAGCTCTGAAACCTGGTCCTTAGCACTCAGATCTGCAGCTGGATCTTCTTCTAGAGGAGAGCTTGTCCCCTATTTTTACACCCTGGGTCTTCCTCACAGACAGGACCCAGGGTGTAAAAATAGGGGACAAGCTCTCCTCTACAATCACTCTGAGCACCAGTGCCCCACAAGGCTGTGTACTCAGCCCCCTGCTGTACTCACTGTACACTCATGATTGTGTAGCCAAGTTTCCATCAAACTCAATATATAAGTTTGCTGATGGTACAACAATTGTAGGTCGTATCTCGGGTAATGATGAGTTTGAGTACAGAAAGGAAATTAAGAACCTGGTGGCATAGTGTGAAGACAATAACCTATCCCTCAATGTCAGCAAGACGAAGGAATTGGTTGTTGACTTCAGAAGGAGTAGCGGACCGCACGACCCAATTTACATCGGTGGTGCGCAAGTGGAACAGGTCAAAAGCTTTAAGTTCCTCGGGGTCAATATCACAAATGACCTGACTTGGTCCAACCAAGCAGAGTTCACTGCCTAGAAGGCCCACCAGCGCCTTTACTTCCTGAGAAAATTAAAGAAATTTGGCCTGTCTCCTAAAACCCTCACTAATTTTTATAGATGCACTGTAGAAAGCATTCTTCTGGGGTGCATCACAACCTGGTATGGAATTTGTCCTGTCCAAGACCGAAAGAAGCTGCAGAAGATCGTGAACACGGCACAGCACATCACACAAACCAACCTTCCGTCTGTGGACTCACTTTACACCGCACGCTGTTGGAGCAGTGCCAGGATAATCAAGGACACGACTCATCCAGCCAACAGACTTTTCGTCCCTCTTCCCTCCGGGAGAAGGTTCAGGAGCTTGAAGACTCGTATGGCCAGATTTGGGAACAGCTTCTTTCCAACTGTAATAAGACTGCTGAATGGATCCTGACCCAGATCTGGGCTGTACCCTCCAAATATCCGGACCTGCCTCTCGGTGATTTGCATTTCCTTACTTCCCATTTTTCTATTTTCTATTTATGATCTATAATTTAAATTTTTAATATTTACTAATTTTAACTATTTTAATATAGTTAATATTTAATATTTGTAATCCAGGAGTGTGAAGCGCAGAACCAAATATCGCTGTGATGACTGTACATTCTAGTACCAATTGTTTGGCGACAATAAAGTATAAAGTAAAAGTACCTCTATCATGTCTCCTCTCCTCCTCCTTCTCTCCAGAGAGTAAAGCCCTAGCTCCCTTATCTTCGCTTCTTCCGTGTTAGCGAACGTATTATTCTTCCAGACCGACTTCTGACGCTGTGTTGTGTTTTTCATATTTATACGTACCGTTGGTTAACAATAAAGAATCATACTCTGGAAGAATTAGAACTTTTATTTACAGCAACAAAACCAAATCGCATTTTTACCAAGCCATGTTCTTGATCATTCTATCATTTCTGCACATGCTCAGAACTCTCTCCAATCACGTTCTGACATGTCATATCACCACAGAGGGCACAGTTCAGAATAGAGCAGAAATAAGGGAGAATCTGTGGAATTCATTGCCCACACAGCTGTGGCAGCCAAGTCATTGGGTTTATTTAAAGCAGAGGCAGGTAGGAACTTAATTAGTAGGGGTGTCAAAGGTTATGGGGAGATGGTAAGAGAATGGTGTTGAGAGAAAATATAAATCAGCCTTGATTGAATCACAGAACAGATTTGATGGACTGAATGGCCTAACTTTACTCCCATATCTTATGGTCTATCTATAAAGATGTATGAACTTCAGAAAAATAATTCAATCTTAAAGTAAAGGCATCCGTTAGTCCTGCGAGACCATGGATCTGCACCTGGAAAGTCTTTACTCTCCACGACAAGGGCAAGGTTGCATGGAAGACCAGCAGTTGCCCATGCTGCAAGTCTCCCCTCTCCACGATACCAATGTTATCCAAGGGAAGGGCATTAGGACACATACAGCTTGGCACCAGTGTCGTCGCAGAGCAATGTGTGATTAAGTGCCTTGCTCAAGGACACAACACATTGCCTCGGCTGGGGCTCGAACTCAAGACCTTCAGGTCACTAGTCCAATGCGTTAACCACTTGGCCACATGCCCACACTAATTCAATCTTATTTCCATTTTAAATAGATGAATACTTATTCTGAACTACCTCTCACCTAGTTTTGGATTCCCCCATGAGGAAAAAGTATTTTCTTAATATTTATTTGATCAAGATCTTCATAATTTTGGTTTGAATAAGATCAGTTCCTATTCTTCTAAACACCAAAGTATCTTGTTCCAACCTTTTCAACTTTACCCCTTATAATACTTTCATCCCAGGAATCACTTTGGTGTCCCACTGCTTTAAACACACACAAACATACAGAGGGCGGAGCTAAGAATGAAGGCACCTAAAGGCTACATCTTTGCTTGCATTTTCAGAAACAGCTCTATTTCTATCTTTAATATCTCCTTTTTTCCTTTTCTGGGTTCTTTTGAAGACCCTGACCAGGAGTTACATGCTGACTTCGGTTCTTTGCAGAAATGGGACCTGCTCTCAGGGTCTTACGACCGGCTGCTTTTCGATATGCCAAGGACGTGGCCTGGAAGACTAGCTCACCTTTAGAATGCCGGATTTTCGTGGCTCTGGAGGTGGGCGGACTTGAGGTCAGTGCTGCCTCCTGGTGTGTTGTGGGAAATGGAAGATCATAAGCAGCGAGCTGGTGAAACCCGTCACCCTTTTTTCTCTTATTATGGAGAGAGCCTGTGGTATGTCAAAATACCGGGTGAATGAGTAGTTTTTGGGTTACAGAGAGTGAGAAAGAAAATGAGAGAGTGTGAGAGTGAGTGAGAGACAGAGTGAAAGAGAGAGTGAGAGTCAGAGAGAGAGAGAGAAAGAGAACAAACAAAGAACACATCGATTTTCAGTGGCAGGGGTGGTGTTTTAGTGAGGTTGAGGGGAATAGGTAGAACAAAGGGACTAGCTCTGATAGGGCGAGACCTTATTAGAACATTGAGAAGTATAATCTGTGCTGGACCCTTTCACGTCTTCAGATGTTGTTAGTAGACAGTATATCCATTGTTACAAAGCAACATAGCTAGTATTGTAGTCACGTTGATAGGCTACAACTGAAAACAACACACTAGTTGGGTTGAACTGTTTACTGTTTGAATCGGCGCGCGCTTAAGTAACCCGCTCCCAGCAACCCCCGCTCTTTGCAGGGCAGAAACGACATCAGCTTCCGGGCCAAGGTCTGCCCCGCACTCAGAGTCCTCTTGGTTGCTGTTGGCTGCGGGCTCGCCGGCGACTGCTGGAGCCAGTTCGCTTGCTGCCTGGGCGAGCCGCCACATGACCCCCCCCCCCCCCAGATGCGGCGATAGGAGGTGCAGAGTCCACAGCCTGCACATTCTCAGTTCTTTTAGGTGGTCGGCCTCGACGTCGTCGGGGTGGTACCGCAACCGGGCGTTCAAGATTCAGATGCGCCGGTTTGAGACGGTCAATGGTAAAAGTCTTGTCCCGACCGCCGATGTCAAGAACGCAGGTCACTCCATTCTGGTGCACCACCTTGTAGGGTCCCTCGTATGGTCGCTGCAGGGGTGGTCTGTGCGCGCCTTGGCGAATGAAAACATACTTGCTCTATTGTAGGTCCCTGGGCACGAAAGAGGATGTTGTTCCGTGGTAGGATGTCGGGACTGGAGCAAGTGTTCCAAGCCGCTCCTGGAGTTTAGTTAGGACCCCAGCAGATGTGTCCTCCGGGCCACGGGGTGCTGGCACAAACTCACCGGGAACTGTGAGCGGGCACCGTGAACCAGTTCGGCCGATGATGCAACCAGGTCCTCCTTGGGTGCCGTGTGGATACCAAGCAGCACCCAGGGGAGTTCGTCCACCTAGTCTGGCTCTCAGAGGCGTGCCATTAGGGCCGACTTCAAGTGCCTGTGGAAACATTCCACCAGGCCGTTAGACTGCGGGTGGTAAGCAGTCGTTCAGTGGAGCTAGGTTCTGAGGAGTTGTGCCAGCGCAGACCACAAAGCCGATGTGAACTGCGCACCCCTGTCTGAAGTGATGTGGGCTGGGAGTCCGAACCGTGCCACCCAGGTGGTAATCAGGGCTCTGGCACATGTCTCCGTGGCCGTGTCAGCGAGTGGGACAGCTTCCAGCCACCTTGTGAACCTGTCCACCATGGTGAACAGGTATCTCGCTCCTCTCAAAACCGGCAGTGGGCCGATGATGTCTACGTGGACATGTTGAAACTTCCTATGTGTTGGCTGGAAGGGTTGCAGTGGGGCCCTCACGTGCCTCTGGATTTTGGATGTTTGACAGTGCGTGCATGTCCTGGCCCAGTGCTCGACCTGCTTGCGTAGGCCGTGCCACACAAACCTGTCTGCGATCAGCCGAATGGTCGCACGGATGGAAGGGTGGGCTAACCCGTGCAAGGTGTCAAAAACGCAGCGCCTCCAAGCAGTCGGGACAATGGGCCGAGGTTGCCTGGTGGACACATTGCAAAGGAGCTTCTTACCTTTGGGCCCAATGAGTATGTCTTCGAGGCGGAGTCCTGAGACTGTGGTTCAGTACGCCAGCATCTCTCCGTCCAGCTGTTGCGCCTCAGCTAACGTCGCATAATCCACCCCCATAGACAGAGAGTACACTGATTGGACGGAGGTTCGTGACAGTGCGTCTGTCACTACGTTGTTCTTCCCAGAGATGTGCTTGATCGTGGTGGTAAACTCCGAGATGTACGACAGATGGCATTGTTGGCGGCTTGACCACAGGTCCGACATTTTGGCAAATGCGGAAGTGAGGGGCTTGTGGTCTGTGCAGACCGTGAACTCTCTCCCCTCCAGGAAGTACCTGAAGTGCCAGATGGCAAGGTACAGGGCCAGCAGCTCCCTGTTGAAAGCGATGTACTTAAGTTCCGGGGGTCGTCGGTGTCGGCTGAAGAAGGCAAGCGGCTTCCACTGGCCTTCGATGAGCTGCTTCAGCAAGCCGCCAACTGCCGCATCGGAGGCGTCCACAGTGAGGGCAGTGGGGACGTCAACCCAGGGGTGGACTAGGAGCATGGCATTTGCTAGCGTGTTCTTGGCTTGTTCGAAAGCTGCCGTCGCCTCCTCTGTCCAGGTGACCTCTTTGACCTTGCCAGACATCAAGCCAAAAAGGGGCCGCATGATCTGGGCCGCCGAGGGCAGGAAACAGTGGTAAAAGTTAACCATCCCAACAAATTCCTGCAGGCCTTTAACGGTGATGGGCCTGGCAAATTGGTGGATGGCCTCAACTTTTGCCGGCAGAGGAACAGCTCCATGGCGGTCGATCCAGTGTCCCAAGAAGTCAATGGCGGACAGGCCGAACTGGCACTTGGCGGGGTTGATAGCCAGGCCATAGTCGCTTAGGCGGCGGCAGAGCAGGTGTAGATGTGCTAGATGTTCCTGGCGGGAGCAGCTGGCGATAAGTATGTCATCCAGGTTGATGAACAGAAAGTCCAGACCTCACCCTATTGCGTCCATCAAGCGCTGGAAAGTCTACACTGTGTTTTTGAGCCCAAACGGCATCCTGAGGAACTCGAACAGGCCAAAGGGGGTAATGAGGGCCGTCTTGGGTACATCATCCGTGTGGACTGGGATCTGATGATACCCTCAGACCAGGTCAATCTTCGAAAAGATGCGCACCCCGTGCAGTTTGGCCGTAAAGTCCTGGATGTGTGGTACCGGATAGCGATCGGACGTGGTGGCATCGTTCGGCCTCCGATAGTTGCCACACGGTCTCCACCCTCCCGTGGAATTGGGCACCATATGGAGTGGGGAGGCCCACGGGCTGTCGGAACGCTGCACAATCCCCATCTCCTCCATCTTGAATTCCTCCTTCGCGAGGTGGAGCTTGTCGGGCGGTAGCCTGCGGGCCCGGGCATGAAGGGGAGGTCCCTGTGTGGGGATGTGGTGCATCATGCCGTGCTTGGGATTTGTTGAAGAAAACTGCGGCGTGATGATAGATGGGAACTCTGATGGCACTCTGGCGAACTCGTTGTCGGAATAAGTGATGGAGTCCAGGTGCGGGGCCGGTAACCTGGCCTGACCGAGGGAGAAAGACTGGAACGTCTTCACATCGACCAATCATCGTCCCTTCAAATCCATGAGCAGGCAGTGCACACGGAGGAAGTCTGCACCTTGCAATGACTGTGACACTGCGGCCAGCATAAATGTCCATGTAAAGCGGCTGGAACTGAACTGCAAGGGGATGTTTCTTGTGCCATAGGTGTGGATGGTGCTGCTGTTGACTGCCGTAAGTTCTGGTCCTGTTCTTCTAGTTCGGGTATCGTGGCTCAAGGGGGGTACAACACTGATTTCCGCCCCCGTGTCCACCAGGAACCTTCACCTGGAAAGCTTGTCCCAAATGTAGAGGAGGCTATCACGGTGACCAGCCACCATAGCCATCAGTGACGGCTGATCCTGGCATTTCCCTGGAACAAGCATGGCAGTCGGCAGTGGCGGGCCCTGGAACCTACCATTGATGATTAAAAACACCAAGACTCAGAAGTGGTGGCGTCCCTTGGTGTGGGTGTTCGCTGCTCCGCTGCTGGGGTGTGGGAGGGCTGGGCTTTCAGCTGTGCCACAGCACTAATTCTGATGGTGGTTCCGCCAATTTGTTTGCCACGCCAAAGCATGTCCGTGCGGGTCTCTGAAGTCTTCATCTGCTGGCAGGAGGCGGATGTCTTCTGGCATTTGCTCCAAGAAGATCTGTTCAAACAGCAGGTAAGGCTTATGGCCATCTGCCAGTGTTAGCATGTCGCTCATCAGGGCTGATGGTGCGCGGTCGCCCAGGCCGTCCATATGTAGTAACCGCGCGGCCCGTTCGTGGCGGGAGAGGCTAAACATACGGATTAACAGGGCCTTGAGTGCTTCATACTTGTCTGTTGCCGGGGGCTGACGCAGGAAGTCAATAACGCAGCTCGATGTCTCCTGGTCGAGGGCGCCCACCACATAGTAATACCTGGTGGCATCTGAGACAATTTGCCTGACCTGGAACTGGGCCTCCGCTTGCTCAAACCAGACCAGGGGTTGGGTGGTCCAGAAGGTTGGCAGTTTAAGGGAAACTGCATTCTGCAGAGCTGAGCCGTTCATGCTGGGTCCAAATGCCACTGGACCGTCGGGGTCACCAATGTAGTCGCACTGATACACTACGAGTGAAAACAACACACTGACTCGAGCAGGGTTGGGTTGAACTGTTTACTGTTTGAATCGGCGTGCACTTAAGTAACCCACTCCCAGCAACCCCTGCTCTTTGCGAGGCAGAAGCGACGTCGGCTTCCAGGCCAAGGTCTGCCCCGCACTCAAGAGTCCTCTCGGTTGCCGCTGGCTGTGGGCTCGCCGGCGACTGCTGGAGCCAGTTCGTTTGCTGCCTGGGCGAGCCGCCACAGTATATGTTTATACACAGTATCAATAAATATACCAGCTACAAGCCTTGTAGCTTTAGTTCCTCAATCCTTAAAAGCACTTTTGGGAGTGAATATTACATTCATAATTCAGACCAGTGTGTTAAACATCTTAATTTTATTTGCAGTAGGATGCCTTTGTTTTAGACACTTAGTTCAATAACAAATATTCCTGGTAAGACAAAGAACTGTAAAACACCGAGAAGGCCCTGTACTTCATTTTTAAAATGTCCACTTAATACCAATACTGGGCTCAAATTAGTGCAAAAGAAAAATATTCCGATTGTTGGAAATCTAAAATAGAAACAATGGATGTTGTAAATACTGGGAAGATCAGGCAGTACCTGAAGTTTAGAAAACAAAGGTAATATTTCAGGTCAATGAATTCACAACTGAACTACAAAAAGTTGATGATCTCCATGTGGATATTGGGAGAAAAGTACAGATGCAAGTGGGAGAGTTAGAAGCACAAAAGGCGAATCCAGGGGAGTTCTAGGTTGAGGAGGCTTTTCATCTCTTTGTACTTTAAAGGCTGTTAACCTCTCTTCTCCCAATTACGTCACCTCTATTTCTCCACCAATGCTGCCTTATTGGCAGAATACCGAGAGCAGTTTTCCTTTCATCGGTGGGGGGAGGGGTGGCAGAGGAGATTTCTGAAGCAGTCTTCAGAGATGTGCAAAGAAATATATGATGCAAGTAGTACAGTGACAGAAGAGATTTCATTCAGTCAGTCTGGATGAATTTGAACACAGGACAAGTGAGGGAAAAGGCCAATGTCTAATACAATATGACCCAGGCTCGCACTTTTTGGATGAATCTTAACCTGGTCAACTGTCAAAAAGTGAACTGCCTGTTGTTAGGTCTGCTCTGCCATTTTGACACTGGCACACGTTTTTGACTCTTACTGTGGGATTGTGATACCATTAGTGCTTACTATCATGTGTGTGCTTTGTGCTGTGTGAGACTGTTGGCTCTGTGCTTTGCATCTTGACCCCAGAATAACACTATCTTGTTTGGCTGTATTCATGAGTATTCATGTATGGTTGAATGACAACTAAGCTTGAATTGAATGGAAGGTTGGAAAATATTCACTATGATTTCTTCTTTCTCTTGGAGGGGAGATAGCTGTTTTACATTCTTTTACAATGGAGTTTTCCCTCATATTCACTTTTGACAATAGAAGACCATTCCATATATAGATTCTGTTGTGCTTGCTCGCCTACATCTTCTGATGAGACACATCGCCAGAACAAGCTGTAATTCAAAATAATCCTTACTCAGTAAAACTACACCAGTCTCAAATCTCAACTCAAACTCACACTCCCACTCCCCAGAACAACTATTTAAGTGGTTTACCCCAGTTCAATTGAATCCTTGATGGGACAATGACCAATCAGCGAAAGCCAGTCTGGGATTGGTTTCAGCTGACCACCAAGTGCTGATGGTTTTGGCTCACCATAATAGAGTCTATGCTGGACTTTACAGCATTTCTGTCAGTCTCATTCCCCCACTTATTTCTGTACAAGAATTCTCTCTTGGGTACCCAATAACTCCCACCCCTCCCCTAGCACCCACCTACAAGAGGAACAAATTACAGGGAGCAATGAATCTACCCAGTCTGTGGAATGTCATTGGAAAATGGACCAGTGGGGGGAACCCACACAGTCACAGGAAATATGCAAATTCCACGCAAACAACAACTGTGGTCAGGAATGCAAGCCAGCCACTTGAGCAGTGAGGCCGCGACACTAATTACACTGTCTCTGTGAACTATAGGAGCAGGATGAAGCGTCAGACCGTGAGACTTTACAATGACATCTGTTTACAGCACAGCAGCTACCAGCACACTTCTGTATCCATCGGACTCCAGCAGTGTGCAAGGCAGTTATCCTTATACAATACCACAGAATGCTGAGAGGTGGAGTGAAGAGACGTTCAGTAAGATGTATAAAAGTGAAGTGCTGCTGCTGTTATTCAGTGGAATGGAGTGGTTTACTCTGAAGTGGATAAAGGGAATGGAACAAATTGACATCGAGGCTGCAACTTGTTCTGTCACTTACTTTGTCATTTGAACTATGGGCATTTTTCCAAGGCGAACATATCCTCCATTCCTCACTTCAATAATGCTTCTCACGTGGAACAGCTCCATAAGGTCAAACCCTGCACAACAAACAAGAAAATTAAGTTGAAACCATGAAGATTTTTTCAATTCAAAGAAGAAGCAGAAAATGGAAGGTTGGTTGGTTTCAGGTGCGAGTGAGATGGCATTGCACCTTTTGTTTTACTTTTTTTGGATGATTGGGAATCGTGGCGGGCAGGTGCTAGGCTGAGCCGATGGTGGGTGGTGAGATTGATAGTTGGTTGGGTCTGTTCTGTAGTTGGGATTAAGAAGACAAAGGATACAAGGCAATGGATGTGGGGCCTACCTCAGTGGAAGTCCACATCTTCAGCTACATAATGTAAACTGAGTAATCCTGGGAATGAGCAGTGCTGTTGGCACCCAGACACAATAAACTAATTTTCCTGACAAAACCCCAAAAGGTGCAGTGCAGAGTAAACTCATTAATTTGAAGCACTGATATTATGTCAAACACGCCAATGCCACTCACACTGAACATAAATATTCAGTTGCAAGTGGTGGTTTCTGCATTTTATTCCAGGAAACATACATTTTCAATCAGTTACCACCGAAATGAAGAGATGTATGTTTAAGACTATCTATTTTATCATTGAAAGCACGATGTGGAAATTGAATCCTGGTATCTATGCCTAATTTCCTGGCCATGCTGGAGAACCATTCCTTCCTAGCTTATAAGACAACATCTCACTCATTTATTGGATCCGCATTGTCAGTAGAGAGAACCGTCACTATAGGTTTCCGCAAGTAAAATGAAGTGAGGTGTTTTACGTTTAACAAAGCCTGTAACACATTTTATTGAACTCCAAAACCTACACAATAAAAGTGTGCTAAAAAACTTTTACATACTAATGTCATGACATCAAACCAGCAACGCAATGTCAGTGGTTGTGAATTAGGTACATTTCTCCCAATGACGTTACCCTACACAGGACCCCCCAGAATTCACTAAAACCGGCATTGTGAGCCTGTCTGGAGCTCAGACAAGCCGCCCGGCTCGGATCCAGTGTTCTGTGGGTGGCGGAACCACAGGTGCCTCTGGCTCGTCCAGAGGTGTATTGACACACTCATGGTCATGTTGTGACGCCAGGGGCATGGCAGTGGAACACTCCAAAGCTTGGTGGGCCGGTTTAAGGCGATCTACCAAAATACGTTCAGGTTTACCCCTCTTATTGGTGATTAAAGTCTCTTCTCCCCGTTTCATAATGCAGAATGAGCCGTCATAATGCGACCTTGGAGGATGTTGGTGGGCGTCATGGCAGATAAAAACAATTGAGGCGGAATGTGGGTCAACAGGGACCCAAGAGTGCTGTACACCATGGTGGAAGGTAGGAACAGGCGAAAAAGAATTGAATTTACTGAGGAGGGTGGAACGCTGTTGAGAGGTCGACCAGACAGTCATGACATCAGAAATTAAATCATCTGGTACTCTTAATAGCTGCCCGTTTACCAACTCAGCTTCAGACAACTGCAGGTCCTCCTTTGGAGCTGTTCTGAGCCCCAACAGGGCCCATGAGAGCCAATCATGCCAGCATTCATCGGTCAGGGAAGTCCTCAGAACAGCCTTTAAGGAGTGGTGAAGCTGCTCGGTTAGGCTATTGGACTGTGGGTGATAAGCTGTGGAGTGAGATATTCTAACACTAAGATTCTGTGCCATCACAGCCCAGCATTCGGAAATGAATTGGGGACCGCGGTTAGAGGAAATATCAGATGGGGTGCCAAACTGAGCAACCCACGTGCTGATAAACGCTGAGCCATATCTGCGACCGCCGTCGATGATAGAGGGACGACCTCTGTCTACCCGGTGGTACGGTCCATCATGGTAAGGATGTGCGTGAAACTGCAGGAGGGGGGAAGAGGACCAACAAGGTCCACATTGATATGGTCAAATCTTCGCTCAAGGACATGAAAAGGTGCTAATGGTGCCTGAACGTGACAGTTAATTTTTGCCCGCTGGCACTCCACACAAGCTGCAGTCCAATCATGCACATCCTTTCTGCGACTGTGCCAAACAAACTTTAGTGCACCCCGTTTCTGTGAGGCCTTCCAGCCCAGATGTGAGAGGCCACGTATGGAGTCAAAAACAGTCCTTCTCCAGTTTGTGGGCACAATGGGGCAAGGGCGACCGGTTGAGATATTGCACAGGAGAGAAACCGTAGCCTTCACAAACTTAATGTCAGCCAACCGCAGGCCCATGACAGCTTTTTTGAGAATGTCCCCCGAGCACACAGGCACCTGATGGTAATCCCTAACTAGATTGACTTTGGAAAAAATTAAGGTGTGGGACCAGGTAACGACTGGGAATGATAGCCTCGATAAGACATCAGAAATCACCACATGGGCAGCAACTACCCTCAGATTGAGGGACCATATGGAGGGGTGAAGCCCAGGGGCTATTCCACTGGCATACAATGCCTGGTCTTTCCACATTGGAAAACAGCCATCGCGGTTGCCGGCTTTTCTGGGTCCAGTCTACGCACGCGGGCTTGGACTGGTGGGCCAATTGTAGAAGTGTGCTGCTCAACCCCATGTTCTGCAACTATAGTTGAGAATGTGGGCTTGGTGAGGTCGCAGAATTTGCCCAGCATTCGAGTAAACTCACATGTGGTGGTTCATGCATTTGACAGAGTCGTTGTGGGGAACTTACTGGGAAAGCAGGGTTACAACATTGACATCCACAAGCCGGCAGTTCTTAAAACAGACTAACAGCCCTTGGGCACACAGGAAATCTGTGCCAAGCAGAGGTCTAGCCACTTTAGCCAGGACAAAGTCCCATGTGTATCATTGCCCACTGAAGCAGTGTTCTCGATGTGTCCCGTAAGTCTGGATCATGCTGCTGTTGGCGGGCTCCAGCGAGGTTTTGTTGCTCTTTGCTTTCTCATCAATAGGCAATGCTGGCAGCACATTCACATGAGCACCCATGTCTCACAGGAAGTGTTGCACTGAAAGGGTGTCCATAATGAACAGTAGACAACCCTGGCAGCTGGAACCCATGGTATTGACAGAACTCTGATGTCCTGATGCGCTGGCACTGTCGAAGCTGCTCGGCAGTTGGCACTTCCTAGTGTTTCTACCAAAGCGAGCACGGTAAAAGCATAGTCTGGGCATCATCTTTTTCACAATCGCAAGCACCCTTATGTTGGGGGCTTTGCAAATCAGGCTTATTGAGTTAGAGAAAGGAGGAGGAATGATGCACCTCTGCTTAACTGAGTGTAGACTATCAGCTATTTTAGCAAGCTCCCTATAGTCCTTCTTGGGCGCATTAGAGAGGGTCACATGAACTGGATCGGGTATTTTCTGCATGAAGACTTCTTTAAAAATAAAACAAGGATGGTGATTTCCCAGGGGAGACTGCATGTGGTCCATTGTCTCCAAAGGCTTACCATCACTGAAACCGGATAAGGAGAGCGATTGTTTGGCACGCTCAGACTCTGAAATGTCTGTAAAATGTGAGTTTTCAGCGATCGGTATTTATCATGTTCAGTTGGGTGTCAAGCAGACTCACCATTCCTGCAACTGTGGAATTGCTGGGCAACACTACTATATGGAAATAATCGGTGTTGTCGGCGGAGATTTTAGAAGTGTGGACTGGACCTCCATTTGTACGAACCAAGTGACAGCATTTTGCTCCCAAACCTCTGGCAGTTTCAAAGCAACTGCCTTGGCCGACATATTCAATGACTCCAGACTTGCGGTCACCAATGTAGGTTTCCACAAGTAAAACAAAATGAGGCATTTTATGTTTAACAAAACCCCTAACACATCCTACTGAACTCCAAAACCTACACAATAAAAATAGACTAAAATTCTTTGACGAACTAACATTATCATGTCAGACCAGCCTCTTAAAGTGAAACCCCAACTCAAGTGGTTGTGAATTATGTACATTTCTCCCAATTACGTTACCCTACACCACTTTAAATACAGAAATTAAATATAAGAGAGAATAATGTTCTAGGTATAAAAACCTGATTTCACAAAGATTTGTCCAATTTCACCTCATTCAAACCATTGTGCTAATGGAACCGCGTATCTTCGGTGGGCAAACAAAAGGTGTGTACAGAGATGCTGTGGGTCTACTCCACCTGTTCTGGGATTCAGGTCTATACGCTCAACTTAGTTCAGAGTTATGTTCCTTGCTTTTATTGCTTGTATGTTTTGTATATTTTCCTCCTCTTTCTCCGCGCATTGATGTTGGTCTTTTCTATTAATTGGGTTCTTTCGGGTTTCTTGTTTTGTGGCTGCCTGTAAGCAGACGAATCTCAAGGTCGTATAATTTATACATACTTTGATAATAAACGTATTTTGAATCTTTTGAACTTAATTGCAACACATTAGACAGTATCTTATTTGGCAAGCCCACCACTCCGGGAAACAATCTGGTGAATCTTTTCTGTTCTCTCCTTCTATTGCAAAGGAAGGAAGGTCTGACATGAGCACAGTATTTCAAATACAACCAGACCCAGGATTACCAGGTCTCATTCGGCTAGCACAGTTGTGGTTACTACACCTTGGAAAGTTATATTTGCCTTCCAGCCAGTGCAGTGAAAGGTGTGAAAGTTCACCGCACTGACTCTTAAGATAAGGGAACTGTTCAGTTAACAGAGGTTGAGTAAGATTGTCATATGCTCACAGAGGCTAGCCGAATGAAACCTGGTAATCCCTGGTCTGGTTGTATTTGAAATACTGTGCTCATATCAGACCTTTCTTCCTTTGCAATAGAAGGAGAGAACAGAAAAGATTCACCAGATTGTTTCCTAGAGTGGTGGGCTTGCCATATCAGGATAGATTGTAACACAGTGGGTCTATAGTCTTGTGAGCTTAGAAGAAACGTACAACCCTCAGAAACTTAACAGGGAAGATGTGCAGTTGATGCTTTCTCCAGATGAGGCATTTTGAACTGGGCAGGGAGGAGGGTGTTATAAAAAGGATTATGTCCTTAATTCAAGGAACTGTCAATTCAATCCTAGATGAGAAGAGATGCTGAGGTTTGTGATTTGTGGAATTCAATATTCAGTTACTCACTATATTCAAGACAGATTTTGATACCTATTTAGATTTCCTGCACTATTTTCCTGCACTAACATCCAAGGATCCACTAAACCCAGCTTTGATTTAAACCGATGACTAATCTTGCCAGTGTAGAGAATTTCAAAGATCCCGCCACATCTGAGTGAAGAATTTTTCCCTAATTTCTGAGTTTTAAATCTATGGAATTCTCTACCTCGGATAGCAATGGAATATCAGTTCTTCAACACATTCAACACTGAGATTAGCAGAATTTAGGACACCAAGGGAATCAGTGGATGCACTGAATATGGGAACATGGATTTAATCTTATTATTGATTTTTGTATTATATGCTTTAACTAAGAAACCCAAGTACATGGAATTTTAAAGTTAATTTTATTTACTTTTTATTGATTACCTTTCATCCAGAATCAGACATTACTTTATTGAAAAACAAAATAGATACTATATGACCTACTCTTTCTTCTACTTCTAATGTCCTTTGATGATTCTACATATATGGACATGTATCTTTGACGTCGCATAATCAATACAATTCATTTTTGGTCATGTCAAAAGTAAGATTGACCATGGTGCACTATGACATCCAGATGGTTTAACTACTACAGCGACACTCACATTATGTCCCATGTTTGGATAATGGACATCCACCCTTAAAAAATTCAAAACTCACAAACTAAAAGTTTAAGATTCAGAATAAATTTCACTCTTATGGAATTTATGTGGAAAGATCAAGAGAGAGACTTATTTTATCAATATTTATATTTAGTTACTTAATAGTCTAGGGCAGTAAGATTTGGATTTGATGTCATTGTATTGATTGAGTCTGCAGTCATAGCCAAGTCCCCCCTATGCCACTCCCTCTCCAGTCTGATGACATGTGATTAGATATCCGAGAGTGAAACACTGTAGCACTTGTCATTTGCAAGACTTTTTCACTGATATGTTGCTTTGTTGGGAACCACAGTAACCATGGCTAGCTTTACACTGGCACTTTAAAATTATCCCTTGGCTATCACTGCATTTCCACGAGGTCACCACACTTAAACTCACTGCCACTGCCATGTAACTCTCTCTATACTATCTTTCTCCCTTGAGCTCTGATCATCAAATCTCATCCCTTTTCGCTGGCATGCTGAATGTAGGACATTGGGACCAGCTGGGTGGGCACTGGGGTTGGCATGGACTCTTAGGCCAGTGAGATTGTATCCATGCTGTGTTGCTCTGTGACTATGCCCAGTCTCTAAACCCTTTCCTAATCTATGAGCCTCTTCCCATCCCAAGCCTCATGTTGGTCTCAACTATTAAGTAACAGCAGTGGATTATCACTGATAAGAGTGTTTAATATGAGGGAAAAGCATTCCATAAGAACGCATTTATATTTATATCATGCTACTCAATGGGTATAGGGGATTCATGTTAAGGGAAATCATGATACATATCACAATTTTCTAGGAAGGCAGTACATCCCTAATGCCGTGGTTACCTGTATGTTCCCTGCAATCAGATTCACTTACCTGGGACATTAGAGGAGGCCTTCTTTGCTGTGTTGTAGTGATTCCCCTCCAATCTAACGTTAGGGCACAAAACATCTGTTAAAAAAATACAAATGTTACTCAAAACATATTCTATGACACTGAAAAGCAAAAAAAATTCAAATGCTGGAATTCTGAAATAGAAATAGAAGGTATAGGAAGTGCTGAATATTCTCAACACATCAAGTAGCATCTAAAGTGATAAATATTTTAGATATTTTATCTGATTTTTTTACGACTGCTTCCTGTAAATCAAATTTACAATTTTATAATCTCAAGAAATACTATATCCCATAGTATATAATTATTTTACAAAATTAATGCTTTAACTGATCTGTAACCTTAAGACTGGAAGCTCAAAATTCAGGTAAGTATTTAGTTGTAGATCTGGGAAGGTTGCATATTGAGCTATATGCTGCAACCTCCATTCCACAGTCACCAATTCTATCCCTTTCCATAGTCCAGGGGGTCCCCAACCTTTTTTGCACTGCAGACCGGTTTAATATTGACAATATTCTTGCAGACCGGCCTACTGGTGGGCGGGGTGGGGTGGGGGGGGGGTGTTAATCACAACCGGAATATAGGTGATAAGTCAACTAAGTCACTTATAAGTGGCTAATACACTCAATTTCATTCCTAAAAGGGCTTATCTAAGGAACTTAAAATTAAACACACAGCGCATATTGTCCCCGTATGAACATATAAAATCATTGCAACACATCAATATCGCTGAATCAGTGGGAGCCCTGGGCTTGTTTCCCTGCAACAAGATGGTCCCATCGAGGTCTGATGGGAGACAGCGCTACTTGAAGGGGGTTCCTCATGTCCAGTTTATTCCGCAATTTAGTTTTCATTGCATTCATTGCCCGCTTTGCAGAGATATGATGTTGGAAATGGAAGCAATGTTTTCAGTGCTTTTGTGGCTATCTCAGGATATTCAGCCTTGACTTTGATCCAGAATGCTGGCAGAGATATTGTGTCAAACATACTTTTCAGCCCACCATCATTTGCAAGCTCAAGGAGTTGATCTTCTTCACGCTCTGACATGGATGATGCGTGGGTAATGACCTCGCATGCGTTCAAGTTCCAACAGTGGGCATGACAGGGAATGAGGACAGGTGCAGCTGACTCATATCGTTTCATATCGCCAAATCATATCGTTTCCTCGTGGACAGGTAGCACATGTTTTGCAGCCCGGTACTGGTCCGTGGCCCGGTGGTTGGGGACCACTGCCATAGTCATATTCTTAGTTTCAATCAGGCCATTTCCAGTCTTGGCCCCTTATTAGACCCTGTAATGAGCTTTAGTCTTTATATCTGTTCCATCATCATAGCTACCAATTTTTACCTCTTGACAAAGCTCAACTACCTCCACATCTTCTGCAGTTACAGTTATCACTATTACAAGTCATGACATTTCTATTGCTCTTCGCAGTTTCTCTAATTTTGAACTTCCATCAAGTTCATATTAGATTCTTTGTCTGTATCTTAAGTGGAACTGAATCACATTTAGTGAGCTATTGATCTATTGGCTCACAGTTCAACCATATCTCAGTTTTTAAAGTGTTTTCAGATCTCTTTTTGGTAACCTCTAATCATCTTTGACCTTTGTCCTCCAATTCCTATGATTTATATGCTCCCAATTTTCATTGATCTGACAGCCTAGACCTAAGCTTTTGAATTATTTCCCTAAAATCCTACAGTGACTTACACTTCTCTGAGCTGAAGCTTTCAGCTTCTCTTTGACCACTGTTATTTGTGGTATATAGACATGTTTTTGATGAAAATGTAATCTGTCTGATTAGTAGAGGCACAAGAGACTTGCTGATGTTGGGACCTCAATAATATCTAAGACAACTCAAACATAACGTCGCAACCCTTGTATTCAGAGTCCGTTCTATAAAAGAAAACATGTCATCTGGGTTAATGGTAACATACAGGGTTAATGGTAAGGCAGTGAGGAGTGCAGTGGAACAGAGGGATCTGGGAATACAGATATAAAATTCCCTAAAAGTGGCGTCACAGGTAGATAAGGTCATAAAGAGAGCTTTTGGTACATTGGCCTTTATTAATCAAAGTATTGAGTATAAGAGCTGGAATGTTATGATGAGGTTGTATAAGGCATTGGTGAGGCCGAATCTGAAGTATTGTGTTCAGTTTTGGTCACCAAATTACAGGAAGGATATAAATAAGGTTGAAAGAGTGCAGAGAAGGTTTACAAGGATGTTGCCGTGACTTGAGAAACTCAGTTACAGAAAAAGGTTGAATAGCTTAGGACTTTATTCCCTGGAGCGTAGAAGAATGAGGGGAGATTTGATAGAGGTATATAAAATTATGATGGGTATAGATAGAGTGAATGCAAGCAGGCTTTTTCCACTGAGGCAAGGGGAGAAAAAAACCAGAGGACATAGGTTAAGGGTGAGGGGGGAAAAGTTTAAAGGGAACATTAGGGGGGGTTTCTTCACACAGAGAGTGGTGGGAGTATGGAATGAGCTGCCAGACAAGGTGGTAAATGTGGGTTCTTTTTTAACATTTAAGAATAAACTGGACAGATACATGGATGAGAGGTGTGTGGAGGGATATGGTCCGTGTGCAGGTCAGTGGGACTAGGCAGAAAAATGGTTCGGCACAACCAAAAAAGGCCAAAAGGTCTGTTTCTGTGCTGTAGTTTCAATGGTTCTATGGTTCTATCTGCCTTCTTTGCTACTTTGTCTACCTGTGTCACCACTTACAGGGAACTATATATTTGTGGCTCTAGTTTTCTCTGTTCAACGAAACTCTCCATGCTCCTGCTGGTCAATATGTAAGTACTAACGTGATATAACTTCCAAACTGCACTGGTTCAAGACTTACCCGAGTTGAATTCCATCTTCCATTTATCCATTTGCCCAGCGATCAAGGTTCTGTTGTAACCTTAGACAACCTTTTCTTGTACACCACACCCACCAATTTTGGCATCACCTGCAAGCTTACTAATCAAGTTATCCACATTCACATCTAAGTTGTTCAAGCAAAATGCCATGCAACAAAGGATCTGGCACAAATCCCTGCCAAACTGGTCACTGGCCTCCAATCTAAAAATTAATTCTTCACTGACTCTGACTCCTTCCACCAGGCCAATTTTGTATCCTATTGAGTATTCTCACCCTTAACCCCATTGATTTAACCTGTTGAACCAGACTAGCATGAGGGACCTTGTCAAAGGCCTAGATGCTAATGTCAAATAACTGAGGGCATAGGATTAAGACGACAGGGAAAATTTTAAAGGAGATTTATAAGTCAGGTTTTTTTACGAAGAGGATGGGAAATGCTGCTGAGGGAACGGTAGAAGCATTTATTTAGGCGCATAAAGAAGCAGAGAACAGAGAGATGTGGACCTTATGCAGGAAAATGGGATTGGCATCATGGTTGGCACAGGCATCGTGGGCTGAATGGCCACTTCCTGTCTTGTACTGTTCTACATTCTATGTCTTCAGTCATCTGATGTAACGTCTCCCTTCCTGATTGAAGTTTTAAAATTCTGTTTAAGAATACTCCTGTGAGCTGACCAAGGCCACTGAATAAATGGAAAATTTTCTTATTGGGCTTTTATTAAGCTATAAAACCAGGAAAGTTAAAGGATTAGGAATTGCAGTGACAAAGCACATGACCACATTGGTAACAGCCCTTGGCAAATGGGATCAACAGGTACTTACACCCCAAGATCAAAAATATGGAGTAACACAGATAAAATGCTGGAGGAACTCAGCAGAGCAGACAGCATCAATGGAGTCTTGACCCCCATAATGGTGAATGTTTTTTTCTCTCCATACTGTAGATGCTGCTGAGTTCCTCCAGCATTTTGAGTGTGTAACTCTGGATTTCCAGCATCTGCAGAATTGCTTGTGTTGAAGAATATGGGGTGTATCTTTTCACAAATATCACAAGTAATTTAGGTATCCTTTGCAAATGCATAGTGATAACTACACATGTTCATGGATCTGCAATGCCACCAGTTCTTGGAACCTGTTTTTTTATTAGTATCAAACAAAAACTCAAACACTTATGCTTTGTATTCTCTAGTGTAAGAGTTAATGACCACCTCTCCCATCACACAGCATGCCCTTTCCTGAATAACATCACTGCAGTCGCAATAACTCTCCAAATACTCCTAAAGATCGACCCAGGACAGATGGAGAGGTCAAACTGTCGCCAGTAATGACAGCCCAAACAAAATGCCCCCTTTTCTGTGTTTGAAATCTGAGGATGGGGATGTTCTGGAGGTGAAACAATGGTACTGTAGGATACTGTAGATGCACTTTGAGAAATTGGAACACTGCTGACTGCCCTTTGGAAATTCTCGAGAAGTGTGCTGAATTATAAAAAGGATGCAGCTGTCATTTTTAAATAGTAGACTGACTCAGTACACCATATCAAGTATTGGATTTAACTCACGGTTCTCTAAATAATCTGTTAAATATAAATCAACCATTTAGTAGATACTTTATCACCAGCTTGGCTGTCGGCCTGCATTTTATGATTATAAATGACCAATTTATCAGCAATGAGATCTTCTAACAGCTGCCAATCCCAGTGTAACATTAATTAAGGCAACATTAAATCTTCATCTCCCCAATTTTTACCAACTAACAGTAAGCCATCAAGTGATATATAATAGACAAATTACAACAAAATTTATTGAACAGAATCCTGTTCTTTGAAGGAATCAGATGTGGCGGCAATGTGGCTGAGACTATCAGTGTTTATCCATTCACAAATGAATGTAAAATCAATAGGCAGGCATTCACAAGTATCATGGGAGTTGATTCCATATACGTATGCTCACAATTGGATCTGATATTTTGGGAAATAGTGGAACTCTAGCCCAAATGACGAAAAAATCTTTGGTTACAGGTTTAGAAGCACTTTAATTCCATTCACAAAATGTTTTCTGAAGGGAATTATTTAAACTGTGAGGGTACCACATCTGACTGACAATTGGACATCATTGAACACAAGTGGACCCAATGAACATTGCAACCATGCTGTTGAGCCCTGTGAATAATGAGCACTTGATCACCCTAGACTCCAGCAGAGCAAAGTGTAGGGTGCAGTGCTGACCACTGGCCTTATTTGTAGGAACAGATTTAGCATGATTTTGTTATAAAGTCATACAGAATGGAAGAAGGTTTTTTACTTCAACTTGTCCAGGCCATTCCATTCCATTCGCTTGCCTTTGGCCCATATTGATTTCCTATCATTGTACCTGTCCAAATGTTATTTAAATGTCATAATTGAACAGGCCTCTATCATTTGTTCTGGCAGTTCATTCTATATACTCACCACTCTCTGTTCGAAAAAGTTGCCACTGAGGTATCTTTTCAATCTTTCTCTTCTCAATTTAAACCTATGTTCTCTAGTTTTGGACTCCCCCGCCCTGGGGAAAAGACTGTAACTATTTGCCTTTGGTATGTCTCCTGTGGTTTTATAAGCTGCCCCTTAGACCCCTGTGTTCTAGAAAAAGAATGACCTAGCCTATCCACCACTCCTCACAACTGAAACCTCCAGACTTTATAAGAGTCTCATAAAACCTTTTTTGCACCCTTTCCAGACTTGATAGATACAGTAGATTTTAAGTAAAGTTAAAAGTTGCAATGCCTCCACGCCCACCAAGTAAGGCATATTAGAAGTCTCTGTACCAATTCAAGTCATTCAGTGCCTGTAACTTACAAACACGTGTAACTAATCCAAAGTCATTGGGGATGTTGGACAAAAATGCTTTGTTCTTTCCTCATTTTATGAGGTCTTAGCCTTGTTAAAATGCTCACTCCCTTCAGCTTACCTCCCAATAGAGACTGTGGGCAGGTGATGTCCCACCATCTTGGCAACTCTCTTTTACACGAAGTCACTACTTATATGAGAAGGATGGAATACTATAGTGATCTGGCTTTGGTCAATCCCCACAGAACTGAACAGCAGCAGAATCTGAGTGAAGAATGGAACAATAAATAAGCTTATGTAATACCTCTTTCACATGGACTAGATCTGAAACAGAAGCATTCAGCTAGGTGTACACTGCTACTACTGGTGTGTATCACAATGATTTCTAAACCAGAGTGTGCTGCTGAACAGAGGTCATTGGGTACATTTGACTGAAGTATGTGGAACAGGCCATGTGATTTCATGAGGCAGCAAATTAATTGTTCCAACAATAATCGATTTGTCCAGAATGGAGTGAAATTTTTAAATTCAATCTCTTGCTGTTTTGTTTAAAGTTGTTAAGGTAATGATGTAATAGTTACAGTGAAGCTAACTGACAGCTACTGACTAATGTCATACAGGTCTCACAAAATTTTAGATATCAGTGTGTGTGGGGGGCCAGAGTTTCTGTTTGATTTATTTCTTTTCTCCTCACAATAGCAGTTAAGTTGGAAGATGCAAAGACTGTTTAGTTTGATCAAATTACACCAAGCTCTCAACATGTAGCAACGAATTAGCTATAATGGTTCCAATAATGTCTCAGATATAATGGCATCTGTGTGTGTAGAAAAGAACATGCATGTTTAAATAAAGACCCACTGGATGAATAAACCATGATTTCAAGCGAAGGAAGGTAGCTAATCTGGGATAATTGGGAGATAGTTGGATCCATTCCTATTGAGGTGAAGACCACAGTGATTGGGAAATCATGAAGAAACATTTGACTTTGTTTTAGGGAAGATGGTGTATGAAGTGCAGATCACCATGTGGGAAGGAAAGGCTCAGTATAGAGCACATATGTGGGCTTTAGATTGATTGGAGGGTACTATGTGAGGTTCATTCTTAATATTGTTACATATTGTCCAAAATATAATATCCAGACTAACTCAGTTGAACTAGTAACAGGCACAATATCACGGGCTTCAGGACCACTTGGCAAGATAAAGGGCATGTAGAATCTCAGCTGAGGTGAATGGTCCTGATCAATGTCCAAGTATTCCTACCGAGGTGCAATTACTGACACAAACCTGAAAATACCGATAAAATCAATGGATTCACAGATGTTGGTAATCTGAATAAATGCAGGCCAGGTAGCATCTCTGGGAAGAGAATCAGAGTTAACATTACAGGTCTGAGACACAACTCTATTTACTCTACTCAAATTCTGCCTGACCTGATCAATGTTCTAAGGGCACTCTGGTCTAATTTCATACTATATATAACACGTGGTAGCTTTGGCTTAAAATGTCTTGTTTTCATTTGATTAATCTGATTAATTCTAACTCCAAATCTATGTAGCTTACGTATTGTAATATCACGTGAAACTCAAAGTTCAAAGTAAATTTATTATCAGAGTACTAACACGTCACCACACACAACCCTGAGATTCTCCAACAATTCAATATCAGAGAACAGTATTGATTGCAGAGGACACATTTAAATAGTTACAAATAGGAAAGGAGGTCAAGTAGAATTAATAAAACTGTATTACAAATTGCCAGAGAATTTGGAGAGTGCAGTGAAGTGGAGTAGTAAATGGATGTGTTTCTCAGAAGGTATAAAGCAACATGGTGAGTGTAAATAGGTATGTACCATTGTTGCTCAGAGTATGTAAGAGTACTGTACACACATGTACAGTCTAAAATAGAATTTTAAATACACCAGAGATCTGTTAGAAGTCACCATGTTTCCCATATGTTACTCTGCAAACTCTGCATGTCACTTCACACAAGAACCCACATTACGACATACACTACAAGTGTATGAGGAATGATTGAAAAAGAATTGGAACTTCTCAAAGTAGAAAGCACTACATCCTTGTAGCAGTGAGGTGCTCCACAGCAACTTCAACATGCAGACTAGAAGCAGCAGCACTCAGACTTGGATTTGAGCACAGGATAAGAATCGGCTGCTGTAGGAGATCACTGAGTTAAGCTATGCAGCTGTTAAAATGAGAACAGTACAAACTGAAGCTGCAGACACAATCCAGCAACATTAGAAGTCCTGGAGACTGTGATAGATCTTGGAGCTTTTCCATTCTTATGTAGTAGAAATTGTGGTTTCTTATAGCAAACAAAGTTGAGGTCAAAGTGGTGTCAAATCAAAGTGTAGCCATTATAATCTTGCTTATAGAAATAGACTCAGATAAGAGTACTAATTTAATGGACCTCCTGGCACTACACATGTCAAAACTGGTCTTCTTTTATGCAGTGAAAGAGATTGCAAAATCATTTGAATTCACCACCCACAGCAATTACATATGGTCATAAATTCAAGGCCAGATACAAAAGGTCAGGTGAGCCCATTGGGAATTATATAGCAGTATTGAAGAATTTGTCACAGCATTGTGATTTTGGTGTCTTCCTGAGCAGAATGTGTGGGGTGTGGTTTAATGAAGAAGCAGATTTGATCATAATGATTTATTCAATTGTCCGAGATGCCTGTAATGTGACCACAGTGAAGGAGATGATTTCTAGGATGACCACAGATTGTCGATAAATGGTAACATCAGCGGGAATTTCTTGTAACAAAGCTACAACATGACAAGATATTAGCTCCAGCATTGGACTATCCCACTTACCTATACAAGTTTTGTGAAAAAATGAAACAGGTGGTGAAAACTACTATGGCTTCAAAAGCAATCATCCATGACATTTATGCCAGTTTAGAAAAGTGAAGTCTTAACTATGAAAGTGCACGTTGCTTCAGTATAAAAGGCTGGAGTCAATACAGCAAGTCAGATACATTCTCAGTACAAGAGAAACACAGGTGACAGAAAGCTTGTTTAGTATTGAAGCTACTGAATAGTCTCAAGAAGACAGTTTAAGCTGCACACAATGCTTAACAAATGTCGTTATCAATTTTCACGATATATGCTGGTGATATTAGGCCTGGTCTGCTTCTGATTTTGGCAATCAAAATCAAACAGAATCAAAATCAGATTTATTAACACCAACTCACATTAAATGTGTTGTTTTGTGGCAGCAGCACAGTGCAAAGACATAAATATTATAAAAAGCTCAAATAAATTAAAGCGTGCCTGAAAAGGAATTATATAGCTCTCGTGCTTAAGGCTAATGACAATAATAGAAATGTAGTACTTTTAAAATTGAAGTGAATTGAATGATCAGTATATTAATATGAGCATTGACAGAGCTGACAATAGTGTAACTATGAGCAGAGATTCAGTCATAATGTCAGAAATAATGATTGGCAGGATGCAAGACTGCATTGTCCCAAGGGCGCTACAGATGGTGGCACGACCAAGACCTAAAGAAGCTGGTGGAGATCCTGGAGACCTGGTTAAGGTTTTCATTGCTATGCTGTAGTTACTTCGTTTTAGCAGTTTTGTAAAAGCAGTGTGTTCTGCTTTTGGATGTTTGGCCTTGACTAAAAGAAAAGAGGCTGTGATATTCAAATTAGTAATGTTGAGTCTACTAATCAAGATGACGGAACCGAGAGAAAGTTTGAGGAGGCAGGGTGTAGAGAGATTTGTGTCGGACAATATGGTTCACGGGTTTTTTTGGCGAGAGCTATGGAGAGGACAGTGGTGGGGGGGTGGGGGTGATGGCTGAAGATGTCGTGGGAAGGAGCATCCCTGTTGCACAAAGTGCATTGTGCAGAAGAATGGCTCTAAAGAGGAAGGGCCAACATACCTGAGAAAGA
Source organism: Mobula birostris (assembly GCF_030028105.1). Taxonomy (NCBI): domain Eukaryota; kingdom Metazoa; phylum Chordata; class Chondrichthyes; order Myliobatiformes; family Myliobatidae; genus Mobula; species Mobula birostris. Next base: position 100,437,995 of record NC_092370.1, on the reverse strand, counting down.
GCCTATTTGTTCAAAATGGATTTCAAGCGATGTTTGGAATGTGGTGTGTGCTTTCACGCAGACCACGAGTCCAGAGTGTGAATAAGAAGACAACTTCAACATGAGCTTCAATGATGTGCACATTTAGACTAGTCGAACTATAATAGGTTCTTTTATTTTCCCCTTTTCTTTTTCCTACTAACTGTTCAATAAAGCTGAAATTTGTAAATATACTTTATTTTAAATTTTTTGCGGTGTATGATCTGTTATTTTACACCAACCAGCAATTGTGCATGGGCAGTACTTACGCAGCATTTACTCAAGTCGAGGTTTCTTTGATTGGAACATCATGACTTCCCTGTTTGGCCGATCCCAAATCATACCAACCCTAGACGTATATTGTTTATGAAAGGTGGCCTTCTCACCGCTGAGTACCGTGGCTGTTAGCGGGGCTGGCAACAAGCCAAGTTTCCTTACGAACCTGGTGGAGGAGCTTCATTGTGGGGGTGCCTGAAGATTTTCTGAATGCTGTGCAATTGAATCACATCAGCTCTTAATTTCTGCGGCATCGATAATAAATTACTTCAGTTACTTTCCCCGGCACTACTTTAAACACAGGTTTCCACACAGAAACCGCTTAATCAATTCTTAACAGCAATTACACAGCATTCAGCATTTAATGCTTGTGTTTTGAGTGGGGTGTATATCCACAAATTATCTACAAATTTGTGGATAATTTTCCACAAATAATGCTTGTGTTTTGAGTGGGGTGAATGTCCAAACTCCCAATGAACAGGTGTTCAGAGTGCTGAGTTTTATAAAGGGTTTGGTGAAAGCTACACTGATTTGTGGCGTTCTGACCAATTGGCTGGTAAGGATGTTGTGCTAGTCCAGAAGACGTGCCTCCTGATAGGATGGGAGACCCTGGAGAGGCGGGGCTAAGGGCACTCTATATGTTAAGAGAAGGGTGGCGTGTATCTGAGGTCGATGACTTTAAAGGTAAGTTGTTCTCGTTTCTGCAAAGTGAGGGAAAAGAATTGTCTGACATGAAAAGTTTAATGGGTCCTTCAGCAGTTGATTTAAATTTGGAACTCCTCAGTCCCGACTTCTCTCTGAAGGCTCACTCCACCTGTGTCAATTCTGCAAAGTATCAGCACAATTCATCCCTGAAAGTCACTTTGCTTTCGCTTGCCTTTTCATTTCTTGCAGTGATAATTTACTACAATTTACTTCAGAAAAAAAGTGTTATTAATAAAGATTTTAGTCAAATTTCTTGCCTTTTGAACTACCAGTGAGTTGTCACATGTATTCAGTGGCGCCATCGTAAACCAGAAGTCCTGGGTGTGTTGGGATAATTCCTACTTGTCTAGATGCATGCAGTCTCAACAACACTCAAGAAGCTCAACATCATACAAGACACTGTAGCAGCTCCCTGGTAGACACCCATCCACTGCACTATTGACACACAGAAGCAGCAGTTTGTACCATCTACAGGATGCATAACAACAACTCACCACAAATCTTTAGACAGCACCTTCTAAACCCATGACCTCTACCAGCTGCAAGTTGCCCTCTAGGCCATTCAGTATACAACTTTATTCTGTAGATATAGACCATATTCAGCTTCTGAATTGGCAACATATTGAAAAACCACATTACTAACTCTTCCTTCAGTTAGTCCTGACAAAGGGTCTCGGCCCGAAATGTCGACTGTACCTCTTCCTAGAGATGCTGCCTGGCCTGCTGCGTTCTCCAGCAACTTTGATGTGTGTTGCTTAACCAAATATCTTTTTTTTTATGAACACACTGCAAATGAATCCAAATTGTCTCAATTCCAAATGAACAGCAAAATTTTAAGTTAGATCTGACTAAATATTCCTAGTCTCAGTATTATTTTCTATGAACATTTAGATAGCATGAATAAGAGTAGGTTGTTAATACTGGTGGTCTGTGTAAATTCTTTCAGCAGCTTAATCTGGTGGATTTGTAAGGAATTTAGGAATCTAGAATAATTCCTTTACAATCACTATACACGTATAAAGTACATATCTCATTTTCATCAATCCCATCCCACCACCATTCCTGCATTCCTGCTCTCCCCAGTCACAACTTAATTCTGAAGGTCCTAATAAAGATTATTGTTCATCTTATGAACAACAACTGTTTTCCAACAACTTTCCCAAATTTTCTGGAAGATTTCATAACAGCAAGGGCTACAGAGTCAACTTATGACGGAAGTCACAATTTAACACAATCTTTCTAAAGAAGACTGAGTTTCTGGTCACCACAGTACAAAGAAAGGCAGACACAAGAAAGACAGTGGATGCTAGAAGTCTGGAGTAACACACAAGATGCTGGAGGAATTCAGCAGATCAGATGACATTTATGAAGGGAAATGGATAGTTGATGTTTTGAGTCAAGACCTTTCATCAGGACTTGAAAGAAAGAGGGGAGATTGCCTGTATAAACAGGAAGAAGAGATTGGTAAGTGGGGAATGGGGGAATGGGAATGATAAAAGCTTAGAGGTGATTGGTGAAAGTGACAACGGGGTAAAGAAGATGAAATCTTACAGGAGAGGACAGTGGGCCATGCAGTAAAGAGAAGGAGATGAGGAGGGGAACTGGAAGGAAGAAAGAAAAGAAGACCAGATTAAGTATTGTAAAAATCAGTCTTGAGGCATACGCCAGCCTGAACATGTTGAAACAAAATTCTGATGACAACATAAATCATCAAAGCTACTAAGACATTCCTTCAGAGTTGTAGATTTAAGCAGATGAGAAAATATGCATAAAAAAACAATTTTCCGAAATTCCATTAACTATTTCGCTTAGTCCCTCTGCTGTTGACAAAAACAGCACTTGGATTATATGAGGAAAAACTAAAAGAAAGCAATCACTTCTGAGATAGATTTTAAAGGGGACAATTTGTTAACACAAACAAGATATTACTGAACACAAATGAGATGGAGTGGAAATTACAAGAGTCGTTGAGCAGGTGAGGAATAGGGAATGTGTGCTTCAATGATTGCCAAGATTTTTGAAAGCATTTCTGATAATCCCTCCAATATTTCTGACATAGAACATAGAACAGTACAGTACAATACATGATATTTGGCCTACCTTTTAACTCAGCCTAACCCTTCCCTCCACATAGTCCTCCATTTTTCTTTCATCTGTGTGCCTATCTAAGAGTTTCTTAAATGTCTCTATTGTATCTGCCTCTGTCACCACCCCTCTCCATGTTAAAAAAAATTGACATTGGACATTCCCTACGCTTTCCCCAAATCACCTTAAGATTATGCCACCTGGTGTTAGTCATTTCCACCCTGGGAAGAAGTCTCTGGCTATCCACTCTACCTATGCCTCTTATCATCTAATGCACTTCAACCAAGTCACTGCTCATTCTCATTTGCTCCAAGGTGAAAAGCTGTATCTTGATCAACCTATCCTCATAATACTCACTCTCTCATCCAGACAGCATCCTGGTAAATCTTCTCTGCATCTTCTTTAAAGCTTCTAGATCCTTCCCATTATGAGGTGACCAGAAGTGAACACAGTACTCCAAATGTGGCCTTACAAGAGCTTTATAGCGCTGCAACATTACTTCCCTGCTCTTGAACTCAATCCCCTGACTAATGAAGGAAAACATACTATATGCCTTCTTAACCACACTATCAACTTATGTGGTAACTTTGAGGGATCTGTGAACAAGGACCCAAAGATCACTCTATTCTACCACGCTGCTAAGAATCCAGCAATTAACCCTGTACTCGGCCTTCAAGTTCAACCTTCCAAAGTGTATCACTTCACACTTTTCCAGATTGAACTCTATCTGCCACTTCTCAACCCAGCTCTACATCCTATCAATATTCTGTGGTTACCTACGACAACCTTCTATTCTATCTACCACACCACCAATCTTCCTGTCCTCTGCAAATTTACTAACTCACCCTTTCACTTATTCATGCAAATCATTTATAATTAAAGAACAGGGTTCCCAGAACAGATGCCTGTGGAACACCACTGATCATGGACCTCCAAGCAGAGTCTTCTCCATCCACTACTACTCTCTGTCTTCCGCAGGCAAACTAAATTCCCAATTCATGCAGCCATGTTTCCCCGGATCACATGCTTCCAGACTTTCTGAATCCTGATGTCATGATAAGGTTCCTTTATTGGAAATATTTGACAGAACGGGTACACTACTGCTACTAAAAGATTAGTTGTCAGGAGATTATCAGAAGGGCTGTTGAGAAGGAGAAACACCAAGGTCTCCCTCATTGATGAAAGTGTGCCTAGTTTGATCTTATTTGCTTCCACAAATAGGTCAATTTTCTAAAGACATCAGGAATGAGCTCAGTGAGATGAATGAGCAAAGGTTCCCTTTCTGCTTGAGTGAGCCATATTTGCCAAGAAACTGGATGAATTTCCTGCTCCTTTTCAAATAATAAAATGGGGTTGTTAATGTCTTCCTGAAGCAGATAGTTGGTAAGGCCTCAGGGAAAGATATGAGTTCCAACAATACAACAATCCCTAAAGATTGCACTGTAGAGCAGATAGATGAGATGTAGAAGACCTAACCTTTCAACCACATGAAACAAAGTCCAGATGAAATACTGTAAAAACTAATCTGGAGATGTAAATCAGCCTATCTTAAAGCAAATTCAGATGATGATATGAATAAGCAAAGCAACCAAGACATCCCTTCAGAGCTGTAGATTGAAGTAAATTAGAAAATAATGATCAAAGTCAAAAAAATGGCAGAAGTTGGAAATCAGAAATAAAAAGAAGAGAACCTAATTTGCTGAACATTTCCAACATCCTCTGTTTTGATAACAACTAGTTAGGCACTGAACAATACTAGATTAATTTTATTTGTACTTACTGATAGGAAACTAATAGGATGAACCACTCTGAATATTACTCTTCATTGCTTTCAATATGTAGCAAAATTAGTTAGGGGAAAACACAGCTTCATTGCTTTTGGGTCAAGTTAGAGTTGTTCCTTCCCATCTGTAGCAACTGTAACGTTAATAAGAATGTTTGTAAGTTTTATGACCAGCTGGTATGTTTTCAACATACACTGAACTTTATTTTTAAGTATAGTATCATTTAACTAAAGAATTTGGAAGAGATTCAGACCACAGAGGATGTCAACTTTCTCTATTTTTGTCTCTTAGAGCAAGAAGTCTTTAATTTTCAGCTGTTAAGAAGAAAGGGGAACAGAGTTACATCATCCTGCAATCTCAAGTACTCTATGGCAAAAGAAACTGGGCTAATGCAGGCCATACCTAGATATATGCAAGAACAGGTCGCACGCTGTACTTTATCAGAGTAAGATTCATTGTTCATCAGTTTGTTCAACTACTCCCACTCCTCTCTCCATGGTATCTTTGGTTTCCTTCTGGTGTATTTTTTCCCCATGGTTCAGCCCTCATTCTTCACTCCCCCAGTAATGCCATATTTCTGGCCTATTGTTGAAGACATTTCCCTCTGCTTTGAAAAGGAAACACTGCAGATACTGGAAATAAAAAAAAACCTGAAGATGACACTGGAAACGTTTGGTACGCAAGGTACTGTAGCATCTGCCTGTCTCTCCGGAGAAGGCAGGCTAATTGGACTTTAGATCTGTAGGTTAGTGGTAGAATCAGAGGGCAGATGATAGGAACAAGAGGAGAACAGAAGGGTTAGTATACATGGGTGTTTGATGGCTTGCATGGATGGTGAGCTGAAGGGACTACTTCTGTATAATTTTGTGTGTCTGTGAAACATACCTGACCTTCATAGTTTTTTCACTATTCCTTGTTGTGATCCCTGTCTGTTTTTCCTCCATATCTCATCAGATCCTGCTGAGCTCACCTTACACATCAGACATGTTTACTCCCATTTCTACTTTCCTGCATTACTTAAAATTGTTTCCTGGCCAACCCCTCCCCTCCCCCTTTCAAAACATATTGCTCAGAATATCTTTTCGATCTTCAAACACCTCCTTTACTCTAACCTTACTTTTTTTAAAACTTATCTCACTGAATATATTATCACCAGCCTATCTACTTATAATACTTCTTTTCCTCTGCTATTAGACTTCTGAACCAGTCATCTCTTTCACAGATTTCTCAGTGGGTGAGCATCTGGGGGACAGTGACCACCGCTCCCTGGCCTTTAGCATTATCATGGAAAAGGATAGAATCAGTGAGGACAGGAACATTTTTAGTTGGGGAAGGGGAAATTATGAGGCTATAAGGCTAGAACTTGCGGGTGTGAACTGGGATGATGTTTTTGCGGGGAAATGTACCATGGACATGTGGTCGATGTTTAGGCATCTCTCGCAGGATGTCAGGGATATATTTGTCCCGGTGAGGAAGGTAAAGAATGGTAGGGTGAAGGAACCATGGGTGACAAGTGAGGTGAGGCAGCATGCATGAGGTTTAGGAAGCAAGGATCAGATGGGTCTATTGACGAATATAGGGTAGCAAGAAACGTGCTTAAGAAGGGGCTGAGAAGAGCAAGAAGGGGGCATGAGAAGACCTTGGCGAGTAGAGTAAAGGAAAACCCCAAGGCATTCTTCAATTATGTGAAGAACAAAAGGATGACAGGAGTGAAGGTAGGACCGAATAGAGTTAAAGGTGGGAAGATGTGCCTGGAGGCTGTGGAAGTGAGCGAGGTCCTCAATGAATACTTCTCTTCGGTATTCACCAATGAGAGGGAACTTGATGACAGTGGGGACAATATGAGTGAGGTTGATGTTCTGGAGCATGTTGATATTAAGGGAGAGGAGGTGTTGGAGTTGTTAAAATACATTAGGACGGCTAAGTCCCTGGGGCCTGACAGAATATTCCCCATGCTGCTCCATGAGGCAAGGGAAGAGATTGCTGAGCCTCTGGGTAGGATCTTTATGTCCTCGTTGTCCACAGGAATGGTACTGGAGGATTGGAGGGAGGCGAATGTTGTCCCTTTGTTCAAAAAAAGTAGTAGGGATAGTCCGGGTAATTATAGGCCAGCGAGCCTTACGTCTGTGGTGGGAAAGCTGTTGGAAAAGATTCTTAGAGATAGGATCTATGGGCATTTAGAGAATCATGGTCTGATCAGGGACAGTCAGCATGGCTTTGTGAAGGGCAGATCGTGTCTAACAAGCCTGATAGAGTTCTTTGAGGAGGTGACCAGGCATATAGATGAGGGTAGTGCAGTGGATGTGATCTACATGGATTTTAGTAAGGCATTTGACAAGGTTCCACAGGGTAGGCTTATTCAGAAAGTCAGAAGGCATGGGATCCAGGGAAGTTTGGCCAGGTGTATTCAGAATTGGCTTGCCTGCAGAAGGCAGAGGGTGGTAGTGGAGGGAGTACATTCAGATTGGAGGATTGTGACTAGTGGTGTCCCACAAGGATCGGTTCTGGGACCTCTACTTTGCGTGATTTTTATTAACGACCTGGATGTTGGGGTAGAAGGGTGGGTTGGCAAATTTACAGACGACACAAAGGTTGGTGGTGTTGTAGATAGTGTAGAGGGTTGTCGAAGATTGCAGAGAGACAATGATAGGATGCAGAAGTGAGCTGAGAAGTGGCAGATGGAGTTCAACCCGGAGAAGTGTGAGGTGGTACACTTTGGAAGGACAAACTCCAAGGCAGAGTACAAAGTAAATGGCAGAATACTTGGTAGTGTGGAGGAGCAGAGGGATCTGGGAGTACATGTCCACAGATCTCTGAAAGTTGCCTCACAGGTAGATAGGGTAGCTAAGAAAGCTTATGGGGAGTTAGCTTTCAGAAGTCGAGGGATAGAGTTTAAGAGTCGCGAGGTAATGATGCAGATCTATAAAACTCTGGTTAGGCCACACTTGGAGTACTGTGTCCAGTTCTGGTCACCTCACTATAGGAAGGATGTGGATGCTTTGGAAAGGGTACAGAGGAGATTTACCAAGATGCTGCCTGGTTTAGAGTGTATGCACTATGATCAGAGATTAAGGGAGCTTGGGCTTTACTCTTTGGAGAGAAGGAGGATGACAGGAGACATGATAGAGGTATACAAGATATTAAGAGGAATAGATAGAGTGGACAGCCAGCGCCTCTTCCCCAGGGCACCACTGCTCAATACAAGAGGACATGGCTTTAAGGTAAGGGGTGGGAAGTTCAATGGGGATATTAGAGGAAGGTTTTTTACTCAGAGAGTGGTTGGTGTGTGGAATGCACTGCCTGAGTCAGTGGTGGAGGCAGATACACTAGTGAAATTTAAGAGACTACTAGACAGGTACATGGAGGAATTTAAGATGGGGGGTAATATGGGAGGCAGGGTTAAAGGGTCGGCACAACATTGTGGGCCGAAGGGCCTGTACTGTGCTGTACTATTCTATGTTCTATTTTCTATATGCTCTATATCCTTCCAGGTGGTGCTGCCACGCTCTCTGACTCCTAATTCTCCCAGTGATTTTAATTCCCTTATTGTCACTTTGGCATTCCTTTTTGCAATAGTTCAGACTGAACTACAATGCTTGTGTCATGCTGTTGTTTGTGCTTTTTGTTGCATTTACCTGTTACATTTATAATTACCATGTATACTACTGACACAGTGAGCTTCAGATGAGCAAAGAAGTCTGTCCACACTGGTATGCATGACAATAAACTAAATCTGAATCTGATAGCAGGAGGCAATTTGTCCTATCATGTCTATTCTAACTTCCAAGGGAGCCTTCCCCCTCCCCATTGACCCTCTCACGTCATTGCACCCCTGCAGCCAATTCTCTCTGAAATATTACAAAAGAGGGAAAAACTTGTTTTCTCTTTTTTTGTTTCTGAGGGACTTCAACCTGAAATGCTGATGTTTCTCATTCCACAGATGCTGTCTGACCTGCTGGGATTTTCCAGCATTTTACAGAGTCCACGGCTTCCTTTCATTTTCATTTACTACCCATCAAGTCCTCTTGATTATTGTTCACTGTTAACCTACCCAAGGAGATGAGTTAAAATACCCAATAAACCTTCCAGCACATCTTCAAATCATGAGTGAAAACTAGAGCACCTAAAGAAAATCCATTTGGTCAAAGAGTGGACATGCAGTCGGACCGAAGCCCTTGTTTCTGTATGACACTATGGCTCTTTGACTTTCATACTTCTGTGTATTACCTGACAGATCTATTTATGTATCTTTTCATTGTTCACACATTTTATATCTTGTCAGCACTATCCAAAATACTGGACATCTACTGTAATTGGTGAAGGAGAAGGCATTATCGATTCACTAGCTGATACCCTGTCTGATTTGAGATTGAATTCCCCATCAAGTGGGGGATATTCTAAATTGATCCAGAGCAGCAAGATCATTTCAGGGGTCAGCAGCTGGTTAGATCTGATGTAGTCCTCAACCCTGGAAATGGAGTCTGAGCTCAGAGGTGGAGACTGACCATGCAATTTTATTGTGTGTAGTTCGGGGCAGAGGATGTGATCAGTGATTGATCATCAGTTGTTGCATCATGAGAGTGATGGTCATGTATAAAAATTTTGATGGACAAAGTAAAAGTTGAGGGAAATGTTTCAAAATTGGAACAGGGCAGCCAAATTCATAGGGAAGACAGAAGATCAAATCCTGCTGATGCAGGCCATGCATCTCATAAATGGCGCACTCAGCAAATTCTTTGATGAGTTTACCAGATTACGTATAAAGTGTTTCTTTTGTTTCCCCATAAAAAAACTGGACTTCAAGGACATGCAGTATCAACAGGAGCTCCAACCTAGCTCTGCTAAAATGTCTCTGAATGTTTAACTTACAAATGCCCAACCCCAGACTTTGCCAGCTGCAAGGGCCAATAAATATTAGGAAACTAAACTCTCCTGCTTACCCTTTTACTGAATGTAACTGAAGAATCTCTTGGGCTTGTCGTTAATCATGTCTGTCACATCCATTTTATACACCCTTTTTGCACTCCTGATTTTCTCTTAAGCCTGGTCTTAAACTTTTTTTATTTTCATTGAGGGATTCCCAGCTGCCTAAACATGATGTACATTGCTTTCTTTTGTTTTCTGACTGGAACTTCAATAACTCTCATCGGTCATGATTCACTGAACTTGGGATGTCTACCTTCATTCTAAAAGGAATATTTTGCCCCTTGGCTTTGATATGACCTTTCTAAAAGTATTCCATTTGCCAACTGTTCCTTTGCCTTTAAAAAGAGTCATCCAGTCAACTCCAGCTATATCCTGCCTAATGCCCTCAAAGTTGACCCTGCTCCAATTCAGGACTTCAACCTGTAGACCTGTTTTATCTTTTTGCATAATTATTTTAAAACTATTGGAAGTGTAGTCACTAGACCCAAATTGCTCAAAAACTGCCACTTCATTCACATGGCCTACCTTATTCCCAAAGATGATATCCAGTATTGCTCACTTCCAAGTAGTTTCCTCTATATGTTTTGTGAGGGAACTGCCTTGGATCACTGTAGAAATTCCTTTCTGGCTTTTGGGAGGTCTATAATAAAGTCTAATGAAGGTGACCACCCCCTTCTTATTTCTAACTTCAACCCAAATGACCTCATTAGATGATTCCTCAGGAATATCCTCTTTAAGCACTGTTGTTATGTCTTTCCTTATCAAACAGGAAACACCCTGACCTGTTCCTCTGTCACACCTAAATCATCTGTATCCTGGGACATTGAGCTACTAGCCCTTCCCTTCTCTCTACCACTTGTCTGTTATGGCCACGATATCCCAATCCCTAAAGGTAGTCTATATCCTCAGTTTGTTCACTTCACCTGATAGGCTATGTGCATTGAAACAGATTTTAAAATCTGATTAAAGTTGTGGTCCCATCTGTCCTTCTACTGTAAACATGGCTGTTCTGATTTCTGAGCTCTGTGGTGGCTTCACGTACCCCTGTCTTCTCACTGACTTCACTCTGTCAAGTCACACTCCTTGCCAGTCTAATTTAAGAAGCAAAAGAAAATTTCCTCATTGGGTTATTGGTCCTCTTCCAGTTCAAGTACAACTTGTACATTTTGCAGAGCTCAACTCTACCCCAGAAGAGATCCCAATGATCCAAGAACCTTCAATGCCTGTCCTCTGCACTAGCTCTTCCGCATGGAATCCAATGCTACGTCCAATGCATAGATTTGGCATTCCAAGCATCAGTAAATTTAGGACTTTTATGTTTGACAACACAAATGCAGAAATCTTGCACTCAAGTTCATAGAGTTCATAGATGTAAACAAGCCCTTTGGCTTGACTGATAACGTTGACCAAGATGCACCATCCAAGCTGGTCCCATTAGCCGGCATTTGGCCTATGGCCTTCTCAATCTTTTCTATCAATGTACCTGGGAGCTCATTCTACATACACACTACCCCCAGTGCAAAAAATAGTTGCCTCTAAAGTTCCTATTAAATCTTTCCCCTCTCTCCTTAAACAAATGCCCTCTAGTTCTTGATTCCCCATTCCGGAAAAGAAAGACTGAACATTCACGCTATCAATGCCCTTGTGAGTTCATACACTTTATACACCTCTATAAGATTATCTGTCAATTAGGTATCTGAGTAGCCAGGGCATCAAAGGTTATGGTGAGAAGGCGGGGGAGTGGGACTAAAGAGGAGAATGGATCAGCTCATGATAAAATGGCGGAGCAGACTCGATGGGCAGAATGGCCTACTTCTGCTCCTTTGCCTTATGGTCTTATCACTTGCACTCGAAGGAATTAGGTCCTAACCTGTCCAAACTCTCCCTATAACTCAGTCTCTCAAGTCCTGGCAAAATTCTTGCAAATTTTTTCTGCACTCTTTCCAGTTAAACATCCACTTACCTATAGCATGGCGAACAAAACTGATTATAATACTTCACATGTTGCTTTACCAGCGGCTTGTACAACTAGACGGTGACCTCCCATCTTTTATACTCAATGCCCTGACTGATCAACAACATCATGCCACAGTCCTTCTTCACCATCCTGAATACCCATGACACCATTTCCAATTTCCAATCCTCGAACTATCATTTAAGCTGTTTCTCCGTGAAACCTCTGGCATTTATCAGCAAGGTCAGGGCATTAAGTCAGCAGCATGGGGGTGCATTATTATTATTTCCCAACTCCAGGGATCAGTTCAATCCTGACCTTGGCTGCTCTCTCTGTGGAGCTTGCAAAATGTTGCATAAAGGCATGAATATCCCCTTGGTGTTTCAGTTCCCTCCAAAACCCCAAAGATGTGCTGCTTGGCTAATTAGTTCCTATGGTATGTCCTTAGATTAATGACAGAAACAAAGTGAGAATAAATTGCAGGGATTTCAAGCAAATTGAGAGAGTGGAAACAGAATGAATAGGATTACTTCATTAGAAGCAGACAAGGATCTGATAGTCAAATAGTCTCTTCTGCAACTTTATAAAACAAATAATTCAGAACTAAGTGTTATTTTTACTACTTCAAGAATTTTACTACTGTACATTGGTATAACCTGTAAATAAATAGCTTCCTCCCTTGAATAAATGATGCTTTGTGTCTAAGGTATGAGTCATTTACATGAGTTGGTGATGGATGTGAAGAATGAAATGCAAGATTAGACTGTAGATTATTTAACAAGAGATAAAAATATTAATATTGGAAGTGGAAACTTTCATTTGAATTGGTCACCGCAAGAACCATTTCAGCGAATCGACCAAAACAATGAGCAAAAGTATAGATTAATCATTTAAAACAATAGCCTTGTCCTTGATATATCTTTATGTAATCTCAGCTACTTCAAAAACAAGTTGCTCACATTCTATTAAAAAAAAGCCCAATATTGTACAATATGTTTCACAGCCTCAGGACATCCCAAAACACTTCATAACAAACCAAGAACTAATAATGTGATGTTAGTGTTGTAGGAAGTGTGACAACTAACTTACACATAATGAGGTTCTATAAATACCAATGTGATCAGATGATTTGTTTTTCATATAGTTGTTAGATAAGGGATAATATCCAAGACACTAGGAAAAGCTCCTCTGCATTTCAGAATAGAACCACAGACTTTCTTTATGTCAGCCCGAATGATCTTCTGAAAGAAGCATTTCCTGTGATGCAATACTCCTTCAGTACTATACTGAAGCATCAGCCTAGAACTTGTACTTGTCTGGCTGATGTGGCTGAAACCCACAACATATTGACTTTAGAAACTTGTTCTTTTTAATTGATAAGGGAGGAACTGAACATTAAATGATATATGGCTTAAAATAGCTGTGGTTCCTGCAGCAGCAATAACCTTGATAGATGGGCGTAATATCTCTGTAAACATCACTTACATTACACTGATTGAAGATTGGTTTTGTGGCTTTGGGAAGCAACCATGATTGCTGTGTATATTTGGCTCACATTGTCTATTTCTTCAAGAACACTGGATTTACCATCTTTATGTAAAAGTTCCAAAATGCGTGCATTGGAAATGGCATCAACAACCACATAAAAAGCCTATAGTGTATCATTACTTCTGCCTTTCTCTTAATTCTCTCATCAAGAAATTCTATTGTGATTTGAAAAGATTGCCTTGGCTAGAAACAATTTCATCAGCAACCTGATCTTCTGGTACTTCCGGCATAATTTGCTTAAGTATCAATGTTTCCTTTCAGAGCAATCCATGTTCACGATGTGAGGAGTTGCCGAGACTTGTGCAGTCACACCTGATGGCATGCAATGGAAGCCTGGATAAACTTCTGCAAAATTCATTGACACATCTGAGGGCCATGGATGACGTGGTCCACTCATTCAAAAGCAGGCTTTCCAAGCAATGAATGGCCTTTCCTTAACCGAACATATCCACCCGAGCAGGTTGGGTAATTCAGGCCTGTTTTTAATTGACACATGGAACCCTCACCATGGTTTTCCATTGAAACTTTCATCACCATCCCTCCCACCACCCCATCGAATCACAAGCCCCACTCTGTTGCTACCCCAGCAGCCAATGCAAGAACTTCTCTAAATGCACAAAATTAGGCCCACTGTCATCCTGCTGGAACTTTAACTGTGATAAATAAATGCTTCATTGAATCAATATTAACCTACAACATCACAGCATGGTTCAGAGCAATGAGCTCCATCAACCTCAACCCACTCAACAGAATTGTCAGAATAAGTGGTGAAATCATTGGCCAGGAACAAGAATCACTCAGCAGCATCCATAAGAGACAGACAATAAAAAAGAATCAACAAATAGCAGAGGACATTACACATACGCTTCAAACATACTCAACTCTCATGCAGTCTGGACTCTACTACAGGTCCCTGCCCATCGGCACCAAAAGAGTCTCATCCAGTTTTGTGCCTTCCACCAGATGCCTCCTCAACACCCAATTCTGAATACATGGTATGCATAGCACCTTTGACAGTAAAAGCAGTCAGTTTTATTATGTGTATTTGTATTTTGAATTACATGTACTAATTTTCAGTATTTATTATCTATTATGAGTATTTTATATTGTGTTTAGCTATATATAGTGTGGCATTGTGTGGGCATGTGGCCAAGTGGTTAAGGCATTGGACTAGTGACCTGAAGGTCATGAGTTTGAGCCCCAGCCGAGGCAACGTGTTGTGTCCTTGAGCAAGGCACTTAATCACACATTGCTCTGCGACAGCACTGGTGCCAAGCTGTATGGGTCCTAATGCCCTTCCCTTGGACAATATTGGTGTCGTGGAGAGGGGAGACTTGTAGCATGGGCAATTGCTGGTCTTCCATACAACCTTGCCCAGGCCTGCACCCTGGGGAGTGAAGACTTTCCAAGCACAGATCCATGGTCTCGCAAGACTAACGGATGCCTTTATTATTTATTACTGTGGCATTGTCCTTACCACTGAACTAACAAAGTTACTCACAGAAAATAAAGTGAATTGAATTCAATTGAATCTGAGTGTTCAAACCATTGCTTGGTTTCTTACCTGGTAATTTGAAAGGGAGGAGGATCAGGACCAAACAAAACCTCGTTCTAAATAATTTCCTTTTACTTTCCTCTGGATGATATTGGCCTGTGGCTTGTTAATGATACTCCACAACTGGTGACACTCTACTGCAACTGAGGGAAGTTCAACATGAACACTGTGGTCTCCAATGGGGCAGGTATATATAATTATTTTTCTGTTTTGAGATTTAATGAATGTGGTTAGTGGAAAGGGCATGAATAAGAATACTGCCATTTAATGAAAATTTCACAAGTGTAATTAAAGTTTCTTTACAAAATCTTCATGGTAGTCTACTTAATGAGTTTATAAATGTTGAAAAAAAGTCATGAGTTACATGATTTGGGTAGATAGACTCTGTTTTTCCCAGGATAGAGAGTCTAAAATCAAAGGGCATTGCTTTAAGGAGAAAGAAGAAAGATTTAAAGAAGACTAGAGGAGTAAGTTTTTCACACAGAGGGTGGAGGGACATGGAACAAGCTGTCAAATGAAGTCATAGAGTCTTACAGCATGGAAAAAGGCTTCAGCCTGACTGACCCTTTGAAGAGCAACATGCCTATCTAAGCTAGTCCAATTTCTCTGCATTTGGCCCATATCCTTCTAAACCAGAAGAGTTCTCAACCTTTTTTTATGCCATGGACCCTTACCATTAAACAAGCGGTCTGTGGACCACTGGTTGGGAACCCCTGTTCTAAATCTTTATGATCTATGTACCTCTTTGAAAAGTTGTTATTGTATCGTTCTCAAACATTTCCTCAGGCAGCTCATACATACCTTCCTCTGTGTAAAAAGCCTGCCACTCAAGTACCTTTTAAATCTTTTTCCTCTCATCTTAAACCTACAGTATGCCTTCTAATTCTTGATTGGCCAAACCTTTGGAAAAGCAGCAAGTGTATTCAGCTTTTCTATGCCCCTCATGATTTATACACTTCCACATAGATATATTTGCAATACGACAGGTTCATAAATAGGAATTGTAAATAGCAGTAGCTCTGGAAGTCACTTGATCAACATGGATGAGTTAGGCCAAAGGTCCTGCTTCCATGCTGTGTAACTCAATGACTGCCTGATGTCACAATCAGTAACTGTGCAAATCAATGCAGAATGAAGCTGCTTCTTGATTAATTCCTGATCCATATTAAGTGACACACATAAAAGTTGCTAGTGAACGCAGCAGGCCAGGCAGCATCTCTAGGAAGAGGCACAATCGATGTTTCGGGCTGAGACCAGTGAGAGGGACAGAGGGAGAAAAAGCTGGAAAACATGTACGATCAGATTCATTGCTTAATTAGATTCTGCTTTTATCAGACTCTGAACAGACTTTCACATGCTAACACTGAATTCTTAATCCCCTAATCTGCCTTATTGTGGCCCTTGCACTTAATTTGGTTACATGCACTTTACTTTCTCTGTAGCTGTTACACTTTACTCTGTGTTCCGTTTCCTCTTTACTAACTCAATATGCTTACCTCCAGCATCATCTGCCCAGATGGCATGCAAATAAATAATGCCCATTAAGAGATTCATAAGGCAAAGAAGATGAAAACAGGGAAGTCATAGTGTCACAGAACCTTACACCCATCTAGTCCATGCCAAATATTAACCTGTCCAGTCCCAAAGCCCTGGACTCGGACCATAGCCCTCCATACCTTTCTCATCCATGTACCTATCCAAATTTCTCTTAAATATTGAAATCAAACCCATATACACTGCTTGTGTTGGCAGCTCGTTCCACACTCCCACCAACCTGAATGAAGACATTTGTCTTCATGTTCCCCTTAAATAGTTCACGTTTCACCCTTAACCCATGACCCCTAGTTCCAGTTTCAAAAAACTTCAGTTGAAACAGACTGCTTATGTTAACCCCATCTATACCCCTCATAATTTTGTACACCTTTATCAAATCTCCCTTTATTCTCCTACGGTCCAGGGAATAAAGTCCCAACCTTTTCAATCTTTCCCTATAACTCAAATACTCAAGTCTTGGCAAAATCAATTTAAATTTTCCCTGCACTCTATCTATTTTATTGAAATATTTCTTGTAGACAAATAACCAAAACTGCACACTATACTCGAAATTAGGCCTCGCCAACGTCTTATACAATTTCAACATAACATCGCAGCTCCTATATTCAGTACTTTGGCTTATGAAGGCCAATGTATCAAAAGTTGTCTTTATGACCCCATCTAACTGTGACACTACTTTCAAGGAATTATGGCTTTGATTTTCCAGACCCTTCTATTCTACGACACTCCTCAGTGTCCAAATATTCACTGTGCAAGTCCTACCTCGGTTTGTCCTCCAAAGGTGTCTACATTAAATTGTATTTTCCATTTTTTTCAGCCCATTTTTCCAGCTGTTCCAGATCCTGCTGCAAGCTTTGATAGCCTTCCTCACTGTCCACTATGCCTCCAATCTTGGTGTCACCTACAAATTTGCTGATCCAGGTTACTACATTATCATCCAGATTGTTGAGGTGGATGTCAAACGACAGACCCACCACCAATGCAGGAATCACAAGCCAACTCAAGTGCAGGAATCATAGTGACTTTGGCAATTCAAAGAAAACCTAAGGTATATTACAAAAATTAACCAGAAAACTAACAAGAGCTCAGACAATATTCATACTCTCTCTCGTTGGGATTTCTATGAACTGATTAAGGAAAGCTTCCTGTACACGTTTGACAAGCTCTATCCCATTTAGCCCTTTTACAGTTTCAGAATCTCAGTCAATATGTGTAAAGTTAAAACAATCTTATGTTTCTTGCAATAGTCTGCATTCTCTATTGAAGTTTGCTGTCTAAACCCTCCTGACTATTGGGTGGTCTATAATATGAACCCATTAATGTGGCCATCCTTTTCTTATTTCTTAGTTCCACCCATGTAGCTTCAGTAGATGAACTCTCCAGCCCGTACTATCTGAGCACTGCCATGATATTTTCCCTGACTAGTAATGCCACTCCACCTCCTTTAATCCCCCTTGCTCTATGATATCTATAATAACAGAATCCGGAATTCTGAGCTGCAATTCCTGTCCGTCCTGCAATCAAGTCTCACTAATGGCTACACAGTCATAATTCCATGTATTGATCTATGATCTAAATTCATTTGCCCGTCCTTCAATATTCCTTGCATTGAAATATACTCAACTCAGAACCTTAGTACACCATGCTCAACCTTTTGATTCCTGGCTTTGTAGGTAAGCTTAACAATAGCTTTCCCCACAATTGTTTCACTATCTGCTCTATTACTCTGGCACCCATCCTCCTGCAACTTTGCTTTTGTCCTTGGCATTTTATCCCTTTGATATATTTAGCAGTTTATATCAATATGTGTAGACAAAAGAAAACTTTACTGTGGACCAGGTCACATACCTGTCAGTGCACAACATGGAGAAGCCTGTAATATAGTACTGCAGCCCACCCACTGACTCACTAAGCTGTCCATTCCACAAATGTAGACACCAAATTGCCTCTAACTATAGCAAAGAATGCAAGTGTGATAATTTGTTAAAAATATCTGTCGTTAATGACTTGTTGCCTGGCCCATAACATGTGATTTAACTAAGAAGAGAATCACAGCTATTTTCTCAAATTAGTTTTTGTTTTTTTAAGAGCTGTACCAAATAAAACAGCTGTCTTGATTAACCGATAGCTCAATTAACTGGAATCCACTGTATATTATTATTTAGTTGTTTCTCCTAGCAGAAGGGGAAGTTTAGCTCTTGCTGTTTCATTGAACATTATAAAAATCCTTACACAGATACCTTGGATTTTGTACTGGATTCTTAACACGGACTTTTCCAAAATATTTGAACTTTTCAGCAGCCTGAACTATAACGCCAAGCATGGATTTAAGTACCTTGAACAAGAAATCTGCATCAGAACAAATGTGATTCCAGTTCAATTCCTTGAAGTCATAAGGCACATCAAACTCCCTCATAATACCACAGAACTAATTGCTAAATAATTTGAAGGTGACATCAAATTCTTGCTCAATTTTTATGGCCTAGTCAATCATGAACTAACTATTTCAATTATTTTAATATATGGTGAGTGTAGTTTGCCTTCTGTTATCCCAAAATTTGACTTTACTTTCTAGTCTTTCATTAGTCAGTGATAGAGACAGTCATTGCAGCTGCACTGGCTCAGAAAGACATAAGTTAAACTGTTGCAAAGCTGGAGATCAGGTAAGTAATGCAAGAACATTTGCAAATGTGCCATTGATATGTACTTATAAAATAGCTCATTTTGCATTTTATTATTTTGCTCCCTTCAAATCATTTTCCTCTTGTCCTAGAGGAAGGGGCACATGCTGGATCTTGAAAGGTGGTTCTACATAAACTAAGTGGATTTGTTATAGTTCTAGTCTAAAACTTAATGTTGACTTCAGAAGTAAAGAATATAAGAGGTAGGAGGAGGAAAAAGCGGTTGTAACCCTTGCAACCCCTCCATATTTCATGGTGGATCTTTTACCTCAGTGCTGTATTCTAAATGCACTATTCCTTTCACTCCTTCAAATGCAAAAGTTACATTTGTAAGCTTATGCAGCTGTAAGCTATTTTTCGTATTACCTGTATTTCACAGATGTTAGTGATGGAAAACACCATATTTCTGTTTTCCTCCTCCTGAAAATGGGGATACTTGTGCAATTCTGGATTGTTCTAGCTCATACGCTTTGGTTCATTGAGATAAACTGCAACTTTCACATACATCTTACTGTCTGAAAATTTCTTGCCTGGAGGCATTAACTAGTAGCACTATGTACCCTGGAGAAATTGTTGGCAATCAGGAAAAGCAGGAAACAGTAAAGGAAAGCTGAAAGATGTGGTCAACAGAAGAGATAATTGGGTTAAACATTTGTTCAAAGAACTCCAAATTACAATGCTATGAGTTGAAAATCATGTTAATTCTGAATGCAGTAATGTCTTGAGTGCCTTATGCATATATCACTATATATAACTTGAGATTCATTTTCTTGTAGGCATTCACACTATATACAAGAAACACAATAGATTCAATTAAAGACTACACCTAATAGGACGGACAAGGAATCAACATGTAAAAGACACAAACCCTAAATACAAAATGAAAAAAAAATTTAAAAATAAGCAATAAAATCGAAAACATAAATGAATAGTCCTTGAAAGTGAGTTGATGGGTTGTGGGAACAGTTCGGTGAAGGGGGAAATTAAGTTGAGTGAAGATATCCCCTCTGGTTCAAGTGTTGAGTTTAAGTTGATAGTTGAGTGTTAATAACTATTCCTGAGCCTGGTGATGTGGGTTCTAAGGCTCCTGCACCTTCTTCTTGATGGCAGAGAGAATGGCCTGGATGGTAGGAGTCAAATTATTGAAGAGGCAACTTTCAGCAGTTTGTTGTCATCACTGAGAACTGTGACCTCCTACATGTGTGCTTAGATTATAATGCCTTCGGTGGTCAGATCATAATCAAACTCTGCTGCAGCTCATAGTTTCTCAGCACTGTCAGCCAAACTCCATGCTCAAAAACAGGAGACCGCAGGGTTAAGCAGAGTGTGCAGATATAATTATCTGAATGGCAGATTTCCCAAAATGCGGGCATTGAGAAACCTCATCCATGTCCTGACAAAGAAAACCTGGTACAGTCCTGGAGGCCTCTGTAGCCAGCCTCAAACAAAGGACATAGACAATAGGTGCAGGAGTAGGCCATTTAGCCCTTCGAGCCAGCACCACCATTCACTGTGATCATGGCTGATCATCCACTATCAGTATCCAGTTCCTGCCTTATCCCCATAACCTTTGATTCCGCTATCTTTAAGAGCTCTATTCATCTCTTTCTTGAAAGCATCCAGAGGGTTGGCCTCCACAGCCTTCTAGGGCAGAGCATTCCATATATCCACCACTCTCTGGGTGAAAAAGTTTTTCCTCAACTCTGTTCTAAATGGCCTACCCCAATTTCTTTAACTGTGACCTCTGGTTCTGGACTCACCCATCAGCGGGAACATGCTTCCTGCCTCCAGAGTGTCCAATCCCTTAATAATCTTATATGTTTCAATAAGATCCCCTCTCAGCCTTCTAAATTAAAGAGTATACAAGCCCAGTCGCTCCAATCTTTCGACATATGACAGCCCCGCCATCCCGGGAATTAACCTTGTGAACCTACACTGCACTCCCTCGATAGCAAGAATGTCCTTCCTCAAATTTGGAGACCAAAACTGCACACAGTACTCCAGGTGTGGTCTCACCAGGGCCCTGTACAGCTGCAGAAGGACCTCTTTGCTCTTATACTCAATTCCCCTTGTTATGAAGGCCAGCATGCCATTAGCTTTCTTCACTGCCTGCTGTACTTGCATGCTTGCTTTCAGTGACTGATGTACAAGAACACCTAGATCTCGTTGTACTTCCTCTTTTCCTAACTTAACTCCATTTAGATAATAATCTGCCTTCCCGTTCTTACCACCAAAGTGGATAACCTCACATTTATCCACGTTAAACTGCATCTCCCATGCATCTGCCTACTCACCCAGCCTGTCCAAGTCACCCTGCATTCTCATAAAATCCTCCTCACATTTCACACTGCCACCCTGCTTTGTGTCATCGGCAAATTTCCTAATGTTACTTTTAATTCCCTCATCTAAATCATTAATCTATATTTTAAACAGCTACAGTCCCAGCACTGAACCCTGCGGTACCCCACTGGTCACCGCCTGCCATTCCGAAAGGGACCCATTAATCGCTACTCTTTGTTTTCTGTCAGCCAGCCAATTTTCAATCCATGTCAGTACTCTGCCCCCAATACCATGTGCCCTAATTTTGCCCACTAATCTCCTATGTGGGACTTTATCAAAGGCTTTCTGAAAGTCCAGGTACACTGGCTCTCCCTTGTCCATTTTCATAGTTACATCCTCAAAAAATTCCAGAAGGTAAGTTAAGCACCATTTCCCCTTCGTAAATCCATGCTGACTCGGACCAATCCTGTTACTGATATCTAGATGTGTCGTAATTTCATCTTTTATAATTGACTCCAGCATCTTTCCCACCACCGACATCAGGCTAACCGGTCTATAATTCCCTATTTTCTCTCTTCCTCCCTTCTTGAAGAGAGGGACAACATTAGCCACCCTCCAATCCACAGGAACTGATCATGAATCTTTAGAACATTGGAAAATGATTACCAATGCGTCCACGATTTCTAAAGCCACCTCCTTAAGTACCCTGGGATGCAGACCATCAGTTCCCGGGGACTTATCAGCCTTCAGACCCAACAGCCTATCCAACACCATTTCCTGCCTGATATAAATTTCATTCGATTCATCCATTACCCTACGTCCTTTGGCCACTATTACATCTGGGAGATTGTTTGTGTCTTCCCTACTGAAGACAGATCAAAAGTACCTGTTCAAATCGTCTGCTATTTCCTTGTTCCCCATAATAGATTCACCCGCTTCTGTCTTCAAGGGCCCAATTTTGGTCTTAACTATTTTTTTGCTTTTCACATACCTAAAGAAGCTTTGACTATCCTCCTTTATATTCTTGGCTAGTTTATCTTTGTACCTCATTTTCGCTCCTAGAGGAGAAAAAATGCTTCCTAGAGGACTGTTCCTCATCTGCTTGCCCACCTGAATCTTTATGAGTGCCGTCATTGCTGGACCTACTCATTCGGCAATAACACCCTCTATTAGCTGGAAGAGTTTTGTTCATTTTGCCCTTGACAAGCTGCATTGCATTGATTAGACCTGCCGTGCTTCATGCAAAATATGATTATATTTTAGCACAAGAGAAACCAATGCTGTGCTGAGGGCAACAATTTCAGTTTCAATGTAGTGTTAATTCTAGCAAAGCCTCATGAACCTTGCACGTGAAATTCTCTCTCCTGTCAAATTCCGAAAAGCTTAGGGTGACTCTAGTACTGCAAAAGGAATGGATGGGATAGAGTTTGCCAAATGTGTTCAGGAAAGTTTTCTTCATCAGTAGGTAGTAGTCTCAACCAGAGAGTGTGGGTTACTATTAAGGAATGGGATAGAGCAGGGGAAACCTTTGCATCTAGTGATCATAATGCCATTAATTTCAAATAAATATTGAAAAAGATCAGTCTGGTTCTCAGGTTGAGATTCTAAATTGGAGAAAGGCCAATTTTGATGGTATCAGAAAGGATCTGGCAAGTGTAGATTGGGATAGGCTGTTTTCTGGTAAAGATGTACTTAGCAGTAAGTGGGAGGCCATCAAAAGTGAAATCCTGAGAGTACAAAACTTGTTTGTTCCTAGCAGAATAAAAGGTAAAGATAACAGGTTTAAGGAACCTTGGTTATTAAGGGATATTGAGGCCCTGGTCAAGAAAAAAAGGAGTGCATAGCAGGTATAGGCAGTTAGAAAAAAATTGAAGTATTTATGGAGTATAAGAACTGCAAGAGAATACTTAAGGAAGAAATTAAGAGGGCTTAAAGAAGGCATGAGATTTCCCTAGCTGACAGGGTAAGGAAAATCCCAAGGAAATCTACGGATATGTAAGAGCAAAAAGATAGTGAAAGACAAAACTGGTCCTCTGGAAGAACAGAATGGTAATCCATGCAGGGAGCCAAAAGAGATGGGGGAGAACTTAAATGATTTTTTTTTTAAATCTGTATTCACTCAGGAGATGGACACAGAGTCGATAAAAGTGAGGCAAAGCAGTATCGACTTCATGGTCCCTATACAGTTTATAGAGGAGGGAGCGTTTGCTATCTTGAAGCAAATTAGGTTCAATAAATACCCAGGACTTGACAATGTGTTCGCTTGGACCGAGCAGGGATAGTTAAATCATCCTTAATGACAGGCGAGATACTGGACATTGGAAGATAGCTAATATTGTTCCGCTGTTTAAGAAAGGCTCTAAATATCATCTAGAAAATTATGGACCGGTGATCTTTATATCTGTAGTGGGAAAGATATTGTAAGAGACCAGATATATGAGTATTTAGGTAAACACGGACTAATTAGGAATATTCAGCATGGCTTCATGTGTGGCTTCATGTAATAGTGCTTTTCAAGGAAGTTACTCAGAAAGTTGATGAAGAAAAGCAGTGAATGTTGTTTACATGGACATTAGCAAGACATTTGACAGGGTCCCTCATGGAAGGTTGGTCAAGAAGGTTGTGTCACTCAGCATTCAAGATGAGGTAGTAAATTGGATTAGACATTGGCTTTGTAGTAGAAGCCAGAGAGTGGTAGTAGATGTTTGCCTCTCTGAGTGGAGGCCTGTAACTAGTGGAGTGCCACAGAGATTGGAGTGTTGTTGTTTGTCATCTATATCAATGAGATGGATGACAATGTGGTTAACTGGATCATCAAATTTGCAGATGACACCAAGATTGGGGGTGTAGTGGATACAAGGAAGACTATCAGAACTTGCAGCGGGATCTGAACCAATTGGAGAAATGGGCTGGAAAATGGCAGATGGAATCTAATGCACACAAGTGTGAGATGTTGCACTTTGGGAGATCAACCAGAGTACTTTTTATTTTAATATTTAAAATATTTAAAATGTCACTGTCTACAGGTGAGGTGCCGGAGGATTGGAGAGTGGCTCATGTTGCTCCGTTGTTTAAAAGAGGATCGAAAAGTAATCCGGGAAATTATAGGCCGGTAAGTTTAATGTCGGTAGTAGGTAAATTATTGGAGGGAGTACTAAGAGACAGAATCTACAAGCATTTGGATAGACAGGGACTTATTAGGGAGTGTCAACATGGCTTTGTGTGTGGTAGGTCATGTTTGACCAATCTATTGGAGTTTTTCGACGAGGTTACCAGGAAAGTGGATGAAAGGAAGGCAGTGGATATTGTCTACATGGACTTCAGTAAGGCCTTTGACAAGGTCCCACATGGGAGGTTAGTTAGGAAAATTCAGTCGCTAGGTATACATGGAGAGGTGGTAAATTGGATTAGACATTGGCTCAATGGTAGAAGCCAAAGAGTGGTAGTAGAGAATTGCTTCTCCGAGTGGAGGCCTGTGCCACAAGGATAAGTGCTGGGTCCATTGTTATTTGTCATCTATATCAATGATCTGGATGACAATGTGGTAAATTGGATCAGCAAATTTGCTGATGATACAAAGATTGCAGATGTAGTAGACAGTGAGGAAGGTTTTCAGAGCCTGCAGAGGGACTTGGACCAGCTGGAAAAATGGGCTGAAAAATGGCAGATGGAGTTTAATACAGACAAGTGTGAGGTATTGCACGTTGGAAGGACAAACCAAGGTAGAACATACAGGGTTAATGGTAAGGCACTGAGGAGTGCAGTAGAACAGAGGGATCAGGGAATAGAGATACAAAATTCCCTAAAAGTGGCATCACAGGTAGATAGGGTTATAAAGAGAGCTTTTGGTACATTGGCCTTTATTAATCAAAGTATTGAGTATAAAAGCTGGAATGTTATGATGAGGTTGTATAAGGCATTGGTGAGGCCGAATCTGGGGTATTGCGTTCAGTTTTGGTCACCAAATTACAGGAAGGATATAAATAAGGTTGAAAGAGTGCAGAGAAGATTTACAAGGATGTTGCTGGGACTTGAGAAACTCAGTTACAGAGAAAGGTTGAATAGGGGTTAGGACTTTATTCCCTGGAGCGTAGAAGAATGAGGGGAGATTTGATAGAGGTATATAAAATTATGATGGGTATAGATAGAGTGAATGCAAGCAGGCTTTTTCCACTGAGGCAAGGGGAGAAAAAAACCAGAGGACATGGGTTAAGGGTGAGGGGGGAAAAGTTTAAAGGGAACATTAGGGGGGGCTTCTTCACACAGAGAGTGGTGGGAGTATGGAATGAGCTGCCAGTTGAGGTGGTAAATGCGGGTTCTTTTTTAACATTTAAGAATAAATTGGACAGATACATGGATGGGAGGTGTATGGAGGGATATGGTCCATGTGCAGGTCAGTGGGACTAGGCAGAAAATGGTTCGGCACAGCCAAGAAGGGCCAAAAGGCCTGTTTCTGTGCTGTAGTTTTTCTATGGTTTCTATGGTTTCTTTCTACTTCTTATACAGTGAATGGTAGGGCATTGAAGAGTGCTGCAGAGCAAAGACATCTGGTAAGACAGGTCTATAATTCATTGGAAGTGGCAAAACATGTAGATAGGGCTGTAAAGACACCTTTTGGTACATTGGCCTACATAAATCAAATTATTGAATACAGGAGACAGGACGTTAAGTTGAAGACGTTGGTGAGACCTAATTTGCAGTATTGTCCACTGTTTTGGTTACTGACCCAAAGAAAGATGTAATAAGGTTGAAAGAGTACAGAGAAAATTTACAATTATGTTTCCGTGACTGGAGTATCTGAGTTATAAGGAAAGATTGAATAGGTTAGGATTTTATTCTTTGGAACATGAGGGGAGATTTGATAGAGGTATACAAAATTATGAGGGCTAAAAATAGGGTACATGCAAGCAGGTTTTTTCCACTGAGGTTGGGTGAGACTACAACTAGAGTTCATTGGTTAAGGGTGAAAAGTGAGGGGAAACTTCTTCACTTAGAGGGTCATGAGAGTGTGGAAAGAGCTGCCAGTACAAGTGATGCCTGTGAGCTTGATTTCAATGCTTAAGAGAAGTTTGGATGGACATGGATGGTAGGGGTATGGAGGACTATGGTCCTGGTGCACATCGAAGGAGTGGGCATTTTAAATAGTTGGGCACAGACTAGAAGGGCTGAAAGGCCTGTTTTAGTGTGGGTACTTTTCCATGACTCTGACTCTCAATGTTGTTTTAACATCAAAGAGTAGGGAGCAAGTTCAAGGACCGGATCATTAAAGAGGCTTCAAAATCCAGTTATGGTTTGAAAAATAAAAGGAGAAAATTGCAAAATGAAGGACAAACTATCCTTCCCCTCAGTGGAAGAGGGTAAGATACTATATTATGAAGTTAAAGGAGTGGATTATACAGGATTAAATATCTCGCTGTTTGATATTACCTAAGAGAGGTGCGAATGAGATTGTCAATTGATTTTTGAGGCATCAGCAAGGATCTTGAATTTCCTTCATGAAATTAAAAGGCAGTGAAATCATGAAGAAAATGGAATTAACTGAAGATTGCAGATATAGGGCTCAAAAAGTTTGCTTTAGAAATCAATTCAGGCATTAGGAAGCAGCTTTAAAACAGGAAGATAACACACACAGCCAAAGACGCATGTGAAAACATAACCTTGACAATAATTGAATATAATTTTAAAAAGTCTGACTTAGGAATGAATAAGTGCTGTTGGCAAGTTCACGATGCTTTCTGGGGGAAAAGACCAAGTAGCTGATAGAATCAGGGTCAAGGGCACGTGAGAATCAAAGCTCCTTCTTGCAGCTCAACAGTGATGCTATTGAAGCAGAAATGACACTTTTATTTAAATAACTGACAACTCAGTGACCAAAGCATATAACCTCCTGTTTGAAAGTCGAATGGCATTTTATTGATGTGTTAAATAACTTTAGTAAATACTACGACACTTCAGATACAGTATGCTTGACCTTCAGTCCAATTTAAACGGCTTCTGTCTCCTAACAGAGGAACTCACTGTTGAACTGGAAATCATACCAAGCATATCTTTCAATGTGACATCAAATGGTTTCCGTTGAGGAGTTAAAATCTCACATGAATGTGATTGATGGAGTTGTACCTCAGGGCGTAGCAACGGGAAAATTTCAGTTCCCACATTATTAATGGCCAGCAGAAAGACTGCACCCCTACAAAACCATATATCTGTGCCTATGATACAGTTGTTTCCGAACTAAATGTATATATAGACTAATTTAAAATGTTTTAACCAATTCAGACTTCAGACATAAATAAAGAATGGGAAGCAATCTTGCCTACTTAAAGTTATTTCTTCTTTTAGATGAGCTCTTTTGAAAGGATAAACTGGATTACTGTACCCCTGAGCATAATCTAACATTAACCTAGATCATGGTTAATGGGCAGATATCAATTCCATCTACTGGCCTTGTTTCCATGACTCTTACTTCAAAAGCTTTACCACTGAGTAATTCAACCAATGTTTGGGGGTGAAAGTTCTAGATTTCAGCTACACACTGTATATCAAGAAGTACTACACACTGTGTGAGGAAGTATTTCTTGAATCAAGCCCATGAGTGATTGAGCTCTAAGTTTTAAGATCATGCCCTTTTGTTAGCATGACCATCATTGTTCTTGGCAAATTTTTCTACTGAAGTGGTTTGCCATTTCCTTCTTCTGGGCAGTGTCTTTACAAGACAGGTGACCCCAGCCATTATTACTCTTCAGAGATTGTCTGCCTGGCGTCAGTGGTCGCATAACCAGGACTTGTGATATGCATCAGCTGCTCATATGACCATCCAACACCTGCTCCCTTGGCTTCATGTGACACTGACTGGGGTTGGGGGATGGTGGCGAAGCAGGTGCCACACCTTGCCCAAGGGTGACCTCAGGCTAGTGGAGGGAAGGAGCACCTTACACCCCGACTGGTAGAGACGTAACTTCACCCTGCCAGAGCAGGACTTTGGAAAAATATGGACAACTTCCCCCTATCTTGGTGAAGGAAGATAATGATGATTAAAATCATTATCATTATATCAGCACTGCCTTTGGCCAATTGAAGAATGGGCTATTAGAAAACCAAAACCTCTCACCTGGCATAAAACTCATAATCTACTGGGCAGCATTAACCCTTTCCCTCTTCTGAGTACTGGGCACCTATAATAGACACTTCAAGGCAATTGAGATATGATACATCTCCAATTTTGTCTTTGCAAAATCCTTCAGATACACTGGAAGATAAATGAACCAACATCTATATCCTCTCCTGAGCTAATATCCCCAGCACTGTTACACTCATCAGTTACGTTGGGCAGACAACATCATTCATGTCTGACACTAGATTCCTGAAAGAGGCATTTCTATTCTGAGCCCTTGTCACAGGATGGCATTAGCAGGCAGGCAGGTAGAGTGAAAGTTTCAAGGAGTATGCTCAAGATGTCCTTGAAAAACATGCTATATCCCCACTGGCTCCTGGAATCTCTGGTTCACTACAGCCTAAAGTAAGAAGAAGCATTCATAAAATTGTACAGCACAAAAAAAAGGCAGGCCATTTGGCCCAACTTATCCATACTGGTCAAGATGTCTGTCTGAGTTGATTCCATTTGCTTGTGTTTGGCCCATAATCCTCCAAACCTTTTCTATCCATATACCTGTCAGAATGGTTTTGTGAACCTCAAGGTAATTTATGGGGAGCACATACAAGCCATGTTTGAATGATGGAAAAAGTGCACCACTTTTCAAACTATCTATTCCCTGCCATTTTATCCTTAGGCACAATCTGTAGTTCCCACAGTAGCCTCATCACCCTCTTCAAACCCCACAGAAGTGGAGGGAACGCTGAAGAAGAATTCAATCTGTCTTCACAATTTAAAGGTTTAAAATATTGAGTGCACAGTAATCCAGAGAACGTGTTCAAATCTGCCACCCCAATCAGGGGTGAAGGGTAGACATACCAAAGTTCAGGGAACTACGGCTGATGAGAGATATCGAGGTTCTGATGAGCAGAAGGAAGGAACATGAGGTAAGGAACATTGCAATTAGGCAACTGGGAAAGAATGAATCCATTGACAAATCTAAAAAGTTTAAGACCAGACTTAGGAGGGAAACCAGGAGGGCAAAAAGAGAGTATAAATAGAGATGGGAGGCAGGATTAAAGATAATCCCAACAGTTTCCTCAGTTATATTGATAGTACAGGTTTGACTAGGAAGAGACTAGATATGCCTAGAGACCATTATATGTGAGACCGCAGGAGATGGTTAGGATTCTTAACGTCTGTTTCTCCTCGATGTTTACTAAGGAGAATATCATGGATGCTAAAGAAATGTAGGTAATAAGTTTCTATGCTGTATTGCTTTATGACTCTATCTGCAAGAGGTGATTGATAAGTTCGTGGCCTAAGGTAGAAGGAGATGAGTTGACCTGCATGTGCATGTAACGAGAGCTGTAGCATCTCCTTCTACCTTAGGCCACAAACTTATCAATCACCCATCTGTGGGCACTTTCTGGAGGTCCAAGATCTGTATGCTGCACAACCGCTGGACTAAGTGTGTAAATGTAGGAGGAGAATATCTTGAAAAATAAATGTGCTAGGTTTTCTAAAATTGACTCCTTCTACCTTAGACCACGAACATATCAATCATCCCGTGTAAGAGTTCGTATAGTAAGCACATTACGAAGAAGGAGGTATTTGCAGCCTTAGTGAATGACCAAGTGCACACCTAGACCTTATGAGAGGTCAGGAAAAAAACTGTGGAGGTCCTTTTAAAGGTATCTGCTTCTCTGTTAGTCACTAGCAAATATCCAGAAGACTGGTGTGTGGCTAATGTTTTCGTGTTCTTAAAGAAGGACAAGAAGGACAATAAGGACAGGCCAGAGAATTGCAGGCCAGTGATCCAGACTTCAGATATTGGGATATTACTGGAGGGAATTCTGAGGGACAAGATCCACCATGACTTGGATAGTTGAGGCCAGATCTGGAACAGTCAGTACAACTTTGGCATGCAAGGTCATGTCTGATAAATCTTTCAGAGGTTCTCAAAGAGGAAATGGAGGTGATAGATGAAGGTAGGGATATCATCTACGTGGACTTTAGTGAGACCTCTGGCAAGTGTTGCATAGGAGACCGATCTAGCAGATTACGTTGCAAGGGATTCGGGGAGAGCTAGAGAAGGAGATCCAGAATTGACCCAATGATGGAAGCAGAGAATGATGGTTGGAGGCCTGTTAATAGCAGAGTGCTCCAGGGATCAGAATTGGGACTCCTTATTCATTATTCACATAAATTATTTGAATATGAATGTACATGGCATGATTAGCAAGTTTGCTAATGACACTAAATTAGAAGGTTTTGGGTATGGTGAATCAGATTACAATGAATTACAGGGATCTCGATCAGTTAAGGAGATGAGCTGAGGAATGGCAAATGGATTTCATCTTGGATAAGTGTGAGTTGACATATTTTGGGCATTCAAACCAGGGCAGGAGCTGTACAATGGATAGCAGGGTACTGACAAAAGTGTTGTGGAACAGAGGGACTTGGGAGTATAAGTACACAGTTCACTGAGAACGGCTGTGCAAGTAGACGGGGTGGTGAAGAGGACATTTAACATGCTGGCTTCCATCGATTAGGGCATCAAGCTTAGGAATAGGGACATGTGGCAGTTACACGTCATTTGTGAGAATTCACTTGGAGTATTGTGCACAGCTTTTTTCACCCTGTTATAGGAAAGACGTTGTCAAGCTGGAAAAGGTGCAGAAGATATTTACGAGGATGCTGCCTAGATTAGAGGCCCTGAGTTTTAGGGAAAGGTTTATTCCCTGGAGAATCGGAGAATGAAGGGTGACCTCACAGAAGCTTCTAAATTCAAGAAGGATATAAATAATGTGGAGAAACCCAGAGCAGGGGAGTCCAAAAATTAATGGGCACAGATAAAAGATAAGAAGAGAGATTTGAAAGAGACCTGAGAGGTAATTTCTTTACACAGAGGCTAGTAAATACTTGGAATAGGCTGACGGAGAAAGTAATCAAGGTAGGTCCAACTGCAAAATTTAAGAAGTATTTTGATAGTTAGTTGGAGGGAAGGGACTTGGACGGTTATGGGCTGAATGTGGGCAACTGGGACCAGCAAGGAAGATGTTGTGGTTGGCATGGACCAGTTGGGATAAAGAGACATTCTCTGTGCTTGATGACTCTATGACTCTATCGAAGAGTTTAAATATAATTTAAAAGCCATTTGAATGGAAAAAAAGCTGGTAATAAAACAAAATATGACTTGCAATTTTCACCTTACCTTGAAAATTTACAGATGTCCTTTAAGAAAAGAATCCATCTGTCTCTAGTCTAATACGAGCTAGTTTAAAATTCTATTCCTACACCAACCTGTATGGCTCTAAATGGGACTAAATACTCATAAACAGTGGTTCAGGGACTTCTGATTCTGCCACACAGCTCCAGTGACGCGGGTTTAAGCCTGACTACTGGTGCTGTCTGTATGGAGCTTGTACATTCTCTCAGTGTCTGCACTGTTTTTCTCTTAGTGCTCTGCTCCCAAGTTAGAGTCAGCCATTTCACTGGTTACATTGCTGTTGCAAATTGCACCTGGTGTATGTGGGGGAAAGGTTAATCAGTATGTAGTTGATCATCATACAAGAGAGAATAGGAAAAATGTTGGGAAAACAGGATTAGTGAGATCACTCTGAAAGCTGACATAATATTAGGGGTGGGTGGAGGAGAAATGGGATTTGTGTAGGTGAGTGTTTGATCGTTAGCACAGACATGGTGGGCCAAAAGGTCTCTTTCAATGCTGTATGACTCTAGGACTCTATCACTAGGAATGCACCAGCAGTGTGCTTAGCACCAAGTTCATGGATAAATCATGTTAATAAACAGGTGGCACAAAACCTAAATCAGGTTAAATGAGTGCCAGCTAATTGCACATCACAAACCTAGGCCTAACTTTGTGTATTACCCAGATTTAGTTTCTTGTGTATGTATAAAATCTTGAGTCCGGCCAAGAAAGCACAACAGATCTGTCAATTTAATAATGAGACTTCAATTTAAATACATGCCCCAGCTGATTTTGGTAAAACCTTGCTTAGATTAAATCTTCAAAGTCTGAATCCAACTGAGCGCAGTTTGTTGGGTAACTTATCCCTCTAAGCAAAATGTTGGTATGCACACAGAGAGAGACATGCCTCACTGAGCACAGGCTGTCAGAACTAATAGCTCTTTTTCTCTTACAGCGTATAATGAGAGGTGCTAGGGGCTGAGGTCATTCTTTAACATAATCTCTTCTCTTCTGATGGACAGGTGTAGGATAAGGATGGGGAGGGAGTGAAGGAAAGGGCAGGTGGAGAGAAACTAGCTAATTACCTGAACTTCCCTCTGCTGTAAAGCCTACATCTTGGGGAAATGAGGGTACAATTTAAATAGCAGTCGCCTAAGTGCATGAAATGATTTATTGCTGTTAAACGGAAAAAAGGTGTGCCAGAATACCAAAGGTAAACGGAATATCTAACAATATAATTGTCAATCTTTCCATTATGAGTGACTGTCTGCACCAAGTACAGTCAGGCCTAGCTGACTGGTCAAATGCTTAGAAGTGACTAGCTGCTGGCAGCTGTTGAATTTACAGATGTTACTCAGTTGCACTGATTAGAGTAGGCAAGGTTGCATGAGTAATTTCAAAGTATGTTGACGTATGTAAAAGAATCAAAAAGAATCACCTGGGTTGAGTTGTGAATGGCTGAGCTATATTCTTATTCATATTGAGCCTTTAGATTGAAACAATTAGCAATATCTCATAAACAAAAAGTTAACATCTGCATTCAGGCTAATGACTGAAGATTTTCAGAGCTACAACATTTCACGATCAAATGCTTGAAAATTTGCTTCCAATCTTGATCTCCCTTTTGTTACTTTTCCTATTGCAAATAGAAATACCTGGCAAAAAATACAGTACTATGGACTGTGGGATTAATTATAAACATAAGAGATGCAGATACTAACATTTTGACAAACTTGTATAGATGAGTATATTGACTGGCTGCATCACAGCCTGGTATGGAAACATCAATGCTCTTGAACGGAAAATCCTACAGAAAGTAATTGGATATGGCCCAGTCCATCACAGGTCGAGTCTTCCCCACCATTGAGCACATCTACACAAAACATTGACAGAGGAAAGCAGCATCCATCATCAGGGACCCCCACCACTCAGGACATGCTCTCTTCTCACTGCATCCATCAGGAAGAAGATATAGGTGCCTCAGGACTCACACCACCAGGTTCAGGAACAGTTACTACCCGCAACGATGAAGTTCTTGAACCAAAGAGGATAACTTAACTCAACCTCACTTTGGCATTGAAATTCTCACAACCTATGGACTCACTTTCAAGGACTCTTCATCTCATGTTCTCGATATTTATTGCTTATTTGCTGTATTTATTATTATTATTATTTCTTTCTTTTTGTATTTGCACAGTTTGTATCTTGCACACCAATTGAACACCCAAGTTGGTGTTGGCCTTCAATGATCCTATTGTGGTTATTATTCTATTATGGATGTATTGTGTATGCCTGCAAGAAAATGAATCTCATTGTTGTATATAGTGGTATATATATACTTTGATAATAAATTTACTTTGAACTTTAAAATGCTGGAGGAACTTAGCAGGTCAGCAACATCTATGGAGAGGAATGAACAGTCAATGTTTTGGGTTGAGAAGGGTCTTTTTTACCTAATACATCCTCACTTTTGTAAAGATAATGTACAGATATTATTCGTCATTCTTCAGTTGTTTTAGTTTCAGGATCAATGACAGACAAAATGTTTATCATACTAATGATCTCATAAAGATGGCATTTAAATTTTAAAATAGGATTTTAATGATAAGTTTCCTAACAGTTTAACAAATGCAAAATAACTCTGCATCAGTATTGCATAATTATCATCTCAAATGCACTAGGCACCACCTGTTTACAGAGATCAGGTTATGCTATTCTAATATCATCTTCTAGAATAATAAAAATTATAACGTAAAAGGAGATAATCTCCTGATGAGTTTGCTTTGGTGTAAATTTAAACAATGAAGCATCCTAACTTTACTTTCCTTCACCTCATCCTGTAGTTTTTATTAGATCTACTGTCCAATTTTTGAATACTTTAAAGTGAAGGTATATTTAAAGTAGAGGTTGATGGCTTCTTTATTAGTAAGGGTAATGATAGAATGGTACAACAGACTCAAAGGGCTGAATGGCCTAATTCTGCTCCTATGTTTTATGGTCCAACGGTCTTAATTCTTTGTAAGAAAAAAAATGTGGTAGTTCTACACTTTAAAATGACTGGTGACTCAGATAGCTGAATTCCCTGTTTGAACCTTTCTATGTTTAAAAAAAAGTGTGCCCTGAAACGTCCACTGTACCTCTTCCTAGAGATGCTGCCTGACCTGCTGCATTCACCAGCAACTTTTATGTGTGGTGCCCTTTAAGTTTAGCAATAATCCTTTGTCTTCTCCTTCTTCACATGTGGGTGGGGAGTGGAGGTAGCTGAATATGGATGGATAATTGAAGTATGTTTATCTTCATTGCATATTTTCTTTACTTGTATATGGTGATGTGGAATTGGATAGAAGAAGCACCAGCATGTAATTATGATTTAAACCAGGGCTGAAATTTCAAAAAGTCTTCAAGTGGACAGACTTGTATACAAAGGCACAAACAACTTATGGTGAAGACATATGATTTTATATTTGGGAAGAATTTAAAGCCATATAGACTAAAGCTATTGAGTGGTATGGATAGGCAAAGGGACTGAGAAGTTCAAATGTAAATGTGTGAGATAGCTGCATTATCTAAACTAAAAGAATACCAGGTGTATGGTATAGAACTTGTGTGGGTTTGATACCAAAGAGGCTGTTTCTAGCCTTCTATATTACTACCTTCTAAAACAGTATAGAACAAAGAGCACACTTAACGTCGAAATAACTTGTAAAATTTTGAAGTAATTAAAGGAGACAGCCATGAACAAAATAGAGCTGGCAAACTATTTTACTCCCTTTTCCAAATATCCTACGGGTGAGACAATCCACATAAAAAAACAGATCGTGGAAACATCACACTCCATGTTTTTGACATCATGGAGACAAAATGATTTCTAACTGTCCAAAATCTACTGTTGCCTTGGAAATGAATGCAGTGCCTTTTAATTATTTATTTTAAATAATTTGTTCGTTTCTCTAGTAGTTAGATGCTCTCATGCATTGAAAATGGAAAGAACAGTCATTAGCTTTCATTTGACTATGTGGCACTTAAAATAAATCATAGACAGAAATAGTTTTGATTACCCTACTCATTTTTGGCCAAGAATGACAGATGGTTAGTACATCTGCAATCCAAATTTGAGCCCCAACATAACTCCAACAACAGGGTATAGAAGAGAGTTCATTTTTTTGGTCTTTTCCAGCTTTAGGTAGAGTAACTCAGCATGAAACTTTGTTTGTGCACATAAAAAGGACCAATCATTCAGCTAAACAGAAAATGAGCAGCAGGAACTCCAAGCAAATTTTGAAATGAAGATAAAATAGAGTATTTGTTTCTAGTGCCCATTCACTGCATGAAAATAATAGGCTAGTCAATGAATTGCTTGGAATGCACATCAGAACAACAGTAAGTGTATACACTTACTCAAAAATATACAGTGAATTTGTAAGCCATTCCAGTGTACAAGCTACACTTCACATGGCTCTCATTCCATCATCAAAGTTCTAAGTACAAAGTATTTTTAAATATGCATACTATATGCAACCTTGAAATTCATCTCCTTGTTCTGCAAATGCTTTTACATTTACAACATCTTTTGTGAGTCGAGGAAGAGCCTCCAGAATTCACAGCCCCTTTCATCCACCCTTCCAGCTGTCAGCTCATGTACCACACCCCAATCCCTGCAACAGTAGCCTAATCTGTCAGCAAGCTTTGAGCAGCATTGCTTTAAATTAGACAAGTAGTTTTAAACGTGGAACTCAGGACCCTCCATCAAGGATAACCTTTGTTTTTTTGCTCTCTTATATTTCCTTGCTTTGGGCAATTTGACTACAGTTAACCAATGGATAATGGCAGGTTCTTATATCAGAAAATGAATGCTCAAACATTGTAAGTATGCACATGCTTCTTCAAAACCTCCAGGTAACATCTTGCCTGATGTGCCCCAACAAGTAACAAACAGCAACCACTTACTTTGACATAATCTCTGCCGTAGTATTCCTCGGATCTTGTCTATGGCATTGAAATCAGTAACATGGAACATGTGAGCAGATTTGGGTTCGGAAGCAATCTCTTCCAGTTCCTCCTTAAGGGCATCACCAACTCCCACAGCGAAGAGCCTGATGCCAGCAGAGTGAGCCAAAGTGGCATTTGGCAAGACTTCATCTTGGCTTCTGCCATCAGTCAGGAGGATTGCTACTTTCTGGATGTTCGGATTATTGGGTCTTCCGCCTTCCCATTGTGAGAAGCTATTCAAAGTGATGTAGCCAATGGCTTCCCCAGTTATGGTGTTCCCACGTCGATACCTGATGCTTGCTGCAGCCTGCTTGATATCTTCTGTGTTTTCATAGGCACCTAAGTTGAACTCAGTGTGTGGCTTGTCACTGTAACTTACAACCGCTACCCTGGTTTTATCAGGACCGATGTCAAAAGTGTCCACCAAGTTGGCCACCCACTGCCTGACCTTTTCAAAGTTCTCCTTGCCCACACTATAGGAAGTGTCCAGCAGAAAGACCAAGTCATAGTGGACATTCTTGCAGCCTGTAAAAGAATCAGAGTCAACAGGTAATACATGGTACACATTGAAAAGCATAAGCACTGCACCCCAACGCATTTCACTGCAACATGCTGCCTTGAAACAGTGACAGCCAGAAACATAAAAGAAAGCCCAGCTCTTTCACTCAGCTCCTTTGTGCTCCTTTTGAGCAGAGATCCACTTGAAGTGATGTACGACACAATTGAAGGCTGTTATTATGTGCAGTTCCATAGTTCCAGCCTCCCACAAGAGTTTGCTGAAACCTGCCCTCATCAGACTGAATATATTACAGAAGTTGTTTTTCTGTTAATACTCACAGAAAAAATTCAAAATTGTAAAATTGTTTTCACGTTTAAAGTTTAAAATGTTCAATTTAAAAATATAAATGCTTTGCTGTGTCAGTAACTGAAATTTCTTACTTCATGATTGTAGATATATTGTACATAATTTGCTTTTAACAGGCTTCTTCATGTTGGATCTTTTTATTATCTTGAGGGCAGCATTGCATCAACAAATTCAGGAGTAACACCCCTTCTCATCCTCTGAAAATTTATTCCTTTGGCTAAGTATTAGGATGAAATGTTGTAGATAATGTGGCAAACTGTATATTACAATAGTTCTGCTCCAAAAATAAAAGTTACATTCTTATAGCATCGCTCATTGATCTGTCATTCATTGAAAGTACAATGAAATTATTTTCAAAGTGTGCTGTAGGAAAATGAAGTAGAAAATTTGTGTGCAGACAATTCCTAAGATAGTCTCAATCATGTCATCTGAGGTTGGAATATTTCACTTTGTTCAAAGAAAACAATGAAAAATTTAATTTCAATTTATCGTCATACACTTCTTCCAGTTGTACTGTGCTCTTCGTATTGAACTAGAAAGTCGGTTGAAATTAAATACAATCCCTGAAGTGCTATTTTCCCCAAACAAAAGATACTGATTCCTTCTATCGGTGTCAGAGTAGTCAGTGTCAACGCTGGACTATTGAGGTAATCCTATTTTCAACCAAAGGTATAGCTCACGCCAAAGTCACTTCATAGTGATAAACAGGTATAAATACAGTTTCCCCTGTACTTAAAAGAAACTGTGCTTGTAATATTTCCATTGTAAGTTCAAGTTCAAGATTAATTGTCATTCTTCCACACATGAATGCCCATGAATACAGCCAAATGAAACAGCGTTACTCTGGTGTAAAACTGAGTACCAACAGTCATACACAGCACAAGGCACATATAGAAAATATAAGATAGCAGTAAAGTACAGTCACACAAAAAATATATAGCCTAAGAACCTGAGACCATAAATGTTGGAGCAGTCTGCAGTCAAACACAATATGGTTTAGATGAGGAATGCACACACTTGGAATTAATTTGAAGCACTAGTGCATCTACCAAGAAATGTATTGATGAGGTTTTGTTCACAATCTCTCAATAACTAAACAGTGAAGTGATTTAACTTC
Organism: Mobula birostris; assembly: GCF_030028105.1. NCBI lineage: Eukaryota > Metazoa > Chordata > Chondrichthyes > Myliobatiformes > Myliobatidae > Mobula > Mobula birostris. The sequence continues at coordinate 100,399,354 of NC_092370.1, read as the reverse complement.
TAGCCATTTCTATCCCTTAGCCTGTGACTTAGTTGATGCTGTCATTATATGTAAAGTGTTAAAAATACTCAGACCTGTGGCATACTAGACAGGTATATGGAGGAATTTAAGGTGGGGGGTTATATGGGAGGCAGGGTTTGAGGGTCGGCACATCAATGTGAGCCCAAGGGCCTGTACTGTGCTGTACTATTCTATGTTCTATGTTCTATATTGAGCACAGCTATAATTTTTAAAAAGAATAGCATTTAACATATGCCATATTTTTGTTAATTAATTGTTACTTTAAAAGAATTAAGTTACAACCAGAACTTATGTTCGTAACTGATTGGAATCTAGGGTTCGGCTGGTTGCCAAGGTGCAGCTGAACATAGTTATCGGTGACAGATGCATCCTGGTGGTGCTTTCACAAAAAGCTTCAGCAGAGTCGCTGATGATTTTATTTTTCAAAAAACCAATTTAAATGGCTACCACTGGAGTCGATTAGATTAAACAAATAAATGAAATTAATCTTTTGATTCCTTGGTTAATACCCAGAACTATTAGCTATCCATGGGGATTCAGAGAGGCACATTGCATGGAAACAGGTCTTTCATCCTGACTCATCCATATCAGATGCCTGTCTACACTAATCAGATTTGCCTGAGTTTGGCCTCTAGAACTTTGCTACCAATGGAGTTGACTAAATGTCTTTCATATGTTATAATTCTATCACCTCCTTGGGCAGCTCAGTCCATATAACTGCCACATTGTGTAGAAAACTTACCCCTCAGGTTCCATTTAAATCTGTCCCCTCTCAACTTAAATTTATGCTTACTGGTTTTAGACCCCAGCCCTGGGAAAAAGACTGTGACTCTACTCTATCTATGCTCCCCATAATTTTATAAACCTTTAGAAGCTCGCAGTAAGTGAGAGTACAATGGGCAGGATGAGAGCTCAGAGAATAAGTGGTCTTTCGCCACCTCACTTTCTATATATTGGAAAATAGGAAGTAGTGTTCAGAATGTGAGAAGGCCAAACAACGTTAGTAAACCATTTTTGGCCAACTGATTGTGGAAAGGAGATGCCAAGTATAATCCCGGGGACAGAATGGTAAAACCAGAGGTGCCTTGAAATGGACCCCAGCCATCATTAAAGTCATGGTATGATGGCACAGTGAACCAACTGGTGAGGATGCCATGCAGATCTGCCTGTGGTAGGTGCATTCTACCATCTGCAGCCTCAATCAGCAAGACAGCCAGGTGTAGGGAACCCACCATCTGCATGTTTCTCGCCAAGGCACATGCTATTCCCATACTGTAATAGAGTGATGCTCCTTACTATCATTTGACCTAAATGCTGGTATTTCCCATGTATCTCTGAGATCATACTTGGCATCTCTATTCTCAGAATAACCTTAATGGCATTGGTTCAAGAATGTGTCTCATCATCACAGGTATTGTCAGTGACATCGACATCACAAAAAGTTCAATCATCCCTTGCTCAAATTTGATCTAGGGTGGGAGGAAAGTGAAATCATGTGGAAAATCAGATAGTAGGAATGGAGGGAGAGTGAGGGTTGGGCCCTGTGCAGTGGTAGCATATTTGCAATGGACTGCTGTGAGATGGGAGTAGTTACAGGCAGAGACAGCCATTACTGTTTAATCTCTCCAGTTCACCACAGTGAATGGAAAAGAGCAATAACCCAGAAGAAAAAGGCTAAAAATGCTACACATTTATTCATTGCACCATTGTAAAATAACCTTATCCCCTACCATATTCCCTGTACACCCATGGCTGACTTTCCAGATTCCTCACTAACTTCATCTACACGTTTGCAGTTGATACCACCGTAGTGGATTGTATCTCAAGTAACAATGAGTTGGAGTGGAGGAAGGAGTTAGGGGGCATAGTGAGCTGATGCCATGACAACAACCTTCCCCTCAATGTCACAAAACAAAAGAGCTGGTCATTGACTACACACAGGGACAGTGCACTTTCAGTGGTGCTGAAGTTGAGAGGATGAAGAGCTTCAGGTTCTCAGGAGTGAACATCACCGATAGCCTGTCCTGGACCAACCATGTTGAGGTCATGGTCAAAAAAAACCTCAGCAAATGCCTCCACTTCCTCAGAGGATAAAGACATTTGGCGTGGTCCCATTGATGTTTATCAGTTCTTATCTATACACCATGGAAAGCATTCTGTCTGGATGCATTAAGGCTTGGTACAGTAACTGCTCTGCATGTGACCTCAAGAAACTACAGGGGGTTGTGGACACAGCTCAGCTCCTCACAGAAACCAACATCCCCTCCATGGACTCTATCTATACTTCTCATTGCATTAGTAAAGCAGCCAGTATAATCGAAGACTCCACACATCTCAGACATTCTTTCTTCTCACCTCTCCCATCATGAAGATAATACAAAAGTCAGCAAGCACATACCCCTAGGCTCAAGGAGAGTTTCTATCCCACTGTTACTAGATTATTGAACAGACAAGACCTCTTGTATGATAGGATGGACTGTTGACCTCACAATCTACCTCATGATCCCGCACTTTGTTTCCCTGCATTGCACTTTCTCTGTAGATCTTACACTTTGTTCTGCATTGTCATTGTTTTACCTTGTTCTACCTCAATACACTGTGTAATGATTTGATTGTTATGCAAGAATAGCTTTCCACTGTATCTTGGTACATGCAAATATAACAAATCAATACAAGTAACTTCCCATCCAGGTACAAGGAGCACTTGTACCTTGCATGGAACTAAATGGTGAAGACATCACTTGACTTTTTAACTTCAATCCTCATCTTTACCAATCGCTCTGAAAAAAAATCACCGTGAAGTTGGAATATGTTACAAATTCATTTTGATTGACAATGCATCATTAAATACTGTATCAGCGGGCTGGAAGGAAGGTGATCAAGGTGGATGTATTTATGTCAGATAAAACATGAGTTTTTAACATCGTGAGCAGAATTAAGGTATGGAAGTTTTTAAACAATTTGCTTGTATCAATAAATTGATTGTTCAAATCCATAAGGGACAAGAATTAATTATGTTCTGATATATTCTCCCACCACCAGCAGAGTTATGCAACTTAACTTCTCTGTGATGATGGAGGAAAGCATATTGGATCACTCCATTTTAGCATATACCTGAAACAATTTTTCCTTATGCAAGCTACACAAAGCAAGATAAAACAAATTATTGTTCTTGCAATGGTGCTCACCAATGGTTGCGCTCTATCAGAACACATTGAAAGATCTCTTGCCCGATCCCAAATATTTTGCATTTACAATTAACTGCCACAGGCTTCTGATCAGTCTGAAGTAGGCTAAATTTATGGACCAGCTGGCACCTTGCTGAAAATAAGTACCATTTTTGCTTTTTATTGAATGAACACAGCTGAGTTCAGGGAATCAACTGACCTGCACATGAAGCACCCTGTTATTAGCCACAGTTCTAAGCAAAAAGCTGTGCCCAATAAAAGGTACAACCTGTTTTGTGATAATCTCTTTATATTAAATGAAAATGGACTGAAAATAGTACTCACAGTTAAAGTGAATGCAGCGCATCGAGCTTTCAGTTAAAGACAGGATTTACATAATGGATATACTCAATATTAGCACATGAACAGAAAGAAAAAAAAAACAAAAGAGAATGAGATCAAGAAAGAAAGAGAAAGAAAAAGGAATTATGTTTGCTTCAATGACCTCAGCCATGTAAGATTACAGCTAAAGAAACGCTTTGGAGTATGGCTATAGTTGTAGCGCAAGAAACAGAACAACACATTTGTCCATGGCAAGATCCACAACGAAAGTGTGATCATTATCAGATAATTTGTCTCCCTGATTTTGGGGTGAATTTTCTGGCTTTTCTTCAAAATAGCACCATGAGACTGCAAATATGAGCACTTTGTAGAAATCTGCTGAAGGAATTCAGTGGGTCAAGCAGCATAGAGGGATGATAGGAATTGTCCACATTTTGGGTTGAAACCCTACATTGGTCCTGAGAGAAGAGAGGCATAATGGCCAGTATAAAGAGGGGCTGGGGAGTAGTGAAACACCAGTCCCAGGTCATTAGTGGATGTGGAGGGATATAAGATGATAGACAGGGGAAGGGTGCAGGGGTGGAGCTGGCATACTGTGGCAGGTGAATGATTGATGAAGACAGGCAAAGATACAAAGGGAAAAATATAGAGAAGGAGAGGGATCTAGGCTAGGGAAAGAGAGTGTGAAGACTGAAGACAGCTGCTGGAGGAGATAAGCAGGAACACAAAGAGCTACCACCTCATCTGAAAAAACACAGTCACTGACAAGATAGCACTCTCTCTGTCAGTATGTTCAGATATGGCCCAAGTGCAAAGGGAGAGATACTGAAGCGGGTCAACAGTTCACAAATTTTAATGCAAACAGGATTTTAAAGGGGAAAAAAAACCATAACACTCGGCCAAACGGGGCCGATAACTAAAACTCTCATGAAAACTGGATGCCAACACTCCGGCTGAAAGTAATTTCTAAATATAAAATGAATACTGCTAGTCTTCAGCATCATTCGACTCGATAGTCCACTTTCTCAGGCAAGGCCAAATGCAAGCAGGCAGTGTAATGTTACTGTGCTTTGCTCAAGTCTCAACAAGAGCTACAACGAAAGAAGGGAGTTAAATACCGCCATAGTAATTAGCTGACATGTGAATATTCAAAAGCACAATTAACCAATCTGCTGCTCACCCCGCCTGCAGGGGCCTATACACCCTGCAGCCCAGTTCATGGTTGTGACAGGGTCCTCCTCCCTTGGTGCAGCTCCTGAGGTACCACAGACCTGGTTCTTCTGGAAGTCCTGGATGAGCGACTTGTCCAAGATGTCCTTTGCAGGGATCCAAGAGCTTTCCTCTGGACTATACCCTTCTCACTCCTTAAGGTATTGGACCGTACCCCAGACCCGGTGAGATGCCAGGAGGCGCCACATAGTATAGACTAGGGAACCATCTACTAAGCAGGGAGGAGGAGGAAGTAGGGTGACTGGGTCTAGGGGAGAGGCAATAACCGGCTTGAGCTGGGAAACATGAAATACTGGGTGGATCTTCATTGATGCAGGCAGACACAATCTATATGATACCTTGTCGATGGCCTTTTCCACTACAAATGGTCCACATAGCACAGAGCCAATCTGCAGCTCTCAACTTTCAGGGGAAGATTCCTTGATGTCAACCAAACTTCCACTCCTGGCTTGAAGGCCTCACATGTCAGCGGAGATGATCAGCCTGCCAGGCACGTTGTTTCTGGGCATGCAGCAGAGAAGTCCCAGCTCATCTCCATGTGCGCTTGTAATGCTGGATCAGCTGTACAGCAGCAGGAACTCCTACATCAATCTCCTGGTCAGGGAAGAGCAGTGGATAGAATGTCTTCTAGCATTCAAAGGGAAGCATACTAATGGAGAACAAATGGAGGTTATTGTGTGTGATCTCTACCCAAACCAGTTGGGAGCTCCAGGACATGGTGTTGGAAGAGGCAAGGCAGCGCAGGGTTGTCTCCAACTCCTGATTCACTCTCTCAGTCTGGCCTTTGGATTGGGGGTGGAAACCAAATGAGAGGCTGGCCATGGCTCCTACAAGAAAACAAAGTCTTCAAAAAGCGAGAAGTAAACTGTGGTCCACAATCAGACACTATCTGAGGGAAGACATGGAGCCTGTATACATGTTGAACCATGAGGGTGGCAGTCTCATGAGCCAGTGGGAGTTTAGAGAGGGCAATGAAATGGGCAGCCTTGGAGAGTTGATCCACAATGACCAAAATGGTAGTGCTTCCATTAGATGGGGGAAGCCCAGTGATGAAATCCACTGAGAGGTGGAACCAGGGGAGGTGGGGCACAGGCAGCAGACGTAGCAGACCCACAGGATGCTGGCATGATGTCTTGTTCTGAGCACGGATGGGGCAGGCAGATATGAAATCATGGACATCCTGGAACGTAGATAGCCACCAAAATCGATCTTAATAAACTCCAAGATCCGTTGAGTTTGTGGATGGCCAGCCAGAAGGGAGGAGTGGCCCCATTCCAACACTTTGGAGGTCACTGTAGCAGGGACAAATAGCCTGTTGGGAAGTCCCCCACGCGGTCATGGTTCCAATAGTTGGGTGACTTCGCTTCTGCCTCTGTTCCGCAGATCACCGGAGCAGCAATGCACAAGCAAGGAGTGATGGGCTTTGGATTGGCATTGTCCTCAGATCCAGGCCCTGCAGCCGAGTCTGTGGTTGTGACACTCTCAATACTATATTATGTATCAGCTTGGATAGTGCACTGATATCTCTGGAAAGGGGAATTGAACCACAAGCTTCTAGTTAATATGAATGATGACACCAACCTAGAGCAAGGCGAAACTCCATGCACTGAAGTTATTGCAAGTAGCAGCTGCCAAGTATCAGCTTACAATCTCTGTGCATTTTTTAAGATATCTGATGAGGAGACATCCATGATTGTCTTCTGTTCCAAATAAAAGAGTTCGAAGATTCCTGAATAAATATTGAATCACTTCAGAAAAGTGTGGCATCATTGGAGAAAAATGAGATCACTGCAGGTGATAATAGTACCACAGGGAAGAGACCAGTACTGGTTTTGGCTGGTGCCTCAGCTTTGCAGAGAGCAAACCAAGAGCCACAAGGAATTGTCTTCAGGTCTCACTTATTACTGTAGGAGAGGTTGAATAAGTTGTAGAGAAGTATTTAAAATGAAGGGGTAAAAGTACAGAGGAGATGTGAGAGGCAAGTCTTCTACACAGAGAGTGGCAAGGACTAGGACTGCACTGTTGGGATGTTGGTAGAGGCAAATAGTAGAGGAGTCCATGGGTGACTCTTAGAAAGACACAGGGATATGAGGAGCAGGGAGGGATATAGTCAATGTGCAGGGAAGAGGGATTAGATTAATTCGGATTCATCAGTTTAATTACTTTGGCAGAACACTTAGAGCAAAGGCCCCGGCCTGTTCTGCACTGTTCTATGTTCTATAAGCTAGGTGCTGGTAGGAGTTTGGATTAGGATGTATTCTGCTCTCCTTAGTTCAACAAGAAAAGCCATGTAATGAAAATGTGAAACTAGCTGTAATCAGAGGTCTTAGGCTGTTAGAAATACTGAACTTGAGCAGACTGAAGCCTGACTGGCTATTGACTAACCATAAGACAGAGGAGCAGAAATAGGCCTTTCGAACCATTAAACCTCCTCCACTGTGACTGATTTATTTTTCCTCTCAACCCATTTTTCTGCCTTCTCCCTAAAACCTTTAACGTCACTCCTAAACAAGAACATATCAACCTCTGCTTTAATAATGGCATTCACAGCCATCTGTGGCAATGTTACACATATTCATCTCCCACTGGTTAAAGGAATATTTCTTCATCTCTGTTTTTGGTAGTTAATATAACAGAGTCCTTAAGTACTGACTAGGCTTGATGTTAACTGGGGAATTAATATCTGGCTTGTGTGAACCCAGAGAACACCTCAAAATGAACACAATTTAATGGTGAGCCTTGGTAATTTGTTAAAGCTTTCCCATTTTTATGCCCCATATCTAAGAAAGGCCATACTAGTGTTGGAGAGGGTCCACAGGAGGTTTACAATAGGGTTAATGTATAAGGATTGTTTAAAGGCCTGGGTTTGTACTTGCTTGAGTTTAGACGAATAAGGGGGATCTCATTGTAACCTGCCAAATATTAAAAGACTATGTAGAGGAGATGAGGGGAGAATGTTTCCATTTGTGTGAGAGTCCAGGATCAGAGGATACAGTCTCAAAATAGAAGGATGCCCCTCTCGAACAGAGATGAGGAGAAATTTCTTTCTCCAGATGGTGAAGGATCTGTGAAATTTATTGCCACAGCTGGCTGTGGAGGCCAAATCTTTGGGCATACAGTTAATTGGGCCATCAGTTGATCGGGAATTATTTGCGACAATTCCTAACGAAAAAAACAAATCAAGAAAATGTCCAGGATTCCTTTTATTTATTTTGGACACTTTGCCACTTAATTGGGAGAAGAGATTGTCGCAGAACACTTTCTAACTAGCATCAGTCACATGTATATTGTGTGGTCATTAGATAATACACCGTGCTTAGAGCGAACAGCTTTTAAATAACATCAGTTGTGTGCACTTATGTTCGAAAAGCAATAGCTGATCTTGTCACTGATAGTTGGTGAGTAATGAACAGTAAGGCAATTCAGAACTGTTTTGTTCAGTGTGTCTCAGTGGCTTGAAGATGCTAGAAATGGCCAGGAGTGAAAATTAAATGATTTCACCAGTTCAGCATTAGGAATTATGAAGAATTTGAATGTATTGATTGATAATTATCTTGAATGTTACAGTGAAATTGAAGATTTGGAGGATGAAATCATTGGAAGCACTGTTTTAAGGCAGTCCACTATCTGCAGTAGGTGTCTGTGTTGATTTTGTTCATTTGCAGTCAATCAAAAGAACACATCAGCATTCACTGAATGATTCCTCTGTAGATAACTATTAGGAACTAATACACAGATTTCTTGTATTGTGATAGTTTTGGTAATGTTCTAATTTGTTCCGTATTTCATTAAAGTACAAGATTTGTTACTCAGTTAAGTGGTAGTTTATCTTTTTCATTCCTTTTTAACTATTTCCATGAAACTTCAGTTAATTAGGGCAGCCGTTTAATTGGGCCAAACTGTGCTGGCCCCAATGTGTCCCAATTAACCGGAATCTACTAACTGAAATTCCATAAACCGGAAATTAAAGCGGAGGTTGCTCTTGATTGAAATGGGCAAATGCTACAGGCAGAAGGCAGGAGAATGGAGTTGACAGAGAAAAAAAATCAGACATGATCGAATGATGGAGCAGACTTGATGGGCTGCAGAGCTTAATTCTGCTCCTATGTTTGATGGTCTCATTGTCTTAATTTTGTCTTTGTGCCATGCCTAAAAAGAGGCTCAATTGATATCAATGGACTTCAAATTCAAACTTCACTATGAAAGGGAAAAACCAAAATCAAAGTTCAACACAAAATTTATTATCAGAGTACGTATATGTCATCACACACAACACTGAGATTCTTTGTCCTGCGGGCATACCTAGCAAATCTATAGAACAGTAACTGTAAACAGGATCAATGCACAACAAACTGTGCAAAAGGAAAGTATAAATAAATGTCAATAAATAATGAGTATGAAATGAAAGAGCATTAACTAGCAAGAGAAAGAGTCCTTAAAGTGAGACCATTAGTTGTGAAAAAAACAGAAATAGAATGATCGTAGTTATCCCCTTTTGTTTAAGAGCCTGATGGTTAAGGAGTAGTAACTGTTCTTGAACCTGTTGGTGCAAGTCCTGAGGCTCTTGTACCTTCTACCTGATAGCAGCAGCAACAAAAGAGAAAAAAAGCTGGAAGACAATTTTTGCATTCACTGTTACTAAAGTGGATTATGCCTCCTACTGGTGTATTAGCCTAGTGAATAGCAAAAGAATAAGTGGGCAGGGAATTATGCTACCAGATGTAACACCCAGATTGTGGGCCAAACAGGGGTGTTGTAGTTGGCTTCAGTGTCACCTTTATAAGGAAGTGCATAAACTGGCCAATAGTGAAACACCACACTACCCTCCAATGCTGAGCAACCTGCATTGGAAAGGAATCTGTCAGGGTTAGGGTTTGGTAGTCCAGTTCCTCAACCACAGCCTATTAGTTAACATGACTGAAAAGCATGCCACTAAGCGTACATTCGAATAATATTCACATGATTGAAGTTAAAAAGAAGAGTAGTACCTGTCAAACAGGGCCGAGCAGAATTCAATTCACCAAGGAATAATTAGTCATAGAACTTTAAACTAATACAGCATAGAAACAAGCCCTTCAACCCAACTCATCTTTGCAATCTCCTGATTTTTCCTCATTTGGCACATCAATCTTATTGCTGCCTTATTGAGACAATACCTTTTGAAGATGTCCTTAATGGTGAGCAGACTGGTGCCCATGATGGACTTGGCTGAGTCCACAACACTCTATGGTGTTTTTTTAATCTTGTGCATCAGAGCTAGGTGGTAATGCAACCAGTCAGAATGCTCTCCACGGTATATCTGTGGAAATTGGTGAAATTCTTTGGTAATGTACCAAATCTCCTCACACTGCTAATAATATGTAGCTAATTAACCAGGCCTAATTAAAACGTAAGCATTTTTTTTCTTAGAGGTCAACAAAGAATATGTTGACTCTGAAGAATCTCTCATGGAAGGTTCCTCACTTATGGACATAACCTTGTCTCCTGTCTGAAAACGTGAAGGTTACCAACACATCCTGAATGGTTATAGTAATGGAGTAGTTCCAGCAGTGTCTCCACTGGCATGTCCGTAGAAGGAAAAAAAATCTACAGCTAAATTCTGCTGAAACTATTTGATCTATGAACATAGAATGCATCTGAGGAACCTACAGCTAGTTCTGAATCAGCTCAGTCTTTTCTTCCCTGTTAGGAATGTAAATAATGTGTAAAGCACCTTGGTATTGTGTGAAATTCTCCATGTTCTACTGGGAATGTTCAATGACAGCTTTGGTTTCAAAGTTTGAAGTAACTCTATTATCAAAGTACGTATAAGTCACCATATACAATCCTGAGATTTATTTTCTTAGGGGCATACCCAGTAAATCCAAGAAACACAATAGAATCGATGAAAATCTTCATCCAACAGGATGGACAAACAAACAATATGCAAAAGACAACAAGTTGAACAAACAGAAAAGAAAAATAAGTAAATAAGCAATAAATATTGAGAACATAAAATGCAGAGTCCCTGAAAATAAGTTCATAGGTTGTAAGAACATTTTAGTGATATGGTGAGTGAAGTTGAGTAAAATTGAACCCACTGATTCAGCAGACTGATGGTTAAGGGATAATAACTGTTCCTGAACCTAGTGGCATGGACCCTGAGGCTCCTGTACCTTTTTCCTGCTGGCAGCAGTGAGAAGACAGCTTGTCTTGGTCATGGGTGTCCTTGATGATAGATGCTATTTTCTTGCAACAGCACTCCATGTAGATGTGCTCAATGATGGGGAGGGCTTTACTCGTGGTAGACTTTTTGCAGGATTTGGATACTTTGAGGTTTTGAGCTCCAATTTACATGGATATGAATGGGGAAAGGGAGTTACATGAATTATGACATTAGATGTGTGCCTGATCCCAGCAAACAAATCAGGTGTACTAATGTGCATAATGTGATTCACACACAGAAGTGTATAATTTAATTTGGTAATTGATAATCGGTTTATTATTGCACCAAGATTCACTAAAAAGCTTTGGATTGCATAAGTACATTGAGGTACACAGAAGGAAAAATAAGAACAGAATTTAGTGTACAGTTTTTTTAGTTACAGAGAAAGTACAGTGCAGATTGACAACATATATATATATAGGCTATTCCCCCTGATAATTAAAGTCTGGCCTGAAGACCAGTTTGATGTTATCTATGGACTTAACGTTGTTGAATGCCTATAATTTACATGGTACATGATTCAAACACAAAAATTAACAGTAACCTTAACAATAACCTATCCATCTTCCCTGCATGGGACAGTTATCCTGGAGAGCTTCTCTCATCCTAATGGTGAGAGGTCACCTGGAAATGTTAACAAATCATTTGCGGTAAAGACTGTAAATATTGTTGCCATGGTAGAGATCAGCCAGCTCAACACAGACCAGATCAAACCATATGTTTACCAGCCCTGTACTTTTTGGTAAACACAAGAGATTCTGCAGATGCTGGAAATAGAGGAGCACACTCTAAATGCTGGAAGAACTCTGCAGGTCAGAAAGCATCTATGCAAAAGAATAATAAGTTGGCACTTTGGGCTGAGACTCTTCATCAGAGTGAAGGAATTTCTTTAGCCAGAGGGAGTGAATCTGTGAAATTCATTGCCACAAATGGCTGTGAAGGCCGTCATCAGGTAAAATTGGATCAGCTGTGATGAAATGGTGGAGAACTCAATCGGCCAAATGGCCTAATTCTGCTCCTATGTCTTATGGTGTTATGGTATATTTAAAGTGTGGGTTGATGGGTTTTTAATTAGTAAGGGTGATGAAGGTTACGGGAGGAAGACAAGAAAATGAGCTTGAGAGGGATAATAAATCAGTCATGCTGGAAAGGTGCAGCAGTCTCAATATGCCGAATATCCTAATTCTGCTCCTATGTCTTATGGTCTTATACTAGACTTAAATTCAACAGTGGGATATTAAAAAGAAGGCAACAATTGAAAACCAACCAAGACAGTTGTGGAAGATAAATTCAAATACTGAAAAAATTGGGAATAAAATTCTGGCATTAGGAATGGCAACCTTGAATATTTGAAAGACTCATTTAGTTTGTTACTGCTATTCAAGGAAGGAAATCTGGTGTTCTTACCTAATCAGTTCTATACTCCAGACTCACAAATGCCATTGCTGCTAAATTGCCTTCTGAAATGCCAAGCTATTCAGGGGCAATTTATGGAATTAAAGAAGAAATCCACAACCAATACTTTACAGTCCCTAGTCAAGAGAGACAACATTTTTCAGTTTTGTCTTCAAGTTATTTTCTTTCTTTATGATAAGTATACAAACCATTCTTCAGCTGCATGATAATTTTCTATACTACATTCAAAAGACTGTCAAGCAGTAATTCCTTATATATTGTCACTCATGTTTATAGATCTGTCCTTGCAGTATTTTTTCACAATATGCAAAACAGACAGAACATACAGTAGACGTTATGAATACAGATTTCTATGATCCAGCCTCAAGCATCAGTAATCAGTATCAAGAATTTAGATGCATTAAGCTATAAAATATCCATTCATTGGAAGCACGAGGTAGAAGTGCAATTTCCTGAGGGGACCTATGTAACATCTTCAACATCTCTTGAGCAGCGCTGAGATTCCTACATGCTTCAAGGCCGCCACCATCGTCCCTGTGCCGAAGAAGTCTTCAGTGTCCTGCCTCAACGACTACCATCCTGTTGCACTCACATCCATCATCATGAAGTGTTTCAAGAGGCTCGTTATGAGGCACATCCAGATCCTGCTGCCCCCCTCACTGGACCCCCTGCGGTTCGCGTACCATCCCAACCGTTCAACAGACGATGCCATTGCCATCACCCTCCACCTGGCTCTAACCCACCTGGACAAAAAAGGCATGTATGTTTGAATGCTGTTCATAGACTTCAGTTCAGCATTCAACACAGTCATTCCTCAGAAGCTGATTGGAAAGCTCAGCCTACTGGGCCTGAACACTTCCCTCTGCAACTGGATCCTCAGCTTCCTGACTGGGAGACCTCAGTTAGTCTGAATTGGTAGCAGCATCTCGAACACCATCACACTGAGCACGGGGGCCCCCCAGGGCTCTGTGCTCAGTCCACTGCTGTTCACTCTGCTGACCCATGACTGTGCTGCCACACACAGCTCAAAGCACATCATCAAGTTCGCCGATGACATGGCCATGGTGGGTCTCATCAGCAAGAACGATGAGTCAGCATACAGAGAGGAGGTGCAGCGGCTAATGGACTGGTGCAGAGCCAACAACCTGTCTCTGAATGTGAACAAAACAAAAGAGATTGTTGTTGACTTCAGGAGGACACAGAGCGACCACTCTCTGCTGAGCATCGACGACTCCTCTGTAGAGATCGTTAAGAGCACCAAATCTCTTGGTGTTCACCTGGCAGAGAATCTCACCTGGTCCCTCAACACCAGCTCCATAGCAAAGAAAGCCCAGCAGCATCTCTACTTTCTGTGAAAACTGAGGAAAGTCCATCTCCCACTCCCCATCCTCACCACATTCTACAGAGGTTGTATTGAGGGCATCCTGAGCAGCTGCATCACTGCCTGGTTTGGAAAATGCACCATCTCGGATCGCAAGACCCTGCAACGAATAGTGAGGTCAGCTGAGAAGATCATTGGGGCCTCTCTTCCCGCCACTACAGACATTTACACCACACACTGCATCCGTAATGCGAACAGCATTATGAAGGACCCCACGCACCCCTCATACAAACTTTTCTCGCTCCTACTATCTGGCAAAAGGCACCAAAGCATTCAGGCTCTCACAACCAGACTATGTAACAGTTTCTTCCCCCAAACCATCAGACTCCTCAATACCCAGAGCCTGGACTGACACCAACCTACTGCCCTCTACTGTGCCTATTGTCTTGTTTATTATTTATTGTAATGCCTGCACTGTTTTGTGCACTTTATGCAGTCCTGGGTAGGTCTGTAGTCTATTACAGTTTTTGTGTTGTTTTACATAGTTCAGTGTAGTTTTTGTATTGTTTCATGTAGCACCATGGTCCTGAAAAATGTTGTCTCGTTTTTACTGTGTACTGTACCAGCAGTTATGGTCGAAATGACAATAAAGAGTGACTTGACTTGACTTGAATTTCCTGGAACATCCATCTCACAGAAAACCCAGATCAGGGACCCTCTTAGTTTGATGTGTTCTCTGGCACTGTGCTTTATGTCAGGCATGCAACTCTGAATCATTGAAGATTTGGACTTCTAAAATGCAGGACATCCTAATCTGCACATAAATGTTTAAGTGCAGCAATTAATTTGGGTAAAACAAGATCATCTGGCAGCAACTCTGTGAAAATAATGAACAGAATAAGAGTTTCTCCAATGTTCAGCAAGAAAATAATATTTCATAGCTTCTATTTCATTCTTTGTGAAACCATAAGACTCTGAAAAATTAGATGGAGTCTTGGTTTAATACATCATCCCATATCCAGCATTTCCAGTCGAGGAGGAAACTCAGCAGCATATTTAGTGGTATCCTCAAGTCTCTAAGCACTTTAGACTCTGGATCTAGACTTCAACATTATAACCTTCTAACCCAGAATATACAGCAAATGTGGACTATAAATATGGTTAAAGAATGGATTTTATGATATGCAGGTTTTGAGCATCTCACAAGCATAAACTGCATTGAATTCATTAGTTCAATAATTTATAAAATTGAGATAATAATTTCTTCAGGATTGGGATATCACTAGAAATGATAACATTTTCTATTTTCCCTAACTGTCATTAAGCATCTTCATGAATCCTTCCAGTCCTCTGGTAAAGATACTCCCAAACTGTTGTTGGGCAAGATCTCCAGGAACTATACCTACTGTAGCAACAATGAAGGGATGATGATATATTTCCAGGTCAGGATGGCGGGTGACCTGGAAAGAAACCTAAAGATGGTGGTCTTCTCATGAATTTGCTGCCCTTGTCTTTCTTGTAAAGTGTTGTCAATGCCTAAGCAACTGTGGGGAATTTATAAGTGGCACATGCTACAGACACTGTGTACAAGTGGTGCAGGGAATTAATACTTAGAGCGGTTGATAAAGTGGGTTATTTTGTCTTGGATGGTATTGGGTTGTTTAAGCTGCATTCATCCAGGCAAGTGGAGTGTATATCTGGTGCAAGGTATGACTCCTTTGGTGACACAAGAGACTGCAGATGCTGAAATCTGGAGAACATAAAATCTGGAGATCCTGAAATCTGGTTGTGCTCTGTGGCAGCATCTATAGTTGAAGTTCCAGTCCTGATTAAGTGTCTCAACCTAAAATATGGACTGTTTATTTCTCTCCATTGGTGCTGCCTGACTCACTGAGTTTCTCCAGTGCTGTTCTGTGTTGCTCCATGATTCCATCAGTGTGTTTTCCCTTAGTGCCTATTGTCAACATCATTACCAGAGCTCTTCAGTGGCACACTCAGTTAAGTACACAAACAAGAGAAAAACTGCAGATGCTGGAAATCCAAAGCAATGCACACAAAATGCTGGAAGAACTCAGCAGGCCAGGCAGCATATATGGAAAAGAGTAAACAGTCAACTTTTTGGGTTGAGTGTGTGTTTTTTGAATGTGTTGTTTCCAAATACATATCTGATGTCAAGGGCAGTCAATATCACACACAATTCAAAGTTCAAAGAAAAATTTATTATTAGAGTACATACACATCACAACATACAACCTTGAGATTCTTTTACAGCAGGCATATCTAGCAATAAATAACAAGCATGAAATAATAAGAGAAAAGAATCCTTAAATGACTGTGGTTATCTCCTTTTGTTCAAGAGCCTGATGGTTGAGGGGTAGTAACTGTTCTGGAGCCTGGTGGTGTGAGTCCTGAGGCATCTGAACCTTCTACCTGATGGCAGCAGCAAGAAAAGAGCACGGCCTGGGTGATGAGGATCCCTGGGTGATGAGGATCTTTGATGATGAATAATACTTTCCTACGGCAACGTTTCATGTAGGTGTGCTCAATGGCTGGGGGGGTTTTACCCATTATGTACTGGGCTGAATCCACTACCTTTTGTAGGATTTTCCATTCAAAGACGTTGGTGTTCCTATACCAGGCCGTAATGCAGCCACCCAGCACACTTTCCACCACACTTCTATAGAAGTTTGCCAGGGTTTTCGATGACATGCCAAATCTCCACAGACTCCTGAGGAAGTAGAGGTGTTGTTGTGCTTTCTTCACAATTATATTTATATGACGGGTCCAGGACAGGTTCTCTGAGATAGAGTCACCCAGGAATTTAAAGTTACTGACCCTCTCCACCTCTGATCCTCCAATGATTACTGGCTCATGGACTTCTGGTTTCCCTCTTCTGAAGTCTACTATCAATTCCTTGGTCATATTGATATTGAGTGAGAGGTTGTTGGTATTACACCACTTAGCCAAATTTTCATTCTCCCTCCTGTATGCAGATTCATCATCATCTTTGACACAGCCCATAACAGTGGAGTCATCATCAAACATACTGTATATGGTGTTGGAGCTGTACTTAGCCACACAGTCTGTGTTAAAACGAGTAGAGCAGGGGGCTATGTGTACATCCCTGTGGTGCTCCTGTGCTGATGGAGATTGTGAAGGAGATATTTTTGCAAATCCAAACTGAGTGGGGCCTACAAGTGAGGAAATCCAGGATCCAATTGCACAAGGGGGTATTGAGGCCTATGTCTTAGAGTTTACTGATTAGTTTTGAGGGGATGATGGTGTTAAATGCTGAGCTGTAATTGATAAAGAACATCCTGATATATGCACCTTTGCTGTCCAGATGTTCCAGGGTGGTGTGAAAAGCCAACGAGATGGCATCTATTGTAGACCTGTTGCTTCAATAGGCGAATTGGAGTGGATCCAAGTTGCCATTCAGACAAGAGCTTCAACACCAGCATCTCAAGTCACTTCATCACTGTGGATGTAAGTGTCACTAGGCAACAGGTGTTTAGACAGGTTACTACACCCTTCGTGGGCACAGGTACAATTGAAGCCTGCTTGATGCAGGTGGGTACCACACACTACAGGAGCAAGAGATTGAATACACAGCCAGCCGGTTGGCACAGGTTTTCGATGTTCAGCCAGGTACTCCATCCGGACCAGCTGCTTTCCTTGGATTCACTCTCTTGACGGCAATGCACGTCATCCTCAGATAAGGAGACCAAAGGATCTTTGGGAGACATGGGTGTGCGTGATGGTTGCTCCCTGTTCTGGAGGTCAAAGCAAGCATAGAGGCATCGGGTTCATCTGGAAGCAAAGCTCTGTTGTCCCCTATGTCACAAGTTTTAACTTTGTAGGAGGCTATGGCATTCGAACCCTGCCACAGTTGTCGAGCTTCCCTCGTTGACTCCAGTCTACTCCAGAATCTCCACTTTGCGAAAGAGATGGCTTTCCGGAGATCATACCTGCACCTCTTGTGGCATTCTTGATCTCCAGAGCTGAATGCCTCTGATTTGGATCTCAGCAGGTTCCAGATTTCATTGTTTATCCAGGGCTTCTGACTGGGGAAAACTGTGAATGATTTTGTGGGGGACACATTCATCCACAGCTGTTTTAATAAAGCCTGTTATGACCCCGGTGTACTCATTCAGGTCCTCAGATTAGTTCTTGAACAAGGCCCAGTCCAGTGACTCAAGGTAATCCTGAAACCATCCCTCCACTTCCTACAACCACCTCTTGGTTGTCTTGATCTCTGGAGCCTTGCTCTTTAGGTTCTGTCTGTATACAGGTAGCAGGAATACAGCCAAATGATCCGACTTACCAAAATGGGGTCTCAGGAAGGAACAATAAGCATTCCTTATTGTGGTGTAGCAGTGGTCTAGTGTGTTGGGACTTCTGGTGCAACAGGTTATGTGCTGGTGATAACTGGGCAGAGTTTTCTTCAGACAGACCTGGTTAAAGACAACAACTATAATTTGAAATGCATTGGGATGAGCTGTTTCTTGTTTACAGACAACATTGTGCAGTTTTATGGGAGTGCTTGCTTATAATCAGCTACTGGGCCTATATAAATTGTGGTCAGGATCACAGATGAAAGCTCCTGAAGCAAATAGAATGGTCTACATTTAATCATCAGTTGATCGAGTCAGGGGAACAAGAAGTTGATGTAACCCCAACGTCCGTACACCTATGAGAATTGACATAAAAGCACAGGCTGCCACCTCTTTCCTTATCAGAGATCACAGTATGATCTATTCTGAGAATCGTAAAACATTCTAGTCATATCCCTTCATCTGGTGTATCCACACTTAACCAAGTTTCATTACAACAAACAATTGAGATCTAACTCATCTGTCACTGCTACAGCAGCCTAGCCCTGAGATAGTCAATCTTATTTTCCAGTGACTGTACATTCATCTCATTTCTCTATGCTTCACAGACAAGAGGAAATCTGCAGATGCGGGAAATCCAAGCGGCACAGACAATATGATGGAGGAACTGCCAACATCTATGGAAAAGAGTACAGTCGATGTTTCGGGCCAAGACCTTTATACACTTCAGCATGGTTTGAATTCTGCCCCTCCTACCGTGTTGTCAGCCATGGCATTGACTCTTAAATGTGCTGCACTTAACTACTCTGCATTTAACCATCGATCATTGTCATAATTTCATTGTCTGTTGTTAAGAGGAAACTTATGTGGGCAGATTGCAGCAAAAGTAGTTCAAAAGGAGTATATTTAAGAGGAAAACTGATTCAATCTCCTACAGCCCACAGAGTGTTGTCAATGTACACCAGCACCATCTCTCAATCCATGTTTTTGGCCAAACCTTGGCACATTGGTCCTCTCATTACACAAGCTGATAAGTATTCTAATTGAATAGAAAAGGCATTACTTAGATGAATTGAATTTTTCCCACTTTTTCTGAACAAGATATCCTTTGCAGTTTTCCAAGTATTTGGGTAGACGCCAGTGTTGCAACTGAATTTGAATTGCTTAGGCTGGAGATACGGTGATTTTTGTACATGGTTTTCAGCACTGCATTTGGGATGTTTTCTGGTTCCATACCCCTTGGAGTACTCAATGGTCTTAGCCATTTGTTAACAGCAAATGGCTAAGATCACTGAATACACCAAAGTGATGGTGGGGATTTCAGAAGGAAGGGAAAAAGGATTTTCCATTTGTACTGAAAATGGCTGTCAAAGCATTACTCTTGCCTGTATGCTGGGCCTTGCTACAGTTTAGGATGGGGATAATTTTTCAGAATTTCTAAATTGTCCCAAATCCAACAAGATTTCTATACCCAAACAAGAGAAAATCTGCAGAGCTGGAAATCCAAGCAACACACACAAAATGCTGGAGGAACTCAGCATTTATCACATATATGGAAAAGAGTAAACACACAATGTTTTGGGCTGAGACCTGATGAAGGGTCTCAGCCTGAAACATCAACTGTTTACTCTTTTCCATAGATGCTGTCTGGCCTGCTGAGTTCCTCCAGAATCTTGCATGTGTTGCTAAGATTTCTATATCTCAGGACTCTGTTTTATTTTCCCATCTTCATTGCTCCTCCATTGGTGGCTGTGTCTTAATCTGCCTAGGTTGGATTTCAGAAAATTGCTTCTGAAATCTTTTTTTTAACTTTCTGCCTCTCGTTTCTCCTTGAGGTTATTTCTCGAAACCAGTACTAATATCACCTTTTAAAATTATCTTGAAGTGCTTTAGCTTGTTAAAAGTGCTATATAAATGCAGGTTCTTGTTCTGCATTCAATTATACATGAAAATAATTTTATCTGGCTTATTCAGCCCAAAATTTGTACAGTTACACATTTTTTCTTTGTTGATTATTACAAATAATAAATGAGATAATTAATTCCTGTGGTTGCAAAATCCAGGCCTTAAGGGGAAAGAGGCCAGCAGTTGTACAGTAAGTCCAGTTGGGCCCAGCAAAGGGTTGGTGATAAAGTAAGTGGCCAAACCTTGGAATCCTGAGCAAAGCCTCCAGTGGAGCCATATTGGAGGAGACAATGAATTGAATGTGGAGATTGAAAGTTTGGAAAGAAAATTGAAGGCTAGGGATTTAGCAAGGCCCAAGGCTAATTGTTTGTTTAATGTTGAAAAGGTTTTAGAGCAAAGGGTAAATTTGTTTATCATTGTTGCATAAACCAAGTTACAGTGAAAAGCTTGTTTGCATACCACTCATCCGGATCAATTTATTACAACAGTGTATTGTGGTAGAGCAAGGTAAAACAAATGAATACAGAATAAAGTGTTGGTGGGTGAGATCAGTGATTGCTAAAGCACCTGGAGGAGGAATCATTAGTTTAATCTTAGAGGCCAGTGAAGAAATTGTGAAGGCCCTTGTAGAGATATTTGCTTTGATATTAGCCACTGGATAAGCTTGAGAGGACTGGATGGTGGCTAATGTTGTTCTATTGTTCAAGAAAAGTACCAAGGACAGGTCAAGATCTACAGGCTAGTGAGCCTGACTTCAGTTGTAGAGAAGTTACTGGATGGAATTTTGAGGTCAATATCAATCAACACTTGGATAATTAAGGTCTAAATATGAATAGTTTTGTACATGAAAGGTCATAACTGACAAACCTTTTGGGGTTTCTTAAAGTGGTACCTAGGGATATAAATATAGGTAGGGCAGTAGATGTTATTTATATGGACTTTAGTAAGGTCTTTGTCCAGGTCCAAGTGGCAGGCAGATCTGAATAATTAGGTTGTTGGGATTCAAGGGGATCTAGTGAAGCGGATTCATAATTGGCTCAATGATAAGAAGCAGCACGTGATTGTTGCAGGTCATTTCTCCAGCTGGAGGCCTGTGACGAGTGGGGTGCCCCAGGGGCAGTGTTGTGTCCTCTGTTATTTGTTATTTATGTAAATGTTTTGGACATGAATGTACATGATACAATTACCAGCTTGCTAAATTAAGGGGTCTTGTTCATAGGGACGCAGACTACAATGAATTACAAAGAAAACATGATCAGTTTTGAAGTTGGACTGAGGAATGGCTAATGGATTTCAATTCTGATAAGTGTAAGTAGATGCATTTTACACCAATTCCATTTTACACCAATCAGGATATGTTATGCTTATAGTCATCTGTGAGTTTAAAAACAGTAGCTTTTCTTCTATGAGTTATGAATAGCGGACAGCTGGTAAAGGTAGAATTTATGGCTCGTTCCAATCTCCCATGATATTACGGCCTGCTAAACCTTTTCCAAGGAAAGTAATTAAGGGTCAACCATACTGCTGAATGGCTGGATCACAGTCATAGAATTATCTTGAATAAAAGCAGGAAGTACAACACAGGACAAATTGTACAGTACAGAAACAGGCATTTCAGTCCACCATGATGCATCACTAAACTAATCCCGTTGTCCCCAAACATGATCCATATTCCTCTATTCCCTGACTGTTCATGACTTTGTGCAAATATCTGTAAAACACTGATATCGAATCTGCTTCAAACATCTCTCCAGAAATGTATTCCAGGCATCTGCAATTCCCTACACAGAAAACTTGCCTCACACATCTCCTTTCAACTTTCCCAATCTAATCTGAAATCTATTTCCTCAAGTATTTATACTTCTCCTCTGGGGAAAAGACTTCAACTACCTTTCCCATCTGTGCCTCTCATTATTTTATGTACTTCTGTTAGGCCACCCCTCAGCCTTTGATGCTCGAGAAAGCATAATCTAAGTTCATCGACCTCTCCTTATATCCTTATAAATAATACACTCCAATCCAGGCAACATTCTGGTGACCTCTTCTGAACCCTTTCCAAAGCTTCCATATCCTTTCTATAGTGTAATGATCAGAATTTCACACAATACTCCCAAATGTACAGAGCTGCAACAGGACTTTCCAGGAATAGCAACTTGCTGGAGAAATAGTGAATCAGGTGAGTTTCTTGGATATAAACCTTTCACTGTGAAGGATCTCTGTTTTTGGCTATACAGGTACTTTTTTTTATTCTGGACACAATGCACAATGTAAACTCCAACTTCACAGTAGAAATCTTAAACATTGTAACAGTGAAATCTATTACACCCTTAATCTTTCAGAAGTCTGCAATACTGATATATCCTGCTAAATCCTTTGGCTTTAACAGAAGGAGATGGGCACACCTCCTTGAGCAGAAACATTAATAATGTTGTTTAATCAGCAAATTGCTGCTAATTGTTCCACACTGTAAATAGTTCTAACCTCAGCATTAAACTGGCTCAATGACAGGGCCAGCAGACTGATGGTCTCCCACTTCAGTTATTCGGGTTTAATCCTGGCCTCAGGTGCTGTCTGTATGAAGCATGTACATTCTCCCTGTGATTGTGTGGATTCCTCTGGTTGCTCCAGTTTACTGCCACATCCCTTAAATGTGTGGATTGTTTTTGTAAGCTGCCCCTAATGTGCAAGTGAGCGGTAGTATCTGAGGCAAATTGATGGGAATGTGGAGAAAATAGAATGGAATTAGTGTAGGATTAATGTAAATGGGAGCTTGGTGATTGGCATGCATTCAATCAGCCTCTTTTCATGTTGTTCGACTCTAACTTTTGTGTCTTTATTACTATCCCCCACTGCTGATTTCATAATGTCTCCATACTGACCATGTTCTATTCCTTTTAAAACCTTTCTGTAACTGGATAGTTAAACTATACATAAATTGCTAACAACAGCTTAACTCAGCATAAGTCTAAATTAAGTATTTGCTTTTAAATTTCTACAGAGATAAAACTAATAATGCAGCTTGTCTTTTCTATGATTTCCTTTGCTTTGGCTACTGTATATCATTATTCTGCATCTGCTAAGTTCTCTCTGTTCCTTTCAATTCAGACTATTTATGGTGCATTCCTTTCCTTATTTTTAACTTGCAAAATGTATTGCTTTACAACTGGGACACTACAACAACAATTTTGATGTCTGGTCTTGAGGAAACAAGACCACAAGCAATGAACCACAACTATTGCTCCCAACCACACTATAAACTTAGCCTAATTTGAGAAAGGACAATATTTATTTTGTGCCCTTCATGATTTCAGGATGTGGAAAGACTTTCATAGACAATTAAGTACCTATTAAGGTTTCTGTAAAACTACTGAATTAGCTGTATCATATTCTCACAAACCGAGAAAGGAATGGATAATTTATTTTGATAAGGATGGAAGATAAGTGGAAGCTAAAGATTGGGCAGCATGTAGGGTAGCTGGCACTTCTTTGTTTCTTTTTTAATCTTTTTATTAGTTTTCAAGTTCATAAACATAATAACAATAGTGATACAAAGAGACTGAAATTACATTATTGGTAATAAACATATACAAGAGAAACTACAAATAGTACAAGTGTAATAGACTTCCAAACTCTTGAGATAATTAATCATGAAGAAAAAAGTAAAAAGAAAAGGATATCACAAAGAAAACCCCTAAAAAACAAAAAAACTAAGAAAAAGAACTAAATTACTAGACCCAAAAAAAAACGAACAGAACAAAACAAGACTGAACCAGTGTATTAGATCGAATACATTCATTAATGTCGTTAACTCTGCTGCTCTATTCATATATTCTAAATTAATAAAAAGGATTTGGAAAAGGTCAGCTGGCACTTCTTCCAGTGCCTGTGATTAGTAATTAAGGTTCAATTCCCACCACTGCCTGTAAGAAGTTTGTACATTCTCCCTGTGGTTGTGTGGATTTCCTTTGGGTGCTGCATCTTCCACCTACGTGCCAAAGAGGTCCGGGTTAAAGTTAGGGAGTTGTGGGCATGCTATGTTGATCCTAAAAACATGGTGGCACTAGGAATTCTGCAGATGCTGGAAATTCAAGCAACACACATCAAAGTTGCTGGTGAACACAGCAGGCCAGGCAGCATCTCTAGTGCCTGGCCTGCTGCATTCACCAGCAACTTTGATGGTGACACTTGCAGGCTGCACAGCTCAATCCTCACTGATTTCATTTGATGCATAACAATGTATTTTACTATGTGTTTCAATGCACATGTGACAAATAAAGCTAATCTTTAAATAATAGTTATTACATTAGTTGGTGAATTCCTTTGTTTTCTTCAAGTAGTATGACAAAGATCCTTTTAAATCACCAGAAAGTGTCTCGGAGAAGGTGATAAGATGGTTCAATTCTGAAGGATTTGCTGGGTGTATGTATGTATAACCAAGTGTGAATCTTCGGCTTCACAGAGGTGAAACACAAATCAAGTTATGGTGAAACTTTATAAAATGATGACTTGACCACACCAGTGACTTGCAACCAGTTCTTGTAATCATATGGACAAGGTTTGGAAAGGATTTGCTGAAATTATTCCGTGAATGAGGAAGCAACATTGCAAGGAAAGATTGGAAAAGTTTTGATAGCTGTCCTTAGAATAGCTAAAATTGGAAGAGGAGATTTTGAATGAGCTGTTCAAAATAATGACATGTGCAGACAGAGAGAAAATATTTCCATTCAAAAACCAAAGATTATAGTTTATGCTAATTGGCAAACAAACCAATTTTAGCATAAGGCAAAAGGATTTTATACAGTAATAGTTACCATACTGAAGCGTTTCCTGGTAGAATTGTGGAGGCAGTGGTATTTCAAGTACAGCTTTGGATAATGAAGGCTGCAGTAAGCTACACAAGAATTGCTCTATGTTTATTCATAATATCTGGGCACCCATATTTGGTGACAGGACAGTGTGATCATTCGAAGTCCCTCACTAAAGATCTACCATCGCTGCAGACTTCATAGTTTGGATAAGAGGAACAGTGAGGAGGTCAGTGAAACTAACTCACACAATAGATAGGGCAGTAAAAAAGGAGAATATAACAAATGAGCCTAGATAGGTGCTGATAATAAAGAGGGCAATGTGGAAACTTGGAAAACTTTAGACATAGGCATTTTTATAATCACCAGCATTTGTTGGGACAGAATAACAGTTAAAAATTGAATTCAATTGGTATTTAAAATGCAGAGCAAAACAATGAGGAAATGAACAAAGAGATCACACTAAGTTTTAAACAGAATGAAGTTGCTCCATTCTGTAATTTCTACACCTCCATGGACAAATGAGCCAAAGGCTACTTGGAATTAAAATGATTTTAATCATATCTGACCAGACGTACTTTTAGTAATACAACTGGTACCATACCTGCTCGCTCTGCGATCGTCTCCTCTCCAAACCATAATGACAGAACTATGACGAAATATAAAGCTCGAGACATAGCTCGAAGCACCATCTCTTCTTCTTAGTAAGAAGTATTAGGACATTTAACCTGTGGCAAAATAAAAGAAGATTAATTGTTAAGTCATACAATGGTTCTGGATTGCTATTAAACAAGCAAAAGTCCAGCCAGGTGTCTTCCTGCAAGTTCCTACTCTTCTGTAAACCACAATTATACATTTTGATGCTTGAGCTACTAGAAAGCTTAAAAATTACTATTATAACTATCTTTTTTTTCCATTTTGCATCAATTTGCTGAAGGATTAAGCTATATCTTTTATTTATTTATTGAGATACAGCATGAAATGGGCTCTTCCAGCCCTTCAAGTGACACAGCCCAGCAACCCCTTAACCCTAGCTGAATGATGGGACAATTTACAATGAACAATTAACCTACCAACCGGTACATCTGTGGTTTGTGGCAGGAAAATGAAGCAACCAGAGAAAACCCACACATTCCATGGGGAGGACGTGCAGACAGATGACACTGGAATTGAACTGCAATGCCCTAAACTGTAATAACCACTATGCTACCATGGTCCTTATTCCCTGGAAGAAGAGAAACACAGAGATTTTTTCCTCAACAAGACCAAACCATATGACTTGGGACAGTGATCACACATGCAGCGATAAACACTTTCATCCTTTTAGCTAAACTGGTAAACAGATCAAAGTTAATACTGGAATGTATAATCATTTAAAAAATGCTTTATATACTTAGCAGGTCAAGCAGCTCTCACAGAGCTAGAATCAGTGCTTATATTTTAGACCAATAACTTTTTGTTAGGGCTGTAAATAGTTGGAAGAACAGGCTTTAAAATGCAGAGAAGGTAGAGGAGAGAAAGAACAATTTGAATGAGTGAATGAAAGGAGAGATTAAATAACAAAATGTGTGATACTGCAAGGTAATGAAGGCCTAAAGAAGGTACAAATGAAGAATCATTATCTAACAATGCCAAAGAAAGGCTAAATGCTGAAAATTCTCTTTGAAATGATTTGATCCCCAGACAAGGTCCCTGTAGCCATATTAACTTCATAGTGTACTGGAACTATGCGGCCAAACTGTTTGCATGCGGCCAGTAGGCCTTAGAACATTCCACCCCAGGTCCCCCATATGGATTAAGCTACCATGGCCTTTCCACTCTCTTCAAATGTTTGTGATGATCAAGATATTTTGGCTAATAGATGAAAATCCTGAAATTATACATTTAAAATACCCCTTTTCATGGAAATTAATTGAAATGCTAATATTACGTTTAAAATAGAAGACAAAAACAAGTCTACTTATCTTTTTAATGATGCTATTGGATCTTTTACTTCCAGCTAAAAGAACAGGCAGAAATTTGGTTTAAACCTCATCCTAAACATGGAAATTTTCATGAATACTGCAATGTAATTCAGCTGCAGAGATACGTTCATCTTCTGTGAGTAAGGTCTGAATGACCAACTCCCTGACCCAGAACTGCGATGGTATTCAGGTACGAAATTGTAAATTAATCTGTGTAAAAATCTTAATAGATTTCTCTCCTAAATATTCAAACTACAGGTATATGGGCTTGCCCAGATGAGAAATTGATTGCATAGATCAATCCGTTAGATCTTTTCTTCAGCCATTGTCATTTTGTTACTTCTGTATCAGATAACTTCTTATTATTAAACAAACATGGTAATGCTCAAAGACTCAAATGGTTAATGTGGTTTCCAAGATAATGTAGATAATGGATCCCACTCAACAACCAAAATAAAAAACGGTCTCTGATTATATACTACTGCAAAATTTATTTTTACTAGAAAGATTTCTTTAATAAGATGTTACAATATGTAGAGGGATTTGGAAGCTTGAAGAAAAAGATCAACCAACACTTGCTTCTCTAAGATCCTTCAAAAAGACCAACATCATCTCACTAAAACTTTATGGCCCATTTTAGTGGAATAATTCAATAGGAATGAAAGTGGGTATTTTCTGAGGAAGTGCACTCCTTCTGTTTGTGTTGGTCTTTTATATGGCCATGGACTTTTCATTCCATGGTCCTTCTCACTTTGAGCAATCATGAGCCAGGGAGATGTTGGATTTTTTCGTGGCATTTGGACATATCATTGAACCTTTTTCTTTATCTTCCCAGTGATCTCTTCCAGGACTCAAAATAGATTGTTTTATGAGCTGCACAAAGGAGCAGCATCACCCACCCAACAGAGCTGATTGAGTGAAATTAAGAATTCTATGTTGGGATGTTGTCCTGGGAGAGGGCATTGATATTGGTTTTCTTACCCTTTTAGTGAAGAGCATTTTACTGACACCAGAAACATACAGCACAGTACAGGCCCATCTGCTCATGATGTTGTGCCAATCTTTTAACCTACTCTAAGATCAACCTTCCTTCCTACACAGTCCATAATATTTCATTCTTCTTTCTTCAGTGTACCTATCTAATTCTCTTCAGTGTCAAAAATATATTAGCCTCTAACTCCATCCCTGGCAGTGCATTTCACACACTTAGCACTCACTGTGTTAAAAAAAACTCATTCATCTCCCCTAAGCTTTCCTCCAGTCATCTTATCATCTTATACACCTCTATCAAGTCACTCCATCGCTCCACAGAGAAAGGCCCCTGGTGATATTTCTCTAAAGTCCAAATTGTAGAAGAATATATGAGGGCAGGAATCACTGCTGCCCAGTAGCCATCATTAGAGCATTGGTTTTGAGATTTTGTTCTTCAAATACTCTTTTCTTCATTCAGCCAGTGGCTCTGCCAACTGCATTTAGTATAGAATATCTTCTGCATAACTTTCCAAGATGTATCTGGAACCAAATACATTACACTACATTTGATCAGACTAGGTTTTGTGCAGTTGGAGCATCATTTTGAAACCCTTGAATTCTGTTCCTCTGGATAAGATGACCACATCATTGACTGAGGTACAAACCTGACCCCCTGTTCTTCCTGTGTGGAGTTTGTACACTATATTCGCCCTGTGACTGTGTGATTTCTCCTGGGTGATGCAGTTTTTCCCAATATCACAGGAACAACGTGTTGGTAGGTTAATTTGTCGCAGTAAATTTCCCCTAGTTCAAGGAAGTGGCAGTGGAATTAGGGAAAGGGGCAAGTTGATGGGAATGTATGAGAGAATAAATTATAGAGAATCTGGGACCTCAGTTGTCTTGCATTCCATGCCACTTGACCCTAACCCTGATCTGTCAAGAACCACGTGATAGCTACCATGCATCAGACACCCCACATTAAACTAAGTGGTGCACAGGTGTCCTCCATTAAGGGATCCACCTGAACATCCCAGATTGGCCTCTACAGCCACCCTAGGACCTACCAATAGACAACCCCTTAAGAGAACATCGTACTCAGCTCAAGAGATTGCACTACTAGAGGAATAGGTGGAGGACTGGGATTGTTATCAAACCCAGTGAATACTTGATGGCCCAAATAACCTCCTTCTACATCATGAAGAAATATATGAAATATGAGATAATAATTTCTTTCCTTACTTATTGCATTAGTAGTGAGCAACCTACAGAGCCTGTAGGGAGCCTACAGGGAAGAAGTCATCACCCTAACACAGTGATGTCAAGAAAACAACCTCTCCCTCAATGTTGCAAAAACAAAGGAGCTGGTTGTGGACTACAGAAGGAATGGAGACAGGCTAACCCCTATTGTCATCAATGCAGTGGGGTTAAGAAGGTGACCAGTTTTAAGTTCTTCAGCATAGACATCACCAAGGATCTCACGTGGTCTGTACATATTGGCTATTTGGTGAAAAAAGTACAACAGCACTTCTTTCACCTTGAAGAAGTTTGGCATAAGTCCCCAAATCCTAAGGACTTTGTACAGGGGCACAATTGAGAGCATCCTAACTGGCTGCATCACTGCCTGGTATGGAAACTGTACTTCCCTTAATCACAGAGCACTGCAGAGATTGGTGTCGACAGCCCAGCACATCTGTAGATGTGAACTTCCCACTTTTCAGGACATTTACAGAGACAGGTAAATAAAAAGGGCCCGTAGGATCATTGGGGACCTGAGTCACTCCAACCACAAACTGTTCCAGCTGCTACCATACACGAAATGATACCGCAGCATAAAAGCCAGGACCAACAGACTCTGGGACAGTTTTTACCAGCAGGCCATCAGACTGTTTAATTCATGCTGATACAGTTGTATTTCTATGTTATATTGATTATCCTGTTGTACTTACTACTTATTACAAATTACTATAAATTGTATATTGCACATTTAGACAGAGACGTAACATAAAGATTTTTACTCATGTATGTGAAGGATGTAAGTAATAAATAAAGTCAATTCAATTCATTCATTCGTTCAACCATCAAAGCACCATGACTGCAACATTTCCCATGATAAATTGCATTGCTATTACTTACCTAATGTACTCCAACAAGACCAACAGCACTTCCCATCATTACTACATCAAAGGAAAATGGCATCAGGTGCATAGTAACATAACTCCTTGGAAAATCTCCTCCAGGCCACACACTATCCTGACTTAGAAGTGTATTGTTGCTCATTCTCATCACTGACTTCACATTCTGGTTTGTTCCCTACCCAACCACATGGTAACAGTACCTTCATGGGAAGCACCACGCTAATCCAGGAAAACATTGCAGGTGTTAGCCACGGTAGCAACGTCCCATAAATGAATGAAAAAACACTTTATTCGTTTCAAAGCTGTCTATGCTGTTCAATGATATTTGAACATGCTGTCTTAAGTTTCATTGGGCCTCCAACACTGTTTTTCCAGACATGTTAAAGCAGCATCAGAAACCAGGAAAGTGATGGACAGTCAGATTATCTGGTTTTCTGTACCTCATGCTGGTGGAATCCAGTAACATTTGTAAACTCCCCTTTATGTATATAATATGGGTCTATGGTATGGCTAGAAGGCATAGGTCTGAGGTGAGATGAAGGTATTTAAAAAGGCATTTGAGAGGAAAGTTTTCTTTTACAGAGAGTAGTTGTTACCTTGAGCTCGCTATAGGAAAAGGTGATGGAGTTCATATCTCCCTGAATATGGCAACAAAAGTTGAAAAGGTTGTAAAGAAGGCTTGTGGCATGCTTCCCTTCATCGATTGGGACACGGAGTACATACAGTCAGGAAGTCATTTTGCAGCTACCGTATATAATCCTTTGGTTAGACCACATGTGGAATATTGTTTGCAATTCTGGTCATCGATTACAGGAAGGATGTGGAGGCTTTGGAGATGGTACAGAGAAGGTTCACCAGGATTCCGTCTGGATTACAGAGCCTTAGCTGTAAGGAGAAGTTATACAAACTTAGATTTCTTTCAGAACCTGAGGGTGGATCTGACAGAGGTTTATAAAATTATAAGAACCCTACATAAGAGATAGTCAGAAATGTCAAATACATGAGAAGATAGCTTTCAGGTTAGAGGGTGAAAGTTTAAAGGCAGTGTTGAGGGTAAGTTTTTTTTTTACACAGAAAGTGGTAGATAGGGAAATGCACTGAAAGGGGTAGTGATGGAAGCAAACATTATAGTGAAATATAAGAGGCATTTTGGCACATAAATTTTCAGGGATGAAGCAACTCCCATTCATCTTAATGGAACAGTACCTTAGGAAGGCAAAATCCTTCATTAAGGACCCCCACCACCCAGAACATGCCTTTTTCTCATTGTTACTGTCGGGAAGGAGGTACAGAAGCCTGAAGGCCTACACTCAGCTATTCAGCCATAGCTTCTTCCCTTCTGCCATCCAATTTCTAAATGGACTTTGAACTCATGAACACAATCTCACTACTTTTTTATTTCTTTTTTTTGCACTACTTATTTTAAAATATAACCTATTTAAGTTAAATATACACATATTTATTGTAATCCAGTTTTATTTTTTTCTAATCTATTTATCATGTATTTCATTGTACTGCTGCCATAAATTTAACAAATTTCAGGACTAATGCCAGTGATATTAAACCTGATTCTGATTCATAGAGCAAGGCACCAGAAGTAAGAGCAACAACAAGGTAGTTGCAGAAGGCAAAGGAGCAGTGCTTTGGGTTGGTGGACTGGTCTATATTCAAGGAATCATCAATGATGATTCCTTGAACAGTGAGTGGCATCCAACTCTTCACTGATGATTGAGTTCATTTATGTGAAGTGAAGACTATTTTATATACCAAAGGAGTTCACTACAGTTGTGCTGGTAGCTGTATATATCCTCCGCACGCCACCCCCCACCCTGCTAACGCTGGTGAGGCACTGTGAGCTCTACTGCACCATCAGTGACTTTCAAACCAGACACCCCGATGTTATCTTCATTGTCGCTAGCGATTTTAACCATTTAAATTTTTTTTTTTAAAAGTCCTGATTAAATTCTACCAGCATGTTGCTTTTGCTACCACAGGTGAAAATACACGAGACCTGGTTTATACTAACCTGGCTGCTGATCAAGTGGGCCAAACCAGTTCTAAAAGTGGTGAAAACCTGGCTTGAGGGAGCA
Organism: Mobula birostris; assembly: GCF_030028105.1. Lineage (NCBI taxonomy): Eukaryota > Metazoa > Chordata > Chondrichthyes > Myliobatiformes > Myliobatidae > Mobula > Mobula birostris. The sequence continues at coordinate 100,367,447 of NC_092370.1, read as the reverse complement.
ATCTCAGCACTGGAGGACTGCTTTGAGAACACAAACTGGAGAATGTTCAGAGAGGCTGCTACTTATGGCAGCCACATCAACATCAAGGAATATGTAGATTCTGTGACCAGCCACATAGAGAAATATAATGAGGATGTTACCATCAGGAAACACATCCGGCTGAGGGCAAATCAGAAGCCATTTCTTACTTCAGAGGTCCATGCATAGTTGAGGGATCGTGATGCTGCCTTCAGATTAGAGGATGTGACAGCTCTCTGGGAAGTAGGAACTGTGGTATCCCACTCCATCAGGAAGGCAAAATGGGAGCATTCTCAGAGAATATGCAACCACTTCTGTGATACCAAGGACACGATGTGCATGTGGCAGAATTCAGAGGTTTACAGACTCTAAGTCTAGCCAGCGTGTCAATGACCAGGATCCCTCACACCCCGAGAGGCTGAATGTCTTTCATACCCAGTGTGATGTGCAGAACAAAGTGCTGGTGAGGAAGGCACCCCTCCCCCCAGGGGAGCAGACACACCATCTGACTGAAGCTGTGAGGAAGCCCTTGGCCTGAGTCAACCCACACAAAGCTGCAGGGCCCGATAATATACCAGGTCAGGTTCTGAAAGGCTGCGCAGCCCAGCTAACTAAGGTTCTGATGGATAGATTCAGCTTCTCCCTGGAACAGGCTTGCCCCTTTGTTTTTAAGGTGGCAACCAGTGCCAAAAAAGGTGACAGTAATTTGCCTAAATGGCTATCATCTGGTGGCATTAACATCAACCATTATGAAATGCTTTGAGTGGCTGGTCATGGAGCTCATTACAGCCTTTCTCCTGGCTACATTGTACTCTTTCCAGTTTGCTTATTGCTCGAATTGATCCACCAACAATGCAATAGACTCTGCCCTCCACTCTGTCCTGTCCCACCTGTCCTGAAAGATAGGGTCTTGTATGCCAGCCTGCAGCTTATAAACTTCAGTTTGACATTCAACACCATCATACCCCAGAAAATGGTGAGAAAACTGTCCTCACTGAGTCTCAACACCTCCCTCTGCAACTGGATCCCTGATTTCTTAACAGAAAGGCCACAGTCAGTCTGTGTTGGGGCAGCAACGGTTCTAGTCCTATTACGCTGAGCACGGGCGCTCTCCAGGGCTGCTTGCTCAGCCTGTTGCTGTTCACACTGTTGACACATGACTGTGTCACAGGATCCAGTTCAAACCGTGTCATCAAGTTTGCAGATGACACAACAGTGACTGGCTTCATCAACAACAATGAGACAGAGGACAGCAAGGAAGTGGAGTGGCCGGTGGATTGGTGAGAGAAGAACAACCTAATTGTGAATGTGGAGAAGACCAAGGAAATCATTGTCGACTTCAGGAAGGTGCAGCTGACCCATTCCCTTCAGCGAATAAATAGCTCCTCCATAGAGAGAGTTAACCACACCAAGTTCCTGGGATTTCACGTCACGGATGACCTCATCTGGTCCCTTATTATCACCTCCCTGAAAAGGAAGACACAGCAGCACCTGCAGCTCCTAAGCAGACTGAGACAAGAGAGGCTCCCCCTCCCATGTATTAACCACATTTTATTGGAACAGCATTTTGAGCGTCTTGACAAGTTGCATCTCCATCTGGTACGGGAGCAGCCAAGCATCAGACCAGAAGTCCCTACAAAGGACTGTAAGAATGGCTGAGAGGATCACAGGGGCCTCCCTACCATCCAGCAGGGACATTTATCAAAAGTGTTGTATACGCAGGGCCCTTAGTATTATTAAGGTTCCCACCTATCCATCTACCCTCCTCTTTGACTTTCTACCACTGGGCAGGACAATCCGATGCATAAAAACAAGAACAGTCAGGATGGGAAACTTTCTTCCCTCAGGCCATTAGGCTTCTGACTCCCTGACACATCGCATTCAAAGTGTCACTTGTTAATCTGTTCTGTACTTTACAATATTTAATGTATGCACTTTAGTTTGTTTATTTATACGTAATTCATCCGTAGATTTTATCCGTGCTTCCATAAGTTATTGGGTGTTATGTGCGTTATGTGTACTACTATGCTTTACACCCTGGTTCAAAGAGACATTGTCTCGTTTAACAGTATACCCGTATATAGTAAAATGACAATAAGTTTGACCTGACTTGACAAATACACCACAGTTGTCATTGACTTTATTAAAACACTTGTGGATGAGTGTGTCCCCACAAAATCATTCGGTCTTCCCCAATCAGAAGCTCTGGATGAACCATGAGAAGCACAACCTGTTGTGGGCTTGGTCTATCGACCGAGTATAACAGTAAAAATCCAGGTATGATCTCTGGAAAGCCAACTCGTGCAATGTGGCAATTCCAGACCAAACTTGAATCACAGAAGGATGCTCAATTTCTGCTATCACCTCCTACAAAGTAAAACAAATGACATACTGTATGTGACAACAAGGTTTCATTCCCAGATGAGCTCAATGCCTTTTTGTTCGTTTTCACTGACAGAAAAAATAAGACAACTTCATGATCTCCCACAACCCCTGAAGACCCTATGATTTCAGACTCTAAGGTCTATGGAAGAACATCCTTCAGGAGGATGAACCCAGAGAAAGCATCTGACCCAAACGGCGTACCTGGCTGAGTACTGAATAACCATGCTAATCGACTGGCCGTAGTGTTTTATCCTCTTGTTTCAGCACTCTGAAGCGCCCTTTGCTTCAAGCAGGCTTCAATTTTTCTGGCGCCCAAAAGAACATGGTAACCTACCTCAATGACTTTCATCTAATTATGTGAAGAAGTGCCTTGAGAAGTTGGTGATGAAATACATTAACTCTTGCCTAAGGAGTGACTTGGATCAGCTCCAAATTGGCTACATTCTGACGATGTATACATCAAGATGTTCTTTATTAACTGCAGCTCTGCATTCAACATTATCATCCCCCCAAATCCAATCAATAAACTCCAAATCCCAAGCCTCAATACCTCCTTGTGCAACTGGATCCGTGAGTTTCTCACTTGCAAACCTCATCAATTTGGATTGGCGACCACATCTCCTCCACAATCTCTATCCGCACAGGTGTACCACAAAGCTGTGTGCTTAGCCCACTGCTTTACTTGCATTATACTTATGACTGTGAGGCTAAGTACAGGTCCAATACCATATTTATGTTTACACATGGGGCACCACTATTGTAGGATAAATCAAAGGTGGTGATGAATCAGCATGTAGGAGGGAGATTGAAAATCTGGCTGAATGATGCCATAGCAACAACCTCTCACTCAATGTCAGCAAAACCAATGAACTGATTATTGGCTTCAGGAGGAGGAAACCAGAGGTCTATGAGCCAGTTCTGATTGGGGAATCACAGGTGGAGAGGGTCAGCAACTTTAATTTCCTCAGAGTTATAATTTCAGAGGATCTGTCCTGGATCCACCACACAAGTGCCATCACAAGGAAAGCATGGCAGCGTCTCTTCTTACTCAGAGGTTTGCAAAGATTCGGCATGTCATCTAAAACTTTGACAAACTTCTATAGATACTTGGTGGAGACAATACTGACAGGTTGCATCATGGACTGGTATGGAAACACTCAGCCAGATCTTCAATCTCCCTCCTATCTGCTGATTCATCACCACCTTTGTTTCTGCTAATGACAGTTCAGGAAGTTATTAGCCCTCAACCATCAGGCTCCTGAATCAGAGAGGATAACTTCACTCATCCCAACACTGAAATGATTCTACAACCCATGGACTCACTTTCAGGAATTCCTCAACTTGTGTTCTCATTTATTAGTTATTTATTTATAATGTAATTAACCTCTCTCTCTGTTGGCTCTCAATGAGTAGCTTTTACTGTGAATTCAACCGAACTGTAAAATAACTCTACAATGCCTGGGAATAACAATGAAAGATGTTATTTCCATTAAATGAACACGTCTAAGGTAAATGTGATTTCAGGCACACACAAACATAAAAGTCTGAATGTTCCTTCTAAGGGAAAACGAAGGCAGTTACTGTATGAACACTGACGCACCCACATAGATTTACCATTCGCCAAGAAACTATAATTTAACTTACAGCAGTATAAACTTAGATCAAAAATGTATTGACAAAGATTTTTAAGCTGTAACAAACACAATAATACCATATAACACGAAATAAAGAAAATACCCATCATATATATAAATAATAGTCTATATTGTGCATGTAATCATTGGTGCTCATTGTTATGTATTCAATCCAGTTTGCTTCACTTTGTTTAATCATGGTACTGAACCGGCTTTTTATTGAAGAACCCATCCCAGGGAAAAATTACTTACACAAGGTCCAAGAGAAAAAAACATCAAACTTTCTCCAAGGTCATGTGCTAACTAACTAAAAGTTAACTGTACATTCTCCAAAAGATCACTGTCAGCATAAAAGTTCTCCTGCAGTGGTCTCTGTCCTTCCAAGTAGGTCCTGTGAGCTTTTCAGCATGTTTCTCTGCTATATTCATTGCCTGTTTCCATTCTCCTTCTTTCTCCTTCTTCAATCTCACGTTCTCCCTGGAAAATGGCTTCCTGTTCTTTTGCCCGTGCTGCCTCTAGCATTTTCCCAAGGCAAATCCTAGTGGCTAATTCAACACCCCTAACTTATCAATCAACTGAACTTTTATTGTAAATAGCAAAAATGAAATACTTGATTGTATAATGGAATTAAAGGAACACCTACTGCATTTTGAGAAAATCTGCAGAAAATGAAATACCCAACAGCATAGCTGCATAAATAAAACAATGTTTTAAACTGGGGTATTACAATTATTATTTTGTTTATTTTTCTTCTTGTATTTGCAAAATGTGCTGTTGTTTGCACATTGGTTGTTGGGTTGTTGGTCTGTCTTTGTGTGCAGCTTTTCTTTGATTACATTATTATTTTTACTGTGAATGCCCACAAGAAAAAGAGAGGGCATATAATAGAGCAAAAATTAGTGGAAGTTAGAGGTTTGGGAAGTTTATAAAACCAACAGAAGTCAGGTAAAAAAGTCATAAAGAATGAAAAGATGGAATACAAAAGGAAGCTACCCAATGATATTAAAGAGGATACGAAAGTTTCTTTAGATACATAAAGTGTAAAAGAGAGACAAGAATGGATATTGGACTGCTGGAGAGAGGGACAAAGAAATGATGGACAAAAAGAATTTTGCATCTGTCTTCACTATCGAAGACGCAAGTAATATGGTGTAAGGGTCATGAATTATGTGGAGTTACCGTGACTAGAGAGAAAGCTCTTTGGAAACTGAAAGGTCTGGAGGTAGATAAGACACATGGACCAGACGATATACACACCAGGGTTTTGAAAGAGGTGGCTGAAGAGATTGTGGAGATATTAGTAATAATCTTTCAAAGATCACTCGATTCTGGAATAGTTCTGGAGGAAGGGAAAATTGCAAATGTCACTCCACTCTTTAAGAAGAAAGGAAATTATAGGCCAATTAGTCTGACCTCAGTGGTTAGGAAGATGGTAGTTGATTGTTAAGAATGTGGTTGGAGGTGCATAGGAGCACATGATAAAGTAGACTGTAATTGGCATATATGGGCGTTGATTATAAATTTACTTTGATCATATGGATCTCTTGCAAAGGTTCAAAGTTTCACAGGTTCATTTTATTATCAAAGTATATATGCAGGATACAACTCTGAGATTTGTCTTCTCCAGTTAACCATAAAATACAGAAAAAACATGGAAATTGTTGAGGACCCCTCCCGAACGAAAAGGATAAAGAAATAAAACTCACAGACCCAAACACCCCAACCTTTCCCTCACACAAAAACTAACAGATCACCCACCAGGACATGGCAGCTAAAACATCAAACCCCAAACCTTCCCAAACTTTCCCCTCGCACAAAAACTAACAGATCACCCACCCAGACACGGCAGCGAAAACATCACACTCCAAACCTCCAAGCTCCTTCCACACAAAAAATCAGCAACAACAACATCAAATGCCCAACCTCTCCCTCACCCAAAAAGAGTAACATCTCGCCCATCTGCCAATCGGAAGCAAGAAAGAAAACACAGATAAAATTGAAGGAGAGGAATATAAGCAATAATCACATAATGGTCCACACCAATAATCACACGTCTTAGAATTTCAAAATTATCATCGAGGCAAGTAACAGCTTGAACCCGATCCTTCCGTGAGGCCTTCATCCATCAAGAAGGCATGATACAGCCTGCTGTGGGAAACAACCTCGAGCCCGACACGGCCTCCCGTAGGGAGCGACTTCCAGCCCAATGCAGCCCCCTGTGGGAAGCGACCCCCGCGCCCCCCCCCCCGAGCATGACACTGCCTCCCATGGGGTGTGATCTGCAGCCCATTACGGCCTGCCGTGGGTCATGCAGGCAGATAGATTTAGCTTAATTTGTCATCATGGTGGCAGCACACATCATGGACAAAATAGACTGTTCCTGTGCCCTACTGTCCCATGTTCCATGAGTCCAAAATGATCACTACACTGAACAACTAGACAGGCACTTAAAAAGGCAGATCAGTAAAAGATTAGGGTGAAGTGTGGATCTATTATCCACAGAAGGATATGGATTCAGTAAAGGCATATGGGAGACGGACGGAAAAAAAAAAATCGGCATATATGCACTGGGCCAAAGATTCTTTTCTGTACAATTCTATCACTCTGAGATGCTAAGCAATGGAATATTCAGAATGAATATGAAAGTTAATTTAAAAGTAATGAAAATAACATTTAAAGCAGACTGACAAAGATTAGAACCTATTTAACAACCTTTTTAACAAGGTTGCACACTGAAATACAAATCTCGCCATCTCTTCACTGCCTGTGAGAGTTACAATGATTTGAAATTTTTTCCATTACGTTGTACCATCAAACTCTATCCAGGCTTTTGTAACAGCACTTTAACAACACCCTGGGAGCTAATCTGCACCATGACCACTCTGATATAACATAAAAGAACATATCCTTCAACATGCTCCGTTCACATTTACCTGAATTTGAAAAAAATACCATCTCCAACATCAGACCCAACACGTTGTAGAGTCATGAGATAAGCCCTGAGTGATATACCATGACCTTTGACACAGGACCTTGCAGACAATTGAAGCAGATGACGGGTTACTATAGAAACCGTCATTTGGGAACAGAAATGTTATCTTAATGAGGAATGACTATTCTTTCTAAGGTTATGTATGTTCTGCCTTTGACTTGCACTGACAACTGGGCACCCAAAAGAGGAAACTCTGCCTTCAGAAAGGCACTTGCAAGTGTTAAACCTACAAAAAAATAGATCCAGATCATTCTAAAAACAGTTTACAACATATTTTGACAGTCATATTGGCCTTTCAGTTAGATACAGCTAAAATAGCACTCTACAGTCTGTCGAGTTACTGGAGACAGTGACTCAAAGTGTCCTTGAGATTAACAGTAAACTTGGTGTCACAGCCACGAGGAATGAAATACTGCTTTCAACTGATGCTGACAATATTCTCTTCACAGAAGCTAACAGGTCACTGAGTAAGAAGAAACTTAATTCTAAACAGAATTCCTGAACTTTTACTGTATTGAGCATTCTCGATTCTCACAGGGAAATGTAACATTAGATCATGTGGGAATGTAAAGCAGAAATACTTATTTAAAACAAATGGTTACACAAACAATACTAGACAGTTACTGAAATACTTATTCAAAAAATAGACTTGTTGCACTTGATATTAAAAAAACTAAACCACCAACCTGTAAGGAAATCTCATTAAAAGAACATTCTTTGACACAAAGAATTTTAAAAATCGCTTCCGTTTCAGATTCTTACCTGTAGCAGTTTCCTTTGGAAAGAAGTCTCCACATCAAGTTTTAATGATAACAAGGAAAAAAATTACAAATGAAAAGGAAGTAAATAAATGACTGTACCCTATTTAATTTTGTTGAAGTTGCACTTCTTCCATCACAATCCAAACGGCAAAACTTCTCCAAGAGACCAGGTCGCACTCAGTTTTGTACATAAAAGGCAACAATCTGTGAAAAATGAATATTGCCTTTTCACTGTTTTATTTTCTTCCCTCACCAAACCCCTCATCTCTTGATCATTTTCAGTCCTACTAGAGAGGGGCAGTGTCAATGCATTAAGTTTCAGCGGCAGGGCATGGACTAACCAGACCGTCAGCCCATCCAATTATAGCAAACTTTAGAGTATTTTGGTCCATGTGTATCTGAAACCATCCCATATCTAATCCATTGAACAGAGAGTGCAATTACCCTCCTTAGTTTGTTAATGAGCTTGCTTCATTTCACTGCTTGCATCTTTTGAAGCTTAATAACATTTTAATGACATGTCAGCAATGGTTGGAAACTGTTAATTTAATTCAGAACTGACAATTTCTACAAGCGCTAATCTTGCCTTTGAACAACAATGCAGAGAAAATGTGCCACCTTGTGTTACAGGTTGAAAATTACAACAAAACTGATCTGGTTTGAGGAACATAGAACATATAAAATTACAGCACATTACAGGCCCTTTGGCCCACAGTATTGTGCCGACCATATAACCTACTCTAGAAACTGCCTAGAGTTTCCCTTGGGCACAGCCCTCTATTTTTCTAAGCTCCATGTACCCATCTAAGAGGCTCTTAAAACACCCTATTGTATCCACTTCCACCACTGCCACCAGCAGTGCATTCCAAGCACCCACCACTCTTTGTGTGAAAAACTTAACCCTGGCATCCCCTCTGTACCCATTTCCAGGCACCTTAAAACTATGCCCCCTCGTGTTAGCCATTGCAGCCCTGGAAAAAAGCCTCTGGCTATCCTCATGGTCAATACTCCAGAAGGAGGTGATGGGCAGGGAGGGAGATAAGGTGAGAGAGGGAAAAGGGAATGGGGAATGCTGAAGGGGGTGGGGGTGGCATTACCAGAAAGTCAAGAAATTAATGTTCATGCCATAATGTTGGAGACTACCCAGACGGAATATAAGGTGTTGCTCCTCCTACCTGAGTGTGGCCTCATCGCAACAGTAGAAGAGTCCATGGACTGACATGTCAGAATGGGAATGGGAAGTGGATTTAAAAGGGGCTTCCACTGGGAGATCCTGCTTTTTCTGGCAGACAGAGCATAAGTGCTAGGCGAAGCAGTCTCCCAATCAACATCAGGTCTCACCAATATACAGGGGACCCCACTGGGATCACTGAATACAGTAGATGACCCCAACAGACTTACAGGTGAAGTGTTGCCTCACCTGGAAGGACTGTTTGGGGCACTGAATGGTAGTTAGGGAGAAGGTGAATTGGCAGGGGTGGCACTTGTTCCGTTTGCAAGCTAGTGCAAATCAGTAGAGTGGGACGATTGGACAAGGGAGTCATGTAGGGACCGATCCCTACGGAAAGCAGAAAGTGGAGGGAGGGACAGATGTGTTTGCTGGTGGGATCCCATCGGAAATGGCGGAATCTAAGGAGCATTATATACTGGTGGGGTGGTAGGTGAGGACAAGAGGAACCATATAACTAGTGGGGTGACAGGAGGATGGGGTGAGGGCAGATGTGCACGAAATGGAAGAGATGTGGTTGAGGGTAGCATTAATGGTGGAGGAAGGGATGCCCTTTCATTGAAGAAGGAGAACCTCTCCTTCGTTCTGGAATGAAAAGCCTCATCCTGAGAGCAGATACAGCAGAGACGGAGAACTGAGAGAAGGGGGTGGCAAGTAACAGGGTGGGAAGAGGTATAGTTGATGAAGTTGACGAGCTCCATGTGGGTGCAGGAGGCAGCACCGACGCAGTCGTCAATGTAACGAAGGAAAAGTTGGGGAGTGACACCAGTGTAGGTTTGGAACATAGACTGTTCCACATAGCCGACAAAAAGGCAGCTTAGCCAAGATCCACATGAGTATCCATGGCTACACCTTTTGTTTAAAGGAAGTGGGAGGAGCCAAAGAAAAAATTATTGAGAGTGAGGACCAGACCTGCCAGACAGAGGAGAGAGGTGAAGGGGAACTGGTTGGGTCTGGTGTCCAGAAAGAAGCAGAGAGCATTGAGGCTTTCTTGCTGAGGGATGGAGGTGAATAGGGTCTGGACATCCATAGTGCAAATGAGATGACCAGGGCCAAGAAACCTGAAGTCATTGAAAAGATCAAGAGCGTGTTAAGTGTCACAGATGTAGGTAAGAAGGGGCTGAACTAGGGGGAATAAAACAGTCAAGGTATGCAGATATAAGTTCATGGGGGCCAGAACAATCCGAAACAATGGGTCTACCTGCACAGGCAGGATTATAGATCTTGGGAAGGAGGAAAAAATGGGAGGTGCAGTGTAAGGAAGCTATGAGGTTGTTGGTAGTGGAGAGGAGATCCCCAAAGTTAATAAGGCCAGTGTGTCACGGTCCCGACTGTTAATTCCCCATTTTCTCCTAATTTCCTTTGATTGTGTGACGTTCTCGACCGTTAATTCCCCTTCTCCTAATTCCCTCTGATGGCGGCACACCTGGTTCTCAACAAGACCTGCAGCATAAAAACCCCAGCTTTGCATCCACTCATTGCCAGCTCATTGTTTAGCCAGTGCGATAATTAATGTTTCCAGCTGCTTAGGATTGTGTATTCTAAGTTTTACTTCAGTACCGAGTTTTACCTGGGTAACTCCATCTCTCTGTGTCAAGATAAGGATTCTAAGTTTTATTTCAGCACCAAGGTTTACCTGTGTAACTCCGTCTCTCCGTATCAAGAAAAGTATTGTCTACCGCTTGCCTTTCTACGCTCCGTATCAAGATAAGTTTTGCCTGCCACCTGTTTTCCGTTCAGTGCCAGCAACGCCCTGTGTCAAGATAAGTTCTGCCTGCCTCCTGCTTTCCCGTTCACCCTCCGGTTTGCTGTTCAGCTCCAGCCACTCTCGCACCCTCGTCTGCATCTTAACTCAATCTCCATGCCAGTGTCCTGTGTTTGGGTTCACCCTGTTCTTTGCAGCACAGTGATGGTGCGGGAGACAATGGCCTGATGCTCCTGCGTGGGGTCCAGTTAAAGAGGTGTCTGACTGTTATCACTGGGCCTCAGCGAGGTAGATGGTGGTCCGCCAGACTACTGCAGCATCTCCCCCGCCCCCAGCCCCCATCTGCAGGTTTGATGGTGAGGTGAGGATTAGTGCGGAGAGGGTGGAGAAGCAGCCTGTTTGGAAAGTGTGAGGTTTGAATTGGAGAGTGGTGTAGTAAAATCGAGACAGTGGATGTCTCGTCAGCAGTTAACAATGAAAAGATCCAGAGCAGGCAGAAGACCAGAGCAATGTGTTTCGGGAAGAGGAAGAGGGTTGAAGATGGGAGAAAGGGACATTGGTGCCAGCTGGAGAATCCTTGCCAAAGAAGTAGGCACGGAGACAGAAGAAGACCTCAGCATCACGGTGGGAGCAGAACTCACTGAGGTGTGGGTGCAAGGGGACAAAGCTAAGGCCCTTGCTGAGGATGGAATATGCTGCCTCAGAGGGGGGAAGGTCAGAGGCAATTGTGAAGACCCGGCATGAATGAGAGCTGGAATCAGATGGCGGAAGAGGGTTGGTAATGTCTGAGGAGAGGGGAGGGTTGGGGTGTTCAGGGAAGGTGGGGTGAGAGGAAGATGGCGTCTCCAAGGACCCGAGATCTGGCCATGGGACCTGAGAGACACAGGGTTGCAGAGTGGTGGTGGGGGAAGGGAAGGCTGGGATTCCAGCAGCAGTGCATAAAGACCTGGCCCGGAGGTGCTGTCAGTCTAGGTCCAGGCTGGAGTCAGGGTTGGAAATTACTGGCACTTAGAAGATAGTTGGGGTCGTTGGAACCCACATTGGTTGTAGTGGAGTTTGGGTTCTGAATCTGCTCAGGACCATTAAAACCGTTAAGGTTGGCAGCAGGGATCACGGTCTGGGAACGTCCATGGCTGCCAATGTTGGAAACGGTAGGTTCTGCAGTCTGTAGATAGGCAATCTTCCAATCCTTGATGGATGTGAGAAAGGCAAAGAACCGGTGATTGAAAGTGTGGATCCAACAGAGGATAAATTATCCGACAGGTCCATTGCAGGCAGCGGAGAGAGAATCCTGGAGCTGTGAAGTGACTGGGATAGGGACCCAGGTACCTCCTTATGGCAGAAATAGTATGTAGAACATGGTGGGAGAAGCAGTCAATTGAATATGAGTACCTGGGGTCCGCAGAGGGTCCGAATCATGAAGCTTGGACACTGACCTGGAAGCCATATAGCACAAGATAGTGACGAAGTCATGTTCCCAGGGTGGATGCGTGACTGTGGTAGCGGGTCTGAGTGAGCCCATGGTCGAAGAGTTATAGGACAGCAGATATCAGAGAGAGGGATCAATGAGAGAGGGTTTCACTGAACTCCCATCGAAAGGAAGTTCCTATTTCTTCAGGGTAGACATCCCAGGAAGACACTCCTCAATGTAGAGGTCCAATCACAAACAAGGGAAAATATGCAGATGCTGGAATCAAAAGAATACACACAAAATGCTGGAGGACTCTGCAGGCCAGGCAACATCTACGGAAAAGAGTAAACCGTTGACGTTTCGGGCTGAGACCATTCATTAGGAGTGGAAAAAAAGAGTTGACATTTCGGGCCAAGAAGCCTGTACTCCTAGTCCCTCTATTCCATTATAGTGTCTGGTGCTCTACCAGTCACAGTATAAATTCTATACTGGTTTGACTTTCCAAAACGTATCTCCTCACTCTTATCTATATTGAAATTCTTTTGCCACTTCTTGGCCTGGTTTCCTAACAGATCAAAATTCCTCCGCAATCTGTGATAATCTTTTTCACTCTCAACAATACCTCTTGATTTTGTGTCATTTGCAAATTTGCTGATCAAGTCTTGTGCCTTGAAATCCTTATCATTTATATCAATGATTAATAAGGATCGCCCAGTCAGATTCTGTACCCTGCCACTGAGCCAATCCACCTAATTAGCTCTCGCTGAATTCCATGGCTCTAACCTTCCAGACAGCCTGTTAGGTGAGACCTTGTTGAAGATCTTGCTGAAGTCCAAATAGACAATGTTCACTGTCCTACCCTCATCTACCCTTTTGGTTACTTTTATGAAATTTATAAGATTCCCCAGACATGACTTCTCATGCACAAAGTCATATTGACTCCTTCTAATCAGACTCTGTCGATTCAAAGGTTGGTAGATGCTGCCCTCAGAATTTCCTACTACTAATGGAAGGCTAACAAGCTTATAGTTCCTTGGCTTTCCTTTGCTACTCTTCTTAAACAATTGAATAACTTAACCACCATGTAGTCTTTAGGAAGTTCAGCAGTGGCTAACAATGAAGCAAATATCTCTACAAAGGGCTCTACAATTTCTTCTCTAACCCCCCACAAAGTCTGAGAACGTACTCAGTTGGGCCTGAGTGATTTATCCATCTTAATGCACCGGAAGGCTGCAAACACATCTTACTTAGTAAAATGAATTTTCACCAAAGCATCTCCACTTGTTTCCCTTATATCTTAAGTAACCACAACTTTCTCCTCAGTAAATACTGCGGAAAAATATTTGTTAAAAATCCCACCCATCTCCTGCAGTTCAAGACGTAGGCTGTCCTGCTAATCTCTATGGAGACCTACTCTCTAGTTAGGCACTCTTTTAATATAGCTATAGAATCTCTTGGGATTTTCCTTATCCTAATGACCTCCTGATTTCCCTCAAGTTTATTCTCAATCTTTCGACATTAATCGAAGGGTTCAATCATTGGCAACCAAATAAACCAAATGCATGTTTCTTTTTTTCTTGATCAGAGCCTCAATATCTCTAATCAACCATGGTTGACTAAATTTGCAAGGTTTACCTTCACCTTAACAGGAACATGCTTTCCCTGGACTCATATCTCACTCTTAAAAGCCTCTAATTTCCCAATCGTTCCTTTCTCTTCAAATAAGCTCTCAAAATTTAACTTCTCTAAATGCTAACTTACTGACTCAAAGTTATTCCTGCTCTAGTTTGGGACCTTTACCTATGGACCTGCCCTATCTTTCTCCATCACTGTTTAAAAACTAATACAATTATGGTCGCTAGAGCCAAGGTGCTCCCTGACTGCCATCTCAATCGCTTGTCCTGCCTCGTTCCCGAAGAGGAGACCCTCCCAGTTTGGGCCCCGTATGTATTGACTCAGGAAACTTTTCTGGAAACATTTCTCAGATTCCATCCTCTGCATATCCTTAACACTCTGGGTAGCTCAGTCAATACCAGGGAAATTAAAATTTCCCACTAATACAACCCTGTCATTCTTACAACTGTGAGTCACTGACTCTTGAGAATTTGGATGAAACAGGTTTAATTTGAAAAGAAAAAATTTGAAATGTTAAGAAATCTAAACGTATATGTTTATAGAACAAGGTCTCAGCAATCAAGCAATATTTCGGTGCAACCTCCTGATTTTGAAATTTTTTCATAAAATGTGTTTTTCCTGTCATTAATTTTTGTCCACAGTCAGACAAAATAAGAAGCTAATTATTCCTATTAATTCAGTCTTATATAGATTTTGAGCTTTTAAATCATTGTGTCTACACCATAGGTACACATATATGCTGTTAAATGTTGAATATTCACTTTTGTTCATTTTTTATACTATTTCACGTGTACTCCTTTAAAAACTCTTTCATCATGCAACTTTTAACATTAGCGTTAAATATACAAAATAACAATTTTGGACATACAGAAAAAACACATTTGTAATTTTAAAGAGACAATTACATTAATAAATCAGCTGTTATGGAGGAACAGATTGTAAGCATATTAATTTAAAACAAAGAAAGTTCCATCTGACGGTGGTGACTGCGACCTGACGGTGGTGGCAGTGGCCTAATTACAACAAACAATTCCAACCTTTTCACCACTCAAGTCGATGCTTCCTTGCTTAACAACTTTACTTAACAATTTGGTACAACAAATAACAATTTGTCATGTATATTTTATCCTTCTGTAAATATTAACAACAACAGTAAACAGCAAAATAAAAACTACAGTACAACTGCAATGTTTAAGCATAAACATCAGAAAACACACCAGGAACTAAAAAAATCCATCTCTTTCTGGGCTTGAAAATCTTCAAAAACGTTCAGTCATCTTTATCAGGAAGTAGATGATTAATATGCTCCTCCTCCATGAAGTCCATGACCTCAGCAGACAGGTGGTAGATCTCCCTCGTCCTGCTTGCACGACCCGGTGATGATGGCTCCATCAGTTTGACCAGAATATCTTCAACTGGTACGAAGCACATATCCTTTCCACCTGGTTTTGGATGGAAGCGCATGTTGGGCCCATGAGGGTGGAAAAACTCCACTTGAACATCTTGATGATGAGCATCCACAGTGACAGCCTTTGCTAACCATCAATTTTGGTCATAAATGACTGCAAGCCAATCTCCACAATTAATGACACCAGCAGATATATCTGTCGAAGCCCGTCAGGACCACTCTGGGGTTCCTGCTCCATTTCCTCTATCAGCATTGCCAAAGGCCCTCTGTTCTTTCCCATTGTGGTAGAGCCATCATTCTCCTCAGCCTGTACCCTGGCATGTGTATTTTCAGTCAACTGAAATGTTGTTGGGCTGAAACACTGGCACATCTGTGGCTCACTGCAGAAACATGACAATGATCTGCAATGGATGCTGTTTCCGTAAGGTATCAGCTGATGGATTTTCCTCGTTGCTGGTACAGGTTTTAGTGGTTGAGAAAGGAGTGCATCATATGTCTGTATGTCCCCTTCAGCAATACGATAGAGCTGAGTACTGCAAAGCCTTCTCCCAACCACCTCATGGAAGATTTTGCTTCCCTGTAGCATCTGCTCTGTTTTTTTTCCTTGGTGATTCTTGTATTTTTTATATTTCTAGTTTGCTCTTGTCGCCAACACTTTTTCAGTGTGTTCCTAACTTTTATTATCTCTTGAAGTTTATTTTTCAAAGCTTTCATCTCTCTCAAATATCTTGCTCTTGTTTTCTTTCTTTCCCTTTCCCCTGCTATAGACTGCCTACTGTGAGCTGGCTCCTGTATAGTCTGATCCAATGGACTATCTGGGGGAGTTTCTGGGCATTCTGGGTCCTTTCTCTTATGCTTTCTTGACTCTTGCTGTCTGCATTTCCATGCCTTTCTCTTACTCCTCTTTTCCCTTTCATTCAAATCCCTGATAGTTTTTATCTTCCCATCCTCTACTCTCTTCTTCCATCTTTGCTTTTCTTTTCTCAGGTATTCCTCCTTTAACTCTGGCTCTCTATATACTTTCTCTCTCCACTTTTTTTGGTATTCCCTGTTTCTTGTCCTTCACTCCTCCACTGATAGCTGCTACCTAGCCATAACTTCCTAAAATACATAAAAGGAAGGTCAAAATTTAATGGAATTACTATGAAATTGTACAAAATTACTATGAATTTAATTATGTTTAATTTGGTGAAATTTTATAAAATGATTATGAAATGGTGCAACTAAATTCATTTATGGTTTTAGTCATTGGGGATACATATAGTAAGGAAATATTGCAGGCCTGTGTGTGGAAGAATTAAAGGGGAAAATATGTATATTATAAATAAAGGTTAATGAAACATTACAAGCCATATTACTATTTATTATGATCATAAATTATATTCAAGCTTTCACTGAGGATGATTTGGATGTTTTTGTCACCACCGCCAGACAGAAAACCTGACGCGGCAGACATCCAACAGTGGTGACAAGAACACACTTTTTTACGTGACACGCATGAGTTGTATACAGGAGCCATCTTGTTCCCTCTGTTGCTAGCTGCCTCTGGGCTCTACTTAAAATGCATAAATTTATGTCATAATTTAAAATAATTCTTTCAATACAAAAGAGACATTGTTGACACATCATGGTTGTGACAGTAGCAACATCAATAAATATGTAAAAAATATTGAAAAAATAGAAAACTTACAGGAGTTTGTTTGACCTTGTTACATTTAGCAGATGTGGAGGGTGGAAAGGGGGTCCTCAGGAATATAGTCGACCACGTGGTTGCCTGATTTTATTGCTTTTTTTATATAACTATCTGACAGTGCTGACAAAAACTTGGGACACATTTTGAGCAACCACAAAATAAGAGTAAAGATTGTAGAAAATTCACTGCTTTTAGTTTTAAAGAGGTTTTTCACTCTATTCTTTCATCTGGCGTATATATATTATACATTTTAAATTATTTTTTCACACGTTTTTTTATCAAATTGAAATAATAATCTCTTGTCTGAGGACAATTGATTTTGTGGGTACTGGGCTATCATATAATCATATAATCTATAAAATTAAAAATAAATATATGAAAAAACATTTCATTTGTGCAAAAGACCCTCAGATGATCAGCGCTGATTATTTTAAATAAGAAAATACTATTCATTTTCAATGGAATTAGCACTTTTCTTAGTAGGACATTTTCTCGCCCGTCTCAAAAATCAGCGGAATAATTTTTCTATACATCTGAACCTCGTGTTCCCACTGACTATTGGTGTGGTCTACAGTACGGCCTTACAATAACAGTCAGAAGACATAGCCATTTGGTCCATTGAGGCCACTCTGACATTCAATCTTATGTTGATTTATTTTCATCTTTCAACCCATTCTCCGGACGTGTCACCGTAACCTTTTATGTTCTTACTAATCAAGATCCTATCAACCCCCCCTTAAAATATATCCACCAGACTCATGGTACCCGTCTTGTTCCTAAGTTCTTCCCTCACTGGATGATGTCTCAAAGCACTGTTTTTATGTCCTCTCTTATAAAAAAGACAACACCCCCTCCATGGCTATAACATCCCAGTCCTCAGAGCCAATCCACAGATTGAGTTGATCTGATTTACCCGTTCATCTTCCTGCATTAAAATGAATATAGTTTAAACGAGTGTTCCTTTTCCTGCCTTTACTGTACCTCTGGCTATCCTGATGATTAAACTTCCTCATGCAGGCTGCTGCTTTATCCTATGACTTGCTCCTGCCAATCTAGTTGAAATCCTTTCTTGTAGCATCAGCAAACTTGCCTGCAAGGACATTGATCCCTCACTTGATCAAGTACAACCTATTCCTTTACTCCAGGAAAAAATCCCAATGTTGAAAGGAATTGAATTTCTGTGTGTCCCCACCCCCACACTAGCTCCTCAGCTATGAATTAATCTAATCTATCTTCCCATATTGGATCTTGGTAGTATGTGGAACTGAGCATAATCTACAGATGACTTTCCTTGAGGTCCTGCTTCTCAATGTCATTTTGTGAGACCTCATCCCTTGTTCTCCCTACATAATACCAACATGTACATCTTCCCCCTCAAGAATATTCTGCAGCTGCTTAGAAACATCCTTGATCCTGGCACCTGGGAAACATCACACCATCCTGATAACTCTTCTGAAGCCACAGAATCTCCTATCCATTCCCCTAGCTATCAAATGTCCTATTATTAATGCCTTCTCTAACTGCACCCTTTCACTTTGTGCATCAGAGCCTTTCACAGTGCCAGAGACCTGACTTGTGCTTCTAGACCCTGAAAAATCATTCACCCATGCCCTTCCCCCCAAATTATTCAAACAGGCATACTTGTTACTGAGGGGAATGACCGCAGGAGAACTCTGCACTGTTTGCCTAGACTCTTTGCTTCTCATGGCATTTATCCATCTAACAGAAGACTGTACCTTCCGTGTGACCACCACAGAAAAATGTCTCATTGATGATCTTCTAAGAATTTCAGATATTCCTGAGTACACCTAACTGCAGCTCTAGTTCCTTGATCTGATCTGTCAGGAGTTGCACATGGGTGTACCTTCCCACAGATGGAAATTGTATAGTTCCCTGATTTCCCTCATCTTGCAGAAAGAACACTCCACTGACCAAACTGCCATCCTGACAACTCTGAGTTCAGTGCTAAGGATGAACAGATTTTTTTTAAAATTACCTGTGCATCCTCACTGTGGTTTTTCCAGCCAAAACCTCAAATTTCCACACTTACACTGGCTTTTTTCCACAATACCTCCTCCAAAATGGCAGGGGAATTGGAACTGGAGTGATAGTACTGAAGATGAGGTATTGATTCAAAAACAGAGGCAATGTACAGTGAGACTCCTAGCAAGGAGAGGCTGATGATTGGGCAAGGTTGCAGTCAACAGGATGAGTTACAACGTAAAAGGCAGACAAAATTAAAAAGGGTGAATACAGGACTGAAGATGTTATATTTGAATGTGCATTGTTTTGGAATAAGATTGATGAACTTGGAACACAGTTGCAGATTGGCATGTATGATGTTGTAGACATCTCTGAATCATGGCTGGAAGAAAATCATACTGTAGCTGGGAGCTTAATGTCCAAGGATACACATTGTACTGAAAGGACAGGCAAGAAGGCAGAGGGGGTGGTGTTGCTCTGTTGGAAAAAAATTAAATCAAATCATTGGGCTAAGGGTTGGAAGGTGTTGAATCGCTGTGGATATAGCTAAGGAACTGAAAGGTTAAAAAGATCCAGATGTGAGTTATAGACAGACCCCCCAAACAGTAGTAAGAACGTGGTCTACAAGTTTCAACAGGAGATAGAAGATATATGCCGAAAGGACAACACTACAATAGTCAT
Organism: Mobula birostris; assembly: GCF_030028105.1. Taxonomy (NCBI): domain Eukaryota; kingdom Metazoa; phylum Chordata; class Chondrichthyes; order Myliobatiformes; family Myliobatidae; genus Mobula; species Mobula birostris. The sequence continues at coordinate 100,347,913 of NC_092370.1, read as the reverse complement.
GTGGATTTCAATGTGCAGGTAGATTGGGAAAATCAGGTTGGTGCTGGATTCTAAGAAGGAAATTTTCTAGAATGCTTGCAAGATGGTTTTTTAGAGCAGTTCGTGGTTGAGCATACTGGAAGATAAATTATTCTGGATTGCGTGTTGTGCAATGAATCAGAATTGTTTAGAGAGCTTAAGGTAAAAGAACCCTTAGGGTAAAGTGATCACAATATGATCAAATTCACCCTGAAATTTAAGAAGGAGAAGCTAGAGTCAGATGTATCAATAATACAGTGGAGTAAAGGGAATTACAGAGGCATGGTAGAGGAGCTGGCCAGAATTGATTGGGAAAGAACACTGGCAGAGATGACAGCAGAGAATCAACAGCTGGAATTTCTGGAAGCAATTTGAAAGACCAAGGATATATACATCCCAGAGAGAAAGAAGTATTCTGAAGGCAAGATGACAGAATCAGAATCAGAATCAGGTTTATTATCACCAGCATGTAATGTGAATTTTGTTAACTTAGTAGCTGCAGTTCAATGCAATGCATAATATAGAAGAAAAAAATAAAATAATAAAATACTTAAAATTATGCAAAAACAGAAATACTATATATTAAAAAAAAGTGAGGTAGTGTCCAAGGGTTCAATATCCATTTAGGAATCAGAGGTCAGAGGGAAAGAAGCTGTTCCTGAATCACAGGCTTCTGTAACTCCCACCTGATGGTAACAGTAAGAAAAGGGCATGCCCTGGGTTCTGGAGGTCCTTAATAATGGACACTGCCTTTCTGAGACACTGCTTCTTGAAGAAGTCCTGGGTACATTGTAGGCCAGCACCCAAGATGGAGCTGACTAAATTTACAACCTTCTGCAGCTTCTTTCCGTCCTGTGCGGTAGCCCCCCATACCAGACAGTGATGTAGCCTGTTAGGATACTCTTCATGCTACATCTATAGAAGTTTTTGAGTGTATTTGTTGACATACCAAATTCCTTCAAACTCCTAATGAAGTATAGTCGCTGTCTTGTCTTCTTTATAACTGCATTGATACGTTGGGACCGGGTTAGACCCTCAGAGATATTGACACCCAGGAACTTGAAACCGCTCACTCTCTCCACTTCTGATCCCTCTGAGGACTGGTATGTGTTCCTTTGTCTTACCTTTCCTGAAGTCCACAATCAGCTCTTTCGTCTTCCTGACGTTGAGTGCCAGGTTGTTGCTGCGGCACCACTCCACTAGTTGGCATATCTCACTCCTGTACGCCCTCTCGTCACTACCTGAGATTCTACCAACAATGGTTGTATCATCATCAAATTTATAATTGGTATTTGAGCTATGCCTAGCCATACAGTCATGGGTATACAGACAGTAGAGCAGTGGGCTTAGCACACACCCCTGAGGTGCACCAGTGTTGATAATCAGCGAGGAGGAGATGTTATCACCAATTCACACAGATTGTGGTCTTCTGGTTAGGAAGTTGAAGATCCAACTGCAGAAGGAGGTACAGAGGCCCAGGTTCTGCAACTTCTCAATCAGGATTGTGGGAATGATGGTATTAAATGCTGAGCTATAGTCGATGAACAGCACCCTGACATAAGTATTTGAGTTGTCCAGGTGGTCTAAAACCGTGTGGAGAGCCATTGAGATTGCATCTGCCATTGACCTATTATGGTGATAGGCAAATTGCAATGGGTCCAGGTCCTTGCTGAGGCAGGAGTTCAGTCGAGTCCTGACCAACCTCTCAAAGCATTTCCACACTGTAGATGTGAATGCTACCATCGCTAACAAAAGGAGTCAAAACCAATATAAAAGTCAGAGGGCATATAATAGAGCAAAAATGAGTGGAAGTTGAAGGATGGGGAAGCTTTTAAAAACCAACAGAAGGCAACTGAAAATGTCATTAAGAAGGTAAAGATGGAATACGAAAGAAAGCGAGCCAATAGTATTAAAGAAGATACCAAAAGTTTCTTCAGATACATAAAGTGTAAAAAGGAGGCGAGAGTGGACGTTGGACCACTGGAAAATGATGCTGGAGAGGTAGTAATGGGGGAGGGACAAAGAAATGGTGGAAAAAATAATGAAGTATTTTGCATCAGTCTTCACTGAAAAAGACACTAGAAGTATGGTGGAAGTTCAAGGTGTCAAGGGTCATGAAGCATGTGAAGTTACCAGTACGAGAGAGAATGATCTTGGGAAACTGAAAAGTATGAAAGTAGACAAGACAGCTGGATCAGATGTCCAGGGTTCTGAAAGAAGTGGCTGAAGAGATTGTGCAGTAATGATCTTTTTAGAATCACTAGAATCTGGAATAGTTCCAGAAGACTGGAAAATTGCAAACATCACTCCACTCTTCAAGAAGGGAGAGAGGTAGAAGAAAGGAAATTATAGGCCAGTTCGTCTGACCTCAGTGGTTGGGAAGATGTTGGAGTCAATTGTTAAGAATGTGGTTTCATAGTATTTAGAGGCAGTTGATAAAATATGCCATAGTCACCATGGTTTCCTCAAGAGAAAATTTAGCCTGACAAAGTTAGATTTCTTTGAAGAAATAATAGTCAAAATAGGCAAAGGAGAATTTGATGATGTTGTGTACTTGGGAATTTCAGAGCACATTTGACAAGGTGCCACACATGAGGCTACTTAACAAGCTACCAGCCCATGGTATTACAGGAAAGATTCTAGCATTGGTAGAGCAGTAGTTGATTGTTTTGAGGAAGTAGAGGGGCTACAGAAGGACTTAGACAGATGACAAGAATGGGCAAAGTAGTGGCAGATGGAATAGAGTATCAGGAATATAGTCATGCAGCTTGGTAGAAGGAATAAAATGCATGACTACTTTCTAAATGGAGCGAAAATACAAAAATCTGAGGTGCAAAGGGACTTGGAAGAGTAGGATTCCTTGAAGGTTAATTTGTTTTTTTGAGGAAATTATAAGGCTAGACAAGGGAGATGCAGTGGATGTTGTATATTTGGATTTTCAGAAGGCCTTTGACAGGGTGCCGCGCATGAGGCTGCTGAACAATATAAGAGTCCATGGAATTACGGGAAAGTTACATACGTGGATAGAGCAAACAACAGGAATTCTGCAGCTGCTGGAAATTCAAGCAACACACATAAAAGTTGCTGGTGAACGCAACAGGCCAGGCAGCATCTCTAGGAAGAGGTGCAGTCGACGTTTCAGGCCTGACGAAGGGTCTCGGCCTGAAATGTCGACTGCACCTCTTCCTAGAGATGCTGCCTGGCCTGCTGCGTTCACCAGCAACTTTTATCTGTGATACGTGGATAGAGCATTGGTTGTTTGGCAGGAAACAGGGAATGGGAATAAAGGGAGCCTATTCTGGTTGGCTGCCGGTTACCAGTGGTGTTCCACAGGGGTCCGTGTTGGGGCCGCTTCTTTTCACGTTGTACATCAACGATTCAGATTATGGAATAGATGGCTTTGTGGCTAAGTTTGCTGATGATACGAAGATAGGTGGAGGGGCCGGTAGTGCTGAGAAAACAGAGAGTCTGCTGAGAGACTTGGATAGATTGTGAGAATGGGCAAAGAAGTGGCAAATGAAATACAATGTTGGAAAGTGTATGGTTATGCACTTTGGTAGAAGAAATAAACGGGCAGACTATTATTTAAATGGGGAGAGAATTCAAAGTTCTGAGATGCAACGGAACTTGGGAGTCCTCGTGCAGGATACCCTTGAGGTTAACCTCCAGGTTGAGTCAGTCGTGAAGAAGGCAAATGCAATGTTGGCATTCATTTCTAGAGGAATAGAGCATAGGAGCAGGGATGTGATGTTGAGGCTCTATAAGGCCCTGGTGAGACCTCATTTGGAGTACTGTGAGCAGTTTTGAGCTCCTTATTTAAGAAAGGATGTGCTGACGTTGGAGAGGGTTCAGAGAAGGTTCACTAGAATGATTCCGGGAATGAGAGGGTTAACATATGAGAAACGTTTGACCGCTCTTGGACTGTACTCCTTGGAGTTTAGAAGAATGAGGGCGGACCTTACAGAAACATTTTGAATTTTGAAAGACGTGGACAGAGTGGATGTGGCAAAGTTGTTTCCCATGATGGGGGAGTCTAGTACGAGAGGGCATGACTTAAGGATTGAAGGGCGCCCATTCAGAACAGAAATGCGAAGAAATTTTTTTAACCAGAGGGTGGTGAATCTATGGAATTTGTTGCCACAGGCGGCAGTGGAGGCCAAGTCTTTGGGTGTATTTAAGGCAGAGATTGATAGGTATCTGAGTAGCCAGGGCATCAAAGATTATGGTGAGAAGGCGGGGGAGTGGGACTAAATGGGAGAATGGATCAGCTCATGATAAAATGGTGGAGCAGACTCGATGGGCCAAATGGCCGACTTCTGCTCCTTTATCTTATGGTCTTATGGAGTCTGTGGTGAGGAAGGCAAATGTGATGTTAGCATTCATTTCAAGAGGACTAGAGTACAACAGCAAGGATTAAATATTAATGCTTTATAATGCACTGTTCACTTGGAGTATTGTGCCCTTAGGCCCTTTATCTTAGAAAGGATGCACTGAAACGGGAGAGGGTTCAAAGCAGGTTCACAAAAATAATTCCAGGATTGAATGTCTTGTCAAATGAAGAGAGTTTCATGCTCTGGACTTGAACTCACTGGAATTTAGAGGAATGAGATGTAAACTAATTGAAATCTAATAAATGATGAAAGGCTTTGATAGAGCGGATGTGGAGAGGATGTTTCCTATGGTGGTTGTGTCTAAGACCAATGGACACAACCTCAGAATAGAGGGGCTGTAGCAGTGTGCTACACACAGCGCTAGAATAACCACACGGAGTCGGTGAGTTGGAGCTGCGATGAAAGAGATTTATTCAAACTTCGCGGCCTGCTTTAAAGCCTTCCCGTTCCCGCCCTCCTTGGGCGGGACTGCTATGGGGAATGCATATTCCCAGACCCTTTCCGCGCGCAAGATTTTCCCCCTGCTGGTGAAGATGACCTGGCGCCCTTTTTGGGGCCGGCCCTCTGCCTGCGCGCGCTGTTGTGAGCCGGTTCGTGTGTGCTAGAAAGTGGGTCGCCACATAACCCCCCGCACCAGAACCGGCGATACCTCCCCCAATGTCCACAGTCTGGATGGGCCTCTGTTTGGGAGGTCTGCCCCTGTGCCGCGGTGCCTGAGCCTGGACCGGCTGTGCCAAGTCCACATGGGCCGGTTTGAGTTGGTCCACTGTGAAAACCTCCTCTCTCCCCCCAATGTCCACCACGAACGTGGACCCGTTGTTCCTGATCACCTTAAACAGCCCCTCGTAGGGCCGCTGTAGCGGTGCCCGGTGTCGGCCCCGTCATACAAAAAGAAACTTACAGTTCTGCAGGTCTTTGGGTACACAGGTCAGGCTCTGTCCGTGCTGTGAAGTGGGTATGGGGGCCAGGTTACCGAGCCTCTCCCGTAGTCTGTCCAGGACTGCTGCGGGTTCTTCCTCTTGCCCCCTTGGGGCTGGTATGAACTCTCCTGGGACGACCAGGGGTGCGCCGTACACCAACTCGGCCGACGAGGTGTGCAGATCCTCTTTGGGCGCCGTGTGGATTCCGAGCAGGACCCAGGGAAGTTTGTCCACACATTAAGGCCCTTCCAGGCGGGCCGTGAGAGCCGACTTCAGGTGACAGTGGAAACACTCCACTAGTCCGTTCGACTGTGGGTGGTAGGCAGTTGTGTGGTATAGCTGCGATCCTAAAAGACTGGCCATGGCCGACCACAGGCTGGAGGTGAACTGGGCGCCCCTGTTGGAGGTAATGTGGGCCGGTACCCCAAAGCGGGCTACCCAGGTTGCGATCAGTGCTCAGGCGCAGGATTTGGAGGTGGTGTCGGTGAGCGGGACTGCCTCTGGCCATCTGGTGAAGCAGTGTATCATAGTTAGGAGGTACCGGCTCCTCGTGACACTGGCAGGGGCCCCACGATATCCACATGAATGTGGTCAAACCTCCGGCGGGTGGGTTCGAACCACTGCAGCGGAGCCTTGGTGTGCCGCTGCACCTTGGCCGTTTGGCACTGCATGTACGTTTTGGCCCATTCACTGACCTGTTTACGAAACCCATGCCACACGAAACTGTTGGAGACCAGCTGGACAGTTGTCCTGATGGAGGGGTGCGCTAAGTTGTGAATGGATTCGAAAACCCGCCGGCGCCAGGCTGCTGGGACGACGGGGCAGGGTTGGCCGGTAGCTACGTCACATAGTAGAGTCCTCTCACCTGGGCCTACGGGGAGGTCTTGGAGCGGCAAACCGGAGACTGCAGTCCTGTAACTGGGGATCTCAGCGTCTGCCTGCTGTGCCTCTGCCAGCACTGCATAGTCCACCCCCTGGGACAGGGCCTGTATGGTAGGTCTGGATAGTGCATCCGCCATGACGTTGTCCTTTCCAGAGACATGCCGGATGTCCGTTATGTACTCGGAGATGTGGGACAGATGTCACTGCTGGCAGGACGACCAGGGGTCGGACACCTTCATGAACGCAAAGGTAAGCGGTTTGTGGTCTGTGAACGTGGTGAAGGGCCTACCTTCTAAGAAGTACCTGAAATGCCGGATTGCCAGGTATAGTGCCAATAGCTCCCGGTCGAAAACACTGTATTTGAGTTCAAGTGGTCGTAGGTGTTTGCTGAAGAATGCCAGGGGTTGCCAGTGACCCTCGATGAGTTGTTCCAGCACTCCACCGACCACTGTGTTGGATGCGTCCACCATGAGGGCAGTAAGAACGTCCATTCTGGGGTGCACTAGCATTGCAGCGTTTGCCAAGGCTTCTTTGGTTTTAACGAAAGTGGCTGCGGCCTCTTCATCCCAGGTAATGTCCTTGCCCTTACCTGACATTAGAGTGAACAGGGGGCGCATGGTTCAGGCTGCTGAGGGGAGGAAACGGTGGTAGAAATTCACCATACCCACGAATTCCTGTAGGCCTTTGATTGTGTTGGGTCGGGGGAAGTTGCGGACCGCGTCCACCTTGGCGGGCAGTGGGGTTGCCCTGTCTTTAGTAATCCTGTGACCCAGGAAGTCGATGGTATCGAGTCCGAACTGGCATTTGGCTGGGTTGATTGTAAGGCCGAATTCACTCAGGCGGGAGTAGAGCTGGCTGAGGTGGGACAGATGCTCCTGCCGACTACTGCTGGCTATGAGGATGTCGTCCAAATAGATGAATGCAAAGTCCAGGTCGCGTCCCACCGCGTCCATTAGCCACTGGAACATCTGTGCGGCATTCTTTAGACCAAACGGCATTTGGAGGAGTTCGAAAAGTCCGAACGGGGTGATGAGTGCTGTTTTGGGGATGTCGTCCGGATGTACCAGGATTTGATGGTATCCCCGGACGAGGTCTACCTTGGAAAAGATCCTTGTGCCATGTAGGTTTGCTGCAAAGTCTTGAATGTGCGGCACAGGGTAGTGGTCTGGCGTTGTAGCCTCGTTCAGTCTGCGGTAGTCACCGCATGGTCTCCAGCCCCCCCCGTTACCTTGGGCACCATGTGCAGGGGGAAGGCCCATGGGCTGTCGGGCCGTCGTATGATCCCCAATTCCTCCATCTTCTTGAACTCCTCTTTCGCCAGTCGGAGCTTGTCCGGGGGAAGCCTTCGAGCACGGGCGTGGAGGGTGGTCCCTGGGTCAGGATGTGGTGCTGTACTCCGTGTCTGGGCATGGCTGCCGTGAACTGTGGTGTCAGTACTGATGGGAAATCCGCCAGGACCCTGGTGAATTCATCGTTGGACAACGTGATGGAGTCCAGGTGTGGGGCTGGCAACTGAGCTTCACCCAGGGAGAACGTTTGAAAAGTCCTGGCGTGGACTAGTCGCTTCCCTTGCAGGTCGACCAGCAGGCTGTGGGCACGCAGAAAATCCGCCCCCAGGAGTGGTTGGGCCACAGCAGCCAGTGCGAAGTCCCACGTGAACCGGCTGGAGCTAAACTGTAGCCGCACCGTGCGGGTGCCATAGGTTCGTATTGTGCTGCCATCTGCGGCCCTCAGGGTGGGTCCGGGTTCTCTGTTGCGGGTGTCGTAACTCGTTGGAGGTAAAACGCTGATCTCCGCTCCGGTGTCGACCAAAAATCGGCGTCCCGACTGCTTGTCCCAGATGTACAGGAGGCTGTCCTGATGGCCAGCCGCCGTAGCAATTGGCGCCGGCTGGGCCTTGGCGTTTCCCGGGAATTTGCAGGGTGGTCTACAGTGGCGGGCCTCTGTGCCCCACCGCTGGTGGTAGAAGCACCATTGTTCGTTGGGCTCTGCTGCCGGGCCTGGTCTGGTCTGTCGTTGGGCTCGCAGCTTGGTGATCTGTGCGACGGACGCCCCTCTCTCCTTCTTGGCATTCCACAACACATCTGCTCGGGCCGCCACCTCCCTGAGGTCGCTGAAATCTGTGTCGGACAGCAGCAGGCATATGTCCTCGGGCAGTTGCTCTAGGAACGCCTGCTCAAACATGAGGCAGGGTTTGTGTCCTTCAGCCAGAGCCAGCATTTCGTTCATCAATGCCAACGGCGGCCTGTCTCCCAAACCATCCAGGTGTATTAAGTGGCGTGCTCGTTCGCGCCGTGAGAGTCCGTAAGTACTTATGAGCAGGGCTTTGAATGCTGTGTATTTGCCGTTCTCCGGGGGCAACTGTACAAACTCCTCAACTTGTGCAGCAGTCTCTTGGTCGAGAGAGCTCAGCACGTAGTAGTAGCGAGTGGACTCCGAGGTTATCTGCCGAATATGGAATTGTGCTTCTGCCTGTTCCAACCACAGACGGAGTCTCAGCGGCCAAAAGCTTGTCAGTTGTAACGAAACTGCGTGAACAGATGCGGCTCTCTGGCCCAAATATCGTTTGGGCCGTCGGGGTCACCAAATGTAGCGGTGTGCTACACACAGCGCTAGAATAACCACACGGAGTCGGTGAGTTGGAGTTGCGATGAAAGAGATTTATTCAAACTTCGCGGTCTGCTTTAAAGCCTTCCCGTTCCTGCCCTCCCTGGGCGGGACTACTGTGGGGAATGCCTATTCCCAGACCCTTTCCGCGCGCGGGATTTTCCCCCTGCTGGTGAAGATGGCCTGGCGCCCTTTTTGGGGCCGGCCTCTGCCGGCGCGCGCTGTTGTGAGTCGGTTCGTGTGTGCTAGAAAGTGGGTCGCCACAGGGCATCCTTTTAGAATAGAGATGAGGAGGAATTTCTTTTGCCAGAGAGTGGTAACTCTGTGGAATTTGTTGCTGCGGGCAGCTGTGGTGGCCAAATCTTTATGTATATTCTAAAGCAGAGGTCAATAGATTCTTGATTGGTCAGGGCATGAAGGGATACACGGGAAAGGCAGGAGACTGGGGGCTGAGAGGAAAATTGGATCAGCCATGATGAAATGGTGAAATAGACTTGATTAGTCAAATGGCCTAATTCTGCTCCTATATCTTATAAAATTGCTATTTCACTTATGTTCACATTCATTTTATCAGTTGAATTAGCCAATAAATGAGAGTTGCTTTTTCAAAGTTCAAAGTAAATTTGTCATCAAAGTATGTATATATCACCATATGCATTACAACTGTGAGATTCATTCATTTTACAAGTTCTGGGTCTAACTCTCAGCTCCCAGCTCCTGTAGAAGTAAAGATAACTTCAGAATATTATACTTCTTCCTTGACTTCTGGGATATGTACTGCGATTTAGCTTTACTGGATACCCATCCTAAACTATGTTCTTCACATCTCTACCAGTGGTAGTGTTCCGCAGGGCTTGCTGTTTTCAAGCTGCGTATATGTTAGTGACCTGCATGCCAGAATTGATGGCTCCGTGGGCAAGTTTGTAGATGTTACAAAGGAATGTAGAAGGACAGGTGGTGTTGACGAAACAGGGAGTTTTCAGAAGGACTTCGACAAATGAGAATGGGTAAAGGAGTGGCAGGTGAAAGTATATGGCCATGCATTTGGCAAAAAGAATAAAGGAGCAGACTATTTTTTAAACAGGCAAAATATTCAGAAATCAGGAGTGCAAATGGACTTGAGAGTTCCTGTGCAGGGTTTCTGAAAGATAAACTTGCAGGTTGAGTTGGTGGTAGAGAAGACAAATGCAATGTTAGCATTCATTTCAAGAAGACTAGAATATAAAAGCAAAGATGTAACACTGAAGCTTTATAAGGCATTGATCAGATTGAACTTGGAGTATTGTGAGCTGCTTTGGGCAACTTGTTAAAGAAAGGATGAGCAGGCTTTCTAGATAGTGCAGAGGAGGTTCACGAGAATAATGGGAATGAAGGAGTTAATGTATGATGTAGGAACTTCTTTACTCAGAGAGTGGTAGCTGTGTGGAACGAGCTTTCAGCAGAAGTGGTTGAGGCAGGTTCGATGTTGTCATTTAAAGTTAAATTGAATAGGTATATGGACAGGAAAGGAATATGGAGGGTTATGGGCTGACTGCAGTGAGAGTAAGAGTTCGGCGCGGACTAGAAGGGCCGAGATGGCCTGTTTCTGTGCTATAATTGTTATATGGTTTTATGGTTATATGTTAGGTGGTGGGGTATGTCTCTACCGAAGAAAGCATATGATGCTCCTTCCCTCTGCTAGCCTGCAGGTCACCCTTGGGAAAGGTGTAGCACCTACTTAGCCAGCCTCTCCCCCACCAGCTCAGTGTCACGTGAAGGTATAGTGGATGGTCATATGAACAGCTGGTGCATATCACAAGTCTTGGCTATGCAACCACTGATGCCAGGAAGACAATCTCTGATGCGTATTGAGAGTATCGATAATGACTGAAATCACCCATCTTCTAAAGACAATGCCCAGAAGAGGCAGAAACATTTGCCAAGAATAATCATGGTCATGCAAAAACGTTGGTTGCCCACATCATATGACACTGCACATAATGAACGGACAAATATCTGATGGCTTTTACTGGAATTTAGAAGAATGAAGGGGTATCTCATTGAAATCTATTGAATATTGAATGGCCTAGAGAGAGTCGCTATACAGAGGATATTTTCAGTAGTGGGAAAGGCTAAGAACAGAGGGCACAGCTTCCGTATACAGACATCTCTTTAGAATAGAAAAGAGGAGGAATTTATTAGCTAGAAGGTGTTGAATCTGTGGATTTCATTGCCACAGATGGTTGTGGAGGCTATGTTAACGGGTACATTTAAAGTGGATGTTTATAAGTTCTCAATTAGTAAGGATGTCAAGGGTTATGGGGAGAAGACAAGAGAATGGAGCTGATAGGGAAAATAAATCAGCTGAATAGCACAGCAGACACAATGAGAGGACTGGTCTAATCCTCTTCTTTTGTCATAGTCATAGAGTCATAGAAGCAGGCCTTTCAGCCCATCTAATCTATGCTGAAACATTAATCAGCCTTGTCCTTTCAACCTGCACCCGGACTGTAACTCTTCATACTCCTCTCATCCAGGTACCTATCGAAATTTCTCTTAAATGGTGAAATAGAACCATCCATTCACCACTTGCTCTGGCAGTGCATTTTACACTCTCACACCCCTCTGAGTTCTTCTTCTTTGAGTTTTTACGGCAGTTGGTATCCACTCTGTTGCATTACTGCCATCTTCAGGATTTATTGTCCCTCATTGTCCATTCACTTTAAAGCCGACTTTCCAGTCCCGTCACCCTTAAAAAACTAAACAACCATTTCCTCCCCTGATCACTCTCCCCACATTCCAATAAACCTTTAACACTGTTCTCTGCCAATCCTATTTTGCATAATTGTTGTAACATTTGTTGCCTTTCCTGTGCAAATTTCCGCCATGAAATACGGATATGCTCTACTGTTTCAGTCTCCTGACATAGATCACAAAAACCTGTTGGATGCTTATTTATAATGGCCAGAGTGCCATTAAGGTTGCTGTGCCCAGTTCTCAGTCTACTTATAATTACTTGCTCCTTCCGCTTTACTTCCCTACTTCTTCCCATATCTACTCTGTTCTGAATTGAATGTAAATGTCTTCCTTTTATTGCTCTGTCCCAATGCTGCTGCCACTGTTGATTTATCCTTCTCCGCACTACGCTCTTCCCCTCTGATTTTGATAGTTTAATATCGATCTCTATAGATCCTTTTTTGACTGCTGCTTTTGCCAGCCTATCTGCTGTCTCATTTCCCATAATACCCAAATGTGCTGGAACCCACATGAATGCGATATTTTTGCCTTGTCTAGCCAGTCTTGAATTTGCAAACAGGATTTCATAAAGCAGATCCTGGTGACCTCCAGCTGTACCCAGCTTAATGCTTGCAAGGGCCGATACAGAATCGCTACATATCACAATATTATTACAATCAACCTGCTCACTTCATTCTAGTGCTAACAATATGGCAAACATTTCAACTGCATATACACTCAAGCAATCAGGTGTTCTCTTGCTAATTTCCACTCTATAACTTGGTACAACGATTGCAGACCCTGTTGCACCTGTTTCTGGATCCTTTGATCCATCCGTAAAAATCTGTATGCCTTTATACTTACATTCCCTATAACTATGATATTCACTGAGTATGTCAGCCATCTTATTACTGTGCTTAATCTTAAGCAAGTCCAAACCTACAGAGGGATTTTCTAATACCCGGAAAGGTCTGACAGGCCACACCACATTTGGACAAAACTCTTTATACACCCGTATCTTTTGCTGTTTGCTCTCCTGTCTAGCCAAATCTTTCTTTTTGTGTCCTCTCCTTCTCCCAGCATGTCTGCAACACCCTTTTTGTAGGATGGCTATCACCATGCCCCCTTAAATTAATCCAGTAATTGGTCTCCAGCTGTTTACACCGCAGCCCCAATGGCATTTCATTTGCTTCAACTTGGAGTGCACATACTGGGGAAGTTCTAACCTCTCCCAAGCACACCCTTAGAGCCCGAGCTTGCACGATACAGTATCCAGTTCTGCCAGCACAGATTTTGCTGCTGACCCGTATACAATACTTCCATAGTCTAATCTTGATCTTATTAATGCTACATAAATATATTTCAGCGATGCAAAATCAGCACCCCATTCCAATCCAGCAAGACACCTCATGACATTTATCACATTTTTACATTTAGTAACTACATATCTAACATGTTCTCTCCATGTTAATCTCAGGTCAAAGTGCACCCCCAAAAACGGAAAACTTTCAACTCTCTCCAGGTTACTTCCATACAGATTCAAATTAAGTCCCCTGAACTTTTTCCTTGTAAGGTACATGGCTTTTGTCTTCTCCACTGAAAATTTAACACCCCACTTTTCCCCCACTCTTCAACTTGATTAATTCCATCTTGCATTTTCATAATTTTATGTTCAATTTTTCTCCGCCTTTTCCACAAAGCCCCGTCATCTGCAAACAATAACCTCCCCACTTCCGCTGGAGTACCTACGAATATATCATTTATCAAAATGGAGAATAAAGTTGGACCCACTACACTCCCCTGAGGCGTCCCGTTTTCTACAACATACTGGCTTGATAGCTCTGATCCTATCTTCACCTGAATAGTTCTCCTGTTTAAAAAGTCTTTAACCCAATTGAACATCGCCCCCCCAATTCCCATTAAATGTAGCTTGATTAGGAGCCCCTCTTTCAATAACATATCATAAGCTTTCTCAACATCAAAAAAAAAACTGCAACCACTGTCTCTTTATACTTGAGCTTTTCAATTTCATCTTCTAGACACAACACTGGATCCATAGTATTCCTTCCTTTCCTGAACCCGCTTTGATACACAGCCACCATACCTCTACTTTCCAAGAAGTACACTAACCTCTCATTTATCATACGTTCCATAAGTTTACATACATGTGACGTCAAGGCAATTGGCCTGTAGTTTTCTGGCCTGCTGGCATCTTTTCCAGGTTTCCTTATTGGAATAATTATTGCTTCTTTCCAGCTCCCTGGTATTCTCCCTTCATCCCAGACTTTGTTATACAGAAGCAGTAGTTTCTCCAGACTTCTTTCACTCAAGTATTTTATCATATCATAACATATTTCATCTTTACCTGGCGCAGTCTTTCCTGTTTTATCTAGTGCCTTTCTTAATTCTCCCATGCTGAAAGGGACATCTTGCACACCGTCAAGGTTAGTTTTCCTACATAAAGCCTCCATACTTTCAGCTTTTGTTCCCTCTCTACCTCTTCTTCCCTTCTCAGACAAATTATCAGAACTATGTACCATAACTAAAGTATTTGCCAACAACTCTGCCTTTTCCTTATTTGTTACTGCAGTCACATTTCCATCAACCAGAACTGGGTACCTCCACTCTCTCCTGTCCCCTCCCATCCTTTTTAATCATCCCCCACACTTCTCCTACTTGAGTTGTGTTTCCCATTGAATCACAATACTTTCTCCAGTGCGTCCTTTTAGCATGTCTTATTGTCCTCCTTACTACTGCCTGAGCTTGTTTGTACTAAATCATGTGTTGGAAGTTATGAGTTCTTTTAACTAGTTTAAATGACTTATTTCTATTTCTCACTGCTTCCTTACAATTATCATCCCACCATGGTAGTATTCTCTTCTTTATTCTTCCTTTACTTTTAGGAATGGATTCTAATGCAGCTGATATTATACCTTGTTTTAATATGCTGTCAAGTGTTTCTATGTCCATTCCATCACTGACCTGACTTAGATATCAATGACTTTTTTCCAGAAATTTCTCCCAATTGGCTTTCTCAGGGATCCATTTCCCACCTGTATTCTCTGTGACCAATGAAGCAGAAATATTTATCTTGCACCAGATTGGGTAATGATCACTCCCTACAGTTCCTTCTTGGTACACTAACCAATCACACACTGATGCAATGGAGTTTGATACTAATGTAAGATCAAGCACAGATTCTTTACCTGTATTATCATCAATTCTAGTACTACTGCCATCATTTAGGCACACTAAATACTTCTCATCAAGCAACTCCTCTATTACTCGACCATTGATGTCTGTTCTGTCACTCCCCCATAATACATTATGTCCATTAAAATCACCACACCAAGCAACGTTACTACTATTCTGCCCTTCTATCTCCTCAAGCTTGTTTAACTCTAGTCTTTTGCATGGATTATAATAATTCACAATCACCAACTCTTTCCTTTCAGCCCATACTTTTACTACCACATACTCTTGTTCACTTCCTACACCTAGTATTCTATAAGGAGTACCTTGCTTTACAGAAGTTGCACATCCTCCTCCTCCACCCTCTCTCCTGTCTCGCCTTACTGCCTCATAACCATATAAAACAAAATCTAAATTAGGTTTTAACCAGGTCTCCTGGATACACACAACATCTGGCTTTTCACTCCTACTAGCTATAAACTGCTTGAAATCTTGTCCATTAACTATCAGGTTTCTTGCATTCTATTGAAGAAGTAGCATTATCAGTAATATCAACCCACACATACTGTCTCTTCACTTGACTGTACCCTGAGTTCATCGTTTACTTCTTCCCATTTTAATCCTATCATATCCAAATGGTGCTCTGCAGCTTTTACAATAATCTGAATCCTTTCAGTTTTAGATTTGATTTCGTAAGTGTGTTTACCACTCCTGCTATAAAGGTCACCAATTTCTTCTTCTCTATCCATGCATTCTTCTTATCTTGCCTTTCTTTAGCTGCTGCTTGCTCTTTGCTACATCCTCCCTCATTCATTTTCTTCTGTCCTGCCAACTTGACTGCCTCAGCATATGAGACTTTTTCCTTCACCGTTATCTGCTGCACCTCCACCTCTTTTTTCAACACTTCACATCCCCAGTACGCTACATTATGGTTACCTCCACAATTACAGCACTTTGATCTCACTCCCTCTCCACATTTTCTGTATTCATATTCCCCACCACACCTTGCACATCTTCTCTTTCCTTTGCACACTTTGGCCACATGCCCAAACTCCTGGCAATTGAAACACCTCAAAGGTTTTGGTATATATTCTCTTACATTGTGTCTTAGAAATCCAAAATATAACTCCTTTGGAGGCACCTGATCCTCAAATTCTACCAGAACTGTTTCAGTCTCCCTTTTCTCTGCTCCCCTTGTCATTCTTTTCACACTCTTCACTGAACTACTCCTCACCCTCAAGTTCTCCACTAGCTCCTTCATATTAACACTGAGGGGAACCCCAGATATCACCCCCTTGGCAACCATTGACCCTTTGTGCTCCAACTCTTACAACCCTGGACACTTTGACTTTCCCAACATTAGTCACCTTCATTGCCTTCTCCATCTGCTCTTCAGTTTTACATCCTATCAGCAGGTTTCCATCTCCTAAAATTCTTTTCACTTCCCCTACTTGTCCTCTAATGATTTTTGTTAGCTTAAGCGGATCGATTTTCTTTACTCCCCCTTCCCCCTCAAATCTTACCACTACATTTAGCAATTTTGCCCTCGGGCCCTTCTCCTCAACTTCTCTTCCCTCACTTTCCAATCCACCTACACTGGACCCACCTCCTTTCTTTCTCTTCTGACCCATTATCTTCCTGTTCTTAGTCCCTCTCCCCACCTCTTCCCACTCACACTCTGTGCTATTGCTGTCACCAGCAGTCTCCCTCCCTGCCATCCTATCAGAGTTTGCAAGGGACCTACACAGGCCGTCGGTCAATATTCCCACAGAATGTCCCCCACAACACCCTAAAGCCAGCAGCCAACTCGTAACTCTGGCCCAGCAGTTGGAGCTTCCATCTCAGCCCCCTCCAGCTGCCGAGTACTCAGCACAGCCACCCGCCAGCGTTGGTTTAGAAGTTCCTCCTCATGTTCCCTTTAAACATTCCACATTTCATCCTTAACACATGAGTCTGGTTGTAGTCTCACTCAACCTCAGTGGAAAGAACCTGTTTGCATTTACCCTATCTATACCCCTCATAATTTTACATACCCTATCAAGTCTCCCCAGAATCTTCTGCATTCTAGGGAATGAAGTCCTAACCTATTAAACCTTTCCCTATAACTCAGGTTCTCAAGTCCTGGCAACATCCTTGTAAGTTTTCAATCTTGCTTATATCTTTCCTGTAGGTAGGTGGCCAAAACTGTACACGATACTCCAGATGAGGCCTCACCAACGTCTTGTACAATTTCAATATACAATAACATGCCAATTCCTGTACCTAATACATTGACTTTATGAAGGCCAATGTGCCACATGTTTTCTTTCTGATCCTGTCTACCTGTGACACCACTTTCAAGGAATCATGGATCTATATTCCAGATCCTTCTGTTTTAACACAATCCTCAATCTGTAGGACTTCCCCTGTCTGGTGCTCCCAAATTGCAACAACTCACACTTCTCAGCATTAAATTCAATCTGCCAATTTTCAGCCTGTTCTTCCATCTGGGCTAGATCCCATTACAAGCTTTATTAGTCTTCCTCACTGTCCATGACACACAATATCTTGACGTTGTTCGCAAATTTTCTGATCCAATTAACCATATTATTATCCAGATCATTAATATAGATGACAAAGTACGTTAATCCCTGCAGTATACCATAGTCACAGGCCTTCAGTCAAAGAGGCATCCATTTACTCCCACTCCCTGGCCTCCCCAACAAAGCCAATGTCTAATTCAATTTACTACCTCATCTTGAATGCCAACCTTCTAGACCAACCTCCCATGCAGGACCTTGTCAAAACTTTACCAAGCTCCATGTAGGCAACATGCACTGCATTGCTTTCATCAACCTTCCTGGTAACTTCCTTGAAAAACTCTATAAAATTGGTTAGACAAGACCTACCATGCACAAAGCCATGTTGACTATTCCCAATCAGTCCCTGTCTATCAAAATATCCAATCGCTTAGAGTACCTTACAATAACTTTCCCACTACTGATGTCAGGCTCACTGGCCTATAATTTCCTGGTTTATTCTTAAAGCCTTTCCGAAACAACTGAACAACATTATCTTTCCTCCAGTCCTCCAGTACCTCACCCATGACAAAGGATGTTTTAAATATTTTTGCTAAGGCCCCTGCAGTTTTTGCACTAGCCTCCCGTAGGGTCCAAGGGTACACCTTGTCAGGCATTGGGAATTTATCCACCCTAATTTTCCTCAAGGGAGCAAACACCTCCTCCTCTGTAATCTGTATAGGGTCCATGATCTTGTTGCTGCTTTACCTCACAATTGTAGACTCTGTGTCCGCAGTAAATGCAGATGCATAAAATTCATTCAAGTTCTCCCCCATCTCTTTCAGTTGTACACATAGATTACCACTCTGATCTTCCAGAGGGCCAATTTTGTCCCTTGTTCTTTTGCTCTTTATACACATGTAGAAGCCCTTAGGATTCTCCTTCACCTTGTCTGCTAGAGCAACCTCATGCCTTCTTTTAGCTCTCTATATTCTTTCTTATGTGCTCTCTTGTATTTCTTATCCTCCTCAAGTACCCCATTTGTTCCTGCCTGCCTATAACCATCAAAACTGAATTGAATTGACCTTATTTCTTACATCCTTCACATACACGAGGAGTAAAAATCTTTACGTTACGTCTCTGTCTAAATGTGCAATGTGTAATCATAGTAATTTATAATAAATAGAACAGTCAATGTAACATAGAAATACACTCAAATCAGCGTGAGTTAATCAGTCTGATGGCCTGGTGGAAGAAGCTGTCCCTTAGGCAATTTAGAATTTCAACCTGAGGACCAGACCTATCATTTTCCATAATTACCTTGAAACTAATGAATGGCATTTTGATCACTGGATGCAAAGTATTCTCCTACACAAATTTCTGTCACGTGCCCTATTCCCTAATTGGAGATCTAGTATCGCACTCTTGCTATGTTCTGATTAAGGAAACTTAACTGAACGTATCTGACAAATCCTTATCCATCCAATCCTCTTACAGTATGGGAATCCCAGTAAATATGTGGAAGGTTAAAATCACCTACCATCACAACTTTGTTTACTTAGAACAGTGTGCAATCTCTCTACAACTTTGCTCCTCTAAATCCCATGGATTTTTGGATAGTCTATAATATAATCTCATTAACGTGGTCGTAACTTTCTTATTCTTCAGTTTCACCCATAAAACCTCACTAGATGTGTTCTCCAGAATGTCCTGTCCGAGCGCTGCGGTGACATTTTCCCTGATGAAATGTCACCCATCCCCTTTTAGTCCCTCCTGCTCTATCATGTCTGAAACAACAGAACTCTGGAAAACTGAGCTGGCACAACTACGCCTGCTGCAGCCAAGTCTCACTAATGGCTACAGTGTCATAATTCCGCATGCTGAACCATGCCCTAAGATCATCCGCCTTTCCTATAATACCTCTTTATTGAAATATACGCGGCTCAGATCATTAATCCCACTGTGCCCAACCTTTTGATTCCTGACTTTGTACATACCGTAAGCTTAACAACTTCTTTCTCCACAACTACTCCATTATCTGTTTAAGTGATCTGGTTCCCATCTCTTCTATGCAGGTCCCACCTTCCCGGGAAGAGAGCCCAATGATCCAAAAATCTTATTCCTCCCTCCTACACCCACTCCTTAGCCAAGTGTTAAACTGTATGATCTTCCTAGTATTGATATCACTAGCAGGAGGCACGGGTAGCAAATCTGAGATCACAACCCTGGAAATCCTGTCCTTTAACATCGCACCTAACTCCCTGAACCCATTTTACAGGACCTCCTCATCCCTCCTACCTATGTTATTGGTACCAACATGGAGCACAACCTCTGGCTGCTCACCCTCCTGCTCAAGAATGCTGTGAACTTGATCTGAGATGTCCCTGGGAGACAACATACCATCCGGGAGTCTTGTTCTCATCCACAAAATCTCCTTTCTGCTCCCCTAACCAATGAATCCCCTATCAGTACACATCACCTCTTCCACCTCCTTCCCTTGGTGAGCCACAGACTCAGACTCAGTGCTAGAGATCTGACTGCTGTGGCTTTCCTCTACTAGCTCATTCCCCCCACCCCAAGTGTATCCACTGTCTTATGCGGGCGGAGAGAGAGCAGTGCGCCGCGCGTGTGCAGCCCTCCGGTGAAAAATGATATTGCATCCGTTAAATAGGGGCCGTGGATAATTCTAATTTGATGGAGACGGACGTGAAAACACAGAGGAACATCTGGAGAAATTTCTGAAACGCCAGTTCGCTGCTGTTGTTACTGTGCGGTCGGGAATCTTCCGGAGGGAAGGCCTCAAAATCCCCGGCTTTGCCTGCTGTTGGCGACGGAGATTGAGGTCGAATCGTTCGGACAGAGATGGCGCTCAGTACTCGGTGTCAGAGAGCTGATCGAAGGCTCGAAGTTTTCGGATGACTCAGAGTCGGACTGTGGTGAGGGCATGGCAGGGGGAGTTTTTCTTCCTTCTTCCGTCTGCGTGAGATATGGGACATTTGAGAGACTTTGAACTTTTTACTGTGCTCATGGACTTCTTCATCAACTTATGGTATTGTTGCACTGTTGTAACTATATGTTATAATTATGTGGTTTTGTTAGTTTTTCAGTCTTGGTCTGTCCTGTGTTTTGTGATATCACACTGGAGGAAATATTGTATCATTTCTTAATGCATGCATTACTAATTGACAATAGAAAGAGGACTGTGTGTCTTCATAATCTAATCTTATGGTCTTAACTCAAGTCCCATGCTCCAAAATGGTGGCAGGTGCTATGGAGAAGTAGGTTGCTATTACATACAGTACATCTAATGAAAGATCTCCAACTTTACCATTTGCTCATCCAAACCATCAAAATTTAGGATTCAAACCCCAGAGTAGTAGGATTTCTAACAATTTTCCCCAGATGAGCACCACTGTATCTGCACATGGGAGTATAACTCAGAGGTGCAGCTTTTAATTGTTACTGGAGAAGTGCTAGTGAATTGATTATATCGGAGGTTATTAAAAAATGGGAAGTGCTGGAAATACTCAGCATTTCAGTCAGCATCTGAGGAAAAGAAAAACAGTGTTACTGTTTCATGTCCATAACAGAAAAAAAACATTTGACACAGTTAAGATGCCAGTGACTTTAAGCAAGTACAGTGATGGAGAAATAGAAAGCAGCTAAAAGAACGTACTGTGGTTGAGACAGTTTAAGAAGATTTTTTTTTGGCAGTAAGAAGATGCATAAAATGTTGTGCTTCTTTGTTTTCATCTTGACTCAGCATACCTTTTGTTTCCTTGGTGCCTATTGTGTCAAAGTTACGGACCTTTACATGTGCTGAAGTATTCCTTATGTTGAGATCAGGGAGCTCATAATATCCCAGTGCACAGTGGTGTTGAGTTTGACGTTATGATGGAGGGAATTATTCTGAGAACATGACAAGGTTGGAATCACTTACTTTCCACATCTCTGAATTCTACCCAAGATCCACAAACCCGCCTGTCCAGGTAGATCTGTTGTTTCAACTTGTTCCTGCCCCACTGAACTCATATCAGCATACCTTGACTCTGTTTTATCCCCTCTATTTCCGTCTCTTCCTACCTACATCCATGACACTTAAAATGCTCTGCATCTTTTCAATGATTTCAGATTCCCTGGCCCCTCATCTTATTTTTACTGTGGAAGTCTAGTCCCTATACACCTCCATCCCCCACCAGGAAAACCTCAAAGCTCTCCATTTTTTCTGGACACCAGACCTAACCAGTTTCCCTCCACCACCACTTTCCTCTGCCAAGCAGAATGTCCTCACACTAAATAATTTCTCCTTTGGCTCCACCCACTTCCTTCAACAAAAGGGGTAGCCATGGGCACTCACATGGGTCCCAGCTATGCCGGCCTGTTTGTCGGCTACATGGACCAGTCTATGTTCCAAACCTACACTGGTGTCCATCCTGCATTTTCCTACGCTACATTGACAACTGCTTCCTTTACCCATGCTGAATTTTGCCTCCAACTTCCAACCTGCCCTCAAATTTACCTGGTCCATTTCCAACACCTCCCTCCCTTTTCTTGATCTCACTGTCTCTATCTCTGGAGACAGCTTTTCCACCAATGGCTATTATAAACCCATGGATTCTCACAGCTACCTGGACTATACCTCATCCCATCCTGTTACGTGTAAAAACGCCAACCCCTTCTCTCAATTCCTCCATCTCCACCACATCTGCTCTCACGATGTGGCATTTCATTCTAGAACGAAGGAGATGTCCTCCTTTTTCAAAGAAAGGGCTTCCCTTCCTCCAACATCAATGCTGCCCTCAACTGCATTTCTTCCATTTCACACACATCTGCCCCTACCCCATCCTCCCATCACCCTACTATCCCCAGGGATAGTGTTCCTCTTTTCCTCACCTACCACCCCACCAGCCTCCACGTCCGGCACATAATTCTCCAAAACTTCTACCACCTCCAACAGGATCTCACTACCAAGCACATCTTTCCACAGGGGTTGCTCCCCATGCGAATCCCTTGTCCATTCATCCCTCTCCACTGTTCTCCCTCCTGGCACTTATCCTTGCAAGTGGAACAAGCACGACACCTGCCCCTACCCTCACTACCATTCAGGGCCCTAAACAGTCCTTCCAGCTGAGGTGACACTTCACCTGTGAGTCTGTTGGTGTCATGTACTGCATTTGGTGCTCCCAGTGTGACCTCCTGTATATCGGTGAGACCCGACGTAGATTGGGAGATTGCTTCACTGAGCACTTACGCTCTGACTGCCAGAAAAAGTGAAAATTTCCAGTGGCCACCCATTTTAATTCCCAATCCAAAATGGCCACCCATGGCCTCCTCCACTGTCGTGATGAGGACATACTTAGGTTTGAGGAACCACATCTTATATTCCATTTAGGTAGCCTCCAACCTGATGGCATGAAAATCAATATCTCAAACTTCCGGTAATGCCCCCCCCAACCCCTTCTTCA
Source organism: Mobula birostris (assembly GCF_030028105.1). NCBI lineage: Eukaryota > Metazoa > Chordata > Chondrichthyes > Myliobatiformes > Myliobatidae > Mobula > Mobula birostris. The sequence goes on along the minus strand of NC_092370.1, from coordinate 100,325,225 downwards.
CCATTTCCCATCCACTTTTCCCTCTCTCACCCTATCTCCTTGCCTGCCCATCACTTCCATCTGGTGCTCCTCCCCACTTCTCTTTCTTTTATGGCCTTCTGTTTCTTTCACCAATTAACTTCTCAGCTCTTTACTTCATCCTTCCCCATCCAGGTTTCACCTATCACCTTGTGTTTGTCTTTCCTCTCTGACTGCCTTTTAGATCTACTCCACAGCTTTTTTCTCCAGTCCTGCCAGAGGGGTTTGGCCTGAAACATCGACTGTACGCTTTTTCCTAGATGCTGCCTGGCCTGCTGAGTTTCCCCTGCATTTTGTGTGTGTCGCCTGGATTTCTATCATCTGCAGATTTTTTCTTGTTTCTATCTGAATTCTTAACACTGCCTTTTTAAGAGAAATTTGATGATTAAGATCAATAGAGTGACAGCTGCACTTTCAGATAGGATTAATGTTAACATTAATGTAGGATTAGACATTGGTTTTGTGGGAGAAGTCAGAGAGTGGGAGTTGATGATTGCCTCTCTGACTGAAGGCCTGTGACTAGAGGTGTGCCGCAGGGACTGGTGTTTGGTCCTCTGATCTGGATGATACGGTAGTTAACTGGATCAGCAAACTTGCAGATGACACCACAATTGAGGGTGTAGTGGACAGTGAGGAAGGTTATCATAGCTTGCAGAGGGTTCTGCATCAGCTGGAACAATAGGCTGAAAAATGGCAGACGGAATTTAATGTAGACAAGTACGAAGTTTTGCACTTCAGTAGGACCAACCAGAGTAGGTCTTACACAGTGAACAGTAGGGCACTATGGTGTTAAAGATAGCTAGAGTCATAAAGAAAGCTTTTGGCACTGTGGCCTTCATAACTCAATGCATTGAGCAGAGCAGATGCGATGTTATGTTGACTTTGTATGAGCTGTTGGTGAGGCCTAATTTGGAGTATTGTGTGAGTTTTGGGCCACCTATCTATAGGAAAGGTGTAAACAAGGTTGAAAGAGTGCAGAGAAAATTTACAAGGATATTGCCAGGTCTGGAGAATCTGAGTTATAAGGAAAGATTGAATAGGTTCGGACTGTTTTCTTTAGAACATAGAAGATTTAGACGAGATTTGATAGAGGTATACAAAATTATGAGGGATATAGATAGAGTAAATGCAAGAAGGCTTTTTCCACTGAGGTTGGGTGGGACTACAACCAGAGGTCATGGGTTAAGGATGAAAGGTGAGAAGTTTAAGGGGAACATGAGGGGAAACTTCTTCATTCAGAGAGTTGTGAGAGTGTGGAATGAGTAACCAGCACAAGTGGTGCATGCGAGCTCAACTTCAATATTTAAGAGAAGTTTGAATCAGTACATGGATAGTAGGGATATGGAGGGCTATGGTCCCGGTGCAGGTCGTGAGAGTAGGCAGCTTAAATGGTTTTGGCATGGGCTAGATGGGCTGAAGAGCTGATTCTGTTCATCTTTATGACTCTAACAAATTTCACAGTTTAAATCCAGGTGTGGACTATTGTTTTAGGTTTTGTGCCAAGAATATTTAAATGTATTTTTTTTCCTATAACTATATTGGCAAAAAGATCATGATTCATTTATATATATTGAACATCATACAGAGATAAATGCATTCAAAGTTATGCATTTCATAAAGTCGATTGTCTAGTAGTACTGTTAGAACACTCTATTTTTATTTCATTAAATGCAATTGAATAGCTTTCAAGCAAACTCTGATGAATTACCTGCCATAATTTTATCCATACAATAAAAATTAAATGTTACCTTGTAATGCTGTTATTGTGTTTCAAAGTTTCATTGTTGTTGATTTGGACTCTAGTTCCATTAGCTTTTTCAAGTATTCATGCATAATTTATAATTGGTAATCTGTAATTGGTTTATTAATGTCACATATACAAAGAGACAATAAAAATGTTTTGTTTGCATACTCTCAAGACAAATCATACCATATCAAGGCAGCACAAAAGAAAAAAAAATGAAATGCAGAATGCAGTGTTACAGAGAAACTGCAGTGTAGATGGACAAATAAAGAGTCTGGGCTATGAAGAGGTAGATTGAGAGGGCAAGAATCCATCTTTAGTGCATGACATTATTTGATATGTTTGGAAGAATGTCCAAGGTATCAACAGAGGATTATAAGGAATGCTCAAACATTTTATGGTAAGTTATACAGCTTATCTTCATGTTGAATGAGTGATTAATCTTGCAAAAGAATAAATGCATGTTTGTTTTTCTGTATATTCGACCAGTGCCTAATGTTCTTTGGGACGACAGTGTATGATATGAATTCTCCTATGCACATATTACATGCAACAAAAGACTCCCTCTGTGTTTTTCATGTCTTTATTAGTATTTATTAATAATAAAAAAGACAAGAAATATATAAATAGAAATTGTTGAGCTGGTTGAGGAACGTATACCCACGACTCAATGAAAGATCATATTCCCTCCATTTGCTTACTCCAAACTTACTTCATCCTTCACTGGGGCCACAGAGTCTACAGGGCTGGTGGCTTGTACTTTGTCTTCAAACACCTGAACTGCCTCTGTTGTATAGCCAGCTCCAGAAGCTTGCTGGTGGCACCTGAGGACTAAATTTTAACTTTTCCATAGATGCTGTCTGGCCTGCTGAGTTCCTCCAGCATTTTGTGAGAGTTGCTCAGATTTCCAGCATCTGCAGATTTCCCCTTGTTTTAGGTCTTTGATTCTCAGTTTGAATGTGATAAGTAGCCTAGGAACAATATCCCTACTATTTTCTGCAGCAGTCATATTCTTAATGCAAAATGAAGATAGGAAGAAAAGAATTTTTTTTAACTCAATGAATTGTACATTGTCATAAATACTTGTGAAATCAATTTCAGCAATAACTTTTAAAAGGCAACTAAAATGCATCTGCAAGAATAAAGTGAGTGAGACAAAATAATAGAGCTTTAATGGTGATGGTGTTAATTATGTTAGCAGACACAAATAGGCCAAGGGCCCGCATTCTAATCTCTATGATTTTTTTAAAACATACAAGATTAGCCCTGAATTACATTGGCATTTCATAATTCAAGTGTTAAATGTTGTTTGCAATTCACGCATTAGCTAGGTTTTGGTAAATCTCTTTGAATGTTAAAAATTTCTCTGAGGATACTGCCTTGTTATTCATCTGGAACCACCTGTGCACTTGGCACAGATTACTTTTAATTCTTTGCAAGCCACCAAAGGGATTAGACTTTAATATGCTGGTGATTGAAGCACAGACTTGAAACAGGCCCACTATTATTCTGGTGTGTATAAACAGCAGGAATTATATAATTATCACAGGGGATTTTAAGCTAAGCTTGCATATTCATAATGTAAGGGACAAATGAGCCCGTTGAATTTTTAAATGAGTTGCTGTCATCAATTTTATTCACATCTGATTTTCCACTTGCATGATTAGTTTTCTACTGGGATTAGTTCATTGCCTGTGGTATTCCTTTTACCATATTCAAATTTACTTTCCACTTGTTATTCAGATTTTCCACTTACATCAAGATTTTTCATTTTATTATTCAGTCCAATCAGCACTCCACATTGAGAAGCAATATCAGCAGCAATCCAAGAGAAAAAAATAAAATTAATGACATGAATTTAAGAACTAATCTTTTGTGAAGCAGATATTTTTTTCCATGATGACCCAAAGGTGTTTTATTTTTGCAATAATTGATAATCAGTTTCTCATCAATTAACAATTTAGCTATTGCATAGTTCTTTGGCTTGTTACAGGAGCAATGGGATTGAGTTTACATTTTTCAACGTATAAATGTACATTAACTTGAAGCACGCGGATCAACACAGTTCATTAAAACCTCTTAAGGAGTACTAATTTGTTTTACATTCTGATAATGTACAATGCACCAGTTTATTTTATACATTTTCTCCTGATTACATTATTAGAAGCTTAGCTATTTCACTGACTTCTTTTCTTGCCTGCAGTGTTAAGATCTTCAACGATGTTCATATGGCTAAAGGTTAATCAGAATGGATTTAAGGGATTAGACCTACAACTTGTTCCACCTTCATAGCCTTTTCCTTGCTTTATCCTTAATCTCCCTTTGAAAGCTTGATGTGTTGGTTCAGGACTTCCATCAGATCTAATAACAGATTTAGTAATAGGAACCAAGAGTTTATTTGGAAGCACTTTTTCTCCAAATTTCTGGTTGATAATGGAATCTGGGATCTTGGCAGGAAGAAATGATGCTTGCTGCTTGAGAGACTTTGAAGATTTCAGGTTTTCTAGTAATGCATATTCAGCCTGCCTGATTTCTTCTAAGTTCTCCAGCTGTCTAGGATTCCTCACCTTTCTCGGACGGTTTTCCACACAGCTTGCTCCATTGGTAGCTAGTTTTTCTAAAGCTTTCTCTGTTTTGACTTGAACATCTTTGAGCTTTTCAAGTTGAGCTTTCCTAATGTCTTCAGAGAGTTCTAATGGAGCCAGCTTAACTGGTTTTTTAGGAGTAATTTCTTTCCACTCATTCTCATTTCCTTGATATGACACCAATGATGCTGTTTGTCTTTGGTCCTCATAGTTATTGACAGTTAAGGATTCTTCACTTTGATTATCAATATCATTAATTGCTGAGCGATTGGTACTGAGTGAGTTCTTCTTGTCTGTTGATTTGTTGAGGTTGAGACCATGTAGCATATTGTATGGAATTTTGTGTTTGGATTCTATTGTTGCTTGGTTTGAGAGTCCCTTGAAAACGATTGAAGCAGGTTATCATTTAAGAAAGCAGCTTTTGCAGGCTAGAATACACATTCCCATTTTTTGTCATTGACCACACAACAGAAAAGAGGTAAAATATTATATTCATTCATGAGGTAAACTTAGGATGTTAGAACAAATGCTTTTTGAATTTTGTTTCTGAAGTTCCAAGTTGTTGTTTCATCTTGAAATATATTGCTACACAGTGCATTTATCATATAACACAGTGGACAAATTCTTAACCCCAAAACTTTAAAATTATGAATAGCATGAAAATAGATCAAATTAAGAAAAGGTAAGCAATACTAAATACAATTTTCATACTTAGGTCAGCTATATAATTTGCAATTTGTCTTCTGTCATTTTTGCAGAAATCGTTCAACAGCTTAGTCTAAGACTGCCTTCAGAAACTTAGCACAAGAACATTAAGAATTTTTTCTCACTCATTAAACTCACTAACAATTAATCTCCATTGTTTTAGACACATAATGATTGGTTCATTCAATTCATAACCTTCCTCTGACTTTTAACAAATGATAATTCCACCATCAGGGAGAAAATCTTGTGAAAATTCCTTTCTTGGTCTTCTAATTGAGTCTTGTGCTTAATAATCTTCACCAGGTAACAATATTAGATGTTGCTTTTACATTATTCAATGGAAAGAGGTAAAAGAAAAACATTCAAGCATTTTTCAACTTTCATAAACCTAAAATGGTTCACAAACTCAGGATGTTTTCCCAAGGGTTTACAACCAATTAATCTCTTCAGAAATTGCATCATTGTTTCATTGTAGGAAATATGACAGTAAAATGTATATATTTCAAAGTCTCTCAACTAGTGATGTGATAATGCACAGATGATCTATGCATCTACAAACTGAAGAGGCCATTTAATCCTTCAACCTTCTGTCTAGAATTAAAGTATGTCATTTCTCTGTTTATTAGATTTTTGTTCTGTATTCTTTTTAAAAAATTGATTTGGCTTCAGCTGTTTTTGAGGCACCACCTGTTAAAGACGTCCTCAATGGTTGGAGACTAATTGAATGTGGTAAATAGAATCAACAAATTTGTGGATGACACCAAGATTGGGGATGTAGTGGACAGCGAATGAGGCTATCAGAGCTGGCAGCAGGATCTGGACCAGTTGGGAAAAATAGGCTGAAAAATGGTAGGTTGAATTTAATGCAGACAGGTGTAAGCTGTTGCACTTTGGAAGGACAAGCCAGGGTAGGTCTTACATGGTGAGCAGTAGGGCACTGAGGAGTGCAGTAAAACAGAGAGATCTGGGAAAACAGATCCATAATTCCTTGAAAGCGGTGCCACAGGTAGATAAGGTCTAAAAGTGTTCACTCCTCTCTCTTTGCTGTTACTGCTATTGTTTGCGTGATTTGTGTTTTTTCTCTTTCACTGTGCATTGGGTGTTAGTCTCTCTTTTTTTAATTCAGGTTTCTCGCTTTGTGGCTGCCTGTAAGCAGACAATTCTCAAGGTTTTATAATTTATATATACTTCAATTCTTTGAATCATTTGAAAGAAAGCTTTTGGCATATTGGCCCTCATAAATCAATATATTGCATCCAGGAGCTGGAATGTTATGAAATGTATTAGACGTTAGTGAGGGTTAATTTGGAGTATTATGCAGAGTGATCTACCTACAGAAAGTATATCAATAAGATTGAAAGAGTGCAGAGAAAATTTACAAGGATGTTGCCAGGACTTGAGAACCTGAGTTCTGGGGAAAGGTTAAATAGGTTGGAACTTTAGTCTCTAGAGCTTTGGAGAATGAAGGGAGATTTGATAGAGGCAAACAAAATTATAGGGCAAATGCAAAGAGGATTTTTTCCTCTGAAGTTGGATGAAACTAGAACTAGCGTATGGGTTAAGGGTAAAAGGTGAAATGTTTAAGAGGTATATGGGGGGAACCTCTTCACTCTAGAGGGTGGTGAGAATGTGGAATGAGCTACCAGCAAAGCTGGTGTATGTGGGTTCAATGTCAATAGTTAAGAGAAATTTGTATAGATACATGGATGGGAAGAGTATGGAGGTTTATGGTCCATGTGCAGGTCGATGGGACTAGGCAGGATAATAGATTGGCATGGACTAGGTGAGCCAGAGTCCCTGTATGGGTGTTGCAGCGTTCTATAACTCTATGGCTAGTGTCCTTGAGGGACACGACAACCCTCTACAACCCTCTGCAGCTGTTTCAATCCTAATCATCGGAGGTGGTGATGCAACCAATCACGATGCTCACCATTGGCATCCGTAGAAATTCACTGGAATCTTTGATGACATTGGAAATTTCTTCAAACTCTTACTGTAGTAGGGCTGAAATGCTTTCTTTGTCACTGCATATATGATGAGTGCAAGATAGACCCTCTGAGATGTTGAAACCCAGCAACTTGAAGCTTCTCACCCCTCAATGATGACTAAAGTGTGTTTTCTTAACTTCTCAGATAACAATCTAGTTTGAAAATTTGCACTCCAGAACTACCTGCACATTTAGCCAAGCTGTTACTAACTTCTGGAGTTCGCTTTGTGAACAGTACTGTGGGAGTACCTTCAAGAGAAGGATCGCAGTAATATAAGGAGGCAACATATCGTCAACTTTTCAAGAGCACTTCAACATGGCTTTGACACTGTTCCTTCTAAACAGCATGGGTGCGTGGCCTCACACAGTCATTGTTGCCACGCAGCAGGAATTTTCTTTTATATGATGTTAATATAATTTTGAAATCTATTAACAATAACTGTCAACTACCCTGTAATTATTTATGTGTTAGGGAATATAATAGATCAATTTTCTAAATAATAGATATACCACGACCTTTACTTTGGAAAGATTTTGACCAACCCACAATATTTACATCATTAACTGTCCTTAATGATGCTTCAGAAGATTTGACATCTCTTTCTAAATTCCTTCAGACAAGCTTTTTGAATAAAATTGAAGCACAGCAGTATGCAAAAGCAAATATCAACAAGTTATGGACATAGTATCTTGGTGATACTGTTTACTGGAGTGACAAAGTGAAAGATCTACTTGCATATATAATTTCTGACATCGATACTGCGCCTATTATTCGGTTCACTCATCATGTGTGTAATCATTTGGAAAATAGATTTCCTGACGATGAGTTAGAGAAGGACAAGCTTCTGACCCTGTTGCTAATGCTAACACAACCAGTTTTGAATTTGGAAAAGAAAATGTTATATGATTGATGACAAATAATCAGCTACTATTATGAACTATGACAAAAATGTTGCCTCAAAACTATCTCAGTAATACTGTGATTTGAAATTTGTTGTTTCTGAGGAGGTTAAGCGTGATTCAGTTAAAATGTTCACTGATACGTTGATCTATGTGATTAGAAATGAAGAACTTGAAGAGCTGTCAATTCTTGTTGATATTTTTAGAACATTCCAAGCTTCTTGTGCTGACTGTGATTATGGATTCAGACTTTCTGGATTTCAATCAAGTGTAAATCCAGAAACAGACAAGAAGTGGAACATTTAGATAATCTAATGAGGATTAAGACATATCTTTCATCTGGATGAAAAATTAATCTGGACAGTGTTTATAGACAAGGATTAGTAATAAAGACAGATGGGAAAAAGTTTATGAAAGATTTTTTTTGTTGTACTGGAATAGAATGGACTGATGGAATATTGAAAATAATTCATCCACTTTACCCTGCAAGAACTCGTTTCTTAGTTTTCCCTTAATTTACAAAGATTTTCTTTTGTAAATTTAGCTGCACAATGAATAGAATATTTGGAAAAGGAGAAAGAACAATCTCAATTTGTCAATAATCCAAATAAATTTTTTCCTGACTTGTTAAGAATTTCCTGATGTATGACATTTGCTTCCTTTATTGCATATTTCCAGCATTTGCATTTGGAAAACCCACCTTCAGAGCCCATTGTTACAACTGAATTTCAGATAACTGTAGAAATACCACAACTGAATTCATCATTATTTCATGAGTAGACAACTTTTGAAAAGCTTTAGCTGACAGGGAAATGCTGATTTTTCTTTTTCTCTGGATATAGATTATCATCTGTAAATGAGCCTGGTGAGCATGATAATATGGCAATAGAAACATTGGTATGGAAAATGGGTCAAGATAGGCTAAGAGCAAGTTGTCTTGTAAAATGCTCCATTGGGAATTATTGCCCCCATTTGCCTTTGCTGAGTGTTTCAAAGCTTCAATTGCTCTTGAAATGCTTATATCACGTTAATTTTATTTGCCCAGTCTGAAACAAATTTTACTTTCTGTGTGCAATATGGTGCATTTTGCATGAAATATGTCATGTTATGATATAATCATGAGATTCCTTTCACTTCTCCTTCAAATTAAGCAGTCTATTAGCAAGAGCCTGTTATATATTATTTACTGAACTACCGTATCTAATTTTCAGACGACCCTAGTAGCTATGTTAATTTGTATTCATTGATTAACATTCTTTTCAAAATAGAAAAAGAGCATTTTAAGATGATAATGAAAGCCTCCAGTCCATGCATTTGACTACAGAGAAGCCTTGTTTAACTCGTGGAATAAACAAAGCAACTCACAATTAACCGTTCATCCTGTCAGGCACCTCCTGTCCCATTGGTGGGTTCATCTGCATTTCCTTTCATTTTGGGCTCAGAAGCCACTGCAAAATTCACAGAACCAGGGTGGAAGCATAATGTCCTCAATCCAAAGGAATAGCCTAAGGAAAACCTAAATAAAAGGAAAACTGGGGGAGAAAGTATCAATCACTTGGAAGAAATATGATAGCTAATCATTTGGATGATAGCTCAATCATATAGCCACAAACTTTGGCCACTACATCCATCATTCATGCATGGAATAGGATATTGAAGACTGAATGAGCTTTCATAGATTAAATTGATTTGAAATGAAGTTGTCACGTTATTAGCCCAGGAATGATTACCACAGGTGAACAAACACCTGTGGCCTGTTGTTTTACAAGGCATTGATAATTTAGTTTCAGATGATATAGTAGTTTGATTATAATCAAAAAATAATTTCATAACAGGCATTAAATGTGAGCACTTTAATAGCTCACAGCAGTATCAATGCAATGGAGATTAAAATCCATGAAATTTTGGACATCATTTCCAATGTCAATCTCAAGGGTCCTTGCTGTTGATTAATTGAGTATAACCTCTCATTAGTCTAAAGCAAACCAGTTAATAGTCATCTTTACATCTTAGAAAGAAGTCGGACAAACTCTGTCTCATTGAGCAACTGAAACTTGGTGTTTCTCACCATTCAATTACAGGTGACAGGGCATCAACAAATCTCTGAATGATCAGGTCAATCAGCACCATTAAATAAAGGGTATCAAATGTGTAACAATAGATTCTACAAGGACGATATGGCTTAAAATTATAACTTGCCTTCAAATTAATTTTGTTGCATTAGGTCATAATATTTGATGTACTTGCATGATTATCTTTTTATTTTATTTTATGTTGGAAACATTTCCATTATAATTGCAGATATAAAAATTACATGATAATAAAGTGCTTGTGAATAAGAATTCATTTGGTGTAATTCAAGAATGATTATGCCTGCAGGTGGAATTAATTCAATGAAATTTGTATTCTAATACTTTCTGAATTTGATATAGTCCAAAAGAGATCAAAATAGAAGAGCCCTGATGAGTAAAACTCATTGGAATTTACTGAAATCTTTAAAATTGTTCATTTTAATGGTTACAGATTCCAGCCAGAAAAAGGAATTGGAAATTAATAATGCAATGATAGATAATAGATAAAGAGACGGATAGATAGACAGATAAAAGAAAGTTACAGAGGAGGACAGCTGCTATAAAAAGGCAAATAGCTGACTTACCAGCTTTCCCAATGGTTCCTGCTTTTTTCTTTGTTTCATCATCATTTAGCAGGTTTCGTCTATGTATGGTGCAGTTAGAAGCCAGCAGAGTGCTTTCAGCATGACTTTACTATGGATAAGGATCTGTTAAGGCCAGCATAAGATAATTACATGAAGATTAGTGTCACTGCTTACACAGGTTCGTGCAGGCATATTTTGTCAGCCTGAGCAACTGAAAGTCATTAGTATTGCTTGAAATCCTTCAACCAGCACAGAATTTAACATTCATTCTTTAAAATAAAACTTAATAGAAAATCGAAGGCTTAATCCCAAAGGCAGTGCTTCATCAAAATATTACCTCTGTACCTTTATATTGGACTGTATAGATGGCAGATGTATAAGAGATACTCTGCCTTTTCTTAAAGGGGCTTGTTCACACAGAGATATGAAAAATAAAATCCTAGAGGTCGGTTGAAATTACGAAAGGATGTGCAACTAATTCAATTTTCGTGGACCCTGCTATCACAGTAGCAAATGAATAGATCTTCTGCTTTAAAATGGTGCTGGCGAAGTACACGATGATTTGCTGGCAGCAAACAAAATTACTAAGTACTTCATAAATCACACTTTCTCTGGTAAACAATCACTGCATTCAGTAGCCTGTAACTTCCCTTTCGGACTTGAGCTTTTGAAATGCCTGCACAACCTGACATTTTTGCGGTGTGAATTGAAGTCTAGAAGGTAAAAGACAGTTGGCGAGTGGTGTGTATGGGCCGAATGAAAGTGGTGCAGCCCAGGCCCGAGAGTAAGGAACAAGTCAACGTTTGACTGATTTAAGTGCTAGGCCAGATTGAAAAGGTCAGGGTTTCGGGGCCGGAGGAGAGGGACAGGCCAGTGTTCAGCTCGTTGCTTGGCAAGGTTTACTCATCTCTGTGCTGAACTGAGACTGTGGTCTGCAACTAACTGGCTCCTGGATCGGTTGTGACTGGCTTTGTGGCTGTGAACTCACTTTCGTGAACTTCAGTACTGAAAGTTATTTGCTTTCTTTTATTATTCCCACCATTCCACCATTTGTTTTTTTTCTGCACATTGGGTGTATGACAGTCTATTTTTTAATGGGTTCTATTGGGTCTCTTTGCCTTGTGGCAGCTGGTAAGAAGATGAATTTCAAGGTTGTAAGTAGTATATATACTTCGATGATAAATGTACTGTGAAATTTGAACTTTGAATGAAAATCAAAATCATAGACAACTAGTCTTATCTCATGTTGTCTATAAATCTTGGCTTTTATTTCCAAAAAGATCTATTATAACATCATGAGTACTAGTGTCACAACATGGAGTTCATCTAATATTGCCTATTTATTACCAGTTTATAGCAAACTTATTATTACTTTGTACAAATGAAAATCAAATTCAAGAACATATTTTCAAGATGTCTTCCAGTCTGTAGATCTAAACATGCTACAAGTTTTGAGTCAGTGCATTGACAACTTATCGATAACTTCTGAAGTATTTGTGTTGATAACCTTAGCGGGGGAACTGAAGATTAAAACTAGGATGTCCTGATGTCCTGGAGTTAACTGTTACTTCAGAATGCTGAAAAAGTGTGGAGGAACAGATATGCTTGTGATAAAAAAAAATAGAGTTATCAGAAATGCCAGAGGTGAATGAATTGATTTGACTGTATAGTAGGTTTAGTCTACCAAACAAAGTGAAATCCTAGGCTATCATTTTTCCAGGGTCCAATGTAACATCTGTTCCATTTCTCACTCCTTTCTCCATCTTCCTTACTACCACAACAAATATAGGGTTCACTCCATATTCTAGGTGAAATCACATTGGTTGTTTATCCATCCTGTTGGGTGCGGTCTTTCGTTCATTCTATTGTGTTGCTTGGATTTACTGCAAGAACACGAATTTCATGGTTGTATGTGGTGACATATTTGTACTTTGATAATAAATTTGCTTTGAACTTTTGAACTTTGAAAACATCATTTACTTGCACATTTTTCATTTAAGTATACTGCTCAAAATGTGGCCTCCTGTATGATAAACAGAAATTAGACCATAAGACCAAGTTGAATTGTATGGTTGCTTCGCAGAAAATCTCTGATCAGTCTTCATTCATGGTCACCATCGTCATGTCATCTGTCATTTCACTCCACCCTGCCCTCTGTACCCTTAGCCTCTTATGTCATGATGAAGCTCAATGAATGGAATCATATCTTTTAACAAGGCTTATTAATTTTTGAACTCAACAATTATTTATCAAATTCAGATATTAAACATTTTCAGATTTTAACACGTCCTTTCCTGTAATTCTGCCATGTATCTTTTTAATATTTTTTTATTCCTTACTTTGTTTCTTTGTATCTTAATATTTCTAACTCTTTTGCAGTAAAGATGGAAGCATCTTTATTATTCCTTGCGGTCCATTTTATTTAATCATCTGTGTTGTTAAGGGTTTCGTGATTTAACATGGACAAATTCATTATCATCACAAAGACAAAGTGAGTGATTTAAAGAAAATGGCTTAATACCTGTACTATATTAGCCAATTATTGGAAGTCTGATGCCCCTTATTAATCAAGAACTTACAACTTCTGCTTTAAATTCATATACCCAATTACTTAGCCTCCACAGCCATCTATGGCAATGAATTCCATAGATTCCCTGCTGACTGACTAATGAAATTGCTCATTATCTCTGTTCTAAAGGGATGTCCTACAGTTTTATGGCTGTGCCCTCTGACTTTAGACTCATCACTTTTAGAAACATCCACTCTATCTGGGCCCTTCAATATTTGGTAAAAAAGCAAATACTGACTTTAACTGGATAAACTGTATTTTCTTTCATAAATCCCCCATGGCTTTCTCCTGAGTGTATAAATTGAATATGAGTTGGGGAAACACATTTAAACATGGTGAAAATCCTAATCTATTTTTCATCCCTCAACGATGCATTCACAATGCTTAAATTGAACCTACGTAATCAGAATGAACTGCTGTGAGGGATAACAGAAGCCCTCAATGGAATAAGGACAGATAATTTATTTCAAAGTTTAAAATATAGATCAGTCTATACTGGAAAGGGAAATGAAAAGTTAAATGATGACCATTTTATCAGACCTGGCACATGAATGAATACTTGAGCTTTTTACTTGTTATTTATTTTTGGTTTGGGGTAAGGCAGGTGAGGCATTTAAGTACCATCCTACTTGCTCTAATTTAAAGGATAATGAGCACTATTTCAAACTAATATGCTTTTTGCATCAAAGAATTCTGCCTAAAACAATACAGTGATAATGAATACAGTGATGATGGTGAGCCTTAGTACTGCAGAATTTATGGTAAAGACAATCAGAATTATCAGAGAGCTGCCTTTAGAATTTAAACACAGTGATGTATTTCCAAGTTCAGATGATGTGTTCTTGGAGGGGAACCTGTAGGTAGTAGTCTTTACATATCTGATGCTCTCGTCTTTCTTGGTCATAATGATCGTGGTTTTGGGATGTGCTGTCAGCTTAGCTGAGAAACTAGGTAAATGGCATACAATGAAATTGTGTTGGACTAGCAATAAAGAGACTGATTGCTCCAGTTGATGGATAGGATAACTAACTAACACTGCAATGACAGGATCACAGAAACTTCTTGGGTATTGTTGGAGATACTCCCATCCAGGAAAGTAGTATGTACTCCATCACATTCCCACCTTGACTATTGTAGATGTTGATAAAGCTTAAGGGTGTCCAGAGGCAAATCACTCTTGTGGCCACAGTAATTACATGGATTGTATGGATGGGTTTTTGGTCAATGATCAATAGCATGATTCGTTTAACTCCGGTGATTTTTTTTTTTGTCTTAGATGCTTAGTATAGAAAAAATTGTTAAAGTGGAATGATTCAATATTCATTTCTGGAGGATTAACCAAACTTGCTTTTTTAGCAAAGGGGGGAGAAGATGGCGGCGTGACACAGCTTACAGCAGCCACTCCAGTGAATGATATCTGTTATCTGTCAAGTAGGGTGCCGTGCACAATCCTAATTTGATGGAGACAGACGTGACAGCACGGAGGAACATCTGTGAAACTTCTGAAATGCATGCTTCACTGCTGCTGCTACTGTGTGATCCAGAATCTCCGGAGGGGAAGGCCCCAGGTACTCGGCTTTGCTTGTTGCTCGGCGCGCGGGGTTGAAGCACTCGGCAGAGATGGTGCTTGGCGCTCGGTGTCAGAGGCTCAAAGTTTTCTGCCGGACTCAGAGTCGGCTGCGGTCAGGTGCTTCCAATGCATTGGCAAGTTTGCAGCGCTTGGAGGTTCATGGCAGGGAGAGTTTCTCCCTTTTACCATCTGCATGAGATGATGGGGCTATCTGGACTTGAGACTTTTTTTTTACTGTGCCCATAGTCTGCTCTTTATCAAATTACGGTATTGCTTTGCGCTGTTGTAACTATACGTTATAATTATGTGGTTTTGTCAGTTTTAGTCTTGGTTTGTCCTGTGTTTCTGTGATATCTCTCTGGAAAAACATTGTATCATTTTTTAATGCATGCATTTCTAAACAGGGACTGAGTGTCCTCATAATCTAAATCTATTTAAATGTCAGTTTACAAGGTTGAGCTAAATCATATGATGGAACACACAACAGCAATTCAGTTAGCTTCCTGAGCTCACTAAAAATGCATTGTGAAAACAAAGATACAATTGTAAGATAAGAATTCATGCTTATGACTCAGATTGGTCAAAGGTACTAAAGTGGCATGGTGACATAGTGGTTGGCACAACGCTCTGCAATGTAGGTGAGCCAGATTCAATTCCCACTGCTGCCTGTAAGGGGTTTCTTCCAGATACTAAAGATGTACCAGCTGGTAGGTGAATTGGTCATTGTAAATTGTCCCATGATTAAGCTAGGGTTAAATTGGGGGATTGGTGATTGCTGGGTGGCATGGCTCAAAGGGCCAGAAGGGCTGATTCCACACTGTATAGCAATAAATATATAAATAAATAGAGGCGTCCATTGCATCCAATCATTTGTGCCATTTCATCATTGCCAATGGAGTGATGATTAGGTGTAGAATGAAGTGAAGTTATTTAAATTGTCAAGACCATTTGTTCTTCAAACTACTGTATGTGCATCTGGTCTACTTCTGAAATCATGTCACCAAGTTGACTCTGAATAAAGAAGCTTCAATTTTTGTCCATGCCACATTCCTAAGGGATGCTTTCTTCCACTTATGCAAGACATCAACAAAAGCAAAACTAAGTACTTCCACACATAAAGGTATTCAATGAAGCAATCTACCCCAAGGCATTTTGAAAGAATATTACCAAATACAAAACTGATATTAAACCAAGTAAGGAGATAATATGACAGAACATCAAAGCTTGATAGAAGCGATAGATACTAAAGAACATCCTAAAGTTGAAAGAAATGTTTGTGTTGGTTGGGTAGGTAGGTGGTGGTGGTGGTTAGCAACAAAATTCTAGGAAGGTAGGGCTTAGGAGGATGTAGTAATCCAACATGCAGCAATTAAGTTTGGCTTGAACAAAATGTCAGAATTAGAAGATTGCAAATATGTCAAAGGATTGGAGGACTGCAGGAAAATTGTTAACTAGATCTGCAACTGTATCCCTTTGGGCTCTCAAAAATTGGACCTAACCATACTGAGGATGTTTCCAAAATCAATCTCCAATTGGTTTGCTTCCTGTTTGTAATCAGGCACCCATCACACTGCTTTCAATAATTAGTATACTCAGCACCTTGGCAGAATAACATAAGTTTTAAATTCTTCTGAATTTACTAAAGAACAAAGATGCCAGCCAGGGGCTAGCCAGGAGTAACAATGACTCACCCATATTGTCAATTGCTTCCCATCATCTCTCCTCTACCCACTTGTGGATTTGACTTGCAGCCTTTGCTGATACAGAGTTTCCATAGGTTTTCAGGTAGTTATGGATATGTTTGAACCTTGGAGGAAAGTGCTAAATTGGAGGAAAGCTAATTAAAACAGTATTAGTTAAGAGCTGGGGAGAATAGGTAAGGAATGACTGCAACATGGGAGTCACTGGAAGACCAAATGATCAGAATTCAGGGCCAACGTGATCCTGTGAAGAACAAAACAAAGAATGACAAAGTTTAGGACCCTTGTATGATGAAAGATGTTGCACATTTGGTCAAAAAGAAAAAGGAAGCATATGTAAGCTTTAGGATGCAGAACTTGAACAAGGCACCAATGAATATAAAAGAAGTGGGAAGGAATTTAAACAGGGAATTAGGAGGGCTAAAAGGAATCATGTAATGTTGTTGGTGAGTGGAATTTAAACAGAATCGTGGGGTACTTAATACATGCACTGAAAACAAGAGGATAGGACCAGTCAAGGACAAAGAAGAGAATTTATACCTGAAGCCAGAGGAAGTGGGTGAGATACCAAACAACTATTCAGCAATGAAAAGGACATGAAAGATTATGATTTCAGAGTGGATAGTGGTGGTGTTCTAGGGCATATTATATCTAGAAAGAGTATGTTGCATCATTTGGAGAAAGTTAAGGTGGTTGAGTCTCCAGGGCAAGATGAGATCTATTTCAGGTTATTGTGATAGGCACAGAAGGAGATTGCAAGGCTTTGCAGAGATCATTTTATCCACTTTAGTCACAGGTGAGTTTCCAGAGGTTTGAAGAATAGTCAATGTAGTTCCTTTGCTTAAGATGATGTGCAGGGACAGGCTAGGAAATTTTATGCTGGCAAGTCTTACATCAATAATAGGGAAATTACTGGAGAATATTGTGGGTCCTGGATAGCATTTACTCACATATGGCCTTATTAGAGATAGTCAGTATGACTTTGTGCAAGGAGGGTCATGTTTTACAAATGATTCCATTTTTTGTGATGGTAAAGATGATTTGATAAGGATATTGCTGCAAATGTTGTGCACATGCACTTATAGTAAAGTATTCAACAAGATCCCCTATTGTAGGCTAATCCTGAAGCCTAAACCACGTAGTATCCATGGTGTATTGATAGATTGGAATCAGAATTGGCTTGGCAGATGGCAGAGTGCTATCCTCACTGTGACTATTCTCACACTATTCCATGTGGAGGTGCACTTTGGAAGGTTACATGTAAGAGGAAAGTATTCAGTAAATGGTAGGATCCGTAGGAGCACCGATGTACAGAAGGATCTTGCGGAGCAATTCCATGGCTCATTGAAAGCGGGAACACCAAACCTTAAGGTCGTAAAGAAGGTGCCTTAACTGTTAGGGTATTGTATAAAAGAGTTAGGAAGTTATGTTATGTATTGAACTTTGGTTAGACCAGATTTGGGGTGTTGTTTATGCTGTTATGCAGATGTCTGTATTACAGGAATGCTGTGAAGGTTTTCAGAAGACTACAGAAGACATTCGTCATAATGTTGCCTGGTGTAGAAAGTATTAACTATAAGGAGAGGTTGGAAGAACTTGGATTGTTTTCTTTGGAGTATCAGAGACTGAGGAATGATTTGATCGAAGTATATAAAATTATGAGGAGCATAGTTAGGGTAGATGGTCTGTCTTTTTCCCAGGGTGGAAATGTCAAATGCTGGAAGGCACAGCTTTAAGGTGAAAGAGGGAAATTTTAAGGGAAAATTGCAAGGCAGAGTGTAGTAGATTCCTAGAAGGCACTTCCAGATGGAGTGGTAGGAGCAGATATAGCAACATATAAGAGGCACTTAGGCAGGCACGTGAACAGGAAGGAAACGGGGGCCATAGAATATGTGTAGATAGATGGAATTGGTTTAAATTGGCATCATGATTGGCACAGCCATCTTGGGATGAGGGCCTGTTC
This sequence comes from Mobula birostris, assembly GCF_030028105.1. Taxonomy (NCBI): domain Eukaryota; kingdom Metazoa; phylum Chordata; class Chondrichthyes; order Myliobatiformes; family Myliobatidae; genus Mobula; species Mobula birostris. Next base: position 100,306,828 of record NC_092370.1, on the reverse strand, counting down.
CTGTGTGGGACAACCATTGTTCTTCCAGGAATAAGAGATTGCCTCTGAGATCATGTTTGATGGAAGTGACCAGCATTTGAGGTTAGTGATCCAGTTTGCTGTGATCTAGGGATTGGTTCCACTGAACATTTCTGGTCCAGGCTGCACAAGTGGTAGACCGAAACACTTCCTAATATAAAGAGATGACAGTACCATCAGCCTAAGTAAACTGGCTGCTCAAGGGCTTCAATATTTCTCTTGTCTGCATTGCAATAATTATTTCTTCTGTGCTCCATTGCCTCAGCAAAGCATATCACTTTTATCAGCACCACCATGAAGTCCAGACAAATATCTATACCATACACTCTGTCACTGAGAAATACTACAGCAAAGTCTTCTGCAGGACTGATGATCGCTAAAATCATTAGCTGATAAACACATAAACATTCTCACAAAAAAGTCCCTCAGGGATGTAAGTAAAGGCTGCAAAGTAATTACACCAAACTGCTAGCAAATAGGTGGGATGGAGAATAAGTTTTATAAAAGTTATTTGTTGAATTCATGCAATATTGCACGCTCTTCTCCTTTCATATTGCATGATCATTGATAGTGACTTTGAATATTAAATCAGTTTTTCTATTTAAATAAACTTGATGAGATTATACTCACAGTAACTGTTGAACACATGTCAATCACCTAAAGCTATTGATGTATTAGGACATTGGATATAGCACAATTCAGCACAGTACAGGCATTTCGGTCCACAATGTTGTGCCTAACTTTTAACCTATTCCAAGCTCAATGTAATCTTCCTTTCCCACTTAGCTCTCCATTGTCCTTTCATCCATGTGCTTATCAAGAGTCTCTTAAATTTCCCTAATATACTGTATCTGCCTCTGCCATCACTGCTGGAGGTGTGTTCAATTACCATGCTCTGTGTAAGCCCCACCTCTGGCATCTCCACTAAACTTTATTCCAAACACTTTAAATTTATGCTCTCTTGTGTTATTAATGTTTTTTTAAAACATACAATGTAAAGTTTGTAAAACCTGCAGGAAATACTCATTCCACAATCTACAGACTCACTTTCAAGGACTCTACTACTCTTTTTCTCAGTATTATTTATATGTTTTATTTGCTGTATTCTTTTGCACATTAGCTTTGTCAGTCTTTGCTCATTATAGTTTTTTATGAATTCTATTGTATTTCTTTATTTCCTGTAAATGCCTGCAAGAAAATGAATCACAAGATAGTATATGGTAATACACCTGAACACACCTTGATAATAAATTTGACTTTGACTCTATTATTATAAGATAAACACTTCATTAAATTTCTCCAACATATTTGCTCCAGTGTGCCACTAATGACAAAGTCTAAGACCTCTGGGACGATATGGCCACATGGTTTTAAATATATGCAGTTCAAAGTTTCACAGATGTTCATCTCGGAATCACCGCCCCAGTTTGATGTGAGTGATTCTCTACTTCTATTTCTGTTCTTATTTCTTTCACTATTTCCAAATATTAGTGAGGAAGAAGTTAAACCCATTTTTTTTCATTTTTGGAGAGAACATTGCTGAGATGTGATAAAGTGATGCTTCAATATGTACATAGCTCGGGCCAAGTTAATCAAGTGAGCCATGACAAGTTTTCAGCTGGCACACAGTGCGTGATGGTAATGGAGGAGCTGAAGACACAGCTAAAGGAAGGAAATCTCAAACCCACCAAAGTTCCCAGCCTGGATTTTGAGTATGAGGTATAACTTCATTTGGAGAAAAGAAACAGCTCATATTGTTATTTTAGTATATTCTAGCATCAATTTGTTCCACTTGCCACCATTGTTGCCGTAGCTACAAAATAGCATGTATCAGCATTCTCAGACCTCTTTCTTTTGCAATAGGTGCTACTGTATTTTCTTTCTGTTTGAATGATAGTCTCTATTTGTTTTTATCTACAAGCAGAGTGCCTTTCACTTCTATTGAGTGCATTGAGCTGAATTTTTGAAGAAGATTATATATATCGTGTGGTAGTCCTGCTGATTCAAGATAAATGTCTCCTCAATCTTTAATTGAATTCCATTTCTTTATATGTTCTATTTTACATAACCTCTCTGCTAAGTATCACTTCCAATTCTAAGGGTAATAAATGGTGCAATAAGCAATTGAGTAAAGCTTAAACATATCCCTTGATCTCAACAACATAATGGTGATCTATTTAATACCTTAGTCTCTTGTGAATGCAGTTGCTTTGTGGCCTGCTTGAACTGAGCCACCAGCTATTTCCCACTGATTGGCTAAGTGGAATTTTGTGTGTCACAGACCTTGACCTAAATGGAGATGACATGACATTTCAAATGCACAGGAACGTGAGAAGCTGCAGAGAGTAGTGGACTCAGCCCAGTACATCACTGACACAACACCCCACCATAACTATGTAAGGTGCTACATCTGTCAACATAGATCTTCGCCAACCAGACCATATCATCTTCTCAAATCTACCATCAGGCAAGAGGCACAGAAGTCTGAAGTCCCCCACCACCAGGTCCAGCTTCAAAAGCAACTGCTTCCCTTCAACCACGAAGATCTTCAACCTGTACAGCTCGAATCACTACCTCAGTGTAGCAATGCTATGAATCCCTTGGCCATTGTGCACTCCAATGGACATAGATCTTTTCCTAATTATGCTCTTTCTTGTGTAAATTTTGTATAATTTATGATTACTTTATGCTTTTCTTGTGAATGTTCTGTTTTTTTGTGCTATGTCTGTAACACTGCTGCAAGTTTTTCATAACACCTGTGCATTCATGCCTCTGTGCATTTGACAATAAATTCGACTTTTGATTGCTGGTTCTCAATAAAGACAGAGCAGGGTAGATTTTTCAGTGCTTCAATGCAGTCCAAGATTCAAGGGCAAGAGGTAAAAATCATGAAGGAAGTCACCAAAATATAATGGAAAGTAAAATTTGCGGCTGAGAGTGAAAAGCGGAGAGTAAAGATTAAATTGGTAAATCGTTTCATTATTGTCACATGTACATAGGTACAGAGAAATACTTGTCATATATGCCATCCATGCAGATGATTTCGTCAAAACAGTGCACTGAGACAGTGCAAGGTAGAATAACAGAATGCAGCATTATACATTACAGTTACAGAGAAAGTGCAGTGTGGGGAGATGATATGGTGAAAGCCTATAAGCCTATGTACATGTTGCGGTCCAGGCTGTGTCTTATCATACCAGGGGGCCATTCTAACAGCAGGTAAGAATCAGCCCTTAATGGTAGTAAGTGCTTTCAGGCATTTGGTATCTTCTGTTGGGTGGGAGAAGGAAGAAAAGAGAATGTTTGTGATGGTTAGTGTCTTGGATTATGTTAGCTGCTTTACTGAGCAGTGAGAAGAATGGACGGAGTCCATGGAGGGGAAGTTAGTTTCCGAGATGTGCTGAGCTCTATCCATAAACCTTTGCAGTTTCTTGTGGTCATGGACAGAGTAGCTGCAATGATGGATCTGGATAGGATGCTTTCTACAGTCAAACGGACGCACCAAATTTCCTTAGTCTCCTCAAGAAACAGAGGGACTGGTGTACTTTCTTGGCTATGGTGTCAAGCCAGGCTATTACTGATGTTCATTTCTTTTTTTTCTTTCTTTTTGTATTTTCACACTTCGTTGCCTTTTGTGCACTGGTTGTCTGCCATGTTAGTGCATTTCATTGACTCTATTATGGTTATTGAATTTATTGAGCATGCCCACAGGAAAATGAATTTCAGAGTTGTATAAGGTGATATATATGTACTTTGAAAATAAAATTACTTTGAACTTCAAACTTTGAATATGATGGATTGTATGTCCATAACATGATGCTAGATACAGGAGTGTCTGTACATAAGGTGCTGAGAGCAAATGATAAAGTAGTTGTGGTGGGAGGGTACGGATGGATCTCTTAGTGGGTGGAGGTGTTGATCAGCCTTACTGTTTGTGGAAAGTAACTGTTTTTGAGCCTGGTGCTTCTGGTGTGGATGCTACATAGCCTAATCTCTGCTGGGAGTGGGACAAACAGTCCATGAGCAGAGTGATAGGATGATTTTGTGTAGGAATCAAGTGAATCACACAAAATGCTGGAGGAACTCAGCAGGTCAGGCAACATCTATTGAAGGGAGTAAACAGACGATATTCCAGGCCAAGACTTTTAATTAGTATTTTTGTGTATGTTGCTCAAGATCTCCAGTATTTTCAGAATCTCTTGTGTCTCGTTCAAAGTGACTGTTAGCTAGGTAGATTCAGAGTCAGGAAGAAGTTCACATGAATTGAAATTACACCTAGAGTTATGGATAGCTTGTGTCCATTATAAAAGCTCTGTCTTGGTTGTGTTGAGTTGCTATAGTGAATGATTAGGAAGGAGGAGGAGAAAGAACAGAAAGATAGAATAGAGGAGGAAGAAACTACAGGTGACTTAAGGTTCAATCATCATGCCGCATTCACCAGCAGTCACTCAACTTAACTTCACAATGAAAGTCAACCTAAAATAAAATATATAAGTAAAAATATGCTGAATAATGATGACTAACAATGGTGAAAGATTGATGGAATTCTGTGCCATGAACAATCTGGTCATAGGAAGGACCGTCTTTCCACACCGTGTAATCCATAAACGGACATGGTGCTCACCCAGTGGATGTAACCATTTAATGATCAATGGTACGTGGAAACAATCCTTGCAGGATGTAAAGTTGAAGAGAGGGGTACATATAGGAAGTGATATTTACCTTGTTGTAGCAGCGATGAAACTCAAGATGAAAATGAACCACAGAGACTAGAGTACATGTACAAAGATGTTTTGATGTTGAAAAACTCAAGGACACCAATCTGAGATTTGTCTCCACCATTCAGCTTAAGAACAGATACCAGGTCATACAAAGATGTGTCAGTAGACAGGATCAACACAATTTAGAAACAGACCTAGGAGAGCAGCGAGGCTTGTTTACAATACAGGGGTGGAAAGGAGAACAAAGATTAGATACAGAAGGAAACATGGACAGCCTGAGAAGAAAGAAGGAAAATTAAGAAGAAAGCGTTTGAAGCAAAGTCAGCACAAATTAAGGAGAAATTTCAACTAGTATATACTGAAGCTACAAGAAAGTGAAGAAGCTTGTAAGAAAGGATAAGACAGTCCACATGGATGTGTCATGGTCCGGTCCGTGAAGTCTGTATTCTGGTTCACGGTCCAGTCCATCGACCCTTGCTCCAGGTTTTCCTGTCTACCCCGTTTCTGTTCTTATTGAGCTCTAATTGAGTCAGCTGATGCTCGTTGGGGCTGGCTGCATAAATACCTTCAGAGACCAGGGTGTGGCTGCTGGATTGTTCTTGTCCTTACTCCTTGTATCCCCTCCTCTGCCTTCTGTTTCCTCGCCTGAAGCCCTGCTTTGTCTTGCCGGTAACCCTCGCCTCGCCTGAAGTTCTCGTCTCACCTTGCTTTGCCAGAAGCCTTGCCTTGTCTTGCTGGTAACTCTCGTCTCGTCTCGCCTGCAGTATTGTCTTGGAGACACCCTGTACCTAGCTCCCTTCCTGTCCCTTGCCTCTGCCCAGGTAAGCCAGGTCTTGCTGTTACCTGCGGTTGGTTCTGTCCTGTTCTGTCCCGTTCTGTCCCTTCCTGTCCCTTGCCTCCGTCGGGTAAGCCAGGCTGTCTTGCCGTTACCTGCGGTTGGTTCTGTCCCGTTCTGTCCCTTCCTGTCCCTTGCCACCGTCGGGTAAGCCAGGCTGTCTTGCTGTTACCTGCGGTTGGTTCTGTCCCGTTCTGTCCCTTCCTGTCCCTTGCCTCCATCGGGTAAGCCAGGCCGTGTTGCTGTTACCTGCGGTTGGTTCTGTCCCTTCCTGTCCCTTGCCTCTGTCGGGTAGTGATCCGCACCCTGCCCAGGTGAACCGCGCCCTGCCCAGGAGGAGCCTGCCCGGCTTCAAGCCGGAAGGCTCCAGCCCCCTGCCTGGCCTCAAGCCTGAATGCTCCAGCCTCCTGCCAAGCCTCGCCTCAAGTCTCTAGCCTCTAGCCTCCTGCCAAGCCTCGCCTCGTCTCTAGCCTCTAGCCTCCTGCCTCCTGCCAAGCCTCGCCTCAAGTCTCTAGCCTCTAGCCTCCTGCCAAGCCTCGCCTCGTCTCTAGCCTCTAGCCTCCTGCCTCCTGCTAAGCCTCGCCTCGTCTCTAACCTCTAGCCTCCTGCCTCCTGCCAAGCCTCGCCTCAAGTCTCTAGCCTCTAGCCTCCTGCCTCCTGCCAAGCCTCGCCTCAAGTCTCTAGCCTTTAGCCTCCTGCCTCCTGCCAAGCCTCGCCTCAAGTCTCTAGCCTCTAGCCTCCTGCCTCCTGCCAAGCCTTGCCTCTAGCCTCAAGCCTCCTGCCAAGCCTCGCCTCTAGCCTCAAGCCCGAAGACTCCAGCCTCGTCCTGCCTGCCTGCCAAGCCTCGTCCTTGCCTAGTTCTGGGGTCCGAGCCAGAGGCAAGACCCGGGTACTGGGTCCATGTCCAGTCTCTGGCTCAGAGTTCAAGCCCGGGCTCCTAGTTCTCTTGCCAGTCCTGTTCCGGGTTCCCGGTTTTCGTGTCCATGTCCTTGCTCTCAGCCTGTATCCTAGTTCTGTCCCTAGTACTTCAGTGTCTGTGTCTTGCACTTGGGTCCGTTCTCAGCCACCTCCTTATGACAGGATGATTTTGCAGAGGAGGCCTAAGAGGCAGCCATTTGAGGTGCTTTGGAAAATATACACAAGAGTTCAAAATCAGCATGCAGAAAGTTCCAGGCCAGATCCATTGGTCCTGTGACAGACATAAAAAATTGCTGGTGAACGCAGCAGGCCAGGCAGCATCTATAGGAAGAGGTACAGTCAATATTTCGGGCTGAAACCCTTCGTCAGGACTAACTGAAAGAATTGCTAGTAAGAGATTTGAAAGTGGGAGGGGGAGGGGAGATCCGAAATGATAGGAGAAGACAAGAGGGGGAGGGATGGAGCCAAGAGCTGGACAGTTGATTGGCAAAAGGGATGTGAGAGGATCATGGGACAGGAGGCCCAGGGAGAAAGAAAGGGGGAGGGGGGAAGCCCAGAGGATGGGCAAGGGGTATAGTGAGAGGGACAGAGGGAGAAAAAGGAAAGAGAGAAAAAGAATGTGTGTATATAAATAACGGATGGGGTACGAGGGGGAGGTGGGGCATTAGCGGAAGTTTGAGAAGTCAATGTTCAGGCCATCAGGTTGGAGGCTACCCAGGTGGAATATAAGGTGTTGTTCCTCCAACCTGAGTTCCTCCTGTGACAGATAAGAATGGTCTGCTTTAGACAACTGAGAAAGAGAAAGCAGCACAGTGGATAGAGTATTTCAGCAAATTGCTGAATAGATCACCACCAAATGAAGAACTTGACATACAAGAGGCAAAAGAGGACCTCAACATCAACATAGATCTACCCAAGAAAGAAAAGATTGTTGTTGCGATTAAAGAACAGCAAATTTCCAGGACAGGTCAACTTGAATGTTGAACCAGAAATTGCAGCAGCCATTCTGCAACCACTGCTTATTATAATCTGGGAATAGGGACAGGTACCCAAGAAAGGAGTGCTAAGTGATCACAACTAGCATGGCATCACACTTTTGTCAGTGCTCAGCAAGATTCTCGTGAAAGTTATTGAGCAACGGATTACAGATGCTGTCAATATGTGCTTGGGGAAGGAGCATGCTGGCTTCAGGAGAAACAGGGACTGCATTAACAAGATCTTCACGTTGTGTAACTGTCATAAGGAGAGCGGCTAGGAACGGACCCAAGTGCAAGACACAGACACTGAAGTACTAGGGACAGGACTAGGATACAGGCTGAGGGCAAGGACATGGACACGAAAACCGGGAACCCAGACCAGGACTGGACAAGAGAGCTAGGAGCCCGGGCTTGGACTCTGAGCCAGAGACTGGACCTGGGTCTTGCCTCTGGCTCGGACCCCAGAAGTAGGCAAGGACGAGGCTTGGCAGGCAGGCAGGATGAGGCTGGAGTCTTCAGGCTTGAGGTTAGAGGTGAGGCTTGGCAGGAGGCAGGAGGCTGGAGTTTTCAGGCTTGAGGTTAGAGACGAGGCTTGGCAGGAGGCAGGAGGCAGGAGGCTTGTGGAATTTGTGGAACAAGTTGACTTTCAGCAATTGTGCCCAGAAAGTGGATGGCACAGATGGTATCCGGCTTGAGTATTGTCCTCATCAATGCTCACAGACAATATTAAAATGATTTTAAAAAGCTGAAAATGTTGGGCATCTAAAATAAAAATAGAAAATGCTGGAATTACATCTGGAAAGTGAAACAGAGCCATTTTTGGTTTGGGACAATCATCAGAATTGTTCTGATGAAGGGTCTTGGATTTGAAACATTTACGGTTTTCCTCTTTCCACCTGATGACCTTTTCCAGATTTTCCTGTTCTTATTCCAGCTACAAATGATCTCAAACACTGATCTTTCTTTTCCAATTCCTGACTGAAAACCCTATCTAAACTACTGAGATCATTAATTGTTTCCCCAACTTTACCTTTTTTGACAAATGGTACCTTGGCATTGCTGTCAAGCCCAACATGTATTGTCAGTTTTCATCTGCCCTTCGACTGTGATACACAATTCATCTTCAGATTTGCTGGAGTTTGTGGATCAAGGGCACCATCATTGTGTTGTTAAGCACTGGTTTTATGATCCTAAGCAGTTCCAGTGAAGGAATACCATGATGTTTCCAAAACAAGAGAGCTAGTCATTGACTTCAGGAAAGGAAGAGATGCTCATCCTCCAGGTTACATCAACGGTGATGAGGTCAAGAGGGTTCAGAGCTTCAGTTTCCTAGAAGTAGACATCATCAATAGGCTGTATAATGGTTAGACTTTGGTGAGAACAGGTGGAGGTTCTAAGTAAGTTTCTATCAAGTGTTTTTTCTCTATTTGTCTAGAAATGCATACAGTAGCTAGTGCAGTGAGAATAGATCCAGAATGAGTGGTATGTTCTTCATTTAAGATCTGGGAACTCTAGGAAACTTCCAGTCTCCTTGATAACTATATCTGCATGAAGTGCATTGAGCTCAGCTCCTTAGAGACCATGTTAAAGAACTGGAACTGCAGCTGGATGACCTTCGGTGCTCATAAGGGAGAATGAGGAGTGATAGATAGGAGCTACAGGAAGGCAGTAGTCACACCTAAGTTGCAGGATGCAGGAACAGTAACTGATTGACTGTCAGGAGAGGGAAGGGAATAGGCAGTCAGTGTTAAGTACCACTGTGTCCATGCCTCTGAATAATAAGTATATTACTTCGGCTCTTGAACCAAAGGGGGTAACTTTACACAACTTCACTTGGCCCATTGAAATGTTCCCACAACCTATGGACTAATTTCAAGCACTCTTCATCTCATATTCTCAATATTTATGGTACTTATTTATTATTTTTATTTCTTTCTTTTGTATTTGTACTGTCTGTTGCCTTTTGCACACTGGTTGAATGCCGTTAGTACGGTCTTTCAGTGATTCTATTATTTTGTTATTCTATTATTCTATTATGGATTTATTCAGCATGTGCACAACAGAATGAATGTCAGGGTTGTATATGGTGACATATATGTAATTGATAACAAGTTTACATTGAACTTTGGATTCTGTTTGTGAGGTTGGGGGGGGAGGGGGAGTGACTTGCCTAGGTGAAGCCGTGGCAACAGGGTCTCTGGTACTGAGTCTGGCTCCAGTGGTTGAACCCAATAGAGAAAGGGCAATTTTGCATTTAGTGTCATGAATTGAACCAGATTTGAATAGGGGGCTTAAGATAAAAGAACACTTAGGAGGTAGTGATCACAATAAGACAGAAGTTTGAGAGAAGAGCTAAAGTCAAATGTATTAGTATTACAATGGAATGAAGGGAATTACAGAGTCTTGATAAAGGTGCTGGCCAAAATTGATTGGAAGGGGTCACTAGTAAGGATGATGGCAAAACAGTGATGGTTGGAGTTTCCAGGAGCAATTTAGAAGGTGCAGGATAGGTACATCCCAAAGTATTCAAAAGGGAGGATGAGGAATCCATGACTGACAAGGGATGTCAAAGACAACATAAAAGCAAAAGAAAGGGTACATTATAGAAGAAAACAGTGGGAAGTTAGAGGATTGGGAAGATTTTAAAAATTAACAGAAGGCATCTAGAAAAACATATGGAGAGAAAAGATTATCTATGAAGGTAAGCAAGACAACAATATAAAAAAGGACACCAAAAGTTTTTTTTTCAAATATATAGAGAGTAAAAGACAGGTGAGAATGGACATGAGATCGCTGGAAGATGATGCAGGAGAAATAGTAATGGGAGACAAGAAATGGCTGATGAATTTGTAAGGGGTTTCTTCTTTTATGTTACTGCGTAGGCTAATTAAAATGGCTTCTTTGTTGTGTTAACTGCTGAGAAAGTTCTCTCGCTAGCAGCTTGTTTGGGTTATTTTATTGATAAGAGAAAGAACAATAAATTGGGATAGATGTTATTCTTTCTTGTGTGTCTGTAAGCTATTGTGGTGCATGGGTTTTTGGGGAAAAGGCGCGATGAGGTGAGAGAGAGTGGATGCGATGTTGTGAGCTGGCCAACGAGGCGGACCCCGAGCCGGAGTCCGAGGTCTAGGGTCTTCAGCAAGGAGAAGAGACAAAGATAGACTCGTGTGGAGTGTCTGGTTGACCACCGTGGTTGGTCCCAGGCAATGGGTCGAGGTGGTCAGAGGGGATCGAATGGTGAAAAGAGAATCGTTACTAGAGCTCCAACTGTTTGTGCACGAAGAGGTTTGGTGCCTTTTACTTTCCTTTTATATTTTATCTCTATTAATTACATAGTTCCAATAATATCTATAAACTGTAATCATTTGCTCATATATGGTGCATTGTCTGTTATTTGGCGGGGTGGGGTACATCACACAGCATCCACAACAAACACAGTTTGACAGGGCCGAAGGCTGCTTCTCCAGACGACAGCGAGTTGAGCAAGCCTGAGGCTTACCGGGGGGGGGGGCTACAAATTTAATAAGGACTTTGTGTCAGTGTTCACTGTGGAAGAAGATGCTAGCAGTATGCCAGAAAATCAAGAATTTTAAGGGGCAGAAGTAAGTGTAGTGTTTTTACTAAGGGAAGCTGCTTGGGAAGCTGAAAGGTCTGAAGGTAGGTAAATCACCTGGACTAAATGGAATACAGCACTGGGTCATGAAAGAGATGGTGGAGCTGTTATTAATGATCTTTCAAGAATCACTGGATTCTGGAATGGTTCTGGAGGAATGCAAAATCACAAATGTCACTCCACATTTTAAGAAGGGAGGGAGGCAAAAGAAAGGAAATTAAAGGGCAGTTAGCCTGACTTCAGTGGTTGGGAAGATCTGCGAATCCATTATTAAGGATGAGATTTTGGGGTACTTGGAGGCCCATGATAAAATATGCCAAATTCAGCATAGTTTCCTTAAGAGAAAATCCTGTCTGACAAATCTGTTAGAATTCTTTGAGGAAATAGCAGGCAGGGTAGACAAAGGGGAGTCAGTAGATGTTGTTTATTTGGACTTCAGAAGGCCTTTGACAAAGTGCTGAATATGAGGCTGCTTAGCAAGATAAGAGCCCATGATATTACCTAAAAGATGATGGGTTGAAGACTGGCTGACTGGTAGGAGGCAGTTTGTGAATAAAGGGGGCCTTTTCTGGTTGGCTGCCAGTGTCAGGTGGTGTTCTGCAGTGGTTGGTATTGGGACCACTTCTTTTCAACATTATATGTCAATGATTTGGATAATGGAATTGATGGCTTTGTGGACAAGTTTAAGGACAATACGTAGAAAGGTGGATGGGCATGTAGTGTTGAGAAAGCAAGGTTTTTGCAATAGGATGTAGACAAATCAGGGGAATAAGCAAAGAAGTGGCAGATAAATGTAGTGTTGGGAAGTTTATGGTAACCTACTTTGGTTGAAGTAATAAAGGCATAGACTATATTCTAAATGGGGAGCAATTTCAAAAATCAGAGGTGTAAAGGCACTTGGAAGCCCTCGTGCAGGATTTCCTAAAGGTTAACTTGCAAGTTCTATTTAATTATTTATTGACATACAGCACAGAATAGGCCCTTCGGCCCATTGATCCACGCTGCTCAGCAATCCCCTGTTTTAATTCCAGCCTAATGACAGGACAATTTCCAGTGACCAATGAACCTACCAACTGATATATCTTTGGACTGTAGGGTTAGCTAGAGCACTCAAATGAAACCCACACAATCAGAGGGAGCATTTACAGGCAGCAGCAAGAATTGAACCCAGGTCACTGGTACTTAATGTTGTGCCAACCACTACACTACGGTGCTGCCCCATGTTTGAGTCGGTGGTAAGGAAGGCAATGTTGGCATTCATTTCGAGAGGATTAGAATACAAAAGCAAGAAGCAGATCTGTAATGCTAAGGATCTATAAGGCATTGGTCAGCCTGCACTTGGAGTATTGTGAGTAGTTTTGGGCCCATTATCTCAGAAAATATGTGCTGGCTTTGGAGAGGGCCCAGAAGAGGTTTACAAGAATGATTCCAAGAATGTAAGGTTTAACATATAAGGAGCGTTTGATGGCTCTAGGCCCGTACTCACAAGAGTTTAACTGATTGAGAGGGGATCTCATTGAAACCTATTGAATATTGAAAGGCCTAGATAAAGTGGATGTGGATAGGGTGTTTCCTATAGAGAGGGAGTCAAGGACCAGATTGCATAGCCTCACAATAGAGGGACATCCATTTCGAAAAGAGATGAGGAGAAACCTCTGTTGCCAGAGGGTGATGAATCTGTGGAATTCATTGGCACAGACGGTTGTGCAGGCCATGTCATTGGGTTTAGTTAAGGCGGAGGTTGATCATTTCTTGATTAAACAGGGCGTCAAAGGTTGTGGGGAGAAGGCAGGAAAAGGGTTTGAAAGGAATAATAAATTGTCCATGATGAAATGGCAAAGCAGACTTGATAGGCCAAATGGCTTAATTCTGCTCCTTTGTTTTATGTTCTTATGGTCTTATAAATGCAAGGATGTAACGTTCAAGCACTATAAGGTATCGATAAGGTATTAGTCAGACGACACGGAATACCGTGTGCAGTTTTGACCCCCTTTATCTAAGAAAAGTTGTTCTCATTTTGTAGACAGTCCAGAAGAGGTTTATGAGAATGATTCTGGGAATGAAAGAGTTAATGTATGAGGAGTGTGCAATGGTTCTGTGCCTGTACTCACTGGAGTTTAGAAGAATGAGGGGGAATCACAGTGAAACCTATTAAATATTGAAAATCTTAGATAGAATGGATATGGAGAGAATTTCTTTTATTGTGAGGGAGTTTGGGTCCAGAGGGCACAGCCTCAGAATAGAAGGATGTCCATTTAGAAAAGAGATGAGGGGGAATTTCTTTAGGTAGAGGGTGGTGAATCTGTGGAATTTATTGCCAGAGACAGCTGTGGAGGTCAAGTCATTGGGTGTACTTAAAGTGGGCATTGATAGTTTCTTGATTTGTCAGGGTATCAATGCTTATGGGAAGAAGGCAGGAGAATGGGGTTGAAAGGAATAATAAATCAGCCATGATCAAAAGGTTCTGCAAGCTTATGGTCTATAACCCTCACAATTTTTTATAACTCTATAATGTCTGTGTATCTTTTAAGCTTGTGACAAAGAGGGATGTGATGGAATTGCTTCTCCTGTCTTTCTAAGTGATAGAGATTATATGTCTGGGAGAAGTTATCATGGAAAACCTAACTCAGGACATGCAAATAAATCAAACATAAGATACTGTGCTTCAGACCAATAGTTGGAAGGGAAATCTGAAGGGAAGTATTGAGAAAGAAACTAAGAGAATAGTTGCTATAATTTTACCTTTCAGATTAGGTACGGAGTGCTGGCTTTCTCTATTGGCCCACATGGTATGTATTCTTCAAATTCCAGCTTTGTCTCCTGAACCAGCTGTCCTGGGATGGGATTGAATTTGTTATCGTTTTTTTCACTTTTATTGACGTTGATGGCGCTATTGAGCTAAATCTGTAAGGAAGGTGACTCATTCAAAAGATGTGCATGTACTTTGCCAGAGGTTGGATTGAAGCAGAAAATGCTGCAGAAGGGAGAAAATCTTGATGCTGAATGGAAATTCTGAAATTTTTAAAAGCTAAAACTTTCCTGAAGCCGGAGGCATGTTGTTTGCTTCCAGCAGCTGGAGAGATTGTGGAGGCATTAACAATGATCTTTCAACAATCAATGGATTCTGGCATTGTACTGGATGACTGGAAAATGACAAATGTTACTCCGCTATTTAAGAAGGGAGGGACGCAGCAGAAAGGAAACTATAGACCTGTTAGCTTGACATCAGTGGTTGGTAAGTTGTTGAAATTGATTCTTAGGGATGAGATTACGGAGTACCTGGAGGCACATGACAAGATAGGCCAAAGCCAGCATAGTTTCCTGAAAGGAAAATCCTGCCTGACAAACCTACTGCAATTCTTTGAGGAAATTACAAGCAGGGTAGACAAAGTAGATGCAGTAGGTGTGGTGTACTTGGATTTTCAGAAGGCCTTTGACAAGCTGCCGCACATGAGGCTGCTTAGCAAGATAAGAGCCCATGGAATTACAGGGAAGTTACTAGCATGGGTGGAGCTTTGGCTGATCAGCAGAAAGCAGTGAGTGGGAATAAAGGGATCCTATTTTGGCTGGCTGCTGGTTACCAGTGGAGTTCCACAGGAGTTGGTGTTACAATGAATGTCAATGATTTAGACTACGGTATTAATGGTTTGTGGCTTAATTTGTCGGTGATACAAAGATAGGTGGAGGAGCAGGTAGTGTTGAGGAAACAGTGCCTGCAGAGAGACTTAGATAGTTTTGGGGAATGGGTAATGAAGAGGTAAATGAAATACCACGTTGGAAAGTGTATGGTCACGCAGTTTGGTGGAAGAAATAAATGGGCAGACTATTATTTAGATGGGGAGAGAATTCAAAATGCAGAGATGCAAAGGGACTTGGGAGTCCTTCTGCACGATACACTAAAGGTTAACCTCCAGGTTGTGGCGGTTGTGAAGAAGGCAAATGCAAAGTTGGCATTCATTTATAGAGGTATAAAATATAAGAGAAGGGATGTGATTTTGAGGCTCTATAAGGCACTTGTGAGACCACACTTGGAGTATTGTGTGCAGTTTTGGGCTCCTTAAAGGTCCCGAGTTCGAATCCAGCCGGCTCCCCTGCACGCTTTCCAGCCGTGCTGGGTTACCAGCTGGTGATCTCTGGAAACTCACCCGGCAGAAGACAATGGCAAACCACTGCTGTAACTTCCCTGGTACGCGGTTCCCTACTACGTCAGAGAGGCGTGGGGGAAAATCGTCCGCTAACCGGAGAAACTCCGGATGCAACGTACCTTTCCTTTATTTTAGAAGGGATATACTGACATTGGAGAGGGTTCAGAGAAGATTCATGAGAATGCTTCCAGGAATGAAAGGATTACCATATGAGGAACGTCTGGCAGCTCTTGGGCTGTATTCCCCAGAGTTCAGGAGAATGAGGGGGGATCTCATAGAAACATTCGGAATGTTAAAGGACCTGAGCAGGTTAGATATGGCAAAGTTATTTCCCATGGTAGGGGATTCTAGGACAGGAGCGCACGACTTCAGGACTGAAGGGCGTCCATTTAGAACTGAGATGTGGAGGAATGACTTTAGTCAGAGGGTGGTCAATCTGTGGGATTTGTTGCCACGAGTGGCTGTGGAGGCCAAGTCAGTGGGTGCATTAAAGGCAGAGATAGATAGGTTCTTGATTAGCCGGGCCATCAAAGGGTATGGGGTGAAAGCAGGGGAGTGGGGATGACTGGAAAAATTGGATCAACCCATGATTGAATGGCAGAGCAAACATGATGGGCTGAAAGGCCTACTTCTGCTCCTGTATCTTATGATCTGATGGTCTTATAGGTCTCTTTTAGCTATTACCAATGAGCAGCATGTGCCAACAAGAGATGAGATCTTAGTGAGAGGATAGTTCTGGGGTAGGGGTAACATCCTTACTGGAAGGAAGAAAGTTGGCATAAGATTTGATTGGAGATTTCTAATGGTCTGAAGAGCAATAAGTCAGCATTGTCCAACCCCACAACATTAACCACTGCTACAACTGTTTTGTGAGTGACCTCAAACAATTACTTTCAAGGTCTGATGTCTGAATATCTGAAGAAATTATAACGAAAGTGAAACAACATAAATTCAGGTTTGGAAAAGCCTTTATGATAAATTTGAGCCTGGGCTAAAATAAAATAACTTCCCACCAATTGGTCTGTTTCAGAACAGACATTATATTATCTAGTAGAGCAAGGTAATAATACAGTCAGCAGAATGCCCATTTAGCTGAATTGCATTGTTTTCACATTTGTAGCACTTCAGAGCTATCAAGTATCTTGTAGGTAGATGAGACTGTGATTTTTAACTTCAAATTTGAATCAAGGTTTAGGAGCAAAATTCACAAGTCTCTGTACAGAGGAAATATAGAAATGAAAATGCCGTTAATTTGAAGGTGAAACTACAAGTGTCAAAGTATGTCCAGTCTACAGTTCATATGCCTTGGCGTTGTCCATTAGAATCTCTAGCACCATTTTCATTTCAGACCGGTGATCTGGTTTATGAAAAATGTCAGTTCAGAATTTTTAAACAGTTGAACAGTATCCTTTTGCATTTAATTGAATTTAATCCACTGCTTAGGCCATCTTAGTGTATATTAACATGTGGAGAAACCTTATTGTATGAGAACAAATATCTGTCAGTTCATACTCCATACAAGCAAACGTTTTTTAAAATCTGAAAGCATGAATGAGGTTTTTAAAGTTTTCTTGGTATAGGATGCAAGATGCTAATGAAAAAAAAGAAATCACTAAGTAGTGTAATCAAGTTAATGTTAGAAAAATTGGAAATCTAGTGAATTATCTTATGAGATTCAATTGCACTGATAGGAAGACAGGGTCTCCAGCAGTGGGGTTAGCATCATAGGATACTGGTTTGAAATAACTGGTAAGTGAGGTGTTATAAAAAAATGTGTTTGCAAAGCGAGTTGTTGTGGCCTGGAATTCTTTCTCTAAACGAATGGATAAAGCCCTAAAGTAGATAAGATTAGATATGTATTTATGAAACAGTAAAGATCTATAGAGATAAAACCATTGAAGGAAACAAATGGAAAGCTTTTTACAAATGACATGCACAAGGTGCTATGACCTGTGGCTATACAATTTTGCACATTAAAAATAATGATAACAAAATGATGATAAGAAGGCATCCAGGAGTTTGTGATAGGAGGACCAACAATATATAGTTAACTAATAAAATCTGAAAATTAAGAAAGAAAAGGACATGATGGGTTATGTGTTGTCTGTATTCAATGATTCCATTGTACAATAAATTGTGTCAAAACATCACAGTGAAATTCTAATTCCTATGTGTAGACACGTCTGGCTTGCTTTAAAGTTTTACAGACCATGGAGTACTACTTTACTTAACACTACTAAAGGCAATAGTTGATGAATTCTGTCTTTATCCCCTTACTGAGTTGTTGTTTCAGTGTTAATTGTTATTTGGACAATGCTTCCATGCATCCGAGTGCATGTGTGTCCATACATTTTGTTAGGTGGTAGGGCAGAAGTTGATAAGTAAAACCCTATAGACTGTGTGAACTTGAAACCAAAACAGAAAATGCTAACTCTTGTTTTTCTTTCCACAAATGCTGTCTGACCTGCTGAGAATTCCCAGCATTTTCTTCTATTTCACCATTTTGTTTTTGTTTTTATTAGGACAGATTAAGGTGTAACTACAGATCTGATTAATTTCTAAAATTTATTGCAGGGTTGACAAAGAAAATAGATTGGAATTTTGCTGGAATGCAACAATGAATAACATGCACAAAGTGCTATGACCTGTGGGTATACAATTTTGCACATAATGATAACAAAACGATGATAAGAAGGCATCCAGGAGTTTGTGATAGGAGGACCAACAATATATAGTTAACTAGTAAAATCTGGAAAATTAGGAAAGAAAAGGAAGGGTATAAGAATCATTTCCATAAAAGATGAAGAAATTCAAAAAAGAGAAAATATTTAGCCATAAATTAATTCAGGCAGGAATGGAATCTAAAGTTTTATTTCTCCTTTCTGATCTGGGAACAATGGCTTGGATCAAATCAATAATTATTGCATTATTGAAATGGTACTGAATATTAATTCTGAGCCCAAGTTCAATATTAACCTCCTCACTTTAAGCAGCAAAATCCAATGAATTGTTCTAACTTATCAGGTGAAGAGCTAAAAGCCATTTATAAGATGTACTTGAGGGAATAGTTTAAATCTGCCAATATCATCATGAAATTAGTAACCCTTAATATAAACCTTCATCTTAGTGTAAATTACTATTTGATGCGTCCGTTTGTAATGGCATGTGCTGTTAACACAGTTATTTGTTTTAGAAGATAGTGTCCAATATTTTTACTGTAAGGGCTCTCATCCGCTATAGAAATACATGACAAATAGATATAAATCTGGAATTTGTTTGACTATAAAATCACAATTGTCTTGATGTGTGTGGAAGATATCTGCATCAAAGCTGATTTAGTCCATAGGGGGCCAATATCCCAATGCAAACTACATAAAATATATCATTGCCAGAGACCTTTCTACTAATGAAGAATGTATTTTCTTATTGAAAGGAATACAATTAGGCCTTTGGCAGTTCAATAAAAAAAATACTCCAGCATCAAATCACAAAATATTGAAGGGGCAGCTGTCTTAGTCTCTGCCGAATAATGTGTTATAAGAAGAGAATGCAGCAATGTCAACACAAGATCTAAACAAAGAAGCAGAAACCCATTGATCTTTAGTGTTAAATGGATGCTATTGCATCAAAACTACATTTCTCTTAATAAGTAACACTGATGGTCCAACCAAGTCTCTATCCATTGATTTTTCATCTGAAGCCTTAGAGGCTAAATCATATACTGTATAAGTTGCATGATAATACGAGCATTTTCATTCTATCAGCCCTGTTCCACTGGTCAATTAAATCATACATAACCTGTATGTCTGCTCTGTTCAAAAGCTAATGAACTGTACCCTTAGGCATAGATAGCGAATAAAAATATGTTTTTCATCTTGACTCAGCTCTCACAACATTTTGGGGAGAGAATTTCAGAATTCCACAAATGTCTTTTGAAAAATCTCTTCTCTTCCTGAACTTAGAACCAGCTAGAATTATTCATTTCTTGACTAATTTGGTTTGAAATAAGGAATGAATGGGAAAGCAACTGTACACCCATGTGACTAATCATCTTGAAAAAACTGAGTAATTAGCATAGCACTAATTTTCCCTTTGTGAAGCAAATAAAAGTTACTGTAGGTGTCAAGTAGAATGTGCAGACTGAAATAAGCAAGAGGAAATACAGGTGGCCCTCAGTATCCACAGGGGATTGGTTCCGGGACCCCCCCACGGATACCAAAATTTGTGGATGCTCAAGTCCTTTATATAAACTGGCATAGTATTTGCATATAACCTACGCACATCCTCCCGTATACTTTAAATCATCTCTAGATTACTTATAATACCTAATACAATGTAAATGCTATGTAAATAGTCGTTATACTGTATTGTTTAGAGAATAATGACAAGAAAAAAAAAGTTTGTACATGTTCAGTACAGACGCAACCATCGTAGCTCTTCCGGGAACGCTGATGCTGCCTCAGCAAAAATAGTGTTCAGCGTTTGTTTTGCAGTGAGCCGTTATAGAGGTAGCGCGCATGCCATAGCTTTGAACTGCGTGAGACTTTCGCTACGATTGACAGTGCTGCAATGATTGCAGAAAAGTATGACTTTAATTTTGAAAGGGCTGTCTTCCCAATTCTGGTAAGTGAAACTACACTACATTATTTCTACTTAATATAGGCTGTGTATTTATCATATCATTCCTGCTTTTACTATATGTTAGTGTTATTTTAGGTTTTATGTGTTATTTGGTATGATTTGGTAGGTTATTTTTTGGGTCTGGGAACACTCAAAAACTTTTCCCATATTAATAAATGGTATTTCCTCCTTCACTTTATGTCATTTCTGCTCTACTTTCAGATAGCAGGGGAAACCTGTGCAGTAATTTTGATCCATGGTTGGTTGATTCCGCGGATGCAGAACCCGTGGATACGGAGGGCCGAGTGTAATGACAAGATCAAGAGAGAAGAAGAATATAATAGAAAAGTTTTTTTAGAGGCTTAAAAGAATGGGACTCTGTACACTTAACAAGTAAATTTTTGGTATCATTGGGATATTTGCTGCTGATTTACACTCATAATTAACCACTCACAAAATGGATACTTAAAATAACAGACTTTCTAGGCCAGAGGTCAACTAATTATTTTTGCAGTGCTTCTTCAGATAGATTTGGTTTTTCTTCCTCCTGCAATCTTCAATTATAATAAATTATTGTCCTTAATTATAATTTGCTTCCTTTCTAACCTTACTTCCAGCTCTCAAACTCAGTGCTTAGTTCATAACTGTCATATAGATGGAGTGGCCTGGAAGTTCTTTGGTATGCTAAAGTTTATTGCAATGTTTTTGTGATGGGATTGCCTCAGCAAGGTTAAATGTTTAAGATTCACTGCTGAATAACCCGATCATAATTTTACTTGTGAGATGTGCCACTCTACAGCACTCCGAGGAAAACATCAAGGGAAGCCTACATCCAAAGCCTGGTCCTGGAGTTGGCCAAGGGACAACCAATGGTCAGAAGTGTCTGTTGAAGATTTGTCAGGGTTTGAATCAATTGTCACCATGGGTCATTGTGGTCATGCTGAAGAGAAGGGAAGATAAGGGCTTTATTTAGGTTTAAAGGTCATACAGTCATTGAGTACTACAGCACAGAAACAGGCCTTTTGGCCCCATTAGTCCATGACAACCTGATCTATGCTATCCCATCTACTTGCAACTAGGCTATATCCCTTTAAACCTCTTCCATCCATCTACCTATCCAAATTTCTCATAAATGTTACAAGCATCTACCACTTCTGCTTGTAGCTTGTTCCACACTTCTACTACCCTCTGAGTGAACAAGATTTCCCTCAGTTTCCCTTTAAATACTTTACCTTTCACCTTAAAACTATGACCTTTAGTTCTAGCCTCACCAAAACTGAGGAAGAAAAGTTTGTATGCATTCATCCTATTGATACCTGTTGTGATCTCCCATCATTTTCCTGCACTCCAGGAAATAAAGTCCTAGCCTATTTAACTTTACACCTGTATCTCAGCTCCTCAAGTCATGGCAGTATCCTTGTAAACTTTCAAACCTATTGGTATCTTTCCTGATAGTGCCAGAGGATCTTGACGGCGCCAGAGGTTCTTGACGGCACCAGAATTTCTTGACGGCACCAGAGGTTTTTGGTGGTGGCAGAGATATTTGCAGACCCAGGTGACTTCTTCCAGCTCATTCACAAAACAGCTTTTCTTCTTTTTTTCTCATGCCTCCCTTTTCCATTCAAGGTGGCTGGGTTCCTGTCAAAGTCTGTGATCTACAGCTGCAGCTCAAACTCTGGTTCTCCATGGGTGGTGGTTTCTTGCTCTTGGACTTGCTGTGTGGCCTGGTGTTTTCATATCTCCAGGTGTGGCCTGGAAGACATAAGCCTTTGGTGTGTGGCCTGTGGCTTTCCCAGTTCCTCACTGATGTTACCAACTGAAGTGTTGCAGAGACTGAAGCATCAAGTCAGTGGTCAGTGTGCACAACTATCAAAAGAAAGCTCCTGCACTTGAGTGATGTCTCTCTCTTGATGGTGAGTGAGAGTCTGTTGGTCCTCGAGTTGGGGAACTTGGACAAGTGGTATTAAAAATTGTAACATTGCAACAGCAAGCTGCTAGCCTCCCCTCTTGTTGTTGCTAGAGTGATCTCTCTCTGTCTCTCTGTCTCTCTGTCTCTCTTCCCCCCCCCTTCGCTAATGAGAGAGAGAGAGCCTGTCTGAGTGTTACAAAGGGGCATTGGGGGCGGATCCAAGTGCAGGATACAGACACGGAGGTAATACTAACAGAAGTGTATTTTATTAATAGTTGCCAGGAAAGCCGGAGAGCGAGGATTAGATGCTTGAATGTTGGACAACAAACCAGAGGACCCTGGACTAGGACTTGGACACGGAGCTTGGACTTGACTGGGACACGAAGCCTGGACTCAGACTTGGACGCGAGACAACAAAACGAAACAAAGACAGACAATTCATATCTTGGCTCGGAGCAGCAGCAAACAGCCTGCAATCCTCAGCTGGACATGAGACGACAAAACCCAACAATGACAGACAATTCATATCGTGACACAGGGTAGCCCATGAAGTGGCAAATGGCCAGCAATCATTTAGCTGAACACGAAAGGACAGAATTCCCAAAGCAACCCCAGGTACCGAAGCCACTTAACATCAACCATTCTCAGCAGCCCCGGAACGTGCATTGCCTCACTAGCTGCGGTGTGATGGTCCAGCGCCGAGAAGTTGCTGCCGGTTCGGATGAGGATCAGGTGCCCTAATCAAGGAGCCCGGTAGAATAGGGGGAAAAGGAAATTAACTGAAGTGAGGAGTCAACGGACAAGACCGTGACACTGAGATGTTGAAGTGTTGAGATGGACAGTAGTTTTTGATGGACTCTAGATCATGGTCTCTTTGGGAGCTTTGCTATTATTTTCATGGTGGGAGATTGAGACTTTTGCTAGAGTAAGTGAAAGGGTGGAGAGGGAGCTCGACGCTTTTTCTGCTAATTGTGCATTGGGGAGAGGGGGCTTTGGGATTCTAATATTTTGTGCACATCTGCAAAGAGTAAGAATTTCAGTTTGTATACTGTATACATTCTCTGATATTAAATTGAACTATTAAATTGATTAAAGGCAGGTGACTAGAACTGCCCACAATACTCTAGATTTGGCCTTACCAATGTCTTGTACAACATCACCACTGTAAAATTATGCTGGAGAGGTAGTGATGGAAAACAAGGAAATGGCAGATGAACTTAATAACTATTTTGCATCATTCTTCACTGTGTAAGACACTAGCAGCAGGTCAGAAGTTCAAGAGTGTCAGGGAGCAGAAGTGAGTGGAATTGCTATCACTGAGGAGCAGGTTCTTGGGAAGTGAAAAGGCCTGGACCAGACAGACTACACCCCAGGATAGTCATAGTCATAGTCATACTTTATTGATCCCGGGGGAAATTGGTTTTCATTACAGTTGCACCATAAACAATAAATAGTAATAAAACCATAAATAGTTAAACAGTAATATGTAAATTATGCCAGGAAATAAGTCCAGGACCAGCCTATTGGCTCAGGGTGTCTAACCCTCCAAGGGAGGAGTTGTAAAGTTCGATGGCCACAGGCAGGAATGACTTCCTATGGCGCTCTGTGTTGCATCTCGGTGGAATGAGTCTCTGGTTGGATGTACTCCTGTGCCCAACCAGTACATTATGTAGTGGATGGGAGACATTGTCCAAGATGGCATGCAACTTGGACAGCATCCTCTTTTCAGACACTGAAAGAGGAAGGTGAAGAGATTGTGGAGGCATTATCATGATCATTCAAGAATCACTGGTATCTGGCATGGTTCTGCAGGACTGGAAAACTGCAAGTGTCACACTCCTCAAGAAGGGAGGGAGTGAGGCAGAAGAAAGGAAATTATTGGCCAGTTAGCCTGATTTCAGAGGTTGGGAAGATGTTGGATTTGACTGCTGAAGAAAAGGTTTCAGGGTACTTGGAGAAAGATGGTAAGATAGGCCAAAGTTAGTATGGTTTCCTGAAGGGAAATCTTCCCTATCGTGGGGGTTATATGGGAGGCAGGGTTTGAAGATCGGCACAACGTTGTGGGCCAAAGGGCCTGTACTGTGCTGTACTATTCTATGTTCTATGAATATGTTGGAATTCTGTGAGGAAAGAATAAGCAGGATAGACAAAGGAGGGTTGTGTACGTGCTTGGATTTTCAGAAGGCCATTGACACAGTGGAAAGAAGGTGGAGCTTAGGAGATGATGGCACCTAATAGCAACTCCTTTACTTGCATCTTCGGAAATAGCTCTATTTCTATCTTTAATATCTCTATTTTTCCCTTTGAAGACCCTAACCTGGAGTTACACGCTGACTTCGGTTCTTTGTGGGAATGGGACCCATTCTCGGGGTCTCATGACTGGTCACTATTCGACATACCAAGGATGCGGCCTAGAAGACTAGCACTCCTTCGGGGTTCTGGGATTTCATGGCTCTGGAGGTGGGCAAACTTGAGGTCCGTGCCTCCGCAGGAAATCAATGTGTCGTGGTAGATGGAAGATCGAAAGCAGCAAGCTGGCTGTGTGCCCAGAGACCCGAGTTCTTCGGGCACAGAGCTTGGAAAAAGCTCCACAACAGACTTTTAACATCATAAATCAACAAGTTGTTTGTTATGTCTTCCCTCTCACTGTGAAACAAACTCATTCATAAGGCCAGTGATGTTGTGGGGATGGAACTGGACCCTCTGATGGTGGTGTCTGAAAAGAGGATGCTGTCCAAGTTGCATGCCATCTTGGACAATGTCTCCCATCCACTACATAATGTACTGGTTGGGCACAGGAGTACATTCAGCCAGAGACTCATTCCACCGAGATGCAACACAGAGCATCATAGGAAGTCATTCCTGCCTGTGGCCATCAAACTTTACAATTCCTCCCTTGGAGGGTCAGACACCCTGAGCCGATAGGCTGGTCCTGGACTTATTTCCTGGCATAATTTACATATTACTACTTAATTATTTATGGTGCAACTGTAACGAAAACCAATTTCCCCCGGGATCAATAAAGTATGACTATGACTATACCTTTTAGGGAGAGAGAGCACCTGTGGTATGTCGAATTACTGGGTGAACGAGTAGTCTTTGGAGTACTGCAAGTCTGTGTCTTTATTATGCTTTGCTGCATGCTTGAGTGTTTAGTGGGAGGTGCCAATGCTTTTTTTGGGGGTTCTAACATTTAACTGTCAATCATTCTTTGGGCCTCTCCTTTGTTTTCGTGGATGGTTGCAAAGAAAAAGCATTTCAGGATGTATATTGTATACATTTCTCTGACATTAAATGTACCTATGAAACACGGCACTGCACATGAGGCTGCTCAGCAAGATAAGAGCTCAGGATATTACAGGAAAGACACTAGCATCGATAGAGCATTGGCTGATTGGCAGGAGGCAAAGGGAAGCTTTTCTGGTTGGCTGCCTGTGACTAGAGGTGTTCTGCAGGGGTTTGTATTAGGATGGCTTATCTTTATATTGTATGTCAATAATTTGGATGATGGAATTGATGGCTTTGTGGCCATGTTTGTGAACAATATGAAGATAGGTGGAGGAGCAGGTAATGTTGAGGAATAATAGATCTGTATTTATAGTTCTCTTCGTTTTACTGTTTTCAATAGTTCACTGTGATTCACCGAATAAGTCCAACCTTGGTTTATTCTCCCATAGTGCAATACTTCACACTTGTTTACATTCAATTCCATCTGTCATTTTTCAAGCTATCTTCCCAGCTGGCCAAGATGAGGCTTCAAGCTTTTGATAGCCTTCCTCACTGTCCATTATGTCCTTAATCATAGTGTCATCTACATGACCATATCATCTAAATCACTAATATAGATGATAAACAATAATAGACCCAGGATTGATCCCTGCAAAACACCACTAGTCACAGGTCTCTACTCTGAAAGAGACACAACTTTCTGGTTTCTCCTGCTAAGCTGATGTTAAAAACAGTTGACTGCTTTGTCCTGGTCATGAGTGGTCCATTGAGACCAGGATCTTGTGTCAGATTAGGGACCTCTGGGGCAGGGGCAGGGTTAGAGTTGTGGAATGATATAGGGGTGGAGATGGACAGAACTAAACTATAGAGTTGTGGTAGATTTAGAGATGATTAAAGATTTGGGTTTGAGGTTGGCGGTTGGAGTCATTATTACAATGTTAAGATGGCCTGAAGGTGAAGAGTTAAATATGGAAACAAACCTGAATGGGGCTCCCAGTTTTGCTCTTCAATCTGTTATAAAGTCAGAATCACACAGCTGGGAAACAGGCCCTTCGGCCCATCTGGTCCATGTTGACTCTGTTGCTCAATGAACTAGTTCCATTTGCCCAATCTATGTGCATATCTAGAATGCTTTTAAGTGTTGCTGATGTGCCCACTTCAAATATTATTTCTGGCAATACACACCACACCTTGCGTGAACAGGATGCCCTGGTGTTCCTTTCAAATATCTTGCCTTTTATCTTAGAAATATGCCCTCTTTTTTCAGCACACCCTCCCTGGGAAAAGACTATATTCTTTCACCCTGTATGTGCCCCTCATGATCTTGTCTAGTTCTATCACTCTTTGAGATATTACTCAATCTCTTACATTCCAGTTCTAGTCTACGCAACCCCACTTTGCATCTCAGCTCCACCCCATCCCTCCTAAGTCGAGACAACAACCTGGTAATTTCTTCTTTCTGAACACTTTATCTAATTTAATCATACTTTTCTTATAACTGTGTGACCAAAACTGAACACTATACTATGTGTGTCCTCAAGAATTTCTTACACAACAGTAACATCACTTCCCAACTTGAGTGATGAAAGCCAGCATGCCAAATGCCTTCTTTATCACCTTGCCTACCTTTGGCGCCAGCGTTCACAAACAATGCAATGCACTACTAGGTCCCATTATTCCAGGAATTGTATAGTCCTACCACTAGGTTATTTATGAATCTGATCCAGTTTCTCATCTGGATACCATGCAATGTAATCTTCTAGATTAGCCTGATATGAGGATCCTTGCCAAAGGTCTTGCTAAAATTCATTTAGACAACATCCACTACCCTATCATTATCTACCTTCTTGGTTACCTCCTTCATTTTTCTGTTATAATGGCAGCAAGGTTTACATTCAAGGTTAAAGTCCTCAATCATGTAGGATGCTATGATTAGGAAAAAGTTAGATGGTCCCCAGTAGTTGGTGGCAGATGGACCACTGACAAAAGATCTGTCAGGAAAGGTAACTTTGTCTGCTAATAATTTCATTTTCTTGTTTAATTATACAGTCTGTTGTAGGCTAATGGTTTTCTTTATATGTACCCATTTTTTCTTTGTATTATATCATTTTCGTTTTAATCGGTGTACTTTTTTTTACTCCTTTACTGTTTTATAACTTTAGCTGATCTTTTTATATATACACTTTTCCTTAGTGAGCGTCTATCGGAAGTCATGGGGGTAGATTTAGAGCTCGCTTCTTTCTGGCTAGTCTATCTTAGATTTAGCTTTGGGGTTACGAAGTGGGGGGGCTTCACTTTTTAGTTTTTCTTGGTTCTGGGGCTACTTATTTTACTGAGGTATTTGTCGCGTTCTCTTTCCCGTTATCTCTTGTTTATCCTGATCCCTTTCCGGGTTCGTGGGTCGAACCTATTGTCAATCTTCCTTTATTTGAGGGTTGATTTTAGGGTTTATGGAGTCTACTATTAATTTTGTCTCTTGGAATACTAACGGTCTTAATCATCCAATAAAAAGGAAAAAAATCTTTAAAGTATTCCGGAGACTTAAAGCACATATTCTATTTTTACAAGAGACCCATGTGCGGAGGGGGGACAGATTATGTTTTTTAAGTTCTGGAAGGATAAACACTTCCATTCGAATTCCAACGCCAAAATTCGAGGAGTTTCTATTTTTGTAGATCCTTCAATCACTTTTGTGCAACATGATATTATTTCTGATCCGAATGGTAGATTGGTTAGTGGTTTACTCTTTAATAAAATGGTAGTTTTGGTTAATGTCTATGCTCCTAACCTGGACTGTCCGGAATTTTATAAATCATTATTTAATTTGATCCTGAATTTGAATAAGTTTTCACTAATCTGGGGCAGAGATCTTAATACTTGTTTATGCTCATTATTGGACCGTTCGGCTCCTTTACGGACTCTACCCAATAAATCTGCAACCTTGATTAATTAATTTCTCTCAGATTCCGGGTCGACAGACATTTGGCGTTTTTTGCATCCTCAGGAAAAAGATTTCTCTTTTTTTTTCACATGTTCATCATTCCTATTCAAGAATTGATTATTTTTTTATTGACTCTCGTCTTATTTCTTCAGTGGT
Organism: Mobula birostris; assembly: GCF_030028105.1. NCBI lineage: Eukaryota > Metazoa > Chordata > Chondrichthyes > Myliobatiformes > Myliobatidae > Mobula > Mobula birostris. Next base: position 100,278,747 of record NC_092370.1, on the reverse strand, counting down.
TAAATGTGAATATGACTCTATAAACATTTCAGATCATGCTTCACTTAAGCTTTCTATTAAAATATTGGCCAATACACAAAATAATAGACAATGGTGTTTTAATTCGCGGTTGCTTCAGGACTTGGATTTTGTTAACTTTATGAATGAACAGATTGATCTCTTTTTTACAATTAACTGTACAGAGGATATATCCATGAATACCCTTTGGGATACTTTTAAAGCTTTTATTCTTGGCCAGATCACCTCGTACTCTGCTGCTTTGAGGAAAAGGTTGAAGGAGGAGGAGCTGGTTCTTGTGGATAAGATTAAGGAAATTGATAAGAAATATGCTACAGCTCCCTCTGAGAAGTTGTATAAACAAAGAACTGAACTTCAAATGGAACACAGTTTATTACTTTCGTCCTCTATTGCAAATCAATTAATGAAAACAAGAAGCGAATTTTATATACACAGTGACAAAGTTGGTAAACTGCTGGCTAATCAGTTGAAGACTAACTCTACTAAATTTCAAATTAATCAGATTTATAATCAAAAAGATCAACTGACATTTAATCAAGCTGAGATTAATCAATCCTTTTTTGACTTTTATTCCGACTTATATCAATCAGAGTCTCCACGAGATTCTAAACATGTGCTTGACTTTTTAGATAACCTAGATTTCCCTAAGATTTCACACGATATATCTTCTATGTTAGACACTTCCTTTACCACTGATGAGATTAAGAATGTTATTTTTTCTATGAACCCGTGGAAAGCTCCTGGTCCTGATGGGTTTACCGTGGAATTTTATAAATTTTTTGCATCCTCATTAATCCCTTGGCTATTCAGGGTTCTGGAGGCCTCATTAAAACTTGGTAAACTACCTGAATCCTTTTATAGAGCATCGATCTCTTTAATATTAAAGAAGGATAAAGACCCTGCTCAATGTGCATCTTATAGACCAATATCTTTGTTAAATGTTGACTCTAAAATTTTTTCTAAATTATTAGCAAACAGACTAGAAAAAGCACTTCCTTATATTATCTCGGAAGACCAAACGGGCTTTGTTAAAAATTGTTACTCTTTTTATAATATTCGTACACTTTTAAACATTGTCTATATCCTGTCACAAAATGATCCTGAATGCGTCATTTCCCTAGACGCTGAAAAAGCCTTTGACAGGGTCGAATGGCCTTACTTACTTAAGGTGCTTGAAATGTTTAACTTCAGCCTGAAATTTATATCCTGGATCAAATTGTTATATCATTCTTCTATGGCCTCAGTTCGTACTAACTCTTTAAATTCACCTTTTTTCCCTTTTTTTCGAGGTACCAGGCAAGGTTGTCCTCTTAGTCCTTTATTATTTGATATTGCATTAGAACCTCTTGCAATTGCTATTCGAGAATCTCCTAATATTATTAGTATAACTCGTGGTTTAAAGTCTCATAAAGTATCACTTTATGCTGATGACTTACTTTTATATATTTCTAATCCTCAAAAATCTATTCTTGCAGCTTAGATTTATTAGCACAATTTAATCTTTTTTCAGGTTATAAGTTAAATCTCAGTAAGAGTGAACTGTTCCCGATTAATAAGCAAGTTCCCTTATATCAGAACCTCCCGTTTAAATTGGTTAATGATCATTTTTCATATCTTGGGATTAAAATTACCTGTAAGCATAAGGATTTATTTAAGACTAATTTCCTACCCTTAATTGATCACATTACACAACTTTCATTTAAATGGTCTCCACTTTATTTAACTTTGATTCGTCGTATTAATGCTCTTAAGATGTTTATTCTGCCAAAATTTTTATATATATTTCAGGCATTACCGATTTCTGTTCCAAAATCCTTTTTTGACAAAGTTGACTCTAAAATTTCTTCATTTATTTGGCAAAATAAAAACCCGAGACTGGGTAGAATACATCTACAGAAAGCTAAGAGAGATGGAGGTTTGGCATTACCAAATTTTAGATTCTATTATTGGGCATTTAATATTCGACACATGAAATTTTGGTTACTTGACCAAGATACACTATCCATTCCTAAATGGGTAGTATTGGAATTACGATCTGCTCAAGGTTATGCACTTGGCTCCATTTTAGGTTCTTCTCTTCCTTTCGATTTGAAATGCCATAAACAGCTTTGTAACCCGATAGTAAAACATACCTTATGCATTTGGTTTCAATTCCGAAAATTTTTCGATCTTAATCAATCTGGGCTAGCGATTCCTATTTTAGGCAACATATTCTTTCCCCCTTCCTCTACGGACCGTGCCTTTCAAATTTGGAAGACCAATGGTATATCACGGTTTTTGGATTTATTTTCAGATGGCTCCCTTATGTCTTTTGAACAATTATCTAACAAATATAACTTACCAAGAATACATTTTTTAAAATATCTCCAAGTTAGAAATTTCCTAAGTATCATACTTTCTTCCTTTCTGGCGTTACCCCCTACATATATTTTAGATACTATGCTTAACCTTAACCCATGTCAGAAAGGTGTAATGGCTATTATTTATAATACTATCATGAAACTTAGGAAAGCTCCTTTCGATAAGATTAGGTCAGATTGGGAAGAGGAATTGGGCTTCACTATTTTGGCAGATGACTGGGTGTATATTTTACAACTAGTCAATACTTCCTCTATCTGTTCTAAACATTCCCTAATTCAATTTAAAATTGTTCTTAGAGCACATATGTCTAAAGATAAATTAGCTCGTTTTTATTCTCATATTAACCCTCTTTGTGACAGATGTCATGGGGAGATAGCTTCCTTAACTCATATGTTTTGGTCCTGTCCTACTTTGGAAACTTTTTGGAAAGACATTTTTAATATTATCTCAAAGGTATTGATTACAGATATTTCTGTCTTTCCCCTTCAGCCCATAGAATGATTGCATTTCTTACTTTAATGGTGAAAAGATGTATTTTACAATATTGGAAGGAGATTAATGCCCCAACTACGTTTTTTTGGTTTTCTCAGACGATACTATGTTTAAATTTGGAAAAAATCAGAAGTAATCTTTATGATACTTCAGATAAATTTGAACAGACCTGGAGATCTTTTATTCAACATTTTCATTTAATGTAACATTTTTTTTCTCTTTGCCCATATTGACATCCCCTTCTTGCTTTTTAACTGTTTTTAATGGAGGTCGGGTTTGAGGACGTGATTGTTTTAAGTTGTTTAAGTCTATTTGATACCTAGTTAGCCCATTGCTTTGCTTTGCTTTTTTTAGATTAATTGCACGGTGGGTTTTTTTTGGGGGTCTTTCTTTTGGGTTTTTTCTTCTCTTTATTGATATATATGGAAAACTAGTATACTGTTATATTACCTCATTATTTTACAACTAAACTGCACTGTTTGTACTATTTTTTGTGTATTAATATCTCTTGTAAATTTATATCACAACAGTGTATTAGTTTCTACATGGCTTACCTTTTGTGTACTAATTCAATAAAAAGATTTAAAAAGGGAAGGTAACTTTGTCACTTACTAACCTGTGACAGTAGTTGGGTGACTTAGACAGGAGCTTCAGTGAGGAAGAGTGATCTGCATGGAGTTGTAAAATCATGGCGATATAAAGCATAAAAACAGGGTCCTTCCATCCACCAAGTCCAAGTTGGCTATCATAAAACTATCATTATACTCTTCTTATTCTAATTCATCTTATTTGCAGAAAGGCAAAAGAGTGACCCGATCAGTTATTGGAAGTCACAAAGTGACCGCAGGATGGTTATGAGTAGGTCAAGAGTCCTGCCTAGAGCAGAATGAGGTAGAGAAAGGGAAGGTAGTCAAATGTTCATCAAAGGTGATCTCTCGCCCTAAAGTGCAGGTATATCCCCAAGGAATATCAGCTTTTTGTCATTTACTAGAAGTTACTGATCAGGACTTCTGTATAGCTAGTATTCATTTAATTGCTGGTCTATTCTAAACACAGGGACAAAGGAATACAGGAGAAAGAGTAGGACACCTCACTTATGATTGTAAAACCCCTCAGCATTTCATGCCAATACCTTCACCACAACTGAAGCTTTGCTGAATGCAGTGTGGTAAAGGTTCCAGTCAGGAGCAATTCCTGATTTAAAACCTGAGATTGAGAGATTTTGGTCAATTGGATCCAGTCAGGGGTATGTACAAAAGCAGGTACATGAAGTGCAGATCTACCACAATCTCATTAAAAGGTGAAACAGGTTTATGAAGTAAAATAGCCAACTCTTGTTTCAATGCAAAAAGGTCTGCAGATGCTGGAAATCCTGGAGGAACTGAGCACCAGCCAGCAACTATGGAAAAGAGTAAACAGTCGACGTTTCAAGCCGAGACCCATCACTAGGACTGTTCATATATCTTGCTTTAATGCTTTCTGGTTCTGATGAAAGATCATTGACCTGAAAGGTTAATGCCATTTCTCTCTGCAATAGAGACTCCATGCTTGTCAAGTTGTTCCAATATTTTCCATTTATATTTAATTATGAATCATTGCTTGCTTGACCTTTCGTTGAAAAGGAACATTGCAACATTATTTGAGATCCTGTTTCCATCATAGTATCCCATAGGTGGCACCCAAACACCACTATTTGATTTTGAGTAATACTGCAAAAAATCACTGGATTGTATTGAAGCATCACACAGATTTTTTTTAAATAGCATGCCTCCTAGGCAATCAGAATAAATTAGGTATTTACATATAAATACTTTATTTTTTTCCCATAAAGGGTCACTGGAGTCTCACCAACAGTCAAGCAGAAAATCCTGGAGTAATGTCATGGTTATTAGGTAAATACTTGCCACCCACTGAAGCTGAGACTGATTTAGGTTTCCTGTTCAACCTCTTGTCAGTGCTGATCCAATACCTGCTTCAGTAGCACAGTGGTTAATGCGACAATATTAGAGTTCGCGTACCGTAGTTCAGAGTTCAATCCCAGTGCTCTCTGTAAAGACTTTGCATATCATCACCACAGGATGCGTAGGTTTTCTCTGGGTGCACCAGTTTCATCCCACAGTCAAAATACATACAGGTTAGTGGGTTATGGGTCATTGTAAATTGTCCCACGATTAGTTTAGGGGTAAAGTGAGGGTTGCTGTGCAGCAGGTCTCGAAGGGCCGGAGAGCCTATTCTGTGCTGTATATCTAAATGAAAAGTAAAAGAAATAAGTAATGTAATACTGATGGAGAACTGACATGTGTGACATGCTTCCTGTAATTCATATGTACATATCTAAAGCAATGTTAAATAAAGTGAAAATTAAATATTGAATAAAGTGAATAAAAGCTTTCAAAATGTGCGAGAAATCTGAAAGAAAACAGAAAATACTGGAAAAACTCAGCAGATCAGGCTGCATACGGAAAGAGAAACAGTTGCTGTTTCAGATCAGAAACCCTTTGTCAGATCTGGTAATCTTGGTGACAGAGAAAATGGGGGAGAGGGAGGCAGGCAATGCATGCAACAAATGGAATTTCCTGGCAAGAAGACCATGAGGACTGAAAGAAGGTAGAGAAGGTGTACACAGAAGGAGATGAATGCTTCTGGTAGTAATGACATTGGTTAATTTAAGAAGCAATATTAGTTGACGGGAAGTAAACATTTAAGACCATAAGATATAGGAGCAGAAGTAGGCCACTCAGCCCATTGAGTCTGCTCCACCATTCAATCATGGGCTGACCCAATTCTTCCAGTCATCCCCACTCCCCTGCCTTCGCTCCATACCCTTTTATGCCCTGGCTAATCAAGAAGCTATCTATCTCTGCCTTAAACCACCCAATGACTTAGCCTCCACAGCCACTCGTAGCAACAAATCCCACATATTTACCATCCTCTGACTGAAGTACTTTCTCTGCATCTCAGTTCTAAGTGGACGTCCTTCAATCCTGAAGTTGTGCCCTCTTGTCCTAGAATCCCCATACCATGGGAAATAACTTTGCCATATCTAATCTGTACAGGCCTTTGAAATCCTGAACTCAGACTCAACAGTATTTAAAGTCATTTATTTATTTACCTATCGATCTATTTATTGAGATACAGTGCAGAATGGGCTCTTCCAGCCCTTTGTCCCATGATTCAGCCAGTGTTGCTGAATCATGGGACAATTTACAATGAGTAATGAACCTACTGGTGTTTTTGTTTGGACTAAATGGTAATTATAAAATATGCAGATGTTTGGTATTGGTATTGAAGGGTGGTCCTGTGCTGCCAGTTGCCTTTAACTGTCGTTCTTTGTCCGATTCTGATTTCTATTTCTTTGGTGGCTTATACAGAGACCAATGTGAGCTTGAAAACAGTATCCACACGTTCAACCAGGTATATTACAACCTTAGAGCTCAACACTGAATTTAACTATTTCAGATAATAGACTTTTCAGACTGTGTTGAGACTAGTTGGTTCTGATGAAAGATCATGAAACTAATATTAATTAAGTTTTTCTCTTTCTACGAGTGCTTACCTGATCTGCTGGGTATTACATATTTCTAGCAGCTACGGTGTTCTGTCATCATAGTTCCAACAGTTGTTCCCCACCCCCCCCATCATGATTACTCTTTGTTAGACAGGTTGGTAGCAACCAACAGAGCTACAACATCTTCTCTGATTCATGGCCCTCTGGATCATTCAGTCTCACTTCACCTTCATCCTGTTATAGTGAACTTATTGTTTATTCCATCCCTCTCCTATGGAAATTAAACTTCTTTTGTTACACTAATGGAAAAAAAAACATTAGTTTGAAAAGATACCTATATTTTGTTTTCCGTAGATGCTGTGTACTTGCTGAATATTGCTCACATTCTGTTTTCAATCTCATCTCTAACTTGAATTGTAAAATGAAATAGCTGCACTATCTTCAATATGTTTTAACTTAGATGAGATCTTTATTTATTTATTTATTTAGCGAAACAGCAAGCCCCCTAGGTTCTTCAAGCCACACCATCCCAGAACCTCCATGAGACCCGATTAACCCTAACCTAGTCGTGAGACAATTTACAATGACCGATTAAGTTACCAGGTATGTCTTTGAGCTGTGGGAGGAAACCGGAGCACTTGGGGAAAACTCATGCATGTCACGGGGAGAGTGTACAGAGGTTCCTTACTGAACGACACCAGACTTGACCTCTGGACTCGGAAACATCCTGAGCTGTAATAGCGTTGCACTTACCACTATGCTACCACGGCACCCTTATTGGCTTCTTGCGTTTGTTAAACTAGCTGGTTACCCATTGGTCCTCCAGTGCTAAATTATAGAAAGGGTGATCATGGAAAATAGCAACTGATATTGGGATTGGCGTTGATGTATTATTGTTGTGATGTGCACAGAGGAACAGCGAAAAACTTTGTGTTTTTGCATGTCATCAATTCAGATATTTGATTACAGCAGTGCATTGAAGTAGTAGAAAGGAAAACAGTAAAGAATGCAGAATACGATGTTATAGAGAAAGTGCAATGCAGGCGGATAATAAGGTGTACGTTCATAACGAAGTAGACTGTGAGGTCACAAGTCCATCTTATCGTGTTAGGGGACTGTTCAGTAGTTTTATATATGTTTTTATCATTTCTGTCCAATGGGAGGGTAGAGAAGAAAGAATTCCAGGAATAAGTGAGGTCTTTGATTATGTTGGCTGCTTACCAAGGTAGCAAGAAATGTAGATAGTTCATTATCAGTCCTGTCAAAACGCGAGGCACATGACAAATTAGTATAATATTATGCATTCTTGCTGTGCTAACAATAATATGAAATCTGTCTTGCTTACAATGCAGACCAATTGGATGGATATAACTTTTGTGCTGTCGGCTCCTGAAGGAATTCTGAACCGGATTGACACTTCTTGCCCTCTTAAGGCGGTGTCAAGGAAAGTATAACATCTGCTGAATTCTAAAAACATCAGTCTGAGGTTTGCTCAAGAATAGCAAGGGTAAATTTAGTGTTGGTAAATTGAACATAAGGAAATTGGGAAGATACTGTATTTTGTAATCCAAACAATTTTTGATTTCATTATTTGATTGGGCCCATGACCTTTTAACCTTAGCACCATAAGCAGAATGCATTGCTCACTTGGTAATAAAAAGTTTGCAATAATAAATCTAATTCTAATATTGTAAATGTACATGGGCATGGTTTGCCAGTGTCCAAAACAATGAACATAGAAAATTACCTTTAGGTCAGTGCATGCCAACTTTGTTACTGGGAGTTCTCGGTGCATGGGTTCCATGATGTCGATCTGTACAGTTCAATGCTATAATTGCATTAGCAGAGATAATGCTGTGACATCAAATGGCACTACATCAGAAATACAGTAAGCTACTCATATTTTTATATTGCATTGTATTCATGTCATCTTTTCTAAACTTCATTGACATTCAGTATCACCCTTCTGAAGCCATTTCTGAAGCTTAATCTTCTTTGAAGTGTAAGAAAATGAAAGCCAAATTACTCACAGCAATGTTCCACAAACCAAAGTGTGATAATGACCAGATCACAAACAAGAAAATCTGCAGATGCTGGAAATCCAAGCAACACACATAGTATGCTGGAGGAACTCAGTAGACCAGGCAGCATCTATGGAAAAAAGTAAACTGTCGATGTTTTGGGCCAAAACCCTTCAGCAGGACTGATAATGACCAGATGTCTGTTTTAGAAATACTGACTGAAGAGTGAATATTGGCCAGGACACTTTGAAGCAATATAGTACATAAAATCCAAGAAGGTCATTTTTACTTGTGGTGAAACATTCTGACATTTTTGTGAGTCCCCTGGAGGTCACAAACTCCTGATGCAAGTCTTCCATGACAATGTTGTTGGTTCCCTGGTGGCAGTTGCATTGTATGCTATTTTATTGATCAATTGTGAGATTTCATGGCTGGTATTATAGTTGCCTTGCAGGTGTGACCTTGGGAGGAAATCCTTAAGGGTTTGTGTTGTACATACTAAACAAGTAGGCTTCTACAGGCTTCAAGAATAGATGCCACAATGATAGGAAAGAGGAAAAGAGTTCTTCCGGGGAGATAGAGGCAAGTTGATTGAGACCATTACCTGCAAGAAGCAATGTCTTTGGCTACCAAGCAGAGATTGCAGTAGTAATACTACTTACAAATGGAATCTATGAATGGCCTATTTAAGGGAGCTTGCAATACAGAATAAAATGAATCTATTTACCTCAGTGGGCTGTGATGCACTCTGTTTGTCCCTCTGGCACCATTCCAGCATCGGATATGAAAGCAACAGAGAAAATACCCATTGAAAGTCAGTTTTCGATGCAGAAAAGTCAATGACGATCAGCCCTAAGTGTGAGAAACACACTGAATAAGAGTGAGACTCCAGAGTGCAATGGTCAACCATATTAGTAATACTGTACCTGCATGTGGACTAGCCCACATATGTCCCATTACAGGATTGAGAAAAATAGTTATTCTGTGAATAGGCCACAATTGTCATTTATTAGACCAGTCAGGTTGAAAATCTGAGTGTTTGAATATTGATCGATGAATATTACTGAATATTGGTGATGAACATTGATCATTACACTTTTGATGGCGTCAACTGAGAAACTTCATGACTGAACCTCAAGTGCTGGAAATCATTGTCTGTATTTTGTCCAGAAGTTAATTAGCCTGTAAATAGGCAGAGTTTTGCTCTAATCTCAGACAAACGTATCTTCATTTTCAAAGTGCTATTAGCTTCACTGCAGTGGGAAGGGATTTCTAACCTGGGACTTTCATACCATTCAAGAAAACAACACAAACATGAAAAAAAATCTACAACTGCTGGGAATCCAAAGCAACTCACACAAAATGCTGGCGGACTCAGCAGGCCAGGCAGCATCTCGGGAAAAAGTAAACAGTCGGTGTTTCAGCCCAAGACCCTTCTTCAGGACTGAGAGGGAAGGGAGGAGATGTCTGAATTTAAAGGTGGGGGTTAGATGAAAGGGACTAGCTGGAAGGTGATAGATAAAGTTGGGTGGGAGGGAAAAGACAAGGGCTGGAGAAGGAAAATCTGATAGGAGAGGAGAGTGGACAATAGAAAAGGAAGAAAGAGGAGACCCAGGGGAAGCAACAGGCAAGTGAGAAGAAACAAAAGATCAGAGTGGGGAATAGAGGAGTCACAGTTGGGGGGGGGTCTTTGCTCACCAGAGGAGAAATCAACGTTCATACCATCAGGCTGGAGGATACCCCAATGGAATATAAGATGATGGTTCTCATGCCAACGGTGGCCCCATCTTGAAGAGACCATGGAGGGAGTAAGATATGGCCCTTGTGGCTAAAGGGATCAGGGGGTATGGAGGGAAGGCTGGTACAGGGTTCTGAGTTGGATGATCAGCCATGATCATACTGAATAGCGGTGCAGGCTCGAAGGGCTGAATGGCCTACTCCTGCACATATTTTCTATGTTTCTATGCTTCTATCAACATGTTGGAAAGGGAATGGGAATGAGAATTAAAATATTTGGCCACTGCGAAGTCCCGCTTGTGATGGATGGTGCGGTGATACTCAATGAAGCAGTCCCCTAATTTATGACAGGTCTCACCAACGTAGAGGAGGCTGCATCAGGAGCGCCAGACGCAATAGACAACCCCAGCAGATATGCAGGTGAGGTGTTGCCTCACCTGGAAGGACTGTTTGTGGACCTGAATGGAGGTGATGGAGGGGGTGTGCGGGCAGATGTAGCCCTTATGCCACTTGCAGGATTAGGTGCCGGGAGGGATGAATGGGCAAGGGAATCGCAGAGGGAACAATCCCTGTGGAAAGCAGAAGGGAAGGAGGAAAAGATATGTTTAGTGGTATGGTCCCTTTGAAGATAGCGGATGTAGTGGAGGATAATGTGTTGGATGTGGAGGCTGAATGGATGGTAGGTAAGGACTAAGGGACTCTATCACTATTATGACAGTGGGGAGATGGGCTAAGCGCTAAAGTATGGAAATGGATGCGATGCGGCGGGGGCACAATCAATTATAGAGGGAGGAAGACCACATTCTTCAAAGAATTAGGACATTTTTGATCCTCAGGAATGGAAAGCAGCATCTTGAAAGTAGATGAGGTGGAGGTGAAGAAACTGACAAAAGGAAATAAAACTTGTTTCAGTGGCTCATCTGAAAGGCAAGACCTCATTGGTGTGGTAGTGCCTTGGGACTACTCTCAATCATAGAATTATAGAATCCCAGAGCACTACAGTGCAGAAATAGCCCTTCTGCCAAGTTCCATCTACCTGCACCCAGACCATAGGCTTACAAACCCTTCTCATCCATGTACCTATGTAACTTCTCATAAATGTTACAATTGAACACACATCTGCAACTTCACACTCGCACAGTGAAGAAATTTCCACTCAGGTTCCTTTTTGCATATTCCAGCTTTCACCCAAAACCTACGATGTCTAGTTTTAGTCTCAGCGAACCTGAGGGGAAAAGCCTACATTCACTCCATCTAGACACTTCATAATGTTAACTACCTCTATAACACTTCCCCTCAATCAATAGAATATGATTTGTTCTCATTGAATACAAAAATATTTGAGAAAAAATAATCCATTGAGCTGACTGATACTGTGTAGAAATGTGCAGCATCTTTGGGATTTGGGAAGGAACGGTTCAAAGGTTCATCTGACCAACAGAAAATGTGGGGGAGGGGGAAGGTGTGATGAATGTGCCAGTATAAATGTGATGGAAGTGAACGGCTTCCCTCTATTTCACCAGAAAATGTGAGAAAGCTGGCATTGGTAAAAACTTTTATGCTCCAGATAATGAAGTAAAGTACAATCATCATTATGGTTTAAGAATAATATGGTAGGCTGGTGTAAGAAAAAGGCAATCATAATACTGAACCAATTCCCTGGCTAAGATCAACCGTCCAGTACAGGCCCATAGTCAAGCTAAACCAAATAACTCATTTCCACATTGCATGGTCTACTGAACAGCTCAGTCTCTGGGGAATCTGATCGGCAGGTCCTCTTCACAGCTTGTGACTGAAGCAGCTTTTCTTAAACATGTTTTTTAATTATCCAAAAGAAATATTTATGCATGAAGATGGTTGTCTGCGGAAATTCTGCCAGTCCCCATCCTCCAACAATTACCATGTTTTACATTCAATGCCAGTATGAACAAACTGTGATATATTGCTATGAGGAACTTCAATTATTTCAGGCAAGATCAGGAGCTAACTACTTGGGCAACATGGAGCGATCTGCAGGAAGCATTTACTGGATAGAGTCATCTTCGCTGCTGTTTGATGGTGAGCCATTACGTGAGATTCAGCAAGTGCCAATGAACAGACAGAGGAAGGTGCAGATCCTACTGCTTGGTGGAAGGTGACATGAGAAATGACTGTGATGCGTGAACAGATGTGAAGTCAGGAAGCTTTTATACTTTCTCTTTTTCCTTTGCAGCTGTCAGTTCCATTGACAAGTTCACATTGGAAAAGCAGCACTTTCACCCTTTTCTTAAAATAGCTAAACCCATTCCTTCAAAGTGACATAAAGTTATCAACTCTTGCACTGAATGTTTAATTCTGATAATGGCAGAGTGTCAGCTGGGATCATTGAAGCCTGACACTGCCATGTAGTATTTTTATTAATATGGCATCAGCTATTTGTTTATTCTTTATTATCTCATTCCATAAATGTTCCCGCTCCTTCAGAGAAAAAAGTAGGGGTAGAACAGATTATATCTTTGGTTTAATTTTCACTTCTTTTGTCTGCAGTTAACAAATTAAAGCCTCAAAATGGAGGCACCAGTATGACAAACCATGATCACGAGGGATGCAGCCTGCTCCATTGTGAAAGGGGACAACCGTCAAGACTCCAAATCATGAGGATCTTTCAGCTGATATAGCTCTTTTAGTATAAAAAAACTGGGTACTAGTGTATGACCGCCTAAGAAGTTCCGGAAGGATTAAATAGAACCTCCTGAGGCTTTTGCTGTCACTCAATGCTTCCCAACAAAATAAAAGAAGCTGAAAATCTGAAAATGAGCAGAGGATGCTGAAAACACATTTTTGTCATTTGTGTCTTTAAGTTATTACCACTTCATGCATTGCACAAAATTGCTGCAGCAAATCTCTGGCTCAGTGGAATAAGAAAATTGTAGTTTCCAACTTTATTCTAAGACAGAAAGGAATTAAAGAACTTCATATCGGTTGTGGGTGAGAGGCAGGGGTTAGTTGGCAATGTCACAATGTACCAATAGGACATCATAGCAATAAGAAAATTTGTCCTACAATTCTCATCCTGGTACCACAATATAAAACCTGATTAACCATGGTGTAATATTCTGATTCCCACAGTATGATCTCTGTTCACCAGAAGGTACCCTCTGATTCACCACAGTGTAGTCTCTGATCCATCACAGTATAACCTTTGATTCGCTGTCGTGGAATACCTGATTCACCATAGTATAATATCTGATTTACGACAAATCGTGCAACAAGAAATCCAATTTCAACATAAAGATATTAGTCACATGGCTTTGAAGAGATGAATTTATTTGGGTGAACAAGTCAGATGTTTCCAATATTAATTTAAACTCAATATCTGCGGCATTTTAAATGACATGAAAAAGCTCAAAAATGCAATCAGTTGTTGCTGCAGGTGTTGGACATCAGGGAGGTCAGTTAAATGAAGTACAGATTGAGGTCTTATCAACAAATTAATTTAATTTACTTGTTTGAGGGATGCACACATTGCTGGAAAAGCAGACATTCATTGCCCAATCTTGATTGTCTACTTGTGCTGTCGAGGTTGATAGTCTATACACCATCAGTGACAATGTCTCAGTTGCTCTTTACTTCATTTGAGAGGAGAATGATCTCCCAGAGATCTGTTAGAGCTCACTGAATTACTTTATTGCTGAACAAAAGCAGGCTTCAGAATAGCATTTGAGAAATTTAGCTCCAATTCAGTGTTCCATTGCTTAGCTTTCACAATTCAATTAGGAGCCTATGATAGCAATTTACCATTCTCTGATGGAATTATCTAATCACAAGTTCTATATATGATTGATAACCTATTTAGATACAACAAAAAGGTCCTGACATTGGAAAATTTTGGAAGCAATTAAAGTTTAGTACCACATGAATGCTGTAGTACAAGTTGCTGAAACAACTACTAAGTGCCAAATCAAGGTAAAACTCTTCTCTATCAAGAGTTTCCTGAGGACAGGACAGGCTGCTTTCAGTAGTAGTTAGACATTCTGTGTCCTAAATATTTACTGGATATATTTGTAATCCCACCAAAGATTAATTATTTTAGATATAAGTTAAAGCAGAGCTGAATTAACTGATATTTAATTGATAGTCTAGCAAATGAATCCAGTAAGCAGTTGAGTCATTTAAACCAAGAAGGTCTCTACTAATTTCTGTTGGAGAAGAACACTTAACCAATAAATCAGTGAGACTTAGAGAAATTAGTGAGACATTCAAAATTTGTACTCTGTGTAGTTTGACTGGTCAGTTGCTACCATTTGAAGTAGTTCATAAGGTGTTTTTTTATTGCCCACAGCAATGGTCATTCTGAGACCAAATTCTGTTGCATTTTATATTGATATTCAGTGGAGCACAATAGTTAAAGTTTTATGATTTAAACAGAGGCCTGTAAAAAGAGTACACACATCAACAAAGATAGCTTTTCAAATTGTAACTTAAAGTGTGGATAAAGCTGAAAGAAACAGGACTCCATCATTTAATTTGGAGCATGTTAAATTTCTCTGGCTGAGAAATCCAATTAGAGAGTAAAATGAAGATAATAATGAATATGAACAGTGATACACAAGTATATTAAGTACAAGTAGACAGATAGGGAAAGAACAGGTCTTCTTTGAGACCAAAGGAGTAAATGATATGTGGAGACAGGGAATGTGGATGAAATCCAAACTGAATACTTCTCATCAATCACCAGAAAAGAAAGATGTGGAAGATGTTGCCTTGGGAGGGTGTATATTTATGTATATCCTAGAGCATGTCAGTATTAAGTAGATAAATATGTATTAGGTGTCAGGGAAAATTTCAATGGGAAAAATTCAATGTTAGATGAGATGTACTGTATCTCAGAAAGTTAAGGCACATAAGGTCCAAAGTGAATGGCTACTTTGATCCAAATTTGATTTGGTAAGATGAGGCAGAAGTAGGGGTGGATGACTGCTGTTCCGATTGACTATGCATGATCAATGCTATGCCACATGGATCAGTACATCCCAACTGCTGTACTCATTACCCTGATTTATGAAGGGTCCTGTGCTACAAGCTGTCATTATGACCCCGTCTACTGGTGATGCCATTTTCAAGGAATTATGGATCTGTGTTTGCAGGTCCCTTTGTTCTACCACACAGATCTGTGTCCGGCAGTTCACTGTATAAATCTTACCCAGGTTTGTTCTCCCAAAGTGCAACTCCTCACTTTTGTCTGAATTAAATTCCAGCTGACATTTTCCAGGTCGTTTTCTCAGCTGGTCCAGATTACACTGCAAGCTTAGATAGCCTTCCTTGTTGTCCTCTATGCCCTCAGTCCTGGTATCACCTGCAATTTTGCTAATCGAATTAGTATTAGTATTGACGACTCAGCAGCACACCACAAGTCACAGGTAAGATGGAAAGTTGAGCACAACGTTGGCAGATGGACTTTAATCTCAACAAATGTGAGGTAGTGCTTTTTGGGAAGTCAGATAAAGTTAGGACATTTACAATAACTGGTAAGCACTAGTGACTGTTGATGAACAGAAGGACCTTTTGTTCATGTCTATCAATCCCTGAGATTGGCAACACAAGCTCCCAAACCCTGCCTTCATAGGTTGGGGTATAGAATATAAGACTTGGAAATACACTTTGCAACTTTACAAAGTACTTATTAAGTTGTTTTTAAGAGTATAGTGTGTAGTTCTGGTTGTCACACTGTAGGATAAATGTGGTTGGAAACACAGAAGACCTACAGCACAATACAAGCCCTTCAGCCCACAATGCTGTTCCAAACATGTACTTACTTTAGAAATTACCTCAGGTTACCCATAGCTCTCTGTTTTTCTAAGCTCCATGTACCTATCCAGGAGTCTCTTTAAAGACCCTATCGTATCCGCCTCCACCACCGTTGCCGACAGCCCATTCCATGCACTCACCACTCTCTGTGTAAAAAAACTTACCCCTGACATCTTCTCTGTACCTATTTCCAAGCACCTTAAAACTGTGCCCTCTCATGCTAGCCATTTCAGCCCTGGGAAAAAGCCTCTGACTATCCACATGATCAATGCCTCTCACCCACTTATACACCTCTATCAGGTCACCGCTCATCCACCTGGTTGAGCTGGTGAGAGTACAGAAGAGAATCACCATGATATTGTTTGTATTTGATTTGTCTTCTTTGTAGTGAAGGGAGCCAAGGAGTCACCCGATAGGTATATATCAAATTATGAAAAGCCTTGATAGTATAGACTGTCAGATTCATTCTTCCATGATAGGGCTATGGAAATAAGAGGCCATTGATTTATGGTGAGATGTGCAATAGATTTTCTCTTAAAAGTATCTAAGGGGAAAATTTACTACACAGAGATTGAAATTCAGAATGCCAGAACTTTCAGAGAAGGAGGTGGAATCAGGTGCTTTTAAATGTGGTTTTGGCTTTCACATGGCAAGACAGAGAAGGATATAGACAATTGGAATGAGTGTAGAAATGTAAAAGTTTGGCTTGGGGGAAGGTGGGTTGAGAGGCCTGCTTCTGTGCTGTATGACTCTGCATCTCTGTGCCTGGTCTGCGACTGTAGTCTTGGGCCTCATTAGATTTTCTGACTAATCACCAGTAATATCACAATCTAAGAAACACAGATGCTAGAAATCTGATCTATAAATAGAAACTGCTGTGAACTCCAATCAAGTCAGTCAGTATCTGCTTGTATGTCTTCAAGAATTCCTGGTAAAAGCACTCAAAATCTGAAAGAATGATTTTTCCTTGATTTTGTAGTGGGATCTTACAAATGGCAAAGGGCTTAAACATAAGAGATTCTATAGATGCTGGAAATCTAGAGCAACACACACACACACAAAATGCTGGAGGAAGTCAGCAAGTCGGGCAATATCTTTAGAGGAGAGTAAACAGTTGACGTTTTGTGGAGAGACCTTTGATCAGGACTGGAAAGGAAAGGGAAAGAAGCCAGAAACCATAATGGCAAAGAACATTATGATGAATCAGTTTCTTCATAGACTCACAAAATAACAGGTTCCCAAACACCCACACTGTCTTTCAATTCTCAACACCTAACATGGAATGCTGATTTCTGGTTGCTCCTTGCCTCTTCGCCAGTTGTATATCACATGCTATAAATTCTCAGAACTTTTATAGAGGACAATACTCCCATGAGTCGTATAGATTAAATCCTATCAATTGAAATGACTGAAGACAAAATTGAACTGAATTTATTTTTTACATCCTTCATATACATGAGTAAAGATCTCTACATTATGTCTCCATCTAAATGTGCCGTCATAGTAATTTATAATAAATGGAACAGACAATGGAACACAGAGTACACTCAAGTCAGCGTGAGTTTATCAGTCTGATGGCCTGCAGGAAGAAGCTGTCGCAGAGCCGGTTGGTCCTGGCTTCATGCTGCGACACCGCTTCCCGAATGGTAGCAGCTGGAATTGATTGTGGTTGGGATGGCTCGGGTCCCCAATGATCCTATAAGTCCGTTTTACACACCAGTCCTTGTAAATGTCCTGAATCATGGGAAGCTCATTACTACAGATGCGCTGGGCTGTCCGCACCACCAGCTTTTGGACGGACCGAGAGTCAGACTGTGGTCGGGTGCTTCCAGGATGCTGCATCGGCAAGTTTGCGGCGCTGGAAGCTCACGGCAGGGAGAGCTTTCTTCCTTCTACCGTCTGCGTGAGATGTTGGGGCTTTCGAGAGACTTTGAGACCTTTTTACCCTGCCCATGATCTGTTCTTCTATCAAATTACAGTATTGCTTGCACTGTTGTAACTATATGTTATAACTATGTGGTTTTTGTCAGTTTTTCAGTCTTGTTCTGTCTTGTGTTTCTGTGATACCACACTGGAGGAACATTGTATCATTTCTTAATGCATGCATTACTAAATGACAATAAAAGAGGACTGCGTGTCCTCATAATCTAATCCAATCTAAACATTAAACAAATACCGCTAGTCTTTAGAGTCAGTTGACTTGAAATTCCAATATCTCAGGGAAGGCCGAATGCAAACAGCAGCGAAGGGTTATGCTCTGTCCAAGTCTCGACAAGCATTATGACGATAAGTATGGAGTTAAGTACTATCACGTTTAAATGATAATTAGCTGACATGTGCAAATTCACAAGCGCAATTGTCGTATCTACTGAGCTGCCGATTCTGTGGTTGTGACAATGACTAAACACTGGCATTCATCTAAATTATTCTTGCAGCATTAAAAAACCCTTTCTGCAACAATAATCTCAGTATATTCCTTGATTAATATAAATAAACTCTGTAACTCACGCATGTATTTCACATATGAATTATATCCAGTTCTCGTTACAGAACAATCTGTAAGATTGCTCTGCTAGACTATTTCACCTTGTGTACTTTTGAGGGAATTGAAAGGGTTTTGGTTAACTGATTTGCTTGATTCATGTCTTATTGTTCTCACCTTGCAGAACTACGATGTATAAGACCATAAGATATAGGAGCAGAATTAGGCTATTTGGCCAATTGAGTCTGCTCCACCATTTCATCATGGCTGATCCTTATATCAGGTGTCGCTGTCCGTTGTCTCTTAGACACAGGTAGTCAAGTCAGCACCATGACCGAACAGCTCTTTCGAGAGCACCTGAATGGAGAGGATGAGGATATATTGTCCACTGCTGGCTGGCTTAGGGTAACAGCCACTACCGGTCTTGATATTCCTTACCCTGGGTATCTAGAGCTCGAGGTTCAAGCGATAGGCATGAATAGTGGCTTTCTAGTAGTCAGGGATCCCATTGGCAGTGAACAACCTGTCCCACGCGGAGTCGGCATGACTGGTCTGAAGGTGAAAATGGAAAAATGTCATTTTCTGCAGTCAGAGGTGAAGTTCCTGGACACCAGGTATCAGCCAAGGGGATAGGCACAGATCCCGAGAAGGTCTCGGCTGTTCAGCAGTGCTCAGTACCATCTACGGTCAAAGGCTGAAGATCATTTTTCGGCTTTTATGGTCATTATAGACGGTTCATTCAGGGATTCTCAAAGATTGCAGGTCTGCTGCATGATGTAGTGAATCTGTGTCTTTAATACAGGGAGACTTAGTAAAACAAACCAGCTGTTAAAAGTCTTGGACGGAAGAATGTCAAACTGCCTTTGGCTTGCCCAAAGAGAAACTGGCCAGTTCACCCATCCTCGGCTTTGATGATTTCACACAAATTTTTATCATGGAGACCGATGCCAGCAGTCGTGGACTAGGAGCTGTTTTATACCAGCAACAGGGAGAGACAAAGAGGGTTATTGCATATGCAAGCCGAGGATTGAGAAATGCTGAAAGGAATGATAAGAATTGTAGCAGCATGAAATTAGATCTGCTTACACTAAAGTGGGCTGTAGCAGAGAAGTTTCGTGGTTACTTGTTGGGTTTCAAGTTCACCGTAATAACTGTGACAGTAATCCGTTATCCCGCTTGAAAACTGCCAAGTTGGGAACAATTGAGCAGAGATGGATCTCACAGCTGTCAGAGTTTGACCTTGATGTTTAGTATCGTCCCGGTCGGAGCAATACCGTTGCTGATGCTCTCTCGACACAGCCATTTGGAGAGGTGCTCAGCCTATTTGAGAGGAAGCTGAGAAGCAGATATCTTTGGACGGGTCTGTGGCAATCTGTAGTCTGATCATTTGCAGCGTCGATCTTGATCCGGCACTGGTTACCGCTGGTCTTCAAAGCTGTAAGGTTAAGTAAATCCGAGCTGGTAGTAGTGATGCAAGGAAACACCCTATCCTTTCCATGCTATTCTAATGGAGACTTGCACACTTTTCAGCAGCAAGGCCCTGTGTTAAGTGTCTTCAGAAACTTATGGGACAGAAAAAGAATGCCGGCAAGGAATGTAAAGCTCTGCCGAAACTGGTTTTGTCTCTGTTACTGGGACAGTATCAGGGAGCAAATGGGGTTACTGTGTGCTGTAGTTGAGGATGAGAAGCATGGGGAATGTTATCAGCTTCTGCTACCTACCAGCTTGAGGAATAAAGTGTTCGGGTATGTACATGACTCTATGGGTCATTAAGACAAAGAGCATACTCTATGTAATATTGATGTGACTCGGACACCGCTGTAGATTGAACAACCACGTTTATTCACCAGACTTCCACTTTTTACTTTTTCCACGTCCTGAGGTCGTACGCACTCTGACGCTACGAATACTCACACAATACATTACACTCTACACATGTTGAGCAGCAGATGTCTTTGGATGGGCACGCACGAGGATGTGGCACAGTGGATCAAAAATTGCCCGTGTTGTGTTTTAACTAAAATGCCACACTCTAAGATCCACCCACCCACCCCGTGAAATTATTTCTTGCTTCTAAGCCGCTCGAAGTTGTTGCTGTAGATTTCACTGTGCTTGAGCCGGTAACTGATGGGCATGAGAAAGTTTTACTAGTCACAGACATTTCTACAAAATTCCCCCACGTGTTCCCCACTTGGGAACTACAGCAAAGGTGCTCTTGAGGGAATGGTTTTGGAAGTACGGTGTTCCTGAGAGGTTGCATTCTGACCAGGGCCGTAACTTTGAAACTGAGGTCATAACTGAGCTTTGCAAACCGTACGGGGTAAAGAAAAGTCGTACTACACCCCAGTGTGTACTAAACACTCAGTGTGAGCGTTTCAACAGGGCGATGCTTGATTTGTTGCCTACGTTGTCTCCAGAAAAGAAATGCAGGTGGCCAGAGCATCTACTCGAGTTAGTGTATGCGTATAATGTGATGCCTCACGCAACCATCGGATATTCCCCTTATTACCGACTGTTCCGTGTTGATCCCCACTTGCCTGTGGATGCTCTGCTGGGGCGGGAACAGTCTGTAGACAGGAAATAGCCACACAGAAGAAACAACTGAATGATGCTCATGCAAACATCCCACCCCTCCCAGAAGTTCCGGGAGTCTCCCGCATATTAATAGAGGCTCCCTGATGCCCGCAAATTATATACAATGTCCCGGAAATCAATTTTTTTTGAGAGCGAGAGAGCGCAAGAGCGGCCACGAGACAGAGAGAGAGAGAGTTCCAGAAAAAGAAAATATAAAACATATGTCACCCCAGACTGCCCTAACATATACCACTGCCTAACAGGGGTCAAAAATAATGACAAGTGTTGCTCACTGCACTATTTGCAACAGTGACTTTTCTATTGCCCATGGTGGGTTAAGACTGTAAAAGACAAATTGAAGTGAGTTTTACAGGTGTCATTCGTTCATTATCGTAGCTAACGTTTTTCAAATTAGCTGGCTAGAGGCTCAGGAGCTACTCTATTGCAGACATCCTACCTCTCCCGGAAGTTCCGGGAGTCTCCCGCAAATTGATGGTGCTGCCTCCCTGAAATGAGTTTTTGCAGGGTGGGATGTCTGCTCATGCCAGAGCAAAAGAATACTCCGATCAGAAGGCTGCAGAATGCATTGCCTTACAGGAGGATAAAATTTCAAGAGCGTGAACAGAGTAGACATCCGGCCCTGTAAGAACGTTCCCACCCCAGCTCCCCAAAGGAGACTGCAAACTCCGATAATTCAGGCTAGCCCTCATGAATCAGATTCTGGGGACTCGGAGAATGGAGTGATACTGGGATAAATGTGTCAGAACAGGGTGTACAGAATCTTGACCCTAGCCTTGACAACATGTTTGCTGGAACTGTACAAACTCCGGGAACTGAGACTGCAGCGCCAGCGACTGCTGATACAAGGTCAGGTGTTGGTAGTCCTCTTGTTGCAGCACCCTGCGGGAGTAAAAGAGTAACTGCTGGACAGCACTCCAACGCACACCACGAACCAAGGTCAGTCCTTGATGTGGCCTCCATAATTCCTGCAGAACTGTCCCAGATACTGGGTAGTCTAAATTCAGTTCCCTTTAGAGAAGCAGTTAAAGAGGTTAAAAGTACCGTTCCAGAGTGTGAATAATTGAGGGCGCTTGCCTGTATTCAGGGGAGAAATGTAACCAGGTGACCGCTGAATGTTGTTTTTTATCGTTAAAATGCACTTATATATTCACCCTGGCAATGCTAAGCGGCTGCCTTTGCCTTTAAGAGAAAACGGTGACATCATAGTTTACGTGCGGTTAGAAAGAAAGAGTTAAAATGTTCTAGAAAGAGCATGGAGTACTTGGAGCGGCTCTTCCTCTCCCCTCGAGGAGTACTGGACATATGGCGAGGAAAGGTGAAATAATATTTGATAATATCGACGTAAATTCGTTTATATTTGTCTGTAATCTAGAATATGGTATTTTGACATGTTTTGCATGTAGATGCTTTAAATTTTCGTGAGTAAGGTATCGGCGCTGAATAGTGTGATAGGGTGAAGTTCTTTATCGACCTAGTAGGTTAGACTTTCTAGTAATTTAACTATAAGGTAATATCTTGTAAAAGTTTATTTTTGTCTTTATCGTTTCATGACTGAATGTGAATTTAACGGAGTAATGTGAATGCGTTAATCTCTGTTCAGGTAGCGTGCCCGAGGGGAATTCATTTCAGGGTCTAGTCTATACTGTTTAGAAGTTAAGCAGGTGAATCCCAAAATGAGTATACCTTTTGGTTAAGACGAGATATATTTATTTATATTTTTGATGTGTTTAAGGTATAGGATTGATGGGATACTAGTGTTATTTGTATTTTTTTTAAAGAATTGCCACTACCGTATTGGTTTTGTATATTTTGTTTCATTTTCATACTGCATACATAACAAGTTGATTCACAACTGTGTGAACCCAACTTAAACTGAAATTGTAACAGCAGGAACTGTTCCTTTAAATTCATTTTGTTGTTTTTATTTTGATACCCTCTTTCTGCCTAAACCAGATAAAAGAATTGAAGACCCAAAAAAGTGTTTGTTGTCCCGAGTGTGTATTTTTCCCAGGTTTCATAACTGTGCAGACTGTTTCCTAAATGGGGAGAAATCCAAAATTATGGGATGCAAAGGGTTCTGGGAGTCCTGCAAGGTTAAATTGCAGGTTGATTTGGTGGTGAGGAAGGCAAATGCAATGTTAGGACTAATTTCAAGAGGTCTAGAGTATAAGAGCAGAGATGTGATGCTGAAGCTTTATAAGGCACTGGTGAAGCCTCACCTTAAGAAATGTGAACAGTTTTGGGCTCCTTATCTAAGAAAAGATGTTCTGGCATTGGAGAGGGTTCGGAGGAGATTCACCAGGATGACTCCAGGAATGAAAGGGTTATCAACAAGGGGCATTTGATGGCTCTGTACTCGTTGTAATTTAGTAGGATGAGGGGAATTTCATTGAAACCTTTCGAATGCTGAAAAATCTAGACGAGTAGATGTGGAAAGGACGTTTCCAATGGTGGGGGAGTCTAGGACAAGAGTGCACAGCCTCAGGATAGAGGAGCATCCATTTAAAACAGAGATGCAGAGAAATGTCTTTACCCAGAGGATGGTGAATTTGTTACCAAAGGCAGCTGTGGAGACCAGGTTGTTCGGGTATTTAAGGCAGAGATTGATAGGTTCTTGATTGAACATGGCGTCAAAGTTGATCTGACGTTAACTTTAAATTCCTGGGTGTCACTATCTCAGAGGACCTATCCCAGACCCGTCATATAAATGTAATTGCAAAGAAAGCACTTCCTCAGGAGTCTTCAGAGATTTGACATGATATCAAAAACTTTGACAAACTACTATAGATGTCTACTGGAGAGTGTATTGACTGGCTGCATCATGGCCTGGTATAGGAACACCAATGCATTTGAACAGAAAATTGTACAAAAGATAGTGGATTTGGCCCAGTACATCACAGGTAAAACCCTCCTAACCATTGAGCACATCTACATGAGACACTGTCCTAGGAAAGCAGCATCCATTATCAAAAATTCCAGCCTCCCAGACCTTGCTGCCATCAGATAGAAGGTACAAGAGCCTCAGGGCCCAGAGCACTAGGCTCAAGAACAGTTACTATCTCTCAACCATCAGGCCCTTGAACCAAAGGGGATAGCTACACTCATCTATTGAGATGTTCCCACAACCAATGATCTCACTTTAAGGGCTCTTTATTGAGTTATTTCATGCTCTTGTTATTTCTTGCTATTTATTTATATTTGCATTTGTACAGTTTGTCTTCTATGCACTACGTGATCTTTCATTGATCCTGTTATAGCTACTACTCTATAGATTTTCTGAGTGTGGCGCAGGAAAAAGATTCTCAGTTGTACGTGGAGACGCAGGTACTCTGATAATAAAATTTACTTTGTTCGATATAATTGAGGAGTGAAAAGGACCATAAATTGACTGTACTTCAGATTCACAGTTTAATTAACTCAAATACCATAACATAATATTGTGAACTTAAAACTCAGACCATATGAGTGATAGCGTGAGTGAATTTTGATCCTGTTTTATTTTTCTGACAAAGTAAGAAAGAGAGAATTTATTCCCAACAGGATCATTAATTTCTTTCATGAACGGAAATCTCTATCAGTGACTGATTCACACCCTGCAGTCTCCACTTCCATGTTATGTAATTGTTTCTTAGTATCCTCTGAAATAATCAAGATCTAATCCTAACTCTAAGCCTTAATGCTGCTTGGCCTGCTGAGTTCCTCCAGCACAATGTGTGTGTTGCTTGGATTTCCAGCATCTGCTGATTTTTTCTTTTGTGCTAAAGTAATTACTGTCACTGCTCTTTATCAGGTCACCTAGTAGTAGCCAATGTGAAAGTTTCCTACTGATGATTAATTTTTATATATAAATATTGTTTGGCATGGTTTATAATAAAATAATTGCTTTTCCCTTTCTTTTGTTCCTAAAATAATTTGGGTGAGGTGTTGGGAGACAGTGAAGTTAAGATTTTTTTAAAAATATGTATGCCAAACAAGGTTGCTAGAGTATCTTCAACATCAGGTAATTGTGCATGTGGAGTGTATTTTACCAAAAGGTTTGTCATTTTCATTTAGTAAATGGACCAATACCAAGTAGCTTTTTAACGCAGACTTACTCTTGGCAACTTCACGGTACTCCAGTGTGAGTGGGTACTCCTGGAGTCGAGTTCTTATTGAAGATTAAGCTGCTGAGGTACGATTGTGTGCCACCTGTAGTAACTCAAGTCAATACATCCCTGGATCATGGCAGGTCAATATGCAGGTGGAAATAACTGGATGCTCTCCAGCCAGGTGAAGTACAGTTTGATCTCTTGAATGTACCTGAACCATTCATCCTGACTCTGGGGTTACACGTCCTTTTTTAACGTTTTGTTTTGCACAGTAGTCGTGAGGTTCATCAAAGTTGAGAAGAGTCAATGATTCCCAATTTTTTTTCTTTGTTTCTGGCTATTGCTTTAATATAAAGAAAAACAAATGTCTGATCTCTGCGAGAGTACTAGTCTTTGTTTCCAGTAACTGCCACTGAGTTTTTATAGTTGATTTTTTGCAAACAAGTCATGACTAGAAATTATTTTTCTTCTTTTCCTATTTCCTGATCAATCTCTCAGTATTACCTGTCCTTCCTCACACTTGAATAATTTTACTGAGGCACACAGTTCCTTTTTGTTCTCTCTGTCCTTTTTCACTCTCTCTGCAACTTAAAATAACCAGGAAACTGGAGGTCCATGAGCCAGACCTCATCAGGGGATGAGGTGGAGAGGGTCAGTAGGTAGACAAATTTCTATAAAATTGTGATGGAGAGTACATTGACTTGGTGTGTCACAGCCCAGTATGAAAACACCAATGCCACTGAATGGAAAATCTTACAAAAGGTAGTAGATACTGCCCAGTCCATCACGGTTAAAGCCCTTCCCACTACTGAGCACATCTCCGTGGAGAATTGTTGCAGAAAAGCAGGGTCCCCCACCATGCAGGTCATGCTTCCTTCTTGCTTCTACCTTCAGGAAGAAGATACAAGAGCCTCAGTACTCCCAGCACCAGGTTCAGGAACAGTTATTACCCCACAACCATCAGGGGTAATAACTTCACTCATCTTCATACCCCATCACTGAACTGCTCCCACAACCCATGGACTTGCTTTCAAGGAGTCTTCATCTTTTGTTCTTGATATTTATTGCATTATTTATTATTATTATTTATTTTTTCTCTTCTGTATTTGCACTGTTTGTTGTCTTTTGTACACTGGTTGTCCATCCAGTTAGGCATTGTCTTCATTGATTCTATTACGGTTATGGAATTTACTGAGTATATACCAAGAAACTGAATCTTGGGGTTCTATATGGTGACATGTATTTACTTCGATAAGTTTACTATGAACTTTGAATTTGAACTTTTCTCTCTTTGCCAGTTCTGATTAAGAACCTTTTGAGCTGAAGTATTAACTCTCTCTCTCCATCTATAGAAGTTGCCTGTCTTGTTGAATATTTCCAGTATTTTGTTTTTAGATTGCATTTTAAAAAAAATACTCATTACACAAATTTATCCCAAGACATTTCATTAAGTGCACCATTTGGTTATGCTTATTTATCAGCTTTAATCTATTGCTTGTTGTATTGAAGCACACAAGTGACTCCAGAACTTGTCTGATCTCATTTTCGAGTAGGGCACGTGTTAACTTTTGCTACCACCCCGTCCACTCCTTATCCACCCCGAAGCACAGGCTACTGCTAAAATTTCCCGTGGCAGGTGTTATGTTCCAGATTATAACCAATCTTTGGATGAAAATGTTCTCCATTAGATCCAAAGCTCTTACCTCTTATTTTTAATCTTGGCCCCTTGGTTTAGACATTTCCCTCAAAGCCTGTCCCATTTACTTTTGAAGTAACTGATCATTATTGTTTCCATCCTCTCCACGAGCACATCAGTTTTATTTGCTGCACGAAAGGAAATTTTTCTTCACATTCTCCCGTCTCTTGTTCAAAATGTTAAACCTTAAGTCTGTATCTCCTAGTCCTTCTATCTTCAGCTAATGAGCAGAGTATTTATTTATCTCCCTCAGTTAAAACTATGATGATATCCATTTCAGCTTTCATGGCTTCCTTGAAAGCAATCCCAGCTGCTCCATTCCAACTTACAAGCAATACTCTCTCTTATTTACAAAATATTAAGTAAATCTCCTCTGCACCCTCTCTAGGATCTTCAGATTCTCTTTCTTTTTCAGATTCAGTTTCATTTTATTTATGATATGTACATTAAATCATAAGTGAAATGTGTTGTTCTGTGTTAATAGCCACCACACCAAGTGATGTGCTGAGGGTAGCCTGCAAGTGTCACCACACATTCTGTTGCTAACGTACCATGCCCACAGGACAACAAAGCAGAACACCACAAGCAACAAAACCGCAAAACAAGCCACATTCCTCCCACCCACCCACCCACTCACTCACACAAAATCCCTCCAACCCTAGAACAAAGAGTCCCTGAGCTCAAGTCTCCAGCCTCCAGTGGACAAGGATTCCGCCATTGGGCTTCAACTTCCTCAGCAGAGGTGTAGTGGACTTGGGGCTCCAGCCATCAGATCTCGATTGCTGGACATCAGGGTTTCAGTTTTCAGTATCAATCCAAGACTTGCTGATGGAAATGAATGAGGACCCCAAATAACGGGCTTTGAATGCAGACCCTTTGTGACCAGGACCTTGTACACTAGGCCTCAGATACCAGACCCTCTGATAACTGGGACACTAAACACTAGGACTTGAATGCCAGAGGCTCCAATGATTGGGACCCTGAATAGTTGGCCTCAAATGCCACACTTGCCTATGGCAGGACCCTGAACACGATCTGGTCTCTCCAATTCACATACCTAGGGGGTTGCTGTCATTCATACTTCTTGCCCACCAGGAATTTCAATATCAGCACCTGCTGTGACTCACTGACCTGGGGAATAGGGCTTCCATTCCTTGCCCTCGCTGTTCTGCCAGCCTGTTATCTCACCACAGCTGTCTTTTGTCCCACATCCACATCACTGGTCTTTGAATGTGGAGCAGAGAGCTGACCTCCGATCCTTATACACTTGTCTCCAACCTAACTTGATTTCTAACTCCCTGTTGTCTTCAAAACCTTCTGAAGCACCTTCAATAATTCCAAAAGACTAAAGTAAGGAAAATACTGAAAGGCTTTTATTCGCAGTAAATTACGACTTCCGTGCTGACTGTCTGCCCCTGGGCTGAGGGGGGGAGCAAGGCAAAATCACCTTTATTCAGGGGTTTGTGGGAGGAGCCACAGGGGCAGTCAGCAGAGGGGCGAGTCTAGACAGTTAACCCAGTTACAACATATATATGGTTTACCACACCTTCCCTACAAATTAAAAATAACTTCTCATTCTTCCTAAAGTGTAGTGACAGCAAAAAGATGTAGTGACATTGCGGCTTCAGGACAACTTTATGAAGGTTTATCGTAACTTTCTGCTTTTTGCTCATTACTTCTCCTCGTGAAGCCCAGATTACTGCTCTGCCAACTGCTCTCACAACAGAAACACAAAAATCTACAGGTGCTATAAAATCCAAAGCAACACACAGAAAGTGCTGGAGGAACTCAACAAGTCGAGCAGCATCTATAAAAATGAGAATCAGTCGACGTTTCGGAACAAGACCCTTCTTCAGGACTGGAAAAGGAAGGGGGAAGGTGCCAGAATAAAAAGGTTGGGGAGTGGGGAAGTGGAATGAGGATAACTAGAATGTAATAGGTGAAGCCAGGTGAGTAAGAAAGGCAAAGGGCTGGGGAGGAAAGAGTCTGATAGGAGAGGAGACTGGACCATTGGAAAAAGGGAAGGAGGGGACCTAGGGGAGGTGATGGACAGGTGAGAAGAGGAAGAGGCCAGAGTGTGGAATTGAAGAAGAGGGAAGTTGGAGGGATTTTTTTTTAACAAAAAAGAAAAATTGATATTCATGTCAGCAGGTTGAAGGTACCCAGATGGAATATAAGGTGCTGGTCTTACACTCTGAGATTGGCCTCATCGTGGCAAGAGAGGAGGCCATGGATTGAGATGTCGGAACAAGAGTGAAAATGGAAATTACAATGCTTAACCATCAGTAAGTTAAGCTTCTGATAGATGGAGCAGAGGTGCTCAACAAAGCAGTCCCCCAGTTTATAGTGGATCTCACCAATGTAGAGGAGGCCACATCAGGAGTCAGGAGCACCAGACATAATAGACGACCCCAGAAGGTTCGCAGGTGACGTATTGCTTCGCCTGGAAAGAGTGTTTCAGGTGCTGAATGGAGGTGTGGGAGGAGTTGAATGGACAGGGTTCAGAACTTTGGCTGCTTGTAGGGATAAGTGCCGGGAAGGCAATTAGTGGGAAAGGACAAATGGACAAGTAAATCAGGATGGGAGCAATCCCTGTAGAAAGTGGAGGTGAAGATGTGTTTGGTAGGATCCCTTTGAAGCTGGTGGAAACTGTGGCAAATGATGTGTTCGATGCAGAGGCTGATGGGTGGTAGGTTAGGACAAGAGGAACTCTATCACTGTTGAGGCTTCAGGAAGATTGGGAGAGTCTGGATGTTTGGGAAATCGAGGAGATGTGGGTGAGGGCAGCATCAGTGATCTTTCTCTCAATATATCTCCTCATTTTCAGAAAAATATGTAAATGAACCTCAGATCTTTCGAACATTGTTATTAAATTGATACTGCATCTTCTAATCCTTCTTCTCACACCTTCTTCCAGTGAACTCCCATTTTCTAATAGTTTGTTGTTAGCCTACTCATGTCCTGCTGCTGTTATTTATTGATAAACTGTCTGCACACTTTCAAATTTATATCATCAACTAAGTTTAAATTCTTACTCCGTCGTTCAATATTGCCTTTTTACATTAACTTTAATAATGAAACCCAAATTACTGCTTTATCGACTTTTCCTTCAATATATTAAATAGATCTTGCCACCTTTAGAATGTACAGTATACTCATTTCAGACCTTTATAATGCTATCAGTAAATTAATATTGCCATTTATACAAATCAAATTCTTGGGGAACTTCATTACCTGCAGTTCTTTGATTATCCCAGCTCATTGTCCTTAAACTGAATTTGTACCTAAACTGACACTGATTCCATTTGCAAGAGTCTCAAATTTGTTGCCTTTAAAAAAAAAATTAGAACTTTGTCAAATGTGAAGTGAAGAAGAAACCATTTGCAGCCTGTGAGTCAAAGATATGAAATGGAGAGAGAAGAGAGAACTAGGATTAAGAATGACTGCATACATTCTCATACTGGACCTCATAATGCCTCAGAGCTGCCCTTTCTCATAATAGCCAATGGAGTTCCTAAGTGGAGGTTAAAATGTACATTTGTTTTATCTTCCTCCAGTACTTTCCAGCTTATTTTTTTTACCTCTTGAAAGAAAAATGGGACTGTCAGTGAATTTGTGTGGTTGAGGTGGCCATCCTCGTTCAATGTGTGAAACTTAAGATTCTGCCCATTGAAGGGCTGAGTCTTAATAATAGTGTGTAGATAAGTGTCTGTTGAGGTCTAGTGAATTGTACAGTAAATGCAGTTCTACAAGGGATTGAATACAAATTTTTGAAGACTACCATTTCTGTGTGATTTTCTTTTCTCTTGCATTGCATCAATGTTCCTGGAACAATACTTCTACCTTTGACGTCTATCATTACCTCTTATTACATAAGAACATAAGAAATAGGAGCAGGAGTAGGCCATCTGGCCCATCGAGCCTGCCCCGCCATTCAATAAGGTCATGACTGATCTGTCCGTAAACTCCACTCCATCTACCAGCCGTTTTCCCATAACCCTTAATTCCCTTACTTATGTAAAAACATATCTAACTGTTTCTTAAATATATTTAGAGAGGAAGCCTCTTGAGCATATCGACCCTTGTGTGGCTACAGAATATCCAAAAACCTCTTCTGCCTATGTTTCTAATGGATTCCGTAACATTAACTTTCTCCTTCCACAGATGTTGTCTGACCTGCTGTGTGCTTGTAGTATTTTTCTACTTTTGTTTCAGATTTCCTGCACCTGCAGTGTTTTTATTTTCTTCCCCCGTAGGTCACTGGAAAAACTTGGTTGTCTCTCTGTGACACATTTCTCCAAGTATTGCAAATTAGTTTCACTTTACTTAATGTAAAGCACCACTGACTGTAGCCACCTAGCATTTTCCCTTTATGGTGCGTAGTTAGTATTTAAATAGTGTTGCCTACATTCACTACTGATCCCTCTACAGAGACATGGAGGCAATGAACTGCATAGGTACCACTGGGTATTCACAGAAGCCAATTAAAACAGCAGACAGAAATAATGTTATTGCTTCGATGCAATGAGTTGGCCTGATTTAATTGCATATTACTATCGCAATGCCCTTTATCAAAGGCTGTCAAATTTAACAATTCTGTTATTCCTATAGTAACAGTTGTATAAGTTCACAAGAATGTAAGAAATAGAAGCAGAAGTCTGTTCTTCACTTTCCTGCTATTCAGTTAGATCATGACAGATCTTTTACTACAGTGCGTTTTCCTGCACTTTTCCCATTTTCTGTAATTGCCTTTCCATCTAAAAATCTATCTGCCTTTGGAAAATTTACTCAGCGCATGAGCTTCCATAGACACCATGGGGTGAGACACCAAGTACATAAACAGAAATGTGGTCTCACCAAGGCCTCACATAATTGCAATAAAATAATTTTATTCTTGTTCTGGTAACATTGTCTTGGAATAAAAATCAACATACTGTTTGCCTCTAAATAGTGTTGCCTACATTCACTACTGATGTCTCTACAGAGACATGGAGGCAATGAACTGCATAGGTACCACTGGGTATTCACAGAAGCCAATCAAAACAGCAGACAGAGCTTGTATTAAGTTTCACTGATCTATGTACAAGCACTAAATGAAACTGAACCTTCAATTTCCCACCACTATGAAGTTACTTAACTATTCTATTTTTTCAACCAATGTCAATAACCTCATTTTTTTGCCATCATCTCACATCTGCCACATCCTCCCCTGTATCTTCCATGCTACCACCCAGTTTGAGGTCACAAGCAAACTTGGATATATTACACATAGTTCTGCTACCCATTGATATAAATTACTAACAATATATAATGCTCTGGTAAAGGGTTCACTGTTAACATTGTAGGGTATTTCATGTAATAGTCTTTTTGTAGAAACAGCATTTGGGTTATGGTTAGAGATAATGGTTACTTCAGAATGTGAGCCATCCAGTCAAGTGCACGGGTTTTTTTTGTGTGTGGCTGACACTGGTGTGCGCTTTGCTCTTTGTTTGGCAGGAGATAAAGAAGATGCTGGAGAGAACCAGTTGTAGATTTGGACCCAGTGGGGACTGTGATTCAGTGCAGTAAGGTGAGGAGTCTACTGAGGATTGGTGAATATGACTTTTGGAAGAGTTGACCTCCAACCTGTGCACACTTGATTGTTTAATTGTAATGACCCCTTTTGCTTTTTTCTTTCTTTACTTTACTAACCACTTAGTTAAGTTAATATTCCTAAATATACTTCCTTTAATTGTATGCGGTGTACTGTCTGTTATTTCCTGGCAACGAGTTGTAACACGGTTGCCAGTCACACAGCACTCCCACTAACTGGGATTTGGATGGGAAAGATGTCCCAATCCCATGGATTTTGGGGGACCGGTGTGTGTATTCCCTAGAATAGCGCGGCCTGAGAACGGTGGATCTTTTGGTGCAGAGTTGGAAGGCTGCCAGCGAGGGCTAATGAGCAGTTTCCAGAGAAACCCGAGAAAGCAGTGTTACAAGTACTGGCAAACTCTTGGCTATAGCATTCCAAGTAGAAAATTGCCTATTTGTTCCTACTGTCTATTTTGTGATATTGAGCCAACCCTTAGCCCACACCAGTATATTTGTCCAAATGGTGTGATCCATGTTTGGTTAATAACCTTTCGTGCATTTAATGAAGGTCATCTGAATGACTAAGGCTAATGTATTGATTCTCCAAGATCTATTTTGCTCATTGTAACCTCTGTAAACTAACAGATTTGTCAATTATGTTTAGTCTTCTATAGATGCATATTGCATTTGCCAATGCTTTTATTACTGTTCACCTGACAACTCCGCACACAATTCATGCTCAACCAAGAGAGATGAAAAATGAGAGTCCTATTCTAAGATGCTGTGGATAATCCACTGTCAATGATGAACTTTTCAAACAGGCCATGAGCTGAAAAGTAAATCCTTGAGAGTTTATTTACAGAAACTCGTGGTTTAGGACCTCTGCCATGTTACAATGTCTTTGAAGTAAGAGTCATTGTAGAACTAACAAAATTGCTCATAAATGGCCAAGACTGATTTAAGCAGTCATTTGAAAGTATAAATAACATTGGAAATAATACCAACTTTTAGATTACAGATCAACTGTTCCATCACAGCATCTTTGTCATGCTAACGATTGAATATGAAATCTTTCTTTCTTTGACTAAACTGAATGGAAATGTTACAATGAAAAGGGAACATTGCCTGTGTCAAATTGTCATAAGAATTGGTTTGGATTTCAGATAAAGGAAGCTCAGAGAGAGGGAGCAAACCAAAAGAGTTGTAGGGAAAAAAAATTCTGAATAGACACCATGGAGAGCTCTGTCTTAAAGTAATGATAATAAAATATATCGCAACAAGTAATATAGAACTCCAGGGTAGCTCGCAAGCAAAACACAGACAGGATTGACAACTTATTGATAACGTGTGTGTGTAAGTGTGTAAAATGCCTGGAGTTGCAATTAAAGATTATAGCAGTACTAGGTAGAGAGTAAGAGGTTTGATGAGAATACAATAACGAGAATACTTATACCTTTTGTAATTTCATGTTGTTTGTCATCATATTTCTAGATTGTAAATTTATATTATGTTTAATTGTGGGTTTTTTTGGGTTTTAATAAACTTAAAGGGGTTTTGGGTTGTGATTTTTAAATGCACTTTTACCACATTCTAGCATTTTGTACATGCTGTTGTTTGTTTGTTCTGTTGTTTCCCATTTTCTGTGGCCTCCGCCGGTCGTGGTGGACCATGGGTCCTGTGCCTGTGTTAGTCATTGGTTTGTCGAGCAGCGTCGACTGTGGCTGTTGAGGCCGATCCTGGAACGGCAGGCTCTACCACAAATGCTGCATGTGTCAGCTGTTGTGGAATTGGTGTCTGCTGTGCTCGCTGTTTAGCCCTCCGCTCCTCGAACTGACTCAGGATCACTCTTTCGTCTTGCTCTCGGTGTTGCTGAAGAGTACCTTGCCATTTGTTGCGGTCTACTGTCTAAGTAATAATCAGGTGTGAGATCCAGTTCAATCCTATGATCATGTATATATTACAGAGTGCAAATGCGCTGTTTAAGAAGAATTTCAAATTAACCTGGCACGTCATTTAGAGCTCTTCACTTCTCGAATATTACTCTGCATGTTACCACGTAAGGAATTCATGAGAATAAAGATATCATACTGGTGATGAGGAAGCATTGGAACAGAATGGTGTCCAAAGCAGCAAAATGAGTAAAGGTTTTGAATTGCCTTGCACCTATGTGACAGGCTGAATCACAACACCTCTGTCAAGATTGGAAGTGATAGGTCTTGAGTCAGACTTAAACACAGTTGAATTGTTACTAAACTCAACTCTGTTAGAACAGGAACAGAGAAAGATGGCAGCACAGATAATCTGACTATATCGCTCTGATGGTATTGGGTTTGCTGTCCATGAAGTTCTAAACTCAAATGAAGATCTTCAGCCTGTCTGATATAGATAATACCACTTGGCACACCAAATAGCTGAACTATTAATATTTGGAAGATGGATGTACTGAGAGGGTCAATACCCTTACTAAAGGGAGGTTATACTGTATCCAAAGGCTAGATTACTTCCCTCTTCATCCTCCATAGCACGTTTAGTTGCCAATACCCACTAGTTGAGCAGTGAGTTCCTCCTCCCTACCAAGGGGAAGATACTTCCAGCTAACATAGCAGATTAAATAGAGTTTATTTTTAGTGATACATACTTAAATCCAGTCAAAATTCTTAAAGCACATTTAAAACTCGGAGTTTTCCAAATTACAATTTCTAAAATAAAGGATTCCAAAACACAGACACAATTCCAATAAGCTAAAAAGATATAAGCTGTCTTTTAACTTCAGACAGATTATTGCATGCTATTTACATTATGAACTGAAGACTGGCTACCGTTTATGACAAGAACCTCAACAAAGCATATTGGTTGAAATTTTAACTTATTCATTTACTCAAAAACAAATCTTTGATCGCTGCAAGTGTCAGCTGCTTTGCTAGAAAGCTGAGCTTGACAAAAAGGACCCCTGGTTCTGCACAGTGAATATCCATCATACGGTTGATAAGAAAAGTGGAACCTTTCTTCAACAGGAAGAAGGTTGTGTACTTAAGTTTTAGGAAGCAATGATCATAGAGGGTTCTTAAGAGTTACAAGGTTGCCAGGGAGGAGCTTAAGAGGAGACTTGGGAGGCGTATGAAGGAGTTGGTGAGTAGGATTAAGGAAAACCCCAAGGTGTTCTACACAAAGATGGCTAGTGTGAGGGTAGGACTGATCAAGCATAAAAGAAGAAACCTGCGTGGAGTCAGAGAAGGTAGGGAGGTCCTAAATAAATACATGTACCTTGTTTCAGTATTCACCAGTGAATGGGAACTTGACAAATGTCAGGTCAGCATAAATCTATCTAATATGCTGGAACATGTCCAGGTTAAGAAAAAACATGTTTTGTAAAATATAGCAATAGATCGATTGGAGGAGGGGTGGTGGTTTCTGTGGGAAGTGAGGGAAGAGGTTGTTGCACCTTTGGCAATGAGCTTGCTGAAGTACCAGAAGATTGGAAGATGGCAATATTATTCCCTTGTTCATGGAAGTTAACAGGGATAACTCTGGGTTGCAGACCAGTGTGTCCTACATCAGTGATGAGAAAACTTTTGGTGAAGATTCTTAGAAACATTATGAGCATTTATAAAATCATAGACTGATGAGGGATGGTCAATATAGCTTTACGGGGGCAGGTCGTGCCTCCTAAACCAATCGACTTCTCGGAGGAAATGACAGAACTAATTAATGAATGGCTGATGTGGTGTATAGGGATTTTAGTTTGACAAGGATCCCCTGCTGGTGTAACAAGAGAGCAATGGATGGTGGTGAACCCAAGTGTAGGGGAAGGTCTAAAATAAGCTGACTCAAAATAAACAAGACAACACAAACAATCCAAAGGCAAAATCACGAACAGTAGTACTAGCCATACAACTCCTATGATTGAACACTGAGGCCTTTAAGTACAGATTTTCCATGAAGGAACGTGGCAGGCAATAATTAGCAGTCTTGGGTCATAAAGAGGCAGCAGCAGCTAATCATTCTCCAGGGAATTGGAGCATTGAAACTTGGATACCTGCCACTGTTGGGTTGGGACCTTAACAGTACATCCCTCCTACAGCTAGCTCCTGTCGGCCCAGGGTGATCAGGATGGTGCTAATGAACCTTCCCTATCAAAGTAGGGTCCAGGCTGTCCCGTGGAAGAATCCAGCTTCTTCCTTCATGAGGCACATACCTCCCAATCCATGAGACACTGCTTTTTTACTTTGAACAATGTGGATGTGCAAAAGTCATTGGACTATGTTGGTGTGTTGTCACTCAACAATTCTGGGAGGTGGAGAAGGTTTGGGATGGAGCTGGAACTCAAGGGCTAGAGACAGGATATGTAGTATGTGGGGCAAAGCTGCATAGTGCTTGGGAATTGGAGACATTTGGCCACTGGGTTGGCACAATGCAGAATTTTGAATGGACCGATGTAACAAGCGGCCAAATTTCTCGATTCAACCCACATGAGAGCCAGATTTGCCAAATGGAAAGTCTATCTTCTGCAGTGGTTGGCCTGGTCTTGTTGCTATAAGTTGGCTGGCCAACAACATCTCTCACTTCAGCCCAGTTCTGGCAATAACTTTCTACCAGTTGGTTTTCTGATGGAAGCCTAACCTCCATTTCTTGTTCTGGGAACAGTAGAGGGCAATGCCGAAATTGGCATTTGAAAGGGGCTATCCTGACAGACGCATGCGGAAGTGTGTTATGTGTAAGCTGCACCCATATCAGGTTGTTACTCCACGATGTAGGCTAGACATCTGAGTGTTGGCCTTGTCCGTTAGTCCATTGGTCTGTGGGTGGAACCTGGATGACAGACTAGCAGAGGCCCCAATAAGCTCAAAAAAGCCTTCCAAAGCCTAGAAACAAATTGGAGGTTGCAATCAGAGACAATGAGCTGGTGGAAGATGTGCTGTAACATGAGCTTGATGGTCTTTGAAGCTGCTGGTAGTTTTGGAAGGGTTATAAAGTGGCAGTCTTTGGAGAATCAGTCTATAAGGCAAGCAGGAAGGAGCTTAAGAAGGAAATTAGGAGAGCCAGAAGGGGCCATGAGAAACACTTGGCGGACAGGATTAAGGAGAACCCCAAGGCATTCTACAAGTATGTGAAGAGCAAGAGGATGAGATGAGAGAGAATAGGACCAATCAAGTGTGACAGTGGAAATGTGTGTATGGAACCGGAGGAGATAGCAGAGGTACTTAATGAATACTAATGGGGAAGTAAGTTTTTTTTCCAGTGTGGTGGTCCTGGTGTGAATGCTACGTTGCCTCCTTGATGGAAATGGGGCAAACAGTCCATGAGCCAGGTGGATGTGTCCCTTCATAATATTACTGGCATTTTCTAGCACCTTTCTGAATATATGTCCTTGATGGCCGTGATGCAATGGGACAGTTTTAACGGTTTTGAAGTCCTATATAGCTCAACTTTTCCTTATAAAGCATGCTCCTTGGTCTAGGCAACATCCCAGTAAATCCCTGCACCCACTCTGCACAGCTTCAGCTATTTTATGCATTCCTTGCAGAGATCAAACCTTCCCTTCCCCACCCCCAGGTGACCAAGGGTGGTTGGTGCAGTGAGCAGAGCAGAGAACCTAGTTCAATCGTGACCCCAGGTGCTGTTTGTAGACTGCTTGGACCATGGAGATGAAATGGTCTCTCTGGCTCTCTCCCCTAAGAAGCTGCCTGAACTGCTGAGTGTGCTTCTGGCATTTTCTGTTTTCATCTCCGGTTTACACCATCTGAATTTCTTTCACCCTCTAATTCTTGAATGCACATCTCTGAAAAGTCTGTGCATATCAGAATCAGGTTTAATGACACTGGCATCTGTCGTGAAATGTATAGTTTTGCAGTAGCAGTACATTGCAATATATAATTATTTAATAAACTATGAATTACGAAAAGGAATGTATATAAAATTAGTAGTGGAAGAAGAGTGAATAAAAGTTGAGGAAGTGTTCGTAGCTTCACTGTCCATTCAGGAAACTGATGAAGGAATTGTTCTTCAAACATTGAGTGTGTGTCTTCAGGCTCCTGTACCTCCCTCTTGATGGTAGCAATGAGGAGAGGGCATGTCCTGGGTGATAGGGGTCCTTAATGATGAATGCCAGCTTTTTCAGGTGTCACCTTCTGAAGGTTTCCTCAATGCTGGGGAATCTCTTGCCCATGATGGAGCTGGCTGAGTTTACAACTTTCTGCAGCTTTTTGTGATCCTGTCCAGCGACCCCCTTCATACTAGATGATAATGCAACTCGTTAAATGCTCTCCATGGTAATTCAAAACAGTGATGACGGGCTACCCCGGCGTGTGCACGCCGTGAAATGGTGAGGGAGGCTCTAGAAAAATGATAAATTCAAGACTCTGCAGATTTTTGAAATCTAGAGCAACACTCACACCCAAAGTGTCGGAGGAACTCAGCAGGTCAGCCAGCATACGAGACCCTCCATTGTTTGGGGTCGAATCCTGATGTTGTGTTCCAGCTCTCTACATTGCCGATATGCCAGTCAGGGCAATAGGATATGGAGAGTAAGCTGTTACCCATGCAGCAGACTCCCTCTCTCCATGCGGCTTATGAATCCAAAGTAAGGGCAGAGACTGATACAATTTGGCACGAGTGGTGACGCAGGCATTGCCAGTCAGCATTGAACTCAATGGAAAACTGCTTTTGGGAGTCCAACTCTGGATTTTTCCTCGGGGTTTACTACTGAAGCCGTCCTCGCGAGTGGGTAAACTGCAGCTGGAGGAATTGTGAGTGGGTAAACTGCAGACGGAGGAATTGTGAGCCTACTATAAGCCTACTGACTCTCACAGCTATCTGGACTATTCCTCTTCTCACCCTGTCTCTTACAAAAACGCCATCCCCTTCTCGCAATTCCTCCGTCTCCGCCACATCTGCTCTCAGGTTGAGGCTTTTCATTCTAGGACGAGGGAGATGTCTTCCTTTTTTAAAGAAAGGGGCTTCCCTTCCTCCACTATCAAGTCTGCTCTTAAACGCATCTCCCCCATTTCACGTACATCTGCTCTCACTCCATCCTCTCGCCACCCCACTAGGAATAGGGTTCCCCTGGTCCTCACCTACCACCCCACCAGCCTCCGGGTCTAACATATTATTCTCCGTAACTTCCGCCACCTCCAACGGGATCCCACCACTAAGCACGTCGTTCCCTCCCCCCCCCCCTCTCTGCATTCTGCAGGGATCGCTCCCTACACAGCTCCCTTGTCCATTTGTCCCCCCCATCCCTCCCCACTGATCTCCCTCCTGGCACTTATCCGTGTAAGCGGAACAAGTGCTACACATGCCCTTACACTTCCTCCCTTACCACCATTCAGGGCCCCAAACAGTCCTTCCAGGTGAGGCAACACTTCACCTGTGAGTCGACTGGGGTGATATACTGCGTCCGGTGCTCCCGATGTGGCCTTTTATATATTGGCGAGACCCGACGCAGACTGGGAGACCGCTTTGCTGAACATCTGCGCTCTGTCCGCCAGAGAAAGCAGGATCTCCCAGTGGCCACACATTTTAATTCCACATCCCATTCCCATTCTGACATGTCCATCCACGGCCTCCTGTACTGTAAAGATGAAGCCACACTCAGGTTGGAGGAACAACACCGTATATAACGTCTGGGTAGCCTCCAACCTGATGGCATGAACATCGACTTCTCTAACTTCCGCTAAGGCCCCACCTCCCCCTCGTACCCTATCTGTTACTCATTTTTATGCACACATTCTTTCTCTCACTCTCCTTTTTCTCCCTCTGTCCCTCTGAGTATACCTCTTGCCCATCCTCTGGGTCCCCCTCCTTTTGTCTTTCTTCCCGGACCTCCTGTCCCATGATCCTCTTGTATCCCCTTTTGCCTATCACCTGTCCAGCTCTTGGCTCTATCCCTCCCCCTCCTGTCTTCTCCTGTCATTTTGGATCTCCCCCTCCCACTCCAACTTTCAAATCCCTTACTCACTCTTCCTTCAGT
This sequence comes from Mobula birostris, assembly GCF_030028105.1. Classification (NCBI taxonomy): domain Eukaryota; kingdom Metazoa; phylum Chordata; class Chondrichthyes; order Myliobatiformes; family Myliobatidae; genus Mobula; species Mobula birostris. The sequence continues at coordinate 100,238,419 of NC_092370.1, read as the reverse complement.
TAGTCCTGACGAAGGGTCTCGGCCTGAAACGTCAACTGCACCTCTTCCTACAGATGCTGCCTGGCCTGCTGCGTTCACCAGCAACTTTGATTTGTGTTGCCTCCCATATAACCCCCCACCTTAAATTCCTCCATATACCTGTCTAGTAGTCTCTTAAGTTTCACAAGTGTATCTGCCTCCACCACTGACTCAGGCAGTGCATTCCACGCACCAACCACGCTCTGAGTGAAAAAACATTTCTCTAATATCCCCCTTGAACTTCCCACCTCTTACCTTAAAGCCATGTCCTCTTGTATTGAGCAGTGGTGCTCTGGGGAAGAGGGGCTGGCTGTCCACTCTATCTATTCCTCTTAATATCTTGTATACCTCTATCATGTCTCCTCTCATCCTCCTTCTCTCCAAAGAGTAAAGCCCAAGCTCCCTTAATCTCTGATCATAGTGCATACACTCTAAACCAGGCAGCATCCTGGTAGACTTCCTCTGTACCCTTTCCAATGCTTCCACATCTTTCCTACAGTGAGGTAACCAGAGCTGGACACAGTACTCCCAAGTGTGGCCAAACCAGAGTTTTATGGAGCTGCATCATTACCTCACGTAACTACGTGTTTTTTCTAACCGTGCTTTATGTACAGTTTTTGGAGGACAATATGAAGTTCGCTACAGTTTCCCTTGAACTTAAAACACCTCACCCATTTTATTTGTGAAAACCAACATTGATGACCCTTATTCCCTAAGATGATCCCAGAGTTATTGAACCGGCCAATGTGGTCTCTCCGAAAATTGCAGTTTTGGGAGTGAAATGCCCTTGCTTGGTTTGTACAAGCCATGGCCTAATTCGTGCAGTGAGAAATATCCATGGATGACACCAGATATTAACACATAGTAAAAAGTTCTATTCAAAAGGTTCAAAGGAACATCTAAACAAGCCTGATTCATTTTGGAAACAATTCCTGTGGACTGATGAAGTTAAAATAGAACTTTTTGGCTGCAATGAGCAAAGATATGTTTGGAGAAAAAAAGGGTGTAGAATTTCATGGAAAGAACCCCTCTCCAACTGTTAAGCATGGGGGTGGATCGATCATGCTTTGGGCTTATGTTGCAGCCAGTGGCACGGGGAACATTTACTGGTAGCGGGAAGAGTGAATTCAATTAAGTACCAGCAAATTGTGGAAGAAAAAATCACAGCGTCTGGAAAAAAGCCAAATATGAAAAGAGGATGGCATCAACAACTGGATAATGATCCTAAGCACACCTCAAAATCCACAATGGACTACCTCAAGAGGCGCAAGCTGAAGGTTTTGCTTTGGCCCTCACAGTCCCCTGACCTAAACATCATCGAGAATCTGTGGATAGACCTCAAAAGAGCAGTGCATGCAAGATGGCCCAAGAATCTCACAGAATTAGAAGCGTTTTGCAAGGAAGAATGGGCAAAAATCTCCCAAACAAGAATTGAAGGTCTATTAGCTGGCTACAAAAGGCGTTTACAAGCTGTGATACTTGCCAAAGGGGGTGTTACTAAGTACTGCCATGCAGGGTGTCCAAACTTTTGCTTCAGGCCCTTTTCCTTTTTTGTTATTTTGAAACTATAAAAGATGGAAATAAAAAAGTTTTCTTAAAATATTAAAGAAATGTGTCATCTTTAACTCTATGCCATTTGGAATTTAGTTCATCTTTTACTCGCTTAGCTGTTCACAGTAACAGAAATTTTGACCGGGGTGCCCAAACATTTGCATGCCACTGCATCCTTCAAAACCTTCCCAATCCATGTACATCTAGCTATCTTTTAAAAGTTGTTATTGTACCTGCCTCAACCACCATCTCCCACAGCTCATTCCACAAAGATGTCACTCATTGACTAAAAAATGAAGATGCCCCTCAAGTTCCTATTAAATCTTTCCCGTCACCTTAAACATATACCCCATAGTCCTCGATTCCCTAATCCTTAGGAAAGACTGTGTGCACTCGCTGTCTATGTCCCTCATGATTTTATAAACTTCAATAAAGTCAATTCTTAGTCTGCTACAGTTCCCTTCCTGACCAGCACAGCCTCTCCTGAAAACTCAAGCCCTCAACAACTGACAAAATTCTTGTAATCCTTTTCTACGTTCTTTTCAGTTAAATAACATCTTTCCTGTAACAGTGTTCACAGGATTCAGTATCAGAATCAGGCTTCTTATGAAGGACATGGAGGTAAAAATTACTATAAATTATGATATAAATGAAGAGTACAAAATTAAATGGTTGTTCATGGGTTCATGGACCATTCAGAAATTTGAAGGTCAAGAGGTAGAAGCAGTTTCTGAATTGTTGAATGTGGTTTACAGGCTCCTGAAGCTCCTCCCTGACGGTAGGAATGAGAAGAGGGCAGTTCCTGGATGGTCTTCCTGAGGCACGATGTTTTAGGAAACATAGAAAACATAGAAATGTAAGTTGAGAACATGCTATGCTGATAAAAATGACACATTTCAATGTGTGTATTGATGTTGTGATGTCGATGTGACAAATGAAGCTAATCATTTAATTTCGCACAACTGCCGATGCTTTCCATGCACCCACCACTCTCTGTGTAAACATTTTATATCTGACATACCCCTATGCAGTACCTTCCTCCAATCACCTTCAAAAACTGCCCCCTTGCATTAGCCATTTCTGCACTCAGGTTATCCACTTGATCAGTTTACCTCATATTATTCTGCATTGTTTTTGTGTACATTGTTTCAGTGTAATGATTTGAGCTGTATCAGCAGTATCAAAAACAAACCTTTCACTGTATCTTTGTCCGTGTGACAATAATAAACCAATACCAGTACCATAGAGTTTCTTCCCGCCAGTGGGCACACGAGGCCTGGGTCCCCATCAACGAAGAGGAATTGTGTGGACATCACCTGTGAAGCAGAGTGCTTCATTACTGTCCCCTTGCCATAGACAGAAGCATGGTCTCTATGCCATCATGATGTGGTGTTTGATTCCAGGTCACTCCCTACCCTCCCACCCTGTTCCTGAGGAGTCAATGCAGCATAGAACAGAAGAAGGTCATGGTGCAACACATGAAATCTATCCTGGGACAAGATGCTCTACAATACCTTGATCGGGAAGATGCCCTCACCTGAGGTAAGGAGCGGAGTGGGCTTTATTCAGACAACAGGCACCAACCGGACAGGACCCTGCTGATAAGTACATTTCTGTGGACCTTGTAACATCTGCCATCTCCCCATCCACCAAGATCATGTTGTGTCCGATTGGGAATCCTGCGGATGTACACTCGAGCTCTGCTGAGGACGGTCTCGGTCTGACACCTTTGCCTGGGCTGTTGAAGGTGGAGCATATCCCAGCAACACTGGAAACGATGCAGAAATACTATTCATTGCTCCTGAGATGGTAAGTCTATCTGAAGAAGGAAATGTTTTACAGGCTGGGAGAATGTGTAGATTCAGCAATGGCATGTCAGGAGGCTGCAAAACCAGATCCAGGTTGACTTGTCACACCTACGTTGAAATATATAGTGAAATGCAGTTTGTGTTCACAGCCAACACCCCCAAGGATGTGCTGGGGCAGCCCACAGATGAAGTCACACATTGCAGAGCCAACATACCTGTAGTGTGCCCAGAAACCTTGTTAAAACAACAGAGAACACAACAAAATGGAATAGAGCGAGTGACAAAACAACAGCAGCAAAACAAACCCTTCCCTCATTCTGTCCACACACACACACACCCACCCATCTCTAGTGTTCAGTGTCCAGTGGACTTGAACTTGCAGACATGGAGCCTTTGCTGACTCAATCTTATAGAGGGGTATAAAGTCATGAGAGGTATAGAAAGGGTCACTGCAGACACACCTTCTGTTTCCTTATTTTGAGTAATCTGGAACTGCAGGACACGGGAGAGGAAAGAGATTTAATAGGAAACTGACGGGAAACCTTTTCACTCAGTGTCGTCATTACATGGAATGAGCCGCCAGGTGAGGAGGTGACTACACGAGCAACATTTAAATGATACTTGGACAGCTATATGGACAGGAAAGGTCCCAAAGGATATAGGCAAAACACTGGCAAGTAAATCTAAATGAGAATCTTCGTCAGCATGCATGCGTTGGGCTGAAAGGCCTGTTACCGTGCTGTATGACCCTATGCTCACTGATTGGTTGCTTCTTGGCCTTGTGATGGGTGTAGCAACTGAAGGGAGAGATCTTGGTGAAGGTCCAGAGGGTAAATTAACTAGCTGATGAAATTGATGAGAACAGGGAGGACTTGTATAGACATGAGGCTGCTGAAATGGAGGAAGAATGTAAGTAAGCAGAAGCTTAAATTAAAGGTGGGTCCCCTCTTCCTTCCAGTCCTTGTCAATTGATTCTGTCTCTCTCTTCCTTATTCATTCACCCAGTGACCCCACATTTCCTGACTTGCTCCATCATCCCCTCACTCACTCTCCCCCTTCCCCCTCATTCAATCCCTCCTTCACTCACTGCCTCCACTCATTCTCCCTTTCTTCACATATTCACTATTTCCCTCCTTCCTCTCAGCTTCACTCCCTCTTACTCACTTGCTCACTCACCTCACCCATGCTTGCTCACTCCCTCATTTAACCCCTCCCTCTTCTGCACTCTCCTTTCATTCATTCACTCCCTCCCTCCTTCAGTCATTTAGATTCAGATTCTTTTATTTACCACATGTACAGAGAAACGTGGAGTGAAATGTGTTGGGTTCTGGTGTCCAATCCCAGTGTCCTCTGGAATGTGTCCCGATACATCCTCACTGTGGAATGCGTGGGTTTACTCTGGGCCCTCTGGTCACATGTCACTGGCTGGAGAACAAACATTTTAGGTTGGCATGATGCTTTTGTGTTAATATCCATGTCGTACTTTCCAGAAGGAAACTTTTGAAAGAGGCAATTTGCCTTCATCAGTCAGGGCATTGAGTTGAGGAGGTGGGATGTTTTATTGAAGGTGAATGTATTAGCCACATGTACATTGAAGGATACAGTAAAATGTCATGTTTTGCATCAAATGAAATCAGCAAAGATTTTGCAGGGCAGACCACAAATGTTACCACACTTCCAGTGCCAGCATATAATGCCCACAGCTCACTAACTCTAACCCGTACGCTTATCTTTGGAATGTGAGAGGAAACATTTGTATGGAGGTCTGCATAGGTATGTTCTATTGAGGCAGAGAAAGGGTGGTAGAGTTAAAGAACCATGGTGTACAAAGTATGTAGAAAATCTCATTAAGAAGAAAAGCCTACGGCAGATTCTTACTCTTGCGAGTACAGGGAAGAGTTATCAGAAGTTCCGCATGTATAAACCCTTTCACTTCCGGGATCATTCCTGTGTACCACATCTGGACCCTCACAAATGCCATCATGTCCTGGCTCAGATCAGGGGCCCCAGACTGTTCACAATACTTCAAATGCGGTCTGACCAATGCCTTATGAATTCTCTGCATTACATCCTAGATCTCTCCTCTCAAAATGAGTACTAACATTGCATTTGACTTCCATACCACTGACAGAGCGCAATAGCTCGGTGAAAACTAACTCAGTCCCATACAGACAGGGAGGGTGATTATTACACATCTCGGATACGTTCAGGGTGGCAGCCAAACGAACAACTGTAAAATGTGACAATAAATGAACTTGAACATCTCACCATAATTTTACTGAACACACACACCACGAATGCATTTTAAAAACGAGCAATAAGTAGCGTTGGATGTTGTTTACTTGGATTTTCAGAACACCTTTGAAATGGTGCTGCATGGACTGCTCAACAAGGTATATTACAGCAAAAATACCAGCATGAGCAGAAGGCACAGTAGGAATTAAGGGAGCCTTTTTCTGATGGGCTGCCGGTGACTGGTGGTGTTCTGCAGGGGGTGGTGTTGGAACCACCTCTTCTTACAGGGTACATCTTTCTTGACATGTGCTGACTGGGAGAATGCACAATCCTCAAGCTGTGATGTACGCCAGTGCTCCGCACAATTACAAAATAAACATTCCCATTTTAACCTCCCTATATCACTATCTCCCAAAGAAGGCAAGGATAAGTGGTGAGTGTGGTAAAATTATTTTTAATTAACATGTGGAGAGTATCTCACAATGTTCGCCATCGATCAGCTCCTGACTTGGTGAGTAATCCCTTCTCTGTCCTCTGACCAGTGTTAAATGTGAATACATGCGGATAATGAAAGGGTCAGGAAGTACATTTGAGCTCCATTCTCAGGCCCCAGAAACAACCCCAATCCCCTTCTCTCTGTTTCACCCTCCCCCCTCCCACTTCCCTGTTCTTTGTTTCAATCTACCCCAACCCAAGCCAGCTGTCCCTCTGTCCTTCTCCAGCTGCTCAAGGGGACTCTCTGTTCCAGCTCCTGGTGAGTCAGGAATCCCAGCGGAGGAGATCATGGCGGTGAGGATTCAGTCGATCCTGATGTTGACGAAGAGTGAGGCTGCGGGCAGGGGGTCGCCGTTTGCTGACAGAAGGTGGATGTGGCGGTACCCTGAGAATAGAACAGAGAGAGGGGTAATCACATAGTAACCCAAACGCCCAACATCCTTGGAGTTTTGAGTAGATTTGGCACTCCCAATAACCCTGTCCACCATCTCAACAGTGAACTATTTCTTGTTTACTTGTGCTGTACACCACATGCACTTTCAACTACATTTTATTAACTCATTTGTGTTAATACTTTGGTTTCTGTGCTACGTGTCTGATATGTTCTGTGGGTGCACCACGGTCCAAAGGAACATTGTTTAATTTGTCAGATGAGAATAAATTTGAACTGGAGCTTTTACCTCCAATTCTCCCTTTCTTACACCCCGTTCCCTTTCCCATTTTATTGTCATTCCATTGGGACATGGGCTCAGAGCTGTGCTGGCTGTTCCACCATTACAAGCATTGCATTGCTTGCTGGTGCACAGATTCTGCCGTCAGCATTAGAAATATGTCCCTTGCTGCCTCACTGGGGATGGTGGCATTGATCAGAAATGTGGGACTGCCTCAGTCATCAAAGACAGATATGGAGGCCCCACCCTCTCCTCCCTGGCTCAATGTGGAACTAATATCCTAAGCCAGATGTGAAGGACCCACATTCTCCTCTCCGGCCAGCTGTAAGACCAATTCCTTCAGCCAGATACTTCTTATTGTTTTATTTAGTCAGGGATACGATCTGAAATAGGCTCTTCCATCCCACCAAGCTGTGCCGACGAGAAACCTTACCCTCATCCCAGGAATAATTAGTCACCTAACCATGACAGCTTTAGATTGTGTGAGCAAGCTAGAGCACCCAGAGGCTGCTTATTCTTGTGACTCACGTCTGGACGCTCTGCAATTCCAGCACATTTTCTCCTGGCTGAAGGGCCCATAACTGCTCACAATACACAAGTGTGGTCTGACAAACAACTTACAAAGCCTCTGTATCCCATCCTTGTTCTTATATTCTTGTCCTCATGAAATGAGCTTTAACAGCAGGCTTCTCTGGCTGAGGGAGAGTGAAGAATGGGACAAAGCACATGACCCCATTTCTGGAGAAGGGGTGGGTCTCAGTGAGCCAGATCTGGCTCTCTCACCGCCCAAACTCTCCACACTCTTCCCTCCACTCCTTCCAGTTTTAAAGGGGTGGGGTCTTGATACAATACCTTGCTGTAAGCTAGTGAATGGTAGTGTGAACTGTCCGATGAAGTCATTCCTCGAGGAGTCGTTATAGTCCTGAACCAAGAAACGAACAAAGGCCAGCTCGGGCACACACACGTCGAACTGAAAGCATATGTTCCACATGGGGTTGAAACCTGAAACAGTGAAGGGGAAGATGGGTCAGACACAATGCCAACAGTAATACCTCCAGCATGAACATGGGTTCAAATCCAGACAACACTGGCTCAGAAAGGATATTGTAAGTATGAACACAGTCGTTTCCACGTATTGATCTCAGTAGTTTCAAAAGATGCTGCTATCCAGAGCAATACACACAAAATGCTGGAGGAACTCAGCAGGTCTGGCAGCATCTATGAAAGAGAATCAACAGTCAATACTTCAGGATGAGACCATTTACCAGGACTGTAAAGGAAGGGGGAAGATGGCAGAATAATAAAGTAGTAGGAGGGGAAGAAGGTGATAGACAGGAGGGGTTGCAGTAAGAAGCTGGGAGACGATAGGTGGAAAAGGCAAAGGGCTGGAGGAGGAGGAGTCTGATAAGGAGAGGAGAGGAGAGCAGACCTTGGCAGAGGAGGAGAAAGTAGGGACACTGGGGAGGGAGGGATATGCAGGAGGGGAGAAGAGGGAAAAGGCCAGAGTGCGAAATTGAAGAAAAGGGAAGGAAGAGGGGAAGAAAGTTCCAGAACTTGGAGAAATCAATGTTCGTGGCATTAGATGGGAAGCTACATAAAAGGAATAAGAGCTGCTGCTCCACGAACCTGAAAGTGGCATCGTCATGGCAGAAATCAAAGCTGTCAGAGTGAGTTTTTTTTGGGTATGTGGTTTGTTTACACTTAAATGACTTTGGCCACCAGTGTATTTGACAATGCGCTTCCTCAAAAGGTGTGAATACCAGATGCTTCTGGCACCATAGTTTGACCAGATGCTGTAGTTTCAAAGACAGTATTATCTATACATTATTGTCTATAGCTTTTTAAGTAGCGATTGCCTTTGTGTTTAGCATATAAATATCGAGCCCACATTGAGCTAGCAGACCTTTCTGCGGAAAGCGTCTCCGTCTGTAAGGTGCCTGCTGTACCTTGTTGTGTCGAGTAAAGAAGCTGCTTTGTGTCTACCAGTGACTCTGTCTCTCTGGTGATTTCATCCACCCCACAACAGCCATGGAACAACATGTTGGAATAGGAATTAATATTGTTGGTCACTGATGAATTCTGCTTTTTGTGGATAGAGCAGAGGTACTCGACCAAACAGTGCCCCAATCTACAATAGATTTCACCAAGCTGGAGAAGGCTGCATCAAGAGGGCTGGTAACAGCAGGTGAACACAACAGCTTCACGGGTGGTGTTGCTTCACCCGGAAGGGCTGTTTGAGGCCCAGAATGAAGGTGAGCGAGGAGGTGAACGGGCAGGTGTAGCACCTCAGCTGTTTGCAGGAATAAATGCCTGGAGGAGATTCATGGGGAGGAACACAGAGCATAGAACAGTACAGCACAGGAACAAGCCATTCAGCCCACAGTGTTGTGTTGTGTCGAACCAGGTAAAAAGCAAATCAGAAACACCCAACCACCGATCCCTTCTACCTACACAATTTCCATACCCTTCCATCCATGTGCCTATCTGGAGGTCTGTTAAAAGCCTCTACCACCATACCAGGCAGCACATTCCAGGAATCCACGGTTCTCTCAGTACGAAAACTTGCTCCTCACACCCCCCTTGAACCTACCCCCTCTCACATTCACTGCATGCCTTCCGGTCCAGGAAACATGCACTCTTTCCACTCTACCTATGCCTATCATAATCGCGTAAGCCTCTATCAGAAATTCCCTCAGCCTCTGGCACAGCAGAGAAAATAACACAAGCTTATCCAGCCTCTTGTGACCGCACATGCCCTCTAAACCAGGCAGGATCCTGAGAAAAGTCTTCTGCACCCTCTCCAAAGTCTCAACATCCTTCCTATAGTGGGGTGATCAGAACTGTATGCAATACTCCTGATATGGCCGTACCAGTTTTATAAAGATACAACATAACTTCCTGACTTTTGAACTCAGTGTTTCGACTGATACTATCAGACATTCCCTCAGCTTTCTTAACCACCTTATCGACCTGTGTAGCCACTTTCGACGGGCTGTGAATTTGGATCCAAAATCTCTCTGCTCAGCAACACTGTTAAGGATTTTGCCCTTAGCAGTGTACCGCACCGTCCCCTTGCATTTGCCCGGCAAAGGTGTAACACCTCACTTTTATCTGGGTTAAGCTGTATCTGCCATTTCTCAGCCCATACCTGCGCTTGATTTATATGGTGCTGCATTCTTTGCCAGTCTTCCATACTATCCACAACTCCATCAGTCTTGACAGCTGCAAATTTGCTAATGCACCCATCTACATTTTGATTCAGGTCACTTATAGACATCACAAACAGCAGAGGTCACGGCACAGATCCCTATGGAACTCCACAAATTTCAGGCCTCCAGCTCCAATAAACCCCTTCAATCACAACACTCTGTCTTCCATGTGCAAGCCAGTTTTGAATCCAAACAGCCAATTCATCATGACCCCATGCATCTTAATTTCTGATTAGCCCCCAATGAGGGAATTTGTCAATCACCTCTCAAAATCCATGTAGACAAGACCCATAGCCCTACTCTCATGAATCTGTCTTGATATCTTGTCAAAAAACTCAAGGCATGATCTGCTATGCACAAGACCATGCTGGCTCTCCCTCCTTGGACATGGATCTTTCTGCTATGCAATAGGAGAGGTGAGAAGAGAGAATGTGTTGGAAAGCCACACGGCCACAATGACAATATGCAAACTCCCATCAAGTTTCCGCTATCAAGGCTGATTGACATTTCCACTCAATCCCATTCTCCTGCCTTTTACCCCTAACCTTTGATGCATTTACTGTACCTGTCAAACTCTGCTTTAAATATAACTTAGCCTAAACAACTATCTGTGGTCATGAATTCCACAGATTCACCACCCCCTGGTTAAAGAAATTCCACCCAGTCTGTCTTCTATAGTCACATCTCTATCCTGAGGCTGCACTTTCCAGTCTCAGACTCTCCCACTATTGGAAACATCATCTTCACGATCACTCTATCCAGGTCTTTAAATATTTGATAGGATCCCCAATTTGAGATTCCCCCTCATTATTCTGAACTCCAATGCGTACAGGCCCAGAACCACCAAACGCTTCTCAAACGTTAACTCCTGACTTCCTGGGAGCATGCTGGTGAGCCTCCTCTGGACCTTCTCCAATACCAGTACATCCTTTCTTAGATATGGGGCCCACTACTACTTAGACTCCAAAGATCTGAAAAAAGTTGGACCTGGACCCACCAACTACCATTCACCCCCGCCATCCTGGAATGACTCCAAACTTACCATTGTTGGAAACATGTGGCGTCACTTTCTGATCATTGTCGTCTTTGACTCCAAAAACCTGCACCTTCACAAGTGGGTCCACCACCGAGCCGGGTTTTGCCATGTTTGTCTTGGGGAGTTGCTGGGCAGAGATGACCTGTGGAGAGGCGAGGACATGATGTGAGAGCCGACTGGTGCAACAGTAACTTAATGTATTTCATGACTGGATGGTATTAACAATCGGGGAACACAGAGTACAGGACAGTTAAGTCCCTTCAGCCCACGATGCTGTGCTGACCTTTTAAAGAAGATTAGCATTATTTGTCACGTGTACATCAAACACACAGTGAAATGTGTCGTCTGTGTCAACGACCGACAGACCAAGGGCAGTCTGGGGCGAACCGTAAACGTTGCCATGTTTCTGATGCCAACTTAGCATGCATACAACTTAGGAATCATAAGCTAAACATCTTTGTAAGGTGGGAGGAAACCGGAGCACCTGGAGAAAATCCATGTGGTCATGGGGAGAATGTACAAAGTCCTCAGAGACAGTGGCTGGAATTAGAACCCAATCTTACAGCTAGCGCTGTAAAATGCTATGTTAATCGTTACATCACTCTGTTGCACAGCCTCCCTTAATTAACGAAATGAAATGCTAACTAATCTCCTCTGCCTGCACATCATCCCTATCTTTCCATTCTCTGAACACTGATGTGCCTATCTAAAAGCCTCTCATATCTGCTTCCACCATCTCCCCTGACATCCTGCTCCAGACACCTACGGTTCTCTTAAAAAAAAAAACATGATCTGTACAAGCCCTTTGAACAGCCTCTCTCACCTTGAATGTATGCCCTCTGATAACGTGCATTTTGAACAAGGGAAAAGATATTGTGTGTCCACTATCTCTACACCTCTCGTAATTTTATAAACATATCAGAGCTCCCCTCAGCCTCTGATACTCCAGAGAAAAGCAACCCAAGTTTGTTCAACTTCCCTTAATCATGCATGCCCTCTATTCCAGGCACAGTGCTAATGAACCCCTTCTGCACCCTCTCTAAAGCCTCCACGCCCTTCTTGTGATGGGTTGGTGTGACTCGGTAGGCTAAAGGGACAGTTTTCATGCAGCCCAACCAACGGTGTTTATCCAACATTTCCTGCTCTTACCAGCACGCTCAGCTTCTTTCTGTTCAGCCAGGGTCTCATCTGGATCCTTGGGGCACATGTTGTCTTGCGCTTCCTCAGGAACTTAGGCTTCAGGATATAACCAGAGAAACCGTTGTTTCGGAATTTACTCTGGTAGATGTCCATCTCCTGCCCAAAGGTCTGAAAATTCAAGGCCACTGCATGCATTGTGGTGGAAGTGCAGAAGGAAGAGGGTGGGGAGGAGAACCAGAGGGAGGATAGAGAGTTGTGTGGGAGAAGAGGAGGAAGGATGGGCAATGGAATGAAAGGAGAGGGTGTGCGCATGTCATTGAGAGAGAGAGAGAGAGAGAGAAAATGAGAACATTTTTAAAACATTTCATTATCACCTCTGCGCTGAATATCAGCAAGTAATAAATGTGTTTGTATCTGTGGTGATTACAAGGAACTGAAACAGTTACTGGGTTACCATTCTGTGTGGTATCAGACGCAGTTTGGTGCTGAACAATCTCCCAATTAAAAGCCAATTGAGTTGTACATGCAAACCGATCAGGAGCTGCATTGGTGTTCGGCAAGGGCGGTTGGGTGGGATGGCGAATGTACATGCAAATTCTTGGAGAGTATCCAGGGAATCTGGGCTGACTAAGATCCTGTGCATAACCAGTGATTGGGGGTGTTAATACTTTACTGAAGCCTGTCTTCCCTGTGAGTTGGCTATAATGGGAGAGTGAGAGTCAGGGACTCCCATCAATGACGTGGTGTGTGTGAGTGTGTATCTCTATGGGTGTGTAGCATTTTGATTGTGTGTGTGTGTGTGAGATTCAAAAACAATTACTGTCCCCAAGATGTCAGATATGAGGTTGCATCCATGACGGGGTGTGCGCGTGATGTGCACGCATGTCCATCTCTCTGGGTGTGTATCCATTTATATATGTGTGTGTCTGTGTGTGTGTGTTCGTGTTTGTTTTCAGCGGGTGGAGGATGGAATGAGGGAAGGTGGTCCTGAAGGGAGAAAGGAATGCTGGTTGAGGTGGTAGCAGAGCCAGTCAGGAACATAACAGCCAGTATTTACACTCAATGCCTTGGCTGTGAGGGCAAGCATAATGACTTCTTCACCATCCTCTCCACATGTGTCAGTGACCATTCGACTTGCACCTTGATGTCCCTCTACGTCAACACTCCTTAGGTCTGTGCTACATGCTCTGCAAGTTTTATCGCAATTTGAGCTCCCAAAATGCATAACCTCACACTTGTCTGTCCCCTTTGGCAGCAGGGTGGGGGACGGATGATTGAGAAAGGATCAAAAAGAGTCTATCCTGAATGTGGTGGACACCTCTGACCTCTAACCCCAGTGATGAAGCTCCTCAAGGGAAAGCTCCCAGCAGGCTTTTCAGGGTCAAGATCAGGGAATAAGGTCCACACCATCTGGGCCGCTCCCTTTTTTCGACGCTGCCATCAGGCAGGAGGCACAGGAGCCAGAGGATGGATGCCTCACCACCTGGTGTAACGACAGAAGAGGCATAATGTTATGTGACTGGAGGAATGGATAGGGGTGATGTCAGAGGCAGTTCCATATTTTGTTTAGGGAATGGTGAGTGCATGGAACATCCTTCCAGGGGAGGTGGTAGAGGGAGGTGCACAAGGGACATTGAAGAAACCCTTAGACAGGTGCATGGATGATAGAGGGAAGCAGTAGATTGACCTCAGAGTGGATGAAAAGGATTGTACAAGGTCAGGGCCGAAGGGCCTGTGTTCTATGTTCTAGTAGCTTCTTCCCCACTGAGACCATACGACCGTATTGCATAGAAGCAGAATTAGGCCACTGGGCCCATCAAGTGTGGTCTGACATTTCATCATACTGATTTATTATCCCTCTCAACCTGTTTATCCTGGTTTCTCCCATAACCTTTGCCTGCCATCAGTTTCATGAACCTCAGTTCTGTCTCAGACTATATTTGGCTACTTGGCAAATGTCATTTTGCTTATTGTTTAGTGTGCCTCTTATGTATAACATAGGTTAACCTAAATTTACATCATTTACAGTTCTCATATTTTGTAATGTAAAATACTACGGCTGTAAAAACTTAATTTTCATGTTGTTTATACCCACGACAAATTGTGTTTACATAGTGCACAGAAAAACCATGCGATATAGTCGGCTGATTTGTCTGACAGACAGGCAGGAGTGATCTAGTCAGGGCCCGCTTATGATGCAGGAAGGTGAGGCAGCGCAAGATGGACATTTCCACTGCCCAACGACGGGAGGCAAGGGTTGGGTTTGGACGATCAGATGTTCAAAGGAAGAGCTGGTGACACAGATGACAGGTTTACCTATCTGGTAGCCGGCGTTCCACATGTCAATGGCAGAGTAGTCAGACGAGTCTGTCCTCCCGTCTTCTGGATATATCCTGTCCAGTTGTTGGGCATCGTAGTGGAAAGTGGAGCCTGCAAACGGAAAATGGGTTTGTTGGAATGTAAAGACAAAAGATTCTGTAAATGCTGGAAATTCAAAGCAGCAAGCAATAAATGCTTGAGGAATTCAGCAGGTCAGGCAGCATCAAATGAAAGGAATTAACAGTCCTGATGAAGAGCCTCAACCAACTGCTGAGTTCCCTAAGCATTTTGAGCCATCTCTCCTTGCCAAACTCAGGCTTCCAAGCTTCCTGCCAGGACAGAAAACCTGACCATATGACATGGGAGCACAATGAGGACATTCAGCCCTTTCAGCCTGCTGCAACATTCCATCATGGCTGATCTCTTATCCCTCCCAACCTCATTCACCTGCCTTCTCTCTGTAACTTGACGGCCTTATTTATCAAGAACCTATCTCCCTTCGGTTAAAATATACCCAGTGACTGTCTCTACAGCCATCTGTGGCAATGAATTGCATAGATTTACCACCCTCAGGCCAAAGAAATTCCTTCGCAACTCTCTCCTAAATGGACTGTTCTATTCTGAAGCTGTGTCCTCTGGTCTAGGACTCTCTCACTACTGGAAACATCCTTTCCACGTTCAGTCTATCTCGGCATTTCAATATTCGATAGGTTTCAATCAGATCTCCCCCTCACTCTTCTAAACTGCAGCGAGTACGGGCTAAGAGCCATCAGATGCTCCCACTGCTCTGTGCACCCACCAGCTGATTTATGTCCCTCTGTATCCTGGGGTGACCTTCCTTGCTATCTACGATTCTAACAACTTCTGTATTGTCTACAATCTTAGGAATCAGATCACCTACATTGATAACAGTATATTACAAACAACAGAGGTCCCAGCACCAGACCACTTGTTACAAACTTCCAGTTGAAGGAACACCGGTTCAGCACTATCCTCTGATTCCTGTGACTTCATATGTTGTCCTTCCAGTCTTCCTCCCATTCTCCTTGCAGCTTCAAATCGCCTGCATTTTTGAGTTTCTCACAGATGTTGCCTGACTTATCAATAAACGCACCATTGAGTACATTCAAAAGGCACGCTACCATCAGGAAGTACCATCCATTACTGAAGACCCTCTCCATCGAGACCTTGTTAATCCAACATATTTTTGTTAGTTGTATTGTATTTCTTGATTTTCTGTAAATGCCTGCAAGAAATTGAGCCTCAAGTTTGTACATGTTGGGCCTACATGTACTTTGATAATGAATTTACTTACACTCTGACTTGGTTCACCTCTTACTTTACATTGCACAGAAACTATATTTCCTTCATCAAACATTGCTGTCATTTCACTGTAATGTTTGACTTTAATAAATTGACACCGGTTTACTCCCATCATTCCATGTTTGCAAGTAACTGCTAATTCCATCCCAGATCTCCATTTCTACAGCTTAGCTAACTATCAAGTTCAGAGAGACTGCTCTGCAGTTATTGGCTCTTTTTTTGAGAAACAGGATGGAACAGATTTTATCAACACACATAAAAAATGCTGGTGAACGCAGCAGGCCAGGCAGCGTCTACAGGAAGAGGTACAGTCGACGTTTCGGGCCGAGACCCTTCGTCAGGACTAACTGAAAGAGAGATAGTAAGGGATTTGAAATTGGGAGGGGGAGGGGGAGGGGGAGGGGGAGGGGGAGATCCAAAATGATAGGAGAAGACAGGAGGGGGAGGGATGGAGCTAACAGCTGGAAAGTTGTTTGGCAAAAGGGATACAAGGCTGGAGAAAGGAGAGGATCGTGGGACGGGAGGCCTAGGGAGAAAGAAAGGGGGAGGGGAGCCCAGAGGATGGGCAAGGAATTATAGTCAGAGGGAGAAAAAAGAGAGAGAGGAAAAAAAGGGAAATAAGTAAATAAGGGATGGGGTACGAAGGGGAGGAAGGGAATTAACAGAAGTTAGAGAAGTCAATGTTCATGCCATCAGGTTGGAGGCTACGCAGACGGAATATAAGGTGGTGTTCCTCCAACCTGAGTGTGGCTTCATCTTGACAATAGAGGAGGCCATGGATAGACATATCAGAATGGGAATGAGACATGGAATTAAAATGTGTGGCCACTGGGAGACCCTGCTTTCTCTGGCAGACAGAGCGTAGGTGTTCAGTGAAACGGTTTCCCAGGCTGCGTCGGGTCTCGCCAATATATAGAAGGCCGCATCAGGAGTACCGGACGCAGTATATCGCCGCAGCCGACTCACAGGTGAAGTGTTGCCTCACCTGGAAGGACTGTCTGGGGCCCTGATGGTGGTGAGAGAGGAAGTGTAAGGGCATGTGTAGCACTTGTTCCGCTTCCAAGGATAAGTACTGGGAGGGAGATCAGTAGGAAGGAATTGGGGGGACGAATGGACAAGGGAGTCGCGTAGAGAGCGATCCCTGCGGAAAGCAGGAGGGGGAGGGAAAAATGTGCTTTGTGGTGGGATCCCGTTGGAGGTGGCAGAAGTTACGGAGAATTATATGTTGGACCCGGAGCCTGGTGGGGAGGTTGGTGTGGACAAGGGGAACCCTATTCCTAGTGGGGTGGCGGGAGGATGGGGTGAGAGCAGATGTGTGTGAAATGGGAGAGCTGTGTTTGAGAGCAGAGTAGATGGTGGAGGAAGGGCAGCCCCTTTCTTTAAAAAAGGAGGACATCTCCTTCGTCCTGGAATGAAAAGCCTCATCCTGAGAGCAGGTGCGGCGGAGATGGAGGAATTGTGAGAAGGGGATGACAGTTTTGCAAAAGAAAGGGTGGGAAGAGGAACAGTCCAGGTAGCTGTGCGAGTGCAATTTTATATTGGCAGAGTGAAGACTTTGAACTTGATATATTTCCAGTCTCCTCTTACCCGAGTTCTGCACCAAGTCACTGAACTTGTTTGCCACGAAGGACAATGTCTCATAGAAGACCTGGTTGCTCATGGCACCCTCAAACCTGTTGAAGTGGATGATTTTGCAGTAGATGAGCACGCCGGGCAACTCCTTGACTCGGTTGAGCTTTGCATCCTGGAAGGAAGAGGTCACAGACACACAGATTGTCCTTCCATAGTTCACTGAGCAACCTTCAGTATCAATAAGACCAAGGATATGATGGTGGACTTGAGGGAACACACACCTGGGGGTCAGCAGTGTTCCATCATTAAAGACTCCTGTCACCCTGTGATAATAAATTTGATTCCTTTTCTGAGCAAATCAATCTTGTAGCCAGTGAGTGCTGTCTTAGGGGTTTAGACTGCTGGAGGCTTTACTCAACCTTCCAAGGTCTTCTGGAGGATTTACTCAACCCTTCTGGGATCTCCACACATCTCCAGCTCTGGCCAGACATTTCACTACTTCTCTGAACAGAGTTGTACAGCAGGGAAACAGACCACTTGGCCCATCTTGTCCATATCACTGGATTTGCCCAGTGAGCTGGTCGCATCTGTCAGTGTTTGGCCCATGGCCCTTTAAACTCCTCCTGTCCATATTACTTAGCAAGATGCTTTTAACCAATGCTTATGCCCCTGGCTCAACCACTATCTCGCATAGCTCATTCTGAAAACACTCCTTGCATGAAAAAGATACCCTTGGTGTCCTTTAGAAATCTTTCAGTTCTGATCTTAAACCTGTACCATCTTGTAGTAGCACCCTCTCCTTGGGGGAAAAAAAACTGTGTGCTTTTACTCTCTCTATGCACCTTATGATTGTAAACTCTTCTATCAGGTTACCCCTTAATCTCATGCATTCCAGGGAATAAAATCAATTTTGCAATCTCTCATTGTAACTCCAGCCCCTCAGTCTGAACAGCATCCTGGTAAATCCCTTCTGCACTCTTCCCAGTTTAATAATACAAGACCATAAGAAATAGGGGCAGAATTAGGCCATTTGACCCATTCAGTCTGCTCCAGCATTTCATTATGGCTGATCCATTTTCCCTCTACCCCCAATCTCCTCCCTTCTCCCCACATCCCTTCATGCCCTAAACAATCAAAATTCTATCAAGCTCTCTGTTAGATATATGTTAATCCTTGGCCTCCGGTCACCTGTGAGAATGAATTCCACAGATTCACCACTCTCGGGCCAAAGAAAATCTCCTAGCTCCATTCTAAAAGGATGTCCCTCTATTCTGAGACTTTGCCCTCTGGCCATGGGATCTTCCAGCATAGGAAACACCCGACTTCCACTCGATTCAATTAGGTCACTCGCATTTCTCTCTGTTCCAGTGAATACAGGCCCAGAGCCATTAAATGCTCTTCACATGACAAGTTGTTCAATCCTGGAATCATTTTCATGAACATTTTTTGAAACCTCTCCAGTATTAGCACATCCTTTCAAAGCTAAGAGGCCCAAAACTGCTCACAAGGCTTCAAGTCAGGCCTCACTGGTGCTTAAAGAAACCTCAACATTATATCTTTATCTTTATATTCTTGGCCTCTTGAAATGAATGCTAACATATTTTTGCTTCCTCACCCCTGACTCAACCTGCAAATTAAACTTTGGGAATCCTGCACAATTTTCCCTCCATTTAGAAAATAGTCTACTGTTTTATTTCTTCTACCAAAGTGCATTACCCTACAATTCAGGACACAATATTCCATTTGCAACTTCCTTGCCCATTCTCCGAATCTGTCCAGAACCGACTGTGGTCTCTCTACCTCTTCAAAACTGCATGTCCCTCAACCTATCTTCATATAGTCTGCAAACCAATTTCCCCCGGGATCAATAAAGTATGACTATGACTAAACTGGGCCACAGAGCCATCAATTACAATTTGTCAAGTAAGATTTTCCCTCAAGGAAACCATGCTAACTCCGGCCTATTTTACCATGTGCCTCCAAGAACCTGAAAACCTCACCGTTAGCAGTCAACTCCAACATCTTCCCAACCACAGGGGTCAGGCTAACAGGCCAACAATTTCCTTCTGTCTGCCTCTCTTCCTTCTTGAAGAGTGGAGTAACATTTGCAATTTTCCAGTCTTTTGGACAATCTTAAAAGCTTTGGACTCTCCACTGCAACTACACAGCTTGGTGGTGTAGCGGTTCGTGCAATCACTTTGCAGCACCAGCTCCAAGATCAGAATTCAATTTCCATTGCTTTCTGTAAGGGGTTTGTACCTTCTCTGTGTGAATGCATGGGTTTCATTCAGGGTGCTCTGGTTGCCTCTCACATTCCAAATAAAATGTACGGGTTGGGCTTAGTGAGCTGTGGGCATTCTATGTTGGCACTGGAAGTGAGGCAACATTTGTGGTCTGCCCTGCAAAATTTTTACTGATTTGATTTGATGCAAAACGTGACATTTTACTGTATGCTTCAATGTGCAAGTGCCAAAAAACACTCACCTTTAACAAAACATCCCACCTCCTGTGCTCAATGCCCTGACTGATGAAGGCAGCAAATTGCCTCTTTCAAAAGTTTCCTTCTGGAAAGTACTATTAACACAAAAACATCATGCCATCTTGAAATGTTTGTTCTCCAGCTAGTGAATGTGACCAGAGGACCCAGAAAAAACCCACAGAATCCACAGTGAGGGTGTATAGGGACACCTTTTAGAGGAGCTGGGATTGAAACCTAAAATATGATGCCCCTAGCTTTAATAGTGTTGTGCTAACTGCTCTGCTACCACGGTGCACTGGCTGTTAACACAATGACACATTTCACTCCATCTTTCTCTGGACACATGGTAAATAAAAGAATCTGAATCACTCAAGGATGGAGGGAGTGAATGAATGAGTGTGGAGAGGAAGAGGTTGAATGAGGGAGTGAGCAAGCAAGGGCGAGGTGAGTGATCAAGTGAGTAAGAGAGGAAGTGAATGAGAGGGAAGGAGGGAAAGTGAATATGCAAGGAAAGAGGGAGAGAAAGTGAGCATGGAGGGAGTGAGTGAGGGAGGAAATGAATATCAGAGGGAAGGAGGGAGAGTGAGTGAGGGTGAGTGAATAAGGGAGGGAGGAGATGATGGCGCAACTCAGGAAATGTGGGGTCACTGGGTGAATAACTGAGCAAGGAAAAGACAGATGGAATGAATTGGCCAGGACTGAGGGAAGGAATTCAGTGAGGTGAACGACGGAAGAGAAAGGGGACTCACCTTTTCTTGAGACTTCTGCTTTCTTGCGACCTCTTCCATTTCAGCAGCCTCATCTTCGTCCAAGGCTTCCTCGTTCTCAACAATTGCACCGATCACTCGGTTTACTCTCTTAAGCTTCACCAGGATCTTTCCCTTCAGTTCCTACATCCACCACAAGGCCAAGAAGCAACAAATCAGTCAGCATAGAGTCACACAGCATGGTAACAGGCCCTTCAGCCCAACTCTTGCTGACCAAGATTCCTATTTAGAGCTACTTGTCAGTGTTTCGCCCATATCCCTCAGAACCTTTGCTGTCCATATCCCTGCCCAAGTATCATTTAAATGTTCTTCATGTGTTCACCTCCTCACCTGGCAGCTCATTGCATGTAATGACACTCTGAGTGAAAAGGTTTCCCCTCAGATACCTCCTCTCCCCTGTGTCCTGCAGTTCCAGATTACTCAACACAGGGAAAAAGAAGCTGTGTCTGCATTCACCCGTTCTATGCCCCTCATGATTTTATACCCCTCCATAAGACTGAGACAGCTGAACAATCACAGGAGGCCAAAGGTGTCCTGTCCTGGAGGTTGGAGGTGTGTGTGTGTGTGTGTGTGTGTGTGTGTGTGTGTGTGTGTGTGTGTGTGTGTGTGTGTGTGTGTGTGTGTGTGTGTGTGTGTGTCTGTCTGTCTTTCTGCAATGACATAATGAAGGAAGGGGTTTGTTTTGCTGTTGTTGTGTTACTTCGTCTATTGTTTTGTTGTGTTCTCTGTTGTTTGGTCTAGGATTGTGGGCACACTACTGGTATGCCGGTGCTGCAACGTGTGGGCTGGCCCAGAACGTCCTTGGGTGTGTTGGTTGTGAACACAAACAATGCACTTCACTGTATATTTCGATGTGGGTGTGACAAGTAAATCTGAATCTGGCATCACGGCCTCTCGCCACACCGTTACTGAATCCACCCATTCTCCCACCCTGTTAAATGTTTCCTTCTTCAGATTGACTTCTCATCTCGGGAGCAATCAGTAATATTTCTGCATCATTGCGGTGTTGGTGGGCTGTGCTCCACCTTCAATAGCTCAGGCAAATGTGTCTGACAGACACTGTCCTGGGCAGAGCTCTAATGTACATCCACAGGACTCCCAATCGGACACAACACGGTCTTGGTGGATGGGGAGATAGCAGATGTCACAAGGTTCGCAGAAATGGTGCTCATCAGCTGGGCACGGTCTGGTTTGTGCCTGTTGTTTGAATAAAGCCTACTCCGCTCCTTACCTCAGGTGAGGGCATCGTCCCAATGAAGGGCTTGTAGAGTAGCTTGTCCCCCAGGATAGATTCCATGACCTGCACCATGACCTTCTCCTGTTCTAAGCTGCAGTGGCTCCTCAGCAACAGGATGAAGGGGTAAGGAGTGACCTGGAATCAAACACCACATCATGATGGCATAGAGACCATGCTTCTGTCTACAGCAAGGGGACAATAATGAAGCACTCTGCTTCACAGGTGACGTCCATAGAATTCCTCCTTGTTCATGGGGACCCAGGCCTCGAGTGTGCCCACTGGTGGGAAGCAACTCTGTGGTATTGGTATTGGTTTATTATTGTCACATGGACCAAGATACAGTGAAAGGTTTGTTTTGCATATTACTCATACAGCTTAAATCATTACACAGTACACTGAAACAGAACAATGTATAAAAAAAATGCAGAATAAGGTGAGTGATATTGATTGAGTGGATAACCAGAGGGCAGAAATGGCCAATGCAAGGGGACGTTATTTGAAGGTGATTGGAGGAAAATACTGCATGGGGGTATGTTAGAGGGAAACATTTTTTTTTTTTTTTTTTTTTTTTTTTTTTTTTTACACAGACAGTTGCGAGTGCATGGAAGGCATTGCCAGGAGTGCCAAATTAACTGATTAGCCTTATTTGTCACATCGACATCACAACATCAAAATACACAGTGAAATGTGTCATTTGTATCAATATAGCATGTCCTCAACTTACCAACCTATTAATCTGTACATTGTTAGAATGTGGGAGGAAACTCAGCACCCACAGGAAATTTGTTGTTTTATTCTTGTGCCAGCTGTATCGTGTCAAGATGGTGCCAGCGTACAACACTTACTCAGTCAACATCTTTCATACAACGAAACGGCTTATTTAACTTTTTTGATGCCTGTTTCTCATTTTAAACATCTAGAGCCTTCGATTTAGTTTGGAGATTAGCTGAGAGATCTGGCACTTTGCAGCCATTGAGAATAATCCAGGGAATGAGTGTGAACTCAAACTTGAATCTCGAGACCACAAAGTGAAGAATCTTCGAGACTGGTCACAAGCTGAAGTTCGACTACAGTTCACTGATGAAAGCATCCATTATTTGTTGATTAAAGCATCAAGGAAGATTAAAACATCAAGGAGAATGCAGAAGGCAAGCAAGGGTTTGGGATCCTTCTGCCGGAGAAGGAGCCTGTGTGGCCGATCGCTCTGTTTTCAAGCAATCAATGACAAAGCAGTGTCTGGATTCCAGAGGTGTGAGGATTCAAAGCAATATGATTTGGTATTTCATATGTCCCTTTATCTGAAGGAACGACGTGTATGTGTTCACAACAGCTGATACCTGGAATAGATGGAGCATCTTATGGTCAAAGCTCAACTCATTCTCCCATGCTCTAGGGAAAAAAATTCTAACCTACTCAACATTTCTGTATTAGTCATGATATGGAGTTAAGGTGATCGTTACTTGATTGGCAGTCATATTAAGTGACAGAGCAGGTTCAAGTAGCTGAGTGGTGCACTTTCTGCCGAATCTGTATACTCCTATTTAAGTTCCAATTGACACAGCCTGTGGAGTCTACCTCTGCAGACTGTTGTAGAATCATCCAGCACCATCGCGGGAACTGCCTTCCCATGATCGACGACATCTTCAAGAGGTAGTAAACTCAATAAAATGACATCCATCAGTAATGGCTCTCACCCTCTAGGACGTCCCCTCTTCTCATTCCTGCTGTCAGGGAGGACGTACAGGAGCCTGTCGACCATACTTAATGATTCAAAGCAGCTTCTTCCACTTCACCTTCAAATCTCTGAATAGTCCATGAACCCATGAACAACCATTTTATTTTGTACTCTTTATTTATATCATAGTTTATCATTTTTTAATGTCTTTATACATTGTACTGCTGCTGCAAAGCACTGTATTTCACAACATCAAACTTATGAGTAATGTAGTGCTTAGTTTAACGCTTTGCAACATCAGCAATCACAATTGGGGTTCAATTCTTGCTGCTGTTTGGAAAGGAGTTTTCACGTTCGCCACATGATCATGTGGGTGTCCTCCAGATGGTCCACGTTCTTTCCGCATTCCCAATATGTGCGGGTCAGGGTTTGAAGTTGTGGGCAATCTATGTTGGTGCCAGAAGAATGATTAAACCCTCAGGCTGCACCAGCACATCATCGGACTGCGTTGGTCACTGTCACAAAGCATCGCATTTCACTGTATCTTTCGATGTACATGTGACAAATAAACCTAATCTGTAATCTTTTAATTTTACCTATATTAAGCTTGATTCTGATTTTATCATCCATGGTTACAAAAGCATTATTGAATGATTAAAGTACTGCTAATACTGTATTTCTCTTTCATGAGGAATAAATCATGTAATGACAGTTCAGTTTGATGTTCATGGTGTACAAATTATTGGAATCAGTTCTGAGGAACATTCTAAACTTCTAATTGCAAAGGGCACTTCGTATCCTCTTGAAATCTGAAATGGCTGCCACAAGGGGGCACAGGTTTAAAGTGTTTGGGATTAGGTATAGAGGAGATGTCGGGGTAAGTTTTTTTACGCAGAGAGTGGTGAGTGCGTGGAATAGGCTGCCGGCAACGCTGGTGGAGGCGGTTATGATAGGGTCCTTTAAGAGACTTTTGGATAGGTACATGCAGCTTAGAAAAATAGAGGGCTATGGGTAACCCTAGTAATTTCTAAGGCAGGAACATGTTCCGCCCAACTTTGTGGGCCAAAGGGCCAGTGTTGTGCTGTAGGTTTTCTATGTTTCTATCTAGGGCCAGACAGTGTGGATTTGTCACAGGTAGTGTGTTGCTTTTGAGGAGATAATAAGGTTTCTAAAGCCATTGAATTTTATGGGGTCAATGAGGACTATGTCAAGCTCCTACTGATAGTCATAGTCATACTTTATTGATCCCAGGGGAAATTGGTTAAGATCCCGGGGGAAAGCTTCTTGACAGGGTCTTATGAGACAGGCTGTTTAGAAAGATAGGTCTAAGTGATCTGAGAGAGAGTAACAAAACTGGCTGAGTTACAGGCAGGTGGGATGGGTGACAGGGAGGCTATTACTTTTGGCATAATTCCATTCAGGGTATTAATGTATTAGAGAGGGAATGCAATGTAGATGTTTGCAGATGACACAAAAATTGGCCATGTGGTTAACACTGACCTCAGAATCAGAATCAGGTTTATTATCACAAACATATGATGAGAAACTTGTGGTTCTTTTGGCAGCAGTGCAGTGCAAGACCTTAAAACTTATGAGGTCACAATAAATAAACAGAGACATACATACATAATAGATAAATGACCAGTCAGATAGAAAGAGAGATAGTGCAAAAGAGGAATAGTGAGGGGATTCAGAGTACATTCTGATGGGACGTGGGAGGAAACTGTTTCTTAATCACTGAATGTGTGTCATCAGACCCCTGTACATCCTCACTGATGTTAGAAATGAGAAGAGGATATGCCCTGTACGGTCAGGGTCCTTAGTAATGGATGTGGACTTCTTGAGACACCGGTTCTTGATGATGTCCTTGATGACATGGAGGCATGTGACTGTGATAATGTGATTAAGTTTGTGAGGATGTAGACAAGACTGAGAAGAAAGCTGTCTGTAATAAGGGAACAGGCCCTGTGTGCTCGGGGTCCTTAGGAATGGATGCAGCTTTCTTGACACACTGGCTCTTGGTTGTCCTTGATGGTATAGAGGTTTGTGCTTGTGATGGAACTAGCTGAATCTAAAACCCGCTGCAGCCCCTCGTGAACCTCCATACCTGACTGTGATGCTCTCCTGTCAGAATACTGTTCACGATACAGGGGATGACACACATGATCCAACCAGTTGTCAAGTGGCAAATGGAATTTAATCTGGAGTAGTATGTGGGTGAAGGTGGTGTGTGGCACACTCGTCTTCATTGGCCAAGGCAATGAAAACAAGAGTTGGGACTTTGTACCTCATTCCTACAAAATGTAGGTTCGACCTCACTTGGAGCAGTGTGCACTCCCATTCACCATGCGACAGTAAGGATATGATTAAGTTTGTGAGAATGTAGACAAGATTAATTAGAAAGCTGTCTGGAATGGAGGGCTTGAGTAACATTGAACGATGTTGGGACTGTTTTCCTTGGAGTGAAGGAGTCTGAGAGATGATGTTACAGAGGTTTATGAAAGTATCAGAGGCACAGATAGGGGAGTCAGTCATTCACTTTCCAGGAGAGGGCAGTCAAAACAAAGAGGGCATTGGTTTAAGATGAGAAGGAAGAATTTAAAGTGGACATGAGTGGTACGTTTCTTGCACAGAGGGTGGTGGGAAAATGGCATGTGCTGCCAGAGGAAGTGGGTGAGGTGGGTACAATTACAAACATAGGGCAAGTCGGGACATAATTTGGAAATATTTAGAGGGATATTGGCCTAATGCAGCCACATGGGATCATCTTGGACAGGCATTTTGGTCAGTGTGAACCAGTTGGGCAGAAGGGCCTATTTCTGTGGTGTATAATGCTACGGATACAGTATGTAACCAAAGACTTATGTAAATTTCTACAGAAGTACCGTGGACAGCATTCTAATAGGTTGCATTGCTGTCTGCAATGTAGCAGCCACCGTGCAGAATCAGAAAAAGCTGCAGAAAGTTGTAAACTCAGCCAGCTCTATCATGGGCACTAGCCTCCCAAGCATCGAGCACATCTTCAGAAGGCGATGCCTCAAAAATGCAGCATCCATCATCAAGGAACCCCATCATCCAAGACATACCCTCTTCTCTTTGCTACTATCATTGAGAAGGTACTGGAGCCTGAAGACACAAATTCAACTTTTCCCCCTCCACCAACAGATTTCTGAATGGACAATTAACCCATGAACATTACCTCACTCTTTTTTCATATATTATATAGATTACAATTCTCATTGTAATTTATCTTTTTTATAATGTACTGCTGCTGGAAAACAACAAATTTCATGACAGCTGACAGTGATATTAGCCCCAATTCTGATTAAAATAAGGTGTAAGGTAATAGATTTGGGGATGGACAAGCACATTTCCCATCTGTAGAATTAATGCCAAATGTGAAAGATCGGTGACAGTCTCATTACCCAATGGCCCGACCCTCACTGTCACTGCCAAACACACTTTCCAACTTACAGGGAAACCGTGTCTACAACACAAGAATGAGAAAATCTGCAAATGCTAGAAATCCAAGCAACACAAAATGCTGAAGAAACTTAACAGGCCAGGCAGCATCTACAGAAAAGAGCAAACAGTCGGAGTCGACAGAATCTCCCGGTGGCCAACCATTTCAATTCTACTTCCAATTCCCATTCCGACATGTCAATCGAAGGCCGCCTCTAATGCCGCACTCAGGCTGGAGAAGCAACACCTTATATTCCATCTGGGTAACCTCCAACCTGATGGCCTGAATGTATATTTCTCGAGCTTCCGGTCATTGCTCCACTCCACCTTCACAATTCCCGCGTTCCCTTTTCGCTCCCTCACCTGATTTCCTTACTTCTACGTCACCATCCTCTGGTGCTCCTCCCCCTTCCCTTTCTTCCACAGTCCTCTATCCTCCCCAGTCAGATTTCCCCTTCTCCAGCCTTTTGTCTCTTTCACCCATCTGCTTCCCAGCTTCTTACTTCATCTCTGCACCTCTCCCAGTTTCATCCATCACCTCCCACCTTGTACTTCCTCCCCTCCCCCCACCATCTTGCTCTCACTTCTCATCTTTTCTCCCCCAGTACTGATGAAAGGTCTCGGGCTGAAACGTTGACTATTTACTCCTTTCCATGGATGCTGCCTAGCCTGATGCGTTCCTCCAGCATCTTGTTTGTGTTTCTACAACACAAGCTTTGCATGGAGTATGTCAGCTTACCGTAAAGGCATAATTATTTATGACTTCCATGACGTCCCGTAAGAGGACTTCTGAGGTGAGGGCGAAGCCGTGATAAGTGACAGGCTCACCGTTCCATCCATTCCAGCATTCCATTTCCATCCAGCGGCAGCCTTTATTCAGTTCACTGATGATGAGAGAGGATAAAACATACAATACAAATACAGTACAGGCCCTTCACCAACCTTTTAATTTACTCCAAGATCAGACTAACCCTTCCCTCTCACATAGCCCTCCAATTTTATTTCATTCATGTGCCTATCTAAGAGTGACTTAAATGTTGCTAATGTATCTGCCTCTGCACAATGCCTGGAAGTCATTCTGACATTTCCCCCGCCCTGACCTATACTTTCCTCCAATGACCTTAAAATTGTGACCCGTCATATTTATGCCCTGGGAAAAGTCTCTGGTTGACCACTCTATCTGTGCCGCTTATCAGGGTCCCAGAACAGATCCCTGCAGAACATCATCGGTCACTGATCTCCAAGCAGTTTACGATCCAACTACGACCAGCCTCTGTGTTTTTTGGGCAATCCACAGCTGAATCCAAAAAGCCAAATGTCCCTGGATCCCATGCCTCTTGACCTTCGGAGTCCACCATGGGGAACTGAATCAAACCGAATAAACTTTGCAATGGCACAGTTAAAGAGTTATACTGTGCAGAAACAGGCCATTTGGTCCAAACGGTCCACGTTAGTCAACATTGCAATCTAACCTCGTCTCATTTGCCATCGTTTGATCCATATCCCCATAAATCTTTCCTATCTGTGAGTCTTTAAATGTGATTAATGTCCTGTGTCTACTTCAAACACTTCCTTTGGCAGCTTGTTCCATATACTGATAACTCTGAGAAAATTTTGCCCCTTGGGTTCATATGAAGTTTCTGGCCCCTCACCTTAAAACTATGTACTCGAGTTCTTGATTTCTCAACCCTAGAGAAAAGACTGTGCGCATTCACCCTAACTACACTCTTCGTGATTTTACACATTTCGGCAGGAACACCCTTCAGTTTCCTGTGTTCCAAGGAAAAAAGCCCCAGCTTGTCCAACCTGTAACTCAGGCTCTTGAGTCCAGAAAACATCATTGTGAATCTCCTCTGCATTCTTTCCAATTTAATTTATCTCTGAATATTGTTTTACATGCTGTATGTAATATGTGTACTGTGTTTTGCACCTTGGTTCCAGAGGAACATTGTTTAATTTATCTAATCTATATGCATGATTGAATGAAAGTAAAACTAAACTTGAAATTAAGCCCAAACTTTCAGGTAACCATGTATCTCTACTCCAAGGTCTTTCTGTTCTATAATACTCTCCAGGGTCCTGCCATCAACTGGAAAGGTACGATTATGGTTTGACTTCGCAAGAAAGCAGTATCTTGCATTCATCTGAATTAAACTCCATTTGCCATTCCTCAGACTACATACCCAGCTGTTTAAGATCCCTTTGTAAATCCTGATAATCATTTTCACTGTCTATGATACCAGTAATCTTGGCAATGACCATAGCCACAGGATTTTCACTATGCCAGGCCCGCAATGATCATACACCATAGAGCAGTCAGACTATAAGATACAGGAGCAGAATTAAGCCAGTTATTTCATTAAGTCTGCTCCATCATGGCTGATTTATTAACCCTCTCAATTTCATTTGGATGCCTTCTTCCTGAAATCTTTGATATCCATACTAATCAAGAATCTGTCAACCTCCACTGTAAATGTGCTGAATGATTTGGCCTCCACGGCTGTCTGTGGCAATGAACTCTACAGATTCACCAATCCCAGCTGAAGAAATTCCTCCTCATCTCTGTTCTAAAGAGATACCTTTCCATTCTTGGGCTCTTGCCACTGGTCCTAACTCTCGCACTGTAGGAAGTATCCTCTACACATTCACTCTATCCAGATTATTTAATATCCAGTCAGTTCAATGAGATTGACCTCCACCCTACTTCTCTCTTATCCTTCTCAATCCCATTAAGTACAGTCCCAAAGACATCAAACAATTTTCATACTTTAGGACTTTTGTCCTGGGATTGTTCCGGCAAATCTCCTCTGTACTAGCACATCTTTCCTTGGGAATGGAGCCTAAAAGCGCAAGGAATTTGTATGTTTTCCCCATGGCTGCATGGGTTCCTCCTGACACACCGGTTTCCTCCCACAGTCCCGAGACAAACCATTATTAGGATAATTGGTCATTGTAAATTGTCCTGTGATTAGGTGACTGTTTACTAGGTGGGCAGTTGGACAGCGTGACTCGTTGGGCCAGTTGGGCCTGTTCCGAGCTGTATCTCAAAATAAAACAAAAAAGAAATACAATTGCTCACAATATCCCAAATGAGATCTGACAAACACTTCACAGACTCAGCTGTACATCCTTGCCTTTATATCCCAGTCCTCTTGAAATGTACTAAGACCCTTTCTGTAGCTCCCTTGAGAAATCCTAGGCTGCATTCTCCATCCCCCACCCTTTCGCATCAGCCAAAAACAGACTTAAAAAGACCTTTGCTGCCCATTTAATCCCAAGCCCCCTTCTGCAATATGGTGCCAGTACCTAATGAAGGTCTCGGTTATACTGGAACCGTCCAGCGGATTTCTGAGCAGGTAGGTGTTGTGAGAAGAAGAAATGTAGTATTGATCGAGTGGCTTTGTCATGTTTTGGTAAACCTTGTCGTGTTCTTGGTTGAAAATGTCCCCTCTCGGTGACATCAGGAAGAACAGAAATCCATCCTTGGTCATGAAGAAATGACGCTTCGCTAACAAAAGAACACACTGCTATTAATGCCATTCATGTATTACCTGCACTGTAATTAGGGTTATGATTTCTTAAGATTAGCTTTATTTTTCACATGTGTATCGAAATACGTAGGTGCGGTGAAATGTGTTATTTTCAGTTAATGACCGGCATAATCTGAGAATGTGCTGAGGGCAGCCCAGAAGTTTGTCCATGCTTCTGGCACCAACAAAACATGCTCATAACTTACTAACCCACACCCACCCGTGCTTGAAATGTGCAAGGACCTGGAGAAAAAGCACGTGGGCACAGAGAAGACGTATAAATTACAGTCAGTGATGAGGTTTGAACCTACATCGGTGACCGCTGGCACTGTAAAATGATTGCAATCCAGAAATTTGGTGTTGAAGAAAGGTAGATTCATGGACAAGCTTTTCTTCTCCTTGGAAGGTACTGCTTTCCCATTCATCGCTGAAAAACCAGACAAGAGTCTTTGACTGCAGCCTTAGAGATGTAGCTGCCATCTGGAAGACCAACAAGGAGTTTGAAGTCTGGCTTACCAATGTGGATAAATCAGGCTAAGCTGCCAGGATGTCATACTTCCCCGAATCTACTGCCCCTTGCTGGTATAAGGGAAACTCATGAAAACAGCTGAGGCTCTTGAAAGAATGACCCGTGGCTATCTTCGAAAATAGCTAGGCCTCCATCGTCGCCTGTGCAGATTTGCTCTGTACAGGGAGGTGAATAAACTATAGCAGCCTGGACAAGGAGTTCATTGTTGCCTGCACAGGAGAATTGCTGCTGTACAGAGATTCCAGCGACCAGATTTTATCAGCAGGCACTGATGTTTGGACAGCCAGGAAATAGAAGGCCAAAGATGCAGTGAAGATGGTTGAGTCACACCTGAGGCGCTGGGATCTGGTAGGGACAGTGGTGTCCGGTCAGGCAGGGTGGGACAATTTCCCTGCAACCCACTTCAACAGAGATCAGGGTAGGGACAGATGCAGAATGGTACAGGAAGACTTGCGAGCAGCTATCAAAGAAGTGCATACCAACAGGATGGTAGGTATGGGGCAACAGTGAGCTTGGATATGGTGGGAGGGTGCGCTGATACGGAAGATCTCCTGGTCCAACATCTGGCAGGCAGGTTCCCTGCACGTTGTTCTTTTCCAGATTGTGTAAAATTTCTTGCCAAGTCTCAGTCAACCTTTATGCCTGGGGCAAAAGTGAGGCAGCATCATGTCTTCTCTGCCCTGGCAGAGGGACCCTGGATCACATCCTCAGCAGCTGCCAAAAAGCCTTGCGACAAGGACGCTACTGCTGGTGCCATAACCAGCAGAATTGAGAATAAATGTGATCGAAGTGACTTTGACTATTGAATGATTGCTAGTGCCAGATGGGATGTTTTGAGCATTTCAGAAACTGCAGATCTCCTGCAATTTTCATGCACAACAGTTTCAGGAGTTTACAGATAATGATGTAAAACAAAGAAAACTCCAGTCAGCAGCAGTTCTGTGGGCGGAAATGCCTTGTCAATGAGAGAGGTTAGAGGAGAATGTCGAGAGTAGTTCAAGCTATCAGGAGAGGGACAGAAACGCAACTAACCATGTGTTAAAACAGCGATATGCAGAAAAGCATTTCCGTATGCACAACACATTGAATCATGAAGTGGATAGACTACACCACACACTACTGCCCTCTACTGTGCCTATTGTCTTGTTTATTATTTATTGTAATGCCTGCACTGTCTTGTGCACTTTATGCAGTCCTGGGTAGGTCTGTAGTCTAGTGTAGTTTTTTGTGTTGTTTTACGTAGTTCAGTGTAGTTTTTGTATTGTTTCATGTAGCACCATGGTCCTGAAAAACATTGTCTCGTTTTTACTGTGTACTGTACCAGCAGTTATGGTCAAAATGACAATGAAAAGTGACTCGACTTGACTTGACTACAATAGCAGAAGACCACGAACGTACACTCTGTTGTTACTTCATTAGATACCAGAGGTATCTAATAAAGTGGCCACTTGAGTATATGTTCTGAGGTGACAGGTCATGTGATTAAACATCCCTAAAGTGTAGGCAACACAACTTCAAGGTGAGGGATGTGGCTTACCTTCCTCGTTTAATTCATACACCTGGATGAGATGTGATGCACTCTCCTGCGTCACACTCTCCCTTTGTTCCTTCCATAGGAACTCCTGGAGTTTTCCCACGCTGATCAGCTGCTCCTTGTTGCAGTAGAAATCAAAGATGGTGGTGATCTCCTTGCGGTCCGTGAGCATGTGATAAAACTCTTTAATCTCCCTGCCACAGATGGTACCGTCTTTCGCCTTGTCACATTTCTGAGGGTGGAAGAAAGGACCAGAGACAGTTACGATGAAAGAACGGCCAAAATTGTATTGCTACTGAATCTGTGCTGCCTTCACCCCAGTGAAAACAGTTCACCTCATTCAACCACTTTGCCAGAGAGTGCTGGGCCCTTTTATAAGAAAGTGTGCGCTAGCATTGGAGAGGGTCCAGAGGAGGCTCATGGAAATCATCCTGGGAAAGAAAGCCTCACTGCATAAGGAACAATTGAAGACTCTGGACTGGCACTCACTGGAGTTTCTAACAATGAGGTTGGGGGGTGGTGGGGTGGCAGGGGGAATCTCATTGAAATCTACCACATATTCCAAGGCCCAGACAGAGTGGATGTGAAGGTGATGCTTCCTTTCGTGTTAGAGTCTGAGACCAGGAGGTACAGCCTAAGAATAGAAGGATGTCCCTTTACAGGTGTTGAGGGGTGATTCATTTAGCCAGAGGCTGGTGACACTATGGAATTTATTGTGACAAATGGCTGTGGAGGGCAAGTCAATGGCTATATTTAAAGCAGTGGTTGATAGGTTCTTGATTAGTAGGGGATTGAAGGTTATAAAGAGGAAGCAAGAGAGTGCAGTTGAGAGGGATAATAAATCAGCCATGATGGAATGGCAGAGGAGACTGAATGTCCTAATTTGCTCCGATGTCTTATACTCTTTTGAATTTATGGTTAGTGGAGCAACACAGAGAAAATGTCGCAGGAACTGAGCAGGTCAGACAGCATTCATGAAGAGAAGTAAACAGTCTGCTTTATGGGCTAAGATCCTTCACCAGGACTGGAAAGGAAGGGAGCAGAAGCGAGAATATGAAGGCATAGGAGGCTGGTAGGAGAAGCTGGCAGGCTGTAGGTGAGACCAGATGAGGGGGAAGATGACTGGGTGGGGAGGTGAAGATGAAGTAAAAAGCTGGGAGATGATTGGTGGAAGAGCTGAAAGGCTGAAGGAGGAGGATTCTAATAGGAAACGAGAGTGGACCATGAAAGAATGAGGAGGAGGAGGAGGGGAACGAGAGGAAAGTCATGAGCAGGTGGGAGCAAAGGGGGTGAGAGTGGAACCATGAAGAGGAATGGAGAAAGATTGAAGGGGAAAGGGGGAGAAAACACCATAAAGAAGAAAAATCTAATGTTCAGTAACATTACCCTTTCACCTCAGCTGCTCCAGCAAAAAAAGCTCCAGTCTATCTAAGACTCAAGTTCTCTGGTCCCAGCAGTACATGTTCTGCAGTTTTCCAGCTTAATGACATCATTGATGCCTGTCACTGGTGGGTAAAGGAGAAGGAAGGTGCCGTGACATGCAGACTAGGGAGGCCTGGCTGTTAGTACAAAAATCTGACAGGCCTGGAACATCCAGTTGCGGGGAGAGATAGATGGGACAACACAGTAGCGTAGTGGTTAGTGTAAGTACAGGGTTCAATTCCTAACACAGTCTGTCAAGAGTTTCTACATTCTTCCCATGATTGTGTGGTTTTCCTCTGTGCTCTGGTTTCCTCTCACATCCCAAGACATGTGGGTTAGGTTTAGTGAGTTGTGGGCATGCTACGTTGATGCTGACACATGAACTCAGTTGCGGGATGCTCCCAATGCAGTATCAGATTGTGCTGGTTGTTGACACAAATGACACATTTTACTGTATGTTTTGATGTACATATGACAAATAAGGGTAACTATAAGGGTTCTCATTGTGATCGCATGCATTTCCCCAGGTGATCCAGTTTACTCCCACATTCCAAAAAAAGCAAGGTGACCCTTGCACACTGAGCCCAGTACATAGACGGGCTGTGTCCATCTCCGAAACAAGGTACTGTATTTCACTGTATGCTTCGATGCACACGTGACAAATAAAGCTTATCTGTCTTTTAGGCACCGCAGTAGGGTAGCGGTTAAAGTGACACTATTACACTCCAGTGGAGTTCAGAGATCAATTCGACACCATCTGTACAATTCTCCCTGTGACTGCACGTCTTAACTCTGAGTGCTCCCATCTCCCTCTCACAGACCAAAGACGTACCAGTTAGTTGGTTCATTGGTCATTGTAAATTGTCCTGTAATTAGGCTGGGGTTAAATAGGAGTGTTGTTGGGCAGTGCACCTGAAGGTCCAGAAGTGCCTATTCCGCACTGTATCTCTCAATAACAATAATTAAATTAATTAAATCATGAAGATACAGTAGTGTACCTTGAACAGATCCATTGCATGCATACTATCCACTTCTATATTCATCATATGCATAAACTGCTTCACTTCTTCCAGCGTGATTTTGGCATTCTTATCAATATTGGCCTTCTGCAGGTAAAGTTGGAACAATCTGCGAAGTGATGCAAGGAAACAACTCAAGCAGTGGGGTACAGCCCCATCCAAACCCAAGCAATGGGGTACAATCCCATCCAAACCCAAACAGTGGGCTACAGTCCCATCCAAACCCAAACAGTGGGGTACAGTCCCATCCAATCCCAAACAGTGGGGTACAGTCCCATCCAATCCCAAACAGTGGGGTACAGTCCCATGAGAGTCACACATAGCGATGCACACATAGATCACAGACACACTCATGCAAAGACATATACACACACACACACACAGATACACAAACACAAGGCTGATGTCAGTGACAATAAACATGATTCTGATTATGTGCTCTCATACCTATAGGCTTATGTACTTCTAAGTCAGGTTCCGTGACTTGGAGGTGAAGTAGTTCCCACGTGCCTGCTAACATTGACTTCTACACGGGGGTGGACTTAGGTGCCAATGTCAAAGAAGACAATGGATGAAATGGTACCCTCCCTTTCTGACATACTTAGCAAAGGATACTGGTCCAGCTGCTCTCTCCGTTTCATGCTGGAGTTTCTGATCTTCAGTTTTGTAAGGCCATTAACCCAGTGCTGGGCCTCCTCAGTGCTGTTGGCCACCAGGTCCAGTTTAGTGTTCCTCTCCTTAAGGAGGATGGAGAAGCTGCAATCTGTGCACTTCTCCAATATCACCTCTGACCAGTGGCCTGCCCTCACCTCTTGGATGTCAGCGATGGAGACTGGAGGGGATTGGGGAGTGGGTGGGTTAGAACAGCAACAGAGATCAGAACAAAATACTCAGATTCAGATTAATAAACACAAGAGATTCTGCAGATGCTGGAAATCCATATTAGCACACAGAAAATGCTGGATGGACTGAGCAGGTCAGGCAGCATCGGTCCAGAAAAATAAACAGTCAATGTATCAGATTTTCCGAAATTGGCCTGAGTCCTGATGAAGTGTCTCAGCTCAGAACGTCAACTCTTTATCTTCTCCAGAGAGCAGCCTAACCTGTAGATTCAGATTTATTTATTACGTGTACATCAAAACACACAGAATCCTCAAAGATCACCCTCAATCCAGACATGCACACTTCTCCTCTCTCCCATCGAAATAAAAAAGCTTGAAAACACATATCCCCAGGCTCAAGAACAGCTTCTATCCCATGGACACAGTTCTCTTTGCCTTATTTCAGGAAGGATGTGGCAGTTTCAGGAAGAGTGCAGATGAGATTTACCCAGATGCTGACTGGACTGGTGGGCATGTCTATGAACACAGGTTGAGCACACTATGGCTGAAATGAGTGCAGTTGATATTAGGAAAGAGAAGGTACATGGAAAACTGGAAGGCCTGAGGTACATAAGACAAATGCACCAGGATAGACAAAGGAGAATCAATGGATGTTTTTTTACTTGGATTTGCATTGACAACATGTCACACACGAAGCTGCTTAAGAAGAGCCCATGGTATAAGTTGCATGGACAGAAGATTGCCTGCGTAATGTGAGGCAAACAGTGGAAATAAAGGGGGCCTGTTCTGTTTGGCTGTTGATAACATGTTGTGTTCTGCACACGTTGTATATCAATAATTTGGATGACGAACTTGATCACTTTGTGGCCAGGTTTTCAGATGATGATACAAAGATAGGTGGAGGTGCAGGTAATATTGAGGAAGCAGGGTCTACAGAGAGATTTAGACAGATGAGGAGAACGGGCAAAGAAGTGGCAGATGGAATATAATTTAGGGACGTGTATGTCATGCAATTTGGTCATAGGAATAAAGGCATAAGACTATTTTCCAAATGGGAAGAAAATTAAAGATTCAGAAGTGCAAAGGGATTGGATGTCCTTGTTCAGGATTCCCTGAAGGTTAACTTGCAGGTTAAGTTGGTGGCATGGAAGGCAAACGCAATATTAGCATTCATTTCGAGAGGACAAGAATATGAGCAGGATGTAATGCTGAGGCTTAAACAGACATTGGTCAAATTGCACCAGTATTGTGAACAGTTTTGGGCCCCTTATCTTCAAAAAGATGTGTGGTATTGGAGAGCATCCAGAAGTTGTTCATGAGAATGAGTCCTGAAATGAAAGGATGAACAGATGAGGAGAGTTTGCTGTCTCTGGGCCTGTAACTGTTGGAGTTTCAAAGAACGAGGGGAGCTCTCATTTAAACCTAATGAATATTGAAAGTCCTATATAGAGTGCATGTGGAGTGGATGTTTCCTGTAGCGGAGGACACTAGTACCAGAGGGTACAGTCTCAGAATAGAGGGATATCCATTTCAAACAGAGATGAGGAGTGATTTCTTTAGCCAGAGAGTGGTGAATCTGTGGAGTTCATTGTCATGGATGGCTGTGGAGGTCTTCCTTGTCTCCATGTAGATCAAGTGGATAGCCAGAGATTTTTCCCCCCCCAGAGTGAAAATGGCTATTATAAGGAGGCATAATGTTAAAGTGATCGGAGCAAAGTACAGGGTGGATAGCAGATGATGGATTTTTCTTTTCTTTCTTTCTTTCTTGTTTTTTTATACACAGAGTGTGGTGACTGCATGGAACACATTGCTAGGCATGGTGGTAGAGGTAGATACATAAGGGACCTTTGAGAGATTTCTTCTACCTATGACCTCCAAGCTTCTTAGTTCAAACACCTTCCCAAAACCACAACCTTTCCTCTCACCTGGTTCACTGATCAGGTTGTATTTTTCCCCTCCCCGACCCTCTCGTGATGGCTTCTGCTGCCTTCCTTTCCAGTCCTGATGAAGGGTCTTGGCCCAAAACATTGACAGTTTATATCCTTTCATAGATGCTGCCTGAGTTCTTCTGGCATATTGTGTGTGGTACTCTCAACAGATTCACCTTAACTCCCCCAAGATTCTACTCCTTGCAGAAGACATGAAAACTCGAAGAATATAAGGACAGGCTCAAGAAAAGCTTCTAACCTGCTATTACAAGACTCCCAAGCAGACCTCTCATCAAATTGTCCTCCTTTCTCTCCCCCACTTTTTTATTTAGTTGTCTTCCTCTCTTTTCCTTTTGGTCCGAAACATTAACTACTTATTTTTCTGGATGCTGACATAACACCTGAAGCATCCAGCAGGCAGCACCAACATCTCCAAGAGCAATGATGCCATCTGTCTGGATGGTGATGCTCACCCTAACTCACTGGGACTGATTAAGTGGCGTTCAAGGCTGGTGGCTGCATGTATTAGTTCCTCAATCATGATACTTAATCTGCTTGTTAGAATCAACTGCTAAGGTTAGTCAATCTCTGTGGAATCGTTTCTGCGTGTTGGTACTGAAAAAAGACTTACCTGGGATCTAGCCTGTGGAAACACCCCTTTTGTTTTGTGGACTGTCTGCATCATTTTCTCCTGAACCCTGAATCTTGTGAGACAGTCTATCTGAAGCCTTTATTGTGTATTCTTTGTGAACTCTTAAATTGCCTGTGTATTTTTGTTGGAATCTGAACAAGTGAATGTGGCAGGACAGTTGTACTGAGAACTTCTCACTGTTGAAGTAAAGTCTGAAGTCATTTGAGTCAGTGTCTGTGTACAATTGTACTTTGACCCACCTATATCTTTTCTGCTGACTGATCCAGAGTTGTGTATGTGTTGCTGTAGATGTCCAGCATCTGCAGAGTTTCTTGTGTTCATGCAGTAAAATTATTCTTTTGATCTTTCAACCCATCTGACTTGATTTGATGCAAAATGACAGATTTCACTGTCTGTCTCGATGCACATGTCACAAATACACTCACTGGCCACTTTATTAGGTACCTCCTGTGCTGAGTACAGGTTTGTGGTCTTCTGCTGCCATTGTCTGCCCACTTCAACGTTTGGCATGTTGTGCTTTCAGAGACATTCTTCTTCCAACCACTTGTACCACATGGCTACTTAACTTAGGTCCAACTTCCAGGCAGCTTGATCCAGATTGGACTTCGTTCTCTGGCCTCTCTCATTAACAAAACATTCTGCCCACAGAAATGAGACTCACTAGATGTTCTTTAGTTTTGTGTTTTTTTTTGAACCATCTGTAAATACTAGATGATCAGCCATAATCACAGTGAATGGCAGTGCTGGCTCGAAGGGCCGAATGGCCTACTCCTGCTCCTATTGTCTCGAGAGCATTGTGCATGAAAATACCAGCATGACTGGCTGATTAGATATTTGCCTTAATGAGCAGGTGTACCTAATGTGCCAGTGATTATATTCTACATTCTGTAGTGATTTTGCTTTTACTACCTCAATGTATTTTTGCTTCAAAGTAATGTGTGTCCAGCTGTCAAAGTCAAAATTGAGTTTATTGTCTTGTGTGCAAGTACATGTTTGCACAGGGCATTGAAAAACTGACTTCCAGCAACATATATGGCTCATAGCATCAGATAAGCACCATTCACAAGAAATTAAATTTATAGACAATATCTTCAAGAATGAACACCATTAGAAAATGACGTGATCAAAGCAAAACCAAGTTTTACACTTCATCTCATTACATGTGACAATAACAAACCAATATTAAATAGAGGGAGGAAGTTAAAGCTCCCAGGGCAAACACGTGTGTTCACAGGGAGAACGTACAAGCTCCACACAGACAGCACAAAGGACAAGGGGCATCACTCTTGCGTGGCAGTTACCAGGACGCTATGACAGCTCAGGTCGTCAGAGTTCACATTTCAATTTTGGCACCGTCTGCAAGGGGCTTTTTCATACTCCCTGTGATCAAGTGGGTTTCCTCCGCAGTCCGAAGTCGTACAATTTAGTAGTATAATTAGTAATTGAGTATTGTCCTGCCATTGGGATCATGTTAAGTAGGCGAGTTGTTGGACCAGAAAGGTCTGTTCTGTGTTGTATCTCAAAATTAAATGAATTAAATTTTATTTCATTCTGCTGTTTCTGCCCAGATCAGAGCTGCCTTCAGGCAGCAAATCTACTGGCTCCAACATGGTGTCATACCATCAATCAAGGTCTCATCACTGGCATTGTTGGCCCCTTGGACAAATATTTTTGTAAACTTTCTACCAACACTCTCACTGTCCTGTCCCACCATCCCTCTAAGACTTGAACAACACTCACAAATTTGGTTCCTGGCTCTCTTGAAGATTTTCTGAGAGTCATACCACACCGTCTGACAGTCCTCCTGGAGCCTGTAATAACGGAACTTCATCCAAAAATGAGACTTAATTTTCAGCAGACGGCTCCCTTTGAGCATGACTTCAAGATCTTCTTCGTTGAAGTCTTCTGAGGAAAACAGAGAGGACACATCAGTCAGAGAGACGCCAGAAAGGCAGAAAGGAAGTGAAGGCTAAGAAGGTAATGAAGGAAAAGAGGGAGCGAGGGAGGAATGGGATAGGTAACTGGAGAATGCCTAGAGCAGGGAAAAGGTGTTAATGTTCAGGAGAGAGCAAAAAATAAGATATGATACTAATCCACAACACAGGCCCTTGTTATGTGACAGAACCCATGGAAATCATGCAGCCCAGACAGTGAACCTGGCTGAATTTCTAAAGATCTCTGCTCATCAACCATATGGAGTATTTACTGTTATCTTTAACTTTTCGCTACAGCAGTCTGAGGTACCCATCTGCCTCAAGCAGATATTGATCATACTGGTACCCAAGGAGATTCAGGTAACCTGCTTCAATGATGATCATTCAGTAGCATTTATATCCAATCCAATCTACCAACCATCACAACAGATTACAGCAGATGTTATTTCATTGACTCTTCACTCAGCCCTAGAACATCTGCACAGGGAAGATGCACACAGCAGGACACTCTTCATTGATTACAGTTCAGTAGTCAATGCTATCATTGCATCAAACCTAATCAATAAACTCCAAGACCCTGACTTCAATACCTCTTTGCAAATGGGTCCTCAATTTCCTCACTTATTGACGCCAGTCACCAGACTGACAACATCTCTTCCACAATCACCATCAACACAGGTGCACCACAAGGCAGTGTGCTTAACCCCATACTCTACTTGCTTTATACTTGAGACTGTGAGGCTAAAGATAACTCCAATGGTATATTAAGACCATAAGACAAAGGAGCAGAAGTCGGCCATTCGGCCCGAGTGTGCTCCGCCATTTTATCATGAGCTGATCCATTCTCCCATTTAGTCCCACTCCCCCGCCTTCTCACCATAACCTTTGATGCCCTGGCTACTCAGATACCTATCAATCTCTGCCTTAAATACACCCAATGACTTGGCCTCCACTGCTGCCCGTAGCAACAAATTCCATAGATTCACCACCCTCTGACTAAAAAAATTTCTTCGCATTTCTGTTCTGAATGGGCGCCCTTCAATCCTTAAGTCATGCCCTCTCGTACTAGACTCCCCCATCATGGGAAAAATCTTTGCCACATCCACTCTGTCCATGCCTTTCAACATTCGAAATCTTTCTATGAGGTCTCCCCTCATTCTTCTAAACTCCAAGGAATACAGTCCAAGAGCGGGCAAACGTTCCTCATATGTTAACCGTCTCATTCCCGGAATCATTCTTGTGAATCTTCTCTGCACCCTCTCCAACGTCAGTACATCCTTTCTTAAATAAGGAGACCAAAACTGCCCACAGTACTCCAAGTGAGGTCTCACCAGTGCCTTATAGAGCCTCAACATCACATCCCTGCTCCTATGCTCTATTCCTCTAGAAATGAATGCCAACATTGCATTCGCCTTCTTCACTACTGACTCTACCTGGAGGTTAACTTTAAGGGTATCCTGTACGAGAACTCCCAAGTCCCGTTGCATTCTAAGTTTGCTGACAATACCACTGGTTTTGGGCTAAATCAAAGCTGCTGACAAGTAACATATAGGGAGAATGAAAATCTAGATGAATGGTGCCACAACAACAATTTCTCACTTAACATATTATTGTGCGGGCCCTCTCAGCAGTGACAACTGAACTCGACGAAGAAGTGCTTCTCACAGGTCAGAGACAGTTATTTAAAACAAGAGCTTTGCGGGCATTAGTCCATTGTGCGGGGCCTATCAGCGGCGGCAACTGAGCTCAACGAACTAACTAAAAGTACAGATGGGATAAGCAGAGTGGCCATTGTCGGGAGCAGGCCAGTGGCGAGAGTAGAAGCGACAGGCTTTGGCTCATTCGGGCTTCGGCGAGGTAAGTGGGTAGGTGGACTTCGTTTTTGGGTTTTCATTGCATTTTTTTGAGGAATAGAGAGCATGCCCGATAGGGTTAGTATTTTGTTCTGGGTGCCGGATGTGGGAATCCTGGGAATTTTCCTGTCTCCCAGATGGCCACATCTGCTCTAGATGCACTGAGCTGCAGCTCCTGAGAGACGGTGTTAAGGATCTGGAGCTGCGGCTCGACGACCTACAGCTTATTAGCGAGAGTGAACAGGAGATAGAGAGGAGCTACAGGGAGTTAATCACCCCGAGGCTGCAGGAGGTAGATAAGTGGGTGACGGTCAGGGAAGCAAAAGGAAGAGCTCTGATAGCAGAGAGCACCCCTGTGGCCATCCACCTCAGTAATCTTTATCTGACTTTGGATGCGATTGAGGGGGATGACCATAGCACTGAGCGTGGTGCAGAAGGGAAAGAGGAAGATGAGGAATGTGGTAGTCATATGGGGATCCAGAGTGAGGGGAAAGAAAGGAGGTTCTGTCAGCCTGATAGAGATACCCACATGGTGTGTTGCCTCCCAGGTGCCAGGGTACGGGTTGTCTTGGTTCGGGTGCAGGGTATTCTGAAGGGAGAGGGTGAACAGCCAGAAGTCTTGGTACACGTTGGTAGCAATGACAAAGGTAGAAAAAGTGAGGAGCTATTGAAGAGAGAATTCAGGGAGTTGGGAAGGAAGCTGAAAAGCAGGACCTCTTGGGTAGCAATCTCAGGATTGCTGCCTGTGCCACATGCTAGCAAGTGCAAGAATAGCATGATCAGGTATCTTAATGTGTAGCTGGGAGACTGATGTAAGGGGCAGGGCTTCAGATTCCTGGATCATTGGGGCCTCTTCTGGGGAGGTACGATCTGTACAAAATGTACGGGTTACACTTGAACCCAAAGGGGTCCAATATCTGAGCGGGCATATTTACTAGAGCTGTTAGGGAGGGTTTAAACTAATTTGGTAGGGGGATGGGAACTGGGGTGATAGGGCTGAGGAAGGGGAAAACAGAAATAAATCAAAGATAGCGTGCAACAGAGATGATAGAAAGGACAGGCAGAAGATGAGGCATAATCACATCCAGTGGGATGAGTTACAGGGCAATAGAGGCGTGGTGCAGTTAAAACAGAAAGCACCAAATACTGGACCAAAAATGTTTATATTTGAATGCCTGCAGCACAAGAAATAAAATGGCCGATCTTGAAATTCAGCTACAGATTAGCAAGATTGACCTTGTGGCCATTTCTGAAACTTGGCTAAAGGATGGCTGTCACTGGGAGCTGAACGTGCAAAGATATTCAGTGTATCGGAAAGATAGGTTAGTAGGCAGAGGGGGTGGTGTCGCCCTGTGTATAAGAAATAATATTAAATCATTAGAAAGGGATGACATAGGATAGGAAGGTGTAGAGTGTCTATGGGTTGAGCTAAGAAATGACAAGGGTAAAAGGACCCAAATGGCAGTTGTATTCAGGCCTCCAAACAGCAGCCAGGATGTGGATTACAAATTACAGCAGAAGACAGAAAAGGCATGTCAGAAGGCAGTGTCATGATAATCTTTGGGGATTTTAACATGAAAGTGGATTGGAAAAACCAGGCAAGTACTGGACCTCAAGAGAGAGAATTTGTAGAATGTCTAAGGGATGGATTTTTGGAATACCCAAGTCATTGGGTGTATTTAAGGCAGAGATAGATAGGTTCTTGATTAACCAGGACATCAAAGGATATGGGGCAGCGAAGTGGGGATGACTGGAAGAAATGCATCAGCCCATGATTGAATGGCGGAGCGGACTCGATGCCGAGTGGCCTACTTCTGTTCCTATATCTTATGGTCCAACATCAGCCAAGCCAAATATGTGTTTCTTTGACTGCAGGAGGAAGAAATCAGGGGATTATCAGCATGAGCACAACCTTTGAACACACTTGCAAAGACAGTACAACTCACGTTCTCAAAGTTATTTATTTACTTATTATTATTATTATATATTATTAGCATAGTTTC
The DNA here is from genome assembly GCF_030028105.1 of Mobula birostris. Lineage (NCBI taxonomy): Eukaryota > Metazoa > Chordata > Chondrichthyes > Myliobatiformes > Myliobatidae > Mobula > Mobula birostris. The sequence goes on along the minus strand of NC_092370.1, from coordinate 100,194,176 downwards.
TCATCTTTTACACGTTGGTTGTTTATCAGTCTTTGTGTGCAGTTCAGCTTTGATTCTATTGTATTGTGGCGAGCATTCGGTACATGATGACAAACGAGGAAAGCTCATTCATCTCAATTGCTCTTTCTATTGCGACATGCACAATAACAGAGCGCAAAGCTTGGTGAGAAGTAACTCAATCACATACAGATAGGGAGGTTATTAGTGCACATCCTGGTTACATTCAGGGTGGCACACAAACACACAGATGAACAACTGAATAACCCGAGATAAAATGTAACAAAAACTGAACTCGAACATCTCACTATAATTGTACTGAATACACACATTATGAATGCAATTTTCAAACATAAATGCTGGGGGCGTGAATAACCCCCAGATCTTTAGAGCTGTCCCACACCAGATACTTTCTCTTCTCCCATCTCCCATCAGTCGGAAGATACAAAAGCCTTAAAGCACAAACCAGCACCAGACGCAAGAACAGCTTCTATCTTCCTGTTATGAGACGATTGAACGGTCCCCTTGTACAATAAGATGGACTCTTTATTTTACAATCTATCTCAATATAATCTCGCATGTAATCAAAAGGATCTGCAGTGTTTTGGACATAGAGACCATGGAGTGGAGGCAGGTTTCTCTGATGGGGAAAGCTGTCTGTATTTCTCACTGCCTCAGTAAAGCAGCCAGCATCATCAAAGACCTTCCCACCTCAGACATTCTTTCTTCTGGAGTTGCACAGTGGAGAGTATCCTGACTGGTTGCCTAATGGCCTGGTATGGAAAGACCAATGTTCAAGAATGTCAAGGCCGACAAAAAGTGATGGATACGGCCCAGTCCAGAGGAAAAGCTCCAACATCCACCATTCAGCACATCTATAAGAAGCACTGCCAGAAGAAAGCAGCATCGATCTTCAAGGACGTCCGCCATCTAGGCCACGCTCCCTTCTCATTGTTGCCATCAGGACGGAGGCACAGGATCTACATTTCCCACACCACCAAGTTCAGGGACAGTTATTACCCTTCAACCATGAGGCTCCTGAACCAGTGTGGATAATTTCCCTCACCTTAACACTGAACAGATCACTGAGCACAACCTTTGAACACACTTTCAACGGCAATATAGCTCATGTTCTCAAAGTTATTTATTTACTTGTTATTATCATTATGTTGTATCAGCATAATTTGTCATCTTTTGCACAATGGTTGTTTGTCAGACTTTTGTGTGTAGTTTATCTTTGATTCTATCGTATTGTGGCGAGCATTTGGTACATAATGGCAGATGACAAAAGCTCACTCATCTCAACTGCTCTTCCTATTGCGACACGCACAATAGCAGAGCGCAAAGCTTGGTGAGAACTCAGTCACACACTGACGGAGGAGATGATTACTACACACCTCGGTTACATTCAGGATGGCACACAAACACACAAGTGAACAACTGTATTACCCGAGCTGAAATGTAACAAAAACTAAATTTGAACATCTCAACATAATTGTACTAAACACACAGCGCTGGCTGCTAGGAATGCTGGGGGCGTGCTGACAACCACACCCCCGGTGTGCAACGCTATTATTAATTGTATTGGGAAGGTCCAGAAGAAAATGAATTTCAGGATAGTATATGGTGACATATATGGAATTTGAAAATAAATTTACTGTGAACTTTAAACTTTGAGAAATAAATCTGAACTTAACCATTAAATTTCTTCCCTCTCACCTTTAACATGTGCCCTCTAGTCCTTGATTCACCAGTCCAAGGAAAAAGACTTAGTACATTCACACTATCTATACCCCTTATAATTTTAGACACTGCTATAAAGTCACGCTTCAGCCTGCTACACTTCAATTAAAGTTCTCGACTATCCAAGTTGGGATAGATGCAGAGATACAGCTTGTTTACACATCTCTCTTCAGAAAGGGTTTAATTGTGACTTGGGATTGTTAATTCCTCTCTGCTGGTTTGTGCTCAGCATTGTATTTATTGTTGGAATCACTGACATGGTCTCAGCATACAAGGACATGGGAACCAATTCCTTGAAGAGCACCCGTCAGTTCACTGGAAGAAACCAGTACGTCTGCGGAAGTGTAGTGGTCAGTGGCGATCACTTTACAGTGCTAGCAATCACTGGTAAGGGTTCGATTCCCACTGCTGCCTGTAAGGAGCTTGCCTGTTCTCCCTGTGGGCACCTGGGATTCCTTTGGGTGCTCTGGTATTCTGCCACATTCCAAGTAGGTACAGGTTCAGGTTAGTGAGTTGTGGCATGCAATGTTGGCGCTGGATGCGTGCCAACATTTACGGTGTGCCCAGAGCCCATCCTCAGACCGTGTAAGTCCTCAATACAAGACTGCACGTTTCACTGAATATTTCGACGTGTGATAAATAAAGCTAATCTTTAAAGGGCTGGCTGAGATTACTTCTTTAAGAGTTAAATAAGAGAAGAGGGCAAAGGAGTGGGAGCGAAAAAAAAGATTATGCGAAACAGAAATGTACGTGGCAGGAACTCAATGCATAAAAGCATGTAGCCATGTACAAGAGGTTCAATTGCTGTTCAGACCAAATATCAGAATGGGGTAGAAACGTGATCTAAGTGACTTTGACCACAGAATGATAGTTGGTGCCAGACAGAGTGGTCTGTGTTTCACAGAAACTGATGAGCTGGAATTTTAAAGCACAACAGTCTCTTGAGTTTTCAGAGAATGGTGCAAAAACCATCCAAACACCTTGTTAATTGAAAGGGACAGTGGAAAATGGCCAAACAAGCTCAAGCTGACAGGAAGACACTGGGAACACAAATAACCATATATTACAACAGTGCTGTGTAGAACAGCATCTCGAATGACAATACATCCTTGAAGTGAATGGGTTACAGCAGCAGAAGACCAAGAAAATACACCCACTGGCCACTTTTTTTCCAGATACAGGTGGCAACTGTATTTAATATAAAAACCTTGATACAGCGATCGTGCCTAAACATCTATTCTCTCACATTTTCTCTCACACTCACTCGCTCACACATCTATTGGTATGAGACAATTTTTACCTTCAGCTTCTTTGTGAGAGTTTGCATTCAAATCTTCTGTATATTTTGTGATGTGAACTGAATCCTCTTTGCAGAATCTTGACTGCAGCGTCATATCAGCGGGCACCATTCCCTCACCTCGGCAGCCCTCTTGTTCACATCTTTGCCGATCTCTGTGGAGTTTTTGATTTGTTCTTGGCCATCTTCTCTTGTATTCTGTCTTCCCGTCCTCAGCCAATCTCACCTCTGCATACCTTCGTTTCTTAACGCCAAGAAACTTTCCTACCGATTGCAATCTTCCACTCAATGGAGCTCTTCTGTCACCCACCTTTGTGGTGTCATCTGATCCACACTCTGGACTCCGTTCATCGTTCTGCACCTGTTCTTCACTGCTCATTCCTTGATCCCCTCTTTTAAGTCCCACTTTCTCTTCTCCCACAATTACATTGTCTTTCCTTTCATTATTCACTTCCTCCTCAGCAATGATTCCTTCATCCTTACTTTCATTTATCATGTTCTCATCCCAGGTATCTCCGTTTTTGAACACTTGCTTCATTGCTGGGGCAGCCACCTCTGACGGAAAATTCCCAACAGCTAGCTCGGGACCTGGCTCTCCATCTGGCTGTTCCAGTAAACTAATTCCATGCTGCTTTCCTTCATCCCCTTCTTCCATATTATCACCCCCAATATTCTGGCTCTCTGGTTTCCTATTCAGAGCTCCTTGCTCTGAATAACCTTCCTGGAAATCCAGGCTACCCTCACCTGGACACAAATTTTCAGTTTCATGTTCTGACTCTCTAACCTCAGGAGCCAAGCTTTCAGCTTGCAGATTTTCCGTCTCGATGATTACTGGTAGACTCGAGCATCCCAACTTTTCTGGCTCCACTCGCTCAACGTCCTGCTGGGCGACGTCTGCTCCGAGCTCAGCTTCCCCAGCTAGGGGGCCCTTCCTGGTATTTTTCCTGCGGGCCCAGAGGCTGGCGGCAACAGCGGCCCCAACAGTTAGCTCGGGACCTGGCTTTCCATCTGGCTGTTCCAGTAAACTAATTCCATGCTGCTTTCCTTCATCCCCTTCTTCCATATTATCACCCCCAATATTCTGGCTCTCTGGTTTCCTATTCAGAGCTCCTTCCTCTGAATAACCTTCCTGGAAATCCAGGCTACCCTCACCCGGACACAAATTTTCCGTCTCATGTTCTGACTCTGTAACCTTGGGAGCCAAGCTTCCAGCTTCGAGACTTTCCGTCTCGATGTTTACTGGTAGACTCGAGCATACCAAGTTTTCTAGCTCCACTCGCTCAACGTCCTGCTGGGCGACGTCTGCTCCGAGCTCAGCTTCCCCAGCTAGGGGGCCCTTCCTGGTATTCTTCCTGCGGGCCCAGAGGCTGGCGGCAACAGCGGCCCCAACAGCTGACAGGCTGAGGAGCAGCAGCGCAGATAGTTTGTGGCAGCACATCCCGCTGTTCTGGGGGATACAAGTAGAATTCCAACAATATTGCAGAAGCAAAGCAAGAAGGTACTCCCCTCTTCAGCAGGGAGAAGCACAAAACTTGGACTTTGCCAATAGACAACTCCTGTCCTACAGTTATTAAAATACTTAGCAGTCCCTTGAAAAATAACATGCATTGATGACCTAGCTCATTATGACCTTGCTCAAGAAAATGTACAAGTATTGTGGACACATCATCATGACATCATGAAAACCAGCCTCCCATTATACATGAGGATATACTCATGAACCCACAATCTATATAGTCATAGTCATACTTCATTGATCCCGAGGGAAATTAGTTTTCATTACAGTTGCCCATAAATAAATACTAATAAAACAATAAATAATTAAATAGTAATATGTAAATTATGCCAGGAAATAAATCCAGGACCAGCCTATTGGCTCAGGGTGTCTGACCCTCCAAGGGAGGAGTTGTAAAGTTTGATGGCCACAGGCGGGAATGACTTCCTATGACGCTCAGTGTTGCATCTCGGTGGAATGAGCCTCTGGCTGAATGTACTCCTGTGCCCACCCAGTACATTATGTAGTGGGTGGGAGACATTGTCCAAGATGGCATGCAACTTGGACAGCATCCTCTTTTCAGACACCACTGTCAGAGAGCCCAGTTGTATCCCCACAACATCACTGGCCTTAGGAATGAGTTTGTTGATTCTGTTGGTGTCTGCTACACTCAGCCTGCTGCCCCAGCACACAACAGCAAACATGATAGCACTGGCCACCACAGACTCGTAGAACATCCTCAGCATCGTCCGGCAGATGTTAAAGGACTTCAGTCTCCTCGGGAAATAGAGACAGCTCTGACCCTTCTTGTAGACAGCCTCAGTGTTCTTAGACCAGTCGAGTTTATTGTCATTTCGTATCCCCAGGTATTTGTAATCCTCCACCATGTCCACACTGACCCCCTGGATGGAAACAGGGGTCACCGGTGCCTTAGCCCTCCTCAGGTCTACCACCAGGCTTTAGTCTTTTTCATATTAAGCTGCAGATAATTCCACTCACACCATGTGACAAAGTTTCCTACCGTAGCCCTGTACTTAGCCTCATCTCCTTTGCTGATGCATCCAACTATGGCCGAGTCATCAGAAAACTTCTGAAGATGACAAGACTGTGCAGTAGTTGAAGTCCGAGGTGTAAATGATGAAGAGAAAGGGAGACAAGATAGTCCCCTGTGGAGCCCCAGTGCTGCTGATCACTCTGTCGGACACACAGTGTTGCAAGTACAGGTACTGTGGTCTGCCAGTCAGGTAATCAAGTATCCATGACACCAGGAAAGCATCCATCTGCATCGCTGTCAGCTTTTCCCCCAGCAGAGCAGGGCGGATGGTGTTGAACGCACTGGAGAGGTCAAAAAACATGACCCTCAGTGCTCGCTGGCTTGTCCAGGTGGGCATAGACACGGTTCAGCAGGTAGACGATGGCATCCTCAACTCCTAGTCGGGGCTGGTAGGCGAACTGGAGGGGATCTAAGTGTGGCCTAACTATATCATCAAGATCTTGCTCGTAACTACAAAATAATGAAAAATGTTTGTGGATACAGTTCAGCACATCATGGAAACCATCCTCCCCACCATGAACTGTGTCTGCCCGTCCCACTATCTCAGCAAAAACACTGGCTTATTCAAGGACCTCTCCCATACCAGATATTTTCCCCCCTCCCGTCTCCCATCAGGCGGAAGATACAAAAGCCTTAAAGCACAAACTAGCACCCGACACAAGAACAGCTTCTATCTTTCTGTTATAAGACGATTGAACTGTCCCCTTATACAATAAGATGGACTCTTTATTTCACAATCTATCTCAATATGATCTTGAAAATGATCAAAAGAATCTGCAGTGGGATTGACGTAGCTTTGCGCATCACCGAAACCAGCCTCCCCTCCACTGACTCTGTCTGCACTTCTCACTGCCTCAGTAAAGCAGCCAGAATAATCAAAGACCCCTCCCACCTCAGACAATATTTCTTACTACCTCCGGCAAAAGACTCAAAAACCCAAAAGCATGCACCACTCAGCACAAGGACAGCTTCTACCCCGTTTTAAAAAACTATTGGCAGATACAGTAAGGACAATTAGAAACTTAGATAGGCACATGGATGATAGAAAAAATGTGGGCTCTGTGGGAGGGATTAGATGGACCTCAGAATACTTTGAAAGGTCCGATCAACGTCATGAGCTGAATAGCCTGTACTTGGATAGACTCTTGAACTCATTTTGATCTTGCACTTGATTGCTTACTTGTACTGCACTTTCTTTGTGACTGCTAAACTTTATTCTGCCTTCTGTTATATTTTTTTTTTTACATTGTACCCATTGCACTAAGTAATCTGTATGAACACTTTGCAAGATAAGTGGCCAAATCAGAGTCCAGACCTCAATACAATTGAGAAGCTGGCTGGACTTTACAGCTGGTGCTGCCCAGAAATGAACTATTTTGTCACCTATCAGGAGCTCTTGGCCGTGGTCCAGGCTCTGCACCACTTTCACCCCTACCTCTTCAGCCGACCGATCCTGCTTCACATGGAGTATGCGCCGTTGACCTGGCTATTGAGCTTCCATGGTCCCAAGAGGCAGCTGGTGCGGTAGCTGGAAGCTCTCCATGACTACGATTTTGAGGAGCAGCACCGTGCCGGAAGGCACCACAGCAATGCTGACGTCCATTCTCCTCATCCCTGTGAGGCCACTGAGTGTCACTACAGTTGCCACCTCGAAAATGGAGCCAGCAGCAAGCAAGGTGGCGACAGTTCAGGCGGCGGCCCGTGGTGAGATAGACCTCCCCATCATTGAGCACAAGCAGCTGCACTGCGAACACGAAAGTGATGTCACGCTGGCCCGGTTGAAGGGGTAGCTGCATATTGGACGGTGGCTGGAGTGGGCAGAGGTCTCCACCCTGGATCGAGAGACGAAAGCCCTACACTCTCAGTGGGGCATACTGGAGGTGCACGATGGGTGGTTGTTACAGCAGTGGCGGTTTTCAGATGGCAACAGACATCTTCTGCAACTGTTGGTGCCCCAGGGCTTCTGTGCCGTCGTGCAGCAGTGGGTGCAGAGGCTGGTCAGGGCCTTCCACTTTGGTGTTACAAAGGCATTGGGCAAGCTGCGTGAATGCTTCTACCGGCCTGAGTGCAGTCAGGACGTGGAGCTGTTGGTACACTTGCACATCTCAGAAGGGGCCATACCACCAATGCAGCAGTACCTGGTGGGGGTCCCAATGGAGTGCGTAGAGTGGCCATCCTGGGCCCCAAACCCTCACCGACAGCAGGAAGCACTACGTTCTTGTGGCCATGGATTACTTCATGAAGTGGCCAGAGGCATACATGGACCCGGACCAGAGTCGCCACCACCACCACGCTGCTGTTGGAGGCCTCCAGTGAGATTTTGTCACTCTGTGCCTCCTCATCAATAGGCAAAGCCAGCAGCACACTCTCATGACCACCCTCATCACAAAGGAAATGTTGCTCTGAGGGGGTGTCCATAATGAACAATTGACCACCGTGGAATTACTGAGCGACCTACTCCACAGTAACATCTGGTATTGTCCGCGGATATTTCTCACAGTGCAAATAGGGCCTTGGCTTGTACAAATTAAGCAAAAACACTTTTCTCCCAAAACTTCAGCAGTTTCAAAGCGACTGCATTGGCCAACATGTTCAATAACTCTGGAATCGTCCCAGAGCATCCAGGTCTCCAGTGTAGGCTTTCACAGATAGAATGGGTGAGGTGTTTTAAGTTCAAGGGAACCCTTAACAAACTCCCTTTTTCCCCTCCAAATGTTCAGTGTAAAGCATGGTTAAAAAAAGTAATCAAGTCAGACCAGCTTCTTAAAATGAACCCCAACTCAATGCTGGTGCTTGTGAATTACTGTATGTACATTTCATACAATTGCATATATCGATGAAACAATTAGGCCTACACAGCAATGTTCCATTAAATCTCCAAAAAAAAAAAACACAATTCGACTAGAACAGTCCGAGCTTTTGAGACCGCTCCTTCTCTCCCCCACTCCATCTGCTATCACACAACACCCCGCCACACAACCTGGATCCACACATCAGGTACCTGATCTTGCCCCACCACTTAATAGTAGTTATCTCACCTCTATCCCTCATTCCAGCGACACCAATTGTTCATTCCCCTCCACAAATGTTGCCTGATCTGCTGAGTTTTTCCAGCGGTTTGTGTGTTGCTTCAGATTCCAGCATTCAGTCTCATTGAAGTGGCAGGTACAGTGAAGGGAAGGATATCGTCATGCAGTTTGGTAGAAGGAATAAAGGCAGAGATTTTCAAAAGGGGAGCAAATTCAGAAATTTGAGGTGCAAAGGGACATAACAGTCCTCATACAGGATTCCCAATGGAGCAACTTGCAGGTTAAGCCAGTGATATGGACGGGAAATGCAATGTTAACATTACTTCGAGAGGTCTCGACTGTAAAATAAAGGGTGTAATGGAAGATTTTATAAAGCATTGGTCAGAACATACTTGCAGTATTGTGAACAGTTTTGGAGCACTATCCAAGATAGACCAAAACTGAGTCACAGGGGAAGGTTGGAGAGGCTGATCTTTATTCTTTCCAGTGTTGGAGACTGAGGGGTGACCTTATGGATGTGTCTAAAATTGTGAGCAGGATAGAGAGTGTATACATCAACAAAGACTATCACAAATTTCTATAGATGTACCGTGGAGAGCATTCTGATGGATTGCATCACTTTCTAGTATGGAGGGGTCACTGCACAGGATCGGGAAAGTTGCAAACAGTTGTAAACTCAGCCGGCTCCATTCTGGGTATCGATCGCCCCAGCATCGAAAACATCTTCAGAATGTGATGCTTCAAACAGACAGCGTTCATCAAAAAGGACCCCCATCACCCAGGACATACTCTCTTCTGATTGCTACCATCAAGAGGGGGATACTGGAGCCCGAAGACACACACTCAATATTTCAGGAACAATTTCTCCCACTCACCCCCCTCCCCCCACCACTATCAGTTTTCTGAATGGACAATAAACCGATGAACACTTCTCCAACATTTTCCCTCTCTTTTTGCACTACTTACTTACTTCGATTTTTATTTATTATTGTAATTTATTGTTTTTTACAATTATGTATTGCTGCTGCAAACAACTCCTTTTATTTTCAATCTTTGCCCTCTACCCTGCTAGAATATTTCCTGTAATATCATGGGCTTGTAGCTTGTTAAACAGCCTCATGTGTGGCACCTTGTCAAAGACCTTCTGAAAATACAAGTACACAACTTCAACCAATTCTCCTTTGTCTAACCTGCTTGTTGTTTCTTCAAAGAATTCCAACAGATTTATCAGGCAAAATTTTCTCTTGAGGAAACATTGCTGACTAGGGACTATTGTATCACATGCACAAGGGCAAGGGTGAAATTGAACCCTCCCTTCCTGGCACACCCCAGGCATACTTAGCAAATGCCCAGCTGCTCTCTCCATTTCATGCTGGAGTTTCTGTTCTAGAGTATGATAAGGCTATCGATCCAGTGCTGGGCTTCCTTTGCAACGTTGGCCACCAGGTCCAAGTTCTTTTTCCTCTCCTTAAACACAATGGTGAAGCTGCATTTGTGCACTTCTCCGAGATCATGCCTGACGAGTGATCTGCCCTCAGCTCCAAGATGTCAGTGATCGAGACTGAAGGGGGTCAGGTAGGTCAGGGGTGGGGGAGAACAGCAGCAGAGATCAAAACAAGATATTCACATTCAGATTAATAAACACCTTCTGCAGCTACTGAAAATCCCTATTAACGCACATAAAATGCTGGAGGGACTGAGCAGGTCAGGCAGAATCAATGGAGAGAAATAATGAGTTAAGTAAGATAAACTTGGGTGATGAAAGAACTTTGCAACACAGGTCGTTAAGATGGCAAAGAAGGCATCTGGAATATTTGCCTTGATTGGGCAGAGGATTGAATAGAAGACATGTTGCAACTTAAAAATTTGGTTAGGCCAATTTTGTGGCCAGTCTTCCCACTACAAGAAGGATGTGAGAGCTTTGGAGAGGGTGTCAGAGTGTTTCCCCAGGATGTTGGCTGGATTTGATGGTGTGAGCTCCAAGGAGAGTTTGACAACTTAGGTTGTTTTCTTGGAGTACTGAAGGCTGAGAAGAAAGACACGGTAGAATTATGTGCAATTATGAGAGATACAGTATAGATAGGGTGGACAGTTACAATCTTTTTCCCAGGATATAAATGGTAAATACTAGAGAATGTGCATTTAAAGTGAGAAAGTGAAAAGAGATGTGCAGGACAAGGTTTTGCACACAGAGAGTGGTGATTGCCCTGGAACAGGCTGCGAGGGGTAGTGGTAGAAGCAGACAGAAAAGTGATGTATAGAGACCCGTGGACCTTAAGGTATTATATTTCAATGCAGCCAGTATATAGAACAATGTAGAAAACCTTGTATTGCAGTTAGAGATCGGCAGGTATGATATTGTGGGTCTCACCGAGTCGTTACTGAAAGAAGATCATAGTTGGGACCTTTAAATCCAAGGATATACATCGCATCAAACGTACAGGCAGGTAGGCAGAGGGTGCGGGTGGCTCTGTTGGTAAAAAAAATGATTACAAATCCTTAGAAAGAGGTGACATTGGATCTGAAGATGTAGAATGCTTGTGGATAGAGTTTAAAAAACAATGGAATACAAGCCTCTGAACAACAGCCAGGATGTTGGCTACAAATTACAACGGGAGATAGGAAAAGCATGTCAAAAAGGCAATGTTACTATAGTCATGGCAGATTTCTATGTGCATGTAGATTCTGAAAATCACGATGGTGATGCATCTCAGGAGAATTACAGTAGCTTTGGGTGAACTTACTAACGGAAAGGCAATTCTGGATTCAGTGCTAAGAAAGGAACTACATTTCATTAGGGTGGTTCAGGGTAAAGGAAAACTTCAAAGGATATCAAGTTTTTTTTTGCGTCAGCCTTCACAGTAGAAGACACTAGCGTGCCAGAAGTTCGAGAGGCATCAAGGGGCTGAAGTGAATATAGTTGAAGGTATTGGGAAAGTGAAAGGTCTGAGGTGAATAAGTAAAATGGATCAGGATGTTATTTACTTGGATTTTTATAAGGCCTTTGACAAGGTGCCACACATGAAGCTGCTGAAGAAGCTGATGGTCCATGGTATTTCTCAGATTGATAGAAGATTGGCTGAGTAGCATGAGGCACAGAGTGGGAATAAAGGGGGCCTATTCTGGTTGGCTGCCGGTGACTAGTGGTGTTCCACAGGGTCGGTACTGGGGTAGCGTCTTTTCACATTGCCTGTCAACGATTTGGGTGATGGACCTGATGGCTTTGTGGTCAAGTTTTCAGACAATGATGGAAAGATAGGTGGAGAGACAGGTAGCATTGTGTCTGTAGAATTATATATCAATTAAATTAAAAGTACACACACACAGGATAGCTTTAACTGGTGCATTCACTTTGCAGGGAGACAGAGAGCGAGAGATCAGTGTGCATGCATACGCAATAGGTCAATATGCACAGGTAAATCATCAGTCCCTATGTCGTGCTAGGATGAGTCATTGCCTAAAAGAAATAGATCCATATGTTAGACTTCCTCCGGCTTTAGATTAATGTAACAATTAACTGTATTTGAAACAAAACATTAAATTTCCCTTTAAAGAAACCATATGAAAAAATTAAACATGATTTCACAGTAACACCCCATAACTAACTTCACTAGAGATTCCGTCTTTTGGGTGGCACTCCGTTGCTTTCAGGATATTGCCTTTGGACCTGTGGAGTGGTATCAGGTTTGGCAGGTGTCTGGTCGACAACATTCTCTGTTGCAGCTTTCACATTGCGGTTGGCAACCTGATCATCACTGACTAGAATGTGTCCGTCTCACTGGATGCAGTCAACTCTGGCGTGTTCTTCAGCTGAACGACCAGTACCTGCTCCATATGGCGTCTCCATGTATGATCTCCAACATCCACTGTGTACATCAATGGTCTGGATCTTGCAACTATCCTACCAGATGTTGACTTGTCTTCTCGGTAATCAGGCGCTAGGACTTCCTGTTCAACCTTGAAACTCCTTGCTGATTCACTTGGCAACTAGTTGAATTGTTTATTCTGCACTTTCCTCCATAGATGTGGTTTCAGGTCTATGCAAAACCTCATACTCTTGCTCATGAACAACACTACAGGTGTTTGATTTGTCGTTGCATGAACACACAAAAAGGAAACTGTCCACTCTGTGCTGTCGAGTAACGGCCTCCTAGTCCAGAGCTTTAACAGACCTCTTGAACCTCTTGGATGAACATTTCAGCAAACCCATTTGTTGCTGGGTGGTGAGGAGCTGACTTGATATGCCTAATATTTTTTTCATGAGTACTCTGAACTCTTGTGAATTGTATTGTCATCCATTGTCACAAACAATATGTTCGTTCGCCTTTTCTGGCAAAGATAGTCCTCAGGGTGAATGCAGCCTTTTCTGATGTGGTTGACTTCATTGGTATGACCTCTAGCCACTTCAAATGAGCATTCACAGCAATCAGAAATACGGAGTCCATGAATTGACCCAGAGAATTCATTATACACTCTTTGCATAATGAAAGACGGGCACTCCAGTGGGTGTAATGATGCCTGTGGGGGTACATTTTGAACTTTGTCTATCCATTCCCAGCCACCACACGTAGCTTCAAGCAGGACTCTTCATCTTGACTGTACCAATGCAGATTCTCTAACAGTCTGGTCTGCAGTTTAGTGGGAACCACAACTCGAGATTCGCACATCAGCGTTCTTTGACATACAGACAGTTGGTCTCAACTCAGTGAGAACTCCGGAAACAGGATTACCATGAACTGGCCAACTTTTCATGAAGATGTCACAGACTTTTGACAATGTTGGGTCATTCCTTGTTTCATTTTATATTTCAGAATTTGTTACCAACAGCTGGTCTTCAAATGCAGTGTGAAACACTTCTGCTGGGTCACATTATGGGTAAAAATTCCATTACATGAATCACATACCGGCCTCCAAATAGTAGCCAAGAAGTGAGGTTGAGATTGCAAGGGGAATTGGAAAATGCATGTCAAAAGGTAATGGCACAATTGTAATGGGGGACTTTAATATGCAAGGGGATTGGGAAAATCAGGTTGGTGTCGGATCGCAAGAGAATGCCAATGAGATGGCTTTTTAGAGCAGCTTGTGCTTGTGCCGACTCAGGGAAAGGCTATATTAGATTGGGTGTTGTGTAATAATCCAAATCCTATTACAGAGTTTAATGTAAAGGATCCCTTAGAAGGCAGTGATGATAATATGTTTGAATTCATACTGCAATTTGAGAACGGGAAGCATAACTCACATCGCACTGGAATAAAGGGAATTAGGCGTGAGGAATGAGCTCGTCCAGGTGGATTGGAGGACGATACTTGCAGAGATGATGGCAGAGCAGAGACAGCTGAAATTTCTGGGACTAGTTCACAAGGCGCTGGATTGATATGTACCAGAGAGGAAGAAGTACTCAAATTCGCCTATGGACACAAGCAATCAACAGACGATGCAATAGCCGCTACTGTACATACTGTCCTCACACATCTGGAGAAGAAGGAAGCTTATGTGAGAATGCTATTCTTGGACTACAGTTCAGCATTTAACACCATAATTCCATCCAGGCTCGAGAGGAAACTCAGAGAACTCACATTGACCCCGCCTTTTGTAGCTGGATCCTGGACTTCCTGTTAGTTTGCCTACATTGATGTGGTTCCTAAAGGTTGTTATACCCGGAGATGGTAATGGGGACAATCTCCCACTACCTATTAAATGCTCCTAAAGGCGTATGCCTCAAGTAGCCTCTGACAACTAAATCCAACTCCTGGACTTCATACGTGGCGCAGCTACTAATTTCTATAGACAGGAGAAGGGGCAAAGGCGGGCTACTAGAGCCTTAAAATTAGTAACTTCAGACAGATGGGTCTCAGCAGACATGGTTGACTGCTCATCGAGGAGAAGGAAAACTCTGATCTCGAACCTCCACTGCCTGGAAGTTATACTCATTTATGGGGAAGGCTTTGGGAGTAAACCCCCGAGAGAAAATCCCGACCTGGAGACCCTAAGGTGGTCCTACATGGAATTCAATGCTACTGCGACAAGAAAGCAGCATCGATCATCAAAGACCCCCATCAAAGGCCTTGTTAAAGCATCATTTTTGTAAGTTCTAATGTATTTCTTTTTCCTGTAAATGCCCGCAATAAAATGAACCTTAAGGTCATATATGGTGGGCATATATTTACTTTGAGAATAAGTTTACTTTGACTTGATTCTCCTTTAACTTTACCTTTATATTGCACATTAACTGCATTTCCCTCATCAAACATTGCTGTTATTTCACTGTAATGTTTGAATTTAACAAATTTACACTGCTTTACTCCCATCACTCCATGTTTCCAAGTAACTGCTAATGGCATCCCAAATCTCCATTTCTGGAAGTTAACCAAGTATCAAGTTCATTCAGACAGACTGCTCTGTAGTTATTGGCCCTTTTACTGAGAAAGATTATGAAACATCTTTTATATTGACTTGAGTGAATTCTTTGAACTTTGAGATATGTTTTGTCTCACTTACTTGAGTCCTGCACCAATTTAATGAACTTGTTTCCCATGAAGGGCAATATCTCAAAGAAGACCTAGTTACCCACGGCACTTTCAACCCTGTGGAAGTGGACACTCTTGCAGTAGATAAGCAGGTCGGGCAGCTCCTTGAATAGCTTGATGTTTGCACCCTGCAAGGAAGAGTTCACAGACACACAAGTTATCCTGCCGAAGTTCACTGAGCAACCTTCAATTTCAGTAAGTCCAAGGACTTCAGGAAAAGGAAGTCAAAGGAACAGACACTAGTCCTCTCCTTGGGTTCAACAGTGTTTCATCCAACATTAAGGACCACTGCACCCAGTGATGATATACCTGATTCCTATGCTGAGTAAATCAATCCTGTGGCCAACTCAGTGCTTATTGAGGTAGACAGTGAGTGCCTAAAGGATTTAGCCTTAACCACCTGTGTCAAGATCTTCCTTTCAATCTTTTTTTATTGATTTAAAAGAATAAGGATAAATACAAACCAGAAGAGAGGTTATCACAAATACATATATCAATAACGGTACAAACATAGAAAGGAATATACACTGTCAAAATCATAGATAGTATTAAGCTAATATAAAGAGAACCACTTCTCCTCTTAACAGTTCATAGGAAAAAAAAGTCAAGATTTCCTGTTATTGAGAAAAAAACCCACTAAACTAACCTAAAACAAAAAAAAAGGGGGACTGGGCAGTCCATTTTGAGGATACAGTTAAAGAGAAAATCCTTCTGATCAAATCTAAACCTTTGCAGAGAAAAAAAATTAACTGGAAAAGTAAAAAGATTTAGATCATATGAAAATTTGAATAAAAGGTTTGCTCAGATTTAAGAGATGTATCAAACGTCTGACTCCTTATTTTCTCCAAAGTTAAACAAGACATAATGGAGAGCCAAAAAAAAAAAAAAAACAGTAGGTGGATTGGGATCCTTCCAGTACAATAGAATAGCTCTCCTAACCAATGAAGTTGAGAAAGCTATCATTCGTTAAGCGGAAGCGGGAACGTTTTCTGCTTCCATTGGAATAATCCCAAAGATTGCCGTAAGTGAATTAGGTTGTAGGTCCAGGCTTACAACTTCTGATATCATTCTAAAAATATCTCTCCAAAAGTTATTTAACTTTATGCAGGACCAAAACATGAGTTAAAGTGGCCACCTCAGTATTGCATCTATGACAAGTAGGATTTATATTAGAAAAAATATGCGCTAGTTTTTCTTTTGACATATGCGCCCTGTGCACTACCTTGAACTGAATCAAGGAGTGACCGGCACAAATAGGTGAATTATTAACTAAATGACAAATTTTATTCCATTGATTATCTGAACGTCACTCTTGAAGTTCCAATTCCCAAGCCTGTTTAACCTTATCATCAGACATCATTTGTAAATTCAATATCCATTTATATATGATGGCTATAAATCCTTTTTGGAATGGCTTAAGCTTAAAGATAACATCTACCATATTTGGTAAATGAGCAAATGGGTAATTCGGTAACAAACCGTGTAAAAAAATTCCTAACTTCTGAATACCTAAAAAAATTGTGCATTAGATAAATCATATTTGTCCACTAGCTGACAGAAAGACATTAAACAATCCTCTAAAAACAAATCTAGATAAGTTATTATTCCCTTAGTTTTCCATGTTAAAAAGGCCTTATCTAAAATTGATGGTTTAAAAAAATAATTGAAAAGGATATTACTAGAAAGAACAAAGATATTTAAGTCAAAATACCAAGATAGGTAAAATAATTTTAGCAATATTAAAAAGGTATTTGATATTTATCTTAATTATTAATAGGAAATACTTCACTTTTAGGTAAATTTAACTTGTATCCAGAGAAAGTACTGAATTCAGTAAATATGGATAACATAGAAGGAACAGATTTCCTAGGGCCTGAGATGTAAACTAATAAGTCATTTGCGTAGAATGAAACGTTATGTCCTTTATTCCCTCTCTTAATACCCTGAACAGAGTTGGAATCCTTAAGAGCAATAGTAAGTGGTTCTAAAGCCAAATTAAATAATAAAGGACTAAGAGGACAACCCTGATGGGTTCCTCTCTATAGTCTAAAATAAGGAGATTTTTTATTGTTAGTTATGACCGCAGC
Organism: Mobula birostris; assembly: GCF_030028105.1. Taxonomy (NCBI): domain Eukaryota; kingdom Metazoa; phylum Chordata; class Chondrichthyes; order Myliobatiformes; family Myliobatidae; genus Mobula; species Mobula birostris. The sequence continues at coordinate 100,176,947 of NC_092370.1, read as the reverse complement.
CATCAGAGCTTGATACATCAGTCCGATCCAGGAAATAAATCCCGGACCAAAATTAAATCTCTCCAAAACCTGAAATAAATAAGGCCATTCCACCCCATCAAAGGCTTTCTCTGCATCAAGAGAGACAATACATTCAGATTCTTTAAATGAGGGAGAATAAATAATGTTTAACAATATTTGAATATTAAAATGTGAAGACCTATTTTTAATAAATCCAGTTTGATCATTTCAAATAACAGTATGCAACATATTCTCAAGCCTATTAGCCAGAATCTTAGAGAGAATTTAAAAGTCCACATTCAATAAGGAAATTGGTCTATAGGAAGCCCACTCAGATAGATCTTTTCCTTTTTTAGGAATCAAAGAGATTGATGCCTCATAAAAAGTTTTCAGGAGATTCCCAGAGGATATAGAATCAGTGAAAGTTTGCCTGAGATGTGATGTAAGCATTTCAGTAAATGTCTTATAAAATTCCACCGTATATCCATCTGGTCCTGGAGCTTTCCCTGCATAGAGGATATAGCCCTAGCTATTTCCTCTTGTTTAATAGGCGCATCTAATGTGTTAATATCTTGAATAGAAATTTTAGGTATATTTAACTTTTGCAAAAATCTATTCATAAAGATAGTGACAAGATCTTCAAGAGGCCTTCCTCAACCCTCCTGGTATCTCCGCACTCCTCCAGTTCTGGACAAATATTCAACTACTTCTGGGACAGAGTCATACAGCAGGGAAACAGGCCATTCAGACCATCTTGTCCATGCCAAAGGAGTTGCCCAGTCAGCTGGTTGTATCTGTCTGTATTTGGCCCATGGCCCTCTAAACCTCTCCTGTCCATGTACTTATCAAGATGCTTTTAAACAATGCTGATGCCCCCGCCTCAACCACCATCTTGGGTAACTCATTGTGACTACACACCACTCGTTGCAGGAAAAGATGCCCCTGATGTACTCTTAGCTATGATCAGAAACCTATCCCTCTTGAAGTAGCACCCTACCCCTGGGGAAAAAAGACTGTGTGCGTTTACTCTGCTTATGACCCTTGTGGTCTGAAACGCTTCTTACATGTTGCCTCCTAAATCTCATAATTTCCAGGGGATAAAATCTATTTATGCAACCTTTCATCATAACTCCGGCCCCTAAGTCTAAGCAGCATCCTGGCAAATCTGTTCTGCACTCTTCCCTGTTTAATAATGTAAGACCAAAATAGGAGCAGAGTTAGGCCATTTGACCCAGCGAGTCTGCTCCACCATGGCTGATCCATTTTCCCTGTAGCCCCATTCTCCTGCCTTCTGCCCATATCCCTTCTTGTCCTGAAGAATCAAGAATCTGTCAACCACTCCCTTATGTACATGTAAATACTTGGCCTCCACAGCCACCCGTGACAATGAATTCCAGATTCACCACCCTCTGGCAAAAGATATTTTCCCCCACCTCCATTCTAAAAGGACACCCCTCTATTGTGAGGCTTTGTTCTTTGGTCCGAGACTCTCCCACCATAGGAAACATCCTTTTCACATCCACTCTACTGAGGCCTTTCAACATACAACTGGTTTCAATTAGGCCACCCCTCATTCTTCTGATTTCCGGTGAATATAGGCCCAGGGCCATCAAACGCTCTTCACATGACAAGCCATTCACAATGGGAATCATTTTCATGAACCTTCTTTGAAGCCTCTCCAGTGTTAGCACATCCTTTCTGAGCCCAAAACTGCTCATAATAATCCAAGTGAGGCCTCACCAGTGCTTTATGAAGCTTCAACATTATATCCTTGCTTTTATATTCACATCATCTTGAAATGAACACGCACATCATTCTGCCTTCCTCACCACCGACTCAAGCTGCAAATTAAATTTTAGAGAATCATGCACAAGGACTCCCACGTCCTTTGAGCCTCAGACTTTTGAATTTTCTCTCCGTTTAGAAAATATTCTCCCTTTTTATTTCTTCTACCAAAGTGCATTACCATACATTTCCAGACACTATATACCATCTGCCACTTCCTTGCCCATTCTCTTCATCTGTCTAAGTCCTACTATAGTCTCTCCAATTCCTCAACACTACCTGCCCCTCCACCTATCTTCATATTGTCTGCAAATGTAGCCAGAAAGCCATCAGTTCCATTTTGTCAGATAAGATTTAATTTGGCTGTTTTGACACTGATCAACAGAAAAGACTCTTCCATTTCAAAGTGCCAACAGATCTTAACAAAGTGATCTTCCAGAACCTCGATTCCAGCCTCAACTTCCAGAAACACGATTCTTCCTCAGGAATTGATCCTTGGCAAAGATCCAAAGGCAAGACCGATCACCAAACAATGGGAGTTCAAACTCTGGACTCATCAGTGGTGAATACTGAATGTCAAACTCCATTCTCATCAATTTAGGAATCCAGGGGGTTACTGGAATTCATTCCTCCTGCCAACATAGAACTCAGACTCCAGAACCCGCTGACAGCTCTCTGTGAGTACACTGGGGAATTCAAAGGCAGAACATCTGCGAATCTATCAGTCTGCTGGAAGTTATGTTCAGTCTGTTCTGTTGAACATTGTGGGAATGTTCTGTTGTCATCACTGTAACTTTTTGTGTACATGTGACTCCAGAGGACCCAGAGAAAACCCATCTATTCCACAGTGAGAACGTATAGGGACACCTTACAGAGATGGCAGGATTTTAACACCAAAATCCAACTCCCTGAGCTTTAATAATGTCGTATTAACTGCTCTGCGATCACGGTGTCCTGGTTGTTAACACAAACGACATATTTCACTCCATGTTTCTCTGTACATGCAGGAAATGAAAGAATCTGAATGTGAATGACTAAAGAAGGGAGGGAGTGAATGACTGAAAGAATGAAGAGTGAGGAAGAGGAAGAGGATGAATGAGGGAGTGAGCAAGGAAGGGTGAGGTGAGTGAGCAAATGTGCAAGAGAGGGAGTGAATATGAGAGGGCAGAAGGGAGAGTGAGCAAAGCTGAGTGAGTAAGTAACGAAGGGAATGAATATGAGAGGGAAGGATGTGAGTGAATGAGGGAGGGTATGATGGAGGAAGCCAAAAAATGAGGTAATTGGGTGAATGAATGAGCAAGGATGAGAGAGACAGAATGAGTGGACAAGGAATAGAGAAGGAATTCAGTGAATGTGAACTAAGGAAGGGAGAGGGGACCTACCTTTTCTTCAAGGTTCGGCTTCCTTGCATCCTCCTGCATTTCAGCAGCCTCAAATTCATCCGAGACCTTGTCGTTCTCTGAGATGTGAATTCTTCCAATCGATCCACCCTCTTGAGCTTCACCTGGATCTTTCCCTTTAGGTGCTGTAGCCATCACAAGACCAAGAAGGAACAACTGAGTGAGCACAGAGTCATACAGCACAGCAACAGGCTCTTCAGCCCAACTCATCCATGCTGACTAAGATTTCTATCTGGACTCACTTGTCAGTGTTTACCCTGTAACCCTCTAGAACTTTCCAACCCACGTACCTGCTCAAGTATCTTTTAAGTGTTGTTCATATATTCACTTCCTCACCTGGGAACACATTCCATATACTGAGGACACTCTGAGTGGAAAAAGTTTCCCCTCAGGTTCCTACTAAATCTCTTACTCTCACCCCTAAGTCCTGTAGTTCTTGATACCTGAACCCTGGGTAAAAGAAGCTGTGTCTGCATTCACCCTTTCTATACCCCTCATGATTTTATACACCTCAATAACATTGAGTACACCAAGGATGGCCTGTCCAGGGGTTGGAGGTGTGTATATGTATATGTCTGTGCGTTAGGAGAGAATCTGATGCTGTGGACTCTTGGCACACCATTGCTGAATCCACTCATTCTCGCACGATCGGAAATGTTCCCTTGTTCAGATATACTTTCTATCTCAGGAGCAATGAGTAGTATTTCTGCCTCCTTCCAGTGTCAACTTGTGTATCTCCAGAATATATATTTTTATTATTATCTGTTAATATAATTGTGTTATTATTTTATGTGCTGTATGTGATATATGTACTATGTTTTGCACCATGGTCCCCGACGAACATTGTTTAATTTGCCTAATACATGTGCATGGTTCAATGACAATAAAATTGAACTTGAACTTAACCCTGAACTTTCAGGTACCTATATATTTCTACTCCTAGGTCCTTCTGTTCTACAGCACTCTCCAGGGTTCTGCCATATGCTGTAAAGGTGCTAATCTGGTTTGACTTCCCCAAAAAAAAACATTCATCTAAATTAAAATCCTTGCCATTTGCCAGCATTCTTGCATTCATCTAAATTAAACTCCATTTGCCATTCCTCAGACCACATACCCAGCTGATCAAGGTCCCTCTGTAAATCCTGATACCATTTTCACTGTGATAGCCAAATCACCATAATATACAGGAGCAGAATTATGCCAGTCATTGTATTAAGTCTGCTCCATCATTCCATTATGGCTGATTTGTCCAACATGGAGATGAGGAGGCATTTCTTTAGCCTGACTGTAGTGAATCTGTGGAATTTCATTGCCACAGGCAACCGTGGAGGCCAAGTCTAACATATATTTAAGGCAGAGGTTGATAGGTCTTGATCGGTCATGGCATGAAAGGATATGGGGACAAGGCAGCAGTTTGGGGCTGAAAGGAAAAAAACGATCAGCCATAATGAAATGCTGGCAGACTTGATGGGATAAATACCCCAATTCTGCCCCTATATCTTATGGTCTTATGATTATGGGGAGAATGGGGTTGCAGGTTGGGCACTTGGGAATGTGCTGCCTGGGGCAGTAGCAGAGGCAAATACAAAAGAGGCATTTGAAAGTTTCTGAGGCAGGCAATTGACTATGCAGAGAATTCAAGAATCTGAATATTGTGTAAACAGAAGGGATTAGTTTGCTCAGGCATTGAGTTACTCGTTTAATTAGTTCAGAACAACATCAGTTCTGTTCTTGAGTTGTGCTGTTCTACACTCATTGGCTACTTTATTTGGTACACTTGTACACCTGCTCGTTACTTCAAACATCTAATCAACTAATCACATGGCAGCATCTTAATGCATAAAAGTATGCAGATATGGTCAAGAGGTTCAGTTATTGTTCAGACCAAACACCAGAAATTTGAATAAATGTGACCCAAGTGACATCAACTGTTGAATAATTGCTGGTGCCAGGTGGGGTGGTTGGAGCATCTCAAAAATTGGAGATCTGGTAACATTCATAAGGAGACTGCACATCATTTCTGCGAGTGCACATCTTTTCTCCAAGTGTTCCATTTTCCCTCCCACAGTACAAAGACATACTTGTTAATAGGTTAATAGCAACCTACAGGTTAATATTAACCTATTGTAAATTGTCCTATAATTAGACGGCGTTAAATAGGTGTGTTGTTGGGCAGTGTGCTTGAAGGGCCAGAAAGACCTATTCCGCGCTGTACCCCTCAATAAAAGTAATTGAATAAATTTAATCATTAAAATACAGTACTGTCCCTTGAACAGGTGCATTGCACACATACTATCCATCTCTATGTTCATCATCTGCATAAACTGCTTCATTTCTTTCAGAATCCTGGTAAGAGGCTGTTAGGTGCATCAATATGCATCAGTAACACAAACAAAGCACAAGTCAGGCAGCATCTATGGAAATGAATGAACAGTCGACATTTCAGGACAAGAACCTATATCAGAACTGGAATGATGGGGAAGATGCCAGAGAAAGGTGGTGGGGATGGGGGAAGCAACACAAGCTAGAAGGTGATAATTGAAGACAGTGGCAGGGGAGGGAGGATGAAGTCAACAGCTGGGAGGTGATAGGTACAAAAGGTAAAGGGCTGGAGATGAAGGAATGTGATAGGAGAAGAGAGTGGACCATGGATAAAAGGGAAAGAGGTAGGACAATAGGTGATAGGCAGATGAGGAGGTAGTAAGAGGCCCAAGGGGGGAAATGAAGAGACGAGAGGAGAGGGAGGGAAAAATACTGGAAGCAGTGAATTCTGATGGAGGGTCTTAGCTTAAAATCATTTTTTAATATTTCTTAGTTACAATAAACCTGATTCTAATTCTGTGCTCCCATACCTTTATGTACCTTATGTACTTCTGAGTCAGGATACGTGCCTTGGAGGAGAAGTGGGTCCCATGTGCCTGCTGCCTGTGACTTCTACAGGGGTCTGAGCTTGCAGGCCACTGTCAGAGAAGACAATGGCACACTTAGTAAAGGACACTGGCCAGCTGCTCGCTCGGCTTCATGCTAGAGTTTCTGTTCTTCAGTTTAATAAAGCCATTGTTCCAGTGCTGGGCCTCCTTGGCGCTGTTGACAACTGCAGGGATTGGTATTAGGACAGCTTCTTTTCAACTTGTATGTCAATGATTTGGACGACAGACTTGATATGTGGCCAAGTTTGCAGACAATGATACAAAGACAGGTGGGGGGGGGCAGGTAGTATTGAGGAAACAGAGAATCTGCAGAAAGTCTTAGACAGATGAGGAGAATGGGCAAAGAAGTGGCAGATGGCATACCATGTCGGGAAATGTATGGTCATGTAATTTGGTCAAAGGAGTAAGGGCATCGACAATTTTCTAAATGGGATGATAATTAAAGATTCAGAGGTACAAAGGGATTGGAAGTACTTCAGTAAGATTGCAAAAGCTTAACTTGCATGTTGAGTCAGTGGTAAGGAAGGCATTCCGTTTCAGAGGAATGGATAGCATTCATTTCTAGAGGACAAGAATATAAAAGCAAGGATGTAATGCTGAGGGTCTATGAGGCATTGATCAAATTACACTTGAAGTATTGTGAATAGTTTTGGGGGCCCTAATCTTATAAAAGATGTATGGCATTGGAGAGGATCCAGAAAAGGTTCATGAGAATGATTCTTACGATAAAAGGATTCATGTATAGTGGTGCTGGGAAGTTTGTGAACTTGGTAGAATTTTCTCTATTTCTGCATTCTCCTCCTCCATCTCATGGAGACCGTTCTAACTGGTTGCATCACTCCCTTGCTATCGATGAGCCACTGCACAAAATTGGAAAAAGCTACTGAGGGTTGTAATCTGACCCATCTCGATCATGGGGTCTAGTCTCCCCAGCATCAAGGACATCTTCAGACAGTGATGCCTCAAAAATGGTGGCATCCATCATTAAGAACGCCTAGCACCCAGGACGTGCCCTCTTCTCATTACTACCATCAGGGAGGTAGTACAGGGGTCTCAAGACAAGCACTCAACATTTTAGGAACAGTTTCTTTTCCTCCAACATCAGATTCTAAAACATTCAATGAACCCATGAGTAATTCTTCATATTTTTGCTCTGTATTGCACTATTTATTTATTATTTTAATCTGGAGTATATTTTGTGTATTGCACTGTGTTGCTCCCACAAAACCACTAATTTTATATCAATGTCATTGATAATCAACCTGATGGAGATTTTGAAGTGTAAGAGGCACAGAGAAAAAGCAATACAGGTAAAACATTAATAGAACAGATCATAACGAATCGTATTTACCAGCGTTTGGCCCATATCCTTCTAAATGTTCCCAATCCATGTGTGTGTCCAGTTATTTTTCAAAGTTGTTATTGTATCTGGTCTGAGGAATACAGGGTAAACAGGAAGGGGAGAGACGGTTCTGTCCCAGCTGCATCGGTTCCTCCCCCAGGGTGGTGGGGACGGTCGGAGCAGGAGCTACACTTGCAGCAGCTGGGGAAGGGAGGCTGGCTGAGACTGATAAGGTGGACCGTGGGCTTCCTCGAGGAGCGTGGCGACTGGTTCTTTCTCTCAGCCGCTCTTGAAGTCGATTATCTACTCTAGTGGCTAGCGAGATCAGAGAGAGCAGACAGTCCGGTTCATCCGTCGCTGCCAGTTCATCCTTTATCTTGTCCAAGAGACCCTGTTGAAACACCTCCCGCAGGGCCTCGTCATTCCACCCTGAGTCTGCGGCTAAGGTCCGGAACTCGGTGGAATACCTTGATCCGCTTCGCGAACTCTGACAAAGAGTCAGCAAGCGTTTAGCGGCGTCCTTACCACCAATGGGTTGTTCGAAGACCTTCCTCATTTCAGCAACAAAGGAGGGGAAGGAGGAACAAACCTCTGGTCGGTTATCCCATATCGCGGTTGCCCAAGCCAAGGCATCCCCTTGTAACAGCCCATGATGTACGCAATCTTGGATTTATCTGAAGTGCATGTACGTGGCTGTAGCTCAAAGACCAGAGAGCATTGTAAGCGGAAGGCCCGGAACCTCCCTAGGTCCCCAGCGTAGGGTTCGGGTTCGGGTTCGGGCTCGGGCTCGGGCTCTCAAGGGGACTGTGGTGCTGACCCAGGGGCGACGCCATCCCGCGCGGTGCAGGTTGGGTAGTCGGGGTTCCTGGCGGGAACGGAGAAAGGGGAGCGGAAACTCAGTCCACCTGCTCACTGACCTTCTGTACATTTGTGGAGAGCGGCCGAAGGTTTTCCGTCACCTCCTTAAGTAGTCGGTCATGGGCGCCCAGTAGGTAGCCCTGGCTGACGAAGGCCTGTTGTACCTGATCCGTGTCCGCTGGGTTCATTATGGCCAGTTTGTTCCGTTACACGAGCATGGCGGTGGACGACCCCAAGTGCAGAACACGGGACGGAGGCAGAGTCGGGAGGCGATATTGCCGTCCCGAGCGTGGAATCGGTTTCCAGTAGAGTCTTTACCCCAAGTCTTGGCTTTGGAGAGAATCCAGGAGCGATGCTCGACTTCGAACCATGAAACGGGGTTACTCACACCGGAGTCAACCAACGGACTGGCAGCTTCTCCTATTTCCGGCAGTTTAGACGCATCTAGGCGTATTACTGCCCTCCCGCAGGATGTATAATTGATTATAATTCTGCTTGCAAATGCTCCATGTGCTCATTAAATAGCAACGCCGCAGATTGTTTTCCTTCTCAAATTTTGTCATGTGGTTTCCAAATAATTGCAATGCCTCAAATTACATCAATTTCATTTGAATCATTTGTAAAAGTAAAAGCATCTTAATTGAGTATATTCATTATCGCATGCCTAACATTTAAAATTGTTGTTTTCCAAGTCTATGCTATTTCCAAGTTTTCCTTTTCTTGAATCAAAACCTGTAGTTGTTTATTGAGATCTTGAAATTCTTCCTCAGTTGATTCCATGTTTTCATTTTATAATCCGAATGTAGATAATTCACTTTGCAACGAATTCCTTTTTCCTTGTGTAACTTTAGAATAAGTTCCTCCATTTTTAATCTGTTTTCCATGTCACTGAATTTTTGACAACAAGCACCTTTTTCAGAAACCCTCTCCTTTAAATGCAGTACCATTTCATCCAATCTCTTTCCAACTCACAGTTGTTCTTATTGAATCCTTCTATTTGTTGATGGAGTTCTGCACATTTACCCTGGGTTTCAACCATGTTTCTTGTAACATAAAATCTGAGGTTTTTCCTTAAATTCTGGCACATATTTCGTAAATTCTTGACCATTTGCGATGACTCCTTTCATTCCCTTGTAATATATATACCCCAAGTATGTATGTATGTATGTATCCATTAATTTCCCACCTCTCCTGCCTGTGAACTGTTTGATCCTCCATTCAGCGTATCTTTGACTGTTTCCCACCTAGGCCCTGTAATACCAAGATATTTTTCTGCAGACTTGACTATAATTTTAATTTTTTTGGTTCTTTTGTCTGTTTGCATTGAACATTTAATTGCATCTACCATAAACAGTACGAAATCCATCTTACTCATAATCAGTGTGTCCTTATTTATCATATTACAACCCTCACAGTTCACCAGTTTATTATTCCCTGTATTTGTTTGCTTGATAGCCTTTTTTCCAGCAACTGCTTTCACTGCCTCTACATAACTAATCCCTTGAGTTACTTTTACATATTGTATCTCAGCTTCTTTCTTGCTAATAATGCACCCTTAATAAGCTACACTGTGTTCCTCACCACAATTGCAGCATTTCAGCCTAGCTCCCGGCTCACATTTCCGATATTCATGTTCTCAAGCGCATCTTCCACATCTTTGTTTCCCTCTGCAGACCGCCGCAATATGCCCGAATTTCTGACATTTAAAGCATCTTAAAGGCGGTGCTATATATATTCTCTCTTCATAAACACATGTACCCTAAATAAACTTCAGTCGGCAATCTCTCTTTATCAAAGTTGATCATAACCAATAAACTATCACACTATTTCCTGTTTCTTGTAAATTTCAAACGTTTGGCCTCAATAATACTTGCTCCTTTTATGTTCTGTTTAATCTCATCCATAGTAACTTTTGTTGGTAAACCTGAAATAACTCCTCTAGTCCACTTTCTATTGTTGGGTATTGAGCATTGTAATTTTTTGCCGTCTATTTTAGTTAATCTTATCACTTTGCCTTGTTGAGCACTGTCCAACAAATCACTAATAGCGATCCATTTCGTAAAATCTTTGCTTGTTTGACTTCACCTATAAGTTTGTTGATTATCTTCGTCAAATGAATCGGGTTCCATTCACTAAAAGACGCTCCGTCTTCGCTCAGTGTTATAATTGCTTTAATCGCATCTTCTTTCCGTTGTTTTGCTATCCTATTTTGTTTGTCCCCTGACTCCTTAGAGTTTGACATCTCATACTTCGGTTTCCTTTCCTCACTCTCTTTATTCCATTCCTCTATCTCAAACTCACTTTCACTATCCATCAACCTGTTCATCCTACAGGATATTTTCTTCATCAACTCAGCAATTGCAACCTCTGTGCTCTTTTCCAGCTCCACCACCCAACTCAAATTTCCAACATCCCAGTCCCAGTCCTCTCAACCCATTCCAGCAGCTCCTTCTTGTGATCACAGGGTCTTTATCCTGCATTCTCTGATAGAAAGCAGGTGCGTGTAGTTAGTGGAACCTGGGAATGATTGGAAATTAAATGAGGGGATTGAGGCCCAATTCCTGAGGTAAATAGCAAGGTGGGGGATTGCCAGAAGGGACCATGACATTTATCTTGGAAAGAATGTGCTGAAACTGGATGGGTTCAAATGAGGTTAATTAAAATGTTTCCAGTATGAAATGGCTTGTCAAACGAAAAGCATTTGATGGCTCTGAGCCTGTATTGACTGGAATTTAGAAGAGTGAGGGATGACCTATTGGAAACCTATTGAATGATAAAAGGTCATGATAAAGTGGATGTGGAGAGGGTGTTACCTCCAGTTGGACATTCTAGAACCAGAGAACAAAGCCTCAGAGTAGAGGGCTGTCGTTTTAGAATGGAGATGAGGGGGAATTTCTTCAGCCAGAGTGGTGAATCTATGGAATTTCTTGACACAGGCAGCTGTGGAGGCTAACTCTTTACATATATTTACAGCAGAGTTTGACAGATTCTTGATTGGTTAGGGCATGAGATGATACAGAGATTGGGGCTGAGAGGAAAAGTGGATCAGCCATGATGAAATGGCGGCACAGACTTGATGGACCAAATGGCCTGATTCTGCTCCTATATCTTACGGTCTTCTCCAACAGTGCCCTCCAAGTCCTGACTTAGAAGTACATAAGGTACAGGATTCAGGTTTATTGTCACTGACATAAGCCTTGAAGTTTGTTTTGCAGTAAGAAATATAAAAAGTAATTTTAAGCCAAGACAGACCCTTCCTCAGGATTCTCTGCTTAAAATTTTCCCCCTCCCCTTCCCCTCTTCTTCAAATCCCCACTGGCCTCTTACCACTTCACCTCACCTCACTTATGATGGGGGTGTTGAGTAGCCTGAATGCTTGGATAAAGTAACTGTTTTTGAGACTGTCACTTTTGAATCAGACACACGCACACACACATGCAACCTCTTATCTCAGTCCTTGACTCTCTACCCGATCCTCCCAGTTCTCAGGCCTTCTCACTGTTGTCAACTCACAGGGAGGAGAGGTTTCTGCAAAGTATTGACAGCCCCAGTCGCAGGTTATGAACGGGACTCTAACCTGCCCTGATTCCCTGGATACCCACCCAGAGTTTCCCTCTACTTTCCCCATCCCTCCCCAACCACCCCTGCCTAAAGCCAATGCAGTTCCTGATGGGTTTGTATTTACAAGTTTTGTGTGTCAGGTCTGCCACTTAGCTCTGAAGCTGTACAAACTGTGGTCTGCCAGTCAGGTAGTCCATGTAACTGCTTATGAGAGCTCAGCCAAGAAACATGACTGCCCTTGATAGTTCTGACTGGTAATGTGACATGTCTGGGTGTGTAGTGCATCTGTGAATCACAATCTGTTGAAAATCAGCTGCCTTAGTTGTTTGATCCAGGCTGAATCCCAGTAGGTTCACATGGATCTCCAGCCCTCAGTGGCCACAATTCAGTTAGAGTGACATTTGGATGGAGGTAAGGATGAAACTTAAAGTTGTGACAAAGGTTATTACCATTCTACAGAACATTACAACACTTTAAACTACTTCAAGATCAGACTAACCCACATCATCTCCCAGTTTTCTATCATCCATGCACCCATCACAGGATCTCTTAAATATCCCTAATGTATCTGCCTCTACCACCATTGCTAACACAGTGTACAACACACCACCACTATGTGCAAAAAACTTCAGTCATCCTCCTTTAGACTTTCTCGAGTCAACGTAATACCCTGGTATTAGCCATTTCTGCCCTGCAAAAAAGCCTCTCAGTGTCTACTCGATCTATGTCTCCTATCACCTTGTACACCAGTATCATTTTTCCTCTCATGCTTTTTCACTTCAAAGAGAAAAACCCAGGCTCTATCAACCTATGCACCACTCCAGTGTACAGCAAAACATCGAAACATATGGTGAAATGTGTTCCTTGTGTCAATGACCAACACAAGTGGAGGGTTGTGCTGGGGCAGACCACCATGCTTCCGGCATCAAAATAGCATGGCCACAGCTCTCTCATACGATCTGAAATTTCTTTGGAATGTGAGGGAAGGGGAAGCCAGAGAACCCAGAGGAAAGCCACACAAACTCCTTACAGACAGTGGTGGGAGATGCTTCCTGATCACTGTCACTGTAAAGCATTATGCTAACGGTTAACACCACTGTGTCTACGGAACTGATTCTGTTTTGTCTTCTGCTGCATGACTACAGGTGAATTTGGTCAAGATAGCTCCGAGCTGTGGTCTCCAGTGAGGCCGTTGTCAGATTTTGTTATTTCTTTTAGGTTCATAGGGACGATTTAGAGACAGGGATGTGAGGGAGTTAGAGGTCAGACCGAAGTTTAGGCCTCCACTTTGCATTGAAAGGGCAGTGACTTGGGCAGGGGATAAATACATCCATGGTTTGATGTCAGGTTAGCAGACCAGCAAGAATAAGAAGGTGTATGAGGAGAGCTGGTGTGCCTTCTTCATGATTGCATCAATATGTTGAGCCCTGGATAGATTCCTGACGTATTGTTGCCTAGGAATCTGAAAGCTGTTTACCCTTTCCATCATAGACTCTTCCATGAGGTCTGTTGTGTGTATCCTTCTAAAATCCACAATCAATTCCTTGGTATTACTAACATTGACTATAAAGTTGTTGTGGCAAGACCACTCAACCAGCCGATCTATCTCTGAAGAAGAGTTCTGAAGTGCCTCAGGCAAAAACGTCGATTGTTTATTCATTTCCAGAGATGCTACCTGACCTGCTAAATCTCTCCAGAATTTTGGTGTGTTGCCTTGTACTTCCAGGATCAGCAGACTTTCTCATGCTATGTGCCCACAGGTTTCGTTTACTGTGAGTGTCACTTTAAGAGACGCCTGGATGAGGCGGGACTATGATATCAGTATAACAAGCTGCGATGGACCGCTGAGATTTTCAGTGGTGGGGAGAGAGGGAGAGAGAGAGAGAGAGAGAGAGAGAGAGAGAGAGAGAGAGAGAGAGAGAGAGAGAGAGAGAGAGAGAGAGAGAGAGAGAGAGAAGAAGGACTTTGGACTGGAAACTGCCAGTAGGAGTTTGTTGTAAAATGGATAAAGTCTGATACTTTCCCATGCCCAAAAGATTGGGTTGCTCAACAGAACACGATGTATTGGATGTGTGACTGTCACTTCATATAATCCATATATGGATTTTGTTGGAGTATCCTGTGACACCACTTTCGTTAACCCTTACCTGGATTCGGGTTTGTTATGTGATAACCACTTGGAAGAAGGGATATTCTGTGACTGTCGCCCTGTGATGTTTTACGTGCATTTCGGAACAACTCAACAGATAAGATCTTCGGCGACTGTTATTTCGTTTACCCAGCGTGGAACCTGTGGAATTATCCGTAATCGCCTTCTCTCTACATTTTAACGTGGATTTACAAATCTCTCCCCTCACTCATTTGTTCTGTGGATTACTGAGCCTTTATACTTTGCCATCTTAAGACTTTAAGGACTGTTCCTAAACTTGACTGTAAAACTTGACACACACATATATACAGGTAAACAGGTTCTCCCTCTTGGAAGCTGTCGGGACAGAAGACAGTGCCAGTCTGAGAGAGGGACGGGTCTGCGAGTCAACAACTGGCGCTGAGGCAAAGCCGAGGAGACAGACGTCAGGCAGAGCTGTGGTAGTAGGGGACTCCATAGTGAGAGGTACAGAAAGGGGTTTCTGTGGCAACAGGCGAGATTTAAGGATGGTGTGTTGCCTCCCTGGTGCCGGGATCCAGGATATCACGGACCGATTGCAGGGAATCCTCAAGAGTGAAGGTGAACATCCGGAAGTGGTGGTGCATGTCAGCACAAATGACGTGGGGAAGAAGAGGAAAGACATTCTACAGCGCGACTTCAGAGAACTTGGAAGAAGGCTGAAAAGCAGGACTTCCAGGGTGGTTATCTCCAGTTTGCTTCCACTTCCCCGTGCTGGAGTGGTCAAGAACAGGGAGATAATGGATCTGAATGTGTGGCTGAGGAACTGGTGCAGGAAGCAAGGATTTACATTCTTGGACCACTGGGGTATGTTTCGGGGTAAGGATGAATTGAACAAAAGGGACGGGTTGCATCTTAATAAGCGGGGCACCAGCATTCTGGCAGCCAGGTTTGCCTCTGCAACACGGGTGTGTTTAAACTAAGCAGTGGGGGGGGGTGGGGGGGACGAACTGGAAACATAAGGATGGAGATAAAGGGAAAGTGAGAATAAGAAAAGTTAAGAATGACAGCAGAATCAACAGAGCAGAAAGCTCAAGAAGGGATCGTACAGTATGGCCAAGTGAAATAGGAATTGACGTGGGAGGTGAGGGGAGTAATGAATTAAAAGTATTGTATATGAATGCACGGAGTATAAGAAATAAAGTGGATGAGCTTGAGGCAAAGTTGGAAATTGGTAAGTATGATGTTGTGGGAATAACAGAGACATGGCTTCAAATGGACAGGGCCTGGGAAATGAGTATTCAAGGGTATACATCCTATCGAAAGGACAGACTGATGGGCAGAGGGGGTGGGGTGGCTCTGTTGGTGAGGAATGATATTCTGTCCCTTGCAAGGGGGGACACAGAATCAGGAGATGTAGAGTCAGTATGGATAGAACTGAGAAATTCTAAGGGCAGAAAGACCCTAATGAGTTATCTACAGGCCCCCAAACAGTAGTCTGGATGTAGGGTGTAAGTTGAATCAGGAGTTACAATTGGCATGTCACAAAGGTAATGCTACAGTTGTTATGGGGGACTTCAACATGAAGGTAGACTGGAGGAATCAAGTTGGTACTGGACTCCAAGAAAGGGAGTTTGTGGAGTCCCTCCGAGATGGATTCTTAGAACAGCTTGTACTGGAGCCTACCAGAGAGAATGCAATTCTAGATTTAGTGTTGTGCAATGAACCAGATTTGATCAGGGACCTCGAGGTAAAGGAGCCATTAGGAGGTTGTGACCATAATATGATAAGCTTTAATCTACAATTTGAGAGGGAGAAGGGAAACTCGGAAGTGTCAGTATTACAGTTGAGCAAAGGGAACTATGGTGCTATGAGGGAGGAGCTGGCCAAAGTTCAATGGAACAATACCCTAGCAGGGATGACAGTGGAACAGCAGTGGCAAGGGTTTCTGGGAATAATGCGGAAGGTGCAGGATCAAAGAGGAAGAAAGATCCTAAGGGGAGTAAGGGGAGGCCGTGGCTGACAAGGGAACTAATGGACAGTATAAAAATAAAAGAGAAGAAGTATAACATAGCAAAGACGAGTGGGAAGCTGGAGGATTTGGAAACTTTTAAAGAGCAACAGAAGGTAAATAAAAAGGCAATATGCGGAGAAAAACTGAGGTACGAAGGTAAGCTAAACAAGAATATAAAGGAGGATAGTAAAAGCTTCTTTAGGTATGTGAAAAGGTAAAAAAATAGTTAAGACCAAAACTGGGCCCTTGAAGACAGAAGCGGGTGAATTTATTATGGGGAACAAGGAAATGGCAGACGAGTTGAACAGGTACTTTGGATCTGTCTTCACTAGGGAAGACGCAAACAATTTCCCAGATGTAATAGTGGCCAAAGGACCTAGGGTAATGGATGAATTGAAGGAAATTTATATTAGGTAGGAAATGGTGTTGGATAGGCTGTTGGGTTTGAAGCCTGATGAGTCCCCAGGACCTGATGGTCTGCATCCCAGGGTACTCAAGGAGGTGGCTTTAGAAATCGTGGATGCATTGGTAATCATTTTCCAATGTTCTATAGATTCAGGATCAGTTCCTGTGGATTGGAGGGTGGCTAATGTTGTCCCTCTCTTCAAGAAGGGAGGAAGAGAGAAAACAGGGAATTATAGACCGATTAGCCTGACGTCAGTGGTGAGGAAAATGCTGGAGTCAATTATAAAAGATGAAATTACGACACATCTGGATAGCAGTAACAGGATTGGTCCGAGTCAGCCTGGATTTACGAAGGGGAAATTGTGTTTGATTAATCTTCTGGAATTTTTTGAGGATGTAACTATGAAAATGGACAAGGGAGAGCCAGTGGATGTAGTGTACCTGGACTTTCAGAAAGCCTTTGATAAAATCCCACATAGGAGATTAGTGGGCAAAATTAGGGCACATGGTATTGGGGGCAGAGTACTGACATGGATTGAAAATTGGCTGGCTGACAGAAGACAAAGAGTAGCGATTAATGGGTCCCTTTCGGAATGGCAGGTGGTGACCAGTGGGGTACCGCAGGGATCAGTGCTGGGACCGCAGCTGTTTACAATATATATTAATGATTTAGATGAGGGAATTAAAAGTACCTTAGCAAGTTTGCCGATGACACAAAGCTGGGTGGCAGTGTGAAATGTGAGGAGGATGTTATGAGAATGCAGGGTGACTTGGGCAGGCTGGGTGAGTGGGCAGATGCAGTTTAATGTGGATGTGAGGTTATCCACTTTGGTGGTAAAAACGGGAAGGCAGATTATTATCTAAATGGAGTCAAGTTAGGAAAAGGGGAAGCACAATGAGATCTAGGTGTTCTTGTACATCAGTCACTGAAAGCAAGCATGCAAGTACAGCAGGCAGTAAAGAAAGCTAATGGCATGCTGGCCTTCATAACAAAGGGAATTGAGTATAAGAGCAAAGAGGTCCTTCTGCAGCTGTACAGGGCCCTGGTGAGACCACACCTGGAGTACTGTGTGCAGTTTTGGTCTCCAAATTTGAGGAAGGACATTCTTGCTATTGAGGGAGTGCAGCGTAGGTTCACAAGGTTAATTCCCGGGATGGCGGGACTGTCATATGTCGAAAGACTGGAGCGACTGGGCTTGTATACTCTGGAATTTAGAAGGCTGAGAGGGGATCTTATTGAAACATGTGAGATTATTAAGGGATTGGACATGCTGCAGGCAGGAAGCATGTTCCCGCTGATGGGTGAGTCCAGAACCAGAGGTCACAGTTTAAGAATAAGGGGTAGGCCATTTAGAACGGAGTTGAGGAAAAACTTTTTCACCCGGAGAGTGGTGGATATATGGAATGCTCTGCCCCAGAAGGCTGTGGAAGCCAAGTCTCTGGATGCTTTCAAGAAAGAGATGGATAGAGCTCTTAAAGATAGCGGAATCAAAGGTTATGAGGATAAGGCAGGAACTGGATACTGATAGTGGATGATCAGCCATGATCACAGTGAATGGCGGTGCTGGCTTGAAGGGCCGAATGGGCTACTCCTGCACCTATTGTCTATTGTGAATTGTCTATAACTTTTGTTTATTTCGTTTAATTTTCTATATTATGAGTAGATGCTAATAAAGGTAGTGGCTTTAACATTAAAACCTCGCTCAATTTGTGATCTATTGCTGCTGGTACGTAACACTTGCACTTCCAGGATCAGCAGACTATCTCATGTTTATGATCTATCTCCCTCCTGTATGCTTCCTCATTGCTCTCTGAGATCCTGCTAACAGTTATTTGATCAGTGAACTTATAAATAGTATTTGTGCTGTGCCTAGCCACAAAACCATGAGTGTAAATGGAGAAGAGCAACAGGGTAAGCAAGCATCCTTAAGGTACACCTGTATTAAATATCAGCGAAGAGGATATTATTACAGATCCTCACTGACTTTGGTCTCCTAATGAGGAAGTCAAGGGACTACCACAGCAGCAGTGAAAGATTGAAGATATCCATGAACATTCTGCCAATTGTTTGGCATGGATTTTCAGAGCCCCACAAGGTGCACTATCAGGGACTGACACCTTGCAAGTATTCACCCTTTTGAAAGATGTTCTTGTGGTGATATCACGTCACGTGTAAGAAAGTGATTGGACAGAGTTCGGAGCATGTGCAGAAATGAGAGAATGATCTAGAAACTGTATGGTGAAAACCTAGTTGCTGTTTGCTGTTGTAAATAGAAGTTCTAGTTTAAATTCTTCCAGAATATGGTTTGTTCTTAGAAACTGTGGGTACATATAAAGAACACAACAGTTCTGACGTCATCTTCCAAGACAGGTATTACAGGGTCACCAGATACTCCAGGTGTTGCCTCACCAACTGCAACATAACGCTCCATGTCTATACTTAATGTCCTGACTAAAGAAGACCAGTGTGCCAAATGTTTTCATCACCACACCAGCTACCCATGATTCCATTTTCAGGAAACAATGTGCTCTCAATTCTCACTGTACTACAAACATATACCTGTATGGGCTCCATGACGAATATGCGTAGCATTTGGAATAAGGTGGACGAACTCGTGGCGCAATTAGAGATTGGTCAATATGATGTTGGGGAAATCACTGAGTCGTGGCTGAAAGAAGGTTATAGTTGGGAGCTTAATATCAAAGGGTATACTTTGTATGGAAAGGACAGGCAGGAAGGCATTGGCAGTGCTGTGGCTCTGTTGTTAAGAGATGGAATTCCATCTTTAGAAAGAGGTGACATAAGGTCAGAGAATGTTGAATCTTTGTGTGTGGAGTTAAGAAATTGCAAGGGTACAAAAAACATTATAGGAATCATATATAGGCCTCCAAATAGTAGCCAAGATGTGGGACAAGATTGCAAAGGGAGCTAGAAAATGTTGTAATAAGGCTAATGACACAGTTGTAGTGAGGGACTTCAATATGCAAGGAGATTGGGAAAATGAGGTTGGTGAATACCCTCAAGATGGCTTTTTAGAGCAGTTTGTGCTTGAGTCTACTTGGGGAAATGCCATCTTAGATTGGGTGTTGTGTAATAACCCAGATCTTATTGGGGAGCTTAACGTAAAAGAACCCTTAGGAGGCAGTGATCATCATATGATTGAAATCATACTGCATTTTGAGAGGTAGAAACATAACTCACAGCTATCAGTATCTCAATAGAATAATGGGAATTCCAGAGGCATGAAGGAGGAGCCTGCCCAAGTGGATCGGGGGCGGGTACTGGCGGGGATGACGGCAGAGCAGAGATGGCTGAAGTTTCTTGAAGTAGTTGACAAGGTGCAGGATAGATATGTTCGAGAGAGAAAGAAGTTCTCAAATGGCAGTGGTAGGCAATCGTGGCTGACAAAAGAAGTTGACTGCATAAAAACTAGGGAAATGGCATATAAGGTAGCAAAAGTGAGTGGGAAGTTGGATGATTGGGAAGCTTTTAAAATCTAACAAAAGGCAACAAAAAAAGCTATAAGAAAGCAAAGGATGAAATACGAAGGCAGACCGGCCAATAATACAAAGCAGGATACCAACATTTTTTCAGTTATGCAAAGAGTGAAATGGAGGTGACAGATGATATTGTACCACTGAAAAATGACGATGGAGATGTAGTAATGGGCGACGAAGAAATAGAAGATGAACTAAATGGGTACCTTGCATCAGTCTTCACTGCGGAAGACACTAGCAGTGTGCCAGATGTCATTGGGTGTCAGGCAGCAGGTGTGAGTGCCATTGCTATTACAAAGGAAAAAATGCCAGACAAACTCAAAGGTCTTAAGGTGGATAAGTCACCTGGGCCAGATGGACTACACCCCAGAGTCCCAAGGGAGGTTGCTGAAGAGATAATTGGTCAAGAGATGCATTGGTCATGATCTTTCTGGTTTGGTCCCAGAGGACTGGAAGATGGCAAATGTCACTCCACTCTGTAAGAAAGGAGAAAGGCAAAAAAAAAAAGGAAATTATAGGCCTGTTAGTCTTACCTCAGTGGATGGGGAAGTGTTGGAGTCTATTATTAAGGATGAGGTTTCGAGGTAGTTGGAGACTAATGATAAAATAAGTCAAAGTCAGCTTGGCGTCTGTATAGGAAAATCTTTTCTGACAAATCTATTAGAGTTCTTGGAGGAAGTTATAAGCAGGGTGGACAAAGGAGAGATAATAGATGTCATTTACTTGGATTTTTAGAAGGCATTTGATATAGTGTCACGCAAGGCTGCTTAACAAGATAAAATCCTATGGTATTACAGGAAAGATACAGGCATGGAGAACAGAATGCCTGACAGGCATGAGGTAGCAAGTAGCAAAAGGGGCTGCTGGTAACTAGTGATGTTTCTCAGGGATCAGTAGTGGGGCTGCTGCTTTTCACATTGGCAATGATTTAGGTAAAGGAATTGGTGGCTTCGTGGCAAAGTTTGTAGATGATACAAAGATGGATGGAGGGGGAGGTTGTGCTGAGGACTCAATATGATTGCAGCTGGACACAGACAAATTGGAAGAATGAGCAAAAAGGGAGCATATAGAATACAGTATTGGGAAATATATGATATTGCATTTTGGTAAAAGGAACAATAGTGCAGACTATTCTCTAAATGGGGAGAAGGTTCAAACATCAGAGGTGCAGAGGGCCTTAGGAGTCCTCATGCAAGACTCTAAGATGGTTAATTTACAGGTTGATTCTGTTGGCATTTATTTCAAGGGGAACAGAATATAAAAACAATTACATAATGCTGACCCTTTATAAGACATGAGTCAGGCCACACTTAGAACAGTGTCAACAGTTTTGGGTCCCAAAACAGCGAGTTGTACCGACAGGAGGGATATAAAAGAAGACAGCTTCATAGAGCAGGTGTGGGAGAAGGGGGCAACAGAGTAGAAGGAGACAGAATAGAAGGGCTTTGGTTCAATGGGGCGTAGGGGACAACAGGTCGAGGCGAGGTAATCTACTTGTGAGTAACAGGAAGTATGTCTGTGAGGCCAGTGTTCTGCACTGGATATCAGATGTTGGATGTCCAGGACACTCCCAAGTTCCCAGACAGCCACATCTGCGCCAGGTGTGTTGAGCTGCAGCTTTTCAGGGACCGAGCTAGGGAACTAGAGGTGCAGCTCGATGACCTTTGTCTGGTCAGGAAAAGTGAGGAGGTGATAGAGAGGAGCTATACGCATGTAGTCACACTGGGGCCTCGGGAGACAGAGGAGGGGGAAGGGGAAGAGTCAGATACTAGAGAGTACCCCTGTGGCTGTCCTCTGTAACAATAAGTACTCCTGTTTGAGTACTGTTGGATGGTGGGGGGGCAACTTAGCTGGGGGAAGCAACAGTGACCATGCCTCTAGCACAAAGTCTGGCCCTGTGGCTCAGAAGGGTAGGGAAAGGAAGAGGATGGCAGCAGTGACAGGGGACTCTATAGTTCGGGCGTCAGACAGGTGATTCTGTGAGCTCAGGAAAGAAACATTGCTGGTATATTGCCTCCTTGGTGCCAGTGTCCAGGCTGTTTCTAATCACGTCCACGATATCCTCAAGTGGGAAGGTGAACAGCCAGAGGTCATGGTACAAATTGGTACCAATGACATCGGTAGGAAAAGGAAGGAGGCCCTGAAAGCAGACTACAGGGAGTTAGGAAGGAAGTTGAGAAGCAGGACCTCAAAGGTAGTAATCTCGGGATTACTGCCTGTGCCACGTGACAGTGAGTATAGGAATAGAGTGAGGTGGAGGATAAATGTGTGGTTGAGGGATTGGAGCAGGGGGCAGGGATCATTGGGACCTCTTTTGGGGCAAATGTGACCTGTACAAAAAGGAAGGGCTGCACTTCAATCTGAGGAGGACCAATATCCTGGCAGGGAGGTTTGGGTGAGAGTTTAAACTACAATTGCAGGGGGTCAGGAACCGAACTGAAGAGACGGAGGAAGAGGTGGTTGGCTGACAAATAGAGAAAGCTTGCAGACAGTGCGAGAGGGAGAATAGGCAGGTGATAGAGAAGGGATGCAATCAGACTGATAGTTTGAGATGTGTCTGTTTTAATGCAAGAAGCATCATGAATAAAGCAGATGAGCTTAGAGCATGGATCAGTACTTGGAGCTATCATGTTGTGGCCATTACCGAGACGTGGATGGCTCAGGGGCAGGAATGGTTATTTAGAGTGCCAGGCTTTCGATGTTTCAGAAAGGACCAGGAGGGAGGCAAAAGAGGTGGGGGCATGGTATTGTTGTTCAGAGATATTGTCATAGCTACAGAAAAGAAGGAAGTTATTGAAGGACTCTCTACTGAGGGTCTGTGGGTGGAAGTTAGGAACAGGAAGGGGTCAATAACTCCACTGGGTGTTATTTACAGACCTCCCAAAAGTAACAGGGACATCAAGGAGTAGATCGGGTAACAGATTCTCGAAAGGTGTAACGATAACAGGGTCTTGGCGGTTGGAGATTTTAATATCCCAATTGTTGATTGGCATCTCCCTAAAGAAAGTGGTTTAGATGGGTTGGAGTTTGTTAGGTATGTTCAGGAAGGCTTCCAGACACAATATGAAGATAAGCCAACCAGAGGAGAGGCTGTACTTCATCTGGTAAATGAACCTGGTCATGTGTGAGATCTGTCAGTAGGAGAGCATTTTGGAGATAGTGATCACAATTCTATCTCCTTTACCGTAGCATACAAGTTACGAAAGCACTTAATTGAAGTAAGAGGAAATATGAAACCATCAGGCAGGAACTTGGAAGTATAAATTGGGAGCAAATGTTCTCAGGGAAATGTACAGCAGAAATGTGACAAAAGTTCAGGGGACATTTGCGTGGCATTCTGCATAGCTACGTTCCAATGAGACAGGGAAAGGGTGGTAGGGTACAGGAACCATGGTGTACAAAGGCTATTGAAAATGTTGAAGAAAAGCTTATGAAAGCTTCAAAATACTAGTTAATGATAGAAATCCAGAAAATTATAAGGCAAGCAGGAAGGAGCTTAAGAAAGAAATTAGGAGAGCCAGAAGGGGCCATGAGAAGGCCTTGGTGAGGAGGATTAAGGAAAACCCCAAGGCATTCTACAAATATGTAAAGAGCAAGAGAATAAGATGTGAGAGAATAGGACCAATGAAGTATAACAGTTGAAAAGTGTCTATGGAACTAAAAGAGATAGCAGAGGGTATTTAATGAATATTTTACTTCAATATTCCCTCTGGAAAAGCATCTTGGTGATTGTAGGGATGACTTACAGCGGACTGAATAGTTTGAGTATATCGACATTAAGAAAAAGGATGTTCTGGAGCTTTTGGAAAGTATCAAGTTGGACAAGTCACTGGGACCAGAGAAGATATATCCAGGCTACTGTGGGAGACGAGGGAGCAGATTGCTGATTCTCTGGCAATGATCTTTGCATCAGAAATGGGGACGGGAGAGGTTCGGAATGATTGGAGGGTTGCAGATGTTGTTCCCTTATTCAAGGGAGTAGAGATAGCCCAGGAAATTATAGACCAGTGAGTCCTACTTCAGTGGTTGGTAAGTTGATGGAGAAAATCCTGAGAGGCAGGATTTATGAACATTTTGAGAGGCATGATATGATCAGGAATAGACAGCATGGCTTTGTCAAAGGCAGGCCATGCCTTAAAAGCCTGTTTGAATTTTTTGAGGATATGACTATACACATTGATGAAGGTAGAGCAGCAGATGTAGTGTATATTAATTCCAGCAAGGCATTTGATAAGGTACCCCATGCAAGGCTTATTGAGAAAGTAAGGATGGAAGGGATCCAAAGGGACCTTGCTTTGTGGATCCAGAATTAGCTTGCCCACAGAAGGCAAAGAGTGGTTGGAGATGGGTCATATTCTGCATGGGGATCAGTGACCAGGGGTGTGCCTCAGGCATCTGTTCTGGGACCCCTTCTCTTCATCATTTTTATAAATGACCTGATTGAGGAAGTGGAGGGATGGGTTAGTAAATTTGCTGATGACACAAAGGTTAAAGATGTTGTGGATAGTGTGGAGGGCTGCCAGAAGTTACAGGGAGACACAGGATACAAAACTGGGCTGAGAAGTGGCAGATAGATTTCAACCCAGATAAATGTGAGGTGGTTCATTTTGGTAGAAAAAATATAATGGCAGAATATGGTATTGACGGTAAGACTCTTGGCAGTGTGGACGATCACAGGGATCTTGTGGTCAGAATCCGTAGGACATTCAAAGCTGCTATGCAGGTTGACTCTGTGGTTAAGAAAGCATATTGTGCATTGGCCTTCATCAACCGTGGGATTGAGTTTAAGATCCGAGAGGTAATGTTGCAGCTATATAGGACCCTGATCAGACCCCACTTGGAGTTCTGTGCTCAGTTCTGGTTGCCTTACTACAGGAAGGATATGGAAACTACAGGAAGGGTGCAGAGGAGATTTACAAGTATGTTACCAGGATTGGGGAGCATTCCTTATGAGAATAGGTTGAACGAACTCGGCCTTTTCTCCTTAGAGCTACGAAGGATGAGATCTGACCTGATAGAGGTGTATAAGATGATGAGAGGCACCGATTGTGTGAATTGGCAGAGTCTTTTTCCCAGGGCTGAAATAGCTCACACGAGAGGCACATTTTAAGGTACAAAAGGTAAGGAAATCAATAATAATATAAAAACGCGATAAGAATAAATGCATACGACAACTAATATATGTTGATTATATGCGTGTAAAGTGATGCTCAGCACAAGAGTGTCTGTACATAAGGTGACTGACTAGAGGTGATGAAGTTGTGATGATGGGGATGTGCAGGTGTGGGATAGGAAGTGCATATGTTTATCAGTCTTTCTGCTTGGGGAAAGTAAGTTTTTTAGTTTGATGGTCCTGCTGTGAATGCTACACCGCCTCCTTGATGGGAGTGGGTCAAACAATCCATGAGCAAGGTGGATGTGTCCCTTCTGTCATGGGTGGTTGTTGGGAACGGACCCAAACCCAAATGCAAGACACAGACACTGAATCACTGGGAAATGGACTGGACTAGAGTTAAGGACGGGACAGGACGCAGACTAGGAGCTGGGACAGGAACACAGGCTTGGGCTAGGAAAGCGGGACCAGGACAAGGAACTGGGATCTAGGAGCCTGGGCTTGGACTCCGAGCCAGAGACTGGACAAGGACTGAGAACCTGGGTCTTGACTTGGGCTCGGACCCCAGAACTAGGCGAGGACATGACAAGGCTAGGGTTCTTTGAGGCTCTTGGACATGGCCAGGCTCGGGTCTTGGACTTGGCTCAGTTAGTCCCTTCGGTATGGAGCCAGGACTCCTTCTTGGAGTACAGGGCCGGGACCGTTCCTAGGACGCAGAGCCGGGATGCTCACTGGGATGTGGGACCAGGATGACTTCCGACGTAATCCGCCGAAGAAACTGTCAGGGATTCAGATGGGGAGGGGAAGCAAACAGTCCGGCCTCAGGGTAACGTCAAAGACAGCCTGGCTTACCCAAGGGAGGCAAGGACAGGAAGGGACAGATCCCACTGTAGGGTAACGGCAAAGTCGACCTGATTTACCCAACGGTGGCAAGGATGGGAAGGGGCAGATCCAACAGCAGGGTAACAGCAAGTATGGCCTGACTTACCCCACAGAGACAAGGACAGGAAGAGAGCTCAATCCAGGGTGGCTCCGAGTCTTGGGGCAGCCAGCAACCTTGGCTGGCTACAGAAACAGCCGAATCCATATCTAGCTCGGAGTGGCAGACACCCACTCCGCTGGCCCCGGAAACAACCGAATCCATACCAGGATGGCTGCTCCGACTAGAGACAACCGGGGTCTGTGAAGCGGTGGTCCTCCGACCAGGCCTGGAGATCACGAATAGCTGCTCTAGCCCTCCACCGGTGGGTTGCTCCAAGAGGATACTGACGAGATGAGCCAGCAACCACACTTCTTCTTCTTCTTGTGTTGTTTTCTGGCGGTTGGCAAACCAGCTTTAAGATGCATCACTGCCACCTGCTAGACTGGAGTGTAGATCGTTGGATAAACAGGAGAAGGGAAAAGAATTGCATTCCCTATATTCTATACAATAAACCTGAGTCTTTCAGATACTTCATGATACAGATCTGTATTTCTCTTGAATTCTCCCTTAAAAATATCTTCGAGACCAATGTCAGTTGTTTTGTTTATCTTAAGCGCTCCTATCATCTTCACTCTTTCTTTTTGATACATTTTATCAATACATGTTCAACTGTTTCTGGTTGGTTACCGTATTCACAGAACCCAGTTGAATGTTTCCCTATTTTGTATAATGTGTAATTAAGACTAGTGTGTCCAATACTCAAACAACTGATGATCACTTCTGTCTTTCTACATCTACTTGACAATCTTTTGTATCTGACTTGCCTCTGTATTTTGTACAGTTGTTTCCCTGTTTCACATCTCATCCCAACGCTTCTGCCATGTCTCCTCACTATGTGTTTTTATCATGTTCTTGACTTCCACTTTGCTAAGAAGGATCTGGACCTCTATTATAGACGATTTGAGCCATTGTTTAGCTATACTATCCACCTTTTCATTACCCTTCACTCCACAATGAGCAGGAACCCAAAGGAAGCTTACTTCTACCCCATTTTTGGTCAGTGTATATAATTTGCATAAAATCTCCAATAAAACATCCTGTCTACTTTCTGATTTTCTTGATTTGATTGATGTTAATGCAGAAACTGTCTGAACAGGTTACAGCCTTTTTGATATTACAGTATTTTCTTCTATCCAAGATAATGCACTCAATATTGCCGTTAATTCTGTTGTACACACTGATAAATGGTTTGATGTTCTTTTCCTGATACTAGTTTTGCACTGAGGAATATAGACTGCAATACCTGTGTGGTCAGATCTAGGGTCTTTTGATCCATCCGTAAATACTACAAGTTCATTTCTAAAATGCAACTCTATATATTCTTGTACTACCTGTTTGATTCCATAGTTAGACTTTAAAAGTTGTTGCAGGTTTTTATCTACTGTATGCATTGTAAAGAGCCATGGAGGAACATCAGAAATTGGAAACGTAGGGCTATATTCCATTTCCTGTAGACCATATTTTTGTACTGCTGCATCCCCGATCCATCCAAAGCTATTATAACCTGACTTGTTATGTTCCCAGCAGCCTTTTAATATAGCTCTAGTTGGTGTGAGCAGTTTTGTCCCATGATGTTAACCCAGTAATTTAGCATCAACTCTATTCTTCTAAGTCTTAATGGCATTTCCCCCATTTCAACTTGAAGAGCTGATATAGGTGAAGTTCTGAATACACCACTACATATCTTGAGGGCCTGAGCTTGCTCAACATCCAGCATTTTTAAATTACTTTCTGCAGCTGACATGTATGCTACACTTCCATAATCCAATGTAGCCCTCGTTAAAGCTTGATTAATATTT
Source organism: Mobula birostris (assembly GCF_030028105.1). NCBI lineage: Eukaryota > Metazoa > Chordata > Chondrichthyes > Myliobatiformes > Myliobatidae > Mobula > Mobula birostris. The sequence goes on along the minus strand of NC_092370.1, from coordinate 100,149,153 downwards.
AATAGTGATATCCTGCTCACACCTCAGTCCTGCCTGGCAAGACCCCTCAATAAGTTGTTTATTTTTTTACATTTGCTTGTAATTTTCTCAACTTGCTTTTTCCATGTAAGTTTCTCATTAAATAACAAACCAAGGAACCGAATTACCTTTATCTGCTCTGATTTTTGTTCATATAATTTCACAGAAACTAGTTTGTTACCTCGAGAAGCATATTACTTACGACTTACTTGTAGACAATTTGAAATCCCATTTATTTGCCCACTCCTCCACTTTATTTATTGCATCTTGCATTTTCCTTTGTATATAAATTATATTTCATACCCATAAACCCCCATCATCTGCAAATAACAATTTCCCCACACTATGTTCAACTTGCACAAATATGTCATTTATCACTATGGAAAATAATAATGGACTACAGATACTACCTTGTGGTGTTCCATTTTCAAGCAAATATGTCCTGTAGTACTCTGTTTCCACCTTGACTTGAATTGTTCAACCAAAAAGAAAGTCTAGAACCCAATTATTTAATTTTCCTTCCAACCCTAGTTGTTTGAATTTAATTAACACACCATCTTTCCAGAGCATATCCTGTGCCTTTTCTATATCAAAAAATACCACCAGGACCAGTTTCTTTATTTGTTTAAGCCTTCCTAATTTCAGATTGCAAGCCAGCAACCACAATCACTCCCAGGGACACTTATATTCCCAGCCTCAAGACGAGAATCAGGTGCTTAGGATTAAGCCCAACTGAAGCAAGGGACAGCCGGAAGACCTGGAGCCAAGAGTCCACGGACCGGACCGTAAACCGGAATGTGGACTTCACAGACCAGACCATGACACCTTCATAATGTTACTGGCCCTCTTCCAGCACCGTTCTGAATATATGTCCTTGATGGCTGTGATGCAGTGGGCACTTTTAACAGTTTTGAAGTCCTTTATTGCTCAAACTTTCCTCATGAAGCATGCTCCTTAATCTAGGCAACGTCCTAGTAAATCCTGCACATCTTCAGCTATTATATGCGCTCTTTGTAGAGCTCAAACTCCCCCGCCCCCAGGTGACCAAGGGCGCTTGGTTCAGTAAGCAGAGCACCAGAGAACCTAGTTAAATTGTGATGAGGAATTGAGGATATAAAAAAAATCATTTTGAACCTATGTAACCTCTGGCTAAAAGAATAATTGGGACTGAATAAGAATTTTTGAACTGAAGTAAATTCTGCATTCAGCAGTCAGCTAAGTTCTCTCCAGCTTGCAGAGAGACATTAAGAGTTTGATAACATTGTACATTGTACCCCCATTTGAGTAGGGAGAGGAGGACTCACCAATGAGGACAGGAATGAATATCATCTGTAATTAAGTCAGGGCCTAGCAAAGGGAATAACTGATAAGGACTGGACAGCACATCTATTTGTAATTAAGCCTTGATTTAGCAGATTCTCTTATCTGTCACCAAGTTTTGCACTAACAAACTTGGTGGGTGTAGATAGATAGATAGATAGATAGATATACTTTATTAATCCTGAGGGAAATTTGGTTTCATTACAGCCGCACCAACCAAGAATAGAGCGTAAATATAGCAATACAAAAAACCCCAACAAACACAAAAATGCAAACTATGCCAGATGGAAAATAAGTCCAAGACCAGTCTATTGGCTCAGGGTGTCTGACCCTCTTCGGGAGGAGCTGCACGTTCGATGGCCACAGGCAGGAAGGATCTCCCATGACGCCAAGTGTTGTATCACGGTGGAATGTGGCCGAAGTCCAACAGTAAAAAGTTCAATATCCTGTCTGCAAACACGTTCCTCCATCGTAATATACCCCGGATTGCACCATCCGTTGTTAGCCCGAACAGTAAGCACCAACTCCTTTACGCTTACCACTCCCAGTGCCCTTCCGGTCAGCCGGAACGGTATTACCCACCGAACCCCTCTTCTCCTAAAGTCTCTGTTGTCTCGACCCAGTCCTCGTTCCTTGGCTTTGTGATCCCCCTCTGTGTGTTTTCCTCCGGATTTCAGCAGGGGTGTCCACCGCTCTGTTCGCTAAGCCGGCCGGTCATTGCTGGTCTGTGGAATACACAATGCGACCTTGTTTCTGTCCTGCGTGTCGGGATGTAACCATTTCCAGCGCTAAAGAAAACCTAAATAAAACTCTCTCTACCAGTATGTTAGAGAGGGTGCAGCTTCGACGTGTTACCGTGAGAAAAAAAATACAAAAAATAACGTAAATTAAAAAGTAAGGAGAGGAAAGTAAGAAGAACGGCTGTACCAGGCTGCATGCACGACCGGCGCATGCGCACTAAAGTTCAAATGCGTACTAGTTCAAATAACATCTTGCAAAAGTAATGTATGGGGCTGACTAGGTATAAATATACAGTTGTACCCTGAGGGAACAGGCCCACTTGTCAGAAGGTGGCAGTACTTCCCTTGACAACTGGGTCTTAAACTCCTGCAGGAGAATGGGCAATAAACTGATGTAACTGTAAGAAGCTGGTCTCCCGAGTTCTATTCAGATTTGACTTTAACAGTGACCCCAGGTGCTGTTTGTAGACTGCTTGGACCACGGAGATGAAATGGTCTCTCTGGTTCTCTCCCCTAAGATGCTGCCTGAACTGCTGAGTGTGCTTCTGGCATTTTCTGTTTTTATCTCAGGTTTACACCATCTGAATTTCTTTTACCCTCTAATTCTTGAATGCACATCTCTGAAAAAGTCTGTGCATATCAGAATCAGGTTTAATGACACTGGCATCTGTCGTGAAATGTATAGTTTTGCAGTAGCCCTACATTGCAATATATAATTATTTAATAAACTATGAATTACGAAAAGGAATGTATATAAAATTAGTTAGTAGTGGAAGAAGAGTGAATAAAAGTTGAGGAAGTGTTCGTAGCTTCACTGTCCATTCAGGAAGCTGATGAAGGAATAGTTCTTCAAACATTGAGTGTGTGTCTTCAGGCTCCTGTACCTCCCTCTTGATGGTAGCAATGAGAAGAGGGCATGTCCTGGGTGATAGGGGTCCTTAATGATGAATGCCAGATTTTTCAGGTGTCATCTTCTGAAGATTTCCTCAATGCTGGGGAATCTCTTGCCCATGATGGAGCTGGCTGAGTTTACAACTTTCTGCAGATTTTGTGATCCTGTCCAGTGACCCCCTTCAGACTGGATGATAATGCAACTCGTTAAATGCTCTCCATGGTAATTCAAAACAGTGATGACGGGCTACCCCGGCGTGTGCACACCGTGAAATGGTGAGGGAGGCTCTAGAAAAATGATAAATTCAAGACTCTGCAGATTTTTGAAATCTAGAGCAACACTCACACCCAAAGTGTCGGAGGAACTCAGCAGGTCAGCCAGCATTTGAGACCCTGCATTGTTTGGGGTCGACTCCTGATGTTGTGTCCTAGCTCTCTACATTGCCGATATGCAAGTCAGGGCAATAGGATATGGAGAGTAAGCTGTTATCCATGCAGCAGACTCCCTCTCTCCATGCGGCTTATCTCTGTTCTAAAGGGGAGCGCTTCCATTCTGGGGATGTGACCACTGGTTCCAGACTCCGGCACTGTATGAAACATCCTACTCACATCCACTCTGTCCAGGCCTCACAACATTCAGTTGATGTAAATGAGATCCTCCACACCCCGGATTTTTCTGAACTCCTGCGACTCTGGGGTAGAGTCATCAAATGGTCTGCATATGTTAATTCTTTCATTCCTGGGATCACTCTTGTGAATCACATCTGGACCCTTTCAAATGCCATCATATTCTATTGTAGATAAGGGGCCCAGATGTGTTCCCAATACTTTAAATGCAATCTGACCAATGCCTTGTAAAGTCTCTGCATTGCATACTTGATTTTATATTCTAGACCTCTTGAAATGAATACGAACATTGCGTTTGATTCCATATCACTATCTTAACCTGCAAGTTGCTCTTTTGTGAATCCTGCATGTCCCTTTCATCCTCTGATTTCTGAATTTACTCCCTCTTTGAAAATAATTTATCCCTTTATTCCTTCGACCAAACTGCATGACCATCTTCACTTCTCACCTCCCACCTCACTACGAGACTTTGGATGCTGGAATCTGAAGCAACACGCAAACAGCTGGAAGAAATCAGTGGGTCAGGCAGCATATGCAGAGGGGGATGAACAATGAAAACCTCCCAAAACGTATACTAGTATCTCAGCAACAGTTTACCAATACAAAACATCTGGAAAACATGACAGATTCAACATTCAATCTAACAACAACAAAAAAAAACTGTCCTGTCAAAGATTCAGTCTGTCAGGAGGTTTACGAGTGCGCTGTGATCTGCGCACTTCCCCTGGTGACCCCGCAGGTACCGCTGGTGATGGTGTTTTGGGTGGGTCTGGTATTGGGAGCTGAGAGGGGTCTGTGTGTCTGCGTGAGAATGTCCATCCTCCTCAGGAGACCCCGACCGCTCTGCCAGCATCTCGCCCTCTAGCGAAGTCACTGGTGAACATGCTTCTGCAGTAGATCTGTCTCACAAATGGCAACTCCATGGAACTGTCTGCCTCTGAGCCGGTATCATGGCGCAGGTGCACATGGTTCTGATGTCTGCAGAAAACACGCCCATCGGTCAGCTGAACAACATAGGAGACAGGACCACTCTGCTTAAGAATGACCCCAGGCAGCCATTGCTGATTGTTTCTCACATAGACATTGTCATCCGGTTTTAACTGCCTCTGTTGCGCATGTTGGTCATGTCCCTCCTTCTGCTTTTCCTGCTTTCTCTCCACTTTTGCCTTCATATCCGGGCGCAGCAGATACAATCTTGACTTGGGCCTATGCCCCATCAGCATCTTTACTGGAGTGCGGGCTGTCGTAGTCTGTGGCGTGAGGCAGTATTTAAACAGGAAACGTGAAAGCCGAATGCTAAGAGAGTCCTCTGTCATCTGCTTCAGGTCTTCCTTCACTGTCTGAACAGCCCACTCAGCCAAACCATTTGAGGCTGGGCGGAAAGGGGCCGTCCGAATGTGACGAATGCCATTCTGCGGCATGTACTCAATGAACAGCTCACTGGTGAACGTCGGGCCATTATCAGTGACCAGAGTGTCAGGCAACCCGTGGACTGCAAACACTTGCCTGAGTTTGTCTATGGTTGTCGGGGCTGGGATGTTGCTCATGATGTGAGCTTCGATCCATTTAGAATGTACATCTACCATTACAAGAAACATCTGCCTTATAAAAGGGCCAGCAAAGTCCAGATGTAGCCGAGACCAGGGGTGGTCTGGCCACTCCCATGGGTGTAAAGGAGCTGGTGGTGGCATGTTCTGATTAGTCTGACATTGCGTGCATGATTTTACCTTGTTCTCCAGATCCTGATCCACTCTTGACCACCAAACGTAGGATCTTGCCAGGCTTTTCATTCCAGACACTCCTGGATGAGTCTCATGAATTTCCTCCACAATCTGTGAATGGCCAGGGGACTGATAAAAGCGTTGGACTGCAAAAACAATGGCCAGACCTTCTTTGTCTAGCTGTGAATATCCCTTCTCAGCAGCTGTCAGGGTACGTGAAGCAAAACCAATAGGCTTCTCTGAACAGTCCTCCATTACATGTGAGAGAACTGCCCCAACTCCATAGGGCGAGGCATCGCATGCAAGGGTGATCTCCTTGTCTGGGTCATAGTGAACAAGCAGCTTTGTTGAGTGGAGGAGTTCTTTCACTTCCTTGAAAGCTTTCTCCTGCTCTTCACCCTACTGCCACTTAGTGTCATTGTGAAGCAGCTTATACAGTGGGGTCAAAACCCTTGAGAGGTCAGGAAGAAACTTGCCATAATAATTCACCATGCTTTAAAATGATCTGAGTTCTGTGACGGTCTTAGGGCTTGGGACCTCCTTAATAGCTCTCACTTTGTCCTCCACAGGGCAAAGCCCCTCAGCTGTGATCTTGTGTCCCAGGTAAGTCACACTGGATGCCAGGAGTACACATTTTCCGCGTTTCAACTGCAGCCCTGCGTCTGAGAGCCTCTTCAGCACCCGTTCTAAGTTAGCCAGATGCTCCACCTCCGTAGCCCCCGTGATCAAAATGTCATCAAGGTACACTGCTCCGTGCAGAATCCCCTGTAGCAGAGTGTCCATTGCCCTTTGGAAAATGGCAGGGCTGGACGCCAGTCCAAACACCAGGCGTTTGTACTTGAATAATCCCTTGTGTGTATTAATTGTGACGTACTCCTTTGAATTCTCATTGAGCAGCAGCTGTTGGTAGGTGTGGCTCGTGTCCAGCTTTGTGAACAGCTTACCCCGTGACAGGGTCACAAACAGGTCATCCACCTGTGACAATGGGTACTCCTCCAGCCTAGAGACCTGATTCGCTGTAAGCTTATAATCCCCACATATCCTCACCGTTTTTTCTCCTTCAAAACTGGAACAATGGAGCCGCCCACCTTGAAAACTAGACGGGCTCAATACGGCTCAGCCTCTGTAAATGTTCCAGCTCCTCCTCGACTTTGCCTTTCATGGCATAGGGCACCGACCTGGGCTTAAAAAAACATGGTGTAGCCTCAGGGTCGACATGGAGTTTCACCGTCATGCCCTTCAGTGTTCCTAGCTCGTCCCTGAAAACGTCGCTGTACCGCTGCAGAATGTCCTCCGTCGTGTGCACATACTTAATTTCATGCCAGTTTAGCCGGATTTTGTGAAGCCAATCGCTACCCAAAAGACTGGACCCCCTGCCCCTTAGCTATCACTAGCCTGGCTTCAGCCTTCTGACCCCCAGCTGAAATGTCCACATATAACACCCCTAAATGAGGTATGGGCTGCCCCGTATAGGTCCTAAGTTCGAGCTTTGATGACCTGATGGAAGGCAGGATGGAACCCCATGTCCTCCTGTAGGTCTCCGCACTAATGACCGATGCAGTAGCCCCGAATCAATCTCAAACGTAATGTCCTTTCCCCTGACAGTGACTGTGGCATAATATGGTTCAGGTGATTCCTCATCTGTTTCAACTCCAAACATGTTGTAGGCACACACTGCCTCTTCATCTGCATCTTCTAGATGGTGTGTGGCTGCCTGAGCCTGTTGAGCTTTCCCTTGCCCAGGCTTAATCTTACCCTATGAACTTCTGCTCTTTTTAGCTACATGTCCCTTTTTGCTACTGGCATGCAGACAGTGTCTTTGAATTTGCAATCATTTGCATAGTTCTTCCCTCCACACTGGAAACATTCCACCGGCTTTGCCTGCTTACCAGTCTCCCTCCTGACTTGGTGCACTGCCGCTGACTGCGACCCCCCATGTCCTTTCTGGATATCCTTGACATTATTAGCAGCCATCTCCATGCCTTGGGCAATCTCTAAGGCTTTCTTGAAAGTCAACGGTGGGGTTTCCCCTAACAGGCAGCGTTGTGTGCCGTCATTATTAATGCCGCATATCAATCTATCATGGAGCATGTTTTCCAATACCGATCCAAAATCACAATGCTCCGACAGCTGCCGAAGCTCGGCCACAAAATTGGCCACAGACTGACCTGGCTTCCAGAAACGGCTGTGAAACTTACACCGTTGGACTATCACAGAAAGTTTCGGATTGTAGTGGTTCCCCACGAGCTTGACCAGTTCGTCATATGGAATGTCCCCCAGTTTCCGGGGTGTGGCTAAATTCCTTATTAGCTTGTAAATCTTTGCCCCACACATACTCAGGAGAATAGAGTGCTTCTCAGCCTCCTCAGTAATTCCATTAGCACAGAAAATGTGTCCCAACCTTTCCTCGTACTCCAGCCATTCCTCTTTTTCCTCCACAAATTCACCGATAGTTCCAAACATAGCCACCCGAAAAGCAGAGCTGCTTGTCCCCGCACAGCTCCTGTTCAAAACGCGCCGACACATCCACAAAACCAGTTCACCTCGTCACCAAAAATATGTCGTAACTTCTACTTTGAAAAAGGAACACTCAACAACTTCATGCCGAAAGAAACAACTTTATCTCGAACGTCAAAATCGTTATGCAAAAACAGAGGCTTTCACAATCCCTACGGCATGGCAGGGACACTATATAAAAAAGCACACTGGAAGTGAAAGAACGGAAGTAGAACCCCCCCTCCATTATCCTAATTAATATTCTTACTTTTAATAATGCTCACATTGCAACAGATATAACCATTATAAGGAGGAGGGGGAAGGAGGTGGAGCTACAGTAGGCATGTGAAGTGTGAATCCAGGTTATCAGGCGGGGTGTTGGGTGATAAGCAGATGGAGCAGGGCAGAGAGAGGGAATGATGTTTAAAGCTTGGACTGTTTTAGTGGTGTTTAATACTGTGGCTTTCTGGAGATTTCACTGAATGTTGCTGTATAGGCCTAATTGTTTTGTTGGGCAATGCAATTGGTGAAAACCTACATACAGTAATTCACAACCATTGACATTGAATTGGGGTTCGCTTCAAGAGGCTGGTCTGACATGATGAAATAATTACGTGAAGCTTTTTTTTACTGTGCATTATGTACAGTTTTTTTTAGATTATGAGGACATGCAGTTCTCGTTTATTGTCATTTAGTAATGCATGCATTAAGAAATGACACAATGTTCCTCCAGTATGATATCACAGAAACACAAGACAGACCAAGACTAAAAAACTGACAAAAACCATGTAATTATAACATATAGTTACAACACTGCAAAGCAATTCTGTAATTTGATAAAGAACAGACCATGGGCACGGTAAGAAAAAGTCTCCAAGTCTCGAAAGTCCCACATCTCACGCAGACGGTAGAAGGAAGAAAACTCTCCCTGCCATGAACCTCCAGTGCCACAAAATTGCTGATGCAGCACCCTGGAAGCACTCGACCACAGCTGACTCTTGGGTCTGTCCGAAAACTTCGAGCCTCCGACCAGCCCTCCGACACCGAGCACCGAGCACCATCTCTGCCGAGCGCTTCGACCCTGGCCCCGGCTGCCAAGCAACAGGCAAAGCCGAGGATTCAGGGCCTTCCCCTCCAGAGATTCTCGATCGCACAGTAGCAGCGGCAGTGAAGCGAGTGTTTCAGAAGTTTCTCCAGATGTTCCTCCGTGTTTCTCACATCTGTCTCCATCAAATCAGGATTGCGCATGGCATCCTACTTGACAAATACAGATATCTTTCACTGGAGAGTCCGTGCATGCTGCGTCACGCTGCATCTTCTCTTCCCCCTTTTGGAGGACAATATCAGTTTCCCTTGAACTTAAAACACCTCACCCATTTTACTTGCGAAAACCGACTTTGATGACCTTGATGCTCCAGGAAGGTGCCAGAATTATTAAACCTGTCAACGCAGTCGCTTTGAAAATTGCCAGAGTTTTGGGAGCAAAATGCCCTCGCTTGGTTTGTACAAGCCATGGTCTAATTTGCACTGTGAGAAATATCCGTGGATGACACCAGAGTTTAATACATAGTAAAGCCGCTCAGTAAGAGTTGTGAGTCTGCTTGATGCTTGCCTGAACACAATAAATACCGATTGCTGAAAGCTCGCCTTTTATAGACATTTGGACTATTGGAGTCTAAGTGTGCCAAGCAGTTGATGTCCTTGCCTAGCCTGGGGGATGATAAGCCTTAAGAGCTAATGGACCACATGCTCCCTCTCCTGAGAGAATCACCATCGATATCTTATTCTTAAAGGACTCTTCACGCAGCAAAGACCTAATCAAGTTCTCATAGCCCTCACTGATATACCAGTAAATTACGATAGGGAAGTTGTTAAAATGGCTGATGGTCTACACTGAGCAAGGCAGAGGTGCATAATTCCTCCTCCTCTCCCTGCCTCAATAACACTAGTGAGCAGGGTATCCACCACAAGCATGTCCATGGCTTTAAAAACAGCCATTTTCATCTGGCTATCCACTTGATCTATGCCCCTTCTCATTTTCTACACCTCTATCAATTATTCTTTCATGTTTTGCATTCGAAAGATTGCTTGTTCAACCTTCCAGTCCAGTGAGCATCCTGGTAAATCTCCTCCTGCACCCTCCATAGCTTCCACACGCTTTGTGCAATGAGATGATAGAATCAATACATTCACCAGGAGGTGGACAAGGAGTCGAGGCACTCAATCGGCAAACGCAGCAAACTAAATATATCAATATGAGTTGGCAGTGTTCCAAAATTGCTCTCACCTTGCAGACATGCCTTCCAATTGATTTCTCCAGCCTCCCAAATGTTTAACTATAGAATAACAGATCAGATTTGATGAGCTGAGCAGAAGAATCCTCCTTCGTCTTATGGCCTTATGGAGACTGTTCTGACTGGTTGCTCACCTCTTGCTATCGATGGGCCACTGCACAGAACTGGAAAAGGCTGCAAAGGGTTGTAAACTGACCCAGCTCGCTCATGGGCTTCAGCCTCCCGAGCATCAAGGACATGATGATCATGACTCAAAATGGTGGCATCTATCGTTCAGGATCCCAAGGACAAAGGATATGCCCTTTTCTCACTCCTACCGTCAGGGAGCAGGGACAGGCGTCTGAAGAGAGACACTCAACATTTCAGAAACGGTTTCTTCCCGTCCCAACAGCAGATTTCTAAATGTGGTCAGTGAACCCACGAACAATATTTCATGCATTTGTTCTGTTTTGCACTGATTATTTATTATTTTAATTTGTAGTATATTTTATGTATTGCACTGTACTGCTGCCACAAAACAACAAATTTTTGATAAATGTCAATGATAATAAACCTGATTCATATTTTAACGTGTAAGAGGTACAGAGAAAGAGCAGTAGAGGGAAAGCAATAAGATAACAGATCATAATGAGGGAGTTTAATCATCCCTGCTATCATTTACGTTAACATCTTCTACTCCCTTTCAAAAACCTTCATACCTGCTAAGATCTTGTTATTTAAAAAGGTGTTTTCCTGGCTCTGTTTGATGCTATTTCAAAATGCCAGAAGCTGATATACATTTTGAACTACACTCTCAACTTGATCGGCACTTTCAATGATTACTACACAAACACTCCTTAACATTACCATTGGTGATTAGTCACTGAGCTGTAAGCTCACACAAAGGCAATTTACCAGTACAGATCTCACTTACCAGTGTTTGGCCTATATCCTTCAAAACCTTCCCAATCCATGTTACGTGTCCAGCTATCTTTTAAAAGTTGTTATTGTACCTGCTTCAAGCAGCACCTCCCACAGCTCATTCCACAAAGATATAGCCCATTGAGTGAAAAATAAAGATGTCCCTCAAGTTCCTATTAAATCTTTCCCCTGTCACCTTAAACATATACCCCATAGGCCTTGACTCCTAACCCTTGGGAAGGACTGTGTGCACTCACTGTCTATGTCCCTCGTGATTTTATACATTTCAATAAAGTCAATTCCCAGTCTGCTACAGTTCCCTTCCTGACCTGCTCAACCTCTCCCTATTATTCAGACCCTCAACAACTGACAACATCCTTGTAAACCTTTTCTGCGCTCTTTTCAATTAAATGACATCTTTCCTGTAATGGTGTCCACAGGATTCAGAATCAGAATCAGGCTTATTATGAAGGACATACAGGTAAAAGTTACTATAAATTATGAGATAAATAAAGAATACAAAATGGTTGTTCATGGGTTCATGGACCATTCAGAAACCTGAAGGTCAAGAGGAAGAAGCAGTTTCTGCATCATTGAAGGCGGTTTACAGGCTCCTGAAGCTCCTCCCTGACGGTAGGAATGAGAAGAGGGCAGTTCCTGGATGGTCGTCTTGAGACACTATAACCTGACACATAGAAAACATGGAAAACCTACAGCACAATTCAGGCCCTTCGGCCCACAATGCTGTGCTGAGCATGTACTTAATTTAGAAATTACCTAGGCTTGCCCATAACCCTCTATTTTTCTGAGCTCCATGTACCTATCCAAGAGTCTCTTATGAGGTTCTATTGTATCCGCCTCCACCACCATCACCAGTAACCCATTCCACACGCTCACCACACTGTGTAAAAGAAAAAACTTACCCCTGACATCTCCTCTGTACCTACTTCTAAGCACCTTAAAACTGTGCCAGCTCGTTTTAGCCATTTCAACCTGGGAAAAAGCCTCTGACTATCCGCACTATCAATGCCTCTGATCATCCTATACACCTCTATCAGGTCACCTCTCATCCCCTGTTGCACCAAGGAGAAAAAGCCAAGGTCACTCAACCTATTCTCATAACGAATGCTCCCAAATCCAGGCAACATCCTTGTAAATCTCTGTGCCCTCTCTATAGTTCCCACATCTTTCCTGTAGTGAGGTGACCAGAACTGAGCACAGTACTCCAAGTGGGGTCTGACCAGGGTTGTATACAGCTGTAACATTACCTCTCGGCTCTTTTACTCAGTCCCATGGTTGATGAAGGCCAATACAGTGTATGCCTTCTGATCCACACAGTCAACCTGTGCAGCAGCTTGGAGTGTCCAATGGACTCGGACCCCAAGATCCCTCTGATCCTCCACACTGCCAAGAGTCTTACCATCAATACTATATTCTGCCATCATATTTGTCCTACCAAAATGAACCACCTCACACTTGCCTGTGTTGGACTCCATCTGCCACTTCTCAGCTCAGTTTTGTATCCTATAGATGTCCCGTTGTAACCTCTGACAGCCCTCCACACTATCCACAACACCCATAACCTTGGTACAATCAGCAAATTTACTAACCTATACCCCACTTCCCCATCCAAGTCATTTATAAAAATCACAAAGAGAAGGAGTCCCAGAACAGATCCCTGAGGCACACCACTGGTCACCTACCTCCATGCGTAATATGACCCATCTACAACCACTTTTTGCCGTCTGTGAGTAAGCCAGTTCTGGATCCACAAAGCTATGTCCCCTTGGATCCCGTGCCTCCTTACTTTCTCAATAAGCCTTGCGTAGGGTACCTTATCAAATGCCTTGCTGAAATCCATATACACTACATCTACTGCTCTACCTTCATGAATGTGTTTAGTCACATCCTCAAAAAATTCAATCTAGCTCGTAAGGCATAGAATTTCCTGTGCTATCTCTACTCCCTTTCTTGAATAAGGGAACAACATCTGCAACCCTTCACTCCTCCGGAGCCAGTCCCATCCCCATTGATGATGCAAAGATCATTGCCAGCGGCTCAGCAGTCTCCTCCCTCGCCTCCCACAGTAGACCAGGGTATGTCTCATCCAGTCTCATCTGAATCAAAGTATTCATTAAGTACCTCCGCTGATGAAGTATGTAAAAGGGTTAACACGTTAATTAAGCAATAGCAGCCTCTTCTTTCTGAAAGAAACCGCTGATGATCAACAGATGTGTTAAGCCATGCTGAGCCATATTTCTTCTCAGAGTTAGTGTTTCAAGGTCTTAGTTTCTTTGTGCAGTGATGCGCAGAGATAAGACCAACCTGTTCAGTGTATGTTCTGTCCATTATAACTATTCTGTAATTTATCTCTCGGTACTGTCAAGCCATAGATAAGTCTGACTCCAGCTTGGAATGTGTGGGGGTATCTGAACACTATATCTTTTCTGTTAGGGGAATTATGAGTTATTTGGTGGATTGGGCAGGAAAAGTCACAGACAGACTGTTCCTGTTTGAGTGACTAACTGAGTGAGCCCTGGGTGCTTTGAATAAAGAGTTTGCACTTATATGGTCTCTGAGTGACTTTATCCGGATTCGACTTCCACACCGCTACCTCCTCCGGTTCCATACACACTTTTCCACTGTCACACTTGATTGGTCCTATTCTCTCACCTCTTATCTTCTTGCTCTTCACATACTTGTAGAATGCCTTGGGGTTTTCCTTAATCCTGCTCGCCAAGGCCCCTTCTGGCTCTCCTAATTTAATTCTTAAGCTCATTTCTGATGGTCTTGTAATTATCTAGATCTCCATCATTATGTAGTTTTTTGAACTTTTCATAATCTTTTCTTTACTTCTTCACCAGATTTTCTACAGTCTTTGTACACTTTGGTTCATATACTGTACCAAACTTCCCATCTCATTGGAATGTACCTATGCAGAACGCCACGCAAATATCCCCGAACATCTGCCACACTTCTGCTGTACATTTCCCTGAGAATATCTGCTCCCAATTTATGCTTCCAAGTTCTTGCCTGATAGCTTCATATTTCTCCTTACTCCAATTAAATGTTTTCCTGACTTCTCTGCTGCTATCCCTCTCCAATGGTAAAGGAGATGGAATTGTGATCATTATCTCCTGAATGCTTGTCCACTGAGAGACCTGACACATGACCAGGTTGATTTCACAATACCAGATCAAGCACAGCCTCTCCTCTTGTAAGCTTATCTAGATATTGTCATAAAACCTTCCTGAACACACCTAACAAATTCCACCCCATCTAAACCCTTTGCTCTAGGGAGATGCCAATCAATATTGGGGAAATTAAAATCACCCATCACGACAGCCCTGTTATTATTGCACCGTTCCAGCATCTGTCTCCCTCTCTGCTCAATGTCCCTGTTTCTATTGGGTGGTCTATAAAAGAACACCCAGTAATGTTATTGACCCCTTCCTGTTTCTAACTTCCACCCACAGAGACTCAGTAAACAATCCCTCCATGACCTCCACCTTTTCTGCATTTGTGACACTATTTCTGATCAACAGTGCCATGCCCCCACCTCTTTTGCCTCCCTCCTTATCCTTTCTGAAACATCTCAAGCCTAGCATTCTGAGCAACCATTCCTGACCCTGAGCCATCCAAGTCTCTGTGATGGCCACAACATCACAGCTCCAAGTACTGATCTATGCTTTAAGCTCATTTGCTTTGTTCATGATACCCCTTGCATTAAAATAGACACATCTTAAACCATAAGTCCGAGCACATCCCTTTTCTATCACCTGCCTATCCTCCCTCTCACACTACCTACAAGCTTTCTCTATTTGTGAGCTAACCACCCCTTCCTCCATCTATTCAGTTCGATTTCCACCCCTTTTTAATTCTAGTTCAAGCTCTCCCCAATAGCCTTAGCAAGCCTCCCTGCCAGGATATTGGACCCCTTGGATTCAAGTGCAACCTGTTCTTTTTGTACAGATCACTCCTGCCCCAAAAGAGGTCTCAATAATCCAGAAATCTGAATCCTTGCCCCCCGCTCCAAACCTTCTGCCATGCATTTATCCTCCACCTCCCTCTATTCTTATCGTCACTGTCGCGTGGCACAGGCAATAATCCTGAGATTTCTACCTTTGAGGTCCTGCTTCTCAACTTCCTTCCTAACGTCCATGCACCTGCGCAGTTGTTCCTCAATCAAACCGCTGAAGAAAAAATTATTTGCTTTTAAGCTCTTCCCGCCAGACTAACACAGTTAGACTGCAAAGGAGCTGCAAACAGCCTTGGGGAGTTGTCATGCAGGATTCCCTAAAGATTGAGTCGGTGAGAAGAAAGGCAAACGTAATGTCGGTATTCAATTCGAGAGGAGTAATTATTAAACATACCCATTGACATGGCCTCCACAGAAACGTGTGGCAATGAATTCCATACATCCACAACCATATAGCAAAAGAAATTCCTCCTCATCTCTCTTCTAAATGATAGTCCTTCCATTTTGAGGATGCGACCAATGGTCTCAGATTCCCCTACTGGAGGAAACATTCTTTTCGCATCCACTCTGTCTTGGCCTTACAATAATCAGTTGGATTAAATGAAATCCACCCACAACGCATGTTCTTCTACACTCTTGCGAGTACAGGGAAGAGTTATCAGAAGTTGCGCATGTATAAACCCTTTCACTTCCGGGATAATTCCTGTGTACCACATCTGGACCCTCACAAATGCCATCATATCCTGGCTCAGATATAGGGGCCCCAAACTGTTCACAATACTTCAAATGCAGTCTGATCAATGCCTCATAAATTCTCTGCATTACATCCTAGATCTCTCCTCTCAAAATGAGTACTAACATTGCATTTGACTTCCATACCACTGACAGAGCGCAATAGCTCGGTGAGAACTAACTCAGTCCCATACAGACAGGGAGGGTGATTATTACACATCTCAGATACGTTCAGGGTGGCACCCAAACGAACAACTGTAAAATGTGACAATAAATGAACTCGAACATATCACCATAATTTTACTGAAAATACACACCATTTTAAAAACAAGAACAATAAGTAGCGTTGGATGTTGTTTATTTGGATTTTCAGAACACCTTTGAAATGGTGCTGCTTAACAAGGTAATGGCCCATGATATCACAGCAAAGATACTGGCATGGAGAGAGCATTAGCTGATAGGCAGAAGGCAAAGAGTGGGCATAAAGTGAGCTTTTTTCTGATAGGCTGCTGGTGACTAGTGGTGTTCTGCAAGTGCTGGTGTTGGGACCGCTTCTTTTATATTGTACGTCACTAATTTGGATGACAGAATTTATGGTTTTGCAGCCAAGTTTGTGGACAATATGAAGATAGGAAAAGGGGTAAGTCTTGCAGAGGAAGTAGGGAGGGAGGCTGCAAAAGGACGTGGACAGATTAGAAGAATAAGCAAAGAAGCAAATGGAATTCAGTGTCAAGAAGTGTATTGTCATTCACTTTAGTAGAAGGAATAAAAGCACAGACTACTTTCCAAACAGGGAAAGAAAACTGAAATGTATGAGCTGCAAAAGGTCTCGGGGTTGTCATGCTGGATTCCCTAAAGATTAATTGATAGGTTGAGTTGGTGAGGAGAAAGGCAAATGCAATGTAGTATTCATTTCGAGAGGAGTAAAATATGAAAGTGAGGATGTAATACTGAGGCTTTAGAAGGCACTGGTGAGTGCTCACTTGCAGTTTTGTGAGCAGTTTTATGCCTTTATTTAAGAAAAGTAGAGCTGACATTGGAAACAGTATCTATGAGGTTATGAGAAAAGAGTCCAGGAATGAAAGGCATATCGTATGAAGAGTGATCAATGGCTCTGAGCTTTTACATGCTAGAATGTCAGAGAATAAGCAG
Source organism: Mobula birostris (assembly GCF_030028105.1). NCBI lineage: Eukaryota > Metazoa > Chordata > Chondrichthyes > Myliobatiformes > Myliobatidae > Mobula > Mobula birostris. Next base: position 100,132,283 of record NC_092370.1, on the reverse strand, counting down.
GGATCTCATTAACTGTTGAAAGAGCTAGATAGTGGATGTTGAGAGGATTTTTCTATGGTGGCGGTCTAGGACCAGAGAGCACAGCGTCACAGTAGAGGGATAGCCATTTAGAATGCAGAGGGTGGGGAATCTGTGGAATTTGTTACCATGGGTGACTGTGGTGGTCAGGTGATCGGGTGTATTTAAGGTGGAGGTTGGTAAATTCTTGATTAATCAGGGTGTGAAAGGTAAAGGAGAGAAGGCGGGTGTATGAGGATGAGAAGAAAATGGATTAGCCATGATGAAATGGAGGAGCAGACCTGATGTGCTGAATAGGCTAATTTGCTCCTCTGTCTTATGGAATTCTTCAGTACTATCACATCTTTTTTTGTAATGTACTGACTGGAATAACGCACAGTCCTTAAGCTGTGATGTACACCAGTGCTCTGCACAATTCCAAAATAAACACTTTCCCATTTTAACCTTCTTATATCCCTGTCTCCAAAAGAAGACAAGGATAAGTGGTGAGTGTGGTAAAATTCTTTTTAACTAACATGTACAGATCACCTCGCAATGTTTGCAACCGATCAGCTCCTGACTTGGTGAGTAATCTCTTCTCTGCCTTCTGATCAGTGTTAAATGTAAATACATGTGTGTAATGAAAAGGTCAGGAAGTACAGTTGACAAAGACATACAGCAGCATTGAAAACTCCCTTTTCCTCAGCCCCCAGAAACAACCCCAATCCCCTTCTCTCTTATCTCCCACTCTCCGTTTTACCTTCCTCCCTTCCAATTCCCTATTCTTTCTTTCAATCTACCCCAACCCAATCCAGCTGTCCCTCTGACAATCTCCAACTGGTCAAGGGGGCTCTCTGTTTCAACTCCTGGTGAATCAGGAATCTAGTTTACTGACAACACCGCTGTTGTTGGGCTAAATCAAAGCTGGTGACAAATCAACATATAGGGAGATTGAAAACAACAACAACTTCTCACTGGACTTCAGCAAAATCAAAGAGCTGTTTCTTCGACTATAGGAGGAAGAATTCAGGGGTCTATCAGCCAGTCCTCACTGGGGGATCGGAGGTGTAGTGAGTCCGTAACTTTAATTTCCTTGGCATTGTCATTTCAGAGGATCTGTTCTGGGATATGCGCGTAAGAGGCAATTCCGAGAATCTCAAGGAAGTGTCTCTACTGTCAGAGACGTTTGCGCAGATTCAGCATGCCACGCCGCAGTACGCTCCGCCTGTGTAGTGCCCTGAAAGGCAATGCCCCTAGTCACGTGCTTGACTAGTCAGTGAACAGACCCGAGCATTTGATGACACCAAATGAACCCTTTGCAAGGCTACCCTCCCAGCACAACTGCTCCCCAACACACAAATTGCCATTGCTACCAACACTTCAGACCATGCTGTGGGTGCTGTGCACAAACAGTTGGTCGAGGGCATGTGGCAGCCGCTCGCTTTTGTTCCCCCGCCCCACCGCCATCTCCACCGCCGAAAGGAATTATAGCCATTTGACCAGATGCTGTCAGTCTCTATCTGGCTGTCCGCCATTTTTAATTTGATTCTAGAGGGTTGGCATTTCACAGGTTCATTGACCACGAGTCCCTGCTGGCCAAAATATCAGACCCTGGCCTACATATCAGAATTCATAATTGACATACAACACATTAGCATCATCTCACAGACAGCCATGTCAATGTGGAGCTGGTTGGTCCTCTTCCCCCCAACCCGCACCCCCCCCCCGTGGTTTCACACACCTTTTTACCACGGTGGAACTTACCGCCAGTTGGCCAGAGATCATTCCTCTAGCATCAGCAATGGCCAGAGATATAGCTCAGGCATTCATTATTACCTTGGTTGTTTGGTTTGGCACCCAACTGACATTTCCTCTGATCACGGCTCCCAATTCATACCAGATGTCTGGCGTTAGGCTACATCACTCCATGACATATCATCCACAGTCAAACGTGACAGGAGATTCTGTGGTCATGTACAGAACACCCGAATGGTATGTTACCTCCCAGGTACCAGGCTCAGGGACATCTCAGATTGTGTCTACAGTATTTTGGAGGGGGACAGAGAGCAGCCAGATGTCTTGCTACATATTGGTACCAATAACAGAGGAAGGAAAAGCAAAGGGTTCCTGAACAGAGGATTTGGAGAGGCAAGAAGCAGGACCCCCAGGTGAGTAATTTCTGCATTTCTACCTGTGCCACGTGTCAGCGAGGGCAGAAAGAGAATGATTTGGCAGATAAATGCATGGCTGTGAAGCTGATTCAGGGGGCAGAGCTTCAGGTTCTTGGATCGTTGGGATCCCTTCTGGGGGAGGTATGAACTGTACAAAAGTGATGGGTTACACCTGAATCTGAAAGGGACCAATATTCTCACGGGCAAGTTTGTTAGGGTTGTTGGGGAGGGTTTGAACTAATTTGGCAGGGAGGTTGGAACTGGAGTGAAGGGATGGATGGTAAAAAAGCAAAGATAGCATGCAGTCAGACTGATTGGACAAAACTGCAGCCAGCGGGTTGAGTATCAGTTCACTGGAGATGCAGAATCAAAAAGGGTGGCAAATCCAGTACTCAAAGTGATATATCTCAATGCATGAAATAAGGTGGATGATCTTGTTGCGCTATTACAGAGTGTCAGGTATGATGCTGTGGGCATCACTGAATCGTGGCTGAAGGATGGTTGTAGTTGGGAGCTGAATGTCCAATGTTACACGCTGTATTGGAGGGATAAGAAGGTCAACAGAGAAGGTGGCGTGGCTCTGCTGGTAAAGAATGACATCAAATCAGTAGGAGGATGTGACACAGGATCGGAAGATGTTGAATCCTCGTGGGTTGAGTTCAGAAACTGCATGGGTAGAAGAACCCTGACGGCAGTTATATACGGGCCTCCCACCAGTAACTAGGATGTGGACCACAGGAGAGTAGAGCTACTAGGACTTGATGTTTCAATCCCTATGGTAAGTTGGCACTCTCGATGTTGGCAGTGGGTTTGGAGTGGTGACGAGGAGGGAGGGTAGGTATGTCATCGGGGTCATAGTGATCCAGGTGCTTATCAAAGAGAGCAAGCGGGGTCTTCTCCCCACCACTGGTCCAGATTACAAATGGAAATAGAAAAAGTGTTAAAAGGGAAATGTTATGACAGTCATGGGAAATTTTAACATGCAGGTGAATTGGGAAAAATACTGTAGGGTGGTAAAGAATCGCAAGAGAGTGAGTTTGTTGAATGCCTACGAAATAACTTTTTGAAGGAGTTTGCCATTAAGCCTGCTAGGGGATCAGTTATACTGGACTGGATGTTATGTATTGAACTGGAGGCAATTAGGGAGCTTAAGGTAAAAGAACCCTGAGGAGCAGTGATCACAATATGATTGAGTTAAACTTGAAATCTGATAGGAAGAATGTAAAGTCTGACACAGCAGTATTTCAGTGGAGTAAAGGAAATGACAGTGGTATGAGAGAGGAGTTAGCCCAAGTAAATTGGACAGAGAGTCTGGCAGGGATGATAGCAGAGCAGCAATGACATGAGTTTCTGGAAGAAATGAGGAAAGTGCAGGATAGATGTATTCCAAATATGAAGAAATACAGATGGCAAAATAGTACAAACATGGCTGACAAGGGAAATTAAAGCTAATGTAAAAGCAAAAGAGAAGGCATATAACAAAGCAAAAATTAGCAGAAAGATAGAGGATTGGGAAGCTTTTAAAAACCTACAGAACAACTAAAAGAATCATTAGGAGGGAAAAGATAAAATATGAAAGCAAGTTAGCAAGCAATATCAAAGTGGATAATAAATGCTTTTTCAAGTATGTAAGTAAAAAAGCTGAGAATGGACATAGAACCACTAGAAATTGAGGTTTGAGGAACGATGGAGGACAAGGCGATGGTAGTAGATGAACTAAATAAGTATTTTGCATCAGTGTTCACTGTGGAAACACTCACATTGTGCCAGATGTTGAAGGGTGTGAGGTAAGAGAAGTGAATGCAGTTACTATTACAAGGGAGAAGGTGCTCAAAAAGCTGGAAGACTGATGGGTACATAAACCACCTGGACCAGATGAACTGCACCCTAGGGTTCTGAAAGAGGTAGCAATGGAGATTGTGGAGGCATTAGTAATGATCTTTCAAAATCATTGGACTCTGGCATGGTGCTAGAGGAGTGGAGAAGTGCAAATGTCACTCCAATCTTTAAGAAAGAAGGAAGGCAGCAGAATGGAAATTACAGACTAGTTAGCCTGACCTCAGTGGTTGGGAAGATGTTGGAGTCAATTGTTAAGGATGAAGTTATGGAGTACTTGGTGACACAGGATGATAGGACAAAGTCAGCATGATTTCTTTTAGGGAAAATCTTGCCTGACGAACCTGTTGAAATTCTTTAAGGAGATTGCAAGTAGGATAGATAAGAGGGATGTAGTGGATGTTGTATATTTGGACTTTCAGAAGGCTCTTGACAAAGTGCCACCCATGGGGCTACTTACCAAGTTAAGAGCCTATGTAATCATAGGAAAGTTATCAGCATTGGCTGATTGTTAGGAGGCAAGAAGTGGAAATAAAAGGATCCTTTTCTGGTTGGCTGCCAGTGACTAGTGCTGTTCTGCAGGGGTCAGTGTGGGAACGCTTCTTTTTATGCTGCATATCAATGATTTAGATGATGGAATAGATGGCTTTGTTGCCAAGTTTGCAGATGATACGAAGATTGGTGGAGGGGCAGGTAGTGTTTGTTGAGAAAACAAGTAGGCTGCAGAAGGATTTAGACAGATTAGGAGAATGGACAAGGGACTGGCAAATGATATACAATGTTGGAAAATGCATGGTCATGCACTTTGGTAGTAGAAATAAATGTGCACACTATTTTTTAAATGGGGAGAAAATCCAAAAATCAGAGCTACAAAGGGACATGGGAGTCCTTGTGCAGAACACCCGAAAGGTTAATTTGCGGATTGAGTTGGTAGTGAGGAAGGCAAATGCAATGTTAGCATTTATTTCAAGAAATCTAGAATACAAAAGCAGGGATATAATGCTGAGGTTTTATAAGGCACTGGTGAGGCCTCAGTTTGTGTATTATGAACAGTTTTGGGCTCTTAATTGAAGAAAAGATGTGCCGGCTTTGGAGAGGGTTCAGAGGAGGTTCACAAGAATGATTCCAGGGATGAAAGGGTTATCATACAAGGAAAGTTTGATGGCTCTGGGTTTTTTTTCACTGGAATTTAGAAGGACAAGGGGGATCGTACTGAAACCTTTCGAATGGTGAAAGGTCTGGACAGAATAGATGTGGAAAGGATGGTGGGGGAGTCTGGGACAAGAGGGCAAAGCCTTAGGGTAGAGGGGCATCCGTTTAAAACTGAGAAGGGGAGAATTTTTTTTAGCCACTTTGTCACCACGGACAGCTGTAGAGGCCAGGTCGTTGGGTGTATTTAAGGCAGAGATTGATAGGTTCTTGATTGGACACAGCATTAAAGGTTACAGGAAGAAGGCCAGGGAGTGGGGCTGAGGAGGAGGGAAAAGGATCAGCCAAGATTGAATGACAGAGCAGACTCGATGGGCCAAATGGCCTAATTTGGCTCCTATGTCTTGTGGTCTTATGGTGAGTGGTTTCACCACTCCTTAAAGGCTGCTGGAGGGCTTCCTTGAGGATTAAGCAATGGCATGATCACCTCCCCTGGGTGTTGCTGGGGTTCATGGCTCCAAAAGATTACCTGCAGTCGTCTATGGCTGAGTTCATATATGGACAGCCATTACAAGTGCCAGGTGATTTTATTTGTGATATCACACCTGTCTGGTCAGCGTGTCAACAGTGTTCCTCCTCAGTAAAGTCTATTTCTTTACACCTATTCCTACCTCCCATGATGACTTGGGTTCTTGTTAACCAACACTCTGTCTCGTTTGTTTTCATCTGCCATGATGCACACCAACATCTCCTTAGACCCATTGACAATGGTCCATTCTGCATTTTGGAATGGAGAGAAAAGACTTTTTATCTTAGATAGAAGGAGTAAACCTGAATGTATTTCAGTAGATAGTCTTAAACTGGCCCAGCGAGAGTTGGAAGTTTCTGCTACCATGCTCTTGGCATCACAACATGACCATAAATATATCAACATACCTCAGGAGAAGCCAGAGGTACCTATCATTACTCCATGCAAAGTGCGTGAATGCTTGTATTGCCCTAGGTGCAGGCAGGACATGGAGCTGCTTGTGCACTGCTGCAACACTTGCGTGTCTCAGAAGGGGCCAGGCCACTAGTCAAGGGTGCCAATGCCGCAGTAATTGGCGGGGGCCCAATGGAGCTTGTAGGAGTGGAGATCCTAGGCCCCTTCCCCTGTACTGATGCCAGGAACTGCTATGTGCTCGTGCCTATGGATTACGTTATAAAGTGGCCAGAGGTGAAAGTGGTCCCAGATCAGAGCACAACCACCACCACTCAGAGACTTGTGGAGGAAATCTTCTGCCATTTCAGCACCCCTAGTAACTCCACAATGACCAGGGCACAACTTTGAGGCACTTTGAGGCAACTTTGAGGTGTTTGGCAAGGTCTGCGGGTGGCTGGGAATCAGCAAAATACAGACCATCCCCCTTCACCTGTAAAGTGATGGGTTGGTGTAGCATTTTAACCGCAGCCCGGCTAAGCTGCTAATGTGCTTGTCGCAATAAAAACTGCAGTTGAGATAAACAAGCTTTTCATGTCTGTCTTTGTGGACTGAATGCTCACTGCAATACAATAAATTCAATGATAAACTACACACAAAGACTGACAAACAACCAATGTGCAAAAGAAGACTAACTATACTTACAACATAAATATAATAATAAATAAATTAGTAAATAAATAACATTGAGAACATGGGTTGTACTGCCTTTGAAAGTGAGCTCAAAGGTTGTTTTCAGTGATCTGTTCGGTTTTAAAGTAAGTGAAATTATCTACGCTCGTTCAGGAGCCTGATGGTAGAAGGGTAATAACTGTCCCTGAACTTGGTGGTGTGGGAAGTGAGGCCCCTGTGTCTTCTCCCTCTTAGCAACAATGAGAAGAGAGCATGGCCTGGATAGTGGAAATCCTTGAAAATTGATTCTTCGTTCTTGAGGCAATACTTCTTGTCGATGTGCTCGATGGTGGGTGGTGGGGCTTTTCCTTTGATGAACGAGACTGGATCCACCACTTCTTGTAGGCTTTTCCATTCTTGAGCATCAGACTTTCCATACCAGGCCATTATGCGATCAGTCAGGAAACTCTCCACTGCAATGAGGGCTGGATCATGGAACCCCAGTATCTTTCTCCTGTAGTTAAAGAAACAGTTTGTTGCGTTTGCTGATGTTGAGTGAGAAGTCGTTGTAGCACCATTCATTTAGATTTTCAATGTCCCTACATGTTGATTTGGCACCAGCTTTGATTCAGCCGATAAGAGCAGTGTTGTCAGTAAACTAGAATATATCATTGGAGCTACCCTTGGCTTCACAGTCTAAAGTATAAACCGAGTAGAGCAGGGGTTAAGCACACTGCTTTGTGGTAAATCTGTGCTGATGGTGATTGTGGAAAAGATAATCTTGAAGTGGACGTGTGCCAGCAGCAGAAGACCACAAACATACACCCAACAGGAGGTACCTAATAAAGTGGCCACTGAGTGTATTTGTGACACGTACATCGAGACATACAGAGAAATCTGTCGTTTTGCGTCAAATCAAGTCAGATGGGTTGAGAGATCAAAAGTACATCTTTATTGCATGAACACAAGAAATTCTGCAGATACTGGATATCCAGAGCAACACACAAATTCCTGGTTGAACTCAATAGGTCAGGCAGCATCTATAAAAATGAATAAACATCAATGTTCTGGGCCAAGAGGGAAAGAAAGGGGAACACAAGAGAATAAAAAGGAGGGGACAAGGGTAAGGAGGACAATTTCATGTAACTTCTGTTTGGGAGTTTTATAACAGCAGTTCAAAGATGTTCTTCAGTCTGAACTTGTATTCTCGAGCTTTTATATCTTTTGCTCAACAGAAGGGAGGGAAGAATGAATGATCAGGGTGGGAGGACACTCTGATAATATCAGTGGCTTTCAGGTCCTGTGGGTTAGTAGATTAAATGGTCACTGAAAATTGCCGCTCATGGATAGGTATTGGGTAGAATCTCTGGGGGAATTAAGGTGAATCTGTTGTGAGTACCACACTCAGAATGCTGGAAAAACTCAGCAAGTCAGACAGCATCTATGAAAGAAAATGAACAGTTGTTGTTTTGGGCTAAGACCCTTCATCAGGACTGGAAAGGAAGGAAGTGTGGGCCAAAATGAAGCTGAGGGAGGGGAAGGAGTACAAGCTGATAAGTGAACCAGGTGAGGGGAAGGTTGGTGGTTTGGGGAAGGGATTTGATGTAAGAAGCTTGGAGATCATAGGTGAAAGAGTCTCTTAAATGTCCCTACTGTTTCTACTTCTACCACCACACCTGGCAGTGTGTTCCATGCACTCACCACTCTCTATGTCAAAAATCCTTCCTGGTTTCCATCCTATATTTTCTGCTGATCACCTTAAAGTTATGCCTCCTCATATTAGCTCTGGGTGTTAATATTTTATTATCCACTCTATCTCCCTTTGTAACTTTGAGTCTTTAATTTTCTGGCATTTAGAAAATATTCTAAGCCTTTACTCCTTTGACCAAATTGCATGACCATACACTTCCCTACACTAAATTTCATCTGCCATTTTTTTTGCCCATTCTCATCTAAGTCTTCTGCAGACTCTCTGCTTCCTCATTACTACCTGCTCCTCCACCTATCTTTGTGTCATCGTCTGCAAGCTTGCCACAAAGCTATCAAATTCGTCATCCAAATCGTTGACATACAAGACAAGTCGAAGAATGGAACCATCCATGGCACAGTAACGAAGGAGTTTTACAACCTGCTGATGGAGCACGAGATCACCATTATCTTTGAAAACTACAGCAACAAAGAGCAGCTAATGCATGTGGAGAAGCTTAGGGAATTCCTATGGAAGGAACAAAGGGAGAATGTGAGGAAGAAAGAACTCGGGTGTGTTCGTCAAATATCATCGATATGTATGAAGTGAACGAGGAAGGTGAGCCACATCCATCACCTTGAAGTTATGCTGCCAACACTTTGGGGATGTTTTATCACATGACTTGTCACCTCAGAACACAGAACATATACTCAGTGACCACTTTATTAGGTACCTCTAATATCTAATGAAATAACAACAGAGTGTATGTTCATGGTTTTCTGCTACTGTGAGCTATCCACTTCATGGTTCAATGTGTTGTACATTCAGAGATGCTCTTCTGCATACCACTGTTTTAACACGTAGATGTTTCTGTTTCTGTTGCCTTCCTGTCAGCTCGAACTCCTCTCGCCATTCTCCTCTAACCTTTCTCATTAACAAGGCATTTCCACCCGCAGAACTGCTGCTCACTGGAATTTTCTTTGTTTTTGCACCATGATCTGTAAAATCCTGAGACTGTTGTGTGTGAAAATTGCAGGGGATCTGCAGTTTTGGAGATACTCAAACCACCCAGGACAGGCCACCTTTGCCCTCCAGCACACTCAGATTTGTAGACATTGAGCCTTTGACTTCCTCAGCAGACTTGAGTTGGTCTGAAGGGCCTGTTGCTATGCTGTATGACTCTAGGCTCACTAATTGTTGCATCTTAGTTTTGTGATTGTTACAGCAAGTGAAGGAAAAGATCCTGATGAAGGTCAAGAGGGTGAATAACAAGAAGATTATATTGAGGAGAACAACAAGGTCTTGGATGAACATGAGGCTGCTGAAATGCAGGAGGATGCAAGGAAGCAGAACATTAAAGAAAAGGTGGAACCCCTCTCCCTTCCTTTGTTCACCCTCACTGAATTCCTTCTCTCCATTCCTTGCCCACTCATTGTCTCTCTCTTCCTTGCTCATTCATTCACCCAATCACACATTTTCTGACTTGCTCCATCATCCCCTCCCTCACTCCCCCTGCTCATTCTCTCTCCTTCCCTGTCATATTAACTTCCTCTCTCACTCATTCATTCCAAACATTCTTCCTCTTCCCTCACGTATTCACTGGCTTACTCACTCACTTACCCTCGTTGCCTCTCATATTCACTCCCTCCTTTACACGCTTGCTCACTCACCTCGCCCTTCCTTGCTCACTCCCTCATTCATCCTCTCTACCTCCCTCCTTCCATTCATTCACTCCGTCCCTCCCTCCTTCAGTCATTCAGGTTCTTTTATTTCCCACACATACAAGGAAAATATGTTGTTTGTGTTAACAACCAGGGCACCAGGACAGCAGAGCAGTTAACACAACATTATTAAAACTCGGGCATTGGATTTTGGTATTCAATCCTGGCATCCACGGTAATGTGTCTCTATACATTCTCACTGTGGAATGCATGGATTTTCTCTGGGTCCTCTGGTGTCACGTGTAGAGAAAATTAGTGTGAATTTTGTCACTTGTTTCACAACCAACACACCCAAGGATGAAAACAGAGCGTGCCCATAATGTTCAGCAGAACAACACGGAACATAACTTCCAGCAGACTCGTGGATTCCCAAACGTTCTGCCTTCGAATTCCCCAGCGGGCTCACAGAGAGTTGTCCGCGGGTTCTGGAGTCTGAGTTCTATGTTGGTAGGAGGAATGAATTCCAATAACCCCCTGGGTTCCTGAGTTGGTGAGAATGGAGTTCGGCATCCAGTGCTCGCCAGTGACAAGTCCAGAGTTCAAAGGCCTATTGTTTGGTGATCACCGTACCCTTGGATCAAAGCGAAGGATGAAGCTGCGAGGAAGAATCGGGGTTCTGGAAGTTGATGCTTGGAACTAGGGTTCTGGAAGGTCATTTTGTTGAGATCTGTTTTCACTTTGACACGGAAGTCTTTTTCTGTTGATCAGTGTCAAAAAAGCCAAATTAGATCCACTGTGATTCAATGTTGTAAAACAATAAAACATGAAGACTTACAAAGTGGGGGGGGGGGGTGAATACTTTGTATACTCCAGTTTGACCTCAGTGGTTGGGAAGATGTTGGAATCCATTGTTAAGGATGTGGATTTTGAATACTTAGAGGTACATGATAAAATAGGTTGTAGTCAGCATGGTTTCCTCAGAGGAAAATCTTGCCTGGCAAATCGGTTTTGATGGCTTTATGGCCGAGTCTGCGGACAATATGAAGATAAGTAGAGGGGCGTGTAGTTTTGAGGAAGTAGAGAGGCTAGAAAGTGGCTGATGGAACGGTGTCCAGAAGTGTATGGTCATGTACTTCGGTAGAAGAAATAAGAGGGGACACAATTTTCTAAATGGAGGGAAGTCTGAGGCACAAAGAAACTCTCACCACACCCTTTTGAAAACAAAGTACTACCTCTGACATCAATCACATAACAATATGCCCGTTCTGTTGTTGTTGTTGAACTGGGAAGTGTGGCATCTTCTGGCTCTCGTACTCCCTGCCTGATGGTAGCATTAAGGGAGTGGACTTGATGGTGTCGATATTGGTCCCTGACCTTGACCTCGAAAAGACGATTGAGAACCCTCCTTTGTGGAGCCAAATTCAACAGGTCATCACTGGGGTTGGAGGTGTGCACCATATTCAGGGTGGACTCTTCGAGGGCCTTTCTCAATGACCCCTCCCATTTCACACCCCTGCTGCTAAGGGGGCTGACAAGTGTGAGGTAATGTATTTTGGGAGCTGAAATTGTGATAGAACTTGGCGTAAATGGCACAGGCCTCAGGAGCATTGACGTACAGAAGGATGTCAAGGTGCAAATCCAATGCTCCCTGACACAGGTGGAGAGGATGGTGAAGAAGTCGATATGCTTGCTTTCATAGCCAAGGCATTGAGTGTAAATTCTGGCTGTCATGTTCCTGACTGGCTCTCTCATCACCTCACCCAGCATACTTTTCTCCCTTCAGGACCACCTTCCTTCACTCCATCCTCCACCACTCAAAACACACTCGCACAATGAAATGGATACACACTCAGAAGCACAAAAACAAATGCATACCGACAGACACCCACAAGATTCTTGACTCAAAATTGTTTAATGTTGTTTCCTGCACATAGGTGTAAAGGAGAACAAGATATTTGAAACTCCAGATCTGATGTAGCACACAAAAACATAAAAAAATAGAGAACATAGTAATCATTAAAAATACAATAACATAAATACATTAGATAGCTTATATACATAGTTTGATTGTACATCCGGAAATTGATGCTGGGCTGTCATTATCAGGTGACTGACAAGAAATAATAAAGTAGTGGTGGAGTGAGTGAGTGGAGGTGTTGAATAGCCTGACTGCTTGGGGAAAGTGAGAGTTTTTGAGACTGGCATTTATTGAATCAAACACACACATTCGAATGGATACACACCCATAGAGATACCCATGCATTCACACTCACACGCACACCCTGCACCCTCTTATCTGAGTCCCTGACTCTCCCAGTTCTCACACCCTCTCACTATTGCCAATTCACAGGGAAGAGAGGCTTCTGTAATGTATTAACACCCCCAATCGCTGGTTATGAACGGGACTCTAACCAGCCCTGATTCCCTGGATACCCACCCAGAGTTTGCCTGTACATTCCCCATCCCTCCCCAACCGCCCTTGCCTAATAGCAATGCAGTTCCTGATCGGTTCGCATGTACAACTTCAAGGAGCTTTGTTCAGGCCCAAACTGTCTGGTACCATGCAGAACAGTAACCCAGGTTATTGTTTCATTGTATTGTAATCACCACAGATATCAACACCCTCGTTACTTAGAGGTGGTATTGAAATGAGTTTTTAAATATTTTCTCATTTTCTCTCTCTCAATGACATAGACACACATTCCCTCCTTTCATTCCATTACCCATCCTTCCTTTTCTTCTCCCACTCCCACACTCTGTCCTCCCCACACTCCCGCTGGTTCTTCTCCCCACCCTCCTCCTCCTGCCCTCCTTCCACAATGCCTGCAGTGGCCCTCAACTTTCAGACCGCTGGGCAGGAGATGGGCATCTGCCAGAGTAAATTTCGAGACAATGGTTTTGCTGGTTATAACCTGAAGCCATAGTACCTGAGGGAGAGAAAGACAAAATTTGACTCAAGGAACATCCAGACGGGACCCTGGCTGAACCGAAAGAAACAGTACGTGTGCTAAGAGCAGGAAATGGATAAACTCTGAGTGTTTGAATATTGATTGATGAATATTACTGAATATTGGTGATGAACATTGATCATACACTTTTGATGGCGTCAACTGAGAAACTTCATGACTGAACCTCAAGTGCTGGAAATCATTGTCTGTATTTTGTCCAGAAGTTAATTAGCCTGTAAATAGGCAGAGTTTTGCTCTAATCTCAGACAAACGTATCTTCATTTTCAAAGTACTATTAGCTTCACTGCAGTGGGAAGGGATTTCTAACCTGGGACTTTCATACCATTCAAGAAAACAACACAAACATGAAAAAAAATCTACAACTGCTGGGAATCCAAAGCAACTCACACAAAATGCTGGCGGACTCAGCAGGTCAGGCAGCATCTAGCGAAAAAGTAAACAGTCGGTGTTTCAGCCCAAGACCCTTCTTCAGGACTGAGAGGGAAGGGAGGAGATATCTAAATTTAAGGGTGGGGGTTAGATGAAAGCGGCTAGCTGGAAGGTGATAGATAAAGCTGGGTGGGAGGGAAAAGACAAGGGCTGGAGAAGGAAAATTTGATAGGAGAGGAGAGTGGACATTAGAAAAGGAAGAAAGAGGAGACCCAGGGGAAGCAACAGACAGGTGAGAAGAAACAAAAGATCAGAGTGGGGAATAGAGGAGTGGCAGTTGTGGGGGGGACTTTGTTCACCAGAGGAGAAATCAGCGTTCATACCATCAGGCTGGAGGATACCCCAATGGAATATAAGATGATGGTTCTCATGCCGACGGTGGCCCCATCTTGAAGAGAGCATGGATCAACATGTTGGAAAGGGAATGGGAATGAGGATTAAAATATTTGGCCACTGCGAAGTCCCGCTTGTGATGGATGGTGCGGCGATACTCAATGAAGCAGTCCCCTAATTTACGACAGGTCTCACCAACGTAGAGGAGGCTGCAACAGGAGCGCCGGACGCAATAGACAAGCCCAGCAGATATGCAGGTGAGGTGTTGCCTCACCTGGAAGGACTGTTTGTGGACCTGAATGGAGGTGATGGAGGGGGTGTACGGGCAGATGTAGCCCTTATGCCACTTGCAGGATTAGGTGCCGGGAGGGATGAATGGGCAAGGGAATCGCAGAGGGAACAATCCCTGTGGAAAGCAGAAGGGAAGGAGGAAAAGATATGTTTAGTGGTATGGTCCCTTTGAAGATAGCGGATGTAGTGGAGGATAATGTGTTGGATGTGGAGGCTGAATGGATGGTAGGTGAGGACTAAGGGACTCTATCACTATTATGACAGTGGGGAGATGGGCTAAGCGCTAAAGTATGGAAATGGATGCGATGCGGCGGGGGCACAATCAATTATAGAGGGAGGAAGACCACATTCTTCAAAGAATTAGGACATTTTTGATCCTCAGGAATGGAAAGCAGCATCTTGAAAGTAGATGAGGTGGAGGTGGAGAAACTGACAAAAGGAAATAAAACTTGTTTCAGTGGCTCATCTGAAAGGCAAGACCTCATTGGTGTGGTAGTGCCTTGGGACTACTCTCAATCATAGAATTATAGAATCCCAGAGCACTACAGTGCAGAAATAGCCCTTCTGCCAAGTTCCATCTACCTGCACCCAGACCATAGGCTTACAAACCCTTTCATCCATGTACCTATGTAACTTCTCATAAACGTTACAATTGAACACACATCTGCAACTTCACACTCGCACAGTGAAGAAATTTCCACTCAGGTTCCTTTTGCATATTCCAGCTTTCACCCAAAACCTACGATGTCTAGTTTTAGTCTCAGCGAACCTGAGGGGAAAAGCCTACATTCACTCCATCTATACACTTTATAATGTTAACTACCTCTATAATACTTCCCCTCAATCAATAGAATATGTTTTGTTGTCATTGAAAACAAAAATATTTGAGAAAATTTAATCCATTGAGATGACTGATATTGTGTAAGCTGGCATTGGTAAAAACTTTTATGCTCCAGATAATGAAGTAAAGTACAATCATCATTATGGTTTAAGAAGAATATGGTAGGATGGTGTAAGAAAAAGGCAATCATAATACTGAACCAACTCCCTGGCTAAGATCAACCGTCCAGTACAGGCCCATAGTCAAGCTGAACCAAATAACTCATTTCCACATTGCATGGTCTACTGAACAGCTCAGTCTCTGGGGAATCTGATCGGCAGGTCCTCTTCACAGCTTGTGACTGAAGCAGCTTTTCTTGAACATGTTTTTTAATTATCCAAAAGAAATATTTATGCATGAAGATGGTTGCCTGTGGAAATTATGCCAGTCCCCATCCTCCAACAATTACCATGTTTTACATTCAATGCCAGTATGAACGAACTGTGATATATTGCTATGAGGAACTTCAATTATTTCAGGCAAGATCAGGAGCTAACTACTTGGGCAACATGGAGCGATCTGCAGGAAGCATTTACTGGATAGAGTCATCCTCGCTGCTGTTTGATGGTGAGTCATTACGTGAGATTTAGCAAGTGCCAATGAACAGACAGAGGAAGGTGCAGATCCTACTGCTTGGTGGAAGGTGACATGAGAAATGACTGTGATGCGTGAACAGATGTGAAGTCAGGAAGCTTTTATACTTTCTCTTTTTCCTTTGCAGCTGTCAGTTCCATTGACAAGTTCACATTGGAAAAGCAGCACTTTCACCCTTTTCTTAAAATAGCTAAACCCATTCCTTCAAAGTGACATAAGGTTATCAACTCTTGCACTGAATGTTTAATTCTGATAATGGCAGAGTGTCCGCTGGGATCATTGAAGCCTGACACTGCCATGTAGTATTTTTATTAATATGGCATCAGCTGTTTGTTTATTCTTTATTATCTCATTCCATAAATGTTCCCGCTCCTTCAGAGAAGAAAGTAGGGATAGAACAGATTATATCTTTGGTTTAATTTTCACTTCTTTTGTCCGTCTAAGAAGTTCCGGAAGGATTAAATAGAACCTCCTGAGGCTTTTGCTGTCACTCAATGCTTCCCAACAAAATAAAAGCAGCTGAAAATCTGAAAATGAGCAGAGGATGCTGAAAACATATTTTTGTCATTTGTGTCTTTAAGTTATTACCACTTCATGCATTGCACAAAATTGCTGCAGCAAATCTCTGGCTCAGTGGAATAAGAAAATTGTAGTTTCCAACTTTATTCCAAGGCAGAAAGGAATTAAAGAACTTCATATCGGTTGTGGGTGAGAGGCAGGGGTTAGTTGGCAATGTCACAATGTACCAATAGGACATCATAGCAATTAGAAAATTTGTCCTACAATTCTCATCCTGGTACCACAATATAAAACCTGACTAACCATGGTGTAATATTCTGATTCCCACAGTATGATCTCTGTTCACCAGAAGGTACCCTCTGATTCACCACAGTGTAGTCTCTGATCCATCACAGCATAACCTCTGATTCGCTGTCGTGGAATACCTGATTCACCATAGTATCATATCTGATTTACGACAAATCGTGCAACAGGAAATCCAATTTCAACATAAAGATATTTATCACATGGCTTTGAAGAGATGAATTTATTTGGGTGAACAAGTCAGATGTTTCCAATGTTAAATTAAACTTAGATATCTGCCGCATTTTAAATGACATGAAAAAGCTCAAAAGTGCAATCAGTCATTGCTGCAGGTGTTGGACATCAGAGAGGTCAGTTAAATGAAGTACAAATTGAGGTCTTATCAACAAATTAATTTAATTTACTTGTTTGAGGGATGCACACATTGCTGGAAAAGCAGACATTCATTGCCCAATCGTGATTATCCACTTGTTTATTTCAGAAGGTGACTTAGAGCCAATCAAATTAGTGAATCAAAGTCAGTTATAGACCAGAACAGGCAGAATGGCATATTCTATTTCTCAAAGGAGATCAGTGAACCACGTGAATATTTGAGTATATGCATTAATGAATGTTGTACTGTGAGCATTTTGCCATAACCAGAAGATGGAGGAGTCACCAAAATAAATAACAATTTTCAGACATCCTTACTTAAAAAAATCATAACAGTTCTTTTAAATTTATGAAGGGTCCTGTGCTATAAGCTGTCATTATGACCCCGACTACTGGTGATGCCATTTTCAAGGAATTATGGATCTGTGTTCCCTTTCTTCTACCACACAGCTCCGTGTCCTACACTTCACTGTGTAAATCTTACCCAGGTTTGTTCTCCCAAAGTGCAACTCCTCACATTTGTCTGAATTAAATTCCAGCTGACATTTTCCAGGTCGTTTTCTCAGCTGGTCCAGATTACTCTGCAAGCTTAGATAGCCTTCCTTGTTGTCCTCTATGCCCTCAGTCCTGGTATCACCTGCAATTTTGCTAATCGAATTAGTATTAGTATTGATGACTCAGCAGCACACCACAAGTCACAGGTAAGATGGAAAGTTGAGCACAACGTTGGCAGATGGACTGTAATCTCAACAAATGTGAGGTAGTGCTTTTTGGGAAGTCAGATAGAGTTAGGACATTTACAATAACTGGTAAGCAGTAGTGACTGTTGATGAACAGAAGGACCTTTTGTTCATGTCTATTATTCCCTGAGATTGGCAACACAAGTTCCCAAACCCTGCCTTCATAGGTTGGGGTATAGAATATAAGACTTGGAAATACACTTTGCAACTTTACAAAGTACTTATTAAGTTGTTTTTAAGAGTATAGTGTGTAGTTCTGGTTGTCACACTGTAGGATAAATGTGGTTGGAAACACAGAAGACCTACAGCACAATACAAGCCCTTCAGCTCACAATGCTGTGCCGAACATGTACTTACTTTAGAAATTACCTCGGGTTACCCATAGCTCTCTGTTTTTCTAAGCTCCATGTACCTATCCAGGAGTCTCTTTAAAGACCTTATCGTATCCACCTCCACCACCGTTGCCGACAGCCCATTCCATGCACTCACCACTCTCTGTGTAAAAAAAACTTACCCCTGACATCTTCTCTGTACCTACTTCCAAGCACCTTAAAACTGTGCCCTCTCATGCTAGCCATTTCAGCCCTGGGAAAAAGCCTCTGACTATCCACATGATCAATGCCTCTCACCCACTTATACACCTCTATCAGGTCACCGCTCATCCACCTGGTTGAGCTGGTGAGAGTACAGAAGAGAATCACCATGATATTGTTTGTATTTGATTTGTCTTCTTTGTAGTGAGGGGAGCCAAGGAGTCACCCGATAGGTATATATCAAATTATGAAAAGCCTTGATAGTATAGACTGTCAGATTCATTCTCCCATGATAGGGCTATGGAAATAAGAGGCCATTGATTTATGGTGAGATGTGCAATAGATTTTCTTTTAAAAGTATCTAAGGGGAAAATTTACTACACAGAGATTGAAATTCAGAATGCCAGAACTTTCAGAGAAGGAGGTGGAATCAGGTGCTTTTAAATGTGGTTTTGGCTTTCACATGGCAAGACAGAGAAGGATATAGACAATTGGAATGAGTGTAGAAATGTAAAAGTTTGGCTTGGGGGAAGGTGGGTTGAGAGGCCTGCTTCTGTGCTGTATGACTCTGCATCTCTGTGCCTGGTCTGCGACTGTAGCCTTGGGCCTCATTAGATTTTCTGACTAATCACCAGTAATATCACAATCTAAGAAACAAGGATGCTAGAAATCTGATCTATAAATAGAAACTGCTGTGAACTCCAATCAAGTCAGTCAGTATCTGCTTGTATGTCTTCAAGAATTCCTGGTAAAAGCACTCAAAATCTGAAAGAATGATTTTTCCTTGATTTTGTAGTGGGATCTTACAAATGGCAAAGGGCTTAAACATAAGAGATTCTATAGATGCTGGAAATCTAGAGCAACACACACACACACACAAAATGCTGGAGGAAGTCAGCAAGTCGGGCAATATCTTTAGAGGAGAGTAAACAGTTGACGTTTTGGGCAGAGACCTTTGATCAGGACTGGAAAGGAAAGGGGAAGAAGCCGGAAACCATAATGGCAAAGAACATTATGATGAATCAGTTTCTTCATAGACTCACAAAATAACAGGTTCCCAAACACCCACACTGTCTTTCAATTCTCAACACCTAACATGGAATGCTGATTTCTGGTTGCCTCTTGCCTCTTCGCCAGTTGTATATCACATGCTATAAGTTCTCAGAACTTTTATAGAGGACAATACTCCCATGAGTCGTATAGATTAAAACCTATCAATTGAAATGACTAGAGACAAAATTGAACTGAATTATTTTTTACATCCTTCACATAAATGAGTAAAAATCTCTACATTATGTCTCCATCTAAATGTGCCGTCATAGTAATTTATAATAAATGGAACACAGAGTACACTCAAGTCAGCGTGAGTTTATCAGTCTGATGGCCTGGAGGAAGCAGCTGTCCCGGAGCCGGTTGGTCCTGGCTTCATGCTGCGACACCGCTTCCCGAATGGTAGCAGCTGGAATTGATTGTGGTTGGGATGGCTTGGGTCCCCAATGATCCTATGAGTCCTTTTTACACACCTGTCCTTGTAAATGTCCTGAATCATGGGAAGCTCATTACTACAGATGCGCTGGGCTGTCCGCACCACCAGTTTTTGGAGGGACCGAGAGTCGGACTGTGGTCGGGTGCTTCCAGGATGCTGCATCGGCAAGTTTGCGGCGGGGGAAGCTCACGGCAGGGAGAGCTTTCTTCCTTCTACCGTCTCCGTGAGATGTTGGGGCTTTCGAGAGACTTTGAGACCTTTTTACCATGCCCATGATTTGTTCCTCTATGAAATTACGGTATTGCTTGCACTGTTGTAACTATATGTTATAATTATGTGGTTTTTGTCAGTTTCTCAGTCTTGGTCTGTCTTGTGTTTCTGTGATATCACACTGGAGGAACATTGTATCATTTCTTAATGCATGCATTACTAAATGACAATAAAAGAGGACTGCGTGTCCTCATAATCTAATCCAATCTAAACATTAAACAAATACCGCTAGTCTTCAGAGTCAGTTGACTTGAAATTCCAATATCTCAGGGAAGGCCGAATGCAAACAGCAGCGAAGGGTTGTTATGCTCTGTCGAAGTCTCGACAAGCACTACGACGACAAGTATGGAGTTAAGTACTATCACGATTAAATAATAATTAGCTGACGTGCAAACTCACAAGCGCAATTGTCGTATCTACTGAGCTGCCAATTCTGTGGTTGCGACAATGACTAAACACTGGCATTGATCTAAATTATTCTTGCAGCATCAAAGAACCCTTTCTGCAACAATAATCTCAGTATATTCCTCGATTAATATAAATAATTTAAACTCTGTAACTCACGCATATATTCCACATATGAATTATATCCAGCTCTCGTTATAGAACAATCTGTAAGATTACTCTGTAAGACTATTTCACCTTGTGTACTTTTGAAGGAATTGAAAGGGTTTTGGTTAATTAATTTGCTTGATTCATGTCTTATTGTTCTCACCTTGCAGAACTACGATGTATAAGACCATAAGTTATAGGAGCAGAATTAGGCTATTTGGCCAATTGAGTCTGCTCCACCATTTCATCATGACTGATCCTCTCAGCCCCAATCTTCTGCCTTCTTCCCTTGATGTCCTGACTAATCAAGATCTATTAACTTCTGCCTTAAATATACCCAATGACTTGGCCTTCACAGCTGCCTTTGGAAGCAAATTCCACAGATTCACCACTCTGACTGAAGAAATCCCTCCTTGTCTCCATACTAAATGGACATTCCTCTATTCTGAAACTGTGTCCTCTGGTCTTAGCCTCCCCCCACCATAGCAGTCATCCTTTCCACATCCACTCTAACAAGACCTTTCAACATTTGTTTGATTTGAAAACAACCGTTTCCCCCCACCCCCCCATCATCCGAATTCCAGTGAATACAGGCCCAGAGCCATCAAACACTCCTCATATGCTGAACTTTTCAATCCCACAATCATTTTCATACACCTTGTATGTCAGTGCATCCTTTCTTAGATAAGGGGCTTTTTAGAGTAGTTTGTCGTTGAGCCTGTGAGGTTTTTGGCAATACTGGATTAGGTGCTATGTAATAAACTGAAGGTGATTAGGGAGCTTAAGGTAAATGAACCCTTAGGAGTCAGTGATCACAATATGATTGATTTCAACTTGAAATTTGTTAGGGAGAAAATATAAAGTCTGATGTAGCAGTATTTAATTGGAATAAAGGAAATTACAATGGTATGAGAGAGGAGTTAGCCAAATACTGACAGGGATAATAGCAGAACAGAAATGGCTTGAGTTTCTGGGAAAAATGAGGAAGGTGCAAGATAGATGTGCTCCAAAAACAAAGGAATTCTCAAATGGCAAAATAGTACAACCGTGACTTACAAGGAAGTCAAAGCTAATGTAAAAGCAAAAGAGAGGACATACAACAAAGGAAAAATTAGCTTGAATGTAGAGGATTGGTACGCATTTAAAAACCTACAAAAAGCAACTAGAAGAATCTTTAGGAGGGAAAAGATGAAATATGAAAACAAGTTAGCAAACAATATCGGGGTGGATGGAAAAAGCTTTTTCAAGTAGTAAAAAATAAAAGAGAGATCAGAGTGGATATAGGACTGCTAGAAAATGAGGCTGGAGGAATAATAACAAGGGACAAGGGGATGGCAGATGAACTAAACAGGTATTTTGCATCAGTCTTCACTGTGGAAGACACTAGTAGTGTACCAGGTGTTGAAGGGTGTGAGGGAAGAGAAATGAGTGCAGTTACTAATACAAGGGAAAAGGTGCTCAAAAAGCTGAAAGACCTAAAGGTACATAAGCCACCCAGACCAGAGGAACTGCACCCTGGGGTTCTCCATACTTTGACTTCTGCTCCTTTGTCTTATGGTCTTATGGTTACTATTACAAGGGAGAAGGTGCTCAAAAAGCTGAAAGACCTAATGGTACACAAGTCACCCGGACCAGATAAACTACTAACAGACATAGTGCTAGAGATTGTGGGGGCATTAGTATTGATCTTTCAAAAATCATTAGACTCTGGCATAGTGCCAGAGGACTGGAAAATTGCAAATATCAATCTGCTCTTTAAGAAAGGAGGGAGGCAGCAGAAAAGAAATTATAGACCAGTTACTCTGACCTCAGTGGTTGGGAAGATGTTGGAGTCAATTAAGATGAGGTTTTGGAGTACTTGGTGACACAAGAGAAAATAGAACAAAATCAGCACAGTTTCCTTAAAGGAAAATTTTGTCTAACGAACCTGTTGGAATTCTTTGAGATTACAAGTAGGATATGTAAACGGAATACAGTGGATGCTGTATATTTGGATTTTCATGAGGTCTTTGACAAAGTGCCACACATGAGGCTGCTTATCAAGTTAAGAGCCCATGGTATTACAAGAAAGTTACTAGCATGGTAAAAGCATTGTCTGGTTGGTAGGAGGCAGCGAGTGGGAATAAAAGGATCCTTTTCTGGTTGGGTTCCAGTAACCAGTGGTGTTCCGCAGGGGTCGGTGTTGGGACAACTTCTTTCTGTGCTGTATATCAATGATTTAGATGATGGAATAGATGGCTTTACTGCCAAGTTTGCAGATGATATGAAGATTGGTGCCAGGTCAAGTATTGTTAAGGAAACTGGAAGGCTGCAGAACAATTTAGACAGATTAGCAGAATAGGTAAGAAAGTGGCAAATGAAATACAAATTTGGAAATTTTGGTAGAAGGAATAAACGTAACTAGGTGACCATTAAATATTATTTTTTATTGTTAAAGTGCACTTATGCATTCACCCTAGCACCTGTGCCTTTAAGAGAAAACAGTGATGTCATTACACACATGCAGAGCAGAAGAAAGAGTTACTTGATGTTTTAGAAAGAACATCAAGTACTGCCAGCTGCTTTCCTCCACCCCCCCCCCACCACGTACAGTAAGATTTTTCACTGCTTGAGTCAACTCTCTAAGGGCTTTGCCTTGCTCTGTGACCACTTTAAGGACATGTCTAGAGCAGCCTTTATCAACCTTTTGGCCCTGGGGGAACTCTGGAAATAACTTACAGGTCTTGGGGAAAGTTTATTTATCTTCCTGGAAATATCACGTTGCAAAAGGTAATCTTGAAATGTTTCCACTGCTTGAGCTTGAGAGTGAGGAAGGATATCAGAAAGTCTTGAGTCTTAATGAAAACAGAAACAGAAATTTATTATGTTTGCCTTACGAATTTTAAAAATTTATGAAAGGGAAAGAAAGAGATGAATTTCAAGAAAGGTAAGCTAATCTTAAATACCAGTTTTTTTTTTCAAGAAAGGTTGGCTAAAATTTCATTCTCTTCTCAAAAGAGCATTGAGTATTATTTTTGGTTTATTATATCTACAACTTGCTGATCATGCTAATGTACCAGGAGCTGTACATATAATAATTTTTATGCAAAGGTTCCCTGAGACCTGAAAATTGTTTCCAGAGTTCCCCCAGGGCCAAAAGGTTGATAAAGGCTGCTCTGGACATGTCCTTAAAGTAGTCACAGAGCAGGGCCAAGCCATTAGGGAGTTGACTCAAGCAGTGAAAAATCTTACTGTACAGAGAGCTGTTGCACATGCTACTAGCAGTAGACCTAAGTTTTAGCCTAGTTTCACAGGGGATGGGCAAGCAATATATTTCAAATGTCAGGTGTGGGGGATGGGGGGGCATGTGGCCAAGAATTGCCCACAGGGGTGAAGTGCAAGGGAGATAAGGCCAGAATCTTCCAACCCTCAGGTTGCTGTGAGTCGGGCAATTTGGGGGTACCTCATAGACTCATATAATGTACAGCCACCCCATGACCAAGTCCTGTCATTGAGCTTAAGGTATCAGGTGTTGCTGTCCATTGTCTCTTAGACACAGGTAGTCAAGTCAGCACCATGACCGAACAGCTCTTTCGAGAGCACCTGAATGGAGAGGATGAGGATATATTGTCCACTGCTGGCTGGCTTAGGGTAACAGCCACTACCGGTCTTGATATTCCTTACCCTGGGTATCTAGAGCTCGAGGTTCAAGCGATAGGCATGAATAGTGGCTTTCTAGTAGTCAGGGATCCCATTGGCAGTGAACAACCTGTCCCACGTGGAGTCAGCATGACTGGTCTGAAGGTGAAAATGGAAAAATGTCATTTTCTGCAGTCAGAGGTGAAGTTCCTGGACACCAGGTATCAGCCAAGGGGATAGGCACAGATCCCGAGAAGGTCTCGGCTGTTCAGCAGTGCTCAGTACCATCTACGGTCAAAGGCTGAAGATCATTTTTTGGCTTTTATGGTCATTATAGACGGTTCATTCAGGGATTCTCAAAGGTTGCAGGTCTGCTGCATGATGTAGTGAATCTGTGTCTTTAATACAGGGAGACTTAGTAAAACAAACCAGCTGTTAAAAGTCTTGGACGGAAGAATGTCAAACTGCCTTTGGCTTGCCCAAAGAGAAACTGGCCAGTTCACCCATCCTCGGCTTTGATGATTCCACACAAATTTTTATCATGGAGACCGATGCCAGCAGTCGTGGACTAGGAGCTGTTTTATACCAGCAACAGGGAGAGACAAAGAGGGTTATTGCATATGCAAGCCGAGGATTGAGAAATGCTGAAAGGAATGATAAGAATTGTAGCAGCATGAAATTAGATCTGCTTACACTAAAGTGGGCTGTAGCAGAGAAGTTTCGTGGTTACTTGTTGGGTTTCAAGTTCACCGTAATAACTGTGACAGTAATCCGTTACCCCGCTTGAAAACTGCCAAGTTGGGAACAATTGAGCAGAGATGGATCTCACAGCTGTCAGAGTTTGACCTTGATGTTTAGTATCGTCCCGGTCGGAGCAATACCGTAGCTGATGCTCTCTCTACACAGCCATTTGGAGAGGTGTCTGAGCCTATTTCACAAGATCACAAGACAAAGGAGCAGAAATAGGCCATTCGGCCCATCGAGTCTGCTCCGCAGCTCCCCCATGAGCTAAACTATTCACCCATCTAGTTCCAATTTCCAGCTTTTTCCCCATATCCCTTTATACACTGACTAATTAGATACCTGTCAATCTCCTCCTTAAACACCCTCAATGATCGGGCCTCCACAGCTGTATGTGGCAACGAATTCCACAAATCCACCACCCTCCGGCTAAAAAAATTTCTCCTCATCTCTATTTTAACTGGGTACTCTCTAATTCTAAGACTATGGCCTCTTGTCCTGGACTCACCCACCAAGGGAAACAACCTTTCCACATTTACTCTGTCCAACCCTTTCAACATTCGAAACGTTTCTGTGAGATCCCCTCTCATTCTTCTATACTCTGATGAATACAATCCAAGAGCCGACAAACACTCCTCATATGTTAGCCCCTGCATTCCAGGAATCATCCTCGTAAATCTTCTCTGAACGCTCCCCAACATCAGTACATCCTTTCTAAGATAGGGGGCCCAAAACTGCACACAGTATTCCAAATGAGGTCTCACCAATGCCCCATAGAGCCTCATCAACACCTCCTTACTCTTATACGCTATTCCTCTTGAAATGAATGCCAACATAGCATTTGCTTTTCTTACCGCCGATCCAACTTGGTGATTAACCTTTAGGGTATCCTGCACGAGGACCCCCAAGTCCCTTTGCACTTATGATTTTTGAATTTTCTCCCCATCTAAATAATAATCTGCCCGATTATTTCTTCCTCCGAAATGTACAACCGTACATTTGTTAATGTTGTATCTCATCTGCCATTTCTTCGCCCACTCTCCTAAACTAAGTCTCTCTGCAACCTTTCCCTTTCTTCAACATTTCCTGCTCCTCCACCTATCTTGGTGTCATCTGCAAACTTAGCCACAAAACCATTTAATCCTTAATCCAAATCATCGATGTACATCATAAAAAGAAGTGGCCCCAACACCGACCCCTGCGGAACACCACTAGTAACCGGTAACCAATCAGAATAGGATCACTTTATTCCCACCCTTTGCTTTCTGCCTATCAGTCAATGCTCCACCCTTTCCAATATCTTTCCTCTAATTCCGTGGGCTCACATCTTATTCAGCAGTATCATATGCGGCACCTTATCAAAGGCCTTTTGAAAATCCAAATACACAACATCCACAGCCTCTCCCTTGTCAATCTTATTCGAGATTGCCTCAAAAAATTCCAATTGGTTGGTGAGGCAGGATCTTCCCTTCATAAGACCATGTTGGCTTCAGCCTATCTTGTCACGCACCTCGAGGTATTTCATAACCTCATCCTTGAGGATTGACTCCAATATCTTTCCAACTACGGATGTCAGACTAATGGGTCTGTAATTTTCTTTTTGCTGCCTCCTTCCTTTCTTAAATAGCGGAACTACATTTGCGACCTTCCAGTCCTCCGGAACCATGCCAGATTCTATTGATTCCTGGAAGATCATTTCCAATGCTTCCCCAATCTCCAAAGCCACCTCCTTCAGAACCCTTAGGTGCACCTCATCCGGACCGGGAGACTTATCTATTCTTTGTCCACTTAGTTTCCCAAGCACTTTCTCTCTAGTAATCTTGACTGTACCTAATTCTATTCCCTGATACCTCTGGCTATCAGGTATATTGCTCATGTCTTCCACTGTGAAGACTGATGCAAACTACTCATTCAGTTCCAAATGGGGTTACTGTGTGCCGTAGTTGAGGATGAGAAGCGTGGGGTATGTTATCAGCTTCTGCCACCTACCAGCATTGCCTTACAGGAGGATAAAATTTCAAGAGCGTGAACAGAGTAGACATCCGGCCCTGTAAGAACGTTCCCACCCCAGCTCCCCAAAGGAGACTGCAAACTCCGATAATTCAGGCTAGCCCTCACCTGGGACATGAATCAGATTCTGAGGACTCGGAGAATGGAGTGATACTGGGATAAATGTGTCAGAACAGGGTGTACAGAATCTTCACCCTAGCCTTGACAACATGTTTGCTGGAACTGTACAAACTCCGGGAACTGAGACTGCAGCGCCAGCGACTGCTGATACAAGGTCAGGTGTTGGTAGTCCTCTTGTTGCAGCACCCTGCGGGAGTAAAAGAGTAACTGCTGGACAGCACTCCAACGCACACCACGAACCAAGGTCAGTCCTTGATGTGGCCTCCATAATTCCTGCAGAACTGTCCCAGATACTGGGTAGTCTAAATTCAGTTCCCTTTAGAGAAGCAGTTAAAGAGGTTAAAAGTACCGTTCCAGAGTGTGAATAATTGAGGGCGCTTGCCTGTATTCAGGGGAGAAATGTAACCAATGTTGTTTTTTTATCGTTAAAATGCACTTATATATTCACCCTGGCAATGCTAAGCGGCTGCCTTTGTCTTTAAGAGAAAACGGTGACATCATAGTTTACGTGCGGTTAGAAAGAAAGAGTTAAAATGTTCTAGAAAGAGCATGGAGTACTTGGAGCGGCTCTTCCTCTCCCCTCGAGGAGTACTGGACATATGGCGAGGAAAGGTGAAATAATATTTGATAATATCGACGTAAATTCGTTTATACTTGTCTGTAATCTAGAATATGGTATTTTGACATGTTTTGCATGTAGATGCTTTAAATTTTCGCGAGTAAGGTATCGGCGCTGAACAGTGTGATAGGGTGAAGTTCTTTATCGACCTAGTAGGTTAGACTTTCTAGTAATTTAACTATAAGGTAATATCTTGTAAAAGTTTATTTTTGCCTTTATCGTTTCATGACTGAATGTGAATTTAACGGAGTAATGTGAATGCGTTAATCTCTGTTCAGTAGCGTGCCCGAGGGGAATTCATTTCAGGGTCTAGTCTATACTGTTTAGAAGTTAAGCAGGTGAATCCCAAAATGAGTATACCTTTTGGTTAAGACGAGATATATTTCTTTATATTTCTGATGTGTTTAAGGTATAGGGTTGATGGGATTCTAATGTTATTTGTATTTTTTTAAAGAATTGCCACTACCGTATTGGTTTTGTATATTTTGTTTCATTTTCATACTGCATACATAACAAGTTGATTCACAACTGTGTGAACCCAACTTAAACTGAAATTGTAACAGCAGGAACTGTTGCTTTAAATTCATTTTGTTGTTTTTATTTTGATACCCTCTTTCTGCCTAAACCAGATAAAAGAATTGAAGACCCAAAAAAGTGTTTGTTGTCCCGAGTGTGTATTTTTCCCAGGCTTCATAACTGTGCAGACTGTTTCCTAAATGGGGAGAAATCCAAAATTATGAGATGCAAAGGGTTCTGGGAGTCCTGCAAGGTTAAATTGCAGGTTGATTTGGTGGTGAGGAAGGCAAATGCAATGTTAGGACTAATTTCAAGAGGTCTAGAATATAAGAGCAGGGATGTGATACTGAAGCTTTATAAGGCACTGGTGAAGCCTCACCTTAAGAAATGTGAACAGTTTTGGGCTCCTTATCTAAGAAAAGATGTTCTGGCATTGGAGAGGGTTCAGAGGAGATTCACCAGGATGACTCCAGGAATGAAAGGGTTATCAACAAGGGGCATTTGATGGCTCTGTACTCGTTGTAATTTAGTAGGATGAGGGGAATTTCATTGAAACCTTTCGAATGCTGAAAAATCTAGACGAGTAGATGTGGAAAGGACGTTTCCAATGGTGGGGGAGTCTAGGACAAGAGTGCACAGCCTCAGGATAGAGGAGCATCCATTTAAAACAGAGATGCAGAGAAATGTCTTTACCCAGAGGATGGTGAATTTGTTACCAAAGGCAGCTGTGGAGACCAGGTTGTTCGGGTATTTAAGGCAGAGATTGATAGGTTCTTGATTGAACGTGGCATCAAAGTTGATCTGACATTAACTTTAAATTCCTGGGTGTCACTATCTCAGAGGACCTATCCCAGACCCGTCATATAAATGTAATTGCAAAGAAAGCACTTCCTCAGGAGTCTTCAGAGATTTGACATGATATCAAAAACTTTGACAAACTACTATAGATGTCTACTGGAGAGTGTATTGACTGGCTGCATCATGGCCTGGTATGGGAACACCAATGCATTTGAACAGAAAATCGAACAAAAGATAGTGGATTTGGCCCAGTATATCACAGATAAAATCCTCCTAACCATTGAGCACATCTCCATGAGACACTGTCCTAGGAAAGCAGCATCCATTATCAAAGATTCCAGCCTCCCAGACCTTGCTGCCATCAGATAGAAGGTACAAGAGCATCAGGGCCCACAGCACCAGGCTCAAGAACAGTTACTATCCCTCAACCATCAGGCCCTTGAACCAAAGGGGATAGCTGCACTCATCTATTGAGATGTTCCCACAACCAGTGATCTCACTTTAAGGGTTCTTTATTGAGTTATTTCATGCTCTTGTTATTTATTGCTATTTATTTATATTTGCATTTGTACAGTTTGTTGTCTTCTATGCACTACGTGATCTTTCATTGATCCTGTTATAGCTACTACTCTATAGATTTTCTGAGTGTGGCGCAGGAAAAAGATTCTCAGTTGCATGTGGAGACGCAGGTACTCTGATAATAAAATTTACTTTTTTCGATATAATTGAGGAGTGAAAAGGACCATAAATTGACTGTACTTCAGATTCACAGTTTAATTAACTCAAATACCATAACATTCTGAACTTAAAACTCAGTAGACCATATGAGTGATAGCGTGGGTGAATTTTGATCCTGCTTTATTTTTCTGACAAAGTAAGAAAGAATTTATTCCCAACAGGATCATTAATTTCTTTCATGAACGGGAATCTCTATTAGTGACTGATTCACACCCTGCATTCTCCACTTCCATGTTATGTAATTGTTTCTTATAATCAAGATCTAATCCTAACTCTAAGCCTTAATGCTGCTTGGCCTGCTGAGTTCCTCCAGCATAATGTGTGTGTTGCTTGGATTTCCAGCATCTGCTGATTTTTCTCTTGTGCTAAAGTAAATGCTGTCACTGCTCTTTATCAGGTCACCTAATAGTAGCCAATAAGTGAAAGTTTCCTACTGATTAATTTTTACATATAAATATTGTTTGGCATGGTTTATAATAAAATAATTGCTTTTCCCTTTCTTTTGTTCCTAAAATAATTTGGGTGAGGTGTTGGGAGACAGTGAAGTTAAGATTTTTTAAAATATGTATGCCAAACATGGTTGCTAGAGTATCTTCAACGTCAGGTAATTGTGCATGTGGAGTGTATTTTACCAAAAGATTTGTCATTTTCATTTAGTAAATGGACCAATACCAAGTAGCTTTTTAACGCAGACTTACTCTTGGCAACTTCACGGTACTCCAGTGTGAGTGGGTACTCCTGGAGTAGAGTTCTTATTGAAGATTAAGCTGCTGAGGTACGATTGTGTGCCACCTGTAGCAACTCAAGTCAATACATGCCTGGATCATGGCAGGTCAATATGCAGGTGGAAATAACTGGATGCTCTCCAGCCAGGTGAAGTACAGTTTGATCTCTTGAATGTACCTGAACCATTCATCCTGACTCTGGGGTTACACGTTTTTTTTTTAACATTTTGTTTTGCACAGGAGTCGTGAGGTTCATCAAAGTTGAGAAGAGTCAATGATTCCCAATTTTTTTTCTTTGTTTCTGGCTATTGCTTTAATATAAAGAAAAACAAATGTCTGATCTCTGCGAGAGTACTAATCTTTGTTTCCAGTAACTGCCACTGAGTTTTTATAGTTGATTTTTTGCAAACAAGTCATGACGAGAAATTATTTTTCTTCTTTTCCTATTTCCTGATCAATCCTATTTCCTGATCAATCTCTCAGTATTACCTGTCCTTCCTCACACTTGAATAATTTTACTGAGGCACACAGTTCCTTTTTGTTCTCTCTGTCCTTTTTCACTCTCTCTGCAAATTAAAATAACCAGGAAACTGGAGGTCCATGAGTCAGACCTCATCAGGGGATGAGGTGGAGAGGGTCAATAGCTTTCAATTCCTCAGTGTTATCATTTCAGAGGATCTATCCTCAGCCCAGCATATTAAGTGCATTTACGAAGAAAACACAGCAGCTTAACTAACTTACAAAGATATGGTATGGCATCTAAAGCTTTGAGAAATTTCTATAAAATTTTGATGGAGAGTACATTGACTTGGTGTGTCACAGCCCAGTATGAAAACACCAATGCCACTGAATGGAAAATCTTACAAAAGGTAGTAGATACTGCCCAGTCCATCACGGTTAAAGCCCTTCCCACTACTGAGCACATCTCCGTGGAGAATTGTTGCAGGAAAGCAGGGTCCATCATCGGGGACCCCCACCATGCAGGTCATGCTCCCTTCTTGCTTCTGCCTTCAGGAAGAAGATACAAGAGCCTCAGTACTCCCAGCACCAGGTTCAGGAACAGTTATTACCCCACAACCATCAGGGGTAATAACTTCACTCATCTTCATACCCCATCACTGAACTGCTCCCACAACCCATGGACTTGCTTTCAAGGAGCCTTCATCTTTTGTTCTTGATACTTATTGCATTATTTATTATTATTATTTATTTTTTCTCTTCTGTATTTGCACTGTTTGTTGTCTTTTGTACACTGGTTGTCCATCCAGTTAGGCATTGTCTTCATTGATTCTATTACGGTTATGGAATTTACTGAGTATATACCAAGAAACTGAATCTTGGGGTTCTATATGGTGACATGTATTTACTTCGATAAGTTTACTATGAACTTTGAATTTGAACTTTTCTCTCTTTGCCAGTTCTGATTAAGAACCTTTTGAGCTGAAGTATTAACTCTCTCTCTCCATCTATAGAAGTTGTCTTGTTGAATATTTTCAGTATTTTGTTTTTATTTTAGATTGCATTTTTAAAAAAGTCATTACACAAATTTATCCCAAGACATTTCATTAAGTGCACCACTTGGTTATGCTTATTTATCAACTTTAATCTATTGCTTGTTGTATTGAAGCACACAAGTGACTCCAGAACTTGTCTGATCTCATTTTCGAGTAGGGCATGTGTTAACTTTAGCTACCACCCCGTCCACTCCTTATCCACCCCTAAACACAGGCTACTGCTAAAATTTCCCGTGGCAGGTGTTATGTTCCAGATTATAACCAATCTTTGGATGAAAATGTTCTCCATTAGATCCAAAGCTCTTACCCCTTACTTTTAATCTCGGCCCCTTGGTTTAGACATTTCCCTCAAAGCCTGTCCCACTTACTTTTGAAGTAACTGATCATTATTGTTTCCATCCTCTCCACAAGCACATCAGTTTTATTTGCTGCACGAAAGGAAATTTTTCTTCACACTCTCCCGTCTCTTGTTCAAAATGTTAAACCTTAAGTCTGTATCTCCTAGTCCTTCTATCTTCAGCTAATGAGCAGAGTATTTATTTATCTCCCTCAGTTAAAACTATGATGATATCCGTTTCAGCTTTCATGGCTTCCTTGAAAGCAATCCCAGCTGCTCCATTCCAACTTACAAGCAATACTCTCTCTTATTTACAAAATATTAAGTAAATCTCCTCTGCACCCTCTCTAGGATCTTCAGATTCTCTTTCTTTATCAGATTCAGTTTCATTTTATTTATGATATGTACATTAAATCATAAGTGAAATGTGTTGTTTTGTGTTAATAGCCACCACACCAAGTGATGTGCTGGGGGTAGCCTGCAAGTGTCACCACACATTCTGTTGCTAACGTACCATGCCCACAGAACAACAAAGTGGAACACCACAAGCAACAAAACCGCAAAACAAGCCACATTCCTCCCACCCACCCGCTCACTCGCGCAAAACCCCTCCAACCCTAGAACAAAGAGTCCCTGAACTCAAGTCTCCAGCCTCCAGTGGACAAGGATTCCGCCATTGGGCTTCAATTCCTCAGCAGAGGTGTAGTGGACTTGGGGCTCCAGCCATCAGATCTCGATTGCTGGACATTAGGGTTTCAGTTTTCAGTATCGATCCAAGACTTGCTGATAGAATTGAATGAAGACCCCAAATAATGGGCTTTGAATGCAGACCCTTTGTGACCAGGACCTTGTACACTAGGCCTCCTATACCAGACCCTCTGATGACTGGGACACTAAACACTAGGACTTGAATGCCAGAGGCTCCAATGATTGGGACCCTGAATAGTTGGCCTCAAATGCCACACTTGCCTATGGCAGGACCCTGAACACAATCTGGTCTCTCCAATTCGCATACCTAGGGGGTTGCCGTCATTCATACTTCCTACCCACCAGGAATTTCAATATCAGCACCTGCTCTGACTCACTGATCTGGGAGATAGGGCTTCCATTCCTTGCTCTCGCTGTTCTGCCAGCCTGTTGTCCCACTACAGCTGCCCTTTGTCCCACATCCACATCACTGGTCTTTGAATGTGGAGCAGAGAGCTGACCTCCGATCCTTATACACTTGTCTCCAACCTGACTTGATTTCTAACTCCCTGTTGTCTTCAAAACCTTCTGAAGCACCTTCAATAATTCCAAAAGACTGAAGTAGGGAAAATACTGAAAGGCTTTGATTCGCAGTAAATTACGATTTCCGTGCTAACTGTCTGCCCCCGGGCTGAGGGGAAGGAGCAAAGCGAAATCACCTTTATTCAGGGGTCTGTGGGAGGAGCCATGGGGGCAGTCAGCAGAGGGGCGAGTCTAGACAGTTAACCCAGTTACAACATATATATGGTTTACCACACCTTCCCTACAAATTAAAGACAACTTCTCATTCTTGCTAAAGTGTAGTGACAGCAAAAAGATGTAGTGACCTCATTGCGGCCTCAGGACAACTTTATGAAGGTTTATCGTAACTTTCTGCTTTTTGCTCATTACTTCTCCTAGTGAAGCCCAGATTACTGCTCTGCCAACTGCTCTCACAACAGAAACACAAAAATCTACAGGTGCTATAAAATCCAAAGCAACACACACAAAGTGCTGGAGGAACTCAACAGGTCGAGCAGCATCTATAAAAATGAGGATCAGTCGACGTTTCGGAACAAGACCCTTCTTCAGGACTGGAAAAGGAAGGGGTAAGGTGCCAGAATAAAAAAGTTGGGGAGTGGGGAAGTGGAATGAGGATAACTAGAATGTAATAGGTGAAGCCAGGTGAGTAGGAAAGGCAAAGGGCTGGGGAGGAAAGAGTCTGATAGGAGAGGAGACGGGACCATTGGAAAAAGGGAAGGAGGGGACCTAGGGGAGGTGATGGACAGGTGAGAAGAGGAAGAGGCCAGAGTGTGGAATTGAAGAAGAGGGAAGTTGGAGGGATTTTTTTTAACAAAAAAGAAAAATTGATATTCATGTCAGCAGGTTGAAGGGACCCAGATGGAATATAAAGTGCTGGTCTTACACTCTGAGATTGGCCTCATCATGGCAGGAGAGGAGGCCATGGATTGAGATGTCGGAACAGGAGTGAGAATGGAAATTACAATGCTTAACCACCGGTAAGTTAAGCTTCTGACCGATGGAACAGAGGTGCTCAACAAAGCAGTCCCCCAGTTTATAGTGGATCTCACCAATGTAGAGGAGGCCACATCAGGAGTCAGGAGCACCAGACATAATAGACGACCCCAGAAGGTTCGCAGGTGACGTATTGCTTCGCCTGGAAAGAGCGTTTCAGGTGCTGAATGGAGGTGTGGGAGGAGTTGAACGGACAGGGTTCAGAACTTTGGCTGCTTGTAGGGATAAGTGCCGGGAAGGCAATTAGTGGGAGAGAACGAATGGACAAGTAAATCAGGATGGGAGCAATCCCTGTGGAAAGTGGAGCTGTGGGGAGGTGAAGATGTGTTTGGTCGGATCCCTTTGAAGCTGGTGGAAACTGTGGCAAATGATATGTTCGATGCAGAGGCTGATGGGTGGTAGGTTAGGACAAGAGGAACTCTATCACTGTTGAGGCTTCAGGAAGATTGGGAGAGTCTGGATGTTTGGGAAATCGAGGAGATGTGGGTGAGGGCAGCACCAGTGATCTTTCTCTCAATATATCTCCTCATTTTCAGAAAAATATGTAAATGAACCTCAGATCTTTCGAACATTGTTATTAAATTGATACTGCATCTTCTAATCCTTCTCACACCTTCTTCCAGTGAACTCCCATTTTCTAATAGTTTGTTGTTAGCCTACTCATGTCCTGCTGCTGTTATTTAGTGATAAACTGTCTGCACACTTTCAAATTTATATCATCAACCAGGTTTAAATTCTTACTCCGTCGTTCAATATTGCCTTTTTACATTAACTTTAATAATGAAACCCAAATTACTGCTTTATCGACTTTTCCTTCAATATATTAAATAGATCTTGCCACCTTTAGAATATACAGTATACTCATTTCAGACTTTTATAATGCTATCACTAAATTAATATTGCCATTTATACAAATCAAATTCTTGGGGAACTTCATTATGTGCAGTTCTTTGATTATCCCAGCTCATTGTCCTTAAACTGAATTTGTACCGAAGCTGACACTAACTCCATTTGCAAGAGTCTCAAATTTGTTGCCTTTAAAAAAAAAATTAGAACTTTGTCAAATGTGAAGTGAAGAAGAAACCATTTGCAGCCTGTGAGTCAAAGATATGAAATGGAGAGAGAAGAGAGAACTAGGATTAAGAATGACTGCATACATTCTCATACTGGACCTCATAATGCCTCAGAGCTGCCCTTTCTCATAATAGCCAATGGAGTTCCTAAGTGGAGGTTAAAACGTACATTTGTTTTATCTTTCTTCAGTTCTTTCCAGCTTATATTTTTTTACCTCTTGAAAGAAAAATGGGACTGTCAGTGAATTTGTGTGGTTGAGGTGGCCATCCTCGTTCAATGTGTGAAACTTAAGATTCTGCCCATTGAAGGGCTGAGTCTTAATGATAGTTTGTAGATAAGTGTCTGTTGAGGTCTAGTGAATTGTACAGTAAATGCAGTTCTACAAGGGATTGAATACAAATTTTTGAAGACTACCATTTCTGTGTGATTTTTTTTTTCTCTCTTGCATTGCATCAATGTTCCTGGAACGATACTTCTACCTTTGACGTCTGTCATTACCTCTTATTACATAAGAACATAAGAAATAGGAGCAGGAGTAGGCCATCCGGCCCATTGAGCCTGCCCCGCCATTCAATAAGGTCATGACTGATCTGTCCGTAAACTCCACTCCATCTACCAGCCGTTTTCCCATAACCTTTAATTCCCTTACTTATGTAAAAACATATCTAACTGTTTCTTAAATATAGTTAGTGAGGAAGCCTCTTGAACATATCCACCCTTGTGTGGCTACAGAATATCTAAAAACTTCTGCCTATGTTTCTAATGGATTCCGTAACATTAACTTTCTCCTTCCACAGATGTTGTCTGACCTGCTGTGTGCTTGTAGTATTTTTCTACTTTTGTTTCAGATTTCCTGCACCTGCAGTGTTTTTATTTTCTTCCCCCGTAGGTCGCTGGAAAAACTTGGTTGTCTCTCTGTGACACATTTCTCCAAGTATTGCAAATTAGTTTCACTTTATTTAATGTAAAGCACCACTGACTGTAGCCACCTAGCATTTTCCCTTTATGGTGTGTAGTTAGTATTTAAATAGTGTTGCCTACATTCACTACTGATCCCTCTACAGAGACATGGAGGCAATGAACTGCATAGGTACCACTGGGTATTCACAGAAGCCAATTAAAACAGCAGACAGAAATAATGTTATTGCTTCGATGCAATGAGTTGGCCTGATTTAATTGCATATTACTATCGCAATGCCCTTTATCAAAGGCTGTCAAATTTAACAATTCTGTTATTCCTATAGTAACAGTTGTATAAGTTCACAAGAATGTAAGAAATAGAAGCAGAAGTCTGTTCTTCACTTTCCTGCTATTCAGTTAGATCATGACAGATCTTTTACTACAGTGCGTTTTCCTGCACTTTTCCCATTTTCTGTAATTGCCTTTCCATCTAAAAATCTATCTGCCTTTGGAAAATTTACTCAGCGCATGAGCTTCCATAGACACCATGGGGTGAGACACCAAGTACATAAACAGAAATGTGGTCTCACCAAGGCCTCACATAATTGCAATAAAATAATTTTATTCTTGTTCTGGTAACATTGTCTTGGAATAAAAATCAACATACTGTTTGCCTCTAAATAGTGTTGCCTACATTCACTACTGATGTCTCTACAGAGACATGGAGGCAATGAACTGCATAGGTACCACTGGGTATTCACAGAAGCCAATCAAAACAGCAGACAGAGCTTGTATTAAGTTTCACTGATCTATGTACAAGCACTAAATGAAACTGAACCTTCAATTTCCCACCACTATGAAGTTACTTAACTATTCTATTTTTTCAACCAATGTCAATAACCTCATTTTTTTGACATCATCTCACATCTGTCACATCCTCCCCTGTTCGCTTAGCCTGCTTTTCTCCTGCTAAAGCCTTGTTGTATCTTCCATGCTACCACCCAGTTTGAGGTCACAAGCAAACTTGGATATATTACACATAGTTCTGCTACCCATTGATATAAATTACTGACAATATATATAATGTTCTGGTAAAGGGTTCACTGTTAACGTTGTAGGGTATTTCATGTAATGGTCTTTCTGCAGAAACAGTATTGGGGTTATGGTTAGAGATAATGGTTGCTTCAGAATGTGAGCCATTCAGTCAAGAGCGCGGGTTTTTTTTTGTGTGTGGCTGACACTGGTGTGAGCTATGCTCTTTGTTTGGCAGGAGATAAAGAAGATGCTGGAGAGAACCAGTTGTAGATTTGGACCCGATGGGGACTGTGATTCAGTGCAGTAAGGTGAGGAGTCTACTGAGTATTGGTGAATATGACTTTTGGAAGAGTTGACCTCCAGCCTGTGCACACTTGACTGTTTAATTATGATGACCCCTTTTGCTCTTTTCTTTCTTTACTTTACCAACCACTTAGTTAAGTTAATATTCTAAATATACTTCCTTTAATTGTATGCGGTGTATTGTCTGTTATTTCCTGGCAACGAGTTGTAACACGGTTGCCAGTCACACAGCACTCCCACTAACCGGGATTTGGATGGGAAAGATGTCCCAATCCCACGGATTTTGGGGGACCGGAGTGTGTATTCCCTAGAATAGCGCGGCCCGAGAACGGTGGGTCTTTTGGCGCAGAGTCGGAAGGCTGCCAGCGAGGGCTAATGAGCAGTTTCCAGAGAAACCCGAGAAAGCAGTGTTACAAGTACTGGCAAACTCTTGGCTATAGCCTTCCAAGTAGAAAATTGCCTATTTGTTCCGACTGTCTATTTTGTGATATTGAGCCAACCCTTAGCCCATGCCAGTATATTTGTCCAGATGGTGTGATCCATGTTTGGTTAATAACCTTTCGTGCATTTAATGGTCATCTGAATGACTGAGGCTAATGTATTGATTCTCCAAGATCTATTTTGCTCATTGTAACCTCTGTAAACTAACAGATTTGTCAATTATGTTTAGTCTTCTATAGATGCATATTGCATTTGCCAATGCTTTTATTATGGTTCACCTGACAACTCCACACACAATTCATGCTCAACCAAGAGAGATGAAAAATGAGAGTCCTATTCTAAGATGCTGTGGATAATCCACTGTCAATGATGAACTTTTCAAACAGGCCATGAGCTGAAAAGTAAATCCTTGACAGTTTATTTACAGAAACTCGTGGTTTAGGACCTCTGCCATGTTACAATGTCTTTGAAGTAAGAGTCATTGTAGAACTAACAAAATTGCTCATAAGTGGCCAAGACTGATTTAAGCAGTCATTTGAAAGTATAAATAACATTGGAAATAATACCACCTT
Source organism: Mobula birostris (assembly GCF_030028105.1). NCBI lineage: Eukaryota > Metazoa > Chordata > Chondrichthyes > Myliobatiformes > Myliobatidae > Mobula > Mobula birostris. Next base: position 100,093,597 of record NC_092370.1, on the reverse strand, counting down.
TAGATTACAGATCAACTGTTCCATCACAGCATCTTTGTCATGCTAACGATTGAATATGAAATCTTTCTTTTTTGACTAAACTGAATGGAAATGTTACAATGAAAGGGGAACATTGCCTGTGTCAAATTGTCATAAGAATTGGTTTGGATTACAGATAAAGAAGCTCAGAGAGAGGGAGCAAACCGAAAGAGTTGTAGGGAAAAAAAATTCTGAATAGACACCATGGAGAGCACTGTCTTAAAGTAATGATAATAAAATATATCGCAACAAGTAATATAGAGCTCGAGGGTAGCTTGCAAGCAAAACACAGACAGGATTGACAACTTATTGATAACGTGTGTGTAAGTGTGTAAAATGCCTGGAGTTGCAATTAAAGATTATAGCAGTACTAGGTAGAGAGTAAGAGGTCTGATGAAAATACAATAACGAGAATACTTATACCTTTTGTAGTTTCATGTTGTTTGTCATCATATTTCTAGATTGTAAATTTATATTATGTTTAATTGTGGGTTTTTTTGGGTTTTAATAAACTTAAAGGGGTTTTGGGTTGTGATTTTTAAATGCACTTTTACCACATTAATAGAAAGAATTCTAGCATTTTGTACATGCTGTTGTTTGTTTGTTCTGTTGTTTCCCATTTTCTGTGGCCTCCGCCGGTCGTGGTGGACCATGGGTCCTGTGCCTGTGTTAGTCATTGGTTTGTCGAGCAGCGTCGACTGTGGCTGTTGAGGCCGATCCTGGAACGGCAGGCTCTACCACAAATGCTGCATGTGTCGGGTGTTGTGGAATTGGTGTCTGCTGTGCTCTCTGTTTAGCCCTCCGCTCCTCGAACTGACTCAGGATCACTCTTTCGCCTTGCTCTCGGTGTTGCTGAAGAGTACCTCGCCATTTGTTGCGGTCTACTGTCTAAGTAATAATCAGGTGTGAGATCCAGTGCAATCCTTTGATCATGTATATATTACAGAGTGCAAATGCGCTGTTTAAGAAGAATTTCAAATTAACCTGGCACGTCATTTAGAGCTCTTCACTTCTCGAGTATTACTCTGCATGTTACCACGTAAGGAATTCATGAGAATAAAGATATCACACTGGTGATGAGGTAGCATTGGAACAGAATGGTGTCCAAAGCAGCAAAATGAGTAAAGGTTTTGAATTGCCTTGCACCTCTGTGACAGGCTGAATCACAACACCTCAGTGCAGATTGGAAGAGATAGGTCTTGAGTCAGACTTAAACACAGTTGAATTGTTACTAAGCTCAACTCTGTTAGAACAGGAACAGAGAAAGATGGCAGCACAGATAATCTGACTATATCGCTGTGATGGTATTGGGTTTGCTGACCATGAAGTTCCAAACTCAAATGAAGATCTTCAGCCTGTCTGATATAGATAATACCACTTGGCACATCAAATAGCTGAACTATTAATATTTGGAAGATGTATGTACTGAGAGGGTCAATACCCTTACTAAAGGGAGGTTATACTGTATCCAAAGGCAAGATTACTTCCCTCTTCATCCTCCATAGCACGTTTAGTTGCCAATACCCACTAGTTGAGCGGTGAGTTCCTCCTCCCTACCAAGGGGAAGATACTTCCAGCTAACATAGCAGATTAAATAGAGTTTGTTTATTTTTAGTGATACTTAGTGATGCTTAAATCCAGTCAAAATTCTTAAAGCACATTTCAAACTCGGAGTTTTCCAAATTACAATTTCTCAAACAAAGGATTCCAAAACACAGACACAATTCCAATAAGCTAAAAAGATATAAGCTGTCTTTTAACTTCAGACTGATTATTGCTTGCTATTTACATTATGAACTGAAGACTGGCTACCGTTTATGACAAGAACCTCAACAAAGCATATTGGTTGAAATTTTAACTTATTCATTTACTCAAAAACAAATCTTTGATCGCTGCAAGTGTCAGCTGCTTTGCTAGAAAGCTGAGCTTGACAAAAAGGACCCCTGGTTCTGCACAGTGAATATCCATCATACGGTTGATAAGAAAAGTGGAACCTTTCTTCAACAGGAAGAAGGTTGTGTACTTAAGTTTTAGGAAGCAATGATCATAGAGGGTTCTTAAGAGTTACAAGGTTGCCAGGGAGGAGCTTAAGAGGAGACTTGGGAGGCGTATGAAGGAGTTGGTGAGTAGGATTAAGGAAAACCCCAAGGTGTTCTACACAACCCCAGTGAATGGGAACTTGACAAATGTCAGGTCAGCATAATTCTATCTAATATGCTGGAACATGTCCAGGTTAAGAAAAAACATGTTTTGTAAAATATAACAATAGATCGATTGGAGGAGGGGTGGTGGTTTCTGTGGGAAGTGAGGGAAGAGGTTGTTGCACCTTTGGCAATGAGCTTGCTGAAGTACCAGAAGATTGGAAGATGGCAATATTATTCCCTTGTTCATGGAAGTTAACAGGGATAACTCTGGGTTGTAGACCAGTGTGTCCTACATCAGTGATGAGAAAACTTTTGGTGAAGATTCTTAGAAACATTATGAGCATTTATAAAATCATAGACTGATGAGGGATGGTCAATATAGCTTTACGGGGGCAGGTTGTGCCTCCTAAACCAATCGACTTCTCGGAGGAAATGACAGAACTAATTAATGAATGGCTGATGTGGTGTATAGGGATTTTAGTTTGACAAGGATCCCCTGCTGGTGTAACAAGAGAGCAATGGATGGTGGTGAACCCAAGTGTAGGGGAAGGTCTAAAATAAACTGACTCAAAATAAACAAGACAACACAAACAATCCAAAGGCAAAATCACGAACAGTAGTACTAGCCATACAACTCCTACGACTGAACACTGAGGCCTTTAAGTACAGATTTTCCATGAAGGAATGTGGCAGGCAATAATTAGCAGTCTTGGGTCATAAAGGGGCAGCAGCAGCTAATCATTCTCCAGGGAATTGGAGCATTGAAACTTGGATACCTGCCACTGTTGGGTTGGGACCTTAACAGTACATCCCTCCTACAGCTAGCTCCTGTCGGCCCAGGGTGATCAGGATGGTGCTAATGAACCTTCCCTATCAAAGTAGGGTCCAGGCTATCCCGTGGAGGAATCCAGCTTCTTCCTTCATGAGGCACATACCTCCCAATCCATGAGACACTGCTTTTTTACTTTGAACAATGTGGATGTGCAAAAGTCATTGGACTATGTTGGTGTGTTGTCACTCAACAATTCTGGGAGGTGGAGAAGGTTTGGGATGGAGCTGGAACTCAAGGGCTAGAGATAGGATATGTAGTATGTGGGGCCAAGCTGCATAGTGCTTGGGAATTGGAGACATTTGGCCACTGGGTTGGCACAATGCAGAATTTTGAATGGACCGATGTAACAAGCGGCCAAATTTCTCGATTCAACCCACATGAGAGCCAGATTTGCCAAATGGAAAGTCTATCTTCTGCAGTGGTTGGCCTGGTCTTGTTGCTATAAGTTGGCTGGCCAACAACATCTCTCACTTCAGCCCAGTTCTGGCAATAACTTTCTACCAGTTGGTTTTCTGATGGAAGCCTAACCTCCATTTCTTGTTCTGGGAACAGTAGAGGGCAATGCCGAAATTGGCATTTGAAAGGGGCTATCCTGACAGACTCATGCGGAAGTGTGTTATGTGTAAGCTGCACCCATATCAGGTTGTTACTCCACGATGTAGGCTAGACATCTGAGTGTTGGCCTTGTCCGTTAGTCCATTGGTCTGTGGGTGGAACCTGGATGACAGACTAGCAGAGGCCCCAATAAGCTCAAAAAAGCCTTCCAAAGCCTAGAAACAAATTGGAGGTTGCAATCAGAGACAATGAGCTGGTGGAAGATGTGCTGTAACATGAGCTTGATGGTCTTTGAAGCTGCTGGTAGTTTTGGAAGGGTTATAAAGTGGCAGTCTTTGGAGAATCAGTCTATAAGGCAAGCAGGAAGGAGCTTAAGAAGGAAATTAGGAGAGCCAGAAGGGGCCATGAGAAACACTTGGCGGACAGGATTAAGGAGAACCCCAAGGCATTCTACAAGTATGTGAAGAGCAAGAGGATGAGATGAGAGAGAATAGGACCAATCAAGTGTGACAGTGGAAATGTGTGTATGGAACCGGAGGAGATAGCAGAGGTACTTAATGAATACTAATGGGGAAGTAAGTTTTTTTTCCAGTGTGGTGGTCCTGGTGTGAATGCTACGTTGCCTCCTTGATGGAAATGGGGCAAACAGTCCATGAGCCAGGTGGATGTGTCCCTTCATAATATTACTGGCATTTTCTAGCACCTTTCTGAATATATGTCCTTGATGGCCGTGATGCAATGGGACAGTTTTAACGGTTTTGAAGTCCTATATAGCTCAACTTTTCCTTATAAAGCATGCTCCTTGGTCTAGGCAACATCCCAGTAAATCCCTGCACCCACTCTGCACAGCTTCAGCTATTTTATGCATTCCTTGCAGAGATCAAACCTTCCCTTCCCCACCCCCAGGTGACCAAGGGTGGTTGGTGCAGTGAGCAGAGCAGAGAACCTAGTTCAATCGTGACCCCAGGTGCTGTTTGTAGACTGCTTGGACCATGGAGATGAAATGGTCTCTCTGGCTCTCTCCCCTAAGAAGCTGCCTGAACTGCTGAGTGTGCTTCTGGCATTTTCTGTTTTCATCTCCGGTTTACACCATCTGAATTTCTTTCACCCTCTAATTCTTGAATGCACATCTCTGAAAAGTCTGTGCATATCAGAATCAGGTTTAATGACACTGGCATCTGTCGTGAAATGTATAGTTTTGCAGTAGCAGTACATTGCAATATATAATTATTTAATAAACTATGAATTACGAAAAGGAATGTATATAAAATTAGTAGTGGAAGAAGAGTGAATAAAAGTTTAGGAAGTGTTCGTAGCTTCACTGTCCATTCAGGAAACTGATGAAGGAATTGTTCTTCAAACATTGAGTGTGTGTCTTCAGGCTCCTGTACCTCCCTCTTGATGGTAGCAATGAGGAGAGGGCATGTCCTGGGTGATAGGGGTCCTTAATGATGAATGCCAGCTTTTTCAGGTGTCACCTTCTGAAGGTTTCCTCAATGCTGGGGAATCTCTTGCCCATGATGGAGCTGGCTGAGTTTACAACTTTCTGCAGCTTTTTGTGATCCTGTCCAGCGACCCCCTTCATACTAGATGATAATGCAACTCGTTAAATGCTCTCCATGGTAATTCAAAACAGTGATGACGGGCTACCCCGGCGTGTGCACGCCGTGAAATGGTGAGGGAGGCTCTAGAAAAATGATAAATTCAAGACTCTGCAGATTTTTGAAATCTAGAGCAACACTCACACCCAAAGTGTCGGAGGAACTCAGCAGGTCAGCCAGCATACGAGACCCTCCATTGTTTGGGGTCGAATCCTGATGTTGTGTTCCAGCTCTCTACATTGCCGATATGCCAGTCAGGGCAATAGGATATGGAGAGTAAGCTGTTACCCATGCAGCAGACTCCCTCTCTCCATGCGGCTTATGAATCCAAAGTAAGGGCAGAGACTGATACAATTTGGCACGAGTGGTGACGCAGGCATTGCCAGTCAGCATTGAACTCAATGGAAAACTGCTTTTGGGAGTCCAACTCTGGATTTTTCCTCGGGGTTTACTACTGAAGCCGTCCTCGCGAGTGGGTAAACTGCAGCTGGAGGAATTGTGAGTGGGTAAACTGCAGACGGAGGAATTGTGAGCCTACTATAAGCCTACTGACTCTCACAGCTATCTGGACTATTCCTCTTCTCACCCTGTCTCTTACAAAAACGCCATCCCCTTCTCGCAATTCCTCCGTCTCCGCCACATCTGCTCTCAGGTTGAGGCTTTTCATTCTAGGACGAGGGAGATGTCTTCCTTTTTTAAAGAAAGGGGCTTCCCTTCCTCCACTATCAAGTCTGCTCTTAAACGCATCTCCCCCATTTCACGTACATCTGCTCTCACTCCATCCTCTCGCCACCCCACTAGGAATAGGGTTCCCCTGGTCCTCACCTACCACCCCACCAGCCTCCGGGTCTAACATATTATTCTCCGTAACTTCCGCCACCTCCAACGGGATCCCACCACTAAGCACGTCGTTCCCTCCCCCCCCCCCCCGCATTCTGCAGGGATCGCTCCCTACACAGCTCCCTTGTCCATTTGTCCCCCCCATCCCTCCCCACTGATCTCCCTCCTGGCACTTATCCGTGTAAGCGGAACAAGTGCTACACATGCCCTTACACTTCCTCCCTTACCACCATTCAGGGCCCCAAACAGTCCTTCCAGGTGAGGCAACACTTCACCTGTGAGTCGACTGGGGTGATATACTGCGTCCGGTGCTCCCGATGTGGCCTTTTATATATTGGTGAGACCCGACGCAGACTGGGAGACCGCTTTGCTGAACATCTGCGCTCTGTCCGCCAGAGAAAGCAGGATCTCCCAGTGGCCACACATTTTAATTCCACATCCCATTCCCATTCTGACATGTCCATCCACGGCCTCCTGTACTGTAAAGATGAAGCCACACTCAGGTTGGAGGAACAACACCTTATCTAACGTCTGGGTAGCCTCCAACCTGATGGCATGAACATCGACTTCTCTAACTTCCGCTAAGGCCCCACCTCCCCCTCGTACCTTATCTGTTACTCATTTTTATGCACACATTCTTTCTCTCACTCTCCTTTTTCTCCCTCTGTCCCTCTGAGTATACCTCTTGCCCATCCTCTGGGTCCCCCCCCCCCCTTTGTCTTTCTTCCCGGACCTCCTGTCCCATGATCCTCTTGTATCCCCTTTTGCCTATCACCTGTCCAGCTCTTGGCTCTATCCCTCCCCCTCCTGTCTTCTCCTGTCATTTTGGATCTCCCCCTCCCACTCCAACCTTCAAATCCCTTACTCACTCTTCTTTCAGTTAGTCCTGACGAAGGGTCTCGGCCTGAAACGTCAACTGCACCTCTCCCTACAGATGCTGCCTGGCCTGCTGCGTTCACCAGCAACTTTGATTTGTGTTGCCTCCCATATAACCCCCCACCTTAAATTCCTCCATATACCTGTCTAGTAGTCTCTTAAGTTTCATAAGTGTATCTGCCTCCACCTTTGACTCAGGCAGTGCATTCCACGCACCAACCACGCTCTGAGTGGAAAAAACATTCCTCTAATATCCCCCTTGAATTTCCCACCCCTTACCTTAAAGCCATGTCCTCTTGTATTGAGCAGTGGTGCTCTGGGGAAGAGGCGCTGGCTGTCCACTCTATCTATTCCTCTTAATATCTTGTATACCTCTATCATGTCTCCTCTCATCCTCCTTCTCTCCAAAGAGTAAAGCCCAAGCTCCTTTAATCTCTGATCATAGTGCATACTCTCTAAACCAGGCAGCATCCTGGTAGATTTCCTCTGTACCCTTTCCAATGCTTCCACATCCTTCCTACAGTGAGGTAACCAGAGCTGGACACAGTACTCCCAAGTGTGGCCAAACCAGAGTTTTATGGAGCTGCATCATTACCTCACGTAACTACGTGTTTTTTCTAACCGTGCTTTATGTACAGTTTTTGGAGGACAATATGAAGTTCGCTACAGTTTCCCTTGAACTTAAAACACCTCACCCATTTTATTTGTGAAAACCAACATTGATGACCCTTATTCCCTAAGATGATCCCAGAGTTATTGAACCGGCCAATGTGGTCTCTCCGAAAATTGCAGTTTTGGGAGTGAAATGCCCTTGCTTGGTTTGTACAAGCCATGGCCTAATTCGTGCAGTGAGAAATATCCATGGATGGCACCAGATATTAATACATAGTAAAAAGTTCTATTCAAAAGGTTCAAAGGAACATCTAAACAAGCCTGATTCATTTTGGAAACAATTCCTGTGGACTGATGAAGTTAAAATAGAACTTTTTGGCTGCAATGAGCAAAGGTATGTTTGGAGAAAAAAGGGTGTAGAGTTTCATGAAAAGAACCCCTTTCCAACTGTTAAGCATGGGGGTGGATCGATCATGCTTTGGGCTTATGTTGCAGCCAGTGGCATGGGGAACATTTACTGGTAGTGGGAAGAATGAATTCAATTAAATACCAGCAAATTGTGGAAGAAAAAATCACAGCGTCTGGAAAAAAGCGGAATATGAAAAGAGGATGGCATCAACAACAGGATAATGATCCTAAGCATACCTCAAAATCCACAATGGACTACCTCAAGAGGCGCAAGCTGAAGGTTTTGCCATGGCCCTCACAGTCCCCTGACCTAAACATCATCGAGAATCTGTGGATAGACCTCAAAAGAGCAGTGCATGCAAGACGGCCCAAGAATCTCACAGAATTAGAAGTGTTTTGCAAGGAAGAATGGGCAAAAATCTCCCAAACAAGAATTGAAGGTCTATTAGCTGACTACAAAAGGCGTTTACAAGCTGTGATACTTGCCAAAGGGGGTGTTACTAAGTACTGCCATGCAGGGTGCCCAAACTTTTGCTTCAGGCCCTTTTCCTTTTTTGTTATTTTGAAACTGTAAAAGATGGAAATAAAAGTTTTCTTAAAATATTAAAGAAATATGTTATCTTTAACTTTATGCCATTTGGAAATTAGTTCATCTTTTACTCGCTTAGCTGTTCACAGTAACAGAAATTTTGACCGGGGTGCCCAAACTTTTGCATGCCACTGTATCCTTCAAAACCTTCCCAATCCATGTACATCTAGCTATCTTTTAAAAGTTGTTATTGTACCTGCCTCAACCACCATCTCCCACAGCTCATTCCACAAAGATGTCACTCATTGACTAAGAAATGAAGATGCCCCTCAAGTTCTTATTAAATCTTTCCCCCGTCACCTTAAACATATACCCCATAGTCCTCGATTCCCTAATCCTTAGGAAAGACTGTGTGCACTCGCTGTCTATGTCCCTCATGATTTTATAAACTTCAATAAAGTCAATTCTTAGTCTGCTACAGTTCCCTTCCTGACCAGCACAGCCTCTCCTGAAAACTCAAGCCCTCAACAACTGACAAAATTCTTGTAATCCTTTTCTACGTTCTTTTCAGATAAATAACATCTTTCCTGTAACAGTGTTCACAGGATTCAGTATCAGAATCAGGCTTCTTATGAAGGACATGGAGGTAAAAATTACTATAAATTATGATATAAATGAAGAGTACAAAATTAAATGGTTGTTCATGGGTTCATGGACCATTCAGAAATTTGAAGGTCAAGAGGTAGAAGCAGTTTCTGAATTGTTGAATGTGGTTTACAGGCTCCTGAAGCTCCTCCCTGACGGTAGGAATGAGAAGAGGGCAGTTCCTGGATGGTCTTCCTGAGGCACGATGTTTTAGGAAACATAGAAAACATAGAAATGTAAGTTGAGAACATGCTATGCTGATACAAATGACACAATTCAATGTGTGTATTGATGTTGTGATGTCGATGTGACAAATGAAGCTAATCATTTAAATCGCACAACTGCCGATGCTTTCCATGCACCCACCACTCTCTGTGTAAACATTTTATATCTGACATACCCCTATGCAGTACCTTCCTCCAATCACCTTCAAAAACTGCCCCCTTGTATTAGCCATTTCTGCACTCTGGTTATCCACTGGATCAGTTTATCTCATATTATTCTGCATTGTTTTTGTGTACATTGTTTCAGTGTACTGTGTAATGATTTGAGCTGTATCAGCAGTATCAAAAACAAACCTTTCACTGTATCTTGGTCCATGTGACAATAATAAACCAATACCAGTACCATAGAGTTGCTTCCCACCAGTGGGCGCACATGAGGCCTGGGTCCCCATCAACGAGGAGGAATTGTGTGGACATCATTTGAGAAACAGAGTGCTCCATTACTGTCCCCTTGCTGTAGACAGAAGCTTGGTCTCCATGCCAACACGATGTGGTGTTTGATTCCAGGTCACTCCCTACCCTCCCACCCTGTTCTTGAGGAGTCATTGCAGCATAGAACAGAAGGTGGTCATGGTGCAGCACATGAAATCTATCCTGGGGGACAAGATGCTCTACAATACCTTGATCGGGAAGATGCCCTCACCTGAGGTAAGGAGCGGAGTGGGCTTTATTCAGACAACAGGCACCAACCGGACAGGACCCTGCTGATAAGTACATTTCTGTGGACCTTGTAACATCTGCCATCTCCCCATCCACCAAGATCATGTTGTGTCCGATTGGGAATCCTGCGGATGTACACTCGAGCTCTGCTGAGGACGGTCTCGGTCTGACACCTTTGCCTGGGCTGTTGAAGGTGGAGCATATCCCAGCAACACTGGAAACGATGCAGAAATACTATTCATTGCTCCTGAGATGGTAAGTCTATCTGAAGAAGGAAATGTTTTACAGGCTGGGAGAATGTGTAGATTCAGCAATGGCATGTCAGGAGGCTGCAAAACCAGATCCAGGTTGACTTGTCACACCTACGTTGAAATATATAGTGAAATGCAGTTTGTGTTCACAGCCAACACCCCCAAGGATGTGCTGGGGCAGCCCACAGATGAAGTCACACATTGCAGAGCCAACATACCTGTAGTGTGCCCAGAAACCTTGTTAAAACAACAGAGAACACAACAAAATGGAATAGAGCGAGTGACAAAACAACAGCAGCAAAACAAACCCTTCCCTCATTCTGTCCACACACACACACACCCACCCATCTCTAGTGTTCAGTGTCCAGTGGACTTGAACTTGCAGACATGGAGCCTTTGCTGACTCAATCTTATAGAGGGGTATAAAGTCATGAGAGGTATAGAAAGGGTCACTGCAGACACACCTTCTGTTTCCTTATTTTGAGTAATCTGGAACTGCAGGACACGGGAGAGGAAAGAGATTTAATAGGAAACTGACGGGAAACCTTTTCACTCAGTGTCGTCATTACATGGAATGAGCCGCCAGGTGAGGAGGTGACTACACGAGCAACATTTAAATGATACTTGGACAGCTATATGGACAGGAAAGGTCCCAAAGGATATAGGCAAAACACTGGCAAGTAAATCTAAATGAGAATCTTCGTCAGCATGCATGAGTTGGGCTGAAAGGCCTGTTACCGTGCTGTATGACCCTATGCTCACTGATTGGTTGCTTCTTGGCCTTGTGATGGGTGTAGCAACTGAAGGGAGAGATCTTGGTGAAGGTCCAGAGGGTAAATTAACTAGCTGATGAAATTGATGAGAACAGGGAGGACTTGTATAGACATGAGGCTGCTGAAATGGAGGAAGAATGTAAGTAAGCAGAAGCTTAAATTAAAGGTGGGTCCCCTCTTCCTTCCAGTCCTTGTCAATTGATTCTGTCTCTCTCTTCCTTATTCATTCACCCAGTGACCCCACATTTCCTGACTTGCTCCATCATCCCCTCACTCACTCTCCCCCTTCCCCCTCATTCAATCCCTCCTTCACTCACTGCCTCCACTCATTCTCCCTTTCTTCACATATTCACTATTTCCCTCCTTCCTCTCAGCTTCACTCCCTCTTACTCACTTGCTCACTCACCTCACCCATGCTTGCTCACTCCCTCATTTAACCCCTCCCTCTTCTGCACTCTCCTTTCATTCATTCACTCCCTCCCTCCTTCAGTCATTTAGATTCAGATTCTTTTATTTACCACATGTACAGAGAAACGTGGAGTGAAATGTGTTGGGTTCTGGTGTCCAATCCCAGTGTCCTCTGGAATGTGTCCCGATACATCCTCACTGTGGAATGCGTGGGTTTACTCTGGGCCCTCTGGTCACATGTCACTGGCTGGAGAACAAACATTTTAGGTTGGCATGATGCTTTTGTGTTAATATCCATGTCGTACTTTCCAGAAGGAAACTTTTGAAAGAGGCAATTTGCCTTCATCAGTCAGGGCATTGAGTTGAGGAGGTGGGATGTTTTATTGAAGATGAATGTATTAGCCACATGTACATTGAAGGATACAGTAAAATGTCATGTTTTGCATCAAATGAAATCAGCAAAGATTTTGCAGGGCAGACCACAAATGTTACCACACTTCCAGTGCCAGCATATAATGCCCACAGCTCACTAACTCTAACCCGTACGCTTATCTTTGGAATGTGAGAGGAAACATTTGTATGGAGGTCTGCATAGGTATGTTCTATTGAGGCAGAGAAAGGGTGGTAGAGTTAAAGAACCATGGTGTACAAAGTATGTAGAAAATCTCATTAAGAAGAAAAGCCTACGGCAGATTCTTACTCTTGCGAGTACAGGGAAGAGTTATCAGAAGTTCCGCATGTATAAACCCTTTCACTTCCGGGATCATTCCTGTGTACCACATCTGGACCCTCACAAATGCCATCATGTCCTGGCTCAGATCAGGGGCCCCAGACTGTTCACAATACTTCAAATGCGGTCTGACCAATGCCTTATGAATTCTCTGCATTACATCCTAGATCTCTCCTCTCAAAATGAGTAGTAACATTGCATTTGACTTCCATACCACTGACAGAGCGCAATAGCTCGGTGAAAACTAACTCAGTCCCATACAGACAGGGAGGGTGATTATTACACATCTCGGATACGTTCAGGGTGGCAGCCAAACGAACAACTGTAAAATGTGACAATAAATGAACTTGAACATCTCACCATAATTTTACTGAACACACACACCACGAATGCATTTTAAAAACGAGCAATAAGTAGCGTTGGATGTTGTTTACTTGGATTTTCAGAACACCTTTGAAATGGTGCTGCATGGACTGCTCAACAAGGTATATTACAGCAAAAATACCAGCATGAGCAGAAGGCACAGTAGGAATTAAGGGAGCCTTTTTCTGATGGGCTGCCGGTGACTGGTGGTGTTCTGCAGGGGGTGGTGTTGGAACCACCTCTTCTTACAGGGTACATCTTTCTTGACATGTGCTGACTGGGAGAATGCACAATCCTCAAGCTGTGATGTACGCCAGTGCTCCGCACAATTACAAAATAAACATTCCCATTTTAACCTCCCTATATCACTATCTCCCAAAGAAGGCAAGGATAAGTGGTGAGTGTGGTAAAATTATTTTTAATTAACATGTGGAGAGTATCTCACAATGTTCGCCATCGATCAGCTCCTGACTTGGTGAGTAATCCCTTCTCTGTCCTCTGACCAGTGTTAAATGTGAATACATGCGGATAATGAAAGGGTCAGGAAGTACATTTGAGCTCCATTCTCAGGCCCCAGAAACAACCCCAATCCCCTTCTCTCTGTTTCACCCTCCCCCCTCCCACTTCCCTGTTCTTTGTTTCAATCTACCCCAACCCAAGCCAGCTGTCCCTCTGTCCTTCTCCAGCTGCTCAAGGGGACTCTCTGTTCCAGCTCCTGGTGAGTCAGGAATCCCAGCGGAGGAGATCATGGCGGTGAGGATTCAGTCGATCCTGATGTTGACGAAGAGTGAGGCTGCGGGCAGGGGGTCGCCGTTTGCTGACAGAAGGTGGATGTGGCGGTACCCTGAGAATAGAACAGAGAGAGGGGTAATCACATAGTAACCCAAACGCCCAACATCCTTGGAGTTTTGAGTAGATTTGGCACTCCCAATAACCCTGTCCACCATCTCAACAGTGAACTATTTCTTGTTTACTTGTGCTGTACACCACATGCACTTTCAACTACATTTTATTAACTCATTTGTGTTAATACTTTGGTTTCTGTGCTACGTGTCTGATATGTTCTGTGGGTGCACCACGGTCCAAAGGAACATTGTTTAATTTGTCAGATGAGAATAAATTTGAACTGGAGCTTTTACCTCCAATTCTCCCTTTCTTACACCCCGTTCCCTTTCCCATTTTATTGTCATTCCATTGGGACATGGGCTCAGAGCTGTGCTGGCTGTTCCACCATTACAAGCATTGCATTGCTTGCTGGTGCACAGATTCTGCCGTCAGCATTAGAAATATGTCCCTTGCTGCCTCACTGGGGATGGTGGCATTGATCAGAAATGTGGGACTGCCTCAGTCATCAAAGACAGATATGGAGGCCCCACCCTCTCCTCCCTGGCTCAATGTGGAACTAATATCCTAAGCCAGATGTGAAGGACCCACATTCTCCTCTCCGGCCAGCTGTAAGACCAATTCCTTCAGCCAGATACTTCTTATTGTTTTATTTAGTCAGGGATACGATCTGAAATAGGCTCTTCCATCCCACCAAGCTGTGCCGACGAGAAACCTTACCCTCATCCCAGGAATAATTAGTCACCTAACCATGACAGCTTTAGATTGTGTGAGCAAGCTAGAGCACCCAGAGGCTGCTTATTCTTGTGACTCACGTCTGGACGCTCTGCAATTCCAGCACATTTTCTCCTGGCTGAAGGGCCCATAACTGCTCACAATACACAAGTGTGGTCTGACAAACAACTTACAAAGCCTCTGTATCCCATCCTTGTTCTTATATTCTTGTCCTCATGAAATGAGCTTTAACAGCAGGCTTCTCTGGCTGAGGGAGAGTGAAGAATGGGACAAAGCACATGACCCCATTTCTGGAGAAGGGGTGGGTCTCAGTGAGCCAGATCTGGCTCTCTCACCGCCCAAACTCTCCACACTCTTCCCTCCACTCCTTCCAGTTTTAAAGGGGTGGGGTCTTGATACAATACCTTGCTGTAAGCTAGTGAATGGTAGTGTGAACTGTCCGATGAAGTCATTCCTCGAGGAGTCGTTATAGTCCTGAACCAAGAAACGAACAAAGGCCAGCTCGGGCACACACACGTCGAACTGAAAGCATATGTTCCACATGGGGTTGAAACCTGAAACAGTGAAGGGGAAGATGGGTCAGACACAATGCCAACAGTAATACCTCCAGCATGAACATGGGTTCAAATCCAGACAACACTGGCTCAGAAAGGATATTGTAAGTATGAACACAGTCGTTTCCACGTATTGATCTCAGTAGTTTCAAAAGATGCTGCTATCCAGAGCAATACACACAAAATGCTGGAGGAACTCAGCAGGTCTGGCAGCATCTATGAAAGAGAATCAACAGTCAATACTTCAGGATGAGACCATTTACCAGGACTGTAAAGGAAGGGGGAAGATGGCAGAATAATAAAGTAGTAGGAGGGGAAGAAGGTGATAGACAGGAGGGGTTGCAGTAAGAAGCTGGGAGACGATAGGTGGAAAAGGCAAAGGGCTGGAGGAGGAGGAGTCTGATAAGGAGAGGAGAGGAGAGCAGACCTTGGCAGAGGAGGAGAAAGTAGGGACACTGGGGAGGGAGGGATATGCAGGAGGGGAGAAGAGGGAAAAGGCCAGAGTGCGAAATTGAAGAAAAGGGAAGGAAGAGGGGAAGAAAGTTCCAGAACTTGGAGAAATCAATGTTCGTGGCATTAGATGGGAAGCTACATAAAAGGAATAAGAGCTGCTGCTCCACGAACCTGAAAGTGGCATCGTCATGGCAGAAATCAAAGCTGTCAGAGTGAGTTTTTTTTGGGTATGTGGTTTGTTTACACTTAAATGACTTTGGCCACCAGTGTATTTGACAATGCGCTTCCTCAAAAGGTGTGAATACCAGATGCTTCTGGCACCATAGTTTGACCAGATGCTGTAGTTTCAAAGACAGTATTATCTATACATTATTGTCTATAGCTTTTTAAGTAGCGATTGCCTTTGTGTTTAGCATATAAATATCGAGCCCACATTGAGCTAGCAGACCTTTCTGCGGAAAGCGTCTCCGTCTGTAAGGTGCCTGCTGTACCTTGTTGTGTCGAGTAAAGAAGCTGCTTTGTGTCTACCAGTGACTCTGTCTCTCTGGTGATTTCATCCACCCCACAACAGCCATGGAACAACATGTTGGAATAGGAATTAATATTGTTGGTCACTGATGAATTCTGCTTTTTGTGGATAGAGCAGAGGTACTCGACCAAACAGTGCCCCAATCTACAATAGATTTCACCAAGCTGGAGAAGGCTGCATCAAGAGGGCTGGTAACAGCAGGTGAACACAACAGCTTCACGGGTGGTGTTGCTTCACCCGGAAGGGCTGTTTGAGGCCCAGAATGAAGGTGAGCGAGGAGGTGAACGGGCAGGTGTAGCACCTCAGCTGTTTGCAGGAATAAATGCCTGGAGGAGATTCATGGGGAGGAACACAGAGCATAGAACAGTACAGCACAGGAACAAGCCATTCAGCCCACAGTGTTGTGTTGTGTCGAACCAGGTAAAAAGCAAATCAGAAACACCCAACCACCGATCCCTTCTACCTACACAATTTCCATACCCTTCCATCCATGTGCCTATCTGGAGGTCTGTTAAAAGCCTCTACCACCATACCAGGCAGCACATTCCAGGAATCCACGGTTCTCTCAGTACGAAAACTTGCTCCTCACACCCCCCTTGAACCTACCCCCTCTCACATTCACTGCATGCCTTCCGGTCCAGGAAACATGCACTCTTTCCACTCTACCTATGCCTATCATAATCGCGTAAGCCTCTATCAGAAATTCCCTCAGCCTCTGGCACAGCAGAGAAAATAACACAAGCTTATCCAGCCTCTTGTGACCGCACATGCCCTCTAAACCAGGCAGGATCCTGAGAAAAGTCTTCTGCACCCTCTCCAAAGTCTCAACATCCTTCCTGTAGTGGGGTGATCAGAACTGTATGCAATACTCCTGATATGGCCGTACCAGTTTTATAAAGATACAACATAACTTCCTGACTTTTGAACTCAGTGTTTCGACTGATACTATCAGACATTCCCTCAGCTTTCTTAACCACCTTATCGACCTGTGTAGCCACTTTCGACGGGCTGTGAATTTGGATCCAAAATCTCTCTGCTCAGCAACACTGTTAAGGATTTTGCCCTTAGCAGTGTACCGCACCGTCCCCTTGCATTTGCCCGGCAAAGGTGTAACACCTCACTTTTATCTGGGTTAAGCTGTATCTGCCATTTCTCAGCCCATACCTGCGCTTGATTTATATGGTGCTGCATTCTTTGCCAGTCTTCCATACTATCCACAACTCCATCAGTCTTGACAGCTGCAAATTTGCTAATGCACCCATCTACATTTTGATTCAGGTCACTTATAGACATCACAAACAGCAGAGGTCACGGCACAGATCCCTATGGAACTCCACAAATTTCAGGCCTCCAGCTCCAATAAACCCCTTCAATCACAACACTCTGCCTTCCATGTGCATGCCAGTTTTGAATCCAAACAGCCAATTCATCATGACCCCATGCATCTTAATTTCTGATTAGCCTCCAATGAGGGAATTTGTCAAACACCTCTCAAAATCCATGTAGACAAGATCCATAGCCCTACTCTCATGAATCTGTCTTGATATCTTGTCAAAAAACTCAAGGCATGATCTGCTATGCACAAGACCATGCTGGCTCTCCCTCCTTGGACATGGGTCTTTCTGCTATGCAATAGGAGAGGTGAGAAGAGAGAATGTGTTGGAAAGCCACACGGCCACAATGACAATATGCAAACTCCCATCAAGTTTCCGCTATCAAGGCTGATCTACATTTCCACTCAATCCCATTCCCCTGCCTTTTACCCGTAACCTTTGATGCAGTTACTGTACCTGTCAAACTCTGCTTTAAATATAACTTAGCAACTATCTGTGGTCATGAATTCCACAGATTCACCACCCCCTGGTTAAAGAAATTCCACCCAGTCTGTCTTCTATAGTCATCTCTCTATCCTGAGGCTGCACTCTCCAGTCTCAGACTCTCCCACTATTGGAAACATCATCTTCACGATCACTCTATCCAGGCCTTTAAATATTTGATTCCCCCTCATTATTCTAAACTCCAATGAGTACAGGCCCAGAACCACCAAATGCTTCTCATACGTTAACTCCTGACTTCCTGGGAGCATGCTGGTGAGCCTCCTCTGGACCTTCTCCAATACCAGTACATCCTTTCTTAGATATGGGGCCCACTACTACTTAGACTCCAAAGATCTGAAAAAAGTTGGACCTGGACCCACTAACTACCATTCACCCCCGCCATGCTGGAATGACTCCAGACTTACCATTGTTGGAAACATGTGGCGTCACTTTCTGATCGTTGTCGTCTTTGACTCCAAAAACCTGCACCTTCACAAGTGGGTCCACCACCGAGCCGGGTTTCGCCTTGTTTGTTTTGGGGAGCTGCTGGGCAGAGATGACCTGTGGAGAGGCGAGGACATGATGTGAGAGTCGACTGGTGCAACAGTAACTTAATGTATTTGATGACCGGACGGTATTAACAATCAGGGAACACAGAGTACAGGACAGTTAAGTCCCTTCAGCCCACAATGCTGTGCTGACCTTTTAAAGAAGATTAGCATTATTTGTCACATGTACATCAAACACACAGTGAAATGTGTCGTCTGTGTCAACGACTGACAGACCAAGGGCAGTCTGGGGCGGACCGTAAACGTTGCCATGTTTCTGATGCCAACTTAGCATGCATACAACTTAGGAATCATAAGCCAAACATCTTTAGAAGGTGGGAGGAAACTGGAGCACCCGGAGGAAATCCATGTGGTCATGGGGAGAATGTACAAAGTCCTCAGAGACAGTGGCTGGAATTAGAACCCAATCTTACAGCTAGCGCTGTAAAATGCTATGTTAATCGTTACATCACTCTGCTGCACAACCTCCCTTAATTAACTCGAAATGAAATGCTAACTAATCTCCTCTGCCTGCACATCATCCCTATCTTTCCATTCTCTGAACACTAATGTGCCTATCTAAAAGCCTCTCATATCTGCTTCCACCATCTCCCCTGACATCCTGCTCCAGACACCTACGGTTCTCTTAAAAAAAACATGATCTGTACAAGCCCTTTGAACAGCCTCTCTCACCTTGAATGTATGCCCTCTGATAACGTGCATTTTGAACAAGGGAAAAGATATTGTGTGTCCACTATCTCTACACCTCTCGTAATTTTATAAACATATCAGAGCTCCCCTCAGCCTCTGATACTCCAGAGAAAAGCAACCCAAGTTTGTTCAACTTCCCTTAATCATGCATGCCCTCTATTCCAGGCACAGTGCTAATGAACCCCTTCTGCACCCTCTCTGAAGCCTCCACGCCCTTCTTGTGATGGGTTGGTGTGACTCGGTAGGCTGAAGGGACAGTTTTCATGCAGCCCAACCAACGGTGTTTATCCAACATTTCCTGCTCTTACCAGCACGCTCAGCTTCTTTCTGTTCAGCCAGGGTCTCATCTGGATCCTTGGGGCACATGTTGTCTTGCGCTTCCTCAGGAACTTAGGCTTCAGGATATAACCAGAGAAACCGTTGTTTCGGAATTTACTCTGGTAGATGTCCATCTCCTGCCCAAAGGTCTGAAAATTCAAGGCCACTGCAGGCATTGTGGTGGAAGTGCAGAAGGAAGAGGGTGGGGAGGAGAACCAGAGGGAGGATAGAGAGTTGTGTGGGAGAAGAGGAGGAAGGATGGGCAATGGAATGAAAGGAGAGGGTGTGTGCATGTCATTGAGAGAGAGAGAGAGAGAGAGAGAGAGAGAGAGAGAGAGAGAGAAAATGAGAACATTTTTAAAACATTTCATTATCACCTCTGCGCTGAATATCAGCAAGTAATAAATGTGTTTGTATCTGTGGTGATTACAAGGAACTGAAACAGTTACTGGGTTACCATTCTGTGTGGTATCAGACACAGTTTGGTGCTGAACAATCTCCCAATTAAAAGCCAATTGAGTTGTACATGCAAACCGATCAGGAGCTGCATTGGTGTTCGGCAAGGGCGGTTGGGTGGGATGGCGAATGTACAGGCAAATTCTTGGAGAGTATCCAGGGAATCTGGGCTGATTAAGATCCTGTGCATAACCAGTGACTGGGGGTGTTAATACTTTACTGAAGCCTGTCTTCCCTGTGAGTTGGCTATAATGGAAGAGTGAGAGTCAGGGACTCCCATCAATGACGTGGTGTGCGTGAGAGTGTATCTCTATGGGTGTGTAGCATTTTGATTGTGTGTGTGTGAGATTCAAAAACACCAGACTCAAAAACAGTTACTCTCCCCAAGATGTCAGATATGAGGTTGCATCCATGACGGGGTGTGCGCGTGATGTGCACGCATGTCCATCTCTCTGGGTGTGTATCCATTTATATATGTGTGTGTCTGTGTGTGTGTGTTCGTGTTCAGCGGGTGGAGGATAGAATGAGGGAAGGTGGTCCTGAAGGGAGAAAGGAATACTGGTTGAGGTGGCAGCAGAGCCAGTCAGGAACATAACGGCCAGTATTTACACTCAATGCCTTGGCTGTGAGGGCAAGCATAATGACTTCTTCACCATCCTCTCCACATGTGTCAGTGACCATTCGACTTGCACCTTGATGTCCCTCTACGTCAACACTCCTTAGGTCTGTGCTGCATGCTCTGCAAGTTTTATCGCAATTTGAGCTCCCAAAATGCATAACCTCACACTTGTCTGTCCCCTTTGGCAGCAGGGTGGGGGACGGATGATTGAGAAAGGATCAAAAAGAGTCTATCCTGAATGTGGTGGACACCTCTGACCTCTAACCCCAGTGATGAAGCTCCTCAAGGGAAAGCTCCCAGCAGGCTTTTCAGGGTCAAGATCAGGGAATAAGGTCCACACCATCTGGGCCGCTCCCTTTTTTCGACGCTGCCATCAGGCAGGAGGCACAGGAGCCAGAGGATGGATGCCTCACCACCTGGTGTAACGACAGAAGAGGCATAATGTTATGTGACTGGAGGAATGGATAGGGGTGATGTCAGAGGTAGTTCCATATTTTGTTTAGGGAATGGTGAGTGCATGGAACATCCTTCCAGGGGAGGTGGTAGAGGGAGGTGCACAAGGGACATTGAAGAAACCCTTAGACAGGTGTATGGATGATAGAGGGAAGCAGTAGATTGACCTCAGAGTGGATGAAAAGGATTGTACAAGGTCAGGGCCGAAGGGCCTGTGTTCTATGTTCTAGTAGCTTCTTCCCCACTGAGACCATACGACCGTATTGCATAGAAGCAGAATTAGGCCACTGGGCCCATCAAGTGTGGTCTGACATTTCATCATACTGATTTATTATCCCTCTCAACCTGTTTATCCTGGTTTCTCCCATAACCTTTGCCTGCCATCAGTTTCATGAACCTCAGTTCTGTCTCAGACTATATTTGGCTACTTGGCAAATGTCATTTTGCTTATTGTTTATTGTGCCTCTTATGTATAACATAAGTTAACCTAAATTTACATCATTTACAGTTGTCATATTTTGTAATGTAAAATACTACGGCTGTAAAAACTTAATTTTCATGTTGTTTATACCCACGACAAATTGTGTTTACATAGTGCACAGAAAAACCATGCGATATAGTCGGCTGATTTGTCTGACAGACAGGCAGGAGTGATCTAGTCAGGGCCCGCTTATGATGCAGGAAGGTGAGACAGCGCAAGATGGACATTTCCACTGCCCAACGACGGGAGGCAAGGGTTGGGTTTGGGCGATCAGATGTTCAAAGGAAGAGCTGGCGACACAGATGACAGGTTTACCTATCTGGTAACCGGCATTCCACATGTCAATGGCAGAGTAGTTAGACGAGTCTGTCCTCCCGTCTTCTGGATATATCCTGTCCAGTTGTTGGGCATCGTAGTGGAAAGTGGAGCCTGCAAACGGAAAATGGGTTTGTTGGAATGTAAAGACAAAAGATTCTGTAAATGCTGGAAATTCAAAGCAGCGAGCAATAAATGCTTGAGGAATTCAGCAGGTCAGGCAGCATCAAATGAAAGGAATTAACAGTCCTGATGAAGAGCCTCAACCAACTGCTGAGTTCCCTAAGCATTTTGAGCCATCTCTCCTTGCCAAACTCAGGCTTCCAAGCTTCCTGCCAGGACAGAAAACCTGACCATATGACATGGGAGCACAATGAGGACATTCAGCCCTTTCAGCCTGCTGCAACATTCCATCATGGCTGATCTCTTATCCCTCCCAACCTCATTCACCTGCCTTCTCTCTGTAACTTGACGGCCTTATTTATCAAGAACCTATCTCCCTTCGGTTAAAATATACCCAGTGATTGTCTCTACAGCCATCTGTGGCAATGAATTGCATAGATTTACCACCCTCAGGCCAAAGAAATTCCTTCGCAACTCTCTCCTAAATGGACTGTTCTATTCTGAAGCTGTGTCCTCTGGTCTAGGACTCTCTCACTACTGGAAACATCCTTTCCACGTTCAGTCTATCTCGGCATTTCAATATTCGATAGGTTTCAATCAGATCTCCCCCTCACTCTTCTAAACTGCAGCGAGTACGGGCTAAGAGCCATCAGATGCTCCCACTGCTCTGTGCACCCACCAGCTGATTTATGTCCCTCTGTATCCTGAGGTGACCTTCCTTGCTATCTACGATTCTAACAACTTCTGTATTGTCTACAATCTTAGGAATCAGATCACCTACATTGATAACAGTATATTACAAACAACAGAGGTCCCAGCACCAGACCACTTGTTACAAACTTCCAGTTGAAGGAACACCGGTTCAGCACTATCCTCTGATTCCTGTGACTTCATATGTTGTCCTTCCAGTCTTCCTCCCATTCTCCCTGCAGCTTCAAATCGCCTGCATTTTTGAGTTTCTCACAGATGTTGCCTGACTTATCAATAAACCAATAAACGCACCATTGAGTACATTCAAAAGGCACGCTACCATCAGGAAGTACCATCCATTATTGAAGACCCTCTCCATCGAGACCTTGTTAATCCAACATTTTTGTTAGTTGTATTGTATTTCTTGATTTTCTGTAAATGCCTGCAAGAAATTGAGCCTCAAGTTTGTACATGTTGGGCCTACATGTACTTTGATAATGAATTTACTTACACTCTGACTTGGTTCACCTCTTACTTTACATTGCACAGAAACTATATTTCCTTCATCAAACATTGCTGTCATTTCACTGTAATGTTTGACTTTAATAAATTGACACCGGTTTACTCCCATCATTCCATGTTTGCAAGTAACTGCTAATTCCATCCCAGATCTCCATTTCTACAGCTTAGCTAACTATCAAGTTCAGAGAGACTGCTCTGCAGTTATTGGCTCTTTTTTTGAGAAACATGATGGAACAGATTTTATCAACACACATAAAAAATGCTGGTGAACGCAGCAGGCCAGGCAGCGTCTACAGGAAGAGGTACAGTCGACGTTTCGGGCCGAGACCCTTCGTCAGGACTAACTGAAAGAGAGATAGTAAGGGATTTGAAATTGGGGGGGGGAGGGGGAGATCCAAAATGATAGGAGAAGACAGGAGGGGGAGGGATGGAGCTAACAGCTGGAAAGTTGTTTGGCAAAAGGGATACAAGGCTGGAGAAAGGAGAGGATCGTGGGACGGGAGGCATAGGGAGAAAGAAAGGGGGAGGGGAGCCCAGAGGATGGGCAAGGAATTATAGTCAGAGGGAGAAAAAAGAGAGAGAGGAAAAAAAGGGAAATAAATAAATAAGGGATGGGGTACGAAGGGGAGGAAGGGAATTAACAGAAGTTAGAGAAGTCATTGTTCATGCCATCAGGTTGGAGGCTACGCAGACGGAATATAAGGTGGTGTTCCTCCAACCTGAGTGTGGCTTCATCTTGACAATAGAGGAGGCCATGGATAGACATATCAGAATGGGAATGAGACATGGAATTAAAATGTGTGGCCACTGGGATACCCTGCTTTCTCTGGCAGACAGAGCATAGGTGTTCAGCGAAACGGTTTCCCAGCCTGCGTCGGGTCTCGCCAATATATAGAAGGCCGCATCAGGAGTACCGGACGCAGTATATCGCCGCAGCCGACTCACAGGTGAAGTGTTGCCTCACCTGGAAGGACTGTCTGGGGCCCTGATGGTGGTGAGAGAGGAAGTGTAAGGGCATGTGTAGCACTTGTTCCGCTTCCAAGGATAAGTACTGGGAGGGAGATCAGTAGGAAGGAATTGGGGGGACGAATGGACAAGGGAGTCGCGTAGAGAGCGATCCCTGCGGAAAGCAGGAGGGGGAGGGAAAAATGTGCTTTGTGGTGGGATCCCGTTGGAGGTGGCGGAAGTTACGGAGAATTATATGTTGGACCCGCTGGTGGGGAGGTTGGTGTGGACAAGGGGAACCCTATTCCTAGTGGGGTGGCGGGAGGATGGGGTGAGAGCAGATGTGTGTGAAATGGGAGAGCTGTGTTTGAGAGCAGAGTAGATGGTGGAGGAAGGGCAGCCCCTTTCTTTAAAAAAGGAGGACATCTCCTTCGTCCTGGAATGAAAAGTCTCATCCTGAGAGCAGGTGCGGCGGAGATGGAGGAATTGTGAGAAGGGGATGACAGTTTTGCAAAAGAAAGGGTGGGAAGAGGAACAGTCCAGGTAGCTGTGCGAGTGCAATTTTATATTGGCAGAGTGAAGACTTTGAACTTGATATATTTCCAGTCTCCTCTTACCCGAGTTCTGCACCAAGTCACTGAACTTGTTTGCCACGAAGGACAATGTCTCATAGAAGACCTGGTTGCTCATGGCACCCTCAAACCTGTTGAAGTGGATGATTTTGCAGTAGATGAGCACGCCGGGCAACTCCTTGACTCGGTTGAGCTTTGCATCCTGGAAGGAAGAGGTCACAGACACACAGATTGTCCTTCCATAGTTCACTGAGCAACCTTCAGTATCAATAAGACCAAGGATATGATGGTGGACTTGAGGGAACACACACCTGGGGGTCAGCAGTGTTCCATCATTAAAGACTCCTGTCACCCTGTGATAATAAATTTGATTCCTTTTCTGAGCAAATCAATCTTGTAGCCAGTGAGTGCTGTCTTAGGGGTTTAGACTGCTGGAGGCTTTACTCAACCCTCCAAGGTCTTCTGGAGGATTTACTCAACCCTTCTGGGATCTCCGCACATCTCCAGCTCTGGCCAGACATTTCACTACTTCTCTGAACAGAGTTGTACAGCAGGGAAACAGACCACTTGGCCCATCTTGTCCATATCACTGGATTTGCCCAGTGAGCTGGTCGCATCTGTCAGTGTTTGGCCCATGGCCCTTTAAACTCCTCCTGTCCATATTACTTAGCAAGATGCTTTTAACCAATGCTTATGCCCCTGGCTCAACCACTATCTCGCATAGCTCATTCTGAAAACACTCCTTGCATGAAAAAGATACCCTTGGTGTCCTTTAGAAATCTTTCAGTTCTGATCTTAAACCTGTACCATCTTGTAGTAGCACCCTCTCCTTGGGGGAAAAAAAAACTGTGTGCTTTTACTCTCTCTATGCACCTTATGATTGTAAACTCTTCTATCAGGTTACCCCTTAATCTCATGCATTCCAGGGAATAAAATCAATTTTGCAATCTCTCATTGTAACTCCAGCCCCTCAGTCTGAGCAGCATCCTGGTAAATCCCTTCTGCACTCTTCCCAGTTTAATAATACAAGACCATAAGAAATAGGAGCAGAATTAGGCCATTTGACCCATTCAGTCTGCTCCAGCATTTCATTATGGCTGATCCATTTTCCCTCTACCCCCAATCTCCTCCCTTCTCCCCACATCCCTTCATGCCCTAAACAATCAAAATTCTATCAAGCTCTCTGTTAGATATATGTTAATCCTTGGCCTCCGGTCACCTGTGAGAATGAATTCCACAGATTCACCACTCTCGGGACAAAGAAAATCTCCTAGCTCCATTCTAAAAGGATGTCCCTCTATTCTGAGACTTTGCCCTCTGGCCATGGGATCTTCCAGCATAGGAAACACCCCACTTCCACTCCATTCAATTAGGTCACTCGCATTTCTCTCTGTTCCAGTGAATACAGGCCCAGAGCCATTAAATGCTCTTCACATGACAAGTTGTTCAATCCTGGAATCATTTTCATGAACATTTTTTGAAACCTCTCCAGTATTAGCACATCCTTTCAAAGCTAAGAGGCCCAAAACTGCTCACAAGGCTTCAAGTCAGGCCTCACTGGTGCTTAAAGAAACCTCAACATTATATCTTTATCTTTATATTCTTGGCCTCTTGAAATGAATGCTAACATATTTTTGCTTCCTCACCCCTGACTCAACCTGCAAATTAAACTTTGGGAATCCTGCACAATTTTCCCTCCATTTAGAAAATAGTCTACTGTTTTATTTCTTCTACCAAAGTGCGTTACCCTACAATTCAGGACACAATATTCCATTTGCAACTTCCTTGCCCATTCTCCGAATCTGTCCAGAACCTACTGTGGTCTCTCTACCTCTTCAAAACTGCATGTCCCTCAACCTATCTTCATATAGTCTGCAAACCAATTTCCCCTGGGATCAATAAAGTATGACTATGACTAAACTGGGCCACAGAGCCATCAATTACAATTTGTCAAGTAAGATTTTCCCTCAAGGAAACCATGCTAACTCTGGCCTATTTTACCATGTGCCTCCAAGAACCTGAAAACCTCACCGTTAGCAATCAACTCCAACATCTTCCCAACCACAGGGGTCAGGCTAACAGGCCAACAATTTCCTTCTGTCTGCCTCTCTTCCTTCTTGAAGAGTGGAGTAACATTTGCAATTTTCCAGTCTTTTGGACAATCTTAAAAGCTTTGGACTCTCCACTGCAACTACACAGCTTGGTGGTGTAGCGGTTCGTGCAATCACTTTGCAGCACCAGCTCCAAGATCAGAATTCAATTTCCATTGCTTTCTGTAAGGGGTTTGTACCTTCTCTGTGTGAATGCATGGGTTTCATTCAGGGTGCTCTGGTTGCCTCTCACATTCTAAATAAAATGTACGGGTTGGGCTTAGTGAGTTGTGGGCATTCTATGTTGGCACTGGAAGTGAGGCAACATTTGTGGTCTGCCCTGCGAAATTTTTACTGATTTGATTTGATGCAAAACGTGGCATTTTACTGTATGCTTCAATGTGCAAGTGCCAAAAAACACTCACCTTTAACAAAACATCCCACCTCCTGTGCTCAATGCCCTGACTGATGAAGGCAGCAAATTGCCTCTTTCAAAAGTTTCCTTCTGGAAAGTACTATTAACACAAAGACATCATGCCATCTTGAAATGTTTGTTCTCCAGCTAGTGAATGTGACCAGAGGACCCAGAAAAAACCCACAGAATCCACAGTGAGGGTGTATAGGGACACCTTCTAGAGGAGCTGGGATTGAAACCTAAAATATGATGCCCCTAGCTTTAATAGTGTTGTGCTAACTGCTCTGCTACCATGGTGCACTGGCTGTTAACACAATGACACATTTCACTCCATCTTTCTCTGGACACATGGTAAATAAAAGAATCTGAATCACTCAAGGATGGAGGGAGTGAATGAATGAGTGTGGAGAGGAAGAGGTTGAATGAGGGAGTGAGCAAGCAAGGGCGAGGTGAGTGATCGAGTAAGAGAGGAAGTGAATGAGAGGGAAGGAGGGAAAGTGAATGAATATGCAAGGAAAGAGGGAGAGAAAGCGAGCATGGAGGGAGTGAGTGAGGGAGGAAATGAATATCAGAGGGAAGGAGGGAGAGTGAGTGAGGGTGAGTGAATAAGGGAGGGAGGAGATGATGGCGCAACTCAGGAAATGTGGGGTCACTGGGTGAATAACTGAGCAAGGAAAAGACAGATGGAATGAATTGGCCAGGACTGAGGGAAGGAATTCAGTGAGGTGAACGACGGAAGAGAAAGGGGACTCACCTTTTCTTGAGACTTCTGCTTTCTTGCGACCTCTTCCATTTCAGCAGCCTCATCTTCGTCCAAGGCTTCCTCGTTCTCAACAATTGCACCGATCACTCGGTTTACTCTCTTAAGCTTCACCAGGATCTTTCCCTTCAGTTCCTACATCCACCACAAGGCCAAGAAGCAACAAATCAGTCAGCATAGAGTCACACAGCATGGTAACAGGCCCTTCAGCCCAACTCTTGCTGACCAAGATTCCTATTTAGAGCTACTTGTCAGTGTTTCGCCCATATCCCTCAGAACCTTTGCTGTCCATATCCCTGCCCATCTATCATTTAAATGTTCTTCATGTGTTCACCTCCTCACCTGGCAGCTCATTGCATGTAATGACACTCTGAGTGAAAAGGTTTCCCCTCAGATACCTCCTCTCCCCTGTGTCCTGCAGTTCCAGATTACTCAACACAGGGAAAAAGAAGCTGTGTCTGCATTCACCCGTTCTATGCCCCTCATGATTTTATACCCCTCCATAAGACTGAGACAGCTGAACAATCACGGGAGGCCAAAGGTGTCCTGTCCTGGAGGTTGGAGGTGTGCGTGTGTGTGTGTCTGTCTGCAAGGACATAATGAAGGAAGAGGTTTGTTTTGCTGTTGTTGTGTTACTTCGTCTATTGTTTTGTTGTGTTCTCTGTTGTTTGGTCTAGGATTGTGGGCACACTACTGGTATGCCGGTGCTGCAACGTGTGGGCTGGCCCAGAACGTCCTTGGGTGTATTGGTTGTGAACACAAACAATGCACTTCACTGTATATTTCCATGTGGGTGTGACAAGTAAATCTGAATCTGGCATCACGGCCTCTCGCCACACCGTTACCGAATCCACCCATTCTCCCACCCTGTTAAATGTTTCCTTCTTCAGATTGACTTCTCATCTCGGGAGCAATCAGTAATATTTCTGCATCATTGCGGTGTTGGTGGGCTGTGCTCCACCTTCAATAGCTCAGGCAAATGTGTCTGACAGACACTGTCCTAGGCAGAGCTCTAATGTACGTCCACAGGACTCCCAATCGGACACAACACGGTCTTGGTGGATGGGGAGATAGCAGATGTCACAAGGTTCGCAGAAATGGTGCTCATCAGCTGGGCATGGTCTGGATTGTGCCTGTTGTTTGAATAAAGCCCACTCCGCTCCTTACCTCAGGTGAGGGCATCGTCCCAATGAAGGGCTTGTAGAGTAGCTTGTCCCCCAGGATAGATTCCATGACCTGCACCATGACCTTCTCCTGTTCTAAGCTGCAGTGGCTCCTCAGCAACAGGATGAAGGGGTAAGGAGTGACCTGGAATCAAACACCACATCATGATGGCATAGAGACCATGCTTCTGTCTACAGCAAGGGGACAATAATGAAGCACTCTGCTTCACAGGTGACGTCCATAGAATTCCTCCTTGTTCATGGGGACCCAGTCCTCGAGTGTGCCCACTGGTGGGAAGCAACTCTATGGTATTGGTATTGGTTTATTATTGTCACATGGACCAAGATACAGTGAAAGGTTTGTTTTGCATATTACTCATACAGCTTAAATCATTACACAGTACACTGAAACAGAACAATGTATAAAAAAAATGCAGAATAAGGTGAGTGATATTGATTGAGTGGATAACCAGACGGCAGAAATGGCCAATGCAAGGGGACGTTATTTGAAGGTGATTGGAGGAAAATACTGCATGGGGGTATGTTGGAGGGAAACATTTTTTTTAACACAGAGAGTTGCGAGTGCATGGAAGGCATTGCCAGGAGTGCAAAATTAACTGATTAGCTTTATTTGTCACATCGACATCACAACATCAAAATACACAGTGAAATGTGTCATTTTTATCAATATAGCATGTCAACTTACCAACCTATTAATCTGTACATTGTTAGAATGTGGGAGGAAACTCAGCACCCACAGGAAATTTGTTGTTTTATTCTTGTGCCAGCTGTATCATGTCAAGATGGTGCCAGCGTACAACACTTACTCAGTCAACATCTTTCATACAACGAAACGGCTTATTTAACTTTTTTGATGCCTGTTTCTCATTTTAAACATCTAGAGCCTTCGATTTAGTTTGGAGATTGGCTGAGAGACCTGGCACTTTGCAGCCATTGAGAATAATCCAGGGAATGAGTGTGAACTCAAACTTGAATCTCGAGACCACAAAGTGAAGAATCTTCGAGACTGATCACAAGCTGAAGTTCGACTACAGTTCACTGATGAAAGCATCCATTATTTGTTGATTAAAGCATCAAGGAAGATTTAAACATCAAGGAGAATGCAGAAGGCAAGCAAGGGTTTGGGATCCTTCTGCCGGAGAAGGAGCCTGTGTGGCCGATCGCTCTGTTTTTAAGCAATCAATGACAAAGCAGTGTCTGGATTCCAGAGGTGTGAGGATTCAAAGCAATATGATTTGGTGTGTATTTCATATGTCCCTTTATCTGAAGGAACGACGTGTATGTGTTCACAACAGCTGATACCTGGAATAGATGGAGCATCTTATGGTCAAAGCTCAACTCATTCTCCCATGCTCTAGGGAGAAAAATTCTAACCTACTCAACATTTCTGTATTAGTCATGATATGGAGTTAAGGTGATCGTTACTTGATTGGCAGTCATATTAAGTGACAGAGCAGGTTCAAGTAGCTGAGTGGTGCACTTTCTGCCAAATCTGTATACTCCTATTTAAGTTCCAATTGACACAGCCTGTGGAGTCTACCTCTGCAGAGTGTTGTAGAATCATCCAGCACCATCGCGGGAACTGCCTTCCCATGATCAACGACATCTTCAAGAGGTAGTAATCTCAATAAAATGACATCCATCAGTAATGGCTCTCACCCTCTAGGACGTCCCCTCTTCTCATTCCTACTGTCAGGGAGGACGTACAGGAGCCTGTCAACCATACTTAATGATTCAAAGCAGCTTCTTCCACTTCACCTTCAAATCTCTGAATAGTCCATGAACCCATGAACAACCATTTTATTTTGTACTCTTTATTTATATCATAGTTTATCATTTTTTAATGTCTTTATACATTGTACTGCTGCTGCAAAGCACTGTATTTCACAACATCAAACTTAT
Source organism: Mobula birostris (assembly GCF_030028105.1). Classification (NCBI taxonomy): domain Eukaryota; kingdom Metazoa; phylum Chordata; class Chondrichthyes; order Myliobatiformes; family Myliobatidae; genus Mobula; species Mobula birostris. The sequence continues at coordinate 100,063,033 of NC_092370.1, read as the reverse complement.
GAGTGAAGTAGTGCTTAGTTTAATGCTTTGCAACATCAGCAATCACAATTGGGGTTCAATTCTTGCTGCTGTTTGGAAAGGAGTTTTCACGTTCGCCACATGATCATGTGGGTGTCCTCCAGATGGTCCACGTTCTTTCCGCATTCCCAATATGTGCGGGTCAGGGTTTGAAGTTGTGGGCAATCTATGTTGGTGCCAGAAGAATGATTAAACCCTCAGGCTGCACCAGCACATCATCGGACTGCGTTGGTCACTGTCACAAAGCATCGCATTTCACTGTATCTTTCGATGTACATGTGACAAATAAACCTAATCTGTAATCTTTTAATTTTACCTATATTAAGCTTGATTCTGATTTTATCATCCATGGTTACAAAATCATTATTGAATGATTAAAGTACTGCTAATACTGTATTTCTCTTTCATGAGGAATAAATCATGTAATGACAGTTCAGTTTGATGTTCATGGTGTACAAATTATTGGAATCAGTTCTGAGGAACATTCTAAACTTCTAATTGCAAAGGGCACTTCGTATCCTCTTGAAATCTGAAATGGCTGCCACAAGGGGGCACAGGTTTAAAGTGTTTGGGAGTAGGTATAGAGGAGATGTCGGGGTAAGTTTTTTTATGCAGAGAGTGGTGAGTGCGTGGAATAGGCTGCCGGCAACGCTGGTGGAGGCGGTTATGATAGGGTCCTTTAAGAGACTTTTGGATAGGTACATGCAGCTTAGAAAAATAGAGGGCTATGGGTAACCCTAGTACTTTCTAAGGCAGGAACATGTTCCGCCCAACTTTGTGGGCCAAAGGGCCAGTGTTGTGCTGTAGGTTTTCTATGTTTCTATCTAGGGCCAGACAGTGTGGATTTGTCACAGGTAGTGTGTTGCTTTTGAGGAGATAGTAAGGTTTCTAAAGCCATTGAATTTTATGGGGTCAATGAGGACTATGTCAAGCTCATACTGATAGTCATAGTCATACTTTATTGATCCCAGGGAAACTTGGTTAAGATCCCGGGGGAAAGCTTCTTGACAGGGTCTTATGAGACAGGCTGTTTAGAAAGATAGGTCTAAGTGATCTGAGAGAGAGTAACAAAACTGGCTGAGTTACAGGCAGGCGGGATGGGTGACAGGGAGGCTATTACTTTTGGCATAATTCCATTCAGGGTATTAATGTATTAGAGAGGGAATGCAATGTAGATGTTTGCAGATGACACAAAAATTGGCCATGTGGTTAACACTGACCTCAGAATCAGAATCAGGTTTATTATCACAAACATATGATGAGAAACTTGTGGTTCTTTTGGCAGCAGTGCAGTGCAAGACCTTAAAACTTATGAGGTCACAATAAATAAACAGAGACATACATACATAATAGATAAATGACCAGTCAGATAGAAAGAGAGATAGTGCAAAAGAGGAATAGTGAGGGGATTCAGAGTACATTCTGATGGTACGTGGGAGGAAACTGTTTCTTAATCACTGAATGTGTGTCATCAGACCCCTGTACATCCTCACTGATGTTAGAAATGAGAAGAGGATATGCCCTGTACGGTCAGGGTCCTTAGTAATGGATGTGGACTTCTTGAGACACCGGTTCTTGATGATGTCCTTGATGACATGGAGGCATGTGACTGTGATAATGTGATTAAGTTTGTGAGGATGTAGACAAGACTGAGAAGAAAGCTGTCTGTAATAAGGGAACAGGCCCTGTGTGCTCGGGGTCCTTAGAAATGGATGCAGCTTTCTTGACACACTGGCTCTTGGTTGTCCTTGATGGTATAGAGGTTTGTGCTTGTGATGGAACTAGCTGAATCTAAAACCCGCTGCAGCCCCTCGTGAACCTCCATACCTGACTGTGATGCTCTCCTGTCAGAATACTGTTCACGATACAGGGGATGACACACATGATCCAACCAGTTGTCAAGTGGCAAATGGAATTTAATCTGGAGTAGTATGTGGGTGAAGGTGGTGTGTGGCACACTCGTCTTCATTGGCCAAGGCAATGAAAACAAGAGTTGGGACTTTGTACCTCATTCCTACAAAATGTAGGTTCGACCTCACTTGGAGCAGTGTGCAGTTCCATTCACCATGCGACAGTAAGGATATGATTAAGTTTGTGAGAATGTAGACAAGATTAATTAGAAAGCTGTCTGGAATGGAGGGCTTGAGTGACATTGAACGATGTTGGGACTGTTTTCCTTGGAGTGAAGGAGTCTGAGAGATGATGTTACAGAGGTTTATGAAAATATCAGAGGCACAGATAGGGGAGTCAGTCATTCACTTTCCAGGAGAGGGCAGTCAAAACAAAGAGGGCATTGGTTTAAGATGAGAAGGAAGAATTTAAAGTGGACATGAGTGGTACGTTTCTTGCACAGAGGGTGGTGGGAAAATGGCATGTGCTGCCAGAGGAAGTGGGTGAGGTGGGTACAATTACAAACATAGGGCAAGTCGGGACATAATTTGGAAATATTTAGAGGGATATTGGCCTAATGCAGCCACATGGGATCATCTTGGACAGGCATTTTGGTCAGTGTGAACCAGTTGGGCAGAAGGGCCTATTTCTGTGGTGTATAATGCTACGGATACAGTATGTAACCAAAGACTTATGCAAATTTCTACAGAAGTACCGTGGACAGCATTCTAATAGGTTGCATTGCTGTCTGCAATGTAGCAGCCACCGTGCAGAATCAGAAAAAGCTGCAGAAAGTTGTAAACTCAGCCAGCTCTATCATGGGCACTAGCCTCCCAAGCATCGAGCACATCTTCAGAAGGCGATGCCTCAAAAATGCAGCATCCATCATCAAGGAACCCCATCATCCAAGACATACCCTCTTCTCTTTGCTACTATCATTGAGAAGGTACTGGAGCCTGAAGACACAAATTCAACTTTTCCCCCTCCACCAACAGATTTCTGAATGGACAATTAACCCATGAACATTACCTCACTCTTTTTTCATATATTATATAGATTACAATTCTCATTGTAATTTATCTTTTTTATAATGTACTGCTGCTGGAAAACAACAAATTTCATGACAGCTGACAGTGATATTAGCCCCGATTCTGATTAAAATAAGGTGTAAGGTAATAGATTTGGGGATGGACAAGCACATTTCCCATCTGTAGAATTAATGCCAAATGTGAAAGATCGGTGACAGTCTCATTACCCAATGGCCCGACCCTCACTGTCACTGCCAAACACACTTTCCAACTTACAGGGAAACCGTGTCTACAACACAGGAATGAGAAAATCTGCAAATGCTAGAAATCCAAGCAACACCATATGCTGAAGAAACTTAACAGGCCAGGCAGCATCTACAGAAAAGAGCAAACAGTCGGAGTCGACAGAATCTCCCGGTGGCCAACCATTTCAATTCTACTTCCAATTCCCATTCCGACATGTCAATCGAAGGCCGCCTCTAATGCCGCACTCAGGCTGGAGAAGCAACACCTTATATTCCATCTGGGTAACCTCCAACCTGATGGCCTGAATGTATATTTCTCGAGCTTCCGGTCATTGCTCCACTCCACCTTCACAATTCCCGCGTTCCCTTTTCGCTCCCTCACCTGATTTCCTTACTTCTACGTCACCATCCTCTGGTGCTCCTCCCCCTTCCCTTTCTTCCACAGTCCTCTATCCTCCCCAGTCAGATTTCCCCTTCTCCAGCCTTTTGTCTCTTTCACCCATCTGCTTCCCAGCTTCTTACTTCATCTCTGCACCTCTCCCAGTTTCATCCATCACCTCCCACCTTGTACTTCCTCCCCTCCCCCCACCACCTTGCTCTCACTTCTCATCTTTTCTCCCCCAGTACTGATGAAAGGTCTCGGGCTGAAACGTTGACTATTTACTCCTTTCCATGGATGCTGCCTAGCCTGATGCGTTCCTCCAGCATCCTGTTTGTGTTTCTACAACACAAGCTTTGCATGGAGCATGTCAGCTTACCGTAAAGGCATAATTATTTATGACTTCCATGACGTCCCGTAAGAGGACTTCTGAGGTGAGGGCGAAGCCGTGATAAGTGACAGGCTCACCGTTCCGTCCATTCCAGCATTCCATTTCCATCCAGCGGCAGCCTTTATTCAGTTCACTGATGATGAGAGAGGATAAAACATACAATACAAATACAGTACAGGCCCTTCACCAACCTTTTAATTTACTCCAAGATCAGACTAACCCTTCCCTCTCACATAGCCCTCCAATTTTATTTCATTCATGTGCCTATCTAAGAGTGACTTAAATGTTGCTAATGTATCTGCCTCTGCACAATGCCTGGAAGTCATTCTGACATTTCCCCCGCCCTGACCTATACTTTCCTCCAATGACCTTAAAATTGTGACCCGTCATATTTATGCCCTGGGAAAAGTCTCTGGTTGACCACTCTATCTGTGCAGCTTATCAGGGTCCCAGAACAGATCCCTGCAGAACATCATCGGTCACTGATCTCCAAGCAGTTTACGATCCAACTACGACCAGCCTCTGTGTTTTTTGGGCAATCCACAGCTGAATCCAAAAAGCCAAATGTCCCTGGATCCCATGCCTCTTGACCTTCTGAGTCCACCATGGGGAACTTCATCAAACCGAATAAACTTTGCAATGGCACAGTTAAAGAGTTATACTGTGCAGAAACAGGCCATTTGGTCCAAACGGTCCACGTTAGTCAACATTGCAATCTAACCTCGTCTCATTTGCCATCGTTTGATCCATATCCCCATAAATCTTTCCTATCTGTGAGTCTTTAAATGTGATTAATGTCCTGTGTCTACTTCAAACACTTCCTTTGGCAGCTTGTTCCATATACTGATAACTCTCTTTGAGAAAATTTTGCCCCTTGGGTTCATATGAAGCTTCTGGCCCCTCACCTTAAAACTATGTCCTCGAGTTCTTGATTTCTCAACCCTAGAGAAAAGACTGTGCGCATTCACCCTAACTACACTCTTCGTGATTTTACACATTTCGGCAGGAACACCCTTCAGTTTCCTGTGTTCCAAGGAAAAAAGCCCCAGCTTGTCCAACCTATAACTCAGGCTCTTGAGTCCAGAAAACATCATTGTGAATCTCCTCTGCATTCTTTCCAATTTAATTTATCTCTTAATATTGTTTTACATGCTGTATGTAATATGTGTACTGTGTTTTGCACCTTGGTTCCAGAGGAACATTGTTTAATTTATCTAATCTATATGCATGATTGAATGAAAGTAAAACTAAACTTGAAATTAAGCCCAAACTTTCAGGTAACCATGTATCTCTACTCCAAGGTCTTTCTGTTCTATAATACTCTCCAGGGTCCTGCCATCAACTGGAAAGGTACGATTATGGTTTGACTTCGCAAGAAAGCAGTATCTTGCATTCATCTGAATTAAACTCCATTTGCCATTCCTCAGACTACATACCCAGCTGATTAAGATCCCTTTGTAAATCCTGATAATCATTTTCACTGTCTATGATACCAGTAATCTTGGCAATGACCATAGCCACAGGATTTTCACTATGCCAGGCCCGCAATGATCATACACCATAGAGCAGTCAGACTATAAGATACAGGAGCAGAATTAAGCCAGTTATTTCATTAAGTCTGCTCCATCATGGCTGATTTATTAACCCTCTCAATTTCATTTGGATGCCTTCTTCCTGAAATCTTTGATATCCATACTAATCAAGAATCTGTCAAACTCCACTGTAAATGTGCTGAATGATTTGGCCTCCACAGCTGTCTGTGGCAATGAACTCTACAGATTCACCAATCCCAGCTGAAGAAATTCCTCCTCATCTCTGTTCTAAAGAGATACCTTTCCATTCTTGGGCTCTTGCCACTGGTCCTAAACTCTCACACTGTAGGAAGTATCCTCTACACATTCACTCTATCCAGATTATTTAATATCCAGTCAGTTCAATGAGATTGACCTCCACCCTACTTCTCTCTTATCCTTCTCAATCCCATTAAGTACAGTCCCAAAGACATCAAACGATTTTCATACTTTAGGACTTTCGTCCTGGGATTGTTCCGGCAAATCTCCTCTGTACTAGCACATCTTTCCTTGGGAATGGAGCCTAAAAGCGCAAGGAATTTGTATGTTTTCCCCATGGCTGCATGGGTTCCTCCTGACACACCGGTTTCCTCCCACAGTCCCGAGACAAACCATTATTAGGATAATTGGTCATTGTAAATTGTCCTGTGATTAGGTGACTGTTTACTAGGTGGGCAGTTGGACAGCGTGACTCGTTGGGCCAGTCGGGCCTGTTCCGAGCTGTATCTCAAAATAAAACAAAAAAGAAATACAATTGCTCACAATATCCCAAATGAGATCTGACAAACACTTCACAGAGACTCAGCTGTACATCCTTGCCTTTATATCCCAGTCCTCTTGAAATGTACTAAGACCCTTTCTGTAGCTCCCTTGAGAAATCCTAGGCTGCATTCTCCATCCCCCACCCTTTCGCATCAGCCAAAAACAGACTTAAAAAAACCTTTGCTGCCCATTTAATCCCAAACCCCCTTCTGCAATATGGTGCCAGTACCTAATGAAGGTCTCGGTTATACTGGAACCGTCCAGCGGATTTCTGAGCAGGTAGGTGTTGTGAGAGGAAGAAATGTAGTATTGATCGAGTGGCTTTGTCATGTTTTGGTAAACCTTGTCGTGTTCTTGGTTGAAAATGTCCCCTCTCGGTGACATCAGGAAGAACAGAAATCCATCCTTGGTCATGAAGAAATGACGCTTCGCTAACAAAAGAACACACTGCTATTAATGCCATTCATGTATTACCTGCACTGTAATTAGGGTTATGATTTCTTAAGATTAGCTTTATTTTTCACATGTATATCGAAATACGTAGGTGCGGTGAAATGTGTTATTTTCAGTTAATGACCGGCATAATCTGAGAATGTGCTGAGGGCAGCCCAGAAGTTTGTCCATGCTTCTGGCACCAACAAACCCACACCCACCCGTGCTTGAAATGTGCAAGGACCTGGAGAAAAAGCACGTGGGCACAGAGAAGACGTATAAATTACAGTCAGTGATGAGGTTTCAACCTACATCGGTGATCGCTGGTACTGTAAAATGATTGCAATCCAGAAATTTGGTGTTAAAGAAAGGTAGATTCATGGACAAGCTTTTCTTCTCCTTGGAAGGTACTGCTTTCCCATTTATCGCTGAAAAACCAGACAAGAGTCTTTGACTGCAGCCTTAGAGATGCAGCTGCCATCTGGAAGACCAACAAGGAGTTTGAAGTCTGGCTTACCAATGTGGATAAATCAGGCTAAGCTGCCAGGATGTCATACTTCCCCGAATCTACTGCCCCTTGCTGGTATAAGGGAAACTCATGAAAACAGCTGAGGCTCTTGAAAGAATGACCCGTGGCGATCTTCGAAAATAGCTAGGCCTCCATCGTCGCCTGAGCAGATTTGCTCTGTACAGGGAGGTGAATAAACTATAGCAGCCTGGACAAGGAGTTCATTGTTGCCTGCACAGGAGAATTGCTGCTGTACAGAGATTCCAGCGACCACGTTTTATCAGCAGGCACTGATGTTTGGACAGGCAGGAAATAGAAGGCCAAAGATGCAGTGAAGATGGTTGAGTCACACCTGAGGCGCTGGGATCTGGTAGGGACAGTGGTGTCCGGTCAGGCAGGGTGGGACAATTTCCCTGCAACCCACTTCAACAGAGATCAGGGTAGGGACAGATGCAGAATGGTACAGGAAGACTTGCGAGCAGCTATCAAAGAAGTGCATACCAACAGGATGGTAGGTATGGGGCAACAGTGAGCTTGGATATGGTGGGAGGGTGCGCTGATACGGAAGATCTCCTGGTCCAACATCTGGCAGGCAGGTTCCCTGCACGTTGTTCTTTTCCAGATTGTGTAAAATTTCTTGCCAAGTCTCAGTCAACCTTTATGCCTGGGGCAAAAGTGAGGCAACATCATGTCTTCTCTGCCCTGGCAGAGGGACCCTGGATCACATCCTCAGCAGCTGCCAAAAAGCCTTGCGACAAGGACGCTACTGCTGGTGCCATAACCAGCAGAATTGAGAATAAATGTGATCGAAGTGACTTTGACTATTGAATGATTGCTAGTGCCAGATGGGATGTTTTGAGCATTTCAGAAACTGCAGATCTCCTGCAATTTTCATGCACAACAGTTTCAGGAGTTTACAGATAATGATGTAAAACAAAGAAAACTCCAGTCAGCAGCAGTTCTGTGGGCGGAAATGCCTTGTCAATGAGAGAGGTTAGAGGAGAATGTCGAGAGTAGTTCAAGCTATCAGGAGAGGGACAGAAACGCAACTAACCATGTGTTCAAACAGCGATATGCAGAAAAACATTTCCGTATGCACAACACATTGAATCGTGAAGTGGATAGACTACACCACACACTACTGCCTTCTACTGTGCCTATTGTCTTGTTTATTATTTATTGTAATGCCTGCACTGTCTTGTGCACTTTATGCAGTCCTGGGTAGGTCTGTAGTCTAGTGTAGTTTTTTGTGTTGTTTTACGTAGTTCAGTGTAGTTTTTGTATTGTTTCATGTAGCACCATGGTCCTGAAAAACATTGTCTCGTTTTTACTGTGTACTGTCCCAGCAGTTATGGTCAAAATGACAATGAAAAGTGACTCGACTTGACTTGACTACAATAGCAGAAGACCACGAACATACACTCTGTTGTTACTTCATTAGATACCAGAGGTATCTAATAAAGTGGCCACTTGAGTATATGTTCTGAGGTGACAGGTCATGTGATTAAACATCCCCAAAGTGTAGGCAACACAACTTCAAGGTGAGGGATGTGGCTTACCTTCCTCGTTTAATTCATACATCTGGATGAGATGTGATGCACTCTCCTGCGTCACACTCTCCCTTTGTTCCTTCCATAGGAACTCCTGGAGTTTTCCCACGCTGATCAGCTGCTCCTTGTTGCAGTAGAAATCAAAGATGGTGGTGATCTCCTTGCGGTCCGTGAGCATGTGATAAAACTCTTTAATCTCCCTGCCACAGATGGTACCGTCTTTCGCCTTGTCACATTTCTGAGGGTGGAAGAAAGGACCAGAGACAGTTACGATGAAAGAACGGCCAAAATTGTATTGCTACTGAATCTGTGCTGCCTTCACCCCAGTGAAAACAGTTCACCTCATTCAACCACTTTGCCAGAGAGTGTTGGGCCCTTTTATAAGAAAGTGTGCGCTAGCATTGGAGAGGGTCCAGAGGAGGCTCATGGAAATCATCCTGGGAAAGAAAGCGTCACTGCATAAGGAACAATTGAAGACTCTGGACTGGCGCTCACTGGAGTTTCTAACAATGAGGTTGGGGGGTGGTGGGGTGGCAGGGGGAATCTCATTGAAATCTACCACATATTCCAAGGCCCAGACAGAGTGGATGTGAAGGTGATGCTTCCTTTCGTGTTAGAGTCTGAGACCAGGAGGTACAGCCTAAGAATAGAAGGATGTCCCTTTACAGGTGTTGAGGGGTGATTCATTTAGCCAGAGGCTGGTGACACTATGGAATTTATTGTGACAAATGGCTGTGGAGGGCAAGTCAATGGCTATATTTAAAGCAGTGGCTGATAGGTTCTTGATTAGTAGGGGATTGAAGGTTATAAAGAGGAAGCAAGAGAGTGCAGTTGAGAGGGATAATAAATCAGCCACGATGGAATGGCAGAGGAGACTGAATGTCCTAATTTGCTCCGATGTCTTATACTCTTTTGAATTTATGGTTAGTGGAGCAACACAGAGAAAATGTCGCAGGAACTGAGCAGGTCAGACAGCATTCATGAAGAGAAGTAAACAGTCTGCTTTATGGGCTAAGATCCTTCACCAGGACTGGAAAGGAAGGGAGCAGAAGCGAGAATATGAAGGCATAGGAGGCTGGTAGGAGAAGCTGGCAGGCTGTAGGTGAGACCAGATGAGGGGGAAGATGACTGGGTGGGGAGGTGAAGATGAAGTAAAAAGCTGGGAGATGATTGGTGGAAGAGCTGAAAGGCTGAAGGAGAAGGATTCTAATAGGAAACGAGAGTGGACCATGAAAGAATGAGGAGGAGGAGGAGGGGAACGAGAGGAAAGTCATGAGCAGGTGGGAGCAAAGGGGGTGAGAGTGGAACCATGAAGAGGAATGGAGAAAGGGGAAAGGGGGAGAAAACACCATAAAGAAGAAAAATCTAATGTTCAGTAACATTACCCTTTCACCTCAGCTGCTCCAGCAAAAAAAGCCCCAGTCTATCTAAGACTCAAGTTCTCTGGTCCCAGCAGTACATGTTCTGCAGTTTTCCAGCTTAATGACATCATTGATGCCTGTCGCTGGTGGGTAAAGGAGAAGGAAGGTGCCGTGACATGCAGACTAGGGAGGCCTGGCTGTTAGTACAAAAATCTGACAGGCCTGGAACATCCAGTTGCGGGGAGAGATAGATGGGACAACACAGTAGCGTAGTGGTTAGTGTAAGTACAGGGTTCAATATTCCTAACACAGTCTGTCAAGAGTTTCTACATTCTTCCCATGATTGTGTGGTTTTCCTCTGTGCTCTGGTTTCCTCTCACATCCCAAGACATGTGGGTTAGGTTTAGTGAGTTGTGGGCATGCTACGTTGATGCTGACGCGTGAACTCAGTTGCGGGATGCTCCCAATGCAGTATCAGATTGTGCTGGTTGTTGACACAAATGACACATTTTACTGTATGTTTTGATGTACATATGACAAATAAGGGTAACTATAAGGGTTCTCATTGTGATTGCATGCATTTCCCCAGGTGATCCAGTTTACTCCCACATTCCAAAAAAAGCAAGGTGACCCTTGCACACTGAGCCCAATACATAGACGGGCTGTGTCCATCTCCGAAACAAGGTACTGTATTTCACTGTATGCTTCGATGCACACGTGACAAATAAAGCTTATCTGTCTTTTAGGCACCGCAGTAGGGTAGCGGTTAAAGTGACACTATTACACTCCAGTGGAGTTCAGAGATCAATTCGACACCAGCTGTACAATTCTCCCTGTGACTGCACGTCTTACCTCTGAGTGCTCCCATCTCCCTCTCACAGACCAAAGACGTACCAGTTAGTTGGTTCATTGGTCATTGTAAATTGTCCTGTAATTAGGCTGGGGTTAAATAGGTGTGTTGTTGGGCAGTGCACCTGAAGGTCCAGAAGTGCCTATTCCGCACTGTATCTCTCAATAACAATAATTAAATTAATTAAATCATGAAGATACGGTAGTGTACCTTGAACAGATCCATTGCATGCATACTATCCACTTCTATATTCATCATATGCATAAACTGCTTCACTTCTTCCAGCGTGATTTTGGCATTCTTATCAATATTGGCCTTCTGCAGGTAAAGTTGGAACAATCTGCGAAGTGATGCAAGGAAACAACTCAAGCAGTGGGGTACAGCCCCATCCAAACCCAAGCAATGGGGTACAATCCCATCCAAACCCAAACAGTGGGCTACAGTCCCATCCAATCCCAAACAGTGGGGTACAGTCCCATGAGAGTCACACATAGCGATGCACACAAACATAGATCACAGACACACTCATGCAAAGACATATACACACACACACACACACAGATACACAAACACAAGGCTGATGTCAGTGACAATAAACATGATTCTGATTATGTGCTCTCATACCTATAGGCTTATGTACTTCTAAGTCAGGTTCCGTGACTTGGAGGTGAAGTAGTTCCCACGTGCCTGCTAACATTGACTTCTACACGGGGGTGGACTTAGGTGCCAATGTCAAAGAAGACAATGGATGAAATGGTACCCTCCCTTTCTGACATACTTAGCAAAGGATACTGGTCCAGCTGCCCTCTCCGTTTCATGCTGGAGTTTCTGATCTTCAGTTTTGTAAGGCCATTGACCCAGTGCTGGGCCTCCTCAGTGCTGTTGGCCACCAGGTCCAGTTTAGTGTTCCTCTCCTTAAAGAGGATGGAGAAGCTGCAATCTGTGCACTTCTCCAATATCACCTCTGACCAGTGGCCTGCCCTCACCTCTTGGATGTCAGCGATGGAGACTGGAGGGGATTGGGGAGTGGGTGGGTTAGAACAGCAACAGAGATCAGAACAAAATACTCAGATTCAGATTAATAAACACAAGAGATTCTGCAGATGCTGGAAATCCATATTAGCACACAGAAAATGCTGGATGGACTGAGCAGGTCAGGCAGCATCGGTCCAGAAAAATAAACAGTCAATGTATCAGATTTTCCGAAATTGGCCTGAGTCCTGATGAAGTGTCTCAGCTCAGAACGTCAACTCTTTATCTTCTCCAGAGAGCAGCCTAACCTGTAGATTCAGATTTATTTATTACGTGTACATCAAAACACACAGAATCCTCAAAGATCACCCTCAATCCAGACATGCACACTTCTCCTCTCTCCCATCGAAATAAAAAAGCTTGAAAACACATATCCCCAGGCTCAAGAACAGCTTCTATCCCATGGACACAGTTCTCTTTGCCTTATTTCAGGAAGGATGTGGCAGTTTCAGGAAGAGTGCAGATGAGATTTACCCAGATGCTGACTGGACTGGTGGGCATGTCTATGAACACAGGTTGAGCACACTATGGCTGAAATGAGTGCAGTTGATATTAGGAAAGAGAAGGTACATGGAAAACTGGAAGGCCTGAGGTACATAAGACAAATGCACCAGGATAGACAAAGGAGAATCAATGGATGTTTTTTTACTTGGATTTGCATTGACAACATGTCACACACGAAGCTGCTTAAGAAGAGCCCATGGTATAAGTTGCATGGACAGAAGATTGCCTGCGTAATGTGAGGCAAACAGTGGAAATAAAGGGGGCCTGTTCTGTTTGGCTGTTGATAACATGTTGTGTTCTGCACACGTTGTATATCAATAATTTGGATGACGAACTTGATCACTTTGTGGCCAGGTTTTCAGATGATGATACAAAGATAGGTGGAGGTGCAGGTAATATTGAGGAAGCAGGGTCTACAGAGAGATTTAGACAGATGAGGAGAACGGGCAAAGAAGTGGCAGATGGAATATAATTTAGGGACGTGTATGTCATGCAATTTGGTCATAGGAATAAAGGCATAAGACTATTTTCCAAATGGGAAGAAAATTAAAGATTCAGAAGTGCAAAGGGATTGGATGTCCTTGTTCAGGATTCCCTGAAGGTTAACTTGCAGGTTAAGTTGGTGGCATGGAAGGCAAACGCAATATTAGCATTCATTTCGAGAGGACAAGAATATGAGCAGGATGTAATGCTGAGGCTTAAATAGACATTGGTCAAATTGCACCAGTATTGTGAACAGTTTTGGGCCCCTTATCTTCAAAAAGATGTGTGGTATTGGAGAGCATCCAGAAGTTGTTCATGAGAATGAGTCCTGAAATGAAAGGATGAACAGATGAGGAGAGTTTGCTGTCTCTGGGCCTGTAACTGTTGGAGTTTCAAAGAACGAGGGGAGCTCTCATTTAAACCTAATGAATATTGAAAGTCCTATATAGAGTGCATGTGGAGTGGATGTTTCCTGTAGCGGAGGACACTAGTACCAGAGGGTACAGTCTCAGAATAGAGGGATATCCATTTCAAACAGAGATGAGGAGTGATTTCTTTAGCCAGAGAGTGGTGAATCTGTGGAGTTCATTGTCATGGATGGCTGTGGAGGTCTTCCTTGTCTCCATGTAGATCAAGTGGATAGCCAGAGATTTTTCCCCCCCAGAGTGAAAATGGCTATTATAAGGAGGCATAATGTTAAAGTGATCGGAGCAAAGTACAGGGTGGATAGCAGATGATGGATTTTTCTTTTCTTTCTTTCTTTCTTGTTTTTTTATACACAGAGTGTGGTGACTGCATGGAACACATTGCTAGGCATGATGGTAGAGGTAGATACATAAGGGACCTTTGAGAGATTTCTTCTACCTATGACCTCCAAGCTTCTTAGTTCAAACACCTTCCCAAAACCACAACCTTTCCTCTCACCTGGTTCACTGATCAGGTTGTATTTTTCCCCTCCCCGACCCTCTCGTGCTAGCTTCTGCTGCCTTCCTTTCCAGTCCTGATGAAGGGTCTTGGCCCAAAACATTGACAGTTTATATCCTTTCATAGATGCTGCCTGAGTTCTTCTGGCATATTGTGTGTGGTACTCTCAACAGATTCACCTTAACTCCCCCAAGATTCTACTCCTTGCAGAAGACATGAAAACTCGAAGAATATAAGGACAGGCTCAAGAAAAGCTTCTAACCTGCTATTACAAGACTCCCAAGCAGACCTCTCATCAAATTGTCCTCCTTTCTCTCCCCCACTTTTTTATTTAGTTGTCTTCCTCTCTTTTCCTTTTGGTCCGAAACATTAACTACTTATTTTTCTGGATGCTGACATAACACCTGAAGCATCCAGCAGGCAGCACCAACATCTCCAAGAGCAATGATGCCATCTGTCTGGATGGTGATGCTCACCCTAACTCACTGGGACTGATTAAGTGGCGTTCAAGGCTGGTGGCTGCATGTATTAGTTCCTCAATCATGATACTTAATCTGCTTGTTAGAATCAACTGCTAAGGTTAGTCAATCTCTGTGGAATCGTTTCTGCGTGTTGGTACTGAAAAAAGACTTACCTGGGATCTAGCCTGTGGAAACACCCCTTTTGTTTTGTGGACTGGCTGCATCATTTTCTCCTGAACCCTGAATCTTGTGAGACAGTCTATCTGAAGCCTTTATTGTGTATTCTTTGTGAACTCTTAAATTGCCTGTGTATTTTTGTTGGAATCTGAACAAGTGAATGTGGCAGGACAGTTGTACTGAGAACTTCTCACTGTTGAAGTAAAGTCTGAAGTCATTTGAGTCAGTGTCTGTGTACAATTGTACTTTGACCCACCTATATCTTTTCTGCTGACTGATCCAGAGTTGTGTATGTGTTGCTGTAGATGTCCAGCATCTGCAGAGTTTCTTGTGTTCATGCAGTAAAATTATTCTTTTGATCTTTCAACCCATCTGACTTGATTTGATGCAAAATGACAGATTTCACTGTCTGTCTCGATGCACATGTCACAAATACACTCACTGGCCACTTTATTAGGTACCTCCTGTGCTGAGTACAGGTTTGTGGTCTTCTGCTGCCATTGTCTGCCCACTTCAAGGTTTGGCATGTTGTGCTTTCAGAGACATTCTTCTTCCAACCACTTGTACCACATGGCTACTTAAGTTAGGTCCAACTTCCAGGCAGCTTGATCCAGATTGGACTTCGTTCTCTGGCCTCTCTCATTAACAAAACATTCTGCCCACAGAAATGAGACTCACTAGATGTTCTTTAGTTTTGTGTTTTTTTTGAACCATCTGTAAATACTAGATGATCAGCCATAATCACAGTGAATGGCAGTGCTGGCTCGAAGGGCCGAATGGCCTACTCCTGCTCCTATTGTCTATTGTCTCGAGAGCATTGTGCATGAAAATACCAGCATGACTGGCTGATTAGATATTTGCCTTAATGAGCAGGTGTACCTAATGTGCCAGTGATTATATTCTACATTCTGTAGTGATTTTGCTTTTACTACCTCAATGTATTTTTGCTTCAAAGTAATGTGTGTCTAGCTGTCAAAGTCAAAATTGAGTTTATTGTCTTGTGTGCAAGTACATGTTTGCACAGGGCATTGAAAAACTGACTTCCAGCAACATATATGGCTCATAGCATCAGATAAGCACCATTCACAAGAAATTAAATTTATAGACAACATCTTCAAGAATGAACACCATTAGAAAATGACGTGATCAAAGCAAAACCAAGTTTTACACTTCATCTCATTACATGTGACAATAACAAACCAATATTAAATAGAGGGAGGAAGTTAAAGCTCCCAGGGCAAACACGTGTGTTCACAGGGAGAACGTACAAGCTCCACACAGACAGCACAAAGGACAAGGGGCATCACTCTTGCGTGGCAGTTACCAGGACGCTATGACAGCTCAGGTCGTCAGAGTTCACATTTCAATTCTGGCACCGTCTGCAAGGGGCTTTTTCATACTCCCTGTGATCAAGTGGGTTTCCTCCGCAGTCCGAAGTCGTACAATTTAGTAGTATAATTAGTAATTGAGTATTGTCCTGCCATTGGGATCATGTTAAGTAGGCGAGTTGTTGGACCAGAAAGGTCTGTTCTGTGTTGTATCTCGAAATTAAATGAATTAAATTTTATTTCATTCTGCTGTTTCTGCCCAGATCAGAGCTGCCTTCAGGCAGCAAATCTACTGGCTCCAACATGGTGTCATACCATCAATCAAGGTCTCATCACTGGCATTGTTGGCCCCTTGGACAAATATTTTTGTAAACTTTCTACCAACACTCTCACTGTCCTGTCCCACCATCCCTCTAAGACTTGAACAACACTCACAAATTTGGTTCCTGGCTCTCTTGAAGATTTTCTGAGAGTCATACCACACCATCTGACAGTCCTCCTGGAGCCTGTAATAACGGAACTTCATCCAAAAATGAGACTTAATTTTCAGCAGACGGCTCCCTTTGAGCATGACTTCAAGATCTTCTTCGTTGAAGTCTTCTGAGGAAAACAGAGAGGACACATCAGTCAGAGAGACACCAGAAAGGCAGAAAGGAAGTGAAGGCTAAGAAGGTAATGAAGGAAAAGAGGGAGCGAGGGAGGAATGGGATAGGTAACTGGAGAATGCCTAGAGCAGGGAAAAGGTGTTAATGTTCAGGAGAGAGCAAAAAATAAGATATGATACTAATCCACAACACAGGCCCTCGTTATGTGACAGAACCCATGGAAATCATGCAGCCCAGACAGTGAACCTGGCTGAATTTCTAAAGATCTCTGCTCATCAACCATATGGAGTATTTACTGTTATCTTTAACTTTTCGCTACAGCAGTCTGAGGTACCCATCTGCCTCAAGCAGATATTGATCATACTGGTACCCAAGAAGATTCAGGTAACCTGCTTCAATGATGATCATTCAGTAGCATTTATATCCAATCCAATCTACCAACCATCACAACAGATTACAGCAGATGTTATTTCATTGACTCTTCACTCAGCCCTAGAACATCTGCACAGGGAAGATGCACACAGCAGGACACTCTTCATTGATTACAGTTCAGTAGTCAATGCTATCATTGCATCAAACCTAATCAATAAACTCCAAGACCCTGACTTCAATACCTCTTTGCAAATGGGTCCTCAATTTCCTCACTTATTGACGCCAGTCACCAGACTGACAACATCTCTTCCACAATCACCATCAACACAGGCGCACCACAAGGCAGTGTGCTTAACCCCATACTCTACTTGCTTTATACTTGAGACTGTGAGGCTAAAGATAACTCCAATGGTATATTAAGACCATAAGACCATAAGACAAAGGAGCAGAAGTCGGCCATTCGGCCCGAGTGTGCTCCGCCATTTTATCATGAGCTGATCCATTCTCCCATTTAGTCCCACTCCCCCGCCTTCTCACCATAACCTTTGATGCCCTGGCTACTCAGATACCTATCAATCTCTGCCTTAAATACACCCAATGACTTGGCCTCCACTGCTGCCCATGGCAACAAATTCCATAGATTCACCACCCTCTGACTAAAAAAATTTCTTCGCATTTCTGTTCTGAATGGGCGCCCTTCAATCCTTAAGTCATGCCCTCTCGTACTAGACTCCCCCATCATGGGAAAAATCTTTGCCACATCCACTCTGTCCATGCCTTTCAACATTCGAAATCTTTTTATGAGGTCTCCCCTCATTCTTCTAAACTCCAAGGAATACAGTCCAAGAGCGGACAAACGTTCCTCATATGTTAACCCCTTCTCATTCCCGGAATCATTCTTGTGAATCTTCTCTGCACCCTCTCCAACGTCAGTACATCCTTTCTTAAATAAGGAGACCAAAACTGCCCACAGTACTCCAAGTGAGGTCTCACCAGTGCCTTATAGAGCCTCAACATCACATCCTTGCTCCTATGCTCTATTCCTCTAGAAATGAATGCCAACATTGCATTCGCCTTCTTCACTACTGACTCAACCTGGAGGTTAACTTTAAGGGTATCCTGTACGAGGACTCCCAAGTCCCGTTGCATTCTAAGTTTGCTGACAATACCACTGGTTTTGGGCTAAATCAAAGCTGCTGACAAATAACATATAGGGAGAATGAAAATCTAGATGAATGGTGCCACAACAACAATTTCTCACTTAACATATTATTGTGCGGGCCCTCTCAGCAGTGGCAACTGAACTCGACGAAGAAGTGCTTCTCGTAGGTCAGAGACGGTTATTTAAAACAAGAGCTTTGCGGGCATTAGTCCATTGTGCGGGGCCTATCAGAGGCGGCAAATGAGCTCAACGAACTAACTAAAAGTACAGATGGGATAAGCGGAGTGGCCATTGTCGGGAGCAGGCCAGTGGCGAGAGTAGAAGCGACAGGCTTTGGCTCATTCGGGCTTCGGCGAGGTAAGTGGGTAGGTGGACTTCGTTTTTGGGTTTTCATAGCATTTTTTTGAGGAATAGAGAGCATGCCCGATAGGGTTAGTATTTTGTTCTGGGTGTCGGATGTGGGAATCCTGGGAATTTTCCTGTCTCCCAGCTGGCCACATCTGCTCTAGATGCACTGAGCTGCAGCTCCTGAGAGACGGTGTTAAGGATCTGGAGCTGCGGCTCGAAGACCTACAGCTTATTAGCGAGAGTGAACAGGAGATAGAGAGGAGCTACAGGGAGTTAATCACCCCGAGGCTGCAGGAGGTAGATAAGTGGGTGACGGTCAGGGAAGCGAAAGCAAGAGCTCTGATAGTAGAGAGCACCCCTGTGGCCATCCACCTCAGTAATCTTTATCTGACTTTGGATGCGATTGAGGGGGATGAGGAAGATGAGGAATGTGGTAGTCATAGGGGGATCCAGAGTGAGGGGAAAGAAAGGAGGTTCTGTCAGCCTGATAGAGATACCCACATGGTGTGTTGCCTCCCAGGTGCCAGGGTACGGGATGTCTTGGTTCGGGTGCAGGGTATTCTGAAGGGAGAGGGTGAACAGCCAGAAGTCTTGGTACACATTGGTAGCAATGACAAAGGTAGAAAAAGTGAGGAGCTATTGAAGAGAGAATTCAGGGAGTTGGGAAGGAAGCTGAAAAGCAGGACCTCTTGGGTAGCAATCTCAGGATTGCTGCCTGTGCCACATGCTAGCAAGTGCAAGAACAGCATGATCAGGTATCTTAATGTGTAGCTGGGAGACTGATGGAAGGGGCAGGGCTTCAGATTCCTGGATCATTGGGGCCTCTTCTGGGGAGGTACGATCTGTACAAAATGTACGGGTTACACTTGAACCCAAAGGGGTCCAATATCCGAGCGGGCATATTTACTAGAGCTGTTAGGGAGGGTTTAAACTAATTTGGTAGGGGGATGGGAACTGGGGTGATAGGGCTGAGGAAGGGGAAAACAGAAATAAATCAAAGATAGCGTGCAACAGAGATGATAGAAAGGACAGGCAGAAGATGAGGCATAATCACATCCAGTGGGATGAGTTACAGGGCAATAGAGGTGTGGTGCAGTTAAAACAGAAAGCACCAAATACTGGACCAAAAATGTTTATATTTGAATGCCTGCAGCACAAGAAATAAAATGGCCGATCTTGAAATTCAGCTACAGATTAGCAAGATTGACCTTGTGGCCATTTCTGAAACTTGGCTAAAGGATGGCTGTCACTGGGAGCTGAACGTGCAAAGATATTCAGTGTATCGGAAAGATAGGTTAGTAGGCAGAGGGGGTGGTGTCGCCCTGTGTAGAAGAAATAATATTAAATCATTAGAAAGGGATGACATAGGATAGGAAGGTGTAGAGTGTCTATGGGTTGAGCTAAGAAATGACAAGGGTAAAAGGACCCAAATGGCAGTTGTATTCAGGCCTCCAAACAGCAGCCAGGATGTGGATTACAAATTACAGCAGAAGACAGAAAAGGCGTGTCAGAAGGCAGTGTCATGATAATCTTTGGGGATTTTAACATGAAAGTGGATTGGAAAAACCAGGCAAGTACTGGACCTCAAGAGAGAGAATTTGTAGAATGTCTAAAGGATGGATTTTTGGAACACCCAAGTCATTGGGTGTATTTAAGGCAGAGATAGATAGGTTCTTGATTAGCCAGGACATCAAAGGATATGGGGTGAAGGCAGCGAAGTGGGGATGACTGGAAGAAATGCATCAGCCCATGATTGAATGGCGGAGCAGACTCGATGCCGAGTGGCCTACTTCTGTTCCTATATCTTATGGTCCAACATCAGCCAAGCCAAATATGTGTTTCTTTGACTGCAGGAGGACGAAATCAGGGGATTATCAGCATGAGCACAACCTTTGAACACACTTGCAAAGACAGTACAACTCACGTTCTCAAAGTTATTTATTTACTTATTATTATTATTTTGTATTAGCATAGTTTCTCATCTTTTATACGTTGGTTGTTTATCAGTCTTTGTGTGCAGTTTAGCTTTGATTCTATTGTATTGTGGCGAGCATTCGGTACATGATGACAAACGAGGAAAGCTCACTCATCTCAACTGCTCTTTCTATTGCGACATGCACAATAACAGAGCGCAAAGCTTGGTGAGAAGTAACTCAATCACATACAGATAGGGAAGTTATTAGTGCACATCCTGGTTACATTCAGGGTAGCACACAAACACACAAATGAACAACTGAATAACCCGAGATAAAATGTAACAAAAACTGAACTCGAACATCTCACTATAATTGTACTGAATACGCACATTATGAATGCAATTTTCAAACATAAATGCTGGGGGCGTGAATAACCCCCAGATCTTTAGAGCTGTCCCACACCAGATACTTTCTCTTCTCCCATCTCCCATCAGTCGGAAGATACAAAAGCCTTAAAGCACAAACCAGCACCAGACGCAAGAACAGCTTCTATCTTCCTGTTATGAGATGATTGAACAGTCCCCTTGTACAATAAGATGGACTCTTTATTTTACAATCTATCTCAATATAATCTCACATGTAATCAAAAGGATCTGCAGTGTTTTGGACATAGAGTCTATGGAGTGGAGGCAGGTTTCTCTGATGGGGAAAGCTGTCTGTATTTCTCACTGCCTCAGTAAAGCAGCCAGCATCATCAAAGACCTTCCCACCTCAGACATTCTTTCTTCTGGAGTTGCACAGTGGAGAGTATCCTGACTGGTTGCCTAACGGCCTGGTATGGAAAGACCAATGTTCAAGAATGTCAAGGCCGACAAAAAGTGATGGATACGGCCCAGTCCAGAGGAAAAGCTCCAACATCCACCATTGAGCACATCTATAAGAAGCACTGCCAGAAGAAAGCAGCATCGATTTTCAAGGACGTCCGCCATCTAGGCCACGCTCCCTTCTCATTGTTGCCATCAGGACGGAGGCACAGGATCTACATTTCCCACACCACCAAGTTCAGGAACAGTTATTACCCTTCAACCATGAGGCTCCTGAACCAGTGTGGATAATTTCCCTCACCTTAACACTGAACAGATCACTGAGCCCAACCCTTGAACACACTTTCAACGGCAATACAGCTCATGTTCTCAAAGTTATTTATTTACTTGTTATTATTATTATGTCGTATCAGCATAATTTGTCATCTTTTGCACATTGGTTCTTTGTCAGACTTCGTGTGTAGTTTATCTTTGATTCTATCGTATTGTGGCGAGCATTTGGTACATAATGGCAGATGACAAAAGCTCACTCATCTCAACTGCTCTTCCTATTGCGACATGCACAACAGAGCGCAAAGCTTGGGTGAGAACTCAGTCACACACTGACGGAGGAGATGATTACTACACACCTCGGTTACATTCAGGATGGCACACAAACACACAAGTGAACAACTGTATTACCCGAGCTGAAATGTAACAAAAACTAAATTTGAACATCTCAACATAATTGTACTAAACACACAGCGCTGGCTGCTAGGAATGCTGGGGGCGTGCTGACAACCACACCCCCGGTGTGCAACGCTATTATTAATTGTATTGGGAAGGTCCAGAAGAAAATGAATTTCAGGATAGTATATGGTGACATATATGGAATTTGAAAATAAATTTACTGTGAACTCTAAACTTTGAGAAATAAATCTGAACTTAACCATTAAATTTCTTCCCTCTCACCTTTAACATGTGCCCTCTAGTCCTTGATTCACCAGTCCAAGGAAAAAGACTTAGTACATTCACACTATCTATACCCCTTCTAATTTTAGACACTGCTATAAAGTCACGCTTCAGCCTGCTACACTTCAATTAAAGTTCTCGACTATCCAAGTTGGGATAGATGCAGAGATACAGCTTGTTTACACATCTCTCTTCAGAAAGGGTTTAATTGTGACTTGGGATTGTTAATTCCTCTCTGCTGGTTTGTGCTCAGCATTGTATTTATTGTTGGAATCACTGACATGGTCTCAGCATACAAGGACATGGGAACCAATTCCTTGAAGAGCACCCGTCAGTTCACTGGAAGAAACCAGTACGTCTGCGGAAGTGTAGTGGTCAGTGGCGATCACTTTACAGTGCTAGCAATCACTGGTAAGGGTTCGATTCCCACTGCTGCCTGTAAGGAGCTTGCCTGTTCTCCCTGTGGGCACCTGGGATTCCTTTGGGTGCTCTGGTATTCTGCCACATTCCAAGTAGGTACAGGTTCAGGTTAGTGAGTTGTGGCATGCAATGTTGGCGCTGGATGCGTGCCAACATTTACGGTGTGCCCAGAGCCCATCCTCAGACCGTGTAAGTCCTCAATACAAGACTGCACGTTTCACTGAATATTTCGACGTGTGATAAATAAAGCTAATCTTTAAAGGGCTGGCTGAGATTACTTCTTTAAGAGTTAAATAAGAGAAGAGGGCAAAGGAGTGGGAGCGAAAAAAAAGATTATGCGAAACAGAAATGTACGTGGCAGGAACTCAATGCATAAAAGCATGTAGCCATGTACAAGAGGTTCAATTGCTGTTCAGACCAAATATCAGAATGGGGTAGAAACGTGATCTAAGTGACTTTGACCACAGAATGATAGTTGGTGCCAGACAGAGTGGTCTGTGTTTCACAGAAACTGATGAGCTGGAATTTTAAAGCACAACAGTCTCTTGAGTTTTCAGAGAATGGTGCAAAAACCATCCAAACACCTTGTTAATTGAAAGGGACAGTGGAAAATGGCCAAACAAGCTCAAGCTGACAGGAAGACACTGGGAACACAAATAACCATATATTACAACAGTGCTGTGTAGAACAGCATCTCTGAATGCACAATACATCAAACCTTGAAGTGAATGGGTTACAGCAGCAGAAGACCAAGAAAATACACCCACTGGCCACTTTTTTTCCAGATACAGGTGGCAACTGTATTTAATATAAAAACCTTGATACAGCGATCGTGCCTAAACATCTATTCTCTCACATTTTCTCTCACACTCACTCGCTCACACATCTATTGGTATGAGACAATTTTTACCTTCAGCTTCTTTGTGAGAGTTTGCATTCAAATCTTCTGTATATTTTGTGATGTGAACTGAATCCTCTTTGCAGAATCTTGACTGCAGCGTCATATCAGCGGGCACCATTCCCTCACCTCGGCAGCCCTCTTGTTCACATCTTTGCCGATCTCTGTGGAGTTTTTGATTTGTTCTTGGCCATCTTCTCTTGTATTCTGTCTTCCCGTCCTCAGCCAATCTCACCTCTGCATACCTTCGTTTCTTAACGCCAAGAAACTTTCCTACCGATTGCAATCTTCCACTCAATGGAGCTCTTCTGTCACCCACCTTTGTGGTGTCATCTGATCCACACTCTGGACTCTGTTCATCGTTCTGCACCTGTTCTTCACTGCTCATTCCTTGATCCCCTCTTTTAAGTCCCACTTTCTCTTCTCCCACAATTACATTGTCTTTCCTTTCATTATTCACTTCCTCCTCAGCAATGATTCCTTCATCCTTACTTTCATTTATCATGTTCTCATCCCAGGTATCTCCGTTTTTGAACACTTGCTTCATTGCTGGGGCAGCCACCTCTGACGGAAAATTCCCAACAGCTAGCTCGGGACCTGGCTCTCCATCTGGCTGTTCCAGTAAACTAATTCCATGCTGCTTTCCTTCATCCCCTTCTTCCATATTATCACCCCCAATATTCTGGCTCTCTGGTTTCCTATTCAGAGCTCCTTGCTCTGAATAACCTTCCTGGAAATCCAGGCTACCCTCACCTGGACACAAATTTTCAGTTTCATGTTCTGACTCTCTAACCTCAGGAGCCAAGCTTTCAGCTTGCAGATTTTCCGTCTCGATGATTACTGGTAGACTCGAGCATCCCAACTTTTCTGGCTCCACTCGCTCAACGTCCTGCTGGGCGACGTCTGCTCCGAGCTCAGCTTCCCCAGCTAGGGGGCCCTTCCTGGTATTTTTCCTGCGGGCCCAGAGGCTGGCGGCAACAGCGGCCCCAACAGTTAGCTCGGGACCTGGCTTTCCATCTGGCTGTTCCAGTAAACTAATTCCATGCTGCTTTCCTTCATCCCCTTCTTCCATATTATCACCCCCAATATTCTGGCTCTCTGGTTTCCTATTCAGAGCTCCTTCCTCTGAATAACCTTCCTGGAAATCCAGGCTACCCTCACCCGGACACAAATTTTCCGTCTCATGTTCTGACTCTGTAACCTTGGGAGCCAAGCTTCCAGCTTCGAGACTTTCCGTCTCGATGTTTACTGGTAGACTCGAGCATACCAAGTTTTCTAGCTCCACTCGCTCAACGTCCTGCTGGGCGACGTCTGCTCCGAGCTCAGCTTCCCCAGCTAGGGGGCCCTTCCTGGTATTCTTCCTGCGGGCCCAGAGGCTGGCGGCAACAGCGGCCCCAACAGCTGACAGGCTGAGGAGCAGCAGCGCAGATAGTTTGTGGCAGCACATCCCGCTGTTCTGGGGGATACAAGTAGAATTCCAACAATATTGCAGAAGCAAAGCAAGAAGGTACTCCCCTCTTCAGCAGGGAGAAGCACAAAACTTGGACTTTGCCAATAGACAACTCCTGTCCTACAGTTATTAAAATACTTAGCAGTCCCTTGAAAAATAACATGCATTGATGACCTAGCTCATTATGACCTTGCTCAAGAAAATGTACAAGTATTGTGGACACATCATCATGACATCATGAAAACCAGCCTCCCATTATACATGAGGATATACTCATGAACCCACAATCTATATAGTCATAGTCATACTTCATTGATCCCGAGGGAAATTAGTTTTCATTACAGTTGCCCATAAATAAATACTAATAAAACAATAAATAATTAAATAGTAATATGTAAATTATGCCAGGAAATAAATCCAGGACCAGCCTATTGGCTCAGGGTGTCTGACCCTCCAAGGGAGGAGTTGTAAAGTTTGATGGCCACAGGCGGGAATGACTTCCTATGACGCTCAGTGTTGCATCTCGGTGGAATGAGCCTCTGGCTGAATGTACTCCTGTGCCCACCCAGTACATTATGTAGTGGGTGGGAGACATTGTCCAAGATGGCATGCAACTTGGACAGCATCCTCTTTTCAGACACCACTGTCAGAGAGCCCAGTTGTATCCCCACAACATCACTGGCCTTAGGAATGAGTTTGTTGATTCTGTTGGTGTCTGCTACACTCAGCCTGCTGCCCCAGCACACAACAGCAAACATGATAGCACTGGCCACCACAGACTCGTAGAACATCCTCAGCATCGTCCGGCAGATGTTAAAGGACTTCAGTCTCCTCGGGAAATAGAGACAGCTCTGACCCTTCTTGTAGACAGCCTCAGTGTTCTTAGACCAGTCGAGTTTATTGTCATTTCGTATCCCCAGGTATTTGTAATCCTCCACCATGTCCACACTGACCCCCTGGATGGAAACAGGGGTCACCGGTGCCTTAGCCCTCCTCAGGTCTACCACCAGGCTTTAGTCTTTTTCATATTAAGCTGCAGATAATTCCACTCACACCATGTGACAAAGTTTCCTACCGTAGCCCTGTACTTAGCCTCATCTCCTTTGCTGATGCATCCAACTATGGCCGAGTCATCAGAAAACTTCTGAAGATGACAAGACTGTGCAGTAGTTGAAGTCCGAGGTGTAAATGATGAAGAGAAAGGGAGACAAGATAGTCCCCTGTGGAGCCCCAGTGCTGCTGATCACTCTGTCGGACACACAGTGTTGCAAGTACAGGTACTGTGGTCTGCCAGTCAGGTAATCAAGTA
The DNA here is from genome assembly GCF_030028105.1 of Mobula birostris. Taxonomy (NCBI): domain Eukaryota; kingdom Metazoa; phylum Chordata; class Chondrichthyes; order Myliobatiformes; family Myliobatidae; genus Mobula; species Mobula birostris. The sequence continues at coordinate 100,036,884 of NC_092370.1, read as the reverse complement.
TCCATGACACCAGGAAAGCATCCATCTGCATCGCTGTCAGCTTTTCCCCCAGCAGAGCAGGGCGGATGGTGTTGAACGCACTGGAGAGGTCAAAAAACATGACCCTCAGTGCTCGCTGGCTTGTCCAGGTGGGCATAGACACGGTTCAGCAGGTAGACGATGGCATCCTCAACTCCTAGTCGGGGCTGGTAGGCGAACTGGAGGGGATCTAAGTGTGGCCTAACTATATCATCAAGATCTTGCTCGTAACTACAAAATAATGAAAAATGTTTGTGGATACAGTTCAGCACATCATGGAAACCATCCTCCCCACCATGAACTGTGTCTGCCCGTCCCACTATCTCAGCAAAAACACTGGCTTATTCAAGGACCTCTCCCATACCAGATATTTTCCCCCCTCCCGTCTCCCATCAGGCGGAAGATACAAAAGCCTTAAAGCACAAACTAGCACCCGACACAAGAACAGCTTCTATCTTTCTGTTATAAGACGATTGAACTGTCCCCTTATACAATAAGATGGACTCTTTATTTCACAATCTATCTCAATATGATCTTGAAAATGATCAAAAGAATCTGCAGTGGGATTGACGTAGCTTTGCGCATCACCGAAACCAGCCTCCCCTCCACTGACTCTGTCTGCACTTCTCACTGCCTCAGTAAAGCAGCCAGAATAATCAAAGACCCCTCCCACCTCAGACAATATTTCTTACTACCTCCGGCAAAAGACTCAAAAACCCAAAAGCATGCACCACTCAGCACAAGGACAGCTTCTACCCCGTTTTAAAAAACTATTGGCAGATACAGTAAGGACAATTAGAAACTTAGATAGGCACATGGATGATAGAAAAAATGTGGGCTCTGTGGGAGGGATTAGATGGACCTCAGAATACTTTGAAAGGTCCGATCAACGTCATGAGCTGAATAGCCTGTACTTGGATAGACTCTTGAACTCATTTTGATCTTGCACTTGATTGCTTACTTGTACTGCACTTTCTTTGTGACTGCTAAACTTTATTCTGCCTTCTGTTATATTTTTTTTTTACATTGTACCCATTGCACTAAGTAATCTGTATGAACACTTTGCAAGATAAGTGGCCAAATCAGAGTCCAGACCTCAATACAATTGAGAAGCTGGCTGGACTTTACAGCTGGTGCTGCCCAGAAATGAACTATTTTGTCACCTATCAGGAGCTCTTGGCCGTGGTCCAGGCTCTGCACCACTTTCACCCCTACCTCTTCAGCCGACCGATCCTGCTTCACATGGAGTATGCGCCGTTGACCTGGCTATTGAGCTTCCATGGTCCCAAGAGGCAGCTGGTGCGGTAGCTGGAAGCTCTCCATGACTACGATTTTGAGGAGCAGCACCGTGCCGGAAGGCACCACAGCAATGCTGACGTCCATTCTCCTCATCCCTGTGAGGCCACTGAGTGTCACTACAGTTGCCACCTCGAAAATGGAGCCAGCAGCAAGCAAGGTGGCGACAGTTCAGGCGGCGGCCCGTGGTGAGATAGACCTCCCCATCATTGAGCACAAGCAGCTGCACTGCGAACACGAAAGTGATGTCACGCTGGCCCGGTTGAAGGGGTAGCTGCATATTGGACGGTGGCTGGAGTGGGCAGAGGTCTCCACCCTGGATCGAGAGACGAAAGCCCTACACTCTCAGTGGGGCATACTGGAGGTGCACGATGGGTGGTTGTTACAGCAGTGGCGGTTTTCAGATGGCAACAGACATCTTCTGCAACTGTTGGTGCCCCAGGGCTTCTGTGCCGTCGTGCAGCAGTGGGTGCAGAGGCTGGTCAGGGCCTTCCACTTTGGTGTTACAAAGGCATTGGGCAAGCTGCGTGAATGCTTCTACCGGCCTGAGTGCAGTCAGGACGTGGAGCTGTTGGTACACTTGCACATCTCAGAAGGGGCCATACCACCAATGCAGCAGTACCTGGTGGGGGTCCCAATGGAGTGCGTAGAGTGGCCATCCTGGGCCCCAAACCCTCACCGACAGCAGGAAGCACTACGTTCTTGTGGCCATGGATTACTTCATGAAGTGGCCAGAGGCATACATGGACCCGGACCAGAGTCGCCACCACCACCACGCTGCTGTTGGAGGCCTCCAGTGAGATTTTGTCACTCTGTGCCTCCTCATCAATAGGCAAAGCCAGCAGCACACTCTCATGACCACCCTCATCACAAAGGAAATGTTGCTCTGAGGGGGTGTCCATAATGAACAATTGACCACCGTGGAATTACTGAGCGACCTACTCCACAGTAACATCTGGTATTGTCCGCGGATATTTCTCACAGTGCAAATAGGGCCTTGGCTTGTACAAATTAAGCAAAAACACTTTTCTCCCAAAACTTCAGCAGTTTCAAAGCGACTGCATTGGCCAACATGTTCAATAACTCTGGAATCGTCCCAGAGCATCCAGGTCTCCAGTGTAGGCTTTCACAGATAGAATGGGTGAGGTGTTTTAAGTTCAAGGGAACCCTTAACAAACTCCCTTTTTCCCCTCCAAATGTTCAGTGTAAAGCATGGTTAAAAAAAGTAATCAAGTCAGACCAGCTTCTTAAAATGAACCCCAACTCAATGCTGGTGCTTGTGAATTACTGTATGTACATTTCATACAATTGCATATATCGATGAAACAATTAGGCCTACACAGCAATGTTCCATTAAATCTCCAAAAAAAAAAAACACAATTCGACTAGAACAGTCCGAGCTTTTGAGACCGCTCCTTCTCTCCCCCACTCCATCTGCTATCACACAACACCCCGCCACACAACCTGGATCCACACATCAGGTACCTGATCTTGCCCCACCACTTAATAGTAGTTATCTCACCTCTATCCCTCATTCCAGCGACACCAATTGTTCATTCCCCTCCACAAATGTTGCCTGATCTGCTGAGTTTTTCCAGCGGTTTGTGTGTTGCTTCAGATTCCAGCATTCAGTCTCATTGAAGTGGCAGGTACAGTGAAGGGAAGGATATCGTCATGCAGTTTGGTAGAAGGAATAAAGGTAGAGATTTTCAAAAGGGGAGCAAATTCAGAAATTTGAGGTGCAAAGGGACATAACAGTCCTCATACAGGATTCCCAATGGAGCAACTTGCAGGTTAAGCCAGTGATATGGACGGGAAATGCAATGTTAACATTACTTCGAGAGGTCTCGACTGTAAAATAAAGGGTGTAATGGAAGATTTTATAAAGCATTGGTCAGAACATACTTGCAGTATTGTGAACAGTTTTGGAGCACTATCCAAGATAGACCAAAACTGAGTCACAGGGGAAGGTTGGAGAGGCTGATCTTTATTCTTTCCAGTGTTGGAGACTGAGGGGTGACCTTATGGATGTGTCTAAAATTGTGAGCAGGATAGAGAGTGTATACATCAACAAAGACTATCACAAATTTCTATAGATGTACCGTGGAGAGCATTCTGATGGATTGCATCACTTTCTAGTATGGAGGGGTCACTGCACAGGATCGGGAAAGTTGCAAACAGTTGTAAACTCAGCCGGCTCCATTCTGGGTATCGATCGCCCCAGCATCGAAAACATCTTCAGAATGTGATGCTTCAAACAGACAGCGTTCATCAAAAAGGACCCCCATCACCCAGGACATACTCTCTTCTGATTGCTACCATCAAGAGGGGGATACTGGAGCCCGAAGACACACACTCAATATTTCAGGAACAATTTCTCCCACTCACCCCCCTCCCCCCACCACTATCAGTTTTCTGAATGGACAATAAACCGATGAACACTTCTCCAACATTTTCCCTCTCTTTTTGCACTACTTACTTACTTCGATTTTTATTTATTATTGTAATTTATTGTTTTTTACAATTATGTATTGCTGCTGCAAACAACTCCTTTTATTTTCAATCTTTGCCCTCTACCCTGCTAGAATATTTCCTGTAATATCATGGGCTTGTAGCTTGTTAAACAGCCTCATGTGTGGCACCTTGTCAAAGACCTTCTGAAAATACAAGTACACAACTTCAACCAATTCTCCTTTGTCTAACCTGCTTGTTGTTTCTTCAAAGAATTCCAACAGATTTATCAGGCAAAATTTTCTCTTGAGGAAACATTGCTGACTAGGGACTATTGTATCACATGCACAAGGGCAAGGGTGAAATTGAACCCTCCCTTCCTGGCACACCCCAGGCATACTTAGCAAATGCCCAGCTGCTCTCTCCATTTCATGCTGGAGTTTCTGTTCTAGAGTATGATAAGGCTATCGATCCAGTGCTGGGCTTCCTTTGCAACGTTGGCCACCAGGTCCAAGTTCTTTTTCCTCTCCTTAAACACAATGGTGAAGCTGCATTTGTGCACTTCTCCGAGATCATGCCTGACGAGTGATCTGCCCTCAGCTCCAAGATGTCAGTGATCGAGACTGAAGGGGGTCAGGTAGGTCAGGGGTGGGGGAGAACAGCAGCAGAGATCAAAACAAGATATTCACATTCAGATTAATAAACACCTTCTGCAGCTACTGAAAATCCCTATTAACGCACATAAAATGCTGGAGGGACTGAGCAGGTCAGGCAGAATCAATGGAGAGAAATAATGAGTTAAGTAAGATAAACTTGGGTGATGAAAGAACTTTGCAACACAGGTCGTTAAGATGGCAAAGAAGGCATCTGGAATATTTGCCTTGATTGGGCAGAGGATTGAATAGAAGACATGTTGCAACTTAAAAATTTGGTTAGGCCAATTTTGTGGCCAGTCTTCCCACTACAAGAAGGATGTGAGAGCTTTGGAGAGGGTGTCAGAGTGTTTCCCCAGGATGTTGGCTGGATTTGATGGTGTGAGCTCCAAGGAGAGTTTGACAACTTAGGTTGTTTTCTTGGAGTACTGAAGGCTGAGAAGAAAGACACGGTAGAATTATGTGCAATTATGAGAGATACAGTATAGATAGGGTGGACAGTTACAATCTTTTTCCCAGGATATAAATGGTAAATACTAGAGAATGTGCATTTAAAGTGAGAAAGTGAAAAGAGATGTGCAGGACAAGGTTTTGCACACAGAGAGTGGTGATTGCCCTGGAACAGGCTGCGAGGGGTAGTGGTAGAAGCAGACAGAAAAGTGATGTATAGAGACCCGTGGACCTTAAGGTATTATATTTCAATGCAGCCAGTATATAGAACAATGTAGAAAACCTTGTATTGCAGTTAGAGATCGGCAGGTATGATATTGTGGGTCTCACCGAGTCGTTACTGAAAGAAGATCATAGTTGGGACCTTTAAATCCAAGGATATACATCGCATCAAACGTACAGGCAGGTAGGCAGAGGGTGCGGGTGGCTCTGTTGGTAAAAAAAATGATTACAAATCCTTAGAAAGAGGTGACATTGGATCTGAAGATGTAGAATGCTTGTGGATAGAGTTTAAAAAACAATGGAATACAAGCCTCTGAACAACAGCCAGGATGTTGGCTACAAATTACAACGGGAGATAGGAAAAGCATGTCAAAAAGGCAATGTTACTATAGTCATGGCAGATTTCTATGTGCATGTAGATTCTGAAAATCACGATGGTGATGCATCTCAGGAGAATTACAGTAGCTTTGGGTGAACTTACTAACGGAAAGGCAATTCTGGATTCAGTGCTAAGAAAGGAACTACATTTCATTAGGGTGGTTCAGGGTAAAGGAAAACTTCAAAGGATATCAAGTTTTTTTTTGCGTCAGCCTTCACAGTAGAAGACACTAGCGTGCCAGAAGTTCGAGAGGCATCAAGGGGCTGAAGTGAATATAGTTGAAGGTATTGGGAAAGTGAAAGGTCTGAGGTGAATAAGTAAAATGGATCAGGATGTTATTTACTTGGATTTTTATAAGGCCTTTGACAAGGTGCCACACATGAAGCTGCTGAAGAAGCTGATGGTCCATGGTATTTCTCAGATTGATAGAAGATTGGCTGAGTAGCATGAGGCACAGAGTGGGAATAAAGGGGGCCTATTCTGGTTGGCTGCCGGTGACTAGTGGTGTTCCACAGGGTCGGTACTGGGGTAGCGTCTTTTCACATTGCCTGTCAACGATTTGGGTGATGGACCTGATGGCTTTGTGGTCAAGTTTTCAGACAATGATGGAAAGATAGGTGGAGAGACAGGTAGCATTGTGTCTGTAGAATTATATATCAATTAAATTAAAAGTACACACACACAGGATAGCTTTAACTGGTGCATTCACTTTGCAGGGAGACAGAGAGCGAGAGATCAGTGTGCATGCATACGCAATAGGTCAATATGCACAGGTAAATCATCAGTCCCTATGTCGTGCTAGGATGAGTCATTGCCTAAAAGAAATAGATCCATATGTTAGACTTCCTCCGGCTTTAGATTAATGTAACAATTAACTGTATTTGAAACAAAACATTAAATTTCCCTTTAAAGAAACCATATGAAAAAATTAAACATGATTTCACAGTAACACCCCATGACTAACTTCACTGGAGATTCCGTCTTTTGGGTGGCACTCCGTTGCTTTCAGGATATTGCCTTTGGACCTGTGGAGTGGTATCAGGTTTGGCAGGTGTCTGGTCGACAACATTCTCTGTTGCAGCTTTCACATTGCGGTTGGCAACCTGATCATCACTGACTAGAATGTGTCCGTCTCACTGGATGCAGTCAACTCTGGCGTGTTCTTCAGCTGAACGACCAGTACCTGCTCCATATGGCGTCTCCATGTATGATCTCCAACATCCACTGTGTACATCAATGGTCTGGATCTTGCAACTATCCTACCAGATGTTGACTTGTCTTCTCGGTAATCAGGCGCTAGGACTTCCTGTTCAACCTTGAAACTCCTTGCTGATTCACTTGGCAACTAGTTGAATTGTTTATTCTGCACTTTCCTCCATAGATGTGGTTTCAGGTCTATGCAAAACCTCATACTCTTGCTCATGAACAGCACTACAGGTGTTTGATTTGTCGTTGCATGAACACACAAAAAGGAAACTGTCCACTCTGTGCTGTCGAGTAATGGCCTCCTAGTCCAGAGCTTTAACAGACCTCTTGAACCTCTTGGATGAACATTTCAGCAAACCCATTTGTTGCTGGGTGGTGAGGAGCTGACTTGATATGCCTAATATTTTTTTCATGAGTACTCTGAACTCTTGTGAATTGTATTGTCATCCATTGTCACAAACAATATGTTCGTTAGCCTTTTCTGGCAAAGATAGTCCTCAGGGTGAATGCAGCCTTTTCTGATGTGGTTGACTTCATTGGTATGACCTCTAGCCACTTCAAATGAGCATTCACAGCAATCAGAAATACGGAGTCCATGAATTGACCCAGAGAATTCATTATACACTCTTTGCATAATGAAAGACGGGCACTCCAGTGGGTGTAATGATGCCTGTGGGGGTACATTTTGAACTTTGTCTATCCATTCCCAGCCACCACACGTAGCTTCAAGCAGGACTCTTCATCTTGACTGTACCAATGCAGATTCTCTAACACTCTGGTCTGCAGTTTAGTGGGAACCACAACTCGAGATTCGCACATCAGCGTTCTTTGACATACAGACAGTTGGTCTCAACTCAGTGAGAACTCCAGAAACAGGATTACCATGAACTGGCCAACTTTTCATGAAGATGTCACAGACTTTTGACAATGTTGGGTCATTCCTTGTTTCATTTTATATTTCAGAATTTGTTACCAACAGCTGGTCTTCAAATGCAGTGTGAAACACTTCTGCTGGGTCACATTATGGGTAAAAATTCCATTACATGAATCACATACCGGCCTCCAAATAGTAGCCAAGAAGTGAGGTTGAGATTGCAAGGGGAATTGGAAAATGCATGTCAAAAGGTAATGGCACAATTGTAATGGGGGACTTTAATATGCAAGGGGATTGGGAAAATCAGGTTGGTGTCGGATCGCAAGAGAATGCCAATGAGATGGCTTTTCAGAGCACCTTGTGCTTGTGCCGACTCAGGGAAAGGCTATATTAGATTGGGTGTTGTGTAATAATCCAAATCCTATTACAGAGTTTAATGTAAAGGATCCCTTAGAAGGCAGTGATGATAATATGTTTGAATTCATACTGCAATTTGAGAACGGGAAGCATAACTCACATCGCACTGGAATAAAGGGAATTAGGCGTGAGGAATGAGCTCGTCCAGGTGGATTGGAGGACGATACTTGCAGAGATGATGGCAGAGCAGAGACAGCTGAAATTTCTGGGACTAGTTCACAAGGCGCTGGATTGATATGTACCAGAGAGGAAGAGGTACTCAAATTCGCCTATGGACACAAGCAATCAACAGACGATGCAATAGCCACTACTGTACATACTGTCCTCACACATCTGGAGAAGAAGGAAGCTTATGTGAGAATGCTATTCTTGGACTACAGTTCAGCATTTAACACCATAATTCCATCCAGGCTCGAGAGGAAACTCAGAGAACTCACATTGACCCCGCCTTTTGTAGCTGGATCCTGGACTTCCTGTTAGTTTGCCTACATTGATGTGGTTCCTAAAGGTTGTTATACCCGGAGATGGTAATGGGGACAATCTCCCACTACCTATTAAATGCTCCTAAAGGCGTATGCCTCAAGTAGCCTCTGACAACCAAATCCAACTCCTGGACTTCATACGTGGCGCAGCTACTAATTTCTATAGACAGGAGAAGGGGCAAAGGCGGGCTACTAGAGCCTTAAAATTAGTAACTTCAGACAGATGGGTCTCAGCAGACATGGTTGACTGCTCATCGAGGAGAAGGAAAACTCTGATCTCGAACCTCCACTGCCTGGAAGTTATACTCATTTATGGGGAAGGCTTTGGGAGTAAACCCCTGAGAGAAAATCCCGACCTGGAGACCCTAAGGTGGTCCTACATGGAATTCAATGCTACTGCGACAAGAAAGCAGCATCGATCATCAAAGACCCCCATCAAAGGCCTTGTTAAAGCATCATTTTTGTAAGTTCTAATGTATTTCTTTTTCCTGTAAATGCCCGCAATAAAATGAACCTTAAGGTCATATATGGTGGGCATATATTTACTTTGAGAATAAGTTTACTTTGACTTGATTCTCCTTTAACTTTACCTTTATATTGCACATTAACTGCATTTCCCTCATCAAACATTGCTGTTATTTCACTGTAATGTTTGAATTTAACAAATTTACACTGCTTTACTCCCATCACTCCATGTTTCCAAGTAACTGCTAATGGCATCCCAAATCTCCATTTCTGGAAGTTAACCAAGTATCAAGTTCATTCAGACAGACTGCTCTGTAGTTATTGGCCCTTTTACTGAGAAAGATTATGAAACATCTTTTATATTGACTTGAGTGAATTCTTTGAACTTTGAGATATGTTTTGTCTCACTTACTTGAGTCCTGCACCAATTTAATGAACTTGTTTCCCATGAAGGGCAATATCTCAAAGAAGACCTAGTTACCCACGGCACTTTCAACCCTGTGGAAGTGGACACTCTTGCAGTAGATAAGCAGGTCGGGCAGCTCCTTGAATAGCTTGATGTTTGCACCCTGCAAGGAAGAGTTCACAGACACACAAGTTATCCTGCCAAAGTTCACTGAGCAACCTTCAATTTCAGTAAGTCCAAGGACTTCAGGAAAAGGAAGTCAAAGGAACAGACACTAGTCCTCTCCTTGGGTTCAACAGTGTTTCATCCAACATTAAGGACCACTGCACCCAGTGATGATATACCTGATTCCTATGCTGAGTAAATCAATCCTGTGGCCAACTCAGTGCTTATTGAGGTAGACAGTGAGTGCCTAAAGGATTTAGCCTTAACCACCTGTGTCAAGATCTTCCTTTCAATCTTTTTTTATTGATTTAAAAGAATAAGGATAAATACAAACCAGAAGAGAGGTTATCACAAATACATATATCAATAACGGTACAAACATAGAAAGGAATATACACTGTCAAAATCATAGATAGTATTAAGCTAATATAAAGAGAACCACTTCTCCTCTTAACAGTTCATAGGAAAAAAAAGTCAAGATTTCCTGTTATTGAGAAAAAAACCCACTAAACTAACCTAAAACAAAAAAAAAGGGGGACTGGGCAGTCCATTTTGAGGATACAGTTAAAGAGAAAATCCTTCTGATCAAATCTAAACCTTTGCAGAGAAAAAAAATTAACTGGAAAAGTAAAAAGATTTAGATCATATGAAAATTTGAATAAAAGGTTTGCTCAGATTTAAGAGATGTATCAAACATCTGACTCCTTATTTTCTCCAAAGTTAAACAAGACATAATGGAGAGCCAAAAAAAAAAAAAACAGTAGGTGGATTGGGATCCTTCCAGTACAATAGAATAGCTCTCCTAACCAATGAAGTTGAGAAAGCTATCATTCGTTAAGCGGAAGCGGGAACGTTTTCTGCTTCCATTGGAATAATCCCAAAGATTGCCGTAAGTGAATTAGGTTGTAGGTCCAGGCTTACAACTTCTGATATCATTCTAAAAATATCTCTCCAAAAGTTATTTAACTTTATGCAGGACCAAAACATGAGTTAAAGTGGCCACCTCAGTATTGCATCTATGACAAGTAGGATTTATATTAGAAAAAATATGCGCTAGTTTTTCTTTTGACATATGTGCCCTGTGCACTACCTTGAACTGAATCAAGGAGTGACCGGCACAAATAGGTGAATTATTAACTAAATGACAAATTTTATTCCATTGATTATCTGAACGTCACTCTTGAAGTTCCAATTCCCAAGCATGTTTAACCTTATCATCAGACATCATTTGTAAATTCAATATCCGTTTATATATGATGGCTATAAATCCTTTTTGGAATGGCTTAAGCTTAAAGATAACATCTACCATATTTGGTAAATGAGCAAATGGGTAATTCGGTAACAAACCGTGTAAAAAAATTCCTAACTTCTGAATACCTAAAAAAATTGTGCATTAGATAAATCATATTTGTCCACTAGCTGACAGAAAGACATTAAACAATCCTCTAAAAACAAATCTAGATAAGTTATTATTCCCTTAGTTTTCCATGATAAAAAGGGCTTATCTAAAATTGATGGTTTAAAAAAATAATTGAAAAGGATATTACTAGAAAGAACAAAGATATTTAAGTCAAAATACCAAGATAGGTAAAATAATTTTAGCAATATTAAAAAGGTATTTGATATTTATCTTAATAATTATTAATAGGAAATACTTCACTTTTAGGTAAATTTAACTTGTATCCAGAGAAAGTACTGAATTCAGTAAATATGGATAACATAGAAGGAACAGATTTCCTCGGGCCTGAGATGTAAACTAATAAGTCATTTGCGTAGAATGAAACGTTATGTCCTTTATTCCCTCTCTTAATACCCTGAACAGAGTTGGAATCCTTAAGAGCAATAGTAAGTGGTTCTAAAGCCAAATTAAATAATAAAGGACTAAGAGGACAACCCTGATGGGTTCTTCTCTATAGTCTAAAATAAGGAGATTTTTTATTGTTAGTTATGACCGCAGCCATCAGAGCTTGATACATCAGTCCGATCCAGGAAATAAATCCCAGACCAAAATTAAATCTCTCCAAAACCTGAAATAAATAAGGCCATTCCACCCCATCAAAGGCTTTCTCTGCATCAAGAGAGACAATACATTCAGATTCTTTAAATGAGGGAGAATAAATAATGTTTAACAATATTTGAATATTAAAATGTGAAGACCTATTTTTAATAAATCCAGTTTGATCATTTCAAATAACAGTATGCAAAATATTCTCAAGCCTATTAGCCAGAATCTTAGAGAGAATTTAAAAGTCCACATTCAATAAGGAAATTGGTCTATAGGAAGCCCACTCAGATAGATCTTTTCCTTTTTTAGGAATCAAAGAGATTGATGCCTCATAAAAAGTTTTCAGGAGATTCCCAGAGGATATAGAATCAGTGAAAGTTTGCCTGAGATGTGATGTAAGCATTTCAGTAAATGTCTTATAAAATTCCACCGTATATCCATCTGGTCCTGGAGCTTTCCCTGCATAGAGGATATAGCCCTAGCTATTTCCTCTTGTTTAATAGGCGCATCTAATGTGTTAATATCTTGAATAGAAATTTTAGGTATATTTAACTTTTGCAAAAATCTATTCATAAAGATAGTGACAAGATCTTCAAGAGGCCTTCCTCAACCCTCCTGGTATCTCCGCACTCCTCCAGTTCTGGACAAATATTCAACTACTTCTGGGACAGAGTCATACAGCAGGGAAACAGGCCATTCAGACCATCTTGTCCATGCCAAAGGAGTTGCCCAGTCAGCTGGTTGTATCTGTCTGTATTTGGCCCATGGCCCTCTAAACCTCTCCTGTCCATGTACTTATCAAGATGCTTTTAAACAATGCTGATGCCCCCGCCTCAACCACCATCTTGGGTAACTCATTGTGAATACACACCACTCGTTGCAGGAAAAGATGCCCCTGATGTACTCTTAGCTATGATCAGAAACCTATCCCTCTTGAAGTAGCACCCTACCCCTGGGGAAAAAAGACTGTGTGCGTTTACTCTGCTTATGACCCTTGTAGTCTGAAACGCTTCTTACATGTTGCCTCCTAAATCTCATAATTTCCAGGGGATAAAATCTATTTATGCAACCTTTCATCATAACTCCGGCCCCTAAGTCTAAGCAGCATCCTGGCAAATCTGTTCTGCACTCTTCCCTGTTTAATAATGTAAGACCAAAATAGGAGCAGAGTTAGGCCATTTGACCCAGCGAGTCTGCTCCACCATGGCTGATCCATTTTCCCTGTAGCCCCATTCTCCTGCCTTCTGCCCATATCCCTTCTTGTCCTGAAGAATCAAGAATCTGTCAACCACTCCCTTATGTACATGTAAATACTTGGCCTCCACAGCCACCCGTGACAATGAATTCCAGATTCACCACCCTCTGGCAAAAGATATTTTCCCCCACCTCCATTCTAAAAGGACACCCCTCTATTGTGAGGCTTTGTTCTTTGGTCCGAGACTCTCCCACCATAGGAAACATCCTTTTCACATCCACTCTACTGAGGCCTTTCAACATACAACTGGTTTCAATTAGGCCACCCCTCATTCTTCTGATTTCCGGTGAATATAGGCCCAGGGCCATCAAACGCTCTTCACATGACAAGCCATTCACAATGGGAATCATTTTCATGAACCTTCTTTGAAGCCTCTCCAGTGTTAGCACATCCTTTCTGAGCCCAAAATTGCTCATAATAATCCAAGTGAGGCCTCACCAGTGCTTTATGAAGCTTCAACATTATATCCTTGCTTTTATATTCACATCATCTTGAAATGAACACGCACATCATTCTGCCTTCCTCACCACCGACTCAAGCTGCAAATTAAATTTTAGAGAATCATGCACAAGGACTCCCACGTCCTTTGAGCCTCAGACTTTTGAATTTTCTCTCCGTTTAGAAAATATTCTCCCTTTTTATTTCTTCTACCAAAGTGCATTACCATACATTTCCAGACACTATATACCATCTGCCACTTCCTTGCCCATTCTCTTCATCTGTCTAAGTCCTACTATAGTCTGTCCAATTCCTCAACACTACCTGCCCCTCCACCTATCTTCATATTGTCTGCAAATGTAGCCAGAAAGCCATCAGTTCCATTTTGTCAGATAAGATTTAATTTGGCTGTTTTGACACTGATCAACAGAAAAGACTCTTCCATTTCAAAGTGCCAACAGATCTTAACAAAGTGATCTTCCAGGACCCCGATTCCAGCCTCAACTTCCAGAAACACGATTCTTCCTCAGGAATTGATCCTTGGCAAAGATCCAAAGGCAAGACCGATCACCAAACAATGGGAGTTCAAACTCTGGACTCATCAGTGGTGAATACTGAATGTCAAACTCCATTCTCATCAATTTAGGAATCCAGGGGGTTACTGGAATTCATTCCTCCTGCCAACATAGAACTCAGACTCCAGAACCCGCTGACAGCTCTCTGTGAGTACACTGGGGAATTCAAAGGCAGAACATCTGCGAATCTATCAGTCTGCTGGAAGTTATGTTCAGTCTGTTCTGTTGAACATTGTGGGAATGTTCTGTTGTCATCACTGTAACTTTTTGTGTACATGTGACTCCAGAGGACCCAGAGAAAACCCATCTATTCCACAGTGAGAACGTATAGGGACACCTTACAGAGATGGCAGGATTTTAACACCAAAATCCAACTCCCTGAGCTTTAATAATGTCGTATTAACTGCTCTGCGATCACGGTGTCCTGGTTGTTAACACAAACGACATATTTCACTCCATGTTTCTCTGTACATGCAGGAAATGAAAGAATCTGAATGTGAATGACTAAAGAAGGGAGGGAGTGAATGACTGAAAGAATGAAGAGTGAGGAAGAGGAAGAGGATGAATGAGGGAGTGAGCAAGGAAGGGTGAGGTGAGTGAGCAAATGTGCAAGAGAGGGAGTGAATATGAGAGGGCAGAAGGGAGAGTGAGCAAAGCTGAGTGAGTAAGTAACGAAGGGAATGAATATGAGAGGGAAGGATGTGAGTGAATGAGGGAGGGTATGATGGAGGAAGCCAAAAAATGAGGTAATTGGGTGAATGAATGAGCAAGGATGAGAGAGACAGAATGAGTGGACAAGGAATAGAGAAGGAATTCAGTGAATGTGAACTAAGGAAGGGAGAGGGGACCTACCTTTTCTTCAAGGTTCGGCTTCCTTGCATCCTCCTGCATTTCAGCAGCCTCAAATTCATCCGAGACCTTGTCGTTCTCTGAGATGTGAATTCTTCCAATCGATCCACCCTCTTGAGCTTCACCTGGATCTTTCCCTTTAGGTGCTGTAGCCATCACAAGACCAAGAAGGAACAACTGAGTGAGCACAGAGTCATACAGCACAGCAACAGGCTCTTCAGCCCAACTCATCCATGCTGACTAAGATTTCTATCTGGACTCACTTGTCAGTGTTTACCCTGTAACCCTCTAGAACTTTCCAACCCACGTACCTGCTCAAGTATCTTTTAAGTGTTGTTCATATATTCACTTCCTCACCTGGGAACACATTCCATATACTGAGGACACTCTGAGTGGAAAAAGTTTCCCCTCAGGTTCCTACTAAATCTCTTACTCTCACCCCTAAGTCCTGTAGTTCTTGATACCTGAACCCTGGGTAAAAGAAGCTGTGTCTGCATTCACCCTTTCTATACCCCTCATGATTTTATACACCTCAATAACATTGAGTACACCAAGGATGGCCTGTCCAGGGGTTGGAGGTGTGTATATGTATATGTCTGTGCGTTAGGAGAGAATCTGATGCTGTGGACTCTTGGCACACCATTGCTGAATCCACTCATTCTCGCACGATCGGAAATGTTCCCTTGTTCAGATATACTTTCTATCTCAGGAGCAATGAGTAGTATTTCTGCCTCCTTCCAGTGTCAACTTGTGTATCTCCAGAATATATATTTTTATTATTATCTGTTAATATAATTGTGTTATTATTTTATGTGCTGTATGTGATATATGTACTATGTTTTGCACCATGGTCCCCGACGAACATTGTTTAATTTGCCTAATACATGTGCATGGTTCAATGACAATAAAATTGAACTTGAACTTAACCCTGAACTTTCAGGTACCTATATATTTCTACTCCTAGGTCCTTCTGTTCTACAGCACTCTCCAGGGTTCTGCCATATGCTGTAAAGGTGCTAATCTGGTTTGACTTCCCCAAAAAAAAACATTCATCTAAATTAAAATCCTTGCCATTTGCCAGCATTCTTGCATTCATCTAAATTAAACTCCATTTGCCATTCCTCAGACCACATACCCAGCTGATCAAGGTCCCTCTGTAAATCCTGATACCATTTTCACTGTGATAGCCAAATCACCATAATATACAGGAGCAGAATTATGCCAGTCATTGTATTAAGTCTGCTCCATCATTCCATTATGGCTGATTTGTCCAACATGGAGATGAGGAGGCATTTCTTTAGCCTGACTGTAGTGAATCTGTGGAATTTCATTGCCACAGGCAACCGTGGAGGCCAAGTCTAACATATATTTAAGGCAGAGGTTGATAGGTCTTGATCGGTCATGGCATGAAAGGATATGGGGACAAGGCAGCAGTTTGGGGCTGAAAGGAAAAAAACGATCAGCCATAATGAAATGCTGGCAGACTTGATGGGATAAATACCCCAATTCTGCCCCTATATCTTATGGTCTTATGATTATGGGGAGAATGGGGTTGCAGGTTGGGCACTTGGGAATGTGCTGCCTGGGGCAGTAGCAGAGGCAAATACAAAAGAGGCATTTGAAAGTTTCTGAGGCAGGCAATTGACTATGCAGAGAATTCAAGAATCTGAATATTGTGTAAACAGAAGGGATTAGTTTGCTCAGGCATTGAGTTACTCGTTTAATTAGTTCAGAACAACATCAGTTCTGTTCTTGAGTTGTGCTGTTCTACACTCATTGGCTACTTTATTTGGTACACTTGTACACCTGCTCGTTACTTCAAACATCTAATCAACTAATCACATGGCAGCATCTTAATGCATAAAAGTATGCAGATATGGTCAAGAGGTTCAGTTATTGTTCAGACCAAACACCAGAAATTTGAATAAATGTGACCCAAGTGACATCAACTGTTGAATAATTGCTGGTGCCAGGTGGGGTGGTTGGAGCATCTCAGAAATTGGAGATCTGGTAACATTCATAAGGAGACTGCACATCATTTCTGCGAGTGCACATCTTTTCTCCAAGTGTTCCATTTTCCCTCCCACAGTACAAAGACATACTTGTTAATAGGTTAATAGCAACCTACAGGTTAATATTAACCTATTGTAAATTGTCCTATAATTAGACGGCGTTAAATAGGTGTGTTGTTGGGCAGTGTGCTTGAAGGGCCAGAAAGACCTATTCCGCGCTGTACCCCTCAATAAAAGTAATTGAATAAATTTAATCATTAAAATACAGTACTGTCCCTTGAACAGGTGCATTGCACACATACTATCCATCTCTATGTTCATCATCTGCATAAACTGCTTCATTTCTTTCAGAATCCTGGTAAGAGGCTGTTAGGTGCATCAATATGCATCAGTAACACAAACAAAGCACAAGTCAGGCAGCATCTATGGAAATGAATGAACAGTCGACATTTCAGGACAAGAACCTATATCAGAACTGGAATGATGGGGAAGATGCCAGAGAAAGGTGGTGGGGATGGGGGAAGCAACACAAGCTAGAAGGTGATAATTGAAGACAGTGGCAGGGGAGGGAGGATGAAGTCAACAGCTGGGAGGTGATAGGTACAAAAGGTAAAGGGCTGGAGATGAAGGAATGTGATAGGAGAAGAGAGTGGACCATGGATAAAAGGGAAAGAGGTAGGACAATAGGTGATAGGCAGATGAGGAGGTAGGAAGAGGCCCAAGGGGGGAAATGAAGAGAGGAGAGGAGAGGGAGGGAAAAATACTGGAAGCAGTGAATTCTGATGGAGGGTCTTAGCTTAAAATCATTTTTTAATATTTCTTAGTTACAATAAACCTGATTCTAATTCTGTGCTCCCATACCTTTATGTACCTTATGTACTTCTGAGTCAGGATACGTGCCTTGGAGGAGAAGTGGGTCCCATGTGCCTGCTGCCTGTGACTTCTACAGGGGGCTGAGCTTGCAGGCCACTGTCAGAGAAGACAATGGCACACTTAGTAAAGGACACTGGCCAGCTGCTCGCTCGGCTTCATGCTAGAGTTTCTGTTCTTCAGTTTAACAAAGCCATTGTTCCAGTGCTGGGCCTCCTTGGCGCTGTTGACAACTGCAGGGATTGGTATTAGGACAGCTTCTTTTCAACTTGTATGTCAATGATTTGGACGACAGACTTGATATGTGGCCAAGTTTGCAGACAATGATACAAAGACAGGTGGGGGGGGGCAGGTAGTATTGAGGAAACAGAGAATCTGCAGAAAGTCTTAGACAGATGAGGAGAATGGGCAAAGAAGTGGCAGATGGCATACCATGTCGGGAAATGTATGGTCATGTAATTTGGTCAAAGGAGTAAGGGCATCGACAATTTTCTAAATGGGATGATAATTAAAGATTCAGAGGTACAAAGGGATTGGAAGTCCTTCAGTAAGATTGCAAAAGCTTAACTTGCATGTTGAGTCAGTGGTAAGGAAGGCATTCCGTTTCAGAGGAATGGATAGCATTCATTTCTAGAGGACAAGAATATAAAAGCAAGGATGTAATGCTGAGGGTCTATGAGGCATTGATCAAATTACACTTGAAGTATTGTGAATAGTTTTGGGGGCCCTAATCTTATAAAAGATGTATGGCATTGGAGAGGATCCAGAAAAGGTTCATGAGAATGATTCTTACGATAAAAGGATTCATGTATAGTGGTGCTGGGAAGTTTGTGAACTTGGTAGAATTTTCTCTATTTCTGCATTCTCCTCCTCCATCTCATGGAGACCGTTCTAACTGGTTGCATCACTCCCTTGCTATCGATGAGCCACTGCACAAAATTGGAAAAAGCTACTGAGGGTTGTAATCTGACCCATCTCGATCATGGGGTCTAGTCTCCCCAGCATCAAGGACATCTTCAGACAGTGATTCCTCAAAAATGGTGGCATCCATCATTAAGAACGCCTAGCACCCAGGACGTGCCCTCTTCTCATTACTACCATCAGGGAGGTAGTACAGGGGTCTCAAGACAAGCACTCAACATTTTAGGAACAGTTTCTTTTCCTCCAACATCAGATTCTAAAACATTCAATGAACCCATGAGTAATTCTTCATATTTTTGCTCTGTATTGCACTATTTATTTATTATTTTAATCTGGAGTATATTTTGTGTATTGCACTGTGTTGCTCCCACAAAACCACTAATTTTATATCAATGTCATTGATAATCAACCTGATGGAGATTTTGAAGTGTAAGAGGCACAGAGAAAAAGCAATACAGGTAAAACATTAATAGAACAGATCATAACGAATCCTATTTACCAGCGTTTGGCCCATATCCTTCTAAATCTTCCCAATCCATGTGTGTGTCCAGTTATTTTTCAAAGTTGTTATTGTATCTGGTCTGAGGAATACAGGGTAAACAGGAAGGGGAGAGACGGTTCTGTCCCAGCTGCATCGGTTCCTCCCCCAGGGTGGTGGGGACGGTCGGAGCAGGAGCTACACTTGCAGCAGCTGGGGAAGGGAGGCTGGCTGAGACTGATAAGGTGGACCGTGGGCTTCCCCGAGGAGCGTGGCGACTGGTTCTTTCTCTCAGCCGCTCTTGAAGTCGATTATCTACTCTAGTGGCTAGCGAGATCAGAGAGAGCAGACAGTCCGGTTCATCCGTCGCTGCCAGTTCATCCTTTATCTTGTCCGAGAGACCCTGTTGAAACACCTCCCGCAGGGCCTCGTCATTCCACCCTGAGTCTGCGGCTAAGGTCCGGAACTCGATGGAATACCTTGATCCGCTTCGCGAACTCTGACAAAGAGTCAGCAAGCGTTTAGCGGCGTCCTTACCACCAATGGGTTGTTCGAAGACCTTCCTCATTTCAGCAACAAAGGAGGGGAAGGAGGAACAAACCTCTGGTCGGTTATCCCATATCGCGGTTGCCCAAGCCAAGGCATCCCCTTGTAACAGCCCATGATGTACGCAATCTTGGATTTATCTGAAGTGCAGGTACGTGGCTGTAGCTCAAAGACCAGAGAGCATTGTAAGCGGAAGGCCCGGAACCTCCCTAGGTCCCCAGCGTAGGGTTCGGGTTCGGGTTCGGGCTCGGGCTCGGGCTCTCAAGGGGACTGTGGTGCTGACCCAGGGGCGACGCCATCCCGCGCGGTGCAGGTTGGGTAGTCGGGGTTCCTGGCGGGAACGGAGAAAGGGGAGCGGAAACTCAGTCCACCTGCTCACTGACCTTCTGTACATTTGTGGAGAGCGGCCGAAGGTTTTCCGTCACCTCCTTAAGTAGTCGGTCATGGGCGCCCAGTAGGTAGCCCTGGCTGACGAAGGCCTGTAGTACCCGATCCGTGTCCGCTGGGTTCATTATGGCCAGTTTGTTCCGTTACACGAGCATGGCGGTGGACGACCCCAAGTGCAGAACACGGGACGGAGGCAGAGTCGGGAGGCGATATTGCCGTCCCGAGCGTGGAATCGGTTTCCAGTAGAGTCTTTACCCCAAGTCTTGGCTTTGGAGAGAATCCAGGAGCGATGCTCGACTTCGAACCATGAAACGGGGTTACTCACACCGGAGTCAACCAACGGACTGGCAGCTTCTCCTATTTCCGGCAGTTTAGACGCATCTAGGCGTATTACTGCCCTCCCGCAGGATGTATAATTGATTATAATTC
Organism: Mobula birostris; assembly: GCF_030028105.1. Taxonomy (NCBI): domain Eukaryota; kingdom Metazoa; phylum Chordata; class Chondrichthyes; order Myliobatiformes; family Myliobatidae; genus Mobula; species Mobula birostris. The sequence goes on along the minus strand of NC_092370.1, from coordinate 100,016,635 downwards.
TGCTTGCAAATGCTCCATGTGCTCATTAAATAGCAACGCCGCAGATTGTTTTCCTTCTCAAATTTTGTCATGTGGTTTCCAAATAATTGCAATGCCTCAAATTACATCAATTTCATTTGAATCATTTGTAAAAGTAAAAGCATCTTGATTGAGAATATTCATTATCGCATGCCTAACATTTAAAATTGTTGCTTTCCAAGTCTATCTGCTATTTCCAAGTTTTCCTTTTCTTGAATCAAAACCTGTAGTTGTTTATTGAGATCTTGAAATTCTTCCTCAGTTGATTCCATGTTTTCATTTTATAATCCGAATGTAGATAATTCACTTTGCAACCAATTCCTTTTTCCTTGTGTAACTTTAGAATAAGTTCCTCCATTTTTAATCTGTTTTCCATGTCACTGAATTTTTGACAACAAGCACCTTTTTCAGAAACCCTCTCCTTTAAATGCAGTACCATTTCATCCAATCTCTTTCCAACTCACAGTTGTTCTTATTGAATCCTTCTATTTGTTGATGGAGTTCTGCACATTTACCCTGGGTTTCAACCATGTTTCTTGTAACATAAAATCTGAGGTTTTTCCTTAAATTCTGGCACATATTTCGTAAATTCTTGACCATTTGCGATGACTCCTTTCATTCCCTTGTAATATATATACCCCAAGTATGTATGTATGTATCCATTAATTTCCCACCTCTCCTGCCTGTGAACTGTTTGATCCTCCATTCAGCGTATCTTTGACTGTTTCCCACCTAGGCCCTGTAATACCAAGATATTTTTCTGCAGACTTGACTATAATTTTAATTTTTTTGGTTCTTTTGTCTGTTTGCATTGAACATTTAATTGCATCTACCATAAACAGTACGAAATCCATCTTACTCATAATCAGTGTGTCCTTATTTATCATATTACAACCCTCACAGTTCACCAGTTTATTATTCCCTGTATTTGTTTGCTTGATAGCCTTTTTTCCAGCAACTGCTTTCACTGCCTCTACATAACTAATCCCTTGAGTTACTTTTACATATTGTATCTCAGCTTCTTCCTTGCTAATAATGCACCCTTAATAAGCTACACTGTGTTCCTCACCACAATTGCAGCATTTCAGCCTAGCTCCCGGCTCACATTTCCGATATTCATGTTCTCAAGCGCATCTTCCACATCTTTGTTTCCCTCTGCAGACCGCCGCAATATGCCCGAATTTCTGACATTTAAAGCATCTTAAAGGCGGTGCTATATATATTCTCTCTTCATAAACACATGTACCCTAAATAAACTTCAGTCGGCAATCTCTCTTTATCAAAGTTGATCATAACCAATAAACTATCACACTATTTCCTGTTTCTTGTAAATTTCAAACGTTTGGCCTCAATAATACTTGCTCCTTTTATGTTCTGTTTAATCTCATCCATAGTAACTTTTGTTGGTAAACCTGAAATAACTCCTCTAGTCCACTTTCTATTGTTGGGTATTGAGCATTGTAATTTTTTGCCGTCTATTTTAGTTAATCTTATCACTTTGCCTTGTTGAGCACTGTCCAACAAATCACTAATAGCGATCCATTTCGTAAAATCTTTGCTTGTTTGACTTCACCTATAAGTTTGTTGATTATCTTCGTCAAATGAATCGGGTTCCATTCACTAAAAGACGCTCCGTCTTCGCTCAGTGTTATAATTGCTTTAATCGCATCTTCTTTCCGTTGTTTTGCTATCCTATTTTGTTTGTCCCCTGACTCCTTAGAGTTTGACATCTCATACTTCGGTTTCCTTTCCTCACTCTCTTTATTCCATTCCTCTATCTCAAACTCACTTTCACTATCCATCAACCTGTTCATCCTACAGGATATTTTCTTCATCAACTCAGCAATTGCAACCTCTGTGCTCTTTTCCAGCTCCACCACCCAACTCAAATTTCCAACGTCCCAGTCCAAGTCCTCTCAACCCATTCCAGCAGCTCCTTCTTGTGATCACAGGGTCTTTATCCTGCATTCTCTGATAGAAAGCAGGTGCGTGTAGTTAGTGGAACCTGGGAATGATTGGAAATTAAATGAGGGGATTGAGGCCCAATTCCTGAGGTAAATAGCAAGGTGGGGGATTGCCAGAAGGGACCATGACATTTATCTTGGAAAGAATGTGCTGAAACTGGATGGGTTCAAATGAGGTTAATTAAAATGTTTCCAGTATGAAATGGCTTGTCAAACGAAAAGCATTTGATGGCTCTGAGCCTGTATTGACTGGAATTTAGAAGAGTGAGGGATGACCTATTGGAAACCTATTGAATGATAAAAGGTCATGATAAAGTGGATGTGGAGAGGGTGTTACCTCCAGTTGGACATTCTAGAACCAGAGAACAAAGCCTCAGAGTAGAGGGGTGTCGTTTTAGAATAGAGATGAGGGGGAATTTCTTCAGCCAGAGTGGTGAATCTATGGAATTTCTTGACACAGGCAGCTGTGGAGGCTAACTCTTTACATATATTTACGGCAGAGGTTGACAGATTCTTGATTGGTTTGGGCATGAGATGATACAGAGATTGGGGCTGAGAGGAAAAGTGGATCGGCCATGATGAAATGGCGGCACAGACTTGATGGACCAAATGGCCTGATTCTGCTCCTATATCTTACGGTCTTCTCCAACAGTGCCCTCCAAGTCCTGACTTAGAAGTACATAAGGTACAGGATTCAGGTTTATTGTCACTGACATAAGCCTTGAAGTTTGTTTTGCAGTAAGAAATATAAAAAGTAATTTTAAGCCAAGACAGACCCTTCCTCAGGATTCTCTGCTTAAAATTTTCCCCCTCCCCTTCCCCTCTTCTTCAAATCCCCACTGGCCTCTTACCACTTCACCTCACCTCACTTATGATGGGGGTGTTGAGTAGCCTGAATGCTTGGATAAAGTAACTGTTTTTGAGACTGTCACTTTTGAATCAGACACGCACACACACATGCAACCTCTTATCTCAGTCCTTGACTCTCTACCCAATCCTCCCAGTTCTCAGGCCTTCTCACTGTTGTCAACTCACAGGGAGGAGAGGTTTCTGCAAAGTATTGACAGCCCCAGTCGCAGGTTATGAACGGGACTCTAACCTGCCCTGATTCCCTGGATACCCACCCAGAGTTTCCCTCTACTTTCCCCATCCCTCCCCAACCACCCCTGCCTAAAGCCAATGCAGTTCCTGATGGGTTTGTATTTACAAGTTTTGTGTGTCAGGTCTGCCACTTAGCTCTGAAGCTGTACAAACTGTGGTCTGCCAGTCAGGTAGTCCATGTAACTGCTTATGAGAGCTCAGCCAAGAAACATGACTGCCCTTGATAGTTCTGACTGGTAATGTGACATGTCTGGGTGTGTAGTGCATCTGTGAATCACAATCTGTTGAAAATCAGCTGCCTTAGTTGTTTGATCCAGGCTGAATCCCAGTAGGTTCACATGGATCTCCAGCCCTCAGTGGCCACAATTCAGTTAGAGTGACATTTGGATGGAGGTAAGGATGAAACTTAAAGTTGTGACAAAGGTTATTACCATTCTACAGAACATTACAACACTTTAAACTACTTCAAGATCAGACTAACCCACATCATCTCCCAGTTTTCTATCATCCATGCACCCATCACAGGATCTCTTAAATATCCCTAATGTATCTGCCTCTACCACCATTGCTAACACAGTGTACAACACACCACCACTATGTGCAAAAAACTTCAGTCATCCTCCTTTAGACTTTCTCGAGTCAACGTAATACCCTGGTATTAGCCATTTCTGCCCTGCAAAAAAGCCTCTCAGTGTCTACTCGATCTATGTCTCCTATCACCTTGTACACCAGTATCATTTTTCCTCTCATGCTTTTTCACTTCAAAGAGAAAAACCCAGGCTCTGTCACCACTCCAGTGTACAGCAAAACATCGAAACATATGGTGAAATGTGTTCCTTGTGTCAATGACCAACACAAGTGGAGGGTTGTGCTGGGGCAGACCACCATGCTTCCGGCATCAAAATAGCATGGCCACAGCTCTCTCATACGATCTGAAATTACTTTGGAATGTGAGGGAAGGGGAAGCCAGAGAACCCAGAGGAAAGCCACACAAACTCCTTACAGACAGTGGTGGGAGATGCTTCCTGATCACTGTCACTGTAAAGCATTATGCTAACGGTTAACACCACTGTGTCTACGGAACTGATTCTGTTTTGTCTTCTGCTGCATGACTACAGGTGAATTTGGTCAAGATAGCTCCGAACTGTGGTCTCCAGTGAGGCCGTTGTCAGATTTTGTTATTTCTTTTAGGTTCATAGGGATGATTTAGAGACAGGGATGTGAGGGAGTTAGAGGTCAGACCGAAGTTTAGGCCTCCACTTTGCATTGAAAGGGCAGTGACTTGGGCAGGGGATAAATACATCCATGGTTTGATGTCAGGTTAGCAGACCAGCAAGAATAAGAAGGTGTATGAGGAGAGCTGGTGTGCCTTCTTCATGATTGCATCAATATGTTGAGCCCTGGATAGATTCCTGAGGTATTGTTGCCTAGGAATCTGAAAGCTGTTTACCCTTTCCATCATAGACTCTTCCATGAGGTCTGTTGTGTGTATCCTTCTAAAATCCACAATCAATTCCTTGGTATTACTAACATTGACTATAAAGTTGTTGTGGCAAGACCACTCAACCAGCCGATCTATCTCTGAAGAAGAGTTCTGAAGTGCCTCAGGCAAAAACGTCGATTGTTTATTCATTTCCAGAGATGCTACCTGACCTGCTAAATCTCTCCAGAATTTTGGTGTGTTGCCTTGTACTTTCAGGATCAGCAGACTTTCTCATGCTATGTGCCCACAGGTTTCGTTTACTGTGAGTGTCACTTTAAGAGACGCCTGGATGAGGCGAGACTATGATATCAGTATAACAAGCTGCGATGGACCGCTGAGATTTTCAGTAGTGGGGAGAGAGGGAGAGAGAGAGAGGAGGACGACTTTGGACTGGAAACTGCCAGTAGGAGTTTGTTGTAAAATGGATAAAGTCTGATACTTTCCCATGCCCAAAAGATTGGGTTGCTCAACAGAACACGGTGTATTGGATGTGTGACTGTCACTTCATATAATCCATATATGGATTTTGTTGGAGTATCCTGTGACACCACTTTCGTTAACCCTTACCTGGATTCGGGTTTGTTATGTGATAACCACTTGGAAGAAGGGATATTCTGTGACTGTCGCCCTGTGATGTTTTACGTGCATTTCGGAACAACTCAACAGATAAGATCTTCGGCGACTGTTATTTCGTTTACCCAGCGTGGAACCTGTGGAATTATCCGTAATCGCCTTCTCTCTACATTTTAACGTGGATTTACAAATCTCTCCCCTCACTCATTTGTTCTGTGGATTACTGAGCCTTTATACTTTGCCATCTTAAGACTTTAAGGACTGTTCCTAAACTTGACTGTAAAACTTGATACACACATATATACAGGTAAACAGGTTCTCCCTCTTGGAAGCTGTCGGGACAGAAGACAGTGCCAGTCTGAGAGAGGGACGGGTCTGCGAGTCAACAACTGGCGCTGAGGCAAAGCCGAGGAGACAGACGTCAGGCAGAGCCGTGGTAGTAGGGGACTCCATAGTGAGAGGTACAGAAAGGGGTTTCTGTGGCAACAGGCGAGATTTAAGGATGGTGTGTTGCCTCCCTGGTGCCGCGATCCAGGATGTCACAGACCGATTGCAGGGAATCCTCAAGAGTGAAGGTGAACATCCGGAAGTGGTGGTGCATGTCAGCACAAATGACGTGGGGAAGAAGAGGAAAGACATTCTACAGCGCGACTTCAGAGAACTTGGAAGAAGGCTGAAAAGCAGGACTTCCAGGGTGGTTATCTCCAGTTTGCTTCCACTTCCCCGTGCTGGAGTGGTCAAGAACAGGGAGATAATGGATCTGAATGTGTGGCTGAGGAACTGGTGCAGGAAGCAAGGATTTACATTCTTGGACCACTGGGGTATGTTTCGGGGTAAGGATGAATTGTACAAAAGGGACGGGTTGCATCTTAATAAGCGGGGCACCAGCATTCTGGCAGCCAGGTTTGCCTCTGCAACACGGGTGTGTTTAAACTAAGCAGTGGGGGGGGGGGGGGGGACGAACTGGAAACATAAGGATGGAGATAAAGGGAAAGTGAGAATAAGAAAAGTTAAGAATGACAGCAGAATCAACAGAGCAGAAAGCTCAAGAAGGGATCGTACAGTATGGCCAAGTGAAATAGGAATTGACGTGGGAGGTGAGGGGAGTAATGAATTAAAAGTATTGTATATGAATGCACGGAGTATAAGAAATAAAGTGGATGAGCTTGAGGCAAAGTTGGAAATTGGTAAGTATGATGTTGTGGGAATAACAGAGACATGGCTTCAAATGGACAGGGCCTGGGAAATGAGTATTCAAGGGTATACATCCTATCGAAAGGACAGACTGATGGGCAGAGGGGGTGGGGTGGCTCTGTTGGTGAGGAATGATATTCTGTCCCTTGCAAGGGGGGACACAGAATCAGGAGATGTAGAGTCAGTATGGATAGAACTGAGAAATTCTAAGGGCAGAAAGACCCTAATGAGAGTTATCTACAGGCCCCCAAACAGTAGTCTGGATGTAGGGTGTAAGTTGAATCAGGAGTTACAATTGGCATGTCACAAAGGTAATGCTACAGTTGTTATGGGGGACTTCAACATGAAGGTAGACTGGAGGAATCAAGTTGGTACTGGACTCCAAGAAAAGGAGTTTGTGGAGTCCCTCCGAGATGGATTCTTAGAACAGCTTGTACTGGAGCCTACCAGAGAGAATGCAATTCTAGATTTAGTGTTGTGCAATGAACCAGATTTGATCAGGGACCTCGAGGTAAAGGAGCCATTAGGAGGTAGTGACCATAATATGATAAGCTTTAATCTACAATTTGAGAGGGAGAAGGGAAACTCGGAAGTGTCAGTATTACAGTTGAGCAAAGGGAACTATGGTGCTATGAGGGAGGAGCTGGCCAAAGTTCAATGGAACAATACCCTAGCAGGAATGACAGTGGAACAGCAGTGGCAAGGGTTTCTGGGAATAATGCGGAAGGTGCAGGATCAAAGAGGAAGAAAGATCCTAAGGGGAGTAAGGGGAGGCCGTGGCTGACAAGGGAACTAATGGACAGTATAAAAATAAAAGAGAAGAAGTATAACATAGCAAAGACGAGTGGGAAGCTGGAGGATTTGGAAACTTTTAAAGAGCAACAGAAGGTAAATAAAAAGGCAATATGCGGAGAAAAACTGAGGTACGAAGGTAAGCTAAACAAGAATATAAAGGAGGATAGTAAAAGCTTCTTTAGGTATGTGAAAAGGTAAAAAAATAGTTAAGACCAAAACTGGGCCCTTGAAGACAGAAGCGGGTGAATTTATTATGGGGAACAAGGAAATGGCAGACGAGTTGAACAGGTACTTTGGATCTGTCTTCACTAGGGAAGACACAAACAATTTCCCAGATGTAATAGTGGCCAAAGGACCTAGGGTAATGGATGAATTGAAGGAAATTTATATTAGGTAGGAAATGGTGTTGGATAGGCTGTTGGGTTTGAAGCCTGATGAGTCCCCAGGACCTGATGGTCTGCATCCCAGGGTACTCAAGGAGGTGGCTTTAGAAATCGTGGATGCATTGGTAATCATTTTCCAATGTTCTATAGATTCAGGATCAGTTCCTGTGGATTGGAGGGTGGCTAATGTTGTCCCTCTCTTCAAGAAGGGAGGAAGAGAGAAAACAGGGAATTATAGACCGATTAGCCTGACGTCAGTGGTGGGGAAAATGCTGGAGTCAATTATAAAAGATGAAATTACGACACATCTGGATAGCAGTAACAGGATTGGTCCGAGTCAGCCTGGATTTACGAAGGGGAAATTGTGTTTGATTAATCTTCTGGAATTTTTTGAGGATGTAACTATGAAAATGGACAAGGGAGAGCCAGTGGATGTAGTGTACCTGGACTTTCAGAAAGCCTTTGATAAAATCCCACATAGGAGATTAGTGGGCAAAATTAGGGCACATGGTATTGGGGGCAGAGTACTGACATGGATTGAAAATTGGCTGGCTGACAGAAGACAAAGAGTAGCGATTAATGGGTCCCTTTCGGAATGGCAGGTGGTGACCAGTGGGGTACCGCAGGGATCAGTGCTGGGACCGCAGCTGTTTACAATATATATTAATGATTTAGATGAGGGAATTAAAAGTACCTTAGCAAGTTTGCCGATGACACAAAGCTGGGTGGCAGTGTGAAATGTGAGGAGGATGTTATGAGAATGCAGGGTGACTTGGGCAGGCTGGGTGAGTGGGCAGATGCAGTTTAATGTGGATGTGAGGTTATCCACTTTGGTGGTAAAAACGGGAAGGCAGATTATTATCTAAATGGAGTCAAGTTAGGAAAAGGGGAAGCACAATGAGATCTAGGTGTTCTTGTACATCAGTCACTGAAAGCAAGCATGCAAGTACAGCAGGCAGTAAAGAAAGCTAATGGCATGCTGGCCTTCATAACAAAGGGAATTGAGTATAAGAGCAAAGAGGTCCTTCTGCAGCTGTACAGGGCCCTGGTGAGACCACACCTGGAGTACTGTGTGCAGTTTTGGTCTCCAAATTTGAGGAAGGACATTCTTGCTATTGAGGGAGTGCAGCGTAGGTTCACAAGGTTAATTCCCGGGATGGCGGGACTGTCATATGTCGAAAGACTGGAGCGACTGGGCTTGTATACTCTGGAATTTAGAAGGCTGAGAGGGGATCTTATTGAAACATGTGAGATTATTAAGGGATTGGACATGCTGCAGGCAGGAAGCATGTTCCCGCTGATGGGTGAGTCCAGAACCAGAGGTCACAGTTTAAGAATAAGGGGTAGGCCATTTAGAACGGAGTTGAGGAAAAACTTTTTCACCCGGAGAGTGGTGGATATATGGAATGCTCTGCCCCAGAAGGCTGTGGAAGCCAAGTCTCTGGATGCTTTCAAGAAAGAGATGGATAGAGCTCTTAAAGATAGCGGAATCAAAGGTTATGAGGATAAGGCAGGAACTGGATACTGACAGTGGATGATCAGCCATGATCACAGTGAATGGTGGTGCTGGCTCGAAGGGCCGAATGGGCTACTCCTGCACCTATTGTCTATTGTGAATTGTCTATAACTTTTGTTTATTTCGTTTAATTTTCTATATTATGAGTAGATGCTAATAAAGGTAGTGGCTTTAACATTAAAACCTCACTCAATTTGTGATCTATTGCTGCTGGTACGTAACACTTGCACTTCCAGGATCAGCAGACTATCTCATGTTTATGATCTATCTCCCTCCTGTATGCTTCCTCATTGCTCTCTGAGATCCTGCTAACAGTTATTTGATCAGTGAACTTATAAATAGTATTTGTGCTGTGCCTAGCCACAAAACCATGAGTGTAAATGGAGAAGAGCAACAGGGTAAGCAAGCATCCTTAAGGTACACCTGTATTAAATATCAGCGAAGAGGATATTATTACAGATCCTCACTGACTTTGGTCTCCTAATGAGGAAGTCAAGGGACTACCACAGCAGCAGTGAAAGATTGAAGATATCCATGAACATTCTGCCAATTGTTTGGCATGGATTTTCAGAGCCCCACAAGGTGCACTATCAGGGACTGACACCTTGCAAGTATTCACCCTTTTGAAAGATGTTCTTGTGGTGATATCACGTCACGTGTAAGAAAGTGATTGGACAGAGTTCGGAGCATGTGCAGAAATGAGAGAATGATCTAGAAACTGTATGGTGAAAACCTAGTTGCTGTTTGCTGTTGTAAATAGAAGTTCTAGTTTAAATTCTTCCAGAATATGGTTTGTTCTTAGAAACTGTGGGTACATATAAAGAACACAACAGTTCTGACGTCATCTTCCAAGACAGGTATTACAGGGTCACCAGATACTCCAGGTGTTGCCTCACCAACTGCAACATAACGCTCCATGTCTATACTTAATGTCCTGACTAAAGAAGACCAGTGTGCCAAATGTTTTCATCACCACACCAGCTACCCATGATTCCATTTTCAGGAAACAATGTGCTCTCAATTCTCACTGTACTACAAACATATACCTGTATGGGCTCCATGACGAATATGCGTAGCATTTGGAATAAGGTGGACGAACTCGTGGCGCAATTAGAGATTGGTCAATATGATGTTGGGGAAATCACTGAGTCGTGGCTGAAAGAAGGTTATAGTTGGGAGCTTAATATCAAAGGGTATACTTTGTATGGAAAGGACAGGCAGGAAGGCATTGGCAGTGCTGTGGCTCTGTTGTTAAGAGATGGAATTCCATCTTTAGAAAGAGGTGACATAAGGTCAGAGAATGTTGAATCTTTGTGTGTGGAGTTAAGAAATTGCAAGGGTACAAAAAACATTATAGGAATCATATATAGGCCTCCAAATAGTAGCCAAGATGTGGGACAAGATTGCAAAGGGAGCTAGAAAATGTTGTAATAAGGCTAATGACACAGTTGTAGTGAGGGACTTCAATATGCAAGGAGATTGGGAAAATGAGGTTGGTGAATACCCTCAAGATGGCTTTTTAGAGCAGTTTGTGCTTGAGTCTACTTGGGGAAATGCCATCTTAGATTGGGTGTTGTGTAATAACCCAGATCTTATTGGGGAGCTTAACGTAAAAGAACCCTTAGGAGGCAGTGATCATCATATGATTGAAATCATACTGCATTTTGAGAGGTAGAAACATAACTCACAGCTATCAGTATCTCAATAGAATAATGGGAATTCCAGAGGCATGAAGGAGGAGCCTGCCCAAGTGGATCGGGGGCGGGTACTGGCGGGGATGACGGCAGAGCAGAGATGGCTGAAGTTTCTTGAAGTAGTTGACAAGGTGCAGGATAGATATGTTCGAGAGAGAAAGAAGTTCTCAAATGGCAGTGGTAGGCAATCGTGGCTGACAAAAGAAGTTGACTGCATAAAAACTAGGGAAATGGCATATAAGGTAGCAAAAGTGAGTGGGAAGTTGGATGATTGGGAAGCTTTTAAAATCTAACAAAAGGCAACAAAAAAAGCTATAAGAAAGCAAAGGATGAAATACGAAGGCAGACCGGCCAATAATACAAAGCAGGATACCAACATTTTTTCAGTTATGCAAAGAGTGAAATGGAGGTGACAGATGATATTGTACCACTGAAAAATGACGATGGAGATGTAGTAATGGGCGACGAAGAAATAGAAGATGAACTAAATGGGTACCTTGCATCAGTCTTCACTGCGGAAGACACTAGCAGTGTGCCAGATGTCATTGGGTGTCAGGCAGCAGGTGTGAGTGCCATTGCTATTACAAAGGAAAAAATGCCAGACAAACTCAAAGGTCTTAAGGTGGATAAGTCACCTGGGCCAGATGGACTACACCCCAGAGTCCCAAGGGAGGTTGCTGAAGAGATAATTGGTCAAGAGATGCATTGGTCATGATCTTTCTGGTTTGGTCCCAGAGGACTGGAAGATGGCAAATGTCACTCCACTCTGTAAGAAAGGAGAAAGGCAAAAAAAAAAAGGAAATTATAGGCCTGTTAGTCTTACCTCAGTGGATGGGGAAGTGTTGGAGTCTATTATTAAGGATGAGGTTTCGAGGTAGTTGGAGACTAATGATAAAATAAGTCAAAGTCAGCTTGGTGTCTGTATAGGAAAATCTTTTCTGACAAATCTGTTAGAGTTCTTGGAGGAAGTTATAAGCAGGGTGGACAAAGGAGAGATAATAGATGTCATTTACTTGGATTTTTAGAAGGCATTTGATATAGTGTCACGCAAGGCTGCTTAACAAGATAAAATCCTATGGTATTACAGGAAAGATACAGGCATGGAGAACAGAATGCCTGACAGGCATGAGGTAGCAAGTAGCAAAAGGGGCTGCTGGTAACTAGTGATGTTTCTCAGGGATCAGTAGTGGGGCTGCTGCTTTTCACATTGGCAATGATTTAGGTAAAGGAATTGGTGGCTTCGTGGCAAAGTTTGTAGATGATACAAAGATGGATGGAGGGGGAGGTTGTGCTGAGGACTCAATATGATTGCAGCTGGACACAGACAAATTGGAAGAATGAGCAAAAAGGGAGCATATAGAATACAGTATTGGGAAATATATGATATTGCATTTTGGTAAAAGGAACAATAGTGCAGACTATTCTCTAAATGGGGAGAAGGTTCAAACATCAGAGGTGCAGAGGGCCTTAGGAGTCCTCATGCAAGACTCTAAGATGGTTAATTTACAGGTTGATTCTGTTGGCATTTATTTCAAGGGGAACAGAATATAAAAACAATTACATAATGCTGACCCTTTATAAGACATGAGTCAGGCCACACTTAGAACAGCGTCAACAGTTTTGGGTCCCAAAACAGTGAGTTGTACCGACAGGAGGGATATAAAAGAAGACAGCTTCATAGAGCAGGTGTGGGAGAAGGGGGCAACAGAGTAGAAGGAGACAGAATAGAAGGGCTTTGGTTCAATGGGGCGTAGGGGACAACAGGTCGAGGCGAGGTAATCTACTTGTGAGTAACAGGAAGTATGTCTGTGAGGCCAGTGTTCTGCACTGGATATCAGATGTTGGATGTCCAGGACACTCCCAAGTTCCCAGACAGCCACATCTGCGCCAGGTGTGTTGAGCTGCAGCTTTTCAGGGACCGAGCTAGGGAACTAGAGGTGCAGCTCGATGACCTTTGTCTGGTCAGGAAAAGTGAGGAGGTGATAGAGAGGAGCTATACGCATGTAGTCACACTGGGGCCTCGGGAGACAGAGGAGGGGGAAGGGGAAGAGTCAGATACTAGAGAGTACCCCTGTGGCTGTCCTCTGTAACAATAAGTACTCCTGTTTGAGTACTGTTGGATGGTGGGGGGGCAACTTAGCTGGGGGAAGCAACAGTGACCATGCCTCTAGCACAAAGTCTGGCCCTGTGGCTCAGAAGGGTAGGGAAAGGAAGAGGATGGCAGCAGTGACAGGGGACTCTATAGTTCGGGCGTCAGACAGGTGATTCTGTGAGCTCAGGAAAGAAACATTGCTGGTATATTGCCTCCTTGGTGCCAGTGTCCAGGCTGTTTCTAATCACGTCCACGATATCCTCAAGTGGGAAGGTGAACAGCCAGAGGTCATGGTACAAATTGGTACCAATGACATCGGTAGGAAAAGGAAGGAGGCCCTGAAAGCAGACTACAGGGAGTTAGGAAGGAAGTTGAGAAGCAGGACCTCAAAGGTAGTAATCTCGGGATTACTGCCTGTGCCACGTGACAGTGAGTATAGGAATAGAGTGAGGTGGAGGATAAATGTGTGGTTGAGGGATTGGAGCAGGGGGCAGGGATCATTGGGACCTCTTTTGGGGCAAATGTGACCTGTACAAAAAGGAAGGGCTGCACTTCAATCTGAGGAGGACCAATATCCTGGCAGGGAGGTTTGGGTGAGAGTTTAAACTACAATTGCAGGGGGTCAGGAACCGAACTGAAGAGACGGAGGAAGAGGTGGTTGGCTGACAAATAGAGAAAGCTTGCAGACAGTGCGAGAGGGAGAATAGGCAGGTGATAGAGAAGGGATGCAATCAGACTGATAGTTTGAGATGTGTCTGTTTTAATGCAAGAAGCATCATGAATAAAGCAGATGAGCTTAGAGCATGGATCAGTACTTGGAGCTATCATGTTGTGGCCATTACCGAGACGTGGATGGCTCAGGGGCAGGAATGGTTATTTAGAGTGCCAGGCTTTAGATGTTTCAGAAAGGACCAGGAGGGAGGCAAAAGAGGTGGGGGCATGGTATTGTTGTTCAGAGATATTGTCATAGCTACAGAAAAGAAGGAAGTTATTGAAGGACTCTCTACTGAGGGTCTGTGGGTGGAAGTTAGGAACAGGAAGGGGTCAATAACTCCACTGGGTGTTATTTACAGACCTCCCAAAAGTAACAGGGACATCAAGGAGTAGATCGGGTAACAGATTCTCGAAAGGTGTAACGATAACAGGGTCTTGGTGGTTGGAGATTTTAATATCCCAATTGTTGATTGGCATCTCCCTAAAGAAAGTGGTTTAGATGGGTTGGAGTTTGTTAGGTATGTTCAGGAAGGCTTCCAGACACAATATGAAGATAAGCCAACCAGAGGAGAGGCTGTACTTCATCTGGTAAATGAACCTGGTCATGTGTGAGATCTGTCAGTAGGAGAGCATTTTGGAGATAGTGATCACAATTCTATCTCCTTTACCGTAGCATACAAGTTACGAAAGCACTTAATTGAAGTAAGAGGAAATATGAAACCATCAGGCAGGAACTTGGAAGTATAAATTGGGAGCAAATGTTCTCAGGGAAATGTACAGCAGAAATGTGACAAAAGTTCAGGGGACATTTGCGTGGCATTCTGCATAGCTACGTTCCAATGAGACAGGGAAAGGGTGGTAGGGTACAGGAACCATGGTGTACAAAGGCTATTGAAAATGTTGAAGAAAAGCTTATGAAAGCTTCAAAATACTAGTTAATGATAGAAATCCAGAAAATTATAAGGCAAGCAGGAAGGAGCTTAAGAAAGAAATTAGGAGAGCCAGAAGGGGCCATGAGAAGGCCTTGGTGAGGAGGATTAAGGAAAACCCCAAGGCATTCTACAAATATGTAAAGAGCAAGAGAATAAGATGTGAGAGAATAGGACCAATGAAGTATAACAGTTGAAAAGTGTCTATGGGACTAAAAGAGATAGCAGAGGGTATTTAATGAATATTTTACTTCAATATTCCCTCCGGAAAAGCATCTTGGTGATTGTAGGGATGACTTACAGCGGACTGAATAGTTTGAGTATATCGACATTAAGAAAAAGGATGTTCTGGAGCTTTTGGAAAGTATCAAGTTGGACAAGTCACTGGGACCAGAGAAGATATATCCAGGCTACTGTGGGAGACGAGGGAGCAGATTGCTGATTCTCTGGCAATGATCTTTGCATCATAAATGGGGACGGGAGAGGTTCGGAATGATTGGAGGGTTGCAGATGTTGTTCCCTTATTCAAGGGAGTAGAGATAGCCCAGGAAATTATAGACCAGTGAGTCCTACTTCAGTGGTTGGTAAGTTGATGGAGAAAATCCTGAGAGGCAGGATTTATGAACATTTTGAGAGGCATGATATGATCAGGAATAGACAGCATGGCTTTGTCAAAGGCAGGCCATGCCTTAAAAGCCTGTTTGAATTTTTTGAGGATATGACTATACACATTGATGAAGGTAGAGCAGCAGATGTAGTGTATATTAATTCCAGCAAGGCATTTGATAAGGTACCCCATGCAAGGCTTATTGAGAAAGTAAGGATGGAAGGGATCCAAAGGGACCTTGCTTTGTGGATCCAGAATTAGCTTGCCCACAGAAGGCAAAGAGTGGTTGGAGATGGGTCATATTCTGCATGGGGATCAGTGACCAGGGGTGTGCCTCAGGCATCTGTTCTGGGACCCCTTCTCTTCATCATTTTTATAAATGACCTGATTGAGGAAGTGGAGGGATGGGTTAGTAAATTTGCTGATGACACAAAGGTTGGAGATGTTGTGGATAGTGTGGAGGGCTGCCAGAAGTTACAGGGAGACACAGGATACAAAACTGGGCTGAGAAGTAGCAGATAGATTTCAACCCAGATAAATGTGAGGTGGTTCATTTTGGTAGAAAAAATATAAT
Source organism: Mobula birostris (assembly GCF_030028105.1). NCBI lineage: Eukaryota > Metazoa > Chordata > Chondrichthyes > Myliobatiformes > Myliobatidae > Mobula > Mobula birostris. The sequence continues at coordinate 100,000,998 of NC_092370.1, read as the reverse complement.
GGCAGAATATGGTATTGACGGTAAGACTCTTGGCAGTGTGGACGATCACAGGGATCTTGTGGTCAGAATCCATAGGACATTCAAAGCTGCTATGCAGGTTGACTCTGTGGTTAAGAAAGCATATTGTGCATTGGCCTTCATCAACCGTGGGATTGAGTTTAAGATCCGAGAGGTAATGTTGCAGCTATATAGGACCCTGATCAGACCCCACTTGGAGTTCTGTGCTCAGTTCTGGTTGCCTTACTACAGGAAGGATATGGAAACTACAGGAAGGGTGCAGAGGAGATTTACAAGTATGTTACCAGGATTGGGGAGCATTCCTTATGAGAATAGGTTGAACGAACTCGGCCTTTTCTCCTTAGAGCTACGAAGGATGAGATCTGACCTGATAGAGGTGTATAAGATGATGAGAGGCACCGATTGTGTGAATTGGCAGAGTCTTTTTCCCAGGGCTGAAATAGCTCACACGAGAGGCACATTTTAAGGTACAAAAGGTAAGGAAATCAATAATAATATAAAAACGCGATAAGAATAAATGCATACGACAACTAATATATGTTGATTATATGCGTGTAAAGTGATGCTCAGCACAAGAGTGTCTGTACACAAGGTGACTGACTAGAGGTGATGAAGTTGTGATGATGGGGATGTGCAGGTGTGGGATAGGAAGTGCATATGTTTATCAGTCTTTCTGCTTGGGGAAAGTAAGTTTTTTAGTTTGATGGTCCTGGTGTGAATGCTACACCGCCTCCTTGATGGGAGTGGGTCAAACAATCCATGAGCAAGGTGGATGTGTCCCTTCTGTCATGGGTGGTTGTTGGGAACGGACCCAAACCCAAATGCAAGACACAGACACTGAATCACTGGGAAATGGACTGGACTAGAGTTAAGGACGGGACAGGACGCAGACTAGGAGCTGGGACAGGAACACAGGCTTGGGCTAGGAAAGCGGGACCAGGACGAGGAACTGGGATCTAGGAGCCTGGGCTTGGACTCCGAGCCAGAGACTGGACAAGGACTGAGAACCTGGGTCTTGACTTGGGCTCGGACCCCAGAACTAGGCGAGGACATGACAAGGCTAGGGTTCTTTGAGGCTCTTGGACATGGCCAGGCTCGGGTCTTGGACTTGGCTCAGTTAGTCCCTTCGGTATGGAGCCAGGACTCCTTCTTGGAGTACAGGGCCGGGACCGTTCCTGGGACGCAGGGCCGGGATGCTCACTGGGATGTGGGACCAGGATGACTTCCGACGTAATCCGCCGAAGAAACTGTCAGGGATTCAGATGGGGAGGGGAAGCAAACAGTCCGGCCTCAGGGTAACGTCAAAGACGGCCTGGCTTACCCAAGGGAGGCAAGGACAGGAAGGGACAGATCCCACTGTAGGGTAACGGCAAAGTCGACCTGATTTACCCAACGGTGGCAAGGATGGGAAGGGGCAGATCCAACAGCAGGGTAACAGCAAGCATGGCCTGACTTACCCCACAGAGACAAGGACAGGAAGGGAGCTCAATCCAGGGTGGCTCCGAGTCTTGGGGCAGCCAGCAACCTTGGCTGGCTACAGAAACAGCCGAATCCATATCTAGCTCGGAGTGGCAGACACCCACTCCGCTGGCCCCGGAAACAACCGAATCCATACCAGGATGGCTGCTCCGACTAGAGACAACCGGGGTCTGTGAAGCGGTGGTCCTCCGACCAGGCCTGGAGATCACGAATAGCTGCTCTAGCCTTCCACCGGTGGGTTGCTCCAAGAGGATACTGACGAGATGAGCCAGCAACCACACTTCTTCTTCTTCTTGTGTTGTTTTCTGGCGGTTGGCAAACCAGCTTTAAGATGCATCACTGCCACCTGCTAGACTGGAGTGTAGATCGTTGGATAAACAGGAGAAGGGAAAAGAATTGCATTCCCTATATTCTATACAATAAACCTGAGTCTTTCAGATACTTCATGATACAGATCTGTATTTCTCTTGAATTCTCCCTTAAAAATATCTTCGAGACCAATGTCAGTTGTTTTGTTTATCTTAAGCGCTCCTATCATCTTCACTCTTTCTTTTTGATACATTTTATCAATACATGTTCAACTGTTTCTGGTTGGTTACCGTATTCACAGAACCCAGTTGAATGTTTCCCTATTTTGTATAATGTGTAATTAAGACTAGTGTGTCCAATACTCAAACAACTGATGATCACTTCTGTCTTTCTACATCTGCTTGACAATCTTTTGTATCTGACTTGCCTCTGTATTTTGTACAGTTGTTTCCCTGTTTCACATCTCATCCCAACGCTTCTGCCATGTCTCCTCACTATGTGTTTTTATCATGTTCTTGACTTCCACTTTGCTAAGAAGGATCTGGACCTCTATTATAGACGATTTGAGCCATTGTTTAGCTATACTATCCACCTTTTCATTACCCTTCACTCCACAATGAGCAGGAACCCAAAGGAAGCTTACTTCTACCCCATTTTTGGTCAGTGTATATAATTTGCATAAAATCTCCAATAAAACATCCTGTCTACTTTCTGATTTTCTTGATTTGATTGATGTTAATGCAGAAACTGTCTGAACAGGTTACAGCCTTTTTGATATTACAGTATTTTCTTCTATCCAAGATAATGCACTCAATATTGCCGTTAATTCTGTTGTACACACTGATAAATGGTTTGATGTTCTTTTCCTGATACTAGTTTTGCACTGAGGAATATAGACTGCAATACCTGTGTGGTCAGATCTAGGGTCTTTTGATCCATCCGTAAATACTACAAGTTCATTTCTAAAATGCAACTCTATATATTCTTGTACTATCTGTTTGATTCCATAGTTAGGCTTCTTTTTTAAAAGTTGTTGCAGGTTTTTATCTACTGTATGCATTGTAAAGAGCCATGGAGGAACATCAGAAATTGGAAACGTAGGGCTATATTCCATTTCCTGTAGACCATATTTTTGTACTGCTGCATCCCCGATCCATCCAAAGCTATCATAACCTGACTTATGTTCCCAGCAGCCTTTTAATATAGCTCTAGTTGGTGTGAGCAGTTTTGTCCCATGATGTTAACCCAGTAATTTAGCATCAACTCTATTCTTCTAAGTCTTAATGGCATTTCCCCCATTTCGACTTGAAGAGCTGATATGGGTGAACTTCTGAATACACCACTAGAATCTTGAGGGCCTGAGCTTGCTCAACATCCAGCATTTTTAAATTACTTTCTGCAGCTGACATGTATGCTACACTTCCATAATCCAATGTCGCCCTCGTTAAAGCTTGATTAATATTTAATAGTGATATCCTGCTCACACCTCAGTCCTGCCTGGCAAGACCCCTCAATAAGTTGTTTATTTTTTTACATTTGCTTGTAATTTTCTCAACTTGCTTTTTCCATGTAAGTTTCTCAATAAATAACAAACCAAGGAACCGGATTACCTTTACCTGATTTGTTCATATAATTTCACAGAAACTAGTTTGTTACCTCTTGAGAAGCATATCACTTGCGACTTACTTGTAGACAATTTGAAATCCCATTTATTTGCCCACTCCTCCACTTTATTTATTGTACCTTGCATTTTCCTTTGTATATAAATTATATTTTGTACCCATAAACTCATAAAGCCCCATCATCTGCAAATAACGATTTCCCCACACTATGTTCAACTTATTTATCACTATGGAAAATAGTAATGGACTACAGATACTACCTTGTGGTGTTCCATTTTCAAGCAAATATGTCCTGGAGTACTCTGTTTCCACCTTGACTTGAATTGTTCAACCAAAAAGAAAGTCTAGAACCCAATTATTTAATTTTCCTTCCAACCCTAATTGTTTGAATTTAATTAACACACCATCTTTCCAGAGCATATCCTATGCCTTTCCTTTATCAAAAAATACCACCAGGACCAGTTTCTTTATTTGTTTAAGCCTTCCTAATTTCAGATTCCAAGCCAGCAACCACAATCACTCCCAGGGACACTTATATTCCCAGCCCCAAGACGAGAATCAGGTGCTTAGGATTAAGCCCAACTGAAGCAAGGGACAGCCGGAAGACCTGGAGTCCGGTGCCCACGGACCGGACCGTAAACCGGAATGTGGACTTCACGGCACAGACCATGACACCTTCATAATGTTACTGGCCCTTTTCCAGCACCGTTCTGAATATATGTCCTTGATGGCTGTGATGCAGTGGGCACTTTTAACAGTTTTGAAGTCCTTTATTGCTCAAACTTTCCTCATGAAGCATGCTCCTTAATCTAGGCAACATCTTAGTAAATCCTTGACCCACTCTGCACATCTTCAGCTATTATATGCGCTCTTTGTAGAGCTCAAACTCCCCTGCCCCCAGGTGACCAAGGGCGGTTGGTTCAGTAAGCAGAGCACCTGAGAACCTAGTTAAATCGTGATGAGGGATTGAGGATATTAAAAAAAATCGTTTTGAACCTATGTAACCTCTGGCTAAAAGAATAATTGGGACTGAATAAGAATTTTTGAACTGAAGTAAATTCTGCCTTCAGCAGTCAGCTAAGTTCTCTCCAGCTTGCAGAGAGACATTAAAAGTTTGATAACGTTGTACATTGTACCCCCATTTGAGTAGGGAGAGGAGGACTCACCAATGAGGACAGGAATGAATATCATCTGTAATTAAGTCAGGGCCGAGCAAAGGGAAGAACTGATAAGGACTGGACAGCACATCCATCTGTAATTAAGCCTTGATTTAGCAGATTCTCTTATCTGTCACTAAGTTTTGCACTAACAGACTTGGTGGGTGTAGATAGATAGATAGACATACTTTATTAATCCCGAGGGAAATTTGGTTTCATTACAGCCGCACCAACCAAGAATAGAGCGTAAATATAGCAATACAAAAACCCCCAACAATCAAACAACAAAATGCAAACTATGCCACATGGAAAATAAGTCCAAGACCAGTCTATTGGCTCAGGGTGTCTGACCCTCTTCAGGAGGAGCTGCACGTTCGATGGCCACAGGCAGGAAGGATCTCCCGTGACGCCAAGTGTTGTATCACGGTGGAATGTGGCCGAAGTCCAACAGTAAAAAGTTCAATATCCAGTCTGCAAACACGTTCCTCCATCGTAATATACCCTGGATTGCACCATCCGTTGTTAGCCCGAACAGTAAGCACCAACTCCTTTACGCTTATCACTCTCAGTGCACTTCCGGTCAGCCGGAACGGTATTACCCACCGAACCCCTCTTCTCCAAAAGTCTCTGTTGTCTCGACCCGGTCCTCGTTCCTTGGCTTTGTGATCCCTCTCTGTGTGTTTTCCTCCGGATTTCATCAGGGGTGTCCACCGCTCTGTTCGCTAAGCCGGCCAGTCATTGCTGGTCCGTGGAATACACAATGCGACCTTGTTTCTGTCCTGCGTGTCGGGATGTAACCATTTCCAGCGCTAAAGAAAACCTAAATAAAACTCTCTCTACCAGCATGTTAGAGAGGGTGCAGCTTCGACGTGTTACCGTGAGAAAAAAAATACAAAAAATAACGTAAATTAAAAAGTAAGGAGAAGAAAGTAAGAAGAACGGCTGTACCAGGCTGCATGCACGACCGGCGCATGTGCACTAAAGTTCAAATGCGTACTAGTTCAAATAACATCTTGCAAAAGTAATGTATGGGGCTGACTAGGTATAAATATACAGTTGTACCCTGAGGGAACAGGCCCACTTGTCAGAAGGTGGCAGTACTTCCCTTGACAACTGGGTCTTAAACTCCTGCAGGAGAATGGGCAATAAACTGATGTAACTGTAAGAAGCTGGTCTCCCGAGTTCTATTCAGATTTGACTTTAACAGTGACCCCAGGTGCTGTTTGTAGACTGCTTGGACCACGGAGATGAAATGGTCTCTCTGGTTCTCTCTCCTAAGATGCTGCCTGAACTGCTGAGTGTGCTTCTGGCATTTTCTGTTTTTATCTCAGGTTTACACCATCTGAATTTCTTTTACCCTCTAATTCTTGAATGCACATCTCTGAAAAAGTCTGTGCATATCAGAATCAGGTTTAATGACACTGGCATCTGTCGTGAAATGTATTGTTTTGCAGTAGCAGTACATTGCAATATATAATTATTTAATAAACTATGAATTACGAAAAGGAATGTATATAAAATTAGTTAGTAGTGGAAGAAGAGTGAATAAAAGTTGAGGAAGTGTTCGTAGCTTCACTGTCCATTCAGGAAGCTGATGAAGGAATAGTTCTTCAAACATTGAGTGTGTGTCTTCAGGCTCCTGTACCTCCCTCTTGATGGTAGCAATGAGAAGAGGGCATGTCCTGGGTGATAGGGGTCCTTAATGATGAATGCCAGCTTTTTCAGGTGTCATCTTCTGAAGATTTCCTCAATGCTGGGGAATCTCTTGCCCATGATGGAGCTGGCTGAGTTTACAACTTTCTGCAGCTTTTTGTGATCCTGTCCAGCGACCCCCTTCATACTAGATGATAATGCAACTCGTTAAATGCTCTCCATGGTAATTCAAAACAGTGATGACGGGCTACCCCGGCGTGTGCACACCGTGAAATGGTGAGGGAGGCTCTAGAAAAATGATAAATTCAAGACTCTGCAGATTTTTGAAATCTAGAGCAACACTCACACCCAAAGTGTCGGAGGAACTCAGCAGGTCAGCCAGCATTTGAGACCCTGCATTGTTTGGGGTCGACTCCTGATGTTGTGTCCTAGCTCTCTACATTGCCGATATGCAAGTCAGGGCAATAGGATATGGAGAGTAAGCTGTTATCCATGCAGCAGACTCCCTCTCTCCATGCGGCTTATCTCTGTTCTAAAGGGGAGCGCTTCCATTCTGGGGATGTGACCACTGGTTCCAGACTCCGGCACTGTATGAAACATCCTATTCACATCCACTCTGTCCAGGCCTCACAACATTCAGTTGATGTAAATGAGATCCTCCACACCCCGGATTTTTCTGAACTCCTGCGACTCTGGGGTAGAGTCATCAAATGGTCTGCATATGTTAATTCTTTCATTCCTGGGATCACTCTTGTGAATCACATCTGGACCCTTTCAAATGCCATCATATTCTATTGTAGATAAGGGGCCCAGATGTGTTCCCAATACTTTAAATGCAATCTGACCAATGCCTTGTAAAGTCTCTGCATTGCATACCTGATTTTATATTCTAGACCTCTTGAAATGAATACGAACATTGCGTTTGATTCCATGTCACTATCTTAACCTGCAAGTTGCTCTTTTGTGAATCCTGCATGTCCCTTTCATCCTCTGATTTCTGAATTTACTCCCTCTTTGAAAATAATTTATCCCTTTATTCCTTCGACCAAACTGCATGACCATCTTCACTTCCCACCTTCCACTTCACTACGAGACTTTGGATGCTGGAATCTGAAGCAACACGCAAACAGCTGGAAGAAATCAGTGGGTCAGGCAGCATATGCAGAGGGGGATGAACAACGAAAACCCCTGAAAACATATACTAGTATCCCAGCAACAGTTTACCAATACAAATCATCTGGAAAACATGACAGGTTCAACATTCAATCTAACAACAACAAAAAAAAACTGTCCTGTCAAAGATTCAGTCTGTCAGGAGGTTTACGAGTGCGCTGTGATCTGCGCACTTCCCCTGGTGACCCCGCAGGTACCGCTGGTGATGGTGTTTTGGGTGGGTCTGGTATTGGGAGCTGAGAGGGGTCTGTGTGTCTGCGTGAGAATGTCCATCCTCCTCAGGAGACCCCGACCGCTCTGCCAGCGTCTCGCCCTCTAGCGAAGTCACTGGTGAACATGCTTCCGCAGTAGATCTGTCTCACAAATGGCAACTCCATGGAACTGTCTGCCTCTGAGCCGGTATCATGGCGCAGGTGCACATGGTCCTGATGTCTGCGGAAAACACGCCCATCGGTCAGCTGAACAACATAGGAGACGGACCACTCTGCTTAAGAATGACCCCAGGCAGCCATTGCTGATTGTTTCTCACATAGACATTGTCATCCGGTTTTAACTGCCTCTCTTGCGCATGTTGGTCATGTCCCTCCTTCTGCTTTTCCTGCTTTCTCTCCACTTTTGCCTTCATATCCGGACGCATAGATACAATCTTGACTTGGGCCCACGCCCCATCAGCATCTTTACTGGAGTGCGGGCTGTCGTAGTCTGTGGCGTGAGGCAGTATTTAAACAGGAAACGTGAAAGCCGAATGCTAAGAGAGTCCTCTGTCATCTGCTTCAGGTCTTCCTTCACTGTCTGAACAGCCCGCTCAGCCAAACCATTTGAGGCTGGGCGGAAAGGGGCCGACCGAATGTGATGAATGCCATTCTGCGGCATGTACTCAATGAACAGCTCACTGGTGAACGTCGGGCCATTATCAGTGACCAGAGTGTCAGGCAACCCGTGGACTGCAAACACTTGCCTGAGTTTGTCTATGGTTGTGGGGGCTGGGATGTTGCTCATGATGTGAGCTTCAATCCATTTAGAATGTACATCTACCATTACAAGAAACATCTGCCCTATAAAAGGGCCAGCAAAGTCCAGATGTAGCCTAGACCAGGGGTGGTCTGGCCACTCCCATGGGTGTAAAGGAGCTGGTGGTGGCATATTCTGATTAGTCTGACATTGTGTGCATGATTTTACCTTGTTCTCCAGATCCTAATCCACTCTTGACCACCAAACGTAGGATCTTGCCAGGCTTTTCATTTGAGACACTCCTGGATGAGTCTCATGAATTTCCTCCACAATCTGTGAATGGCCAGGGGACTGATGAAAGTGTTGGACTGCAAAAACAATGGCCAGACCTTCTTTGTCTAGCTGTGAATATTCCTTCTCAGCAGCTGTCAGGGTATGTGAAGCAAAACCAATAGGCTTCTCTGAACAGTCCTCCATTACATGTGAGAGAACTGCCCGACTCCACAGGGCGAGGCATCGCATGCAAGGGTGATCTCCTTGTCTGGGTCATATCCAGTCCTCCATTACATGTGAGAGAACTGCCCGACTCCATAGGGCGAGGCATCGCATGCAAGGGTGATCTCCTTGTCTGGGTCATAGTGAACAAGCAGCTTTGCTGAGTGGAGGAGTTCTTTCACTTCCTTGAAAGCTTTCTCCTGCTCTTCACCCTACTGCCACTTAGCGTCATTGTGAAGCAGCTTATACAGTGGGGTCAAAACCCTTGAGAGGTCAGGAGGAAACTTGCCATAATAATTCACCATGCCCAAAAATGATCTGAGTTCCGTGATGGTCTTAGGGCTTGGGGCTTCCTTAATAGCTCTCACTTTGTCCTCCACAGGGCAAAGCCCCTCAGCTGTGATCTTGTGTCCCAGGTAAGTCACACTGGATGCCAGGAATACACATTTTCCGCGTTTCAACTGCAGCCCTGCGTCTGAGAGCCTCTTCAGCACCCGTTCTAAATTAGCCAGATGTTCCACCTCCGTAGCCCCCGTGATCCAAATATCATCAAGGTACACTACTACATGCGGAATCCCCTGCAGTGAAGTGTCCATTGTCCTTTGGAAAATGACAGGGCTGGAAGCCACTCCAAACACCAGGATTACTTGAATAATCCTTTGTGCATATTAATTGTGACGCACTCCTTTGAATCCTTGTTGAGCAGCAGCTGTTGGTAGGTGTGGCTCATGTCCAGCTTTGTGAACAGCTTACCCCCTGACGGTCACAAACAGGTCAACCGCCTGTGACAATGGGTACTCCTCCAGCCTAGAGACCTGATTCACTGTAAGCTTATAATCCCCACATATCCTCACCATTTTGTCTGCCTTCAAAACTGGAACAATGGGAGCCGCCCACCTTGAAAAGAGGACGGGCTCAATACGGCCCAGCCTCTGTAAATGTTCCAGCTCCTCCTCGACTTTGCCTTTCATGGCATAGGGCACCGACCTGGGCTTAAAAAAACATGGTGTAGCCTCAGGGTCGACATGGAGTTTCACCGTCATGCCCTTCAGTGTTCCCAGCTCATCCCTGAAAACGTCACTGTACCGCTGCAAAATGTCCTCCGTCGTGTGTGCAGACTTAATTTCATGCCAGTTTAGCCGGATTTTGTGAAGCCAGTTGCTACCCAAAAGACTGGGCCTCCTGCCCTTAGCTATCACTAGTCTGGCTTCAGCCTTCTGACCCCCGGCTGAAATGTCCACATATAACACCCCTAAATGAGGTATGGGCTGCCCCGTATAGGTCCTAAGTTCGAGCTTTGATGACCTGATGGAAGGCAGGATGGACCCCCATGTCCTCCTGTAGGTCTCCGCACTAATGACCGATGCAGTAGCCCCGAATCAATCTCAAACGTAATGTCCTTTCCCCTGACAGTGACTGTGGCAGAATATGGTTCAGGTGATTCCTCATCTGTTTCAACTCCAAACATGTTGTAGGCACACGCTGCCTCTTCATCTGCATCTTCTAGATGGTGTGTGGCTGCCTGAGCCTGTTGAGCTTTCCCCTGCCCAGGCTTAATTTACCCTATAAACTTCTGCTCTTTTTAGCTACATGTCCCTTTTTGCTACTGGCATGCAGACAGTGTCTTTGAATTTGCAATCATTTGCATAGTTCTTCCCTCCACACCGGAAACATTCCACCGGCTTTGCCTGTTTACCAGTCTCCCTCCTGACTTGGTGCACTGCCGCTGACTGCGACCCCCCCCCACCCCCCCCCCCCCCATGTCCTTTCTGGATATCCTTGACATTATTAGCAGCCATCTCCATGCCTTGGGCAATCTCTAAGGCTTTCTTGAAAGTCAACGGTGGGGTTTCCCCTAACAGGCGGCGTTGTGTGGCGTCATTATTAATGCCGCATATCAATCTATCATGGAGCATGTTTTCCAACACCGATCCAAAATCACAATGCTCTGACAGCTGCCGAAGCTCGGCCACAAAATTGGCCACAGACTGACCTGGCTTCCTGAAACGGCTGTGAAACTTACACCGTTGGACTATCACAGAAAGTTTCGGATTGTAGTGGTTCCCCACGAGCTTGACCAGTTCGTCATATGGAATGTCCCCCAGTTTCCGCGGTGTGGCTAAATTCCTTATTAGCTTGTAAATATTTGCCCCACACATACTCAGGAGAATAGGGTGCTTCTCAGCCTCCTCAGTAATTCCATTAGCACAGAAAATGTGTCCCAACCTTTCCTCGTACTCCAGCCATTCCTCTTTTTCCTCCACAAATTCACCGATAGTTCCAAACATAGCCACCCGAAAAGCAGAGCTGCTTGTCCCCGCACAGCTCCTGTTCAAAATGCGCCGACACATCCACAAAACCAGTTCACCTCGTCACCAAAAATATGTCGTAACTTCTACTTTGAAAAAGGAACACTCAACAACTTCATGCTGAAAGAAACAACTTTATCTCGAACGTCAAAACCATTATGCATATACAGAGGCTTTCACAACCCGTACGGCATGGCAGGGACACTATATAAAAAAGCACACTGGAAGTGAAAGAACGGAAGTAGAATCCCCCCTCCATTATCCTAATTAATATTCTTACTTTTAATAATGCTCACATTGCAACAGATATAACCATTATAAGGAGGAGGGGGAAGGAGGTGGAGCTACAGTAGGCATGTGAAGTGTGAATCCAGGTTATCAGGCGGGGTGTTGGGTGATAAGCAGATGGAGCAGGGCAGAGAGAGGGAATGATGTTTAAAGCTTGGACTGTTTTAGTGGTGTTTAATACTGTGGCTTTCTGGAGATTTCATTGAATGTTGCTGTATAGGCCTAATTGTTTTGTTGGGCAATGCAATTGGTGAAAACCTACATACAGTAATTCACAACCATTGACATTGAATTGGGGTTCGCTTCAAGAGGCTGGTCTGACATGATGAAATAATTACGTGAAGCTTTTTTTTACTGTGCATTATGTACAGTTTTTTTTAGATTATGAGGACATGCAGTTCTCGTTTATTGTTGTTTAGTAATGCATGCATTAAGAAATGACACAATGTTCCTCCAGTATGATATCACAGAAACACAAGACAGACCAAGACTAAAAAACTGACAAAAACCACGTAATTATAACATATAGTTACAACACTGCAAAGCAATTCTGTAATTTGATAAAGAACAGACCATGGGCATGGTAAAAAAAAGTCTCCAAGTCTCGAAAGTCCCACATCTCACGCAGACGGTAGAAGGAAGTAAACTCTCCCTGCCATGAACCTCCAGTGCCACAAAATTGCTGATGCAGCACCCTGGAAGCACTCGACCACAGCCAGCTCTTGAGTCTGTCCGAAAACTTCGAGCCTCTGACCAGCCCTCCGACACCGAGCACCGAGCACCATCTCTGCCGAGCGCTTCGACCCTGGCCCCGGCTGCCAAGCAACAGGCAAAGCCGAGGATTCAGGGCCTTCCCCTCCAGAGATTCTGGATCGCACAGTAGCGGCGGCAGTGAAGCGAGCATTTCAGAAGTTTCTCCAGATGTTCCTCCGTGCTTCTCACATCTGTCTCCATCAAATCAGGATTGTGCATGGCATCCTACTTGACAAATACAGATATCATTCACTGGAGAGTCCGTGTGAGCTGCATCTTCTCTTCCCCCTTTTGGAGGACAATATCAAGTTTGTTACAGTTTCCCTTGAACTTAAAACACCTCGCCCATTTTACTTGCGAAAACCGACTTTGATGACCTTGATGCTCCAGGAAGGTGCCAGAATTATTGAACCTGTCAACGCAGTCGCTTTGAAAATTGCCAGAGTTTTGGGAGGAAAATGCCCTCGCTTGGTATGTACAAGCCATGGTCTAATTTGCACTGTGAGAAATATCCGTGGATGACACCAGAGATTAATACATAGTAAAGCCGCACAGTAAGAGTTGTGAGTCTGCTTGATGCTCGCCTGAACACAATAAATACCGATTGCTGAAAGCTCGCCTTTTATAGACACTTGGACTATTGGAGTCTAAGTGTGCCAAGCAGTTGATGTCCTTGCCTGGCCTGGGGGATGATAAGCCTTAAGAGCTAATGGACCACATGCTCTCTCTCCTGAGAGAATCACCATCGATATCTTATTTTTAAAGGACTCTTCATGCAGCAAAGACCTAATCAAGTTCTCATAGCCCTCACTGATATACCAGTAAATTACGATAGGGAAGTTGTTAAAATGGCTGATGGTCTACACTGAGCAAGGCAGAGGTGCATAATTCCTCCTCCTCTCCCTGCCTCAATAACACTAGTGAGCAGGCATGCATGTCCATGGCTTTAAAAACAGCCATTTTCATCTGGCTATCCACTTGATCTATGCCCCTTCTCATTTTCTACACCTCTATCAATTATTCTTTCATGTTTTGCATTCGAAAGATTGCTTGTTCAACCTTCCAGTCCAGTGAGCATCCTGGTAAATCTCCTCCTGCACCCTCCATAGCTTCCACAAGCTTTGTGCAATGAGATGATAGAATCAATACATTCACCAGGAGGTGGACGAGGAGTCGAGGCACTCAATCGGCAAATGCAGCAAACTAAATTTATGAACGTGAGTTGGCAGTGTTCCAAAATTGCTCTCACCTTGCAGACATGCCTTCCAATTGATTTCTCCAGCCTCCCAAATGTTTAACTATAGAATAACAGATCAGATTTGATGAGCTGAGCAGAAGAATTCTCCTTCATATTATGGCCTTATGGAGACTGTTCTGACTGGTTGCTCACCTCTTGCTATCGATGGGCCACTGCACAGAACTGGAAAAGGCTGCCAAGGGTTGTAAACTGACCCAGCTCGCTCATGGGCTCCAGCCTCCCGAGCATCAAGGACATCTTTAAATGGTGATGACTCAAAACGGTGGCATCTATCGTTCAGGATCCCTAGGACAAAGGATATGCCCTTTTCTCATTCCTACCGTCAGGGAGCAGGTACAGGAGTCTGAAGAGAGACACAACATTTCAGAAACAGTTTCTTCCCGTCCCAACAGCAGATTTCTAAATGTGGTCAGTGAACCCATGAACAATATTTCATGCATTTGTTCTGTTTTGCACTGATTATTTATTATTTTAATTTGTAGTATATTTTATGTATTACACTGTACTGCTGCCACAAAACAACAAATTTTTGATAAATATCAATGATAATAAACCTGATTCATATTTTAACGTGTAAGAGGTACAGAGAAAGAGCAGTAGAGGGAAAGCAATAAGATAACAGATCATAATGAGGGACTTTAATCATCCCTGCTATCATTTACGTTAACATCTTCTACTCCCTTTCAAAAACCTTCATACCTGCTAAGATCTTGTTATTTAAAAAGGTGTTTTCCTGGCTCTGTTTGATGCTATTTCAAAAGGCCAGAAGCTGATATACATTTTGAACTACACTCTCAACTTGATCGGCACTTTCAATGATTACTACACAAACACTCCTTAACATTACCATTGGTGATTAGTCACTGAGCTGTAAGCTCACACAAAGGCAATTTACCAGTACAGATCTCACTTACCAGTGTTTGGCCTATATCCTTCAAAACCTTCCCAATCCATGTTACGTGTCCAGCTATCTTTTAAAAGTTGTTATTGTACCTGCTTCAAGCAGCACCTCCCACAGCTCATTCCACAAAGATATAGCCCATTGAGTGAAAAATAAAGATGTCCCTCAAGTTCCTATTAAATCTTTCCCCTGTCACCTTAAACATATACCCCATAGGCCTTGACTCCTAACCCTTGGGAAGGACTGTGTGCACTCACTGTCTATGTCCCTCGTGATTTTATACATTTCAATAAAGTCAATTCCCAGTCCGCTACAGTTCCCTTCCTGACCTGCTCAACCTCTCCCTATTACTCAGGCCCTCAACAACTGACAAAATTCTTGTAAACCTTTTCTGCGCTCTTTTCAATTAAATGACATCTTTCCTGTAATGGTGTCCACAGGATTCACAATCAGAATCAGGCTTATTATGAAGGACATACAGGTAAAAGTTACTATAAATTATGAGATAAATAAAGAATACAAAATGGTTGTTCATGGGTTCATGGACCATTCAGAAACCTGAAGGTCAAGAGGAAGAAGCAGTTTCTGCATCATTGAATGCGGTTTACAGGCTCCTGAAGCTCCTCCCTGACGGTAGGAATGAGAAGAGGGCAGTTCCTGGATGGTCGTCTTGAGACACTATAACCTGACACATAGAAAACATGGAAAACCTACAGCACAATTCAGGTCCTTCGGCCCACAATGCTGTGCTGAGCATGTACTTACTTTAGAAATTACCTAGGCTTGCCCATAACCCTCTATTTTTCTGAGCTCCATGTACCTATCCAAGAGTCTCTTACGAGGTTCTATTGTATCCGCCTCCACCACCATCACCAATAACCCATTCCACACGCTCACCACACTGTGTAAAAGAAAAAAACTTACCCCTGACATCTCCTCTGTACCTACTTCTAAGCACCTTAAAACTGTGCCAGCTCGTTTTAGCCATTTCAACCTGGGAAAAAGGCTCTGACTATCCGCACTATCAATGCCTCTGATCATCCTATACACCTCTATCAGGTCACCTCTCATCCCCTGTTGCACCAAGGAGAAAAAGCCATGGTCACTCAACCTATTCTTATAAGGAATGCTCCCAAATCCAGGCAACATCCTTGTAAATCTCTGTGCCCTCTCTATAGTTCCCACATATTTCCTGTAGTGAGGTGACCAGAACTGAGCACAGTACTGCAAATGGGGTCTGACCAGGGTTGTACACAGCTGTAACATTACCTCTCGGCTCTTGTACTCAGTCCCATGGTTGATGAAGGCCAATACACTGTATGCCTTCTTATCCACACAGTCAACCTGTGCAGCAGCTTGGAGTGTCCAATGGACATGGACCCCAAGATCCCTCAGATCCTCCACACTGCCAAGAGTCTTACCATCAATACTATATTCTGCCATCATATTTGTCCTACCAAAATGAACCACCTCACACTTGCCTGTGTTGGACTCCATCTGCCACTTCTCAGCTCAGTTTTGTATCCTATAGATGTCCCGTTGTAACCTCTGACATTCCTCCACACTATCCACAACACCCCTAACCTTGGTACAATCAGCAAGTTTACTTACCCATACCCCACTTCCCCATTCAAGTCATTTATAAAGATCACAAAGAGAAGGGGTCCCAGAACAGATCCCTGAGGCACACCACTGGTCACCAACCTCCATGCGTAATATGACACGTCTACAACCACTTTTTGCCATCTGTGAGTAAGCCAGTTCTGGATCCACAAAGCTATGTCCCCTTGGATCCTGTGTCTCCTTACTTTCTCAATAAGCCTTGCATGGGGTACCTTATCAAATGCCTTGCTGAAATTAATATACACTACATCTACTGCTCTACCTTCATGAATGTGTTTAGTCACATCCTCAAAAAATTCAATCTAGCTCGTAAGGCATAGAATTTCCTGTGCTATCTCTACTCCCTTTCTTGAATAAGGGAACAACATCTGCAACCCTTCACTCCTCTGGAGCCAGTCCCGTCCCCATTGATGATGCAAAGATCATTGCCAGCGGCTCAGCAGTCTCCTCCCTCGCCTCCCACAGTAGACCAGGGTATGTCTCATCCAGTCTCATCTGAATCAAAGTATTCATTAAGTACCTCCGCTGATGAAGTATGTAAAAGGGTTAACACGTTAATTAAGCAATAGCAGCCTGTTCTTTCTGAAAGAAACCGCTGATGATCAACAGATGTGTTAAGCCATGCTGAGCCATATTTCTTCTCAGAGTTAGTGTTTCAAGGTCTTAGTTTCTTTGTGCAGTGATGCGCAAAGATAAGACCAGCCCGTTCTGCGTATGTTCTGTCCATTATAACTATTCTGAATTTATCTCTCGGTACTGTCAAGCCATAGATAAGTCTGACTCCAGCTTGGAATGTGTGGGGGTATCTGAACACTATATCTTTTCTGTTAGGGGAATTATGAGTTATTTGGTGGATTGGGCAGGAAAAGTCACAGACAGACTGTTCCTGTTTGAGTGACTAACTGAGTGAGCCCTGGGTGCTTTGAACAAAGAGTTTGCACTTATATGGTCTCTGAGTGACTTTATCCGGATTCGACTTCCACACCGCTACCTCCTCTGGTTCCATACACACTTTTCCACTGTCACACTTGATTGGTCCTATTCTCTCACCTCTTATCTACTTGCTCTTCACATACTTGTAGAATGCCTTGGGGTTTTCCTTAATCCTGCTCACCAAGGCCCCTTCTGGCTCTCCTAATTTCATTCTTCTCATTTCTGATGGTCTTGTAATTATCTAGATCTCCATCATTATGTAGTTTTTTGAACTTTTCATAATCTTTTCTTTTCTTCTTCACCAGATTTTCTACAGTCTTTGTACACTTTGGTTCATATACTGTACCAAACTTCCATCTCATTGGAACGTACCTATGCAGCATGCCACGCAAATATCCCCAAACATCTGCCACACTTCTGCTGTACATTTCCCTGAGAATATCTGCTCCCAATTTATGCTTCCAAGTTCCTGCCTGATAGCTTCATATTTCCCCTTACTCCAATTAAATGTTTTCCTGACCTGTCTGCTCCTATCCATCTCCAATGGTAAAGGAGATAGAATTGTGATCATTATTTCCAAAATGCTTGTCCACTGAGAGACCTGACACATGACCAGGTTGATTTCACAATACCAGATCAAGCACAGCCTCTCCTCTTGTAAGCTTATCTAGATATTGTCATAAAACCTTCCTGAACACACCTAACAAATTCCACCCCATCTAAACCCTTTGCTCTAGGGAGATGCCAATCAATATTGGGGAAATTAAAATCACCCATCACGACAGCCCTGTTATTATTGCACCGTTCCAGAATCTGTCTCCCTCTCTGCTCAATGTCCCTGTTTCTATTGGGTGGTCTATAAAAGAACACCCAGTAATGTTATTGACCCCTTCCTGTTTCTAACTTCCACCCACAGACACTCAGTAAACAATCCCTCCATGACCTCCACCTTTTCTGCAGTTGTGACACTATTTCTGATCAACAGTGCCATGCCCCCACCTCTTTTGCCTCCCTCCTTATCCTTTCTGAAACATCTCAAGCCTAGCATTCTGAGCAATCATCCCTGACCCTGAGCCATCCAAGTCTCTGTGATGGCCACAACATCACAGCTCCAAGTACTGATCTATGCTTTAAGATCATTTGCTTTGTTCATGATACGCCTTGCATTAAAATAGACACATCTCAAACCATAAGTCTGAGCGCATCCCTTTTCTATCACCTGCCTATCCTCCCTCTCACACTGCCTACAAGCTTTCTCTATTTGTGAGCTAACCACCCCTTCCTCCATCTATTCAGTTCGATTTCCACCCCTTTTTAATTCCAGTTCAAGCTCTCCCCAATAGCCTTAGCAAGCCTCCCTGCCAGGATATTGGACCCCTTGGATTCAAGTGCAACCTGTTCTTTTTGTACAGGTCACTCCTGCCCCAAAAGAGGTCTCAATCATCCAGAAATCTGAATCCCTGCCCCCTGCTCCAAACCTTCTGCCATGCATTTATCCTCCACCTCTCTCTATTCTTATTGTCACGGTCGCGTGGCACAGGCAATAATCCTGAGATTTCTACCTTTGAGGTCCTGCTTCTCAACTTCCTTCCTAACTCCCTGCAGTCTGTTTTCAGGACCTCCTCCCTTTTCCTACCTATGTCGTTGATACCAATATGTACCATGAACTCTGGTTGTTCACCTTCCCACTTCAGGGTATTGTGGACACAATCAGAAACATCCTGGACCCTGGCACCTGGGAGGCAAAATGTTTCTTTCCCGCATCCACAGGATCGCCTTTCTGACCCCCTAGCTATAGAGTCCCCTATCACTCTATAAAGCTGTCTTCTTTTAAAATTCTTCCTGCCAGTCTGACTCGCTGACGTCCATGTGCCCACACAGTTGCACCTCAATCAAACCACTGAAGAAAAAATGATGTCCTTTTAAACTCTTCCTGCCAGTCTGACTCGCTGACGTCCATGTGCCCACACAGTTGCACCTCGATCAAACCACTGAAGAAAAAATGATGTCCTTTTAAACTCTTCCTGCCAGTCTACTCGCTGACGTCCACACACCTGCGCAGTCGTTCCTCAATCAAACTGCTGAAGAAAAAATTATTTGCTTTTAAGCTCTTCCCGCCAGACTAACACAGTTAGACTGCAAAGGAGCTGCAAACAGACTTGGGGAGTTGTCATGCAGGATTCCCTAAAGATTGAGTCGGTGAGAAGAAAGGCAAACGTAATGTTGGTATTCAATTCGAGAGGAGTAATTATTAAACATACCCATTGACATGGCCTCCACAGAAACGTGTGGCAATGAATTCCATACATCCACAACCATTTTGCAAAAGAAATTCCTCCTCATCTCTCTTCTAAAGGATAGTCCTTCCATTTTGAGGATGTGACCAATGGTCTCAGATTTCCCTACTGGAGGAAACATTCTCTTCGCATCCACTCTGTCTTGGCCTTACAATAATCAGTTGGATTAAATGAAATCCACCTACAACGCATGTTCTTCTACACTCTTGCGAGTACAGGGAAGAGTTATCAGAAGTTGCGCATGTATAAACCCTTTCACTTCCGGGATAATTCCTGTGTACCACATCTGGACCCTCACAAATGCCATCATATCCTGGCTCAGATCAGGGGCCCCAAACTGTTCACAATACTTCAAATGCAGTCTGATCAATGCCTCATAAATTCTCTGCATTACATCCTAGACCTCTCCTCTCAAAATGAGTACTAACATTGCATTTGACTTCCATACCACTGACAGAGCGCAATAGCTCGGTGAGAACTAACTCAGTCCCATACAGACAGGGAGGGTGATTATTACACATCTCAGATACGTTCAGGGTGGCACCCAAACGAACAACTGTAAAATGTGACAATAAATGAACTCGAACATATCACCATAATTTTACTGAACATACACACCATGAACGCATTTTAAAAACAAGAACAATAAGTAGCGTTGGATGTTGTTTATTTGGATTTTCAGAACACGTTTGAAAAGGTAATGGCCCATGATATCACAGCAAAGATACTGGCATGGAGAGAGCATGAGCTGATAGGCAGAAGGCAAAGAGTGGGCATAAAGTGAGCTTTTTTCTGATAGGCTGCTGGTGACTAGTGGTGTTCTGCAAGTGCTGGTGTTGGGACCGCTTCTTTTATATTGTACGTCACTAATTTGGATGACAGAATTTATGGTTTTGCGGCCAAGTTTGTGGACAATATGAAGATAGGCAAAGGGGTAAGTCGTGCAGAAGAAGTAGGGAGGGAGGCTGCAAAAGGACATGGACAGATTAGAAGAATAAGCAAAGAAGCAAATGGAATTCAGTGTCAAGAAGTGTATTGTCATTCACTTTAGTAGAAGGAATAAAAGCACAGACTACTTTCCAAACAGGGAAAGAAAACTGAAACGTATGAGCTGCAAAAGGTCTCGGGGTTGTCATGCAGGATTCCCGAAAGGTTAATTGATAGGTTGAGTTGGTGAGGAGAAAGGCAAATGCAATGTAGTATTCATTTCGAGAGGGGTAAAATATGAAAGTGAGGATGTAATACTGAGGCTTTATAAGGCACTGGTGAGTGCTCACTTGCAGTTTTGTGAGCAGTTTTATGCCTTTATTTAAGAAAAGTAGAGCTGACATTGGAAACAGTTTCTATGAAGTTATGAGAAAAGAGTCCAGGAATGAAAGGCATATCGTATGAAGAGTGATCAATAGCTCTGAGCTTTTACATGCTAGAATGTCAGAGAATAAGCAGGGATCTCATTAACTGTTGAAAGAGCTAGATAGTGGATGTTGAGAGGATTTTTCTATGGTGGCGGTCTAGGACCAGAGAGCACAGCCTCACAGTAGAGGGATGGCCATTTAGAATGCAGAGGGTGGGGAATCTGTGGAATTTGTTACCATGGGTGACTGTGGTGGTCAGGTGATCGGGTGTATTTAAGGTGGAGGTTGATAAATTCTTGATTAATCAGGGTGTGAAAGGTTAAGGAGAGAAGGCGGGTGTATGAGGATGAGAAGAAAATGGATTAGCCATGATGAAATGGAGGAGCAGACCTGATGTGCTGAATAGGCTAATTTGCTCCTCTGTCTTATGGAATTCTTCAGTACTATCACATCTTTTTTTGTAATGTACTGACTGGAATAACGCACAGTCCTTAAGCTGTGATGTACACCAGTGCTCTGCACAATTCCAGAATAAACACTTTCCCATTTTAACCTTCTTATATCCCTGTCTCCAAAAGAAGACAAGGATAAGTGGTGAGTGTGGTAAAATTCTTTTTAACTAACATGTACAGATCATCTCGCAATGTTTGCAATCGATCAGCTCCTGACTTGGTGAGTAATCTCTTCTCTGCCTTCTGATCAGTGTTAAATGTAAATACATGTGTGTAATGAAAAGGTCAGGAGGTACAGTTGACAAAGACATACAGCAGCATTGAAAACTCCCTTCTCCTCAGCCCCCAGAAACAACCCCAATCCCCTTCTCTCTTATCTCCCACTCTCCGTTTTACCTTCCTCCCTTCCAATTCCCTGTTCTTTCTTTCAATCTACCCCAACCCAATCCAGCTGTCCCTCTGACAATCTCCAACTGGTCAAGGGGGCTCTCTGTTTCAACTCCTGGTGAATCAGGAATCTGGTTTACTGACAACACCGCTGTTGTTGGGCTAAATCAAAGCTGGTGACAAATCAACATATAGGGAGATTGAAAACAACAACAACTTCTCACTGGACTTCAGCAAAATCAAAGAGTTGTTTCTTCGACTATAGGAGGAAGAATTCAGGGGTCTATCAGCCAGTCCTCATTGGGGGATCGGAGATGGAGTGAGTCCGTAACTTAAATTTCCTTGGCATTGTCATTTCAGAGGATCTGTTCTGGGACATACGCGTAAGAGGCAATTCCGAGAATCTCAAGAAAGTGTCTCTACTGTCAGAGACGTTTGCGCAGATTCAGCATGCCACGCCGCAGTACGCTCCGCCTGTGTAGTGCCCTGAAAGGCAATGCCCCTAGTCACGTGCTTGACTGGTCAGTGAACAGGACCCGAGCATTTGATGACACGAAATGAACTCTTTGCAAGGCTGCCCTCCCAGGACAACTGCTCCCCAACACACAAATTGCCATTGCTACCAACACTTCAGACCATGCTGTGGGTGCTGTGCACAAACAGTTGGTCGAGGGCATGTGGCAGCCGCTTGCCTTTGTCCCCCCCCACCCACCGCCATCTCCACCGCCGAAAGGAATTATAGCCATTTGACCAGATGCTGTCAGTCTCTATCTGGCTGTCCACCATTTTTAATTTGATTCTAGAGGGTTGGCATTTCACAGGTTCATTGACCACGAGTCCCTGCTGGCCAAAATATCAGACCCTGGCCTACATATCAGAGTTCATAATTGACATACAACACATTGGCATCATCTCACAGACAGCCATGTCAATGTGGAGCTAGTTGGTCCTCTTCCCTCCCCTGCACCCCCCCCCCGCCCCCGTGGTTTCACACACCTTTTTACCACGGTGGAACCTACACCAGTTGGCCAGAGATCATTCCTCTAGCATCAGCAATGGCCAGAGATATAGCTCAGGCATTCATTATTACCTTGGTTGTTCGGTTTGGCACCCATCTGACATTTCCTCTGATCACGGCTCCCAATTCATACCAGATGTCTGGCGTTAGGCTACATCGCTCCATGACATATCATCCACAGTCAAACGTGACAGGAAATTCTGTGGTCATGTACAGAACACCCAAATGGTATGTTACCTCCCAGGTACCAGGCTCAGGGACATCTCAGATTGTGTCCACAGTATTTTGGAGGGGGAAAGAGAGCAGCCAGATGTCTTGCTACATATTGGTACCAATAACATAGGAAGGAAAAGCAAAGGGTTCCTGAACAGAGGATTTGGAGAGGCAAGAAGCAAGACCCCCAGGTGAGTAATTTCTGGATTGCTACCTGTGCCACGTGTCAGCGAGGGCAGAAAGAGAAGGATTTGGCAGATAAATGCATGGTTGTGAAGCTGATTCAGGGGGCAGAGCTTCAGGTTCTTGGATCGTTGGGATCTCTTCTGGGGGAGGTGTGAACTGTACAAAAGTGATGGGTTACACCTGAATCTGATAGGGACCAATATTCTCACGGGCAAGTTTGTTAGGGTTGTTGGGGAGGGTTTGAACTAATTTGGCAGGGAGGTTGGAACTGGAGTGAAGGGATGGATGGTAAAAAAGCAAAGATAGCATGCAGTCAGACTGTCAGATAGGGCAGGCAGATGACTGGACAAAACTGCAGCCAGCGGGTTGAGTATCAGTTCACTGGGGATGCAGAATCAAAAAGGGTGGCAAATCCAGTACTCAAAGTGATATATCTCAATGCATGAAATAAGGTGGATGATCTTGTTGCGCTATTACAGAGTGTCAGGTATGATGCTGTGGGCATCACTGAATCGTGGCTGAAGGATGGTTGTAGTTGGGAGCTGAATGTCCAATGTTACACGCTGTATTGGAGGGATAAGAAGGTCAACAGAGAAGGTGGCGTGGCTCTGCTGGTAAAAATGACATCAAATCAGTAGGAGGATGTGACACAGGATCGGAAGATGTTGAATCCTCGTGGGTTGAGTTAAGAAACTGCAAGGGTAGAAGAACCCTGATGGCAGTTATATACGGGCCTCCCACCAGTAATTGGGATGTGGACCACAGGAGAGTAGAGCTACTAGGACTTGATGTTTCAATCCCTGTGGTAAATTGGCACTCTCAATGTTGGCAGTGGGTTTGGAGTGGTGACAAGGAGGGAGGGTGGGTATGTCATCGGGGTCATCAGGTGGGCACCCTCCTTCTTTGACGTTTCGTTGCTAAGCCCACGACGTCTCCAGAGGGCTCAACGGTGCTACCTGGCGTCCCAGATACACCGCCCTCAGTTCCATACCCTCCTGTCTTCATCTCGCAGCCCACTTGTTGCCTTTCCTTTTAATCCAAATCAAATTGCTGCTTTCTTCTGCTGCATTTGACAAGGACTTGATTGCTTGTTGGAGAGAGCGACCCCTCACCCCCATCTTCTTCAATAGACTGGTCGTAGATGTAGCAACGAATCCCCTGCATCCCACTTCTACAGGGAAAATCTTGGTCTTCCAGCCATTCTGGGCAGCTTCATTTGTCAGTTCAGAGTACTTGGTCTTTTTCCTCTCATAAGCTTCTTCGACACCATCTTCCCATGGTACTGTCAGTTCCACAACATATGCCAGCTTGGCTGTTGTGGACCACAGGACCATGTCTGGCCGGAGTGTTGTAGCCGCAATGTCTGGGGGAAACACAAGCTTTTTTTCCGAGTCCACGTCCATTTCCCAATCCCGAGCAACCTGCAGAATGCTTACATCTTTTGATGTTATATGCTACTCTGGAGGTTGGCCTGCAGGTACAAATCGTGTGATATGGACATTTCCTGCCGATGTTTGTGGGAGAGCATTTGTGGTGATTCGCCTCTGTTCCAAGGTCGATGCCAGCTGTCTGAGAACTTGGTTAAGCCGCCAAGTGTACCGCTCCTGGGTGAGGCCCGTGGTGCATCCTGTTGAAATGTGCCTTAGTGATCCAGGTGTTTGACAAAGAGAGCAAGCGGGGTCTTCTCCCCACCACTGGTCCAGGTTACAATTGGAAATAGAAAAAGTGTTAAAAGGGAAATGTTATGACAGTCATGGGAAATTTTAACATGCAGGTGAATTGGGAAAAGTACTGTAGGGTGGTAAAGAATCGCAAGAGAGTGAGTTTGTTGAATGTCTACGAAATAGCTTTTTGAAGAAATTTGCCATTAAGCCTGCTAGGGGATCAGTTATACTGGACTGGATGTTATGTATTGAACTGGAGGCAATTAGGGAGCTTAAGGTAAAAGAACCCTGAGGAGCAGTGATCACAGTATGATTGAGTTAAACTTGAAATCTGATAGGAAGAATGTAAAGTCTGACACAGCAGTATTTCAGTGGAGTAAAGGAAATGACAGTGGTATGAGAGAGGAGTTAGCCCAAGTAAATTGGACAGAGAGTCTGGCAGGGATGATAGCAGAGCAGCAATGACATGAGTTTCTGGAAGAAATGAGGAAAGTGCAGGATAGATGTATTCCAAATATGAAGAAATACAGATGGCAAAATAGTACAAACATGGCTGACACGGGAAATTAAAGCTAATGTAAAAGCAAAAGAGAAGGCATATAACAAAGCAAAAATTAGCAGAGAGATAGAGGATTGGGAAGCTTTTAAAAACCTACAGAACAACTAAAAGAATCATTAGGAGGGAAAAGATAAAATATGAAAGCAAGTTAGCAAGCAATATCAAAGTGGGTAATAAATGCTTTTTCATGTATGTGAATAAAAAAGCTGAGAATGGACATAGAACCACTAGAAATTGAGGTTAAAGGAATAATGGAGGACTGGGAGATGGTAGTAGATGAACTAAATAAGTATTTTGCATCAGTGTTCACTGTGGAAACACTCACAGTGTGCCAGATGTTGAAGGGTGTGAGGTAAGAGAAGTGAATGCAGTTACTATTACAAGGGAGAAGGTGCTGTTACGTACCCCGTAACTGGGTTGCCAAACCAGCAGAAATGGATCACTCAGTTGGAGTCTGGATTACTAGAACTAAGAAAGTTTTATTAAAGAAACAAGCAACACAGTAATCGAAAGGATAATAAATGCAACAGTTCAGCAATGATAACCACACATGTGCACAGAATTAAGATAACAGCATCAATCAAGCTCTATCGTTGTCTAGGGGTAAATGACCAAATTTCAAAGTGACACAAAAGTTCAGTCCAATTTAGTTCTGTTCGCTGTAATCGTTGCCATGGCGATGGACAACGTGGGGGGAGAGAGAGAGAGAGAGAGAAAGGGAACGACTGATCATTCAGACACGGTTTCCACTCACAGACCGGCGATATGGCTCACAAACAGCTTCCGGGCAGGTCCTTGGTGATGTCACCTGAGGTCACCGACTGTGACCCCTCCTCCAGATGCGGTCGATCCTCTGCAGTGAACCTGGCACCCAGGCGAGGGTGGACACACACCGGGTTCCCGCTGATCGTACCGTTCCACCCTGTGCGTTGTCCGGTACTTCCCACCGACTCGTGAGAGGCGCACCGCTTCCAGGGTCTCGTTACCTCGGGGTGTCGTGTGTGTCCTGCCTTAGCGAACCTGTCCCTTTTTATCCCCCTGCTGGGGTATCGCCTGTCCATCACTTCAGACAGTTCAGGGTTCAAAGGGGGAGCCGCTCCAGACAACTCTCTCTCCCGTCCCTTCATTACACATCTACAGATCGCCTGTCCATCACTTCAACAGTTCAGGGTTCAAAGGGGGAGCCGATCTTGGCAATACCCAGACTGATGGCTCCTTCATTAACACCTCCACATGCTGCTTCATGTTCCTTATCTCTCCTTCCCCCTGAGGACAGGTGGCAGACCAACTGCTGATGTCACTGATGCTAACCCAGGCCAGCAAACATCTTAATTTTATGTGTATTCTCGTCACAGTGCCCAAAAAGCTGGAAGACTGATGGGTACATAAACCACCGGGACCAGATGAACTGCACCCTAGCGTTCTGAAAGAGATAGCAATAGAGATTGTGGAGGCATTAGTAATGATCTTTCAAAATCATTGGACTCTGGCATGGTGCTAGAGGACTGGAGAAGAGCAACTGTCACTCCAATCTTTAAGAAAGAAGGAAGGCAGCAGAATGGAAATTACAGACTAGTTAGCCTGACCTCAGTGGTTGGGAAGATGTTGGAGTCAATTGTTAAGGATGAAGTTATGGAGTACTTGGTGACACAGGATGATAGGACAAAGTCAGCATGATTTCTTTTAGGGAAAATCTTGCCTGACGAACCTGTTGAAATTCTTTAAGGAGATTGCAAGTAGGATAGATAAGAGGGATGTAGTGGATGTTGTATATTTGGACTTTCAGAAGGCTCTTGACAAAGTGCCACGCATGGGGCTGCTTACCAAGTTAAGAGCCTATGTAATTGTAGGAAAGTTATCAGCATTGGCTGATTGTTAGGAGGCAAGAAGTGGAAATAAAAGGATCCTTTTCTGGTTGGCTGCCAGTGACTAGTGCTGTTCTGCAGGGGTCAGTGTTGGGACCGCTTCTTTTTATGCTGCATATCAATGATTTAGATGATGGAATAGATGGCTTTGTTGCCAAGTTTGCAGATGATACGAAGATTGGTGGAGGGGCAGGTAGTGTTTGTTGAGAAAACAAGTAGGCTGCAGAAGGATTTAGACAGATTAGGAGAATGGACAAGGGACTGGCAAATGATATACAATGTTGGAAAATGCATGGTCATGCACTTTGGTAGTAGAAATAAATGTGCACACTATTTTTTAAATGGGGAGAAAATCCAAAAATCAGAGCTACAAAGGGACTTGGGAGTCCTTGTGCAGAACACCCGAAAGGTTACTTTGCAGATTGAATTGGTAGTGAGGAAGGCAAGTGCAATGTTAGCATTTATTTCAAGAGATCTAGAATACAAAAGCAGGGATATAATGCTGAGGTTTTATAAGGCACTGGTGAGGCCTCAGTTTGAGTATTATGAACAGTTTTGGGCTCTTAATTGAAGAAAAGATGTGCCGGCTTTGGAGAGGGTTCAGAGGAGGTTCACAAGAATGATTCCAGGGATGAAAGGGTTATCATACAAAGAAAGTTTGATGGCTCTGGGTTTTTTTTTCACTGGAATTTAGAAGGACGAGGGGGATTGTACTGAAACCTTTCGAATGGTAAAAGGTCTGGACAGAATAGATGTGGAAAGGATGGTGGGGAAATCTAGGACAAGAGGGCAAAGCCTTAGGGTAGAGGGGCATCCGTTTAAAACTGAGAAGGGGAGAATTTTTTTTAGCCACTTTGTTACCACGGACAGCTGTAGAAGCCAGGTCGTTGGGTGTATTGAAGGCAGAGATTGATAGGTTCTTGATTGGACACAGCATTAAAGGTTACAGGAAGAAGGCCAGGGAGTGGGGCTGAGGAGGAGGGAAAAGATCAGCCAAGATTGAATGGCAGAGTAGACTCGATGGGCCAAATGGCCTAATTTGGCTCCTATGTCTTGTGGTCTTATGGTGAGTGGTTTCACCACTCCTTAAAGGCTGCTGGAGGGCTTCTCTGAGGATCAAGCGATGGCATGATCACCTCCCCTGGGTGTTGCTGGGGTTCACCGAAAGATTACCTGCAGTCGTCTATGGCTGAGTTTATATATGGACAGCCATTACAAGTGCCAGGTGATTTTATTTGTGATACCACACCTGTCTGGTCAGCGTCTCAATAGTGTTCCTCCTCAGTAAAGTCTATTTCTTTACACCTATTCCTACCTCCCATGATGACTTGGGTTCTTGTTAACCAACACTCTGTCTTGTTTGTTTTCATCTGCCATGATGCACACCAACATCTCCTTAGACCCATTGACAATGGTCCATTCTGCATTTTGGAATGGAGAGAAAAGACTTTTTATCTTAGATAGGAGGGGTAAACCTGAATGTATTTCAGTAGATAGTCTTAAACTGGCCCAGCGAGAGTTGGAGGTTTCTGCTACCATGCTCTTGGCATCACAACATGACCATAAATATATCAACATACCTCAGGAGAAGCCAGAGGCACCTATCATTACTCCATGCAAAGTGCGTGAATGCTTGTATTGCCCTAGGTGCAGGCAGGACATGGAGCTGCTTGTGCACTGCTGCAACACTTGTGTGTCTCAGAAGGGGCCAGGCCACTAGTCAAGGGTGCCAATGCAGCAGTAATTGGCGGGGGCCCAATGGAGCTTGTAGGAGTGGAGATCCTAGGCCCCTTCCCCTGTACTGATGCCAGGAACTGCTACGTGCTCGTGCCTATGGATTACTTTATAAAGTGGCCAGAGGTGAAAGTGGTCCCGGATCAGAGCACTACCACCACCACTTAGAGACTTGTGGAGGAAATATTCTGCCATTTCAGCACCCCTAAGTAACTCCACAATGACCAGGGCACAACTTTGAGGCACAGGTGTTTGGCAAGGTCTGCGGGTGGCTGGGAATCACCAAAATACAGACCATCCCCCTTCACCTGTAAAGTGATGGGTTGGTGTAGCATTTTAACCGCAGCCCAGCTATGCTGCTAATGTGCTTGTCGCAATAAAAACTGCAGTTGAGATAAACAAGCTTTTCATGTCTGTCTTTGTGGACTGAATGCTCACTGCAATACAATAAATTCAATGATAAACTACACACAAAGACTGACAAACAACCAATGTGCAAAAGAAGACTAACTATACTTACAACATAAATATAATAATAAATAAATTAGTAAATAAATAACATTGAGAACATGGGTTGTACTGTCTTTGAAAGTGAGCTCAAAGGTTGTTTTCGGTTTTAAAGTAAGTGAAATTATCTACGCTCGTTCAGGAGCCTGATGGTAGAAGGGTAATAACTGTCCCTGAACTTGGTGGTGTGGGAAGTGAGGCCCCTGTGTCTTCTCCCTCTTAGCAACAATGAGAAGAGAGCATGGCCTGGATAGTGGAAATCCTTGAAAATTGATTCTTCTTTCTTGAGGCAATACTTCTTGTCGATGTGCTCGATGGTGGGTGGTGGGGCTTTTCCTTTGATGAACGAGACTGGATCCACCACTTCTTGTAGGCTTTTCCATTCTTGAGCATCAGACTTTCCATACCAGGCCATTATGCGATCAGTCAGGAAACTCTCCACTGCAATGAGGGCTGGCTCATGGAACCCCAGTATCTTTCTCCTGTAGTTAAAGAAACAGTTTGTTGCGTTTGCTGATGTTGAGTGAGAAGTCGTTGTAGCACCATTCATTTAGATTTTCAATGTCCCTACATGTTGATTTGGCACCAGCTTTGATTCAGCCGATAAGAGCAGTGTTGTCAGTAAACTAGAATATATCATTGGAGCTACCCTTGGCTTCACAGTCTAAAGTATAAACCGAGTAGAGCAGGGGTTAAGCACACTGCTTTGTGGTAAATCTGTGCTGATGGTGATTGTGGAAAAGATAATCTTGAAGTGGACGTGTGCCAGCAGCAGAAGACCACAAACATACACCCAACAGGAGGTACCTAATAAAGTGGCCACTGAGTGTATTTGTGACACGTACATCGAGACATACAGAGAAATCTGTCGTTTTGCGTCAAATCAAGTCAGATGGGTTGAGAGATCAAAAGTACATCTTTATTGCATGAACACAAGAAATTCTGCAGATACTGGATATCCAGAGCAACACACAAATTCCTGGTTGAACTCAATAGGTCAGGCAGCATCTATAAAAATGAATAAACATCAATGTTCTGGGCCAAGAGGGAAAGAAAGGGGAACACAAGAGAATAAAAAGGAGGGGACAAGGGTAAGGAGGACAATTTCATGTAACTTCTGTTTGGGAGTTTTATAACAGCAGTTCAAAGATGTTCTTCAGTCTGTACTTGTATTCTCGAGCTTTTATATCTTTTGCTCAACAGAAGGGAGGGAAGAATGAATGATCAGGGTGGGAGGACACTCTGATCATATCAGTGGCTTTCAGGTCCTGTGGGTTAGTAGATTAAATGGTCACTGAAAATTGCCGGTCATGGATAGGTATTGGGTAGAATCTCTGGGGGAATTAAGGTGAATCTGTCGTGAGTACCACACTCAGAACCACACTTGCTGGAAAAACTCAGCAAGTCAGACAGCATCTATGAAAGAAAATGAACAGTTGTTGTTTTGGGCTAAGACCCTTCATCAGGACTGGAAAGGAAGGAAGTGTGGGCCAAAATGAAGCTGAGGGAGGGGAAGGAGTACAAGCTGACAAGTGAACCAGGTGAGGGGAAGGTTGGTGGTTTGGGGAAGGGATTTGATGTCAGAAGCTTGGAGATCATAGGTGAAAGAGTCTCTTAAATGTCCCTACTGTTTCTACCTCTACCACCACACCTGGCAGTGTGTTCCATGCACTCACCACTCTCTATGTCAAAAATCCTTCCTGATATCCACCCTATATTTTCTGCTGATCACCTTAAAGTTATGCCTCCTCATATTAGCTCTGGGTGTTAATATTTTACTATCCACTCTATCTCCCTTTGTAACTTTGAGTCTTTAATTTTCTGGCATTTAGAAAATATTCTAAGCCTTTACTCCTTTGACCAAATTGCATGACCATACACTTCCCTACACTAAATTTCATCTGCCATTTTTTTTGCCCATTCTCATCTAAGTCTTCTGCAGACTCTATGCCTCATTACTACCTGCTCCTCCACCTATCTTTGTGTCATCGTCTGCAAGCTTGCTACAAAGCTATCAAATTCGTCATCCAAATCGTTGACATACAAGACATGTCGAAGAATGGAACCATCCATGGCACAGTAACGAAGGAGCTTTACAACCTGCTGATGGAGCACGAGATCACCATTATCTTTGAAAACTACAGCAACAAAGAGCAGCTAATGCATGTGGAGAAGCTTAGGGAATTCCTATGGAAGGAACAAAGGGAGAATGTGAGGAAGAAAGAACTCGGGTGTGTTCGTCAAATATCATCGATATGTATGAAGTGAACGAGGAAGGTGAGCCACATCCATCACCTCGAAGTTATGCTGCCAACACTTTGGGGATGTTTTATCACATGATTTGTCACCTCAGAACACAGAACATATACTCAGTGACCACTTTATTAGGTACCTCTAATATCTAATGAAATAACAACAGAGTGTATGTTCATGGTTTTCTGCTACTGTAAGCTATCCACTTCATGGTTCAATGTGTTGTACATTCAGAGATGCTCTTCTGCATACCACTGTTTTAACACGTGGATGTTTCTGTTTCTGTTGCCTTCCTGTCAGCTCGAACTCCTCTCGCCATTCTCCTCTAACCTTTCTCATTAACAAGGCATTTCCACCCGCAGAACTGCTGCTCACTGGAATTTTCTTTGTTTTTGCACCATGATCTGTAAAATCCTGAGACTGTTGTGTGTGAAAATTGCAGGGGATCTGCAGTTTTGGAGATACTCAACCCACCCAGGACAGGCCACCTTTGCCCTCCAGCACACTCAGATTTGTAGACATTGAGCCTTTGACTTCCTCAGCAGACTTGAGTTGGTCTGAAGGGCCTGTTGCTATGCTGTATGACTCTAGGCTCACTAATTGTTGCATCTTAGTTTTGTGATTGTTACAGCAAGTGAAGGAAAAGATCCTGATGAATGTCAAGAGGGTGAATAACGAGAAGATTATATTGAGGAGAACAACAAGGTCTTGGATGAACATGAGGCTGCTGAAATGCAGGAGGATGCAAGGAAGCAGAACATTAAAGAAAAGGTGGAACCCCTCTCCCTTCCTTTGTTCACCCTCACTGAATTCCTTCTCTCCATTCCTTGCCCACTCATTGTCTCTCTCTTCCCTGCTCATTCATTCACCCAATCACACATTTTCTGACTTTTTGCTCCATCATCCCCTCCCTCACTCCCCCTGCTCATTCTCCCTCCTTCCCTGTCATATTAACTTCCTCCCTCACTCATTCATTCCAAACACTCTTCCTCTTCCCTCACATATTCACTTGCTTACTCACTCACTTACCCTCATTGCCTCTCATATTCACTCCCTCCTTTACACGCTTGCTCACTCACCTCGGCCTTCCTTGCTCACTCCCTCATTCATCCTCTCTACCTCCCTCCTTCCATTCATTCAGTCCGTCCCTTCCTCCTTCAGTCATTCAGGTTCTTTTATTTCCCACACATACAAGGAAAATATGTTGTTTGTGTTAACAACCAGGGCACCAGGACAGCAGAGCAGTTAACACAACATTATTAAAACTCGGGCATTGGATTTTGGTATTCAATCCTGGCATCCACGGTAATGTGTCCCTATACATTCTCACTGTGGAATGCATGGATTTTCTCTGGGTCCTCTGGTGTCACATGTAGAGAAAATTAGTGTGAATTTTGTCACTTGTTTCACAACCAACACACCCAAGGATGAAAACAGAGCATGCCCACAATGTTCAGCAGAACAACACAGAACATAACTTCCAGCAGACTCGTGGATTCCCAAACGTTCTGCCTTCGAATTCCCCAGCGGGCTCACAGAGAGTTGTCCGCGGGTTCTGGAGTCTGAGTTCTATGTTGGTAGGAGGAATGAATTCCAATAACCCCCTGGGTTCCTGAGTTGGTGAGAATGGAGTTCGGCATCCAGTGCTCGCCAGTGACAAGTCCAGAGTTCAAAGGCCTATTGTTTGGTGATCACCGTACCCTTGGATCAAAGCGAAGGATGAAGCTGCGAGGAAGAATCGGGGTTCTGGAAGTTGATGCTTGGAACTAGGGTTCTGGAAGGTCATTTTGTTGAGATCTGTTTTCACTTTGACACGGAAGTCTTTTTCTGTTGATCAGTGTCAAAAAAGCCAAATTAGATCCACTGTGATTCAATGTTGTAAAACAATAAAACATAAAGACTTACAAAGTGGGGGGGGGGGGTGAATACTTTGTATACTCCAGTTTGACCTCAGTGGTTGGGAAGATGTTGGAATCCATTGTTAAGGATGTGGATTTTGAATACTTAGAGGTACATGATAAAATAGGTTGTAGTCAGCATGGTTTCCTCAGAGGAAAATCTTGCCTGGCAAATCGGATTTGATGGCTTTATGGCCAAGTCTGCGGACGATATGAAGATAAGTACAGGGGCGTGTAGTTCTGAGGAAGTAGAGAGGCTAGAAAGTGGCTGATGGAACGGTGTCCGGAAGTGTATGGTCATGTACTTCGGTAGAAGAAATAAGAGGGGACACAATTTTCTAAATGGAGGGAAGTCTGAGGCACAAAGAAACTCTCACCACACCCTTTTGAAAAAAAAGTACTACCTCTGACATCAATCACATAACAATATGCCCCTTCTGTTGTTGTTGTTGAACTGGGAGGTGTGGCATCTTCTGGCTCTCGTACTCCCTGCCTGATGGTAGCATTAAGGGAGTGGACTTGATGGTGTCGATATTGGTCCCTGACCTTGACCTTGAAAAGACGATTGAGAACCCTCCTTTGTGGAGCCAAATTCAACAGGTCATCACTGGGGTTGGAGGTGTGCACCATATTCAGGGTGGACTCTTCGAGGGCCTTTCTCAATGACCCCTCCCATTTCACACCCCTGCTGCTAAGGGGGCTGACAAGTGTGAGGTGATGTATTTTGGGAGCTGAAATTGTGATAGAACTTGGCGTAAATGGCACAGGCCTCAGGAGCATTGACGTACAGAAGGATGTCAAGGTGCAAATCCAATGCTCCCTGACACAGGTGGAGAGGATGGTGAAGAAGTCGATATGCTTGCTTTCATAGCTAAGGCATTGAGTGTAAATTCTGGCTGTCATGTTCCTGACTGGCTCTCTCATCACCTCACCCAGCATACTTTTCTCCCTTCAGGACCACCTTCCTTCACTCCATCCTCCACCACTCAAAACACACTCGCACAATGAAATGGATACACACTCAGAAGCACAAAAACAAATGCATACCGACAGACACCCACAAGATTCTTGACTCAAAATTGTTTAATGTTGTTTCCTGCACATAGGTGTAAAGGAGAACAAGATATTTGAAACTCCAGATCTGATGTAGCACACAAAAACATAAAAAATAGAGAACATAGTAATCATTAAAAATACAATAACATAAATACATTAGATAGCTTATATACATAGTTTGATTGTACATCCGGAAATTGATGCTGGGCTGTCATTATCAGGTGACTGACAAGAAATAATAAAGTAGTGGTGGAGTGAGTGAGTGGAGGTGTTGAATAGCCTGACTGCTTGGGGAAAGTGACAGTTTTTGAGACTGGCATTTATTGAATCAAACACACACATTCAAATGGATACACACCCATAGAGATACCCATGCATTCACACTCACACGCACACCCTGCAACCTCTTATCTGAGTCCCTGACTCTCCCAGTTCTCACACCCTCTCACTATTGCCAATTCACAGGGAAGAGAGGCTTCTGTAATGTGTTAACACCCCCAATCGCTGGTTATGAATGGGACTCTAACCAGCCCTGATTCCCTGGATACCCACCCAGAGTTTGCCTGTACATTCCCCATCCCTCCCCAACCGCCCTTGCCTAATAGCAATGCAGTTCCTGATCGGTTCGCATGTACAAATTCAAGGAGCTTTGTTCAGGCCCAAACTGTCTGGTACCATGCAGAACAGTAACCCAGGTTATTGTTTCATTGTATTGTAATCACCACAGATATCAACACCCTCGTTACTTAGAGGTGGTATTGAAATGAGTTTTTAAATATTTTCTCATTTTCTCTCTCTCAATGACATAGACACACATTCCCTCCTTTCATTCCATTACCCATCTTTCCTTTTCTTCTCCCACTCCCACACTCTGTCCTCCCCACACTCCCGCTGGTTCTTCTCCCCACCCTCCTCCTCCTGCCCTCCTTCCACAATGCCTGCAGTGGCCCTCAACTTTCAGACCGCTGGGCAGGAGATGGGCATCTGCCAGAGTAAATTTCGAGACAATGGTTTTGCTGGTTATAACCTGAAGTCATAGTACCTGAGGGAGAGAAAGACAAAATTTGACTCAAGGAACATCCAGGCGGGACCCTGGCTGAACCGAAAGAAACAGTACGTGTGGTAAGAGCAGGAAATGGCTAAACTCTGAGTGTTTGAATATTGATTGATGAATATTTCTGAATATTGGTGATGAACATTGATCATTACACTTCTGATGGCGTCAACTGAGAATCTTCATGACTGAACCTCAAGTGCTGGAAATCATTGTCTGTATTTTGTCCAGAAGTTAATTAGCCTGTAAATAGGCAGAGTTTTGCTCTAATCTCAGACAAACGTATCTTCATTTTCAAAGTACTATTAGCTTCACTGCAGTGGGAAGGGATTTCTAACCTGGGACTTTCATACCATTCAAGAAAACAACACAAACATGAAAAAAAATCTACAACTGCTGGGAATCCAAAGCAACTCACACAAAATGCTGGCGGACTCAGCAGGTCAGGCAGCATCTAGCGAAAAAGTAAACAGTCGGTGTTTCAGCCCAAGACCCTTCTTCAGGACTGAGAGGGAAGGGAGGAGATGTCTAAATTTAAGGGTGGGGGTTAGATGAAAGCGGCTAGCTGGAAGGTGATAGATAAAGCTGGGTGGGAGGGAAAAGACAAGGGCTGGAGAAGGAAAATTTGATAGGAGAGGAGAGTGGACTTTAG
Organism: Mobula birostris; assembly: GCF_030028105.1. Taxonomy (NCBI): domain Eukaryota; kingdom Metazoa; phylum Chordata; class Chondrichthyes; order Myliobatiformes; family Myliobatidae; genus Mobula; species Mobula birostris. The sequence continues at coordinate 99,964,926 of NC_092370.1, read as the reverse complement.
AAAAGGAAGAAAGAGGAGACCCAGGGTAAGCAACAGACAGGTGAGAAGAAACAAAAGATCAGAGTGGGGAATAGAGGAGTGGCAGTTGTGGGGGGGACTTTGTTCACCAGAGGAGAAATCAGCGTTCATACCATCAGGCTGGAGAATACCCCAATGGAATATAAGATGATGGTTCTCATGCCGACGGTGGCCCCATCTTGAAGAGACCATGGATCAACATGTTGGAAAGGGAATGGGAATGAGGATTAAAATATTTGGCCACTGCGAAGTCCCGCTTGTGATGGATGGTGCGGCGATACTCAATGAAGCAGTCCCCTAATTTATGACAGGTCTCACCAACGTAGAGGAGGCTGCATCAGGAGCGCCGGACGCAATAGACAAGCCCAGCAGATATGCAGGTGAGGTGTTGCCTCAACTGGAAGGACTGTTTGTGGACCTGAATGGAGGTGATGGAGGGGGTGTACGGGCAGATGTAGCCTTTATGCCACTTGCAGGATTAGGTGCCGGGAGGGATGAATGGGCAAGGGAATCGCAGAGGGAACAATCCCTGTGGAAAGCAGAAGGGAAGGAGGAAAAGATATGTTTAGTGGTATGGTCCCTTTGAAGATCGCGGATGTAGTGGAGGATAATGTGTTGGATGTGGAGGCTGAATGGATGGTAGGTAAGGACTAAGGGACTCTATCACTATTATGACAGTGGGGAGATGGGCTAAGCGCTAAAGTATGGAAATGGATGCGATGCGGCGGGGGCACAATCAATTATAGAGGGAGGAAGACCACATTCTTCAAAGAATTAGGACATTTTTGATCCTCAGGAATGGAAAGCAGCATCTTGAAAGTAGATGAGGTGGAGGTGGAGAAACTGACAAAAGGAAATAAAACTTGTTTCAGTGGCTCATCTGAAAGGCAAGACCTCATTGGTGTGGTAGTGCCTTGGGACTACTCTCAATCATAGAATTATAGAATCCCAGAGCACTACAGTGCAGAAATAGCCCTTCTGCCAAGTTCCATCTACCTGCACCCAGACCATAGGCTTACAAACCCTTCTCATCCATGTATCTATGTAACTTCTCATAAACGTTACAATTGAACACACATCTGCAACTTCACACTCGCACAGTGAAGAAATTTCCACTCAGGTTCCTTTTGCATATTCCAGCTTTCACCCAAAACCTACGATGTCTAGTTTTAGTCTCAGCGAACCTGAGGGGAAAAGCCTACATTCACTCCATCTATACACTTCATAATGTTAACTACCTCTATAATACTTCCCCTCAATCAATAGAATATGTTTTGTTGTCATTGAAAACAAAAATATTTGAGAAAATTTAATCCATTGAGATGACTGATATTGTGTAAGCTGGCATTGGTAAAAACTTTTATGCTCCAGATAATGAAGTAAAGTACAATCATCATTATGGTTTAAGAAGAATATGGTAGGCTGGTGTAAGAAAAAGGCAATCATAATACTGAACCAACTCCCTGGCTAAGATCAACCGTCCAGTACAGGCCCATAGTCAAGCTAAACCAAATAACTCATTTCCACATTGCATGGTCTACTGAACAGCTCAGTCTCTGGGGAATCTGATCGGCAGGTCCTCTTCACAGCTTGTGACTGAAGCAGCTTTTCTTGAACATGTTTTTTAATTATCCAAAAGAAATATTTATGCATGAAGATGGTTGCCTGTGGAAATTCTGCCAGTCCCCATCCTCCAACAATTACCATGTTTTACATTCAATGCCAGTATGAACGAACTGTGATATATTGCTATGAGGAACTTCAATTATTTCAGGCAAGATCAGGAGCTAACTACTTGGGCAACATGGAGTGATCTGCAGGAAGCATTTACTGGATAGAGTCATCCTCGCTGCTGTTTGATGGTGAGCCATTACGTGAGATTCAGCAAGTGCCAATGAACAGACAGAGGAAGGTGCAGATCCTACTGCTTGGTGGAAGGTGACATGAGAAATGACTGTGATGCGTGAACAGATGTGAAGTCAGGAAGCTTTTATACTTTCTCTTTTTCCTTTGCAGCTGTCAGTTCCATTGACAAGTTCACATTGGAAAAGCAGCACTTTCACCCTTTTCTTAAAATAGCTAAACCCATTCCTTCAAAGTGACATAAAGTTATCAACTCTTGCACTGAATGTTTAATTCTGATAATGGCAGAGTGTCAGCTGGGATCATTGAAGCCTGACACTGCCATGTAGTATTTTTATTAATATGGCATCAGCTGTTTGTTTATTCTTTATTATCTCATTCCATAAATGTTCCCGCTCCTTCAGAGAAAAAAGCAGGGATAGAACAGATTATATCTTTGGTTTAATTTTCACTTCTTTTGTCTGCAGTTAACAGATTAAAGCCTCAAAATGGAGGCACCAGCATGACAAACCATGATCACGAGGGAAGCAGCCTGCTCCATTGTGAAAGGGGACAACCGTCAAGACTCCAAATCATGAGGATCTTTCAGCTGATATAGCTCTTTTAGTATAAAAAAACTGGGTACTAGTGTATGACCGCCTAAGAAGTTCCGGAAGGATTAAATAGAACCTCCTGAGGCTTTTGCTGTCACTCAGTGCTTCCCAACAAAATAAAAGAAGCTGAAAATCTGAAAATGAGCAGAGGATGCTGAAAACACATTTTTGTCATTTGTGTCTTTAACTTATTACCACTTCATGCATTGCACAAAATTGCTGCAGCAAATCTCTGGCTCAGTGGAATAAGAAAATTGTAGTTTCCAACTTTATTCTAAGACAGAAAGGAATTAAAGAACTTCATATTGGTTGTGGGTGAGAGGCAGGGGTTAGTTGGCAATGTCACAATGTACCAATAGGACATCATAGCAATAAGAAAATTTGTCCTACAATTCTCATCCTGGTACCACAATATAAAACCTGATTAACCATGGTGTAATATTCTGATTCCCACAGTATGATCTCTGTTCACCAGAAGGTACCCTCTGATTCACCACAGTGTAGTCTCTGATCCATCACAGCATAACCTTTGATTCGCTGTCGTGGAATACCTGATTCACCATAGTATAATATCTGATTTACGACAAATCGTGCGACAAGAAATCCAATTTCAACATAAAGATATTAATCACATGGCTTTGAAGAGATGAATTTATTTGGGTGAACAAGTCAGATGTTTCCAATATTAATTTAAACTCAATATCTGCCGCATTTTAAATGACATGAAAAAGCTCAAAAATGCAATCAGTTGTTGCTGCAGGTGTTGGACATCAGGGAGGTCAGTTAAATGAAGTACAGATTGAGGTCTTATCAACAAATTAATTTAATTTACTTGTTTGAGGGATGCACACATTGCTGGAAAAGCAGACATTCATTGCCCAATCTTGATTGTCTACTTGTGCTGTCGAGGTTGATAGTCTATACACCATCAGTGACAATGTCTCAGTTGCTCTTTACTTCATTTGAGAGGAGAATGATCTCCCAGAGATCTGTTAGAGCTCACTGAATTACTTTATTGCTGAACAAAAGCAGGCTTCAGAATAGCATTTGAGAAATTTAGCTCCAATTCAGTGTTCCATTGCTTAGCTTTCACAATTCAATTAGGAGCCTATGATAGCAATTTACCATTCTCTGATGGAATTATCTAATCACAAGTTCTATATATGATTGATAACCTATTTAGATACAACAAAAAGGTCCTGACATTGGAAAATTTTGGAAGCAATTAAAGTTTAGTACCACATGAATGCTGTAGTACAAGTTGCTGAAACAACTACTAAGTGCCAAATCAAGGTAAAACTCTTCTCTATCAAGAGTTTCCTGAGGACAGGACAGGCTGCTTTCAGTAGTAGTTAGACATTCTGTGTCCTAAATATTTACTGGATATATTTGTAATCCCACCAAAGATTAATTATTTTAGATATAAGTTAAAGCAGAGCTGAATTAACTGATATTTAATTGATAGTCTAGCAAATGAATCCAGTAAGCAGTTGAGTCATTTAAACCAAGAAGGTCTCTACTAATTTCTGTTGGAGAAGAACACTTAACCAATAAATCAGTGAGACTTAGAGAAATTAGTGAGACATTCAAAATTTGTACTCTGTGTAGTTTGACTGGTCAGTTGCTACCATTTGAAGTAGTTCATAAGGTGTTTTTTTATTGCCCACAGCAATGGTCATTCTGAGACCAAATTTTGTTGCATTTTATATTGATATTCAGTGGAGCACAATAGTTAAAGTTTTATGACTTAAACAGAGGCCTGTAAAAAGAGTACACACATCAACAAAGATAGCTTTTCAAATTGTAACTTAAAGTGTGGATAAAGCTGAAAGAAATAGGACTCCAACATTTAATTTGGAGCATGTTAAATTTCTCTGGCTGAGAAATCCAATTAGAGAGTAAAATGAAGATAATAATGAATATGAACAGTGATACACAAGTATATTAAGTACAAGTAGACAGATAGGGAAAGAACAGGTCTTCTTTGAGACCAAAGGAGTAAATGATATGTGGAGACAGGGAATGTGGATGAAATCCAAACTGAACACTTCTCATCAATCACCAAAAAAGAAAGATGTGGAAGATGTTGCCTTGGGAGGGTGTATATTTATGTATATCCTAGAGCATGTCAGTATTAAGTAGATAAATATGTATTAGGTGTCAGGGAAAATTTCAATGGGAAAAATTCAATGTTAGATGAGATGTACTGTATCTCAGAAAGTTAAGGCACATAAGGTCCAAAGTGAATGGCTACTTTGATCCAAATTTGATTTGGTAAGATGAGGCAGAAGTAGGGGTGGATGACTGCTGTTCCGATTGACTATGCATGATCAATGCTATGCCACATGGATCAGTACATCCCAACTCCTGTACTCATTACCCTGATTTATGTAGGGTCCTGTGCTACAAGCTGTCATTATGACCCCGTCTACTGGTGATGCCATTTTCAAGGAATTATGGATCTGTGTTTGCAGGTCCCTTTGTTCTACCACACAGATCTGTGTCCGGCAGTTCACTGTATAAATCTTACCCAGGTTTGTTCTCCCAAAGTGCAACTCCTCACTTTTGTCTGAATTAAATTCCAGCTGACATTTTCCAGGTCGTTTTCTCAGCTGGTCCAGATTACACTGCAAGCTTAGATAGCCTTCCTTGTTGTCCTCTATGCCGTCAGTCCTGGTATCACCTGCAATTTTGCTAATCGAATTAGTATTAGTATTGACGACTCAGCAGCACACCACAAGTCACAGGTAAGATGGAAAGTTGAGCACAACGTTGGCAGATGGACTTTAATCTCAACAAATGTGAGGTAGTGCTTTTTGGGAAGTCAGATAGAGTTAGGACATTTACAATAACTGGTAAGCACTAGTGACTGTTGATGAACAGAAGGACCTTTTGTTCATGTCTATCAATCCCTGAGATTGGCAACACAAGTTCCCAAACCCTGCCTTCATAGGTTGGGGTATAGAATATAAGACTTGGAAATACACTTTGCAACTTTACAAAGTACTTGTTAAGTTGGTTTTAGAGTATAGTGTGTAGTTCTGGTTGTCACACTGTAGGATAAATGTGGTTGGAAACACAGAAGACCTACAGCACAATACAAGCCCTTCAGCCCACAATGCTGTGCCGAACATGTACTTACTTTAGAAATTACCTCGGGTTACCCATAGCTGTCTGTTTTTCTAAGCTCCATGTACCTATCCAGGAGTCTCTTTAAAGACCCTATCGTATCCACCTCCACCACCGTTGCCGACAGCCCATCCCACGCACTCACCGCTCTCTGTGTAAAAAAAACTTACCCCTGACATCTTCTCTGTACCTATTTCCAAGCACCTTAAAACTGTGCCCTCTCATGCTAGCCATTTCAGCCCTGGGAAAAAGCCTCTGACTATCCACATGATCAATGCCTCTCATCCACTTATACACCTCTATCAGGTCACCGCTCATCCGCCTGGTTGAGCTGGTGAGAGTACGGAAGAGAATCACCATGATATTGTTTGTATTTGATCTGCCTTCTTTGTAGTGAGGGGAGCCAAGGAGTCACCCGATAGGTATATATCAAATTATGAAAAGCCTTGATAGTATAGACTGTCAGATTCATTCTTCCATGATAGGGCTATGAAAATAAGGGGCCATTGATTTATGGTGAGATGTGCAATAGATATTCTCTTAAAAGTATCTAAGGGGAAAATTTACTACACAGAGATTGAAATTCAGAACGCCAGAACTTTCAGAGAAGGAGGTGGAATCAGGTGCTTTTAAATGTGGTTTTGGCTTTCAGATGGCAAGACAGAGAAGGATATAGACAATTGGAATGAGTGTAGAAATGTGAAAGTTTGGCTTGGGGGAAGGTGGGTTGAGAGGCCTGCTTCTGTGCTGTATGACTCTGCATCTCTGTGCCTGGTCTGCGACTGTAACCTTGGGCCTCATTAGATTTTCTGACTAATCACCAGTAATATCACAATCTAAGAAACACGGATGCTAGAAATCTGATCTATAAATAGAAACTCCTGTGAACTTCAATCAAGTCAGTCAGTATCTGCTTGTATGTCTTCAAGAATTCCTGGTAAAAGCACTCAAAATCTGAAAGAATGATTTTTCCTTGATTTTGTAGTGGGATCTTACAAATGGCGAAGGACTTAAACATAAGAGATTCTATAGATGCTGGAAATCTAGAGCAACACACGCACACACAAAATGCTGGAGGAAGTCAGCAAGTCGGGCAATATCTTTAGAGGAGAGTAAACAGTTGACGTTTTGTGGAGAGACCTTTGATCAGGACTGGAAAGGAAAGGAAAGAAGCCAGAAACCATAATGGCAAAGAACATTATGATGAATCAGTTTCTTCATAGACTCACAAAATAACAGGTTCCCAAACACCCACACTGTCTTTCAATTCTCAACACCTAACATGGAATGCTGATTTCTGGTTGCTCCTTGCCTCTTCGCCAGTTGTATATCACATGCTATAAATTCTCAGAACTTTTATAGAGGACAATACTCCCATGAGTCGTATAGATTAAAACCTATCAATTGAAATGACTGAAGACAAAATTGAACTGAATTTATTTTTTACATCCTTCATATACATGAGTAAAGATCTCTACATTATGTCTCCATCTAAATGTGCCGTCATAGTAATTTATAATAAATGGAACAGACAATGGAACACAGAGTACACTCAAGTCAGCGTGAGTTTATCAGTCTGATGGCCTGCAGGAAGAAGCTGTCGCAGAGCCGGTTGGTCCTGGCTTCATGCTGCGACACCGCTTCCCGAATGGTAGCAGCTGGAATTGATTGTGGTTGGGATGGCTCGGGTCCCCAATGATCCTATAAGTCCGTTTTACACACCAGTCCTTGTAAATGTCCTGAATCATGGGAAGCTCATTACTACAGATGCGCTGGGCTGTCCGCACCACCAGCTTTTGGACGGACCGAGAGTCGGACTGTGGTCGGGTGCTTCCAGGATGCTGCATCGGCAAGTTTGCGGCGCAGGAAGCTCACGGCAGGGAGAGCTTTCTTCCTTCTACCGTCTGCGTGAGATGTTGGGGCTTTCGAGAGACTTTGAGACCTTTTTACCCTGCCCATGATCTGTTCTTCTATCAAATTACAGTATTGCTTGCACTGTTGTAACTATATGTTATAACTATGTGGTTTTTGTCAGTTTTTCAGTCTTGTTCTGTCTTGTGTTTCTGTGATACCACACTGGAGGAACATTGTATCATTTCTTAATGCATGCATTACTAAATGACAATAAAAGAGGACTGCGTGTCCTCATAATCTAATCCAATCTAAACATTAAACAAATACCGCTAGTCTTTAGAGTCAGTTGACTTGAAATTCCAATATCTCAGGGAAGGCCGAATGCAAACAGCAGCGAAGGGTTATGCTCTGTCCAAGTCTCGACAAGCATTATGACGACAAGTATGGAGTTAAGTACTATCACGTTTAAATGATAATTAGCTGACATGTGCAAATTCACAAGTGCAATTGTCGTATCTACTGAGCTGCCGATTCTGTGGTTGTGACAATGACTAAACACTGGTATTCATCTAAATTATTCTTGCAGCATTAAAAAACCCTTTCTGCAACAATAATCTCAGTATATTCCTTGATTAATATAAATAAACTCTGTAACTCACGCATGTATTTCACATATGAATTATATCCAGTTCTCGTTACAGAACAATCTGTAAGATTGCTCTGCTAGACTATTTCACCTTGTGTACTTTTGAGGGAATTGAAAGGGTTTTGGTTAACTGATTTGCTTGATTCATGTCTTATTGTTCTCACCTTGCAGAACTACGATGTATAAGACCATAAGATATAGGAGCAGAATTAGGCTATTTGGCCAATTGAGTCTGCTCCACCATTTCATCATGGCTGATCCTTATATCAGGTGTCGCTGTCCGTTGTCTCTTAGACACAGGTAGTCAAGTCAGCACCATGACCGAACAGCTCTTTCGAGAGCACCTGAATGGAGAGGATGAGGATATATTGTCCACTGCTGGCTGGCTTAGGGTAACAGCCACTACCGGTCTTGATATTCCTTACCCTGGGTATCTAGAGCTCGAGGTTCAAGCGATAGGCATGAATAGTGGCTTTCTAGTAGTCAGGGATCCCATTGGCAGTGAACAACCTGTCCCACGCGGAGTCGGCATGACTGGTCTGAAGGTGAAAATGGAAAAATGTCATTTTCTGCAGTCAGAGGTGAAGTTCCTGGACACCAGGTATCAGCCAAGGGGATAGGCACAGATCCCGAGAAGGTCTCGGCTGTTCAGCAGTGCTCAGTACCATCTACGGTCAAAGGCTGAAGATCATTTTTCGGCTTTTATGGTCATTATAGACGGTTCATTCAGGGATTCTCAAAGATTGCAGGTCTGCTGCATGATGTAGTGAATCTGTGTCTTTAATACAGGGAGACTTAGTAAAACAAACCAGCTGTTAAAAGTCTTGGACGGAAGAATGTCAAACTGCCTTTGGCTTGCCCAAAGAGAAACTGGCCAGTTCACCCATCCTCGGCTTTGATGATTTCACACAAATTTTTATCATGGAGACCGATGCCAGCAGTCGTGGACTAGGAGCTGTTTTATACCAGCAACAGGGAGAGACAAAGAGGGTTATTGCATATGCAAGCCGAGGATTGAGAAATGCTGAAAGGAATGATAAGAATTGTAGCAGCATGAAATTAGATCTGCTTACACTAAAGTGGGCTGTAGCAGAGAAGTTTCGTGGTTACTTGTTGGGTTTCAAGTTCACCGTAATAACTGTGACAGTAATCCGTTATCCCGCTTGAAAACTGCCAAGTTGGGAACAATTGAGCAGAGATGGATCTCACAGCTGTCAGAGTTTGACCTTGATGTTTAGTATCGTCCCGGTCGGAGCAATACCGTTGCTGATGCTCTCTCGACACAGCCATTTGGAGAGGTGCTCAGCCTATTTGAGAGGAAGCTGAGAAGCAGATATCTTTGGACGGGTCTGTGGCAATCTGTAGTCTGATCATTTGCAGCGTCGATCTTGATCCGGCACTGGTTACCGCTGGTCTTCAAAGCTGTAAGGTTAAGTAAATCCGAGCTGGTAGTAGTGATGCAAGGAAACACCCTATCCTTTCCATGCTATTCTAATGGAGACTTGCACACTTTTCAGCAGCAAGGCCCTGTGTTAAGTGTCTTCAGAAACTTATGGGACAGAAAAAGAATGCCGGCAAGGAATGTAAAGCTCTGCCGAAACTGGTTTTGTCTCTGTTACTGGGACAGTATCAGGGAGCAAATGGGGTTACTGTGTGCTGTAGTTGAGGATGAGAAGCATGGGGAATGTTATCAGCTTCTGCTACCTACCAGCTTGAGGAATAAAGTGTTCGGGTATGTACATGACTCTATGGGTCATTAAGACAAAGAGCATACTCTATGTAATATTGATGTGACTCGGACACCGCTGTAGATTGAACAACCACGTTTATTCACCAGACTTCCACTTTTTACTTTTTCCACGTCCTGAGGTCGTACGCACTCTGACGCTACGAATACTCACACAATACATTACACTCTACACATGTTGAGCAGCAGATGTCTTTGGATGGGCACGCACGAGGATGTGGCACAGTGGATCAAAAATTGCCCGTGTTGTGTTTTAACTAAAATGCCACACTCTAAGATCCACCCACCCACCCCGTGAAATTATTTCTTGCTTCTAAGCCGCTCGAAGTTGTTGCTGTAGATTTCACTGTGCTTGAGCCGGTAACTGATGGGCATGAGAAAGTTTTACTAGTCACAGACATTTCTACAAAATTCCCCCACGTGTTCCCCACTTGGGAACTACAGCAAAGGTGCTCTTGAGGGAATGGTTTTGGAAGTACGGTGTTCCTGAGAGGTTGCATTCTGACCAGGGCCGTAACTTTGAAACTGAGGTCATAACTGAGCTTTGCAAACCGTACGGGGTAAAGAAAAGTCGTACTACACCCCAGTGTGTACTAAACACTCAGTGTGAGCGTTTCAACAGGGCGATGCTTGATTTGTTGCCTACGTTGTCTCCAGAAAAGAAATGCAGGTGGCCAGGGCATCTACTCGAGTTAGTGTATGCGTATAATGTGATGCCTCACGCCACCATCGGATATTCCCCTTATTACCGACTGTTCCGTGTTGATCCCCACTTGCCTGTGGATGCTCTGCTGGGGCGGGAACAGTCTGTAGACAGGAAATAGCCACACAGAAGAAACAACTGAATGATGCTCATGCAAACATCCCACCCCTCCCAGAAGTTCCGGGAGTCTCCCGCATATTAATAGAGGCTCCCTGATGCCCGCAAATTATATACAATGTCCCGGAAATCAATTTTTTTTGAGAGCGAGAGAGCGCGAGAGTGGCCACGAGACAGAGAGAGAGAGAGTTCCAGAAAAAGAAAATATAAAACATATGTCATCCCAGACTGCCCTAACATATACCACTGCCTAACAGGGGTCAAAAATAATGACAAGTGTTGCTCGCTGCACTATTTGCAACAGTGACTTTTCTATTGCCCATGGTGGGTTAAGACTGTAAAGGATATATTGAAGTGAGTTTTACAGGTGTCATTCGTTCATTATCGTAGCTAACGTTTTTCAAATTAGCTGGCCAGAGGCTCAGGAGCTACTCTATTGCAGACATCCTACCTCTCCCGGAAGTTCCGGGAGTCTCCCGCAAATTGATGGTGCTGCCTCCCTGAAATGAGTTTTTGCAGGGTGGGATGTCTGCTCATGCCAGAGCAAAAGAATACTCTGATCAGAAGGCTGCAGAATGTATTGCCTTACAGGAGGATAAAATTTCAAGAGCGTGAACAGAGTAGACATCCGGCCCTGTAAGAACGTTCCCACCCCAGCTCCCCAAAGGAGACTGCAAACTCCGATAATTCAGGCTAGCCCTCATGAATCAGATTCTGGGGACTCGGAGAATGGAGTGATACTGGGATAAATGTGTCAGAACAGGGTGTACAGAATCTTGACCCTAGCCTTGACAACATGTTTGCTGGAACTGTACAAACTCCGGGAACTGAGACTGCAGCGCCAGCGACTGCTGATACAAGGTCAGGTGTTGGTAGTCCTCTTGTTGCAGCACCCTGCGGGAGTAAAAGAGTAACTGCTGGACAGCACTCCAACGCACACCACGAACCAAGGTCAGTCCTAGATGTGGCCTCCATAATTCCTGCAGAACTGTCCCAGATACTGGGTAGTCTAAATTCAGTTCCCTTTAGAGAAGCAGTTAAAGAGGTTAAAAGTACCGTTCCAGAGTGTGAATAATTGAGGGCGCTTGCCTGTATTCAGGGGAGAAATGTAACCAGGTGACCGCTGAATGTTGTTTTTTATCGTTAAAATGCACTTATATATTCACCCTGGCAATGCTAAGCGGCTGCCTTTGCCTTTAAGAGAAAACGGTGACATCATAGTTTACGTGCGGTTAGAAAGAAAGAGTTAAAATGTTCTAGAAAGAGCATGGAGTACTTGGAGCGGCTCTTTCTCTCCCCTCGAGGAGTACTGGACATATGGCGAGGAAAGGTGAAATAATATTTGATAATATCGACGTAAATTCGTTTATATTTGTCTGTAATCTAGAATATGGTATTTTGACATGTTTTGCATGTAGATGCTTTAAATTTTCGTGAGTAAGGTATCGGCGCTGAACAGTGTGATAGGGTGAAGTTCTTTATCGACCTAGTAGGTTAGACTTTCAGTAATTTAACTATAAGGTAATATCTTGTAAAAGTTTATTTTTGTCTTTATCGTTTCATGACTGAATGTGAATTTAACGGAGTAATGTGAATGCGTTAATCTCTGTTCAGGTAGCGTGCCCGAGGGGAATTCATTTCAGGGCCTAGTCTATACTGTTTAGAAGTTAAGCAGGTGAATCCCAAAATGAGTATACCTTTTGGTTAAGACGAGATATATTTCTTTATATTTTTGATGTGTTTAAGGTATAGGATTGATGGGATACTAGTGTTATTTGTATTTTTTTTAAAGAATTGCCACTACCGTATTGGTTTTGTATATTTTGTTTCATTTTCATACTGCATACATAACAAGTTGATTCACAACTGTGTGAACCCAACTTAAACTGAAATTGTAACAGCAGGAACTGTTCCTTTAAATTCATTTTGTTGTTTTTATTTTGATACCCTCTTTCTGCCTAAACCAGATAAAAGAATTGAAGACCCAAAAAAGTGTTAGTTGTCCCGAGTGTGTATTTTTCCCAGGTTTCATAACTGTGCAGACTGTTTCCTAAATGGGGAGAAATCCAAAATTATGAGATGCAAAGGGTTCTGGGAGTCCTGCAAGGTTAAATTGCAGGTTGATTTGGTGGTGAGGAAGGCAAATGCAATGTTAGGACTAATTTCAAGAGGTCTAGAATATAAGAGCAGGGATGTGATGCTGAAGCTTTATAAGGCACTGGTGAAGCCTCACCTTAAGAAATGTGAACAGTTTTGGGCTCCTTATCTAAGAAAAGATGTTCTGGCATTGGAGAGGGTTCAGAGGAGGTTCACCAGGATGACTCCAGGAATGAAAGGGTTATCAACAAGGGGCATTTGATGGCTCTGTACTCGTTGTAATTTAGTAGGATGAGGGGAATTTCATTGAAACCTTTCGAATGCTGAAAAATCTAGACGAGTAGATGTGGAAAGGACGTTTCCAATGGTGGGGGAGTCTAGGACAAGAGTGCACAGCCTCAGGATAGAGGAGCATCCATTTAAAACAGAGATGCAGAGAAATGTCTTTACCCAGAGGATGGTGAATTTGTTACCAAAGGCAGCTGTGGAGACCAGGTTGTTCGGGTATTTAAGGCAGAGATTGATAGGTTCTTGATTGAACATGGCATCAAAGTTGATCTGACATTAACTTTAAATTCCTGGGTGTCACTATCTCAGAGGACCTATCCCAGACCCGTCATATAAATGTAATTGCAAAGAAAGCACTTCCTCAGGAGTCTTCAGAGATTTGACATGATATCAAAAACTTTGACAAACTACTATAGATGTCTACTGGAGAGTGTATTGACTGGCTGCATCATGGCCTGGTATAGGAACACCAATGCATTTGAACAGAAAATCGGACAAAAGGTAGTGGATTTGGCCCAGTACATCACAGGTGAAACCCTCCTAACCATTGAGCACATCTCCATGAGACACTGTCCTAGGAAAGCAGCATCCATTATCAAAGATTCTAGCCTCCCAGACCTTGCTGCCATCAGATAGAAGGTACAAGAGCATCAGGGCCCACAGCACCAGGCTCAAGAACAGTTACTATCCCTCAACCATCAGGCCCTTGAACCAAAGGGGATAGCTGCACTCATCTATTGAGATGTTCCCACAACCAATGATCTCACTTTAAGGGCTCTTTATTGAGTTATTTCATGCTCTTGTTATTTATTGCTATTTATTTATATTTGCATTTGTACAGTTTGTTGTCTTCTATGCACTACGTGATCTTTCATTGATCCTGTTATAGCTACTACTCTATAGATTTTCCGAGTGTGGCGCAGGAAAAAGATACTCAGTTGTATGTGGAGACGCAGGTACTCTGATAATAAAATTTACTTTGTTCGATATAATTGAGGAGTGAAAAGGACCATAAATTGACTGTACTTCAGATTCACAGTTTAATTAACTCAAATACCATAACATAATATTGTGAACTTAAAACTCAGACCATATGAGTGATAGCGTGAGTGAATTTTGATCCTGCTTTATTTTTCTGACAAAGTAAGAAGGAGAGAATTTATTCCCAACAGGATCATTAATTTCTTTCATGAACGGGAATCTCTATCAGTGACTGATTCACACCCTGCATTCTCCACTTCCATGTTATGTAATTGTTTCTTAGTATTCTCTGAAATAATCAAGATCTAATCCTAACTCTAAGCCTTAATGCTGCTTGGCCTGCTGAGTTCCTCCAGCACAATGTGTGTGTTGCTTGGATTTCCAGCATCTGCTGATTTTCCTTTTGTGCTAAAGTAATTGCTGTCACTGCTCTTTATCAGGTCACCTAACAGTAGCCAATAAGTGAAAGTTTCCTACTGATGATTAATTTTTACATATAAATATTGTTTTGCATGGTTTATAACAAAATAATTGCTTTTCCCTTTCTTTTGTTCCTAAAATAATTTGGGTGAGGTGTTGGAAGACAGTGAAGTTAAGATTTTTTAAAATATGTATGCCAAACAGGGTTGCTAGAGTATCTTCAACGTCAGGTAATTGTGCATGTGGAGTGTATTTTACCAAAAGGTTTGTCATTTTCATTTAGTAAATGGACCAATACCAAGTAGCTTTTTAACGCAGACTTACTCTTGGCAACTTCACGGTACTCCAGTGTGAGTGGGTACTCCTGGAGTAGAGTTCTTATTGAAGATTAAGCTGCTGAGGTACGATTGTGTGCCACCTGTAGCAACTCAAGTCAATACATGCCTGGATCATGGCAGGTCAATATGCAGCTGGAAATAACTGGATGCTCTCCAGCCAGGTGAAGTATAGTTTGATCTCTTGAATGTACCTGAACCATTCATCCTGACTCTGGGGTTACACGTCCTTTTTTAACGTTTTGTTTTGCACAGGAGTCGTGAGGTTCATCAAAGTTGAGAAGAGTCAATGATTCCCAATTTTTTTCTTTGTTTCTGGCTATTGCTTTAATATAAAGAAAAAAAATGTCTGATCTCTGCGAGAGTACTAATCTTTGTTTCCAGTAACTGCCACTGAGTTTTTATACTTGATTTTTGCAAACAAGTCATGACTAGAAATTATTTTTCTTCTTTTCCTATTTCCTGATCAATCTCTCAGTATTACCTGTCCTTCTTCACACTTGGATAATTTTACTGAGGCACACAGTTCCTTTTTGTTCTCTCTGTCCTTTTTCACTCTCTCTGCAACTTAAAATAATCAGGAAACTGGAGGTCCATGAGCCAGACCTCATCAGGGGATGAGGTGGAGAGGGTCAGTAGCTTTCAATTCCTCAGTGTTATCATTTCAGAGGATCTGTCCTCAGCCCAGCATATTAAGTGCATTTACGAAGAAAACACAGCAGCTTAACTAACTTACAAAGATATGGTATGGCATCTAAAGCTTAGACAAATTTCTATTAAGTTGTGATGGAGAGTACATTGACTTGGTGTGTCACAGCCCAGTATGGAAACACCAATGCCACTGAATGGGAAAATCTTACAAAAGGTAGTAGATACTGCCCAGTCCATCACGGTTAAAGCCCTTCCCACTACTGAGCACATCTCCGTGGAGAATTGTTGCAGGAAAGCAGGGTCCCCCACCATGCAGGTCATGCTTCCTTCTTGCTTCTGCCTTCAGGAAGAAGATACAAGAGCCTCAGTACTCCCAGCACAAGGTTCAGGAACAGTTATTACCCCACAACCATCAGGGGTAATAACTTCACTCATCTTCATACCCCATCACTGAACTGCTCCCACAACCCATGGACT
This sequence comes from Mobula birostris, assembly GCF_030028105.1. NCBI lineage: Eukaryota > Metazoa > Chordata > Chondrichthyes > Myliobatiformes > Myliobatidae > Mobula > Mobula birostris. Next base: position 99,949,007 of record NC_092370.1, on the reverse strand, counting down.
TGCTTTCAAGGAGTCTTCATCTTTTGTTCTTGATATTTATTGCATTATTTATTATTATTATTTATTTTTTCTCTTCTGTATTTGCACTGTTTGTTGTCTTTTGTACACTGGTTGTCCATCCAGTTAGGCATTGTCTTCATTGATTCTATTACGGTTATGGAATTTACTGAGTATATACCAAGAAACTGAATCTTGGGGTTCTATATGGTGACATGTATTTACTTTGATAAGTTTACTATGAAGTTTGAATTTGAACTTTTCCCTCTTTGCCAGTTCTGATTAAGAACCTTTTGAGCTGAAGTATTAACTCTCTCTCTCCATCTATAGAAGTTGTCTTGTTGAATATTTTCAGTATTTTGTTTTTATTTTAGATCGCATGTTAAAAAAAATAGTCATTACACAAATTTATCCCAAGACATTTCATTAAGTGCACCACTTGGTTATGCTTATTTATCAGCTTTAATCTATTGCTTGTTGTATTGAAGCACACAAGTGACTCCAGAACTTGTCTGATCTCATTTTCGAGTAGGGCACGTGTTAACTTTAGCTACCACCCCGTCCACTCCTTATCCACCCCTAAACACAGGCTACTGCTAAAATTTCCCATGGCAGGTGTTATGTTCCAGATTATAACCAATCTTTGGATGAAAATGTTCTCCATTAGATCCAAAGCTCTTACCCCTTACTTTTAATCTCGGCCCCTTGGTTTAGACATTTCCCTCAGAGCCTGTCCCATTTACTTTTGAAGTAACTGATCATTATTGTTTCCATCCTCTCCACGAGCACATCAGTTTTATTTGCTGCACGAAAGGAAATTTTTCTTCACATTCTCCCGTCTCTTGTTCAAAATGTTAAACCTTAAGTCTGTATCTCCTAGTCCTTCTATCTTCAGCTAATGAGCAGAGTATTTATTTATCTCCCTCAGTTAAAACTATGATGATATCCATTTCAGCTTTCATGGCTTCCTTGAAAGCAATCCCAGCTGCTCCATTCCAACTTACAAGCAATACTCTCTCTTGTTTACAAAATATTAAGTAAATCTCCTCTGCACCCTCTCTAGGATCTTCAGATTCTCTTTCTTTTTCAGATTCAGTTTCATTTTATTTATGATATGTACATTAAATCATAAGTGAAATGTGTTGTTCTGTGTTAATAGCCACCACACCAAGTGATGTGCTGGGGGTAGCCTGCAAGTGTCACCACACATTCTGTTGCTAACGTACCATGCCCACAGGACAACAAAGCAGAACACCACAAGCAACAAAACCGCAAAACAAGCCACATTCCTCCCACCCTCTTACTTACTCACTCACACAAAATCCGTCCAACCCTAGAACAAAGAGTCCCTGAACTCAAGTCTCCAGCCTCCAGTGGACAAGGCTTCCGCCATTGGGCTTCAATTCCTCAGCAGAGGTGTAGTGGACTTGGGGATCCAGCCATCAGATCTCAATTGCTGGACATCAGGGTTTCAATTTTCAGTATCAATCCAAGACTTGCTGATAGAATTGAATGAGGACCCCAAATAACAGGCTTTGAATGCAGACCCTTTGTGACCAGGACCTTGTACACTAGGCCTCAGATACCAGACCCTCTGATAACTGGGACACTAAACACTAGGACTTGAATGCCAGAGGCTCCAATGATTGGGACCCTGAATAGTTGGCCTCAAATGCCACACTTGCCTATGGCAGGACCCTGAACACGATCTGGTCTCTCCAATTCACATACCTAGGGGGTTGCCGTCATTCATACTTCTTGCCCACCAGGAATTTCAATATCAGCACCTGCTGTGACTCACTGACCTGGGGAATAGGGCTTCCATTCCTTGCCCTTGCTGTTCTGCCAGCCTGTTATCCCACCACAGCTGTCTTTTGTCCCACATCCACGTCACTGGTCTTTGAATGTGGAGCAGAGAGCTGACTCCCGATCCTTATACACTTGTCTCCAACCTAACTTGATTTCTAACTCCCTGTTGTCTTCAAAACCTTCTGAAGCACCTTCAATAATTCCAAAAGACTGAAGTAGGGAAAATACTGAAAGGCTTTTATTCGCAGTAAATTACGACTTCCATGCTGAGTGTCTGCCCCTGGACTGAGGGGAAGCAGCAAGGCGAAATCACCTTTATTCAGGGGTCTGTGGGAGGAGCCATGGGGGCAGTCAGCAGAGGGGCGAGTCCAGACAGTTAACCCAGTTACAACATATATATGGTTTACCACACCTTCCCTACAAATTGAAGATAACTTCTCATTCTTCCGAAAGTGTAGTGACAGCAAAAAGATGTAGTGACCTCATTGCGGCCTCAGGACAACTTTATGAAGGTTTATCGTAACTTTCTGCTTTTTGCTCATTACTTCTCCTCGTGAAGCCCAGATTACTGCTCTGCCAACTGCTCTCACAACAGAAACTCAAAAATCTACAGGTGCTATAAAATCCAAAGCAACACACAGAAAGTGCTGGAGGAACTCAACAGGTCGAGCAGCATCTATAAAAATGAGAATCAGTCAACGTTTCGGAACAAGACCCTTCTTCAGGACTGGAAAAGGAAGGGGGAAGGTGCCAGAATAAAAAGGTTGGGGAGTGGGGAAGTGGAATGAGGATAACTAGAATGTAATAGGTGAAGCCAGGTGAGTAGGAAAGGCAAAGGGCTGGAGAGGAAAGAGTCTGATAGGAGAGGAGAGTGGACCATTGGGGAAAAGGAAAGGAGGGGACCTAGGGGAGGTGATGGACAGGTGAGAAGAGGAAGAGGCCAGAGTGGGGAATAGAAGAAGAGGGAAGTTGGAGGGATTTTTTTTTTAACAAAAAAGAGAAATTGATATTCATGTCAGCAGGTTGAAGGTAGCCAGATGGAATATAAGGTGCTGGTCTTACACTCTGAGATTGGCCTCATCGTGGCAAGAGAGGAGACCATGGATTGAGATGTCGGAACAGGAGTGAGAATGGAAATTACAATGCTTAACCACCGGTAAGTTAAGCTTTTGACCGATGGAACAGAGGTGCTCAACAAAGCAGTCCCCCAGTTTATAGTGGATCTCACCAATGTAGAGGAGGCCACATCAGGAGTCAGGAGCACCAGACATAATAGACGACCCCAGAAGGTTCGCAGGTGACGTATTGCTTCGCCTGGAAAGAGTGTTTCAGGTGCTGAATGGAGGTGTGGGAGGAGTTGAACAGACAGGGTTCAGAACTTTGGCTGCTTGTAGGGATAAGTGCCGGGAAGGCAATTAGTGGGAAAGGACGAATGGACAAGTAAATCAGGATGGAAGCAATCCCTGTGGAAAGTGGAGCTGTGGGGAGGTGAAGATGTGTTTGGTAGGATCCCTTTGAAGCTGGTGGAAACTGTGGCAAATGATGTGTTCGATGCAGAGGCTGATGGGTGGTAGGTTAGGACAAGAGGAACTCTATCACTGTTGAGGCTTCAGGAAGATTGGGAGAGTCTGGATGTTTGGGAAATCGAGGAGATGTGGGTGAGGGCAGCACCAGTGATCTTCCTCTCAATATATCTCCTCATTTTCAGAAAAATATGTAAATGAACCTCAGATCTTTCGAACATTGTTATTAAATTGATACTGCATCTTCTAATCCTTCTTCTCACACCTTCTTCCAGTGAACTCCCATTTTCTAATAGTTTGTTGTTAGCCTACTCATGTCCTGCTGCTGTTATTTATTGATAAACTGTCTGCACACTTTCAAATTTATATCATCAACTAAGTTTAAATGCTTACTCCGTCGTTCGATATTGCCTTTTTACATTAACTTTAATAATGAAACCCAAATTACTGCTTTATCGACTTTTCCTTCAATATATTAAATAGATCTTGCCACCTTTAGAATATACAGTATACTCATTTCAGACCTTTATAATGCTATCACTAAATTAATATTGCCATTTATACAAATCAAATTCTTGGGGAACTTCATTACGTGCAGTTCTTTGATTATCCCAGCTCATTGTCCTTAAACTGAATTTGTACCTAAGCTGACACTGATTCCATTTGCAAGAGTCTCAAATTTGTTGCCTTTAAAAAAAAAATTAGAACTTTGTCAAATGTGAAGTGAAGAAGAAACCATTTGCAGCCTGTGAGTCAAAGATATGAAATGGAGAGAGAAGAGAGAACTAGGATTAAGAATGACTGCATACATTCTCATAATGGACCTCATAATGCCTCAGAGCTGCCCTTTCTCATAATAGCCAATGGAGTTCCTAAGTGGAGGTTAAAACGTGCATTTGTTTTATCTTCCCACAGTTCTTTCCAGCTTATTTTTTTTTACCTCTTGAAAGAAAAATGGGACTGTCAGTGAATTTGTGTGGTTGAGGTGGCCATCCTCGTTCAATGTGTGAAACTTAAGATTCTGCCCATTGAAGGGCTGAGTCTTAGTGTGTAGATAAGTGTCTGTTGAGGACTAGTGAATTGTACAGTATATGCAGTTCTACAAGGGATTGAATACAAATTTTTGAAGACTACCATTTCTGTGTGATTTTTTTTTTTCTCTTGCATTGCATCAATGTTCCTGGAACGATACTTCTACCTTTGACGTCTGTCATTACCTCTTATTACATAAGAACATAAGAAATAGGAGCAGGAGTAGGCCATCCGGCCCATTGAGCCTGCCCTGCCATTCAATAAGGTCATGACTGATCTGTCCGTAAACTCCACTCCATCTACCGGCCGTTTTCCTATAACCCTTAATTCCCTTACTTATGTAAAAACATATCTAACTGTTTCTTAAATATAGTTAGTGAGGAAGCCTCTTGAACATATCCACCCTTGTGTGGCTACAGAATATCTAAAAACCTCTTCTGCCTATGTTTCTAATGGATTCCGTAACATTAACTTTCTCCTTCCACAGATGTTGTCTGACCTGCTGTGTGCTTGTAGTATTTTTCTACTTTTGTTTCAGATTTCCTGCACCTGCAGTGTTTTTATTTTCTTCCCCCGTAGGTCACTGGAAAAACTTGGTTGTCTCTCTGTGACACATTTCTCAATGTATTGCAAATTCGTTTCACTTTATTTAATGTAAAGCACCACTGACTGTAGCCACCTAGCATTTTCCCTTTATGGTGCGTAGTTAGTATTTAAATAGTGTTGCCTACATTCACTACTGATCCCTCTACAGAGACATGGAGGCAATGAACTGCATAGGTACCACTGGGTATTCACAGAAGCCAATTAAAACAGCAGACAGAGCTTGTATTAAGTTTCACTGATCTATGTACAAGCACTAAATGAAACTGAACCTTCAATTTCCCACCACTATGAAGTTACTTAACTATTCTATTTTTTCAACCAATGTCAATAACCTCATTTTTTTGACATCATCTCACATCTGTCACATCCTCCCCTGTTCGCTTAGCCTGCTTTTCTCCTGCTAAAGCCTTGTTGTATCTTCCATGCTACCACCCAGTTTGAGGTCACAAGCAAACTTGGATATATTACACATAGTTCTGCTACCCATTGATATAAATTACTGACAATATATAATGTTCTGGTAAAGGGTTCACTGTTAACGTTGTAGGGTATTTCATGTAATGGTCTTTCTGTAGAAACAGTATTGGGGTTATGGTTAGAGATAATGGTTGCTTCAGAATGTGAGCCATTCAGTCAAGAGCGCGGGTTTTTTTTGTGTGTGGCTGACACTGGTGTGAGCTATGCTCTTTGTTTGGCAGGAGATAAAGAAGATGCTGGAGAGAACCAGTTGTAGATTTGGACCCGATGGGGACTGTGATTCAGTGCAGTAAGGTGAGGAGTCTACTGAATATTGCTGAATATGACTTTTGGAAGAGTTGGCCTGTGCACACTTGACTGTTTAATTGTGATGACCCCTTTTGCTCTTTTCTTTCTTTACTTTACCAACCACTTAGTTAAGTTAATATTCTAAATATACTTCCTTTAATTGTATGCGGTGTATTGTCTGTTATTTCCTGGCAATGAGTTGTAACACGGTTGCCAGTCACACAGCACTCCCACTAACCGGGATTTGGATGGGAAAGATGTCCCAATCCCACGGATTTTGGGGGACCGGAGTGTGTATTCCCTAGAATAGCGCGGCCCGAGAATGGTGGGTCTTTTGGCACAGAGTCAGAAGGCTGCCAGCGAGGGCTAATGAGCAGTTTCCAGAGAAACCCGAGAAAGCAGTGTTTCAACTACTGGCAAACTCTTGGCTATAGCCTTCCAAGTAGAAAATTGCCTATTTGTTCCGACTGTCTATTTTGTGATATTGAGCCAACCCTTAGCCCACGCCAGTATATTTGTCCAAATGGTGTGATCCATGTTTGGTTAATAACCTTTCGTGCATTTAATGAAGGTCATCTGAATGACTGAGGCTAATGTATTGATTCTCCAAGATCTATTTTGCTCGTTGTAACCTCTATAAACTAACAGATTTGTCAATTATGTTTAGTCTTCTATAGATCCATATTGCATTTGCCAAATGCTTTTATTACTGTTCACCTGACAACTCCGCACACAATTCATGCTCAGCCAAGAGAGATGAAAAATGAGAGTCCTATTCTAAGATGCTGTGGATAATCCACTGTCAATGATGAACTTTTCAAACAGGCCATGAGCTGAAAAGTAAATCCTTGAGAGTTTATTTACAGAAACTCACATTACAGAGGTTTAGGACCTCTGCCATGTTACAATGTCTTTGAAGTAACAGTCATTGTAGAACTAACAAAATTGCTCATAAGTGGCCAAGACTGATTTAAGCAGTCATTTGAAAGTATAAATAACATTGGAAATAATACCACCTTTAGATTACGGATCAACTGTTCCATCACAGCATCTTTGTCATGCTAACGATTGAATATGAAATCTTTCTTTTTTGACTAAACTGAATGGAAATGTTACAATGAAAGGGGAACATTGCCTGTGTCAAATTGTCATAAGATTTGGTTTGGATTACAGATAAAGGAAGCTCAGAGAGAGGGAGCAAACCGAAAGAGTTGTAGGGAAAAGAAATTCTGAATAGACACCATGGAGAGCTCTGTCTTAAAGTAATGATAATAAAATATATCGCAACAAGTAATATAGAGCTCGAGGGTAGCTCGCAAGCAAAACACAGACAGGATTGACAACTTATTGATAACGTGTGTGTAAGTGTGTAAAATGCCTGGAGTTGCAATTAAAGATTATAGCAGTACTAGGTAGAGAGTAAGAGGTCTGATGAGAATACAATAACGAGAATACTTATACCTTTTGTAGTTTCATGTTGTTTGTCATCATATTTCTAGATTGTAAATTTATATTATGTTTAATTGTGGGTTTTTTTGGGTTTTAATAAACTTAAAGGGGTTTTGGTTTGTGATTCTTAAATGCACTTTTACCACATTAATAGAAAGAATTCTAGCATTTTGTACATGCTGTTGTTTGTTTGTTCTGTTGTTTCCCATTTTCTGTGGCCTCCGCCGGTCGTGGTGGACCATGGGTCCTGTGCCTGTGTTAGTCATTGGTTTGTCGAGCAGCGTCGACTGTGGCTGTTGAGGCCGATCCTGGAACGGCAGGCTCTACCACAAATGCTGCATGTGTCGGGTGTTGTGGAATTGGTGTCTGCTGTGCTCTCTGTTTAGCCCTCCGCTCCTCGAACTGACTCAGGATCACTCTTTCACCTTGCTCTCGGTGTTGCTGAAGAGTACCTCGCCATTTGTTGCGGTCTACTGTCTAAGTAATAATCAGGTGTGAGATCCAGTTCAATCCTTTGATCATGTATATATTACAGAGTGCAAATGCGCTGTTTAAGAAGAATTTCAAATTAACCTGGCACGTCATTTAGAGCTCTTCACTTCTCGAGTATTACTCTGCATGTTACCACGTAAGGAATTCATGAGAATAAAGATATCACACTGGTGATGAGGAAGCATTGGAACAGAATGGTGTCCAAAGCAGCAAATTGAGTAAAGGTTTTGAATTGCCTTGCACCTCTGTGACAGGCTGAATCACAACACCTCAGTGCAGATTGGAAGAGAGGTCTTGAGTCAGACTTCAACACAGTTGAATTGTTACTAAACTCAACTCTGTTAGAACAGGAACAGAGAAAGATGGCAGCACAGATAATCTGACTATATCGCTCTGATGGTATTGGGTTTGCTGTCCATGAAGTTCTAAACTCAAATGAAGATCTTCAGCCTGTCTGATATAGATAATACCACTTGGCACACCAAATAGCTGATCTATTAATATTTGGAAGATGTATGTACTGAGAGGGTCAATACCCTTACTACAGGGAGGTTATACTGTATCCAAAGGCAAGATTACTTCCCTCTTCATCCTCCATAGCACGTTTAGTTGCCAATACCCACTAGTTGAGCGGTGAGTCCCTCCTCCCTACCAAGGGGAAGATACTTCCAGCTAACATAGCAGATTAAATACAATTTATTTATTTTTAGTGATACATGCTTAAATCCAGTCAAAATTCTTAAAGCACATTTCAAACTCGGAATTTTCCAAATTACAATTTCTCAAACAAAGGATTCCAAAACACAGACACAATTCCAATAAGCTGAAAAGATATAAGCTGTCTTTTAACTTCAGACTGATTATTGCTTGCTATTTACATTATGAACTGAAGACTGGCTACTGTTTATGACAAGAACCTCAACAAAGCATATTGGTTGAAATTTTAACTTCATTTACTCAAAAACAAATCTTTGATCGCTGCAAGTGTCAGCTGCTTTGCTAGAAAGCTGAGCTTGACAAAAAGGACCCCTGGTTCTGCACAGTGAATATCCATCATACGGTTGATAAGAAAAGTGGAACCTTTCTTCAACAGGAAGAAGGTTGTGTACTTAAGTTTTAGGAAGCAATGATCATAGAGGGTTCTTAAGAGTTACAAGGTTGCCAGGGAGGAGCTTAAGAGGAGACTTGGGAGGCGTATGAAGGAGTTGGTGAGTAGGATTAAGGAAAACCCCAAGGTGTTCTACACAAAGATGGCTAGTGTGAGGGTAGGACTGATCAAGCATAAAAGAAGAAACCTGCGTGGAGTCAGAGAAGGTAGGGAGGTCCTAAATAAATACATGTACCTTGTTTCAGTATTCACCAGTGAATGGGAACTTGACAAATGTCAGGTCAGCATAAATCTATCTTCTGCAGTGGTTAGCCTGGTCTTGTTGCTATAAGTTGGCTGGCCAGCAACATCTCTCACTTTAGCCCAGTTCTGGCAATAACTCTGTACCAGTTGGTCTTCTGATGGAACCCTAACCTCCATTTCTTGTTCTGGGAACAGTAGCGGACAATGCCGAAATTGGCATTTGAAAGGGGCTATCCTGACAGATGCATGCGGAAGTGTGTTATGTGTAAGCTGCACCCATATCAGGTTGTTACTCCACATGGTAGGCTAGACATCTGAGTGTTGCCCCTGTCTGTCCATTGGTCTGTGGATGGAACCTGGATGACAGACTAGCAGAGGCCCCAATAAGCTCAAAAAAGCCTTCCAAAGCCTAGAAACAAATTGGAGGTTGCGATCAGAGACAATGAGCTGGTGGAAGATGTGCTGTAACATGAGCTTGATGGTCTTTGAAGCTGCTGGTAGTTTTGGAAGGGGTATAAAGTGGCAGTCTTTGGAGAATCAGTCTATAACCACCATGGTCACTCTATTAGCCAAGATGCCAGAAGATCAGTGACAGATATGTGGGACCAAGGGTGCTTAGCAATGGGGAGCAGACATTGAAGTTATAATATGCTCAGAGTTCTTTATTTTGTGTGAATGCTAAAATATATTCCCAGACATCTTTAGTTACACCTGGCTACCAGTAAAATCTCTTGATGAACTCTAGGGTATGAGCCACTCCTGACTGCCCAGCTGGCTTCGAAGCTTGTCCCTGGTTGAACACCTCCAAATGAACAGGTTTGGAATAAAGATACATCTGGGAGGACTATTACTTGGGTCTGCCCCATGTAGCTCTTATGATCAACACAGAATCAAGTCTATGTTTCATCAGATGGGTTCCTCCACTCTCGAGCTTGGAATTATATTTGAAGGGTTCTCTTCCCCATTAGGTGCTTTGAACTGCTAAGAGAGGGTGTCTGGTTTTTTGATTTTTTTTTGGATCCTAGGTGGTTAGTAATAAGGAGGTTGAACATATTAAAGGATAGGGAGAATAGGGTCCAACATTCCTGCTTGGAATTCAGTCTTTTTGCATCTGGAGATAAGATAGATTTTTTGTGGTCAGCCCATACCACAAACAGATGTGTGGACCTCTCCAACCAGTACCTCCACTCATCCAGTGCCAGTTGAACGGACAGCAATTCCCAATTCCTAATGTCGTAGTTTGTCTCTGCGGGAGAAAGATGTCTTGAGTAGAAGGCATAAGGATCCAGTTTGTGATCTAAGGTGGGTTGTTGAGACAAGATTATCCCTCCTCCCATGTCTGATGCATCAGCCTCCACCTCAAAAGGTAAGTGCGGATCCAGTTGAACTAGGATAGGTGGAGTTGTGAATGTTTGTTTTATCTGCACAAAAGCCACCTTGGCCTCTGGGGTTCAGTGGAAGGTCCCAGTAGATGTTTTGGTGAGGTTGAGTGGTGCTGCTACTAAACTGAAATTGTAGATGGACCGCCTATAAAGTTGGTAAAATCTAAAAACCGCTGGAGTTGTTTCACAGAGGTGTGCTGCGGTCAGTTCCGCACTGCCTGGGTCTTATTGGGGTCCATTTGTAAGTTGCTGATTCCCAATGCAATAGTTTACCTCTGTGGGAGAAAGGACTCTTGAGTACAAGGCTCAGTGATGCAGTTTGTGGTCTGAGGCAGGTCATTGGGACAAAACGCCCCTACTCCCATGAATGATGCATTGACCAGTTTCATGAAAAGCAAGTCCGAGTCCAGTAGAATGAAGATAGGTGCAGACGTGAACTTTTCACTCCACAAAAGCCCCCTCAGCCTCTGGGGTCCAGCAGAAGGACCCAGTAGATTTCTTGTTATTGTTGGTGAGTGGTGCCGCCACTAAAATGAAATTGTGGATGGACCACCTGTAAGAATTGGCAAAACCTAGAAGCCACTGGTATTGTTCATAGAGGTGGATTGCAGCCAACTATGAATAGACGAGGTTTTATCAGGATCCATTTGTAGCTTCCTATTAAATACAACAAACCCTCGGAAGGAGACTAGATTCATGAAATTTGCTCTTCTTGTGTTTGATGAAAAGTTGATTCTTGAAAAATACGTGCTGGACATGTTCTTGAGTGGGGATCATGATAAAATGAGTATATGTCGAGGTAGGCAAAGATGAAGTGGTGTAGCACCTCCTGGAGCATATAACTGAAGAAGGCTTAAAATGCCCCTGGACCTTTTGCCAACCTGAAAGGCACGGCCCAGTATTCATCGTGGCCCGTAGGTGTGTTGAGTGCCACTTGTATTCATCTCATTCACTAATCCAGATTAGATTGAAGTTGCTATGGAGGTTCAATTAGGTAAATATTCTCGCTCCCTGGAGAATCTCAGAGGCTTTGTTCATGAGAGAGAGAGAGAGAGAGTGTACAGTGATCTCATTTAGTCTCTTGTAGTCTATGCAGGGACTTAGTCCAATATCCTCCTTGGTGATGAAGTAAAACGCATCCCTTGCAGGAGATGTGAACAGTTAAATAAACCCAGATGCCAAAGCTTCTTGGATGTAGTCCTCCATTGCTTCTCTCTTTGGAGCTGATAGAGAGTAGAATCTTCCCAGAGAAGAACAAGTACCCAGCAGCAGATCAAAGGCACAGTCATAGTCCTGGTGAGGAGGTACAGTGATGGCCTTTTTCTTGCTGAAGATCTCTGGAAATACTCTAGACGTATCAGATTCACTGGGTACAGAGGCTCAACAAGTAATTTGGGAGGTAGGTATGTCAGAGGTTGTTCCACTTTAGAGGCTTTCTTTTTTCACTTTTTTTTTCTGGCCCAGAATGATGCCAGTAGTCCCATTGACTTTCAGGTTGTGGGATGTCAGTCGAGGATGACCCAGAATGAATGGTATTTCTGGGGAGAGAATGAGATGGAGCTGGATTGATTTCACAAACTGACCAATCTTGAGCTTGATCATGGATATTTGGTGGTTGATCTGTCCCGGCACCAAAGATCACCCATCCAGGGCTGTGGCAACAAGCTACTGGTTGAGATGCAAAACGGGGATTTTTAATCTCCTAGCCAGACTGAGGTCCAAAAAGTTTCCCATTCCACTGGAGTCAATAGAGGCATCTGAGGAGTGATTTAGGCCTCCCCATGAACCAGGGGTGAGGCTAGCAACTGTCAGTCCTCCCTACATAAGACAGTTCCAGAAGTTTGCCGGAAACTTGGGACAAAAGGTCTGATAATGTCTGGCCATTTCCACAGTCAATGCAGCACCTCTCCCCCCTCTCTCTTTTGACTTGAGAGATCCTGGTCCAGTCTGTTTGCTTAGGCTCCTTGGAGGCTGAGATTGGTAGCTGTCAAGGAGGAGTCCTAGCCTGGGGAATAGGAGAGGACGGAAAATGCTCGGGGCAAAGTCTCCTTCATCTATCCCTTTTCCTTTCCATCAATTGGTTATAGTGTTGATTCGCCAGATCTGTAAGACTCCCTAGATCCTCCACTGGGTCTTGGGCTGCAAGGACATTGTGTTTCAGAATCAGGCTTATTATGAAGGACATAGAGGTGAAATTACTCTGAATTATGATATAAATAAAGAGTACAAAATTAAGAAAGGCTGTGCTGATGTTGGAGAGGGTACAGAGAAGATTCACTAGAATGATTCCAGGAATGAGAGGGTTAACATATGAGGAACGTCTGTCCGCTCTTGGACTGTATTCCTTGGAGTTTAGAAGAATGAGGGGGGACCTCTTAGAAACATTTCGAATGTGGAAAGGTATGGACAGAGTGGGTGTGGCAAAATTGTTTCCCATGGTGGGGGAGTCTAGTACGAGAGGGCATGACTTAAGGATTGAAGGGCGCTCATTCAGAACAGAGATGCAAAGAATTTTTTTTTAGCCAGAGGGTGGTGAATCTATGCAATTTGTTGCCACAGGTGGCAGTGGAGGTCAAATCATTGGGTGTATTTAAGGCAGAGATTGATAGGTATCTGAGTAGCCAGGGCATCAAAGGTTATGGTAAGAAGGCGGGGGAGTGGGACTAAATGGGAGAATGGATCAGCTCTTGATAAAATGGAGGAGCAGACTTGATGGGCGGAATGGCTGACTTCTGCTCCTTTGTCTTATGGTCTTATGGTCTAAATGATTGTTCATGGGTTCATGGACCGTTCAGAAATTTGAAGGTCAAGAGGAAGAAGCAGTTTCTGAGTTGTTGAATGCGGTTTGCAGGCTACTGAAGCTCCTCCCTGACGGTAGGAATGAGAAGAGGGCATTTCCTGGATGGTTTTCCTGAGGCACTATCGCCTGAAACATAGAAAACATGGAAACGTAAGTTGATACAAATGACACATTTCAATGTGTGTATTGATGTTGTGATGTCGATGCGATAAATGACAAATGAAGCTAATCATTTAATTTCGCACAACTGCCGATGCTTTCCATGCACCCACCACTCTCTGTGTAAACATTTTATATCTGACATACCCCTATGCAGTACCTTCCTCCAATCACCTTCAAAAACTGCCCCCTCGTATTAGCCATTTCTGCACTCTGGTTATCCACTCGATCAGTTTACCTCATATTATTCTGCATTGTTTTTGTGTACATTGTTTCAGTGTAATGATTTGAGCCGTATCAGCAGTATCAAAAACAAACCTTTCACTGTATCTTGGTCCATGTGACAATAATAAACCAATACCAGTACCATAGAGTTGCTTCCCGCCAGTGGGCACACATGAGGCCTGGGTCCCCATCAACGAGGAGGAATTGTGTGGACATCATTTGAGAAACAGAGTGCTCCATTACTGTCCCCTTGCCGTAGACAGAAGCATGGTCTCTATCCCATGATGTGGTGTTTGATTCCAGGTCACTCCACCCTGTTCCTGAGGAGTCATTGCAGCACAGAACAGAAGAAGGTCATGGTGCAACACATGAAATCTATCCTGGGGGACAAGATGCTCTACAATACCTTGATCGGGAAGATGCCCTCACCTGAGGTAAGGAGCGGAGTGGGCTTTATTCAGACAACAGGCACCAACCGGACAGGACCCTGCTGATAAGTACATTTCTGTGGACCTTGTAACATCTGCCATCTCCCCATCCACCAAGATCATGTTGTGTCCGATTGGGAATCCTGTGGATGTACACTCGAGCTCTGCTGAGGATGGTCTCGGTCTGATACCCTTGCCTGGGCTGTTGAAGGTGGAGCACATCCCACCAACACTAGAAACGATGCAGAAATACTACTCATTGCTCCTGAGATGGTAAGTCTATCTGAAGAAGGAAATGTTTTACAGGCTGGGGGAATGTGTAGATTCAGCAATGGCGTGTCAGGAGGCTTCAAAACCAGATCCAGGTTGACTTGTCACACCTACGTTGAAATACATAGTGAAATGCAGTTTGTGTTCACAGCCAACACACCCAAGGATGTGCTGGGGCAGCCCACAGATGAAGTCACACATTGCAGAGCCAACATACCTGCAGTGTGTCCGGAAACCTCATTAAAACAACAGAGAACACAACAAAATAGAATAGATCGATTGACAAAACAACAGCAGCAAAACAAACCCTTCCCTCATTCTGTCCACACACACACACCCATCCATCTCTAGTGTTCGGCATCCAGTGGACTTGAACTTGCAGACATGGAGCCTTTGCTGACTCAATCTTATAGAGGGGTATAAAGTCATGAGAGGTATAGAATGGGTCACTGCCGACACACCTTCTGTTTCCCTGTTTTGAGGAATCAAGAACTACAGGACATAGGGGAGAGGAAAGAGATTTAATAGGAACCTGACGGGGAAACCTTTTCACTCAGGGTGTCGTCATTACATGGAATGAGCCACCAGGTGAGGAGGTGAATACACGAGCAACATTTAAATGATACTTGGCAGCTATATGGACAGGAAAGGTCCCGAAGGATATAGGCAAAACACTGGCAAGTAAATCTAAATGAGAATCTTCGTCAGCATGCATGAGTTGGGCTGAAAGGCCTGTTACCGTGCTGTATGACCCTATGCTCACTGATTGGTTGCTTCTTGGCGTGAATGTCCAGATGGTAAATTAACTAGCAGATGAAATTGATGAGAACAAGGAGGACTTGTATAGACATGAGGCTGCTGAAATGGAGGAAGGATGTAAGTAAGCAGAAGCTTAAAGAAAAGGTGGGTCCCCTCTTCCTTCCTTCCTTCCAGTCCTGGTCAATTCATTCAGTCTCTCTCTTCCTTATTCATTCACCCAGTGACCCCACATTTTCTGACTTGCTCCATCATCCCCTCACTCACTCCCCCTCATTCAATTCCTCCCTCACTGACTGCCTCCACACTCACTTATTCTCCCTTTCTTCACATATTCACTATCTCCCTCCTTCCTCTCAGCTTCACTCCCTCTTACTCACTTGCTCACTCACCTCACCCATGCTAGCTCACTCCCTCATTCAACCTCTCCCCCTTCCGCACTCTCCTCTCATTCATTCACTCCCTCCCTCCTTCAGTCATTTAGATTCAGATTCCTTTATTTACCACATGTACAGAGAAACGTGGAGTGAAATGTGTTGGGTTCTGGTGTCCAATCCCAGTGTCCTCTGGAATGTGTCCCGATACATCCTCACTGGAATGCGTGGGTTTACTCTGGGCCCTCCAGTCACATGTCACTGGCTGGAGAACAAACATTTTAGGTTGGCATGAAGCTTTTGTGTTAATATCCCTGTCATACTTTCCAAAAGGAAACTTTTGAAAGAGGCAATTTGCTGCCTTCAACAGTCAGGGCATTGAGTTTGGGAGGTGGGATGTTTTATTAAAGATGAGCGTATTAGTCACATGTACATTGAAGGATACAGTAAAATGTCACGTTTTGCATCAAATGAAATCAGCAAAGATTTTGCAGGGCAGACCACAAATGTTATCACACTTCCAGTGCCAGCATAGAATGCCCACAGCTTATTAACCCTGATCTGTACTTGTATCTTTGGAATGTGAGAGGAACACTTACATGGAGTTCTGCATAGGTATGTTCCATTGAGGCAGAGAAAGGGTGGTAGAGTTAAAGAACCATGGTGTACAAAGTACATAGAAAATCTCGTTAAGAAGAAAAGAAAAGCTTACAACAGGTTCAAGAAACTAGGTACAGTTAGAGCTCTGGGAAATTACGAAGTTGCTAGGAAGGAGTTTAAGAATGGAATTGGGAGAGCCAGAAGGGACCAAGAGAAGGCCTTGTTGAGCAGGACTAAGGAAAAGTATGTGAAGAGCAAGAGGATGAGCCATGTGAGAATAGGACCAATCAGGTGCGATAGTGGAAACGTGCTTGGAGTCAGAGGAGGTAGCAGAGGTACTTAATGGATATTTTGCTTCAGTATTCACCGGTGAAAAAGACCTTGGTAATTGTGGGGACGATTTACAGCAGGCTGAAATGCTTGAACATGTAGACATTAAGAAAGCGGACGTGCTGGAACTTTTGAAAAGCATTAAGTTACATAAGTCACCGGGACCAGATGAGATATACCCCAGACTACTGTAGGAAGCGAGGGAGGAGATTGCTGAACCTCTTGCAAGGATATTTGCATCATCAGTAGGGACGGGAGAAGTATTGGAGGATTGAAGGGTTGCAAATGTTGTTCCCTTGTTCAAGAAAGCAGTAGAGATAACCCAGGAATTTATAGACCAGTGAATCTGACCAGTGTTCGGCAAGATGTTGGAGAAGATCCTGAGAGGCAGGATTTATGAGCATTTGGAGAGGGATAATCTGATTAACGATAGCATGGCTTTGTCAAGGGCAGGTCGTGCCTTATGAGCCTGATTGAATTCTTTGAGGATGTAACAAAACACATTGATGAAGGTAGGGCAGTGGATGTAGTTTATATGGATTTCATTAAGGCATTTTAAAAGGTTCCCCAGGCAAAGCACTTTCACAAAGGAAGGAGGCATGGGCTGTAAGGAGACCTTGCCTTGTGGATCCAGAATTGGCTTTCCCACAGAAGGCAAAGGGTGGTTGTAGATGGTTCGTATTCTGCCTGGAGGTCGGTGACCAGTGGTGTTCCGCAGGGATTTCTTCTGGGACCGTCTGCTTTGTGATTCTTATAAATGAGCTGGATGAAGAAGTAGAAGGGTAGGTAACTAAGTTTGCTGATGACACAAAAGTTGGGAGTGTTGTGGATCGTCTGGAGGGTTATCAGAGGTTACAGCAGGACATCAATAGGATGCAGAACTAGGCTGATAAGTGGTAGATGGACTTCAACTCAGATAAGTGTGAAATGGTTCATTTTGGTAGGTCCAATTTGAAGACAGAATATAAAATAAATGGTAAGGCTCTTGGCAGTGTGGAGGATCTGAGAGATCTTGGGGTCTGTGTCAATAGGACACTCAAAGCTGCTATGCAGGTTGACTGTGTGCTAAGGATGCGTTTGGTGTGTTGGCATTCATCAACCGTGGGCTTCAGTTCAAGAGCCATGAGGTAATATTACGGCTATATAAGACCTTGGTTAGACCCCACTTGGAGTACTGTGTTCAGTTCTGGTCACCTCACTACAGAAAGGATGTGGATACATCAGAGAGAGTGCAGAGGAGACTTACAAGGATGTTGCCTGGATTGGAGGGCGTACCTTACGAGAATAGGTTGAGTGTACTTGGCCTTTTCACCTTGGAGCGACGGAGGATGAGAAGCACTCTGATAGAGGTGTATAAAATGATGAGGGGCACTGCTGGTGTGGAGAGCCAGAGGCTTTTTCCCAGGGCTGAAATGGCTAACACAAGTGGGCATAGTTTTAAGGTGCTTGGAAATAGGTACCCAGGGTATGTCAGGGGTAACTGTTTCACACAGAGAGTCGTGGGCGTGTGGAATGCACTGCTGGGGATGGTGGTGTAAGCGGATACAATAGGGTCTTTTAAGAGCCTCGCAGATAGGTACATGGAGCTCCGGAAAATAGAGGGTTATGCACGAGGGAAATTCAAGGAAGTCTCTGGAGTAGGTTACATGGTTGGCACAACATCGTGGGCCAAAGGGCTTGTAATGTGCTGTAAATTACTCTGTTCTATGAAACTGTTTTAAGTTGGCATGACGTTTTTGTGTTAATATCCATGCCGCACTTTCCAGAAACTTTTGAAAGAGGCAATTTGCCTTCATCAGTCAGGGCATTGAGTTGAGGAGGTGGGATGTTTTATTGAAGATGAGCGTATTAGTCACATGTACATTGAAGGATACAGTAAAATGTCACGTTTTGCATCAAATGAAATAGCAAAGATTTTGCAGTGCAGACCACAAATGTTATCACACTTCCAGTGCCAGCATAGAATGCCCACAGCTTATTAACCCTAACCCGTACGTTTATCTTTGGAATGTGAGAGGAAACATTTGTATGGAGTTCTGCATAGGTATGTTCTATTGAGGCAGAGAAAGGGTGGTAGAGTTAAAGAACCATGGTGTACAAAGTATGTAGAAAATCTTGTTAAGAAGAAAAGCCTACGGCAGATTCTTACTCTTGCGAGTACAGGGAAGAGTTATCAGAAGTTCCGTATGTATAAACCCTTTCACTTCTGGGATCATTCCTGTGTACCACATCTGGACCCTCACAAATGCCTTCATGTCCTGGCTCAGATCAGGGGCCCCAGACTGTTCACAATACTTCAAATGCGGTCTGACCAATGCCTTATGAATTCTCTGCATTACATCCTAGACCTCTCCTCTCAAAATGAGTACTAACATTGCATTTGACTTCCATCCCACTGCCAGAGCGCAATAGCTCGGTGAGAACTAACTCAGTCCCATACAGACAGGGAGGGTGATTATTACACATCTCCGATACGTTCAGGGTGGCACCCAAACGAACAACTGTATAACTTGAGCTAAAATGTGGCAATAAATGAACTTGGAACATCTCACCGTAATTTTATTGAACATGCACACCACAAATGCATTTTAAAAACGAGCAATAAGTAGCGTTGGATGTTGTTTACTTGGATTTTCAGAACACCTTTGAAATGGTGCTGCATGGACTGCTCAACAAGGTATATTACAGCAAAAATACCAGCATAAGCAGATGGACAGAAGGCACAGTAGGAATGAAGGGAGTCTTTTTCTGATGGGCTGCCGGTGACTGGTGGTGTTGGAACCACTTCTTACAGGGTACATCTTTCTTGACATGTGCTGACTGGAAGAATGCACAATCCTCAAGCTGCGATGTACGCCAGTGCTCCGCACAATTACAAAATAAACATTCCCATTTTAACCTCCCTATATCACTATCTCCCAAAGAAGACAAGGATAAGTGGTGAGTGTGGTAAAATTATTTTTAATTAACATGTGGAGAGTATCTCACAATGTTCGCCATCGATCAGCTCCTGACTTGGTGAGTAATCCCTTCTCTGTCCGCTGACCAGTGTTAAATGTGAACACATGCGGATAATGGAAAGGTCAGGAAGTACATTTGAGAACTCCATTCTCAGGCCCCAGAACCTTCTCTCTGTTTCACCCTCCCCCCTCCCACTTCCCTGTTCTTTGTTTCAATCTACCCCAACCCAAGCCAGCTGTCCCTCTGTCCTTCTCCAGCTGCTCAAGGGGACTCTCTGTTCCAGCTCCTGGTGAGTCAGGAATCCCAGCGGAGGAGATCATGGCGGTGAGGATTCAGTCGATCCTGATGTTGACGAAGAGAGAGGCTGCGGGCAGGGGGTCGCCGTTTGCTGACAGAAGGTGGATGTGGCGGTACCCTGAGAATAGAACAGAGAGAGGGGTAATCACATATTAACCCAAACGCCCAACATCCTTGGAGTTTTGAGTAGATTTGGCACTCCCAATAACCCTGTCCACCATCTCAACAGTGAACTATTTCTTGTTTACTTGTGCTGTACACCACATGCACTTTCAACTACATTTTATTAACTCATTTGTGTTAATACTTTGGTTTCTGTGCTACGTGTCTGATGTGTTCTGTGGGTGCACCACGGTGCAAAGGAACATTGTTTAATTTGTCAGATGAGAATAAATTTGAACTGGAGCTTTTACCTCCAATTCTCCCTTTCTTACACCCCGTTCCCTTTCCCATTTTATTGTCATTCCATTGGGACATGGGCTCAGAGCTGTGCTGGCTGTTCCACCATTACAAGCATTGCATTGCTTGCTGGTGCACAGATTCTGCCGTCAGCATTAGAAATATGTCCCTTGCTGCCTCACTGGGGATGGTGGCATTGATCAGAAATGTGGGACTGCCTCAGTCATCAAAGACAGATATGGAGGCCCCACCCTCTCCTCCCTGGCTCGATGTGGAACTAATATCCTAAGCCAGATATGAAGGACCCACATTCTCCTCTCCGGCCAGATGTAAGACCAATTCCTTCAACCGGATATTTCTTATTGTTTTATTTAGTCAGGGATACGATCTGAAATAGGCTCTTCCATCCCACCAAGCTGTGTCGACGAGAAACCTTACCCTCATCCCAGGAATAATTAGCCTACTAACCGTGACGTCTTTAGATTGTGTGAGCAAGCTAGAGCACCCAGAGGAATCTCATGCACACCTGAGAAGTACATACGTCTCGGCATCCGTTAGTCTCGTGAGACCATGGATTTGCGCCTTGGAAGGTTTCCAGGGCGCAGGCCTGGGCAAGGTTGTATGGAAGACCAGCAGTTTCCCATGCTGCAGGTCTCCCCTCTCCACACCACCGACGTTGTCCAAGGGAAAGGCACTGGGGCCGATGCAGCTTGGTGCCGGTGTCGTCGCAGAGCAATGTGTGGTTAAGTGCCTTGCTCAAAGACACAACATGCCACCTCAGTTGAGGCTCGAATTAGCGACTACACACTTTCTTAGAGAGGACGCCAGTACTGAACCTCAAACTCTGAAGCTCTAAGCTGGAATAGCTAAATTACATGATGTCCATCTTTTTCTCCTTGGTGAAACGTGGAATGCTCCTGCTCACTGGGACAGTGCCCTAGGTCCTGGTAGAGGAGCTTGGGATGCGACTGAAAGAGGTGGACTGGGAAGCAGGGGGTGAGGAAGAGCTGTTGGATCAAGGTTGGTAGGACCCAGAGAGGGAACCGGAGCATTACTGGGGTTACATACGTGGTTAGGATGGGGTTAGAACACGTCACCCAGGATCAGCATCGCCACAGTTGGCCATGTCCTACTACTAGTCGTCTCACTCACACCAGAGCAAGTATAACCTTGTGGCCTTGGTGGTGGGGTCACAGCCCACCTGCACATTGACACCCTTGTCAGAACTACTTGTTGATCTCAGGGCCATTTGGCCTATCATGGCTGATTTATTAAACCTCTCAACCCCACTCTCCTGCCCGTAACTTATGTTGCACTGATTAATCAAGAACCCAACAACACCGGTTTAAATCACCTCATGACCTGGCCTCCACAGCCATCTGATGAATGAATTCCACAGATTCACCACCCTCTGGCGGACAAAATTCATCCTCAGCTCTGTCCCACTATTCTGAGAATGGACCCTTTGCTGCTAGACTGTCCAACTATAGGGAATATCCTCTCCACATCCACTCGATCTAGTCCTTCAAGATTCAATAGGTTTCTCAGTCTTCGAAACTCCAGTGAGTACAGGCCCAGAACCATTAAAAATTAACCACTGAATGCCAGAGATCATTCTTATTCTTGTGACTCACGTCTGGACGCTCTGCAATTCCAGCACATTTTCTCTTGGCTGAAGGGCCCATAACTGCTCACAATACACAAGTGTGGTCTGACAAACAACTTACAAAGCCTCTGTATCACATCCTTGTTCTTATATTCTTGTCCTCTTGAAATGAGCTTTAACAGCAGGCTTCTCTGGCTGAGGGAGAGTGAAGGATGGGACAAAGCACACAACCCCACTTCTGGAGAAGGGGTGGGTCTCAGTGAACCAGATCTGGCTCTCTCACCGCCCAAACTCTCCACACTCTTCCCTCCACTCCTTCCAGTTTTAAGGGGGTGGGGTCTTGATACAATACCTTGCTGTAAGCTGGTGAATGGTAGTGTGAACTGTCCGATGAAGTCATTCCTCGAGGAGCCGGGAAAGTCCTGAGCCAAGAAACGAACAAAGGCCAGCTCGGGCACGCACACGTCGAACTGAAAGCATATGTTCCACATGGGGTTGAAACCTGAAACAGTGAAGGGGAGGATGGGTCAGACACAATGCCAACACTAATACCTCCAGCATGAACATGGGTTCAAATCCAAACAACACTGGCTCAGAAACAATATTGTAAGTATGAACACAGTCATTTCCACGTGTTGATCTCAGTAGTTTCAAAAGATGCTGCTATCCAGAGCAATACACACAAAATGCTGGAGGAACTCAGCAGGTCTGGCAGCATCTATGAAAGAGAATCAACAGTCAATATTTCAGGCTGAGACCATTTATCAGGACTGTAAAGGAATGGGGAAGATGGCAGAATAATAAAGTAGTGGGAGGGGAAGTTGATAGACAGGAGGGGTTGAAGTAAGAAGCTGGGAGACGATAGGTGGAAAAGGCAGGAGGAGTCTGACGAGGAGAGGAGAGGAGACCTTGGCAGAGGAGGAGAAAGTAGGGACACCGGGGAGGGAGGGATATGCAGGAGGGGAGAAGAGGGAAAAGACCAGAGTGCGAAATTGAAGAAAAGGGAAGGAAGAGGGGAAGAAAGTTCCAGAACTTGGAGAAATCAATGTTCGTGGCATTAGATTGGAAGCTACATAAAAGGAATAAGAGGTGCTGCTCCACAAACCTGAAAGTGGCGTCGTCATGGCAGAAATCAAAGCTGTCAAGAGTGAGTTTTTTTGGGGTATGTGATTTGTTTACACTTAAATGACTTTGGCCACCAGTCTATTTGACAATGCGCTTCCTAAAAATGTGTGAAGACCAGATGCTGTAGTTTCAAAGACAGTATTACCTATACATTATTGTCTATAGCTTTTTAAGTAGCGATTGCCTTTGTGTTTAGCATATAAATATCGAGCCCACATTGAGCTAGCAGACCTTTCTGCGGAAAGCGTCTCTGTCTGTAAGGTGCCTGCTGTACCTTGTTGTGTTGAGTAAAGAAGCTGCTTTGTGTCTAGCAGTGACTCTGTCTCTCTGGTGATTTCATCCACCCCACAACAGCCATGGAACAACATGTTGGAATAGGAATTAATATTGTTGGTCACTGATGAATTCTGCTTTTTGTGGATAGAGCAGAGGTACTCGACCAAACAGTGCCCCCAATCTACAATAGATTTCACCAAGCTGGAGAAGGCTGCATCAAGAGGGCTGGTAACAGCAGGTGAACACAACAGCTTCACGGGTGGTGTTGCTTCACCCGGAAGGGCTGTTTGAGGCCCAGAATGAAGGTGAGCGAGGAGGTGAACGGGCAGGTGTAGCACCTCAGCTGTTTGCAGGAATAAATGCCTGGAGGAGATTCATGGGGAGCAACACAGAGCATAGAACAGTACAGCACAGGAACAAGCCATTCAGCCCACAGTGTTGTGTTGTGTTGAACCAAGTAAAAAGCAAATCAGAAACACCCAACCACCGATCCCTTCTACCTACACAATTTCCATATCCTTCCATGCATGTGCCTATCTGGAGGTCTGTTAAAAGCCTCTAACAATTTGTCTTTACCAGCATACCAGGCAGCACATTCCAGGAATCCACGGTTCACTCAGTAGGAAAACTTGCTGCTCACACCCCCCTTGAACCTACCCCCTCTCACATTCACTGCATGCCTTCCAGTATTAGACATTTCAACCCTAGGAAACATGCACTCTTTCCACTCTGCCTATGCCTATCATAATCTCGTAAGCCTCTATCAGAAATTCCCTCAGCCTCTGCAGAGAAAATAACAAAAGCTTATCCAGCCTCTTGTGACCGCACATGCCCTCTAAACCAGGCAGGATCCTGAGAAAAGTCTTCTGCACCCTCTCCAAAGTCTCAGAGGTCATGGCACAGATCCCTATGGAACTCCACAAATTTCAGGCCTCCTGCTCCAATAAACCCCTTCAATCACAACACTCTGTCTTCCATGTGCAAGCCAGTTTTGAATCCAAACAGCCAATTCATCATGACCCCATGCATCTTAATTTCTGATTAGCCTCCAATGAGGGAATTTGTCAAACACCTCTCTAAAATCCATGTGGACAAGATCCATAGCCCTACTCTCATGAATCTGTCTTGATATCTTGTCAAAAAACTCAATTAACTTGGTAAGGCATGATCTGCTATGCACAAGACCATGCTGGCTCTCCCTCCTTGGACATGGGTCTTTCTGCTATGCAATAGGAGAGGTGAGAAGACAGAATGTGTTGGAAAGCCACACGGCCACAATGACAATATGCAAACTCCCATCAAGTTTCTGCTATCAAGGCTGATTTACATTTCCACTCAATCCCGTTCTCCTGCCTTTTACCCGTAACCTTTGCATTTACTGTACCTGTCAAACTCTGCTTTAAATATAACTTAGCAACTTGGCCTAAACAACTATCTGTGGTCATGAATTCCACAGATTCACCACCCCCTGGTGAAAGAAATTCCACCCAATCTGTCTTCTATAGTCATATCTCTATCCTGAGGCTGCACTCTCCAGTCATCATCTTCACGCTCACTCTATCCAGGCCTTTAAATATTTGATAGCTTCCCCAATTTGAGATTCCCCCTCATTATTCTAAACTCCAATGAGTACAGGCCTAGAACCACCAAACGCTTCTCATATGTTAACTCCTGACTTCCTGGGAGCATGCTGGTGAGCCTCCTCTGGACCTTCTCCAAGACCAGTACATCCTTTCTTAGATATGGGGCCCACTACTACTTCGACTCCAAAGATCTGAAAAAAGTTGGACCTGGACCCACCAACTACCATTCACCCCCGCCATGCTGGAATGACTCCAAACTTACCATTGTTGGAAACATGTGGCGTCACTTTCTGATCATTGTCGTCTTTGACTCCAAAAACCTGCACCTTCACAAGTGGGTCCACCACCGAGTCGGGTTTCGCCTTGTTTGTCTTGGGGAGTTGCTGGGCAGAGAGGACCTGTGGAGAGGCGAGGACATGATGTGAGAGCCGACTGGTGCAACAGTAACTTAATGTATTTGATGACTGGATGATATTAACAATCGGGGAACACAGAGTACAGGACAGTTAAGTCCCTTCAGCCCACGATGCTGTGCTGACCTTTTAAAGAAGATTTAGCATTATTTGTCACGTGTACATCAAACACACAGTGAAATGTGTTGTCTGTGTCAACAATCGACAGACCAAGTGCAGTCTGGGGCGGACCGTAAACGTTGCCATGTTTCTGATGCCAACTTAGCATGCATACAACTTAGGAATCATAAGCCAAACATCTTTGGAAGGTCGGAGGAAATCCATGTGGTCATGGGGAGAATGTACAAAGTCCTCAGAGACGGTGGCTGGAATTAGAACCCAATCTTACAGCTAGCACTGTAAAATGCTATGTTAATCGTTACATCACTATACTGGACAACCTCCCTTAATTAACTCGAAATGAAATGCTAACTAATCTCCTCTGCCTGCACATCATCCCTATCTTTCCATTCTCTGAACACTAATGTGCCTATCTAAAAGCCTCTCATACCTGCTTCCACCATCTCCCCTGACATTCCGCTCCAGACACCTACGGCTCTCTTTAAAAAAAAAAAAAAGCATGATCTGTACAAGCCCTTTGAACAGCCTCTCTCACCTTGAATGTATGCCCTCTGATAATACGCATTTTGAACAAGGGAAAAGATAGTGTCCACTATCTTTATACCTCTCGTAGTTTTATAAACATATCAGAGCTCCCCTCAGCCTCTGACACTCCAGAGAAAAGCCACCCAAGTTTGTTCAACTTCCCTTAATCGTGCATGCCCTCTATTCCAGGCACCCCTTCTGCACCCTCTCTAAAGCCTCCACGCCCTTCTTGTGATGGGTTGGTGTGACTCGGTAGGCTGAAGGGACAGCTTTCATGCTGTTTATCCAACATTTCCTGCTCTTACCAGCACGCGCAGCTTCTTTCTGTTCAGCCAGGGTCTCATCTGGATCTTTGGCTCAAATGTTGACTTGCGCTTCCTCAGGAACTTAGGCTTCAGGATATAACCAGAGAAACCGTTGTTTCGAAATTTACTCCGGTAGATGTCCATCTCCCGCCCAAAGGTCTGAAAGTTCACGGCCACTGCAGGCATTGTGGTGGAAGTGCAGAAGGAAGAGGGTGGGGAGGAGAACCAGAGGGAGGGTGAGAGGGAGGATAGAGAGTTGTGTGGGAGAAGAGGAGGAAGGATGGGCAATGGAATGAAAGGAGAGGGTGTGCGCATGTCATTGAGAGAGAGAGAGAGAGAGTGCGAAAGAAAATGAGACCATTTTTAAAACATTTCATTATCACCTCTGTGCTGAATATCAGCAAGTAATAAATGTGTTTGTAGCTGCGGTGATTACAAGGAACTGAAACAGTTACTGGGTTACCATTCTGTGTGGTATCAGACATAGTTTGGTACTGAACAATCTCCCAATTAAAAGCCAATTGAGTTGTACACGCAAACCGATCAGGAGCTGCATTGGTGTTCGGCAAGGGTGGTTGGGTGGGATGGGGAATGTACAGGCAAATTCTTGGAGAGTATCCAGGGAATCTGGGCTGACTAGGATCCCGTGCATAACCAGTGATTGGGGGTGTTAATACTTTACTGAAGCCTGTCTTCCCTGTGAGTTGGCTATAATGGGAGAGTGTGAGTCAGGGACTCCCATTCATGACGTGGTGTGTGAGAGTGTGTATCTCTATGGGTGTGTAGCATTTCGATTGTGTGTGTGAGAGAGATTCAAAAACAGTTACTGTCCCCAAGATGTCAGATATCAGATATGAGGTTTGCATCCATGACGGGGTGTGCGTGTAATGTGCACGCATGTCCATCTCTCTGGGTGTGTATCCATTTATATGTGTGTGTGTGTGTGTGTTCTCGTTTTGAGCGGGTGGAGGATGGAATGAGGGAAGGTGGTCCTGAAGGGAGAAAGGAATGCTGGTTGAGGTGGTAGCAGAGCCAGTCAGGAACATAACGGCCAGTATTTACACTCAATGCCTTGGCTGTGAGGGCAAGCATAATGACTTCTTCACCATCCTCTCCACATGTGTCAGTGACCATTCGACTTGCACCTTGATGTCCCTCTACGTCAACACTCCTTAGGTCTGTGCTGCATGCTCTGCAAGTTTTATCGCAATTTGAGCTCACAAAATGCATAACCTCACACTTGTCTGTCCCCTTTGGCAGCAGGGTGGGGGACGGATGATTGAGAAAGGACCAAAAAGAGTCTATCCTGAATGTGGTGGACACTTCTGACCTCTACCCCCAGTGATGAAGCTCCTCAAGGGAAAGCTCCCAGCAGGCTTTTCAGGGTCAAGATCAGGGAATAAGGTCCATACCATCTGGGCCACTCCCTTTTTTCAATGCTGCCATCAGGCAGGAAGCACAGGAGCCAGAGGATGCCTCACCACCTGGTGTAACGTCAGAAGAGGCATAATGTTATGTGACTGGAGGAATGGATAGGGGTGATGTCAGAGGTAGTTCCATATTTTGTTTAGGGAATGGTGAGTACATGGAACATCCTTCCAGGGGAGGTGGTAGAGAGAGGTGCACAAGGGACATTGAAGAAACTCTTAGGTGCATGGATGATAGAGGGAAGCAGTAGATTGACCTCAGAGTGGATGAAAAGGATTGTACAAAGTCAGGGCTGAAGGGCCTGTGTTCTATGTTCTAGTAGCTTCTTCCCCACTGAGACCATAAGACCGTATTGCATAGAAGCAGAATTAGGCCACTGGGCCCATCAAGTGTGGTCTGACATTTCATCATACTGATTTATTATCCCTCTCAACCTGTTTATCCTGGTTTCTCCCATAACCTTTGCCTGCCATCAGTTTCATGAACCTTAGTTCTGTCTCAGACTATATTTGGCTACTTGGCAAAGTAGTCATTTTGCTTATTGTTTATTGTGCCTCTTATGTATAACATAAGTTAACCTAAATTTACATCATTTACAGTTGTCATATTTTGTAATGTAAAATACTACGGCTGTAAAAACTTAACTTTCATGTTGTTTATACCCACGACAAATTGTGTTTATATATTGCACAGAAAAACCATGCGATGCAGTCGGCTGATTTGTCTGACAGACAGGCAGGAGTGATCTAGTCAGGGCCCGCTTTATGATGCAGGAAGGTGAGGCAGTGCAAGATGGACATTTCCACTGCCCAACGACAGGAGGCAAGGGTTGGGTTTGGGCGATCAGATGTTCAAAGGAAGAGCTGGCGACACAGATGACAGGTTTACCTATCTGGTAGCCGGCATTCCACATGTCAATGGCAGAGTAGTTAGACGAGTCTGTCCTCCCGTCTTCTGGATATACCCTGTCCAGTTGTTGGGCATCGCACTGGAAAGTGGAGCCTGCAAACAGAAAATGGGTTTGTTGGAATATAAAGACAAAAGATTCTGTAAATGCTGGAAATTCAAAGCAGCGCGCAATAAATGCTTGAGGAATACAGCAGGTCAGGTAGCATCAAATGAAAGGAATTAACAGTCCTGATGAAGAGCCGCAACCAACTGCTGAGTTCCCTAAGCATTTTGAGCCATCTCTCCTTGCCAAACTCAGGCTTCCAAGCTTCCTGCCAGGACAGAAAACCTGACCATATGACATGGGAGCACAATGAGGATATTCAGCCCATTCAGCCTGCTGCAACATTCCATCATGGCTGATCTCTTATCCCTCCCAACCTCATTCACCTGCCTTCTCTCTGTAACTTTTGATGGCCTTATTTATCAAGAATCTATCTCCCTTCGGTTAAAATATATCCAGTGACTGTCTCTACAGCCATCTGTGGCAATGAATTGCATAGATTCACCACCCTCAGGCCAAAGAAATTCCTTTGCATCTCTCTCCTAAATGGACTGTTCTATTCTGAAGCTGTGCCCTCTGGTCTTGGACTCTCTCACTACTGGAAACATCCTTCCCATGTTCAGTCTATCTCGGCATTTCAATATTCGATAGGTTTCAATCAGATCTCCCCCTCATTCTTCTAAACTGCAGCGAGTATGGGCTAAGAGCCATCAGATGCTCCCACTGCTCTGTGCACCCACCAGCTGATTTATGTCCCTCTGTATCCTGGGGTGACCTTCCTTGCTATCTACAATTCTAACAACTTTTGTATTGTCTACAAACTTAGGAATCAGATCACCTACATTGATAACAGTATATTACAAACAACAGAGGTCCCAGCACCAGACCGCTTGTTACAAACTTCCAGTTGAAGGAACACCTGTTCAGCACCATCCTCTGATTCCTGTGACTTCATATGTTGTCCTTCCAGTCTTCCTCCCATTCTCCCTGCAGCTTCAAATCGCCTGCATTTTTGAGTTTCTCACAGATGTTGCCTGACTTATCAATAAACGCACCACTGAGTACATTCAAAAGGCACACTGCCATCAGGAAGTACCATCCATTATCGAAGACCCTCTCCATCGAGACCTTGTTAATCCAACATATTTTTGTTAGTTCTATTGTATTTCTTGATTTTCTGTAAATGTCTGCAAGAAATTGAGCCTCAAGTTCGTACATGTTGGGCCTACATGTACTTGGATAATGAATTTACTTAGACTTTGACTTGGTTCACCTGTTAATTTACATTGCACAGAAACTATATTTCCTTCATCAAACATTGCTGTCATTTCACTGTAATTTATTAAAGTCAAACTTTGACACTGGTTTACTCCCATCATTCCATGTTTGCAAGTAACTGCTAATTCCATCCCAGATCTCCATTTCTACAACTTAGTTAACTATCAAGTTCAGAAAGACTGCTCTGCAGTTATTGGCCCTTTTTTTGAGAAACACGATGGAACAGATTTTATCAACACACATAAAAAATGCTGGTGAATGCAGCAGGCCAGGCAGCGTCTACAGGAGAGGTACAGTCGATGTTTCGGGCCGAGACCCTTCGTCAGGACTAACTGAAAGAGAGATAGTAAGAGATTTGAAATTGGGAGGGGGAGGGGGAGATCCGAAATGATAGGAGAAGACAGCAGGGGGAGGGATGGAGCTAAGAGCTGGAAAGTTGATTGGCAAAAGGGATACGAGACTGGAGAAAGGGGAGGATCGGGGGACGGGAGGCCTAGGGAGAAAGAAAGGGGGAGGGGAGCCCAGCGGATGGGCAAGGAATTATAGTCAGAGGGAGAAAGAGAGAGAGAGAGAAAAAGGGAAATAAATAAATAAGGGATGGGGTACGAAGGGGAGGAGGGGGAATTAACAGAAGTTAGAGAAGTCAATGTTCATGCCATCAGGTTGGAGGCTATCCAGACGGAATATAAGGTGGTGTTCCTCCAACCTGAGTGTGGCTTCATCTTCACAATAGAGGAGGCCATGGATAGACATATCAGAGTGGGAATGGGACGTGGAATTAAAATGAGTGGCCATTGGGAGATCCTGCTTTCTCTGACAGACAGAGCGTAGATGTTCAGCGAAACGGTCTCCCAGCCTGCGTCTGGTCCCGCCAATATATAGAAGGTCACATCGGGAGCACCGGACGCAGTACCTGGAAGGACTGTCTGGGGCCCTGAATGGTGGTGAGAGAGGAAGTGTAAGGGCATGTGTAGCAGTTGTTCCGCTTACAAGGATAAGTACCAGGAGGGAGATCAGTAGGAAGGAATTGGGGGGACGAATGGACAAGGGAGTCGCGTAAGAAAGCGATCCCTGCGGAAAGCAGGAGGGGGAAGGAAAAATGTGCTTTGTGGTGGGATCCTGTTGGAGGTGGCAGAAGTTACGCAGAGTTATATATTGGACCCGGAGGCTGGTGTGGACATGGGGAGCCCTATTCCTAGTGGGGTGGTGGGAGGATGGGGTGAGAGCAGATGTGTGTGAAATGGGAGAGCTGTGTTTGAGAGCAGAGTTGATGGTGGAGGAAGGGCAGCCCCTTTCTTTAAAAAAGGAGGATATCTCCTTCGTCCTGGAATGAAAAGCCTCATCCTCAGAGCAGATACGGCGGAGATGGAGGAATTGCGAGAAGGGGATGGCATTTTTGCAAAAGACAGGGTGGGAAGGAGAATAGTCCAGGTAGCTGTGCGAGTCGGATTTTATATTGGCAGAGTGAAGCCTTTGAACTTGATATATTTCCAGTCTCCACTTACCTGAGTCCTGCACCATTTCACTGAACTTGTTTTCCACGAAGGACAATATCTCATAGGAGACCTGGTTGCTCATGGCACCCTCTATCCTGTCGGAGGGGAGGATGTTGCAGTTGATGAGCAGGCCGGGCAACTCCTTGACTCGGTACAGCTTTGCATCCTGGAAGGAAGAGGTCACAGACACACAGATTGTCCTTCCATAGTTCACTGAGCAACCTTCAGTATCAATAAGACCAAGGATATGATGGTGGACTTGATGGAACACACACCAGTCCTCTCCTTGGGGTCAGCAGTGTTCCATCATTAAAGACTCCTGTCACCCTGTGATAATAGATTTGATTCCTTTTCTGAGCAAATCAATCTTGTAGCCAGTCAGTGTTGTCTTAGGTGTTTAGACCAGTTACAAGGTCTTCCGGAGGCTTTACTCAACCCTCCTGGGATCTCCGCACATCTCCAGCTCTGGCCAAAGTTGTACAGCAGGGAAACAGGCCATTTGGCCCATCTTGTCCATGTCACTGGATTTGCCCAGTGAGCTGGTCGCAACTGTCAGTGTTTGGCCCATGGCCCTTTAAACTCCTCCTGCCCCTATTACTTAGCAAGATGCTTTTAGCCAATGCTTATGCCCCTGGCTCAACCACGATCTCGCATAGCTCATTCTGAAAACACTCCTTGCATGAAAAAGATACCCTTGGTGTCCTTTAGAAATCTTTCAGTTCTGATCTTAAACCTGTACCATCTTGTAGTAGCACCCTCTCCTTGGGGGGAAAAAAACCTGTGTGCTTTTACTCTCTCTATGCACCTTATGATTGTAAACTCCTCTATTAGGTTACCCCTTAATCTCATGCATTCCAGGGAATAAAATCAACTTTGCAATCTCTCATTGTAACTCTAGCCCCTCAGTCTGAGCAGCATCCTGGTAAATCCCTTCTGCACTCTTCCCAGTTTAATAATACAAGACCATAAGAAATAGGAGCAGAATTAGGCCATTTGACCCATTCAGTCTGCTCCAGCATTTCATTATGGCTGATCCTTTCCCCTCTACCCCCAATCTCCTCCCTTCTCCCCACATCCCTTCATGCCGGTTTGTGCAATCACTTTGCAGCACCAGCTCCAAGATCAGAATTCAATTTCCATTGCTTTCTGTAAGGGGTTTGTACCTTCTCTGTGTGAATGCATGGGTTTCATTCAGGGTGCTCTGGTTGCCTCTCACATTCCAAATAAAATGTACGGGTTGGGCTTAGTGAGCTGTGGGCATTCTATGCTGGCACTGGAAGTGTGGCAACATTTGTGGTCTGCCCTGCAAAATTTTTATTGATTTGACTTGATGCAAAACGTGACATTTTACTGTATGCTTCAATGTGCATGTGCCAAAAAACACTCACCTTTAACACAACATCCCACCTTCTATGCTCCATGCCCTGACCGATGAAGGCAGCAAATTGCCTCTTTCAAAAGTTTCCTTCTGGAAAGTACTATTAACATAAAAACATCATGCCATCTTGAAATATTTGTTCTCCAGCCAGTGAATGTGACCAGAGGACCCAGAGAAAACCCACAGATTCCACAGTGAGGGTGTATAGGGACACCTTCTAGAGGAGCTGGGATTGAAACCTAAAATATGATGCCCCGAGCTTTAGTAGTGTTGTGCTAACTGCTCTGCTACCACGGTGCACTGGCTGTTAACACAATGACACATTTCACTCCATCTTTCTCTGGACACATGGTAAATAAAAGAATCTGAATCACTCAAGGATGGAGGGAGTGAATGAATGAGTGTGGAGAGGAAGAGGTTGAATGAGGGAGTGAGCAAGGGCAAGGTGAGTGATCAAGTGAGTAAGAGAGGAAGTGAATGAGAGGGAAGGAGGGAAAGTGAATGAATATGTGAGGGAAGAGGGAGAGAAAGTAAGCATGGAGGGAGTGAGTGAGGGAGGAAATGAGTATCAGAGGGAAGGAGGGAGAGTGAGTGAGGGTGAGTGAATAAGGGAGAGAGGAGTTGATGGCACAAGTCAGAAAATGTGGGGTCACTGGGTGAATAACTGAGCAAGGAAAAGGGAGACGGAATGAATTGGCCGGGACTGAGAGGGAAGGAATTCAGTGAGGTGAACGACGGAAAAGAAAGGGGACTCACCTTTTCTTGAGGCTTCTGCTTTCTTGCGACCTCCTCCATTTCAGCAGCCTCATCTTCATCCAAGTCTTCCTCGTTCTCAACAATTTCATCTTCCTCTAGGTTTTCTTTCTTAACCTTCACCAGGATCTTTCCCTTCAGTTTCTCCATCCACCACAAGCCCAAGAAGCAACAAATCAGTCAGCACAGAGTCACACAGCATGGTAACAAGCCCTTCAGCCCAACTCTTGCTGACCAAGGTTCCTATTTAGAGCTACTTGTCAGTGTTTCGCCCATATCCCTCAGAACCTTTGCTGTCCATATCCCT
The DNA here is from genome assembly GCF_030028105.1 of Mobula birostris. Taxonomy (NCBI): domain Eukaryota; kingdom Metazoa; phylum Chordata; class Chondrichthyes; order Myliobatiformes; family Myliobatidae; genus Mobula; species Mobula birostris. The sequence continues at coordinate 99,915,457 of NC_092370.1, read as the reverse complement.
GCCCAAGTATCATTTAAATGTTCTTCATGTGTTCACCTCCTCACCTGGCAGCTCATTGCATGTAATGACACTCTGAGTGAAAAGGTTTCCCCTCAGATACCTCCTCTCCCCTGTGTCCTGCAGTTCCAGATTACTCAACACAGGGAAAAAGAAGCTGTGTCTACATTCACCCGTTCTATGCCCCTCATGATTTTATACCCCTCCATAAGACTGAGACAGCTGAACAATCACGGGAGGCCAAAGGTGTCCTGTCCTGGAGGTTGGAGGTGTGCGTGTGTGTGTGTCTGTCTGCAAGGACATAATGAAGGAAGAGGTTTGTTTTGCTGTTGTTGTGTTACTTCGTCTATTGTTTTGTTGTGTTCTCTGTTGTTTGGTCTAGGATTGTGGGCACACTACTGGTATGCCGGTGCTGCAACGTGTGGGCTGGCCCAGAACGTCCTTGGGTGTGTTGGTTGTGAACACAAACAATGCACTTCACTGTATATTTCGATGTGGGTGTGACAAGTAAACCTGAATCTGAATCTGGCATCATGGCCTCTCGCCACACCGTTACCGAATCCACCCATCCTCCCACCCTGTTAAATGTTTCCTTCTTCAGATTGACTTCTCATCTCGGGAGCAATCAGTAATATTTCTGCATCATTGCAGTGTTGGTGGGCTGTGCTCCACCTTCAATAGCTCAGGCAAATGTGTCTGACAGACACTGTCCTAGGCAGAGCTCTAATGTACATCCACAGGACTCCCAATCGGATACAACATGGTCTTGGTGCATGGGGAGATAGCAGATGTCACCAAGGTTCACAGAAATGGTGCTCATCAGCTGGGCCCGGTCTGGTCTGTGCCTGTTGTTTGAATAAAGCCCACTCCGCTCCTTACCTCAGGTGAGGGCATCGTCCCAATGAAGGGCTTGTAGAGTAGCTTGTCCCCCAGGATAGATTCCATGACCTGCACCATGACCTTCTCCTGTTCTAAGCTGCAATGGCTCCTCAGGAACAGGATGAAGGGGTAAGGAGTGACCTGGAATCAAACACCACATCATGATGGCATAGAGACCATGCTTCTGTCTACAGCAAGGGGACAATAATGAAGCACTCTGCTTCACAGGTGACGTCCATAGAATTCCTCCTTGTTCATGGGGACCCAGGCCTCGAATGTGCCCACTGGTGGGAAGCACCTCTATGGTATTGGTATATTATTGTTACATGGACCAAGATACAGTGAAAGGTTTGTTTTGCATATTACTCATACAGCTTAATTCATTACACAGTACACTGAAACAGAACAATGTATTAAAAAAATGCAGAATAAGATGAGTGATATTGATTGAGTGAATAACCAGACGGCAGAGATGGCTAATGCAAGGGGACATTATTTGAAGGTGATTGGAGGAAAATACTGCATGGGGGTATGTTAGAGGGAAACTTTTTTTTTTTTATTTTTTTTTTTATTTTTTTACACAGAGAGTTGCGAGTGCATGGAAGGCATTGCCAGGAGTGCCAAATTAACTGATTAGCTTTATTTGTCACATCGACATCACAACATCAAAATACACAGTGAAATGTGTCATTTGTATCAATATAGCATGTCCTCAACTTACCAACCTATTAATCTGTACATTGTTAGAATGTGGGAGGAAACTCAGCACCCACAGGAAATTTGTTGTTTTATTCTTGTGCCAGCTGTATCGTGTCAAGATGGTGCCAGCGTACAACACTTACTCAGTCAACATCTTTCATACAACGAAACAGCTTATTTCACTTTTTTGATGCCTGTTTCTCATTTTAAACATCTAGAGCCTTCAATTGAGTTTGGAGATTAGCTGAGAGATCTGGCACTTTGCAGCCATTGAGAATAATCCAGGGAATGAGTGTGAACTCAAACTTGAATCTCGAGACCACAAAGTGAAGAATCTTCGAGACTGGTCACAAGCTGAAGTTCGACTACAGTTCACTGATGAAAGCATCCATTATTTGTTGATTAAAGCATCAAGGACGATTAAAACATCAAGGAGAATGCAGAAGGCAAGCGAGGGTTTGGGATCCTTCTGCCGGAGAAGGAGCCTGTGTGGCCGATCGCTCTGTTTTTAAGCAATCAATGACAAAGCAGTGTCTGGATTCCAGAGGTGTGAGGATTCAAAGCAATATGATTTGGTGTGTATTTCATATAATCCCCTTATCTGAAGGAATGACGTGTATGTGTTCACAGCAGCTGATAGCTGGAATAGATGGAGCATCTTATGGTCAAAGCTCCACTCATTTTCCTGCACTCTAGGGAAAAAAATTCTAACCTACTCAACATTTCTGTATTAGTCATGATATGGAGTTAAGGTGATCGTTACTTGATTGGCAGTCATATTAAGTGACAGAGCAGGTTCAAGTAGCTGAATGGTGCACTTTCTGCCGAATCTGTATACTCCTATTTAAGTTCCAATTGACACAGCCTGTGGAGTCTACCTCTGCAGAGGGTTGTAGAATCATCCAGCACCATCGCGGGAACTGCCTTCCCATGATCAAGGACATCTTCAAGAGGTAGTAATCTCAATAAAATGGCATCCATCAGTAATGGCTCTCACCCTCCAGGACGTCCCCTCTTCTCATTCCTACCGTCAGGGAGGAGGTACAGGAGCCTGTCGACCGTACTTAATGATTCAAAGCAGCTTCTTCCACTTCACCTTCAAATCTCTGAATAGTCCATGAACCCATGAACAACCATTTTATTTTGTACTCTTTATTTATATAATAATTTATCATTTTTTAATGTCTTTGTACATTGTACTGCTGCTGCAAAGCACTATATTTCACAACATCAAACTTATGAGTAACGTAGTGCTTAGTTTAATGCTTTACAACATCAGCAATCACAATTGGGGTTCAATTCTTGCTGCTGTTTGGAAAGGAGTTTAGACGTCCTCCCCATGATCATGTGGGTGTCCTCCAGATGGTCCATATTCTTTCCGCATTCCCAATATGTACGGGTCAGGGTTTGAAGTTGTGGGCAATCTATGTTGGTGCCAGAAGAATGATTAAACCTTCAGTCAGCACCGGCACATCATGGGGCTGCATTGGTCATTGTCACAAAGCATCGCATTTCACTGTATCTTTCGATGTACATGTGACAAATAAAGCTAATCTGTAATCTTTTAATTTTACCTATATTAAGCTTGATTCTGATTTTATTATCCCTGGTTACAAAAGCATTATTGAATGATTGGAGTACTGCTAATACTGTATTTCTCTTTCATGAGGAATAAATCAAGTAATGACAGTTCAGTTTGATGTTCATGGTGGACAAATTATTGGAATCAGTTCTGAGGAACATTCTAAACTTTTAATTGCAAAGGGCACTTCGTATCCTCTTGAAATCTGAAATGGCTGCCACAAGGGGGCACAGGTTTAAAGTGCTTGGGAGTAGGTATAGAGGAGATGTCGGGGTAAGTTTTTTTTTTAAAACGCAGAGAGCGGTGAGTGCGTGGAATGGGCTGCCGGCAACGGTGGTGGAGGCGGTTACGATAGGGTCTTTTAAGAGACTTTTGGATAGGTACATGCAGCTTAGAAAAATAGAAGGGCTATGTGTAACCCTAGTAATTTCTAAGGCAGGGACATGTGCGGCACAACTTTGTGGGCCGAAGGGCCTGTGTTGTGCTGTAGGTTTTGTATGTTTCTATCTAGGGCCAGTGTGGATTTGTTACAGGTAGTGTGTTGCTTTTGAGGAGATAGTAAGGTTTCTAAAGCCATTGCATTTTATGGGGTCAATGAGGACAATGTCAAGCTTCCTGACAAGATCTCATGAGACAGGCTGTTTAGAAAGATAGGTCCAAGTGATCTGAGAGAGAGAAGCAAAACTGGCTGAGTTACAGGAAGGCAGGATGGGTGACAGGGAGACTATTACTTTTGGCATAATTCCATACAGGATATTAATGTATTAGTGAGGGAATGCAATGTAGATGTTTGCAAATGGCACAAAAATTGGCCATGTGGTTAACACTGACCTCAGAATCAGAATCAGGTTTATTATCACCAACATATGATGAGAAACTTGTTGTTCTTTTGGCAGCAGTGCAGTGCAAGACCTTAAGACTTATGAGGTCACAATAAATAAACAGAGACATACATACATAATAGATAAATGACCAGTCAGACAGAAAGAGAGATAGTGCAAAAGAGGAATAGTGAGGGGATTCAGAGTCCATTCTGATGGGACGTGGGAGGAAACTGTTTCTTAATCACTGAATGTGTGTCATCAGACCCCTGTACCTCCTCACTGATGTTAGAAATGAGAAGAGGATATGCCCTGTACGGTCAGGGTCCTTAGTAATGGATGTGGACTTCTTGAGACACCGGTTCTTGATGATGTCCTTGATGACATGGAGGCATGTGACTGTGATAATGTGATTAAGTTTGTGAGGATGTAGACAAGACTGAGAAGAAAGCTGTCTGTAATAAGGGAACAGGCCCTGTTTGCTCGGGGTCCTTAGAAATGGATGCAGTTTTCTTGACACACTGGCTCTTGGTTGTCCTTGATGGTATAGAGGTTTGTGCTTGTGATGGAACTAGCTGAATCTAAAACCCGCTGCAGCCCCTCGTGAACCTCCATACCTGACTGTGATGCTCTCCTGTCAGAATACTGTTCACGATACAGGGGATGACACACATGATCCAACCAGTTGTCAAGTGGCAAATGGAATTTAATCTGGAGTAGTATGTGGGTGAAGGTGGTGTGTGGCACACTCGTCTTCATTGGCCAAGGCAATGAAAACAAGAGTTGGGACTTGGTACCTCATTCCTACAAAATGTAGGTTCGACCTCACTTGGAGCAGTGTGCACTCCCATTCACCATGCTACAGTAAGGATATGATTAAGTTTGTGAGAATGTAGACAAGATTAATTAGAAAGCTGTCTGGAATGGAGGGCTTGAGTGACATTGAACGATGTTGGGACTGTTTTCCTTGGAGTGAAGGAGTCTGAGAGATGATGTTACAGAGGTTTATGAAAATATCAGAGGCACAGATAGGGGAGTCAGTCATTCACTTTCCAGGAGAGGGCAGTCAAAACAAAGAGGGCATTGGTTTAAGATGAGAAGGAAGAATTTAAAGTGGACATGAGTGGTACGTTTCTTGCACAGAGGGTGGTGGGAAAATGGCATGTGCTGCCAGAGGAAGTGGGTGAGGTGGGTACAATTACAAACATAGGGCAAGTCGGGACATAATTTGGAAATATTTAGAGGGATATTGGCCTAATGCAGCCACATGGGATCATCTTGGACAGGCATTTTGGTCAGTGTGAACCAGTTGGGCAGAAGGGCCTATTTCTGTGGTGTATAATGCTACGGATACAGTATGTAACCAAAGACTTATGCAAATTTCTACAGAAGTACCGTGGACAGCATTCTAATAGGTTGCATTGCTGTCTGCAATGTAGCAGCCACCGTGCAGAATCAGAAAAAGCTGCAGAAAGTTGTAAACTCAGCCAGCTCTATCATGGGCACTAGCCTCCCAAGCATCGAGCACATCTTCAGAAGGCGATGCCTCAAAAATGCAGCATCCATCATCAAGGAACCCCATCATCCAAGACATACCCTCTTCTCTTTGCTACTATCATTGAGAAGGTACTGGAGCCTGAAGACACAAATTCAACTTTTCCCCCTCCACCATCAGATTTCTGAATGGACAATTAACACACCTTCCAATTTACAGGGAAACCGAGTCCACAACACAAGAATGAGAAAATCTGCAAATGCTGGAAATCCAAGCAACACAAAATGCTGAAGAAACTTAACAGGCCAGGCAGCATCTACAGAAAAGAGCAAACAGTCGGAATCGACAGAATCTCCCGGTGGCCAACCATTTCAATTCTACTTCCAATTCCCATTCCGACATGTCAATCAAAGGCCGCCTCTAATGCCGCACTCAGGCTGGAGAAGCAACACCTTATATTCCATCTGGGTAACCTCCAACCTGATGGCCTGAATGTATATTTCTCGAGCTTCTGGTCATTGCTCCACTCCACCTTCACAATTCCCGCGCTCCCTCACCTGATTTCCTTACTTGTACGTCAGCATCCTCTGGTGCTCCTCCCCCTTCCCTTTCTTCCAGTCCTCTATCATCCCCAGTCAGAATTCCCCTTCTCCAGCCTTTTGTCTCTTTCACCCATCTGCTTCCCAGCTTCTTACTTCATCTCTGCACCTCTCCCAGTTTCACCCATTACCTCCCACCTTGTACTTCCTCCCCTCCCCCCACCATCTTGCTCTCACTTCTCACCTTTTCTCCCCCAGTACTGATGAAAGGTCTTGGGCTGAAGCGTTGACTATTCCATAGGTGCTGCCTAGCCTGATGCGTTCCTCCAGCATCTTGTTTGTGTTTCTACAACACAAGCTTTGCATGGAGCATGTCAACTTACTGTAAAGGCATAATTATTTATGACTTCCATGACGTCCCGTAAGAGGACTTCTGAGGTGAGGGCGAAGCCGTGATAAATGACAGGCTCACCGTTCTGTCCATTCCAGCATTCCATTTCCATCCAGCGGCAGCCTTTATTCAGTTCACTGATGATGAGAGAGGATAAAACATACAATACAAATACAGTACAGGCCCTTCACCAACCTTTTAATTTACTCCAAGCTCGCTCTAACCCTTCCCTCTCACATAGCCCTCCAATTTTATTTCATTCATGTGCCTATCTAAGAGTGACTTAAATGTTGCTAATGTATCTGCCTCTGCACAATGCCTGGAAGTCATTCTGACATTTCTCCCGCCCCATACTTTCCTCCAATGACCTTAAAATTGTGACCCATCATATTTATGCCCTGGGAAAAGTCTCTGGTTGACCACTCTATCTGTGCCGCTTATCAGGGTCCCAGAACAGATCCCTGCAGAACATCATCGGTCACTGATCTCCAAGCAGTTTACGATCCAACTATGACCAGCCTCTGTGTTTTTTGGGCAATCCAATGCTGAATCCAAAAAGCCAAATGTCCCTGGATCCCATGCCTCTTGACCTTCGGAGTCCACCATGAAGAACTTCATCAAACCGAATAAACTTTGCAATGGCACAGTTAAAGAGTTATACTGTGCAGAAACAGGCCATTTGGTCCAAACGGTCCACGTTAGTCAACATTGCAATCTAACCTCGTCTCATTTGCCATCGTTTGATCCATATCCCCATAAATCTTTCCTATCTGTGAGTCTTTAAATGTGGTTAACGTCCTGTGTCTACTTCAAACACTTCCTTTGGCAGCTTGTTCCATATACTGATAACTCTCTTTGAGAAAATTTTGCCCCTTGGGTTCATATGAAGTTTCTGGCCCCTCACCTTAAAACTATGTCCTCGAGTTCTTGATTTCTCAACCCTAGAGAAAAGACTGTGTGCATTCACCCTAACTACACTCTTCGTGATTTTACACATTTCGGCAGGATCACCCTTCAGTTTCCTGTGTTCCAAGGAAAAAAGCCCCAGCTTGTCCAACCTATAACTCAGGCTCTTGAGTCCAGAAAACATCGTTGTAAATTTCCTCTGCATTCTTTCCAATTTAATTTATATTGAAAAGGTACTATCTCTTAATATTGTTTTACATGCTGTATGTAATATGTGCTGTGTTTTGCACCTTGGTTCCAGAGGAACATTCTTTAATTTATCTAATCTGTGTGCATGATTGAATGAAAATAAAACTGAACTTGCAGTTAAGCCCAAACTTTCAGGTAACCATGTATTTCTACTCCAAGGTCTTTCTGTTCTATAATACTCTCCAGGGTCCTGCCATCAACTGTAAAGGTACGATTATGGTTTCACTTCGCAAGAAAGCAGTATCTTGCATTCATCTGAATTAAACTCCATTTGCCATTCCTCAGACTACATACCCAGCTGATTAAGATCCCTTTGTAAATCCTGACAATCGTTTTCACTGTCTATGATACCAGTAATCTTGGCAATGACCATAGCCACAGGATTTTCACTATGCCAGGCCCGCAATGATCATACACCATAAAGCAGTCAGACCTTCAGATATAGGAGCAGAATTAAGCCAGTTATTTCATTAAGTCTGCTCCATCATTCCATCATGGCTGATTTACTAACCCTCTCAATTTCATTCGGTTGCCTTCTTCCTGAAATCTTTGATATCCATATTAATCAAGAATCTGTCAAACTCCACTGTAAATGTGCTGAATGATTTGGCCTCCACAGCTGTCTGTGGCAATGAACTCTACAGATTCACCTATCCCAGCTGAAGAAATTCCTCCTCATCTCTGTTCTAAAGAGATAACTTTCCATTCTTGGGCTCTTGCCACTGGTCCTAAACTCTCGCACTGTAGGAAATATCCTCTACACATTCACTCTATCCAGATTATTCAATATCCAGTCAGTACAATGAGATTGACCTCCACCCTACTTCCCTCTTATCCTTCTCAATCCCATCAAGTACAGTCTGAGAGACATCAAACGATTCTCATACTTTAGGGCTTTTGTCCTGGGATTGTTCCAGCAAATCTCCTCTGTACCAGCACATCTTTCCTTGGGAATGGAGCCTAAAAGCACAAGGAATTTGTATGTTTTCCCCATGGCTGCATGGGTTCCTCCTGACACACCGGTTTCCTCCCACAGTCCCGAGACAAACCATTATTAGGATAATTGGTCATTGTAAATTGTCCTGTGATTAGGTGACTGTTTACTAGATGGGTAGTTGGACAGCGTGACTCGTTGGGCCAGTAGGGCCTGTTCCGAGCTGTATCTGAAAATAAAACAAAAAATAAATACAATTGCTCACAATATCCCAAATGAGATCTGACCAACACTTCACAAAGACTCAGCTGTACATCCTTGCCTTTATTTTCCAGTCCTCTTGAAATGTTCTAAGACCTTTTCTGTAGCTCTCTTGAGAAATCCTAGGCTGCATTTTTCATCTCCCACCCTTTCGCATCAGCTAAACACAGACTTAAAAAAACCTTTGCTGCCCATTTAATCTCAAGCCCCCTTCTGCAATATGGTGCCAGTACCTGATGATGGCCTCGGTGCTACTGGAATCCTCCAGCAGATTTGTGAGCAGGTGGATGTTGTGAGAGGAAGAAATGTAATATTGATCAAGTGGCTTTGTCATGTCTTGGTAAACCTTGTCGTGTTCACGGTTGAAAATGTCCCCTCTCGGTGACATCAGGAAGAACAGAAATCCATCCTTGGTCATGAAGAAATGACGCTTCGCTAACAAAAGAACACACTGCTATTAATGCCATTCACGTATTACCCACACTGTAATTAGGGTTATGATTTCTTAAGATTAGCTTTATTTTTCACATGTATATCGAAATACGTAGGTGCGGTGAAATGTGTTATTTTCAGTTAATGACCGGCATAATCTGAGAATGTGCTGAGGGCAGCCCAGAAGTTTGTCCATGCTTCTGGCACCAACAAAACATGCTCATAACTTACTAACCCACACCCACCCGTGCTTGAAATGTGCAAGGACCTGGAGAAAAAGCACGTGGGCACAGAGAAGACGTATAAATTACAGTCAGTGATGAGGTTTGAACCTACATCGGTGATCGCTGGCACTGTAAAATGATTGCAATCCAGAAATCTGGTGTTGAAGAAAGGTAGATTCATGGACAAGCTTTTCTTCTCCTTGGAAGGTACTGCTTTCCCATTCATCGCTGAAAAACCAGACAAGAGTCTTTGATTGCAGCCTTAGAGATGTAGCTGCCATCTGGAAGACCAACAAGGAGTTTGAAGTCTGGCTTACCAATGTGGATAAATCAGGCTAAGCTGCCAGGATGTCATACTTCCCCGAATCTACTGCCCCTTGCTGGTATAAGGGAAACTCATGAAAACAGCTGAGGCTCTTGAAAGAATGACCCGTGGCTATCTTCGAAAATAGCTAGGCCTTCATCGTCGCCTGAGCAGATTTGCTCTGTACAGGGAGGTGAATAAACTATAGCAGCCTGGACAAGGAGTTCATTGTTGCCTGCACAGGAGAATTGCTACTGTACAGAGATTCCAGCGACCACATTTTATCAGCAGGCACTGATGTCTGGACAGGCAGAAAATAGAAGGCCAAAGATGCAGTGAAGATGGTTGAGTCACACCTGAGGCACCGGGATCTGGTAGGGACAGTGGTGTCCGGTCAGGCAGGGTGGGACAATTTCCCTGCAACCCTCTTCAACAGAGATCAGGGTAGGGACAGATGCAGAATGGTACAGGAAGACTTGCCAGCAGCTATCAAAGAAGTGCATACCAACAGGATGGTAGGTATGGGGCAACAGTGAGCTTGGATATGGTGGGAGGGTGCGCTGATACGGAAGATCTCCTGGTCCAACATCTGGCAGGCAGGTCCCCTGCACGTTGTTCTTTTCCAGATTGTGTAAAATTTCTTGCCAAGTCTCAGTCAACCTTTATGCCTGGGGCAAAAGTGAGGCAACATCATGTCTTCTCTGCCCTGGCAGAGGGACCCTGGATCACATCCTCAGCAGCTGCCAAAAAGCCTTGCGACAAGGACGCTACTGCTGGTGCCATAACCAGCAGAATTGAGAATAAATGTGATCGAAGTGACTTTGACTATTGAATGATTGCTAGTGCCAGATGGGATGTTTTGAGCATTTCAGAAACTGCAGATCTCCTGCAATTTTCATGCACAACGGTTTCAGGAGTTTACAGATAATGATGTAAAACAAAGAAAACTCCAGTCAGCAGCAGTTCTGTGGGCGGAAATGCCTTGTCAATGAGAGAGGTTAGAGGAGAATGTCGAGAGTAGTTCAAGCTATCAGGAGAGGGACAGAAACGCAACTAACCATGTGTTAAAACAGCGATATGCAGAAAAACATTTCCGTATGCACAACACATTGAATCGTGAAGTGGATAGACTACACCACACACTACTGCCCTCTACTGTGCCTATTGTCTTGTTTATTATTTATTGTAATGCCTGCACTGTCTTGTGCACTTTATGCAGTCCTGGGTAGGTCTGTAGTCTAGTGTAGTTTTTTTGTGTTGTTTTACGTAGTTCAGTGTAGGTTTTGTATTGTTTCATGTAGCACCATGGTCCTGAAAAATGTTGTCTTGTTTTTACTGTGTACTATACCAGCAGTTATGGTCAAAATGACAATAAAAAGTGACTTGACTTGACTACAGTAGCAGGAGACCATGAACGTACACTCTGTTGTTACTTCATTAGATACTAGAGGTATCTAATGAAGTGGCCACTTGAGTATATGTTCTGAGGTGACAGGTAATGTGATTAAACATCCCCAAAGTGTCGGCAACACAACTTCAAGGTGAGGGATGTGGCTTACCTTCCTCGTTTAATTCATACATCTGGATGAGATGTGATGCACTCTCCTGCGTCACACTCTCCCTTTGTTCCTTCCATAGGAACTCCTGGAGTTTTCCCACGCTGATCAGCTGCTCCTTGTTGCAGTAGAAATCAAAGATGGTGGTGATCTCCTTGCGGTCCGTGAGCATGTGATAAAACTCTTTAATCTCCCTGCCACAGATGGTACCGTCTTTCGCCTTGTCACATTTCTGAGGGTGGAAGAAAGGACCAGAGACAGTTACAATGAAAGAACGGCCAAAATTGTATTGCTACTGAATCTGTGCTGCCTTCACCCCAGTGAAAACAGCTCACCTCATTCAACCACTTTGCCAGAGAGTGTTGGGCCCTTTTATAAGAAAGTGTGCGCTAGCATTGGAGAGGGTCCAGAGGAGGCTCATGGAAATCATCCCGGGAAAGAAAGCCTCACTGCATAAGGAACAATTGAAGACTCTGGACTGGCACTGACTGGAGTTTCTAACAATGAGGTTGGGGGGTGGCGGGGGTGGCAGGGGGAATCTCATTGAAATCTGCCACATATTCCAAGGCCCAGACAGAGTGGATGTGAAGGTGATGCTTCCTATAGTGTTAGAGCTTGAGACCAGGAGGTACAGCCTAAGAATAGAAGGATGTCCCTTTACAGGTGTTGAGGGGTGATTCATTTAGCCGGAGGCTGGTAACACTATGGAATTCATTGTGACAAATGGCTGTGGAGGGCAAGTCAATGGCTATATTTAAAGCAGTGGTTGATAGGTTCTTGATCAGTAGGGGAGTTGAAGGTTACAGAGAGGAAGCAAGAGAATGCAGTTGAGAGGGATAATAAATCAGCCACGATGGAATGGTGGAAGAGACTGAATGTCCTAATTTGCTCCGATGTCTTATATTCTTTTGAATTTATGGTTAGTGGAGCAATGCAGAGAAAATGTCGCAGGAACTGAGCAGGTCAGACAGCATTCATGAAGAGAAGTAAACAGTCTGCTTAATGGGCTAAGATCCTTGACCAGGACTGGAAAGGAAGGGAGAAGCGAGAATATGAAGGCATGGGAGGCTGGTAGGAGAAGCTGGCAGGCTGTAGGTGAGACCAGATGAGGGGGAAGCTGACTGGGTGGGGAGGTGAGGATGAAGTAAAAAGCTGGGAGATGATTGGTGGAAGAGCTGAAAGGCTGAAGAAAGAGGATTCTAATAGGAAATGAGAGTGGACCATGGAAGAATGAGGAGGAGGAGGAGGGGAACGAGAGGAAAGTCATGAGCAGGTGGGAGCAAAGTGGGTGAGAGTGGAACCATGAAGAGGAATGGAGAAAGATTGAAGGGGAAAGGGGGAGAAAACACCATAAAGAAGAAAAATCTAATGTTCAGTAACATTACCCTTTCACCTCAGCTGCTCCAGCAAAAATAGTCCCAGTCTATCTAAGACTCAAGTTCTCTGGTCCCAGCAGTACATGTTCTGCAGTTTTCCAGCTTAATGACAGCATTGATGCCTGTCGCTGGTGGGTAAAGGAGAAGGAAGGTGCCGTGACATGCAGACTAGGGAGGCCTGGCTGTTAGTAAAAAATCTGACAGGCCTGGAACATCCAGTTGTGGGGAGAGATAGATGGGACAACACAGTAGCGTAGTGGTTAGTGTAAGTACAAGGTTCAATTCCTAACACAGTCTGTCAGGAGTTTCTACATTCTTCCCATGATTGTGTGGTTTTCCTCTGTGCTCTGGTTTCCTCTCACATCCCAAGATACGTGGGTTAGGGTTTGTGAGTTGTGGGCATGCTACATTGATGCTGACGCGTGAACTCAGTTGCGGGATGCTCCCAATGCAGTATCAGATTGTGCTGGTTGTTGACACAAATGACACATTTTACTGTGTGTTTTGATGTACATGTGACAAATAAGGGTAACTATAAGGGTTCTCATTGTGATTGCATGCATTTCCCCAGCTGATCCAGTTTACTCCCACATTCCAAAAAAAGCATGGTGACCCTTGCACACTGAGCCCAGTACATAGACGGGCTGTGTCCATCTCCGAAACAAGGTACTGTATTTCACTGTCTACTTCGATGCACACGTGACAAATAAAGCTTATCTGTCCTTTAGGCACCGCAGTAGGGTAGCGGTTAAAGTGACACTATTACACTCGAGTGGAGTTCAGAGTTCAATTCGACACCATCTGTATATTCTCCCTGTGACTGCACGTCTTACCTCTGAGTGCTCCCATCTCCCTCTCACAGACCAAAGAAGTACCAGTTAGTTGGTTAATTGGTCATTGTAAATTGTCCTGTAATTAGGCTGGGGTTAAATAGGTGTGTTGTTGGGCAGTGCACCTGAAGGTCCAGAAGTGCCTATTCTGCACTGTATCTCTCAATAACAATAATTAAATTAATTAAATCATTAAGAAACAGTATTGTACCTTGAACAGGTCCATTGCATGTATACTATCCACTTCTATATTCATCATATGCATAAACTGCTTCACTTCTTCCAGCGTCATTTTGGCGTTCTTATCAATATTGGCCTTCTGCAGGTAAAGTTGGAACAATCTACGAAGTGATGCAAGGAAACAACTCAAGCACTGAGGTACAGTCCCATCCAAACCCAAACAGTGGGGTACAGTCCCATGAGAGTCACACACAGCAACGCACACAAACATAGATCACAGACACACTCATGAAAACACATATACACACACACACAGATACACAAACACAAGGCTGATGTCAGTGACAATAAACGTGATTCTCATTATGTGTTCTTATACCTATAGGCTTATATACTTCTAAGTCAGGTTACATGACCTGCTACCATTGACTTCTACACGGGGATGGACTTAGGTGCCAATGTCGAAGAAGACAAAGGATGAAATGGTACCCTCCCTTTCTGACGTACTTAGCAAAGGATACTGGTCCAGCTGCTCTCTCCATTTCATGCTGGAGTTTCTGATCTTCAGTTTTGTAAGGCCATTGACCCAGTGCTGGGCCTCCTCAGCGCTGTTGGCCACCAGGTCCAGTTTAGTGTTCCTCTCCTTAAAGAGGATGGAGAAGCTGCAATCAGTGCGCTTCTCCAATATCACCTCTGACCAGTGGCCTGCCTTCACCTCCTGGATGTCAGCGATGGAGACTGGAGGGGATTGGGGAGTGGGTGGGTTAGAACAGCAACAGAGATCAGAACAAAATACTCAGATTCAGATTAATAAACACAAGAGATTCTGCAGATGCTGGAAATCCATATTAGCACACACAAAATGCTGGATGGACTGAGCAGGTCAGGCAGCATCGGTGCAGAAAAATAAACAGCCAATGTATCAGATTTTCCGAAATTGGCCTGAGTCCTGATGAAGTGTCTCAGTTCAGAACGTCAACTCTTTATCCTCTCCAGAGAGCAGCCTGACCTGTAGATTCAGATTTATTTATTATGTATACATCAAAACATACAGAATCCTCAAAGATCACCCTCAATCCAGCCATGCACGCTTCTCCTCTCTCCCATCAAAATAAAAAAGCTTGAAAACACATATCCCCAGACTCAAGAACAGCTTCTATCCCATGGACACAGTTCTCTTTGCCTTATTGCAGGAAGGATGTGGCAGTTTCAGGAAGAGTGCAGATGAGATTTACCCAGATGCTGACTGGACTGGTGGGCATGTCTATGAAGACAGGTTGAGCAAACTATGGCTGAAATGAGTGCAGCTGATATTAGGAAAGAGAAGGTACATGGAAAACTGGAAGGCCTGAGGTACATAAGACAAATGCACCAGGATAGACAAAGGAGAATGAATGGATGTTTTTTTTACTTGGATTTGCATTGACAACATGTCGCACACGAAGCTGCTTAAGAAGAGCCCATGGTATAAGTTGCATGGACAGAAGATTGCCTGCGTAATGTGATGCAAACAGTGGGAATAAAGGGGGCCTGTTCTGTTTGGCTGTTGATAACATGTTGTGTTCTGCACACGTTGTATATCAATAATTTGGATGACGAACTTGATCACTTTGTGGCCAAGTTTTCGGTTGATGACACAAAGATAGGTGGAGGGGCAGGTAATATCGAGGAAGCAGGGTCTACAGAGAGATTTAGACAGATGAGGAGAACGGGCAAAGAAGTGGCAGATGGAATATAATTTAGGGACATATATGTCATGCAATTTGGTCAAAGGAATAAAGGCATAAGACTATTTTCCAAATGGGAAGAAAATTAAAGATTCAGAAGTGCAAAGGGATTGGATGTCCTTGTTGAGGATTCCCTGAAGGTTAACTTGCAGGTTAAGTTGGTGGCATGGAAGGCAAACGCAATATTAGCATTCATTTCGAGAGGATAAGAATATGAGCAGGATGTAATGCTGAGGCTTAAATAGACATTGGTCAAATTGCACGAGTGTGTGGTATTGGAGACCATCCAGAAGTTGTTCATGAGAATGAGCCCTGGAATGAAATGATGAACAGATGAGGAGAGTTTGCTGTCTCTGAGCCTGTAACTGTTGGAGTTTCGAAGAAAGAGGGGAGATCTCATTGAAACCTAATGAGATTTAAAGTCCTATATAGAGTGCATGTGGAGTGGATGTTTCCTGTTATTACTTGACTCCCAAGCAGACCTCTCATCAAATTGTCCTCCTTTCTCTCCCCCCATTTTTTTATTTGGTTGTCTCCCTCTCTTTTCCTTTTGGTCCGAAACATTAACTACTTATTTTTCTGGATGCTGACATAACACCTGAAGCATCCAGCAGGCAGCACCAACATCTCCAAGAGCAATGATGCCATCTGTCTGGATGGTGATGCTCACCCCAACTCACTGGGACTGATTAAGTGGTGTTCAAGGCTGGTGGCTGCATGTATTAGCTCCTCAATCATGATACTTAATCTGCTTGTTAGAATCAACTGCTAAGGTTAGTCAGTCTCTGTGGAATTGCTTTTGCGTATTTGGTATTGAAAAAAGACTTACCTGGGATCTGGCCTGTGGAAACACCCCTTTTGTGGACTGACTGCATCATTTTCTCCTGAACCCTGAATCTTGTGAGACAGTCTATCTAAAGCCTTTATTGTGTATTCTTTGTGAACTCTTAAATTGCCTGTGTATTTTTGTTGGAATCTGAACAAGTGAATGTGGCAGGACAGTTGTACTGAGAACTTCTCACTGTTGAAGTAAAGTCTGAAGTCATTTGAGTCAGTGTCTGTGTACAATTGTACTTTGACCCACCTGCATCTTTTCTGCTGACTTATCCAGAGTTGTGTATGTGTTGCTCTAGATGTCCAGCGTCTGCAGAGTTTCTTGTGTTCATGCAGTAAAATTATTCTTTTGATCTTTCAACCCATCTGACTTGATTTGATGCAAAATGACAGATTTCACTGTCTGTCTCGATGCACATGTCACAAATACGCTCACTGGCCACTTTATTAGGTACCTCCTGTGCTGAGTACAGGTTTGTGGTCTTCTGCTGCCATTGTCTGCCCACTTCAAGGTTTGGCATGTTGTGCTTTCAGAGACATTCTTCTTCCAACCACTTGTACCACATGGCTACTTAAGTTAGGTCCAACTTCTAGGCAGCTTGATCCAGATTAGACTTCGTTCTCTGGCCTCTCTCATTAACAAAACATTCTGCCCACAGAAATGAGACTCACTAAATGTTCTTTAGTTTTGTGTTTTTTTTTTGAACCATCTGTAAATACCAGATGATCAGCCATGATCACAGTGAATGGCGGTGCTGGCTCGAAGGGCCGAATGGCCTACTCCTGCACCTATTGTCTATTGTCTCGAGAGCATTGTGCATGAAAATACCAGCATGACTGGCTGATTAGATATTTGCCTTAATGAGCAGGTGTACCTAATGTGCCAGTGATTATATTCTACATTCTGTAGTGATTTTTGCTTTTACTACCTCAATGTATTTTTGCTTCAAAGTAATGTGTGTCTAGCTGTCAAAGTCAAAATTGAGGTTATTGTCTAGTGTGCAAGTACATGTTTGCACAGGGCACTGAAAAACTGACTTCCAGCAACATATATAGCTCATAGCATCAGATAAGCACCGTTCACAAGAAATTAAATTTATAGACAATATTTTCAAGAATGAACACCATTAGAAAATGAAGTGATCAAAGCAAAACCAAGTTTTACACTTCATCTCATTACATGTGACAATAACAAACCAATATTAAATAGTGGGAGGAAGTTAAAGCTCCCAGGGCAAACACGTGTGTTCACAGGGAGAACGTACAAGCTCCACACAGACAGCACAAAGGTCAAGGGGCATCACTCTTGCGTGGCAGTTACCAGGACGCTATGACAGCTCAGGTCGTCAGAGTTCACATTTCAATTTTGGCACCGTCTGCAAGGGGCTTATTCATACTCCCTGTGATCAAGTCGGTTTCCTCCGCAGTCCAAAGTCGTACAATTTAGTAGGATAATTAGTAATTGAGTATTGTCCTGCCATTGGGGTCATGTTAAGTAGGCGAGTTGTTGGACCAGAAAGGTCTGTTCTGCGTTCTATCTCGAAATAAAATGAATTAAATTTTATTTCATTCTGCTGTTTCTGCCCAGATCAGAGCTGCCTTTAGGCAGCAAATCTACTGGCTCCAACATGGTGTCATACCATCAATCAAGGTCTCATCACTGGCATTGTTGGCCCCTTGGACAAATATTTTTGTAAACTTTCTACCAACACTCTCACTGTCCTGTCCCACCATCCCTCTAAGACTTGCACAACACTCACAAATTTGGTTCCTGGCTCTCTTGAAGATTTTCTGAGAGTCATACCACACCGTCTGACAGTCCTCCTGGAGCCTGTAATAACGGAACTTCATCCAAAAATGAGACTTAATTTTCAGCAGACGGCTCCCTTTGAGCATAACTTCAAGATCTTCTTCGTTAAAGTCTTCTGAGGAAAACAGAGAGGACACATCAGTCAGAGAGACGCCAGAAAGGCAGAAAGGAAGTGAAGGCTAGGAAGGTAATGAAGGAAAAGAGGGAGCGAGGGAGGAATGGGATAGGTAAGTGGAGGATGCCTAGAGGAGGGAAAAGGTGTTAATGTTCAGCAGAGAGCAAAAAATAAGATATGATACTAATCCACAACACAGGCCCTTGTTATGTGACAGAACCCATGGAAATCATGCAGCCCAGACAGTGAACCTGGCTGAATTTCTAAAGATCTCTGCTCATCAACAGTATGGAGTATTTACTGTTATCTTTAACTTTTCGCTACAGCAGTCTGAGGTACCCATCTGCCTCAAGCAGATATCGATCATACTGGTACCCAAGGAGATTCAGGTAACCTGCTTCAATGATGATCATTCAGTAGCATTTATATCCAATCCAATCTACCAACCATCACAACAGGTTACAGCAGATGTTATTTCATTGACTCTTCACTCAGCCCTAGAACATCTGCACAGGGAAGATGCACACAGCAGGACACTCTTCATTGATTACAGATCAGTAGTCAATGCTATCATTGCATCAAAACTAATCAATAAACTCCAAGACTCTGACTTCAATACCCCTTTGCAAATGGGTCCTCAATTTCCTCACTTATTGACGCCAATCACCAGACTGACAACATCTCTTCCACAATCACCATCAACACAGGTGCACCACAAGGCAGTGTGCTTAACCCCATACTCTACTTGCTTTATACTTGAGACTGTGAGGCTAAAGATAACTCCAATGGTATATTAAGACCATAAGACAAAGGAGCAGTAGTCGGCAATTCGGCCCGAGTGTGCCCCGCCATTTTATCATGAGCTGATCCATTCTCCCATTTAGTCCCACTCCCCCGCCTTCTCACCATAACCTTTGATGCCCTGGCTACTCAGATACCTATCAATCTCTGCCTTAAATACACCCAATGACTTGGCCTCCACTGCTGCCCATGGCAACAAATTCCATAGATTCACCACCCTCTGACTAAAAAAATTTCTTCGCATTTCTGTTCTGAATGGGCGCCCTTCAATCCTTAAGTCATGCCCTCTCGTACTAGACTCCTGCATCATGGGAAAAAACTTTGCCACATCCACTCTGTCCATGCCTTTCAACATTCGAAATGTTTCTATGAGGTCTCCCCTCATTCTTCTAAACTCCAAGGAATACAGTCCAAGAGCGGACAAACGTTCCTCATATGTTAACCCTCTCATTCCCGGAATCATTCTTGAGAATCTTCTCTGCACCCTCTCCAACGTCAGTACATCCTTTCTTAAATAAGGAGACCAAAACTGCCCACAGTACTCCAAGTGAGGTCTCACCAGCGCCTTATAGAGCCTCAACATCACATCCCTGCTCCTATGCTCTATTCCTCTAGAAATGAATGCCAACATTGCATTCGCCTTCTTCACAAGCGACTCAACCTGAAGATTAACCCTAAGGGTATCCTGTATGAGGACTCCCAAGTCCCGTTGCATTCTAAGTTTGCTGACAATACCACTGGTTTTGGGCTAAATCAAAGCTAAATAACATATAGGGAGAATGAAAATCTAGATGAATGGTGCCACAACAAACATATTATTGTGCGGGCCCTCTCAGCAGTGGCAACTGAACTCGACGAAGAAGTGCTTCTCGCAGGTCAGAGACGGTTATTTAAAACAAGAGCTTTGCAGGCATTAGTCCATTGTGCGGAGCCTATCAGCGGCGGCAACTGAGCTCAACGAACTAACTAAAAGTACAGATGGGATAAGCGGAGTGGCCATTGTCGGGAGCAGGTCAGTGGCGAGAGTAGAAGCGACAGGCTTTGGCTCATTCGGGCTTCGGCGAGGTAAGTGGGTAGGTGGACTTCGTTTTTGGGTTTTCATTGCATTTTTTTGAGGAATAGAGAGCATGCCCGATAGGGTTAGTATTTTGTTCTGGGTGTCGGATGTGGGAATCCTGGGAATTTTCCTGTCTCCCAGATGGCCACATCTGCTCTAGATGCACTGAGCTGCAGCTCCTGAGAGACGGTGTTAAGGATCTGGAGCTGCGGCTTGAAGACCTACAGCTTATTAGCGAGAGTGAACAGGAGATAGAGAGGAGCTACGGGGAGTTAATCACCCCGAGGCTGCAGGAGGTAGATAAGTGGGTGACAGTCAGGGAAGCGAAAGGAAGAGCTCTGATAGCAGAGAGCACCCCTGTGGCCATCCACCTCAGTAATCTTTATCTGACTTTGGATGCGATTGAGGGGGATGAGGAAGATGAGGAATGTGGTAGTCATAGGGGGATCCAGAGTGAGGGGAAAGAAAGGAGGTTCTGTCAGCCTGATAGAGATACCCACATGGTGTGTTGCCTCCCAGGTGCCAGGGTACGGGATGTCTTGGTTCGGGTGCAGGGTATTCTGAAGGGAGAGGGTGAACAGCCAGAAGTCTTGGTACACGTTGGTACCAATGACAAAGGTAGAAAAAGTGAGGAGCTATTGAAGAGAGAATTCAGGGAGTTGGGAAGGAAGTTGAAAAGCAGGACCTCTTGGGTAGCAATCTCAGGATTGCTGCCTGTGCCACATGCTAGCAAGTGCAAGAACAGCATGATCAGGTATCTTAATGTGTAGCTGGGAGACTGATGTAAGGGGCAGGGCTTCAGATTCCTGGATCATTGGGGCCTCTTCTGGGGAGGTACGACCTGTACAAAATGTACGAGTTACACTGGAACCCAAAGGGGTCCAATATCCGGCGGGCATATTTACTAGAGCTGTTAGGGAAGGTTTAAACTAATTTGGTAGGGGGATGGGAACTAGGGTGATAGGGCTAAGGAAGGGGAAAACAGAAATAAATCAAAGATAGCGTGCAACAGAGATGATAGAAAGGACAGGCAGAAGATGATGCATAATCACATCCAGTGGGATGAGTTACAGGGCAATAGAGGCATGGTGCAGTTAAAACAGAAAGCACCAAATACTGGACCAAAAATGTTTATATTTGAATGCCTGCAGCACAAGAAATAAAATGGCCGATCTTGAAATTCAGCTACAGATTAGCAAGATTGACCTTGTGGCCATTTCTGAAACTTGGCTAAAGGATGGCTGTCACTGGGAGCTGAACGTGCAAAGATATTCAGTGTATCGGAAAGATAGGTTAGTAGGCAGAGGGGGTGGTGTGGCCCTGTGTATAAGAAATAATATTAAATCATTAGAAAGGGATGACATAGGATAGGAAGGTGTAGAGGGTCTATCGGTTGAGTTAAGAAATAACAAGGGTAAAAGGACCCAAATGGCAGTTGTATTCAGGCCTCCAAACAGCAGCCAGGATGTGGATTACAAATTACAGCAGAAGACAGAAAAGGCATGTCAGAAGGCAATGTCATGATAATCTTTGGGGATTTTAACATGAAAGTGGATTGGAAAAACCAGGCAAGTACTGGACCTCAAGAGAGAGAATTTGTAGAATGTCTAAGGGATGGATTTTTGGAAAACCCAAGTCATTGGGTGTATTTAAGGCAGAGATAGATAGGTTCTTGATTAGCCAGGACATCAAAGGATATGGGGTGAAGGCAGCGAAGTGGGGATGACTGGAAGAAATGCATCAGCCCATGATTGAATGGCGGAGCAGACTCGATGCCGAGTGGCCTACTTCTGTTCCTATATCTTATGGTCCAACATCAGTCAAGCCAAATATGTGTTTCTTTGACTGCAGGAGGAAGAAATCAGGGGATTATCAGCATGAGCACAACCTTTGAACACACTTGCAAAGACAGTACAACTCACGTTCTCAAAGTTATTTATTTACTTATTATTATTATATTGTATTAGCATAGTTTCTCATCTTTTACACCTTGGTTGTTTATCAGTCTTTGTGTGCAGTTTAGCTTTGATTCTATTGTATTGTGGCGAGCATTCGGTACATGATGACAAACGAGGAAAGCTCACTCATCTCAACTGCTCTTTCTATTGCGACATGCACAATAACAGAGCGCAAAGCTTGGTGAGAAGTAACTCAATCACATACAGATAGGGAGGTTATTAGTGCACATCCTGGTTACATTCAGGGTGGCACACAAACACACAAATGAACAACTGAATAACCCGAGATAAAATGTAACAAAAACTGAACTCGAACATCTCACTATAATTGTACTGAATACGCACATTATGAATGCAATTTTCAAACATAAATGCTGGGGGCGTGAATAACCCCCAGATCTTTAGAGCTGTCCCACACCAGATACTTTCTCTTCTCCCATCTCCCATCAGTCGGAAGATGCAAAAGCCTTAAAGCACAAACCAGCACCAGACACAAGAACAGCTTCTATCTTCCTGTTATAAGACGATTGAACTGTCCCCTTATACAATAAGATCTTTATTTTACAATCTATCTCAATATAATCTCGCATGTAATCAAAAGGATCTGCAGTGTTTTGAACATAGAGACCATGGAGTGGAGGCAGGTTTCTCTGATGGGGAAAGCTGTCTGTATTTCTCACTGCCTCAGTAAAGCAGCCAGCATCATCAAAGACCTTCCCACCTCAGACATTCTTTCTTCTGGAGTTGCACAGTGGAGAGTATCCTGACTGGTTGCCTAATGGCCTGGTATGGAAAGACCAATGTTCAAGAATGTCAAGGCCGACAAAAAGTGATGGATACGGCCCAGTCCAGAGGAAAAGCTCCAACATCCACCATTGAGCACATCTATAAGAAGCACTGCCAGAAGAAAGCAGCATCGATTTTCAAGGACGTCCGCCATCTAGGCCACGCTCCCTTCTCATTGTTGCCATCAGGACGGAGGCACAGGATCTACATTTCCCACACCACCAAGTTCAGGAACAGTTATTACCCTTCAACCATGAGGCTCCTGAACCAGTGTGGATAATTTCCCTCACCTTAACACTGAACAGATCACTGAGCACAACCTTTGAACACACTTTCAACGGCAATACAGCTCATGTTCTCAAAGTTATTTATTTACTTGTTATTATTATTATGTCGTATCAGCATAATTTGCCATCTTTTGCACAATGGTTGTTTGTCAGACTTTGTGTGTAGTTTATCTTTGATTCTATCGTATTGTGGCGAGCATTTGGTACATAATGGCAGATGACAAAAGCTCACTCATCTCAACTGCTCTTCCTATTGCGACACGCACAATAACAGAGCACAAAGCTTGGGTGAGAACTCAGTCACACACTGACGGAGGAGATGATTACTACATACCTCGGTTACATTCAGGATGGCACACAAACACACAAGTGAACAACTGTATTACCCGAGCTGAAATGTAACAAAAACTAAATTTGAACATCTCAACATAATTGTACTAAACACACAGTGCTGGCTGCTAGGAATGCTGGGGGCGTGCTGACAACCACACCCCCGGTGTGCAACACTATTATTAATTGTATTGGGAAGGTCCAGAAGAAAATGAATTTCAGGATAGTATATGGTGACATATATGGAATTTGAAAATAAATTTACTGTGAACTTTAAACTTTGAGAAATAAATCTGAACTTAACCATTAAATTTCTTCCCTCTCAGCTTTAACATGTGCCCTCTTGTCCTCGATTCACCAGTCCAAGGAAAAAGACTTAGTATATTCACACTACCTCTGCCCCTTCTAATTTTAGACACTGCTATAAGGTCACGCTTCAGCCTGTTACACTTCAATTAAAGTTCTCGACTATCCAAGTTGGGATAGATGCAGAGATACAGCTTGTTTACACATCTCTCTTCATTCAGGGTTTAATTGTGACTTGGGATTGTTAATTCCTCTCTGCTGGTTTGTGCTCAGCATTGTATTTATTGTTGGAATCATTGACATGGTCTCAGCATACAAGGACACGGGAACCAATTCCTTGAAGAGCACCTGTCAGTTCACTGGAAGAAACCAGTACGTCTGCAGAAGTGTAGTGGTCAGTGGCGATCACTTTACAGTGCTAGCAATCACTGGTAAGGGTTCAATTCCCACTGCTGCCTGACAAACAAGCTCAAGCTGACAGGAAGACACTGGGAACACAAGTAACCATATATTACAACAGTGCTGTGTAGAACAGCATCTCTGAATGCACAATACATCAAACCTTGAAGTGAATGGGTTACAGCAGCAGAAGACCAAGAAAATACACCCAGTGGCCACTTTTTTTTTTAGATACAGGTGGCAACTGTATTTAATATAAAAACCTTGATACAGCGATTGTGCCTATACATCTATTCTCTCACATTTTCTCTCACACTCACTCTCTCACACATCTATTGGTATGAGACAATTTTTACCTTCAGCTTCTTTGTAAGAGTTTGCATTCAAATCTTCTGTATATTTTGTGATATGAACTGAATCCTCTTTGCAGAATCTTGACTGCAGTGTCATATCAGCGGGCACCACTCCCTGACTTCGGCAGCCCTCTTGTTCACATCTTTGCCGATCTCTGTGGATTTTTCGATTTGTTCTTGGCCATCTTCTCTTGTATTCTGTCTTCCCATCCTCAGCCAATCTCACCTCTGCATACCTTTGTTTCTTAACTCCAAGAAACTTTCCTACCGATTGCAATCTTCCACTCAATGGAGCTCTTCTCTCACCCACCTTTGTGGTGTCATCTGACCCACACTCTGGGCTCTGTTCATCGTTCTGCACCTGTTCTTCACTGCTCATTCCTTGATCCCCTCTTTTAAGGCCCAATTTCTCTTCTCCCACAATTACATTGTCTTTCCTTTCATTATTCACTTCCTCCTCAGCAATGATTCCTTCATCCTTACTTTCATTTATCGTGTTCTCATCCCAGGTATCTCCGTTTTTGAACACTTGCTTCATTGTTGGGACAGCCACCTCCGACGGAAAATTCCCAACAGCTAGCTCGGGACCTGGCTTTCCATCTGGCTGTTCCAGTAAACTAATTCCATGCTGCTTTCCTTCATCCCCTTCTTCCATATTATCACCTGCAATATTTTGGCTCTCTGGTTTCCTATTCAGAGCTCCTTCCTCTGAATAACCTTCCTGGAAATCCAGGCTACCCTCACCTGGACACAAATATTCCGTTTCATGTTCTGACTCTCTAACCTCAGGAGCCAAGCTTTCAGCTTCGAGATTTTCCGTCTCGATGATTACTGGTAGACTCGAGCATCCCAAGTTTTCTGGCTGCACTCGCTCAACGTCCTGCTGGGCGGCGTCTGCTCCGAGCTCAGCTTCCCCAACTAGGGGGCCCTTCCAGGTATTTTTCCTGCGGGCCCAGAGGCTGGCGGCAACAGCGACCCCAACAGCCGACAGGCTGAGGAGCAGCAGCACATATAGTTTGTGGCAGCACATCCCGCTGTTCTGGGGGATACAAGTAGAATTCCAACAATATTGCAGAAGCAAAGCAAGAAGGTACTCCCCTCTTCAGCAGGGAGAAGCACAAAACTTGGACTTTGCCAATAGACAACTGCTGTCCTAACAGTTACTAGAATACTCAACAGTCCCTTGAAAAATAACATGCACTGATGACCTCACAATCTAGCTCATTATGACCTTGCTCAAGAAAATGTACGAGTATTGTGGACACAGATCATCATGACATCATGAAAACCAGCCTCCCATTATACATTAAGATGTATTCATGAACTCACAATCTATATAGTCACAGTCATACTTTATTGATCCCAAGGGAAATTGGTTTTCATTACAGTTGCCCATAAATAATTAGATAGTAATAAAACATTAAATAATTAAATAGTAATATGTAAATTATGCCAGGAAATAAGTCCAGGACCAGCCTATTGGCTCAGGGTGTCTGACCCTCTAAGGGAGGAGTTGTAAAGTTAGATGGCCACTGGCAGGAATGACTTCCTATGACGCTCAGTGTTACATCTCGGTGGAATGAGTCTCTGGCTCCTGTGCCCAACCAGTCCATTATGTAGCGGGTGGGAGACATTGTCCAAGATGGCATGCAACTTGGACAGCATCCTCTTTTCAGACACCACTGTCAGAGAGTCCAGTTCCATCCCAACAGCACTGGCCTTACGAATGAGTTTGTTGACTCTGTTGGTGTCTGCTACCCTCAGCCTGCTGCCCCAGCACACAGCAGCAAACATGATAGCACTAGCCACCACAGACTCGTACAAACCCCATTTCCAGAAAAGTTGGGATATTTTCCAAAATGCAATAAAAACAAAAATCTGTGATATGGTAATTCACGTGAACCTTTATTTAACTGACAAAAGTACAAAGAAAAGATTTTCAATAGTTTTACTGACCAACTTAATGGTATTTTGTAAATATACACAAATTTAGAATTTCATGGCTGCAACACACTCAACTAAAGTTGGGACAGAGTTAAAATAAGATTGAAAGGTGCACAGAATATTCAAGTAACACCGGTTTGGAAGATTCCACATTAAGCAGGCTAATTGGTAGCAGGTGAGGTATCATGACTGGGTATAAAAGTAGCGACCATCAAAGGCTCAGTCTTTGCAAGCAAGGATGGGTCGTGGCTCATCCCTTTGTGCCAAAATTTGTGAGAGAATTGTTAGTCAGTTCAAAAGGAACATTTCTCAACACAAGATTGCAGAGAATTTAGGTCTTTCAACATCTACAGTACATAATATTGTGAAAAGATTCAGAGAATTCAGAGATATCTCAGTGCATAAGGGGCAAGGTCGGAAACCACTGTTGAATGCGCGTGATCTTCGAGCCCTCAGGCGGCACTGCCTAAGAAACCGTCATGCTACTGTGACAATTATAGCCACCTGGGCTCGGGAGTACTTCGGAAAACCATTATCACTGAACACAGTCCGTTGCTGCATCTAGAAATGCAACTTGAAACTGTATTATGCAAGGAGGAAGCCATACATCAACTCTATGCAGAAACACCGGTGAGTTCTCTGGGCCCGAGCTCATCTCAGATGGACCGAAAGACTGTGGAACCGTGTGCTGGAGTCAGATGAGTCCACATTTCAGCTAGTTTTCGGAAAAAACGGGCATCCAGTTCTCAGTGCCAAAGATGAAAACAACCATCCAGATTGTTATCAGCGAAAGGTGCAAAAGCCAGCATCTGTGATGGTATGGGGGTGCATCAGTGCCCACGGCATGGGTGAATTACATGTATGTGAAGGTACCATTGACTCTGAGGCATATATTAGGATTTTAGAGAGACATATGTTGCCATCAAGGCGACATCTCTTCCTGGGACGTCCATGCTTATTTCAGCAGGACAATACCAGACCACATTCTGCACGGGCTACAACAGCGTGGCTTTGCAGACACAGAGTGTGTGTGCTTGACTGGCCTGCTGCCAGTCCAGATCTATCCCCTATTGAAAATGTATGGCGCATAATGAAGAGGAGAATCAGACAACGGAGACCACGGACTGTTGAGCAGCTGAAGTCTTATATCAAGCAAGAATGGACAAAATTTCCAATTGCAAATCTACTACAATTAGTATCCTCAGTTCCAAAACGATTAAAAAAGTGTTATTAAAAGGAAAGGTGATGTAACACAATGGCAAACATGCCTCTGTCCCAACTTTTGTTGAGTGTGTTGCAGCCATCAAATTCCAAATTTGTGTATGTTGACAAAATACAATTAAGTTGGTCAGTAAAACTATTGAAAATCTTTTCTTTGTACTTTTGTCAGTTAAATAAAGGTTCACGTGAATTACCATATCACAGATTTTTGTTTTTATTGCATTTTGGAAAATATCCCAACTTTTCTGGAAATGGGGTTTGTAATTTGGCTGTGTTGACACTGATCAACAGAAAAAGACTCTTCCATTTCAAAGTGACAACAGATCTTAACAAAGTCATCTTCCAGAACCTCGATTCCAGCCTCAACTTCCAGAAACACGATTCTTCCTCAGGAATTGATCCTTGGCAAAGATCCAAAGACAAGGCCGATCACCAAACAATGGGAATTCAAACTCTGGACTCATCAGTGGTGAACACTGAATGTCGAACTCCATTCTCATCAATTTAGGAACCCAGGGGGTTACTGGAATTCATTCCCCCGCCAACATAGAACTCAGACTCCAGAACCCGCTGACAGCTCTCTGTGAGTACACTGGGGAATTCAAAGGCAGAACATCTGCAAATCTATGAGTCTGCTGGAAGTTATGTTCAGTCTCGTTCTGTTGAATATTGTGGGAATGCTCTGTTGTCATCACTGTAACTTTTTATGTACATGTGACTCCAGAGGACCCAGAGAAAACCCACGTATTCCACAGTAAGAACGTATAGGGACACCTTACAGAGATGGCAGGATTTTAACACCAAAATCCAACTCCCTGAGCTTTAATAATGTCGTATCAACTCCTCTGCGATCACGGTGTCCTGGTTGTTAACACAAACGACATATTTCACTCCATGTTTCTCTGTACATGCGGGAAATGAAAGAATCTGAATGTGAATGACTAAAGAAGGGAGGGAGTGAATGACTGAAAGGAGGAAGAGTGAGGAAGAGGATGAATGAGGGAGTGAGCAAGGAAGGGTGAGGTGAGTGAGCAAATGTGCAAGAGAGGGAGTGAATATGAGAAGGCAGAAGGGAGAGTGAGCAAAGCTGAGTGAGTAAGTAACGAAGGGAATGAATATGAGAGGGAAGGATGTGAGTGAGTGAGGGAGGGTATGATGGAGGAAGCCCAAAAATGTGAGGTAATTGGGTGAATGAATGAGCAAGGATCAGAGAGATAGAATGAGTGGACAAGGAATAGAGAGAAGGAATTCACTGAATATGAAGTAAGGAAGGGAGAGGGGACCTACCTTTTCTTCAAGGTTCGGCTTCCTTGCATCCTCCTGCATTTCAGCAGCCTCATCTTCATCCGAGACCTCATCGTTCTCTGAGATGTGAATTCTTCCAATCGATCCACCCTCTTGAGCTTCACCTGGATCTTTCCCTTTAGGTGCTGTAGCCATCACAAGACCAAGGAGGAACAACTGAGTGAGCACAGAGTCACACAGCACAGCAACAGGCTCTTCAGCCCAACTCCTCCATGCTGACTAAGATTTCCATCTGGACTCACTTGTCAGTGTTTACCCTGTAACCCTCTAGAACTTTCCAACCCACGTACCTGCTCAAGTATCTTTTAAGTGTTGTTCATATATTCACTTCCTCACCTGGGAACACATTCCATATACTGAGGACACTCTGAATGAAAAAGTTTCCCCTCAGGTTCCTACTAAATCTCTTACCCTCGCCCCTAAGTCCTGTAGTTCTTGATACCTGAACCCTGGGTAAAAGAAGCTGTGTCTGCATTCACCCTTTCTATACCCCTCATGATTTTATACACCTCAATAACATTGAGTACACCAAGGATGGCCTGTCCAGGGGTTGGAGGTGTGTATATGTACATGTCTGTGCGTTAGGAGAGAATCTGATGCTGTGGACTCTTGGCACACCATTGCTGAATCCACTCATTCTCGCACGATCGGAAATGTTCCCTTGTTCAGATATACTTTCCATCTCAGGAGCAATGAGTAGTATTTCTGCCTCCTTCCAGTGTCAACTTGTATATCTCCAGAATATATATTTTTATTATTATCTGTTAATATAATTGTGTTATTATTTTATGTGCTGTATGTGATATATGTACTATGTTTTGCACCCTGGTCCCCAAGAACATTGTTTAATTTGCCTAATACATGTGCATGTTTCAATGACAATAAAATTGAACTTGAACTTAACCCTGAACTTTCAGGTACCTATATATTTCTACTCCTAGGTCCTTCTGTTCTACAGCACTCTCCAGGGTTCTGCCATACACTGTAAAGGTGCTGTTCTGGTTTGACTTCCCCAAAAAAAACATTCATCTAAATTAAACTCCATTTGCCAGCATTCTTGCATTCATCTGAATTAAACTCCATTTGCCATTCCTCAGACCACATACCCAGCTGATCAAGGTCCCTCTGTAAATCCTGATACCATTTTCACTGTGATAGCCAAATCACCATAATATATAGGAGCAGAGTTATGCCAGTCATCGCATTAAGTCTGCTCCATCATTCCATTATGGCTGATTTGTCGAACATGGAGATGAGGAGGCATTTCTTTAGCCTGACTGTGGTGAATCTGTGGAATTTCATTGCCACAGGCAACCATGGAGGCCAAGTCTTACATATATTTAAGGCAGAGGTTGATAGGTCTTGATCGGTCATGGCATGAAAGGATATGGGGACAAGGCAGCAGTTTGGGGCTGAAAGGAAAAAACGATCAGCCATAATGAAATGCCGGCAGACTCGATGGGATAAATACCCCAATTCTGCTCCTATATCTTATGGTCTTATGATTATGGGGAGAATGGGGTTGCGGGTTGGGCACTTGGGAATGTGCTGCCTGGGGCAGTAGCAGAGGCAAATACAAAAGAGGCATTTGGAAGTTTCTTAGGCAGGCAATTGACTCTGCAGAGAACTCAAGAATCTGAGTATTGTGTAAACGGAAGGGATTAGTCTGCTCAGTTACTTGTTTAATTAGTTCAGAACAACATCAGTTCAGGTGGGACAAAGTGCCTGTTCTTGAGTTGTGCTGTTCTACACTCATTGGCTACTTTATTTGGTACACTTGTACACCTGCTCATTACTTCAAACATCCAATCAACTAATCACATGGCAGCAACTTAATGCATAAAAGTATGCAGATGTGGTCAAGAGGTTCAGTTATTGTTCAGACCAAACAACAGAAATTTGAATAAATGTGACCCAAGTGACATCAACTGTTGAATAATTGCTGGTGCCAGGTGAGGTGGTTGGAGCATCTCAGAAATTGGAGATCTGGTAACATTCATAAGGAGACTGCACATCATTTCTGCGAGTGCACATCTTTTCTCTGAGTGTTCCATTTTCCCTCCCACAGTACAAAGACATACTTGTTAATAGGTTAATAGCAACCTATAGGTTAATATTAACCTATTGTAAATTGTCCTATAATTAGACGGCGTTAAATAGGTGTGTTGTTGGGCAGTGTGCTTGAAGGGCCAGAAAGACCTATTCCGTGCTGTACCTCTCAATAACAGTAATTGAATAAATTTAATCATTAAAATACAGTACTGTCCCTTGAACAGGTGCATTGCACACATACTATCCATCTCTATGTTCATCATCTGCATAAACTGCTTCATTTCTTTCAGAATCCTGGTAGGAGGCTGTTAGGTGCATCAATATGCATCAGTAACACAAACAAAGCACAAGTCAGGCAGCATCTATGGAAATGAATGAACAGTCGACATTTCGGGACAAGAACCTATATCAAAACTGGAATGATGGGGAAGATGCCAGAGAAAGGTGGTGGGGATGGGGGAAGCAACACAAGCTAGAAGGTGATAATTGAAGACAGTGGCTGGGGAGGGAGGATGAAGTAAACAGCTGGGAGGTGATAGGGACAAAAGGTAGAGGGCTGGAGATGAAGGAATGTGATAGGAGAAGAGAGTGGACCATGGATAAAAGGGAAAGAGGTAGGACAATAGGTGATAGGCAGATGAGGAGGAGGAAAGAGGCCCGAGGGGGGAACTGAAGAGAGGAGAGGGAGGGAAAAATATTGGAAGCAGTGAGTCCTGATGGAGGGTCTTAGCTTAAAATCATTTTTAAATATTTCTTAGTTACAATAAACCTGATTCTAATTCTGTGCTCCCATACCTTTTGGGCTTATGTACTTCTAAGTCAGGATATGTGACTTGGAAGAGAAGTAGTTCCCATGTGCCTGCTGCCTGTGACTTCTACAAGGGGCTGAGCTTGCAGGCCACTGTCAGAGAAGACAATGGCACACTTAGTAAAGGATACTGGCCAGCTGCTCGCTCGGCTTCATGCTAGAGTTTCTGTTCTTCAGTTTAATAAAGCCATTGTTCCAGTGCTGGGCCTCCTTGGCGCTGTTGACAACTGCAGGGATTGGTATTAGGACAGCTTCTTTTCAACCTGTATGTCAATGATTTGGATGACGGACTTGATATGTGGCCAAGTTTGCAGACAATGATACAAAGACAGGTGGGGGGGGGCAGGTAGTATTGAGGAAACAGAGAATCTGCAGAAAGTCTTAGACAGATGAGGAGAATGGGCAAAGAAGTGGCAGATGGCATATCATGCCA
This sequence comes from Mobula birostris, assembly GCF_030028105.1. NCBI lineage: Eukaryota > Metazoa > Chordata > Chondrichthyes > Myliobatiformes > Myliobatidae > Mobula > Mobula birostris. The sequence goes on along the minus strand of NC_092370.1, from coordinate 99,883,276 downwards.
GGAAATGTATGGTCATGTAATTTGGTCAAAGGAGTAAGGGCATAGCCAATTTTCCAAATGGGATGATAATTAAAGATTCAGAGGTACAAAGGGATTGGAAGTCCTTCAGTAAGATTCCAAAAGCTTAACTTGCATGTTGAGTCAGTGGTAAGGAAGGCATTCCTTTTCAGAGGAATGGATAGCACTCATTTCTAGAGGACAAGAATATAAAAGCAAGGATGTAATGCTGAGGGTCTATGAGGCATTGATCAAATTACACTTGAAGTATTGTGAATAGTTTTGGGGGCCCTAATCTTATAAAAGATGTATGGCATTGGAGAGGATCCAGAAAAGGTTCATGAGAATGATTCTTACAATAAAAGGATTCATGTATAGTGGTGCTGGGAAGTTTGTGAACTTGGTAGAATTTTCTCTATTTCTGCATTCTCCTCCTCCATCTCATGGAGACCGTTCTAACTGGTTGCATCACTCCCTTGCTATCGATGAGCCACTGCACAAAATTGGAAAAAGCTGCTGAGGGTTGTAATCTGACTCATCTCGATCATGGGGTCTAGCCTCCCCAGCATCAAGGACATCTTCAGACAGTGATGCCTCAAAAATGTGGCATCCATCATTAAGAACGCCTAGCACCCAGGACGTGCCCTCTTCTCATTACTACCATCAGGGAGGTAGTACAGGGGTCTCAAGACAAGCACTCAACATTTTAGGAACAGTTTCTTTCCCTCCAACATCAGATTCTAAAACACTCAATGAATCCATGAGTAATTCTTCATATTTTTGCTCTGTATTGCACTATTTATTTATTATTTTAATCTGGAGTATATTTTATGTATTGCACTGTGTTGCTCCCCACAAAACCACTAATTTTATATCAATGTCATTGATAATCAACCTGATGGAGATTTTGAAGTGTAAGAGGCACAGAGAAAAAGCAATACAGGTAAAACATTAATAGAACAGATCATAACGAATCCTATTTACCAGCGTTTGGCCCATATCCTTCTAAATGTTCCCAATCCATGTGTGTGTCCAGTTATTTTTCAAAGTTGTTATTGTATCTGGTCTGAGGAATACAGGGTAAACAGGAAGGGGAGAGACGGTTCTGTCCCAGCTGCATCGGTTCCTCCCCCAGGGTGGTGGGGACGGTCGGAGCAGGAGCTACACTTGCAGCAGCTGGGGAAGGGAGGCTGGCTGAGACTGATAAGGTGGACCGTGGGCTTCCTCGAGGAGCGTGGCGACTGGTTCTTTCTCTCAGCCGCTCTTGAAGTCGATTATCTACTCTAGTGGCTAGCGAGATCAGAGAGAGCAGACAGTCCGGTTCATCCGTCGCTGCCAGTTCATCCTTCATCTTGTCCGAGAGACCCTGTTGAAACACCTCCCGCAGGGCCTCGTCATTCCACCCTGAGTCTGCGGCTAAGGTCCGGAACTCGGTGGAATACCTTGATCCGCTTCGCGAACTCTGACAAAGAGTCAGCAAGCGTTTAGCGGCGTCCTTACCACCAATGGGTTGTTCGAAGACCTTCCTCATTTCAGCAACAAAGGAGGGGAAGGAGGAACAAACCTCTGGTCGGTTATCCCATATCGCGGTTGCCCAAGCCAAGGCATCCCCTTGTAACAGCCCATGATGTACGCAATCTTGGATTTATCTGAAGTGCAGGTACGTGGCTGTAGCTCAAAGACCAGAGAGCATTGTAAGCGGAAGGCCCGGAACCTCCCTAGGTCCCCAGCGTAGGGTTCGGGTTCGGGTTCGGGCTCGGGCTCGGGCTCTCAAGGGGACTGTGGTGCTGACCCAGGGGCGACGCCATCCCGCGCGGTGCAGGTTGGGTAGTCGGGGTTCCTGGCGGGAACGGAGAAAGGGGAGCGGAAACTCAGTCCACCTGCTCACTGACCTTCTGTACATTTGTGGAGAGCGGCCGAAGGTTTTCCGTCACCTCCTTAAGTAGTCGGTCATGGGCGCCCAGTAGGTAGCCCTGGCTGACGAAGGCCTGTTGTACCTGATCCGTGTCCGCTGGGTTCATTATGGCCAGTTTGTTCCGTTACACGAGCATGGCGGTGGACGACCCCAAGTGCAGAACACGGGACGGAGGCAGAGTCGGGAGGCGATATTGCCGTCCCGAGCGTGGAATCGGTTTCCAGTAGAGTCTTTACCCCAAGTCTTGGCTTTGGAGAGAATCCAGGAGCGATGCTCGACTTCGAACCATGAAACGGGGTTACTCACACCGGAGTCAACCAACGGACTGGCAGCTTCTCCTATTTCCGGCAGTTTAGACGCATCTAGGCGTATTACTGCCCTCCCGCAGGATGTATAATTAATTATAATTCTGCTTGCAAATGCTCCATGTGCTCATTAAATAGCAACGCCGCAGATTGTTTTCCTTCTCAAATTTTGTCATGTGGTTTCCAAATAATTGCAATGCCTCAAATTACATCAATTTCATTTGAATCATTTGTAAAAGTAAAAGCATCTTGATTGAGAATATTCATTATCGCATGCCTAACATTTAAAATTGTTGTTTTCCAAGTCTATCTGCTATTTCCAAGTTTTCCTTTTCTTGAATCAAAACCTGTAGTTGTTTATTGAGATCTTGAAATTCTTCCTCAGTTGATTCCATGTTTTCATTTTATAATCCGAATGTAGATAATTCACTTTGCAACCAATTCCTTTTTCCTTTTGTAACTTTGGAATAAGTTCCTCCATTTTTAATCTGTTTTCCATGTCACTGAATTTTTGACAACAAGCACCTTTTTCAGAAACCGTCTCCTTTAAATGCAGTACCATTTCATCCAATCTCTTTCCAACTCACAGTTATTCTTATTGAGTCCTTCTATTTGTTGATGGAGTTCTGCACATTTACCCTGGGTTTCAACCATGTTTCTTGTAACATAAAATCTGAGGTTTTTCCTTAAATTCTTCTACATATTTCGTAAATTCTTGACCATTTGCGATGACTCCTTTCATTCCCTTGTAATATATATATACCCCAAGTACGTATGTATGTATCCATTAATTTCCCACCTCTCCTGCCTGTGAACTGTTTGATCCTCCATTCAGCATATCTTTGACTGTTTCCCACCTAAACCCTGCAATACCAAGATATTTTTCTGCAGACTTGACTATTTTAATTTTTTTGGTTCTTTTGTCTGTTTGTGTTGAACATTTAATTGCATCTACCATAAACAGTACGAAATCCATCTTACTCATAATCAGTGTCCTTATTTATCATATTACAACCCTCACAGTTCACCAGTTTATTATTCCCTGTATTTGTTTGCTTGATAGCCTTTTTTCCAGCAACTGCTTTCACTGCCTCTACATAACTAATCCCTTGAGTTACTTTTACATATTGTATCTCAGCTTCTTTCATGCTAATAATGCACCCTTAATAAGCTACACTGTGTTCCTCACCACAATTGCAGCATTTCAGCCTAGCTCCCGGCTCACATTTCCGATATTCATGTTCTCAAGCGCTTCTTCCACATCTTTGTTTCCCTCTGCAGACCGCCGCAATATGCCCGAATTTCTGACATTTAAAGCATCTTAAAGGCGGTGCTATATATATTCTCTCTTCATAAACACATGTACCCTAAATAAACTTCAGTCGGCAATCTCTCTTTATCAAAGTTGATCATAACCAATAAACTATCACACTATTTCCTGTTTCTTGTAAATTTCAAACATTTCGCCTCAATAATACTTGCTCCTTTTATGTTCTGTTTAATCTCATCCATAGTAACTTTTGTTGGTAAACCTGAAATAACTCCTCTAGTCCACTTTCTATTGTTGGATATTGAGCATTTTACTTTTTTGCCATCTATTTTAGTTAATCTTATCACTTTGCCTTGTTGAACACTGTCCAACAAATCACTAATAGTGATCCATTTCATAAAATCTTTGCTTTTTTGACTTCACCTATAAGTTTGTTGATTATCTTTGTCAAATGAATCGGGTTCCATTCAACAAAAGACGCTCCGTCTTCACTCAGTGTTATAATTGCTTTAATCTCATCTTCTTTCTATTGTTTTGTTATCCTATTTTGTTTGTCCCCTGACTCCTTAGAGTTTGACATCTCCCTCAGTTTCCTTTTCTCACTCTCTTCATTCCATTCCTCTATCTCAAACTCACTTTCACTATCCATCAACCTGTTCATCCTACAGGATATTTTCTTCATCAACTCAGCAATTGCAGCCTCCATGCTCTTTTCCAGCTCCACCACCCAACTCAAGTTTCCAACTCCCCACTCCCAATTCTCTCAACCCATTCCAGCAGCTCCTTCTTGTGATCACAGGGTCTTTATCCTGCATTCTCTGATAGAAAGCAGGTGTGTGTAGTTAGTGGAACCTGGGAATGATTGGAAATTAAATGAGGGGATTGAGGCCCAATTCCTGAGGTAAATAGTAAGGTGGGGGATTGCCAGAAGGGACCATGACATTTACCTTAGAAAGAATGTGCTGAAACTGGAGAGGGTTCAAATGAGGTTAATTAAAATGTTTCCAGTATGAAATGGCTTGCCAAATGAAAAGCATTGATGGCTCTGAGCTGTATTGACTGGAATTTAGAAGAGTGGGGGATGACCTATTGGAAACCTATTGAATGATGAAAGGTCATGATAAAGTGGAGGAGAGGATCTTACCTCTGGTTGGACATTCTAGGACCAGAGAACAAAGCCTCAGAGTAGAGGGGTGTCGTTTTAGAATGGAGATGAGGGGGAATTTCTTTAGCCAGAGTGGTGAATCTGTGGAATTTCTTGGCACAGGCAGCTGTGGAGGGTAACTCTTTACATATATTTACGGCAGAGGTTGACAGATTCTTGATTGTTTAGGGCATGAGATGGTACAGAGATTGGGGCTGAGAGGAAAAGTGGATCAGCCATGATGAAATGGTGACACAGACTTGATGGACCAAATGGCCTGATTCTGCTCCTATATCTTATGGTCTTCTCCAACAGTGCCCTCCAAGTCCTGACTTAGAAGTACATAAGGTACAGGATTCAGGTTTATTGTCACTGATATAAGCCTTGAAGTTTGTTTTGCAGTAAGAAATATAATAAGTATTTTTAAGCCAAGACAGACCCTTCCTCAGGATTCTCTGCTTAAAATTTTCCCCCTCCCCTTCCCCTCTTCTTCAAATCCCCACTGGCCTCTTACCACTTCACCTCACCTCACCTCACTTATGATGGGGGTGTTGAGTAGCCTGAATGCTTGGATAAAGTAACTGTTTTTGAGACTGTCACTTTTGAATCAGACACACGCACACACACATGCAACCTCTTATCTGAGTCCTTGACTCTCTACCCGACCCACCCAGTTCTCAGGCCTTCTCACTGTTGTCAACTCACAGGGAGGAGAGGTTTCTGCAAAGTATTGCCAGCCCCAGTCGCTGGTTATGAATGGGACTCTAACCTGCCCTGATTCCCTGGATACCCACCCAGAGTTTGCCTCTACATTCCCCATCCCTCCCCAACCACCCCTGCCTAAAGCCAATGCAGATCCTGATGGGTTTGTATTTACAAGTTTTGTGTGTCAGGTCTGACACTTAGCTCTGAAGCTGCACAAACTGTGGTCTGCCAGTCAGGTAGTCCATGTAACTGCTTATGAGAGCTCAGCCAAGAAACATGACTGCCCTTGATAGTTCTGACTGGTAATGTGACATGTCTGGGTGTGTAGTGCATCTGTGAATCACAATCTGTTGAAAATCAGCTGCCTTAGTTGTTTGATCCAGGCTGAATCCCAGTAGGTTCACATGCATCTCCAGCCCTCAGTGGCCACAATTCAGTTAGAGTGACATTTGGATGGAGGTAAGGATGAAACTTAAAGTTGTGACAAAGGTTATTACCATTCTACAGAACATTACAACACTTTAAACTACTTCAAGATCAGACTAACCCACATCATCTTCCAGTTTTCTATCATCCATTCACCCATCACAGGATCTCTTAAATATCCCTAATGTATCTGCCTCTACCACCGTTGCTAACACAGTGTACAACACACCACCACTATGTGCAAAAAACTTCAGTCATCCTCCATTAGATTTTCTCGAGTCAACTTAATACCCTGGTATTAGCCATTTCTGCCCTGCAAAAAAGCCTCTCAGTGTCTACTCGATCTATGTCTCCTATCACCTTGTACACCAGTATCATTTTTCCTCTCATGCTTTTTCACTTCAAAGAGAAAAACCCAGGCTCTATCAACCTATGCACCACTCCAGTGTACAGCAAAACATCGAAACATATGGTGAAATGTGTTCCTTGTGTCAATGACCAACACAAGTGGAGGGTTGTGCTGGGGCAGACCACCATGCTTCCGGCATCAAAATAGCATGGCCACAGCTCTCTCATACGATCTGAAATTTCTTTGGAATGTGAGGGAAGGGGAAGCCAGAGAACCCAGAGGAAAGCCACACAAACTCCTTACAGACAGTGGTGGGAGATGCACCCTGATCACTGTCACTGTAAAGCATTATGCTAACGGTTAACACCACTGTGGCTACGGAACTGATTCTGTTTTGTCTTCTGCCGCATGACTACAGGTGAATTTGGTCAAGATAGCTCCGAGCTGTGGTCTCCAGTGAGGCCGTCGTCAGATTTTGTTATTTCTTTTAGGTTCATAGGGACGATTTAGAGACAGGGATGTGAGGGAGTTAGAGGTCAGACCGAAGTTTAGGCCTCCACTTTGCATTGAAAGGGCAGTGACTTGGGCAGGGGATAAATACATCGATGGTTTGATGTCAGGTTAGCAGACCAGCAAGAATAAGAAGGTGTATGAGGAGAGCTGGTGTGCCTTCTTCATGATTGCATCAATATGTTGAGCCCTGGATAGATTCCTGAGGTATTGTTGCCTAGGAATCTGAAAGCTGTTTACCCTTTCCATCATAGACTCTTCCATGAGGTCTGTTGTGTGTATCCTTCTAAAATCCACAATCAATTCCTTGGTATTACTAACATTGACTATAAAGTTGTTGTGGCAAGACCACTCAACCAGCTGATCTATCTCTGAAGAGGAGTTCTGAAGAAGTGCCTCAGGCAAAAACGTCGATTGTTTATTCATTTCCAGAGATGCTACCTGACCTGCTAAATCTCTCCAGAATTTTGGTGTGTTGCCTTGTACTTTCAGGATCAGCAGACTTTCTCATGCTATGTGCCCACAGGTTTCATTTCCTGAGTGTCACTTTAAGAGACGCCTGGATGAGGCGAGACTATGATATCAGTATAACAAGCTGCGATGGACCGCTGAGATTTTCAGTAGTGGGGAGAGAGGGAGAGAGAGAGAGAAGAAGGACTTTGGACTGGAAACTGCCAGTAGGAGTTTGCTGTAGAATGGATAAAGTCTGATACTTTTCCATGCCCAAAAGATTGGGTTGCTCAACAGAACACAGTGTATTGGATGTATGACTGTCACTTCATATAATCCATATATGGATTTTGTTGGAGTATCCTGTGACACCACTTTCGTTAACCCTTACCTGGATTCGGGTTTGTTATGTGATAACCACTTGGAAGAAGGGATATTCTGTGACTGTCACCCTGTGATGTTTTACGTGCATTTCGGAACAACTCAACAGATAAGATCTTCGGCGACTGTTATTTCGTTTACCCAGCATGGAACCTGTGGAATTATTCGTAATTGCCTTCTCTCTACATTTTAACGTGGATTTACAAATCTCTCCCCTCACTCATTTGTTCTGTGGATTACTGAGCCTTTATACTTTGCCATCTTAAGACTTTAAGAGCTGTTCCTAAACTTGACTGTAAAACCTGACACACACACATATATACAGGTAAACAGGTTATCCCTCTTGGAAGCTTCGGGACAGAAGACAGTGCCAGTCTGAGAGGGGGACGGGTCTGCGAGTCAACAACTGGCGCTGAGGCAAAGCCGAGGAGACAGACGTCAGGCAGAGCTGTGGTAGTAGGGGACTCCATTGTGAGAGGTACAGAAAGGGGTTTCTGTGGCAACAGGCGAGATTTAAGGATGGTGTGTTGCCTCCCTGGTGCCGCGATCCAGGATGTCACAGACCGATTGCAGGGAATCCTCAAGAGTGAAGGTGAACATCCAGAAGTGGTGGTGCATGTCGGCACGAATGACGTGGGGAAGAAGAGGAAAGACATTCTACAGCGCGACTTCAGAGAACTTGGAAGAAGGCTGAAAAGCAGGACTTCCAGGGTGGTTATCTCCAGTTTGCTTCCACTTCCCCATGCTGGAGTGGTGAAGAACAGGGAGGTAATGGATCTGAATGTGTGGCTGAGGAACTGGTGCAGGAAGCAAGGATTTACATTCTTGGACCACTGGGGTATGTTTCGGGGTAAGGATGAATTGTACAAAAGGGACGGGTTGCATCTTAATAAGCGGGGCACCAGCATTCTGGCAGCCAGGTTTGCCTCTGCAACACGGGTCTGTTTAAACTAAGTAGTCAGGGGAGCGGGGGAGGGGACAAACTGGAAACACAAGGATGGAGATAAAGGGAAAGTGAGAATAAGAAAAGTTAAGAATGACAGCAGAATCAACAGAGCAGAAAGCTCAAGAAGGGATCGTACAGTATGGCCAAGTGAAATAGGAATTGATGTGGGAGGTGAGGGGAGTAATGAATTAAAAGTATTGTATATGAATGCACGGAGTATAAGAAATAAAGTGGATGAGCTTGAGGCAAAGTTGGAAATTGGTAAGTATGATGTTGTGGGAATATCAGAGACACGGCTTCAAATGAACAGGGCCTGGGAAATGAATATTCAAGGGTATACGTCCTATCGAAAGGACAGACTGATGGGCAGAGGAGTTGGGGTGTCTCTGTTGGTGAGGAATGATATTCAGTCCCTTGCAAGGGGGGGCATAGAATCAGGAGACGTAGAGTCAGTATGGATAGAACTGAGAAATTCTAAGGGCAGAAAGACCCTAATGGGAGTTATCTACAGGCCCCCAAACAGCAGTCTGGATGTAGGGTGTAAGTTGAAACAGGAGTTACAATTGGCATGTCACAAAGGTAATGCTACAGTTGTTATGGGGGACTTCAACATGCAGGTAGACTGGAGGAATCAAGTTGGTACTGGACCCCAAGAAAGGGCGTTTGTGGAGTCCCTCCAAGATGGATTCTTAGAACAGCTTGTACTGGAGCCTACCAGAGAGAATGCAATTCTAGATTTAGTGTTGTGCAATGAACCAGATTTGATCAGGGACCTCGAGGTAAAGGAGCCATTAGGAGGTAGTGACCATAATATGATAAGTTTTAATCTACAATTTGAGAGGGAGAAGGGAAACTCGGAAGTGTCAGTATTACAGTTGAGCAAAGGGAACTATGGTGCTATGAGGGAGGAGCTGGCCAAAGTTCAATGGAACAATACCCTAGCAGGAATGACAGTGGAACAGCAATGGCAAGTGTTTCTGGGAATAATGCGGAAGGTGCAGGATCAAAGAGGAAGAAAGATCCTAAGGGGAGTAAGGGGAGGCCGTGGCTGACAAGGGAAGTAATGGACAGTATAAAAATAAAAGAGAAGAAGTATAACATAGCAAAGACGATTGGGAAGCTGGAGGATTTGGAAACTTTTAAAGAGCAACAGAAGGTAAATAAAAAGGCAGTATGCGGAGCAAAGCTGAGGTACGAAGGTAAGCTAAACAAGAATATAAAGGAGGATAGTAAAAGCTTCTTTAGGTATGTGAAAAGGTGAAAAATAGTTAAGACCAAAACTGGGCCCTTGAAGACAGAAGCGGGTGAATTTATTATGGGGAACAAGGAAATGGCAGACGAGTTGAACAGGTTCTTTGGATCTGTCTTCACTAGGGAAGACACAAACAATCTCCCAGATGTAATAGTGGCCAAAGGACCTAGGGTAATGGATGAATTAAAGGAAATTTATATTAGGTAGGAAATGGTGTTGGATAGGCTGTTGGGTTTGAAGCCTGATAAGTCCCCGGGACCTCATGGTCTGCATCCCAGGGTACTCAAGGAGGTGGCTTTAGAAATCGTGGACGCATTGGTAATCATTTTCCAATGTTCTATAGATTCAGGATCAGTTCCTATGGATTGGAGGGTGGCTAATGTTGTCCCTCTCTTCAAGAAGGGAGGAAGAGAGAAAAGAGGGAATTATAGACCGGTTAGCCTGACGTCGGTGGTGGGAAAGATGCTGGAGTCAATTATAAAAGATGAAATTACGACTCATCTGGATAGCAGTAACAGGATTGGTCCGAGTCAGCATGGATTTACAAAGGGGAAATCGTGTTTGATTAATCTTCTGGAATTTTTTGAGGATGTAACTATGAAAATGGACAAGGGAGAGCCAGTGGATGTAGTGTACCTGGACTTTCAGAAAGCCTTTGATAAAATCCCACATAGGAGATTAGTGGGCAAAATTAGGGCACATGGTATTGGGGGCAGAGTAGTGACATGGATTGAAAATTGGCTGGCTGACAGAAGACAAAGAGTAGCGATTAACGGGTCCCTTTCAGAATGGCAGGTGGTGACCAGTGGGGTACCGCAGGGATCAGTGCTGGGACCGCAGCTGTTTACAATATTTATTAATGATTTAGATGAGGGAATTAAAAGTAACATTAGCAAATTTGCCGATGACACAAAGCTGGGTGGCAGTGTGAAATGTGAGGAGGATGTTATGAGAATGCAGGGTGACTTGGACAGGCTGGGTGAGTGGGCAGATGCATGGCAGATGCAGTTTAATGTGGATAAATGTGAGGTTAAAAACGGGAAGGCAGATTATTATCTAAATGGAGTCAAGTTAGGAAAAGGGGAAGCACAATGAGATCTAGGTGTTCTTGTACATCAGTCACTGAAAGCAAGCATGCAAGTACAGCAGGCAGTAAAGAAAGCTAATGGCATGCTGGCCTTCATAACAAAGGGAATTGAGTATAAGAGCAAAGAGGTCCTTCTGCAGCTGTACAGGGCCTTGGTGAGACCACACCTGGAGTACTGTGTGCAGTTTTGGTCTCCAAATTTGAGGAAGGACATTCTTGCTATTGAAGGAGTGCAGCGTAGGTTCACAAGGTTAATTCCCGGGATGGCGGGACTGTCATATGTCGAAAGATTGGAGCGACTGGGCTTGTATACTCTGGAGTTTAGAAGGCTGAGAGGGGATCTTATTGAAACATGTAAGATTATTAAGGGATTGGACATGCTGCAGGCAGGAAGCATGTTCCCGCTGATGGGTGAGTCCAGAACCAGAGGTCACAGTTTAAGAATAAGGGGTAGGCCATTTAGAACGAAGTTGAGGAAAAACTTTTTCACCCGGAGAGTAGTGGATATATGGAATGCTCTGCCCCAGAAGGCTGTGGAAGCCAAGTCTCTGGATGCTTTCAAGAAAGAGATGGATAGAGCTCTTAAAGATAGCGGAATCAAAGGTTATGAGGATAAGGCAGGAACTGGATACTGATAGTGGATGATCAGCCATGATCACAGTGAATGGCGGTGCTGGCTTGAAGGGCCGAATGGGCTACTCCTGCACCTATTGTCTATTGTGAATTGTCTATAACTTTTGTTTATTTCATTTAATTTTCTATATTATGAGTAGATGCTAATAAAGGTAGTGGCTTTAACATTAAAACCTCACTCAATTTGTGATCTATTGCTGTTGGTACGTAACACTTGCACTTCCAGGATCAGCAGACAATCTCATGTTTATGATCTATCTCCCTCCTGTATGCTTCCTCATTGCTCTCTGAGATCCTGCTAACAGTTATTTGATCAGTGAACTTATAAATAGTATTTGTGCTGTGCCTAGCCACAAAACCATGAGTGTAAATAGAGAAGAGCAACAGGGTAAGCAAGCATCCTTAAGGTACACCTGTATTAAATATCAGCGAAGAGGATATTATTACAGAACCTTACTGACTTTGGTCTCCTAATGAGGAAGTCAAGGGACTACCACAGCAGCAGTGAAAGATTGAAGATATCCATGAACATTCTGCCAATTGTTTGGCATGGATTTTCAGAGCCCCACAAGGTGCACTATCAGGGACTGACACCTTGCAAGTATTCACCCTTTTGAAAGATGTTCTTGTGGTGATATCACGTCACGTGTAAGAAAGTGATTGGACAGAGTTCGGAGCATGCGCAGAAATGAGAGAATGATCTAGAAACTGTATGGTGAAAACCTAGTTGCTGTTTGCTGTTGTAAATAAAAGTTCTAGTTTTAATTCTTCCAGAATATGGTTTGTTCTTAGAAACTGTGGGTACATATAAAGAACACAACAGTTCTGACGTCATCTTCCAAGACAGGTATTACAGGGTCACCAGGTACTCCAGGTGTTGCCTCACCAACTGCAACATAACGCTCCATGTCTATACTTAATGTCCTGACTAAAGAAGACCAGTGTGCCAAATGTTTTCATCACCACACCAGCTACCCATGATTCCATTTTCAGGAAACAATGTGTTCTCGATTCTCACTGTACTACAAACATATACCTGTATGGGCTCCATGACGAATATGCGTAGCATTTGGAATAAGGTGGACGAACTCGTGGCGCAATTAGAGATTGGTCAATATGATGTTGGGGAAATCACCGAGTCGTGGCTGAAAGAAGGTTATAGTTGGGAGCTTAATATCAAAGGGTATACTTTGTATCGAAAGGACAGGCAGGAAGGCATTGGCAGTGGTGTGGCTCTGTTGTTAAGAGATGGAATTCCATCTTTAGAAAGAGGTGACATAAGGTCAGAGAATGTTGAATCTTTGTGTGTGGAGTTAAGAAATTGCAAGGATACAAAAAACATTATAGGAATCATATATAGGCCTCCAAATAGTAGCCAAGATGTGGGACAAGATTGCAAAGGGAGCTAGAAAATGTAGTAAGGCTAATGACACTAGTGAGGGACTTCAATATGCAAGGAGATTGGGAAAATGAGGTTGATGATGGATTACAAGAGAGGGAATGTGCTGAATACCCTCAAGACGGCTTTTTAGAGCAGTTTGTGCTTGAGTCTGCTTGGGGAAATGCCATCTTAGATTGGGTGTTGTGTAATAACCCAGATCTTATTGGGGAGCTTAACGTAAAAGAACCCTTAGGAGGCAGTGATCATCATATGATTGAAATCATACTGCAATTTGAGAGGTAGAAACATAACTCACAGCTATCAGTATCTCAATAGAATAAAGGGAATTCCAGAGGCATGAGGGAGGAGCCTGCCCAAGTGGATCGGGGGAGGGTACTGGCGGGGATGACGGCAGAGCAGAGATGGCTGAAGTTTCTCGAAGTAGTTGACAAGGTGCAGGATAGATATGTTCGAGAGAGAAAGAAGTTCTCAAGTGGCAGTGGTAGGCAATCGTGGCTGACAAAAGAAGTTGACTGCATAAAAACTAGGGGAATGGCATATAAGGTAGCAAAAGTGAGTGGGAAGTTGGATGATTGGGAAGCTTTTAAAATCTAACAAAAGGCAACAAAAAAAGCTATAAGAAAGCAAAGGATGAAATACGAAGGCAGACCGGCCAATAATACAAAGCAGGATACCAACATTTTTTCAGTTATGCAAAGAGTAAAAGGGAGGTGACAGATGATATTGTACCACTGAAAAATGATGATGCAGATGTAGTAATGGGTGACGAAGAAATAGAAGATGAACTAAATGGGTACTTTGCATCAGACTTCACTGCGGAAGACACTAGCAGTGTGCCAGATGTCATTGGGTGTCAGGCAGCAGGTGTGAGTGCCATTGCTATTACAAAGGAAAAAATGCTATACAAACTCAAAGGTCTTAAGGTGGATAAGTCACCTGGGCCAGATGGACTACACCCCAGAGTCCCGAGGGAGGTTGCTGAAGAGATAATTGGTCAAGAGATGCATTGGTCATGATCTTTCTGGTTTGGTCCCAGAGGACTGGAAGATGGCAAATGTCACTCCACTCTTTAAGAAAGGAGAAAGGCAAAAAAAAAAAAGGAAATCATAGGCCTGTTAGTCTTACCTCAGTGGATGGGGAAGTGTTGGAGTCTATTATTAAGGATGAGGTTTCGAGGTAGTTGGAGACTAATGATAAAATAAGTCAAAGTCAGCTTGGCGTCTGTATAGGAAAATCTTTTCTGACAAATCTATTAGAGTTCTTTGAGGAATTTATAAGCAGGGTGGACAAAGGAGAGCTAATAGATGTCATTTACTTGGATTTTCAGAAGGCATTTGATATAGTGTCACACAAGGCTGCTTAACAAGATAAAATCCTATGGTATTACAGGAAAGATACAGGCATGGAGAGCAGAATGCCTGACAGGCATGAGGTAGCAAGTAGCAAAAGGGGCTGCTGGTAACTAGTGATGTTTCCCAGGGATCAGTCGTGGGGCTGCTGCTTTTCACATTGGCAATGATTTAGGTAAAGAAATTGGTGGCTTCATGGCAAAGTTTGTGGATGATACAAAGATGGATGGAGGGGGAGGTTGTGCTGAGGAATCAATATGATTGCAGCTGGACACAGACAAATTGGAAGAATGAGCAAAAAGGGAGCATATACAATACAGTATTGGGAAATATATGATATTGCATTTTAGTAAAAGGAACAATAGTGCAGACTATTCTCTAAATGGGGAGAAGGTTCAAACATCAGAGGTGCAGAGGGCCTTAGGAGTCCTCATGCAAGACTCTAAGATGGTTAATTTACAGGTTGATTCTGTTGGCATTTATTTCAAGGGGAACAGAATATAAAAACAAATACATAATGCTGACCCTTTATAAGACATGAGTCAGGCCACACTTAGAACAGCGTCAACAGATTTGGGTCCCAAAACAGCGAGTTGGACCGACAGGAGGGATATAAAAGAAGACAGCTTCATAGAGCCGGTGTGGGAGAAGGGGGCAACAGAGTAGAAGGAGACAGAATAGGAGGGCTTTGGTTCAACGGGGCGTAGGGGACAACAGGTCGAGGCGAGGTAATCTACTTGTGAGTAACAGGAAGTATGTCTGTGAGGCCAGTGTTCTGTACTGGATATCAGATGTTGGATGTCCAGGACACTCCCTAGTTCCCAGACAGCCACATCTGCACCAGGTGCGTTGAGCTGCAGCTTTTCAGGGACTGAGCTAGGGAACTAGAGGTGCAGCTCGATGACCTTCGTCTGGTCAGGAAAATTGAGGAGGTGATAAAGAGGAGCTATACGCATGTAGTCACACTGGGGCCTCGGGAGACAGAGGAGGGGAAAGGGGAAGAGTCAGATACTAGAGAGTACCCCTGTGGCTGTCCTCCATAACAATAAGTACTCCTGTTTGAGTACTGTTGGATGGTGGGGGGGGGCAACCTACATGGGGGAAGCAACAGTGACCATGCCTCCAGCACAAAGTCTGGCCCTGTGGCTCAGAAGGGTAGGGAAAGGAAGAGGATGGCAGCAGTGATAGGGGACTCTATAGTTCGGGCGTCAGACAGGTGATTCTGTGAGCTCAGGAAAGAACCATTACAGGTATATTGCCTCCTTGGTGCCAGTGTCCAGGATGTTTCTAATCACGTCCACGATATCCTCAAGTGGGAAGGTGAACAGCCAGAGGTCATGGTACAAATTGGTACCAATGACATCGGTAGGAAAAGGAAGGAGGCCCTGAAAGCAGACTACAGGGAGTTAGGAAGGAAGTTGAGAAGCAGGACCTCAAAGGTAGTAATCTCGGGATTACTGCCTGTGCCACGCGACCGTGAGTATAGGAATAGAGTGAGGTGGAGGATAAATGTGTGGCTGAGGGATTGGAGCGGGGGCAGGGATCATTGGGACCTCTTTTGGGGCAAATGTGACCTGTACAAAAAGGAAGGGCTGCACTTCAATCTGAGGAGGACCAATATCCTGGCAGGGAGGTTTGGGTGAGAGTTTAAACTACAATTGCAGGGGGCCGGGAACCGAACTGAAGAGACGGAGGAAGAGGTGGTTGGCTCACAAATAGAGAAAGCTTGCAGACAGTGCGAGAGGGAGAATAGGCAGGTGATAGAGAAGGGATGCAATCAGACTGATAGTTTGAGATGTGTCTGTTTTAATGCAAGAAGCGTCATGAATAAAGCAGATGAGCTTAGAGCGTGGATCAGTACTTGGAGCTATCATGTTGTGGCCATTACAGAGACTTGGATGGCTCAGGGGCAGGAATGGTTATTTAGTGCCAGGCTTTAGATGTTTCAGAAAGGACCAGGAGGGAGGCAAAAGAGGTGGGGTCATGGCACTGTTGATCAGAGATAGTGTCACAGCTGCAGAAAAGAAGGAAGTTATGGAGGGACTCTCTACTGAGGGTCTGTGGGTGGAAGTTAGGAACAGGAAGGGGTCAATAACTCCACTGGGTGTTATTTACAGACCTCCCAAAAGTAACAGGGACATCAAGGAGTAGATCAGGAAACAGATTCTGGAAAGGTGTAACAATAACAGGGTCTTGGTGGTTGGAGATTTTAATATCCCAATTGTTGATTGGCATCTCCCTAGAGAAAGGGGTTTAGATGGGTTGGAGTTTGTTAGGTATGTTCAGGAAGGCTTCCAGACACAATATGAAGATAAGCCAACAAGAGGAGAGGCTGTACTTCATCTGGTAAATGAACCTGGTCATGTGTGAGATCTGTCAGTGGGAGAGCATTTTGGAAATAGTGATCACAATTCTATCTCCTTTACCATAGCATACAAGTTACGAAAGCACTTAATTGAAGTAAGAGGAAATATGAAACCATCAGGCAGGATCTTGGAAGTATAAATTGGGAGCAAATGTTCTCAGGGAAATGTACAGCAGAAATATGACAAAAGTTCAGGGGACATTTGCGTGGCATTCTGCATAGCTACATTCCAATGAGACAGGGAAAGGGTGGTAGGGTACAGGAACCATGGTGTACAAAGGCTATTGAAAATGTTGAAGAAAAGCTTATGAAAGCTTCAAAATACTAGTTAATGATAGAAATCCAGAAAATTATAAGGCAAGCAGGAAGGAGCTTAAGAAAGAAATTAGGAGAGCCAGAAGGGGCCATGAGAAGGCCTTGGTGAGGAGGATTAAGGAAAAGCCCAAGGCATTCTACATATATGTAAAGAGCAAGAGAATAAGACGTGAGAGAATAGGACCAATTAAGTATAACAGTTGAAAAGTGTCTATGGAACTAAAAGAGATAGCAGAGGTATTTAATGAAAATTTTACTTCAATATTCCC
This sequence comes from Mobula birostris, assembly GCF_030028105.1. Classification (NCBI taxonomy): domain Eukaryota; kingdom Metazoa; phylum Chordata; class Chondrichthyes; order Myliobatiformes; family Myliobatidae; genus Mobula; species Mobula birostris. Next base: position 99,866,206 of record NC_092370.1, on the reverse strand, counting down.
TCCGGAAAAGCATCTTGGTAATTGTAGGGATGACTTACAGCGGACTGAACAATTTGAGTATATCGACATTAAGAAAATGGATGTTCTGGAGCTTTTGGAAAGTATCAAGTCGGACAAGTCACCGGGACCAGACAAGATATATCCAGGCTACTGTGGGAGACGAGGGAGCAGATTGCTGATTCTCTGGCAATGATCTTTGCATCATAAATGGGGAATGATTGGAGGGTTGCAGATGTTGTTCCCTTATTCAAGGGAGTAGAGATAGCCCAGGAAATTATAGACCAGTGAGTCCTACTTCAGTGGTTGGTAAGTTGATGGAGAAGATCCTGAGAGGCAGGATTTATGAACATTTTGAGAGGCATGATATGATCAGGAAAAGTCAGCATGACTTTGTCAAAGGCAGGCCGTGCCTTAAGAGCCTGATTGAATTTTTTGAGGATATGACTATACACATTGATGAAGGTAGAGCAGCAGATGTAGTGTATATTGATTTCAGCAAGGCATTTGATAAGGTACCCCATGCATGGCTTATTGAGAAAGTAAGGATGGAAGAGATCCAAAGGGACCTTGCTTTGTGGATCCAGAATTAGCTTGCCCACAGAAGGCAAAGAATAGTTGGAGATGGGTCATATTCTGCATGGGGATCAGTGACCAGGGGTGTGCCTCAGGCATCTGTTCTAGGACCCCTTCTCTTCATCATTTTTATAAATGACCTGATTGAGGAAGTGGAGGGATGGGTTAGTAAATTTGCTGATGACACAAAGGTTGGAGATGTTGTGGATAGTGTGGAGGGCTGCCAGAAGTTACAGGGAGACACAGGATACAAAACTGGGCTGAGAAGTGGCAGATAGATTTCAACCCAGATAAGTGTGAGGTGGTTCATTTTGGTAGAAAAAATATAATGGTAGAATATGGTATTGACGGTAAAACTTTTGGCAGTGGACGATCACAGGGATCTTGTGGTCAGAATCCATAGGACATTCAAAGCTGCTATGTGGGTTGACTCTGTGGTTAAGAAAGCATATTGGCCTTCATCAACCGTGGAATTGAGTTTAAGATCCGAGAGGTAATGTTGCAGCTATATAGGACCCTGATCAGACCCCACTTGGATTTCTGTGCTCAGTTCTGGTCGCCTTACTACGGGAAGGATATGGAAACTAGAGGAAGGGTGCAGAGGAGATTTACAAGTATGTTGCCAGGATTGGGGAGCATTCCTTATGAGAATAGGTTGAGCGAACTCGGCCTTTTCTCCTTAGAGCTACGAAGGATGAGATCTGACCTGATAGAGGTGTATAAGATGATGAGAGGCACCAATTGTGTGATTTGTTAGAGTCTTTTTCCCAGGGCTGAAATAGCTCACACGAGAGGCACATTTTAAGGTACAAAAGGTAAGGAAATCAATAATAATATAAAAACACAATAAGAATAAATGCATAAGATAGCTAATGTAAACGACAGGAATTCTAATGTATGTTGATTATATGTGTGTAAAGTGATCTCAGCACAAGAGTGTCTGTACATAAGGTGACTCTGACTAGAAGTGATGAAGTGGTGATGATGGGGATGTGCTGGTGTGGGATAGGAAGTCCATATGTTTATCAGTCTTTCTGCTTGGGGAAAGTAAGTTTTTTAGTTTGATGGTCCTGCTGTGAATGCTACACTGCCTCCTTGATGGGAGTGGGTCAAATAATCCATGAGCAAGGTGGATGTGTCCCTTCTGTTATGGGTGGTTGTTGGGAACGGACCCAAATCCCAAATGCAAGACACAGACACTGAATCACTGGGAAATGGACTGGACTAGAGTTAAGGACGGGACAGGACGCAGACTAGGAGCTGGGACAGGAACACAGACTTGGGCTAGGAAAGCAGGACCAGGACGAGGAACTGGGATCTAGGAGCCTGGGCTTGGACTCCGAGCCAGAGACTGGACAAGGACTAAGAACCTGGGTCTTGACTCAGGCTCGGACCCCAGAACTAGGCGAGGACATGACAAGGCTAGGGTTCTTTGAGGCTCTTGGACATGGCCAGGCTCGGGTCTTGGACTCGTCTCAGTTAGTCCCTTCGGTACGGAGCCTGGACTCCTTCTTAGAGTACAGGGCCAGGACCGATCCTAGGGCGCTGGGGCGGGATGCTCACTAGGATGTGGGACCGGGATGACTTCCGACGTAATCCGCCGAAGAAACTGTCAGGGATTCAGATGGGGAGGGGAAGCCAACTGTCCGGCCTCAGGGTAACGTCAAAGACAGCCTGGGTTACCCAACGGAGGCAAGGACAGGAAGGGACAGATCCCACTGTAGGGTAACAGCAAAGTCGGCCTGACTTACCCAACGGTGGCAAGGATGGGAAGGGGCAGATCCAACAGCAGGGTAACAGCAAGGATGGCCTGACTTACCCCACAGAGGCAAGGACAGGAAGGGAGCTCAATCCAGGGTGGCTCCGAGTCTTGGGGCAGCCAGCAACCTTGGCTGGCTACAGAAACAGCCGAATCCATATCTAGCTCGGAGTGGCAGACAGCCACTCCGCTGGCCCCAGAAACATCCGAATCCATACCAGGATGACTGCTCTGACTAGAGACAACCAGGCTCCATGAAGCGATGGTCCTCCGACCAGGCCTAGAGATCACGAATAGCTGCTCTAGCCTTCCACCAGCGGGTTGCTCCAAGGGGATACTGACGAGATGAGCCAGCAACCACACTTCTTCTTCTTCTTGTGTTGTTTTCTGGCGGTTGGCAAACCAGCTTTAAGATGCATCACTGCCACCTGCTAGACTGGAGTGTGGATCGTTGGATAAACAGGAGAAGGGAAAACAATTGCATTCCCTATATTCTATACAATAAACCTGAGTCTTTCAGATACTTCATGATACAGATCTGTATTTCTCTTGAATTCCCACTTAAAATATCTTCGAGACCAACGTCAGTTGTTTTGTTTATCTTAAGTGCTCCTATCATCTTCACTCTTTCTTTTTGATACATTTTATCAATACATGTTCAACTGTTTCTGGTTGATTACCGTATTCACAGAACCCAGTTGAATGTTTCCCTATTTTGTATAATGTGTAATTAAGACTAGTGTGTCCAATACTCAAACAACTGATGATCACTTCTGTCTTTCTACATCTACTTGACAATCTTTTGTATCTGACTTGCCTCTGTATTTTGTACAGTTGTTTCCCTGTTTCACATCTCATCCCAATGCTTCTGCCATGTCTCCTCACTACGTGTTTCTATAATGCTCTTGACTTCCGCTTTGCTAAGAAGGATCTGGACCTCTATTATAGACGATTTGAGCCATTGTTTAGCTATACTATCCACCTTTTCATTACCCTTCACTCCACAATGAGCAGGAACCCAAAGAAAGCTTACTTCTACCCCATTTTTGGTCAGAGTATATAATTTGCATAAAATCTCCAATAAAACATCCTGTCTACTTTCTGATTTTCTTGATCTGATCTAGGTTAATGCAGAAACTGTCTGAACAGGTTACAGCCTTTTTGATATTACAGTATTTTCTTCTATCCAAGATAATGCACTCAATATTGCCGTTAATTCTGTTGTACACACTGATAAATGGTTTGATGTTCTTTTCCTGATACTAGTTTTGCACTGAGGAATATAGACTGCAATACCTGTGTGGTCAGATCTAGGGTCTTTTGATCCATCCGTAAATACTACAAGTTCATTTCTAAAATGCAACTCTATATATTCTTGTACTATCTGTTTGATTCCATAGTTAGGCTTCTTTTTTAAAAGTTGTTGCAGGTTTTTATCTACTGTATGCATTGTAAAGAGCCATGGAGGAACATCAGAAATTGGAAACGTAGGGCTATATTCCATTTCCTGTAGACCATATTTTTGTACTGCTGCATCCCCGATCCATCCAAAGCTATTATAACCTGACTTATGTTCCCAGCAGCCTTTTAATATAGCTCTAGTTGGTGTGAGCAGTTTTGTCCCATGATGTTAACCCAGTAATTTAGCATCAACTCTATTCTTCTAAGTCTTAATGGCATTTCCCCCATTTCGACTTGAAGAGCTGATATAGGTGAAGTTCTGAATACACCACTAGAATCTTGAGGGCCTGAGCTTGCTCAACATCCAGCATTTTTAAATTACTTTCTGCAACTGACATGTATGCTACACTTCCATAATCCAATGTAGCCCTCATTAAAGCTTGATTAATATTTAATAGTGATATCCTGCTCACACCTCAGTCCTGCCTGGCAAGACCCCTCAATAAGTTGTTTATTTTTTTACATTTGCTTGTAATTTTCTCAACTTGCTTTTTCCATGTAAGTTTCTCAATAAATAACAAACCAAGGAACCGGATTACCTTTACCTGATTTGTTCATATAATTTCACAGAAACTAGTTTGTTACCTCTTGAGAAGCATATCACTTGCGACTTACTTGTAGACAATTTGAAATCCCATTTATTTGCCCACTCCTCCACTTTATTTATTGTACCTTGCATTTTCCTTTGTATATAAATTATATTTTGTACCCATAAACTCATAAAGCCCCATCATCTGCAAATAACGATTTCCCCACACTATGTTCAACTTATTTATCACTATGGAAAATAGTAATGGACTACAGATACTACCTTGTGGTGTTCCATTTTCAAGCAAATATGTCCTGGAGTACTCTGTTTCCACCTTGACTTGAATTGTTCAACCAAAAAGAAAGTCTAGAACCCAATTATTTAATTTTCCTTCCAACCCTAGTTGTTTGAATTTAATTAACACACCATCTTTCCAGAGCATATCCTATGCCTTTCCTTTATCAAAAAATACCACCAGGACCAGTTTCTTTATTTGTTTAAGCCTTCCTAATTTCAGATTCCAAGCCAGCAACCACAATCACTCCCAGGGACACTTATATTCCCAGCCCCAAGACGAGAATCAGGTGCTTAGGATTAAGCCCAACTGAAGCAAGGGACAGCCGGAAGACCTGGAGTCCGGTGCCCACGGACCGGACCGTAAACCGGAATGTGGACTTCACGGCACAGACCATGACACCTTCATAATGTTACTGGCCCTTTTCCAGCACCGTTCTGAATATATGTCCTTGATGGCTGTGATGCAGTGGGCACTTTTAACAGTTTTGAAGTCCTTTATTGCTCAAACTTTCCTCATGAAGCATGCTCCTTAATCTAGGCAACATCTTAGTAAATCCTTGACCCACTCTGCACATCTTCAGCTATTATATGCGCTCTTTGTAGAACTCAAACTCCCCTGCCCCCAGGTGACCAAGGGCGGTTGGTTCAGTAAGCAGAGCACCTGAGAACCTAGTTAAATCGTGATGAGGGATTGAGGATATTAAAAAAAATCGTTTTGAACCTATGTAACCTCTGGCTAAAAGAATAATTGGGACTGAATAAGAATTTTTGAACTGAAGTAAATTCTGCCTTCAGCAGTCAGCTAAGTTCTCTCCAGCTTGCAGAGAGACATTAAAAGTTTGATAACGTTGTACATTGTACCCCCATTTGAGTAGGGAGAGGAGGACTCACCAATGAGGACAGGAATGAATATCATCTGTAATTAAGTCAGGGCCGAGCAAAGGGAAGAACTGATAAGGACTGGACAGCACATCCATCTGTAATTAAGCCTTGATTTAGCAGATTCTCTTATCTGTCACTAAGTTTTGCACTAACAGACTTGGTGGGTGTAGATAGATAGATAGACATACTTTATTAATCCCGAGGGAAATTTGGTTTCATTACAGCCGCACCAACCAAGAATAGAGCGTAAATATAGCAATACAAAAACCCCCAACAATCAAACAACAAAATGCAAACTATGCCACATGGAAAATAAGTCCAAGACCAGTCTATTGGCTCAGGGTGTCTGACCCTCTTCGGGAGGAGCTGCACGTTCGATGGCCACAGGCAGGAAGGATCTCCCGTGACGCCAAGTGTTGTATCACGGTGGAATGTGGCCGAAGTCCAACAGTAAAAAGTTCAATATCCAGTCTGCAAACACGTTCCTCCATCGTAATATACCCTGGATTGCACCATCCGTTGTTAGCCCGAACAGTAAGCACCAACTCCTTTACGCTTATCACTCTCAGTGCACTTCCGGTCAGCCGGAACGGTATTACCCACCGAACCCCTCTTCTCCAAAAGTCTCTGTTGTCTCGACCCGGTCCTCGTTCCTTGGCTTTGTGATCCCTCTCTGTGTGTTTTCCTCCGGATTTCATCAGGGGTGTCCACCGCTCTGTTCGCTAAGCCGGCCAGTCATTGCTGGTCCGTGGAATACACAATGCGACCTTGTTTCTGTCCTGCGTGTCGGGATGTAACCATTTCCAGCGCTAAAGAAAACCTAAATAAAACTCTCTCTACCAGCATGTTAGAGAGGGTGCAGCTTCGACGTGTTACCGTGAGAAAAAAAATACAAAAAATAACGTAAATTAAAAAGTAAGGAGAAGAAAGTAAGAAGAACGGCTGTACCAGGCTGCATGCACGACCGGCGCATGTGCACTAAAGTTCAAATGCGTACTAGTTCAAATAACATCTTGCAAAAGTAATGTATGGGGCTGACTAGGTATAAATATACAGTTGTACCCTGAGGGAACAGGCCCACTTGTCAGAAGGTGGCAGTACTTCCCTTGACAACTGGGTCTTAAGCTCCTGCAGGAGAATGGGCAATAAACTGATGTAACTGTAAGAAGCTGGTCTCCCGAGTTCTATTCAGATTTGACTTTAACAGTGACCCCAGGTGCTGTTTGTAGACTGCTTGGACCACGGAGATGAAATGGTCTCTCTGGTTCTCTCTCCTAAGATGCTGCCTGAACTGCTGAGTGTGCTTCTGGCATTTTCTGTTTTTATCTCAGGTTTACACCATCTGAATTTCTTTTACCCTCTAATTCTTGAATGCACATCTCTGAAAAAGTCTGTGCATATCAGAATCAGGTTTAATGACACTGGCATCTGTCGTGAAATGTATTGTTTTGCAGTAGCAGTACATTGCAATATATAATTATTTAATAAACTATGAATTACGAAAAGGAATGTATATAAAATTAGTTAGTAGTGGAAGAAGAGTGAATAAAAGTTGAGGAAGTGTTCGTAGCTTCACTGTCCATTCAGGAAGCTGATGAAGGAATAGTTCTTCAAACATTGAGTGTGTGTCTTCAGGCTCCTGTACCTCCCTCTTGATGGTAGCAATGAGAAGAGGGCATGTCCTGGGTGATAGGGGTCCTTAATGATGAATGCCAGCTTTTTCAGGTGTCATCTTCTGAAGATTTCCTCAATGCTGGGGAATCTCTTGCCCATGATGGAGCTGGCTGAGTTTACAACTTTCTGCAGCTTTTTGTGATCCTGTCCAGCGACCCCCTTCATACTAGATGATAATGCAACTCATTAAATGCTCTCCATGGTAATTCAAAACAGTGATGACGGGCTACCCCGGCGTGTGCACACCGTGAAATGGTGAGGGAGGCTCTAGAAAAATGATAAATTCAAGACTCTGCAGATTTTTGAAATCTAGAGCAACACTCACACCCAAAGTGTCGGAGGAACTCAGCAGGTCAGCCAGCATTTGAGACCCTGCATTGTTTGGGGTCGACTCCTGATGTTGTGTCCTAGCTCTCTACATTGCCGATATGCAAGTCAGGGCAATAGGATATGGAGAGTAAGCTGTTATCCATGCAGCAGACTCCCTCTCTCCATGCGGCTTATCTCTGTTCTAAAGGGGAGCGCTTCCATTCTGGGGATGTGACCACTGGTTCCAGACTCCGGCACTGTATGAAACATCCTACTCACATCCACTCTGTCCAGGCCTCACAACATTCAGTTGATGTAAATGAGATCCTCCACACCTCTGATTTTTCTGAACTCCTGCAACTCTGGGGTAGAGTCATCAAATGGTCTGCATATGTTAATTCTTTCATTCCTGGGATCACTCTTGTGAATCACATCTGGACCCTTTCAAATGCCATCATATTCTATTGTAGATAAGGGGCCCAGATGTGTTCCCAATACTTTAAATGCAATCTGACCAATGCCTTGTAAAGTCTCTGCATTGCATACTTGATTTTATATTCTAGACCTCTTGAAATGAATACGAACATTGCATTTGATTCCATGTCACTATCTTAACCTGCAAGTTGCTCTTTTGTGAATCCTGCATGTCCCTTTCATCCTCTGATTTCTGAGTTTACTCCCTCTTTGAAAATAATTTATCCCTTTATTCCTTCGACCAAACTGCATGACCATCTTCACTTCCCACCTTCCACTTCACTACGAGACTTTGGATGCTGGAATCTGAAGCAACACGCAAACAGCTGGAAGAAATCAGTGGGTCAGGCAGCATATGCAGAGGGGGATGAACAACGAAAACCCCTGAAAACATATACTAGTATCCCAGCAACAGTTTACCAATACAAAACATCTGGAAAACATGACAGATTCAACATTCAATCTAACAACAACAAAAAAAAACTGTCCTGTCAAAGATTCAGTCTGTCAGGAGGTTTACGAGTGCGCTGTGATCTGCGCACTTCCCCTGGTTACCCCGCAGGTACCGCTGGTGATGGTGTTTTGGGTGGGTCTGGTATTGGGAGCTGAGAGGAGTCTGTGTGTCTGCGTGAGAATGTCCATCCTCCTCAGGGGGCCCCGACCACTCTGCCAGCGTCTCGCCCTCTAGCGAAGTCACTGGTGAACATGCTTCCGCAGTAGATCTGTCTCACAAATGGCAACTCCATGGAACTGTCTGCCTCTGAGCCGGTATCATGGCGCAGGTGCACATGGTCCTGATGTCTGCGGAAAACACGCCCATCAGTCAGCTGAACAACATAGGAGACGGACCACTCTGCTTAAGAATGACCCCAGGCAGCCATTGCTGATTGTTTCTCACATAGACATTGTCATCCGGTTTTAACTGCCTCTCTTGCGCATGTTGGTCATGTCCCTCCTTCTGCTTTTCCTGCTTTCTCTCCACTTTTGCCTTCATATCCGGACGCAGCAGATACAATCTTGACTTGGGCCCACGCCCCATCAGCATCTTTACTGGAGTGCGGGCTGTCGTAGTCTGTGGCGTGAGGCAGTATTTAAACAGGAAACGTGAAAGCCGAATGCTAAGAGAGTCCTCTGTCATCTGCTTCAGGTCTTCCTTCACTGTCTGAACAGCCCGCTCAGCCAAACCATTTGAGGCTGGGCGGAAAGGGGCCGACGGAATGTGATGAATGCCATTCTGCGGCATGTACTCAATGAACAGCTCACTGGTGAACGTCGGGCCATTATCAGTGACCAGAGTGTCAGGCAACCCGTGGCCTGCAAACACTTGCCTGAGTTTGTCTATGGTTGTGGGGGCTGGGATGTTGCTCATGATGTGAGCTTCAATCCATTTAGAATGTACATCTACCATTACAAGAAACATCTGCCCTATAAAAGGGCCAGCAAAGTCCAGATGTAGCCTAGACCAGGGGTGGTCTGGCCACTCCCATGGGTGTAAAGGAGCTGGTGGTGGCATATTCTGATTAGTCTGACATTGTGTGCATGATTTTACCTTGTTCTCCAGATCCTAATCCACTCTTGACCACCAAACGTAGGATCTTGCCAGGCTTTTCATTTGAGACACTCCTGGATGAGTCTCATGAATTTCCTCCACAATCTGTGAATGGCCAGGGGACTGATGAAAGTGTTGGACTGCAAAAACAATGGCCAGACCTTCTTTGTCTAGCTGTGAATATTCCTTCTCAGCAGCTGTCAGGGTATGTGAAGCAAAACCAATAGGCTTCTCTGAACAGTCCTCCATTACATGTGAGAGAACTGCCCGACTCCATAGGGTGAGGCATCGCATGCAAGGGTGATCTCCTTGTCTGGGTCATAGTGAACAAGCAGCTTTGCTGAGTGGAGGAGTTCTTTCACTTCCTTGAAAGCTTTCTCCTGCTCTTCACCCTACTGCCACTTAGCGTCATTGTGAAGCAGCTTATACAGTGGGGTCAAAACCCTTGAGAGGTCAGGAGGAAACTTGCCATAATAATTCACCATGCCCAAAAATGATCTGAGTTCCGTGATGGTCTTAGGGCTTGGGGCTTCCTTAATAGCTCTCACTTTGTCCTCCACAGGGCAAAGCCCCTCAGCTGTGATCTTGTGTCCCAGGTAAGTCACACTGGATGCCAGGAATACACATTTTCCGCGTTTCAACTGCAGCCCTGCGTCTGAGAGCCTCTTCAGCACCCGTTCTAAATTAGCCAGATGTTCCACCTCCGTAGCCCCCGTGATCCAAATATCATCAAGGTACACTACTACATGCGGAATCCCCTGCAGTGAAGTGTCCATTGTCCTTTGGAAAATGGCAGGGCTGGAAGCCACTCCAAACACCAGGATTACTTGAATAATCCTTTGTGCATATTAATTGTGACGCACTCCTTTGAATCCTTGTTGAGCAGCAGCTGTTTGTAGGTGTGGCTCATGTCCAGCTTTGTGAACAGCTTACCCCCTGACGGTCACAAACAGGTCAACCGCCTGTGACAATGGGTACTCCTCCAGCCTAGAGACCTGATTCACTGTAAGCTTATAATCCCCACATATCCTCACCATTTTGTCTGCCTTCAAAACTGGAATGGGAGCCGCCCACCTTGAAAAGAGGACGGGCTCAATACGGCCCAGCCTCTGTAAATGTTCCAGCTCCTCCTCGACTTTGCCTTTCATGGCATAGGGCACCGACCTGGGCTTAAAAAAACATGGTGTAGCCTCAGGGTCGACATGGAGTTTCACCGTCATGCCCTTCAGTGTTCCCAGCTCATCCCTGAAAACGTCACTGTACCGCTGCAAAATGTCCTCCGTCGTGTGTGCAGACTTAATTTCATGCCAGTTTAGCCGGATTTTGTGAAGCCAGTTGCTACCCAAAAGACTGGGCCTCCTGCCCTTAGCTATCACTAGTCTGGCTTCAGCCTTCTGACCCCCGGCTGAAATGTCCACATATAACACCCCTAAATGAGGTATGGGCTGCCCCGTATAGGTCCTAAGTTCGAGCTTTGATGACCTGATGGAAGGCAGGATGGACCCCCATGTCCTCCTGTAGGTCTCCGCACTAATGACCGATGCAGTAGCCCCGAATCAATCTCAAACGTAATGTCCTTTCCCCTGACAGTGACTGTGGCAGAATATGGTTCAGGTGATTCCTCATCTGTTTCAACTCCAAACATGTTGTAGGCACACGCTGCCTCTTCATCTGCATCTTCTAGATGGTGTGTGGCTGCCTGAGCCTGTTGAGCTTTCCCCTGCCCAGGCTTAATTTACCCTATAAACTTCTGCTCTTTTTAGCTACATGTCCCTTTTTGCTACTGGCATGCAGACAGTGTCTTTGAATTTGCAATCATTTGCATAGTTCTTCCCTCCACACCGGAAACATTCCACAGGCTTTGCCTGTTTACCAGTCTCCCTCCTGACTTGGTGCACTGCCGCTGACTGCGACCCCCCCCCCCACCCCCCCCCCCATGTCCTTTCTGGATATCCTTGACATTATTAGCAGCCATCTCCATGCCTTGGGCAATCTCTAAGGCTTTCTTGAAAGTCAACGGTGGGGTTTCCCCTAACAGGCGGCGTTGTGTGGCGTCATTATTAATGCCGCATATCAATCTATCATGGAGCATGTTTTCCAACACCGATCCAAAATCACAATGCTCTGACAGCTGCCGAAGCTCGGCCACAAAATTGGCCACAGACTGACCTGGCTTCCTGAAACGGCTGTGAAACTTACACCGTTGGACTATCACAGAAAGTTTCGGATTGTAGTGGTTCCCCACGAGCTTGACCAGTTCGTCATATGGAATGTCCCCCAGTTTCCGCGGTGTGGCTAAATTCCTTATTAGCTTGTAAATATTTGCCCCACACATACTCAGGAGAATAGGGTGCTTCTCAGCCTCCTCAGTAATTCCATTAGCACAGAAAATGTGTCCCAACCTTTCCTTGTACTCCAGCCATTCCTCTTTTTCCTCCACAAATTCACCGATAGTTCCAAACATAGCCACCCGAAAAGCAGAGCTGCTTGTCCCCGCACAGCTCCTGTTCAAAACGCGCCGACACATCCACAAAACCAGTTCACCTCGTCACCAAAAATATGTCGTAACTTCTACTTTGAAAAAGGAACACTCAACAACTTCATGCTGAAAGAAACAACTTTATCTCGAACGTCAAAACCATTATGCATATACAGAGGCTTTCACAACCCGTACGGCATGGCAGGGACACTATATAAAAAAGCACACTGGAAGTGAAAGAACGGAAGTAGAATCCCCCCTCCATTATCCTAATTAATATTCTTACTTTTAATAATGCTCACATTGCAACAGATATAACCATTATAAGGAGGAGGGGGAAGGAGGTGGAGCTACAGTAGGCATGTGAAGTGTGAATCCAGGTTATCAGGCGGGGTGTTGGGTGATAAGCAGATGGAGCAGGGCAGAGAGAGGGAATGATGTTTAAAGCTTGGACTGTTTTAGTGGTGTTTAATACTGTGGCTTTCTGGAGATTTCATTGAATGTTGCTGTATAGGCCTAATTGTTTTGTTGGGCAATGCAATTGGTGAAAACCTACATACAGTAATTCACAACCATTGACATTGAATTGGGGTTCGCTTCAAGAGGCTGGTCTGACATGATGAAATAATTACGTGAAGCTTTTTTTTACTGTGCATTATGTACAGTTTTTTTTAGATTATGAGGACATGCAGTTCTCGTTTATTGTTGTTTAGTAATGCATGCATTAAGAAATGACACAATGTTCCTCCAGTATGATATCACAGAAACACAAGACAGACCAAGACTAAAAAACTGACAAAAACCACGTAATTATAACATATAGTTACAACACTGCAAAGCAATTCTGTAATTTGATAAAGAACAGACCATGGGCATGGTAAAAAAAAGTCTCCAAGTCTCGAAAGTCCCACATCTCACGCAGACGGTAGAAGGAAGTAAACTCTCCCTGCCATGAACCTCCAGTGCCACAAAATTGCTGATGCAGCACCCTGGAAGCACTCGACCACAGCCAGCTCTTGAGTCTGTCCGAAAACTTCGAGCCTCTGACCAGCCCTCCGACACCGAGCACCGAGCACCATCTCTGCCGAGCGCTTCGACCCTGCCAAGCAACAGGCAAAGCCGAGGATTCAGGGCCTTCCCCTCCAGAGATTCTGGATCGCACAGTAGCGGCGGCAGTGAAGCGAGCATTTCAGGAGTTTCTCCAGATGTTCCTCCGTGCTTCTCACATCTGTCTCCATCAAATCAGGATTGTGCATGGCATCCTACTTGACAAATACAGATATCATTCACTGGAGAGTCCGTGTGAGCTGCATCTTCTCTTCCCCCTTTTGGAGGACAATATCAAGTTTGTTACAGTTTCCCTTGAACTTAAAACACCTCGCCCATTTTACTTGCGAAAACCGACTTTGATGACCTTGATGCTCCAGGAAGGTGCCAGAATTATTGAACCTGTCAACGCAGTCGCTTTGAAAATTGCCAGAGTTTTGGGAGGAAAATGCCCTCGCTTGGTATGTACAAGCCATGGTCTAATTTGCACTGTGAGAAATATCCGTGGATGACACCAGAGATTAATACATAGTAAAGCCGCTCAGTAAGAGTTGTGAGTCTGCTTGATGCTCGCCTGAACACAATAAATACCGATTGCTGAAAGCTCGCCTTTTATAGACACTTGGACTATTGGAGTCTAAGTGTGCCAAGCAGTTGATGTCCTTGCCTGGCCTGGGGGATGATAAGCCTTAAGAGCTAATGGACCACATGCTCTCTCTCCTGAGAGAATCACCATCGATATCTTATTTTTAAAGGACTCTTCATGCAGCAAAGACCTAATCAAGTTCTCATAGCCCTCACTGATATACCAGTAAATTACGATAGGGAAGTTGTTAAAATGGCTGATGGTCTACACTGAGCAAGGCAGAGGTGCATAATTCCTCCTCCTCTCCCTGCCTCAATAACACTAGTGAGCAGGCATGCATGTCCATGGCTTTAAAAACAGCCATTTTCATCTGGCTATCCACTTGATCTATGCCCCTTCTCATTTTCTACACCTCTATCAATTATTCTTTCATGTTTTGCATTCGAAAGATTGCTTGTTCAACCTTCCAGTCCAGTGAGCATCCTGGTAAATCTCCTCCTGCACCCTCCATAGCTTCCACAAGCTTTGTGCAATGAGATGATAGAATCAATACATTCACCAGGAGGTGGACGAGGAGTCGAGGCACTCAATCGGCAAATGCAGCAAACTAAATTTATGAACGTGAGTTGGCAGTGTTCCAAAATTGCTCTCACCTTGCAGACATGCCTTCCAATTGATTTCTCCAGCCTCCCAAATGTTTAACTATAGAATAACAGATCAGATTTGATGAGCTGAGCAGAAGAATTCTCCTTCATATTATGGCCTTATGGAGACTGTTCTGACTGGTTGCTCACCTCTTGCTATCGATGGGCCACTGCACAGAACTGGAAAAGGCTGCCAAGGGTTGTAAACTGACCCAGCTCGCTCATGGGCTCCAGCCTCCCGAGCATCAAGGACATCTTTAAATGGTGATGACTCAAAACGGTGGCATCTATCGTTCAGGATCGCTAGGACAAAGGATATGCCCTTTTCTCATTCCTACCGTCAGGGAGCAGGGACAGGAGTCTGAAGAGAGACACTCAACATTTCAGAAACAGTTTCTTCCCGTCCCAACAGCAGATTTCTAAATGTGGTCAGTGAACCCATGAACAATGTTTCATGCATTTGTTCTGTTTTGCACTGATTATTTATTATTTTAATTTGTAGTATATTTTATGTATTACACTGTACTGCTGCCACAAAACCACAAATTTTTGATAAATGTCAATGATAATAAACCTGATTCATATTTTAACGTGTAAGAGGTACAGAGAAAGAGCAGTAGAGGGAAAGCAATAAGATAACAGATCATAATGAGGGACTTTAATCATCCCTGCTATCATTTACGTTAACATCTACTCCCTTTCAAAAACCTTCATACCTGCTAAGATCTTGTTATTTAAAAAGGTGTTTTCCTGGCTCTGTTTGATGCTATTTCAAAAGGCCAGAAGCTGATATACATTTTGAACTACACTCTCAACTTGATCGGCACTTTCAATGATTACTACACAAACACTCCTTAACATTACCATTGGTGATTAGTCACTGAGCTGTAAGCTCACACAAAGGCAATTTACCAGTACAGATCTCACTTACCAGTGTTTGGCCTATATCCTTCAAAACCTTCCCAATCCATGTTACGTGTCCAGCTATCTTTTAAAAGTTGTTATTGTACCTGCTTCAAGCAGCACCTCCCACAGCTCATTCCACAAAGATATAGCCCATTGAGTGAAAAATAAAGATGTCCCTCAAGTTCCTATGAAATCTTTCCCCTGTCACCTTAAACATATACCGCATAGGCCTTGACTCCTAACCCTTGGGAAGGACTGTGTGCACTCACTGTCTATGTCCCTCGTGATTTTATACATTTCAATAAACTCAATTCCCAGTCCGCTACAGTTCACTTCCTGACCTGCTCAACCTCTCCCTATTACTCAGGTCCTCAACAACTGACAAAATTCTTGTAAACCTTTTCTGCGCTCTTTTCAATTAAATGACATCTTTCCTGTAATGGTGTCCACAGGATTCAGAATCAGAATCAGGCTTATTATGAAGGACATACAGGTAGAAGTTACTATAAATTATGAGAAAAATAAAGAATACAAAATGGTTGTTCATGGGTTCATGAACCATTCAGAAACCTGAAGGTCAAGAGGAAGAAGCAGTTTCTGCATCATTGAATGCGGTTTACAGGTTCCTGAAGTTCCTCCCTGACGGTAGGAATGAGAAGAGGGCATTTCCTGGATGGTCCTCTTGAGACACTATAACCTGACACATAGAAAACATGGAAAACCTACAGCACAATTCAGGCCCTTCGGCCCACAATGCTGTGCTGAGCATGTACTTACTTTAGAAATTACCTAGGCTTGCCCATAACCCTCTATTTTTCTGAGCCCCATGTACCTATCCAAGAGTCTCTTATGAGGTCCCATTGTATCCGCCTCCACCACCATCACCAATAACCCATTCCACACACTCACCGCACTGTGTAAAAGAAAAAACTTACCCCTGACATCTCCTCTGTACCTACTTCTAAGCACCTTAAAACTGTACCAGCTCGTTTTAGCCATTTCAACCTGGGAAAAAGCCTCTGACTATCCGCACTATCAATGCCTCTGCTCATCCTATACACCTCTATCAGGTCACCTCTCATCCCCTGTTGCACCAAGGAGAAAAAGCCATGGTCACTCAACCTATTCTCATAAGGAATGCTCCCAAATCCAGGCAACGTCCTTGTAAATCTCTGTGCCCTCTCTATAGTTCCCACATCTTTCCTGTAGTGAGGTGACCAGAACTGAGCACAGTACTGCAAGTGGGGTCTGACCAGGGTTGTATACAGCTGTAACATTACCTCTCGGCTCTTGTACTCAGTCCCATGGTTGATGAAGGCCAATACACTGTATGCCTTCTGATCCACACAGTCAACCTGTGCAGCAGCTTGGAGTGTCCAATGGACATGGACCCCAAGATCCCTCTGATCCTCCACACTGCCAAGAGTCTTACCATCAATACTATATTCTGCCATCATATTTGTCCTACCAAAATGAACCACCTCACACTTGCCTGTGTTGGACTCCATCTGCCACTTCTCAGCTCAGTTTTGTATCCTATAGATGTCCCGTTGTAACCTCTGACATTCCTCCACACTATCCACAACACCCCTAACCTTGGTACAATCAGCAAGTTTACTAACCCATACTCCACTTCCCCATCCAAGTCATTTATAAAAATCACAAAGAGAAGGGGTCCCAGAACAGATCCCTGAGGCACACCACTGGTCACCAACCTCCATGCATAATATGACCCATCTACAACCACTTTTTGCCTTCTGTGAGTAAGCCAGCTCTGGATCCACAAAGCTATGTCCCCTTGGATCCCGTGCCTTCTTACTTTCTCAATAAGCCTTGCATAGGGTACCTTATCAAATGCCTTGCTGAAATCCATATACACTACATCTACTGCTCTACCTTCATGAATGTGTTTAGTCACATCCTCAAAAAATTCAATCTAGCTCGTAAGGCATAGAATTTCCCGTGCTATCTCTACTCCCTTTCTTGAATAAGGGAACAACATCTGCAACCCTTCAATCCTCCGGAACCAGTCTCGTCCCTATTGATGATGCAAAGATCATTGCCAGCGGCTCAGCAGTCTCCTCCCTCGCCTCCCACAGTAGACCAGGGTATGTCTCATCCAGTCTCATCTGAATCAAAGTATTCATTAACTACCTCCGCTGATGAAGTATGTAAAAGGGTTAACACGTTAATTAAGCAATAGCAGCCTGTTCTTTCTGAAAGAAACCGCTGATGATCAACAGATGTGTTAAGCCATGCTGAGCCATATTTCTTCTCAGAGTTAGTGTTTCAAGGTCTTAGTTTCTTTGTGCAGTGATGCGCAGAGATAAGACCAGCCTGTTCTGTGTATGTTCTGTCCATTATAACTATTCTGTAATTTATCTCTCGGTACTGTCAAGCAATAGATAAGTCTGACTCCAGCTTGGTATGTGTGGGGTTATCTGAACACTATATCTTTTCTGTTAGGGGAATTATGAGTTATTTGGTGGATTGGGCAGGAAAAGTCACAGACAGACTGTTCCTATTTGAGTGACGAACTGAGTGAGCCCAGGGTGCTTTGAATAAAGAGTTTGTACTTATATGGTCTCTGAGTGACTTTATCTGGATTTGACTTCCACACCGCTACCTCCTATGGTTCCATACACACTTTTCCACTGTCACACTTGATTGGTCCTATTCTCTCACCTCTTATCTTCTTGCTCTTCACATACTTGTAGAATGCCTTGGGGTTTTCCTTAATCCTGCTCGCCAAGGCCCCTTCTGGCTCTCCTAATTTCATTCTTAAGCTCATTTCTGAGGGTCTTGTAATTATCTAGATCTCCATCATTATGTAGTTTTTTGAACTTTTCATAATCTTTTCTTTTCTTCTTCACCAGATTTTCCACAGTCTTTGTACACTTTGGTTCATATACTGTACCAAACTTCCCATCTCATTGGAACGTACCTATGCAGAACGCCACGCAAATATCCCCAAACATCTGCCACACTTCTGCTGTACATTTCCCTGAGAATATCTGCTCCCAATTTATGCTTCCAAGTTCCTGCCTGATAGCTTCATATTTCCCCTTACTCCAATTAAATGTTTTCCTGACTTCTCTGCTCCTATCCCTCTCCAATGGTAAAGGAGATAGAATTGTGATCATTATTTCCAAAATGCTTGTCCACTGAGAGACCTGACACATGACCAGGTTGATTTCACAATACCAGATCAAGCACAGCCTCTCCTCTTGTAAGCTGATCTAGATATTGTCATAAAACCTTCCTGAACACACCTAACAAATTCCACCCCATCTAAACCCTTTGCTCTTGGGAGATGCCAATCAATATTGGGGAAATTAAAATCGCCCATCACGACAGCCCTGTTATTATTGCACCGTTCCAGAATCTGTCTCCCTCTCTGCTCAATGTCCCTGTTTCTATTGGGTTGTCTATAAAAAAACACCCAGTAATGTTATTGATCCCTTCCTGTTTCTAACTTCCACCCACAGAGACTCAGTAAACAATCCCTCCATGACCTCCTCCTTTTCTGCAGTTGTGACACTATTTCTGATCAACAGTACCACGTCCCCACCTCTTTTGCCTCCCTCCTTATCCTTTCTGAAACATCTCAAGCCTAGCATTCTGAGCAACCATCCCTGACCCTGAGCCATCCAAGTCTCTGTGACGGCCACAACATCACAGCTCCAAGTACTGATCTATGCTTTAAGCTCATTTGCTTTGTTCATGATACCCCTTGCATTAAAATAGACACATCTCAAACCATAAGTCTGAACGCATCCCTTTTCTATCACCTGCCTATCCTCCCTCTCACACTGCCTACAAGCTTTCTCTATTTGTGAGCTAACCACCCCTTCCTCCATGTATTCAGTTCGATTCCCCCTCCCTTTTAATTCTAGTTCAAACTCTCCCCAATACCCTTAGCAAGCCTCCCTGCCAGGATATTGGACCCCTCGGATTCAAGTGCAACCTGTTCTTTTTGTACAGGTTACTCCTGCCCCAAAAGAGGTCTCAATAATCCAGAAACCTGAATCCCTGCCCCCTGCTCCAAACCTTCTGCCATACATTTATTCTCCACCTCCCTCTATTCTTATAGTCACTGTCGCGTGGCACAGGCAATAATCCCAAGATTTCTACCTTTGAGGTCCTGCTTCTCAACTTCCTTCCGAACTCCCTGTAGTCTGTTTTCAGGACCTCCTCCCTTTTCCTACCTATGTCGTTGATACCAATATGTACCATGAACTCTGATTGTTCACCTTCCTACTTCAGGATATTGTGGACACGATCAGAAACATCCTGGACCCTGGCACCTGGGAGGCAAAATGTTTCTTTCCCGCATCCACAGGATCGCCTTTCTGACCCCCTAACTATAGAGTCCCCTATCACTCTATAAAGCTGTCATCTTTTAAAATTCTTCCTGTCAGTCTGACTCGCTGACATCCATGTGCTCGCACAGTTGTGCCTCGATCAAACCACTGAAGAAAAAATAATGTCCTTTTAAACTCTTCCTGCCAGTCTACTCGCTGACGTCCATGCACCTGTGCAGTCGTTCCTCAATCAAACTGCTGAAGAAAAAATTATTTCCTTTTAAGCTCTTCCCGCCAGACTAACACAGTTAGACCGCAAAGGAGCTGCAAACAGCCTTGGGGAGTTGTCATGCAGGATTCCCTAAAGATTGAGTCGGTGAGAAGAAAGGCAAACGCAATGTTGGTATTCATTTTGAGAGGAGTAATTATTAAACATACCCATTGACATGGCCTCCACAGAAACGTGTGGCAATGAATTCCATACATCCACAACCATATAGCAAAAGAAATTCCTCCTCATCTCTGTTCTGAAGGATAGTCCTTCCATTTTCAGGATGTGACCAATGGTCTCAGATTCCCCTACTGGAGGAAACATTCTCTTCGCATCCACTCTGTCTTGGCCTTTCAATAATCAGTTGGATTAAATGAAATCCACCCACAACCCATGTTCTTCTACACTCTTGTGAGTACAGGGAAGAGTTATCAGAAGTTGCGCATGTATAAGCCCTTTCTCTTCCGGGATAATTCCTGTGTACCACATCTGGACTCTCTCAAATGCCATCATATCCTGGCTCAGATCAGGGGCCCCAAACAATACTTCAAATGCGGTCTGACCAATGCCTCATAAATTCTCTGCATTACATCCTAGAGTTCCCCTCTCAAGATGAGTATTAACATTGCATTTGACTTCCATACCACTGACAGAGCGCAATAGCTCGGTGAGAACTAACTCAGTCCCATGCAGACAGGGAGGGTGATTATTACACATCTCGGATACATTCAGGGTGGCACACAGACTCGCAAGCGAATAACCTGAGCTAAAATATAACAATAAATGAACTTGAACGTCCCACCATAATTTTACTGAACGTACACACCACGAACGGATTTTAAAAACAAGAACAATAAGTAGCGTTGGATGTTGTTTATTTGGATTTTCAGAACACCTTTGAAATGGTGCTGCTTAACAAGGTAATGGCCCATGATATCACAGCAAAGATACTGGCATGGAGAGAGCATGAGCTGATAGGCAGAAGGCAAAGAGTGGGCATAAAGTGAGCTTTTTTCTGATAGGCTGCTGGTGACTAGTGGTGTTCTGCAAGTGCTGGTGTTGGGACCGCTTCTTTTAAATTGTACGTCACTAATTATGATGACAGAATTTATGGTTTTGCGGCCAAGTTTGTGGACAATATGAAGATAGGCAAAGGGGTAAGTCGTGCAGAGGAAGTAGGGAGGGAGGCTGCAAAAGGACATGGACAGATTAGAAGAATAAGCAAAGAAGCAAATGGAATTCAGTGTCAAGAAGTGTATTGTCATTCACTTTAGTAGAAGGAATAAAAGCACAGACTTCTTTCCAAACAGGGAAAGAAAACTGAAACGTATGAGCTGCAAAAGGTCTCGGGGTTGTCATGCTGGATTCCCTAAAGATTAATTGATAGGTTGAGTTGGTGAGGAGAAAGGCAAATGCAATGTAGTATTCATTTCGAGAGGAGTAAAATATGAAAGTGAGGATGTAATACTGAGGCTTTAGAAGGCACTGGTGAGTGCTCACTTGCAGTTTTGTGAGCAGTTTTATGCCTTTATTTAAGAAAAGTAGAGCTGACATTGGAAACAGTTTCTATGAAGTTATGAGAAAAGAGTCCAGGAATGAAAGGCATATCGTATGAAGAGTGATCAATGGCTCTGAGCTTTTACATGCTAGAATGTCAGAGAATAAGCAGGGATCTCATTAACTGTTGAAAGAGCTAGATAGTGGATGTTGAGAGGATTTTTCTATGGTGGCGGTCTAGGACCAGAGAGCACAGCCTCACAGTAGAGGGATGGCCATTTAGAATGCAGAGGGTGGGGAATCTGTGGAATTTGTTACCATGGGTGACTGTGGTGGTCAGGTGATCGGGTGTATTTAAGGTGGAGGTTGGTAAATTCTTGATTAATCAGGGTGTGAAAGGTTAAGAAGAGAAGGCGGGTGTATGAGGATGAGAAGAAAATGGATTAGCCATGATGAAATGGAGGAGCAGACCTGATGTGCTGAATAGGCTAATTTGCTCCTCTGTCTTATGGAATTCTTCAGTACCATCACATCTTTTTTTGTAATGTACTGACTGGAATAACGCACAGTCCTTAAGCTGTGATGTACACCAGTGCTCTGCACAATTCCAAAATAAACACTTTCCCATTTTAACCTCCTTATATCCCTGTCTCCAAAAGAAGACAAGGATAAGTGGTGAGTGTGGTAAAATTCTTTTTAACTAACGTGTACAGATCATCTTGCTATGTTTGCAATCGACCAGCTCCTGACTTGGTGAGTAATCTCTTCTCTGCCTTCTGATCAGTGTTAAATGTAAATACATGTATGTAATGAAAAGGTCAGGAAGTACAGTTGACCAAGATATACAGCAGCATTGAAAACTCCCTTCTCCTCAGCCCCCAGAAACAACCCCAATCCCCTTCTCTCTTATCTCCCACTCTCCGTTTTACCTTCTTCCCTTCCAATTCCCTGTTCTTCCTTTCAATCTACGCCAACCCAATCCAGCTGTCCCTCTGACAATCTCCAACTGGTCAAGGGGGCTCTCTGTTTCAACTCCTGGTGAATCAGGAATCTGGTTTACTGACAACACCGCTGTTGTTGGGCTAAATCAAAGCTGGTGACAAATCAACATATAGGGAGATTGAAAACAACAACAACTTCTCACTGGACTTCAGCAAAATCAAAGAGCTGTTTCTTCGACTATAGGAGGAAGAATTCAGGGGTCTATCAGCCAGTCCTCATTGGGGGATCAGAGGTGTAGTGAGTCCGTAACTTTAAATTCCTTGGAATTGTCATTTCAGAGGATCTGTTCTGGGATATGCGCGTAAGAGGCAATTCCGAGAATCTCAAGAAAGTGTCTCTACTGTCACAGACGTTTGCGCAGATTCAGCATGCCACGCCACAGTACGCTCCGCCTGTGTAGTGTCCTGAAAGGCAATGCCCCTAGTCACGTGCTTGACTGGTCAGTGAGCAGGACCCGAGCATTTGATGACATGAAATGAACCCTTTGCAAGGCTACCCTCCCAGCACAACTGCTCCCCAACACACAAATTGCCATTGCTACCAACACTTCAGACCATGCTGTGGGTGCTGTGCACAAACAGTTGATCGAGGGCATGTGGCAGCCGCTCGCTTTTGTCCCCCCCGCCACCTCCACCGCTGAAAGGAATTAGAGTCATTTGACCAGATGCTGTCAGTCTCTATCTGGCTGTCCACCATTTTACTTTGATTCTAGAGGGTTGCCATTTCACAGGTTCGTTGACCACGAGACCCTGCTGGCCAAAATATCAGACCCTGGCCTACATATCAGAGTTCATAATTGACATACAACACATTAGCATCATCTCACAGACAGCCATGTCAATGTGGAGCTGGTTGGTCCTCTTCCCCCCAACCCGCACCCCCCCCCCCGTGGTTTCACACACCTTTTTACCACGGTGGAACTTAGCACCAGTTGGCCAGAGATCATTCCTCTAGCATCAGCAATGGCCAGAGATATAGCTCAGAGATATAGTTCATTATTACCTTGGTTGTTCGGTTTGGCACCCAACTGACATTTCCTCTGATCACGGCTCCCAATTCATACCAGATGTCTGGCGTTAGGCTACATCACTCCATGATATATCATCCACAGTCAAACGTGACAGGAAATTCTGTGGTCATGTACAGAACACCCGAATGGTATGTTACCTCCCAGGTACCAGGCTCAGGGACATCTCAGATTGTGTCTACAGCATTTTAGAGGGGGAAAGAGAGCAGCCAGATGTCTTGCTACATATTGGTACCAATAACATAGGAAGGAAAAGCAAAGGGTTCCTGAACAGAGGATTTGGAGAGGCAAGAAACAGGACCCCCAGGTTTGTAATTTCTGGATTGCTACCTGTGCCACGTGTCAGCGAGGGCAGAAACAGAATGATTTGGCAGATAAATGCATGGCTGTGAAGCTGACTCAGGGGGCAGGGCTTCAGGTTCTCAGATCATTGGGGAGGTGTGAACTGTACAAAAGTGATGGGTTACACCTGAATCCGAGAGGGACCAATATTCTCACGGGCAAATTTGTTAGAGTTGTTGGGGAGGGTTTGAACTAATTTGGCAGGGAGGTTGGAACTGGAGTGAAGGGATGGATGGTAAAAAAGCAAAGATAGCATGCAGTCAGACTGTCAGATAGGGCAGGCAGATGATTGGACAAAACTGCAGCCAGCGGGTTGAGAATCAGTTCACTGGGGATGCAGAATCAAAAAGGGTGGCAAATCCAGTACTCAAAGTGATATATCTCAATGCATGAAATAAGGTGGATGATCTTGTTGCGCTATTACAGAGTGTCAGGTATGATGCTGTGGGCATCACTGAATCGTGGCTGAAGGATGGTTGTAGTTGGGAGCTGAATGTCCAATGTTACACGCTGTATTGGAGGGATAAGAAGGTCAACAGAGAAGGTGGCGTGGCTCTGCTGGTAAAGAATGACATCAAATCAGTAGGAGGATGTGACACAGGATCGGAAGATGTTGAATCCTCGTGGATTGAGTTAAGAAACTGCAAGGGTAGAAGAACCCTGATGGCAGTTATATACGGGCCTCCCACCAGTAACTGGGATGTGGACCACAGGAGAGTAGAGCTACTAGGACTTGATGTTTCAATCCCTATGGTAAGTTGGCACTCTCGATGTTGGCAGTGGGTTTGGAGTGGTGACGAGGAGGGAGGGTAGGTATGTCATCGGGGTCATAGTGATCCAGGTGCTTATCAAAGAGAGCAAGCGGGGTCTTCTCCCCACCACTGGTCCAGATTACAAATGGAAATAGAAAAAGTGTTAAAAGGGAAATGTTATGACAGTCATGGGAAATTTTAACATGCAGGTGAATTGGGAAAAATACTGTAGGGTGGTAAAGAATCGCAAGAGAGTGAGTTTGTTGAATGCCTACGAAATAACTTTTTGAAGGAGTTTGCCATTAAGCCTGCTAGGGGATCAGTTATACTGGACTGGATGTTTTGTATTGAACTGGAGGCAATTAGGGAGCTTAAGGTAAAAGAACCCTGAGGAGAAGTGATCACAATATGATTGAGTTAAATTTGAAATCTGATAGGAAGAATGTAAAGTCTGACACAGCAGTATTTCAGTGGAGTAAAGGAAATGACAGTGGTATGAGAGAAGAGTTGGCCCAAGTAAATTAGACAGAGAGGCTGGCAGGGATGACAGCAGAGCAGCAATGACATGAGTTTCTGGAAGAAATGAGAAAAGTGCAGGATAGATGTATTCCAAATATGAAGAAATACAGATGGCAAAATAGTACAAACATGGCTGACAAGGGAAATTAAAGCTAATGTAAAAGCAAAAGGGAAGGCATATAACAAAGCAAAAATTAGCAGAGAGATAGAGGATTGGGAAGCTTTTAAAAACCTACAGAACAACTACAAGAATCATTAGGAGGGAAAAGATAAAATATGAAAGCAAGTTAGCAAGAAATATCAAAGTGGATAATAAATGCTTTTTCAAGTATGTAAAGAAAAAGCTGAGAATGGACATAGAACCACTAGAAATTGAGGTTTGAGGAACGATGGAGATGGTAGTAGGTGAACTAAATAAGTATTTTGCTTCAGTGTTCACTGTGGAAACACTCACAGTGTGCCAGATGTTGAAGGGTGTGAGGTAAGAGAAGTGAATGCAGTTACTATTACAAGGGAGAAGGTGCTCAAAAAGCTGGAAGACTGATGGGTACATAAACCACCTGGACCAGATGAACTGCACCCTAGGGTTCTGAAAGAGGTAGCAATGGAGATTGTGGAGGCATTAGTAATGATCTTTCAAAATTATTGGACTCTGGCATGGTGCTAGAGGACTGGAGAAGAGCAAATGTCACTCCAATCTTTAAGAAAGGAGGAAGGCAGCAGAATGGAAATTACAGACTAGTTAGCCTGACCTCAGTGGTTGGGAAGATGTTGGAGTCAATTGTTAAGGATGAAGTTATGGAGTACTTGGTGACACAGGATGATAGGACAAAGCCAGCATGATTTCTTTTAGGGAAAATCTTGCCTGACGAACCTGTTGGAATTCTTTAAGGAGATTGCAAGTAGGATAGATAAGAGGGATGTAGTGGATGTTGTATATTTGGACTTTCAGAAGTCTCTTGACAAAGTGCCACCCATGGGGCTGCTTACCAAGTTAAGAGCCTATGTAATTATAGGAAAATTATCAGCATTGGCTGATTGTTAGGACGCAACAAGTGGAAATAAAAGAATCCTTTTCTGGTTGGCTGCCAGTGACTAGTGCTGTTCTGCAGGGGTCAGTGTTGGGACCGCTTCTTTTTATGCTGCATATCAATGATTTAGATGATGGAATAGATGGCTTTGTTGCCAAGTTTGCAGATGATACGAAGATTGGTGGAGGGGCAGGTAGTGTTGAGAAAACAAGTAAGCTGCAGAAGGGTTTGGACAGATTAGGAGAATGGGCAAGGGACTGGCAAATGATATACAATGTTGGAAAATGCATGGTCATGCACTTTGGTAGTAGAAATAAATGTGTACACTATTTTTTAAATGGGGAGAAAATCCAAAAATCAGAGCTACAAAGGGACTTGGGAGTCCTTGTGCAGAACACCCGAAAGGTTAATTTGCAGATTGAGTTGGTAGTGAGGAAGGCAAATGCAATGTTAGCATTTATTTCAAGAAATCTAGAATACAAAAGCAGGGATATAATGCTGAGGCTTTATAAGGCACTGCTGAGGCCTCAGTTTGAGTATCATGAACAGTTTTGGGCTCTCAGTTGAAGAAAAGATGTGCCGGCTTTGGAGAGGGTTCAGAGGAGGTTCACAAGAATGATTCCAGGGATGAAAGGGTTATCATACAAGGAAAGTTTGATGGCTCTGGGTTTTTTTTTCACTGGAACTTAGAAGGACGAGGGGGATCGTACTGAAACCTTTCGAATGGTGGAAGGTCTGGACAGAATAGATGTGGAAGGGATGGTGGGGGAGTCTAGGACAAGAGGGCAAAGCCTTAGGGTAGAGGGGCATCCGTTTAAAACTGAGATGCGGAGAATTTTTTTTAGCCACTTTGTTACCACGGACAGCTGTAGAAGCCAGGTCGTTGGGTGTATTGAAGGCAGAGATTGATAGGTTCTTGATTGGATACAGCATTAAAAGTTACAGGAAGAAGGCCAGGGAGTGGGGCTGAGGAGGAGGGAAAAGATCAGCCAAGATTGAATGGCAGAGTAGACTCGATGGGCCAAATGGCCTAATTTGGCTCCTATGTCTTGTGGTCTTATGGTGAGTGGTTTCACCACTCCTTAAAGGCTGCTGGAGGGCTTCCCTGAGGATTAAGCGATGGCATGATCACCTCCCCTGGGTGTTGCTGGGTTTCATGGCTCCAAAAGATTACCTGCAGTCGTCTATGGCTGAGTTCATATATGGACAGCCATTACAAGTGCCAGGTGATTTTATTTGTGATACCACACCTGTCTGGTCAGCGTGTCAACAGTGTTCCTCCTCAGTAAAGTCTATTTCTTTACACCTATTCCTACCTCCCATGATGACTTCGGTTCTTGTTAACCAACACTCTGTCTTGTTTGTTTTCATCTGCAATGATGCACACCAACATCTCCTTAGACCCATTGACAATGGTCCATTCTGCATTTTGGAATGGAGAGAAAAGACTTTTTATCTTAGATAGGAGGGGTAAACCTGAATGTATTTCAGTAGATAGTCTTAAACTGGCCCAGCGAGAGTTGGAGGTTTCTGCTACCATGCTCTTGGCATCACAACATGACCATAAATATATCAACATACCTCAGGAGAAGCCAGAGGCACCTATCATTACTCCATGCAAAGTGCGTGAATGCTTGTATTGCCCTAGGTGCAGGCAGGACATGGAGTTGCTTGTGCACTGCTGCAACACTTGCGTGTCTCAGAAGGGGCCAGGCCACTAGTCAAGGGTGCCAATGCAGCAGTAATTGGCGGGGGCCCAATGGAGCTTGTAGGAGTGGAGATCCTAGGCCCCTTCCCCCGCACTGATGCCAGGAACTGCTACGTGCTCGTGCCTATGGATTACGTTATAAAGTGGCCAGAGATGAAAGTGGTCCCGGATCAGAGCACTACCACCACCACTCAGAGACTTGTGGAGGAAATCTTCTGCCATTTCAGCATCCCTAAGTAACTCCACAATGACCAGGGCACAACTTTGAGGCACAGGTGTTTGGCAAGGTCTGCGGGTGGCTGGGAATCACCAAAATACAGACCATCCCCCTTCACCTGTAAAGTGATGAGTTGGTGTAGCATTTTAACCGCACCCCAGCTATGCTGCTAATGTGCTTGTCACAATAAAAACTGCAGTTGAGATAAACAAGCTTTTCATGTCTGTCTTTGTGGATTGAATGCTCACTGCAATACAATAGATTCAATGATAAACTACACACAAAGACTGACAAACAACCAATGTGCAAAAGAAGACAAACTACAAGTACAACATAAATATAATAATAAATAAATTAGTAAATAAATAACATTGAGAACATGGGTTGTACTGTCTTTGAAAGTGAGCTCAAATGTTGTTTTCAGTGACCTGTTCCGTTTTAAAGTAAGTGAAATTATCTACGCTCGTTCAGGAGCCTGATGGTAGAAGGGTAATAACTGTCCCTGAACTTGGTGGTGTGGGAAGTGAGGCCCCTGTGTCTTCTCCCTCTTAGCAACAATGAGAAGAGAGCATGGCCTGGATAGTGGAAATCCTTGAAAATTGATTCTTCTTTCTTGAGGCAATACTTCTTGTCGATGTGCTCGATGGTGGGTGGTGGGGCTTTTCCTTTGATGAACGAGACTGGATCCACCACTTCTTGTAGGCTTTTCCATTCTTGAGCATCAGACTTTCCATACCAGGCCATTATGCGATCAGTCAGGAAACTCTCCACTGCAATGAGGGCTGGCTCATGGAACCCCAGTATCTTTCTCCTGTAGTTAAAGAAACAGTTTGTTGCGTTTGCTGATGTTGAGTGAGAAGTCGTTGTGGCACCTTTCATTTAGATTTTCAATGTCCCTACATGTTGATTTGGCACCAGCTTTGATTCAGCCAATAAGAGCAGTGTTGTCAGTAAACTAGAATATATCATTGGAGCTACCCTTGGCTTCACAGTCTAAAGTATAAACCGAGTAGAGCAGGGGTTAAGCACACTGCCTTGTGGTACATCTGTGCTGATGGTGATTGTGGAAAAGATAATCTTGAAGTGGACGTGTGCCAGCAGCAGAAGACCACAAACATACACCCAACAGGAGGTACCTAATAAAGTGGCTACTGAGTGTATTCGTGACACGTACATCGAGACATACAGAGAAATCTGTCGTTTTCCATCAAATCAAGTCAGATGGGTTGAGAGATCAAAAGTACATCTTTATTGCATGAACACAAGAAATTCTGCAGATACTGGATATCCAGAGCAACACACACAAATTCCTGGTTGAACTCAATTGGTCAGGCAGCATCTATAAAAATGAATAAACATCAATGTTCTGGGCCAAGAGGGAAAGAAAGGGAAACACAAGAGAATAAAAAGGAGGGGACACGGGTAAGGAGGACAATTTCATGTAAGTTCTGTTTGGGAGTTTTATAACAGCAGTTCAAAGATGTTTTTGAGTCTGTACTTGTATTCTCGAGCTTTTATATCTTTTGCTCAACAGAAGGGAGGGAAGAATGAGTGATCAGGGTGGGAGGACACTCTGATCATATCAGTGGCTTTCAGGTCCTGTGGGTTAGTAGATTAAGTTGTCACTGAAAATTGCCCGTCATGGCTAGGTATTGGGTAGAATCTCTGGGGGAGTTAAGGTGAATCTGTCGTGAGTACCACACTCAGAATGCTGGAAAAACTCAGCAAGTCAGGCAGCATCTACGAAAGAAAATGAACGGTTGATGTTTTGGGCTAAGACCCTTCATCAGGACTGGAAAAGAAGGAGGTGTGGAGTAAAAGCCAAAATGAAGCTGAGGGAGGGGGAAGAGTACAAGCTGATAAGTGAACCAGGTGAGGGGAAGGTTGGTGGTTTGGGGAAGGGATTTGATGTAAGAAGCTTGGAGATCATAGGTGAAAGAGTCTCTTAAATGTCCCTACTGTTTCTACCTCTACCACCACACCTGGCAGTGTGTTCCATGCACTCACCACTCTCTATGTCAAAAATCCTTCCTGATATCCACCCTATATTTTCTGCTGATCACCTTAAAGTTATGCCTCCTCATATTAGCTCTGGGTGTTAATATTTTACTATCCACTCTATCTCCCTTTGTAACTTTGAGTCTTTAATTTTCTTTCATTTAGAAAATATTCTAAGCCTTTACTCCTTTGACCAAATTGCATGACCATACACTTCCCTACACTAAATTTCATCTGCCATTTTTTTTGCCCATTCTCATCTAAGTCTTCTGCAGACTCTCTGCTTCCTCATTACTACCGGCTCCTCCACCTATCTTTGTGTCATCGTCTGCAAGCTTGCCACAAAGCTATCAAATTGGTCATCCAAATCGTTGACGTACAATGTGAAAAGAAGCGGTCCCACTACTGACCCCTGTGGAACACAACTAGTCACTAGCAGCCAAACAGAATAGGCCACGTTAATTCGCACTCTTTGCCTCACATTACTCAGGCAATCTTCTGTCCATCTACTAATACCGTGGACTCTTATCTCCTTAAGCAGCTGCATATGTGGCACTTTTTCAATGGATCCTTGTAAATTCAAGTAAATAACATCCACCGACTCTCCTTTGTCTGTCCTGGTCCATTTGACTGAGCCACCTCAGACCTTTCAGTTTCCCCAAGTACTTTCTTCTTAGTAATATCAACTACGCTCACTTCAGCCATAGTTTTCTCCACCTATCTTCGTAGACCTGCCCTCTATTCTAGGCAGCATCTGAGCAAATCTCTTCTGCACCGTCTCTAAAAGTTTCCACATCCTTCCTATAAAAAAGCACCAAGACTGTCAGTGGGATAGAAGTAGTCCTTGAGCCTGGTGGTATATGTTTTCAAGCTTTTTTATTTTGATAGGAGAGGGGAAAAGCATGCATGTCTGAGGAAAGGGTGGCCTTTGAGTATATTGTATGTTTTGATTATACATGTAATAAATAAATCTGAATCTGAATCTTTAGACAGGTGCTCTCTCTGGTCACCAGTCAGAGATTATCTTGGAGAAGTGCACTGATTGCAGCTTTACCATTGTCTTTAAGGAGAGGAAGAAGAACCTGGAACTAGTGGCCAACAGCACCAAGGAGGCCCAGCACAGCACTAATGGCCTTATTAAACTCAAGAACAGAAACTCCGGCATGAAACAGAGAGCGCAGTCCTTTGCTAGGTGTGTCAGAATAAAGAGTTAATGTTTTGGCCTGAGACACTTCATCAGGACTCATCCTAATTCCTAAAGAACATTACTGGCTTGAAACATTGACTCTTTATTCCTCTCCATCGATGCTGCCTGACCTGTTCAGTCCCTCCAGCATTTTTTGTGTGTTAACATGGATTTCCTGCTTTTCTTCTGTTTTTCTCTTGTACTTATTCATCTGAAACTGAATACCTTGTTCTGAAATCTTTTGCTGTTTTACCCCCCAACCCACCTGACTCCCTTCAGTCTTGATCAATGACATCCAGGAGCTGAGGACAGGTCACCAGTCAGAGGTTTAGGAAACCCACTGATTGCAACTTCACCATCGTCTTCAAGGGGAGGAAGAAGAACCTGGAACTAGTGGCCAATAGCGCCAAGGAGGCCTAGCACTGGACCAACGGCCTTATCAAACTCAAGAACAGAAACTCCAGCATGAAGCAGAGGAAGCAGCTGGAGCATTATCCTTTGATAAGTGTGCCAGGAAAGCAGCATGTCATTTCACCCATTGTCTTCTCTGACAGTGGCCTCCAAGTTCAGCCCCCTGAAGGGTCAAAGGCAGCAAGCATGTATCCTGCCTCTGAAGTACATAAACCCAAAAGTATAGAGGCACAGAATCAGTATCAGGTTTATTGTCACTGACATAAACCTTGAACTTTGTTCTGCATGAGGAAATACAATTTTAAGCCGAGACCCTTCATCAGGACTCTCTACTTCCAGTAATTGTTCCCCCTTCCCTTCTTCAATTCACCACTCAGGCCTCTTCCTACTTCTCCTCATCTGCCTGTCATCTCCCCTGATGCCCCACCTCTTTCCCTTTTTCCCACAGTCCACTGTCCTCTCCTAACAGATTCCTTCATCTCCTTCCCTTCACCTCTTCCAGCTTCTTCTTTCTTCCTCACCTCTTCAGCTACCAAATTTCCTCCTCATCTGGTCTCACCTCATACTACTTCCACTCCCCATACCTTCTTATTCTGGCTTCTTCCTCCCTTCCTTTCCTGTCCTGATGAAGGATCTCAATCTGAACCACCAACTGTTTATTTCCCTCCATGAATGTTGCCTGACCTGCTGAGTTCCTGCAGTTCTGTGTGTTGCTCTACGGACTATAAGTATATAAGATATAGGAACAAATTACACCATTCAGTCCATCATGGCTGATTTCGTATCCTTCTTAACTGCATTCTCTTTATAACCTTTAAGTCCCTTACTAAGCAAGAATCTATCTACTTCTGTTTTATATATGACTAATGACTTGCCCTCCACAGCTATGTGTCGCAATGAATTTCATAATGTCACTAACCCGCTGACTAAAGAAACCTCAACTCTTGTAGATAAATCTCCTGCAATTGTTAGGCTTTGCCCTCTGGTTCCAGACTCACACCCTATAGAAAGCATCTTTACATCCACTGCATCTAGGCTTTTCAATATTTGATAGGTTTCAATGGGATTTCTCTCCCACCCCTCGCTACCTCAATCTCCAGCAAGCACAGGTCCAGAGTCATCAAATGTTCTTTATGCATTAATGCCTCCTTTCCCAGGATTTTTTCTGTGAGCCATCACTGGACTTCTCTAATGCCAGCACACCCTTTCTTGTAAGGGGGCCCAACACTCTCATGTAAAGTGGTTAAATCAGGTGAACTGTTCGC
The DNA here is from genome assembly GCF_030028105.1 of Mobula birostris. Taxonomy (NCBI): domain Eukaryota; kingdom Metazoa; phylum Chordata; class Chondrichthyes; order Myliobatiformes; family Myliobatidae; genus Mobula; species Mobula birostris. The sequence continues at coordinate 99,833,507 of NC_092370.1, read as the reverse complement.
ACTTAAGTGAAGCCAGCACAGAGACAGTGGCAGTACAATTTCCTCTTATCTTTCATCGTTGGCTGGCTGTAGCATAGTGGCATCAGCGCCAGACTTCAGAGTGAGGGCTCCCAAGTTCGAATCCAGCCGGCTCCCTTGCACGCTTTCCATCCGTGCCGGGTTGAGCGTCGAGCTAGCAACTCGGCCTCATAAAAATAAGAAAGCCTGCAAAAAAAAAATGTCGTCATGACGGTGTCCCGATTACTCCACTCGGAGTTAAGGGCTTAAAAAAAAATCTTTCATTGTTACTGTCTTTGGTCCCTGCTTCTACCCTCAGAAATGTGACAAGTCGAAGAATGGAACCATCCATGGCATAGTAACGAAGGAGTTTTACAACCTGCTGATGGAGCACGAGATCACCATTATCTTTGAAAACTACGGCAACAAAGAGCAGCTAATGCATGTGGAGAAGCTTGGGGAATTCCTATGGAAGGAACAAAGGGAGAATGTGAGGAAGAAAGAACTCAGGTGTGTTCGTCAAAGATCATCGATATGTATGAAGTGAACGAGGAAGGCGAGCCACATCCATCACCTCGAAGTTATGCTGCCAACACTTTGGGAATGTTTTATCACATGACCTGTCATCTCAGAACACAGAACATATACTCAGTGACCACTTTATTAGATACCTCTAATATCTAATGAAGTAACAACAGAGTGTATGTTCATGGTTTTCTGCTACTGTAAGCTATCCACTTCATGGTTCAATGTGTTGTGCATTCAGGGATGCTCTTCTGCATACCACTGTTTTAACACAGTTATTTCTGTTGCCTTCCAGTCAGCTCGAACTACTCTCGACATTCTCCTCTAACCTTTCTCATTAACAAGGCATTTCCATCCACAGAACTGCTGCTCACTGGAATTTTCTTTGTTTTTTTCACCATGACCTGTAAACTCCTGAGACTGTAGTGCGTGAAAATTGCAGGGGAGCTGAAATCTGCCATGATGGAAGAGCAGAAGTTACATGATGGGACAAATGGCCCTGACATCAATATGTGGTTCTGACAAGGTGTCAATGTGCAGATGGTCTGTGACCCCACAAACTCTGCCACCAAGGCTACAAGGTTATTATTCCTCTGGTGTGGGTGAGACGACCAGCCGTAGGACCCTCAGCCCATTGTGGCTGTGCTAGCCCTGGGTGACGTGCTCTAACCCCTTCCTGACCAAGCATGTGACTCCAGTCCTACCAGATTTCCCTCTCTGGGTCCCACCATCCCTGATCCAACAGCTCAGCAAACAGCTCTTCCAACTCCAACTCTTTCAGTAGCATTTCAAACTCCTCTACCAGGAGCTGGGAAACTGCCCCAGTGAGCAGGAGCATCCCACATTTTGTCAAGGAGAAGATGGGGACTTTCACATTTGGCCAGCGAGACAAGAGTTGGTTTTCCTCATCTGGCCTGGGAGGAGAAGGCAGAAAACCCATCCTGGCTGCAGAGGAGAGGTGGGGCCAGCACATCTGGCTGTGAAGGGTGTATGGTCATCATTTTTGTAAAGTGAGGGCTCAGGGCCACCACATCCATCTGGAGAGGAGGATGTAGCAAATCCAAATGGACACCATGTAACATAGCTATTACAGCTCAGGGCATCGGAATTTGAAATTCGGTTCCAGCAAGAAAGTATGCATGTTCTTCCTGGGTGCTCCAGTTTCATTTGCAATTAATAGGCTAATTAGTCCCGTGACTAAATCAGAGAGGAGCTGGTCAGCACAGCTTGGTGGGATGGAAGAGCCTGTTCCACGCTGTATGTCTAACTAAATAAATCAGTAAGAAATATCTGGCTTAGGGGATTGGTCACTCATCTGGCTGGCAAGGTGAAGGTGGGGCCTCCACATCTGGCTGAGGATAGTAGTTCCACATCTGGCCAGGGAGGAGAGGGTGGAGCCTCCATATCTAACTTTGATGACTGAGGCGGTCCCACATTTCTGATCAATGCCACCATCTCCAACGAGGCAGCAAGGGACTGCTCTCCTGAAACCCACATCACTCGTATTTCTAATGGTGACGGCAGAATCTGTGCACCTGCAAGCAGTCCACACAGCAGTGCAATGATTGTAATGGTGGAACAGCCAGGACAGCTCTGAGCCCATGTCCCAATGGAATGACAATAAAATGGGAAAGGGAACGGGGTGTAAGAAAGGGAGAATTGGAGGTAAAAGTTCCAGTTCAAATTTATTCTCATCTGACTCTACATATATACAGGCAAATGAAACAATGTTCCTCTGGATCTTGGTGCACCCACAAAACATATCAGACACATAGCACATAAACCTAAGTATTAACACAAATGAGTTAATAAAATATCATTCAAAATGCATGTACTGTGCGGCAAAAGTAAACAATAAACAGGAAATAGTTGAATGTCCTAAACCTGAAACCTCAGTGGAAGCAAGGTATTCATGAATTTCTTAACCTGAGGGAAGAAGATGTTATCCAGTCCTGCAATTCTAGTCCTGATGTGTCTGTACTTCCTTCTTGACGGTAGTGGGCCTAAAAGATTGCGGAGTGGGTGGTCGGGATCCTCAACAATGTGTTAGGCCCTGTTGAGGGAGAAGTAAATTGGAGGGAGAAGGCACAGAGGGCTCGGAAAGAACTGGCAAGATCTTCAGAAGCACCGAACACAGAGCAAACTTAAGGTTAATAGCAGGATTCTTAACAGAGTCAAGAAACAGAGGGATATTGGGGGGGAGGGTCCACATTCATAGATCTCTCAAATTTGCCACACAAGCTCACCCACCCTTCAGAACTCTTAAAACCTTCCTCTGACATCCACCCTAGTTTCTTTCACTCACCTCAAATGGATGTCCTCTGGTACAGTTTTGTAACGCAGGTTAATTAAACCACAAGATGCAGTGTTCGAAAGCTCCACCTGCGGAGGGATGAAAAATGGACTTACAGGATTGCAAAAAAAAAAGGAAATAAAAAATAGCTAAGCTAGAAAGAGGGGCGGCTGACCCATGCATTAGGCAAGCGAGAGAAATGCAGCAGACGATAGAAACTAACAGCAGGTACAGTATGTGGAATTAGCAGTTGGTATCTCTGCTGGCTCGACTCGAGGAGCGGCGGTTGGCGGCGCTGGTTTGAACGGTGTAGGGCCTGTTGGGAAACAGAGTAGGTTAACTTCAGAGAGGGGGGAAGCATCTGGAAAAGGAACCGCAAAGGGAGGGTTCGAGCGAGGGCCGGTTGGCAGGAGCAGGTTGGAATAAGATCTGGAAAACGGAGAGAAACTGTGGTAAGCCATGTATATATGTTGTAACTCGGTTGCCTGTCTGGACACACCCCTCTGCTGACTGCCCCTGTGGCTCCTCCCACAGAATCCTGTATAAAGGTGTTCGCCTTACCCCTCCCCCTCAGTCCGGGGGCAGACACTCACCGTGGAGGTCGTATTGTACAGCGAATAAAAGCCTTTCAGTATTTTACCAAACCTCAGTCTTTTGGAGTAATTGAAGGTGCTTCAATTTTATTCGCTGTACGTTTAAAAACATGGACCAGGCCCTGAGACCAGAAAAATTAGACCTCAATCCGCAAACACCTGAAGCTGGAAACGCTTTCGAACTCTGGCTGGCCTGCTTCAAAGCGTATCTAGAGGAGATTAAAGCGACCGACCCCGTAGCGAAGCGCAGAGTTCTACTCTCCAGGGTCAGTCCACGGGTCTATTCGCTGATCAGAGACCAGCCGAACTACGACAGCGCAATGAACGCACTCAAAAGACAATACCTGCGGCCGATAAACAGCGTCTATGCTCGGCACCGTTTAGCGACACGGCAACAATGCCCCGGGGAATCGAGTGCTGAGTTCGTCCAGGCCCTACGGACGCTCGTGCGAGCCTGCAATTGCCAGGAGCTGACGGCGGAGCAGCATGCAGAACTCCTAGTGAGAGGCGCCTTCGTCACGGAGACCAGGTCAGTGTACGTGCACCAGCGGCTGCTGGAAAAAGCCAATCTTACCCTAAATTCGGCGATGGAGCTGGCTGATACGTTGGAGGCCACTCTGCATAACTCCGAGGCTCGCCAGGCACGCGATCCCCCGATGGCCTCGTGGGTGCCGCAGACCCCACAACCTGCTGGCGAATCGACCTCGGCTGCCGCCAGTCGTGAGTCTGCGAAGTGCTACTTCTGCGGACTGGAGAAGCACCCCCGGAAATGCTGCCCGGCCCGACAAGCTACCTGCTCCAGCTGCGGAAAGAAGGGCCACTTCGCCAAGGTCTGTAAGTCGAAACCGCGAGCGGGATCGAGCAGCGCCGCGTGCGAGACGTGGGGGTCGCCATCTTCCCTGCCGCCATCTTCCCTGCACGCCACCACCACGTGCGAGACATGGGGGCGGCCATCTTGGTCGGCGCCACCTCCCACCACCTACGACCAACGGGTGCTCACGGGGCACCCCACCATGCCGGACCAAGACAGCGACCCCACCCTGGCTTCCGTGACCCTCGACCAAAGCGCTCCCCACCAGCTCGCAAGGTCAATGATGGACATCGTGGTGGAGGGGCACAGGACAAGCTGCCTGTTTGACACAGGCAGCACGGAGAGTTTTATCCACCCGGCCACGGTGCAGCATTGTGGACTCATGATACGGCCGGTAAGTCGGAGGGTCACCATGGCCTCCAGGTCGCATACAACAGACATCCAGGGGGGTTGTGTAGCGACACTAGTGGTGCAGGGCACAGAATATCGGGACTTTACGTTACTGGTCTTGCCTCAACTGTGTGCCCCTGTGCTGTTGGGGTTGGACTTCCAGAGCCACCTGAAAAGCGTGACAATGAAGTATGATGGGCCCCTCCCACCAATTACTGTCATAAATCCCCTGTTTTGTAGAGATATGTCACGTACCCCGCTACTGACCACACACACACACCGACCCGCACATCCCACCCAACATCATGCCAACTGCCACTCTACCGACACCGCTTGCGGCCTCTCCACCCTCAGGATCCCTCCCCCACCGCTGTTCGCCAACCTGACCCCTGACTGTAAACCTGTGGCAACTAAAAGCAGGAGGTACAGTGCGGGGGACAGAGCTTTCATTAAGTTGGAGGTGCAGCGGCTGCTCAGGGAGGGGGTCATTGAGGCAAGCACAAGTCCTTGGAGGGCGCAGGTGGTGGTTGTTCGGAACAGGGAGAAGAATAGGATAGTCGTGGACTATAACCAGACCATCAATAGGTTCACGCAGCTCGACGCGTACCCTCTACCCCGCATCGCGGATATGGTCAATCAGATAGCACAGTACAAGGTGTACTCGACCATAGACCTAAAATCCGCTTACCGTCAGCTCCCCATCTGCCTGGAGGACCGCCCTTACACTGCCTTCAAGACGGACGGCAGGCTTTATCAATTCCTGCGCGTCCCCTTTGGTGTCACGAATGGTGTATCTGTCTTCCAGAGGGCAATGGACCGGATGGTGGACCAGTGCCAACTGAAGGCCACGTTCCCATATCTGGATAACATCACCATCTGCGGTCACGACCAGCAGGATCACGACAACAACCTCCAAAAATTTCTCCAAGCGGCCAAATCTTTCAACCTCACCTATAACAAGGACAAGTGTGTATTTGGGACCACCGGACTTGCTATCCTTGGGTGTGTCGTGGAGAATGGAGTCATTGGCCCTGATCCCGACCGTATGTGCCCCTTGTTGGAACTCCCTCTTCCCAATACCCTCAGAGCCCTCAAAAGGTGCCTGGGCTTCTTTTCATATTACGCCCAATGGGTCTCTAACTATGCAGACAAGGCCCGCCCCCTGGTCAAGTCCACCACATTCCCCCTCTCTGCCGAGGCCCACGCGGCCTTCAACCGCATAAAAGGGGACATTGCCAAAGCAGCAATGCATGCGGTGGATGAGGCCGTTCCCTTCCAAGTAGAGAGTGACGCCTCCGACTTTGCGCTGGCTGCTACCCTCAACCAGGCAGGAAGACCAGTGGCGTTCTTCTCCCGTACCCTTCAAGGCCCTGAAATTCGGCACTCTGCGGCAGAGAAAGAGGCCCAGGCCATAGTGGAAGCTATAAGGCACTGGAGGCACTATCTTGCCGGCAAAAGGTTCACCCTGCTAACTGACCAGCGCTCAGTCGCATTCATGTTTAATAATCAGCAGCGGAGCAAAATCAAAAATGATAAAATTCTGAGGTGGAGAATCGAGCTCTCCACCTACAACTATGACATCATGTACAGGCCTGGGAAGCTCAACGAGCCCTCCGATGCCCTATCCCGGGGAACATGCACCAGCGCGCAGATCGACCGGCTATACGCCCTACAGGTAGACCTTTGCCACCCAGGAGCCACCCGGCTTTTCCACTTCGTGAAAGCCCGGAACCTGCCTTACTCCCTTGAGGAGATCAGGATGATGACCAGGGACTGCCAAGTCTGCGCAGAGTGCAAACCGCACTTCTACCGATCCGAAAAGGCACCACTCATCAAGGCCACCCGCCCCTTTGAGCGACTAAGTGTTGACTTTAAGGGCCGCCTTCCCTCCACCGACCGCAATGTGTACTTTCTTAACGTAATTGACGAGTACTCACGGTTCCCCTTCGCCATCCCCTGCCCCGACACCACTACCACGTCAGCTATAAAAGCCCTGCGCAAGCTCTTCACTCTGTTTGGATACGCATGCTATATCCACAGTAACAGAGGGTCCTCGTTTATGAGTGACGAGCTGCGCCAATATCTACTGGCTAGGGGAATTGCAACCAGTAGGACCACGAGCTCTAATCCCCGGGGGAATGGACAGGTAGAGAAGGAGAATGGCACAGTGTGGAAAGCCACACTCTTAGCCCTCAGGTCAAAGGGACTGCCGGTCTCCCGCTGGCAGGAGGTCCTTCCCGAGGCACTCCACTCCATCCGCTCCCTGTTATACATGACCACCAATGCCACCCCTCATGAGTGGCTCTTTTCTTTTCCCACAAAATCGACCACTGGAACCACCCTACCATCTTGGCTGACGTCCCCGGGGCCAGTGCTGCTCCGGAAACATGCGAGGGGCAATAAACTCCCCGATAGTCGAGAGGGTTCACTTACTTCATGCGAACCTCCAGTATGCCTACGTGGTTTTACCTGATGGGCGGGAGGACACGGTCTCCATCCGCGACCTGGCGCCCGCAGGAGCTCCGGGCCCCTACCCTGAACACTCCGTGGTGACTATTGACCCCGTACCCACCAATGTATGTACCTACGACACACCGTGCACCCCAAACCCTATACAGACAGCACACGACACTCCCATACCGGGCGCGACGCACACGCACGAGGGATTACCGACACCTAATGTGCTGGCACCTGAAGTCAGGCGGGAGCCAGCACAACCGCCATCGCCGGTACAATCACCGCCGGTGCTACGTAGGTCACAGCGACGGACTCGACCGCCTGATAGACTTAACCTGTAAACATACTTCTTGTAAATATTGTCAGTCACTTCACCCCGCGGGACTCTTTTTAAAAAAAGGAGGGGTGAATGTGGTAAACCATGTATATATGTTGTAACTCGGTTACCTGTCTGGCCACACCCCTCTGCCGACTGCCCCTGTGGCTCCTCCCACAGAGTCCTGTATAAAGGTGTTCACCTTGCCCCTCCCCCTCAGTCCGGGGGCAGACACTCACTGTGGAGGTCGTATTGTAAAGCGAATAAAAGCCTTTCAGTATTTTACCAAACCTCAGTCTTTTGGAGTAATTGAAGGTGCTTCAGAAACATAATTTTGGAATGATTTCAAATGATGGAGTGGAAGGGCGGGATATTTTGAAAAGGGAAAGAGAACTTCAAGGTATTGTTTAAATTTGACCCGGAACAGCAGCCCGATATCAATCCCATTAAATTAACTATGGAGTTAAAATCGGTCGTAGGGAATAGTGCTCGTTCTTTAAGAGGTGGGAAGTTATTAATCGTTTGTAAGGATAAAAAGCAGCGTGAGCAGGCATTACGATTGAAGACTTTACTTGGCAAAAAGATAGAATCTATGTTTCCTAATGCAAATAGAGGTGTTATAACGGATGTTCCGGTGGAGATTTCAATAGAAGGGGTTAAATCTCATTTACTGGGAGGCAGGGTTAAGGAGGTAACTGCCGGGAGGATAATTTTTTATGCCTCGGGTAAGGAGTACTGTTCCGCTATGTGTGTGTTGGTAATTGGTGTGAGCTCGAGAGAGGAGGGTAGATGAAACGCCGTGAGCGATTATCGGAGCAGTTGCTCCTGTGAAGCTGCATGGTGTTTGAACGAGAATAGCGGCTGCTACCAGGCCCATGTGACTTACAGATGAATAGGCAATTAATGATTTTAGGTGTGTTTGTAATAAACAGGTGGGTCTGGTTATAATAACCCCTCAAAAGGCTCGGATCAGGAATGGGAAAGCTATTTCTTTTGTGAGAGGGTTTAGTACAGCAGCAATTTGTATTATTCTGTAACCCGTTAGTTTTACAAAGATTGCAGCTAGAATTATGGAGCCGGCGATCAGAGCTTCAACATGAGCCCGAGGTAATCAGTGATGTACCCTATAAAGAGGTATCTTAACTAAGAAAGCAATTAGGCAAGCTGCTGATCAGAATTTATTTGCTCACGAGTTGATGAAATTGTAAAATTAATATTGAGAGTGAACCTAGGCCATGAGGAGAGCAATTAGAAGAAGCAGGGAGCCTATGAGGGTGTAAAATAGGAAATGTGTTCTTGTGTTTAGGTGTTCAGTTTGGTTACCTCAGTGGGTAATAATGATAAGTATTGGGGTTAGGATTGCTTCAAATATAATGTAGAATAAGATTATTTCTGTGGTGCTGAAAGCTAAAATTAAGAGTAGTTGTAAAGTGATGATGAGGTTCATGTAAATAAGTTGTTGGGTCCAGCTTTCATTAGTCAGATGGTTTTGGCTGGCAAGTTGTATGAGTGGAAGTTATCAGCTGGTTAGTGTGACTAAGGGAAATGATACAGGTTGGAGAATTCCCATCCCAATTCTATATCTCGTTTAAACCAGAGTAAGCTGATGAATGCAATAAAGAGACTGAGAAATAGAGGTGGTTTCACAGTATTTTTTTTAGGTGATGTTCTTGAAATTGGGTCAAGTATGATTGTAAGGGTGATGATTTTTAGCATTTGCAGGACTTTGAGATTTTTTAGTGTATCTAAGCCTTGAGTGTGGGGTCAAAGAAAGTTGTGTTGAGAATACGGTCCGTAAGGAGCATTGTAATCCCTTCTACAAGAACAGGAAGTGAGAGTATAGGGAGAAGAGCTGAATTAAGAATGGATCAAACAAAGAGAGGTGTTTAATATTGAGAGATTGCTGGTGGTTTTATATTAATAATAATAGTAATGAAGTTAATGGATGCTAAAATAGAGGACACCTCAGCTAAATGTAAGGAGAAGATGGTTAAATCTCCTGCAGATCCAGCATTTGTGAGATTTCCAGTTAAGGGGGAATAAACTGTTCACCCTGTTCTGGTACCAGCTTCTACCCCTGCTGAGGCCAGGCATGGAAGAAATGATGGGGGCAGGAGTCAGAAACTTAGTTATTCGTGGGAAGTCCATATCTGGGGCGCTGACCATTAAGGGCACCAGTCGGTTGCCGAATCCGCCAATTAGAATTGGCATTACTATAAAGAAAATTATTACAAAGGTGTGGGTGGTGACGATGACAGTATAAATGTGGTTATCTCCCAGGAGAGCCCCAGGTTGGCACAGTTGAGTGCGGATTAAGAGGCTAAAGCCATTATTCCCACCCGTGCACCAAAGATTAGGGAAAGGGTGCTGATATCTTTGTGATTAGTAGAAAACAATCAGTGATTAACTGCCACAGGTAAAATGGCTTATGCTTAAGTGGCAGATTGTAGCTCTGTTAAGAGAGGTTCAAGTCCTCTTCTTGCCATTCCCCCAGCTCTGTAGTATAAATTTACACGGATTGCAAATCTTGAGAAGGAAAATAGGCTTCTCTAAACAGCGGGAGAAGCTAGATACAAGTTTGCTGGATTGAATACTTAGCTATTAACTAGTTTTTATAGGATTGAGGCCTGTTCAGCTTCTCCCGCTGCTTAACTAGGCTTTAGCCTAATTAAAGTGCGAATTGTGCAAGTTTTTGTCATGTAGGCAGAATGACCTGTAATTGGGTTGAATCTTTGAAGGACTTCTGGTAGTCAAAAATGAAGAGGTGCCAATTGAATTTTCAATGCTAATGCAATGGAGAGAATATGGCAGAGGCTGGATTTATGACCTCAGAGAAATCTCACTGGCCTGTAAATCAGGCATTTGTTGTTCCAGCAACTAAGAGGAGTGGCTTGTGTAAGAAAGTATCTTAGTGGCTGCATGTGGGTGATATTGATAAATTTTAAGGGGGATAATGGCTATTGTGTTGTTTTCTCGACCTACTTCGATTAAGAGTCAATGTGATCCAATGAATGTTATGTTAGTACCTAACCCTAGACTGAGGATTGAGATTGATAATATTGTGGGGTTCATTAGTAGAGAAGGGTTTTAACCGGTATGTTCGGTGTATGGACCCAAAAGCTTAGATTAGCTGACTTTACTTAGGAAGTAGTATAGCTGGAAGTACCATAGCTGGAAGTACCAAGAGTTTTGATCTCTAGAGCATGGGTCTGAGTCCTATTTTTCCTCTCCTAAGCATAGCTAAGGAGAAGAGTTGAACTTCTGAATCAAAGAGCTTTGGTCTTTTGCAATTAACAGGCTATGCCACCTGAGCAAACTATCATCTTCGGTCTTAAAATTGCTCCCTTATAGGTGGGAAGGAAGCATACCTTGTGGTATTGGCTTCATTTTTCCAATCCTTACTGGGAAAAATATCATCATAGGTAGAAACTGACCTCAATTACTTTGGTCTGAACTCAGATCACGTAGGACTATTAATCGTTGAACAAATGAACCCTGAATAGCGTCTACGCCATTAGGATGTCCTGATCCAACATCAAGGTCGTAAACCCTTTCAGCATCGGGACTCTAAGAAAGCTAGGGTGGTACTGTTAACCCTGGGGTAACTTGGTTCATTGATCAGGATAAGGGTCCTGGGTCATTACTTGTTAGATCTTCTATTAATTAGAATTGTAAATCTAATTTTTAAGTGTAGTTATACACTGATTTGATAAAGTGGTTTTGTTTTTCCCCTTGGTCATCCCAACCGAAAACAAGTTAGGACGTTGATAGATGGTGTTTATGCTCTGAGGGTTCATGTTGTTAGGTTTCATGTAACGTCAGTGTTTAAAGCTCCATAGGGGCTTCTTGTCTTCTGGTGACATTCTCGCTTTTATGCGAGAAGATCAATTTCATTGATTAGAAAATAGAGACAGGTTAACTCTTGGGATGCCTTTCATGCTGGTCTTCAATTAAAAGGCAAGTGATTATGCTACAGTCAAGATACTGCTACCATTAAATAAATCACAGGGCAGCAGGACCTCCTATATTTGTGTTTGAAGCAAGAGCTGATATTTTTGGTGAACAGATGGTATTTTTGTTTGCCGGGTTCCTTTACTTTATTATAATCTTTACCAAAGATCACTCCTGTGTAGGATTAACGATAATTTGAATGGTGGTTTCTTGGTATTGATTAATATCATTATAAAGCCTCAATGCTGGCATCTGTTAATTATCAGTGATTTAATTCTTTCAGACTTACACTAGTGTTACTGGGAGAGGAGTGACCTCTTATTACTCATTTTAGCATAAATTCTTTTATATATAAATAAAATCTAATAGATTATTGCGAAGAGTGTGAGTAGATGTTGCGAGTGATTGTTTCATGGAGGCTTGAGATGACACTTGCTTTACAGGCGGCTGCTTTTCGACGCACTGAGGCAAAATCCTTTCGGCGTTGTAATCATTACCCATCCTGGAAAGTTGTTTCTAGATTCAGAAAAGCTGTACCTTTTTTGAATAATTGTTAATTTTTTCAAGAAAGCTTGGTTAAAATTTTTTTATTGTTCAGTTGAAAATTAATCAGAATCAGGTTTATTATCAACGGCATGTGACATGAAATTTGTTAACTCAGCAGCAGCAGTTGAATGCAATACATAATATAGAAGAGGAAAAAAAATTAAATGAATAAATAAATAAGTACATCAATTACAGTACAGTATATGTACATTGAATAGTTTAAAACATGTGCGAATAACAAAAATGCTGTATATTTTTTTTAAAAAGTGAGGTAGTGTCCAAGGGTTCAATGTCCATTTAGGAATTGAATGGCAGAGGGGAAGAAGCTGTTCCTGAATCGCTGAGTGTGTGCCTTCAGGCTTCTGCACCTCCTACCAAAGGTACCAAACCATCCTAAATGCAGAGATCGCAGGGAATAGGAGGGTGAATGGAGTTGAAAGGGAATAATAAGTCAGCCATGATGGAAGAGCATAGCGGATCTGATGCACCAAATGACCTATTTCTACTTGTATAGTTTATGGATTACACATTTAATCCCCTAAAATCCTGGAGACTCCAGGTCAGTCATAAAGAGTTTGCAACCCCTTCTTATCACAACTTTATCATAAATAGGAGGCACAGTAGCATAATGGTTAGCACAATCACTTAACAGCGCCAGTGATCACAGATGGGGGTCAAATTCCAGCACTGTAAGGAATTTGTACATTCTCCCTGTAACTGTGTGCATTTTCTCCAGGTGCTCAGGTATCCTCCCACATTCCAAACACATGGGTGTGGGTTAGTAAATTGTGAGCATGCTGTGTTGGTACCAGAAACATGGGGAACTTGTGGGCAGCCCTCAGCACATTCTCAGATTATGCTGGTCACTGACCAAAAATAACACATTTCATTGCCTGTTTCTATATTTTGATGTACATGTGAAAAATAAAGCTAATCTTAAATGCAGTGTAGATAATACATGAATGACATTAATACCAATGTCTTTTTGTTAGGGAAGCATGATTTCTTCATGACCAAGGATGGCTTTCTGTTCTTCCAGATGTCACCAGGAGGGGACATTTTCAACCAAGAACATGACAAGGTTTACCAAGACATGATGAAGCTACTCAATCAATATTACATTTCTTCCTCTCACAACACCTACCTGATTACGGATCAGCTGGAGGCTCCTGGTAGCACCAAGGCCTATATCAGGTACTGGCGCCCCACTGAAGAAGGGGGCTTGGAATAAGTAATAATAATAAACAAGATAAACAAGCAATAAAAACTTATTTAATCAATATAGCCATTCCAATCACACACAACTTGAAGAAATCAATAAGTGAAAAACACCAGAAATATACTGAATTAAAAGAGAAAATTGAAAGATTTTGGAACATGAAGAAGGTATACATTATCCCAATAATAATATCTACAACTGATGTCATCTCTAAGGCACTACATAATAGCATCAAGCAATTTGGGCTACGCAGTAATAATTATGCAAATCTTCAGAAAGCCACAATACAAAACACCACTAGAATACTTCAAAAGCTCCTAGCAATTGACAAATAAGAGTGCTTGGCTATGCCTGTACCTCAGGTTTTACCAGCTTGAGCTGAGAAAAAATATGATGATGATAATAATAATAATAATAATCCCTCTGGCCCAACAAGCCACATTGCCCAACAGCCCACTTGTTAAACACCACCTAATCACAGGACAATGACCAATTAACCTATCATCTGGTATGTTTTTGGACTGTGGGAGGAATCCAGACCAAACACAGCCACAAGGATAATGTACAAATTCCTTACATTTTCAGGCCCCATTCCCAAGGAAAGATGTGCTGGTACAGAGGAGGTTTGCAAGAACAATCCCAGGAATAAAAGGCCTTGGCGAATAGGGTAAAGGAAAACCCCAAGGCATTCTTCAATTATGTGAAGAAAAAAAGGATGACAGGAGTGAAGGTAGGACCGATTAGAGATAAAGGTGGGAAGATGTGCCTGGAGGCTGTGGAAGTTAGTGAGGTCCTCAATGAATACTTCTCTTCGGTATTCACCAATGAGAGGGAACTTGATGATGGTGAGGACAATATGAGTGAGGTTGATGTTCTGGAGCATGTTGATATTAAGGGAGAGGAGGTGTTGGAGTTGTTAAAATACATTAGGACGGATAAGTCCCCGGGGCCTGACGGAATATTCCCCAGGCTGCTCCACGAGGCGAGGGAAGAGATTGCTGAGCCTCTGGCTAGGATCTTTATGTCCTCGTTGTCCACGGGAATGGTACCGGAGGATTGGAGGGAGGCGAATGTTGTCCCCTTGTTCAAAAAAGTTAGTAGGGATAGTCCAGGTAATTATAGACCAGTGAGCCTTACGTCTGTAGTGGGAAAGCTGTGGGAAAAGACTCTTAGAGATAGGATCTCTGGGCATTTAGAGAATCATAGTCTGATCAGGAATAGTCAGCATGGCTTTGTGAAGGGCAGATTGTGTCTAACAAGCCTGATAGAGTTCTTTGAGGAGGTGACCAGGCATATAGATGAGGGTAGTGCAGTGGTTGTGATCTATATGGATTTTAGTAAGACATTTGACAAGGTTCCACACAGTAGTCTTATTCAGAAAGTCAGAAGGCATGGGATCCAGGGAAGTTTGGCCAGGTGAATTCAGAATTGGCGTGCCTGCAGAAGACAGAGGGTCGTGGTAGAGGGAGTACATTCAGATTGGAGGATCGTGACTAGTGGTGTCCCACAAGGATCTGTCTGGGACCTCTACTTTTCGTGATTTTTATTAACGACCTGGATGTGGGGGTAGAAGGGTGGGTTGGCAAGTTTGCAGATGACACAAAGGTTGGTGGTGTTGTAGATAGTGTAGAGGATTGTCAAAGATTGCAGAGAGACATTGATAGGATGCAGAAGTGAGCTGAGAAGTGGCAGATAGAGTTCAACCCGGAGAAGTGTGAGGTGGTGCACTTTGGAAGGACAAACTCCAAGGCAGAGTACAAAGTAAATGGCAGGATACTTGGTAGTGTGGAGGAGCAGAGGGATCTGGGGGTACATGTCCACAGATCCCTGAAAGTTGCCTCACAGGTGGATAGGGTAGTTAAGAAAGCTTATGAGGTGTTAGCTTTCATAAGTCGAGGGACAGAGTTTAAGAGTCGCGATGTAATGATGCAGCTCTATAAAACTCTAGTTAGGCCACACTTGGAGTACTGTGTCCAGTTCTGGTCGCCTCACTATAGGAAGGATGTGGAAGCACTGGAAAGGGTACAGAGGAGATTTACCAGGATGCTGCCTGGTTTAGAGAGTATGCATTATGATCAGAGATTAAGGGAGCTAGGGCTTTACTTTTTGGAGAGAAGGAGGATGAGAGGAGACATGATAGAGGTGTACAAGATAATGAGAGGAATAGATAGAGTGGATAGCCAGCGCCTCTTCCCCAGGGCACCACTGCTCAGTACAAGAGGACATGGCTTTAAGGTAAGGGGTGAGAAGTTCAAGGGGGATATTAGAGGAAGGTTTTTTACTCAGAGAGTGGTTGGTGCGTGGAATGCACTGCCTGAGTCAGTGGTGGAGGCAGATACACTAGTGAAGTTTAAGAGACTACTGGACAGGTACATGGAGGAATTTAAGTTGGGGGCTTATACGGGAAGCAGGGTTTGAGGGTTGGCACAACATTGTGGGCCGAAGGGCCTGTACTGTACTCTTCTATGTTCTATTAATGTATGAGAAATGTTTGATGTCTCTGGGACTGTAGCTGATGGGATTGAGAAGGATAAGCAGGAAGTGATGGAGAGGTAAATCTCACTGGACCTACTGGTTATTGAATGGTCTGGATGGAGTGAACATGGAAAGGATGTTTCCTATCATGGGAGAGTTTGAATGGAAAGACATTCCTTTAGAACAGAGATGAGAAGGAATTTCTTCAGCCGGGTATGGTGAATCTATGGATTTTTTTTCTTTTCAAATCTTTTTATTGTTATATTATACAAAAGAAATAACACGAGTACATTGAAGTAACAACACTTACACTGTCTCAAAAAAGACATTATCTTAAAGATTGAAAAAAAATTGTGACAACAAAGAAAACCTACTAAGCAGAAAAAGTGAGGGGAAAAAACCCATTAGGTGTACAACCCCGGAGCCATGCGTCATACAAAAAGCTTCTAAAAATAAACATCAAACCGCCAGCAAAAAAAGAAAATATACCAAAAAATTTACGCTTAGATCGTGGAAAAAAATCTATCAATTAGCTCAAATGATAATAACGAGCAAATGAGCCCCATCTTTTCTCAAAATCAAATTAAGGTTCAAAGGTTCGACTTATAATTTTCTCCAAACTAAGACATAGCATCACTTGAGAGAACCATTGTGACAAAATGGGAGCTGATGTATCCTTCCACTTCAACAAAATGGCCCTTCTAGCTATCAACGTAACAAATGCAATAACATGTTGGTCAGACACAGAAATACCATGAATATTTTGAGGAATTATTCCAAAAAGCACAGTTAATTTATTAGGTTGTAGATTAATTTTAAGTGCTTTAGAAATTGTTGAAAAAACTGACTTCCAAAACTGTTCCAATATAGAACAAGACCAAAACATATGTGTCAGTGTAGCTATCTCAGTTTTACATCTATCACAATAACTATCAACATTAGAAAAGATTTTAGAAAGTCTCTCCTTCATCAAATGATAATGATGTACAATTTTAAATTGAATCAATGAATGGCTAGCACAAACTGAAGAAGGGTTAACCAACTTCAAAATCTGCACCCAATCCTTGGTCATAAAAGTCAAATTGAGTTCCTTTTCCCAATCCTGTTTAACCTTAGATAAAGGACGCTTATCCCATTGTAATAATAAATTATAAGTTCTTCCAATAGAACCCTTGATTGAAGGATTCATACTCATAATAGTATCTAACAGGTCTAATCCCATCAGTGATCAAAGGGCAGGCATTCGGTGCTGAACCCTTGTTCACCTTCCCCGTTCACCTTGTTGCTGTAATCTTCCTTGATGCTTTAATCCACAAATAATAGATGCTTTGATCAGTAAAATGAAGTCAAACTTTTGCTCATGACCTGTCTCGTAGTTTCTTTACCTCGAGGTCTTGAGGATTTGACCTTGAGTTTGTACTTACTTCGTGGAATCTTCCTAGTGGCAGCAAAGTGCTGGATCACTCAGTCAATCTCCAGATTGTAAATCCTAGGCTCTGACAGTTCCAGAAACATGTTTAAGATGAAAAACCAGCATAAAAGAAGCAAAATAAGCAGTTTCATGGCGTGAAAGATGTCAACCAAGGGTGCGTTGTACTCTGGCACCATCTTGACACAATGCAGCTGGCATAAACATAAAACAACAAATTTCACAACATTTGGGAGGAAGCTGGCATGGTAGCACAGCGGCTAGCGTAGCACTATTACAGTGCCGGAGATCAGGGTTTAATTCCTGCTGCTGTTTGTAAGGAGTTTGTATGTTCTCCCCATGACAAAGTGAATTTCCACTGGGTGCTGAGTTTCCTCCCACATTCCAACGATGTACAGGTTAATAGGTTGATAAGCTGAGGACTTGCTATGTTGGTGCCAGAAGTGTGGCAACATATGCAGGCTGCCTCTACCAGATCTTTGACACCAATGACACATTTCTCCGTGTCTTTTGATGTTGTAATGTAGATGTGACAAATAGAGCTAATTATTTAATCTTTAAAACCTGGGTAAGAATTACACAGTGAATGGTAGGACACTCAGGTGTGTAGTAGCACCTTAGAATACAGATCCATAATTCCTTGAATACAGCATCACAGGTAGATAGAATTATAAAGAGAACTCTTGGAACATAAGAGATTCATAAATAGGAGGAGTGGAGTACTCAGTTAGGTACGGTTGGTATGGTCTTAAAAAATCATAATGAGTACACCTTGCCAGATCAAAGCTTGTGCCATAATATAAACCTTTTACTTCATAATCCATGTTCTTGTACTTTATTGTTTGCCTGCACTGTACTTCTCTGGGCCTTTACACTTTAGAACATAAAACATAGAACAGTACATCTCTGTTGAGGGTCTTCGGCCCGCAATGTTCTGACGACCTCTTAACCAACTTTAATATCAAACTAATGCTTCTCTCCCACACAGCCCTCTGTTTTCCTATCATTCATGTGTCCATCTATGAGGTTCTTAAGTGCACCTGCCTCTGTGGCAGTGCATGCCAGGCACTCACCCACCACTGTCTGTAAAAATGCTACCTCTGACATTCCCCCCATGCAGTGCTTTCATCCAATCACCTTCAAATTATACCCCTTTGTATTAGCCATGACTGCTCTCTGGCTATTCACTCTATCAATATCTCTCATCTTATTCTGCATTGTTTTTTTTGGACATTGTTGTGTTTCAGTGCACAGTGTAATGATTTGAGTAGTATCCAAATCAAAGAGGAAACTCCTTTACTATCTCCTCACTGTAGACAGAAGCTTGGTCTCCATGCCATCATGGTGTGGTGTTTGATTCCAGGTCACTCCCTACCTTCTCATCCTCTTCCTGAAGACCCATTGCCACATAGAACAGCAGAAGGTCATGGTGCAGCACATGAAAACCTTTGTGGGGGACAAGCTGCTGTACAGGAGCTTCAACAGGAAGGTGCCTTCACCTGAGGTAAGGAGTAGACTGGGCTTTATTCAAACAACATCCACCAACCAGACAGGGCCCTGCTGCACTGCATATTTCTATGGACCTTGTGACATCTGCTGTCTCCCCGTCCTCCGAGACCATGTTGTGTCTGGTTGGGAGTCCTGCGGATGTGTACCAGAGCTCTGCCGATGACAGTCTCGGTCTGACATATTTGCCTGGGCTGTTGAAGGTGGAGCACATCCCACCAACACCGGAATGACGCAGAAATACTACTCATTGCTCCTGAGATGGCAAGTCTATCTGTAGAAGGAAACATTTAACAGTGGGTGAATTCAGCAACAGTGCCATAACACCAGATTCTGATTCAGATTTACTTATCACACCTACATTGAAAGATTAAGTGAAATGCATTGTTTGTGTGAACAACCAACCTACCCAAGGATGTGCCGGGGCCGCCTACAAGTGAGGGCACTCATTCCAGTGCCGTCATACCTGTAGTGTGCCCACAAACCTCAGCAAAACAACAGAAAACAACAAAATAGAATAGACCAAGTTCCGAAACATCAACAGCAAAACAAACCCCTTCCCTCACTCTCTCCTTCAATATATATATACACACAGACTCTCTCACTCTCGCTTTCTCTCCTTCAACCCTCAGGACAGGCCTCCAGTGCGCTCAGACTCGTGAACATTGAGCTTCTGACTTCCTCAGGAAACTTGCTCTTGAGGTGTAGAAAATCATGATGGGTACTTAACGGGTGAACCCGACACAGTTTCTTTTCCAAAGATCGAGGAATCAAGAACTACAGGGGAGAGGGTAAGAGATTTAATAGGAATCTAAGGGGAACATTTTTCACTCAGAGAGTCATCGTTACATGGAATGAGCTGTCAGGTGAGCAAGTGAGTATATGAACAACATTTAAAAGATACTTGGACAAGTACCTGGGTTCAAAGATTTAGAGGTATACGGGCCAAACACTGGCAAGTGGGTCTAAATGGGAATCTTGTTCAGATGGATGAGATGGACTGAACAGCCTGTTGTCATGCTGTATGACTCTATGCTCACTCATTTGTTGCTTCTTGGAAAGATCCTAGTGAAGATCAAGAGGATGAATTAGCTGGAAGACTATCAGATCTCCGAGAATGACGAGGTCTCGGACGAAGATGAGGCTGTCAAATGCAGGAGGATGCAAGAAAGCGGAACTTTAAAAAAAAAAGTGGGTCCCGTTTCCCTTCCTTCACTGGCCCTCACTGAATTTCTTCCCTCCATTCCTTGCCCACTCTTTCCAGCTCTCTTCCTTGGTCCTTCATTCACCCAAGTATCCCATATTTTCTGTCTTGCTTGGTCAGCCCCTCCCTCACTCACTCACCCTCGCACAATCTCCCTCCTGCCCTCTCATATTCACATACTCCCTCATTCACTCCCTCATTCAACCTCTCCCTCTTCCGTACTTTTTCTCCTTTCATTTATTCCATCCCCCCTTCAGTCATTCAGTTTCAGATTCTTTTATTTACCACATGTACAGAGAACCACGGAGTGAAATGTGTCGCCTATGTTAACAACCAGGACACCATGGTATCAGAGTAGTTAGCAAAACATTATTAAAGTTCAGGGTGTTGGATTTTGGTATTCATTTCCTGCCATCTCTGTAAGGTGTCCCTATATGTCCTTACCGTGGAATGCGTGGGTTTTCTCTGGTCACATGTACAGAGAAAGTTACAGTGAAATGTGCCATCTGTGTTAACAACCAACACACCCAAGGACGACAACAGATCATGCCCACAATTTTCAGCAGAACAAGACGGAAATGACCTTCTAGCAGTCTCGTGGATTCGCAGATGTTCTGCCTTTGAATTCCCCAGTATACTCACAGAGCTGTCAGCAGGTTCTGGAGTGTGAGTTCTATGTTGGTAGGAGGAATAAATTCCAATAACCTCCTGGGTTCTTGAATTGCTGAGAATGGAGTTTGATGCCCAATGTTCACCACTACCAAGTCCAAGGTCCGAAAGCTTGTTGTTTGGTGATCGCCAAGCCCTTGGATCAATGCTATGGATCCAGTCCCAAGGAAGAATCAGGTTTCTGGAAGTTGAAGCTGGGAAAATGGAACATGTGCCAATACTTTGGGCCTCTCCTCAGCACATCCTGAGGACTCTTGGTTGTCAATGTAAACAATGCATTTTATTGTGGGTTTCAGTATACATGTTACAAGTAAACTTGAATCTTGTTGAATTCTAAACTTCTGATCGAACTTCGTGCTTCATTCTGGATTTCACATGTCCTCTACACTTCCTCCTTCCATCTGTCCCTCACTTGCTTCTACCATTCTCGTCGACTGATCGCTACATGAAGCTCTGACTTTACTGATCTCTGACCCTCTCGTCTCTTGCTTCCCTCCCATTTGTCCCATTGTTTGATGCCTCTGGGCGTATATTTACTGTAATTCAGAAGAATGAGAGATGACCTTATTGAAACCTATCGAATGTTGAAAGGCCTCAATAAAGTGGAAGTGGAAAGGATGTTTCCTATAGAGAGAAAGTCTTGGACCAGGGGACAAAGCCACAGAACAGAGGGGAACCTTTCAGAACAGAGGTCAGGAGGAATTTCTTGGCCAGAGAATGGTGAATTTGTTGAATTCATTGTAACAGGCAGCTGTGGAGGCCAAGTATTTACATATGTTTAAGGGAGAAGTTGATAGGTTTTTGATTGTTCAGGACATGAAGGGATATGGGGAGAAGGCCGGAGATTGGGGCTAGAAGGATGAAATAATGAAATGGTAGGGCTGACATGATAGGTCAAAAAGCCTAATTCTGTTCGTACTTCTTATGGTGTTGTTGTCCTACATTATTAAACTAGAAAGAGTGCAGAAGAGATTTACCAGGATGCTTCTCAGACTTGCTGGCTGGAGTTATAATGACAGAGCGCATAAATAAATTTTATTTCCTGGAATATATGAGATAAAGGGGTGACCTGATAGAAGCGTTTAATATCATAAGGGGCGTGGACAGAATAAAACCACAGAGATTTTTTCCCCACAGAGAGGGTGCTACGGCAAGAGGGCATAGGTTTAAGACCAGAGCAGAGAGATTTATAAAGGACATCAAGGGCATCTTTTTCATTCAGTGAATGTTGTATATTGAGAAAGAATTACAGGAGATAGTAGTTGAGGTGGGGGCATTAACGTTGTTGAAAGGCATCTTGAAAAGTACATAGACAGGACAGGTTTAGAGGGCCATAGGCTAAGCATAGATAGGACCAGCTCGCTGGGCAATGCCCTTGGCATGGACAAGATGGGCTGTTTCCTTGCTGCATGATTTTGTTCCCAGTAGTTAAATGTTTGGCCACAACTGGAGGTGTGCAGAGGTCCCAGGAAGATTGAGGAAGGCCTCCAGAAGAACTTTCAACAGGTGGTTAAGGCTAAGCCCCTGAGATAAGTACTCACTGGCACCCTCGATGAGCACTGAGCTGACCACAAGATTGATTTGCTAAGAATAGGAATCAACTTTATTATTACTGGGTGGCAGAGGTCCTTAATAATGGATGCCACCTTCTTGAAACACTGCTGACCCCAAGGAGAGGACTGGTGTGTGTGATCCCTCGACTTGCTCTTCCTGAAGTTCACCATCATTTCTTTGGTCTTGCTGACACTGAAGTTTGCTCAGTGAACTGTGGCAGGATAACCTGTATGTCCGTGACTTCTTCCTTCCAGGGTGCAAAGGTCCAGCTGTCCAAGGAGCTGCTCGACCTGCTCATCTGCATGATCTTCCACTTCAACAGGTTTGGATGTGCCATGAGCAACCAGATCTTTTATAATATATTGTCCTTTTGTGGAAAACAAGTTCAGTAAACTGGTGTAGCATTTGGGTACATGAAGAGTTGTAATATATCAAAGTTCAAAGACTTCACTCTGTCGATACAAAACCTGTTCCATAAAGTTTCTAAAGAAAAAGGGCCAATACCTACTGAGTAGTCTGACTGAAGTTGATAGTTTGGTAATTTCTAGAAATAGAGATCCGGGATAGAATTCGCAGTTAGATTAGATTAGATTATGAGGACACGCAGTCCTCTTTTATTGTCATTTAGTAATGCATGCATTAAGAAGTGATACCATATTCCTCCGGTGTGATATCACAGAAACACAGGACAGACCAAGACTGAAAAACAGACAAAAACCACATAATTATTACATATAGTTACAACAGTGCAAGCAATACCATAACTTGATGAAGAGCAGGCCATGAGCACAGTAAAAAAGTTCAAAGTCTCTCGGAAGTCCCACATCTCACGCAGACGGGAGAAGGAAGAAAACTCTCCCTGCCATACCCGACCAGAGTCCGACTCTAAGCTGTCCGAAAACTTCGAGCTCCGACCAGCCCTCTGACACCGAGCACCATCTCTGCTGAGTGCTTCGACCCCATCCCCAGCTGCCAGCAGCAGGCAAAGCTGAGGATCTTGGGGCCTTCCCTCCGGAGATTCTTGATCGCACAGTAGCAGCGGCAGTGAACCGGTTCAGAAGTTACTCCAGATGTTCCTCCGTGCTCTCGCGGCAGTCTCCATCAAATCAGAATTGTGCACGGTATCCTATTTAACAAATATGATATCATTTCACTGGAGAGGCTACGTGCGCTGCATCACACCGCTATCTTCTCCTCCCGCCACCTGAATATGGAATCATGGGAGTAAGCTGGTGTAAATTTGTTAAATTCAAACATTACAGGGAAATAACAGCAATGTTTGATGAGGGAAATGTAGTTTATGTGCTATATAAAGTAACAGGTGAATCAAGTCAAAGTAAATTTATAATCATGGTACAGTACATATACGCCTATCATATACGAGCTTAAGGTTCATTTTCTTGCAGGCATTTACAGGAAAATAAAGAAATGGAATAGAACTTACAAACAAAATGCATTAACCAGGCCTGGATAGTGAGAGCCTTTGATGGTGGATGCTGCCTTCTTGTGGCAGCACTCCTTAGAAATGTCTCAGTGGTGTGCTCATTGGTATATTGATAAGTCAGGCAGCATCTGTGAGAAACTCAAAAATGCAAGCAAACTTTAAGCTGCAGGGAGAGTAGGAGGAAGACAGATAGGACAATATATAAAGCTGTAGGAATCAGGGAAGTGCTGGATGGGTGTTTCTTTAACTGGAAGTTTGTAATAAATAGTTTATCACAGGGTCTGGGCAGGAACCTTTGTGGTTTGTAATGTATATCATTATGAGGGACTGAGGGTTCTTTCGGTCAAGGTCGGCCATGGATGTTGCGTCCTGTCTGTCTAGATATGCAGGCCTGGGCAGTACGATATGGAGAGCAAGCTGTGCCTATGAAGCAAGCACCGCACATCTGCTGAGCACAAAGGAACGGCAGAGACTAATACAGTTTGCTACCAATATCATCATTGGAAATTGCCAGTCAGCATTGAACTTAACATTAGCCTGCTTTAGGGTCTCCAGCTCCGAATTTTTCCCTCGCTGTTTACTCCCAAAGCTTTCCCCTTGAGTGAGTATAGCCACCAGGCAGCAGAGGTTTGAGAGCAATTTTCCTTCTCCTTGATGAGCTACCAATCACAGCTGACAAGACTCATCTGCGACTGGTTTTAGGGTCCTTTACACCTTCTGTCAGTAAAAACTGTTCCGTCAGGCTTTGCAGTGACACACGTGAAGGCTGGGAGCTGGGCTTGGTTGTCAGAAGCTATTTGATGTGTATGCCATTGGGAGCATTTAATAGGCAGTGGAAGCTTGTCCCCATGACCATCCCTGTCTACAACAACCTTTAGGAACCATATCAATGTAAGTGATCTCACTCCTAAGTTTGCTTAAAACATAAACGGTGGTAGAATCAGAGGTAGTAAGAAAGATCATCCAAAGATGCAGAGGGATATAGGGTGGGTGGTGTGTAGAGCAGTGGGAGCATTTGATGGCTCTCGGCATGTACTCACTGCAGTTTGGAAAAATAAGGAGCAATCTCATTAAAACCTATCGAATATTGAAAAGCTGAGATAGGCTTAACTTGGAAAGGCTGTTTCCAATAGTGGGAGAGTCTTAGACCAGTTGGCACAGACACAGAAAAGAATAGTCCCTTTAGGAGAGAAATGCGAAGGAATTTTTTTGGCCTGCGATGGTGAATCTGTGGAATCCATTGCCGCAGACAGCTGTAAGAGGACAATCATTGGGTATATTTTAAACAGAGGTTGATAGGTACTTGATTAATAAGGCTGTCAGAAGTTACAGAGAGAAGGCAGGAGAATGGGGTTTGAAGAGACAATAAATTACCCATGATGGAATGCTGGAGCCGACTCAATGGGCTGAGTGGCCTAATTCTGCTCCTGCTTTGTGTGGACATGTGTTCCATCCCAGCAGGAAGCCTTGAAGCCATCGTTTGGCAAGAGGAGCTGGCTCAAATTGCTCAGGGAACTCAGCAGATCAGGCAGCAGCTGCAGAAAGGAGTAAACAGTCAATGTTTCAGTTCGAGGCTCTTCATCAGGACTTTTAATTCCTCTCCTTTGATGCTGCCTGACCTGCTGAGTTCCTCAAGCATTTTTTGTGTACTATTTTGAATCTCCAGCATTTACAGAATCTCTTGTCTTTACATTCCAACAAACCATTTTCCTTTTGCAGGCTCCACATTCATCCAGAACAATGCTCAACAACTGAGCAGGATTTACCTGGTGGTCTGGAGGACAGACTCCTCTAACTATTCCGCTATTGACATGTGGAACGCCAGCTGCCAGATAGGTAAACCTGCTGCCTTCATTTCCAGCTCATTCCTTTCGACATCTGACCCTTCCCTGCCTGTCATTGGTCAATTGAAGTGTCCATCTTGGGCTGCCCCACCTCCCTGCATCGTAAAGTAGGCCCTGATTAGATCACTCGTGCCCGTCTGTCAAATGAATCAGCTGACTTCATCGTAGGCGTTTTCTGTGCGCTATACAAGTTCAGGTTGTTATCATGGGTATAAATACAATGAACATTAATTTGGTGCAGCCATAGTACATTACATTACAAAATATGACAACCATAAATTATGTAAATTTAGATTAACTTGTTGTATCAACAATAAGCATAATGATGTTAGCCCAAGAAGAGAAATATTGTCTGAGACAGAACAAAAGTTCATGAACCTGATGGCAGTCAAAGATTATGGAGAAGGCAGGAGAAAGGGGTTGAGAGGAATAATAAATCAGCATGATGAAATGTCGAACCACACTTAATGGGTCCTATGGCCGAATTCTGCTTCTATGTAATATGGCCATTTGGTCTCAGTGGGAAGAAGCTTCCAGAATATAGAAAGTACAACATGGCACAGTCCCTTGGCCCTGACGTTGTTACAACCTTTTAATTAGTCTAAGGTCAACCTAATACTTCCCTCACACAGAGACTTCCAGTTTTCCATCATCCATGTATTTAAAAGTCTCTTAAATGTCCCTAATGCATCTGCCTCTACCACCTCCCCTAGAAGCACATTCCATGCGCTCACCATTCTTTGTTCAGGAAAAAAAAGCATCTGATATCACCTCTATACATTCCTTCAATCATATAAAATGATGTCCCCTGCTGTTGAACCAGGAGGTGTGCTGTCTTCTGGCTCGTTTACCCTCTGCCTTATGGCAGTATTGAGAAAAGGGAGTGGCCTGGATGGTGTGGATTTTGGTCCCTGATCTTGACCTTAAAAGGAGGGCTGGGAGTTCTCCCTTGGGGGTGCAAATTCAGCTGGTCATCACTGGGGTTAAGAGGTCAAAAGTATTCAGGATGGATACTTTTGGAGTCTTTTGGATTGGGACTACAGAGCGTTGTGGGAGCTGAATTCTGAAGGAAGGCAGTTTTTTTAAAAACTTCTTCGAGTGCAAGAAGGACGAGACTGTGCAGGCATGTGACGTCAACAGGACAGCATGGAGAGCTTAAAAAGGCAGGTTGCTACCAATGGCTCTCTTTTGGATTGGGACTACAGAGCGCCGTGGAAGCTGAATTCTGAAGGAAGGCAGTTTTTTTAAAAACTTCTTCGAGTGCAAGAAGGATGAGACTGCACAGGTGCGTGACATCAACAGGACAGCGCGGAGAGTTTAAAAAGGAGACCACCCTATACAGCGGGCAGCGGAGTGAATGGGAGCAGAGTGTAGGGCTTTGGCTTCAACGGGCTTCAGCGGTAAACAGGAAGAGGTGAGAGCAAAGCACCAACTTTTTTTTTTCTCCCCCCAGCTAAGCGAATCGGCCTGGACAGACAGGAACAGCAGGGCTCTCACAGCTAATGATTTAGAAAGTTCCTCTGTTTAGCGAGGTAAGTGGTGAGTAGACTTATTTTTCCTGTTTCATTCCTGTAGAATTAGATAGCATGCCTGCAGGGTTAGTGCTTTGTTCAGGGTGTCAGATGTGGGAATCCTGGGAGACCCCCAGCCTCCCTGATAGCCACATCTGCGCCAAGTGCACCAAGATGCAGCTCCTCAGAGACCGTGTTACGGATCTGGAGCTGCAGCTTGATGACCTACTGCTTATCAGGGAAAGTGAAGAGGTGACAGACAGGAGCTACAGGGAGGTAGTCATCCCTAGGCTACAGGAGTCAGAAAACTGGGTCACTGTCAAGAGAGGGAAGGGAAATGCCCGGATAGTGGAGAGCACACCTGTGACTGTCCCCCTCAGCAACAAATATCTTGTTCTGGATGCTGTTGAGGGGGATGACCTGACAGGGTATCTACACTGAGCCTGGCGCTGTTGTGCAGGAGGGAAGGAGGGAGAAGAGAAATGTGGTAGTCATAGGGGATTCCATAGTCAGGGGAACAGACAGGAGATTCTGTGACACACATCAAAGTTACTGGTGAATGCGGCAGGCCAGGCAGCATCTGTAGGAAGAGGTGCAGTCGACGTTTCAGGCCGAGACCCTTCGTCAGGACCCTTCGACAGATTCTGTGAGCCTGATAGAGATAGCCGCATGGTGTGTTGCCTCCCAGGTGCCAGGGTACAGGATGTCTCGGATCGGGTCCTGAATATTCTGAAGGGGGAGGGTGAGCGGCCAATTACGACAGAGGAAGTACTCAGGAAGCTGAATAGTTTAAAGGTAGATAAATCTCCCGGACCAGATGGAATGCACCCTCGTGTTCTGAAGGAAGTAGCTGTAGAGAATGCGGAGGTATTAGCGATGATCTTTCAAAAGTCGATAGATTCTGGCATGGTTCCGGAGGACTGGAAGATTCCAAATGTCACTCCGCTATTTAAGAAGGGGGCAAGGAAACAAAAAGGAAATTATAGACCTGTTAGCTTGACATCGGTGGTTGGGAAGTTGTTGGAGTCGATTGTCAAGGATGAGATTACAGAGTACCTGGAGGCATATGACAAGATCGGCAGAACTCAGCATGGATTCCTTCAAGGAAAATCCTGCCTGACAAACCTATTACAATTTTTTGAGGAATTTACCAGTAGGCTAGACAAGGGAGATGCAGTGGATGTTGTATATTTGGATTTTCAGAAGGCCTTTGACAAGGTGCCACACATGAGGCTACTTAACAAGATAAGAGCCCATGGAATTACGAGAAAGTTACATACGTAGATAGAGCGTTGGCTGATTGGCAGGAAACAGAGAGTGGGAATAAAGGGATCCTATTCTGGTTGGCTGCCGTTTGCCAGTGGTGTTCCACAGGGGTCCGTGTTGGGGCTGCTTCTTTTTACATTGTCCATCAGCGATTTGGATTATGGAATAGATGGCTTTGTGGCTAAGTTTGCTGACGATATGAAGATAGGTGGAGGGGCCGGTAGTGCTGAGGAAACAGAGCGTCTGCAGAGAGACTTGGATAGATTGGAAGAATGGGCAGAGAAGTGGCAAATGAAGTACAATGTTGGAAAGTGTATGGTTATGCACTTTGGCAGAAGAAATAAAGGGGCAGACTATTATTTAAATGGGGAAAGAATTCAAAGTTCAGAGATGCAACGGGACTTGGGAGTCCTCGTACAGGATACCCTTAAGGTTCACCTCCAGGTTGAGTCAGTAGTGAAGAAGGCGAATGCAATGTTGGCATTCATTTCTAGAGGAATAGAGTATAGGAGCAGGGATGTGATGTTGAGGCTCTATAAGGCGCTGGTGAGACCTCACTTGGAGTACTGTGGGCAGTTTTGGTCTCCTTATTGAAGAAAGGATGTGCTGATGTTGGAGAGGGTAGATTCACGAGAATGATTCCGGGAATGAGAGAGTTAACATATGAGGAACGTTTGTCTTCTCTTAGACTGTATTCCTTGGAGTTTAGAAGAATGAGGGGAGACCTCATAGAAACATTTCGAATGCTGAAAGGCATGGACAGAGTGGATGTGGCAAAGTTGTTTCCCATAATGGGGGAGTCTAGTACGAGAGGGCATGACTTAAGGATTGAAGGGCGCCCATTCAGAACAGAAATGCGAAGAAATTTTTTTAACCAGAGGGTGGTGAATCTGTGGAATTTGTTGCCACGGGCAGCAGTGGAGGCTAAGTCATTGGGTGTATTTAAGGCAGAGATTGATAGGTATCTGAGTAGCCAGGGCATCAAAGGTTATGGTGAGAAGGCGGGGGAGTGGGACTAAATGGGAGAATGGATCAGCTCATGATAAAATGGAGGAGCAGACTCGATGGGCCAAATGGCCGACTTCTGCTCCTTTGTCTTATGGTCTTATGATTCCTCTCTGGCCTTTCTCAGTGATCCCTCCTATCTCGTGTACCCCATTGTCAAAGGGGACAGACAAATATGAGGTAATGCACTTTGGGAGCTCAAATTGTGGTTGAACTTACAGAGTAAATGGCACAGTCCTCAGGAGTGTTGACGTACAGAAGGACATCAAGGTGCAAATCTAATGCTCCCCGACAGAAGTGGAGAGGGTGGTGAATAATGAGTGTGTATCAAGCTTCAAGTTCCTTGGTGTCCACATTTCTGAGGATCTCACCTGGTTACTGAACTCTTCCATCCTGATCAAAAAGGCACAACAGCGCCTTTATTTCCTGTGGAGCATGAAGAAAGCTCACCTCTGTCCCAGGATACTGACGGACTTTTACCGCTGTATCATTGAGAGCACACTCACCAACTGCATCTCAGTGTGGTATGGCAATTGTCCCGTATCGGACCGCAAAGCACTCCAGCGTGTGGTGAAAACTGCCCAGCGGATTATCGGCACCCAATTGCCCACCATTGAGAACACCTACCATAAACGCTGCCTGGACGGTGAAAGGCATTATCAGGGATGCATCTCACCCTAATCATGGACTTCTTACTCTCCTCCCATCAGGTATGTGCTACAGGAGCCTCCGCTCCCCCACCAGCAGGCACAGGAATAGCTTCTTCCCTGAGGCTGTGACACTGCTGAACCTCTCATCACAGCGCTAAGCAGTATTGCATCCATATTGTTCTGTCTCAGTACTTCTGTATTTGTGTACTGTAGCACTTTATTCACAGTTATTTTGTAAACACTATTCTTTGCTTTTCTGGTCAGATGCTAAATGCATTTCATTGGCTTTGTATCTCTACTTGGCATAATGATAATAAAGTTGAATCTAATCTAATCTAATCTAATAAATCATTATGCTTGCCTTCATAGCCAAGGCATTGAGTGTAAATACTGACTGTCATGTTCCTG
The DNA here is from genome assembly GCF_030028105.1 of Mobula birostris. NCBI lineage: Eukaryota > Metazoa > Chordata > Chondrichthyes > Myliobatiformes > Myliobatidae > Mobula > Mobula birostris. The sequence goes on along the minus strand of NC_092370.1, from coordinate 99,803,444 downwards.
ACTGGCTCTCCCACCACCTCACCCAGCATTCCTTTATCCCTTTAGGGCCACCTTCCCTCACTCCATCCTCCACCCGCTCAAAGCACACACATGCATACACGCAGTCAACGCACTCACACATACTCAGTCATGGATGCAACCTCTTACCCGAGTCTCTGACTCTCTTCCCTCTCCTCCTAGTTTTCATGCCTCCCAGAATCACTAACTCAGAGAAGGGAGACTTCTGTAAAGTATTAATGCCCCCCATTCGCTGGTTTTGGATGGGAATCTTAACCAGCCTTGGATACTCACCCAGAGTTTGCCTGTAAGTTCCCCATACCTCCCCAAACACCCTTGCCTAACACCAATGCATTTCCTGATCGGATTGCATCCACAATTTCAAAGAGCCTTTAATCGGGAGATTGTTCAGGCCCTAATTGACACTAACATCCTCGTTATCTGCGGATAGACAACAAATAAGAGGTGATAATAAGTTTGTAAATATCTTGTCATTTTCTCTCTCTCTCATACACACACACACACACACACACACACACACACTCACTGACTCACTCACTCTCACACACTTAAGGTGAGAGGCTTTTCGATAGGCACATGAATGTGCAGGGAATGGAAAGATATGAATGTTGTGCAGCCAGAAAGAATTAGTTTAGTTAGCATTAAATTTCTAGTTTAAATAATTAAAAAATGTTGTGCGGCACAGTGATGTAGCAGATAACGTAACACTTTTTAGCACAAGCTGTAAGGTTGCAGTCCATTTTCTGGCAATGTCTCTGACAACTTTGTACGTTCTCATCACCACATGGATTTCCTCCTGCTGCTCCAATTTCCCCCCACATTCCAAAGATGTTTGGCTTACGATTTGTAAATTGTGAGCATGCTAAGTTGGCACCAGAAATATGGCACGCTCTAGACTGTCCTCGGACTGCTGGTTGTTGACACAAACAACGCATTTCTCTGTGTGTTTTGAAATACATGTGACAAATAATGCTCATCTTCTTTCTAACATCAGCCCAGCATTGTGGGCTGAAACGCCTTTACTGTCCTGTACTTTTCCATGTTCCCTGATTGTTAATTTCAACTGGTCGTCAAATAACTGAAGTTACTGTTGGACCACTTGGCTCTCACATCATGTCCTTGACAATCCTCAGGTCATCTCTGCCCAGCAACTCCCTAAATCAAACATGGTGGAACACAGCTCAGTGGTGGACCTGCTTGTGAAGGTGCAGGTTTTTGGAGTTGGACAAGACAATGGGCAGAAAGTGACGCCACATGTTTCCAACAATGGTAAGTATGGAGTCATTCCAGCATGGCGGGGGGGGGGGGTGAATGGTAGTTGGTGGGTCCAGGTCCAACTCCTTTCAGCACTGTGTAATGTGACCAGGTCTTTGTATTCAGAGTAGTTTTGGGCTGCATATCTATGAAAATATGTGCTGGCATTGAAGAGGATTCAGATAGGTGTAGATATACAGCTGAACCTTGACCTGAGGTGTTAGCCTTCCTACGTTGCGCCATCCGTTTGTGAAGTGAACAAAGAACATAGAATAGTACAGCACAGTACAGGCCCTTCAGCCCACAATGTTGTGTTGACCCTTAAACTCTGCCTCCCATATAACTCCCACCTTAAATTCCTCCATATACCTGTCTAGTCGTCTCTTAAATTTCACCACTGACTCAGGCAGTGCATTCCACGCACCAACCACTCTCTGAGTAAAAAACCTTACTCTAATATCCCTGTGAACTTCCCACCCCTTACCTTAAAGCCATGTCCTCTTGTATTGAGCGGTGGTGCCCTGAGGAAGAGGCGCTGGCTGTCCACTCTATCTATTCCTCTTAATATCTTGTATACCTCTATCATGTCTCCTCTCATCCTCCTTCTCTCCAAAGAATAAAGTCCTAGCTCCCTTAATCTCTGATCATAATGCATATTCTCTAAACCAGGCAGCATCCTGATAAATCTCCTCTGTACCCTTTCCGATGCTTCCACATCCTTCCTATAGTGAGGCGACCAGAACTGGACACAGTACTCCAAGTGTGGCCTAACCAGAGTTTTACAGAGCTGCATCATTACCTCGCAATTCTTAAACTCTATCCTTCGACTTATGAAAGCTAACACCCCATAAGCTTTCTTAACTACCCTATCCACCTGTGAGGCAACTTTCAGGGATCTGTGGACATGTACCCCCAGGTCCCTCTGCTCCTCCACACTACCAAGTATCCTGCTGTTTACTTTGTACTCTGCCTTGGAGTTTGTCCTTCCAAAGTGTACCACTTCACACTTCTCTTAGCTGAACTTCATCTGCCACTTCTCAGCCCACTTCTGCATCCTATCAATGTCTCTCTGCAATCTTTGACAATCCTCTATACTATCTACAACACCACCAACCTTTGTGTCGTCTGCAAACTTGCCAACCCACCCTTCTACCCCCACATCCAGGTCGTTTTATAAAAATCACGAAAAGTAGTGGTCCTAGAACCGATCCTTGTGGGACACCATTAGTCACAATCCTCCAATCCGAATGTACTCCCTCCACCACCATCCTCTGCCTTCTACAAGCAAGACAATTCTGAATCCACCTGGCCAAACTTCCCTGGATCCCATGCCTTCTGAATAAGCCTACTGTATGGAACCTTCTCAAATGCCTTACTAAAATCCATATAGATCACATCCACTGAACTACCCTTATCTATGTGCCTGGTCACCTCCTCAAAAAACTCTGTCAGGCTTGTTAGATATGATCTGCCCTTCACAAACCCATGCTGACTGTCCCTGATTAGACCATGATTCTCTAAATGCCCATAGATCCTATCTCTAAGAGTCTTTTCCAACAGCTTTCCCACCACAGATGTAAGGCTCATGGTCTATAATTACCCGGACTATCCCTACTACCTTTAGGCCCCAGGGACTTATCCGTCCTAATGTATTTTAACAACTCCAACACCTCCTCTCCCTTAATATCAACATGCTCCAGAACATCAGCCTCACTCATATTGTCCTCACCGTCATCAAGTTCCCTCTCATTGGTGAATACCGAAGTGAAGTATTCATTGAGGACCTAGTTCACTTCCACAGCCTCCAGGCACATCTTCCCACTTTTATCTCTAGTTGGTCCTACCTTTACTCCTGTCATCCTTTTGTTCTTCACATAATTGAAGATGCCTTGCGGTTTTCCTGTACCCTACTCGCCAAGGCCTTCTCATGCCCTCTTCTTGCTCTCCTCAGCCCCTTCTTAAGCTCCTTTCTTGCTACCCTATATTCCTCAATAGACCCATCTGATCCTTGCTTCCTAAACCTCATATATGCTGCCTTCTGCCACCTGACTAGATTTTCCACCTCAGTTGTCACCCATGGTTCCTTCACCCTACCATTCTTTATCTTCCTCACCGGGCCAAATTTATCCCTAACATCCTGCAAGAGATCCCTAAACATCGACCACATGTCTATAGTACATTTCCCTGCAAAAACATCATCCCAATTCACACCCGCAAGTTCTAGCCTTATAGCTTCATAATTTGCCCTTCCCCAATTAAAAGTTTTCCTGTCCTTTCTGATTTTATCCTTTTCCATGATAATGCTGAAGGCCAGAGAACGGTGGTCACTGTCCCCCAGATGCACATCCTTTGAGAGATCTGTGACCTGACCCGTTTGTATATCTACTCTGAAGATAACAGTGTGTACATTTTGGACAGGGAAGACTGTTGGTTTGAAAGAGGAGTTAAAGAAGCCATCTTTGTCAAACTGGAAAACTCATCCCTGATCCTAACTTCTCTACCCCGGCGTCTCCACAGCAGTTCACACCTCCATTCATGCAAAGATTAGACTAATGACCCTCTCATTACCTCTAAGGCTTTTAATAGACATAGACAATAGGTGCAGGAGTAGGCCATTCAGCCCTTCGTGCCAGCACCACCATTCACTGTGATCATGGCTGATCATTCACAATCAGTATCCAGTTCCTGCCTTATCGTCATATCCCTTCACTCCGCTATGTTTAAGAGCTCTATCTAACTCTTTTTTGAAAGAATCCAGAGAATTGGCCTCCACTGCCTTCTGAGGCAGAGCATTCCACAGAACTGCAACCCTCTGTGTGAAAAAGTTTTTCATCAACTCCATTCTAAATTGTCTACCCCTTATTCTTAAACTGTGGCCTCTGGTTCTGGACTCCTCCAACATCAGAAACATGTTTCCTGCTCTAGCGTGTCCAGTCCTTTAATAATCTTATACGTTTCAATCAGATCCCCTCTCATCCTTCTAAATTCCAGTGTATACAATCCCAGTCGCTCCAATCTTTCAACATATGATAGTCCCGCCATCCCGGGAATTAACCTTGTGAACCTACACTGTACTTCCTCAATAGCTAGAATGTCCTTCCTCAAATTTGGAGGCCAAAACTGCACACAATATTCCAGGTGTGGTCTCACCAGGGCCCTGTACAACTGCAGAAGGACCTCTTTGCTCTTATGCTCAATTCCCCTTGTTATGAAGGCCAGCATGCCATTAGCTTTCTTCACTGCCTGCTATACCTGCACGCTTACTTTCAGTGACTAATGAACAAGGACACATAGATCTCGTTCTACTTCCCCTTTTCCTAACTTGACTCCATTCAGATAGTAATCTGCCTTCCTGTTCTTGCTACCAAAGTGGATAACCTCACATTTACCTACATTAAACTGCATCTGTCATGCATCTGCCCACTCACCCAACCTATCCAAGTCACCTTCCATTCTCATAACATCCTCCTCACATTTCACACTGCCACCCAGCTTTCTGTCATCTGCAAATTTGCTATTGTTACTTTTAATCCCTTCATCTAAATCATTAATGTATATTGTAAATAGCTGCTGTTCCAGCACCGAGCCTTGCAGTACCCCACTAGTCACTGATGACCCTCATGTGATTGCTATACAGAGTTTATAAGCCAGAACACTACCCACCATGGATCAGAACTGAAGAAGCCCCTCAGATGAGTGGCGAAGCAGTTTGAAGACAACATAGCAAGTCCAGTTGCCTTGTTTTACTACGATGACCTGGATGACTGAGTACCTTCATAGACATATTACAAATTTATAAAAGTCTGGTTAGGCCACATTCTGAAGTATTGCATACAGTTCTAATTGGATAGGAAGGATATTGAGGCTTTGGAGAGGGTGCAGAAGAGGTTTACCAGGATGTTGCCTGGTTTAGAGGGCAAGAGGCTGGATTAATTTGTATAGTTTTTTTCTGGAGTGCTGGAGGCTGATGAGAGATCGGATAGAGGTTTACAAGATTATAAAAGTCATAGGTAGAGTGGGAAGAGATTATCTGTTTCCCAGGATTGAAATGTTTAATACCAGCAGGGCATGCATTGAATGTGAGGGGGTAGAGAGTTGTGGAGCCTGGAAAGGTAGCAGAGGTAAATATAGGTTTTTAAGAGATGTTTGGCTAGGGACATGGATTTAAAGAAGATGGAGAGATATGGAGATTGTGTAGGCAGAAGGGATTAGTGTTTAGCCATTTTTGATTTGCTTTTTACCTTGTTTGACCCAACATTGTGGGCTGAATGGCTTGTCCCTATGTTGTTCTGTTCTATGTTCTTCTGCTTTAATCTCCTTCCTAACGTTTATTCCTGCAAGCAGCCAAAGTGCTACACCTACCCATTCACCTCCTCGCTCACCTCCATTCAGGTCCTGAAACAGTCCTTCCAGGTGAGGCAGCACCACCTGTGAACTTGTTCTGTTCATCTGCTGTTACTTGTGCTCTTAATGCAGCCTCTACGTTGGTGGGATCCATCGTAGATTGGGGAACTGTTTGGTCAAGTACCTCTGCTCCATCCACAAAAAGCAGAATTTATTAGTGGTCAACTATTTTAATTCCTACCGCCATTTCTGTTCTGACATGTTGATCCCTGGCTTCCCTTTTCTGTCATGATTGGGACGCCATCTTCAGATTGGTGGAACAACACATCTTATTCTGTTTTGCTAGCCTCCAATATGATGTCACGAAGATCGATTTTCCATGTTCTGATAACGTTTTCCCTTCTTCCTTCCCTCTTCTTCAACTTCCCACTCTGGTCTTTTACCTCTTCTCACCTGCCAATTATATCTCCCCACCTCCCCCCCCCCCCCCCAAGTGCCCCTACTTCATCCTTTTTTCCCATGGTTCACTCCCACTCCGATCAGACTCCTCCTCCTCCAGCCCTTTGCCTTTTCCACCTATCGCTTCCCAGCTTCTTAATTTATCCCCATACCCCAACCACCTTTCTAATCCTATAGCTTGACCTTCTTCCCCTGCCATTACTTTATTATTCTGGCATCTCCCCCCTTCTTTTCCAGTCCTGATAAAGGGTCTCGAATCGACCCGAAATACTGACTTTATTTATTTTCATGCCTGACCTGCTGAGTTCCTCCAGCATTTTGCATGTATTGCTCTGGATGTCAGTATCTACAGAAACTCTTGTATTTATATTTGCAATATTATATCTGAGCCAGTGTTGTCTGGATTTGACCACACGTTATATTGGAGGTGTTAGTGTTATTGTTGTGTCTGACATGTCTTTCCCTTCACTGTTTCATGCTTCAGCCCCGTGTGGAACACAACCTCCCAGTTCAATGTGTCTGTGCCTGAGCTGGCTTTTGCTCGCTTCCTGGTGCAGGACTATGACAGCTCCTCGAAGACTGACTTCATCGGACAGTTCACGCTGCCATTCACCAGCTTACAGCTATGTATTGTACGAAGACCCCACCCGTTTAAAACTGGGAGGAGTGGAGGAAAGAATGGGTAGTGGGAATGAGCAGCTGGAGAGCAAACTCTCATTCTACAAGACACAGACTGTCACATGGAAGCTCGCTGAGACCCACCCCTTCCCCAAGAATAGTGGGACAGAGCTGAGGAGGGTTTTTGTTAGCAGAAGGTGGTGAATCTGTGGAATTCATTGCCTTGGATAGCTGCAGAGGCCATCTTAGGGTTTTTTTGGAAGCAGAGGTTGATAAGTGTGTCAAAAGTTACAGGGAGATGGCAGGAGAATGGGGTTAAGGGAGATAATAAATCAGTCGTGATAGGATTGCAGAGGAGACGTGATGGACAAATGGCTCTGAGATCAACATGTAGTTTTGACAAGGGTGTCAATGTGTAGCTGGATTGTGATCCCACACCACCCCCCCCCGCCCAAGGCCCCAAGGTTATTCTTGCCCTTGTGTGAGTGAGACGACCACTAGTAGGACACCCAGCCCATTGTGGCTGTGCTGTCCCTGGGTGATGTGTTCTAACCCTATCTTGACCCCGCATGTGACTCCATTACTGGCCCAGTTCCCTCTCTGGGTCTCACCAGCCCTGATCCAACAGCCCAGCAAACAACTGCTCTTCCTCACCCCGCTGCGTCCCACTCCACCTCTTTCAGTGGCATCCCAAACTCTTCCACCAGGATTTGGGGAACTGTCCCAGTGAGCAGAAGCGTCCCACATTTCGCCAAGGAGAAGAAGATGGGGACTGCCACATCTGGCCAAGGAGCACAGTGTGGTAAACCCAACCTGGCTGCAGCTGAGAAGCAGGGCCACCACATCTAGCTGTGAAAGGTGTGGGGTCATCTCATCTGTACAGGGAGGACCCAGGGCTGCCATATAACATAGCTATTATAGCACGAGGTTCTGTTCCGGTGTTCTCTGTGAGTATGTTCTTTCTGGGTGTGCATGGGATTCCTCTGGGTTCTGCAGTATCCTCTTCGAGTCCAGAGACACAGCAGATAGTAGGCTAATTTGACATGTGATTAACCTAAGGGTTAAATCAGAGAGTTGCTGAGCTGTGCAGCTTGGTGGGACAGAAGGGTCTTTTCCACTCTGTATCTCCATTAAGAAATATTTGCCTGAGGGTATTGGTCTCGCGCCTAGCTGGTAAGGAGAGGGTGTGGCCTCCACGTTTGGCTGAAGGTACTGGGAAGCACATCGGGCTTGGGAGGTGAGGATGGGGCCTTCACATCTCTCTGAGGGTATCAGTCCCAAATCTGGCCAGGGAGGAGAGGATGCAAACTCAATATCTGTCCTTAACTGCTGCATTCCCACATTTCTAATCAATGGCATCATCCCCAGCTAGGCGGCAAGGGACCGGTGTCCTGAAACCCATCCCTACACCCACATTGCACATATTTCTACTGGTGACGGCAGCACCCGTGTACCTGCAAGCACTCCACACAGCTGCGTGATGCTTTTTGGTGGAGCAGCCGGCCCAGTTCGGAGTCCGTGTCCCGGTGGGATGAAGTAAAATTGGAAGGGGATCAGTGTGAAAGGAAGGGAGAATTGGAGGTAAAAATTCAAGTTTATTATCATCTGACTGGACATATAAAAAACTAAACAAAATAATTTTCCTTTGAACATAACCCAAACTATTATCACAAACCAGTTAATAAAATATAATTCAAAATGGATGTAGTGTGCAGCACAAGTAAACAATAAACAGTAAATAGGAAATAGTTCACTGCCCTAGGCCCCTCAAATATGCCACACAAGTTGATCTGTGAGGTTAAGAAGGCATCTGGCATGTTGGCCTTCATGAGTCGTAGGATTGAGTTCAAGCGTAGTAAGGTGATACTGCCGCTCTATAGAACTCTTGTTAAGACCATACTTGGAATATTGTGTTCAGTTCTGATCGCCTTGTTACAGGAAGGATGTGGAAGCTCTAGAGAGAAAGCAGAGAAGATTTATCAGGATGCTGCCTGGAATAGAGAAGATGACTTTTGAGGAAAGGTTGAGTGAGCGAGGGCACTTCTCTTTGGAGTGTAAAAGGATGAAGGTGTAGAGGATGTGAGGCATAGACAGAATGGGCAGCCACTGCCTTAAGGTAATTGGAGGAAAATATTGGGGTCATGTCAGAGGTAGTTGTTTTTTTTTTACACATAGAAAGTGGTAAGTGTGTGGAACATGCTGCTAGAGGTGTTGGTAGGGGCAGATACTCTGCGTTCGGGGGATTTAAGAGACTCTTAGGCACATGGATGATAGAATAATAGAAGAACAATTGGTTAGATTGATCTTAGAGTAGGGTAAAAGATCAGATCAACCTCATGGGTTGAAGGGCCTGTACTGTGTTGTACTATTCGGTGTTCTAAGTACAAGCTGATTACTGTGTTGCTATTGTGAAAGTGATTAGGGTTTTGCCAGTTCATTCAAGGACAAAATGGCTGAAGGAAAGTAGCTGTTCTTGTGGGACTTCAGGCTTCTGAACTTCCTGCCCGAAGGTAGCTGCGTGAAGATGGCACGGTTTGTGTAGTGGGGACCTTTGATGTATGTTGCCTTCTTGAGGTACATTCTAGTCAGTATATTGAAGACAGACTTATGGTTGGGAGTGTCTGTTGGGGGCGATTGTAGGGTGATGTGGTTGGAAGTGATTAGAGTTGGAGAGAAGGCAAGAGATATGGAAGCTGTGCTGGGGATGTGCAGACAGTGGTTGGAGAAGGGTGATGGATGTGGAAGGGATAGAGAGTTAAGGTGATTAGGCAGGGATGTTGTGGAGAGCATACACAAAACTCCAAGGGATGCTGGGTGTTTGAGTGACTATGTGATGGCCACTCTCTCTGTTCTAACCTCAGGATATCACCACGTCCACGTTCTGTCTGAAAGTGGTGACCCCCTGCCCTCTGCCTCATTTTTCATCCACATCATGATCGAGTGAACTTTGTCGCTATCATCTCCTCCACTGGCAGCTGGTACAGAGCTCCCTTGAACAGACATGGACAGTGGGACAGTTGGAATGGGTTGGGTAGATTGAAAGAAAGAGGAGGGAGGTTGGAGGGAGGAGGGTGAAAGAGAGTGGGAGATGAGGGGGAAAGCGATTTGGGGTAGAGATTCGTACATAGACGAGGAAGAGGTCATTATATGTTTGTTTCTGGGGACTGAGGAGAAGAGTTTTCAATGCTGCTGCATGTCTTAGTCAAATGTACTTCCTGACCTTTTTATTATCCACATGTATTCATGTTTAACACTGTTCAGAGGACAGAGAGGAGCTCACTCACCAAGTCAGGAGCTGATCATGTCGTGGTTTCACAAATGACAAGGAAGTGCCGAAGATTCTTCAAGAAATGTTTAAACTTTAATTTGCAAAGTAAAGCTGAGACAGACAGTGGACTAGGCTGTGTAAGTCTGTCACTGACTGCCCATTTGTCGTTTTCACACAGCATTCTTTATAGCCCTTCTGGATTAGCATACCTCTAAGTCATTTTACTCTAACTAATAAATCAATTACTCTTATCTCTCTTACTTGGCTACATTCGTTTTTCTCGAGGGGTTAAAAGTACACAGGTTTCATTCAATAGTTACATCCCAAATACCATAGTAATCCCACGTACTCAGTAACAGACACTTAATGCATAGTAAAGGCATGGTCAACATTTGAATAAACACCTGATACGCAATAAAAGCACACTTAAAATAAACACTTAGAAAACAGAGTTAAAATGTTTTCCAATGTAATCCCTCCTTTGAGACTTACCAAGTCTCACATACAGAGAGGAAACTTTGAGTACACACACAAAAGCTCAAATAAACTCCAGAATTTACTCCCAAATCTGGGTCAAACTATCATTTCTTGTGCTTAGAACTCGAAGTGTTCTCTCCCTACCTTCCTAGGCCACTGAGCCAAACACCTGTCCCTTCGTGTCTGAGATAGGAAAAAAGACTTAGGAGCCTTTACAGTCTACTCCCACATTATCATTTCCCTCCTGTACATCTTGCATGTCGTGTAAACTGTAACAGTACATCATTGGTGTTTCTTTTTCCACTGGGCTTGATTAAGCAATTTCCAGGAGCATCAGAAAGCGTTTTGTTGTGGCCCGCACTATAAGAGACTTGAGACGCGGGAGAAAACAACACAAAACGGTCGCACAGCTTACCAATACAATACCTACAGTTATTGCTATCTTGGTTAGCCATGCTCTCCATCCCCCTAGTTTACTATCTAACCAGTCAAATAACTGATGTCCGAACCCTACATTCTGTCTAACTTCTCGGACTTTTCAATTTGTTCATTGCTCTGGTAAATGATCCCTCTGGACTAGTGTTATTTGGTATAAAAGTACAGCACTGTTCTCCAAACATTACACAAACTCCTCCTTTTTCTGCCAACAGCCAGTCTAACACCTGTCTATTCTGCCACGCCACTCTACTAGTTGCATCCAGCCATGTTGTCCTAGTGCCACCAGCGCATCATCGGTGTAGTTAATGAATCTCTGTTGATTATAATATATATAATTTATCCACTCAACATTTTTGCTAACCCCTATTATAGGTATAATCACTTCCCAGCCAGCAGCAATCTCGTTTCTTGCCTTAAACTCGTTAGGTATACCTCTCGGCTGTCCTATACTGTCGATTCAGATCGTTGGATCAAGTTCATATTTTCGCCTCTTCCGCCGCAGTGTCTGCTGCTTCGGAGCGTCAAATTGTACTTCAGCGGATAGTACAACTTCTTGAATCAGCATAACCCATGTACATGTACCTGCCCAACTAAGGGGAAGTGTGGATCTCAGGTCTTCCTCCATTCCACACAACCACCAAGTGTCGGCTAATGGAATGCTCTGGACATCCAATGCACCTTCGGGTGGAGGGGTACCTACTATGTATATTCGGCCTGAATGCAGTTACCCCTAAAATGGCCAACCGAAAAAGCACCTGTCCGTGTAAAGCATTCATAATTCAAATGATTCTACATTATCAGTTTTCCCACTATGGGGGTCTGACTTCTTTTACTAATGGCCCAAGGTCTGCTGTAATTACATTTATGGGCGAGCACGTTTTGATCGAATTGCGAGGAGGCTTGGGATAGCATACACCAATAAGGGCAATATGGGGTGTTATGAATACATTTCTGATAACAAGGATCCGTCCCACTACAAATTCCCAGCTGCCAGTCTTGACTACACTCGGAAAGTGCCGCACACACTGCCCCCTCCGCTCCTTTTGCCATTGCGCGCAGGTGGAGGAGTTATAAGGCACGGGGGCTACGTGTTGCACGGGCTTCGCCCTGGAGCACAGATAACAATTCTGTCTCTCCATTATTCCTGCTGTGCATTGTGCCCATTGGTACCACTGGCTAGTATGTGTCTGTTGCCAGTGCAGAGGTAACTGTTGCGCTCTGCTTACTCCTTTCTTTCAAGGTTTGCGGAGTCCTAACATTCCTATGCCATATCGGCCAAATTAATGGTTTTCAAGTCCATACAGGGGTTTGTGGGTATATCATACCAAGGGGCAAGACTGGTCACTCCCAAGTCATCCTCACCATTTGAAGGAGTACTACTATCCACAACCTCATCCTTTGGGTCATCAGACCGGTTCTCAAACCCAAAAACTTCCCTTATGGTCTGATCAAACTCCTGTGGTACAGTGACATCTTCTTGTCTGTCCCCTGCTATCCGTTCCTCTTCACCACTTACCTCGGGCTCCACACCTGACTATACCTGTAGGACTGCTCTGGTGCAGTGATTGAGATGGTACCAGGTGGAACATCCCTCTACTTGAACTAGGGTGGGTGACGCCTTGGTTACCGTAAAAGGCCCTTCCCTTCTTGGTTCATTCCACTTTCTTCGAAAAGCTCACATATAGACCTGACCTCCTGGCTTGGTTGGTCCTTCCCTTTGCACGATCTCTGGCTCTTTCCGTTTTTCCTGTGCATAGATAGACTAATGTATCATGGTTAGTTGCTGCATGTATTGTTTTGGTTCTACTTCCAATTGTTCCAAGCTAGGCCCTTTATATGGTCCTCTCCACTGGGGCACTGGCATGGCCTTCCGGTTAGCATTTCATGCCGAGTTAGACATGTCACTCGATTAGTTTGCATGCGGTAACTCATTAACACTAACGGCAGCGCGTCAATCCAATTGAGTTTAGTACCTGCACAAATTTTATTCAGTTTGGTTTTTAGAGTCCCATTAATTCTTTCCACCATGCCCTGCGACTGAGGGTGATACACGCATCCAAACCTCTGCTTTATTCTTAGTGCTTGCAATACTAATTTGACCACTTTTTGGATAAACGCTGAACCATTGTCTGAGCTGACTTCTGTAGGTATTCCGAATCTTGGGATCACTTCGTTTGTCAGGAATTTTACCACTGTTCCTGCCCCTTGATCTTTCGAGGGTACCGCTTCTACCCATCTCCTGAATCTGTCAATTACTACTAACATGTATCTTTTCCCTCTTACTGTCCTTATCATATCTACGTAGTCAATCACTAAATGTATATGGCCTATTGGGGTTGTAATTCCTTTCCGAACGTTATTCTGTGCACATACCTCGCACTGCGATGGCACATACTCTACTGAAGCCTGTAAATAAGGCGACCAAAAAGCGTCCTTTTTTATTTTCCTTATCACTTCCCCCCTTGCACAATGATCCATCCCATGCGCTTCTGAAATCAGGATAGTCAACAACGCGGTGGGTGCTACCAATAAACCGTCCTCCGTGCTCCACAGGCCGTCTGGGCTCTGCTTGGCCCCCCTTCGTCTCCACATTGTCTGCTCTGCCAAAGTTGCCTTATCTTGTATTTCAATCAGGTGCTCTACCATAGGTTCCGGCTCCAAGCTTACCTGGGGCGCAATGAAGGCCGACATACATCCAGATGCTTTCTGGGCTGCTTCGTCTGCAGCTTGATTTCCCTTAGCTATTGCATCGTTTCCTTTTTTTATGTGCCTGACACTTCACTATAGCCAGCGCTTTGGGTTTCATTATCGCTGTTATTAAATCTAAAATTTGCTGACAGTGCTGTATAGGATCACCATTACTCTTCTTAAATCCTCTCTGTTTCCACACTGCCCCAAACAAATGACACACTCCATGCACATATATGCCGAATCAGTATAAATGTCTACTTTCTCACCTTCCATCATTTCACATGCTGCTGTCAGGGCTTTGATTTCCCCTAACTGGGCGGAACACGGTTGGGGGCAAGCTTCCATTCTAATAGTCTTAAAGTTTGTCTGATCCTGCTGCACTACTGAGAAACCTGCATGATTTCCATCATAATCCCTATAACAGGAGCTATCTACAAACAAAACCTTTTTATCTTCCTCTTCTAGTCGTTCGGATCGTAAATCTTCTCTTAATTTGGCAAATCCCATTGTCTCCCTTACACAGTCATGGGGTTCTCCTTCATGACCCAAGGGGATGTAATCAGCTATATTACTGGTAGTATATCTCTGTATAGTTATATCTGGAAATGTCAATAACATCTGATATGCTGTTATTCTGGCTGGTGTCAACACAAATTTACCTCCTTCCAGTAATTCTGTTACCTTGTGTTGTGTGTACAGAATCACAGGGTAGCCCATGGTCACGGATGATGCCTTTTCATAGGCAAGTATAATGCTGCTAGTCCCTGATAACAGGGTACCCCTGAGCCACTTCATCCAATTTCGCACTATAGTATGCTATTGGTTGTTTTGCTTTTCCTGTGCCTGTCTCTTGTGTTAGAACCGCTGCGACATAGCCTTCCTGCCGGTTGGATACATACAAATGAAAGTCCTTTTCATAGTCAGGCAAAGCTAACGCTAGGGCTGACTGCAATTCCTGTTTAATAGTATTAAACACTATTTCTGCCTCCTCGTTCCACTGTAAGCCACTTTTCAAACTTGTATGTCCTGCCTCCTTCATTATTTTCTCTAATGGCATTACGATTTCAGCATATTCCCCAATCCAATCTGAACTGTATCCTGTTAATCCTAAAAACATCATCATCTGCTTTACGGTCTGGGGTTTAGGAGCTTCAGCTATCGCCTCAATTTGACTCGGCGCTATCGCCTTCATTCCCTTGGAGATTACCCTACCTAGGTATTCTACCTGTTGCTTACAGAATTGCAACTTCTTTTTGGATACCTTATGTCCTCCATACGCCAGTCTTTTTAAAAGGGTTACGGTATCCTGTTCACACTGCTCCTCACTTTCGGAGCAAATTAACAAATCATCCACATACTGTATTAATGTACTTTCCAATTGTATACCCTCTAAGTCTGCCTTTAATACTTGATTAAAAATGTGCGGTGAGTGCTTAAATCCTTGCGGCATTCTTGTATAGGTATACTTGTTACCTCTGTACGGAAATGCAAATAAATACTGACACTTATCGGCCAGGGGAATGCTGAAGAAAGCTGAACACAAATCAATCACTGAAAAATAGCTTGATTCTGGCAGAACGTTAGTCAAAAGCATGTGGAGGTTGGGGACTACGGCTGGCCAGTCCTCATTTACCGCTCGTAAATCATGTACCAGTCTCCATTTGGATTTGTCCGCTTTTAAGACGGGCAACAGCGGAGTATTACACGGACTATCTATCCTCTTAAGTATGCCTGCTTCGAACAACCCCTGTATCGTGGGCGCTATTCCCTCCTCTGCTTCTGGTCTTAGAGGGTATTGTGGTCTCAAAGGTGGAACTGCTCCCTTTTTCAGTTTTATTTCTACTGGACTTGCTGTTTTTATTCTCCCTACGTCCGTGTCATGTTGCGACCACAGAATAGATGGTAACCTATCCAGCCTGTTATCGTTTCCCTGACCTTTCTCCTTTTCCAATAGTGACATCTGCAGCTGAAGAATTACTTCGACCTCCTTTTTAGTTCCTGTCATATCTATATCTATCATTATTTTGATGTAGTCGTTGTCTCCCGATGTCCATTGCTCTTGCATGATTTTCCTCCAACCCGTTACGGTTCCAGCGCGTTTTACTAAGGGTCCTAGGTCTCCAGACTGGTATCCTTCATTCACCAGCAACATTATGTGGGGCACAGCCTCCGGTATTCTATACCATTTCTCCAAGAAGGTATTCCACCTGACTTGTAGGGCTGCCCCTTGCTTTCCAATTATTATAGCCTCTCCTCTTAGGTGCTGCCGGGTACATTGTCCCTCGTGCCATCTCTCCTCTAACTCCTTACTCTGAGTCTCGTCAAAAATTACTGTGCAACGTAACTCAGACTTAGGCGCTTCTGCCTTGGGTAATATGGCCTGCACGCCCTTTTTCCATTTTTCCCAGGTTTCCCAGATCTGATCTTCTATGTCTCCTATCCAGAAAACATTAGCTTTCTTGATTTCCCGCACTAGTAACTGAGTATTCGCTCTTTCCACACTCAACCCATTTCTAGTGCATTCTAATTTTAATTCTAGTTTTAATAGTGCATCTCTGCCTAGCAAATTAATCGGGGTTCCTTTGGACACTAATACTGGCAGAACTATTCTTTTACTGCCCATCCCCAACCGTTCTGGAGCTGTATATTGTGTTAACTGTGTTTTCTCCGAGAGCCCTACAGTCTTAATAAATTTTCCTGACATGGGAAGGTGAAGGGCATACTGTGGCTGTACACAGGTATACGTGGCTCCAGTGTCTATCATCATGGGTGTCAATTGCCCTTCTAACATAACCTGAACAATGGGTTCCTCTTCCGCCTCCCTTGTTATCACTGGGTAATGTCCCTTCCCACCTGGGTTCTCTGGGCACCCCTAGCATCTTGCATAGGGGTTCACGGGTCTGTTTGAGCCTGTGGGGGCTGGTCCTTGGCTAACCTGCGGTTCCCTTCTCATCAGCCCCTGTTGGTACGTGACGGGCCATAACCTGAGTGGACAGTCTCTTCTCATATGTCCTGGCTGGTTACACCCCCAACACAGTCTCTCTATCTCTCTCTCCCCTTGTCTTCTCACTGGCCCTCTTTGTCCATAACCTCTCTGTCCCCCTGTTTGGGGTTTCTGGTCCTGTCTGGGCTGCTGTTTAAATTTACTCTGTTCTTGATAGGGCATTCGTGGGAATGCTCCTCCATTTATTATTGGCGTGGGGTTTTCTGGCCCCTGTCTGACAGCGCCACCGGTTCCTCCATACAGTTGTGTTTCATCCATTTCAGCGGTTGCACTCAACTCGGGTGCTACTGCATCTTTTTTCCCTTCTCTTTTTCCTTCTTTTTAAGTTCTTCAAGCTGCATTTACGTGAGCTTTCTTTGCACCTCTTCCTGCTGCTCAATTAGCTTCCGTTTGTCTTTCCGATATTTCTCAACCGCCTGAATTACGTGGTCTCTATATTCTTGTGAGTTCATTGACATCAGTCCGGCCACTTCCTCCAATTTAAATTTAACGTGCGGAGGCATTGCTTCCAAAACTGCGGTTCGGAACAGTATGGTCATAAACGAGTCGTCTTCCACTTCTTGCTCAGTCTTCAGCCTCCACCTTTTCAACTGATTTTCTACATAGGCTGCTGGATTCTCAGTGTCCCCCAGTGGATCCCTTTTCAAAGCTTTGGGGTCCACTTTGGGTGGGTAAAACTTCCGGAGGGCCTGCCATACCCTCTGCCTCACTTGGTCAAAACTGGTCCCATCAGTCATTGGGCTGAACGCATTTAGTAGTCCAGCCGTTTCCATCAACTCTTTTAATTTGGAGGTTCCCATCAACCTTATCAGCAGTGCCTTCAAATCTCCCACAGCCAATAACCCTCCCGTAGTTTCTTCTTCAAAAGCTCTAACCCACTTTCTTGCTCCTTCATGTAAGCTAGGCAGGGTGTTTTTCAGCCCTTTCAGGCCCTGGGAGCCCCAAGGAACATACTGTACTTGTCCTGAACCTTTTACTAACAACGGCATCACTTTTTTCCCTTCTCTCCCCATATTCTGATTTTCCACCTCATCCGACTCCTCGTCCCCTTCTGACTTCGTTCTTACTGGCTGCCACACAAATCTCTCCAGGGTTTGCTCTCTCCCTTGTTTTCCTATTTTCTCTTGACTTCTCCTTAGCGTCCTCTATTTCTGATTCAGGCTAGCATCTGCTCGGGTCCTCGCGAATTCCTCAAACTGTTGTTGGAAACCCAGTGGGAAACCCAATTTCCGCTGTAATCTCCTATACTCTTTCTCCGCTTCTCTTATCTCCCTTTCCACTCTCTCTTTTTCCCCTTCAAGGAACTCCTCTTCTATCCCCTATCTACACTCTCTTATACCCTCATACTCATTACTTGACTCTTGTTCTTCTGATAAATCATCTTTTTCAGCCTGTTCAGTGTCCTGTTACTGTAACAGGAATTCCTCCTGATTTTTCCTCAGCCTCAATTCCTACATCTCTTTGATACGTTCTCTTATTATCTTACTTTCTCGTTCTACTTTATTCTTATCTTCCTGCATCTCCTTCCACAGTGCCCCTCTCTCCTCCTCATATTTCCTTCTTTCCTCCTCCGTCTCCCAGACTTTAAACTTTCCCTCCAGTTCTAGTTCTCCTGTTAATACAGGGCACTGTTTAAGAGTCTCCTTCTTGTAATAAGGGGGGGGGGGCGGTTTCTACATTTCTCAGGTCTGGGTATAGAGTCGGCTCTTTATTCGGTTTCTCCTGTGATTTACCAAACTGCTTTTCTTGTTTCTCAGTGTCTTCTTTACTTGCTACTGACATTCGTCCTTTCTTTCTCAATCTTTCTCCCTCCATCCTAAAGACTTTTAACACTTCTATCTCCTATTTTCTTTTTTTCTCCTTTTTTTAGATTTATCTCTTGGTTTATAATTTTTAATCAGCGCCTCCATTTCCTCACATAAACTTACATCAAATGTTCCTTCTTTTGGCCACTTCGTGACCAGATTTTTGGTTCTTTATTCCCATTTTTCTGAAATTTCCGCAATCTTAACTTGACACACCAGGAATATTCTACTGCTGTTCCTTTCCCTATCATACTGTTCTTCCCCTTTTTAAGGTATTCTTGGCGTCTCACACCAAAGTAATACTATTTTCTGTAACCTATTTTCTATCTAGCCTTATGGTTTCTTCTCACCCGCATCTAAATGATCTACTTAAGCTATCCTTATCTTCTATTCTGTTCTGCCCGTGCAGACCCCTTTCTCGGGCGGTATCCGCAGAACCTTCTTTTTGCACCTCGCCTATTCAGATCCTTAACTTTTCTTAAGGCGGTATTCACGAGGATTTTCTCTTTTCTTTCTTTCCCTGTCCGTTCAGACCTTCGTCTCGTACGAAGCAGTATCCACAGGGACTTACCAACACCACGTGGAATTTTTCTCACTTAACTCCTTATTACTTTATTCATACTCACCCCCCCCTCACTGCAGTGTTCTTGATTAATCATCTGAGTCTCCTTTTAACCCTCAATTCTGCCGGATTCTTTGAATCGGAGAGACCCTTCGGCAGTTGTTTCACGCTTCTGAGTCCCCGAGATCTCCCCAAAAACCAACAGAATTCTCAGTCCAAATTGTGGCTAAAAAGCGCTTACCTTTGTTTGGGTGCACCCTGAATTCTGTTAGCTCTGTAGAGATCCCCCAGGGACCGGGAAGCGCCCTCAGTCTGCCGTTTCCTTCTTCCACGGGTCTCTTCCCGATCCTGCCCGACTACGCCAGTTTTGTCGTGGTTTCACAAATGAAAAGGAAGCGCCGAAGATTCTTCAAGGAATGTTTAAACTTTAATTTGCGAAGTAAAGCTGAGACAGACAGTGGACCAGGCTGTGTAAGTCTGTCACTGACTGCCCCTTTGTCGTTTTCACACAGCATTCTTTATAGCCCTTCTGGGTTAGCATACCTCTGTAAGTTTTTTACTCTAACTAATAAATCAGTTACTCTTATCTCTCTTACTTGGCTACATCCGTTTTTCTCGAGGGGTTAAAAGTACACAGGTTTCATTCAATGGTTACATCCCAAATACCCTAGTAATCCCACGCACTCAGTAACAGACACTTAATGCATAGTAAAGGCATGGTCAACATCTGAATAAACACCTGATAGGCAATAAAAGCACACTTAAAATAAACACTTAGAAAACAGAGTTAAAATGTTTTCCAATAATCAATTGTAAACATTGTGAGATACTCTCTACATGAGATCATGTCTTGTGTTACTAGTGGGATATGGTAGTGGTCCAGGCCAACCTGGATGAGGCCATGTGGAATTGATCTGGTGGAATTGATCTGTTGGCATTGGCTAGGTCTAATCACATGACTGTTTGGTCACCTTTCTTTTGCTTGGCCTCGTGAATCAATTGGCTGATTATTAAGGTGTGTTCAAGGCACCCAGAAAAAAAAACAGGATGCCATCTTTCTGGATGGCACTATATGTTGACATAGTGATCCTTGCAAGCACCAAGAATATCTTGCACCCCATGCTAAGGGAGGAGATTGTCCTAAATTGGGTGATTGTGAAGGAATCTTCTTCCTTGGGAATAAAGCATCCTTCAGCCACTTTCCAGCTTGGTGGAATAGAGCATTTGGTCCAAATCTTCCTCGTTATCTTCCACAACCTCCTGGAGGAGTTTTGGACATTTCTTATACACCTTGTAGGCTATACCACTTGGTACTGGGGCCTCAGATGACTTTGCTCCCTGGACCTCCTGCCACATAGGCTCTGCCATGTTCAGCCCTGTTGCTGGGATTCTTGTTGAGGGAATTTTGGATTGAATTCTAGTCCTTGATTCCTACGGGGAACTCTGTGTGATTCCCACAGAAATACTTCCACCTCCTGCTTTGAGCTGGTTAGGGTGCCAGATTTTCATTGGCTGAGAAGAGCCCTGGTGAACCTGAATGGTGTTTTTAACAAACTGCGCTCTCCTCTTTCTTCCTTCTTTGCTTTCACAGCTGCTCCATGCTCCTGAGCTTCTGCCACTGCTCCTGCAGTTTGCCAGTTAGATCTTTGGCACCTTCTTTCTTGTCAGGTGAACTGTTTCTTTGAATTTCTTGTTCAGGGCCTTTATCTCGCTTCTCAGGTGGCGAATTTCCCTTTCTCTCCTGTTTGGTTGCCGTGATAGTTTAAGATCCCTTTTCTTCTCCATTAGGCTGAATCGCTCTTTAGCAAATTTGAACACAATGGCTGTGAGGGAGTCGATTTTCTTTTAGATGGGTCCTGCAACATAGCTTCCAAGATGCAATCCAGGTAGTCATCAAACTGCATGTAAGATACATTGTCTTATAATCTGATCCTCTCTACCCTTGATGAATGGATTAGGGTGTCAGAGGGGGCACTTACTTGGTCTTGTCTTTGACACTGGGGCAATTCAGGTGCAGAGAGATCTTCAGCTCTGTGGGGTGCTTCCTGGCTGGAGTTCTGCATCATCTCACCAGATGTTGAATCTGTGCTTTGCACTTGGACCACCTTCATTCCACAGCTGGATTTGCTTTGGTGGACGTTGAGGCCTTTGATTTTGCTGCAATAGCACTTTGCAATGAATACCGCCCAGTTAGTGTTGTTTGCTTGAGCCTTCTCGTTATAATATTTCCAGTCTTGGCCAATACTGTTATGTCCATCCTATTGAGTCTCTTATCCTCCGTCCCCACCCCGCCTTCTCGGGAGACTCTAGGGATATTGCGTATTTAGTTCATCTGTAGCTTGTATGGTGCCCTCTTGCAAGTGCTGTACACTAAGTTGCTAGCTTTGTGTGCCTGTGACAGTCTTTCCTGGAGGTCAGCTATCTTTCCAGCATATACAACCTTTCTTGGTTGCCATTCAGTCTTTCCTGGAAGTCAGTGGCGAACCAGATGTCGTTTGTATCATACACTGGGGTGCTCTCTTCAGTTATCTGATGAGGTAACAGTAGCTTCTGGCCAGGAACAGATGTCATCAGGTGGTGCCCAACCTTCACAGAGTGTTTGACCCTTAACCGCTACATTCTGCTTTAAATATAACTTAGCAACTTGGCCTAAACAACCATCTTTGGCAATGAATTCCACAGACTCACACCCTCTGGTTAAAGAAATTACACCTCATCTTTGTTCTAAAATGAAGTCTGTCTATTCTGAGGCTGTGCTCTCCAGTCATAGACTCCCCCACTATTGGAAACATTATCTCCACGATCACCCTAACCAGGCCTCCCTGTATACCCATATTGATAGGTTTCAATATGAGATTCCCCTCATTCTTCTAAACTCCAGTCGGTACAGGTGCAGAATCACCAAAAACTCCTTTTGCATTAACCTCTCAATTCCCAGGATCATTTGTGTGAGCCTTCTCTGGACCCTCTCCGATACCAGGACATCGTTTTTTAGATATGGGGCTCAAATCTACTTAGAATCCTAAGATCTAGTAATATTACACAGTATTGAAAGGAGTTGGACCTGGATCCACCAACTACCATTCACCCCCGCCATGCTGGAATGACTCCATACTTACCATTGTTGGAAACATGTGGCGTCACTTTCTGATCATTGTCTTGTTCAACTCCAAAAACCTGCACCTTCACAAGTGGGTCCACTGCCGAGCCGGATTTCGCCATGTTTGACTTGGGGAGTTGCTGCGCAGAGGTGACCTGTGGAGAGGCAAAGACATGATGTGAGAGCCGACTGGTGCAACAGTAACTTGATTTATTTGACGACTGGATGAAATTAGCAATCGGGGAACACAGAGTACAGGACAGGCAAGTCTCTTCAGCCCACAATGATGTGCTGACCTTTTAAAAGAGGTGTTGTGCTACCCCAGTGTCAAAAACAAGACCAAATGAATGCCCGCTCTGACACCCTAGTCCATTCATCAAGGGTAGAGAGGATCAGATTATAAGACAATGTATCTTGCATGCAGTTTGATGACTACCTGGATTGCATCTTGGAAGCTACATTGCAGGACCCGTCTAAAGGAAAATTGACTCCTTCACAGCCGCTGTGTTCAACTTTTCTAAAGAGTGATTCAGCCCAATGGAGAAGAAAGGAGATCTTAAAAGGGCATTGAATTTAGATGGTGGGATGTTATGTTAAAGAAGATCTTTTTTGTCACATGTACATCAAAGCATACAATAAAATGGCATGTTTTTTATCGAGTCGAACTAGCAAAGATTTTGCGGGGTAGACCACAAATGCTGTCACATTTCCAGTGCCAACATAGTATTGAAAGGATTGGGAGGAAGGCGGACAGGGGCATCATTGCTCTGTTGGTAATAAATGAAATTAAATCATAAGAAAGTCATGATATAGGGTTGGAAGGTGTTGAATCACTGTGGATAAAGTGAAGGAACTGCAAGGGTGAAAAGATCCTGGTGGGACTTGTATACAGACACAAACTGTAGTAAGGCTGTTGCCTACAAATTACAACGGGAGATAGAAAATGCATGCCTAAAGGGCAAGTTACAATAGTCATGGGGGACGTCAATATGCAAGTAGATTGGGAAAATCAGGTTGCTGCTGGATTGCAGGAGGGGGGATCTCTAGAGTGCCAATGAGATGGCTTTTCAAAGCAGCTCATGGCTGAGCCCACTGAAGGATCAGCTATTCTGGATTGGGTGTTGTGCAATAAACTAGAATTGATCAGGGAGCTTAAGGTAAAAGAACCCTTTGGGGCAAGTGTCATGATAGAATTCATCCTGAAATTCGAGATGGAGAAGCCAAAGTCAGGTGTATCAGTATTACAGTGGAGTAAAGGGAATTACAGAAGCATGAGAGAGAAGCTGGCAACAACTGATTGGAAAAGAACATTGGCAGGGATGGTGGCAGAGCAGCAACAGCTGGAACTTCTGGAAGCAATTCGGAAGGCACAGGATATATACATCCCAAAAAGGAAGAAGTATTCTAAAGGAAATTTGGCACAACCATGAATAACAAGAGAAGACATAGCCAATATAAAAGCCAAAGAGAGGGCATATATTAGGGGAAAAATTAATGGAAAGTTGGAGGATTGGGAAACTTTTAAATACCAACAGAAGGCAACTAAAAAAGTCATTAAAGGATAAAGATGAAATACGAAAGTAAACTAGCCAATAATATTAAAGAGGACACCAAAACACCAAGACACTAGCAGTATGGTGTAAGTTCCAGGTGTCAGGGGATATGAAGTGTGTGAAGTTACCATTACTAGATAGAGGTTTCTTGGGAAAGTGCATGGTAGAATGTCACTTGGACTAGATAGTATACACCCCAGAGTTTTGAAAGAGGTGGCTGAAGAGATCGTGGAGGCAGTAGTAATGATCTTTCGGGAATCACTAGATTTTGGAATGGTTCCGGAAAACTGGATAATTGTACATGTCATTCCACTCTTCAAGAAGGGAGACAGGAATAAAAAAGGAAACTATAGGCCAGTTAGTCAGACCTCAGTGGTTGGGAAGATGTTGAAGTCGATTATTAAGGATGAGGTTTCAGGGTACTAGGCGGCACATGATAAAATAGGCTGTTGTCAGCATGGTTTCCTCAAGGGAAAATCTTGCCTGACAAATCTGTTGGAATTCTCTGAAGAAGTATCAAGCAGGGTAGACAAAACAAAATTGGTTCATGTTGTGTACTTGGATTTTCAGAAGGCCTTTGACAAGGTGCTTCATATAGGCTGCTTAACAAGCTACGAGCCCATGGTAATACAGGAAATATTCTAGCCTGGATTCTAGGATTGAATGGCTTGTCATATGAAGAGCGTCAGATGGCTCTGTGTCTGTATTCACTGGAATTCAGAAGAATGAGGAGTGACCTCATTGAGACTTACTGAATGGTGAAAGGCCTTGACAGAGTGGAGTGACTAGGACAGGAGGACACAGCTTCAGAATAGAAGGGCAACCTTTTAGAGTAGAGGTGAGGAGGAATTTCTTTAGCCAGAGAGTGGTGAATCTGAGGAATTCATTGCTGCAGGAGACTTTGGAGGCCAAGTCTTTGTGTATATTTAAGTCAGAGGTTTATAGATTCTTGATTGTTCAGGGCATGAAGGAATGCGGGGAGAAGGCAGGAGATTGCGGTTAGAGTGGAATGGAATGGAATGGAATGGATTTCTTACATCCTTCACATACATCATAGTAATTTATAATGTCTGTCTGTCTAGGTACCATATCCGATGCGGACTTTGGTGACCATGGTTTTCCATATAGGTCTATCCTTCGTTTTTTGGATGACTTCCATTTCCTCGATGTGTAGCCACCTGGCTATGCTTTTGATGTACATAAGCCGAGATCTTCCTCTAGGTTTACTCCCCTCAATCTTTCCAGAGAGTATGAGTTTTTCTAGTTTATCTTTCCACATGATGTGTCCTAGGAATCTGAGTTGTCTTCCTCTTATTGTTGGTATGAGTGATCGAACTGCTTGGGCTCTTCTGAGAACTTCTTCATTTGATGTGTGTGTGGTCCATGATATTTTTAACATTCTCCTGTAGAACCATAATTCAGCTGCTTCTAGTCTCTTTTCCATTGCCGGGGAAATGGTCCAGCATTCATTTCCATAAGTCAGGATAGAATAAGTGTAGCACTGCAGTATTCTGTTTTTAGTGTACGTGCTCATCTTTCTGTCTGTTAATATGGTCTTCATCTTTTGGAAAGCTTCTTTCACCATTGCTATTCTGTATTTGATATCTGTGTCGCACCTGCCATTACTTGTTATTAGGCTGCCAAGGTATCTGAATTTGTTGACTTGTTTGATGTTTGTATTTCTGATCTTGATCACACATTGTGGGATGTTTGTCTTTCTGGAGATGACCATGCTTTCTGTCTTGGTGTTGATTGAGAGGCATTATTATTCATAATAATTTATAATAATTAGAATAGTCAATGTAATATAGAGTACACTCAAATCAGCATGAGTTAATCAGTCTGATGGCCTGGTGGAAGAAGCTGTCCTGGAACCTGTTGGCCCTGGCTTTTATGCTGCAGTACTGTTTCCTGGATGGTTGCAGCTGGAGTAGATTATGGTTGGGGTGACTTGGGTCCCCAGTGATACTATGGGCCCATTTTACACACCTGTCCTTGTTAATGTCCTGAATCATGGGAAGTTCACAACTGCAGATGCGCGGGGCTGTCTGCACCACTCTGCAGAGTGCTGTGATTAAGGGAGGTACAGTTCCCATATGAGGCAGTGATGCAGCCAGTCAGGATACACTCAATTGTGTCCCTGCAGGAAGTTCTTAGGATTTGAGGGCCCATTCCAAACTTCCTCACCTGTCTGAGGTGAATGAGGTGCTGATGTGCCTTTTTCACCACACAGCTGGTGTGTAAAAACCATGTGAAGTCCTCGGTGATGTGGATGCCGAGGAACTTAAAGCTGTTTTCCCCCTCAACCCCAGATTCATTGATGTCAATAGGGGTTAGCCCATCTCCATTCCTCCTGTAATCCACAACCAGCTCCCTTGTTTTTGCGACATTGAGGGAGAGTTTTTCTTGACACCACTGTGTCAGAGAGATGACTTCTTCCCTCTTGGCCACCTCGTTATTATTTGAGATAAGGCCAATCAATGTAGTGTCTTTGGCAAATTAGCAGATTAGAGCTGTGGGTGGTGACACAGTCATGGATATACAGGGAGTAAAGGAGGGGACTTATTACACAGTCCTGAGGGGCTCATGTATTGAGATTCAGAGGGTTGGAGGTGAGGGAGCCCACTCTTAACACCTGCTGGTGATCTGACAAGAAGTCCAGGATCCAACTGCACAAGGCAGGGTCAAGGCTGAGGTCTATGAGCTTCCTGTGAAGTTACCATAACTAGATAGATACACATTCTCTAAGCCTAGATGGAATTATGGTGTTGAATGCTGAACTGTAGTCCAAGAACAGCTTTCTCACAAAAGCATCCTTCTTTTCCGGATGCGTAAGGACAGTATGTAGAGCTGTGGCTATTGCGTCATCTGTTGAACGGTTGTGTCGGTAGTCGAATTGTAGGGGGTCCAGTGTGGGTGGTAGCAAGCAGCAGATGTAATCCTTGACCAGCCTCTAAAAGCATTTGCTTATTATTGAGATGAGTACAACAGGACACCAGTTGTTTGGGCATGTTACCTTGGTCTTTTTTGGTACAAGGACAATGGTAGATATTTGAAGCAGGAGGACACTCTGCACTGGGAGAGGGAGAGATTAAAAATGTCAGTAAACACACCTGCCAGTTGTGCTGCGCACATCCTGAGTACTCGCCTTGGGATGCCGCCCGGTCCCGCAGCCTTGTGACTGTCCACTCGTTGGAAACACCTGCGTCCTTCAGCCTCAGAGATGACCGGGTTGCGGGTTGTAGCGGTGGCTTTCCTCGGAGGCTGAGAGTTAGCGACATCAAATTGAGGATAAAGGTGACTGAGCTCCTCTGAGAGAGAGGCCATGATGTTGGTGGCACCACAACACTTGGCTTTGAAGTCTGCGATGGTGTGCAGCCCTCGCCACAAGTCACGTCTGCTATTCATTGTGAATCTTGGCTCAGTCTTGTCCCTGTATTGTTGTTTCACAGCCTTGGTAGTTTTGCGCAGATCATAGCTGCTTTTCTTGAGCTCTGACTGATCGCCAGCGATGTAAGCTCAATGTCGTGCTCGCACAGAACTATTGATCCAGGGTTTCTGATTCGGAAAGACCCTGACTGATTTCTGGGAGACAACGTTATCAATGCACTTCTGGATGAAACACGTGACTCCATCAGTAAACTCGGAGACATCCTCATCATGGAAGACATTCCAGTCGACATCATCGAATCAGTCCTGCAGCTTGGAGGCTGATTGGTCAGACCAACAGTGGACGGTTTTAACTATGGCCGCCTCTTGTTTCAACTTCTGCCTGTACATCAGCAAAAGACGGGTCGAAGAGTGATCTGATTTTCCAAAAGCTGGGCGAAGGAGAGCTTTGTAGGCATTGCAGAAGGGAGTGTATCTTATCTCCACGAGTGCTCACCTGGATGTGCTGACAAAACTGCAGAGAGACTACAGCCATGATGTAATGGTTGAGCAGAGTCGATGGGCCAAATGGCCTAATTCAGCTTCTATTTCTTATAGTCTTATATTATTAAACTGGAAAGGGTACAGAAGAGATTTATCAGGATGCTGCTTGGACTTAGGGGCCGGAGTTAGAATGAGAAATTGCAGAACTACATATTATTACCTGGAATGTATGAAATTAAAGGGTAACCGGATAGAAGTGTTTTAGATCTTTAGGGCTGTAGACAAAGTAAAACAACATAGTTTTTTTCCCAAGGAGAGGGTGCTACAATAAAAGGGCAACGGTTAGGTTTAAGATCAGGCCTCAGAGATTTATAAAGGATATCAGGGGCATCTGTTTCATGCAGTGAGTGGTGTGCATTCTGAATGAGCTGCCTGAGATAGTGGTTGAGGTGGGGTATTAGCATTCTTTAAAAGCATCTTGATAAGTACATCAACAAGCAAGGTTTAGAGGGCCATGGGCCAAATACAGATACAGCCATCTCACTGGGCAAATCCATCAGCATGGACAAAATGGGCCGAATGGCCTGTTTCCCTGCTGTACAACTCTTTTACAAGAATCACTTAAGTGCTTGGCCAGAACTGGAGGTGTTTGGAGATCCTGAAAAGGTTGAGGAAGGGCTTCAGGAGACCTTGTAAAGGTGGTTAAGGATAAACCCCTGAGACAGGCACTCACTGGCCACCTTGTTCAGCACTGCTGGCCACAAAATTGATTTGATCAGAATAGGAATCAGGTTTATTATCACTGGGTGACAGAGGTCCTTAATGATGGATGCTGCCTTCCTGAAACATTGCTGACCCCAATGAGAGGTCTGGTGTGTGTTCCCTCGTCTTCCCCTTCCTGTAATCCACCATCATTTCTTTGGTCTTACCGATATTGAAGGTTGCTCAATGAGCTGTGGCAGGATAACCTGTATGTCCATGACCTCTTCATTCCAGGGTGCAAAGATCAAGCTGTCCAAGGAGCTGTCCGACCTGCTCATCTACTGCAAGATTGTCCACTTCGACATGTTTGAAGGTGTCATGAGCAACCAGGTCTTCTATGAAATATTGTCCTTTGTGAAAAACAAGTTTAATGTAGGACTCAGATATGTGGAGACTGGAAATATATCCAAGCTTAAAGACTTCACTCTGTCAATAAAAAAAAGCTGTTCCAAAAAGTTTCTCAGTAAAAGGGCTAATAACTACAGAGTAGTCTGAAAGAACTTGATAATTGGGTAAGTTCTGGAAATGGAGATCTGGGATGGAATTAGCAGTTACTTAGAAACATGGAATGATGGGAGTAAACCGGTGTAAATTTGTTGAAGCAAAAACACTACAGTGAAATGACAGCAAAGTTTGATAAGGGAAATGTAGTTTATATGCAATATAAAGTAACAGGTGAATCAAGTCAAAATCAAGGTAAATTTATTATCAAAGTACATATAGGCCCACCATATACAACCTTAAGGTTCATTTTCTTGCAGACATTTACAGGAAAATGAAGAAATACAATAGAAGCTATAGGAATCAGGGTAGTGCTCAGCACGTGTTTCTCTTACTAGAAGTTGGGTCTGGTACTGGGACCTTTGTTGTTTGTAATACACAGTCTCACACTCAGCGATTCAGGAACAGCTTCTTCCCCTCTGCTATCTGGTTTCTAAATGGACATTGAAGCTTTGGACGCTACCTAACTTTTTTAAAAATATACAGTAATTCTGTTTTTGCACATTTTAAAAAATCTATTCAATACATGTAATTGATTTACTTGTTTATTTATTATTATGTTTTATTTTATTTATTACTATTATTATTTTTTTCTCTCTCTGCTAGATTATGTATTGCGTTGAACTGCTGCTGCTAGGTTAACAAATTTCACGTCACATGCTGGTGATAATAAATCGGATTCTGATTCTTTCAACGTACGTGATCTGATTTGTAAGTTTGCAGACAACAAAAAAGTTGGTAGAACCACAGACTGCCAGGAAGGTCATCCCAGCATACTGAGGGACCTAGATCTGCTGGTGGGTGCGCAGAGCAGTGGGAGAATTTGATGGCTCCAGGCCTGTACTCGCTGCAGTTTAGGAGAATGAGGGGAGATCTCATTGAAACCTATTGAATATTGAAAAGCCGAGATAGACTGAATGTGGAAGGAATGTTTCCAATGGTAGAAGAGTCTAGGACCAAAGGGCACAGCCTCAGAATAAAACAGTTCCCTTAGGAGAGCAATGCAAAGGAATGTCTTTAGCCTGAGGGATTTTGGGAGCTCAAATTGTGATAGAACTTACAAAGTAAATGGCACAGTCCTCAGGAGCGTTGATGTAGAGAAAGATGGCGAGGTGCAAATCCAATGCTCCCTGACACAGGTGGAGAGGATGGTGAAGAAGTCATTATGCTTGCCTTCATAGCCAAGGCATTGAGGGTAAATACTGGCTGTAATGTTCCTGACTGGCTCTCCTACCACTTCACGCAGCATTCCCTTCTCCCTTCAGGGTCACCTTCCATCACTCCATCCTCCACATATTAGAGAGAGAGAGAGAGAGAGAGAGAGAGAGAGAGCAAGGGCGAGAGAGAGCGACACACACACACACACACACACACGCACAGAGTAATGGATGTAACCTCTTATCTGAGTTCCTGATTCACCTCCCAATCCTCCCAGTTCTCACCCCCTCCCACTACTGCCAACTCACAGGAAAGAAAGACTTCAGTAAAGTATTAACACCCCAGTTTCTGGTTATTGTCAGGGCGCTAACCAGCCCTGATTCCCTGGATACCCACCCAGAGTTTGCCTCTACTTTCCCCATCCCTCCCCAACCACCCTTGCCTGATGCCAATGCAGTTCCAGATCGGAATGCATGTACAACTTCAAAGAGCCTATAATTAGGCAGTTGTACAGGCCCAAACTGTGTCTGGTACCACACAGAACAGAACAGAACAGAAACCGTTTCAGTGCCTTGAAATCACCGCAGATACTAACACCCTTATTACTTGTTGATAAGTAATGACGTACACACCCTCTCCTTTCATTTTATTGCCCATCCTTCCTCTTCTTCTCCCACCCCCATCCAGAGTTTGCCTGTACATTCCTTATCCATCCCCAGCCGCCCTTGCCTAATGCCAACGCAGTTCCTGATCAGTTCACATGTACAACTTCCAAGAGCTTTATTTGGGTGATTGCTCAGGCCCTAGCATGTCTGGTACCACACAAATCAGTAACCCAGTTACCGTTTCATTACCTTGTAATCACCTCAGATACTAACACCATCATTACTTGCTGATATTCAGTGCAGAAATAATAATGAAATGTTTTAAAATATTTTCTCATTTGCACTCTCTCTCTCAATGACACATACACACCCTCTCCTTTCATTTCCCCGCCCAGCCTTCCTCTTCTTCTTCTCCCACTCCCACTCCCTATCCTCTCTCTCACACTCCCGCTGGTTCTCCCCACCCTCCCTTTTCCCCCTGCCCTCTCTCCACAATGCCTCTGGGTAGGAGATGGACATCTACCAGAGTAATATTCAAGACACTGGTTTCGCTGGTTATAACCTGAAGCCAAAGTACCTGAAGGAGAGAAAGACAAAATTTGACACAAAGAACATCCAGATGGGACCTTGGCTGAACCGAAAGTAACTGGTACAATCTCTGACATGAGTTTATGAAATTATGAGAGGCATAGATACTGTCATCACGGTGCGGACATGGCCCAGGTGCGGGGTGAGAGACACTGAAACAGGTCGATAGTTTGCAGACTTTAATGTGAACAGCGTTAAAGGGAAAAGAAAACAATAAACTTCAGGCCAAACAGGGCCGTTAACTAAACCCTTCAAATGGAAAACGTAGACTACACAGCGACTGAAAAGAATAAAACGAATACTGCTAGTCTTCAGAGTCAGTTGACACAACAGTCCAATTTCTCAGGAAAGGCTGAATGCAAGCAGGCAGCAAAGCATTGCTGTGTCCAAGTCTCGACAAATATCTTGGCGGAATGAATGAAGTTAAATACTATCACAATGAAATAATAATCAGCTGACACGTGCATATTCACGAGCGTAATTGCTGAATCTGCTGTGCTTCCGAATCCATGGTTGTGACAGATACAGACAATATCTTTTTCCCAGATTCAAAATGTTTAATTCTAGAGGGCATACATTTAAGGTGAAAGGCTTTTCGATAGGCACATGAACATGAGAGAATGGAAAGATATGTGTAGTAACTTCTACTTTGAAAAAGGCACACTCGACAACTTCATGCCAAAGAAACAGCTTTATGTCAAACTTCAAAAGCGTTATGTATAGCTTTCACAACCCGTACAGCATGGCAGGCACAGTATTTTCAAAGTCCACCGGAAGTAAAAAGAACGGAAGTAAACCACCACCCCCCCCCCCCACCCCCCCCAATTATCCTAATTAGTATTAACTTATTTTTGATAATGCTCACATTACAACACTTCTCCCCTTTTAAAATCCAACATTCCCCAAATGTGACTAGGAAATAAAAACTGGTGTTATTAACTTGCGTACCCCTGAAAACTTGGACTAGTATCTCAGCAACTGTTTATCAATACAAAACATCTGGAAAATGTGACAGGTTCAACATTCAATCTAACAACACAAAAAGGAAATGTCCCGTCAAGGATTCAGTCTGTCAGGAGGTTTACGTGTGCGCTGTGATCTGCGCACTACCTCTGGTGTCCCAGCAGGCACCGCTGGTTAGGGTGTTTTGGGTGGATCTGGTTTTGGGGGCATGAGAATGTCCATCCTCTTCAGGGGACTCCGACCCCTCTGCCAGCGCCTCGCCCTCTGGCAAAGTCACTGGTGGACATGCTTCCACCGTAGTCTGTCTCACTTTTGCCTTCATATCCACGCGCAGCAGGTCCAATCTTGACTTGGGCCAATGCCCCATCAGCATATCTGCTGGAGTGTGGGCACTCATAGTCTGTGGCATGAGGTGGTATTTAAACAGGAAACGTGAAAGCCGAATGCTAAGAGAGTCCCCTGTTATCCTCATCAGGCCTTCCTTCACTGTCTGAACAGCCCGCTCAGCCAAACCATTTGAGGCTGGGTGGAAAGGGGCCGTCTGAATGTGATGAATGCCATTCTGCTGCATGAACTCACTGAACAGCTCACTGGTGAACGTCGGGCCATTATCAGTGACCAGAGTGTCAGGCAACCCGTGGACTACAAGCACTTGCCTGAGTTTGTCTATGGTTGAGGAGGTTGTGATGTTGCTCATGATCTGAGCTTCGATCCATTTAGAATGCACATCTACCATTACAAGAAACATCTGCCCCATAAAAGGGCCAGCAAAGTCCAAATGCAGCCTAGACCAGGGATGGTTTGGGCACTCCCATGGGTGTAAAGGAGCTGGTGGTGGCATATTCTGATTAGTCTGACATTGCGTGCATGACTTTACCTTGTTCTTCAGATCCTGATCCATTCTTGACCACCAAACGTAGGCTCTTGCAAGGCTTTTCATTCGAGACACTCCTGGGTGAGTCTCATGAATTTCCTCCACAATCTGTGAATGGCCAGGGGAAGGCACGATGACCCTTGGCCCCCAGAAAATGCAGCCATCCTGCAGACTGAGTTCTGTTTTGCGTTTGGCATAAGGTCTCAGTTCCTCTCCTTCCACGACTCTGGGCCTGCCTTGTAAAAGAAAAGTCTTGACTTAGGACAGGACTGGGTCCCTCTCTGTCCACTGCTGGATCTGGGTCACCTTTACAGGTGTCTCCGGTGTCGCATGCAAGGGTGATCTTCTTGTCTGGGTCATAGTGAACAAGCAGCTTCGCTGAGTGGAGGAGTTCTTTCACTTCCTTGAAAGCTTTCTCCTGCTCTTCACCCCACTGCCACTTAGTGTCATTG
The DNA here is from genome assembly GCF_030028105.1 of Mobula birostris. Lineage (NCBI taxonomy): Eukaryota > Metazoa > Chordata > Chondrichthyes > Myliobatiformes > Myliobatidae > Mobula > Mobula birostris. The sequence goes on along the minus strand of NC_092370.1, from coordinate 99,770,077 downwards.
TGAAGCAACTTATACAGTGGGGTCAAAACCCTTGAGAGGTCAGGAAGAAACTTGCCGTAATAATTCACCATGCCCAAAAATGATCTGAGTTCTGTGACGGTCTTAGGGCTTGGGGCTTCCTTAGTAGCTCTCACTTTATTCTCCACAGGAAAAAGCCCCTCAGCTGTGATCTTGTGTCCCAGGTAAGTCACACTGGATGCCAGGAATACACATTTTCCGCGTTTCAACTGCAGCCCTGCGTCTGAGAGCCTCTTCAGCACCCGTTCTAAATTAGCCAGATGCTCCACCTCCATAGCCCCCGTGATCAAAATGTCATCAAGGTACACTGCTCCGTGCGGAATCCCCTGCAGCAAAGTGTCCATTGTCCTTTGGAAAATACCAGGGCTGGACACCACTCCAAACACCAGGCGATTGTACTTGAATAATCCCCTGTGCGTGTTAATTGTGACGTACTCCTTTGAATTCTCATCGAGCAGCAGCTGTTGGTAGGTGTGGCTCGTGTCCAGCTTTGTGAACAGCTTACCCCGTGACAGGGTCACAAACAGGTCATCCACCTGTGACAATGGGTACTCCTCCAGCCTAGAGACCTGATTCACTGTAAACTTATAATCCCCACATATCCTCACCATTTTGTCTGCCTTCAAAACTGTAACAATGGAGCCGCCCACCTTGAAAAGAGGACGGGCTCAATACGGCTCAGCCTCTGTAAACGTTCCAGCTCCTCCTCGACTTTGCCTTTCATGGCATAGGGCACCGACCTGGGCTTAAAAAAACATGGTGTAGCCTCAGAGTTGACATGGAGTTTCACCGTCATGCCCTTCAGTGTTCCCAGCTCATCCCTGAAAACGTCACTGTACCGCTGCAGAATGTCCTCCGTCGTGTGCACATACTTAATTTCATGCCAGTTTAGCTGGATTTTGCGAAGCCAGTCGCGACCCAAAAGACTGGGCCTCCTGCCCTTAGCTATCACTAGTCTGGCTTCAGCCTTCTGACCCCCAGCTGAAATGTCCACATATAACACCCCTAAATGAGGTATGGGCTGCCCCGTATCGGTCTTAAGTTTGAGCTTTGATGACCTGATGGAAGGCAGGATGGACCCCCATGTCCTCCTGTAGGTCTCCACACTAATGACCGATGCAGTAGCCCCGAATCAATCTCAAACGTAATGTCCTTTCCCCTGACAGTGACTGTGGCATAATACGGTTCAGGTGATTCCTCATCTGTTTCCACTCCAAACATGTTGTAGGCACACACTGCCTCTTCATCTGCTTCTTCTAGATGGTGTGTGGCTGCCTGAGCCTGTTGAGCTTTCCCTTGCCCAGGCTTAATCTTACCCTTTGAACTTCTGCTCTTTTTAGCTACATGTCCCTTTTTGCTACTGGCATGCAGACAGTGTCTTTGAATTTGCAATCATTTGCATAGTGCGTCCCCTCCACACCGGAAACATTCTGCCCGCGTTGCCTGTTTACCAGTCTTCCTCCTGACTTGGTGCACTGCTGCCGTCTGCGACCCCCCCATGTCTTTTCTGGATATCCTTGACATTATTAGCAGCCATCTCCATGCCTTGGGCAATCTCTAAGGCTTTCTTGAAAGTCAACGGTGGGGTTTCCCCTAACAGGCGGCGTTGTGTGCCGTCATTATTAATGCCGCATATCAATCTATCATGGAGCATGTTTTCCAACACTGATCCAAAATCACAATGCTCCGACAGCTGCCGAAGCTCGGCCACAAAATTGGCCACAGACTGACCTGGCTTCCTGAAACGGATGTGAAACTTACGCCGTTGGACTATCACAGAAAGTTTCGGATTGTAGTGGTTCCCCACGAGCTTGACCAGTTCGTCATATGAAATGTCCCCCAGTTTCCGTGGTGTGGCTAAATTCCTTAGGAGCTTGTAAATCTTTGCCCCACACATACTCAGGAGAATAGAGTGCTTCTCAGTCTCCTCAGTAATTCCATTAGCACAGAAAATGTGTCCCAACCTTTCCTCATACTCCGACCCGTCCTTGTTTCCTTCCAGAAATTCACTGGTAGTTCCAAACGTAGCTATAAGAAATGTGAAGCTCCCGTTTGAAAAACGTGCGGATACGTTCACAAAACCAGTTCACCTCATCACCAAAAATCTGTAGAAACTTCTACTTTGAAAAAGGTACACTCGACAACTTTATGCCAAAGAAATAGCTTTATGTCAAACTTCAAAACCATTATGTATATACAGAGGCTTCCACAACCCGTACGGCATGGCAGGCAGAACGGAAATACACCGCTATATACAAAGCCCACTGGAAATAAAAAGAACGGAAGTAAAACCCCCTATTATCCTAATTAGTATGAACTTACTTCTAATAATGCTCACATTACAACAGATAGGGATATTGCAGCCAGAAGAGATTAATTAGTTAGCATTTAGTTTCTAGTTTAAATAATTAAGAGAGGTTGTACGGCACAGTGATGTAACAGCACAGTGAGTTTGTGGATGATGCTAAGACTGGTGGAGTTGTGGATACTGTAGAAAACTGGAAAAGAGTACAGCATAATATACATTTGTAGATCAGTTGCAGATATGGGCTGAGAATAATGTCAAGGATAATGTCAAGGCAGATGGAGTTTAACCCAGATTAATGTGAGGTGTTGCATCTTCCTAGGGCAAATGCAAGGAGACAGTACACTGTTAAGGGCAAGATCCTTAACAGTATTGCTGAGCAGAGAGATCTTGGAATCCAAGTTCATAGCTTGTTGAAAGTGGCTAAACAGTTCAGTAAGATGGTTAAGAAGGCTTATGGGATGCCTGCTTCGAAATTATTCGAAACACTGAGTTCAAATGTCAGGAGGTTATGTTGTAACTTTATAAAGCCTTGGTTAGGCCACTTCAGGAGTATTGCATACAGTTCTGGTCACCTCACTATAGGAAGGATGATGAGGCTTCAGAGACTCTGCAGAAGAGGTTTTCCACTATGCTGACTGGTTTAGAGGGCATGTGCTATCATGAGAAGCTGGATAAACTTGGATAGTATTTTCTGGAGTGCCAGAGACTGATAGTGGATCTGATAGAGGTTTACTTAATTATTTTAGTATCTTCCCATTTTCTTTCCAGTCCCGATAGACTGTCTAATCATTTTGATAGATGCTGCCTGACCTGCTGAGTTCCTCCAGCATTTTGTGTGTATTGCTCTGATATCCGCACCTATAGAAACTTTTGGTTAACATTTCTCAGCCAGTGTTTCGATTTGAACCCATGTTACAGTTGAAGGTGTTAGTGTTGTCTTCCCCCTCACTGTCTCAGATTTCAGCCCCATGTGGAACATGCCCTTCCAGTTCAACATGTCTGTGCCCAAGATGTCACCCCTTTAAAACTAGGAGCGGAGGGAAGAGTGGGTGGTGGGGATGAATGGGTAGAATACCTGTTCTGCAAGACCCAGACCATCCCACAGAGGTTCACTGAGACCCACCTTTTGAGGTAATTGGAATGGTTCATTTGTTCTATCACATCCTCTACTCTCCCCGGCCCAGGGAAGCTTGCTTTTAAAGCACAAGAGTACAACAGCAAAGATGTGATGCTGAGATCTTGTAAGGTATTTCTCAGACTATGCTTGGAGTATTGTGAGCAGTTTCGTGTACCCCTCCCCATCCAAGAAAAATGTGCTGGCATTGGAGAGCGTCCAGACGAAGTTCATGAGAAAATTCCACAAGTTAAATGGTTAACATATGAGGAACGTTTAAAGGCTCTGGGCCTGTACTTGCTGGAGTTTAGAAGAATGAGAAAAAAACCTTTTGAAATCTGTTAAATATTGAAAGGACTAGATGGAGTGGTTGTGGAAAGGGTATTTCCTAAAGTTGGATAGTCTAGCACTAGAGGGACAGAGCTGAGAGGAATTTTGTCAGCCAAAGGGTGGTGCATCTGTGGAATTCATTGCTTTGGACAGCTGGGGAATCCAAATTATTAGGGTTATTTAAAGCAGAGTTTGGTAAGTTCTTGATTAATAACTGTTTCAAATGTTACAGGGAAAAGTCAGGAGAATGGGATTGAGAGAGATAATAAATCTGCCATGATGGAAGAGCAGAGGTTACATGATAGGACAAATAGATATGACATCAATACGTGGTTCTGACAAGGTGTCAAAGTGAAGATGGACTGTGACACCATAAACCCTGCCACCAAGGCCACAAGGTTATTCTTGCTCTGGTGTAAGTGAGATGACCAGTCTGCTGGCCCTGGGTGATGTGTCCTAACTCCTTCCCAACAACACATGTTACTCTGGTACTGCCCAGGTTCCCTTTCTGGGTCCTGCTAACCCTGATCCCACAGACCAGCAAACAACAGGTCTTCCTCACCCCCTGCCTCCCACTCCAACTGTTTCAGCAGCATCCCAAGTCCTCTACAAGGACCAGGGGAACTGTCCCAGTGTCCCACATTTCACCATGGAAAAGAACATGGGAACTTCCACATCTAGCCAGGGGGTGGAGGATGGGGCCTCCACTCTTGGCCAGGGAGGAGAGGACAGAAAGCCAATTCTGGCTGCAGAGGAAGTGTGGGGCCACCACATCTGGCTGTGAAGGATATGGGATCATCATATCTGTACAGGGAGGACAGGGCCCACTACATCCGGGTGGAGAAGAGAGGATGTGCACTCTATACCTTGCTGAGGGATTTTATTCACAAATCTGGCTGCGGAGAAGAGGATGGAGCCTCCATATCTGTCTTTGATGACTGTGGCATTCCCTCAATTTTGATCAAAGCTATCACCTCCAGCTAGGCGACAAGGGACTGGTCTCCTGAAACCCACATTACACATATTTCTCCTGGTGAGGGCAGCACCTGCGTACCTATGAAAACTCCACACAGCTGCGTGATGCTTGTAATGGTGGAGCAGCTGGCACAGGTCCAAGTCCGTGCCTTGTTGAATGACAGTAAAATGGGAAGGAACTTGAAGAATTGGATATAGAAGTTCAAGTTCATATTTATTGTCATCTGACTGGACATATATACAAACAAATGAAACAATGTTCCTCTGGATCATGGTGCACCCACAGAATATAAAGCAAACTCTTACTGCAAATAAGTTAATAAAATATAATTCAAAGTGCATGTAGTGTGCAACTTTGTGAGATTGTAGGATGGGTGGTAGGGATCCTCAACAATGCTTTGGTCCCTGTTGGAGGATGAGGAAAGTGGAGGGAGAAAGCAGTGAAGAGGGAAGGCTCAGAGGAACTGGCTGGATCTTCAAAAGCACTGAATACAGAGCGAACTTAGGGTCAGTGGTAATGGCAAGTTTCTTCGCAGTGTGGCCAAATAGAGGGATGCTGGTATCCACATTCATAAATCCCTCAAATCTGCCACAGAAGTTGATTAGGGTGGATAAGAAGGCATTTGGTATATCGGCCTTCATTAGTCAGAGGATTGAGTTGAAGAGCATTGAGGCAATTTTACAGCTCTACAAAACACTGGTTAGATTACACTTGAAATATTGTGTTCAGTTCAGATCACTTCATTACAGGAAGGATGTGAAAACTTTGGAGAGGATGCAGAGAAATTTATCAGGATGCTGCCAGGGTTAAAGAAGATTACCTTTGAGGAAAGTTTGAATGAGCCAACGCATTTATTTTTGGAGTGTAAAAGGATGAGGGTGTAGAAGATATGAGGCATAGACAGAACGGGCAGCCACTGCCTTTTTTTCCCAGTGTGGAAATAGCTAATACAAGAGGACATAATTATAAGGTAATTGGAGGGTAGTATTGGGGTCAATTCAGAGGTAGTTTTTTTTACATAGAAAGTGATAAGTGTGTGGAACATGCTGCTAGGAGTGTTGGAAGGGGCAGATACTCCATATTTCGGGGATTTAAGAGACTTATAGGCACATGGATGATAGAATAATGGAAGAGCGATTGGTTAGATTGATCTTAGAGTAGGTTAATAAATCAGCACAACCTCATGGGTTAAAGGGCCTGTACTGTGTTGTACCGTTCAGTGTTCTTAGTACAAACTGATAACAGTGTTGCTATTGTGACAGTGTTTAGGGTTTTCCCAGTTTGTTCAAGGACGACATGGCTGAAGGAAAGTAGCTGCTCCTGAACCTGGTGGTGTGGAACTTTAAGCTTCTGAACCTCCTGCCCGAAGATAGCTGTGTGAAGATGGCACGGTCTGGATGGTGGGGACTTTTGGTGTATGTTGCCTTCTTGAGGCACATTCCAGACAGTATGTAGAAGCCAAACTGATGGTTGGGAGTGTCTGTTGGGGAGGATTGTAGGGCGATGTAGTTGAAAGGGATGAGGGGTGGCGAGATGGTAATGGGTAAGGAAACTGTGGTGGGGGAGTGTGGACAATTGTTGGAGAAGGGTGATGGATGTGGTGGGGAGAGAGGTCGCGGTGGGTGTGGAGGGATGATGTGGAGAGCCAACACTACTCAAAACTCCAAGTGATACTGGGTGTTTGAGTGACTGTGTGATGGCCTCTCTCCCTATTCTAACCTCAGGATACTGTCACATCCACCACCTTTTTGAAAGCACGACCCCCTGCCCTCTGCGTCACTCCTTGTCCACATCATGATTGAGTGACAATAGAGTGAACCGTCTTTTGCAAGCATTGTGGTATACGTTCTGCATGTTATTTTAAAAGAATGTTGCCACACCCACCACTTGTTCTCTTCTTTTTTGGAAGGTGGAGGGATAGGGAGGTTAACATGGAAAGGGTTTATTCTGGAATTGAGTAGAGCACTGGTGTACATCACACGTCGAGGACTGCATTGTTCTGGTCAGCACATTATAAGGAAGAGGCTGCACTGAAGAATTGTATGAGACCATAGGACATAGAAGCAAATGAGGTCAATCTGCTCCTCCACTTTATTAAGGCTGATCCATTTCCCTCTCAACCCAATTCACTTGCCTTCTCCCTGTAACCTTTCATGCTGTGATTAATCAACAGCCTATCAACCTCTGCCTTAAACACAACCAATGATATGGCTTCCACAGTTTCCTATAGTAATGAGTTCCACAGATTCACCACCCTCTAGCTAAAGAAATTCCACCTCTTCTCCATTCCAAATGGCCATCGCTTTATTCTGAGGCTGTACTGTCTGGTCCAGATCCGTATGATAGGAAACTTACTCTCAACATCCAATAGATTTCAGTGTGTTCCCTGCTCATTCTTCTAAGGGCAAGGGCCAATGCCATCAATTACTCCTCATATGATAAACCTTTCATTCCCAGAATCTTTCTCATATCTCCTTTGAACCCTTTTTAATGTCAGCACAACCTTTCTTAAATAAGGGGACAAAACTGCAAGTGAGGCCTCACCAGTGACTTGTAAAATCTCAGCATTATATCCTTGCTTTAATTTTTTTTTCCAATACTAACATTGCATTTGCCTTTTCCCCCACTGATAGAACCTGCAATTAATCTTTTCCGCATCCTACAAATTAATCTTTAGGGAATCCGAGGTCGCTTTGCACCTCAGACTTTCCAGTTTTATCCCAGTTTAGAAAAATAGTCTGTGATTATATTCCTTCTATCAAAGTGGTTCAACATACAATTCTTGTCACTGTATTCCATTTGCCACTTCCTTGCTCATCCTCTTAATCCGCCCAAGTTCTTCTTCAACTTCCTAAGCACTACTTGCAACCCCCCACCTATCATATTGTCCACAAACTTGGCCACAAAGCCATCAATTCCATAATTGACTTACAACATAAAAAGAAGTGGTCCCTACACTGCAGAACAACACTAATCAACAGCAGCCAATTGGAAAAGGCTCCCTTTGTTCCCACACTTTTCGTCCTGCCTATCAGCCAATGCTCTCTCAATGCTACTGTAGTATCTTTCCTGCAATACCATGGGCACTTATCTTGTTAAGCAGCTTCATGTGCAGCACCTTTTCAAAGGCCTTCCAACATCCACCATTTCTCCTTTGTTTTTCCTGCTTGTTATTTCCTCTGGGAATTCTAACACATTTGTCAGGCAAGAATTTCCCTTAAGGGAATCATGCTGACTTTGGTCTATTGTATTATGTACTTCCAAGTACCCTAAAACCACATACTTAATAATTGATTCTACCATCTTCCCAACCACTGAGGTTAGGCTACCTGACATGTAATTTTCTTTTTTCAGTCTCCCTCCCTTCTTGATGACATTTGTAAATTTACAGTCCCCAGGAACCATTCCTGAATCTAGTGACTTTTGAATAATCATTACTAATGCCTCCACAATCTCCTTAGCTACCTCTTTCGGGATCCTGGGGTTTAGTCCATTTTGTCCAGGTGATTTATCTGCCTTCAAACCTTTCAGTTTTCCAAGCACCATCTTCCTTGTAATAGCAACTACACTCGCTTCTGCCCTCTGACACTCTCGAACTACTGGCATACTGCTTGTGTTTTCCGTTATGAAGACTAATGCAAAAAACTTATTCAGTTCATCCGCCACTTCTGTATTCTCCCCCCCCCCCCCCCCAGCTATTACCACTTCTCCAGCATCATCTTCCAGTGGTGTAATATGTGCTCTTGCCTCTTTTTACTCTTTATATGTCCGAAAAAATGTTGAGTATTCTCTTTGATATTGTTGGCCAGCTTACTTTCATATTTTATCTTTTCCCTCCTTATTGCATTTTTAGTTGCCTTCAGTTTGCTTTTAAAAGTTTCCCAGTTCTCTAACCTCCCACTAATTTTTTCTCTTTTTTTCGCCCTCTCTTTTGCTTTTTGGTTGACTTTAACTTCCCGTCAGCCATGGTTGAGATGTCCTACCTTTAGAGTAACCATATAACAACTACAGCATGGAAACAGGCCATCTCAGCCCTTCTAGTCCATGCCGAACTCTTATCCTGTCCTAGTCCCACCGACCTGCACTCAGCCCGTAACCCTCCATTCCTTTCCTGTCGATATACCTATCCAATTTAACTTTAAATGACAACATAGAACCTGCCTCAACCACTTCTGCTGGAAGCTCATTCCACACAACTACCACTCTCTGAGTAAAGAAGTTCCCCCTCATGTTACCCCTAAACTTTTGTCCTCTATTCCTCAACCCATGTCCTCTTGTTTGAATCTTCCCCACTCTCAACGGAAAAGGTCTAACCACGTCAACTCTATCCATCCCCCTCATAATTTTAAACACCTCTATCAAGTCCTCCCTTAACCTTCTACACTCCAAGGAATAAAGACCTAACTTGTTCAACCTTTCTCTGTAACTTAGGAGATGAAACCCAGGCAACATTTTAGTAAACCTCCTCTGTACTCTCTCAATTTTATTGACATCTTTCCTATAATTCGGTGACCAGAACTGTACACAATACTCCAGATTTGGCCTTACCAATGCCTTATACAAATTCAACTTATTTTTTACACTTATTCTTTGCAATGTACCTATCCTGTGCCTTTCGAATTGCTCCCAGAAACTCTGTCTAACATCATCCCTGCCAGTGTAGTTTCCAGTTAAATTTGGCCAGCTCCTCTTTCATGCCTCTGTAATTGTCTTTACTCTATTGCAATGCTGAGACATCAGTCTTTAGCTTCTCCCTCTCACAATATTGAGACTGCACACAATATTCCAAGTGTGATCTCATGAATGCCTTATAGAGTCTCAACATCACATCCCTGCTCTTATATTCTATACCTCTAGATATGAATGCCAACATTGCATTCGCTTCTTCACCACCAACTCAATCTGGAGGTTAACCTTTAGGGTACCGTCCACAAGGACTCCCAAGTCCCTTTGCATCTCTCCATTTTGAATTCTCTCCCCATCTAAGTAATAGTCTGCCTGTTTGTTTCTTCCACCAAAGTGCATGACCATGCACTTTCCAACATTGTATTTCATTTGCCACTTCTTTGACCTTTCTCCTAAACTATCTAAGTCTCTCTGTAGGCTCTCTGTTTCTTCAACACTACCCACATCGACAAATTAAACCTCAAATCCATTAATCCCATAGTCCAAATCATTGACATACATCCTAAAAAGCAGCGGTCCCAACACCGACCCCTGTGGAGCTCCACTGGTAACCAGCAGCCAGCCGGAATAGGATCCCTTTATTCCTACTCTCTGTTTTCTGCCGATCAGCCAATGCTCCACCCATGCTAGTAACTTCCCTGTAATTCCATGGGCTCTTATCTTGCTAAGCAGCCTCATGTGTGGCACCTTGTCAAAGGCCTTCTGAAAATCCAAGTACACCACATCAACTACATCTCCTTTGTCTACCCTGCTTGGAATTCCTTCAAAAAATGCAGTAGGTTAGTCAGGCTGTATTTTCCTTCCAGAAAACCATGCTGGCTTTGGTCTATCTTGTCATATGTCTCCAGGGTACTCCATAATCTCATCCCTAACAATCGATTCCAACAACTTCTCAACCACTGATGTCAAGCTAACAGGTCTATAGTTTCCTTTCTGCTGCGTCCCTCCCTTCTTAAATAGCAGAGTAACAGAGTAAGTATTCTCGTAAATATCCTTTGCACTTTCTCCAAAGCTTCCACATCCTTCCCACAATGAGGTGACCAGACCTGAACACAGTATTCCAAGTGTGTTCCAGCCAGATGTATTGTTAAATGTTCATCCTGTGCTCTGTGAAAGTCTCACCACCAGGGCCTTAAATATAACAGAACAGACTGCTGAAGTTTTGATTACACTGTGGGAATACAATCGTGGGAACACAACAATTCGTTGAATACAGGAGTGGGACTCGTGAAGAATGGTGAAAAGTGATGATTGGTTCTGCTTTGGTAGTTTGTGCTAGTGCTGAGGTACTTGTTCACTTACTGCAGCATTTCACGTCAGTGGAATGGGTATAGAAGCAGAGTGATTGGGAAGTTAAGAGTAGTTCTGGGACTGATTGTGAACGACACTGCCGATCAGGCAGTGTGGGATGTGTTCTGCAGTAAACGGGGCTCTTACACACCTAGATAAGTGTTCTAATGCTTCCTATTCTGTCCTGATGTTTGCTATTCTAACTGAAGTTTCAAGATTGTTAAATGTCATTTCCAGTACACAAGTGTAAAGAAGAACAAAATTATGGTTACTTCAGATCTGATGCAGCACAAAAAAACACAGAAAGATAAGGAACACAATAAATATTGATAAATAAGATAACTTGCATGCAGAGATAGATTGTATGCCCATCACATGATGCTTGGCACCAGAGTGTTTGTACTCTGCCAAGAAATGATAAAGTACTGTTGGTGGTTGGTGTAGAGGTGTGGGGTAATGGGTGGAGGTGCTGATCACCCTTACTGCTTGCAGAAAGTCACTGTTCTTGAATCTGGTAGTGCTAACATGGCTGCTATGTAGCCTCCTCCCTGATAGGAGAGGGGGAAACAGTCTATGAGCGGGGGGGTGTGTTCCTTCATGATGTTACTGGCCCTTTTCCAGCACCTTTCCGAATATATGTCCTTGAAGGCCATGATGTATTGGGCAGTTTTGACAGTTTTGAAGTCCCATTTCTTTCAGCCTTTCCTCATAAAACACGCATCCTAATCTGGGCAGCATCCTAGTAAATCTCTGCACCCTATCTGTATATCTTCATCTATTTTATGTGATACTTGTAGAACACAGAATCCCCCCCACCCCGCAGGGTGACCAATGCAGAGAGCCAGAGAGCCTGGTTCAATCGTGACCACAGATGCTGTTTGTGAAGGACTTGGATCTCAGGGATGAAGCGTTCACTCTGTTACTGTCCGCAAAGATGCTGCCTGATCCCCTGAGTATTTCTGGCATTTCCTGTTTTTGTCTCAGGTTTCCAGCTTCTGCCTTTTAATAAATCCCACCCCTCTTCCTCTATTCCCCACTCTGACCTTTTACTTCTTCTCACTTGCTTATTTCTTCCCCCTGGATCCATGCATGCCTCCTCCCTTTCTCCTCTGGTCCACTCTCCTTTCCTATTGATGCTTTCTTCTCCAGCCCCTGACCTTTCCCAAACACCTGGCTTTACTTATCACCTTCCTGCTAGTCTTCTTCCCCTCCCTCCATCTTTTTATTTTGGCATCTTCTCCCTTCATTCTCAGTCCTGAAGAACAGCCTTGGGCCGAAATGTCAACTGTTTATTCATTTCCGCAGATGCTACCTGAATTGCTGAGTTCCTCCAGCAACTTGTGTGTGTTGCTTTGTATTTTTGATAACTTTTTCACGAACCACCACATTCTGTATTGCTACAAGTAATCCTTCTGTTTCTGGGAAGAGGTCACCAACTCTTGTTGTTTTTTTTTTGTGCAGGGAGGGAGATTTGGGGGCTGATGTGTCTGATCTGTTTTGTTCATTTTTTTTGTGTGGGATAAGGGATTTGGGAGTCGATGTGCCTGTTGGGTTTTTGTTCGTTTTTTTTTGTGGGGAGGTGGGATTTTGAAGGTTATGATCATCCTGTCTTTATTTTCTTTCTTGATTTCACAGCTACCCAGAAAATTGAAGAATTCCAGAATTGTATACTTTGATAATAAATAAACCTTTGAATTCTGAACCAGACATTCAACATTTCCTTGTCAATATTGAGTCTGCTCAGATCATGGGGGATGTCTTCTATGGAGAGTCATGCTCTTCCATTGACTAACTTTTTCTTGCGTAATGATTATTTTTTCATTTTTCTGGGTTGTGCTTTCATTTAAGTTTAATGGTGTGAAGAACATGAATGAGCATTCAATTAAACAAGAGGCCACAAAATTTAGAAAATATTAAAATTTGGAACCACTTAAAATTCTTTTGAACACATTAGGATCAATAGAACCTAAGTTATCACTTTATTAAGATAATTGAATTTTTAAAGAATGATAAGCCAGGCCAATATTTTTTTCTTTATTCATTGAAAGCAATTAGAAACATCGTCTCTGTCCTGGAGGTGGAATTCTGTGTCAGCTCCCCCCTATAAATAGTGGGCAACTATCCCAAGTTCACACTCACTCATTAAACTCACTATCAAGTTCAATGTTGGAACACAGCCTGAGGATCAGTGTAAATCTCAGTCAACAACTTTGAGATTTCCACCTTCAGGTACACTTGTATAGAATTATCAGAATGCTGCCTCTTTTACAAAGCAATGGCAATGAATGCCAACATGCATGTTAGAGGTAAAAGTCCAGGAATGTTCTGTGGCAGAGTGCTAATACTACTGTTCAGAGGGCCCTGAATAGTATCTAAAGTGGTATACTTATTAATGAGAGGAATGGCCACATAAGTACTCTGCACTGGCTGTGCTTTTCCCCTCCTTCTCCTGACAGACACACGGTTACCTGCCTCCTGCAACCTAGCAGTGACTACCTCCCTGTCGCTCTTACCTATCACCTCCTCATTCTCCCGTATGAGCTGAAGGTTGTTGAGGGGCCGCTCCAGTTCTTTAATCTGTTCTCTGAGGAGCTGCAGCTCAGTGCACCTGGTGCTGATGTGGTGATTGGGGAGGCCAGATGTCTCCCCGGCTGCGTTTATATCTGACGGAATAAATGTCACAGTTAGGCAGATATTCTGTATGTTACTCAAGTTCAGGAAAAGAACTCCTACACCTCTTCATCACTCTCTGCATGTGCTACTTTGCAGGTTTTACTGTGAATAATTCCTGTGTGGTGTTCCATAATGGCAGTCATCTCCTGTTGGTTAACATATGCTTTGAGCTGAAGAAGAATGTTAAGTATATGCAGAGCTAACAGTATGAATTTGGACACCATCAGGAGTAAAATGCACAATTTTCTGAAGTCACGCCAGACAGGATGACTCCATGCCAGCTGGATTATTTGATATGAAATGTATCCAACAATTAATCCTGGTGCCCTGTGCCAGGAAAGTGAAAAACTAGATTGCATGCCTGATATTTAATAGTGATCTGAGGATAAAAATCAATTATTACACAGTGATACAGATCTGATTTCACATGCAAAAAAATGATTTGATGCATTATTACCTTTGAACAGATGGTTTGACATTAAGTGCTAGTCAGTGCTTTTGGAGGAGATTTAGAGTGGAATGGAGGACAACAGAAACAATATGCGATAAATGGAAGACCAAATGCTACTACATTTATTCTCTTTCATAATAATTAGGAGCAAGAGTGGACATTTAAGCACCTCAAGAATGCTCTACCTTTATCAAGTTCAAGTGGACTTTTTCCTCTTTGCCTTTTCCTGCACTATATTCATATCCCTTGATTTAATTAATATCCAAGATCTGTCAGACTCTGAGTGGATTCTTTGACTGAGCCTCTATAGTTCTCTGAGATTGAAAGTCCGAAAGATTCATCACCCTTTGACTAAAGATATTTCTCTTTGTCTTGGCTCTAAATGGCATATCCATTATTCTGAAACTGTGAGACCAAGTAAGTATCCTTCCTGCATCCACCCTGTCATGTAGCGTAAGAAGCTTTTTTGTTTCAGTGAGATAGAACATAGAAGAGTACAGCACTGAACCGATATCTGTGCTGACCATGATGCCAAATTAAACAATCTATCCGCACATGGCCTCTGTTGCCTGTATGTTCATGTGTCTATCTAAATCCCTCTGAAGTCCTACTATGGGAGTCACAGTGCAACGTTGACAATTCCTTTCCCACCAACTAATCCTGTTCAACCTGACAAGTTCCTCCAGTAGATTGCCTGTTGTTCCAGATTGTAGCATCTTGTGTCTCTCTTCCCTAATTATTGTCCTCTGGTGGGGGAACATGTTGCTTCCTTTTCAAGGCGGTTAGTCCACCTTTGGTCCCCACCTGGCACTCAGCTCTCACCTGTGCGACAGCAGCCACACCCCGGGCAACGGCTTCGACAAGCCGGCTAAACCAGGTGAGGGTAGCCGTCGGGTCTCAAACCCTCAGTGAGATAGGGAGTTGTCTAGCCCAGCATGTGAAGACAGATTTCCGGCGGATTGAGCGGACGAGACCAATGGAACGTCCAATGGTCAAGAAGGCGGTCTCTGTAAGCGTCGTGGAATGTGTAGAGCAGGAGAAGACACAGAAGACGCCCTGGTCATCCACTGTGCCTCGTCCCATCTCCAGCCGTCTTGACTCTGTCTTGCCACTGGATCCAGATGGGAATTAGGAAGAGAGAGTGAGGCTGACGCTGCGCAACTCTCCCTCACTTAAATCCAAATCAAGCACTTGTCTCAGCACCATCAGAATGGTGTCAAGGTCTTCATCGACATTAACGATGGACGAACAACATTGTCCTGTTACCTATTATCTATCATTAGCTAATTAACAGCCTCAAACCTTCATGTCAGAGAAGCCTTCTGGAATTGTGAGGCAGAAATCCTCCTGGCTATGCCACTGTGACTCCCATAGTAGGAGGCCATTCACCTCGTCAAGTCGATGCTGGATATCAGAGGAGTTCCATTGATTCCAATCCCCACTTATCATCTTGTAATTTATTCTTTCTCACAGGAACTAAATGTATTTCACATAAAGTCCTTCTCTTGAATGTGTACATCACTTTTCCATATATTCATAAAAAACAACTGAACAAGTAAGAAATGTATCAATGAATCTTTAAATATAGAGTATTACTTGCTGATTTGATTTGACCAAATGACATTTGGCATCTTTTTGAGCTTAGGAGTTGCCTAATCCTTTTAAATATAAACTGAATGAAAAATAGTCCTATTCCATGGAATAATGTTTGAAATAATCAATGTGTGGAATGTTTCTTTACCACCATTCAAGTTCATCAATCTAATCCTAGATCAAAAACAATGGTGAAAGAAGTGGAGATTACTCATTTTAAAGTGAAAGTGACTGCATTATTTATGTGTTCAGTTCCGATAAGAAAGAAAAAGGATTTTTTTAAATTTATGGTCATTTTTGATATTACTACTTTCAAATTATTTGAGGTTTTCATGCAGAGAGGGGTATTCATTCATTCATTCACAATTTGATAAAGTGTAATTCTCCTGAATACATGATTACCTTTATCTACTGCTGGGCTATAGACAGCTCTACTCTGCACTGCATGCAATAACAAACAAACTCAAAGCACAAAAAGCACCTTAATAATCTCCAGTTCCTATGTAGATGCAATTTGCACTATATTGTATAGTGCTTATCTTCAGTACAGCTGGCTGTTTTATTGAACAGGTATAGCATTTCACTCCAAAACATGTTAAGCATCTGTAGTAGAATGAAGTAAGTACTACTAAAGCTTGTAAGAGGCAAGGGTTTTAGTGGTAAGTTAAATCTTATAAAGAGCGAATAGATTGAGATCACAAACAATTGAACAGATCTCTTTTACTATTTTAATGCTTCACATCATAATTCAGATGTAAAGCAACCTTGATTTAACACCATAAAAAATTAAAGGACTGGATGATTAATTCATAGCAATAAACAGCAGAAAAGAGGCTCTTCTGCCCAGCTCATTCATGCCAACACAGCTGTGTATCTGCACTAATCTCACTTCCCTTTGCTTGGCCCTTATCCCTTTAAGAATTTTCTAATAGAGTGATAGGTGAACTTCTGATCCTATCTATGTTCCCATAGTATCAGTTCATGAGTCATTAGTAAGTGGTCTGTCAGATTCTCTGTTTCATGCCACTCTCAATCAGAGATTCAGCTTTTATTTAAACAATGGTATCCTGACTCATGCCAGATCCATTTTGTCCATCATCCCTGTGTCACTGATCTTTGTTAGCCTTCATTCATCAGTGTTTTGATTTAGTTCTTTTGATTACATTAGTTCTTTTGATTTCTGTAATCTCCTCCATCCTTGGAAACCACGTAATCTGTATTTCATCATTTCCAGCCTTCACTTTCTTCAGCCGATTGATTCCTAAACCGAGAGATTCATCATTTAAGCTCTCCTCTCTACTCTTGTTTTATGATTAGGCTACTTCTTTGTCAAATTCTGAATTCCTCCTAGAATATTAAAGGTGCACCAGAGAAGAAGGTTATCCTGCCCACACAATGCAAAGGTTATCTTTCGGTTTCACTTCACCGTCCTTACCCCAGGATTCTGAAAATTTATTTCTTTTGAGGATTTATCTAACTAACCAGAGGAGGCCTTTATTGAATCACCTTCTTCCACTCTTTCAGGCAGAGAATTCCAGATCACATGCAGCAAAACCCTAATCACTACAGTTTAGCAACACTACAACCACTTTGAACTAAAATGGGCTTGGTTAACTTTTTGTTCTAATTCTTCTTTTCTTGTTATAATTGTATATATTTTTTGTCTACAATTTTTCTTGTAACTGCTGCTTGTATGATG
Organism: Mobula birostris; assembly: GCF_030028105.1. Taxonomy (NCBI): domain Eukaryota; kingdom Metazoa; phylum Chordata; class Chondrichthyes; order Myliobatiformes; family Myliobatidae; genus Mobula; species Mobula birostris. The sequence goes on along the minus strand of NC_092370.1, from coordinate 99,752,939 downwards.
GTATGTGCCTGCTCCAAGTAAAATTTTCATTGCACCTATGCATACATACACATACGGCATTATGCTCAGCTTTGACTTTGCTGCATAAATATAATTTCTTCATCCTAGCGCAGGCTACTTTGCTAACGATCTTAAATCTAAATTGTTTGGATCACCAATTTCTGTGACTGGGCAACACACTCCCAGGCTCACTCCTGCTAACTAATTGCAATAAATAATAATTAATTTTCTTTACTGCCTCATCAGATGAACCTCCAGAAAAGATAACCTGCTTTCTGACCTTAGCTTCAACACTGGACTGATTAGTGTATTACTGATTAGTGTATTAGTGTAAGGACTGATTAGTGTATTACTGATAAAAGGTGCAAAATTGACAACACTTTTGACAAATGCATTGTCAAATTATGCACTAACGTCCTTTTGGCTTAGTGAAGCAAAGTATTTTCTATCACCAATATACATTGTGATGTTTTCTCTTTAAGCAGCGAATAAATATTGTGTTATGTGTGAATGTTGAAGGGAACTCTTTATTAGTTGGACTTAATTAACAAAAGAATAAAATAAATCAAATCAACAAGTGTTCAAAGTCAAGTTTTTAGAACTGTCAAAAGGTCATGTTGACATTTTTTTCCAATGCAATGAACCTCTAACGCAATTCTTGTACTTGAATTTTGAGCCTGACACTTCCTTTCATGGTTTAACATTTTGGAAATGATTAAACCAAGAACAGTTAAAGAACCTGCAATGCTTTTACAACTTTATGTAGTCCAAAATTACTCTACAGCCAATAAAACATATTAACAGCTGAGTCAGAATCTTAATGTTAGAAGTCTTGCCACTGCATTGAGTCAACAACAAGTAACCAGATCATCTGCTTTAGTGGTGTTCATTATGGAATAAATATTAGAAGATGCATTGTTCTTTAAGATCATTTACCATAGATCCCCGCATTTAACACTTCATTCATAGTGCTCGCATCCCTAGCAGTACTGTTTTGAAGTTTTAGATGAAGTTTTTGCTTATACCCCCAAAGTGTGACATAAAATAGAAAACCATGGTTTTCAGAATAATTTTGCAGAACTTCTTTCTTTTCTTAAAAAAAAAGATTGATGACTATAAAATAAGTTAAATAAGCTAACCTTTTTTTTGTTACCTTCAGGGCTGTTTGAGGAATTCACAGACCAGACTGATGTTACAAATAATTTGGGGAATTACACATCCATCAATTTATTGATAACAATATTTTTAATAAATACAATAAAATAATTTTAATAAAAGTGATACCTTTTCCAAAAACTAAATTTCTTATTAATATTTGTTGTACAAATAGCCTTATTGAGGCAGGGCACTGTGCGGATGTATAGAAGAAAACAATTATTTCCTAGAGATATTGCTGTAAAAACAGGATTCTTGGTTAATAGTGTGATAGTATTAAAATGAATAATTGCAGATATACCAAGGTTTTATATTTCCATTATAAATTCCGTAAATAAGCGTGCCATGGTAGTGTAACAGGCTACCATGGCGATATTAAAGTTCGGTACGTTCTAGAGTTCAGAGTTCAATTCCAGTGCCGTCTGTGAGTGAGTTTTTACGTTCTCCCTGTGACTGCGTGGGTTTCCTCTAGGTGCTCCAGTTTCTTTCCACAGTCCAAGGAGTTACCAGTTAGATCATTGTAAGTTGTCCTGTGATTAGATTAATGTTAAATAGGTGGTTTGCTAGGTGATGCAGCTCATTGGGCGAGAAGGAACTATTCTGCGCTATGTCTCAAAAGGAATAAATTAATTAATAAATAAGTTATACAGTTGCTGAGAATATAATTTTGCTATCAGTTTCACTTGATAGATATATGGCACTGACCTGCTTTCAACCATGAACAGCAGAGCAGTGCTACAGTAAAATCATTGCATATGCCACATACCAGAGTATCTTCATTGTATTTACAGCAAAGCATTAAAAAAAATTCCTTTGAATATCAAAGCAAAAAGTAACAAATTGTTCTATGACTTCTCGAAGATTGGGCAATGAATTCACAGAGAATACTTGATCGAATACTGAAGACCGGAATCACATGTTGACTGGTTCTTAGCAGGTCTGAAATAAGCATGTGTAAGGGGTTTCTTCTTTTATGTTACTGCGTAGGCTAATTAAAATGTCTTCTTTGTTATGTAAACTGCTGAGAAAGGTCTCTCACTAGCAGCTTGTTTGGGTTATAGAGCAAGTTGTATTCAGTTGCTAACCAATTGGGATAGATGTTATTCTTTCTTGTGTTTCTGTAAGCTATTGTATACGTGGGTTTTTAGGGAGAAGGCGCGATGGGGAGAGAGACAGTGGATGCGATGCTGTGAGCTGGACAATTTAGCAGACCCTAAGCCGGAGTCCGAGGTCCAGGCTCTTTGGCAAGGTGAGGAGATGAAGAAAGACTCATGTGGAGCGTCTGGTCGACAACCGTGGTTGGCTCCAGTCGGCGGGTCGAGGTGGTCGGAGGGGATCGAATGGTGGAAAGCTTACCCCGTTACTAGAGCTCCAACTGTTTGTGCACAAAGAGGTTGCACTTTGATAAGGTTGGTGCCTTTTACTTTCCTTTTATATTTTGTCTCTATTTGTTACATAGTTCCAGTAATATCTATAAATTGTAATCATTTAATCGTATATGGTGTATTGGCTATTATTTGGTGGGGTGGGGTACATCACACAGCATCCACACAAACTTAATTACCCAGTTTGGTGGGGCTGAAGGCTGCTTCCCCTAGACGAAAGCGAGTTGAACGAGCATGAGGATTACCGGGGGGCTACACATGTTTAACTTTTCAAAAGTAAGTTAAATCAATCTTGTCCAGTCAAAATCCCAACACTTGTCATGTATAAATGGAATAGATTTTCAATGACTTTCTTTCCCCCCCCCCCACTTTTCCTTCTCCCTGGGCCTCCTGTCCCATGATCCTCTCATATCCCTTTTGCCAATCACCTGTCCAGCTCTTGGCTCCATCCCTCCCCCTCCTGTCTTCTCCTATCATTTTGGATCTCCCCCTCCCCCTCCCACTTTTAAATCTCTTACTAGCTCTTTCTTCAGTTAGTCCTGGCGAAGGGTCTCGGCCTGAAACGTCAATTGTACCTCTTCCTAGAGATGCTGCCTGACCTGCTGCGTTCACCAGCAACTTTTATGTGTGTTGCTTGAATTTCCAGCATCTGCAGAATTCCTCGTGTCTGCATTAAAATATTTACTTCACTTGTAAACATTGATCCTAGCAAAGAAGGCTACTTTTCAATGAGAGGAAAATGAAACGCTCCTATCCTAGTGGTGCTGAAAAACAGGAAATATTAGACAACAAAACAAAACATCTAAATAGTCTACTGGAGGGAACGTCACGTGATGACGTGGGATTGAGACGTGTAAATCCAGCTCTCCCGTAAAAAATCAACAAAGTAGTGTTTAAACAAAGCAAAGTTAATAAATACTTTCCGAAAACTGCTTATAAACTTCGCAAGACTACTTTATGATATGCCTCGTAAATCATAACAGAGGAAGTCTGTTGTTGCGAAATTGCCGTGAGATGGGAAGGAAAAAGGGCCTACTGCAGTGATGGAACCTTGGATTCAGGTTGGATCTCCTTCGGAGGAGACACATTTTATCTCTGGCGTAGAAGAACAGGGAGCAATGGCAGCGGTAGCGGTCTCTAGGAAGAAGATGCTGGAAATGTGCATGCTCAAAGAAGTACACATGTGCAAATTGACACAACTCAAACTACAAGAACTGACGGCCACTGCAAGTGAAAGTGACTCAGAGTCAGAATTGGATTCCGCAGAGAACACAGATGAAGAAGAGGAGGAAGAACTGGAAGAGACTGGAAGTAAAGGAGGCGACAGAGACATAAGAGAGGCTTTATTGCAAGTAACGATTGAATTAAGAAAATTAAGAACAGAGATTAAAGACATGAAGATGTACTATGATAAAGCTATGAAAAGACAGGACAAAATGGATAAGAAACTTCAGAAAATGGAAAGAACAATGGAGCACATTAATGATTCAGTGGAAAAAACAGAAAATGATATGCTTGTCTGGAACACGGAAAGAAATCGACTCTTGGAGAAAGTGGACATGTTGGAAAATTTTAGTAGACAAAATAATATTAAAATTGTTGGTCTTAATGAAGGTATAGAGGGAGATAATCCAATAGAATTTTTTCAAAGATGGATCTCGGAAACTTTGCAAATGAAAGAGGAAGACCGATCAATTGAAATTGAACGGGCACATAGAGCTCTAAGACCAAAACCACAAGATGACCAATATCCACGATCAATTTTAATAAAATTCTTAAGATTTCAAGACAAAGAAAGAATTCTACAGGCGGCTGCCCAAGCTGCCAAGAATAGAAAAGGGCCATTGATGATAGAAGGGAAGAAAATTTTTTCTACCCTGACATAAGTTATGAACTTTTGAAGAGAAGGAAGAAATTTAATCCAGTGAAAAAAGTCCTATGGGATCACAGTTATCAATTTATATTGCGTTATCCTGCAACCTTGAAGATTTTTTTGGCTGGTGGAGAAAAAAGATTTTTTGACGATTACTGGAAAGCAGAGGAGTTTGTGCGAGATTCTTTGAATATTCACCAGATACAAGAACAAACTCAGGGGAGCAAGATGGATTGAAGATGAAGACTGGGTCAAGGAATAGACCTGTTGGATTTTTAAAGGTGGATGTTGCCCAAGTCTTTTAGTTTAGTTGATTAATTCTGTTTTTCTTTGGGGATGGGGTTTTTTTTGTTTTTTTTTCTTTTTCATGATTTTTTTTCGTTTTTTTTTTGATTTGTATTATCCGTTGTCAGTTCTACATGATTGGGAGCTTTGTTAACTTACACTATTTGATTTTACAATTACTTTTCTTAAGTGTAACAATATTTCTCCTATTATTTGTATTATTGCTGTTTTGTTTCTATACTTCGAAATTAATAAAAAGATTGAAAAAGAAAGAAAGAAAGGCGGATGAATATATAAATATATTATTAATTATATGAGGGAGGGGAAGAAAGGTTACAATTTGAGGAATATTAGCTGGGAATAGTGACATTAATTTTTTTTATATATATATATATATACAATTTTTTTGTTATGGGGGAGCTGGAAGAAATACTGACCAATCGCTACGCTATTCATGTGTGCAAGCGTGGCAATAGCCATGACCCACAAAATGGAAAAATGGAGGGGGGTAGTGTTGTGTATCTTCTCATTCACAACATTAGTAGGGGGGTATTTTGTTATTTCCCTTTTTGTATCACATCTATCTTTTATTTATTTCTTTTTGCCTGGATGATTGGGAGGGAAACACATAGCAACATGGTGAAGTTCAAAGAGATTCCCCAAGGAACTATGAGAGTTGAGAAGCTAAGTAATGTTTTAGATTGGAGTAACTTTGTTAAGAATAATGACTAATTTATTGAATGTTTTGAGTTTTAATGTTAATGGGCTTAATGGACCAGTGAAAAGAAAAAGAATCTTAATGCATATTAAGAAAATGAAGGTAGATTTAACCTTCTTACAGGAAACGCATTTAACAGAGACAGACCATCAGAAATTAAAGGGAGATTGGGTGGGTAGTGTTGTTGCAGCTTCATTTAATTCAAAAGCGAGGAGAGTAGCAATTTTGATTAATAAAATGTTACCAATTAGAATACAAAATGTAATAACCGATCCTACGGGGAGATATGTGATTATACGCTGCCAACTTTTTTCTGAATTATGGACTTCCATGAATATTTATGCACCAAATGAAAATGATGCAAAATTCATACAGGAAGCTTTTTTGAATTTGGCTGATGCACATGAAAAAATGTTAATAGGAGGAGATTTTAATTTTTGCCTAGACCCAGTCTTAGATAGATCGACTAAGGCTGTCACAAAATCGAAGGTAGTAAAACTAACTTTATCATTGATGAAAGATTTAAATTTGATTGATATATGGAGAAGAATTAATCCTAAAGAAAGAGACTATTCGTTCTATTCTAATAGACACAAAAATTATTCAAGGATAGATCTTTTCCTATTATCAATGCATACTCAACACAGAGTGAAAAATATGGAATATAATGCAAGAATATTGTCAGATCATTCCCCTCTATTAATGATAATAATAATGACTGGTAAGGAAGAAGTGGCTTATAGATGGAGATTTAATTCAACATTATTAAAACGTCAAGATTTTTGTGATTTTATGAAAAAGCAGATCCAATTTTTTTTCGATACAAACTCTCATTCAGTGGATGATAAATTTAAACTATGGGATGCGATGAAAGCATATTTGAGGAGTCAGATAATAAGTTATACATCAAAAATTAAGAAAGAATATATGACAGAACTGGATCAATTGGAAAAAGAGATTACAAAATTAGAAAAAGAATCTCAAAGACATATGACAGAAGAAAAATAAAGACAACTTGTGAATAAGAAGTTACAATATAATACACTTCAGTCATACAGAATGGAAAAAGCAATCATAAGAACTAAGCAAAGGTATTATGAGTTAGGTGAGAGAGCACATAAAATTCTTGCTTGGCAGTTGAAAACAGAACAAGCTTCCAAAATGATAAATGCAATTAGAACAAGTGCAAATAAAATTACCTATAAACCTTTAGAAATTAATGAAACCTTCAAAAGTTTCTATTTTGAATTATATCAATCAGAATCACAAAATGATGTTAATGAGATAGAAAGGTTCTTATCACAAGTAACTCTTCCAAAATTGAATTCGGAAGAACAGAAGGGATTAGATATGCTTTTTACATTAAAAGAGGTTGAAGAAGTTTAGGATCACTCCAAAGTAATAAATCTCCAGGAGAAGATGGTTTTCCACCTGAATTTTATAAAAAGTTTAAAGATTTATTATTTCCTCTCTTTATGGAGCTAATACGTCAAGCAGAAAAAATACATAAACTCCCAGAATCTTTTTCAACAGCGATTGTAATAGTATTACCAAAAAAAGACAGAGATCCTTTAAAACCAGAATCATACAGGCCTATTTCTTTGTTGAACACGGATTATAAAATAATAGCAAAAATTTTATCGAATAGATTATCTAAATATTTATCAAAATTAATACATATGGATCAAACAGGATTTATTAAAAATAGACAATTGGCAGATAATGTAACTTGGCTCCTCAGTATAATTCATTTTGGCACAAAAAGGGGAGGAGATGAGTATAGTAGTAGCCTTGGATGCAGAAAAAGCATTTGATAGATTGGAATGGGATTTTTTATTTAAAGTATTAGAAAAATATGGGTTAGGAACATCTTTTATAAACTGTATTAAAACTTTAAATACTAACCCTAATGCTAAAGTAGTGACAAATACTCAAATTTCAACACCATTCCAGTTAAAAAGGTCAACTAGACAAGGTTGTCCATTATCGCCTGCTTTATTTGTACTGGCGATAGAGCTATTAGCAGAACTAATTAGAATTGATGCAGATATTATGGGTTTTAGAGTTAATCAGGAGGAATATAAAATTAATCTTTTTGTTGATGTTTTGATTTACTTAACAAACCCACAGCATTCATTACATAAACTATCTTCTAGATTGGATGAATATGGAAAAGTATCAGGGTATAAAATAAATTGGGATAAAAGTGAAATTTTACCTCTTACTAAAGGAGACTATAGCCAATGTTGATTAGCAACCCAATTTAGATGGCCGGTAGATGGTATGAAGTACTTAGGTATAAGACTTGATAATGATGTAAAGAATTTATATAAATTTAATTATTTACCACTATTGAAAAAAATTCAAGAAGATCTTGACAAATGGATGATGCTACCAATAACATTAGTGGGTAGAGTCAATGTTGTAAAAATGAATATATTTCCTAGATTACAGTATTTGTTTCAAACATTACCAATACAATTGCCACAAATTTTTTCAAGAGTTAAATAAATGTGTGAGAAAATTTCTTTGGAAAGGTAAGATGTCAAGAATATCATTGGAAAAATTGACATGTAAATTTGAGTTAGGAGGGTTACAACTTCCAAACTTTAAGAATTATTATAAAGCAAATCAACTTTGATTTATTGCATCTTTCTTTGATGATCGAAAACCAGCCTGGATTAGAATAGAATTAGATAAGATCGAAGAAAATATACCTGAAGATTTTATATATAAATGGGAATCTAAATGGATACGGGAAAAGAAAGAATCTCCTATATCAAAACATTTGATTGATCTATGGAATAAGATAAATGTTGTTAATGAAATAAAGAAATCTTTCTAAGCAAGGAGACCTTTGTTCCAAAACAGACTTATTCCTTTCACAATGGATAATCAACTTTTATATAATTGGTACCAAAAGGGGATTAGATCTATAGGAGACTGTTATGAACGAGGTATATTGATGTCATTTGAACAACTAAAGAATAAATATAAAATATCAAATAACACTTTATTTTGTTACCTACAATTAAGGGCTTACTTAAAAGGCAAACTGGGTCAAACAATGTTTTAGCCAAAACCCAATGAAATTGAAATTTTAATTCAAAAAGGAAAAATTAAAAAATTTATTTCTTGTATGTATAATTTGATTCAAAAACAGACAATTAAACAAGGAATCCACAAGTCAAAACAAAAATGGGAAACAGATCTGAATATTAATATTGATGAAACAAATTGTTTAAGACTGTGTCTTGACAGTATGACAAATAAATGTTCGACTTAGATTAGTACAATATAATTTTTTACACCTATTATATATTACACCACAAAAAATAAATAGATTAAATTCAAATTTATCTGATCAATGCTTTCGTTGTAATCAAGAAATTGGTACTTTCTTACACTCTACTTGGTCTTGTCCTAAAATTCAACCTTTTTGGATAAATTGGATAAGAGTCTTATTGGAACAAATTATTGGAACTCAACTTCCACATAACCCTGTATTATTTCTATTAGGTGATATTTAAGGGATAAAACCAAAACTTAAATTGAATAAATATCAGAAAAAATTCATAAAAATTGCATTGGCAGTAGCTAAGAAGGCTATAGCAGTTACTTGGAAATCTGATTCGTATTTAAGTATGAATCGTTGGTACAATGAAATGGCTAGTTCTATTCCACTCAAAAAAATTACTTATAATTTAAGAGACAAATATGAAACATTTTTGAATATTTGGCACCCTTATTTACAAAAGATATGATGGCATATTTAGTTGCTCCGATGATAAAGATCTTGGTCCCTTGGGGAAAGTAAGAAATAAATATACTAAATTTATTTTGAATCCCATGGAGCATGTGGAAGCCTTCCAATAATCAGGCAGTTCTTTTTTTTTCCTTCTTTCTTCTTTTCTTTTTAGGTAGGAGTATATATCGGGGGGAAGGGTTAAGGGGAGGGGGAGGGTAGACATTATCTTTTCATGTATTCACTTTGAAAACTCAATAAAAATTATACTAAAAAAAATATATAGTCTACCAAAAGTTACATCTTTCTCTGGTCCAGCATCTGTAAAAGGCCCACCGACTGCAGTTGCTACCGCACCATCGTCACAGCATGGGGCTGCAGTGCCAAGTGACAGTGTAAGCGGTACAGGAGATGTTGATAATCAGAGCAATGAAAATGAGAAGAATAATTCTACTCAAACAGATGGTAGTAATGATGACCAAACTTTGTTTGATGACAGCATGATGACGGTCCTACAACTGAGACAGGTGATGGAGATGCCACCACCAGCACACCAGACAGAGAGAAAGCCCCACTAACATTCACAGAGACTGATCCAGCACGTTGGCCATCGCATATTACCAGTGACCAATGGATCAACATTGTTAGGAGAGGTCCCATTCAGTTAGAGGACATTAACTTTCCACAGACCCAATCATGCCGTTGTTCTACTAAGGACAGATATCTTATGAAGATGAAAAATGGAGAAACCATTCGGAGGTCATGGTTAGTGTACTCAGAATCATCTGATTCAATCTTCTGTTTCTGCTGTACCCTATTTGGCAAGCGAAATCACAGTCGCACTTGTGGAGGTTTCAGAGTGTGGGAGCAACTCACTCTCATACTCCAGGATCATGAGAAGTTAATTGCGCACTGTGCCAACATGGATAGCTGGCGCGAGCTGGAAACGCACTTAAGAATGCACAGTGCCATTGACAGCACGTACCAAGAAATGCAAATGCTGGAAAAAACACTAGAATGATGTCATGAAGAGGTTCATTGCCATAGCCTGTCACCTTGCAGAACGAAACCTTGCTTTCCGTGGCCACAATTCCACCCTACATGAACCAAATAATGGGAACTTTCTAGGTCTGGTGGAGCTGCTTGCCGAGTTCGACCCAGTGATGAGCAAACATGTCAGACAAGCAGAGAAAAAGAGAGATTGCTGACCACTACATGGGGAAAACCGTACAAAATGAGTTAATCACACTTATTGGAGACAGGACACTGGAAGCAATAAGAGAGAGAGTAAAACAATCACGTTACTACACGGTGATAATGGACTGCACCACTGACGCTGCACACATAGAGCAGCTCTCTGTGACACTGTGCATTGTCACATGCCAAGTAAATGTCGGAGCTACTGTTAGTGAGTATTTTGTCGGTTTCCTACCAGTGCTTGACACAACAGGTGCAGGCCTAACCGACGTTTTCTTAGCGCATATGGAGAAGTTAGGATTAGATATCTCAAAATGCAGGGGGCAGGCATTTGATAATGGGAGCAATATGCAGGGGAAAATAGTGGGGTGCAGAAGAGGATGCTGGATATTAACAAAAAAGCACTGTTCATGCCATGGCGAACCACAGCCTAAACCTAGTCATTGTCGATGCTGCAAAATCAACAGTGGAGTCTGTGAGCTTCTTTGGGGTGCTGCAATGTCTATACACACTATTCAACTCATCAACACAGAGATGGGAGCTTTTCAAGGAGAACGTGCCACAGATGACCCTCAAGGCCATATCCAACACACGATGGGAGTGCTGCGTGGGAAGCGTGAAAGTCCTGTGCTACCAGCTTCCTGATGTTGGCAATGCACTCCTGTCACTGACTGAACATGCCACACAGAAAGGTGACAGTGAAACCACATCTGCAGCCAGAGGTCTAGAACAGGAGATCATGTCATGGAAATTCCTGCTGACTGTTATCATCTGGTACAACGTTTTACATGAGGTGAATCGTATCAGTAAGCTGCTCCAGAGCCCACAAGTGAGAATCGATGTGCTACAGCGCGAGGTGGAGTATGTTCTGAAATTTCTCAAGGAATACAGAGAGAACGGCCTTTTATCCGACCAAACAGATGCCAGAGACACAGCTGAAGAGATAGGGATGCCTATAGCCTTTCCTACTGCATGAATCAGAAAACCAAAACGCCAATTCCAGTATGAGTTCCAAAGTGCAGATCTTTCCCTGGCAGTGGCACCCGAGGAACGGTACAAGAGAGAAGTTTTCCTTCCACTAGTGGACTCTGCCATCACAGACATTAGTGAGTGCTTCAAGCTGATGGAGTCATTTTATAGTCTGTTTGGCTTCATTTATGGAAGAGAGGAAATGAAAAAAGCCACCCAAAGTCGCACACTGAAAGACAGCTGCGTAAACCTGGAGAGGACACTTGGTGATGTGGATGCTGAAGACCTTTTGCGCGAGGTGTCGGCTGTTGTCAGTGCCGTGCCTGCAAAAGGAACCACTGGCCTGCAGATTCTGAGCTACATTTACAGCAACAAGCTAGTCGAACTGTTTCCTAACCTCACCATTGCTCTGAGACCCTTGCTGACAGTGCCTGTGATTGTAGCGAGTGGAGAGAGAAGTTTTTCAAGGCTAAAGCTCATCATAACACATCTGAGGACAACCATGTCGCAGAAGCGTCTGTCAGCCCTTGCTCAGATATCAATTGAGCATGAAATAACAAAATCACTGGACAAAAATGAGCTCATTAAAGTATTCTCAGCACTCAAGCACAGGAGGATGGTGAAGTTCTAGTGGTAAGTCTTTTAACACATTTTTAGCAGAAATAAAGTTTATAATTAAAATAATAAAATAAACCACGTACTTCACTCAAAATGTGTATCGGCGATTAGGCGGCGTTTCCACAAATCGTAATTTCTCTCTCCCACTTGTGTTCCCTCTCTCTCTCTCACTCTCCTCCTGTTTGCTCTCCAGGCCTTACGTGAGCTGTCCGTGGTGCTGAAAGAGCACGAGACGCAGTTTGTTGTAAACTTCCAGCAGTTAACTTTCAGACACTGTTCATTGAATAAATAAAGTGTGAATTTCCATTAAATATGACATTGCTTTTGTTATTAATTAAATTAGAGGGAAATTGTTTAAGCTGTTCTTATGTCAGCTGATACCCAACACATAGTGCCATTCAATGCAGACTAGTTGCTGAAAGGGGCGAGGCTTCTCACTCCAAAGGAAAAAATGTCATTGTTTCAGTTTTTAGTTAAGAGAATTGTTTGGATTATGTTGAGCTGTCTGTCCATAATGCTGAAAGTGCATATAATGCATCAACGTTTAAGTCTGATATTATACCATTATTGATGCAAACCAACTTGAATATTCACTTTTTTTCTTTCTTTTTTTTTGGGAAGCCTGGGTAGGGCCCCACATTAACTCTTGAAACAGGCCCCCAGATGCTTAAGGCCGCCTATGGTGGTTGTAATACTATTGAATGGTTGTCTTGCACGAAAAGATGGGACTAAACCTCAAATTCTACCTTGTCGTGGCATTCCACCTTATTGCTTGCCTGCATTGCCCGTTCACTGTAACTGTAACAACTTAATTTGCATTCTGTTATTGCTTCTTCCCCATCTTCTTAAGTGATTGAATGATCTGTATGAATGACACATAAAACAAAGTTGTTTACTTTACCTTGGTAAATGTGACAATAATAAATCAATTTATCATAAAGTGTGAAGATTTTAAAATTGAGATTACACTACCAAAAGACAGAGGAAGATAGAGTCCTGACAAAGGGTCTCGGCCTGAAACGTTGACTGCACCTCTTCCTAGAGATGCTGCCTGGCCTGCTGCGTTCACCAGCAACTTTTATGTATGTTGTGAGGAAGATTAAGTTCTGATATAGACTCAGTGGCAACTTTATTAGGTACACTTGTATGTTTTTAGATTATGAGAACACTCAGTCCTCTTTTATTGTCATTTAGAAATGCATACATGCATTAAGAAATGATACAATGTTTCTCTAGAGTGATATCACAGAAAAACAGGACAAACCAAAGACTAACACTGACAGAACCATGTGTTAATGCATATATCTAATCAGCCAATCATGTGGCAGCAACTCAATGCACAAAAACATGAAAACATGATTAAGAGATTCAATTGTTGTTCAGATCAAGCATCAGAATGGGGAAAAATGTGATCCAAGTGACTTTGACTTTTGGTGCCAGACAGGGAAGCTTGAGCATCTCAGTAACTGCTGATCTACTGGGATTTTCATGCACAGTGGTCTCCAGAGTTTACAGAGAAGGCACGCAAGACAGAAAATTAAAATCCAGTGAGCGGTAGTTGGAGGAGAACGGCGAGACTGGTTCAGGCTGATGGGAAGGTGACAGTAACTCAAATACTGACATGTTAAGACAGTGGTGCGCAGAAGAATATCTCAGATTGCACAACACTTTGAACCTTGAAGTGGATGGGCTGCAGCAGCAGGAGACAATGATAACGCACCCAGTGATCTCTTTATTAGGTACAGGAGGTTCCTAATTAAGTGGCCACTGAGTGCAGACTCTTCAGAATATGTTGTGTTTAGTGATAAAGGTGTTGTAAAATTGGTAGGTGGCATGGTAGCCTAGCAGTTGACATAAAGCTAATACTGCATTTTCCTTGTGACTGCATGGGTTTTCTCAGGATACTCCGGTTTCCTCCCTCATTCCAAAGACACGCTGCTTAGGGTTCGTAAGTTGTGGGCATGCAGTGTTGGTCCCTGAAGCATGGTTACACTTATGGGCTGCTCCCAGCAGATCCACACTGTGTTTTTCATTGACCCAAGCCATGCATTTCACCATATGTTTTGATGTCTCAATGTACATTTGAGAAATAAAGATTTGGGCTGCAAGAGGGATTATGTGACAGATGCCAGCTGCAGTAAATTAGTGAAGTGATGCGGAGACTTACACATCAGCAAGGAAACCTACACCAGTTTTTGTGCTATCCATTAATCAGGTTACAACAGATGGCATGTTGAAATAGAGGTGATCAACACCACAGTAGTTTGACCAGAAGAGCATGGATTAAATCTGTGAACATGGAAAGGTCTGTTTAAATATTGGAGGTCTTTGTATGTTGTACATTTCTATTGAAGGTTAATGTAACTGGTGAAAACCTACATAATTCACAACCACTGACATTGGGTTGGGGTTCACTTTGAGAGGCTGGTCTGATGTGATGAGGTAATGACGTAAAGGACTTGTACTGTGCTCTTCAGTGTTCAATAAATGAGTTGCTATGGCTTTTCTTAAACATAAAACACCCCCACCATTTTATGTGTGAAACCTACATTGGTGACTCCGATGCTCTGGGACAAATCCAGAGTTATTGAACATGTTGACCAATGCAGTCACTTTGAAAACTGCCAGAGTTTTGGGTGCAAAATACCATCGCTTGGTTTGTACAAGCCGAGGCCCAATTTGAGCAGTGAGAAAACTCCACTGACAAAACCAAATATCTCTACGTGGTAGCATCTATGAGTTATTCCACAGCTGCGAGAGTGGCAAGTTTGTTAGAACATCCACCTGAACATGATAAATACCAATCACTGAAAGCTCTCCTTTTATGGAATTTTAGACTATCATAGTCTGAACATGCCAAACAGATGCTCTCCTCACCTAGCTACGCTGTCAAATGCTGTCTCTCCTGGGAAATCAACATCTTTTTTTTATTTTTAGACAACTTTCATGCATCAAATGCCTGATCAAGTTTACATAACCCTCACTAATGCACCCATGAAGGACCACAGGAGGCTTGCTAAAATGGCTGAGAGTCTACACTCAGCTAGGCAGCAGTACATCATTCCTCCTCATGTCTCTACCTCAATAAGCCTGGCCAGCAAGGCCTCAACAAAAGGACATGTGCGGCTGCAAAATAGATGATGCTGGACCCATGATTTTACCACGCTCGCTTTGCTACGAACATTAGGAACTGCCAACTGCCTTGCAGTTTCGACAGTGCCGGCGCATCGGGATATCAGAGGTCTGTGAACACCATGGTTTCCTACTGCCGGCGTCACCTACTGTTCATTACAGACACCCTTTCAGGGCGATGCTTCCTGTGAGACACGGGTGCTCAAGTGAATGCACTGCCAGCATCACCTATTGATGAGAAGGCATAGAGCAATGAAACCTCTTTGGAGGCCAACAATGGCAGCAGGATCCAGACCTACGGGACAGTGATGCTCTGCTTCAATGGGCAACGTTACACATGGGACCTCATCCTAGCTAAAATGGCTAGACCTCTGCTCAGTGCAGATTTCCTGTGTGCCCAAGGACTGTTAGTTGATTTAAAGAACTGCCGGCTAATGGATGTCAAGGACTTTGGATTGATACCCTGCTCCTCCAGTAAGATCCCCACAATGACTGTGTCAAACGCATGTGAATTTACTCGACTACTGCATGATTTCCCAAACTTCACCAAGCCCACATTCTCCACTACAGTCACAAATCATGGGGTTAAGCATCATATTTCTACATCTGGTCTGTTGGTCCATATCCCCTCACATAGACAAGACCAAGAAAAGCAGGCAACTGCGAAGGTGGAGTTTCCAATATAGAAATACCTGGCTTTGTTCACCAGTCGAATAGCCACTGGGCTTCGTTCCTCCATATGGTTCCCAGGTCCGATGGTGGTTGCCACCCATGTGGCGATTACCAACACCTTAATGAGACCACTAACCCCAATTGTTACTCAGTTCCACACATCCAGGACTTTTAGGCATGTTTAGATGGGAAGTTAATTTTTTCCAACATTGATCTATTTAGGCGCTACCATCAGGTGCCTGTGTGCTTGGACAATTCTCAAAATGGCAGAGATAATCTTGTTTGGCCTCTGAGTTTCTGCGCATGTCGTTTGGGCTGAAAAATGCAGCACACACTTTCCACAGCTGATAGGCTTAATAAAAAAAGACTTAGATTTTCTTTTTCAAGGGTTCCAAAGGTATATATTTCGGACAAATGTATACAATATACATCCTGAAATACTTTTTCCTTTGCAATCATTCATGAAAACAGAGGAGTGCCCCAAAAAATGAATCACAGTTAAATGTTAGAACCCCAAAGAACCCCCTGCTCCCCCTCCCACGCACAAACAGCAAAGCAACAATCCCCCCACCAGCAAAAAAAAGCATCAGTGCCCCCCCACCAAACACTCAAGCGTGCAGCAAAGCATCAATAAAGACACAGACTTGCAGTACCCCCAAAAATACTCGTTCACCCAGTATTTGACATACCACAGCCTCTCTCTCCCTAATAAGAGAAAAAGAGATGTCTCCATTTCACAGTATGAGAGGAGACATAACAAACAACTCACTCACTTACGATGTTGAAAGTCTGTTGCATCGCTTTTCTGAGCACTGTGCCCAAGGAACTCGGATCTTTGGGCACACAGCCAGCAGCCAGCTTGCTGCTTTCGAACTTCCACCTCCCACAACACATCGAATTACTGCAGAAGCACCGAACTTCGGTCTGCCCACCTCCAGAGCCATGAAATCCCGGAACTCAGAAGGCGAGCTAATCTCCTAGGCCACTTCCTTGGCATATCGAATAACAGCCAGTGGTGAGGCCCCGAGATCAGGTCCCATTCCTGCAATGAACCAAAGTCAACGTGTAACTCCAGGTCAGGGTCTTCAAAAGACCCTTGAAAGGGAAAAATAGAGATATTAAAGATAGAAATACATGTTTACTTGGATGACATTTGTTACCAGTACATCCAAATCTGAACATGTATCTCAGTTTTTGAGCACTTAAGCTAACATGGGTTGATCATGGATCCTGCTAAATGCCATTTTGGGTTGTCAACCATTGACTTTCTCGGCCAAAGTATCTCCACCAAAAGTGTGAAACCTCTCCCATCAAAAGTAGCTGCTATTATAGGTTTGTCACCACCTTGCACTACTTAACAAATACGGGAGTTTTTAAGGCATGGTGACTTTCTATCACCCCATGATGCTTTAGATTGTGCTGTGGGTGCTATGCATGAGCAGTTGGTCAGAGGTGTGTGGCAGACACTCGCCTTCTTCAGTAGGCAGCTCTGTCCCACCCCCACAAAAGGAAGTACAGCACATTTGACCATTAGCTTCTCAGCCTCTATCTGACCATACGCCATTTCCATTTTCTTCCTGAGGGTCACCATTTCACAGCATTCATTGATCACAAACCCCTCATGCATGCAATGGCCAAATATCAAGACTCATGGTCTGCACATCAGCCACGCCAACTGGCCTATATATCAGAATTAACAACTGATATACAGCACATAGTGCCTATAAAAGGAATTCACCCCCACCGTCTTGGAAGCTTTCATGTTTTATTGTCTGATAACATTGAATACACAATGGATTTAATTTGGCTTGACACTGATTAACAGAAAAAGACTCTCGTGTCAAAGTGAAAACAGATCGCCACAGTTATTTAAGTTAATTACAAGTATAAAATATAGAATGATTGATTGTATAAATATTCATCCATTTCAAGTCAGTATTTAGTAGATGCCCCATTGGCAGCAATTATAGCCTTGAGCCTGGGTGAATAGGTCTTTATCAGCTTTGCACATCTGGAAACAGAAACCACAATTTTTTTCCCCATTCTTCTTTACAAAACTACTCAAACTCTGTCAGATTGCATGGGGATCATGAGTGAACAGCCCTTTTCAAGTCCAGTCATAATTATCAATTGGATTGAGATCCAGACTCTGACTTGGCCACTCCAAAATATTAACTTTGTTGTTAAGCCATTCCTGTGACACTTTGGCTTTATGCTTGGGGTCATAGACTTTCTGGACAACAGATCTTCTCCCAAGTCACAGTTCTCTTCTAGACTGCATCAGGTTTTCCTCCAGTATTTCCCTGTATTTTGTTGCAGTAATTTTATCCTCTACCTTCACAAGCCTTCCAGGGTCTGCTGCAGTGAAGTATCCCCACAGCATGATGCAGCCAGTGCATTGTTCACAGTAGGGATGGTATGTTTTTGATGGTATACAGTGTTTGGCTTACTTCAAACATAGTGTTTACTCTGATGGCCTAACAGCTCAATTTTGGTTTAACTGGATCGTAGTATATTCTTCCAGCTGAATTCAGAGTCTCCCATATGCCTTCTGGCAAACTCTAACCAAGATTTCATGTGAGTTTTTTCCCCCCCAACAGTTGTTTTCTCTTTGCCACTCTTCCACAAAGCTGCAACTGATGAAGCAACCGGGCAACGGTTGTTGTATGTACAGTCTCTCCTATCTCAGCCAATGAAGCTTGTAACTCCACCAGAGCTGTCATAGGTCTTTTGGTGACCTCGCTCACTAATCCCCTTCTTGCACAGTCACTCAATTTTTGAGGACAGCCTGCTCTAGGCAGAATTACAGCTGTGCCATATTCTTCCCATTTCTTGATGATTGGCTTAACTGCATTCCAAGGGATATTCAGTGACTTGGAAACTTTCTTGTATCCATCTCCTGACTTGTGCTTTTCAATAACCTTGTTGTGGAGTTGCTTCAAGTGTTCTTTTGTCTTCATGCTATGTTTTTTGCCAGGATACTGACTCACCAGCAATTAGGGCTTCTTCTTCTTTTTCTTTTTTGTTTTATGGCGGCTGGCAACCTGTTTTCAGTGCATTACCACCACCTGCTAGACTTCTTGTGTTCCAACCAAATATGTCCTGGAGTTCTCTACTTTAGACTATCTAGTTCAACCTGCAGTTCTCTATTAGCATCACCCTGTAGTTGCAATTCCTCGTGAATGCTTAATGCACTCATTAGATAATGCTGCAAACTGCTATTCTTCCCTAATTTTGGCAAGTTTTCGTGTAGTTGCATTACCTCAATTACATTGAATTCATCTACATCACCTGTAAGACTAAAATCGTCTTGTTAAAGAATAGTAATTATCGCATGTTATACTTTTAAAATTGCTGTTTTTCCAAGTCTATCTGCTTTTCCAGGTTTTCCTTTTCTTGGATCGTATCCTGCAGTTGTTTGCTGAGACCTCAGAGTTCTTCTTCATTTGCTTCCATGTTTTCATTTTATAATCTGAATGTAGACAATTCTCTTTGCAACAAATTCCTTTTCCTTTTGTATCCTTGTAATAATTTCTTCCATTTTCCAATCTCTTTCCAACTCATTGTTGTTCTTGTCGGGTACTTCTATTTGTTGTTGGAGTTCTGCACATTTACCCTGGGCTTCAATCACAAAATCTGAGGATTTTCCTTAAGTTCTAAAACATTTCTTAAATTCTTGACTACTTGCGATAAATATTCTGCCATTAAGATTCCATCTCCCCTGCCTGTGAACTGTTGGATCCTCCATTCAGCGTTTCTTTGACTTCTTCCCACCTAATCCCTTTAATACCAAGATACTTTTAGGCAGACTTAACGATAATTTTAATTATCTCAGTTCTTTTGCTTGTTTGCGCCAAACAATTAATTGCATCTACCATAAAAAGCACAAAATCCTTTCTACTCATTAATAGTGTATCCTTATTTTTCATATTACAGCTCTCACAATTCACCCGTTTATTATTCCCTGTATTTATTTGCTTGACAGCCTTTTTTTCATCAACTTCTTTCACTGCCTCTGCATAACTGATTCCTTGAGTTACTTTTACATATTATATCTCAGCCGCCTTCTTGCTATAAATGCACCCTTGATAAGCTACACTATGTTCCTCGCCACAATTGCAGCATTTCAGCCTAGCGCCCGCCTCACAGTTCCCATATTCAGGTTCTCTAGTGCATCTCCCACATCTTTGTTTCCCTCTGCAGACCGCCGCAATGTGCCCGAATTTATGACATTTATAGCATCTTAAAGGCAGTGGTATATATATATATTCTAACCGCATAACACATATACCCTAAATAAACGTTACTTGATATCCTCTCTCTCCACCATTTTCCAGTCACCATAGCAGTTCCAACTAACACTACCATCAGCCTCCCTGAGAGGAGAGGAACCTTTTGGCAGGATTAGCAATGAGGGCTTCCAGATACACGTGTATTTGTACTACAATCAATTGAAACACCTTGACTGCACACAGGTGATCTCCATTTAACTAATTATGTGATTTCTAAAACCATTTGGCTACACCAGTGATGAGTTTGTGTCTCATATTAAAGGGAGAGGGGTGTGAATACTTACACAATCAGTTATTTTGTGTTTTATACTTGTCATTAATTTAGATACTTTGTAGAGCTCTCTTTTCACTTTGACATGAGAGAGTTTTTCTGTTGATCAGTGTCAAAAACAAAAGCCAAATTAAATCCACTGCAATTCAATGTTGTAAAACAACAAAACTTGAAAATTTCCAAGAGGGGTGAATACATTTTATAGGTATTGTATCAAACGGAAAAATAATGTTGTGGCTGATTGCCTTTCAAGGCCAGCCATTGAGGCTGTAAAAATAGTGGTTGACTATGACGGCATGAAACTGACCAAGCTACTGACCCAGAGCTCCAGGCTTACCAAACAGCAGTCACAGGCCAAATTGAACAACATTCAATGTCCCAGTCCATCTGTTGCCACCTTATTGCCTGTAAAGGCTTTCTGAAGCTCCTGCCAAAATTTTCCAACAAAGACTCAGACACAAGAGACAAACACACTCAAATCCCCCAGCGTGCCCAGGAACTGGCATCTAAACTAATCCAACAGCTTTATGGACTGCCAGGTGATTTTATTCCTGACACCATGACCACCTATTCGGACTCTTAACAACGTTCCACCCTCCTAAGCAAATTCAATTCCTTTTCACCTGTTCATACCTCCTTTCATGGTGTACAGCACGCTTGGGTTCCTGTTGACTAACATTCTGCCTTGTTTGTTTTCATCTGCCACGATGCACAGCAACAGCCTCTTAAGCCACCCTGTGATGGCCCGTTCTGTGATTTGGAATGGAGACAAAAGACTTTTATCATTGATAAACAAAATAAACCTGAATGTGTTTAAACTGGCCACCAAGATTTGGAGGATTCTGCTACCATGCCACTACCATCACGGTATGACTCGGAGTGTGTCAACACACCTCTGGATGAGCCAGCTGCACCTGCTGTTCCTCCACCCATGAAACAGAGCACCTGAGCCAGGCGGCTTGTTCCAGCTCCAGCCAGGCTCACAATACGGGTTTTGCTGAATGCTGTGGAGGTGAGGCCTGTGAAGGGTAATGTACTTGGAGGAAATGTAAAGAATTCACAACCATTGACATTGGGTTGGCATTCACATTAAGAGACTGGTCTGACACGATGGGGTAATGACATAAACGATCTACCATGTTTTTAGTTCGGTTTTTGGTGTTCAATAAATGAGTGTTCAATGATTTTTCTTAAACATAAAATGCCTCCGTTGTTTTATTTGTGAAAACCTACACTATGTCTATGAAAAATAAAATGCAAAATGTAAATGGAGAAACAAGAGAAAATTTTCAAATGCTGGAAATCCAAGCAACACACACAAAATACTGGAAGAGCTCAGCAGGCCAGGCAACATCTAAGGGAAAGAGCACAGTCGATGTTTCAGGCTGAGGCCCTTCAGCAGCAATGTAAATGGAAGATTGCTTTGCTTTTGCTGCTTCTTTATCTGTCCATTAAGATTTGGTTTAACTGCCTCGTTACTGAGATCTATTTCTTTCTGTAATGCCTTCCAGTTTTTGCTGTATTTATTAACATTTTCATATTTTCTACCATCATTCTCATCAGTTCCATAACTCCAATTATTGTCCTTTAATATGACTGCACACTTGTAGACTTTCCCTAATTTTCCTTCCATCCATCTTCCCTTGTGTGAATAACATTAATTAACAACCAGCATGTTATTGGAACATATGAAGTAACTGAGAACCTGGAAGAGACCTTCAAAAGCAGACAAGGCAAATGTAACGTGGCCTCTGTTGTAGTGAGGACTCAGCCCCAAGCTGCTGTGTGGCCTGCTTGCAGCTGCCCAGAGAGAGGCGTCAGAGTTGAGTGCTCCAACGGAGTGCTGGAGGTGGTGTGGCATGACGTAAATACTGTTATCAGTGCTGCCCCCACTGTTTGTTCAGCAGAAGTCAAATTGTGTTGTGTTTGACTGCAACTGCTGCAACATTCACGGACTCTGGGACTTGGACTACAAATATTTTTTGGGCGCAAACATGAGGAAATCTGCAGATGCTGGAATTTCAAGCAACACACATAAAAATTGTTGGTGAATGCAACAGGCCAAGTAGCGTCTCTAGGAAGAGGTACAGTCGACATTTCGGGCCGAGACCCTTTGTCAGGACTAACTGAAAGAAGAGCTAGTAAGAGATTTGAAAGTGGGAGGGGAGGAGGAGATCGAAAATGATAGGAGAAGACAGGAGGAGGAGGGATTGAGCCAGGAGCTGGAAAGTTGATTGGCAAAAGGGATATGAGTGGATCATAGGACAGGAGGCCTAGGAAGAAAGAAAAGGGGGAGGGGGGGAAAACCAGAGGATGGGCAAGGGGTATAGTGAGGGGGACAGAGGGAGAAAAAGGAGAGAGAGAAAAAGAATGTGTGTATATAAATAAATAACAGATAGGGTACTCTGCTCCGTCCCTAGTCTTAATAATTTCTCCTTTGGCTCCTCCCACTTCCTTCAAACTAAAGGTGTAGCCATGGGCACCCGTATGGGTCCTAGCTATGCCTGCCTTTTTGTTGGCTTTGTGGAACAATCTATGTTCCAAACCTATTCTGGTATCTGTCCCCACTTTTCCTTCGCTACATCGACGACTGCATTGGCACTGCTTCCTGCACGCGTGCTGAGCTCGTTGACTTCATTAACTTTGTCTCCAACTTTCACCCTGCCCTCAAGTATACCTGGTCCATTTCAGATATCTCCCTCCCTTTTCTAGAACTTTCTGTCTCCATCTCTGGAGACAGCTTATCTACTGATGTCTACTATAAGCCTGCTGACTCTCAGAGCTATCTGGACTATTCCTCTTCTCACCCTGTCTCTTGCAAAAACGCCATCCCCTTCTCGCAATTCCTCCGTCTCCGCCGCATCTGCTCTCAGGATGAAGCATTTCATTCCAGGATGAAGGAGATGTCCTCCTTTTTTAAAAAAAGGGACTTCCCTTCCTCCACCATTAACTCTGTTCTCAAACGCACCTCCCCCATTTCACGCACATCTGCTCTCACTCCATCCTCCCACCACCCCACTAGGAATAGGGTTCCCCTTGTCCTCACCTACCACCCCACCAGCCTCCAGGTCCAACATATAATTCTCCGTAACTTCCACCACCTCCAACAGGATCCCACCACTGAGCACATTTTTCCCTCCCCCCCCCGCTTTCCGTAGGGATCGCTCTCTACGAGACTCCCTTGTCCATTCGTCCTCCCCATCCCTCCCCACCGATCTCCCTCCTGGCATTTATCCTTGTAAGCGGAACAAGTGCTACACATGCCCTTACACTTCCTCTCTCTCTCTCTACCATTCAGGGCCCCAGACAGTCCTTCCAGGTGAGGCGACACTTCACCTGTGAGTCGGCTGGGGTGATATACTGCGTCCGGTGCTCCCGATGCGGCCTTCTATATATTGGTGAGACCCGACGCAGACTGGGAGATCGTTTCGCTGAACACCTACGCTCTGTCCACCAGAGAAAGCAGGATCTCCCGGTGGCCACACATTTTAATTTCACGTCCCATTCCCATTCTGATATGTCTATCCACGGCCTCCTCTACTGTAAAGATGAAGCCACACACAGGTTGGAGGAACAACACCTTACATTTCATCTGGGTAGCCTCCAACCTGATGGCATGAACACTGACTTCTCAAACTTCCCACCTCCTCCTCGTACCCCATCCGTTATTTATTTATATACACACACATTCTTTTTCTCTCTCTCCTTTTTCTCCCTCTGTCCCCCTCACTATACCCCTTTGCCATCCTCTGGGCTTTCTCCCTCTCCCCCTTGTCTTTCTCCCTGGGCCTCCTGTCCCATGATCCTCTCGTATCCCTTTTGCCAATCACCTGTCCAGCCCTTGGCTCCATCC
This sequence comes from Mobula birostris, assembly GCF_030028105.1. Classification (NCBI taxonomy): domain Eukaryota; kingdom Metazoa; phylum Chordata; class Chondrichthyes; order Myliobatiformes; family Myliobatidae; genus Mobula; species Mobula birostris. The sequence continues at coordinate 99,728,774 of NC_092370.1, read as the reverse complement.
CTCCCCCTCCTGTCTTCTCCTATCATTTTGGATCTCCCCCTCCCCCTCCAACTTTCAAATCCCTTACTCACTCTTCCTTCAGTTAGTCCTGACGAAGGGTCTCGGCCCGAAACGTCGACTGTACCTCTTCCTACAGATGCTGCTTGGCCTGCTGCGTTCACCAGCAACTTTGATGTGTGTTGCTTGAATTTCCAGCATCTGCAGGATTCCTGTTGTATGCTCTGTTTGTCTGTTTGTGACCTCCAATTAGTGCAAACGGTGCATTAAAGCAGCACTTTTTTGGGCTAAATTGAATGAAACTGTGCTAACTTACAGAATGCAGTCAAAGTTCAGGGTTATATATTCATATAAAATTGCTCATTCGCCAAAAATCAACAGGCTGGCTTTCACCCGAGACCCGATTGACCATCATGGAAATCGGGACGCGACAGCCCGACGCATGCGAACGGCCAGCCTCAGCAGTGACATCTACCAGAGCAAAAGAGCAGGGCAGCTCTATTTCAAGGGCTCACATTCTGCTCATCGCCATCAGCATGTGCAGGATTGGGACAGATCTAACTGCCACCCATCAATAAGAGATAATTAAATCTTCCGCCACCTCCAACGGGATCCCACCACTAAGCACATCTTTCCCTCTCCCCCTCTCTCTGCATTCCGCAGGGATCACTCCCTACACAACTCCCTTGTCCATTCGTCCCCCCAATCCCTCCCCACTGATCTCCCTCCTGGCACTTATCCGTGTAAGCGGAACAAGTGCTACACATGCCCTTACACTTCCTCCCTTACCACCATTCAGGGCCCCAAACAGTCCTTCCAGGTGAGGCAACACTTCACCTGTGAGTTGACTGGGGTGATATACTGCGTCTGGTGCTCCCGATGTGGCCTTTTATATATTGGCAAGACCCGACGCAGACTGGGAGACCGCTTTGCTGAATATCTACGCTCTGTCCGCCAGAGAAAGCAGGATCTCCCAGTGGCCACACATTTTAATTCCACATCCCATTCCCATTCTGACATGTCTATCCACGGCCTCCTCTACTGTAAAGATGAAGACACACTCAGGTTGGAGGAACAACACCTCATATTCCGTCTGGGTAGCCTCCAACCTGATGGCATGAGCATCGACTTCTCTAACTTTCGCTAAGGCCCCACCTCCCCCTCGTACCCCATCTGTTACTTATTTTTATGCACACATTCTTTCTCTCACTCTCCTTTTTCTCCCTCTGTCCCTTTGAATATACCTCTTGCCCATCCTCTGGGTCCCCCCCCCCTGTCTTTCTTCCCGGACCTCCTGTCCCATGATCCTCTTGTATCCCCTTTTGCCAATCACCTGTCCAGCTCTTGGCTTCATCCCTCCCCTTCCTGTCTTCTCCTATCGTTTTGGATCTCCCCCTCCCCCTCCAACTTTCAAATCCCTTACTCACTCTTCCTTCAGTTAGTCCTGACGAAGGGTCTCGGCCTGAAACGTCGACTGCACCTCTTCCTAGAGATGCTGCCTGGCCTACTGCGTTCACCAGCAACTTTTAAATATTTTTTGGGTGAGTGCATTTCACAGCTATATTATGTGCACTTGCTATCTTATATGTGCTATATGTGCCTTGTGTTGTGTGCGACTGTTGATACTGTGTTTTGCACCTTGGCCTTAGAGCAACACTGTTTCGTTTGGCTGCATTGGGATTCATGTCTGGCTGAATGGCTATTACATCTGAACTTGAACTTGAACTCAAACAATACCCAAAGTCAGGATAGAACTGCGTTACAGGATCTGCGTGACAGCAGTATTAACTGCTGCCCCACTGTGCTGTTTTTTTCAGATTTTACAACAGAAACGGGAGATCATTATGGCTCTATGACTGAAGGATATGCAATATCAATCTGTCTCTGGAATATGTGCTTCCATAGGAGACATTAAAGAGCTTTAAAATCCAGGTGGACAGGAAGAATGAGCAGTATAAGGAGATGCACATAAAATATACTTACTTTGAAAAAGGATCTAGAGCTTTCCCTTAACAATGAGGAGGAGGAACCTATCGCCACCGCCTGTCTTCCATATAATTCCATGGTTTCTGGAACAATTGCTAGGATCCTGAAGAACTACCAGATTAATACTATCCACAAACCTGTAAGGAAGCTTATGCAGATCAAATATGACTTGGGACTCAGGACAGCTGTGAACACAGAGCAGCGTACATTGGCCAGACAGGATGCACAATGGAAACCCGCATCAAGGAACACAGGGACTGTATCCATTTGGGTTATCCAGAGATATCAGCGGTAGAAGAACATTGCATTCACAATGGCCAAAACTACTGAGCCACGCCAATGGCTTTTTGGATCATCTGGTGAAGTAAAACTAGGGAAAAAGAATTTTAATAAAGACAAAGGTCTTGATCTAAGTAAGAATTAGAATTCAATTGTAAGCAAGGTAGGAGAGCGGAAACCTGATTGGATGAGGACTAATTAATCAGAGAGGACAGACGACGGGGGTATATAGGGCACCGGACTAGACACGCCTAGGCATTATCCCTGATGAAGACGGCAGAGTTTGACATCGAAACGATGTTTAAAGTCAATACTTGTACCCAGCTGGAAGCCACAGAAGAGCTTATTCATAAGCTTACTTTGTGCGAAAAGTAAAGAATGAGTTATTCAGAACAGACAGTACTGGTAGCATTGGGCAGACAATGCGAAGCTTTGGATGGAGAAACAAAATTAACATTTGAGATTGAGAACACTTCATAAAAAAGTGCATGCATGTATCCAACAGAAGGCTTCATAGTTCTGATGAAAGGTCATTGAAGCAAAACATTAAACCTGTTTATCTTTCCATAGGTGCTCGCTGACCCAAGCAGATTTTCCATTATTTTCTGTTTCCACCAAGATGTTACATTTTTATTATCTTCAAAATTATAATAATCAAGAATATTTAGTTTGGCATGTTGTTTGGTATAGCAAAGGATTCAAGTAACAATAGAATCAAAATAAACATAATAAGATGGAATTTAGGAAGACGTTAAAGCATAGTTGAGGTTGCATTTAAAATTTAAGGAAAGAAGATAAGAAATTTTAAATTTCATGAGGAATTGAGGAACAGAGATGGTGCATAACACATAGCATCACTCTCTGTGAAAGCCAAGGGAGAATGAAAAACACTTCAAATACTGCTTTTACATCAAATGCAATCCAAGAACATAGGTGTAATTTTTATCCAAAAGAGGGCACTCAGGCTGCATAACAGAGGAGGAACCAAGTTAGTGAAGCAATCGTATTTATACCATCTCTGACAATAAAAAAATGAAAACTCTTCTCATACAGTAAGGCTATCTGTAAGCCCTTTAAATGCTGCAAGTTAGTTCATAAAATTGAGCAATTAGAGATTGACATTAATACAAAAGTAGTATTAATGTGAAATGGCTCTACAGAAGTTAATAATGTCAAGATCTTTGCATCTTCTTATTCTATTTTATGAAATTAAGATGATGTAGCATAAATTTACAGAAGACTTTCTTGATCAATAAAGCCCTTGAAAATTAATGTGTGATCTATTATTTTTCAATGCACTTTATTTGCTCTTTGTTTCCACAGCTCCTAATACCTTTGTAGCCGACCTAACCCCATTCATCAGATCCTTTACATTTTGGCCTCCTAATTTTCCAGAATTAGTGAAGAGTTATTCTTCGAAGGTGGGTGTCACTTGCAACGCCTGTGTTTATTCATTATTTTCTATTAGCCCTTGAAAAACTGCTTTGAATTGTTTCTGTCCCTGCAGTGAAAACTCCCACACACTGCTCATTAACAGGGCTTTTAAAGATGTTGACTCAGACACCATAAGAAATAGTGACTGACTGTCAGTAGGCAAATTGTAACAGTCCAGGTTACTGCTCAGACAGGAGTTAATTATAACAATGACAAAACTCTCAAACATTTCATCACAGTAGATATCAGTGCTACTGGTTGATAGTTGTTGAGACAGTTCATCCTGATCTCCTTAGGTACCTGTGTGATTGATGTCCTTCTGAAGCAGGAGGGAACCTTTGACTGCAGAAGTGAGAGATTGACGATATCCTTGACCATTCCTGCCAATTGTTTGGCACAGGTTTTTACTACCCTGCCAGGTACATCACTCTTCTCAGAAATGGCTTTGGCTAAATACTTCCCTGACTACACATTCAAAATTCTGGAGGAATTCAGCAGGTCAGGCAGCGTCTATGGAGAGAATAAACAATCAGTGTTTCAGCTGAGACTCTTCATTGGGACTCCAGCATTTTGTTTGTGTTGCTCTGGATTTCCAGCATCTGTAGAATCTTTTGTGTTTATGATTTCCATGGCAAATCATCTACTGCATGTTAGAGAGATTTTTGGGTTTAGGACCTGTACATTTAGTAATTGACTTTGGCTACCAGTCTTCACACCTGAAATTGTATTGTGGATTTAATTTGGAGTGCAACTCTGAACAAAGGTTTCCTACAAGCTGTGACTCCCAGACCAGACAATGAATTGTCTTTTGATGTTTGGCACAGAAAATATTGAGCCCCATGCTGGGCCAGCAAGACCTTTCAATGAAAGCGTCTCCACATGATGCCTGGGGTACCTTGTCTTGTCACATAAAGAAGCTGCTTTGTATCTGACAGAACTTTTCGCCAGTGACTTCATTCTTGCAAAAAACACTGCATCGTTCCAATTCTGGGAGATGAGATATCAGTCTGATAGCAGGAGAGAAGAGGTCAGTTCATTCATGGAAGAAGTCAGTTTAGTGTGACAGCAGGAGAGGAGGCACCAGTCAGATCACGGTGGAGGAAAGATCAGTCTGATCGTAGAAGAAAAGAGGTAAATTAGATTGTAAGAGAGAAGAAGTTAATCTAACAATGAAATAGGAAAATTCTGTCCAAGGGCAGGTCAGCCTGACAGCAGGATGTGTGTCAGACAGACAGTGGTGAAAAGTACCATACAACAACTGGATTTTGGTTTGTGGGAAATATGAAGTCTAAGGTCACGTGTTAAGCCAACTTCATTCTGGCCTGATTCCCTGAAAGTTACCAATTTGTACAGTGCATGCAAGTTACATGGTGTAATTTGCTCTTCCAAGAAAATCAATCTATACATTACATTCTATAGTAAATATATGCTGCATGTCAAAATAGTGGACTGATATTGCATAGATGAGTAATTAGGCCAGGTGAGGGTAGCCGATGGGTCTCAAACCCTCGGTGAGATAGGGAGTTGTCTATCCCAGCATATGAAAACAGACTCCGGCGGATTGAGTGGACGAGACCAATGGAAGGTCCAACGGTCAAGAAGGCGGTCTCTGCAAGTGTCGTGGGATGCGTAGAGCAGGACAAGACACGTAAGACGTCCTGGTCATCCACTGCACCTAGTCCCATCTCCAGCCGTCTCGACTCTGTCTTGCCACTGGATCCAGATAGGAATTGGGAAGAGAGAGTGAGGCTGACGCTGCACAACTCTCACTCACTTAAATCCAAATCATGCGTTAGTCTTGACACCATCGAGGTCCTCATCAATGTTGACGATGGACGAACAGACAATTAGGCCATGAGAAGAGATATGGGACATGTTCAACATGATGTGTTGTTCTTATGTAACAGCTTAGGAAAGGCTTCACGGCTAACGTAATGGTCTTTCTGTAGAAGCAGTGTTTAAGTTATGGTGAAAGAGAACAGATCTCGGTCTTTTGTTTGGCATGAGATGAAGAGAGAGGAGACTGGAGAGAATCGGTTGTAGGATATGACTCGCCGGGGAGATCGTGATTCAACGGAGCCAGGCATCAAGATCGACTGAGGATTGGGGAATTGAGCTCCAATTGGTGCACATTTGACAGTTTAATTATAATAGGCCCATGTTGTTTTTTCTTTCTTTTCTTTACAAACCCTTCAATTAAGATCCATAAATATAATTCCTTTAATCTCATGCAGTGTGCTGCCTGTTGTTTCTTGGCACTGAGTTGTAACAGGGTGGCAAATTACCCAGTATCCACACAACCCGGGGTTTGGGGTGGGAGAGCCGTCTCAATCTCACGGGGTTGGCGGGACCGGAGTGTGTCTTCCCTAGACTTATGCAGCCAAGGAAACCAGTGGGGTTTTACTTAAAAAAAGTTTTGTGTCGGCTTGCTGGAAGTAGATGTAAATTGGAAATAAAATTGTGTGAATCTGAGGTGGGAACAATATGCCTTTTCCATTTCTCAGTGTCAAATGGGAATGGCAACAGTTCCAAGATCAAAATGCTACTTGGCTTCTCTCCAAACTGCTTCTTTTCTTCTCATCTGCCAAAAGATGCATGGATTTAACAAGGGAGGGAACTCAAGCTTAGCTATATTGGCTCACAAACCAGTTTAGCTGGCTTGTGTTGTAATGACACCAGCACCAGACTTTCAAGGCGAATGGTCCTGAGTTCGAAACTGGCCACTCCTTGCACACCTTCTATCCGTACTGGGTTGAGCATAAAGTTAGCAACTTGGCCTTGTCAAAAACAGTCAACTGCTAAGGAAATGGCAAAATTGCCGCCTGATGTGCCACAAGGTGTGAAAAGGAACAACAACAAACCAGATTACATCAAAAGAGAGAGAAAAGGATAATGGAAGAAAGATAACAGCATGTGACAGAAAAAGTAGGATGGGGCACTTGCAGTGTAGTAAATGCAGATATAAAAATTAATTTTTAAAAATTAATGGTTTTCTTTTACTTATATATGAACACACTAATATATGAATTATGAGCAGAAGCAGACTATTTGACTCCTTGAGCTACCCCATTACTGAATATGGTCATGGATAATCTCAGTGTAACATCAGCTCTGCATTACTGTCTACCCCAATGATCGGAGGGGTCTCTCTCCTGATCGTCAAGGATCTATCTACATCTCGTTAAATATGTGAAAAGACTGCTTCTTTCATCCTTTGAGAAGTAGAGTTCTAAAGACCAACAGCTATCTGACTGAATGACCACACCTCTGTCTTAAATGGAAGAAGTTTGACCTTTAAGTTGCCAGCAGCATGGCCCTGAACCCTGTGCAGTAGCCAGGTCCTAGTGAAAGGTGTAATCCACTGTATAGACAATTTAAATGTCAGCCCAGATTGAGGCAAGAACTCGCTCTCCAGAATGTTCACTCTTCTCTCCAGGGTGCTGGAGCCTTTTGCTGTTCCATTGTTTGTTCAATTTAAACACCGGCTCAGATAGACTGAAAAGACAACGTGTTGAGATCTGAGGTGAGAGCTGATTTTACTCGTTCTCCGCGATGGGCACTCCTCTCTCCATGGCACTGAGGCAATGAAGACAGCGCCGGCTGCTATGCTCCATGCCTGCTAAGTTGATGAACATAACCGAGGCTTTGGGCCTACTCTGGGCTGCTCTAGGGTTCGGATCTGAAGACTCAATTTGGTTCAGAATGTTGTTAGTTGCTTTAAATGTTTGTATGATTTGTGTTTTCTTTCCCCTTTCTTTTGCACATTGGGTGTGATCTTTTATTCTTTTAATGTAATGCTGCTACAAAACAAGAAATTTCACAACATATGTCAGTGATACTAAGATTGATTATGAATCTAATTCTGCTAGGTCACCTGAGCCTCTACGGGATATCTGAACATATTGTAAGCATTTTTTCATCAACTTGTACAGTGATAATGTTGGGCTAGAATCTCACATCTGCATTTGTCTGGGATCCGAGTTTGACAAATTTCTTCAGTGATCAACAGAGGGGAGTATCCTAACTGTCTGCGTGCTGGTCTGATATGGAAACACAGGCCCAGGTACAGAAAAGTTGACTAAAAATTGTGCATACATCCCAGTCTATCACAGGCAAGGCCCTCCTCACAATTGAGTACATTTACAAGGAGTGCTGCCACAAGAAAGCAACATCCCCACTATCAAGGGTCCCCCACCATCCGGGCCATGTTCTCTGTTTGCTATTATCACCGGCCAGGATGTACAGGAGCTTTAGGTCCGAACACTAGGTTCAGGAACAGTTATTACGTTACAACCATCAGATGTGCATAATTTTACTCACTTCTGAACTGAATCCATGCAAACAGACTCACTTTCAAGAACTCTACAATTCATGTTCTCAAAATTCTTTATATTATTTGTACAATTTGTCTTCTTTTGCACACTGGCTGTTTGTCAGTTTTCATCTGTGTATATTTTTTGATATTTTTTGTTTACTTTTATTTTCCTGTAAACACCTGCAAGAAAATGGCCCTCAAGGTCGTATATGGTGACATATATGGACTTTGATAGTACTGTGCATTTTCTTGAATTTAATTTTGAGTCAACTTATTGTTGGCTGAGACTCGCTTCCTGTACCCTTACACCACAGATCGACAAGGAGCTGTGGGGTTGAAAGAAAACGAGGTGCTGGTGGAGTTTCAGCACCAGGAATGGGAATCTACATATATGGTGTCCCCAAGGCAGATACTGTGTGGGGTTACATGCTAATGTAACTCTAACCCGAACTGAAATGTAACTAACTTTAACTCTAAAGTGAACTTTTAATACTGAGCAGAACACTTTCCATTTCACAAGGTTTATTTGCTGAATTGACAGTTTCTCAGTAACTTGGAAGTTTGACCAACTGAATATGGAGTCAGGACTTCTGTACCTTCAAATAAAATGTTAAAGGGACTGTAATGTCTACACCAAACTACACAGTGTTAAGTTCGTACAAGTCCATAGATCCTTGAAGGTGGCCACACAGGTAAATATTGTGGTTAGGAAGACATATAAGATACAGTCCCTCAGGACAATGAATGCAGAAGTAGAAAGGTTATGCTCCAACTTTATAAAACCTTCTTTGACCTCAGCTGGAATACTGAGTACAGTTGTAGTCATCATGCTATAAGAAGGATGGTATAACACTGGACAGAGTACAGGTGATAATGACCAGGATGTTGTTTGAGATGGAGCTGATTAGTTAAGAGGAAGAGTGAGGTAGTTTCTCACTGGAGGAGTATATGAAAGGGAATAACTGAAGTTATAAAATTACAAGGGTATAGATAGGATAGATAGCAAGAAGATTTTCCCTAAATGAGAAGCAGATAAAATTGGAGGACGCAGATTTAGGATAAGGTGTAAGAGATTTATCCATATATAACCATATAATAATTACAGCACGGAAACAGGCCATCTCGGCCCTTCTTGTCCATGCCAAACTCTTACTCTCACCTAGTCCCACCGACCTGCACTCAGCCCATAACCCTCCATTCCTTTCCTGTCCATATATCTATCCAATTTAACTTTAAACAACAACATTGAACCTGCCTCAACCACTTCTGCTGGAAGCTCGTTCCACACAGCTACTACTCTCTGACTAAAGAAGTTCCCCCTCATGTTACCCCTAAACTTTTGCCCTTTAACTCTCAACTCATGTCCTGTCCTCTTGTTTGAATCTCCCCCACTCTCAATGGAAAAAGTCTATCCACATCAACTCTATCAATCCCCCTCATAATTTTAAACATCTCTATCGAGTCCCCCTCAACCTTCTACGCTCCAAAGAATAAAGACCTAACTTGTTCAACCTTTCTCTGTAACTTAGGAGATGAAACCCAGGCAACATTTTAGTAAATCTCCTCTGTACTCTCTCAATTTTATTGACATCTTTCTGATAATTCGGTGACCAGAACTGTACACAATACTCTGAATTTGGCCTTACCAATGCCTTATACAATTTCAACATTACATCCCAACTCCGATACTCAATGCTCTGATTAAAAAAGGCCAGCAAACCAAAAGCTTTCTTCACCACCCTATCCACATGAGATTCCACCTTCAGGGAACTATGCACCATTATTCCTAGATCCCTCTGCTCTACTGCATTCTTCAATGCCCTACCATTTACCATGTATGTCCTATTTTGATTAGTCCTACCAAAATGTAGCACCTCACATTTTTCAGCATTAAATTCCATCTGCCAACTTTCAGCCCACTCTTCTAACTGGCCTAAATCTCTCTGCAAGCTTTGAAAACCTACTTCACTATCCACAACGCCACCTATCTTAGTATCATCTGCATACTTACTAATCCAATTTACCACCCCATCATCCAGATCATTAATATATATGACAAACAACATTGGACCCAGTACAGATCCCTGAGGCACACCACGAGTCACCGTCCTCCAATCTGACACACAGTTATCCATCACTGTGACAGCATATGAGGCGAATCTTAGCTGTAGGATGGTGAGTGACTGGAAGGCACTAAGAAAATGGCTGAAGCTGAGTCACTAACAGCATTTAAGAAGTGTCTATATGTGTATTTGAACCAAGTCTGGAAGAAGAAGGGTGATCACCGGTTAGCACGAGCAATTACAATTGATTTGCATGTTTCCATACTGTACGAGTCCATGATTCTCTGACTTCAGTCTTGAAAATCTAACATTCAATCATAAGTAAAAGGCTGCAAGGGATCCTGAGGTGTATATATATTATTACAATGACTTTCCCATCTCAACAGAAACTGCTGAGGGTGGTATTTAGTGTAGTGGAATCACTAATGGGATCTAGTGTAGATGTATTTTTATGTATCATCTACTGTCCAATGAGAAGGCAGAAGGACCTGTCTGCATGATGATGGAAACAATGAAGCAGCAGCTGTTGGACGAAGTATCCAGATGGCCCAGAGTTCTTGGCCTATATTGTTTCGTCCTTTGCACAGAGCTATCCTTCATTCCACCACGGTATTCCACTGCTGAGATATTATGGCTTGCCATCTGTACACATGTTACTGAGTTTGATTCTACATAGTCTATTCGTTTCTGATTACTCTTTATCTCAGAGACAGGGCTGTCCTTTATATAGCTGGACTAAGGAAGACCATGAAAGGAAAGGAGAAGAACCAGATGATGTGGTATAATTCACATGATTAGAAGAGGCTGCTACCACATATTTTCAGGAGCCATAGAGAGTTTGTGGAAGCACTAGGAGATGGGACCGGCAAGGTGAAGATTGGCATCAGAGTTTCATATATGTAGATAGTTTTGTGTATGCATATGATACACAAAGTGAAGGTAATTGAGAAAATAAGGTACAAGACAAACATACAGTTGAATTACAAATGTTTCCTGTGACACAGCCAAAACTGAACCAATGATAAGACAAATGAGATTCAGAAAGACAAGTCTGTTGAAATTCCTTTAGAAAGTAACAGGCAGGATAGACGAAGGAGATATTGTCTTCTTGGATTTTCAGAAGGCCCTTGACAAGGTGCTGCACATGAGGCTGCTAAACAAGATAAGATAAGAGCTCATGGTATTACAAGAAAGATACTAGCATGGATAGAAGATTGGCTGACTGGCAGGAGGTAAAAAAATGGGAATAAATAGGGCCTTTTCTGATCGGCTACCTGTGCCTAGCAGCGTTCCACAGTGGGACTGCTTCTTTTCACGTTACATGTCAAAGAATTGGATGATAGAATTGTGGCCAAGTTTGGAGGCGATACAAAGGTAGGTTGAGAGGCAGGCAGAGTTGAGGAAAATAGAAGAGAGAACATGGGAGTCTACAGTAGAATAAAGGCCCTTTGGCCCACATGTTGTGCCAACCATGTAACCTACTCTAGAAACTGCCTATACACTCCCTACCATATAGACTTCTATTTTTCTAAGCTCCATGTCCCTATCTAAGGGTCTCTTAAAAGATCCTTTTGTATCTGCCTCTACCACTGTCACTGGCAGTGCATTCTATGCACCCACAACTCTCTGTGTGTAAAACTCACCTCTGAAGTAGGGAGATGCAGAAGAACTTGGACAGATTGTGGGAATGGACCAAGAAATAGTAGATGGAATACAGTGTAGGAAAGTGTATGATCATGCACTTGGTTAAAAGGAATAAAGACAGGGACATTTCCTCAATGGGCAGCAAATGCAGAAATCAGGGGTGCAAGGGGACTTGGGATTCTTAGTGTAGGATTCCCTAAAGGTTAACATGCAGACTGAATCCATAGTAAGGGAGGCAAGTGCAATGTTAGCATTCATTTTGAGAGGGCCAGATTATAAAAGAAACCATGTAGTGCTGAGATTTTTAAGGCATTGATAATAGCACACTTGAAATATTGTGAGTAGTTTTGAGCTGCTTATCAAAGACCAACCAGTTCCCCCCCACCACCACTCTCCTCTGTCTAGTGGAACGTCCTCACTCTTAATAATTTCTCCTTTGTCTCCTCCTATATCCTTCAAACAGAAGGTGTAGCCATGGGTACTTGCATGGGTCCCAGCTATGCCTGCCTATTTGTTGGCTATGTAGAACAGTAAACGTTCCAAGCCTACACTTTTCCTATTCCACACTGGTGGCTACATTTTGTGATGCTTTCTGCACCCTTGCGAAGTTCATTGACTTCATCAACTTTGCTTCCAACTTCCACCCTGCTCTCAAATTTACCTGGTCTATTTCTGACACCCCCCTCCCTTTTCTCAATCTCTCTATCTCTGTCTCTGGAGACAGCTTATCTACTGATGTTAGTTATAAACCCAGGGACTCTCATAGCTACCTGGACTATACCTGTTACTTGTAAAAACACCATCCCCTTCTCTTAATTCCTCTGTCTCCATGGCATCTTCTCTCAGGATGAGGCTTTTCATTCTAGAACGAAGGCGATATCCTCCTTTTTTCAAAGAAAGGGGCTTCCCTTCCTCCACTATCAATGCTGCCCTCAACCGCATCTCTTCCATTTCACGCACGTCTGCTCTTACCCTACCCTCCCACCACCCTATCAGGGATAGGGTTCCTCACCAACCACCCCACCAGCCTATGCATTCAGCACATAATTTTCCAGAACTTCCACCACCTCCAAGGCATCTCACCACCAAGCATATCTTTTCCTCCCCCCACTTTCTGCTTTCCGCAGGTATCGCTCCCTACACAACTCCCTTGTCCATTCGTCCTTCCCCACTGATCTTCCTCCTGGTACTTATCCTTGCAAGTGGAACTAGTGCGACACCTGCCCCTGCACCTCCTACGTCACTACCCAAACAGTCCTTGCAGGTGAGGTGACACTTCACCTGTGAGTCTGTTGGGGTCATATACTGTGTCTAGTGCTCCTGGTGTGGCCTCCTGTATATCAGTGAGACCCGACGTAGATTGGGAGACTACTTTGCTGAGTACTTACACTCTGTCTGCCAGAAGAAGTGGGACCTTCCTATGGCCACCTATTTTAATTCCACTTCCTATTCCCATTCCAATATGTCAATCCATGGCCTCTACTGTCATGATGAGGCACACTCAGGTTGAAAGAACAACATCGCCCGGGTAGCCTCCAACCTGATGGCTTGAACATCGATTTTTTGAACTTCCAGTATTGCACCGCCACCCCTCCTTCACCATTCCCCATCCCCTTTCCCTCTCTCACCTTATCTGCTTGCCTGCCCGTCAGCTTTCTCTGGTGCTCCTCCCCCACTTTGCTTTCTTCCATGGCCTGATGTCCTCTCCTATTAGGTTCCCCCTTCTCCAGCCCTGTGTATCTTTTATCAATCAACTTCCCAGCTCTTTACTTCATCCCTCCCCCACCCTCCTGGTTTCACATATCACCTCGTGTTTCTCTCTCCCCTCTCCCACCTTTTAAATACTCCTCATCATCTTTTTTTTCTCCATTCCTGCCAAAGGGTTTTGAACCAGAGTGTTGACTGCGCTTTTTTCCATATATATTGCCTGGCCTTCTGAGCTCCTCCAGCATTTTGTATGTATTTCTAAGAAAGGAAGTTCTGGGATTTGAAAGGGTCAAAGAAGGTTCATGAGAATGATTCTGGGAATGAAACGGTTGATGGAATTCATTGTCATAGGTGTCTGTAAAGGCCAGGGCATAAGGTGCATTTAAAGTGGAGGTTGATAGATTATTGACTAGTCAGAGTGTGAAAGGTTACAGGAAGAAGGCAGGAGAACGGAGTTGAGAGGGAAAATGAATTAGACATGATGAAATGGTGGAGCAGACTCGATTGGCTGAATGGCCTAATTCAGTTCTTATTTCTTACAGTCTTATGGTCTAATACAAGAACAGCCCTTTTGAAAAGAGATGAGTTGAATTTCTTTAGCCGGAGGGTGGCAAATCTCTTGTATTCATTGCCATAGACAGCTATGTAGGTCAAGTCATTGGGTATATTTAAAGCGGTGGTTGATAGGTTCTTAATTAGTAAGGGTGTTGAAAGTTATGGGAGCACGCAGAAGAATGGGGTTGTCGGCTATAATAAATCAGACATAATGGAATGGCGGGGCACAGCTGTTGAGCCAAATGGCTGATCTCTACTCCCATGTCTTATGTTTTTATGGTCTTATGAGTGGATGACACAACTTTCAGGAAAGTTGATACAGCAGAAATGAGGACATGTAGGTAGGATACTTCAAAGATGACTAATGCTCCTTTGCTTTTGAGGAAATCTCCGAGGCAAAGTGACCAAAAGATAGAGTTGTATTTTTGGAATTTTATATACAATTATTTATTGTATTGTATCACTTTTTATGTGCAAATAGTAATGAGTCTGAATAGCTTAATTTGTTTTTCTGAAAAGAATGCAGTGTTAGAATACAAATACCCTTAAGAAATGAATATATTATATGCTATGATTTTGATACATTCTTATGCAGAATAATCCCTGCAAACATAACTGACTTATTGCTAAAGAAAGGAAAATTGGAGAACTAGAGGCTAATTATTTCAGATCTGTTATTGAAGAAATTTTAGAAGCCATCCTTAAAGACATAGCAGGCGATAAGAAAATAGATTACAGTTTTCAAGCAACATCAGTGTGGTTTGTGGAAGGGAGATCACATCTTGATCAATTTTGAATCAGTATCAGAATCAGGTTTATCATCATAGACGACTGTCATGACACTTGTTGTTTTGTGGAAGTAGTACAGTGAAACGTAAACAATTCCAGTATAAAAACAAAGAGTGCAAAGGAGGAATAGCGAGGTGGTGTTTGTGGGTTCACAGACCATTCAGAAATCTGATGACAGAGGAGAAAAGGTTGTTCTTAAAATGTTGCATGTGGATCTTCAAGTTCTTGTGCATCCTCCCAGATAATAGTAATGATAAGCGGGCATGTCCCGGATGGTGAGGGTCCTTATGTATATATCTACCTCTCTATCTACCTATTTATTTATTTGTCACGTGTATATTGAAACATTGAAATATACAGTGAAATGTGTCACTTTGCATTCAACAACAAATACAGTCCAAGGATGTGCTGGGGCAGCCTGCAAGTGTCGTCACACTTCCAGCGCTAATAAAGCATGCCTACAACTCACTAACCCTAACCATGCTAATATAACATGCCTACAACTCACTAACCCTAACCATGCTAATATAACATGCCTACAACTCACTAACCCTAACCATGCTAATATAACATGCCTACAACTCACTAACCCTAACCATTTGTGTTTGGAAGGTGGGAGGAAACCCACAAAGTCACAGGGGCGGGGGGAAGTACAAACACCTTACAGCAGACAGCAATGGGAATTAAACCCTGATTGATGAGCACTGGCACTGTAAAGCAATGTGCTAACTGCAATGCCACCCATGCTATTACAGCCCTTATTGATGAATGCTGCTTTCTTGAGGTGCTGCGCTTTAAAGTGCCCTCAATGGTGCAGAAATTTGTACCCATTATGGAGCTTGCTGTGTCTACAACTCTCTGCAGCCTCTTTTGATCCTGTGGATCATGGTCTCCTTGAACTTATTGGAGTTCTTTAAAGCAGTAATATGAATTATGGGAAAGCAGTGGATGTATAAGATTTCTAGAAAGCGTTTAATTCGTTGTCAAACAGGACACAGTGTAACGAGTGTGCCACAGGGTACCGACATCACAACTTTATATAATTTGTACAAATAATTTGGATGGTTGCAAAATATAAGGGGACTTCAGGAGGCCTCAAGGTTTAATATAGATATGTCAAATGAGTGAACAGAAATTTGGCAAAAGGAGTAGAACCATAGAGTTATGTCGAAACAAAACAGGCCTTTTAATCCGTCTTGTCTCTGGTAACCATCAAGTACCATTTACAGTAAGCCAATTAAAAGCACAGTTTAATATTATTGAGGAACACATGAATTTGTCCATTTTGGACAAAAAACACTGTCTCAAGGGTGAGAGAGTGCAGAGGTCAAGGATGCATAGGAAATGGATGTCATAGGGGCTGTTCCACAAAGCACTAAAACACAGGCACTGCAAATAATGCAGCTTTCTGAAACAGTACGTTATTTCCAGGGAAACTCAATACCAAATTAGGGAGATTAATTTTCAGTTATGGAGGGCATTGGTGATTCTACATTTATAGTACCGGGTACAATACTGTTTTTCTTATTTAGAAAAGGATATTAGTGCATCGGAAGCTGTTCAGAGAATGTTTATAAAATAGATATTTTAAAATTTAGAAATACAGCATGGAACAAGTACTTCATACTTATACTTTATACTTTATTGTCACCAAACAATTGATACTAGAATGTACAATCATCACAGCGATATTTGATTCTGTGCTTCCCACTCCCTCGATTACAAATCGATAGGAAATATTAAAAATGTAAATTGTAAATCATAAATAGAAAACAGAAAATGGAAAGTAAGGTGATGCAAAAAAACGGAGAGGCAGGTCCGGATATTTGGAGGGTACGGCCCAGATCCGGGTCAGGATCCGTTCAGCAGTCTTATTACAGTTGGAAAGAAGCTGTTCCCAAATCTGGCCGTACGAGTCTTCAAGCTCCTGAACCTTCTCCCGGAGGGAAGAGGGACGAAAAGTGTGTTGGCTGAGTGGGTCGTGTCCTTGATCCACTGCTCCAACAGCGTGAGGTATAAAGTGAGTCCAAGGACGGAAGATTGGTTTGTGTGATGTGCTGCGCTGTGTTCACGATCTTCTGCAGCTTCTTAGAGTCATAGAGTCATAGAAAAGTACAGCACAGAATCAGGCCATTTGGCCCATCTAGTCTGTGCCAAACCATTTAAACCGCCTACTCCCATTGACCTGCACTGATACCATGTACCTATCCAAACTTCTCTTAAATGTTAAAATTGAGCTCACATACATTACTTGTGCTGGCAGCTTGTTCCACACTCTCACCACCCTCTGAGTGAAGAAGTTTCCCCCTCAGGTTTCTCTTAAACATTTCACCTTTCACCTTTAACCCATAACATCTAGTTGTAGTCCTACCCAACCTCTGTGGAAAAAGCCTGTTTGCATTGACCCTAGGTCACCTGCAGTCCAGGTAATAAAGATTCAAATTAATTTATTAGTTTATCACACGTACAGCAAACCATGCAGTGAAAAGTGTTGTTTGTGTTAACAATCGACACCACTGGTCTTGGACAGGACAACTTCCAAACCAGGTTGTGATGCACCCTAGAGGAATGCATTTTATGGTGCATCTATAAAAATTAGTGAGGGTTTTAGGGGACAGGCCAAATGTCTTTCGTTTTCTCAGGAAGTAAAGGTGCTGGTGGGCCTTTTTTGCAGTGGACTCTGCTTGGTCGGACCAAGTCAGGTCATTCGTGATATATAACTAAAATAAAAACACAGAAATTGATAAACACGCGGAAAATATAAGAGGAACTCATGGGTCAGACAGCATCTATAGAAGGGATATAAACAATTAAAGTTTCAGGCTAAGACCCTTCATCATGATTTAGTTGAATTGCCTTACGAGGAGAAGTTGATTGGCTCAGTTTGAACCGGCTGACGATTTGACTCCTGAGAAGTGACTACATTGAAGTATGTAAGACCCTGAAGATTTTGGCAGGATGGGTGTGGTCTTCCAGATTGAAATTTAAAAGTAATGGTCAATACTTCAAAATAAGAATATATCCATTTAAATTACAAATGGTCATAACACATTGGTACATTCTTCTTGAAAGATCATGAGGAGCAGAATATCTGAATATTTTTAAGGTAGAGGTAAATAGATACCTAATTAAGTAGAAGATGTAAGTTATTGTGGGCAGACAGAAATGCAGAGATGAATATGATCAGCCATGATCTTATTAAATGCAAAGCAGGCTCAAAGGGTCAAAGGACCTATTCCTGTTCTGGATTCGTAATTTGCACACTGCTGTTCAGCTCAATAAAGTATAGTCTGTCTGTACAGTTCCTCTCACTTTGCTGAATTGCCTGTGTCTGCAGCCCCACGAAGAAAGCCAGAGGCATCACACTAATTAACTGGTAACTTGATAAATAGGTTTATTATTATTACATGTAAGCTATAGTAAGATAGTAAGATCTTTGTTTTGCATGCTATCCATAAACATTATTTCATTACAACAGTGGATTGAAGTAGTATGAGGAAAACAACAATAGCGTGTAGAATTAACAGACAAAGTGAAGTGCAGGCAGGAAAATAAGATGCAAGACCATAATGGGGTAGATTTTGAGGTCAATAGTCCATCTTATTGTACTAAGCACAATTTCTACCGATGTAAAGTTCTACCTACAATTAAACTCTGATAAACCACTATCCAGTGCTACAGAAATCTTTGACATCTGGCTCATGTTTCTTACACCCCAAAATTCACCATATCCCTCAGGATTTTATGTAAATCATTTCTTAAGTTTCTGCTGACACCCACCAGTCCCTGCCTTCCCCCAAGATTTACCAAGCCTTGGTTTCTATATTCCCCCTGACTCACAAGTTTCCCATCTTTCATGAGATATATCGAATTTCCTGCTCCAGCACTCCCCTGAGACTAATCAGTCTCCACTCTCCTCCAAATTCCCATGCTTCCACAAATCTCACACAAGGCTCACTGATCCTCATAGTCCCCTCAGAATCACTGGGCAGGCCTTCACTCTCTCAAAGCTCACCAGAGGCTGTGTTCTCCACAATCTTACCAAGTTCAGTGAAGAATTTATTAGAAACATAGAAAACCTACAGCACAATACAGGCCCTTTGGCCCACAAGGCTAATGCCGAACATGTGCTTACTTTAGAAATTACCAAGGGTTACCCATAGCCCTCTATTTTACTAAGCTCCATGTACTTATCCAGGAGTCTCTCCACCACCGTCGCTGGCAGCCCATTCCACACACTCACCACCCTCTGCGTAAAAAACTTACCCCTGACATCTCCTCTGTACCTACTTCCAAGCACCTTAAAACTGTGCCCTCTCGTGTTAGCCACTTCAGCACTGGGAAAAAGCCTCTGACTACCCACATGATTAATGCCTCTCATCATCTTATACACCTCTATCAGGTCACCTCTCATCCTCCGTCGCTCCAAGTAGAAAAGGTCAAGTTCACTCAACTTATTCTCACAAGGCATGCTCCCCAATCCAAGCAACGTCCTTGTAAATCTCCTCTGCACACTGTCTATGGTTTCCACATCCTTCCTGTGGTGAGGTGACCAGAACTCCAAGTGGTGCCTGACCAGGGTCCTATATAGCTGTAACATTACCTCTCAGCTCTTAAACTCAGTCCCACGGTTGATGAAGTCCAATGCACCGTATTACTTCTTAACCATCAGCAAATTTACTAACCCATCCCTCCACTTCCTCATCCAGGTCACTTATAAAAATCACGAAGAGTAGGGGTCCCAGAACAGATTCCTGAGGCACACCTCTGGTCACCAACCTCCATGCAGAATATGATCCATCTACAACCACTCTTTGCCTTCTGTGGGCAAGCCAATTCTGGATCCACAAAGCAAGGTCCCCTTGGATCCTATGCCTCCTTAGTTTCTCAATAAGCTTTGCATGGGGTACCTTATCAAATGCCTTGCTGAAATCCGTATCCACTACATTTACTGCTCTACCTTCATAAATGTGTTTAGTCACATCCTCAAAAAATTCAATCAGGCTCGTAAGGCATGACCTGCCTTTGACAAAACCATGCTGAGTGTTCTTAATCATATTATGCCTCTTTAAATCTTCATAAATCCTGCCGCTCAGGATCTTCTCATCAACTTACCGGCAACTGAATTAAGACTCACTGGTCTATAATATCTTGTGCTATCTCTACTCCCTTTCTTGAAAAAGGGGACAACATCTGTAACCCTCTAATCCTCTGGGACCTCTCCCATCCCCATTGATCATGCAAAGATTATTGCTAGAGGCTCAGCAATCTCCTCCCTCACCCCCCACAGTACCCTGGGGTACATCTTGTCTGGTCCCGGTGACGTATCCAACTTAATGCTTTACAAAAGCTCCAGCACATCCTCTTTCTTAATGTCTTTGTGCTCAAGCTTTACAGTACGCTATAGGTCATCCCTATAATTGCCAAGATCCTTTTCCGTTGTGAATACTAAAGCAAAGTATTCTTTAAATATCTCTGCCATCTCCTTCGGTTCTATACATACTTTTCCACTGTCACACTTGATTGGTCCTATTCTCTCATGTCTTATCCTCTTGTAGAATGCCCTGGAGATTTCCTTAATCCTGTCCACCAAGACCTTCTCATGGTCCCTTCTGGCTCTCCTAATTTCTTTCTTAAGCTCCTTCCTGCTAGCCTTATAGTCTTCTAGATCTCTATCTTCACCTAGTTTTTTGAACCTTTTGTAAGCTTTTCTTTTCTTCTTGACTAGATTTACAACAGCCTTTGTACACCACAATTCCTACCATCCTTTCCCTGTCTCATTGGAAACTACCTATGCAAATATCCTCTGAACCTTTGCCACATTTCTGCCATTCATTTCCCTGAGAACATCTGTTCCCAATTTGTGCTTTCAAGTTCCTGCCTGATAGCTTCATATTTCCCCTCTCTCCAATTAAACACTTGCTTAACTTGTCTGTTCCTATCCCTTGCCAATGTTATGGTAAAGGAGATAGAATTGTTATCACTATCTCTAAAATGCTCTCTCACAGTGAGACCTGACACCTGACCAGGTTCATTTCCCAATACCAGATCAAGTACAGCCTCTCTTCTTGTAGGCTTATCTACATATTGTGTCAGGAAACTTTCCTGAACACACCTAACAAACTCCACCCCATCTTATCTGCTTGCTCTAGGGAGGTGCCAATCAATATTTGGGAAATTAAAATCTCCCACCACGACAACTCTGATATTATTACACCTTTCCAGAATTTGTCTCCCTATCTGTCCTCGATGTCCCAGTTACTATTGGGTGGTCTATAAAAAAACACCCAGTAGAGTTATTGACCCCCTTCCTGTTCCTAACTTCCACCCACAGAGACTCTGTAGACAATCCCTCCATGACTTCCTCCATTATAATACTGTTTAACATTTTAAAAGAAAATGTGATGGGGAATTAACATAAACCCACAGTCCAGCACAATCAAAGTCATGATCAAGCAGGAATAGGCCCATGTCTTTTCACCAGACAATAAGATCATAACTGGTTACTTACCTCAGCATTTGATTCTCCTTAACAGAAGAGTAAAAGAAAGCAGAGCAGAAATAGGCTACATGGCCTCATGATCCATTCAACAAAATCACTCATTTATCTTCTACCTCAGACATTATTTTGCTGCCTGATCCCCATATCCCTCAATTTCTATAATATCCAGTAATATCTATCTCTCTGCTTTAAACAGCTTTGAGGATGTAGGACTCCAAAGATTTACCTTATTCTCAGAGTCATACAGTGCAGAAACAGGCCCTTTGGGCCAACGTTCAGGCTAACCATGCTGTCTACTAGAGCTAGTTTCAGTTCCCCGTGTTTAACCCCCACCCTTCTCAATGTTTTCTATCCATATCTTAGAAATCCAAACATAGAAATATCTTCTCATCCCAGCCCAAACTGACCCATCCCTTTCAATGCTTAGCCACACCAAAAATCTTTCCTCCATCCCTTCTGCTAAGCTCTTCAAGGATTCCACACATTCTTTAATGAAGTTGCCTCTCAGTGCTCTGACTTAACCTCAGAATTATTATTATACATTATCACAGTCATGTCTGTTCTTGAAATTCCTTTCACAATAGTGAGTGTTGACTTTTTACAGAAGGGTAGCTCTATGTCCAACTATCCTACATCCCGCATCCCATGTTCAGTACTGATCTCCCATTGCTGTCTGATTGGAGTCTGCATGGTCTCCCAGAATTTACATGGATCTCCCGTGGATGCCCAGGTTTTCTCTCACATCCCATAGATGCGCTGGTAGGTAGATCAATTGGCTACTGTAACTTGCTACATGTAGGTGGTAAGAAAATCAGGATGAATTTGATGGACTTGTGAGAGAGAATAAATTACAGGGAATATGAATGACAGGATTGCTCTCCGAGGCACAAACACAATGTATCTAATGGGTTCCTTCTACATCATGAAGCATATAGAAATATGAGATGACATGAAACTTAGGAGAGTTGTAAATCTACTTTGACAACCCTGGCCAAACATGCAATTTCTATCACCAAGAAATGTCATGGACAGTAGGAATGTGGGGATGCCACCACCTGCAGTTTCCTGTAGTGCATATAATGACAGTCTATATTGGTAGTTTGGCTGAGAGGACCAAATGTGAGTTTGGTCTTCAGCCAAAACTAGAATGCGACAAGTGATGAGAATGCAAAGAAGCATCAGGTGATCGAGAAATACTAAGTGATTGGGCAATGACAAGGGAAGTTGATTATATTGTGAAAAGAAAATCGGGTTATCCAATTTCTGACAAATCTCATGCATGTCTTTAATGTCTGAAAATCTAATCAAAGAGCGTATTGCAAAACAAAGACAATTCAAAGTCCCTAAGGTCATGTTGGGTTGTCACAGCAGGTATGGATTTACCAAATACAGAGAAGCCAGTCTATGGCAAAACAGATAGAAACTAATAATTACATAGCTGAAAGGTTTGGAAGAGACCAGGATGGGAAAGGGACTTCATAATTTCAAAATGGAAAAAGGAAAGCAACAATGTCCAGTGTTTGTGGAGAGTAAGAGCTGGAATCAGTATAGGTAACGTGAATGATGAATAGCCTTAAAAAGTAATCAAAGCAATGATTATTGTAAATCATTTTATGATATATAATAATATACTGATTATAATATGTACCTATATTCACTTAATAATCAGAAATAGTTATCGACTTCAGGAGAGCTCAAACTACTCACACTCCCCTCTACATTGGCAGTACAGCAGTGGAAACTGCGAGTAGTTTTAAAATCCTGGGAGTGCACATCTCACACAAATTCTCATAGTCCAAGAGCACATCTTACACAGTCAAGAAAGCTCACCAATGCCTCTACTTTCTGAGGAGGCTGAAGAGAGCTGGACTGTGCATATCCATACTCACGTCACTTTACTGATGTGCAGTAGAGAGGATCCTAACAAGCCGCATCACTTCTTTTTATAGAAACTACACTGTGATGGACAGCAAGTCTCTACAACCGGTAATCAAAACTGTTTAGTGCATCACTGCCACCAGCCTACCTGCCATGAAGGACACACATGCTCAAAGATGCTGGAAAAGGGACAGTAATATCATGAAGGATCTCAACCTCCCTCCTCATGGACTGTTTGAACCACTTACATCATGGAGGAGGCTACGTGGCATCCATGCCAAGACCATCAGAATTAAAGACAATTGCTTTCCCCAAGCAGCAAGGCTGATTAACACCTCCACCCACTAACTTCACCACTACCTTATTATTTCATATCAGGCACCTTATGGACATGAAATCAATCTAAGTATAGTGCCTATAAAAAGTATTCACCCCCTTGGAAGTTTTCATCTTAAACTGCTTTACAACATTGAATCACATTGAATATACTTTGGCTTTTTTTGACACTGATGAACAATTTCATGTCAAAATGAAAACAGATGCCTACAAAGTGATCTAAATTAATTACACATATAAAACATAAAATAATTGATTGCATAAGTATTCACCCCCTTCAAGTCAGTATTTAGTAGATGTACTTTTGGCAGCAATTACAGCCTTGAGTCTGTGTGAATAGGTCTACATCAGCTTTGCACACTTGGACACTGCAATTTTTTTCCATTTTTCTTTACAAAACGGCTCAAGTTCTGTTGGATTGCATGGGGATCATGAGTGAACAGCCCTTTTCAAGTCCAGCCACAAGTTCTCAGTTGGATTGAGATCTGGACTCTGAGTTATACACTTCAGGACATTAACTTTGTTGTTTTTAAGCCATTCCTGTTTAGCTTTGGCTTTATGCTTGGGGTTATTGGCTTGATGGAAAACAACTCTTCCCTCAAGTCGCAGTCCTCTTGCAGACAGCATCAGATTTTCCTCCAGGATTTCCCTGCCTTCATTTTACCCTCTACCCTCATAAGCCTTCCAGGGCCTGCTGCAGTGAAGCATCCCCACAACATGATGCAGCCACCACCACGCTTCACAGAAGGGATATGTGTTTTTGATGGTGCACAGTGTTTGGCTTACTCCAAACATAACGTTTACTCTGATGGCCTAAAAGCTCAATTTTGGTTTCATCAGACCATAGAACCTTCTTCCAGCTGACTTTAGAGTCTCTCACATGCCTTCTGGCAAACTCTAGCTGAGATTTGATGTGAGTTTTTTTCAACAGCGGTTTTCTCTTTGCCACTCTCCCATAAAGCTGCGACTGGTGAAGCACCCGGGCAACAATTGTTATATGTATTGTCCCTCCTATCTCATCCACTGAAGCTTGTAACTCCTCTGGAGTTGTTATAGGTCTCTTGGTGGCCTCCCTCACTAGTCCCCTTCTTGCACGATCACTCAGTTTTTGAGGACAGACTGCTCTAGGCAGATTTACATTTGTGCCATATTGTTTCCATTACTTGATGATTAACTTAACTGTACTCCAAGGGATTTTCAGTGACTTGGAAATTTTCTTGTATCCATCTCCTGATGTGTTCTTTTCAAATGACCTTTTCACAAGTTGCTTGGAGTGTTCTATTCTCTTCGTGGTGTAGTTTTTGCCAGGATACTGACTCACCAGCAGTTGAACCTTCCAGATACAGGTATATTTTTACTACAATCAATTGAAATACTGTGACTGCACACAAGTGATCTCTATTTAAATAATTATGCGAATTCTAAAACTAATTGGCTGCACAAGCGATGATTTGGTGTATCATATTAAAGGGGGATGAATACTTATGCAACCAATTATTTTTTGTTTTATATTTGTAATGAACTTAGATCAGTTTGTAGAGATCTGTTTTCACTTTGACACGAAAGAGTCTTTTTCTGTTGATCAGTGCCAATAAAAGCCAAATTTGGTCCACCATGATTCAATGTTGTAAAACAATAAAATGTGAAAACTTCCAAAGGGAGATGAATTCTTTTTAAAGGCACTATATATGAGCTATCTTATGTATTTATATTTATTGTGCTTTTTATTATTGTGCATTTTATTATTGTGTTCTTTATGCTTTGCGGGTTTTTTTGTGTTGCATCAGATCCAGAATAACGTTTATTTCGTTCTCCTTTGCGCTTAGTACAGGAAATGACATTGAACAATCTTGAATTTTGAATCTACTTGTTGGTTTTATTAATTTATGACATAAATTTACTGTGAACAATTTAATACATAGAGGTTATACCAACATATGAATGTATCAAGAATATGTAATATTATGTATTCACAGTTATAGACCTGTTAATGTTGTAGCACCAATTGATGAACTGAAAGTGAGATCTGATGTCTATGAGATCCCTCCAAGGAGGTAATCCTTTGGATTATCAGTGCCTGGAGTGGATACAGAGATACCAACTGCAGTTATGAGTTAAGGGAGTAATTAAATCAGGAAATTGGATATATCTGCCATTGGCTGAAATTGAAACAATAAGTGGTTGATTGATTGTATATTTTTATTTATGTAAATAGTTTGATACTGTTTTGGGTTTTATTGTATTTTCTTGAAAGCAAAGCTTTGTTGTGTAAATTACTATAAGTATAGTGTAAGAACCGAGTTTAAAAAATAGCCTGACTTTTGGTGTATTGTTGTGTCAATCTGTTGCCTTCAAGAAAATATGTTGAAAACTCTACCTACATTATTTGCACTTGAATGTGACAATACAGGCAACAAAATGGAGATGTTCCCTGTGATTGGTGCGTGCCGAGGGGTTGCATATGTAAAATACCCCTGAATTGTAAACTGATGTGGAATATATTAGATTATAATAATTCAGGTACAGACAACAAAATCAGGCTTATTTTAATTAGTAAAAAACCGAAGCCAGATAATTGAATTACATTCATTCTATAACCTGTTAGGCATAAATAAACTCAGAAAAGAACTGGCTAGCTGAACAAAAATCAAATTGTAGCTGCTTCTAATTTGACCTTTACCAAGCTTTAAATATTGAATGGTACAGTAATTGTCTGGGAAGAAGGATTGTTTCACACCAGAACAAACTTGTGTTGTTCTTGAACAGCCACAGGCCAGGCTTGTGTAAAGGTCATTTTAATATAATTGATCTATCCATTAGTGAATCTTTATAAATGTCACTAAAGGTTGGGTAGTGCTTCCTGTAGCTTGATCATGCAGTTCAAATTGATTTTGATGGATTGTTTATTAATTATTTCAAGATTTCAGACCAAAATCTTCTCTTTAATATTCTTTTTTTGTAATCAGGCCCTAAAATCACCTGCACTTGGGCACGATAGGAAGCATCAGGACTCTCACATGGGGCATAGAACTTCACAATGTTGTATTGTTTATATTCACAGGCCTAATGTTACAAAGAAAGATGAAAAGTGGCATTTCTGAGGAAGAAATATCATGAAATATTCCTATCAGAAGAAACTTTTTCTTCTGATATTTTAATCTACATTACGTCCTTCTGAGAAGTAAATGCTTAAAGGTAAATAACTTATAAAGAGTAGCTTTATTTGTTACATGTACTTCAAAATCTCAAACCATACAGTGAAATATGTCATTTGCCTCAATAACCAACACACTCAGAGGATTGAAATGGGGCAAAACCACAAGTGTCGCCCCACTTAAAATGCCAGCATAACATACCCACAACTCACTAACCTAACCTTAATCAACCAGTTTAGGAATGTCAGATGAAACCTGAGCATTCAGAGGAAACCCATATGGTTCTAGGAATAACATATAAACACCTTACAGACAGCAGTTTAAATTGAACCCTGATTAATGATCGCTAGCACTGTAAAGTGTTGCGTTAACCTTTAATCTACTGTGCTGCCCTGCCCAGTCACTAATACTAACAATTATATTCAGAAAAATCGATTATCAAGCAATATTCACTTTTAAATCCAAATTATTTATTTATACACACACACACACACACACACACACACACACACACACACACACGTTAATATGGTAAGCAAAATATGTTTAAAGACAGCCTTTAATTTATTTGATATTGAATTTAATTTACATAATCCCACATAATCACTCATTTTTAGCTATGGAAAGAAACACTGCATGAGGTTAAATCTTGAAATAGCATCCAAGAACAAGTGCTCAACTTACTGCAGACATTTATAATAACAAAACTATCCTATTGTTTTCTTACATGGTATCTGATCTAAAATTGACTTACCAGGAATCGACTTTGTTATTTCTTTCTCTTTAAAAAGGAACTTGACTGGCATTGGGAGATTGGATTGGACAGCTGCAGAACTGACTGTGGGATGCTCAAACACTACAAAGTACAATTAACAGTAGGTACTTTTTGTCAGCATGTAATTGCTGAGATATTCATCCCATGGGTACCTCGGTGGTGATACAAGTGCCAGTATTTCTTTGTTAATAGCTTCAGGGCAGGCATATGTATGGAATGGAAGCCTGGGTTAAGCTATTATATCACTCGCCTTTAGCGTGCATACAGATGAATTATTCTCGATCTGACTATTTCCCATTAACACGTGGCACTTGCGAAGGCTGCCCATTGTCCCCTCTTCTTTTTGCAATTGCAATTGAGCCTCTTTCTATTGCACTTAAGTCAACTACGTTATTTCAAGGCGTTAGGAGAGGGGACATGGAACACCGTGTATCCCTATATACTGATGACCTCTTACTTTATGTTAGCGACCCTGTAGGTAGCAGTCCTGCTATTGTGTCATTATTAGGTCAATTTGGAGCCTTCTCTGGCTAGAAACTAAACCTTCAAAAAAGCAAATGCTTTCCCATTAATAACTTAGCCCTGCAGATCCGACAGGAATCTTTGCCTTTTCCTTTATCTCGAGATGGTTTTGTATACCTTGGAATACACGTTAGTCGCTCTTTTACATCTCTGTTTTAAGCTAATTACATGCCTCAGGTTAGCCAAATGAAGGCTTATTTTGAGAGATGGCGCAGTTTACCTCTTACTATAGCTGGGAGAATTCAATCAGTGAAAATAACTATACTTCCTAGATTTCTTTATTTGTTCCAGTGCTTGCCAGTCTTCTTATCTAAGTCATTTTTCAAGTCAGTCGACCAAACTATAACCTCCTTTATTTGGGAAAATAAGGTCCCAAGGTTTAATAAGCGCATTCTCCAAAGAGGTCGTGACGTAGGTGGAATGGATCTTCCTAGCTTTATTCATTATTACTGGGCATCGAACATTCAAAAGGTATTACTTTGGCTCCACCGGCCAGATATTAACTGGTGCCTGCTTGAGACATGGTCTTGCCACTCCTCATCTCTCTCAGCTTTAGTGTATTCTTCCTTGCCTTTGAAATTCTCTCAATTCATATCTAACCTGGTCGTGCTCTCCACCCTCAAAATTTTTCATCAATTTCGCTGCCACTGTATGTTCACATCAGCTTCAGTTTGGGTCCCATTCATAGAAACCATCTATTTCTCCCCCTCTTAACTCGATTCAGTTTTTAGACAATGGGGTCTGAATGGCCTTATGCGCATTAAGGATTTGTACACTGATAATATATTTGATAGTTTTGATGACCTGTGCAGTAAATATGGTCTTCCGCATAATCATTTTTTTAAATACCTGCAGACTCGCCACTCTGTCAAGGAAAAATTTCCCTCTTATCCTGATCTACCACCTGCTATGGTGTGGGAAAAACTCACTATTAGCTTTAATGATAAAGGACTGATCTCTGTACTATACTCTCAGCTGATGTCTTTAGGAGTTCAGGATCTAAACAAAACTAAGACTAGGTGGGAGGATGTCCTTGGTATGGATCTGGCTGAGGAATCTTGGGCAAAAGCATTGAATAGGGTTTATTCCTCATCATCATGTGCTAGACTGGGGCTCATACAATTTAAAGTTTTACACAGGGTACATTTAAGTAAAGCCAGGCTTGCTGACATATATCCTGGGACAGACGCTGGCTGTTACAGGTGTTGCTTCTCTCTGGCTGGTTTAGTGCATGCATTTTGGTCTTGCCCTCGGCTTGATGGTTATTGGGCACTGGTTTTTAAAACTATCAGTGAGGTTTCGGGGGTGATACTGAGACCTTGCTCGCTTATAGCTCTATTTGGTGTGGCAGATGATGTTTTGGGTTTAAATGCAAACCATTCAGATATCATTGCATTTACATTGCTTTTGGCCCATAGGAGAATCTTGCTGGTCTGGAAATCTGCCACTCCCCCATCGGCTGCTGCTTGGATAGAGGACGTAATGTTTTTTCTGAAATTAGAAAAGATTAAATTCACTTTGAGGGGGTCTGTGAAAAAGTTCTATTCGAAGTGATGACCTTTCTTGTCATATTTTGGGAGTCTTAAGGAATTATCTACTAGTTGAGAGCATTTGATTGTACTTGGGGATTTGCCCCCTTTTAATGTGCATATGGTTTACCTCACAGGGTGGTTGATGCATTGTAAAATGAGTGTATTTTGGATCATCTGACGTGTTGTGGATTTGTGTGGGCCTCCATCTTGAAGGAATGTGGGGGTATGGCGGTGAAATGTCCGTGCTTGTATTTGTGAAGTGAAAAAAAAGCAAGTGAAAATGATTTCTTCAATTGCATGACATGGAAGGATAAATTAATCATTCCTGTGCTGTCAACAATTAGCCACGATAAAAGAGAATGTGTTAGAAAATTAGAGCCTGTGTACTAATCACAAACAAGAGAAAATGTGCAGATGCTGGAAATCCAGAACAACACACACAAACTATAGATACTGCCTGTCCTGCTGTGTTCCTCCAGCATTTTGTGTGTGTAAAAATATGCTGTATTTACCAAATAAATGCATAAATCATTACTGTACCTTGATAGCTGCAGCAATTTTGATTCTTTTCTCCATGGACATGAAGGGTACAACTGCATTCCCACTTGCGGAATTTGGAAAAAACTGACTAATGACTACAAAAGTTGCAGATACAACCTCACAAGCACTGACAACAGAATGGCAGCATGCAACTTAAAGACAGATGTGAGTAATGACATTAACCCAGGATAGTGCCTCATTACTATGCAAAGCTGTTGTACTTAAAGGGGCAATATTTTTTGTGATGGGGAAGAAGATGTCATTAATTCTTGGGTCCTAATTTATATGCATTTCCTGACAGATAAAGAAAATGGAAAAGGTTCTCATCTGCGGTTAAATCAGACTAGAATAAGGACAGAGGGCTTGCAAAATAAGATTCAAAAATGGATTTGGAAGGAGCAGAATTCAATAAAAATTGATAAGGAAATTGACAGTAATGGAGAAAATGTATTATGGTTAAAATGGAATGATAATCAGAATTAGGTTTATTTTCACTGAGATGTGTTCAAAGTTCAAAGTAAGTATATTATCAAAGTACACGTATGTCACCATATACAGGACAATCTTGAGATTCATTTTTTTGTGGGCAATCACAGTACATAGGAGAAACCCAACAGAATCAATGAAAGATTGCACCAAACAGGATGGACAGCAACCAAGGTGAAAAAAATGAATAAACTGTGCAAATACAAAAAGAAAGATTAAAAAATGAAATAATAATCATAATAATAATAACAATAGCAATAATAAATAAGCAGTACATATTGAGAACATGATACGAAGAGCCCTTGAAAGTTTGTGGGAATATTTCAGTGATGAGTGAGTGAAATTGAGTGAAGTTATCCCAGTTGGTCAAGAGCCTGATAGTTGAGGGGTAATAATTGTTCCTGAACCTGATGGTGCAGGTTGTGAGGCTCCTGTACCTTCTCCCTGATGGCAGCGGTGAAAAGAGAGCATAGCCTGGCTGGTGCGTGTCCTTGATGATGGATGCGGCTTTCCTGTGACAGTGCTCCGTATCATATGCTCAATGGTAGGGAGGGCTTTAACCATGGTGGACAGGGCTATATCCACTACTTTTTGTAGGCTTTTCTGTTCAAGGGTACTGATGTTTCTATACCAGGCCATGATGCAACCAGTCAATATACTTTCCACCACAATTCTATAGAAGTTTGTCAAAGTTTTAAATGTCATGCTAAATCTTTGCAAATTCTAAGAAAGTAAAAACACTGCTGTTTGTTTTTTGTAATGGCACTTACATACTGGACCAAGGACAGATCCTCGGAAATGATATCACTG
This sequence comes from Mobula birostris, assembly GCF_030028105.1. Classification (NCBI taxonomy): domain Eukaryota; kingdom Metazoa; phylum Chordata; class Chondrichthyes; order Myliobatiformes; family Myliobatidae; genus Mobula; species Mobula birostris. The sequence continues at coordinate 99,697,469 of NC_092370.1, read as the reverse complement.
AGGAATTTAAAACTGATGTCCCTCTTTACCTCTGATCCCCAATGAGGAATGGCTTATAGAAAACATCCGGCCCATCTTCATCTTGGTTTCATCTTCCTGAACACAATAATCATCTTCTAGGTTTTGCTGACATTGAGTGAGAGATTGTTGCGGTGCCCTTACTCAGCCAGATTTTCAATCTCCCTTCTATATGCTGATTCACCACCACCTTTGATTTAGGCTTATGACAGTAATGTCTTTGGCAAACTTTAATGTGGCATTGGAGCTGTGCTTAGCCTCAAATCATAAGTACAAAGCAAGAACAACAGGAGCTAAGCGCACAGCCTTGCGGTGCTCCCGTGCTGAGGGAGATTGTGGAGGAAATGTTGCTAATCTGAACTGACTGAGGTTGGCAAGTGAGGAAATAAAGGATCCATTTGCACACTTTCAGAAAACAGCTATGTGATTTGTTTTCTGCTTGGCTCCTGCACTTTCACTGTGATTCTGTGGGCTTCCCCTGGGTGATTTGGATTCCTCCTGAATGTTGGACATTAGGTTAATTGACTGCTGCAGGTGGTTGCCAGGAGAAATGGAGTGAGAGGAAAGAAATGGGATGCAAGAGGAAAAATACTGTTAGTCTAGATGGTTGAAGGGCCTGTCTCCCTTTTGTGTTTCTCTACAACTCTCATTACCTGATGTGAAATTTGAAGAAGGATATTTAGGTGGCATCTCCATCTGGAGAGCAGGATCATTGCTGGTAATCCATTGTTTTGTAGATGTTGAATTGTTTCTAAAAATGATGGTTGTGGACTATGTTAATATATAACGTCTGCTTTAACACTCAGTTTTAAAAAAGTCTTAGTCTAACAATAGACAATAGACAATAGGTGCAGGAGTAGGCCATTCGGCCCTTCGAGCCACCACCGCCATTCGCTGTGATCATGGCTGATCATCCGCAATCAATATCCAGTTCCTGCCTTATCCTCATAACCTTTGATTCCGCTATCTTTAAGAACTCTATCCATCTCTTTCTTGAAGGCATCCAGAGACTTGGCCTCCACAGCCTCCTGGGGCAGAGCATTCCATATATCCATCACTCTCTGGGTGAAAAAGTTTTTCCTCAACTCTGTTCTAAATGGCCTACCCCTTATTCTTAAACTGTGGCCTTTGGTTCTGGACTCACCCATCAGCGGGAACATGCTTCCTGCCTCCAGTGTGTCCAATTCCTTAATAATCTTATATGTTTCAATAAGATCCCCTCTCAGCCTTCTAAATTCCAGAGTATACAAGCCCAGTCGCTCCAATCTTTCGACATATGACAGTCCCGCCATCCCGGGAATTAACCTTGTGAACATACGCTGCACGCCTTCAATAGCAAGAATGTCCTTCCTCAAATTTGGAGACCAAAACTGCACACAGTACTCCAGGTATGGTCTCACCAGGGCCCTGTACAACTGCAGAAGGACCTCTTTGCTCTTATACTCAATTCCCCTTGTTATGAAGGCCATCATGCCATTAGCTTTCTTCACAGCCTGCTGTACTTGCATGCTTGCTTTCAGTGACTGATGTACAAGAACACCTAGATCTCGTTGTACTTCCCCTTTTCCTAACTTGGCTCCATTTAGATAATAATCTGCCTTCCAGTTCTTACTACCAAAGTGGGTAACCTCACATTTATTCACATTAAACTGCATCTGCCATGCATCTGCCCACTCACCCAGCCTGTCCAAGTCTCCCTGCATTCTCATAACATCCTCCTCACATTTCACACTGCCACCCAGCTTTGTGTCATCAGCAAATTTGCTAAAGTTATTTTTAATTCCCTCATCTAATTCATTAATATATATTGTAAACAGCTGCGGTCCCAGCACTGATCCCCACGGTACCCCACTGGTCACCGCCTGCCATTCCGAAAGGGACCCATTAATCGCTACTCTTTGTTTTCTGTCAGCCAGCCAATTTTCAATCCATGTCAGTACTCTGCCCCCAATACCATGTGCCCTAATTTTGCCCACTAATCTCCTATGTGGGACTTTATCAAAGGCTTTCTGAAAGTCCAGGTACACTACATCCACTGGCTCTCCCTTGTCCATTTTCATAGTTACATCCTCAAAAAATTACAGAAGATTAGTCAAGCACGATTTCCCCTTCGTAAATCCATGCTGACTCGGACCGATCCTGTTACTGCTATCCAGATGTGTCATAATTCCATCTTTTATAATTGACTCCAGCATCTTTCCCACCACCGACGTCAGGCTAACCGGTCTATAATTCCCTGTTTTCTCTCTTCCTCCCTTCTTGAAGAGAGGGACAATATTAGCCACTCTCCAATCCACAGGAACTGATCCTGAGTCTATAGAACATTGGAAAATGATTACCAATGTGTTCACGATTTCTAAAGCCACCTCCTTAAGTACCCTGGGATGCAGACCATCAGGTCCCTGGGACTTATCAGCCTTCAGACCCAACCGACTATCCAACACCATTTCCTACCTAATATAAATTTCCTTCAGTTCATCCATTACCCTAGGTCCTTTGGCTACTATTATATCTGGGAGATTGTTTGTGTCTTCCCTAGTGAAGACAGATCCAAAGTACCTGTTCAACTCGTCTGCAATTTCCTTGTTCCCCATAATAAATTCACCCGCTTCTGTCTTCAAGGGCCTAATTTTGGTCTTAACTATTTTTTTCCTTTTCACATACCTAAAGAAGCTTTTACTATCCTCCTTTATATTCTTGGCTAGTTTACCTTCGTACCTCATTTCTTCTCCACATATTGCCTTTTTAGTTACCTTCTGTTGCTCTTTAAAAGTTTCCCAATCCTCCGGCTTCCCACTCGTCTTTGCTATGTTATACCTCTTCTCTTTTATTTTTATACTGTCCATTACTTCTCTTGTCAGCCACGGCCTCCCCTTACACCCCTTAGGATCTTTTTTCCTCTTTGGAATGAACTGATCCTGAACCTTCCGCATTATTCCCAGAAACACTTGCCATTGCTGTTCCACTGTCATCCCTGCTAGGGTATTGTTCCATTGAACTTTGGCCAGCTCCTCCCTCATAGTACCATAGTTCCCTTTGTTCAACTGTAATACTGACACTTCCAAGTTTCCTTTCTCCCTCTCAAATCGTGGATTAAAACTTATCATATTATGGTCACTACCTCCTAATGGCTCCTTTACCTGGAGGTCCCTGATCAAATCTGGTTCATTGCACAACACTAAATCTAGAATTGCATTCTCTCTGGTAGGCTCCAGTACAAGCTGTTCTAAGAATCCATCTCGGAGGGACTCCACAAACTCCCTTTCTTGGGGTCCAGTACCAACCTGATTCCTCCAATCTACCTGCATGTTGAAGTCCCCCATAACAACTGTAGCATTACCTTTGTGACATGCCAATTGTAACTCTTGATTCAACTTACACCCTACATCCAGACTACTGTTTGGGGGCCTGTAGATAACTCTCATTAGGGTCTTTCTGCTCTTAGAATTTCTCAGTTCTATCCATACTGACTCTACGTCTCCTGATTCTATGTCCCCCCTTACAAGGGACTGAATATCATTCCTCACCAACAGAGCCACCCCACCCCCTCTGCCCATCAGTCTGTCCTTTCGATAGGACGTATTGCCTTGAATATTCATTTCCCAGGCCCTGTCTATTTGAAGCCGTGTCTCTGTTATTCCCACAACATCATACTTGCCAATTTCCAACTTTGCCTCAAGCTCATCCACTTTATTTCTTATATTCCGTGCATTCATATACAATACTTTTAATTCATTACTCCCCTCACCTCCCACATCAATTCCTATTTCACTTGGCCATACTGTATGATCCCTTCTTGAGCTTTCTGCTCTGTTGATTCTGCTGTCACTCTTAACTTTTCTTATTCTCACTTTCCCTTTATCTCCATTCTTATGTTTCCAGTTCGTCCCCTCCCCCCACTACTTAGTTTAAACACACCTGTGTTGCAGAGGCAAACCTGGCTGCCAGAATGCTGGTTCCCCACTTATTAAGATGCAACCCGTCCCTTTTGTACAATTCATCCTTACCCCGAAACATACCCCAGTGGTCCAAGAATGTAAATCCTTGCTTCCTGCACCAGTTCCTCAGCCATACATTCAGATCCATTATCTCCCTGTTCTTGACCACTCCAGCACGAGGAACTGGAAGCAAACTGGAGATAACCACCCTGGAAATCCTGCTTTTCAGCCTTCTTCCAAGTTCTCTGAAGTCGCGCTGTAGAATGTTTTTCCTCCTAGTCTGAAAGCCAAACTAGTTTAAGAAATGACACCAAATAAAAAATCAACTTAACAGTCCATGTAGCATCTATAGAAAAGAGCAAAAGAGAGCATTTTGAAATTAACTTCCATTGGAACAATGAAAGAGCCAGTCAAAAGAGCCAGTTGAGATCATACTTGGAGTATTGTGTGCAGTTTTGGGCTCCTTATTTTGGAAAGGATATATTGACATTGGAGAGGGTTCAGAAAAGATTCACAAGAAAGATTCCAGGAACAAAAGGGTAACTGTATGAGGAACGTCTGGCAGCTCTTGGGCTGTATTCCCTGCAGTTCAGGAGAATGGGGTGGGGGGGGGGATCTCATGGAAATATTCCAAATGTTAAAAGGCCTGAACAGATTAGATATGGCAAAGTTATTTCCCATGGTAGAAGAGTTTAGGACAAGAGGGCATGACTTCAGGATTGAAGGACGCCCATTTAGAACAGAGATGCAGAGAAATTACTTTAGTCAGAGGGTGATCAATCTGTGGAATTTGTTGCCACGAGTGGCTGTGGAGGCCAAGACATTGGGTGTACTTGAGGCAGAGATAGATAGGTTCTTGATTATACAGGGCATAAAAGGGTATGGGGTGAAGGCAGGGGAGTGGGGATGACTGGAAGAATTGGATCAGCCCATGATTGAATGGTGGAGCAGACTCGATGGGCCGAATGGCCTACTTCTGCTCCTATATCTTATGGTTTTAAGGAGGTATTGAGGGCAAGGACTTGAAACATTGATTAGTTTTGAGGGGACAATAGTATTGGATGTCGAGCTGTAGTCAATGAAGAACATTCTCATGTATGCATCTTCACTGTTCAGGTGTTCCAGAGTTGAATGAAGAGCCAATGGAATATCATCAGCTGTTGACCTGTTGTGATGCTAGGCAAATTAGAGTGGATCCAAGTGGCAGGAGCTGATATGCTTCATTACCAACCTCACAAAGCACTTCATCACAGTGCATGTAAGTGTGACTGGATGATAGTCAATGAGGCAGGTCACTATGTGTTTCTTAGGCAACGGCATAATTGAAAACTGCTTGAAGCAGGTGGGTACCTGAAACTGCTGAAGTGAGAAGTTAAATACATCACTGAACACTCCATCCAGCTGATCAGCACAGGTCTTTGGTTCTTAGAAACATAGCAACATAGAAAATCTACAGCACAATACAGGCCCTTTGGCCCACTAAGCTGTGCCGAACATGTCCTGACCTGAGAAATTACCTACGGTTACCCATAGCCCTCTATTTTTCTGAGCTCCATATACCTGTCCAGGAGTCTCTTGAAAGACCCTATCATATCCGTCTCCACCACCCTCACTGGCAGCCCATTCCACGCACTCACCACTCTCTGCGTAAGAAAACTTACCCCTGACATCTTCTCTGTACCTACTTCCAAGCACCTTAAAACTGTGCCCTCTCGTGCAAGTCATTTCAGTCCTGGGAAAAAGCCTCTGACTATCCACATGATCAATGCCTCTCATCATCTTATACACCTCTGTCAGGTCACCTCTCATCCTCCGTTGCTCCAAGAAAAAAGGCCAAGTTCACTCACCCTATTCTCATAAGGCATGCTCCCCAATCCAGGCAACATCCTTGTAAATTTCTTCTGCACCCTTTCCATAGTTTCCACATCCTTCCTGTAGTAAGGTGACCAGAACTGAGCACAGTACTCCAAGTGGGGTCTGACCAGGGTCCTATATAGTTGCAACATTACTTCTTGGCTCCTGAACTTAGTCCCACAATTGATGAGGGCCAATGCACCATATGCTTTCTTAACCACGGAGTTAACCTGCACAGCAGCTTTGTGTGTCCTATGGACTCGGACCCCAAGATTCCTCTGATCCTCCGTACTGCCAAGAGTCTTACCATTAATACTATATTCTTTCCTTGGATCTACAATTGAAAGACAATTGAACTGAAACTTTACCTCACATTTATTTCATTTGTACTTAATAATGTGCAGCTCCCACTTTAGGGCTCATTATTCTCTAGACTGATTAATGATTAAGCAATCTTATAGAATTTTTAAGGAGATTACAAGAAAAGTTGACCAAGGAAAGGCAGTAGACATTGACTTTGACAAGGGTTTGACAAGGTCCCACATGCAAAGTTGGTCAAGAATATTCAGTCACTTGGCATTGAGGTTGAGGAAGTAAATTTGACGTTGGCTTTGTGGGAGAAGCCAGAGAGTGGTAGTAGATGGCTGCCTTTCTGACTGGAGGCCTGTGACCGGTGGTGTGCTGCATGGATTGGTGCTGGGTCCATTGTTGTTTGTCATCTATATCAACAATTTGGATGATACTGTGAAAAACTGGACCAGCAAATTTGCGGATGACACCAAGATTCAAGGAAGGCTATCAAAGCTTGAAGCGAGATCCAGACCAGCTGGAAAAATGGGCTGACAAATGGCATTTGGGATCTAATGCAGATGAGTGTGAGCTGTTGCATTTTAGGAGGACAAACCAGGGTAGGACTTCCACAGTGAATAGTAGAAGACTGAGGGGTGTGGTAGAACAGAGGTATCTGGGAACACATAATTCCTTGAAAGTGGTGTCACAGGTACATAGGGTCATAAAGAGAGCTTTTGGCACCCATAAACCAGAATATTGAATACAGAAGTCCGAATGTTACGCTGAAGCCGTACAAGACATTACTGAGTCCTAATTTGGAGTATTGTGTGCAATTTTGGTTACCTACCTACAGGAAAATTATCAATAAGATTGAAAGAGTACAGAGAAAATTTACAAGGATGTTTTCAGGATTTGAGGAGCTGAGTTATAGGGAAAGTTATAGGTCAGGAGTTTATTTCCTGGAGCATAGGTGAATGAAGGGTGATTTGACAGTGGTAAACAGAATGATGAGGGTATAGATAAGGAAAATGCAAATAAGCTTTTTCCACTGAGGTTGGATGAGACTAGAACTAGAGGTCATAAGTTAAAGATGAAAGATGAAATATTTAAGGGAACATGAGGGGGTACTTCTTCCCTCAGAGGGTGGTGTGAGTGTGGAATGAACTGCCAGCAGAAGTGGTAGATGCAGGCTCAATTCCAGCACTTAAGAAAAATTTGGTTACGTCCATGGATGGGAGAGGTATGGAGGGCTATGTTTCAGATGCAGGCCAATAGACTGGCATAATAAATAATTCAGTACAGACTAGATCGGTTGAAGGGTCTGCTTTTGTACTGTAGTGCTCTATGACTAACAAGCAGAAAGAAAATGCCATGGATGCTGGGAAATGGAAGCTTTTATCTCCTTTTTTAAATAACTTGTTATAAATTCCTCATACTTTAAATTCAATCTTAAATTCATGCACTAATCAATTGGTAAATTCATTCTAAGTTTCACTAAATTAATTTAGAATCATAAATAAGTACAAATCTATTTTACGTGAGCTATGTGTTTGTGAAAAAAAGGTAGTTTATGTTTAAACTTTGATGAATTAATTTGAAAATAATTAATGTTCAAGATTGGACAGAAGTTATTCTGAAATGAGATTGTGGATCCTTATCTATATATTCATAATTCACAAAAGAGCTGGAATAGAAGCAGCTAAATTTTATTTATGATTAGGTTATCCACATCTTCAGAATGGAGTTCTATTTCACAGCAATTTTACTGCTTTGTTCCAAGTACTATCTTTTAGAAAAGATGCTAAACCCAGCGACCACTTTCTCTCTCAGGTGAATATAAAATGTGAAGCAATATTGAAAAAGGATGTGGGTGGCATAGAAATTGGAACCTCTCGTTCTCTTTTCCTTGATGTGATTGGATCTAAAATCAGACCATTAATTGATCGAACGACAGCCAAGATTGTTTACCTCCATTAATGCTGCAATAGCGTACTCTAATCATAATGCACTATGCATCAGTTTTGTGATTGGTATGCACTGTTCTTTTTGGAATGCCTTATGGGAAATTACATTGTTCTGCCAGCAACTATTATTCGATATCACTGGGCAACAAATTTTTTCAAAAGTCTTGTTTCCTCAGAATTTTCTTTTTGTTCATGATAGACCAATTGAAGCTGAACACAAATGTAATTTCAGACCACTGGTATTACATAGAAATCCGGAGAAACAAGAAATTATCTTCTATTCAATATAATATTCGATATTGACGCTTTGCAATAGTTGAACGAAGCTAAAAATCTTTTGTTGATGATTTTCATTTGTACTCAGCTTCTGAGGTATTTCATTTAAATGTCTCACAGTAATCAGCCAGCACTGATGGATTCCAATTGCCCCGATGCCATTTTGCCATGACTGCAGTGTCCTGATGAAACATTTCACCATGCTCGTCACTGGCAGCACCAAGATTTGCAAGGAAGAAATCTATATGGGAATGCAGTAAATGAATCTTTAGCGACATGTTGCACTTCCTGGTTTTGTATACTTGAAGTACATTGTCAACTAGCTGCATGTCTTTTGGTGCTCTGTAGTCGCCAAGAAAATTTTCAACACCAGCGTTGAACGCCTTCCATGCAATTTTCTCTGGTCCCACTAGAAGTTCTTCAAATTGCCTGTCGTTGATGACCTGTTTGATTTGTGGACCAACAAAAATGCCTTTCTTAATCTTGGCATCAGTTATTCTGGCTTGAATTATGAATTGAAATTACAAGTTCAGGCGACTTAAAAGAATAGTGCCTGATACGGAAATTTCGTGATAATTTTCATGATCAGCAGTCTAAACGCCATAAAATACACACAAAAGTATTCAGGAAGTAAAACCTTTGTTGTCTCTTCAAGCGTTATTTAACACATTGCAAGGGGATGACACCCACTCATAACGCCCTTCACTGATGCCACCTCCTTGTCCCTCTGTTCCTAGCACTGAGGCCACTAGCACTCCATTACTTTGCAGCCACCCAGCTCTTCCCAGCAACAAGCTCATGATCACCACCTATCTTGAAGTTTGTCCTGCACCCAAATACCAACTTGTTACCCCAAATCCTACCTGCAATCTATCGGCTGGAATCATGCCATCTTTTCCCCAAAGAATTTTTTCTCCCACACCCCCACATAGCTTCTGGTACCTAATATTTTGGTATTTGGACATCAAAACACGAAGTTCCCTATCTGCAGATAGATTCCAGCTGGCAAATATGCTCCCAACTTATATACTAGTTTAGACATGGAGAAAAATCTACTGTATACATTCTTAATTTCAATGAAGATTTTATAGGAAGAAAGGTGTGTTTCTCATTGTGAACTGCCATTTATCACTCTCTTGTCTCTTCAATTTTTATAGACTTTGGGATTAATATATCTTTTCAAAATCTTTTTAAATGTTGGCAATACATTGTCATGCTCCTTCACACTGGATTCCATTCTTTTATTCTTCTGTTTCTTATTAGAATGCAAGACACAAGCAGCAATTTTCATCTTGTTGGTGAGGACCAATTTCACCCCTAACAAGTTAAACGAGAAATCATTTATCTGTACAAATGGATATAAAGGACATTATATAAAGTAGAGAAGGTATTCCAGATTCCTGACTGGCATTTTTCCACAATCAACCCCCCCCCCAATCAAAACACGCTATTTAGATATTTACTTAATTAACCTCTCATGGCTCTTTACCATTGGTTTATCTCCATAATAGTAGCACTTTGATATAATTCAACCTTGATGCACTTTAAGGATATGAAAGACACTAGAATCTTTATATAATAATTTCTTTCAAAGTATTGTTGATTTTACTTGCTTCTCTCCCACATGAATTAAACAGAAATAAAGATTAGATTCTGCCCACCCAAACCTACATCTAAATTAACAATAGCTCAATCACCTGTGTGCTCAAACATTCATCAAATGATTGAGTATTTTATTATCTATCACTCTCCCTAGCCAACAAAAAGTGAGCAGTATTGATGTTGACAGCAGAGAAACCACTCTTGCATAGCCATACTTTTCAGGGTAAGAAGGCATGTTTCAGAAGAGTCATTGCTGGATCCTAGTATCTACTACCAGATATAAAATATTGAAGGGTACTTCGGGGTGAAATTTAGCTGCAGGTAATTAAAGGTTTAAATGATTTACTCCTGCAGCTGTCAATAAATATTGCTTTCATTTGCACTTTTCTGATATTTTACAATGCAAAGTGCAGCCTACTGAAAGACTAACGAATACGTGCCCTTTTCTCATGAAATGTAAATGGTTTTCATTTTTAAAAAAGATGCCAAAAACAAAAATGAGTGAGGAAAAGCAGTAAGAAGTTCAAATGTTACATTTCTGACCATCTTAATGAATTCATGAGAAAACAGTTCTGCTCAAGACTAGCGGCTTGACATTTGGATGACTTTGAGGCGCAGGATGGAAAACAAGCGGAAGACATAACTGGCACGGCTGGCAAAAACATTGCAAACAAATTGCAGCTGACATTTGAAATAGATAACTTAAATGTAATTCTCCTCCAACAATGCCTTCCAGTGAAACACAATCACAAGAGATTTATGTAAATCTTTGCCTTTCTTTCTTCTCTGTAGGGAAGACGAGGAACAGGTTGGCAAATCACAGCCCTGCCACAGCTGAGGCCCAACTGACAAATGCCACAATTGTTTCTTTTATGATCTGCACCAGACTACTGTGCTTCACAAAACTTGAATTGTCAAAGGAAAGGTTAATAGTATGCAAAATTTGATCTGGCTCATAAAGAGCTGTATAAAAAATACACGTTTGTTGCCCTTTTGTTGCTCTCCTATATCATGTGACATGATATTAGTACTTTAAATAAATTAATAGGTAAATTAAAGGAACAGTACAAGTGCTTAAAATCGATTTGCATAAGCACCTTTATTTCTTTATGTCTTCTGCAACTTGAAGTTTTCTTCTATAGTATCAAGGTTCCAAGTGAAAGGAGCTCAGACATTAAGTCCTTCTGAAAGTGGGTCATTCCTTTTACTCCAAAAGTTTCCTCAGCTTATCCAAACTCTCACTTTGAACAGGAAGCAGGAGTATGTGGAGAGTGGTTAGAGAGAGATGAGATGGGGAAGACAGAAAAGACAACATCTGCAGACATTGATGGTTAGCAGCAGCCAGTATTGAGCAGATGCCAAATATACAGCCCTGTCCCAACACACCAACACTTCATTGAGCAAATTTAAGATGGTCTCAAAAAGGCTATAGAATGACAAAATACTATTTATATTATGATGTTCATCTAATGGATCAGAAATTGTGCCACTGTTGGGTAGAGTTATGGTTAGACCACATCTAGTATGAAGCATAAATTGACTAGTTAAGAGTTCACAATGCAAAAAGGCAATCCATTACTAGACCCACTATCTGCAGCTAAGGCACGATAACATCTCAACTTTCTTTTTGGTCTGGTCATTGCTCGAGCACAGGGCTTGCATAGTGCAAAGTCCTGCTGGTGCTAAATTGCAAGCATTGAAATGTGCTGGTTACTCTAAAAAGTATGGCCAACTTTAGTAAATGGACAAAGAATGAGACCTTAAAACTGGATCAAGTGTTGGCAATTCAGTAGTAAATGAAAATTAGAAAACTGCAGAATTGGAAAAAATGGAAATATTCATTTAACAAATGGAATTTGATCTGAAACACCACTTTGTTGAGCACCTCTGTTCCACCTGCCACAAACGGAACTTCCCAGTGACCAAGATTTTCAACTCTGATTCCCATTGCCATTCCCACATATCGGTCCGTGGTCTCCTCTTGTGCCAAGATGATTCTACTCTCAGGGTGGAGGAGCAACACCTCATGTTCCAAATAGGGACCAAGGAGCTAAACAGAAGTTCGGTATGGATCAGTCAGTTATAACTTAATGGCTGAGCATGATCAAAAACTTGAAAGGCTTCATCTCACCCCTATCCCAATGTTCCTGACATGGGACATGAAAGCTCATAACATTAGTCGGGAGTATGTCACTTATCTAAAGGCTGAAGTTGCAAGACACTCAGTTTTGTGTGCACCAACTGGAAAGATCCCACAAGGGAGTCTTTGATTTTGGAAATGAATTATAACACTGAGGTTGTTAAATATTGACAGGAGTGTAAACTATGAGTTAAGGACCACCAATATTTGATTTGAAGAATGTATGTTAAAGCCACAGATGTCATTATTTAGGAAAATAACAGATTACGCTATTTCTCCTCATCATATTTGACCTCTCGCTACCCTTATTTACAATAGAACAAACTGTGGTCCTCCAGCAGTCCCAAAAGTGTAGAAATCTGCAACATTAGAAGGTGTGCCATATGCTCCAAGTCATTTGAATCTCAGTAACTTTTGAAGTTGACTGGTAACTCCTTTACTAATTATGGAGAGCAAGCTAGTTCAACTCTGAGTTAAGGGATGATTTCCAGTTGTCAAGGTATGAGGAAGAAAAAATAGGTAGTAATGACAACCTTTTCAGCCGATTGGCAGTTCAGGGGTTGGAAAGTGGTTTTGTCCATTGCCATTCTACGTATGAAGAGCAAATGTAAGATGTATTCTTGCTGTTTCATGTCTCATCATGTACATGAAGTCTCAGCCTGACCTTTCTGCCCACTAAAGTTAACATCTTGTACAGTAACGTAACTAGGTGAGCTGCAGCTCCATCGTTCCAACACTCTGGGCTTGATCCTGACCTCGGGTGCTGTTTGTGAGGAGCTGCGCTTTCTCCCTGAGTCTGTGTAGATTCCCCCGAGGAGTTGCCAAATAGACAGCAGATTTGAATATTTTACAGTTGCCAGATATTCAGGTGTGCTGATTATTCTTCAATTATAAGTTATCCATTAGTTGTTGAATAATCAAAGGGTGTTAAAGGGGGTGAGAGAAAATGGTTTTCAGGGAAATAAGCCGGGAATTGATAATAATGCTCTGAGAATCAGTTTCAACTTAATAAATCAATGAGGTGATGCCAGCAGGAAGCCAGGACAAGGTGATCAAACTGAAATGGGAAATGCATACACCTCCACATTACATCTACACTGACAAGATTAACTTTGCTGGAGAAGCATAATATCATTATATATTTAAATGAAAGAAACATTATGGATGAAGTATTGGGAAAATTGTTTTTATGGGGTTGTATTTTGCTTTCAGTAGAGACACTGAAACAAAATTTTGTGGTGACAGAGTATCACTTTATCTTAATTGTGTTTAATTAACCATTCTATCCCTGTGTGAAAGGATTTGCAGAATGTTAAGTAACCCAGGCAGCGAGCTGAGTCAGAATAGGTAACAATCAATGTCAGGGAATGGAGGGAATCAACAATGTTTGGTGAAATTGTGTTGTGCTGGGATTATTTGAAAAGTTGTATTGGAAATGATCACACAAAACATGTGGAATAGCGACCTCTTGCATCACCACTAAAGACCATTGTGACCAGACCCACTGCCTGATTTCAATACTCTGTAAAAATTCACTAACAGATATGCTGCAGTGCAAGGAATCTATGTTCAAAATTGATGACTGATTTTCTATGCAGTTCCTAATATATTAAGTAGAATTGCCATTCTATTATTGAAGCCTTATTGAAAATGCTCGGAGACTCACCATTATTACTGACTGATTCCTCCTGCTACTTCACAACTGCATCTATGCTGCTGTGTGTGATAGTATAGAAATGCTTTCGCTGGTGATCATTATTCTGTGCTGGTGGTGGAGTGGCAACCACACCAGACCTCAGAGTTCCAACCCAGCCGGCTCCTTGCACAAGTTCTACTCGTGCTGGGTGGAGCATCGAACTAGCAACTCTGCCTTGCTGGAGAGATTTAGGCCAGTTAGAAGAGTGGGCTGAAAGATGGCAGATGGAGGTCAATGCTGAAAAATGTGAGGTGCTACATTTTGGTAGGATTAATCAAAATAGGACATACATGGTAAGTGGTAGGGCATTGAAGAATGCTGTAGAACAGAGGGATCTAGGAATAATGGTGCATAGTTCCCTGAAGGTGGAATCTTATGTGGATAGGGTGGTGAAGAAAGCTTTTGGTTTGCTGGCCTTTATTAATCAGAGTATTGAGTATAGAAGTTGGGATGTAATGTTGAAATTGTATAAGGCATTGGTAAGGCCAAATTTGGAGTATCGTGTACAGTTCTGGTCACTGAATTATAGGAAAGATGTCAATAAAATTGAAAGAGTACAGAGGAGGTTTACTAAAATGTTGCCTGGGTTTCATCTCCTAAGTCACAGAGAAAGGTTGAACAAGTTAGGTCTTTATTCTTTGGAGTGTAGACGGTTGAGAGGGGACTTGATAGAGGTGTTTAAAATTATGAAGGGGATAGACAGAGTTGACATGGATAGGCTTTTTCCATTGAGAATAGGGGAGATCCAAACAAGAGGACATGAGTTGAGAGTTAAAGGGCAAAAGTTTAGGGGAACTTCTTTACTCAGAGAGTGGTGGCTGTGTGGAACGAGCTTCCAGAAGAAAGTGAAGTGGTTCAGGCAGGTTTGATGTTGTCGTTTGAAGTTAATTTGGATAGACATATGGACTTGAAGGGAATGGAGGGTTATGGACTGAGCGCAGGTCGGTGGGACTAGGTGAGAGTAGGAGGTCGGCACGGACTAGAAGGGCCAAGATGGCCTGTTTCCGTGCTGTAATTGTTATACGGTTATAAGTCAGATGGCCTTCCTTTCTGTGAGATGCAAATATAATATATGATGACTAGGTGACTCTTGAGCAGCAGTGTCTCAGTCTCTGAGCAGTAATAATATGTCAATCAAAAATCTATCTTGATCCTTGCCCATCATATTGAGGAATATACATCTCCTGTAGAAACACATTGTACAGGACCTCTGGCAGTTCACTACTTAAATATTATTTAAATGATATTATTGTGTTTCAACAATGTAAGCTTTGCATCTTTCCAATCAGTTATAATCCACACTTGATATTAATGATGTACATGTTCAAATTCAAATTGGTTTATTGCCATATATGCCAAGGATCAATGAAATTCTTTGTTTGCTTGAATCTCACATTGTACACAGAAGATTTGTTAATAAGATATAAAACAATAAATGCAACACAAGCACAGTATGGCAGGAGGGTGCAATGGTTGTTCTACGATTCTGAAGCTGCTCCAAAAGTGACAAGAATGGAATTACCAGGAGAGATAGAATTAGGAGTAAGAGGACATGGCACCATCACCTGGAAGGAAGTGTAAATAATTTGATGAGTTTAGAAATCGAATAGTAGTGGGGAATATCCTCCAGTTTTTAAGCTCATGTATCTTCTCCCAGAAGGCACAAGAGAGAAAAGGGAAAAGGGAAAAGGGAGGAGAGAATCCTTCTGCAAAATTCTCAGCATTAGCATGCTGCATACAAGTACTGAAAAGCCTCCAAAACATTTAGTTCAGCATATTTAGCAGTTTTCATTTCCATATTTCAACAGATTCTTCAGTTACAGTGGGATTTTCTGGAGTGGAAGTGTAAATTGCTCCCATTTGGCTGGCTGATGCTAAGTGACCGGCAAATTTTGGAACTAAAATTATTAGTTTATGGAGTTGAATCTTTCTTTTTCAATCTTTTTTATTGAGTTTCAAATTGATAAACATAACAATGATCATGATACAAACAGATCGGGATTACATTAATAATGGTTAACATATACAGGCACAGACTCCGAGTAACATATTTAATTTAAACCTCCCAATCTCTTAATAACTGAACATGAAAAAGAATCAAAAAAAGGTTTTTACCCCCTACACTAAAAAAACCAATGCAAAACAAAACAAAGACTGGGCTGCCATATTTTATCGGTTAAGATCATTATTTGTCATTAACTCCGCTCCTCTATACACAAACAAAAAGTTATTAAAAAGGATTTGGAAAGGGTCAACTTACATCATATGAAAATGTTGAATAAATGGCCTCCAAGTTTCTTCATATTTAACCGAAGGATCAATGGTACTACTCCTAATTTTTTCCAAATTTAAACATGTTAAAGTTTGAGAAAACCATTGAAATGTAGTAGGGGGATTGGAATCTTTCCATTTAAATAAAATGGATCTTCTGGCTATTAGTGTAACAAATGCAATCAAATGACAAGCTGAAGAGGATAAATGACTAAAGTCTATCATTGGTAATCCAAAAATCGCAGTAATAGGATGAGGTTGTAAATCAATATGCAAAACTACTGAAATAATATCAAAAATGTCTTTCCAATATTTTTCCAAAAGAGGGCAAGACCAGAACATATCTGTCAAGGAAGCTACCTCAGAATTACACCTGTCACAGACAGGATTTATATGACCATAAAAACGAGCTAACTTATCCTTAAACATACGGGCCCTATGAACCACCTTAAATTGTATCAAAACATTGAAGAAGTGTTGAGTGGTTGGAGAATTTTCTCCCATTTCTCTGTGGGTGAGGATACCTGAAGTTCTCTTTCCCATTCATTCTTTCTTTTATCAGACATACCTAAACATATTTTCATAATTAAATCATAAACAATTGCTATTAAACTCTTCTGATGGGGGTTTAAACCTAAAAAGTTTTCTGTAATTTCAGTTTGATGTGATATTGGAAAAGTAGGTAAAATAACCTTCAAAGAGTTTCTAATCTGTAACTATCTGAAAGAATGTGATCTAGGCAAATTATATTTATTAGACAACTGTTCAAATTTCCATAAAAGAAAAGCTTGATCAGTTCTGGATGGTTGGAAGAAAAATTTGGATATAATAGAACTTGATAAGATAAATTTATTCAATCCAAAAAATTTACAAAATTGAAACCATACTTGTATTGTATGTTTAATTATTGGATTAATAGTTTGTTTATTCGGTTTAGTAAATGCAAAGGGAAGTGAAGCCCCTAAAATAGAAGCCAATGACAACCCCTGTACAGGTTCATACTCGAGGTTCACCCATCATGGACGTTGAATTTCACCCAGATCTTGTGTCCAGAATGTTAGGTATTGAATATTAATTGCCCAATAATAGAATCTAAAGTTTGGCAATGCCAAACCACCATCCTTTTTTGATATCTGGAATTATTTCTTACTTAATCTGGGATTTTTATTCTGCCATATATATGAAGAAATTTTAGAATCAATAATATCAAAAAAGGATATAGAGATGAAGATTGGTACCACCTGAAATAGATACAGAAATTTAGGTAAAATAATCATCTTAATAGCATTGATTCGACCAATCAATGATAGGGTCAATGGGGACCATTTAGTAAGCAGTTGTTTAATATGATCAATTAAGGGTAAAAAGTTAACTTTAAATAGATCTTTATGCTTCTTAGTAATTTTAACACCCAAATAACTAAAATAATCAGTAACCTGTCAAAATGGTGATTGTCTGTAGATTGGAACTTGCATATTTAATGGAAAAAGCTCACTCTTATTAAGATTCAATTTATAACCAGAAAAGCTACTAAACTGAGCAAGTAGTAATATTATTGCAGGGATGGATTTCTCTGGATTAGAGATACATAGTAACAGGTCACTTGCATATAATGATAACTTATGCGTCTCATTCCCACGAATAATGCCAAATATATTGGGTGAATCACAAAGAGTGATTGCCAAGAGCTCGAAGGCAATATCAAATAGTAAAGGGCTTAAAGGACAGCCCTGTCTAGTACCTTGAAAAAGCCTAAAAAAGGGAGATCTCTGATTATTAGTAAGTACAGAAGCCAAAGGTATATGATATATCAATTTAATCCAAGATATGGATCTTGGGCTAAAATTAAATTTCTCAAAGATGTTAAATGAGTATTCCCATTCAACTCTGTCAAACGTCTTCTCGGCATCAAGTGAAATAACACATTCTGGAGTTTTAGATGAAGTATATACGATGTTCATCAAACTCCTAACATTAAAATACAAATAACGATTTTTAATAAACCCTGTCTCATCATCAGAAACAATTTGTGGCAATACAATTTCAATCTAATTGCTAATATTTTGGAAACAATTTTAGAGACCACATTTAACAAGGATATAGGTCTATATGATGCACATTCAGTGGGGTCCTTACCTTTTTTAGGAATTAAAGAAATAGATGCTTCATAAAAAGATTGTGGTAATTTATCTACAGATAAGGCATCCTTAAAAATTTTACATAATACCATGAGACAAAGGAGCAGAAGTCGGCCATTAGGCCCATCGAGTCTGCTCCACCATTTTATCATGAGCTGATCCATTCACCCGATTAGTCCCACTCCCCGGCCTTCTCACCATAACCTTTGATGCCCTGGCTACTCAGATACCAATCAATCTCTGCCTTAAATACACCCAATGTCTTGGCCTCCACTGCTGCCTGTGGCAACAAATTCCATAGATTCACCACCCTCTGGCTAAAAAAATTTCTTCGCATTTCTGTTCTGAATGGGCGCCCTTCAATCCTTAAGTCATGCCCTCT
Organism: Mobula birostris; assembly: GCF_030028105.1. Lineage (NCBI taxonomy): Eukaryota > Metazoa > Chordata > Chondrichthyes > Myliobatiformes > Myliobatidae > Mobula > Mobula birostris. The sequence goes on along the minus strand of NC_092370.1, from coordinate 99,678,899 downwards.
CGTACTAGACTCCTGCATCATGGGAAAAAACTTTGCCACATCCACTCTGTCCATGCCTTTCAACATTCGAAATGTTTCTGTGAGGTCTCCCTTCATTCTTCTAAACTCCAAGGAATACAGTCCAAGAGCGGACAAACGTTCCTCATATGTTAACGCTCTCATTCCCGGAATTATTCTAGTGAATCTTCTCTGTACCCTCTCCAACGTCAGCACATCCTTTCTTAAATAAGGAGACCAAAACTGCCCACAGTACTCCAAGTGAGGTTTCACCAGCGCCTTATAGAGCCTCCTGCTCCTATACTCTATTCCTCTAGAAATGAATGTCAACATTGCATTCGCCCTCTTCACCACCGATTCAACCTGAAGGTTAACAAGAGTATCCTGTACGAGGACTCCCAAGTCCCGTTGCATCTCAGAACTTTGAATTCTTTCCCCATTTAAATAATAGTCTGCCCATTTATTTCTTCTGCCAAAGTGCATAACCATACACTTTCCAACGTTGTTTTCATTTGCCATTTCTTTGCCCATTCTTCCAATCTATCCAAGTCTCTCTGCAACTCTCTGTTTCCTCAGCACTACCGGCCCCTCCACCTATCTTCGTATCGTCAGCAAACTTAGCCACAAAGCAATCTATTCCATAATCCAAATCGTTGATGTACAATGTAAAAAGAAGCGGCCCCAACACCGACCCCTGTGGAACATCACTGGTAACCGGCAGCCAACCAGAATAGGATCCCTTTATTCCCACTCTCTGTTTCCTGCCAATCAGCCAATGCTCTATCCACGTATGTAACTTTCTCGTAATTCCATGGGCTCTTATCTTGTTAAGTAGCCTCATGTGTGGCACCTTGTCAAAGGCCTTCTGAAAATCCAAATATACAACATCCACCGCATCTCCCTTGTCTAGCCTACTTGTAATTTCCACAAAAATTTGTAATAGGTTTGTCAGGCAAGATTTTCCTTTAAGGAATCCATGCTGAGTTCTGCCTATCTTGTCATATGCCTCCAGGTACTCTGTAACCTCATCCTTGACAATCGACTCCAACAACTTCCCAACCACTGATGTCAAGCTAACGGGTCTATAATTTCCTTTTTGCTTCCTTGCCCCCTTCTTAAATAGCGGAGTGACATTTGCAATCTTCCAGTCCTCCGGAACCATGCCAGAATCTATCGACTTTTGAAAGATCATCGCTAATGCCTCCGCAATCTCCACAGCTACTTCCTTCAGAGCATGAGGGTGCATTCCATCTGGTCCGGGGGATTTATCTACCTTTAGACTATTCAGCTTCCTGAGTACTTTTTCTGTCATAATTGTGACTGCGCACACTTCTCTTCCCTGTCACCCTTGAGTGTTCGGTATACTGCTGATGTCTTCCTCAGTGAAGACTGATGCAAAATACTCGTTCAGTTCCTCCACCATCTCCTTACCTCCCATTATAATTTCTCCAGCGTCATTTTCTATCGGTCCTATATCTACTCTCACCTGCCTTTTACTCTTTATATACTTGAAAAAAGCTTTTAGTATCCTCTTTGATATTATCTGCTAACTTCATTTCATAGTTAATCTTTTTCCTCTTAATGACTTTCTTAGTTTCCTTTTGTAAGCTTTTAAAAACTTCCCAATCCTCCGTCTTCCCACTAATTTTTGCTTCCTTGTATGCCCTCTCCTTTGCTTTAACTTTGGCTTTGACTTCTCTTGTCAACCATGGTTGCATCCTTTTTCCATTCGAAAATTTCTTCTTTTTTGGAATATACCTGTTTTGCACCTTCCTCACTTCTCGCATAAACTCCAGCCACTGCTACTCTGCCGTCCTTCCCTCCAGTGTCCCTTTCCAGTCAACTTTGGCCAGATCCTCTCTCATGCCACTGTAATTTCCTTTACTCCACTGAAAAACCGACACATTGGATTTCGGCTTCTCTTTTTCAAATTTCACAGTGAACTCAATCATGTTATGATCACTGCCTCCTAAGGGTTCCTTCACCTCAATCTCTCTAATCACCTCCGGTTCATTACACAATACCCAATCCAGTACAGCCGATCCCCCAGTGGGCTCAACAACAAGCTGTTCTAAAAAACCATCTCACAGACATTCTACAAATTCTCTCTCTTGAGATCCAGTGCCGACCTGATTTTCCCAATCCACTCGCATGTTAAAATCCCCCACAATTATCATAACACTGCCCTTCTGACAAGCCTTTTCTATTTCCTGTTGTAATTTGTAGTCCGCATCACTGCAGCTGTTTGGAGGCCTATTAATAACTGCCATCAGGGTCCTTTTACCACTGCAATTTCTTAGCTGAACCCATAAAGATTCTGCACCTTCCGATCCTATATCACCTCTTTCCAATGATTTAATATAATTTCTTACCAAGGAGAAACTAGACTTGAAAAAGATTTTAAAAATTCTACTGTATACCCATCCAGGCCGGGTGCTTTACCAGAATTCATTGAAGTAATTGCTTTCTTTATTACTTCTTCCGTGATGGGTGCGTCTAATGTTAAATATTCATTAAGTGGTAATTTCAGAATATTCAATTTTCTTAAAAATTCATGCATTATGGTAGAATCTTCAGGAAATTCTGATTGGTATAAAGAGGTATAGAATTCTTGAAAAGATTTATTAATTTCATCGTGATCAACCAACGAAGTACCATCCTGTTTACGAACTTTAATAATCTGACATTTAGCCGAACCAGCTTTCAATTGGTTGGCCAGTAATTTACCCAATATATCACCATGTATATAAAATTGACTCTTAGATTTAAGTAATTGATTTTCAATTGGGGATGTTAATAACAAGCTGTGTGGCATCTGAAGTTCAACTCTCTTTTTGTAAAGCTCCAAATTAGGAGCAGCAGAATATTTTCTATCAATTTCTTTAATCTTATCAACCGATGTATGTAGTTCATTATTACTTTGTTTTTTCAATCCAACAGAATATGAAATAATTTGCCCATGGATATGTAATTTAAAAGCGTCCCATAATATCCCACTGGAAATTTCTTCTGTAAAATTAGTTGAGAAGAAAAAGGCAATATGTTCTTTAATAAAGTTAAAAAAATTTAAGTCCCGAAGCAGAATAGAATTGAACCACCATTGTCTAGCACTGAAAATTACATCAGTTAATTTGATTGATAGTTTCAGGGGCGCATGATCTGAGACAGCAATTGTATCATACTCACAGGCAGTAACAGATGAAACTAATCGAGAGTCAATGAAAAAGTAATCAGTTCTGGAGTAATCATGATATGCATGAGAAAAGAATGAGAACTCTTTATTGGTAGGATATAAAAACCTCCAAACTTCTAAAATTCCTGAGTTAACTAAAAAGGAGTTAATAAAAATAACGGATTTGTTTGGAAGTACCTGACTGGGCGCAGGCCTGTCCATGGAGGGATTCAGGCAACAGGTAAAATATCTGCCCATTATCAATGTATATTCATTTAAATTTGGAAGAGTTGCAAATAAATGCTTAAAAATTCAGGATAATTGGTGTTTGGTGCATAGATATTAACCATAACAACTTTTTGGTTATAAAGTAAACCAGTAATTAACAGAAATCTACCATTTGGGTCTGAAGTTGTTTCATAGTGAACAAATGAAATCGAGGAATCTATAACAATTGAAACTCCTTTCACCTTAGCCTGTGAATTAGAGTGAATTTTTTTATATTTCCAAAACCTAAAAAATACGCTGATTATCCTCCTTCCTTACATGAGTCTCCTGGGCAAAGATAATCTGAGCATTCAACCTATGAAAAACTAAAAATCTTCTTCCATTTAATCGGATGATTCAAACCATTCATATTCCATGAAACAAAATTAATAATATTATCCATTGTACTTGAATAAACCATATGGTGTGTAAAGGGTTAACCTTACTGAATAGGAAACTCATGAATCAGGAAGAGGGAAAAAGGTTTAAAGAGGAACCGGAAGTTACGACAATTCAGACATATTTGTAGTTTCAGATCAGCCCAGATAGAAAAAAAACAAATGAAAAATAGCCCCACCCCCATCTAGAAAGACCCGAAAACTGGCCAATAGACAGCCAGATAACTAACTAGACACTTCCCTACCCCCATCTCTCTTGAAGGCGAGTCTCCGATGAAAAGGAATTCAAAATACCACCTGCTGTCATAACATTGAGAAGAGAATACCATAAAAAAACCCAAAACAAATGTTAAAAACAAAACATTTTGAAAGGCAAGATCTTGGGAAGTGAAACAGAATATATCTTATTAATATTTCAGGAAAGAAAAATCAATCACCAAATCAGATTCTTAATTATTTTCAAAAACAAAGAATTGAAATAATAAAGTAAAATAATAAAGGGAGAGAAAAAAAGGAACTTTAACATAAAAGCATGATAATTATCCATACTCCAAAACAAGGTACAAGCATTGTCAAACAAAGAGCAAAATTCTTTAAACTTTAAAAGTCCAAATCTATGAACAGGTTATTAACTTATAAACAAGTGAATACAGACATGAAAAAAACAGTAAATTTATTAGACATCAGAGCTCGAACTTTGATCCTCAAGAAATTGATATGCTTCGTCCATGGATTTAAACCATTTACACGATTTGTCAGGCAGAACAACCCTTAGGCGAGCTGGAAATAGCAGAGATCATGGAAAATTTCTTTGATATAACTCAGTCATCACCATTTTAAAAAGCGATCTTTGTTGCATTAACTCAGGACTGTAGTCTTCAACCAGACAAAATTTGAGATCTCCATGTGCAATATTTCCGACGAGCAATCGAATTAAATGCTCCTTAGTATGCACATAGTGAAATCCGAGTATCACAGGTCGGAGTTTTAACTCTTTAGGGGGTTTAGCCCTTAAAGACCGGTGGGCACGATCAAGAAAAAAGCATCAGAGCCGAACACCTCCATTAAAAATTGTGACCTACTCTATCTAGCGCCCCCAGGAGAGTGATGGTGTTGAATCAAGTGAGACTATTACCTCGTGAGATAGCTGTCTGAGCAAATATTTCACTTAGTGATTGGGTTCATTATATTTGCAAACATTTATGCAACGGTATAGCCCTGAGATGTTCATTTTAGCAATGTGTGTCAATAGCTTTGTCTACATGAGCCAACAAATTAATGCCAATCTTTTGCATATATACTGTGACCCTGAGATTCAGCCAGCATACATTTTTCTAGAGTAAGACAGCCTCTGGCCTAGCCAAACTGAGAAATCTCATTTGTGTGGATGCTGTGTGATGTGTTGCCCGGTTACAAATCTGAGCTACCAAACATCAGACAGTACCCGTATGCAATTAAATGATTGAACTTTATAAATCTTAATCTGACTATAGGGTTAGTAAAGAAAGCAACAAGAAAAAGGGCCCATTTTAATGAAACAGTCTAAAGTGCACGTTGGAGCTCACAGAACCATCCCTTCATCCCCCATCGGCCTCCTCTGAGCGTCACTGACCCTTGGACCCTCGCTCCAAGTCCAGTCTGTCCAGCGGTCTACCAACTCTTTGCATTCACATCTTCTCTTTTCATATCTGGCCGACAAAAGACCGCAAAATCCCTGCTCGCAAACCAGAAGAAAGAACAATGTCCCTCTCATTGGCTAGCATACATTGCAAAGCACCCTCTAGTCATAACCCAAACATTGCTGCTACAGAGAAACCATTACCTCAGCAGTGAAACATTACAGAGAGGCCATTACATTAGCAGTGAAACCTTACAGTGTGTTACAATACATTCAGTGGCCACTTTATTAGATTCCTCCTGTACTTAATAAAGCGGACACCGAGTGTATGTTCATCTCTTTGCATCTCAGTGGTATGCATCTCTGAATGCACAATATATCAAACCTTGAAGTAGATGGGTTATAGTAGCAGAAGACCATAGTTTTAGGGTTAAGGTTCGGGTGCTGTAGCCCATCCACTTCAAGGTTTGATGTGCTGTGCATTCAGAGATGTACACCACTGTTATAATGCATGGTTTACTTGAATTATTGTCACCATTGGTCAGTTTAAACTGTTTCGAGACAAATATTTCAGACAAAAACAACGGCAACGGTGCATGTGCACCAACTTTAATCGTCTGCTCACGAGTGCATGTACAAGTATATCATAACAGAACCATTCTGGCCATTTTCCTCTGACCTCTCTCATTAACAAAGCATTTTCACCCACAGAATTGCCGCTCATTGGGGGTTCTTTTTTCTTTTGTTTTTGCACTGTTCTCTGCAAACTCTAGAGACTATTGTGAGTAAAAATCCCAGGAGATCAGCAGTTTTGGAGATACTCAAACCACTCTGTATGGCACCAACAATCATTCCACAATCAAAGTCACATAGACATTTCTTCCTCATGCTGATGTTTGGTCTGAACAGTAACTGAACCTCTAAACCAAGTCTGCATACTTTATGCATTGAGTTGCTGTCACATGATTGACTGGTAAGATATTTGCATTAAAGTGCAGGTGTATGGGTATATCTAATGAAGTGTCCGCTGAGTGTCTGATAACTATAGAAAGATATAGAGAAGTTAAGTGGATAGACAAGGATTTGACAAATGGAGTATAAAGTGGGAACATTTGTAACTATCCATCCTGACAAGGAAAACTAAAAAAATGATAATTCTGATCTAAATGGAGAGAAATAACAGAACTCCAAGAAGCAGAGGTAATTGTGATTCCAAGGATGTTATTCACAACATTCAAGTGCAGAAGGTAATTAGGAAAGTTAATTGAATGTTACAGTTTATTGAGATGTTATGTGTCTAGAGGTGGATAAAGTTATGAAATATGTAGATAGGGTAGGTAATTGGCATCTGTTTCCAGGACAGGGGTGTCTAAAACTAGAGGACATAGATCTAAGATAAAAGGCATAGCAGAGAGTGCAATACCTTACAGCACGTGGTTACTTGAGTTACTGTAACCTTCCTGTCAGCTTGAACCAGTCTGGTCATTCCACTCTGACTTCTCTAATTAACAAGGTGTATCCAACCACAGAACTGCCACTCTCTGGATCTTTCCTTTTTGTTTTTTGCACCATTCTTTGTAAACTCTAGTGTTTGTTGTGTGTGAACATCCCAGGAAATCAGCAGTTTGTGAGATATTCAAAGCACCAATCATCATTCCACAACTATCAAACATCAACCATCAACAATTATTCCACAGTTAAAGTAATTTTGGTCACCTTTCTCCCCCATTCCAGTGTTCGGTCTGAATAACATCTGAACCTTTTGACCATGTCTGTATGCTTTTATGCATTGAGTTGCTGCCACATGATTGGCTAATGAGATATTTGCATTAATGAGCAAATGTGCAGCTACACCATAAAGTGGCCACTGAGTGCAGTTTTTATAAGCAATTATTTATTTCTGTATCATAAAATCTATATTTTTAGCAGTATGACACTTTTTCAATTATGTTTGTATTCCAGCTAACTGATCAATAAGACCAAAATAGTACCCAGGGAGAATTGAGCAGGCAAGCATTATTAAGGAACATCTTTTCAAATTGAGATCCTGTATCAGCAGTGTGGCAAAGCAGGAAAGGTAAACAGAGTATAGCTTTGTTTCAGGACTAGGGTTTAGGGTGGGGCTGAGGCTGGTTGGTAATAGGTAGAGTCAGAAGAGGAGTGGATGATGTGTAGATTGAATAATATAGAGGGAAAGTGTGGGGAAGCTAAAATGGAACCTGAAGGTGACTTTTTCAAGCTCATCTGTGAAACAACTTAAATTCCTCTCTTTAATGTCTATTGTTTTTTTCCTTTTCAATGTGGTTGGGGTCCTGTTGGAGTCAGTGATCGGCAGCTACACTCAAACTGCAGTTCCACAAGGCATTAGGTTCCTGATTCTGGAGCTTGCTGAGCGGCCTAGCGTTTTTACTATCTCCAGGAGTGGCCTGGAAGAGATGTGCATTCGGGTGTTGCACCCCCAGGAGTCCCCTGTGGATGACTCAGTTCATCACCAGTTTTGCCAAATGGAACATCGGGGAGATCAAAATATCAATGATACACTATCGATAACTCTAAAAGACTGGAAGTAGAGTAAATACTGAACGGCTTTTATTAGCAGTAAAATGTGACCTCCATGCTGAGTATCTGACCCTGGACTGAGAAGAGGAGCAATGGTACAATCGCCTTTATTCAGGGATCTGTGGGAGGAGCCACAGGAGCAGTCAGCAGAGGGGTGTGTCCAGACAGGTAACCCAGTTACAACATATATATATATGTATTTATGGTTTACCACAATCAAGACAGTGAGTGTGACTGTTGAGGCCTCTGCACCTGGGCAATTTCTTTTTCTTTTTCTTTCCTTTTCTCCCCCTCCCCCTCCCCCTCGAAGACCCTGACGAAGAGTCTCGGCCCAAAACATCGATTGTACCTCTTCCTAGAGATGCTGCCTGGCCTGCTGTGTTCACCAGCAAATTTCATGTGAGTTGCTTGAATTTCCGGCATCTGCAGAATTCCTCGTGTTTAAGCATAGGAGATTTTTTTTTCCATTTTATATTTGGCCTCTCTACAGCAATGTAGAGAGGTGATGACAAGTAAATTGTTATGGGAGTGGAGAGAAGAGTTAAAATAACATGCAACCGAAAGCTCCAGGTGGTCATTATGGACTGAATGCATGTACTCCACAAAATTTAGATTCATGAATCGTTTCATCAGATTTTATGCCAATTGGTTCCTTTGCCTTTCAATTTGATGAACAATTACAATTTGGAAGTTTTTGCAAGGATCTGAAAGGCTCTATTTACATCAGTCTTGTTTTATATTCATTGTCTATAATGTTATAATAACCTACCTATAATGAAATTAGGTAGTCCCAATGAAGGGTCTCAGCCTGAAACATAGACTCTTTATAGATGCAGGCTGATCTGCTGAGTTCCTCCAGCATTTTGTGTGTGTTGCTATAGCGACATTGCTTCTATTGCAAAGTGCAATTCCATGCATTATACTATAGAATTACAGTATATCCATCCTAAAATTAAATTATCTCGATCTTTAAATATAAGTGATTATACAGAATCTGAAGCCAATGTCTGCGTTAATAATATATTAGTATAACAACTCTCACAAACATAGGGCATCCCTTAGAATTTTAGCTTTTAGTTTGAACAAAGCTTTCACTAAATCATTCCAACAAAAAGGCACTGGCTTGGAAGAGTAATATTTTTTAAATCTACAGATTTTGTTTAACTTGCTAAGTATCTATAACATTTGTGCGATTTAACAAACTTATATTTCTGGCTGTAAGTTGACTGACCAGTAAAACTAATCTACAAGGTATGTGTTTGTGTTTGAATGCAAAAGAAAATAGTCCTATTCAATAAACTGATAAATAGTAAATGTATAATCCATCTCCTCTTCAAAAAAGTGCAATGTTTTCATCAGGAAAGTTGCGTGAGGTATTTTACAATTTTGTGGAAAACACAAGTCGTAAAAAAACAGTCCAAACACAGCTGAGGGTTAACAGCTAGATGTGCTCTAACACTATTTGTCCAATGTTATTTTAGAAAACTTCATTCTTAAGTAATTCTTAGGTTAATCCAAATCTATGGGTTGATGTTAGGTATGCAGTAGAGAAATCCACATGGTCCTTCAAGGCTTCTACAAGATTTCGTAGCTGATCCGATACCTCACTTTTTTGCTTCTGAATCCCTACAGCCCATTGTTCCCCGTTTTATTCAAACATTATTTAACTTTGAACTGAGTATTCACAACTTTTTGATTTACAATGTTCCATATAAAGAGATTTCTTTTGACCAAATTCCTAAATAGACAAAATAGACTTTACCTGAGATGATGAATTCTAGATTCTCCAGCTAGAAGACATAGTGCCTCTCAGAATCCCCAAGTATTTCTCATTCTTCTAACCCAGTTCACAGCAAATCTTCTTCTTTCTGCCTTTCTTCCCCAAAGTGATAGATCTTTCCATTGATGCAGGATTCCCAAGTTGACCTCGGCTAGATCCTGAACTGTGCAGAGACCATCTACAAGCAGACCAAAGATATTGCATTGTTCATCTTTTGCTATTACCACTGGTCTAAGATGTTGTCTATAACCTCATTCCCCCTCTAAAAGCCAACATCGATATGAAGGTGTTTTAGCATTTTGCAGGTTGTCAATTTCTCAGTCGTAACTATTGGTAAGTGGTCTCATGCTTGCAATAACCCCTGGTGTTAATCCTCATAAGAAGTACATACCCTCCTCATGTATGGTTGGAACAGACTGCTGGTTACCTGTGTGGCATGAGGGTGTTCTCTAGGCATTTCTCTGCAGTGCTGCTACCATGCATAAACAGATTCTGGCATCTGCCATTTGATAGTGCCTTTCATAGTTGGCAGCCTACAACTCTCTGGGTATGTTGACGTATTATTCAGAGAGAATGTACAAGCTGCTTAATGCAGCCAATAATTGTTCTGAAGCTATCATTCAGCAGCAGAGACACAGCAAGAGAGCTTAAGGTGCTCTTCTGATTGTCAATCCTGATAGTACTGTTCACTGAATAGGTTTATAGCACTTTGAGTGCCACTGTCTCATGAAACAATCCCATATTACTGCAAAATGCCTCAATAATTGCCCACTCAAGATTTAATGAAGCTTATCCTAACAGCAGAATGTGGTAGAAATGATGCACAGTTTGGAAATTCAATCTCATAAGGGTGAAATCCTATAATTCCTGTACTATTGAACCTCATCAAGGAATTTCAATTTACGTGTGAAAACAGGAGCTAAATGTGTGCTACCTGAATAAAGCGTTAAAATAGATGCATTAAAACAGCCACTCAAGTACCCTAACTAACTTGTAGCTTAAACAGTGAAGCTAATATGAAGACAAAGGGGACTGCAGATGCTTTAAATCTGGAGCAATCCACAAATGATCTCAAAGAACTCAGCTGGCAATGTTTCCTCTTTCTTTCCAGCCCTGGCGAAGGGTCCCAATCCAAAATGTCAACTGTGAATTTCTCTTCATAGATGCTGCCTTACTCATCGCATTCCTCAAGCTCTTCTGTGTGTTGCTGAAGCGAAAATGAATTGCTGGTGAATGGTTGTTTTATTTATTTACATTCTTTTGTTCATTTCAGTTAATTACATTAATGTAATAAATAGATGAAGGACAGGTTACCTGAGGTCTCAAAATGTGTACTCTTTGCCCTAAAGGAATCCCAGTTGCTGCATATATTTTCTCCCACCATAAATACGAATGAACTGTCGTCAGAAGGAGTTTGAGCTCTGAGTATTGGAACTTGAGTGGCAGCAGGCATCACTGTATTCTATCCAGGCACTTCAAGGCTGAGTGGATAATATGTGTCAGGAAGTGGTCACCTCAACACCACAAGAGAACTCAGGTAGACGTAGTGTTAGAAACATGGATTATGACCAAAAGAAAATATGGCTGGAGTCACTTAGCACTTTAGCACAAAGTTGTTATTAGGTGCATCAAAAGTAAACTTACAAAAATTAGTGAAAATAGGGAAAGCACAATGATAGCTCGTACATACTTCCTAGTGTGAAATCCTGGCAGCCCCCATCTCACTCACATACTAAGGGTGATGAGCTTCTTTTATTTGGCACTGGGACACACCATCTTCAAATACCAACAAAGTTAACTTAAGACTACACATGAATTAGAATACGATGCACCCCTCAATGTAGTTACAATCAGATGACAAAATAAACAGAAGTACTGTATCTACCTTCATGATGGCGTTAATGGCAGGGATAGACAGAAGAATTGTACAGCAATGATCCCAACAGCAAAGACACCTGCAATGACTCCCTCATCGATCTAGAGCCAGACATTCTGGAAAGTGAAGTTGAATGGGTGATAGAAAACATTGCCAATAATAAGGCTGCAGGATATGGCAGGATTCCAGCTGAATTGTTTAAAACTTTAAAAGTAAAAGTGTTGCATGCAATTTGCCAGCAGATCTGGAAAACCTAACAATGGCTTTTAGAGTGGAAAAGCTCAGTTTATATCCCAATTCCCAAGCAGGGAAATGTAGTGTTCAAATTACCAAACAATTTCACTAATTTCACATGCTAATAAGGTAATGATAAAGACTATGCAAGCAAGACTTCAGCAATATATGGAATGAGAACTGCCAGATGTACGAGTTGGTTTTGGAAAAGGGAGAGGCACCAGAGATCAAATTGCTAACCTACACTGGATAATTGATAAATCAGGGGAATTCCAGACAAATATTGTTCTATGTTTCATTAACTACTATAAAGCCTTCAACAGTGTGGACCATAATAAATTTTGGCAAATCCTTGAAGAAATGGGGATACCTGGACATCTGATCCACCTTATGAGAAACTTGTACGAAAATCAAGAAGCAACAGTTAGAACTGAACAGGGAACAACAAACTGGATCAAGATTGGGAAAGGAGTACGACAAAGCTGCATACTGTTACTCTACTTATTTAATTTATATTCTGAACACATCATGAGGAATGCTGGTCTAGAGGACTCAAATGTGGGAATCAAAATTGCCATATGAAATATTAACACCCTCAGATATGCAGATGATACTACTCTAATGGCTGAAAGTGCAGAGTATCTGAGGAAGCTTCTAATCAAAGTGAAAGAAGAAAGTGCAAAAGCTGACTTGTTGTTAATATTAAGAAAAACAAGATTATGTCGACCAGCCCTATTAATTCTGTGGTAATAAGTGTAAAGGAAGTGGAAGCAGTGACAGATTTTGTCTTCATAGATGGTAAATACAGCCACAAAATTAAACGGTGCCTACTTTTGGGGAGGGCAGGAATGGCAAATTTAGATAAAATACTGAAGAGCAAAGACATAACATTATTTACGAAGATCTGTACAGTCAAGTCTGTGGTACTTCCAGTTGTGATGTATGGCTGTGAGAGCTGGACTATTAGTAAGGCTGAATACAAAAGAATCGATGCCTGTGAATTTGGAGGCTGGAGGAAAGTGTTAAGAGTTTGTTGGACAGCAAGAAGATCCAACGTCAATACTTGAAGAAGTACAGCCAGGAGTGCTCATTAGGAGGCTTGATTATGAGACAAAAGTTCAAATATTTTGGCCACATCATGAGAAGACAGGATTCCTTGGAGAAGGCTCTCATGTTAGGAAAAACAGAAGGTAAAAGAAGGAGAGGATGACAGAGGCTAAGATGGATAGATAATATTACTCAGACAATGCGAACGACCTTGGGAGATCTTAGAGAGGCAGATTCCAAGAAGAAGGCTTGGTATGCAAGAGACGATGAGGTCACGAAGAGTCGGACTCAACTTAACGACTGAACAACAACAACAAATCTACCTTAAATATAGTTCACAAACAGCATATACACATTTAAATGTCCCCATTACTAAAGAAATGGAATATTCTGCCATATGTGGTGGGAAAGGCATAATAAAGTCAACACAAGTGCATCAGCTAAGTTTAGGACCCAGTGGATGCCACGGGACTGCAGGGATACAACAGCAACAGAACGATCAACACGATTGCACACTTTCAGTCAAGTACAAATAAAGAATAAAATTAAACTGAACTTTGGTGTCTGTATTGATGCAGAGGGAAAACAGTGGGTTAGTTATTGGCATACACACAAAAAGAGCAGGCAGATAGCTCAAGAGATCCCTCTATGCATTTTGATCTTCAACCAATACTGCTGAAGGAATGGGTTCCTCTGAGTAGTTTAGTCAGAAGCTAAGAAGATGGTAGTATGGGTGACTCAGACAGGTAGAGAGAGGGTTAGAAAAACCAAACTGAAAGGGTTAAAGGAAACAGATAGACATGGATGCCAAAGTGCACAATGTCACCGCAAAATATTTTGGAGGTGAATTGTGAACTGTTAAAAGTTAAGGTTTTTTGACATCAACATCTTATGTGCAAAAAATGATGAAATCCTACAGATTTTAGGAAGTTAAGAAAGAGCTTAAGAAGCAAGATGTTAAAAGAAATTATATACAGCATTTACAATGCCACAAAAGAAAATTAGAGGATAGTATTAATAATTGCATGGTACAAAAGTGAGGGGTTAAAATTTCTGGTGCTTTGGACCAGGTATGGAGTGTGTAGGGCCTGTACAGATAAAATAGGCTGCACCTCATTGGAATAGGGTCTGAAGTCTTTATTGGGAGATTCACAAACACTGCAGGCATGGTGGTGTAAGCTTGAAGTATTTTAGCAGACGGATGGGAATGGGGTGGTAGCACTGAGAAGAAGAAGAAAAGTGCACAAATAATTTGGAAAGATAAAAATAAAATGCTACATAGGATCAAATAAAATAAATTTGAGAAAGTGTTACATAACGTGAAAATTATGAAAAAGCTTTGGAGAACTGCATGTGGGAGTATGATACTGTGGAAATAATGGAGCTCCAGTTAAAAGAAATTCAAGAAAAGTTATTAATATCACTTCTAACAAGATGCTCATGAAAAGTAGGAAAGGTTACAAAACGTCAAGGAGTGTGGAGGCTAGAAGTATTAATTAAAGAGAATATTGCAGAGCTGGAAATAAAGGAATTCATGGAGGGAGAAGGAAAAAAAGAACTATCAGTTTATAATTTAAAGAATATATTAATAAGTGGTCTATGAAGTATTGCCACAATTGTTTGAAGTGTAAGAACAATAAACTGCAGATACTGGAATGTAGTGGAAGAGACAATCTATTGGAAGAACTTAGTGGGTTGAACATTCTCTGTGAGTAGAAAGGAATTATTGATGCTTCTAGTCGAAACTCTCCATCAGGAGAGGTGTTAGTAGAATTATTTAAAGCACTTAAAGGGAAAATTAGAATGCAGACCTGTAGAAAGAGGACAGTGAAGTGGAACTAATTAGTTTGCTATTGCATAGAACTTGGGTTGAAAACCTCCTTTTGAGTTGTAGTTTTTCAGTGTCCCTTTGAAAATAGTTCTATCTCAAGGTAGATTTTTAGCACGTCATTTTGGATCTAATTGTTAATTATATACTATAAATGAAATTTGCCTGGAAGTGCTTAACAAGAGATGGATGTGGATTTAGCATGCAAGTGGTGATTAGTTTCAATATACTTGCTGTCATTGTTGGCTTCTCCCACACATTTCCAATGAAGGAGGGTATTAGGTCAAAACCACTCACCAATTATTAAACAGCTTCCTTGATGAATGCGCTTACAAAAGAATCAGCTGTTTACTGATTTTCCAAGCTGAGTGTAATGTATATTTCATCTCTTTTACTAAGAAGGTACCTTTGAGATTAAGAAAGAGTAAACTAACATTCTAACTTTGGATACCATCTTGATCCTATCACAGTTTCCTGTTACTCAAACCAGTAGCAAAAAATTACCCCTTTGATTTAATTATGGGATGTTTCTACAGTTCTAGCTTTCTCATCCCGATGAGCACTCTGGCATATCACATTAATGGTTATAGAATCACAGTCAATGATGTACAGCACAAGAAGGGCTCTTCGGCCCACAATATTCATGCAGACCTTTTGGCCCATTTAATCCCAATTACTAGCTTAAAAGTGTATCCTCCTAGCCCTTGCCCATTTACTGTAAGGGCCTGTCCAAATTCCTCTTGTTAATCTTTGTTTGTCATGTGTGTAATATACTGTGCTCTTTGCTGCAAAAACTATTTCTCATGGCATTTGTACTGGGAATATCCTGTTAGTAGTTAACGCAATACTTTACAGTACCAAAGACCTGGGTTTAATTCACACCACTGTCTGTAAGGAGCTTGTACGTTTTCCCCATAACTGCATGGGTTTCCTCCAGTTACTCCAGTTTCCTCCAAAATTCCAAAGATGTATTGATAAGTAGGTTAAATAGTCCTTGTAAATTGTTCCATGATTAGGCTAGGGTTAAATCAGGGGTTGCTGGGGGGTATGGCTCGAAGGGCCTATTCTGCACGATACCCCAATAAATAAATAAATAAATGGCTACAATCGTAAATTTGAACTTGAACTGATTTCACCACTTCTCAGAGTGCGGAAAAGCTTTACAAGGGTGTTGCCAGGACTTAGGAGACAGAGTAATAGGAGGAATTTGGAGAGCTATTTTGTGGGCTGTAGAAAACTAAGGGTGCTATAAAAGCATGAGAGGCATAGATAGCATAGGATACACTCAGTCTTTTTCCCAGGAGAGGAATCAAGAACTAGAGGGGATAGGTTTAAGATGAGACGGAAATGATTAAATAGAAACTTGCTGGTGTCTTATTTACACAAAAGGTAATATGCGTGTTGAATAAGCTGCCAGTGGAAGTGGTTTAGGCAGGTAAAATAACAACTTTTGAAAGACAATTGGTAAGGTTCAGAAGGTTATTTGCCAAATGTTGACAAAGCTTGGACAGACATCTTGTTGGCATGGATCAAAGTTGATTGGAAGGGTTCACTAGCAGTGATAATGGCAGAGCAGCAAATGCTGGAGATTCTGGGAACAACCCAGAAGGTGCAGGAAAGATAGATTCCTAGGAAGTATTCTAAAGGCAGAATGACACAACCATGGTTGACAAGGAAAGTCAAAGACAGCATACTGTAAAAACAAAAAAAAGGCAATATAACACAGCAAAAAGTAGTGGGAAGTCAGAGGATTAGGAAGCTTTTATAAACTAACAGGTAACTAAAAAGCCATACAGAGAGCAAAGATGAAATATGAAGGTAAGGCAGCCAAGAATATAAAAGAAGATACAAAATGTTTTTTCAGATAGAAAGTATAAAGAGTATAAGAGAAGCGAGACTGCTGAACAATAATACTGGGGATGTTGTTATGGGGGACAAGGAAATGGCAGACAAACTTAATATGTATTTTGTGTCAGTCTTCACTGTGGAAGACTCTAGCAGTATGCCAGAAATTCGAGAGTGTCAGACTGCAGAAGTGAGTGTAATTGTTGTTACTAAGGAGAAGGTGCTTGGGAAGCTGAAAGGTCTAAAGGTAGATAAGTCATCTGGACCAGATGGACTACAACCCATGGTTCTGAAAGAGGTAGCTGAAGAGATTGTCTTGTGGTCTTACAGATTAATTGGGCCAAAAGGTCTGTTTCCATTTGGTACGGCTCTGTGACTCTTCTGGTAGCACATTCCGGATATCAACTTCACTCTGCATAAAAATCATGCTTGGGCATAAGATCCCCTTTGGAACTCCTTCCTGCACAATAAATTTGAGCAGCTATTTAATTACCAACCCAAATACCTAATTATAAGTTAATGTGATATCTTAGAACGTAAGACATTGAAGCAGGTCGGCCATTCGGCCCATTGAGTCTGTTCCACCATTTCATCATGGCTGATTTATTATCTTTCTCATGCCATTCTTTGACCTTCTCCTCATAACCTTTGACACAACTTACTAATCAAGAACCTATTGATTTCCACTTTAGATATACCAATGACTTGGTCTCCACAGTCACCTGTGGTAATTATTTCCCCAGATTCATCACTCTCTGGCTGAAGAAATAGCTTAAAGTAAGTCATAGAAGATTAACTATCTCTTCAAAATCTCAAACTTAAAATTGTTGTGCAAAGCATTATTTTGTTAAGCAATGAGCAAGTGAATATTGCTCACTATTTACTACCTGATCAGCTAATGGAGAGGCCAAGGCTCGATATCCATCAAGAAAATTGCTGTGTAAATTATAGTGATCCCACCATTAACCCTCTTTCTGTTGAAATCCTCAGTGTCCATTCTGTTTCACTTTGAGTCTCATGCCCAATTCCTCCGTCCATTCTGAATGTCTCCATAGATTTTGCCTGCAATCATTTCTCGGTATCCCTAAGTACTTCCTCCTGCAACCTTCCTCCCTGGTTATACTCCACCACCATACTTGATTCACTCGTCAACTTTGTCACTGAAACCAACCATTTTAGAATTTCCTCATTAATCACGATCACCTCCCTACCTGCAATTGCAAGAGTGCACAGCACTTCTCCTCTTCAGTTTGTACCCTCTGCTCTATCAAGCAAAGACCATTGTGTGTGTTTTCATAGTGGGCCAATTCTATTATCCCCCTGTCTTGGTTTTCAACTGTGGTAACATAAAAACTGACTCAGATCCCATACACTGTCAATACCTATGTTACACCCCTTGAGTGAGGTAGAATCTCCAGAAGCCCTCATTTCAATGATTTGATAAGACTTTCCCTGTAATCCCAGATAGAACAATGCAAGTTTTAGTTTGAATTGATAGAAAGCAGTGCATTTGCAAACCAAACACTGTGCATATCTCATCCTTTTCTTTAAAACTCAGTTACATTTTTACTTTGCCAAGTAAGCTCTTGTGCCAACATTAAAGAACATTTTAATATTTTTGTTGCACTGCCATTCATTCTGCAGAAGCAGTTTCCTGTCAATGAATACTTATCTGCCTGCTTCATCTGTCCATTTTCTATCTCATTGCATTAAGCTGAGTAATGAATTGCGATTGTCCAAATTCACTGGGGAGTTCAGTTATGTTTAATTCAACTCAATATACTTTTTGGCCTTAAGAGAATGCCATTTGTTTCTTGGAAAATGAGCAAGCCTTCTGTACTTTGAGAAAATTAATCTAGCGCATAAGAAATTATGGGATCATTACATCAAGGCATTTGAATTTAATAAATGGCAGAATAGATAGAAACTGACTCCTGTGGCTATTTGAGTGGAGATATTGTGAAGTATCTAGGGCTAAGAGGGATTTTTTTCTTTTCACACTGGGTGGATATAGTAATTGAAACAGAGATTTTGCCATATTTAAGGTGCAGTTAGGGAAGAAAAAGGAGCAAAAGTGTTTGCAAACAAACAAATGAGATGACGTTCATGCGGAGATTAAGCACCATCTTCAATTCTTTGGAGAAAATAATTACCTTGTTTAATTTTTGTGTAGTAATATACTGATTTGGGTTAATCTGTAATGATACTTCAGATTATACAGTAATTGCTGTCTTTTCCTTCCCCTATAGCTGTAAAGTCCATAGTATTCCTTTTAGTTTCTAATCTCATGGAAAGATATGATACAGAAATGTATTAAAGACTTACCACGTTGGTTCTTATATACATTATGCTAATTTTCCTTTTAAAAATAGAAAATAATCTATTATAAACCACTAACTTTTGCATGTGTGATATTAAGTAATCACTGTCACCCAACAATAAATTTATAGAATATCTCAGTTTCTTCATCCAGTGCAATCTTCACTGAAAGTTACAGTTGATATCAGTCAACTATCCATTCCAGCAGTAAGAGATTTTACTGGATAAATTCCCAATGTAATCTCAAATTTATTATACTGCATATTTATTTATGATTAACGATCCTATATGGACCAGTGATCGTAGCATAGTGGAATTCCAAAAACAGCTTGAAGGCAATCATCTCAGCTTTCAAACCAATTTAAATAAAGCTAACTACAAAGTTATGGAGGTTGAAGGTGAGGTGAGGTGTCTCAAGCAAACTGGGGGTAAAAGGCTAAAGAAAGAGCCAGGAGAGAAACAGTGGTAGATATTTAAGCAACATTTCAAAAAACTTAACAGAAAATTATCCCAATCAGAAGGAAGGATTTATAAGCAAGATAACCTGTCTGTGGCTAACAAAATAGTTTAAGGAAAATATTGAGTCAAAGTATTCTTCAATCTATCTTAGTACATTAACCCCAACGAAGTCAGATGTTATTTTGTGCAGTATAATTTTATCCAGTAGCTGATTGAATGTCTTCTGACAATCCAAATATATTACAGCAACAAGTTCCCACTCATGGGCTCTATTTGCTATTTCCTCAAAGAACGCCAGCAAATATGTCATAAACCATGTGGAATTGATTCAAGATTGTTTAATGCCATTTCATGTACATAAGTGTAAGGAGAGCAAAATAATTGTTACTCTGGACCAATGCAACACAAAAATCATAAAGATAATGAACATAACAATAATAATAAAACACACAATAAATATGAATACACTAGATAGCTTATATACATAGATTAATTGTTTGTCCATAAAGTAAAGATAGGCTGAACACAAGGTGATCAATGGGAAATAATAATGTAGCAGGCGAGTTGGTGTGTGGAGGTGTTACTCAGCCTTACTGTTTGGGGAAAGTAACTGATTTTGAGTTTGGTGGTACAGCATGGATGCTCCGTAGCCTCCTCCCTGATGGACGTGGAACAAGCAGTCCCCATATGCAGGGTGTGTGGGAACTTTCATGATCATGGGTAGTCTTGTGCCAAAGATGCTTTGTGCGGTTTTGACTACCCTTTACCGTTGTAGAGTATTCTTCTCTGCCACAGCTTAATGATGTTTTGAGGGGATGATATTGTTGAATGCTGAGCTGTATTCCATGTCTTTTAGAGTTGAGCAAAGAGCAGTTGGCAGAAACTTCTGTTGCATCTAGGTCTGCCAGATTTATTGGAATAATAATAACCTAAAACCAGGCAGAGTGTAAAATAAGTATCTGTTCTAATTTCATTGGGATCCCATTGGGTGGTTGTGGGCATTGTGAGTAGAGACAATGGGGTTTCATAGCCAATGGCATCTGTTGTTAACCTGTTGTGACTATAGGCAAATTGGAGCGGATCCAGGTCACTCTTCTGGCAGAAGTTGATACGGTTATAACTAACCTCTCAAAATACTTCATCATGATGGATGCAAATGCTACTGAATGACCATCAGGCAGGAGGTACTGTAGTATTAGCATAAGAACTGTTAGGTTGGGAAACAGCTTATTCCACCAGGCTGTAAGACTACTGAACTCCCTCCCACCACCCACGTCTTATCATTCATAATGTGTCAGTAGTGTTACACTGTATCCTTTTTAACTTGTATATACACTTTATTATTTGTTAATTGATTTGTGGTGATATTAATTTATGTGTTATATCTGTGAGTTACATGTATTGTGTTATGCACTTTGGTCCGGAGGAACATTGTCATATGTATATGGTTGGATGACAATAAATTTGAACTCAAAAGGGCAGCATTTTCTGTTAATACACTGTAGTGCCAATTCTGACATAAAATGTACAGATTCAGTTTAGATCACCATGAAACATAGTCATTAAGCTAACTACATAGATAGGAAAGGTTTAGAGAGATATGGGTGAAACAGACATAGACAAATGGGACTAGCTTGGGTAGGCAACTTTACATAAAATGGGCTGAAGAGACCGTCTCTGTGTAGTCTAAATCTGTCTATGAATTGGAAGAGGAGAAAGCATTTATCCCTCTGGGCTTGTGCTAACATTTAATATGATCATGGCTGATCACCTACATTATTTGTCTTGATCCTTTCTTTACCTCAAAACTGTTCATATCTTCAGTATAAGAAAATAACTTTCTAAAATGCATTTGATTACTCGGCATACAGTGATGAAGAATTCAACTGGGTCTCCCCCATTCTATGTGAAGAATATACCTTCTTATTCTTCTGTTCTCCATTGAAGTTATGTCTAATCCATCTGCTCTATCCTCAGACTTTCCTTTCTTTTGCCTACCACCCTTCTTAGAGAATGGTGTGGCATTTGCAATTTTTTGGTCCTCCAGAACCATTCAACAATCTCTTCAGCCAACTCTTTCAGAACCTAAGGCATAGTCCAGGTGAGTTATCTACCTTAAGGCCTTTTAGCTTCCCCAACATCTTCTCCTTAGATTTAGTGTCTACACTTAATTCTGCACCTTGACATTATTAAAGTTCTGGCATACTACTGGTGTCTTCATGGTAAAGACTGATGCAAAGTACTTACTGAGTGTGTCCGGAATTTCGTTGTCCCCCATTATTACCTATTCAGTATCACCTTCCAGCAGTATGATATTCACGCTCACCTCTCTTTTACTCATTATATATCAGGAAAAAACTTAAAGAATCCTCTTTTATATCATTGGCTTGTATTCCTTCACATTTCGTCCTTTCTCTCCTTATTGCTTTTTAGATGCCTTCTGTTGGTTTTTAGAAGTGTCACAATCATGGTTCGGCAGTGCAGCAGATACGGAAATTGCACTGGTGAATATGCATGTGTCAGCTAATTATTATTTCATTGTGATAGTATTTAATTCCATTCATTCCATCGTAGTATTTGTCGAGACTTGGACATGGATATAGCTACGTTTTGTTATCTGCATTCCGCCTTCCCTGAGAAATTGGACTGTCGAGTCAACTGACTCTGAAGACTAGCGGTATTCGTTTTATTCTAAGCTGTTCTTTTCAGCCACAGTGTAGGCTACATTTTCGATTTGAGTCTTTTAGTCAACGGCCCTGTTAGGCCTAGCATTTATTGTTTTCTTTTTCTCTGTCTGTGAAAGATCGACCCACTTCAGTTTCTCTCACTCCGCACTTGGGCCATATCCATACTGGGTGACAAAAAGTTTCCCAATCCTCCAGATTATTTTAATTTTTCTATATTCTTTTGCTTTTATGCTGTATTTGACTTTCCTTGTCAGCTACAGTTGCCTTACCTTCTTTGGGACGTGCCTTCTGAATTGCTCAGAACCTCTATCTATTGCTTCTCTGCCTTCATCCCTGCTAGTGTCCCCATCCAATCAAATTTGGCCAGCTTCTCTCATGCCTCTGTAGTTCCCTTTACTCCACTGTAATACTGTTACATCTGATTTTATCTTCTCCTTCTCAAACTGTAGGGTGAATTCTATCATATTATGATCACTGGCTCCTAAGAGCACCTTTACCTTAAGGTCATTACATTACATCCAATCCAGAAGTGCTTTTCCTTAACGGGCTCAGCCGCAAGTTGCTTTAAAAAGCCATCTCTTAGGCAGTCTATTTTCAAAATCTACCAGCATATTGAAATTCCCCATAACTATTGCAACACTGTCCTTTTCACATGCTTTTTCTATCTCCTGTTGTAATTTGTATCCTGGCTACTGTTCGGAGGTCTGTATATAACTTGCACGAGTTTCTTTTTACCCTTGCAGTTTCTTAACTTTACCCACAAGAGCTCTACATCTTCTACTCCTATATCACCTCTTTCTAACCAATAGAGCCACCCCACCCTCTGTGCCTACCCACCCATCCTTTTGATACAATGTCTATCCTTGGATGTTAAGCTCCCAACCATGATTTTTTTTTCAGCCACTCTCTGAGATGCCCACAACATCAAAACTGCCAATCTCTAACTGTGTTACAAGATCATCTACCTTATCCCACATAATACATGCATTCAAATATAACACCTTCAGTCCTTCATTTATTGCCACCTGTTACACATTAACTGATCCCACTGATTGATATTTTGCTCTATCATCTGTCTTTCCTTCCTCACAGTCTCACTACACACTGCATCTATTTGTATACAAACTGCCTCATCCTCAGCCGTATCACTTTAGTTCCCAACCACCTGCCGAATTAGTTTAAACCCTCCCCAAAAGTTCTACAAGCATGCCAACAAGGGCATTGGTTCTTGTTCAGGTATCATACCTTTCCCATAGGAGATCCCAATAATAGCATTTAAAAGTTTTTTGATTTATTTATTGATTTACATTGGGTTCTATGAATACAGCATTTAACACGTTTTGCAACAGTGTTCAGTAAGATTGATATTTCAAACATAGAACCTGACTATTTTAAGGTTCCTACCTTATTCACTTCATCTCCAGTTTAATAGGTTCTGGCATCTTCCAGTATCTCACTGTTCATCCTATTCTTCACATCCCACTCTTAGTGGAAAATCTTGGTTTTCTACTGTGAGCTGTGACTCAGTGGTAGCCTCATTATCTCCCAAACAAGATCTTGTGTGCTTAAGTTACTTTCTCCCCTACTTGACTTCATTAAAGCAGCATATTCTTGAATTGTGTTTCACATTAAAAAGAGAACTTGCTGATGAGTCACAGATTTGGAAAGAATTCATCCTGCTTGTTCACCTTGTTCTCACATGAGTCTGAAATAAAAAAAACCTCTCTACAGCCCCTACAATGTGAGGACATAGTCTGCAGACAGCAGGCACCATTGTATAGTTATCTGCATCTTTTTGAAGGTTGTTTTATGCAATAAATTGGAGGGAGGTGGTCCATGTTAGGCTGCGGTGTACTGTGGCTGCTGTGATACCTGGAGAGCTGGGAGGTGGTCTGGTGGCCAGGAAACAGTTTCACCTTGGGAGCAAACAAATGGGTAAAGGATGGTGCACAAGAAAGGAAGGGAAGGGAAATAGAAGGGGTATGAGGAGGCAGCAGAAGGAGATTCACGAAATTCCTGCTTGCTACTTCCGCAGGAATACTGAAAAAATGATTAAGGATAAAGTGCATGGATTTATGCTCCTGTTCATCTGGTCTATGTGAGAAAACTTGCACAGCTGCCCTAACACCAGAATTTTGTTTTTATCCATATATTTACTTTAATAGGCATTTCTGTGTTCTGTTCTTGCTGAACCATAACACTAGCAAATTTCTTTCAGTCGGAGTTCTCCAAAAAGTTCAATCTTAAATGCAATTATCTTCAACAGTTATTCAGCTGAAAGCAACTAAAGCATCTAACAATTGGCAATTAATGGTAATTAAATCACTGAAATTGTAAGACAATCAGTCAACAACATAGGTTATCAGGAGCAGGTCTGGGAAACTTGCAAGAAGCAGGAGATGAGCCTTGAGAAGTCAATGAGCCTGTGTCTTTGGGTCCTGACATGACAAACTGAAGAATCTATGATTTAGGCTCACACTCCATTCAACAGAGGGGAACTGTTACTGAGTAGGAAGCACCATCTATTGAATAATTCAAGCAGAAAATAGTTGAGATTAAAAGCTTTAAGCATCCACAAACTTGATCTGCCGCATGTTCTCCAGCTGAAGTGAATAATAGCAACTTTAGTCAAGCATGGAAATTAATTTCTTCTCTCCTAGTAAAGAGCTCATATATGAGCTTCACTTTGAGCATTCCTGTATATATTCTCCAGCT
The DNA here is from genome assembly GCF_030028105.1 of Mobula birostris. NCBI lineage: Eukaryota > Metazoa > Chordata > Chondrichthyes > Myliobatiformes > Myliobatidae > Mobula > Mobula birostris. The sequence goes on along the minus strand of NC_092370.1, from coordinate 99,654,098 downwards.
TGAATAGTGAAAATACAAGAGGCCAAAGTAACAGACAAATGCTAGTATGGCAAAAGGAGAACAGTAAAATCACATTCAAGTTATTAAACTAGCCACCAGATTTGACCCATTGATCCAGAGATTAAAATCATAACATGGCATTTGAGGAATTTAAATTTAGGTCATCAAATAAATCTGGAAGCAATCATCTAGCTTCAATTAAACAACATATTTCTTAAAAGGATCCTTGTGATTCAATAACATCCTTCAGGTAGAAAATCTACCATCCTTTTGCTGCTTATGGGAGTACTGTGCAGATGCAGTAGGAGCATTCCAGTGCAGGTTTGACAAGGAGCTTGAAAAGCAGCAAGTTTTTTTTTTATCAGGAGTTGTTGATGGGAGTACTGTGCAGACACAACAGAAGTGTCCCTGTGCAGGTTCAACAAAGATTTTTGATGGGCAACCTAGTCTCTATAAAAGAGAGGTATCACCTAATGGAGCAGTCATCATTGGAGTAGTCTGAGGCAGAGTAGTAAGGCTTTGGCTCAACAGGGCTTCAGTGAGAACAGGTGGAGGCAAGGTAAGTTCATTCCTTATTTCTAATTTAAATCTTAAGAGAGTAGGGGGTATGTCTACAAAGATAGTGTTCTGTTCTGGGGGTCAGATGTGGGATTTCCAGGAGAACCCCCCCCCCCCACCTCCCCCATGGCCACGTCTGTGCTAGGCGCATTGAGATGCACCTCCTTAGAGACCATGTTAGGGAACTGGAGCCGCTTGTTAGGGAAAGTGAAGCAGTGATAATCAGGAGCTACAGGGAGATAGTCACCCCAAGGCTACAGGAGACAGTTAAATGGGTGACTGTCAGGAGAATGAAGGAGGAGCATCAGATAGTAGAGAGCACACCTGTGGACATCCCTCTCAACAATAAATACTCCATTTTGAGTACTGTTGTGTGGGATGACCTACCTGGGGGAAGTAACAGCAACCGAGCTTCTGCCACTGAGTCTGGTCCTGTGGCTCAGAAGGGTAGGAAACTGAAGAGGATGGCAACAGTGAGAGGGGACTCTATAGTCAGGGGGACAGATAGGCTGCTCCGTGGATGTGATATGGAAACACGGATAGTAGTTTGCCTCTCAGGTGCCAGGGTCCAAGATGTTTCTGGGTATGTCCACAATATCCTGAAAAGGGAGGGACAGCAGTCAGAAGTCATGGTACATATTGATACCAACAACAGAAGAAGAAAAAGGGAGGAGATCCTGAAATCAGAATACAGGGAGTTAGGAAGGAAGCTGAGAAGTAGGACTTCAATGGAAGTAATCTTGGGATTGCTGCCTATGCCACACAACAGTGAGGATAGGAATAGAATGAGGTGGCAGATAAATGTGTGGTTGAAAAATTAGTAGGGGGCTGGGATTCAGATTTCTGAATAATTGGAACCTCTTCTAGGGTAGGTTTGACTTGTACAATAGGGACTGGTTGCACTTGAATCCAAGGAGGATCAATATTCTTTAAGGTGGAATTACTAGAGCTGTTGGGAGTGGTTTAAAGTAATAGGGCAGGGGAATGGGAACCAGTATGACAGAGTGGAGGATGAGCCAGCAGGTTTACAAGTAGATGATGGATGTAACATGAATGTAAGGAAAGACAAGCCAATGCAGACAGAGCAAAGAGTTAAATTGTACCACAGATGCAAAATTCAAAAGAGTGAAGAATACAGGACTGAAGGTGCTGTATTTAAATGTGTGTAGCATTCAACATAAGGTGGACAAGTTTGTGGTGTGATTAGAGATTGGTAGGTATGAAGTTATGGGCATCACTGAGTCGTGGTTGAAAGAAGGCCATAGTTAGGAGCTTAACATCAAAGGATATACTTTGTATCAAAAGGACAGGCAGGAAGGTATGGGCAGTGCTGTGGCTCTGTTGGTAAGAGATGGAATTACATCTTTAGAAAGAGGTGACATAGGGTCAGAGAAGGTTGAATCTTTGTGGGTGGAGTTAAGAAACAGCAAAGGTAAAAAAAACATTTAAGGGAATCATATATGCTTCCAAATAGTAACCAAGATGTGGGGTTATGATTGCAAAAGGAGCTAGAAAAGGCATGTAATAAGGATGATGACATAATTGTAATGGCGGACATCAATATGCAAGGGAAAATCAGGTTGGTGTCAAATCGCAAGAGGGGGAATTTGTTGAATCCCTGTGAAATGGATTTTTACAACAGCTTGTGCTTGAGCCTACTTGGGGAAAGGTTATTTTAGATTGTGTGTTGAGTAGTAACCCAGATCTTATTTGGTCACTTAATGTAAAGGAACCCTTAGGAGGCAGTGATCATAATATGATTGAATTCATACTGCAGTTTGAGAGGGAGAAGCATAACTCACATGTACTGGTATCACAATGGAATAAAGGGAATTACAGAGGCATGAGAGAAGAGCTTGCCCAGATGGATAGGAGGAGGATACTGGCGAGGATGATGGCAGAGCAGAGATGGCTGAAGTTTCTGGGATCAGTTCTTAAGGCACAGGATAGATGTGTACCACAGGAGAAGCAGTTCTCAAATGGCAGGGGTAGGCAATCGTGGCTGAAAAAGGAAGTTAAGGTCCCCATAAAAGCCAAGGAAAGGGCATATGAGAAAGCAAAAGTGAGCCGGAAGTTGGATGATTGGGAAGCTTTTAAAATCCAACAAAAGGCAACTGAAAAAGCTATATGAAGGCAAAATAGGAAGACTAGTCAATAATATAAAGCAGGATACCAGAAGTTTTTCAGTTATGTAAGGAATAAAAGGGAGGTGAGAGTTAATATTGGACCACTGGAAAATGATGCTGGCGAGGTCGTAATGGGGGAGGAAGAATTGGCAGGTGTACTTAATGGGTACTTTGCATCTGTCTTCACTGTGGAAGACACTAGCAGTATGCCAGAGGTCCGTGAGTGCATGGTGCAGGAGTGAGTGCCATTGCTATTACAAAGGAAAAAGTGCTAGGCAAGCTCAAAGGTCTTAACATGGATAAGTCACCTGGATCAGATGGACTATATCCCAGAGTCCTAAAAGAGGTTGGTGAAGAGATAACAGATGCATTGGGCATGATATTTCAAGAATCACTTGATTCTGGTATGGTCCTGGACAACTGGAAGATTGTAAATGCCACCCTACTCTTTATACAGACAGGAAAGCAAAAGAAAGAAAATTATAGGCCATTTAGTCTGACCTCAGTGGTTGGAAAAATGTTGGAGTCCATTATTAAGGATGAGATTTCGAGATACTTGGAGACTAATGATAAAATTAAGTCAAAGTCAGCATGGTGTCTGTATAATGAAATCTCGCCTGACATATCTGTTAGTTCTTTGAGGAAATAACAAGCAGGGTGGACAAAGGAGAGACAGTGAATGTCACTTACTTGGAATTTCAGAAGGTGTTTGATAAGGTGCCACACATGAGGCTGCTGAGCAAGATAAAATCCTATGGTGTTACAGGAAAGATATTGGCATGGATAGCAGAATGACTGATAGGCAGGAGGCAGTGAGTGGGAATAAAAGGGGCCTTTTCTGGTTGGCTGTCAGTGACTAGTGGTGTTCCTCAGGGGTCAGTATTGGGACCGTCACTTTTCACATTGTTTGTCAATGATTTAAAAATAGAATTGATGACTTTGTACCAAAATTTGCAGATGATACGAAGATAGGTGGAGGGGTAGGTTGTGCTGAAGAAGCAATGTGATCGCAGCAGGACTTAGACAAATTGGAAGAATAGGCAAACTAGTGGTAGATGGAATACAGCTTTGGGAAACGTATGATAACGGACTTTGGTGAAAGGAGCAATAGTGCAGACTACTATCTATATAGCAGAAGGTACAAACATCAGAAGTGCAGAGGGACTTAAGAGTCCTCGTGCAAGGCTGCCTGAGGGTTAATTTACAGGTTGAATCTATGGTAAAGAAGGCAAGTACAATGTTGGCATTTATTTCAAGGGGAATAGAATATAAAAGGCAAGGAGATAATGCTGAGCTTTGAGGAGACACTAGTCAGGCTGCACTTGAAGTATTGTTAACAGTTTTGGGCCCCATAAAGGATGTGTTCTTATTGGAGAGAGTCCAGAGGAGGTTCACGAGGTTGATTCTGGGAATGAAGGGGTTAACATATTAGGAGTGCTTGGCAGTTATGCCAGAGGTCCGTGAGTGGAATTTAAAAGATGAGGGGGGGATCTCATTGAAACCTACTGAATGTTGAAAGGACTAGATAGGGTGGACATGAAGGGGATGTTTCCGATGGTGGGGGTATCCAGAACTGAAGGGCACAGCCTCAAAATTGAAAGGCAACCCTTTAGAACAGAACTAAGGAACAACACTTTTAGCCATAGAGTAGTAAATCTGTGGAGTGTTCTGCCATAGACTGCGGTGGAGGTCAACTCCATGCGTTTTATTTAAGGCAGAAGTTGATTGTTTCCTCATCGGTCAGGGTATCAAAGGATATGGTGAGAAGGCAGGTGTATGGGGTTGAGTGGGATCTGGGATCAGCCATGATGGAATAATGGAGCAGACTCAATGGGCTGAATGGCCTAATTCTGCTCCTCTGTCTTATGGCCTTATCAGATCTGATTTTATATGTAACTGAAAACCCAAAAATGTGGATCCCTCTTAAATGGATTCTCAGTCTAGGGGCAAGTAGGGATGAACCATGAATGCTGACATTGTCAATAACATTGATACTGCATGACTGAGTAAAGAGAAAAGTAATTGAATTCAGCTTGAGTATGCACACATATTTGCTCCCTTGACAGAACATAGAACAGAGCAGAAAAGGAAAAGGCCCTTCAGCCTACAATAACCTCCTCTCCCTCACCTTAACCTTTGCCCTCTAGTTTTAGATGCCCTACCATGGGAAAGTGACTCTTGTCATCTATACTATCTGTACCTCTCATTGTCTTGTATATCCCTTTCATGCCAATGCTTGGCTTCTTTATGCTCCAAGAAGACAGACCCAGCCTATCTAGCCTCCCCTTACAAATTCAATCAACATCCTTGTGAAACATTTCTGCATCCTATCTAATTTGATTACATCTTTTCTGTAGTATGGTGATCTCCAAATGCAGCTTAATTAACATTATTCAGTATAACATGACATCCTAGCCCTCTACTTTCAAACACTCCCATGGATTTATTATTCACTGAATATGTCTTGCCCTGGTTTAACTTCCAAAATTGTATCATTTTACACTTGTCTGAATTAATTTTCACCTGCCATTCCCTTGCCCATATTTTAGTTGATCTACAGTACAAACTGCTAATTCATCAATATGCAACACTCGTCTGATCTTCTGTTCCCTCTCCAGCTTATTAGCCTTTATCTTTCTCCATAGGAAATACAGATGAGAAGCATTCATTTAAGCCCTTGTCCAGTTTCAGTACCTCACACATAGATTACCGCACTGATCCTTAAATGCATCTAATCTCTTACAAACAACTCTTCTACTCTTAACATACTGACACAATCTGTTCTTTTGTTTCTCCCTTGTTTTACCTGCTAGGAATATCCAAAGGCCTCTTCTGATCTTCCTGATTTCCCTCTTAATATACTTCCCTGTTACATGCCTTGTGCTCTGCAGGGGATTTGCTTGATCCCAGCTGCCTATGCCTGACATATACCTCCTTTTTCCTGAGCAGAGCCTCAAATTACCCCAGTCTTGCCTGCATTTGTCTCCACTCTAATGGGAATATGCTGGCTTTGAACTCTTCAGACCACACATTTAAAAACCTCCCATTTGCCAGAATTCATTTTACATGCCAACAGCCCTTCTGATCAGCTTTTGAGAGTTGCTGTCTAATGACAACAAAATCGGCCTTCCATCAATTTAGGACTTTAAAATGAGAATTGGACCTAATGGATTTATAAAAGAAGAATCATATTTGGGACCCCCTGCCCCTTACAGTATATTTTTAGGCTTGTTTTTGAGGACGTTATTGATAAATTAGAAAAGGGAGAACCAGTGGAAATCTTCTATTTAGATTTTCAGAAGTTTTTAAAAATTCTCACAAAAGATGTTAATATGTATATTTAAAATGTAGGATGATACACTTGCATGGATTGATAATTGGTTGACAATATCCAGACAAAGGGTGTAAGTGGAGGTGGTATCATGTGGGGTATCACAGCAGTCAATGCTAGGGCCCAAAATATTACTGATTCAAAATGCTGGGAAACCTAAAATAAAAAGAAAATGCAGAAAATTCTCAGTGGGTCATGACATATCAGGAAATTGGATACGTTACGGACATTTAAGAGATACATTTGGAACCTGACTACTGTAATTTGCCTGTTCTCACAGTAGGGCTACGCTGATGCAATCTCACTGGCTTTCCCCTCGGACTTGGATCACCTGGACAACAGTAATACCTATGTCAGGCTGCTTTTATTGATTACAGCTCAATGTTCAACACAATCATACCCTCTAGTCCTAATCAACAAACTCCAAAACCTGGGCCTCTGTATCTCCCTCAACAACTGGATCCTTGACTTCCTCATCAGGAGACCACAGTCTGTGCAGATAAGAAATAACATCTCCTCCTTGCTGTCAATAAACTCAGGCGCACCTCAAGAATGCGTGCTTAGCCCACTGCTCTACTCTCTATAAATTTGCCAATAAGACTTCTATTGTTGGCAGAATTTCAGATGGTGGTGAGGAAGCATGCAGAAGGGAGATAGGTCAGCTGGTTGAGTGGTGTCACAGCAACCTTGCACTCAACGTCAGTAGGAGCAAAGAATTGTTTGTGGATTTCAGGAAGGGGAAGTCGAGGGAACACACTCCAGTCCTCTTTGAGAGATCAGTAGTGAAGAGGCAGGGCAGTTTCAACTGGCCTCCCCAACATCGAGGACCCCTTCAAAAGGCAATGCCTCGAAGTGGCATTAGTCATAAGGACCCATCACCCAGGGCATGCCGTCTTCTGATTACTACCATCAAGGAGGAGGTATAGGCACCTGAAGACACACACTTGACATTCCAGGAACAGCTTCTGCCATCAGATTTCTAAAAGGACAATAAACCCATATACACTACCTCACTATTTTATTTTTTGACTCTCCTTTTGCACTACGTATTTACTTTAATATATTTCTTATCGTAATTTCTGTCTTTATTATTATGTATTGCAATGTACTGCTGTTGCAAAATCAAATTTCATGACATACACCAGTGATATTATACCTGAATCTGGTTTAAGAGACTCTTAGGCATTGGATGAAAGGAAAGTGGAGGGATACGTGTGAAAGAAAGGGAGAGAATGGAGCATTAATGAGAGATTGAACAGAGTGGGTTAAAGGGTTGGCACATCATTCTGGGTTGAAGGGCCTGTACTGTGCTGTATTGTTGTAGGTTCAATGATCTGTATCTGTTGGAGGAAGAGAAAATATAGAGTTATGCTTCAATTCTGAGAAGTTGTCTCCAAACCTTTGGTACTCCAGTTTCCTCCCACATTGTAAAGGTTAGGGTTAGTAAGTTGTGGGTATGCAATGCTGACACCAAAGAGTGAGGCACTTCTCTACATTTTAGCCAACTTTTACAGGAGCACCATCGAGAATGCACTGACCAGCTACATCATTGTCTGGTATGGGAATTGCAAGGTATCTGACTGCAAGTCCCGACAAACGATTACGAGAACTGCTGATAGGATCATTGGGGTTTCTCTTCCACCCGTTAGAGATATTTATCAGGAGAAATGCATACGCAGGGCTCTTAGCCACTGATCCCTCCCATCTGTCTAAAAATCTCTTTGACAACCCACCCCAACCATCAGGCAGGAGGTACTGTAGCACTAGGGCAAGAACTATTAGGATGGGAAACAACTTCTTCCCTCTGGCCCCAGGTTGTAAAATGACTGAACTCCCTCCCATTATCCAGGTCTTATCACCTATGAAGCACCAGTAGCATATTTAACTTGCATCATATATGCACATTATTATTTGTTAATTAGATTAGAATTAGATTAATGAGAAAACGCAGCGCTCTTTTATTGTCATTTAGTAATGTATGCATTAAGAAATGATACAATGTTTTTCCAGAATGAAATCACAGAAACACATGACAAACCGACTTAAAAATTGACAAAAACCACATAATTATAACATATAGTTACAACAGTGCAAAGCAGTACCATAATTTGATAAGAACAGACCATGGGCACAGTAAAAGTCTCAAAGTCTCTCGAAAGTCCCATCATCTCACGCAGATGGTGAACCAAACTTGCCGATGCAGCATCCTGGAAGCATCCGACCACAGTCTGACTCCAAGTCCGTCTGAAAACTCCGAGCCTCCGACCAGCTCTCCGACACCGAGCACCATCTCTGCCGTGTGCTTCGGCCCCGGCCCCGGCCCCGGCAACAGGCAACAGGCAAAGCCGAGGATTTGGGGCCTTCCCTCCAGAGATTCTCGATCGCACAGTAGCAGTGGCAGCAAAGCGAGCATTTCAGAAGTTTCTCCAGATGTTCCTCTGTGCTTCTCACAGCTGTCTCCATCAAATCAGGATTGTGCACGGCCCCCTAGTTAACACATATCGATATCATTCAGAACAGACACACACGCTGCGTCGTGTCGCCATCTTCTCCTCCTAATTTATTTGTGATAATATTACTTTATGTGTTATGTGTGTGATGATTTTTACAACATTCTGTATGCATGTGTTTATTTTGGCTTTCCAGCATCTGCAGTATTTTTGCTTTATTTCCAAATCACAATTTATAGGATTTGGGTAAGGGATTATTCTATAATCCCCTATATTATAATTTTTCTAAGTATGAAAATTGGTGAGATTATGAAGAGGATGCTGATCAAGAGGCCTAATTGAGCGAGTCCCATTTACCTGCATTTGGCCGATATCCTTCTTTTCTTTTCCTTGCCTATTCCATGCACCTGGCTAAATGTCTTTAAAAGTTGTAGTTGTACCCACATCTATCGCTTCCTCTGGCAGCTTATTCCACGCACTCTCCACTTCCTTTGCTCATGGAGGCAAAACTCTCAAATATATTTAAGGAAGTAGAAATATACCGAGAAATGAAAGGTGCGAAGGGAATGCGGAGAGCAAAAATATGGTATTGAGTTGGTGGATCAGGCCCGAGGAGCAGACATATTGTCTTAAGCTAAAGGATCAGCCATGATGGCACTGAAATGGTAGATCAGGCTCGAAGGGCCAAATGGTCTTGTGCTGGCCATGATTCTGTATCAAGAAACCCAAGTGAAGGATCAAAGCCCCACTATGATTGGATGCTTCAATTAACAGCAATATTCAGTTGAAGAAAGCAAATGCTGGAAGATATCCTAATTAACACAGAATTATTCACTCAGGCATTAGAAGGATGATGTATGAATGAATGCAGACTTTAAACGAAAGCGGCAACCAGTCATTTCCGTATGCAGGTTGTTATCTAAGGAATATGACCCTTTTCAAGCCTTTCTGAGAGCAATTTAGATATCTTACGAACAGATGTAGTCTGGTAAGCTTGAGGAAGTAGACTGTGCCAACCGGCAGCTCAAGGCATTTATCATCACAAGCTCCAAGGAGCTTAGCAGGCCAAACAACCATTTCACTCAATATGAATTGGTAAATGAATTAGCATCTTTAGCTTTTGGTACTTAACGCTAAATCTGAGCTTGCTTTAGTTGCACAAGAATGAAATCATATCTTCTTTTTGACATTTTCTGGAATCTGGAGGTTGCCAGTAGTGATAACACATAAAAGAAAAAAAAAAGCTGAAATAACTCAGGGTTTGCACTTAGCTCAAAGGGTTTTTGGAACTCTCATGCCGACTTGGTACTGACGCTGGTAATAAGGCCTACAAGAAGCGGATCAAGTGGCCACAGAAAAGCCTGTCAAGAGCTTAGGCAAGGTTTTTGACAGCTCTTTAAGGGACACGACATCCATTCAGGTGAGCTGCACCAAGTTAGATGGCTGTCTGAAATCTGTGGACAAGTCTCGCCTACCTGGGAAGTTTAAAGCCTGGGTGTATCAGCATGGCATTCTTCCCAGAATCCTATGGCTCCTCCTCATCTATGCAGTTTTGATCTCGACAGTCGGAACCTTAGAGAGGAGGGTTAGCAACCACCTCAGGAGATGGCTGGAGCTACCAAAGAACCTGAGCAGCATTGCACTCTATAGACACCACCACAAACTGCAACTGCCCTTCAAATCCCTGGAGACGAGAACTTGCATGGTGGTGGGAATGAAGCAACAGGGAGCTTGGACAAGATGGGAGAATGCGATTGAGAGGAAAGTGACCTGGGCTGATCTTTGGAAAGCTGAACAACACTGCATCCAATTTCTCATCCAGGCAGTGTACGATGTGCTTCTAAGCCCATCAAACCTGCACACATGGGGCAAGGCAGAGTCATCTGCGTGCCCACTGTGCTCCAAGTGAGGAACCCTGGAACACATCCTCAGCGGCTATGCAAGGGCTCTTGGTGAGGGAGCATACAGGTGGAGGCATGATCAGGTCCTGAAGACTATCACTGAAGCCACCAGTGCAGGAGTTGAGTGAGCGAAGCGGTCCCGACCCTCCAAGCAGACCATTGCCTTTGTCAGAGCTGGGGAGCAGCCAATACCTGCCAAAAGAACACCTGCAGGCATTCTGACCTCTGCAAAGAACTGGCAGCTGTTGGTGGACCTCGAACGGCAGCCGAAGTTCCCCAACCATATTGCAGCCACCACCCTGCGACCAGACATTGTCCTTGTGTCTAAGCAAGTGGTGCTGCTGGAGCTGACAGTCCCATGGGAAGATAGCTTGGAGGAGGCCTTTGAAAGGAAGCTCTCCAAGTACGCAGGACTGGTCAGCAACTGTCAGCAGGCTGGATGGAGAGCAAGGTGTCTCCCAGTGGAGGCTGGTTGTAGGGGATTTGTAGCCCGTTCCTTAGCAAATGCCTTCAGCATTTTGGGCATCGAGGGAGAGAGGTAGAGGAGAACCATCCGCAGTACCACCGATGCGGCAGAGAGAGCCTCAAGATGGCTGTGGCTCAAAAGAGGGGAGCCATGGAGTCATAAGTAGCTAGCCATCTGGACACAAGCTGGGGTCTGATCAGCCCTGGCTGGGTCACCTGGAGGAGGGTGTATGATGTTGAAAGACCCGAAACACCCAGTGATTCCAGGAACATCACTGAAGATGTGTCCAGAGGCATCAGTAGATGTATGTACACAGCAAGATGGGGGATTGTACATCTGCAGGATGTTTTAGACTTCATCCAGTTCAATTTATTGATTAAAATCAGTGCAAGAGCATTATATATAGATGAATCATGGCCCTCTTTAGGTTACTGGGCAAGACAAATTGTACCAATTTCAGTCCAAATGGAATGGAGGGCACGCAGGGCCTACTGGATTTAGACGGGAAGGTACTGGACATGGGAAGACAGCTGATATATCTTGTATCCCTCCCTAGCTCTGCTTTGAAAACTTCAAATGCTCCACTCTCCCACCCTCCATTTCCAAAGTAGAATCATTGACGCAAGGTGCTAACTGCTTTCTCTTTCCATAGATACTTCACTGGATAAGTTCCTCCTGCATTTCTGCTTTTATTTCCAATTCTAGCAATTGCAGTTTGATTTGTTTTGCAGTGTGCATTAAGTTTGTCAAATATCACTGCCCCCCGCCCCCCCCCCCGATAAGGCAGTTTCAAAGCTACTAACCAGGCTATTTCCTGGGATAAGAGGATTGTCTGTCAAGAAAGGCTAAACAGACAGGAACTGGATTCTTTGGAGTTTAAAGAATGAGGGGATGATCTTATTGCCTATATTTTCCTAATGGGAAATGTAGAATGAGTGGATATAATCTTAAGATAAGAGATTGGTGATTTAAATCCAAAGTATGGACATATTACCCAAAGGAATCTCTGACAATTCTGCCCTAGGGTGATAGAAGTTCTTAAAGTAGATATAAATAAATTTTTGAAAGATCAGGAGATTGAGCACTCTGGGGATTTGGCATGGACAAGGAGGCAAGGCTTGAGGGGTCAGATGGCTTATACTTGTTCCTGTATTTTTATATATTTTGTTCTTTTGTATCAGAACTGGCCATTTCTCTAGTAAGTTCATTGATCTGTAATGATAACTCAATTTTACTTCCTCTATAAATACTTTTCAGCAGACTCTTAGTTTGGATGTTTTAGCAACTGCTGTGTTTTACATTTCAGAGTCCCATCACTATGTAATTTTTGTCTCTTCTCTTTTCTTATTCGTCTCCCTCCATTTGCATTTCTTCCAGGCATATAATTTGCAGTTAACAAACCGTCACCATCTTCTCTCAGCCTAAATTATCAAAATTTGCATAATTCAGTCTTTCTTGACCTCCACCATTTTAAAAGACATTCTCTGTGTCCTATCCTTTCTCTGTAACCTAAAACATATTTGCTTTCTAACTTCTGGTTCTGATCAAAATTCAGTGATCTGTAGCTTAACAGTGCTTCCTTCTTCACAGCTGCTGCAGATCTACTGAACATTTGTTTATTTTTTATTTACAGATACATCATGGTAAACAGTCCCTTCTGGTCCAACAACCCCACACCTCTCATTACACTTGTGTGACCAATTAACCTACTAACCTATTTGTCCTTGGAATGTGGGAAGAAACCAGAAAAAGAGGAAACCCATGTACATTCTCCCCGTGATCACAAACTCCTTACAGAGAGTGGTGGAATTGAACCATGATCGCTAGCAATGTAGTAATGTCATGCTAACCTCTACACTACTGTGCTGGCCCCAAGTTTTATTTTCAGTTTAGATTTATGCCATCTGCGGTTGTTTAATTTTCATAAAGTGTTACCTTGTATTAGACAAAATTACTTGACTGTGGCTAGTATCAGTTCACAATATCTCTTTCTGAGAAATCACCTTATAGATGTAGATTCAAAAGGAGGGTTAGGCATTTTGTTTAAGAACTTGACAGTGCAGTTTTTAATTTGTATCTTTTCATATGAAACAATTTAGATCCTTATTAACAAAATTCTTCAGTAAATTTCAGTACAAATCAGCTCAGCTTTCACTTTGCAAAAGATTGAAAGTCTCTTCACAGGAGAGCACAAACCTAAATGGCATAGATCTTAGATGAAAGAGGAAAGATTTAAAAATATAGAACATAGAATAATATAGCACAGTGTGGGCCTTTTGCCTATGATGTTGTGCTGACTTGCATAAACCTGTTCTATGATCAATCTAACCTCTCCTTCCACAAAATTCCAGTTTTCTCTCATCTGCGTGTCTGTGTTAAATGTCCCTAATGTATCAGCCTCAACCATCACACCCGGCAGTGCATTCTAAGAATTTACCACTCTGTTTACAAATAACCTGAGGGACAATTTTTTCAATCAGAGTGATGGGGATATAGAACATGCTGCCAGAGGAAGTGGTAGATGCAACTCCTTTTCCTTCCTTTGTTAGGCTAGAATGACAATATCATTAACCAACTTCATAAAACTCCTGAATGTAGAAATTATTTGTTTAATAACCATAATGACTTTACAGTTACAAATTGTGGTGGATTATTCCATGAAGAAATGTGTGCCAAAATCTACTGGTACTCACTAAATGACAAACAGATAAGTAACCTCAGCCTCTTAGAAAGAAGCAGGTTAGAAGGATGTTATCAACAAACTAAATAAACAGTTGTGCTGCTAAATCAATGAAGTGTAAAACTAAACCAAAATCACTTGTAAATCAAGAGCTATTTGATAATGTTGCAGTTCTTTTTCTGCTTGCATTTTGACAAAGAACCTTCTTTTTATCCCATTCTAATGGTTTCATATTGATTACTTGTGGAAAAACAATATCTGGATGTAATCTGAGACTTCTAATTGGATATCTTGTACAAGGCTATGCAACCAAGTTTGTGGTTAGTTCTCATTTGGCTCAGTGTCCATTATTTGATATTGTTTCTGTAAAGCGCAAAGAATTCTGAGAAAACTAGTGTCTACTGTTTTAGGAGATTAAGGATATTCAACTTGTCACTGAACATTTTAACAAACTTCCAGAAGTATACAATTGACAATATCCTGACTGGTTGCATCATAGTCCAATGTAGCAGTGCAAATGCACAGGGAACTTGTGCAGCTGCAGAGGGTAGTGCCCAATGTAGGGGGCACATTTGTCCTTGCCACTGAGGGCACCAACAGGAGGTGCTGCTTCAAGAAGGCAACATCTATTATTAAAGATCTCCATCATCTGGGCCATGTCATCTTCTCCCAGCTACTACTAGATATGAGGTTCAGAGGCTTGAAGTTCTACACCACTGGGTTCAAGAACAGCTAATTCCTTTCAACCATTCAGTTCATGAACCAACAGGCACAACTCTAATCACTAGATTTTAGCAGCACTCTGATCTCTTTGAACACCTGGAACTAAAATGGACTTCGATTTTTTTTTTCTCTCTGTTTTTCTCCTTCTAAAAATTGTATTTATGTTTAACATGCATTTTCATGTGAATGCTGCTTGTGTGATGCTATATGCCCTGCAGTGCCGCCGCAAGGAAGTTTTTCATTGCATCTGTGCATACATGTACTTGTGCAGATTATAATAAACTCAAGCAACACTATCAAAATATTGGAGGAACTCAGCAAGTTTGGCAGTATCTATTAGAGGGAAAACAGTTGATATTTTGGGCTGAGACCTTCATCAGACTGGAAAGCAAAGGGGCATAATTTGAAAGAAGAAGGTGTGGGAGGGTAGGAGTACAACTGGCAGGTGATAGGAGGGATCAGATGAGGGGCAAGATGTGTGGATTGATGATAGGAGGTATGTTTAAAGAAAACTGGGAGGTGATGGGTGGAAGAGGTAAATGGCTGCAGAATAAGAAATTTTATTAGAGGGTATAGTGGACTTTGGAATATAGGGAATGCAAGGGGGATGTGGTTGGCAGATGATGAAGGTGGGAGGGTAACCCAGATAGGGAATAATCCACTGTCCCCTCAGCTTAGGCTATGATTTTAATATACTGTAGATCCTTAAAGCCAATTAATCAGGTTCTAATCAGCCACAAATCTTGAAACTCTCAAAGTCCTGCGGGTTGTGTAAAATAATGACCAGATAATCTGAAAAGTAGCTGTTTGATAACTATGATTCACTGTGGCTGCTGTGACCCCTTCACCTAAATCTTGCCAGAAATATGATAGAAACTCACATACATAGGCTTTACGTGTTGCTGGCAACGAAAGCGTTTAATTCAATCTCAACTCTCCGTGTGCTTTCATAGTGTAATTACAAGCCCAGCATTTCGGTGAAGATTTTGAATTATCAGAGAGCGAATAATGTTCAATTTTTTCCCTTTTGGAACAATAATGATATAGTTAGGTTTGCAATATTCTGATAGTTTCAAACTCTTATTCCTTGATAATAGTTCATTATTTTCTCATTATTTTTAATACAATGAATTCTGGTTAATTGCGACACATCAGGACCAATACATTTTGGCCCAATTAAGTGACTGCCCCATTTAGTTGAAATTTCATGGAAATAGTTAAAAAGGCATAAAAATACAAACTACCTTTCAACTGAGTAACAAATTCTGTACTTAAGTGAAATACAGAACAAATGAGTACACCACCAATACTAATGGTTGTCTGTGGCATCTGATGATGACAGGAAAAACTTGGGAGGGAGGGTTGCTACAGTGGAAAAGCCATTGCACTGAGACAGTTCCACTCTCTTGACTGGGCCCAGTGGTAGAATAGCTGTCATAACTGGGCTCTTGCTTGTTAGTAGTGGATGACCATGGCTTTTTCTGTGCCTTGTCATGCACTTTTCTCTCCACTGAATGACACAGAACTGCCTTCCTGGCTGTTAGATCTCCATTGTAGATCTCATCAACCCAATCCGCCAGAGTTGACTTAGCATGCTAGGACTGGCATGTCCCTATTTTACAGGGCTATGAGACTCGCTGGCTACCTTTACCTTGTTTAGCCAGCTTGGTGGAAGTGGTATACTGGGCTGTGGCCACGGTTGCATGCCATTGGTTACTTGTAGCCACTGGTGAAAGCTGAATGGGAACCATAAGCAACATTAATGATCGCCAACACCTTCAAATTCTTCACAGTTCCTCAAGCTTTGAAGTAGTGAGGTAGTTTCAGTTTCACACCTGGCCATTTCAGTCACTTACAAACCTGAATGCTTGAAACTGCAGTGAGCAAAATGATTCTGAATTCTCTTTCTGCTTATTTCCCACCAACTATCAGTGGCAAAATCACAAACACACAGATGATGCTAGTTAGAAACTATTTGTCAAATCTATCCACTTTAAGCAGCATAGTGTCCCATTAAATGAAGGGACACTATGCTGCTTAATTCAGTTTAGTTCCTGTTCAGAATCAGTATGAGGTTTAATATTACTGGCATATGTCGTGAAATTTGTTCACTTAGTGGCAATAGTACAATGCATTTCATGATAAATATAGAAAATATATATGATACTGTGAAGACTGATACCCATGATGGAGTTGACTTTCTGTAGTTTCTTTCAGTCCCATGCTGAAGACTCCCATACCAGACAGTGATGCAGCCTGTCAAAATGCTCGCCACGGTACATATGTAGAAGTTTTCGAGTGTTTTAGGTGACAAACTAAATCTTCTCAAACTCCTAATGAAATATAGCCACTGTCCTGCCTTATAGTTGCATAGATATGTTGTAACCAGATTAGGTCCTTAGAGATATTGATGCCCAGGAACTTGAAGTTGCTCACTCTCTCCACTTCAGATCCCTCTGAGGATTGGTTTATGTTTCCCTGTCTTACCCTTACTGAAGTGCACAATCAGCTTTTTAGTCTTAGTCATTGTGTGCAAGGTTGTTGCTGCAGCACTACTCATTTAGCAGGTATATCTCATTCCAGTATGCCTTCTCGTCTCCACCTGAGAATCTGCTAACAATGGTCGAATCATCAGTAAATTCATGGCATTTGAGTTATGCCTCGCCACACAGGCGTGGGTATAGAGCGAGTAGAGCAGTAGACTAAGCATACGTCCCTGAGGTGTGCCAGTGTTGATTGTCAGTGAGGAGGAGATGTTATTACCAACCTGCACAGATTGTGGTCTTCTGGTTGGAAAGTCGAGGATCCAATTGCAGAGGGAGGTACAGAGGCCCAGATTCTGTAGCTTTTCGATCAAGGCTGTAGGAATGATGGTGTTAAATGCTAAGTTATAGTCAATGAACAGCACCCTGTTTGTATTGTCCAGATGTTCTCGGGCTGTGTGAAGAGCCATTGTGATTGCATCTGCTATAGACTTATTGTGGCAATAGACAATTGCAGTGGGTCCAGGTCCTTGGTGAGGCAGGACCTACCTTTCAAAGCATTTTTGTTCTTTAAAGGTTGTCCCAAATAAGTGACTACCCTGATTAATTGATGGCTGAATTAACCAGAACCTACTGTAGTTCTATTTTGCAATCTGTCATTTTGGATTTAAACTCACATTCTCCAATTATTTGTGTAACAAATTTATAATAACAAAATTGTCATCTGTGAAAATTTACAAGTTTTTCAGAATATAACATTGACAACAACTGTCATTTTTTAAATACAATGAACACTGTCGATCTCTTAAGACAGCAATATGATATCCTTTTAGTTCAGTATAATTTCAAAATTATGGAGTTTGCTTGGAGATGTTTTAATGGTGTTAGTATTCATTACACTAGGTGGCAGTCAATTCCACAAGGTGGCTGCAATTTCTCTGGAGTAGTTGTGCAGTGAGATATGACCAAAAACTGCAGAATAATGGTTGCTGATTTTAGTGCAAGTATACAGTATGAGACATGTTCACCTGATAAGTGTCTGTTTTCCTTTTACAGGAGTCAATGGATAGACACTTTTTTAAACAAATAGTTTCATCTTTTGTCCACAGTTATCATTAGTAACTCTATGTGCAGTGTGAAGATGTCAGCTAAAACTGTGCTGTTGTTACATTTAATCTTGGATTAAAAATGGGAAAGAAACCAATCAGTGTTTCAATTGCCAGCAGCTGCATTCCCTGTTAGAATACACTTACTTTGAAATCTCAATTAAGGTCTGGATTGAACTCCTGAAAGTCAAACAATCCACGAGTACTCACTGAGTTCAATGTTCAATCTCACTGCTGATCAAAAAGTGATCGCAATGGAGAAGCCTCCAATTTTATCCCCATGGCTTAAATTTCCTCTGAATTCTCCAATTTTCTGCATGAAAATTTTATAAAACAACCAGCAGCCCAGGCAATATTTGGGGAGAGGAAAACAAAGTTAATTGGGAGCTGTTAGAGATAATTTACTTGTCACATGTACATTGAGACATACAGGGAAATGCATTGTTGGCATCATATCAAATTGGCTAGGTTTATACTGGGCAGCCCGCAAGAGTCACCACATTTCTGGTGCCAACATAGCATGCCCACAACTCGCTAACCCTAACAGTAGATATTTTGGGATGTGGTAGGAAACTGGAGCACCTGGAGGACACCTATGTGGTCATGGGGAGAACATACAAACACTTATAGAGAGCAGTGGGAATCAGACCTTTCTTCTTTCTTTTTAAATCTTTTTATTGAATAAGTATACAAAAAGGTAAGCCATATAGGCACTAATACACTGTTAGAATATAATAAAATTACAGGAGATATTAATACAGATAAAAAAATGATACAAACAATGTAATTTAAACATAACATAATAAGGTAACATAATAGTATACTCATTTTTATATATATATATATATATATATATATATATATATATATATCAATAGAGAAAAGAAAAAAAAAACCCAAAAAAACCCCCCCAAAAAACCCACTGTGCAACTAAACTAAAAGCAAAGCAATGGGCTAACTTGGAACCAAGTAGTGTTAAAGAACTTAAAATCACGTCCTCAAACCCGACCTCCATTAAAAACAGTAAAAAAAAAACAAGAAGAGAATATAAATATGGAGCAAAAAAGAGAAGAAAAAAAAATTACATTAAATGAAAATATTGAATAAAAGATCTCCAGGTCTGTTCAAATTTAAGTGAGGAACCATAGAGATTGCTTCTAATTTTCTCCAAATTCAAGCATAATATCGTCTGAGAAAACCAAAAAAAGGTAGTTGGAGCATTAAGCTCTTTCCAATGTTGTAAGATACATCCTTTCGCCATTAAAGTAAGAAATGCAGTCATTCTACGGGCTGAAGGAGAAAGATTACTGGAAATTTTAGGTAATCCAAAGATAGCAGTAATAGGGTGAGAAGAGATATCTATATTCAATACCTTTGAGATAATATTAAAAATGTCTCTCCAAAAAGTTTCCAGAATAGGACAAGACCAAAACATATGAGTTAAAGAGGCTATCTGCCCCGGACATCTATCACAAAAACGATTAATATGAGAATAAAAATGAGCTAATTTATCTTTGGACATGTGTGCTCTATGAACAACTTTAAATTGAATTAGAGAATGTTTAGCACAGATAGAGGAAGTATTGACTAATTGTAAAATCTGCCCCCAGTCATCCACGGAAATGATAGACCCCAATTCCTGTTCCCAATCTACCCTAATCTTATCAAATGGAGCTTTCCTAAGTTTCATAATAATATTATAAATCATAGCCGATGCACCTTTCTAACATGGATTAAGGTTAATTATAGTATCTAAAATATATGTAGGAGGAAGCATTGGACAGGAAGAAAGTATAGGGAATCAGACCTGATTGCTGACAGTGAAGAAAGTAATCATAGATTGGTATTCATTTAGCAATTAGAGAAGTGGGCTGAGGAATGGAAAATAGAATTTAATACAGGTGAGTGTGAGGTGATGCATATTGAAATGTTATGTGAGCATAGGGCTTGTATTATGAAGATTAGGGCATTAGGGAGTGTAATGGATATAGCATAAGGGACATAGGAGAACAAACACATAGTCCATTGAAAGTGACGACACAGATAGACAGGATGGTGAAAAGGGCATTTAGAACACTGGCCTTTATCTGTCAGGCCGCTAATTATAGGAGCTGAGACATCATGTTACAATTGTGTAAGTGATTGGTTGGGCTGAAATTGGAATACTGTGTATGGTTTTGGTCACTCTCTGTTGAAAAAGAACAACATGGTTAAACTGGAAAGAGTGCAGAAAAGCTTTACAAAGACATTGTCAGGATTAGCTTGTCCTGAGTTGGACAGGCTAGGTTTTTTTCCGTAGAATGAAGAAAAATCCGGGGTGACAGTTTGTAGAAGTCTTTAAAATTATGAGAGGCGCAGATAAGGTGGATGATAAGTCTTTTTCCTAGATTAGAAGAGGCCAAAACTATGGGACATGGGTTTAGATTGAGAGAGGAAGTATTTAAAAGGGACTTGATGGGTAAGCTTTTCACATGGAGGTTAGTGAATACAGGGAAGTAAATGCTAGAGGAGGTGGTTGAAGCAGGTGCAATAGTATCATTTAATAGGCATTTGGATCAGTATATAGAGGGGTGGATTTGTGTGATGGAAATCTGCTTCCTGGACTCGTCGGCCTCTGGGTTTTTTGCAAAGCTTGTTTTCTAAACACTGCAGCTACCACTTGTAAAGATCAACTAATGGTATAACTTTTGGTCATAAACGGAGTCAGTATTCAGTTGTTAAAATGTAAATGGAAAACAGTTATCAGTTTAATGTTAAAACAAGCTTTGTCTGCAGAGCGGGAGGTAGCTTATTATCCGTGGCTTATTGCTGCTCAAAGAGTTGCCATATAAGATGATAGTTATTTAGTTTAGCTTGTTTATAAACAGACAAACTGACTAAGTTACTCAGTTCAAGGAAGCTTGCAGATCAGGTGGATAATATCATTCAACATATTAAGTAAATGATCTATTAGTGTTGGAAGGTTTATTTACTCAGAAGTTGGCTTTATACCATTGAATATAGGTAGCTGAGAACTATGCCTCCAAAAGGTTTTTTAGGCCATTTGTGTAAAAAAGGGTATCTGAAGAAATATCAAATGCTTATGAAGGCACCCGAGTGGAAGATAAAGGGTAGAAATGGCTTTGATTTCTGTGACAGATGATTTGTTCATCCACATCATCAATATGTCTTTTTAGTTTATAGGAATTGTAGTTGTATTTTGGACATCGTTTACGATAGTAATCCTTTGACAGTTTTAAATGTGTTCTAAGGATGTTGTTTGGATTTAAACGTATATTGCTGAAAATAAATGAACTGTGTTTTAAACTAGTGGGAAGCATCTTCTCCTTGCTAGGGAGATGGGACCCAACGTAACGAGAGATCTGTGGATGCTGGTGACCCCTAGTGCATAATGAGGTCTAGAACTAGCTCAAACTCAGACTTGGACACAGACTCTGACTCAGACTCGAAATAAACAAGACCACTCAAATGAAATCCAAGGGTGAAATCACAAACAGTAATGCTAGAAGTTGAACTCTGACAGTCGAAAACTGAGTGCTTAAGGCTTTTAGGTACATACTTTCCATATAGGAATATGGTAGGCAATAATTGGAAGTCTGTGTCTTAAAGGACAATGGCAGCTAACCATACTCTGGGGAATTGGTGTGCCAAAAATTGGCTGCCTACCAAGACCACAACACCCCCTGCTCGAATAGTGGGTACAGCAGCTAAACTTGCCATGAAGAATAAATAGGGAAGTAAACTATTCTTTGAAGATTGGGTAGCTGCAGTATAATCTTTTATTGAGAGTACTTGTGGATCTTTATATCTGATAGGGCCTGAGGTACTTGTCTGAGTTTAGAACTTCGAAGTCAGCAAGCCCAGTGCCATCACACTTGGAGGGATATGGGACAAATGCAGGAAGTTGGAACTAACTGGCTGGACAATGTGCTTGGCATGGACTGGTTGGGCCAGAAATCATGTATCTGTGCTGTATTGTTCTGTGACTCAATGACACATTCTATATTTATTGAATTCTCTTGAATCTGTAGGCTGTTATATGCCTTAATTGAATGTTGACGCAGAATCAGATTAATTATCATTGATGTATGATGTGAATTCTATTGATTTACAACTGCAGTACAGCATGTAAGTTTATCATAAATTACAGAAATAAAGAAATTGTCCGTAGAAGAATGGAATAATGAGGTATTAACAATTGGTTCATGGATTATCTGGAAATCTGTTGGAGGAGGGGAAGAAGCTATTTCTGAACTGTTGAGTGTGGGTCATTGGGCTCCTGTATCACCTCCCTGATGTTAATAGAAGACATGTACAGGATAGTGAAGTAACTTGGTGATGGATCATGCCTTCCTGAGGCACTGCTTGAAGCTGTCCTGATTGGTGAGGAGGACTGTGTCCATGATGGAGCTGGCTGAATCTACAAACCTCTGCCACCTCTTGTATTTTTGTGCATTGGAGCCATCATCCCATACTGATGTAACCATTCAGTATGCTCTCCACTATAGAAATTTGTGAGGGTGTTGGGTGACATACTCAATTTCCTTGAACTCCTTATGATATAGAGCTACTGGCGTACACTCTTTTAAATGTTTCAGTGTGTTGAGCCGAGGATAGATCCTCCAAGATGTTGACACAAACACACAAGAACTTGAAGCTTATCTCCCCTTCTTCCGCTGACCCCTAAATGAGGACTGGTGTGAGTTCTCCAGACTTTCATACATAGAAACCTACATAGAAAATAGGTGCAGGAGTAGGCCATTCGGCCCTTCGAGCCTGCACCGCCATTTATTATGATCATGGCTGATCATCCAACTCAGAACCCCGCCCCAGCCTTCCCTCCATACCCCCTGACCCCCGTAGCCACAAGGGCCATACCTAACTCCCTCTTAAATATAGCCAATAAACTGGCCTCAACTGTTTCCTGTGGCAGAGAATTCCACAGATTCACCACTCTCTGTGTGAAGAAGTTTTTCCTAATCTCGGTCCCAAAAGGCTTCCCCTCTATCCTCAAACTGTGGCCCCTCGTTCTGGACTTCCCCAACATCGGGAACAATCTTCCTGCATCTAGCCTGTCCAATCCCTTTAGGATCTTATACATTCCAATCAGATCACCCCTCAATCTTCTAAATTTCAATGAGTACAAGCCCAGTTCATCCAGTCTTTCTTCATATGAAAGTCCTGCCATCCCAGGAATCAATCTGGTGAACCTTCTTTGTACTCCCTCTATGGCAAGGATGTCCTTCCTCAGATTAGGGGACCAAAACTGCACACAATACTCCAGGTGTGGTCTCACCAAGGCCTTGTACAACTGCAGTAGTACCTCCCTGCTCCTGTACTCGAATCCTCTTGCTATAAATGCCAGCATACCATTCATCTTCTTCACTGCCTGCTGTACCTGCATGCCCACTTTCAATGACTGGTGTATAATGACACCCAGGTCTCATTGCACCTCCCCTTTTCCTAATTGGCCACCATTCAGATAATAATCTGTTTTCCTATTTTTGCCACCAAAGTGGATAACTTCACATTTATCCACATTAAATTGCATCTGCCATGAATTTGCCCACTCACCCAACCTATCCAAGTCACCCTGCATCCTCTTAGCATCCTCCTCACAGCTAACACTGCCACCCAGCTTCGTGTCATCTGCAAACTTGGAGATGCTGCATTTAATTCCCCCATCCAAGTCATTAATATATATTGTAAACAACTGAGGTCCCAGCACTGAGCCTTGCGGTACCCCACTAGTCACCGCCTGCCATTCTGAAAAGGTCCCGTTTATTCCCACTCTTTGCTTCCTGTCTGCTAACCAACTCTCCACCTACACCAATACCTTACCCGCAATACAGTGTGCTTTAAGTTTGCACACTAATCTCCTGTGTGGGACCTTGTCAAAAGCCTTCTGAAAATCCAAATATACCACATCCACTGGTTCTCCCCTATCCACTCTACTAGTTACATCCTCAAAAAATTCTATGAGATTCGTCAGACATGATTTTCCTTTCACAAATCCATGCTGACTTTGTCCGATCATTTCACCGCTTTCCAAATGTGCTGTTATCATATCCTTGATAACTGACTCCAGCAGTTTCCCCACCACTGACGTTAGGCTAACCGGTCTATAATTCCCCGGTTTCTCTCTCACTCCTTTTTTAAAAAGTGGAGTTACATTAGCCACCCTCCAATCCTCAGGAACTAGTCCAGAATCTAACAAGTTTTGAAAAATTATCACTAATGCATCCACTATTTCTTGGGCTACTTCCTTAAGCACTCTGGGATGCAGACCATCTGGCCCTGGGGATTTATCTGCCTTCAATCCCTTCAATTTACCTAACACCACTTCCCTACTAACATGTATTTCGCTCAGTTCCTCCATCTCACTGGACCCTCTGTCCCCTACTATTTCTGGAAGATTATTTATGTCCTCCTTAGTGAAGACAGAACCAAAGTAATTATTCAATTGGTCTGCCATGTCCTTGCTCCCCATAATCAATTCACCTGTTTCTGTCTGCAGGGGACCTACATTTGTCTTTACCAGTCTTTTCCTTTTCACATATCTATAAAAGCTTTTACAGTCCGTTTTTATGTTTCCTGCCAGTTTTCTCTCATAATCTTTTTTCCCCTTCCTAATTAAGCCCTTTGTCCTCCTCTGCTGAAATCTGAATTTCTCCCAGTCCTCAGGTGATCCACTTTCTCTGGCTAATTTGTATGCTTCTTCTTTGGAATTGATACTATCCCTAATTTCTCTTGTCAGCCACGGGTGCACTACCTTCCTTGATTTATTCTTTTGCCAAACTGGGATGAACAATTGTTGTAGTTCATCCATGCAACCTTTAATTGCTTGCCATTGCATATCCACTGTCAATCCTTTAAGTGTCATTTGCCAGTCTATCTTAGCTAATTCACGTCTCATACCTTCAAAGTTACCCCTCTTTAAGTTCAGAACCTTTGTTTCTGAATTAACTATGTCACTCTCCATCTTAATGAAGAATTCCACCATATTATGGTCACTCTTACCCAAGGGGCCTCTCACGACAAGATCGCTAATTAACCCTTCCTCATTGCTCAAAACCCAGTCCAGAATAGCCTGCTCTCTAGTTGGTTCCTCGACATGTTGGTTCAAAAAACCATCCCGCATACATTCCAAGAAATCCTCTTCCTCAGCACCTTTACCAATTTGGTTCACCCAATCTACATGTAGATTGAAGGCACCCATTATAACTGCTGATCCTTTATTGCACACATTTCTAATTTCCTGTTTAATACCATCTCCGACCTCACTACTACTGTTAGGCTGCCTGTACACAACTCCCACCAGCGTCTTCTGCCCCTTAGTGTTACGCAGCTCTACCCATATGAATTCCACATCTTCCCGGCTTATGTCCTTCCTTTCTATTGCGTTAATCTCTTCTTTAACCAGCAACGCCACCCCACCTCCCCTTCCTTCATGTCTATCCCTCCTGAATATTGAATATCCCTGAACGTTGAGCTCCCATCCCTGGTCACCCTGGAGCCATGTCTCTGTGATCCCAACTATATCATAATCATTAATAACAATCTGCACTTTCAATTCATCCACCTTATTACGAATGCTCCTTGCATTGACACACAAAGCCTTCAGGCGCTCTTTTACAACTCTCTTAGTCCTTTTACAATTATGCTGAAAAGTGGCCCTCTTTAATGCTTGCCGTGGATTTGTCGGCCTGCCACTTTTACTTTTCTCCATAGTACTTTTTGTTTCTACCCTCACTTTACACCCCTCTGTCTCTCTGCACTGGTTCTCATCCCCCTGTTGTGAACTAACCTCCTGACGCCTAGCCTCTTTAATTTGATTCCCACCCCCCAACCATTCTAGTTTAAAGTCACCTCAGTAGCCTCCGCTAATCTCCCTGCCAGGATATTGGTCCCCCTAGGATTCAGGTGCAACCCGTCCTTTTTGTACAGGTCACGCCTGCGCCAAAAGAGGTCCCAATGATCCAAAAACTTGAATCCCTGCCCCCTGCTCCAATCCCTCAGCCACGCATTTATCCTCCACCTCATCGCATTCCTACTCTCACTGTCGCGTGGCACAGGCAGTAATCCCGAGATTACTACCTTTGCGGTCCTTTTTCTCAACTCCCTTCCTAGCTCCCTATATTCTCCTTTCAGGACCTCATCCCTTTTCCTACCTATGTCATTGGTACCTATATGTACCACGACCTCTGGCTCCTCACCCTCCCACTTCAGGATATCTTGGACACGATCAGAAATATTCCGGACCCTGGCACCAGGGAGGCAAACTACCATCCGGGTCTCTGGACTGCGTCCACAGAATCGTCTACCTGACCCCCTTACTATCGAGTCCCCTATCACAACTGCCCTCCTCTTGCTTGCCCTACCCTTCTGAGCTACAGGGCCAGACTCTGTGCCGGAGGCACGGCCACTGTCGCTTCCCCGGGGTAAGCTGTCCCCCCCAACAGCACTCAAACAGGAGTACCTGTTGTTAAAGGGCACAGCCACCGGGGTACTCCCTATTACCTGACTTTTCCCCTTCCCCCTCCTAACCGTGACCCACTTGTCTGCCTCCCGTGGCCCCGGCGTGACCACCTGCCTGCAACTCCTCTCTATCACCTCCTCACTCTCCCTGACCACTCCTGAACTCTGCAATCGATCCCTTGGCCTTGCTGATGTTGAGTCTGAGATGGTTGTTGTGACACCCAGAAAAACACTGTTTTGTTTGGCTGTATTCATGTGTAAGGTTGAATGACTATTAAATTTGTACTTGAACTTTCTGTTCCCTGAAGTTGCAATGAATTTCACTGGAATATTATAACAAGATGGTGGGAGTGAGACAGAGAACTGCAATGCTAAGTTACCCATAACTCAGCGCTACGTTTGCAGACTGAGCAGAGGAACTCGACAAAGCAATCACACAATACGCCTTTAGTCTCCCCAGTGTAGGAATGACTGCATCATGTTTACTGAATACAGAATACTAAAATGTTGTACATATTGCTATGATGCTGTAAGAGAAGGAACATTTCAAGACTTGCCTTTGAATTGGGATGTGCATTGGGAGGAGGAGAGGATATGGTGGCATTTGAAGGATGAACCAGAGTGATAGGAAGGAGATTTTGCTTCCAGAAAGAAGAAAGAGAGGAATATGTGATTGACAGTGGTAGACAAACAAAGGATATGGAAACAAGTGAGGTCCTTAGTCCTTCTGTACCTGCTCTGCTGTTCGGTAAGTTCAGGGTGATCTTTTACCTCAGCACTGCTACCTTGTACTATTCATACCTTTTTTTTAAAAAATACTCTGTCACGTCTATACTCAGATCATGCCTTTTTATCAAATTTTTATATCAAAAATTTCAAAGATTCACTACACCCCTTGTGAAGGACTTTCTTCTTAACCCGGTCCCAAATGATGAATTGCTTATCTTGAGTCTGTGAGCCTTGGTTCAAGAACACCTGTAAGGGGGTTTCGATTTTTTATGTTACTGCGGAGGCTAATTAAAATGGCGTCTTTGTTATGTTAATCTGGGGAATACGGCTTTGTTGTGTTAAACACTGAGAAAGTTTGCGCTAGCAGCTTATTGTGGTTTAGAGGGTGATAAGAAATATGTTATTAACCAATTGGGATAGTTGTTATAGTTTTGATGTATTTGAAGATACTGTATGCGCGGGGTTTTGGGGCAGAAGGTGGGAGAGCAAGACAGAGGATGGATGAGGTGCTGTGAGTCCGCTAACGGGGTTGGACCCCAAGCGGGACGTTCGGCGAGGAGACGGAGACGGACTCGTGGAGCGTCTGGTCGACCACTGTTGTCGGTCCCAGGCGGCCGGTCGAGGTGGTCCGAGGGGTCGCAGGGTGAAGAAGAAGGTCCTTGAGCTCCAACGGTTTTTGTGCACGAAGAGATTGAACTTTGATAAGTGTGGCGCCTTTTATTTTCCTTTTATATTTTATTCTCTTTTAATTATATAGTTCCAGTAATATCTATAATCTGTAAATCATTTAATTGCATCTGGTGTATTGTCTGTTATTTGGGCGGGGTGGGGTACCTCACACAGCATCCACACAAAGGAATTATCCAGTTTGGCGGGGCCGAGGCTGTTTCCCTAGACGACAGCGAGCTGAGCGACCCTGAGGGTGGCCAAGGGGGCTACACACCTCAGCTATCAAAAACACCATCCTCTCTCTACTCCGTCAAACCTCAAAAGATTTTGGCTTGTTTCAATGAGTTCACCTCTGAAT
The DNA here is from genome assembly GCF_030028105.1 of Mobula birostris. Lineage (NCBI taxonomy): Eukaryota > Metazoa > Chordata > Chondrichthyes > Myliobatiformes > Myliobatidae > Mobula > Mobula birostris. The sequence goes on along the minus strand of NC_092370.1, from coordinate 99,626,040 downwards.
CGTCCACTCTTCTGAGAATATAAATTCTGTCTGGTTAAACTTTTCTCCAGTGATAAAACCACCATCCCAGGAATCAATATGGTGAAACTTCAAAACATTGACGATGTAAATCTACAGTATTTTACCTTAAGCAAGATGAGAAGTGCATACTTGATGTGATCTCACTAAACTTTACATAATTGAGCAATACGTCTCTATTCCAGTATTACAACCATTTTGTAATAAGACTTGAGGATCTTGATTTAGGGTAATACGTTAGCAATTTAGAGGGGATGCAATACCTTTTTCACCTGGAGAATATCATGTACCTGGAATGTTCTGCTTTGGAGACGCTGACAGTACTGCAATAAGCAAATGAATGGATTCCCTAAAACTAAATGAAGATAAAATTGATAAACTTTTATCAATATAAAAGATAAACTTTTATGTGCGTTGCTTGAATTTCCAGCATCTGCAGAATTCCTGTTGTTTGAAGATAAAATTGAAACAGTTTTAGTTGCTCCCAAAGCCAAAAAAGATAATCTTCTTGATAAACTTTGGAACTTGGCTTCCCTTAGTAAAATCAGAAGTAACAAGCCTGGGTGTTGTTCTTAACTTGGGTTTGAATTTTAAAACCCACATATAGAAAGGGACCAGAGCAGCATTTCTACAGTTAAGAAATATTGCGAAGGTACATGCGTTTCTTTCACATAATGATACTGGAAAATAATTCACGCCTTTATAATGAATAGAGTAGATTAATGCCCTTTCGTTGGCCTTTCAAAGCAATCTATTGACAAATTTCAAATCATTCAGAACTCCATTACTAAAATTTTAACTAAAACCAGAATGAGGAAGTATATCATTCCCATCCTAACTACACTGCATTGGCTTCATGTATCTTTTAGAAATTATATTGAAGTTCCCTTACTCGTTTTCAAAGTTGTCCATGGTCTGGGACTGAAGTACATCACAGAATTGTTTTTGTTTTATAATACTGCTGGAGCTCTTGGATCTTTTTCCACAAGACTCTAAAATTTAAACAATCTCCCTCAAAGGAAAATTGGCAGATCAGCTTTCCTTTAAACTACACTCCTAAATTGAGGAACTCAGTACCTAAAACTATAAGGGACACAGACTCAGTTAATGCTCTTAAGTGCTAGTCTAGTTTAAAGCCTATATAATTAAACATTCTTTTAACTAACTTCATTTTATCTTTTATCTTTATGGTTGAACTTTATTCCATTTAAAGCACTTTGATTTACATTGTTTATATGAAAAGTAGTCTATAAATCAGTTATTATTTTATTATTTTTATCAGCATTTAAGGAGTATCTAGATGATTACTTAAAGCATCTAGAGAGTGGAGACAATGGGTCAGGTGATGGAAGATGGGATTAAATGGATGTGTACGGACTTAATGACATGGACATGGCCTGTTAGTCTGAATGGCCTGTTTCCATGCTGTATCATTCTGCAACTCTAAGGTGCGAGGGATCAAGATATCATTGCCTTTTTAGCTGCTTGCCATGCCTACATATTAACTTTCAGTCATTGTGTGCAAGAATATGCAGACACCTCTGAACACCAACACTTTTCATTTTGTCATCATTAAATAAGTTCTGTGTTGCCACTTTTTAACACTTCCATATAGTATTTTCAATGTTGTACACCCTTACCCATTGACCAAACTTTTTTATATCCCCCTGCAGTCCTCTTGCATCCCTTTTACGCTGTCATCTAGCCTTGGATCATCAACAAATAAGGATCCCTGACTCATTTGACTCCCTAATTAAAATAATTGAGGAAGTTAATGTAGAATAGGAGGGAAAGGTGAGTGCAGGGACATACAGAATGGAGGACACACGGTTGAGAACTTGTTCAATTATCAAGGAGAGTTTCCATTTGTGGAAATAGGAAGACATATCAAAAATAATGGCAGGTAATGCGGTAGCTCAAAGGTTCATTTACTATCAAAGCATACAACTCTGAAATTCTTCTTCTCTGGGTAGCCATACAATGAAGAAAGAAAAAGAACAGCAGCATGATCAACAGCCCCCAAATCCCCCCTCACCACACAAAAAAAAGTGAGCAAAAATGGAACAGGCACATCAGCCCCAAAACACCCACTCCGCATAAAAATGAGAAAGGTTACAGAATATTAAAAAAAACTGCAAGATTGAAAAATAGTCTGTAGTCCAAGTACATATCCAAAATGCAGAAAACCTGGGTGATATTCTCCAGAGTGACAGGCTCTCCCCTCTCCGGTAGCATGACAGAATGATTCTCAGCGATCAAAAGGCAGGCAGTTGGCACTCACCTTCCACGTTTGCCTTTATGTTTCAATCTCCCTCATCGCTTTAACCGATGAGCAATGGAAGCTTTAATTGGTGAAATAGAGTCAAACATCAGCTCGTGCCCTGTCCTGCAGCCTGCCACCATAAGGTCTGTGCTCACTATCTCTGCCTCCCAGAATCCTCTCAGAGACTGCAGAGTGCTGAAGCACCCAAATGATCTCCAAACTTCTGCATTCGCCTGGATGTTTCAATCTCTTCTTCACTTTAGTCAGTGAGATATGGAAGCTTTAATTGACGAAATGAAGTTGAACATTGGTTTGCACCCCATCCTGTGGCTGCTTGAAAATGAGGTTCATGTATGCTGCCTCTGCCTCCCAGAATCCTTTTGGAGACTGCAGAGAACTAGATGGCCCAAAAAATCTCCAAATGGCAAATCACAGACTCCAACAGTTCCAGAATCACATCCAAGACAAAAACAAACATAAAATACATAAAAAAGTGAAATGTATGGTTTCATGATCTATCCAGAAGATGTCAGCTGAGGGAGCATTGTATGCAGGTGCCGTCTTGACCATTGCAACTTATTTGTTTTCTCGCAGTCAGAAGATGAGTGTAGGTTACTTCTGGTTAGCCAGTGGAGCTGAAACACTGAATTTACCTGCAACTAAATTTACTTAGTAGGAAAGCACAATGTATACCCAACATATTGTACTTGTATTTAAATAAAACATTTACATATTTAACAATGGAAGTATTTACAATTATGTATCCTGCTCACTTTCATATCATAAAATTATGTTTGTTGCAGCTGTTTCTAAAGCACTGACAGTTATAGAGCAAGAGTGGAATGACTGAGCATACCTGAGGTGCTGTCTCAACAAGTAATTACTGGTACAACTGTCAGGAATTAATATAATGGAAATGAGTTCAGAAGCACTGCTCCTGGCTCCTGAGCATGTCAATGAAGCCGTATGATTGAGCCCTATTTGTGTACCATTGCCAAAAGTAAAGAAAACAATTGTTAACACTATGAAGTAATGTACTTTCTTGCTTTGTGAAAGTTTGTGTGGCCAAAAGGTTGGTAAATTTTAAAAATTCTTTACATCCTTAAATAAACTGAACAAAATAAATCGACAAATCGACATTGGACACCGATTCAAAAAGCAGTGATTTTTGATGATCTTGTATTTTTTTTATTTTGACTATGCAGGAAGACAATGAAAGCAGTCCATTGTATGTGCCAGGTATCTGCACTCATTTTGTTTATTTCCAGTCAATCAAAAGGACACGAATGTATACACAAGATGAATTCCTCCGTAGTTAATTATTAGGAACTAATACACTGTTTTATGCTACTGTAGTAGAATTGGTAGTGCTCTAATTTGTTCAGCATTTCATTTAGATACATAAGTTGTTACTCAGTCAAACAGTAGTTTATCTTTGTTACGCCTTTTAAGTATTTCCATGAAACTACGGCTAATTGGGGCGGCCACTTAACTGGGCCAAGTTATATTGGCCTTGATGTATCCCCATTAACCAGAATCCACTATATTTCAGTCTCCTTGGCACTTGTGTACTAGAAATAAGATTAAAAAATCTTGAACCATTTGTCAAAGTTTGCGCATTCTCCAGTACTGCTTGCTGTGGTGGACTTTTTCTGCACCCTACATTGTTTGCTGTCTCAGAATTGATGAGGACTCCTCAGGCTCTTTCTGAACAATGCAATACTGCACTGTTTTGAGCAATATGCTGTTTTATCAGACCTGGGACATAGTTCATAACAACTGCTGCATCTAGCCTACTCATCAAAGAAGACTTTAAGCCAATTTAATTCTGCTTCTTGACATTTAAGGATAGCTCTCTAAACTATCAGTGATGCTAGATATTAAATCAACCAGCAGCCTCCTGAACTGGCAGTAATAACTTCATTCACCACTGCTCTGAACAGATCCTATGACCTACAGACTCAAGAAATCTTTGCAACTCATGTTCTCAGTATTATTTTTATTTACACAGCCATCTTTTGCATGTTGGTTGTGGTTTTTGTAAAATTCTATTATATTTTATTTTTCCCTGTAAATGTCTTCAAGAAAATGAATTTCAAGGTAGTATATGATAACATGTATGGACTTTGATAATAAACTTACTTCAAACTTTGCTACAGCAAAATGGGATCTAAGTATTAAATGCCAGTGAAAGTGTTAATCCAAAAACCCTATAGATTAGAGAAATCAAATTATGATCCTTGCCTCACAGCTCTAAAATATAACAATATAATGCAATGCCTACAAATTATTTATCATTAAAGGCATCTTTTTTTCCACTTGGATACACCAAGATTATTGAAAAATTGAGGTGATGTGCTTATTGTTTGCAGTCCACGTGCCAGTTTCATCTTAAACTGTCATACTGTCAGCAGTCTACACATTGGCCTTCTACAAATACGCGGTGGAGAGTATCCTAACCTGCTGCATCACTGTATGGTATGGAATGGAAACTGCACTGTGGTGGACTGGAGGGGTTTACAATGGGTAGTTATAACTGCCCAATGCATCACCAACATCAGCCTCCCCATCAACAAGGACATACCGTCTATACAGAAGGGTGTCAGCAAAAAGCCTGCAACATCATGAAGAATCCCACCCACCTTACTTATAGATCGTTTGTCCTGCTACCATCAGGGAAGAGGCTACATTGCATCCACACCAGGCCCACAAATCAAAAACAGTTACTTCTTGCAAGCTATCCGGCTGATCAACAGCTCCACCCTTTGTCCCACCTCACCACCCATTAACAGCACGCCATACACATCACCCAGCATTACATTATGTACATTCAATCAGTCTATGTATGTAATAGTTACTTGAACGTTGTGTTTTATAGGATTGCTTTTATGTTTATATTTATTGTGTTTTTTTTTGTTTTTTTTATTGTATTCTTTACGCTTATTGTTCTTTTTATGCTGCATTGAATCCAAAGCGTAGATAATTTAATCCTTTTTTACACTTGTGTACTGAAGTATGGCAATAAGCAATCCTGAATCTTGAACAGGCAATTTTAAGGTATTATTAACAACTGGCATGGATGAGGTAATTTATTTTTCACTTTCTAGATCTTCTTATTAGTCTTGGCATTTGACAAATTGCACACACCTCTGCATTGTATGATTAAGCCAATATTGTAGAAAGAATCTAATTAGACTCATAACTGATTAATAACTTCAGTGATGAAGAATAGAGGGATCTTGAGGTTCACGGCCATAAACTCCACAATGTGGCCACACAAGTTGATAAGGTGGTTAAAAAGTATGGTTGTTGGACTTCATTGGTCAAGGATTCATTTCAAAAGCTAGATGATAGTGTTGAAGTTCTATAAAACACATGTTAAACTGTATTGCAATAGATGTTAAACTTATCTGTTTGTCAAAATTTCCTCCCCAGTGCTAGCTAGGAATTGGCCTGTTTAATGAGCGTTGTGGCCTTTCCATTGGTTGCCTTTTGGCATAGTGTACGGGCTGATGAAGTCGTGGTACTAGTAGCATATAAATCTAGTGCGCTAAAACCACTCGGTCTCTTTGCTTCAATGATTCACCAACAGACTGGTCATGACTGGTGCCACAGGGACAGTGGAGATGAGCAGCAGTGAGAGAGCACCCAAGAACACACTTCAGATAAATATTTATAAATGGGTGTAATTTGAATAGTTACACTATATGCACAGTGTTTGCCTTGTCCTGTAAGTAAATAGCTAACTCACTTATCGGTAGTGAGTGTCTTCTGCCCCACTCACTGAACTCGCAAACCTGATTTCACACAACAGACCACACATGGAATATTATAATCAGTTCTGGCTGCCTTACTTTAGGAAGGATGTAGAGGCTTTGGAGAGAGTACAGATGAGATTTACCAGGATATTGCCTGGATTAGAAAACATAAGACATAGAAACATAGAAAACCTACAGCACAATACAGGCCCTTCAGCCCTCAAAGTTCTGCCAAACATGTCCCTACCTTAGAAATTACTAGGCTTACCCATAGCCCTCTATTTTACTAAGCTCCATGTACCTATCCAAAAGTCTCTTAAAAGACCCTATCATATCTGCCTCCACCACTGTTGCCGGCAGCCCATTCCATGCACTCACCGCCCTCTGAGTAAAAAAACTTACCCCTGACATCTCCTCTGTACCTACTCCCTAGCACCTCAAACCTGTGTCCTCTTGTGGCAACCATAGGAGCAGAAATAGGCATTTGGCCCATCGAGTCTGCTTCACCATTCAATCATGGTTGATCCTTTTTTGCCTTCCTCAGCCCCACTCCTGGGCCTTCTCCCCATAACCTTTGATGCCATGTCCAATCAAGAAACTACCAAGCTCTGCCTTAAGTAGACCCAATGACCTGACCTCCACAAGTTCACCACCCTCTGGCTAAAGAAATCTTTCCACATCTCTGTTTTAAATGGACACTACTCTAGCTGGGGCTATGCCCTCTTGTCCTAGACACCCCCACCATGGGAAACATCCTTTCCACATCTAATCTGTCTAGGCCTTTCAACATTCAAAAGGTTTCAATGAGATCTCTCCTCATTCTTCTAAATTCCAGTGAGTACGGACCCACAGCCATCAAATGTTTCTTGTATAATAACCCTTTCATTCCTGGAATCATCTTTGTGAACCTCCTCTGAACCCTTTCCAATGTCAGCACATCTTTTCTTAGATAAGGAGCCCAAAACTGTTCACAATACTCAAGGTGAGGCTTCACCAGTACCTTATAAAGCCTCAGCATCACATCCTCGCTCTTGTATTCTAGACCTCTTGAAATGAATGCTAACTTTGCATTTGTCTTCCTCCCCATCGACTCAACCTGCAAATTAACCTTTTGGCTGTTCTGCACAAGAACCAAATCCCTCTGCATCTCAGATTTTTGGATTTTCTCCTTGTTTAGAAATTAGTCTGCACGTTTATTTCTACTGCCAAAGTGCATGACCATGCATTTTCCAACATTATATTTCATTTCCCACTTTCTTGCCCATTCTCCCAATCTGTGTAATTCCTTCTGCAGACTGCCTGTACCCTCAACATTACCTTTTCCTCCACCAATCTTCGTGTCATCTGCAAACTTGGCATAAAGCCATTTATTCCATCATCTAAAACATTGATATTAAGCATAAAAAGAAGCTGTCCCAACAACGACCCCTGCAGAACACCATTAGTCACTGGTAGCCAACCAGAAAAGGAACCTTTTATTCCCAATCACTGCCTCCTATCAGATCAGCCAATGCTCTAACCATGCCAGTAACTTTCCTGCAATGCCATGGAAAGCAGCCTCATGTGTGGCATCTTGTCAAAGGTCTTCTGAAAGTCCACATATACAACATTCACTGCATCCCCTTTATCTATTCTACTTGTAGTCTTTTCAAAGAATTCCAACAGGTTCGTCGGGCAAGACTTTCTGTTATGGAAACCATGCTGAATTTGTCTTATTTTATCCTGCCTCACCAAGTACTCCATAACCTCACCCATAACCTAAGACAAAGCATGATTTATGAGGAAAGATTGAGTGAGCTAGGGCTTTTCTCTTTGGAGTGAGGGAGGAAGAGAACAGACTTGATGGAGTGTTAAGATGATAAGAGACATAGATAGAGTGATCAGCCAGCACCTTTTTTTCCCAGGGTGTCAATAGCTGAATCAGGAAGATGTATTTTCAGATGACAGGATGAAAGAATGGGGGGGGGAGGAATGTCTGAGGGAGGTTATTTTACACAGAGATTTCATGAGACTAAAGCATGAACATGCTTCAAACATCCTGCCAGGGGTGGTGGTAGACATAGATATATCACAGATTCTTAAGAGACTCAAATATAGATAATTGAGGATAGAAAAATGGAGGGTTATGTGAAAGAGAAGGGTTAGATTGATCTTGGAGTATGTTAAAGGGCTGTTACATAATGAAGGGTCAAAGGGCCTGTACTGTACTCATTTTCTATGTTCTATGAATGAGCTGTTTCATTTCTTAATTAGCTTGTATTTCTGCAGGACAAACAGAATCAAGAACTCATATCACCTCGACCCTGTTTTATTCTCCTTTGTTCAGTCCCTTCCTACCTATATCTGTGACACTTCATACACTCTACATCTTTTCAATGATTTCAGGTCCCCAGGCCTTCACCATCTTATTTTTACTATGGAGGTCTAGTCCCATTACACTTCCATCCCCCTCCAAGAAGGCCTCAAATCTCTCCATTTCTTTCTGGACGTCAGACCCAACCAGTTCCCCTCCAGCACCACTCTGCTCTGCCTAGCGTGACTTTTCCTCACTCTTAATAATTTCTCCTTTAGCTCCTCCCACTTCCTTCAAACAAAAGGTGTAGCCATGGGCACTCGCTTGGGTCCCAGCTATGCCTGCCTTTTTGTCTCCTATGTGGAACAGTCTATGTTCCAAACCTACCCTGGTGTCCGTCCCGCACTTCTACTACGCTACATCAACAACTGCATTGGTGCTGCTTTCTGCACCTATATGGAACTCGTCAACTTCATCCACTTTGCCTCCAACTTCCACCCTGTCTTTAAATTTACCTGGTCCATTTCTGACATCTCCCTCCCCTTTCTTGATCTCACTGTCCTTATCTCTGGAGACAGCTTATCCACTGATCTATCCTTTCCTCCGCCATCAACACTGCCCTCAAATGTATCTCTTCTACGTCATGCATGTCTGCTCTCACCTCATCCTCCTGCACCCTGCCAGGGATAGGGTTCCTCTTGTTCTCACCTATCACGCCGCCTGCCTCTGTGAAAGCACTCAATTCTCTGTAACCTCTGCTATCTCCAATGGGATTCTACCACCAAGTACATCTTTCCCTCCCCCACCCCCCACTTTCTGCTTTCCCCAGGAATTGCTCCACACACAACTCCCTTGTCTATTCATTCCTCTCCACTGACCTCCCTCCTTGCAAGTGGAACAAGCGCTATACCTGCCACCTCCTCCTTCACTGCCATTCAGGGCGCCAAACAGTCCTTCCAGGTGAGGCAACACTCCACCTCTGAGTCTGATGGGGTCATATACTGTGTCCGGTGCTCCCAGTGTGGCCTCCTGTAAATCAGTGAGACCGGATATAGATTGGGAAACTGCTTCGCCGAACACCTATGCTCCATCCACCAGAAAAAGCGGAATCTCCCAATGGCCACACATTTTAATTCCACTTCTCATTCCTACACTGATATGTCTATCTATGACCTCCTCTACTGTCGTGATGAGGCCACACTCAGGTTGGAGGAACAACACTTTATATTCTGTCTGGGTAGCTTCCAACCTGATGGCATGAAAATTGATTTTTCAAACTTCTGGTAATGCCCCCTCCCCCTCACCATTCCCCAACCCTTTTTCGCTCTCTCACCTTATCTCCTTCCTTTGGTGCTCATCTTCCCTTTTCTTTCTTCCAGGGTCTTCTGTCCTCTCTTATTAGATTCCCCCTTCTCCAGCCCTGCATCTCTTTCACCAATCAACTTCCCAGCTCTTTACTTCACCCCTCACCCTCCCAGTTTCACCGATCACCTTGTGTTTCTCCCTCCCCTCTTCCCTTCCCTCACCTTTTAACTCTGACTCCTCACCTTTTTATCTCCAGTCCTGTTGAAGGTTCTCAGCCCAAAATATTGACTGTACTCTTTTCCATAGATGCTGCCTGGCCTGCTGAGTTCCTCCAGTGTGTGTTGTCAAGATAGGGTGTTACTTTGTTGTGTCATGAGAGTGTCTGCATTTAAAAGAAGTTCATGGAACTGAAAGATGAACTTGTGAAAAATGCTCTGTCAGTGAAGGACTTCTCTTTCCATAAATGCTGTTCCTCTACATGAACATTTAACTCTTCAGCTTTGATTCAATGCAATACTGACACTATTATAGAAACCATTACAATTGTTTCCCATTTTCAGGATTAACTGAGTTTTTGTAACAATCATGTTGATTAAAGCTTTTTTTGAAACTTATAACAGTGGATTTAGAAAAGTCTTAGAGAAGTGGGTTTAGAAAAGTCTTATAACAGTGGGGTTAGAAGCCATCCTTCATAACAAATTATAGGAGGGAATTCAGAGGTTCACTCATCACTACCCTAAGATGACTATACATTACTATTTAAAGACTCGCATGTTAATAAATAAAGATTAAAGCTAACTTTATTACACTTGTGCCTTGAAGTCAGTCTGATTAATGCTTTCTTTATTGCATTGTATCCCCATTAAATATTTGTTTTTTCATTCACTTTGAGAAGTAAATCCATTTAATCACTTAAGCTTAATCAGAGTTTGGAAAAGCTTTGTTGTTTCTTGTGGACGTGTGTGAGAGAGGAAGAGTGTTCATCTTTTATGCCGAGGCAGGACTGCAGTATCAAAGGATTGTAGTAACCAACTGTCCCGTAACATTGCCGAGCTGAATTCAAAAGTCAGCTGTCCTTCTGTTGTTTTGAGGCTTCTGATTCTCATCAGAATTTTTATTTTAAATATTTGTTTGTATGATATGAACATTACTGGCAAGATTAGCATTTGCTGTCTATCTGAGCAGGCAGTTAAGAGTCCACCATTTTGGTTGGCCCAAAGCTAGATGGTAAAATTGACAGATTTGCTTCCCAGAAGGAGAAAATAAAAATTCAAGATTCAATCAAGATTCAAGATTGTTTCATGTTATTTCCAGTACACATGTGTAAAGGAGAGCAAAATTATTGTTACTCTGGATCTGAAGCAGAACAAGATACACAGCAAGATAAAGCACACAATAATTTAAAAAACACTGTATACTGTATAGATTGGTTATATGGACATAACATGACGCTAAGTGCAGGAGTGTCTACACATGAAGTTTCTCTGACAGGAAATGGTGGTGGTCAGTACTGGGGTGGGTTCATGGATGGGTGTTGATCAGACTTACTGCTTGGGGAAAGTAGCTGTTTTTGAATCTGGTGGTCCTGGTGTGGATGTTACGTAACCTGCTCCCTGGTGGGCGTGGGACAAACAGTCCATGAGCAGGGTGGGTGGGATCATTTCTGATATTGCTGGCCGTTTTCTGGTACCTTTCTGAATCTTCAATATGCTCTTGATAGCGAGTAGGCTGGTTGGAGTCAGTGATGCGTTGGGCAGTTTTGACTACCTGTTGTAGAGCCTTCCTATCCACTACAGTGCAGTTTCCCAACCATGCAATGATTGAACATGTTAGGATGCTCTCTACTGCGCACTTGTAGAAGGTTGTGAATATTGATGTGCATAATCCAGCTTTCTTGATCCTCCTCAGAAATAGAAGTATTGGCGAGCTGTCTTGATTGTGCAAGTTGTGTTCTGGGACCATGAGAGCAAACAGCTGTTACAGATGCTAGGTTTTTATTTCAGATTTATTTACTTAAAAGAATTTAAATTTTCTAGCTTGGTGGGATTCAATGCCAGTAGCTCAGGTTTCTGGAAAATTCATGTCTTCATATCAGTAATTTAAACTTCTGGATACAAGTAACTGATGCCATTTTCCTCAGGAGCCGTGTATGAGCAGATGTCCTGTCCATGTGACAGGTGCAAAGCCAAAGCCCTTTTTCATGCTTCAATCCAAATCAGGGTCAATGTGATGCTAAAAAAGCAGTAATATCATTGAAAATTGAAGAAAATGCTCACAGTGTCTCTGATACATTGAAATAGACTCTTTAACCCTTGTCATGCCAACCAAAGTGCCCACCTGAGCTGGTCCCACGAGTGTGTTTGGCCAATATTCCCCTAAAATTCTCCTGTTCATTTACTTATTCAGACATCTGTGTAAACACACGCAAAATACTGGAGGAGCTCAGTATGTCAGGTAGCATCAATGGAGGGAAATAAACAGTTGAAATTTCAGGCTGAGATCTTTCATCATTAGGACTAGACTGGAAGGAGGCAGAATCCAGAATAAGAAAGTGTAAATCCTGACAGGTGATAAGTGAGACCAGGTGAAGGGCCTTTCACATCACCCTCACCTCCATCTGGTCTCACCTGTCAGCTGATGACTTATACTCTGCCCCTTCCTCTCCCCCACCTTCTTACTCTGGCTTCTGCCCCTTTTCTTTCCAGTACCATTGAATAGTCTTGGCCCGAAAGGTTGACTGTTTATTTCCTTCCTGTCCTGCGAATGTTCTCCAGCATCCTGTGTATGGTGCTCAAGATTTACAGCATCTGCAGCATCTCTTGTGTCTAAATGTCTCTGTAAATCTGATGATGGCATTAGCAGAAGTGCCCCACCTCCCCCTCCTACCCCATCCGTTATTTATTTATATACGCACATTCTTTTTCTCTCTCTCCTTTTTCTCCCTCTGTCCCTCTCACTATACCCCTTGCCTATCCTCTGGGTTTCCCCCCCTCCCCCTTTTCTTTCTCCCTGAGCCTCCTGTCCCATGATCCTCTCATATCCCTTTTGCCAGTCAGCTGTCCAGCTCTTGGCTCCATCCCTCCCCCTCCTGTCTTCTCCTATCATTTCGGATGTCCCCTCCCCCCCCACTTTCAAATCTCTTACTAGCTCTTCTTTCAGTTAGTCCTGATGAAGGGTCTCAGCCCGAAACATTGACTGTAGCTCTTCCTAGAGATGCTGCCTGGCCTGCTGTGTTCACCAGCAACTTTGATGTGTGTTGCAACACAGAACTATAGCTGTCTTTCTCTTTCAAGTGTCTGCTACGGATTTACACATTTAAAATTCACGACATTTTCTCACTAAATTTCCACAATCCATGCAGTTACTTTTCTGCATCAACAGATGTTATATTTACCCAGGGTTAGGAGTGGAGTTGGTCCAACTGCTGATGCTCTGACAATGACAAGAATTCTTTGAACTGAGAGCTTCACTGTTTCACTGTTTCATCTTCTACGTATGTTGCTAAGCATTTCCTGTATTTAATATTTATTTCAGACTTCCACCTTCTGATATACTTATTTATTTCATTATTTCACAGCCGGGTATGGAGCCTCTGATGCCCAGGACTGCAGACGATTATAGACTTAGCTGGTTCCATCACAAACACAAATTGTCCCACAAACGTAATGCCGCAAAACAACAAATTTCACAAAATATATGTCAGTGAAAATAAACCTGATTCTGACTCTGATTTCAAATGCTTCTCATTACTTCCAGCCGATAGGTCTGTCCCAATTATAAGTGTTTATTTAAAAACAAAATTGGGAAAGATAGACCATAATTTGGTCCTTCACTGTTACACTTGTAAGATTCTCCAGGCTTGTTTTTGTTCTTGTTTATGTGACCTAGGGACGTTTAATTCAATCCTGGTCGACTGCACCTCTTCCTACAGATGCTGCTTGGCCTGCTGTGTTCACCAGCAACTTTAATGTGAGTCACATGTAAAATTGTAACTGTTTCATTCTCCAGTACAGATTCAGTCTTTACTATCATGAGGCGAAAAATGCTGTCACATCAAATCTAAATACCCATAGCACATAATTATCCATAAAACCACAGTGAAACAATGCTTCTGTAGTTCCCGTGAGAATCAACGACCTTTCATTACTCATTTACAGACAAAATGCTTTGCAGCTCCGCTTCTTTCAATGCCATCATTTCCGGATGAAGATCCCTAGAAGTTACAAGTCACCATCTGTTCAGTCGTTGTGTGAAGCTCATAAAACAAAATAAATATCAGGAACTGGATCTATCATCACCATCCTGGTGATGTACTCAAATGACCCTCATATTTCTGAGAGCAGGCAGGCAAGCAAGTGATTGTTTCTACTTCTCATTGGCAACTTGTTATCAGGAGAAGAGCACTGCACTTGATGTGAGGCGTTTAGGCAACTGAGCTATCATGGTATTAGGCTGTTTTTTTTATATTAAATTGCTCTAAGACAGACATTTCTACATTTGTGTCAAAGTGAAGGATTTGTTCTGTCTTGGGTTTCATTCCCAGTGGAGCCAGGTGTCTTTCTCTTGTCAGGCATATTATTTGGAGATTAAGTATTTGAAGTATTTATGCACATTGCAGAATCGAGTATGGAATACACTGGCACTCCAAGTGGTTTCAATGTTTTATATCTTTCATAGGAAGGCTTGAAGCTTGCAGGAGAAAGAGGTATGTGGCATGTCAGGAGTTAGAGAATGGTTGTGTAGTAATTAGAATAGGAGGATATTTTTATGCATGTTAAATCCTGGGGTTGGTTAAGTGAGCTAAAAGGCATGTTTGTTGTTGCATATTCTATTTAATTTCTGCATGTATCTGCATAATGCTATGTAAAAAAAAGAAAAGCAATAAAGTCATAGAGATCTATGATTCTGCCTCGTCCTGTTGACCTGCACCTGGACCATAGTTCTCCATACCCCTTCCATCCATGTACTTAACCAAACTTCTTGTAAGTATTGAAACTGAACCAACATTCAGCACATCCACCGGCAGCTTTTTCCACGCTCTCATCACTCTCAGACTGAAAAAGATCCTCTTCATGTTCCCCTTAAACATTTCACTTTTCACCCTTAACCCATGATGTCTAATTCTAGTCTCACCCAACCTAATGGAAAAGGCCTGTTTGCATTTACTCTATTTAACCCCCTCATGATTTTATATACCTCCATCAAATCTCCCCTTATTTTCCTCATTCTGTTGGTATGTTTGATGGCTCTTACAATCAGCCAGGAACTTTTAAAAGAGATTTGCACTTCTGGCAAAGGAAAATAAATAGAAGAGATTCAGAGGGGGTAGCAAGTTCTTCACAGCTATGCTGAGGCCTTATTACAAGTGGTGATTAGGAAGAAGGTGATTTTATTTCAGGTACCCTCTCCTCTTTGGATAGAAAGTTTCTGAGGAAATCAATACCAAAAGAATCAGAATTTGCTGTTCCAGAATATAGCATAAGACATTTAGGGCCGAAATGAGGGCAAATGGCTTTACTTAGAGAATGGTGAATCTATTGTCATTAACTAACTCAGAAGATCTTAGGTAGAATTATAGAGAGAAAAGACATCAATTAGTGCAAGAAAATGGTTTACCAGCCTTTATAATATTGAATGGTAGAATAACTTCAAAAAGATGAATAGCCTATTTCTGGTCCTGGTTTTTATGTTTCCGTGTTTAACTAAAATAGGTTATACTTGTCACAGAGGTCATTTAATGCAAATTTACTTGACTAGCTCATGCGATGATGAGCTTTTCACATAAGGAGATACTGTGTTATAGAAGCCAGTATTCTCTGGAGTTGAGAGATGCTAGCACTGACACTTACAAAATTCTTACAAGACAGGATGCAGGGAGGATGTTCTCTTGACTAAGGAGACTAGAGATCACAGTGTCAGAATGATGGATAGGTTATTTTGTAAGATGATAAAAAATTCTTAACTCAGTAGGTGGGGAAGCTTTGGAATTTTCTACTTCTCAACTCTGTCATTCAAAACAGAGTTTGACAGATGTTTGGATATTAAGGAAATAAATTTAGTCAGTGCAGTGGTACAGTGATTTGTGCAGCTGCCTCACAGAATCTCGGACCCATATAGGATCTTAACCTCAGATACTGTCCTTCCATGACCTTGTGCTACAGAGTCATCCTATAAACTAAACCTGCTGAGAATGGATACTGTAAATGACCCCTTAATGTAGGTGAGCAGTAAAACAATCCAAGACACATTGATAGACATATGAAAGGAAGTAAATGTAAGCATAGAGAGGCTTTGAGGAAAGAGAAGCAGAATAAAGGGTGTAAAGGTAGTAAGGTAGAAGGGCTGAAATGTGTGTACCTCAATGCAAGAAGCATCAGGAACAAAGGTGATGAACTGAGAGCTTGGATACATACATGGAATTATGATGTAGTGGCCATTACAGAGACTTGGCTGGCACCAGGGCAGGAATGGATTCTCAATATTCCTGGTAGCAGCAGAGATACAGAGGAGCAGATTGGGAGGCAGATTTTGGAAAGGTGCAAAATTAACAAGGTTGTTATCATGGGTGACTTTAACTTCCCTAATATTGATTGGCACCTGATTAGTTCCAAGGGTTTAGATGGGGCAGAGTTTGTTAAGTGTGTCCAGGACGGATTCCTGTCACAGTATGTGGACAGGCCGACTAGGGGGAATGCCATACTAGATCTAGTACTAGGTAATGAACCGGGTCAGGTCACAGATCTCTCAGTGGGTGAGCATCTGGGGGACAGTGACCACTGCTCCCTGGCCTTTAGCATTATCATGGAAAAGGATAGAATCAGAGAGGACAGGAAAATTTTTAATTGGGGAAGGGCAAATTATGAGGTTATAAGGCTAGAACTGGTGGGTGTGAATTGGGATGATGTTTTTGCAGGGAAATGTACTATAGACATGTGGTTGATGTTTAGAGATCTCTTGCAGGATGTTAGAGATAAATTTGTCCTGATGAGGAAGATAAAGAATGGTAGGTGAAGGAACCATGAATGACAAGTGAGGTGGAAAATCTAGTCAGGAGGAAGAAGGTAGCATACATGAGGTTTAGGAAGCAAGGATCAGATGGGTCTATTGAGGAATATAGCGAAGCAAGAAAGGAGCTTAAGAAGGGGCTGAGAAGAGCAAGAAGGGGGCATGAGAAGGCCCTGGCGAGTAGGATAAAGGAAAACCCCAAGGCATTCTTCAATTATGTGAGGAACAAAAGGATGACAGGAGTGAAGGTAGAACCAATTAGAGATAAAGGTGGGAAGATGTGCCTGGAGGCTGGATCCAGGGAATTTTGGCCAAGTGGATTCAGAATTGGCTTGCCTGCAGAAGGCAGAGGGTCATGATGGAGGGAGTACATTCAGAGTGGAGGATTGTGACTAGTGGTGTTCCACAGGGATCTGTTCTGGGACCTCTACTTTTCGTGATTTTTTATTAACGACCTGGATGTGGGGGTAGAAGGGTGGGTTGGCAAGTTTGCAGAGGACACAAAGGTTGGTGGTGTTGTAGATAGTGTAGAGGATTGTCAAAGATTGCAGAGAGACATTGATAGGATGCAGAAGTAGGCTGAGAAGTGGCAGATGAAGTTCAACCCGGAGAAGTGTAAGGTGGTACACTTTGGAAGGACGAACTCCAAGGCAGAGTACAAAGTAAATGGCAGGATACTTGGTAGTGTGGAGGAGCAGAGGGATCTCGGGGTGCATGTCCACAGATCCCTGAAAGTTGCCTCACAGGTGGATAGGGTAGTTAAGAAAGCTTATGGTGTATTAGCTTTCATAAGTCGAGGGATAGAGTTTAAGAGTCATGATGTAATGATGCAGCTCTATAAAACTCTGGTTAGGCCACACTTGGAGTACTGTGTCCAGTTCTGGTCGCCTCACTATAGGAAGGATGTGGAAGCATTGGAAAGGGTACAGCGGAGATTTACCAGGATGCTGCCTGGTTTAGAAAGTATGTATTATGATTAGAGATTAAGGGAGCTAGGGCTTTACTCTTTGGAAAGAAGGAGGATGAGAGGAGACATGATAGAGGTGTACAAGATAATAAGAGGAATAGATAGCGTGGATAGCCAGCGCCTCTTCCCCAGGGCACTACTGCTCAATACAAGAGGACATGGCTTTAAGGTAAGGGGTGGGAAGTTCAAGGGGGATATTAGAGGAGGGTTTTTTACACAGAGATTGGTTGGTGCATGGAATGCACTGCCTGAGTCAGTGGTGAAGGCAGATACACTAGTGAAGTTTAAGAGACTACTAGACAGGTATATGGAGGAATTTAAGGTGGGGGGTTATATGGGAGGTAGGCTTTGAGGGTCAACACAACATTGTGGGCCGAAGGGCCTGTACTGTGCTGTACTATTCTATGTTCTATGTTCTATATAGAATATTAAGGAAAGGGGGAATGGGGTTGATGTTTGGAGCCAGCTGAACAAACTGTATTTTACTAGACAAGTAAGCAATATGGAGTTAGTGCAGGAAAATGGTTAAGAGGTAGAAGATCAGACATGACCTTAATAACTGGTGGAGCAGGCTTGGAGAACTGGATGGACTACTCCTACTCTCAATCCTTCTGTTCTTGATCTCATTTTGCATGGTCCACTGTATTCTATGTGCAGTGTAAGCCATATAAATGCTGATGGGTCTTTGGAATTGGCATTGGTTCATTATTGTCATTTATACTAAGTATTGTGAAAAGCTTATCTTGCATATGGTTCATACACATTGTATTGAGGTAGACAAGGTAAAATACTAACAGAATGTAGAATGAAGTGTAACAATTACACAGAAAGTGCAGTGCAGGTAGACAATAATGTGCAAGATTATGCTGAGGTAGATAGTGTGCTCAAGAGTCCATCTTCTCATTGTTCGGAGATCACTCTGTACTCACATAATAGGAGGGTCCTTGAGCCTGGTTGTATGAGCCTTCAAGCTTTTATATCTTCTACCTGATGGGAGGGAGGAAAATAGAAAATGTGTGAGATGGGTAAGGGTTCTTGATTATGCTGGATGCTTTACTGAGGAAACAGGAAGTATAGACAGATTCTGTGGAGACAAGACTGGTTTCTGTGATGTGCCAAGCTGCGTCCACAACTCCCTGCAGTTACTTCTATTCTTGTGCCAAATAGTTGCTGTACCAAGCTGTGATGCATCCAGATAGGATGCTTACTATGGTGCATTGATACAACTTGGTAAAAGTCCATGGACCATTTAATAGTTGTTATGGTAACAGTTGTTATTCTTCCTACAGATTAGCTTCCTGTCATAATGGACAGATATTATTTTTCTTAGTTTTGTATCTGAGCCAAGAATGGTGGAAAGTATTCACAGTTAACATTCTGAGACATGATAATGCATCAATAGCTTTGGTGTACACATCAGTGTTTGGATTGCAAATGGTTATAACAACAATACTATTTAGAAATTATGTAAGTTTATTGTCTTTCAAAAATATTACTAATATTACTAATTTTGAACAGATTTTCTAAAATACTACATTTATTTTAATCTGCCTCTGTTATACTTTTATTAATAGTACAACAAATAGATATAAATAAGCAACAGGACTCAACCTTTTTCCTAAAAGAAGTCCATAATTGTTGTTACTAATTCATTAATCAATGATAATTTCTGTTTAAAATTACCATTGCCCGTGTGAGAATTTTTTAGAAGATTATCACCAGTTTGGGTGGCCAGCTGATGGCGCAGTGAGATCAGCGCCGGACTCCAGAGCGAAGGCTCTCGAGTTTGAATCCGGGTCGGGCCACCCCCGAGCACGCTTCCTATCCGTGCCAGGTTGAGCGTCGAGCTAGCCACTCGACCTCGTAAAAAATACAAGGGTCACGTCAGGAACGATCATAACATGACCCGGTTAATCCTAACACCACTTGCCAGACAAGAATGGCTGAATGTCAGGTACGACATGCTTAAAAAAAACAGCTTGGGCATACACTCTCAAAAAGGTTTGCCACTCCAGGACTAGAACACGAAAGGTTTGCCACTCCAGGACTTGAACATGGAACATTATAGCACAGCACAGGCCCTTTGCTCCACAATGTCTATGCCGTACACAATGCCAAATTAAACTAAATCTCTTCTGCTTGCACAAATCCAATATTCCTCCATTCCTTGCATATTTACATATCTATCTAAAAGTCTCTTAACTATCATTTCATATCTGCTTCCCCCATAACTCCTGGCAGACTATTCCAGACAGTTACCACCCTTTTTGTGAAAGAACTTGTGCTGCACAACTCCTATAACCTGTCTTCCTCTCACCTTAGGTGAATGTCCTCTGTCATCTAACATTTCTACTCTGGGGAAAGAAGCTTCTACCTATTTGCACTGTCAATGGCTCTCATAGTTTTAGGAACTTTTGTCAGATCTCCCCTCAGCCTCAATGCTTCAGAGAAAACAACCTTCTATTCCAGGCAGCAACTATATAAACCTCTTCTGTACCCTTTCCAAAGCCTCGATAATATTCCTATAATGAAGTGAACAGAAATGCACACTGTGCTCAAAGTATGGCCTAACCAACATTTGATATTAGCTGTATCAGCTAAGAGGAGGGAGGAGAAGATGGCTGCATGATGCAGCGCGTGTAGCCTCTCTGGTGAAATGATATTGTATTTGTTAAATAGGGGCCGTGCACAATTCTGATTTGATGGAGACAGCAGTGAAAGCACGGAGGAAAATCTGGAGTAACTTCTGAAATGCCCGGTTCGCTGCCGCTGCTACTGTGCGATCGAGAATCTCTGGAGGGAAGGCCCCAAAATCCTCAGCTTTGCCTGCTGCTGGCGACCGGGGCTGGGGTCAAGGCGTTCGGCAGAGATGGTGCTCGGTGCTCGGTGTCGGAGGGCTGGTTGGAGCTCGAAGTCTTCGGACGACTCAGAGTCAGACTGTGGTCGGGTATGGCAGGGAGAGTTTTCTTCCTTCTCCTGTCTGTGTGAGATGTGGGACTTTCGAGAGACTTCGAACTTTTTACCGTGCTCATGGCCTGTTCTTCATCAAGTTATGGTATTGTTGCACTGTTGTAGCTGTATGTTACAATTATGTAGTTTTGTTAGTTTTTCAGTCTTGGTCTGTCCTGTGTTCTTGTGATATCACACCGGAGGAATATTGTATCCCTTCTTAATGCATGCATTAGTAAATGACAATAAAAGAGGACTGCGTGTCCTCATAATCTAATCTAATCTAATCATGACTTCCTGAAATTTACACTCAATGTCTCATCTTCCATCTGGGCATGTTGCAACCTGCAAGATTCAAGATCAAATTTTCCAACTTTAAATAACCTGGTCTTTATTTCTGCCTGATCCAGAGCTAGTCATTTCTGTCTGCCATCGTCCTAGCCCAGCTTTTTCATTTTTGTGTAGTCTGCTGAATATGTACTAGTAGGACCTTACTACTAGTAAAACAAAGCACAAAGAAGCTTAATCGGTCTTAACTGCTCCTTAACAGCTATATTAGGTCACCAAGTATTACGCTATCAGAAATAATCTTTTTGTTCTCTCGTGTCCTTTTCTATCTAAAACTTATATGATTTCTCTTTTTTCCAATTTTGATCTGGACATGAACACAGAAATTGTTTTTCTTTCTACAGAAGCTGTCTGACATTCTGAGATTTTCCAGCACGGTGTGTTTTGTTTTAATTCAGATTCTAGCATCTGCAGCATTTTTTTAAATTTTCACACTTCTTCCACCATATGGCTTATACTATTATTCACCATCCCACGCTATTTCACAATCACATCCACTCCTCTTCACAATGCAGTTGATCTCCTGCAGCAAGTAAATAGTGAAAGACAGCATGGCTTCATATAGAACTGGGTCATTAATACTGCTTTTTGTAATTATTATTTGCTCGCAGGATATGGACAACATTGTGAAGGCCGGCAGTTGCTCTTTAACTTTAGACACAAGAGATTCAGTAGATGCTGGAAATATTGAGCAACGCACACAAAATGCTGGAGGAACTCAGCAAGTTAGGCAGTATCCATGGAAGTAAATAAACAGTCGATGTTTCAGCCCTAGACCCTTCATAGGACTCAACCCTAATTGTCTCTGAACAAAACCAATAGGACAAGGAGTCATAAATTGGGAGCTAGACTGAGTAAGGATGACCAATGGGTTATTCTGACAGCTCGGTTGTTTCAAGGTTTCCAGTGCTGATACTCCAGCACTGTTTTTATTCCAAATTTATTTAATTTCATGAATTTATCTTCAAACCATTGTGGGGTTAAAATGGGTATCTCTCAATCACAACTCCAGGAACATAACAATTTTGCAATTCTATTTGACTCCTATCTGCTCTAGGTCCTAGGTCTGCTGATTGTTGTCAGTGCCATGGTAACATGACCCTAATATAGCTCGGGGCATACTGGAGTTCAGAGTTCAATTCTGATGTCACCCTGTAACGAGTCTATACGTCCTTCCTGTGAAATCTGTGAGTTTTTCCCCGGTGCTCTGGTTTCCTCCGACAGTCCAAAGATGAACTAGGTAGGTTAATTGGTCATTGTAAATTGTCCCATGATTATGTTAGGATTAATCAGGTTTGTTGGGGGTTGCTGGGCGGTGTGGCTTGAAGGGATGGAATGGCCTACTCCACACTGTATCACTAAACAAATAAATAAATAGAACAGTAGCATTACATGCAGACTTCTTAAAGAGCACAGCTTACAGTAACATTTATCAACAACACAAGAGTTTCTGCAGATGCTGGAAATCCACAGTAAAACATACAAAATGCTGGAGGGACTTAGCAGATCAGGCAGCATTCATAGAAAGGAATAAGCAGTTGATGTTTCAAGTTGACACCCTTCCTCAGGCCAGAAAAGAAAGGGGGAAGAAGCCAGAATCAGGAGGTGGGGGGAGGGGAGGAGAAGAAATACAAGCTAGAAGGCATAGTGAGAGGGACAGAGGGAGAAAAAGGAGAGAGAGAAAAAGAATGTGTGTATATAAATAACAGATGGGGTACAAGGGGGAGGTGGGGCATTAGCGGAGGTTTGAGAAGTCAATGAAAGCAGTATCTCCCAGTGCGTTTCGCTGAACACCTACATTCTGTCCGCCAGAGAAAGCAGGATCTCCCAGTGGCCACACATTTTAATTCCACGTCCTATTCCCATTCTGACATGTCTATCCACGGCCTCCTCTACTGTAAAGATGAAGCCACACTCAGGTTGGAGGAACAACACCTTATATTCCGTCTAGGTTGCTTCCAACCTGATGAAATGAACATCGACTTCTCAAACTTCTGCTAATGCCCCACCTCTCCCTTGTACCTCATCCATTATTTATATACACACATTCTTTTTCTCCCTCTGTCCCTCTCACTATACCCCTTGCCCATCCTCTGGGTTTCCCCCCATCCCCCCTTCTTTCTCCCTAGGCCTCCTGTCCCATGATCCTCTCATATCCCTTTTGCCAATCACCTGTCCAGCTCTTGGCTCCATCCCTCCCCCTCCTGTCTTCTCCTATCATTTTGGATCTCCCCCTCCCCCTCCCACTTTCAAATCTCTTACTAGCTCTTCTTTCAGTTAGTCCTGACAAAGGGTCTCGGCCAGAAATGTGACTGTACCTCTTCCCAGAGATGCTGCCTGGCCTGCTGCGTTCCCCTGCGTTCCCCAGGAATCTGATAAGAGAGGGGAGTAGACCATGAGAGAAAGGGCAAGAAGGGCAAGAAGGGCACAGGAGGAGGTGGTAGGCTGGTGAGAAGAGAAGAGGTACAAGGGGAACCAGAGTGGGGGACGGAAGAAGAGGGAAGGGGGAGGGAAAATGTTAGAAAAGTCAATGTTCATGCTATCAGGTTGGAGGCTGCCTAGATGAAACATGAGAAGTGGCTCCTCCAACCGGAGAGTGACCTCATCATGGCACAGACTACCAGGGAATCTTGCTTGCTGCAAATGGAGTGAAGGTGCTCAACAAAGCGGATCCCCAATCTACATCAGGTCTAACCAATGAAGAAGAGGCCACATCGGAAGCACTGGATACGTAGACAACACCAACAGATTTTTAGCTGAAATGTTACCTCACCTGGACGGACTGTTTAGTGGGACTGAATGGAGGAGGGTGGGCAGGTGCAGCACTTCTTTCATTTTTCAGGGTTAACTGCCAGGAGGGAGATTAGTGGGGATGGATAAATGGACAAGGGAATCAAGGAGAAGCAAATCCTGCAGAAAGCAGAAAGTGGGGGCAGGAGTGGGGGGTGAGGTAAAGGTCTATTTGGTGCTGGGATCCTGTTAAATATGGGAAAAGTTGTAGAGAATGATGTGCCAGAAGCAGAGGCTCATGGGGTGATAGGTAAGGGCAAGAGGAACTCTATGCTTGTTGATGTGGTGGGAAGATGGGGTGAGGGTGGATATCCAGGAAATGAAGGTGAGGGCAGCATCAATGGTGGAGGAAGGGAAACCTTGCTCTTTGAAGGAGGATGATATCTCTGATATCTTGGAAAGGAAAACCTTATCCTAGGAAGAGGTGTAGCAGAGATGAAGAAACTGAAAAAAGGGAATGGCAATTTTACAGGACACAGAGTGGGAAGAAGTATAGTTATATATCTGTGTGAGTCGGTAGGTTTAGAAAAGATATTAATAGACAGTTTGTCCCCAGATATGGAAACTGATGGGTTGAGAAAAAAG
This sequence comes from Mobula birostris, assembly GCF_030028105.1. Classification (NCBI taxonomy): domain Eukaryota; kingdom Metazoa; phylum Chordata; class Chondrichthyes; order Myliobatiformes; family Myliobatidae; genus Mobula; species Mobula birostris. The sequence continues at coordinate 99,601,759 of NC_092370.1, read as the reverse complement.
GAGTGGGGTGTCAGAAGTGGGCCAAGTGAATTTAAAGGGAGGGTGAAAGTTGGAGGCAAAGTTAATGAAATTGACAAGCTCGGCATGGGAGCATGAAGCAGCAGAAATACAGGTGTTAATATAGCACAGAAAGAGTTGGGGACTATTATCAACAAATGTTGAACTAATTTCAGAGTACATAATTTAAGTCCTTTACCAAGAGCACATCTTGAGCCATGGGCAAGCTAAAAAGGGATTTACAGGACAAGACTTGTTTCTATTTCAGCATGTACTTTTCTGCACTTCGAGTATGCAAGGAAACAGGAATCCCATAGGTTCAACTTCTTGGCCTTGCTATTGTTTTACATTTTCACTAATCTCCTCTCAATTGTGTTGCTCATTTGCCATTTGGACCCTAATTTCAGTGTTATTTTCAGATGGCTCAGCTGAACAATGTAAACAGGCTTGTTTGAAACAAGAATGCAACAAAGTTTACTTTCCATTGTTTTGCATTTTTGATAAGTAAGATAATACAACAGTGGAATCCAAATGTTCAGTTCATTGGAGACACCATAAGACCTAGAAGCAGAATTAGGGCATTTGGACCATTGAGTCCTCTCCATCATTCTATCATAACTGATTTATTATCCCTCTCAACCCCATTCTCTTGCCTTCTCCCCATAAGCTTTGACATACTGATAGGTCAAGAACCTATCAATCTCCATAGAGTCATAGAAAAGTACTGGACAGAATCAAGACCTTTAGCCTACCTAGTCAGTGTTGCACCATTTATGCTGCCTAGTCCCATCAATCTGCTACCAGGCCATAGCACTCTATGCCCCTGCCATCCATATACCTATCCAAACTTCTCGCATGCACCACTTGCACTGGCAGCTCATTTCACACTCTCATGACCCACTGAGTGAAGAAGTTTCCCTCATGTTCCCCTTCAACTTTTCACCTTTCACCCTTAACCCTTGACTCTGTTTGTCACCCCACCCAACCTCAGTGGAAAAAGCCAGCTTGCATTCACCTGGTCAATACCCCCTATAATTTTTACACCTCCATCAAATCTCCCCTCAATCTTACTCGTTCCAAGGAAAAAGTCTTAACCTATTCAATCTTTCTGTATAACTCAGGTCCTTGAGTCCTGGCAATTTCCTTGTATTTTTTTTCTGTACTCTTTCAAATTTATTTACACCTTTCCTGTAGGAAGGTGACCAAAACTTCAGAAAATACTCCAAACTAGGTCTCACCAACATCTTGTACAACTTTAACATAACAGCTAGCTCCTGTACTCAATTCTTTGATTTATGAGGAGCAATGTGCCAAAAGCTTTCTTTAAGACCCTATCTACATGTGATGCCATTTTCAAGGAGTTATGAACCTGTATTCCCAGATCTTTTGTTCTACTGCACTCTCAGTGTCCCGAGGAGAGTACCTTTCACTGTGTAAGACCTACTGTCATTGGTCCTACCAAAGAGCAACACCTCAACCTTGTCTGCATTAACTTCTATCTGCCGTTTTACGGCCTATTTTTCCAGCTGGTCCAGATCCCACTGCAAGCTCTGATAGACTTCCTTGCTGTCCACTACACCCCTAATCTTGGTGTCATCCACAAAATTGCTGATCCAGATAACCATATTATCAACCAGATCATTGATACAGATGATAAACAGCAACAGACCCAGCACACCACTATTCACAGGCCTCCAGTCAGAGAGGCAACCATCTATTACCACTCTCTGGCTTGTCCCATAAAGCCAATGTCTAATCCAATTTACAACCTCATCTTGAATACCAAGCGACTGAACCTTCTTGACCAACCTTGCATGTGGGAACTTGTCAAACGCTTTGCTAAAATCCCTGTAGAGAACATCCACTCTTTTGCATTCATTGATGTTTCTGGTAACTTCCTTGAAAAACTCTGTAAGATTGGTTAGATGCAAATTACCACACACAAAGACATGCTGACTATTCCTAATGAGTCCCTGTCTATCCAAATACTCATACATATAGACTCCTAGAATACCATCCAATAACTTTTCTACTACTGATGTCAGGCTCGTTAGCCTACAGTTTCCTAGTTTATTTTTAGAGCCTTTCTTGAACAGCAGAACAACATTAGCTATCACCCAGTCCTCCAGAATCTCACCTGTCACTAAGGATGATTGAAATATCTCTGCTAGGGCCGCTGCAATTTCTGCACTTGCTTTCCGCAGTGTCCGAGGGAGCACCTTGTCAGGCCCTAGATTATCCACCCTAATCAGCCACAAGACAGAAGACCTCCTCCTCTATAATCTGTTTAGGGTCCTTGACCTCACTACTGCTTTGCCTCATATCGGTAGATTTTGTGTTCATCTCCTGAGTAAATACAGATGCAAAAAATCCATTTAGGATTCTCTCCATCTCTTTTGGTTCTATGCATGGATTACCATTAGCATCTTCCAGAGGACCAATTTTGTCCCTTGCAATCCTTTTGTTCTTAACATATTGATCAAATTCCTTAGGATTCTCCTTTACCTTGTCTGCTGGGGCAACATCATTCCTTCTTTTAGACCTCCTGATTACATTTTTAAGTGTTCTCTTGAATGTCTTTGACTCCAAAAATATCTAATTTGTGCCTGCCTGCCTATATCTGCTATACACCCCCTTTTTATTTTAACCATTTCTTGAAAACCAAATCTGTTATCTTTACCTTTTATTCTGATAGACATGTACTGTACAAGCTTAGTATTCTCAAAGTTTTGTACTCTCCTCTTTAAACTTACCCAATGCCTGGAACTGCATAACCATTTTTGGCCATGAATTCCACAGATTCACCACTCTCTGGCTGAAGACATGTTTCCTCATCTTTGCTCTAAATGGACATCGTTCAGTTCTGAGTCTGTGCCCTCTGTTCCTAGACTCCCCCACTAGAAGAAACATCCTCTCCATGTTGACTTTTGCTGGGCCTTTCAATATTCGATTGGTTTAAATGAGAAACCAGCCCCCCCCTCCATTCCAGAGCCAAACACTCCTTATATGTAAACCCTTTCATTCCCAGACATTCTCATGAACCACCTCTGGAATTCCTCTAGTGCCAGCAAATCCTTTCTTAGATAAGAGGCCCAAAACTGCTTACAGTACCCCAAGTGAGGCCTCACCAATGCCTTATAAAGATTCAGTATTACGTCTTTGCTTTTGTATTCGAGTCCTCTCTAAATGCTGATATTGTACTTGCCTTCCTTACCACTGACTCAACCTGCAAATTAACAATTCTGCATGAGGACTGCCAAGTCCCTTTGCACCTCAGATTTTTGTATTTTCTCCACATTCACAAAATTATCAATGCCTTTATTCCTTCTGCCAATGCACATGACCATGCGCTTCCCTACATTATTTTCCATCTGCCACTTCTTTGCCCATTTCTCCATTCTGTCTAAGTACTTCTACAGAGATCCTGCTTCCTCAATGTTACCTGCACTTCCAGCTATTGTATCATCCACAATCCTGGCCAAAAATCATCAGGTCCTTCATCCAAATCATTGACATTCATGTGAAAAGAAGCGGTCTCAACACCGACCCCTGCAGCACACCACTAATCACTGACAGGAAACAAGAAAAGGCCCCCTTCATTCCTAGTCCTTACTTCCTGCCAGTCAGCCAAACTTCTATCCATTCTGGTTCCTTTCCCATAATATCATGGGCTCTTATTTTGTTCAGCAGGTTCATGTGTGGCGTCTTGGCAAAAGCCTTCTCAAAATCCAAATAAACGACATCCACTGACTCATCTTTGTCTATTCTGCCTTTTTTTTCTCAAAGAATTCTAACAGATTTGTCAGGCAAGATTTCCCCTTTAAAAAACTATGCTGACTTTGGGCTATCTTATCATGTTTCCGAGTACTGTGAAACCTCATCCTTATTAATAGACTCCAACATCTTTTTAACCACTGAAGTCAGGCTAACTGGCCAATAATATCCTTGCTTCTGCCTCCCTCCCTTCTTAAAGAGTGGAGTGACATTTGCAATTATCCAGTCTTCAGAAGCCATTCCAGAACCTTGTGATTCTTGAAAGATCTTTACTAATGCCACTACAATCTCTTCAGTTGTGTCTCTCAGAACCTTGGGGCGTAGTCCATCAGGTCTAGATGACTTGTCTACTTTCAGACTTTTCAGCTTCCCAAGCACTTTCTCCTTAGTACTGGCAATGAAGCTCACTTCTGCCGCCTGATACTCTCTCATTCCTGGCATTCTACTAGTGTCTTCCAGAGTAAGGACTGAAGAAAGGTATTTTCTATGTTCCTCCGCTATTTCTTTGTCCCCCATTACCACCTCTCCAGCATCATTTTCAAGTGGACAGACATCTGCTTTTTTACTCCTTATATCTGTATATCTGAAAAAAACACTTTGTGTTCGCACTTATAATATTGGCAATCTTACCTTCATATTTCATCATTTCTCACTTTATGGCTTTTTATTTGCCTTCTGTTGGTGTTTAAAATCTTCCCATTCCACTAACCTTCTTGTTATCTTCTGTAACTCCAAAACTAATCAAAACAAAAACAGAGCTAGAAATCTAAGTGTCCTCTAGTTTTACTTTTAGTGAGGAGTGCACATATGTCTCAAGGTCTCTCAGTGTGTAATTTTTCTCTGCAGTGGTGAGGGAACAATGGACTATTACAAAGACTAGTGGATGTTCACTTCCATCACTCATAACATATGACATGACTGCACTTACACTATAAGGCGAGGCATCAAGGCAAGTTTCACTGGTTGATGTGGATCATAATGTGTGAGTACAGTATCTGATGTAACCATTTCCTTTTAAGAAGAGAAGAATAGCCCTTAACTCAGCATTGGAGTTATCGGGGAACCGTCATGACGGTGTTTCTGTAGCAAGCTATTCTTGTGTATACGAGGCCGAGTTGCTAGCTCGACGCTCAACCCGACTTGGATTTGAACTCGGGAACCTTCGCTCCGGAATCCGGCACTGATATTATTATGCCATCAAGCAATAACATCCATTTCCTTTACCTTGTGGAAAATCACCTCACATTGCTTTGTCTATTGCCATTTCCTTCCTGTTCTGTAGTAATGAGTTTAAGGGATTTACATTCACCAGGTTTGGCAGGAGCCTGTTATAATAATTGACAAATCCCAAATAAGGCTTTTGGCCTTAAAGCATCCAATGTTGCTTGAATTTTCTCAGCACACCTGTTTAATTATTACGCATCAATGGTGTGACCACAGTAGGTGATGCTTGGTTTAAAGATTCACTCTTGTTACATCGTGCTCAGAGGTCATGATCTTCTAATATTTTTAACCATGTCTTCAGATTTTGGAGATGTTCCTTGTCATCCTCACCAATTAAAATATCATCCAGGTGACACTGAGTTTCTGAGCAGCCTTGCAGCTCCTGGTGTATAGCTTACTGCCAGAGTGCAGGTGCAGATGCTAGTTCAAAAATACCTTGGTCTCTTGTTCCATCTGCATCTGTAGGTAGGCCTCAGCTATCCACTTCGCTGAAATGTTTCCCAGCAGCAAGGTTTGCAAAGATATCCTTTATCCTGGGCAGAGGGTATTGATCTACTTTCAATACTGGGTTAATGGTGTCTTTAAAATCAGCATAGATCCTGACAGACCCATTCTTGTTGATAACTGGGACAACTGGTGTTGCCCATGGGCTCCACTCAACCTTGGAAAGAATTTCTTCAGCCTCCAAGCAATCTTGTTCACTGGCTGCTTTATCGCAGATGGTTTAAAGAACTGGACAAGCTTTGTAAACTTTGGGTGTGGCATTTTCATTTAACACTATTTTAACCTTGATATGTTTGAGTTTTCTAGAGCCATTCTAGAACACCTCTGTGGCGTCATCCAGTACCTTTCTTAATTCACTTGCAGTTGACTCTGTTGCAGGGGATGTGGCATGCAAATAGTGGATGGATCTGCAATAAAGTTGCAGTTACCTCTGCCAGTCAAGGTCCCACAACACTGTCCCTCCTGTTTTTACCTTTTACGTGCATGCCCAATGTGGCTTGTAGGTTGCTGCACTTCATTGCTACAAATGTCATTGCCACAGGAGTTATCTCTTTCTCCAGTTTAAGTTCTTAGTTGGAAATTTACAGGCTTCAGTTCTGGGTCTTTGAAATTTCATTCAAACTCATTGTGTGAAATGACTGCAGCTTAGTGCTCTTTTTGAAATTGCATCTTTGATGTTTATCTTTATCTCCTTTCTGTGCAGTCCATTTATTTTTGTCTGCCTAACCTAATCTGTGTATGTGTCCTACTTTGTTGCATTTTCTGCAAATTTTGCTTTTAAACATGTATTGTTCTGGTGTATGTGAGCCCTTGCCAAAATGGTAACACTATTTGTTTGGCCAGACAAATTTCTGTTTAGACATTGCAATTTTATTCATGTTCACTTTCACTCCTGACTGCAACTGACTTGCATCTCAGGCTGCTGTTTCTGTTGACACAGTGATTTCAACCACTCTTTTCGATGTGAGTCATGCTTCAGTTAGGAGCCAATTTTGAATGTTTTCTTGTAAGTTTCCACAAACCAAACAATCTCTCAGTGCACCATTAAGCCCATCACCGAACAGACAATGCTCGGCCAATTTCTTCAATTCAGCCACGTAAGCTGAAAAGGACTCCCCTTGCTCTTGATTCTTCTTGTGTAACCTATAGCTTTCTGCAGTCAACAATGATTTTGGTTCTAAATATTCCTGCATTATGTCTATGATATCAGTAAAGCTCATTTCAACTGGTTTCATAAGATCACTCAAACTTCTCATGAATCTGAATGCTTTTCCACCCATTACGCTCAGCAGAACTGGCACTCGCTCTTCATTTCCGTCTGGTTATCTGTTGTACAATTGAATGCATCTTTCTTTCTGATGCAGCCAGGCATTTCTGTTTCTTTATATATTTATTATTATCACCTGGTACTCACTGTTTATGAACCCATGAATTTCATCCATTTTCTACCTTTTTAAAACTCAAATGGCTCTCTCTCCTTGCAAAGAAACATGTGCTGTTTTATGCCCAAAAATTTCTCTCTCCCCTTGTGGAAAAAAAAACATGCTGCACTTCAACATGTGGGTAGTTACGTCAGGTTACTTTGAAAACTATCTCATCGCCACCATTATGTTATGTAATTCCAAATCTAATTGAGAGAAAAATATGGAGCTGGGTGTACTCTGGATTTACTTTTCATGAGGCATGCACATATGAAGTGGTGGTATGATGACATACGCTATGCATGTGTTTCTTACATGTAACCCGTGATGAATTATGTAATCAAGGAAAGAATGCTTAATTAAACCATGTATTTACAACATTATTCAAATATTACTGAAATATTAAATTTTCCACACTTCCACTGAATGCTTGCTATACTATATGGCTGTTCTTTTGCTTTTATGCCGTCTTTGACTTCTCTTGTCAGTCATGGTTGCTTTATCCTCCCTTGAGAATACTTCTGCATCTTTGGGATGTATCTTTCCTGTGCCTTTCAAAGTTCCCCCGAAACATCAACTATTGTTGTTCTGCCAGCATCCCTGCTAGTGTTCCCTTCCAATCAACTTTGCCTTGCTGCTCTTGCCTTCATTATACTGATACATCTGATTTTAGCATCTCCTTCTCAAACTGCAGGGTAAATTCTGTCATATTATGATCACTGTCTCCTAAGGGTTCCTTTACCTTAAACTTCCCCAATCAAATTTGGATTATTACATAACACCCAACCCAGAATTGCCATTCTCCTATTGGGTCCAACCTTAAGCTGCTCTGAAATGCCATCTCATAAGCATTCTACAAATTATGAACCAGCATCAACTGGATTTTCTTGATCTACCTGCATATTGAAATCCTTTCTGTCCTGTACTCATCACCCTTTTTGGTTCTTAACTCATCTTACTGTCTTCCTCACAGTTGCACTGCATCTTCTTGTACACGAACTGCCCCATCTTCAGCCTCATCACTCTACATCCCATTCTCCTGCAAAACTAATTTAAACCCTCTCCAGCAGTTTTACCAAACCTGCCTGCAAGGATATTGGTCCCTCTCGGGTTCAGGTGTAACCCATCCTTTTTGTACTAGTCATAACTTCTCCAGAAGAGATCCTAATAATCCAGATATCTGAAACTTTACCCCCTGCACCAATTCTTCAGCAATGCATTCATCTGCCAAATCATCCTATTCTTAGCCTCACTGACATATGGCACAGGCAGCAATCCAGAGATTACAACCCAGGAGGTCCTGCTTTTCAGATTTCTTTCTAACTCCCTATGTTCTGTCTTCAGAATCTCTTTCCTTTACCCATCTATGCTGTCGGTATCATGACTTCTGGCTGTTCACTCTCCCCCTTTTGAATGTCATGGACCCAATCCAAGACATCCCTGACCCTAGCACTAAGGAGGCAACATACCAAATTGGTGTCTCTTTGCATCCACAGGGATGCTTTCTCCTTCTCTAATTATTGAATCCCCAAATGCTACTGCATTCCTCTTCTTCCACCTTCCGTTCTAAGCCACAGAGCCAGACTCAGTTCCAGAGACCTGGTCACTGCGGCTCCCCCAACATTATCAAAAAGAGTATTGGGTCAAAGTCAAATCACTCCAACAATGGCCACTCTGCTTACGCGTTCTTTCTTTTTACTGGCCTCGCACTGATTGCCACCATCGAGAAAAAAGCCAAAGAGCACCCGAACGCTCTTTAAACCTCGCAGTGTGTCTCCAACGAATGACTTCACATGCCAATTACCACCCACTGACCAAAACAGAAACACAAGAGACTGGAGATGCTGGAAGCTGGAGCAACAAACAATTGCTGGAGGAACTCAGCAGGTTGAGCAGAATCTGTGGGAGGAAGGGAATTGATGATGTTTCATTTCAGGACTGATGCCAGGTTTCAACCTGAAATATCAACACACACTTCTCCCTCACGTTTTCTGCTCGAGCTGCTTTGTTCCTTCAGCAGATTGTTGCTTGATGCATTGAAAAGTCTGTCAGCTATTAAAGCAGAAGGACTCGAACTAACTGTTTCCTAAAGGGAGCCTGAGGGGAAACTTCATCACTCAGAGGGTAGTGCAAGTATGGAACTAGCTGCCAGTGGAAATAGTGGATGTGGGTTCAATTACAATATTGAAGAACAGTTTAGATAGGTACATGGATAAAAGGGGGATGGAATGCGATAGTCTAGGTTTGCCTAGATGGGACTAGGCAGTTGGCCAAGACTAGATGGGCCAAAGGGCTGCTTCTGTGCTAAAGTGATCTACAACTTTATATTAATGATATGGTTAGACTATTTTGTGGAATGCTTGTTCTAGGAGTGATATGAAACATTGCAAAGTACAGAATAATGGAGTAAGTACACCTTGCCCAAGGGTGACCTGCTGGCTAGAGGATGGAAGGAAAACCCTATAACCTCATTTGGTAGAGACATATCTTCAGCCTTTATGTGGCAGGCAACAAGTTTCACATCATATAAGTCAGAGATAATAAAACTGAGTCTGATTCTCAGTTTTCAAGGATGTTGTACTATGAAAGTGCTGTAATGTATCCCCAGCTTCCAACAACCATCATCATTCGTGCCCACCACAATCCCCACCCACTCACCAATTCTGGCAATATTCTTCACTTTCACAGAACTAGAACATAGAACAGTACAGTTAGAGCAGACAGCACTAGGTGACCCACAGTGTTAAGCCAACCTTGTTCAATCTACCATTTTCCTCCCACATAGCCCTCTATTTTTCTTTCATTCATGTGCCTATCTATGTTTCGTAAATGTCCCTTATCCCTATGCCTCTACCATTGCCCTTGTCAGCATGTTCCACGCACAAGAGAACTGTAATGGATGGGAGGTGTTTGGAGGGAAGTGGTCTGGAACGTAGGTGGATGGGACTAGGCAGAGGATAGGGTTGGTATGGATTAAAGGGGCCAAAGGGCCTGTTTTGTGCTCTTCTACTCTATGGCTATAAAGAAGACAAATCTAAGTGAAGATGTTTTTATTTACTGCCCTGATTACTTGTTAATAAAAATGAAATGTGTTTTTCATTCTTTTCTGTATGCAGCCTGCGATATTTTTATATCTGCCACAATCATGAATCACCACCTATAAGTTTTGCAGCTGTACTATGTGGCAGTAAAATCAACTGTGGTATTTGTCATTGCGCCGCTCATGTTTCAAAATTTTGCCCAAAAACTGATTGTCTCAGATTAATTAAAGGTAATCTTCATTGGACTAACTATGTTTGAGTCTTTGACAACATAAAATACGCAAACATAATATAGTAGCATAGCTTTACAGTGCCAGTGCCCAGGGTTCAGTTCCTGATGCTGCCTGTAAGGAGTTTGTAGGTTCACCCCATGACTGTTTGGAGTTCCTCCCAGTGCTCTGGTTTCCTCCCATATTTCAAAGATGTAGGATTAGGACAAGTGAGTTGTGGGCATGCCATGTTGCTGCCAAAGTGTGGCAACACTTGCAGCTGCCCTGTACAATCCTCACTGGTTTGATTTGACACAAATGATGCAGTTCATCGTACGTTTTGATGTCTCAATGTACAAACGTGTACATGTGACAGATAAAGCTAATCTTCATTGTTATTTTGAAAACGTTACAGTGAAGGTTAATGCAGAGAGTATGGTTGATGCATTGCAAGTGGATTTTCAAAATGCATTTAATAATCTCCCGAATGCAGACTTGTCATCAGAATGAAAGCCTACAGGACTAAAGCAGCTGTGTGTTGAATGGATTTGAAATTGGCTAAGGGATGTAAAGGAGAAAATTGCAGGGGCACTTGCTTTTTAGACTGGCTGATGTTAGCATTGGTTCCAAGGATTTCCAGAAGCTGGAGGCTGGTGACCTGCCCTGGGGTTGGAGGACTTTGCATGTTTATGAGTGGAGAGGAGGAAAAGGGCTTATTTTGTTGTGATCTGTGTTGTTCTGCCAAGCATTGTAGACATGCTATGTTGGCACCAGAATGTGCGGCAACATGTGGACTGCCCTCCATACACCTTCGGGTATCTTGGTTGTTAACACAAATGAGACATTTCATTGTACGTTTCAGTGTATACATGACAAGTAAAGAAATCTTGAATCTTCAATTTTGGCTTTGGAGCACAGGGTACTTTTGATGCATATTATTGACCTAAACCTAGATATAGAGAGTATGAGATCAATATTTGAAACAGTGAAATGTAGCAACTGAATGATGGTAGCATATTTCAAGGGGACGTACACATATGACATGGGCAGCCACATTGTTTACAAAGTTTAACTCAAGAGTCCACATGTCTGTACAAATATGTTAATGACATTACTTTCATCCATCCTCCTCTTTGTTTCATTTATGAATTCAGTCAAATATGAATAGGTTTTGAGAAATTTATTATCCAATAAATCATACTATGAAGCACGATCACCATCAGAAGAGAGTTATCTAATGCATTTATGCTATTAATTAGGTCACAAGTGGAAAACTGTGGCCAAATATATTCCCTTTAGAATAGTTACAGAATGTACACATCACAAGCATTTTAGCACAGGCGCTTTCAAAACAAGGACAGAATAATCAAAGGTTGAAGGCATATGGAAGAGGGAAGAGAGACACATTGAGTAGCTCTTTCCAAGATATAATTGGGCAAATGGCTTTAGATTTAGTACTGTGTCCAGATTTCTATGATTCAATAAATTTAATAACTAAATCTAAATCTTTTGTGAGGCCTGTACTTCTATTTTAAAAAAATCTGCATGAACCTTGTGTTTCTGAAATCATGTTGCATGCCAATTGACTACTGTATTTTCATCTCCTTAAAAATAGCTCGATAAAGTCTCCTGGAAGCGGAGTGGAGTAATGATGGCATTTAACGGCGATTTCTTTGCTTGTATATTCGGAAACAGCTTTATTTCCACCTTTTAATATTTTTATTTTTCCCTTCAGCATTCTTTTGAAGACCCTGACCAGGAGTTAAACGCTGACTTTGGTCCTTTGCGGGAATGGGACCCGTTCTCAGGGTTTCATAACCGGCCGTTGTTCAGCATGCCAAGGGCTCAGCTTGGATTTGGAAGCTTAGGATCTTGGAGCTCTGGATACTGGGGGATCGAGGTTTGGTGTCATGGCAGGAGAACTGTGTGTTGTCGCGGGAGTCGAAATATCTTCGGGCACAGAGCTTGAAAAAAGTGACATAACGGACTTTTAACATCGTAAACCAGCGAGTTGTTCGCTATGTCTCTCCACTCACTGGGAAAATGGAGACACTGCCTTCTCCCTTATTAGGGAGAGAGAGAGAACCTGTGGTATGTCGTATACTGGGTGAAACGCGAAGTTTTTGGTCTGTGTCCTTGCTATTGCTTTTCTCACGCTTAAGTGCTCATATGGCAGATCCTGATGCTTTTTTCTTGCTGGTGGGGAGGGGGGATTGTTGCTTGTTGCCGCTTATGCGCGGGAGGGAGGGGAGCTGAGCGGGACTTTGGGGTTCTAGCAATTAACTGTTATTCATTTTTTGGGGCACTGTTTTCATGGATGGTTGCAAAGAAAAAGCATTTCAGGATGTATATTGTATACATTTCTCTGACATTAAATTGGGTGTTTGAACCTCTGAACCTTTGAATAAAGTTCAAGTTTAATTGTCATTCAACCGTACACGAATGCAGCCAAACCAAACAGCGTTTCTCTGTGTCTAAAGCAATATCTACAGCCAAACACAGCACAAATGTATACATATCTACAAACACAGCACATATGTATACATATCTACAAACACAGCACATATGTATACATATATACATACACACACATGTAAGATAACTTGCATACATTGATCGATTGTATGTCCATAAAATGATCTGCAAATAAGGTGATAAAGTTGTGTAATGATAAATTAGTGGTTGTGGTTGGAGATGCGGAGGGGTGAGTTAGTGGGTGGAGACGTTGAGCAGCCTTACTGCTTGGGGAAAGTAACCATTTTTGAATCTGGTGATCCTGGTGTGGATGCTACATAACCTTCTCTCTGGTGGGAGTGAGACTTACAGTCCATGAGCAGAGTGGGTGAGAGGAGTAAGGTTTAAAAGGAACTTGAAGGTAATTCTTTATTTTACCCAGAGGGTTGTATATATGTAGAATACGGTGTCAGATGAAGTGGTTGAGGCATGTATAATAATCCACTTTAAAAGCTATTTGGCCATGTACAGAGGTTGGAAAGGTTCAGAACACTAGCAAATGGAACTAAAATGGATGAGGCTTCTTTGTTAGCATGGACCAGTTAAACCAAAAGGTTTTCTTCCATGTTATATAACTCTATAGCTCTATGATTTTATAATTGCATATCGTAATAATGATTTCAAAAACTATCAATTGTCACTTTATTTTTCTCCACCCAGGTTAACAACCTTACTATGAAATCAATGAATGTCAGAAGATAATGATTATAATTTATTTTTCCATAAACAAACTTGAAGTTCCATAAAAAATTACTAAGTAAAATTAATAAAATAATAAAGTCCTGACATATCAGGTTCACTAGACATTTGCACTGAATGTACACCATTAAGTCGGTTCTCCTGGCATTTTAATATAAAGGTTATAAAGTCTCTACTCTGGGTTCAGCTTTACCATGAATGTACATGGTTTTGATATTAACTATTTATGTGAACATTAGATTGATTCCAAAGGAGTAAATAAGACCATTCCATTCCTGATGTACTCATCTTGTACACACTACCAGGCATGTTTGCTCATGGTGATCTCCTGTGGGGAACTAATGGAGTCTTCATGCATGATACATTAAATTGCAATCAATAGTCCAGAGTGAGACCCACTCACTCTTCTAACAGAATTTAAAATCAAGTACTTTCTAGAACAACAAAAAAATTAATAGCTAATGCAGCATGGTTGATAGGTATAAAGTTGAACTAATGTGACTTTGCTTTGAGACAAACAATGGTTGAAGTCAAGATAATAATCCTTCGTGGTCTGGTCACTCTCGATACTCTCATATACTGAAAATGAAAAATAAAGTTAAATGCATGAAATCTTGTTGTGGGTTAGGGGCTGAGAAGAGGATGTTATGAACCAATTGGGATAGCTGTTATGACTTTGCTGTATCTGGAAGTTTTTGTATGCGTGGGGTTTTGGGGCAGAAGACGGGAGAGAAAGAGAGAGATGGACCAGGTGCTGTGAGTCCGCTAATGGGGTCGGACCCCGAGCGGGGCGATCGTCGAGGGGGGGAGACGGAGACGGACTCGTGTGGAGCGTCTGGTCAACCACCGTTGTTGGTCCCAGGCAGCCGATTGAGGTGGTCTGAGGGGTCGCAGGGTGAAGAAGGTGGTTCTTGAACTCCAACTGTTTTGCGCATGAAGAGATTGAATTTTGATAAGTGTGGCGCCTTTTATTTTCCTTTTATATTTTATTCTCTATTAATTATATAGTTCCAGTAATATCTATAAACTGTAAATTATTTAATCATATCTGGTGTATTGTCTGTTATTTGGGTGGGGTGGGTTACATCACACAGCATCCACACAAACTATTATCCAGTTTGGCGGGGCTGAGGGCTGTTTCCCTAGACGACAGCGAGCCAAGCGACCCTGAGGGTGGCCAGGGGGGCTACATATCAATGTGATAATGGCCAGTTAAATGAAAACAAAAAGTGAGACTCTTTGAACTTTTCTCTCTTGATCTGTAGGTAGGCCTCAGTTAAGTCCCCTTTGCTGAAGTGTTTTCTTTCAGAAAGGGTTGCAAAGATATCCTCTATTCTGGGCAGAGGGTATTGATCTACTTTCAGTAGAGGGTTTGTTTGTGACTGTAAAATCATAATAGATCCTGACAAGCATATTCTTCTTGGTTACTGGGACCGTTGGTCTTGTCCATGGGCTCCACTCAACCTTGGAAAGAATTCCTTCAGCTCACTGAATGTGATCCAGCTCACTAGCTACTTTATTAAGGATGGTACAAGAAACCAGTTAGGCTTTGCATAAGTTGGGTGTGGCATTTTCATTTAATCCTATTTTATCCTTGATATTTTTGAGTTTTCCAATGCCTTCTTAAAACAATGCTGTTGCCTCATCCAGTAGCGTTCTTAATTTGTTTTCAGCTGAGTCCATTGCAGGGTACGTGCCATTCAGACGGTTCATTGATCTCCAATCAAGTTATAGTTGTCTCAGTTAACTATGCCCTGTCAATGCTGGACCTCCTGTTTTACCACATGCAATCTCAAGGTGGCTTGCTGGCTGTTGCATTTCACAGTTACAAATGTCATTCCCACAGGAGTTATCTTTTATTCAGTTTCAGTTCTTAGCTGAATATCTTCAAGATTCAGTTTAGTATATTTGAATTGCTGTTCAAACTCATTTTATGGAATGGCTGAAATAGTCAAACCAATATTCAATTGGATTTTAATTAATTTGCCATTCACCAGGTGAAAGCCAATTGCTTGTCTATTGTTAATTTTTGTATGGTAAATCTTCAGGCTACACAGCCCTATGTCACTCTAATTGTTATCAGATTTTTTTTTTATCAACAATGTGCAAATTAGTGCTCTTTTTGGAACTGCAAATTGACTCTTTCAATTTTTCTTTTTCTAGAGCAGTCTATTTATTTTTGTCTACCCAATATGCTCTTTGTATGTGTCCTACTTTGCTGCATTTTCTGCACATTTGACCTTTAAACCTGCATTTGTCTGTCGTATGTGAGCCCCTGCCACAGTGCTAACACAATTTGTTTGACCAGACAGTTTCCTGTTTAGACATTTTAATTTTGTTCACTCACTGCAACTCAATTGTATCTCTGCTGTTTCCATTGACACGGTAATTTTAATTGCTCTTTAAATGTAAGTTGTGCTTCATTTGGGAGCAGTTTTTGATTATTTTCTCATAAACATGAGAAAATCTGTGGATGCTGAAAATCAAAGTGATACACACAAAATGTTTGAGGAACTCAGGAGGCCGGATAGCATCTATGGAAAAGAGTAAACAGTTGACTTTTTGGGCTGAGACCCTTCATCAGGACTGGAGAGAAAGAGATGAGTAGACAGAGTAGCCAGACGGGAGGAGGGGAGGAAGTAGTACAAGGTAGTAAATGATAGGTGAAACTGGGGGAGGGGGAGGGGTGAAGTAAAGACTGGAAAGTCGATTGATGAAAGAGATAAAGGGCTGGAGAAAGGGGGATCTATTTACAGAGAACAGAAAGGGAAGGGGGAGGAGCACCAGAAGGAGCTGATGGGCAGGTAGTGAGATAAGGTGAGAGTGGGGAATGGGAATAGAGAATGGTGAGAGGTCCATTTACCAGGCATTTGAGAAATCGTTGTTCATGTCATCAGGTTGGAGGCCACCCAGAAAGAATAGAAAGTGTTGCTCCTCCAACCTGAGTGTGGTCTCATCACAGTAGAGACCCTGGACTGACAAGTTAAAATGGGAATGGGAAATAAAATTGAAATGGATAGCCACCGGGAGAACCTGATTTTTTTTTTCCTTTTGGTGCTTGATGAAGCGGTTTCCCAATCTATGTCAGGTCTCATCGATATACAAGAGGCCACACCGGGAACAGCGGATACAGTAGATGACCTCAGTAGACTCACAGGTGAAGTGTTGCCTCACCTGGAGGGACTGTTTGGGGCCCTGAATGGTACTGAGAGAGGAGGTGTAGGGGTAGATGTGGTACTTGTTCTGCTTGCATGGATAAGTTTTCTTGTAAGATTCCACAAACTAAACAATCTGTCAGTGTATCATTACGCCCATTTCTGAACTGACAATGCTCAGACAATTTCTTCAGCTGCATAAGCTGAAATGAACTCCCCTTCACTTCTGCTTGCTTTGGTTCTAAATGTCCTGCTTTACGTTCACAATATCAGCAAAGCTGATTTCGGCTGGAGCAGCTAAACTTCCAAGCAAACTATGCTATCCCATCTATTGCACTCAGAAAGACTGGCTGTTGTTTCATATCGGCTATTTCAGTTGCTTTAAAATATTGCTCAATTCATTCAGTATACAAGATCTAGTTATCTGTTGTGCAATCAAATGCATCTTCCTTTCCAATGTAGGCAGCCATTTTGGCTTTTTAAAAAATGATTATTATCACTTGCTATTCACATGAATTTCATCCATTTTCTGCTTTGATTTAACTTGACTGTCTTTTTCCCTTTCTGAAGAAACATGTGCTACATTTTTTTAAAACTCGAGCATCTCCCCATCCAAAGAAATAAAAGTGTAGTGCATTTTTTTTTTAAAACTAAAAATTCTCGCTGTGCTTCAACAGGTGGGTAGTTGGCTCAGGTTCATTTAAAAACTTCCTTGTCACCACTTTTATGCATTTTTTAACTCTAGAAACTAACTAAAGGAAAATCACGGGTACCAGGTGATGTACATGTATTCCATTTTACTTTAATGAGCTGCTCACGAATGATGTGGTGGCATAATGATGTATTCCATTCAAGTACTTTTACATATAACCTGTAAAGAATTAGGTAAATAGAAAAGAATGTTTAATTAAACAATATATTTATAATACTACTCAAATATTACTGCAATATTAAATACACATGTCAAATATCCCCTCATGGAATTCAAGTGGCCGGCAGCCTTCCTGTCAAACAGACTTGCAACAGCCCTATAACTCAGCCATGAGGGAGATGGCTATGCTGTCATTATCAGCTCTGTCTGCTTTTTCAATGCTTGGATGTCGATCTCATGCCACATTCATTGCTTGCCTTTTCCAAGATTCAAGTTCAGCTTCAAGATCTAGCACAAATTTAAGTTTTTTGTTGTTATAGACATACATACATAGGGTTTAAATGCCAGGAAGGTTAGCTTAGTACAGAGGAGAGTTGTGAGACTGCAAGTACTGGAATCTGGAGAGAAATAAAATGCAGTGGAGGAACTCAGTAGGTCAAGCAGCATCCTGTCCAGATGAAGGGTTTTGACCTGAAACATTGACTATCCATTTCTCGGCATTGATGCTACCTGACCCATTGTAGTCAGGTAGAATGGAGAATGGTGCCTGTTGTTTCCAGCTGGAGGGGAAAATCACATGGGACCTTCTTCCTCAGGTGGCCTTAAAAGCATAGGCCAGTGTCTATTTCATAAGGAAAGGTGAATGGCAGCATTGCTGATCCTTTTGGTTGATATATTCTAGTGACCATGTGCATCTGTGTGAGGTGCATTACTTATTCAGCTCCTTTTGTGCATTGCCAGATGGTGTAGGTCTTTCTGTGGGTCACTGCCTTTGCCTTTTATTTAACTCATTTCACTCAACTTGAACGTGTGGTATTTGTATGGCTAGTCCTAAATCTCGCTGGTACACTGATGCACTTTATTGTACTGGTGTAGTAAATTTACCTAACACACTTTATTGCATTGATGCATTTTACATCACTGTGATGGACAGCTGAGACTTTAGCCTTTTGTAAGCAATAAGCTAAGAACAGTGCTATTGCACTTTATGTGATCTGATGGTAACCCAGGAGCTGCATTTTATTTGAAATTGTCCTTGCCTTTATGTACGTTTTTAACAAATCTTCTGTTTGTTAATAAAATTTTGTTACAACTTGAAACTACATTGTCAGACTGTCTACCTTAAAGAGGTCCAGAACCTGCCTGCAGTATTGGCTCAACTGTCACACTATGCCTACAGTTCCTATTCTGAATCGTCTTCAATCATTAAGTCCATGTGTTGGGTTTTACTTCGGGTCAAATTAGATTTAGATCGAAGGATTCTACTTACAAGTGAGAGAATGCAGATGAAAACTGACACAGATGGAACAATTTGTAAGAATTGACAATGCTTTTGGCAATGCTGATTGTGTATGTGTGTATTGATCAAGCATGTGTTCTATTCCCTTGTTAATATGCTTAACTTGAAAATCACCAGATTAAAATGTCCCTTCAAAGCTTACTCTTTATTCAAATCTGAAAGTTTAAACATAGTTCATGTTATAAGTAGACTTGCCTCACATGAACCTATCACTGGGAACAATATTGATTTCCTCTTTCCATATATCAATGTGTTTCTTGTCCTTATTCTATGTTCTTATTGAAGACCTCATTCGTCTTCAGGAGCATCTCCACTCACTTTATATACAGGGTGAATATACAATTTATGTACTCACTGCAGTCACTGCTTGTCATCTCACCTGATTTATCTGGAGAATCCCATTCTATTTTTTTTTTACACGATCACTGTCACACCCTCAATAAGATTATAACTATGCATTCAACTTGCAACATTCCAAACTCAATGTCATTATATAAACTGCAGGGTTTTTTCACTGTGGCTTCTTGCAAAGCCAAATAAGAGAAGTGGAGATGTCAACAGAACATTGTTTCCTAGCTGAGAGTTTTCAAGGATATGGGGTTGAGGTTGGAGCATTCGTAAAATGACAGATCTATCAGAATCTCACAGGTAATGTCAAGGCTTTATGACCTATACCCTTGGGAATCAAATGTGAAGCAAAGTAACTGATAGAAGTCGACCAGGGAAGGATAATAATAACAATTATACTTTTATTTTATTTTTGACTTTAATTGGTGCCTCAGAAAATTAGCAACTTCTTCAGACTTCAATGATATGAAATTACTGTGAATGAAGTTATTACAGATCCAGCTGTGTCATTTCTATCAGGAATCTGGAAAATTTAATCATTGCAATTATGCTGGCACCACTTCACTCAGAGCAGTAAACTGAAGCTCAAAACTACTTAAAGCAATGAATATTACTTCAGATCCAAGGACAAACAAGCGCAGAAGAGAGAGAGATTGCATAAGCTAATTGCAGTGTTCTGCAGTGAACATTTTAACATCCTGCTGTACTCACTCTACACTCATGATTGTGTAGCCAAGTTTACATCGAACTCAATATATAAGTTTGCTGATGACACAACAATTGTAGGCCATAGCTCGGGTAATGATGAGTTTGAGTACAGAGAGGAAATTACGAGCCTGGTGGCATGGTGCGAAGACAATAACCTATCCCTCAATGTCAGCAAGATGAAGGAATTGGTGTTGACTTCAGAAGGAGTAGTGGACCGCACGGCCCAATTTACATCAGTGGTGCGCAAATGGAACAGGTCGAAAGCTTTAAGTTCCTTGGGGTCAATATCACAAATGACCTGTCTTGGTCCAACCAAGCAGAGTCCACTGCCAAGAAGGCCCACCAGTGCCTTTACTTCCTGAGAAAACTAAAGAAATTTGGCCTGTCCCCTAAAACCCTCACTAATTTTTATTCTTCTAGGGTGCATCACAATCTGGTATGGAAGTTGTCCTGTCCAAGACCAGAAGAAGCTGCAGAAAATCGTGAACATGGCGCAGCACATCACACAAACCAATCTTCCGTCCCTGGACTCACTTTACACCGCACACCGTCGGAGCAGTGCTGCCAGGATAATCAAGGACACGACCCACCCAGCCAACAGACTTTTTGTCCCTCTTCCCTCCGGGAGAAGGCTCAGGAGCTTGAAGACTTGTATGGCCAGATTTGGGAACAGCTTCTTTCCAACTGTGATAAGGCTGCTGAACGGATCCTGACCCAGATCTGGGCCGTACCCTCCAAATATCCGGACCTGCCTCTCAGTTTTTTGCACTACCTTACTTTCCATTTTTCTATTTTCTATATATGATTTATAATTTAAATTTTTAATATTTACCATCAATTTGTAATCCAGGGAGCGGGAAATGTAGAATCAGATATCGCTGTAATGATTGTACATTCTAGTATCAATTGTTTGGCGACAATAAAGTATAAAACATCCTTGGTTGTAAGATCATGTATTATTTTTCATTGAAGTGAGCCCACCAGGTAACTAGGTGGAAGAAAAATAATCAGAAGCACAGAGTAAGGCAGTTCTCTACAAATGTGATAGATTGCTTTGAGATGACAAATTAGGTAGAGTAAATGGACATGGCAGCTATTGATTTTTAGAAAGCCATTATTATGAATTATTGGGGAAGATCAAACACTACAGAATAATGAAGAAAATAAGGGCACATAGATAAAGAAATAACAATCAGGGAAGAAATGAAAAAGCACTGATCCCTGCTGTACGCTACTGGTCATAGACCTCCAATCACAAAAACAGTCCTTCACCATCATCATTTGCTTCCTGACACCAAGCTGAATTGGATCCAATTTGCCACCTTCCCATGAACTCAAACTTTTTGCTTAATTCTGCCACATAGGACTTGTCAGATGCCTTACTGAAACTCATATAGACTACATCATCTACACTGCCTCGCCAATACATTATGTTCCATATTTGAAAAATTCAATCAAATTGGTCCGACAGAATCTCCTTCTAGCAAAATCATGCCGAGTATCTTTGATAAATCACGGCCACTCTATGTGTAAGCTAATCCTGTTGCTCAGGGCTTTTACCATGGTAACTACAGGTCTGTGAATCTAACAAGCTCATTTCTGCTGCCCTTTATGAAAGAAAATACCACAGCTAATGTCCTTCAGTCACCTGGCTTCCCAACTGTACCCATTGGAGACTTAAAAATCTCTAAATGAATCCCATTAATCTCCACCTATCTTGACTCCCAGAGAAGCCTGCAATACATCTGATCAGGCTTTGGGGATTTAACTATCTGTAAACTTGTTAAGATATTTAATGTAACTGCACCAGTCCAATGAAATAATGGCCACGCGACATATAGATGTCCTTGAAGATTTATTTTTATTTCTCTCTCTCTCTTCAGTAGAGACTATGAAAACTACAAGAAAATAAAGGACATAAAACATTGAAACATACACCTCTCAGTCTTTTAAAGTCTCTCAAGCTAGTGTCCACTGATAAACAGGCCCAAACACATTAGCACATCAGAAGTGTGCTGAAATCAAATAAATCACTAAAACATACACTGTTCATATAAAGGCACCTCAACAACATTATATAAAACAAATTAAGAAAGACAATTACCATGTGCTCCTCTTGGACCACTTGCAGAATAAGGTTATTTTAGGGCCATCTATCTTTCTCTGCTTTTATGTTTTACCCATAATACCACAGTTATGCTTTCATTGAACTCTGGTCATGTGACCCATTAAACCCTGGTCATGTGACCCATCACACTCTACATTAAATAAACCTTACATAAACCATTTTAGGGTGATAAAATAATCATGAATTTATGACAAAAACATATAAAATAAACATCTCAATGAAACATGTCCCTGAAACAGTTACACTTAACACCTCTTTAATGTTGCCATTTCCAGAATTTCATTGCCCTAATATCCAGTGGGCAAAATTAGGCCTCTGTCTGTCAGGGTTGACTGTGGATGTTGCATCTTAGCAGTCTAGATATGCAAGCCCTGGCAGTACAATATGGAGAGGCGGCTGTTGCTCATATAGCAAGCTCCTCTCTCCACACATCTGATGAGCTAAAAGGAAGAGAGATCGATAAACTTTGAGACCAACAGCATTGAAGGAGTTGTCAGTCAGTGTCGAACAAACTCAACGCAAGACTGCCTTTGGAACTCCAGCTCCAGATATTACCCTCTCAGTTTACTCCTGAAGTCTTCCCCATGAGTGGGTATAACAAGGCAGCGGAAGTTTGAGGTCAGTTTTCCTTTGTCTAAATGAGCTGTCAACCACAGCTGAGAAGCACCCCCTCATCTGCCCAAGGTGACTGGTTTAAGGCACCAGTAACCCACTTTTGCCCCTTCTTCTGTCAGTAGAAATAGTTCTGCTGGGCTTAGTAGCTAAATCAGACATGAAGGTCTTGTTAGAGGCTATTTGAGGTTCATGCCTTTGGGAGCATTTAATAAGTAGTGGGAGATTGTCCCCATTACCATCCCCAGCTATAATCACCTTAAGGAACAGTGGGTAATGAAATATAACTAATTTCCTGCAATTCAGGCAGCATTCTGGTTAATCTCCTCTGCACTCTCTCCAGTACAATAGCACCCTTTCTACAGTGTGATGACCTGAACTGCATCCAGTACTCCAACTATGGTCTCCCAAGTTCTGTGTAAAGTTGCAGCATAATATTCCCACTTTTCAAGTCATGTTGAGTTTCTATTTGTCATACTCACAATAAAAAAAAGTACAACTAAAGTTGCTTGCATCTGTAAAGCAGGTATGTCAGCACTTTCCAATTCTTCACCCTGCCCTGTGATGCAAACATGCTACATATTATAGTTTCTTCACCATCCTATGTAGCATATCTGTGTTGTCTCTTTCAGCAAATCATGGACATGAATCCCAAGGTCTCTCTATTCATCAATATTCCTTTGAGCCTATGTCCTATTGTCATGTGACTTGCCAAAATGTATCATATTTTGAAATTAGATTTCATCTGCCAACACCCAGTTTTCCATCTGAGAACCTTGCTTGTTTTCCACAATACCACTAATTTTCAAGTAATCTGCAAAGCCTTCTAGTTGTTCATTTATGTCACAAACAACACGGTGACATAGTGGTTAGCATGATGCTATTGTAGCTCCTGGTGCCCCGGAGTTCTGAACTCAGTTCCGGTGGCATTCTGGAAGGAGTCTCTCTATGTCCTCCCCATGGAATGTTTAGCTTTTCTTTGGGTCCTCAGGTGTCCTCCCACAGTACAAAAATGTATCGGGTAGGTTAATTGGACATTGTAATTTGTTCCCTGATTTAGCTTATAGAGAATTGAGCGTGTCAGGTGGTTGCTTAGGTGGCATGACCTGACGGACTGAAAGGGCCTACTCCACACTGTGTCGATGAGTAACTGGATGAATGAGTGAATGTCCCAGCACTGGTCTTTAAAGTACAAAGTCAATTACAGATTTCCAATCAGCGAAGTGACCTCCTATCACTGTACTCTGCCTCCCACCACCAAGACAACCTTGGAATCAGTTAGCCAGTTTACCTTGGAACCTATGTGAATTAATCTCCTGGACCAGCCTATCATGAGGGATCTTGTCAAATTCCTTATTAAAGATCATATAGATGGTGTCTACTGCCCTACCTTTATTAACCTCCTTGGTTACCTCCTTAGTTACTGTCATCAACCTGTGACTGGGGTGGCGGGGGGGGGGCTGTGGAATGTTCTTCAAGAGTTATTGAAACAGGAACTTAAGTTAAGTTGAAGAAAAGAGGCCCAATTTAATTTAATTAAGGGAACAAAGCGGAGAACCTAGAAGTGCAGCTTATATGAAAGGGAAAATCCCGTACAGATTAATTATGTAAGTAGCCTGCTTTTGTATGCCATTTCTAAATAGTTCAACCAGATATTCATAGAGCCATAATGTCTTACAGCATGGAAATAGACACCCTTAACCCAACTCATCTATGCCAACTGTGTTGTCCAGCAAGAGAATCCCATTTGCTGCCAATTGGTCCATTAGCCCTCCAAATCTCTCTAACCATGTACTCATCCAGAGAGCTTCTAATGCTACTAATGTGCATGTCTGAGTTACTAATTCAGGCAGCTCATTCCAAATGCCTATTCCACCACACTCCCCCCACCCCCACCTTTGCAATGAATAAGCTGCCACTGATGTCCCTTTAAATCTCTCATCTCTGATTTTAAACCTATGATCTTATGTTTTAGCACCCCCTCCCTGGAAAAAACACTTTCACCCTGTCTACATCCCTTATGATCTTACATACTGTACTTCTATCAGATCACCCCTCAATCTCCTGCAATTCAGTGAATAAAGTTCTAGTCTACAGAAGTTCTTATGGGAATCCAAGCAACATTCTGGTAAATCATCTCTGCACTTGTTCTAGTTTAATAATATTTTTCTGATACCAGGATGAACGAGACTGTACATGATTGGCACAAATTGTGAAGCCTCACCAATGTCATATACAAAAGGTATTCCCCCATCTTGGAAGTTTTTGTGTTTTATTGGTTCACAACATTGACTCTTAGTGGACTTAGTTTGGCTTTTTTTTGACACTGATCAACAGAAAAGACTCTTTCATGTCAAAGTGAAAACAAATTGCTACAAATTGGGCTAAATTTATTACAATTATTAAATGCAAAATAATTGATTGCATAATTACTCACCCCCTTCAAGTCAGTATTTAGTAGATGCAGCTTTGCCAGCAATTTCAGCCTTGAGTCTGTATGAATAGGTCTCTCAGCTTTGCACATCAGGACACTAATTGTTCCCCATTATTCTTTACAAAACTACTCAAGCTCTGTCAGTTTGCATTGGGATCATGCGTGAACAGCCCTTTTCAAGTCCAGCCACAAATTCTCATTTGGGTTGAGGCCTAGACTCTGACTTGGCCACTCCAGGACATTAACTTTGTTGTTTTTAAGCCATTCCTCTTCAGCTTTGACTTTATGCTTGGGGTTATTGTCTTGCTGGAAAACAAATCTTCTCCCAAATTGTAGTTCTCTTGCAGACTGTATCAAATCTTCCTCCAGGATTTCCCTGTATTTTGCTGCATTTATTTTACCGTCTGCCTTCAAACCCTCCAAAACCCACTGCAGTGAAGCATCCCCACTATGCTTCGCGATAGGGATGATGTGTTTTTGATGATGTGCAGTGTTTGGCTCTGCCAAACATAGTGTTTAATCTGATGGCCAAAAAGCTCAATTTTGGTTTCATCAGACCATAGAACCTTCTTCCAGCTGACTTCAGAGTCTCCCACATACCTTCTGGTAAACTCTAGCCAAGAGTTCATGTGAGATTTTTTTCAGCAGTGGTTTTCTCTTTGCCATTCTCCCATAAAGCTGCGACTGGTGAAGCACCTGGGCAACAGTTGTTGTATGTATGGTCCCTCCTATCTCATCCACTGAAGCCTGTAACTCCTCCAGAGTTATCATAGGTCTCTTGGTGACCTCCCTCACTAGTCCCCTTTTTGCATGGTCTCTCAGTTTTTGAGGACAGACTGCTCAAAGCAGATACACAGCTGTGCCATATTCTTTACATTTCTTGATGATTGACTGTCCTCCAAGGGATATTCAGTGACTTGGAAATTTTCTTGCATCCATCTTCTAACTTGTTCTTTTCAATAACCTACTTGCAGAGTTGCTTGGAGTGTTCTTTTGATTCACAGTATAGTTTTTGCCAGAATACTGACTCACCAGCAGTTGGACCTTCCAGACACAGGTGTAGTTTTACTACAAACAATTGAAACACCATGACTGCACATGATGATCTCCATTTAACTAATTATGTGACTCCAAACACCAAATGGCTGCACCAGTGATAATTTTGGTGTGTCATATTAAAGGAGGTGAATATTTATTCAATCAATTATTTTCTGTATTATATTTGTAATTAATTTAGATCACTTTGCAGGGACCTGTTTTTACGTTAACACAAAAGAGTCTTTTTCTGTTGATCAGTGTCCAAGAAGCCAAATTAAATCCACTGTGATACACTGTTGTAAAACAATAAAACAGGAAAAGTTCTGGGGCTGGGGCCGTGAATACTTTGTATAGGTACTGAATAACTGCAATATAACTTCTCAATTCCTTTGCTCATTGCCCTGACCAGTCGGTTCTACTAAGTAAATTCAATTTTCCTTTTTAATAAAAATCATTGCAGTATGGCATAGGCAGCACTTTGAGATGTGATATGGGAAGTCTTTTAATAAATATTTAAAGTATTGATTGGGTTGTTGGTGTTCGAGTCCGGCTGACTTGTTTCATTGCTGGATTATTAAAAAATTCTCCCTTTAGCTGAGGTGAGCTTTAGTTTCCATTATGTTTAGTTAAAATTGTTGTCAAATTAATCTGA
Source organism: Mobula birostris (assembly GCF_030028105.1). Lineage (NCBI taxonomy): Eukaryota > Metazoa > Chordata > Chondrichthyes > Myliobatiformes > Myliobatidae > Mobula > Mobula birostris. The sequence goes on along the minus strand of NC_092370.1, from coordinate 99,575,130 downwards.
CTCTTTAAATCACTAACGGTTGAGAAGGGCTCAACACTAACGTTGTAAGCTTTGACATTGTAAGAATGCATGGATTATTAATGATTGTGCAACTTGAACCAGTGAGCACCATAAAGCATCTTTTGATTCTTCAATCTATGCTCCTGTTATGTCAGATGCCTGGCTCGAAGCTTCACCCTACAAAGCTAATTACAGATTGAAGATGAACAGGTCACAGGAGCTGACAGACTTGTGTGTACTGAGGTCAAAAGGACTGAATAACTCTCAGGGTAAAGATAAACTTTTGAGGCATAAAGAATCTTGAGGCTTTTAAATTATTTACATTGGTATCTTTCAAACAATACGCATTTTATTTCTATCTCCAACCCCACCCCCCTATTTTTACCAAGTTTCAAATGTAACTCTGGTTCATTAGTTCTCATTCCATTGAATTTACGTCTCATGTCACCAGTTCTGGTTTGATTAGTTCTTGCTTAAGGCCCCACTGGAAGTCAGATTTCCCATCCCTTAAAACAGAAGAGTTTTGAAGCTTGGGTTTATGTAACAAAATACTTGAAGCTGCTAGCAAACAAAATATATAACAGTGACACAGAAAAGGTAACCATTGCCTTTGTAATAGGGATATGATTTATGGAGCATCTTAAAGGAAGAGATTAAGATGGATGTCAGGAGTTTCAGGAGAGAATTGCAGACCTTACAGGAACAAACTGCTGGAAGAACTCTTTAGATTAAGCAATATCTGCGACAGGAAAGGAATTGTCAATGTTTTGGTCTTGATTCTGCATTTTGATCAGACATGTTGACAATCCATTTCCAACCCCCACCTTGACGGATACTGCTGAACTTGCTGAATTCCTCCAGTCGGTGTAAAATCCTGTAGGCATGTAGTACCACTAGGCTCAAGTACAGCTTCTATTCTGAAGTAATAAGCTTACTAATGGTACCATGGTATTATAAATTGGACTCTTCACCTCTCAATCTATCTAATGATGTTTACCTGACTGTCCTGAACGTGTTTAGTTTGAGTGCCCAGATAAGTACAATTTTATGATAAATACAACATCCCATACAGATTTCTTATGGAGCAATAATTTTTTTCTAGTTGAATATGGGACATGGACAAAGCCCTCTTTGCTTCGAACATCCCTTCTGCTTCCCTCTTTTTCTCCCCCAGCTGGGAAGATTACAATTAAATTTTCACTTTGTTTTTGATGTCCGTAGTGATCACTGGCTTGAAATTGACCCATGTAGATTGGGTGATTGTGCAGAGAAATAATGTGAGCTGTAAGGCAGCCCACGTAAGAAACTAATTTTCCATTTAAATATTACATTCCATTCAATTGCTGGCAACTTTGCAAGGCAATGATTTTGTCTGCAGCAAGTTCTCACAGATATAAACATTGATCAGTAATAGGTAATCTTTTTCAAAGAAGTGTTGATGAGGAATATGTATTTTACAGACCCCAGCTAACATTCAGAATCTTTATCTTTACAATGTTAGATTGGATCATATATTCACCTGTAGGGGGAGATGGAGACTTACTTTAATGTCTCTTCTGAAGGACGTGTAATGAGAAAGTTAAAAACAGATATTTTTACTCAAAATGGAGTTGTCAGTGCACTGTCTCCACAATGAGCAGGTATTTTAATCAGGAAGATAAGTGAAACAAGTAGCCTTGATTCATGGGGTCCTTGAGACCTGGAAGCATGCAAACGTGGGACATTAGGACTGTGAAATGATAAGTTTTTTTTCTCTTGGAGATGAGCAAGACTGGTTCAGTTGACAATGTAAAATTTGTTAAGATATAATTAGATTTAGAATTGCAGCTGACTGGAATGTGTAGATTAGAAACAAATAGAGGGTCTTCTTGATTATATAAGTGTGAGTAGTAAGCAAGCTCATTGGACTCTCGGACTGGAATCATGATCAGTTCCAGGGATCTTTGAGGTTGTCCAAACCAGTCATGTAAATTGGAGTATGTGACAGGCAGAAAGGTATGAAACTTGTTCTTTCATCGATCATTCTACACTGAACCAATTCTTCAAAATCTGATTATTTCCAGTTACAGGAAAGCAATATCAACAGTGCAAGAAACCCTCAGGGCTACACAACAGTGTCCTGAATGAAGTTGTGCTGCAGTACTGTAAAACTATAGCAGATGCCTTCCTATATTGGGGGGTGGGTGTGGGGGGGGGGGGATAAATCAACCATTCGGACTTGAGAACAACATATCAGAATATTTGCTACATAGTGTAAAGCTAGAGCGGAGAAAGTAATTTAAGGCTGCAAGTAGAGAAATCATTCAAGGTAATCCAGAAAGAAATAGATAAAAATTGAAAAGGCTAAATTAATGATGTTTTTCACTCAAGGTGTTGGGATACAAAAGGTAGAAGTTTTGTAACAGTTGACAAGAGCTCTGCTTAGAATGACACGACAGTAAGGTTTTGAATGCAGCACAAAGTCCCTCTGCAAGGATAGATTGGTTTTGGGTGAAGTACACCTCATATTCATACTATGAAACCACAAATAAATGTTTAAATCAAGAGGATAGTTTCATGAATTTCCTGCACATTGAAAGTCAAGGGATAAAATCATTGAAAAGTTTAAGATGATTAAATCTTATTAAATTTGCCTTTCAGTCCCTCAGGATCAAGGACGACTTACTTCAGTTTTGTGTGTTCTGATGCAGCTGATGAAGCCAATGTGTAATTGAAAGATGACATGGTGTAATCCGGCCTTCTGTGTGCTACTCAGAGTGGCATGAAGGACATCTGTTACAGTAGCCTCATTTTCAAAGAGCTTTGTGCTTTTTCTCGGACATAGAACATGAGGAAGAGTCAATGGAGGCAGATTGGGAATGTACCTCGGAGGAGAGAATTCACGAAGGGGTAAAAGGTGGAAGGTCAGTGAAAGCAGAGGAGTTGCCATGCCCAGATCATGAATAGAAGGAAACTCAATGGCAGAGGGTTGTAGAGAGGTTGAGGAGAGAGTAAATATTGGAGCAGGCCTAATGATGTGTTGAGGAAAGGAGATTCAGGGACAAAGAGGATTGAGGATCGTGGAGTTCAGAGAGAGAGAGAGAAGATAGGAAGAGGAGGAAGAAGGGGTACGTGTATGTGAATCTAGCCTCGAGTGTGTGTGTGAGTGCATGTGTAATGATAGGAGACTCTGTGCATCTGTTTATACATGTGTCCTAACATCCATGCCAGATATTCTGTTCTACAGTCCTTGTTGCCATTGGACCAAGATCCCACCCTGTCAACTCTATTTCTTAGCTTGTGCTTAATGAAAATTTGATTAAAAGAAGTCACATATAGGCGACTTACCCGTGTAGTGTGAAGTTCTTAATCTTGAACATTAGGATCCTCATTAGGATTATCAGCAACATTCAGAAAGGGGTTGACTGTTGCTTCCTCTTGTACCTCCTGAAGGTCAGACTGAGTGAGAGATGACAGGCAGGAGATGCTCAACCTAATCCTCCAGAGCAGGCATATGTTCTTGTTGAGGGGCAAATTGGAAGAGGATAATACACATGGCACTATTAAAGCACAAGTGATTTGGGTTCAACTCGCATTTGTCTGTATGGAGTTTATGCATTCGACCTGTGACCACGTGTGTTTCCTCTGGGTGATCTGGTTTCCTCATTCCAAAGCTGTATGGGTTAGTAGGTTAATTGGATCATATGGTTGTAATTGGGTAATACAGTTGGGGCAGAAGGGCCTGTTACATGCTGTACCTCTATATAAATATTTAAAAAATTTAAAAACCATGGGATTAACTCAGCAGGTCTGGTAGTATTAATTAGAGAGAAATGGATAGTTGAAGTTTCAGGATGAAACCCTTCCGCTAGACTCCTTCATCTCGGTTGGTGGAGGAATATTGACTTCCTGGGGAAGGTATCTCTGTTAAGAATTAATTAGTCTGCCTCTCTGGGCCCTCAGACTCACTCTAGTGCCAAACCAGCACACTGTGCACATCAGCAACAGTGTCAGTGAGGAATTTTTGGAAATCAGTTGCTGGAAGCTATAAACAAGACCTTGTATTTGCACTTGAGAAAAGCTCCAGTCCACTTCACAGAAGATAAACTGAAAGGGTTTGACAGGAAGGAGAGGTTGGGAAAAGGTAACCACATGGAGGATTCCTCCTGACAAAATGGAGTATAATCCTGTTGTAACCTATTTAATCAGAGGACAAACAAATAATTATCTTATCCAGATATTGATAGCTATTGGGTTAGATTCTACAAAGATTTGCATGTGACCCACATCATGTCTGGTTCTAGTGACTTCTGAGTTCCAGTTGCCTCTTTCTTTAATTCTTTATTCCACTCCCTCACACTGACCTATCCTACCTTCATGTTCCACTCCTCATGTCAGCTTGTTGCAAACCAAGGGAGTCAATATTTAGTTCAAAAATTTTTGATTACCAACTTTCCTGTTTCTGTGAAAACTGGCCAGTTATGATAACAGGGTAAATTGATTCAATGTGAATCTGCTAAGTGTTTGCAGAGTGCTGTTTACTTCAGGTTTTCAGCAACAGCTGTGTTCTGCTTTAGCAGTTCCACTGTAAATCTTTTTAATCTCTACAGCCTCTCATCTCTCTCTACTTTCACTCTGATCAACCACAATTAACAAGCATTCATTACATTCTTCTAAAAGGCACCAACAACATTTGGATCACCTGGATATTCTTTCACAGAAATTCCAAATTTCACAGAAATTCCCATTATTATTTTTACCATTCTGCCTCTCTGCAACTATTCTCACTTGTCCAGTTCTGGCAAAAGTCCTTGATTGGAAATATTCACTCTGTTTCTGTCTTCACTGTGGGGGGTAGTGATATTCCCAGGGAATGATATGATCCCTGAGCTTACCTCAGACATTTCTGTCTAAACATTTGCACTGTTCCAACTGTACCTCTGAAAAGGGCCACTCGGTATGTGCAAGGTGTTGATTAATATACTCTAGTATGCATACTTCTCCATTAATATCACATACATTATTTATTCAGTTTGAAGATTCTAATATTGCATCTATCTCCTCATTCATCTTTAATCATCAGTTTTTGTTTTCAGATACATGGATGTGAATCCTGAATCCTCACACATTGCAACTTCTGCTCAGTCAGATGTTCTAAATGCAGAGCACAAAGAGAAAACTGGACTGTGGAAGTGCTACAGGGAAATCAAAGTATTGTTGCCATCAAGAATTTAAAAGATCAAAGATATAACATTCACCTGGAATGTCCATTATCCTGACACAGCAGGAAGAGAGAAACTTTGGAAATATGCATTCAACCATGTGTGCCCAACGTGCCATGATGCTACAAAAGTTATCTGCCTCTAAAGAGCATGTTAGCCTGAAGACAGTGGAGTTGAACATTCTTCTTCTACTCCTAAAACTAGATGACAGTGTAAATCCAGTGGCGAAATTTATCATTGCCTAGTTATATTGCAAGTATATTGCACGTAGTGCCATAACCTCTAGCTCAATGTCAGCAAGACCAAGAAACTGATGAATGATTTCAAGAGAAGGTCCATGAGCCAGTCCTCATTGGAGGATCAGGAGTAGAGAGTGCCAGCAGCTTTAATTTCCCAGCTGTTATTTTGGAGGATCTGTCCTGGGCCCAGAACAATTACAAGAAGAAAACATGGCAGTGCGTCTACTTCCTTAGGAGTTTGTGGAGATTTGGCATAACATCTAAAACTTGGACAAGCTTCTATAGATTGAGAGTATATTGACTGGTTGCATCACAGCCTGTAATGGAAACACCAACATCCTTGAACTGAAAATCCTACAAAAGGTAATGGTCATTTTTTTCAAATTTTTTTCAAAACAATTTTTTCAAATTGTCCCAGTCAATCAGAGGCAAAGCCCTCCTGACCATGAGCACATCTACATAGAGTGTTGTCGCAATAAAGTAGCATCCATTATCAAGGACCCCATTATTCAGGTCATGCTCTCTTTTCACTGTTGCCATCTGGAAGAAGGTACAGGAACTTCATGGCTCAGACCACCAGGTTCAGGAACAGTTATTACCCCTCAGCCATCAGGCTCTTCACTCAACTTCATTTGCACCATCACTGAAATGTTCCCACAGCCTATGGACTCACTTTCAAGGACTCTTCATCTCATGTTGATATTTATTGCTTATTTATTATTATTTCTTTCTTTTAGTACTTGCACAGTTTGTTGTCTTTTGCATGCGGGTTCTACACCCAGCTGGTGTGGTGTTTCATTGACTCTATTATGGTTATTGGATTTATTGAGTATGCCTGCAAGAAAATTAATCTCAGGAAAGTATATGGTGACATACATGAATCAGAATCAGGTTTACTATCACCAGCATGTGTCGTGAAACTTGTTAACTTAGCAGCAGCAGTTCAATGCAATACATATTATGGAATAAATCAATCAATCAATCAATCAATCAATTACAGTATACATATTTTGAATAGATTAAAAATCGTGCAAAAAACAGAAGTAATATATATTAAAAAAGTGAGGTTGTGTTCAAGAGTTCATTACCCATTTAGGAATCGGATGGCAGAGTGGAAGAAGTTGTTTCTGAATTGTTGAGTGTGTACCTTCAGGCTTCTGCACCTCTTACTTGATGGTAACAGTGAGAAAAGGGCATGCCCTGGGTGCTGGAGTTTCTTAATAAGAAGGTGTCTTTCTGAGACACCGCTCCTTGAAGTTGTCCTGGGTACTTTATAGACTAGTACCCATGACGGAGCTGACTAAATTTACGACCCTCTGCAGCTTCTTCCAGTCCTGTGCAGTAGCCCCTCCACCCCATACCAGACAGTGATGCAGCCTGTCAGAATGCTCTGCATGGTACAACTATGGAAGGAGATGGATACAAGAAAATTTCTAAGTCACTGAATATCCCTTGGAGTACAGCTAATTTGATCATTAAGAAATGAAAAGAATATGGCACAGAAGTAAATCTGCCTAAAGCAAGCAGTGCTCAAAAACTGGGTGACCGTGAAAGAAGGGGTCTAGTGTGGGAGGCCACCAAAAGACCTATGACAACACAATAAAAAAGTGCTGGGCAAACTCAAAAGTCATCTGGGCCAGATGGACTACATCCCAGAGTCCTGAGAGAAGTTGGTGAAGAGATAATAGATGTATTGGTCACGATCTTTCAAGAATCTTTGGATTCTGGCATGGTCCTAGAGGACTGGAAGATAGCAAATGACACTCCACTCTTTAAGAACTGAGGAAGGCAAAAGAAAGGAAATTATAGGATTGTTTGTCTAACCTCAGTGGTTGGGAAAGTGTTGGAATCTCTTATTAAGGATGAGGTTTTGAGGTACTTGAAGACTAATGATCAGATAAGTCAAAGTCAGCATGGCGCCTGTAAAGGTAAATCTTGCCTGACAAATCTGTTAGAGTTCTTTGAGGAAGTAACAAGCAGCATGGACAAAGGAGAGGCAATGAATGTCATTTACTTGGATTTTCAAAAGGTGTTTGATAAGGTGCCAACATAAGGCTGCTTAACAAGCTAACATCCTATGGCATTACAGAAAAGATATTGGCATGGATAGCAGAATGGCTGACAACCAGGAGGCAGTGAGTGAGAATAGAAGGGGCCTTTTCTGATTGGCTGCCAGGGTAGTGGTGTTCTTCAAGGGTTAGTATTGGGACTGCTGCTTTTCACATTGTTTGTCAATAATTTAATAATGGAATTGATGGCTATGTGGCAAATTTTGCAGATGATACGTGGAAGTGAAGGGGTAGGTAGTGCTGAGGAAGCAATGCGACTGCAGCAGGCCTTAGACAAATTGGAAGAAAGGGTAAAAAAGTGGCAGATGGAATACAGTATTGGGAAATGTATGATAATGCATTTGGTAAAAGGAACAATAGTGCAGAATATTATCTAAGTGGGGAAAAGGTTCAAACATCAGCAGTGCAGAGGGACTTGGGTGTCCTTACACGAGACTCCCAGAAGTTTAGTTTAAAAGTTGAGTCTGTGGTGAAGAAGGAAAATGTAATGTTGTCATTTACTTCAAGATGAATAGAATATAAAAGCAAGGAGATAATGTTGAGCCTTTGTAAGACACTGGTCAGGCTGCACTTAGAGCATTGTCAACAGTTTTGGGCACCATATCTCAGAAAGGATATGTTGTCATTGGAGAGAGTCCAGAGGAGGTTTATGAGAATGATTCCGGGAATGAAGGGGTTAACATATGAGGAGCATTTGGCAGCTGTACTCACTGAAATTTAGAAGAATGCGGGGGTTCTCTTTGAAACCTACCGAATATTGAAAGACCTAGATAAGGTGGATGAGGAGAAGATGTTTCCTATGATGGGAATATCCAGAAGTAGACGGCACAGCCTCAAAATTGAGGGGCGACCTTTTAGTGTGCATGCGCCGGTTGCGCATGCAGCCTGTTACAGCCGTTCCAACCACTATTCTTACTTTTTTCTTCTTACTTTTTAACTTACGTTATTTTTTGTATTTTTTTTTTAGTAACATGTTGAAGCTGCACCCCCTCTAACATACTGGTAGAGAGAGTTTTATTTGGGTTTTTAGCGCTGGAAATAGTTACATTCCGACACGTCTCATTAGCGAGGCAGAAGTATGGTCGCATTGTTTATTCCAGGGACCAGCTGATTGCGCTTATGCTGGCCGGTTTAACTAGCAGAGTGGCGGACACCCCGGCTGAAATCTGGAGGAAAACACACAGAGGATGCAGAGTGGCATCACAAGGGCGAGGAAAGAGGACCGGGTCGAGACAACAGAGACCTATGGAGAAGAGGAGTTCGGTGGGTAATAAAATGGATGAGTTCACGGTGCTAGCCAGGCGTCAGAGAACATTTCAGGAGTGCAGTGTTATGTGTTTTACTGGAACGGGGCTGCACGAGGACATACCCGATCAAAACTTTTCCATGGACGGATGCCAGACTGTTCGGGCTGACCAGAAGTGCACTGAGAGCAGTAAGCTTAAAGGAGTTGGGTGCTTACTGTTCTGGTTAACAACAGATGGTGCAATCCGGGTCATATTACGATCGAGGAACGTGTTTGTAGACCGGATATTGAACTTTTTGCTGTTGGACTACGGCCATATTCCACTGAGATACAACACTGGGCATCACGGGAGGTTGTTCCTGCCTGTGGCCATCGAACTTTGCAGCTCCTCCCGTGGAGGGTCAGACACCCTGAGCCAATAAGCTGGTCCTGGACTTATTTCCTTCTGGCATAGTTTGCATTTTGTTGTTTGATTGTTTGTGGTTTTGTATTGCTATATTTATGCTCTATTCTTGGTTGGTGCAGCTGTAACAAAACCCAATTTCCCTCGGGATCAATAAAGTATATCTATCTATCTATCTAAGGAGGAAATTTTATAGTCAGAGAGTTGTAAATCTGTGGAATGCTCTGCCACAGATTGTGGTGGAGGCCAAGTCCATGCGCATATTTAAGGCGGAAGTTGATTGTTTCCTGTTCAGTCATGGTATCAAAGGATATGGCGAGATGGCAGGTGTATGGGGTTGAGTTGGATACAGGATCAGCCATGATGGAATGGCGGAGCAGACTCGATGGGCTGGATGCTCTAATTCTGCTCCTCTGTCTTATGGTCTTATCAGGTCTGATTTTATATGTAACTTAAAACCCAAAAATGTGGATACCTCTTAAACGGATTCTCAGTCTAGGGGCAAGTAGGGATGAACAATGAATGCTGACATTGTCAATAACATTGATACTGCATGACTGAGTAAAAAGAAAAGTAATTGAATTCAGCTTGAGTATACACACATATTTGCTCCCTTGACAGAACAGAGAACAGAGCAGAAAAGGAAAGTTCCTTCAGCCTACAATAACCTCCTCTCCCTCACCTTAACCTTATGGTGTTGAGTTGGATCCGGGATCAGCAATGATGGAATGGCAAAGCAGACTCGATGGCCTATTTCTGCTCCTATGTCTTATGGTCTTGTCCAACTCTAGAGGAGTTATGAGATTCAGTGGCTGAGATGGGAGAGACTGCGCACATAACAGCTTTTGCCTGGGTGCTTCACCAGTCACAGCTTGATGTTGAAAAAATCTCACATGAAATATTGGCTAGAGTTTGCCAGAAGGCATGTGAGAAACTCTGAAGTTAGCTAGAAAAAATGTTCTCTGGCTTGACAAAACAAAAATTGAGCTCCTTGGCCACGTGTCTAAACGCTATGTTTGGTGTAAGCCAAATACCGCACAGAATCGAAAACACACTATCCCTACCGTGAAACATGGTGGTGACTGCATCATGCTATGAGGATGCTTCACTGCAGCAGGCCCTGGATAGCTTGTGAAGATAGAGAGCAAAATGAATGTAGCAAAATACAGGGAAATACTGGAGGAAAACCTGATGCAGTCTGCAAGAGATCTGTGATTTAGGTTCCACCAAGACAATGAGTCTAAGCATAAAGCCACAGATACACTGCAATAGCTTAAAACATCAAAGTCAATGTCCTGGAGTGGCCAAGTCAGAATCCAGACCTGATTTCCACTGAGAATTTGTGGCTGGACTTGAAAGGGGGTGATCACTCATGATCCCTATGCAATCTGACAGAGCTTGAGCAGTTTTATACAGAAGAATGAGGTAAAATTGCAGTGTCCAGATGTGCAAAGCTGATAGAGACCTAGCCACACAGACTGAAGACTATAATTGATGCCAAAGTGCATCTACTAAATACTATCTTGAAGTGGGTGAATACTTTTGCAATCACTTATTTTGTTTCACCTTTGTAATTAATTTAGATCACTTTGTTGAGACCTGTCTTCACTTTGACATGAATGTGTCTTTTTCTGTTGATCAGCATCAAAAAAGCCAAATTAAATCCACTGTGATTCAATGTTGTAAGTAAAACAATAAAACGTGAAAAATTCCAAGAAGGGTGAATACTTTTTATAGGCACTGTATTAGTGCAAAAGAAGTACTGATGTAGTGCTCATTGGTTCAATATTCATTCAGAAATCAGATGGTAGAGGGGAAGAAATTGTTCCTGAATCATTGAGTGTGTGCATTCAGGCTCCTGTACCTCCTTGCTGATGGTAGCAATGGGAAGTGGGCATGTCCTGGGTGTGATGGGGACCCTTAATGATGGATGGCACCTTTCTGAGGCACCACTCCTCAAGATGTCCTGAATGCTATGGAGGCTAGTGCCCATGATGGAGATGACTGAGTTCACAACTTTCTGCAGCTTCTTTTGGCAAAAGCCCTCCCCTCCCACCCACTATACAAGATGGTGATGTAGCCAGTTAGAATGCTAACCATGGTACATCTGTAGATATTTACTAATGTCTTTGGTCACATACCAAATCTCCTCAAACTTCTAATGAAATTTGGCCACTGTTTTGTCTTCTTTACAACTGCATCAATATGTTGGGCCCAGGGTAGATCCTCAGAGACCTTGACACCCAGAAACTTGAAATTGTTCACCCTTTCCCATTCTGATCCCTCCACGGACTGGGGTGTGTTCCTCATCTTAACCTTTCTGAAATCCACATTCAGTTCTTCGGTCTCACCGATGTTGAGTGGAAGTTTGTTGCTGCCACACCACTCAACTAGCTGATAGTACTTTAATAATAAATTAACTTAAACCCTGAATTTTTGAACTTTCAATTTTATTCCCCCCTTTCTCTGCAATGCCTGTTAGATCTATTGAGTTATTGATATCAAACCTTCAAAATGTCAGATATATATAAAAAAATAAAATGTTCAGAATGCAGGTGAATTGGAAAATATTCATTTTGATGCTCCAAGGAAATAACAGGATCTCTTCCTTTACACATGGCAATTTAAGTCAATGATTTCCTTCAGTGATCATGCTGAACAACAGCTGATCATAACATAGCTGCAGTAAAGAGCCTCTAGAATTTAAAATATACTAACATGGTCTAACAATCTGAACTCAGGGACGATGCTTATGTATGAGGGAAATCTAGAATCAAACTTTGGATACAACACTCAGAATGGAAGTGAGAATTGTCCTCACATGGAAAGTGCTGAACATGTGAAATTCTCTGACATATATATTCAATGATTCAGCTGTGGAGGTCAAGTCTTTGAATATATTGAAGAAAGAGCTTAAAAATATTCTTCACACACAAGACACCAAGGGGCATGCGCATTCATATTCATTCAGGTAGAAGATCAGGCATTGCTATGTTGAATTGCAGTGCAGAATTAATACTGCTCTTATCTTTCTGTCTATGGAGAAGTTATTGAGATATTCAAATCAGCATAATGCCAAATAATTTGACTGTGCACCTGTGGAATGCTAGGCAGGTTCATTATTGAGCAATTCCTCATACATTTTCATAAAACTAAAAATAATCCTTGGAAAGGAAATATCAGTCAATGGTTTTGCCTGAGACCCTTCGTCAGGGTTGGAAAGGAAGGGGGAAATTTGGTAATGTACCAAATCTACTCAAGCCCCTTATTAAGTAGAGTTGCTGGCATGCTTTCTTCATTATTGCCTCAGTGTGTTGGGACCAGGAGAAATCCTCAGATTTTAACGTCCAGGAATTTAAACTGCTCATCATTTTCCCTGTTGAACCCTTAATGATGACTGGTGCATGCTCTCCCAACATCCCCTCCCTGAAATCCATAAATAATTCCTTGGTCTTACTGACATTGTGTGCAATATTGTTGTTGTAGCACTACTCAACAAGCTGATCTATCTCATTCCTCTACACTTCCTTGTTATCATCTGAGGTTTTACCAGCAGCAGTTGTGTCATCAGTGAATTTATAGAGGGCATTTGAGCTTTATACATGTGTATGGTTTAACAACAATAAACTTGAATTTTAACATGAACTTGAACACTCCCACTATCAGTGGCATTTTCAAGGACCCTCACCATCTGGGATACACCCTCTTCTTGCTTACTGCTATCAGTGAGGAGGTACAGGAGCCTAAAGACCCACACTCAATAATTCAGGAATAGTTTCTTCCCTTCCACCATCAGATAGATGAAAAGGCCATGAACATTACATCATTATCACTTTTTCACATCATCTATTTATTTAGTTGTAATTTATAGAAAATTTATGTTTTTGCCACAGTACTAATGCTGTGAAACAACAAATTTCATGTCACATAAGGCAGTGATAATAATCTTGATCCTAATTTTAAAATGATGCAAACTAATGCAAACTTCTCAAGCAAGATACTTCAAGGTTAAAGCTTCAAGTTCACCATATACTGATCTGAGATTCATTTCCTTATGGGCATTCTTAGTAAACACAAAGAAACACAACAATAAAAAAACTACACAAAAAAAAGATGGAAAGGCAAAAGATAAAGACAAAATTTTGTGCAAATTATAAAAGGAAAATAAAATAATAATAAAAATAAGTAAATAGGTAATAAATAATATTGAGAACATGAGTTGTAAAGTCCTTGAAAATGCATCTATTGGATATGGAATCAGTTCAGTGTTGGGGTGAATGACATTATCTACTCTGGTTCAGGATACTGATGGTTGAAGGGAGATAACTGTTCCTGAAGTTGGTACTTATATGTTATCTAAGGTTCAATGGTTTATTTTATTATCAAAGTATGCATGTGCAATACAACTCTGATATTTGTCTTCTCCAGATAGCCATGAAATACAGAAAAATAAAAGCCATGGGGTTTGTTGAAAGAAAATATATCAACCCCACTATCCACATGATAAAGAAAGAGAAACAAACCTTGGAAACCCCAAACTCCCCTAACCCCTCCCTCATACAAAACTACAGTCTACCCACCCAGAAAACGACAGCTAGAACACCAAATCCCAAAACCCCAACTCCTTTCCTTGCACAAAAACTAACATATTACCCATCCTGAAAACAGCAGCTAGAATATCAAAAAACCCTAAACCGCTCCCTCACAGAAAAGAACAATGACAAAGACATCTAATACCCAATCCCCTCTCTCACACACAAGAAGTAACAGATCACCCACGCAGAAAATTATCAACAAGAACACCAAACCCCAAGTCCTTAACCCTTCACTCACACAAAAAGTAACATATCACCCACCTGCTAATTGGCAACAAGAAATCAAACACAGAAAACTGAAAGAGACCAATATAAACAACAGTATAATAATCACATAAATCTCAGAATTTCAAAAACATCCTCCTGTCAGCATCAAGGAGAGCAGCTGCATGAATTTAGTCCTTCCATGAAGAGCGACTGCCACGCCTGGTTTGGACACTGAGCTGACATTCATCTTGGTGCTTCAGTTTTCCTCAACGCTTCAAAATGGAGTCAATAATGGCTCCGCACCCCATCTCTGGCCTTCTCCATGAAGTAGCTCTCTAAGGACAGCAGAGGACTAGATCATTGAATCGAATTCCAAACTGCATGTCACAGGCTTCAGCAATTTCTGAAACTCAATCGAGACAAAAAGGATAAGCAGAAGATGTAGAGAAAGTAAAATAATTGAAGAGATTGGCCATCTGAAAGATGTTGTCCGAGGAATCATTCGCTAGCACCATCTTGCCCCAATCCTCCATATTGGAAAGAGAAAGAAGGCTTGCTTGTTTGCTTGTTGGACAGCCAGGCATCATCACTGAAGGTTTCTCTGAAATAGTTGGCCTATTTGGAACATGCTACCCTGGTGGAAACCTCATCAATATTCCTCTTTCATATAATAGTTGATGGAAGTTCAAAACCATGTGTAAAGATATTGAAGCACCAGATCTGTGAAGGAGGATAAACTTGCAATCAAAACTTTCAAAGCTGACTTCCCTCATCACCCTAAAGAAAGAAAATTAGTAATCTATAAATTAGAATTGCAGGACTCTATATCTCATGGAATTCTATTACTTTAGAAACTAAATGACTGATTAGCAGCAACATCCAGATAATATTGATCTGTTCCTGTTTCCATAATGGCTTACATATTGTCATTTTGATTTGAGCTGCACTGCACGTCATCTGCTGCTGAATTCTGTGACGAAAGAGGGTTACAAAAAGTACACATAGATTAAGATGTTAACTGTCCTGTGCTGGCACCAGTGGGATCAACAGTTGATCTGCCACCTGTCTTCAGGAGAAAGAGAGATAAGGAAGACAATGGAACAGCATTTGGAAATGTTAATGAAGAGATGAGAGAGTTTAACAGAAGGAGACACCCGTCTGAGAACTGTCAAGATCAGCTCCTTTTTGAACCCTGAACTGTTTGAAGTGTGATGGGCAGGCGATATCCCAGCAGGGGGATAAAAAGGGACAGGTTCGCTAAGGCAGGACACACACGACGCCATGAGGTAACGAGACCCTGGAAGCAGTGCACCTCCCACAAGTCGGTGGGAGTTTTTGGAGGGCTGTCGCGGAACCAAGCCATAGACGCACAGGGTGGAAAGGTACGATCGGCGAGAACCTGGTGTGTGTCCGCCCTTGCCTGGGTGCCAGGTTCACTGCAGAGGAACAATCGTATCTGAAACGGAGGGGTCACAGTCGGTGACCTCAGAAACATTACAAAGGGCTCGCCTGAAAGCTGACTGCGAGGAATATCGAAGGTCTGTGTGGAAGCCGTTTTGAATATTCATTCGCTTTCGCTCTCTCTCTCCTCCCCCCCACCCCCCGTCCACCAGCACGGCAGTGATTATTGTGAACTGAACTGAACTCAATTGAACTGAACTTTGCATCACTTTGAAACTGGTCATTTACCCCTAGACGATGATAGAGCTTGGTTGATCCTATTATCCTAGTTCTGTGTACATGTGTTTATCATTGCTGAACTGTTGTATTTATTATCCTTTTGATTAGAGTACTGTGTTGCTTATTTCTTTATTAAAACTTTCTTAGTTCCGGTAATCCAGACTCCAACTGAGTGATCCATTTCTGCTGGTTTGGCAACCCAGTTACGGGGTACGTAACAGTTCCATCATAGCAATTAACAAGGTCTAAAATTTCTCTCATAACGAAACGCACAGATTGATTTACCTTTACAGGGTTCACCTTGATGGGAGAGGTTCCTTCAAGAGGTGTTATGAATTGAGTGATAACAGCTCGTGTTGATGGTTGTATACCACATAACAGAATGGAGTTTTACACAAAGAACCATAGGGTGTTTTGGTTTTGCTGAATTTTGCATGCACTGAACATGGTATCAATGTGAATCTTTTGATAAGGAATTCCAATTGGACAATCAATGCAGAACAAGAGTGTTTTGGCCTGGCCAATCATTCTGATGTTTCCTATCAGTTCCACTCACTCCTCTCCCACTTCAGCTGATCTCTCTACTCTGTCTTTACCTTATCCTCTTATTTAACCAGATTCGTGTTTGCTATGCATCTGTGGGGGGGGGGGTGCCTTTAATATATAACTGCAGTCTGTTCATGACTGCTAGCAGGTACATCATCTCAGGAATTCTTACAGTACCTCAGAAAAAAAGAGGCACAGTGCCATGGCAGCTGTGTGAAATGTTTAATCACATAATGTCAGCAGCAAGCACTTGAGTTCAATGTGTTTCTTGCTCCTGTGAAAGGGAATGACAAAAACATTTAAGAGCACACTTGCAATATTGTGCCATTTGATTTGGGGCATGTTCAGGGCAGCTAAACTTATACTGGTTTACAATTATCAGTGATCTTTTGGCAGTAATGGATAGAGAGTATTAATTAAAATATGAAACAGTTTTCAGGAAATACATAGTGACGGCAGGTGCTGAAATCTGGAGAAACACACAAGATGCTGGAGAAACTAAAAGGCTCAGACATCTTCTGCTGAAGAGCCTCGGCTCTAAATGTCAAATGTTTATTCCTTTCCATAGACGCTGCCTGACCTGCTGAGTTCCTCTAGCATTTTGTGTGTGTATCTATGGAGGAAAATGGATTGTTGAGTTGAACTCATCCTGACTATCTATTTCCCGAAGGCCTGACTCCCTTCAGGAAATACCTGTAAATTTCCACCGACACTTTAAGGCATTCAAATCCGGAGTTGGTGGTTGGACATTCTGATTTGTTCATTGTAACTACACAGGGAAAAACAATACATGGATGTTTATAGACACAAGAGATTCTGCAGATGCTGGAAATCCTGAGAAACACAAACAAAATGCCAAAGGAACTCAGCAGGTCAGCCAGCATCTATGGAGGAAAATAAACAGTTGATGTTTTGGAGTGAGACCCTTCAGCAAGACTGGAAAAGAAGGGGCAGAAGCCAGAACCTGTTGTTCATGTCAATTGGTATTTATTGAAACCTCGTGATGTGATTAGGTGGAAGCTATTAAATGTCAGCTCCTGTATTAGTGCACTTAGGACACAGTTCAGCACAAATCTGTTTTGTCACTTACCTTCTAGCTGTTTCTATATTCATAAAACCATCCCTCGATACTGTAAGCAGTGAGATATACGGTATTTTGGGTGTCAGGAGTTTGTTCCCTGAAGGTCTCAAACCAATCACCTTCATTTACAGCCATGTGGGCCAGATGTTTTACACAGTTTCCCTCACCATTAGACTAATGTTACGTATGCAAATGTGACTGGGGGGGGGACAGGTGCATTGGCGGTTGTTGGGGTTGATGGTGATATTCTAATCACTTACTGGTCAAAACATGCATAGAATGTATTAGGCTCATCTGGAAGGGAGGTGTTGCTGTTGGCAATGCTGCTTGACTTCATCTGGTAGCCTGTTATAGCGTGTGAGCTCTGGATGGGATTGGCTGAGACAACTACAACTTGATTGGAAATCATCCACCATTTGCATGCTACATCTCCTGTAATAAAGCCAATTGAAAGTGAATTAGAAAAGGTACTAGAAGATGCCAAAGCAGTGTTCAAGGATGGCACTGGAAATCTCAAATATATCATGGGTCAAATAGTGTTAAATGAAAATATCACACCTAGGTTTTACACAGCTCGTCCTTTTCCTTATATCATCTGTGATAAATTAATCAGTGAGCTAGATTGTATGGAAGCTGAAGGAATTCTTTTCAAGGTTGAGTGGAGCCCACGGGAACACTAGTAGTCCCAGTAGCCTACAAGAATGTGTCCATCAAGGTCTGTGTTGATTATAAGGTCACCATCAACCCAGTACTGAAAGTGAATCAACATCCTCTGCCCAGGATAGGTATCTGTGCAAACCTTTCTGGAAGGAAACACTTCAGCAATGTCGGCGTAGCTGAGGCCTACATACAGATAGAGATGGAAGAAGAGTCCAAAATGTTCCTCACATAACTACTCCCAAAGGGTTTTATTGCTATAATAGGCTTATTTTTGGAGTAGCATCTGCACCTGCACTCTGGCAGAAAGCCAAGGACCAGGTGCTGCAAGGCTGCCCGGGCACTCAGTATTTCTGGGATGATACCATTGTTACCAGTAAGGATGACAAGGAATATTTCCAAACCAATGTTAAAAATATTGGAAGGTGATGGGTTTAGAACATGACAAGCATCTTTAAAACAAGCATCATTTACTTAGTTACACCATTGATGCACAAGAGTGTTAAGAAAATTTAAGGAGTGATGGATGCCCCAAGACCAAAGGACATGTCACAGTTGTTGTCTTTTATTAGGAATTTGTTAATTACTATTACAGGTTCCTGCCAAACCTGGCTACTGTGCTCCACCCCTTGAACTCATTATTACAGATCGGGAAGAAATGACAATAGACAAAGCAGTGTGAGGTGGCTTTCCAAAAGGTAAAGGAAATGGTGATGTCAGACATTCTACTCAAATTATGATCCACATTACCCAGTGAAGCTTGCCATACACTGTTCAGGATGCCAACAAATCTAGAAGAAGGTGTCCCGAACTTCAGAACCACTTTCTGCTGTCCCAAACTCAATTCCTACAACCACCACAAAGGAGTCCTTAGAACCTGAGTTTTTTCACAGCCACAAGTCTCTTCTGCCAAGCAGAGTGGCCCCCATTCCCACCCCTTGTCAGGAAAGACACATCCCACAAAAGTAGGAAATCATCCACAACAATTATATCTTTAGGTCCGAATGGGAGAATTTAAAATTCACTATGCTATGTATGTCCACGTAGTAGTTGTTTTATATAGTATACTGTGTATATAGTTGAGATGCATTCTATATTGAGTTGGAGTTTACAGCTAAACAGGCACAAGGACTGTGTATTTAATATTACAGTAATATTTTGGTAATATTGTAAATACATTGTTTGATTAAGCATTCTTGTTCTTTTGAATACTTCATTATGGGTGATATGTAAAAGCACATGGATGGCATATGTCATCATGCCACCACGTTGTACGTGCATGTCTCACTTCAAGTACCAGCGAACATACATGAGCTATCTCCTGGCTCCTTTCTTTTCCTTTCAATTTTTTTTTTATCTTTTGAAGTTACAAAATATTACAGGGCACAGAACCAACAGTGTCTTGTTGGAGTGAACAGATAGAAGAGTGGTGAGATCTTTTTCTTTCAGACAGAAGATGCCTTGAACTGTGAATTTCTGTGCATTCTGGGGCAGGAACGGAGTCTTATATATGATCCTCTGACTGTGTCCCTCCATAGCGGCGATTGTGCGACTTGATGGAAATGGTGGGTGGGTAGTAGGGAATGTTGCCTACTTGTTGCGTTCCTTGTGCATGGTCACTGAGTGCTCCAATAACAGACTTGAGGTGCTCAGTACCTTCTTGGACAAACTTACGCCAGTTTCAACACTTACTGTCTATGCAATCACAAATTATTAAGCAGATAATATGTATTCAAGAACAGTCAGGTGAGTTTTCTCTGCTCTTCAAGACTTCTCTTTCCCTACAAACTCACGATAGGATGATTTTTGGGGGGATTTTGGTGTCAGATTTCAGACAAGTCCACTTGGTGTTGATAGAGTAGGAGTAAAACCATCGTGTTGTGGGTTTTGGCCTGGAAGGGAATGCATAATTTGATCTGTCTATTCTGACAATTAAAACGTGCAGAATTTTGCAGAGACAATGTTATTATTATGCCAGTATTTTGAGGTGTCTGCTATGGGTTGTTTACACAGTTTGACATTAATTCTGAGGTTTCAATCCCTGAATAATTTTTCTTCTCAGTTAGCCATGTGTTGAGCTCTTGCACCGGAGGCAATGATTTGTCATCAATGTTTGCCTTCACTGAGCGTTGGATCCCAAGATACAGAAGGTAATCTACCTTTTCCAAGGTCTGTAAATTACCCAATGATAAGTTGATGACAAGGGAATCAGGAAAGAGTCAATGGACACTTTGGTCTAACTCTGCCAGAGCAGCTTTCTGGCTTCATACTTGGCCCCTTCTCTGTAGCCTTTCAATTTATTTTCCTCACTGTATATTGATCTATTTTCCTTTTGAATACAGATTCCTACCATGTGCTAAGTAAAATATAAGGTTTTACCTCCTCTGCAACTTTCCTGTTGCAAAGCATACCAAGATCTGGAATAATTTCAGAGTTGCAAACCTCAGCATATGCCTCATCATTTTTCTGTTCCTCAATAACTGGATTCAACCTAGTTGCAAATTGTTATGTAGTCTGCATGTTAAAATGCCAAGGAATTGGTTACATTCTAAGCTTCCTAAGAGACATCACTGATAATGTCATGGAACATCTGCTCTGATCATTGAAATTAGAACAACAATGAACTTATACCTCTAGTTCCATTTTGGGGATTCAATAAAATTTATATTCATGGTAAATTAGGCTAACAGTTTCAGACATCATCTGAATCATTAAATTGTATTATTCTTTGACATGTTACTACTCATTTATTACCTCACAATACTTCTTGCCTCAGGAACATAAAACATTGTTTTTGCTCATATCAATAAGGCTAGATGGCTGCCATCTTTTATACAAAAGTCACATGACTTGCTCCTGATATTTCTGAAAATGAAATGCTATGTGATCAATATATCTTATTGTCTTGAAATGTTTTCAAACCAGGACAGGCAAACCCCATAAACAAGAAAACAATTTCTCTTGGTGTTTATCAGAATAAGCAAGGCTGACATTGGGTAAGAAGATCAACCTGATGGACGTGGGCCCTCACAGAGGCCCAGAGCTAATACATGAATTCATACATTGCTGTAATGAAATGGTAAGATATTTTGAAACATCTTATTCAGCAAAGTACATTTGAAGTAATATCAGTAATTATTTTGCGAACAAATATTCTGAAACAGAGACATTCCATAAATCCTTACAACTAGTTAATCCCTCTCCAGTAGTATTATTTGAAGGAAGAAAGTTGTGTATGGTAATGTGACAACTTCCTACTCTTCTTCGAGCAGCATTCATTTGTTCCAAGTGATAGGATGGAAAACTCCAATAAATAAGTGTTTGCATCTCAATTAGAAAGGAAACTTAGCAATTTAGAGGGTTAAAGATAAACATAGACTTTACTCAAAAATGCACGACTGTCATTGAAAGAATGATAATTATTGATTATTTTTGACCAAAAAGAATCCATCTGACATTTAAGAGATAAGTACATGGATGTCTGGAGTGTATGGGGTGTCAGGGAGGGGTATCATCTCTGGTGGGGAAACATGTCACGTCCTTTTCAAGGTAGTTAGTCCACCTTTGGTCCCCACCTGGAACTCAACTCTCACCTGTGGCTCCTCGTAGCTGTTTGCATGCGATAGCGGCCACACCCCTGGCAACGGCTTCGACAAGCCGGCTAAACCAGGTGAGGAGAGCCGATAGGTCTCAAACCCTCGGTGAGATAGGGAGATGTCTATCCCAGCATGTGAAGACAGACTCTGGTGGTTTGAGCGGACAAGACCTATGGAAGGCCCAACTGTCAAGAAGGAGGTCCCTGCAAGCGTCGTGGAACGTGTAGAGCACGACAAGACACAGAAGACGTCCTGGTCATCCACTGCACCTAGTCCCATCTCCAGCCATCGCAACTCTGTCTTGCCACTGGATCCAGATGGGAATTGGGAAGAAAGAGCGTTAGGCTGACGCTATGCAACTCTCTCTCACTTAAATCCAAATCATGCACTAATCTCAACACCATCAATGGTGTCGAGGTCTTCATCAACAACAACGATGGACGAAAAATATCATGGATGTAAGAAAAATGGCTCATGGGCTGTACAGGAGGGATGGATTAGATTGATAGTAGAGTAGGCTTATACTGGTTGGCACAGCTTTGTGGGCCAAAGGACCCATACAAGCTGTACTATTCTATCTTAACAAAGAATGAATCCTCCCCAATGAGCTATACACGCTCCTGTACATTCAGTGACCACTTTATTAGGTACACCTGTACACCCGCTCGTTAATCCAAATATCTAATCAGTCAATCATGTGACAGCAACTCAATGCATAAGAGCATGCAAATGCTGTCAAGAGATTCAGTTGTTGTTCAGAACAAATATCAGAATGGGGAAAATATGTGATCTGAGTGACTGTGACCAACGACTGATTGTTGGTTCCAGACAGGGAGGTTTGACTATCTCAGAAACTGCCAATCTCTTGGGATTTTTATGCTCAACAGTCTCTAGAGTTTACAGAGGATGGTGCAAAAAGCAAAAATTGAAAATCATCCAGTGAGTGCAGTTCTGTGGGCAAAAACGCCTTGTTAATTAGAGAGGTCAGAAGGAAATGGCCAGACTCATTCAAGCCGACAGGAAGGAGGCAGTAACTCAGATAACCACACACTACAACAGTGATATGGAGAAGGACATTTCTGAGTGCACGTCAAACCTTAAAGTGGATGAGCTACAACAGCAGAAGATGACAAACATACCTCATGTACCTAATAAAGTGGCCATTGTGTGTATATCTTGTAAGTTGAGTTGTCATTGGCATTTCCTTTACTATATTCTATTTAAAACAGCTGTTTACCACCCCTGTTGGTTCATGCTGTTCGGGAATTCTGTTGTTCAGAATTCAGGAATAATGTTCAACCATTCCTGCTGTGCAGGAAGCACCCCTGTGTGTTTTGATTGAAATCTAGTGCCTGAAGGTGCACCATCAAAGCAAACTAGACCTCTCTCTGTGCATGGGAAGAAACTGCTGCTACAAACTTCTGCAATGATTTTGAAAGAGACCTGTGCAATGAGATGATGTTCATCGTTTATTGTCAAGGTTGAATGTTCCATTCAATTAAGAGCAGAATGAATTTGGATAATTTTGCTACTGAGGCAGAATGTGCATCATTTTCAATTTATTGAAGTAGCTATTTGGCAAAAGACTTTGAATAATGGGACTGTGAAAAAGAGGTTAAAGCAAAGAACTTATTATTGATTGTCTACAAATATAATGGGGTGAATCACATTATCTGTAGACTTTTACTGAATTATTAAATTCCCATGTGATTGTGGATTCAGCAGGTAAATGTTAAAAGTAGGCATCCAATTAGGGGCACCCTGATGAGGTATTATTAACTTGAAGTAACAGTACCCAAGAGCAATTTGAAAGAAATTGTAATATGATCCTGGGGAGAACAAAGCAAAGCTGAACATAACATTTACAATACAGTGCAGAACCAGTCTCTGAAATTGCAGAGATTGCATGAGAGCTCTGCGGTATCCTTATCACTTATTACTTAAATCATAAAATTAAGGAATATTGTTGTAATATTATTAGTCATGAAACTTACAAAATTCACTATGATTAAGTTTTCAAAATATACATCCCTTGCATCTTGCAATAAATGATAATGGATATTTCTAAACTGGTTATCACAGAGCAGGATTGGAATGTTCTTGTAGCCTAGCAATTACGGAGCTAGCTTCCCACACATTGGATGAAGAATGGGTGTATATCTCCGTCACTTAAAGATTTTTGTTTCTTAGGCGTCTTGCCTTGGACTGTAAAGTTTGAATTCCTTAAAAAAGATTACATGGATAAGAGTTTATCACATTTCTGTAAACAGATTCCTGTTTTTGGCTTTCTGCATCGATTCCTCATTTGCCTTTTCCATCTGGTTATGGGATCCTATTCTTTCTCAGTTCTTTGCCTGTGACTCACTGTTATCTTCCAACAGAGTTGTTCTAAATAACACCCTTCACTTCTTGTTTTTGACTAACTTTCCCCACAAGTTTCTAGCTGGCACTTTAATTAGGAAGGCTAGCATTTTAAGGGATAGCTTTCAGTCAATGTGGGTAGCCAATGGGGACATGGAAATATTCTCCAAAAGGTATTAAAGGTCTGGAGACTATTTTGTCAACAGGGCCTGACAAATAGTTTGAGAAAATTCCCCATCCTAAAGTAATACGCAGAGACGACCCATCCAGAATCAAGGTATGTTATTTGGGAATGATGGGAAGGATTAGCAAAGACCTGCAGAGACAGAGGATTGAATCAGCAGTATCCCATTTTGTGGGACCTGAATTTCATAATGTCAGTGTTCTAAAGTAGGAACTTTGTCTACTTTGGAACTAATGTGATTTCAATTCTCAGCTATATCAACAAGCCTGATTCAGTTTAAGTTTAAAATGGAAAACCAACTGTAATGAATGGATCATTTTAACAGTCTTGCTTCTGTATTCCACCACACTGTCAGAATCCCTCCTTTACATTTTAACCTTTTACTTAAAGGTTCTTTTAATTAATTATCCTGAGTAAATTTATAGCACAATTATTACAGAAATCTAAACCAAGATTGACTATGTATTGTGTTTAACAATGATAATACTCTATAATTAGCATTTTAATCTCATGCAAGTGAGTGTTAGAAAAAGTCTAATTGCCTGGAAGTAAAACTTACATATACTCATAACTCCTCCCTAAACAACAGGCTTGTTCACATTTCTAATGAAGTTGGGCAGTCCACTAGGTTGTGTAAGGACAAACATGGATGTCACTCTTGCTCATCTAGAACAGGTGTCAGTCACTTACTTGTACGAAAAGTAACCAAAACCCAGCTTTTGATTGCCTTGCAACATTAAGGAATCAACTTGCATGGCGGTGGTGGATTGCGATGTGAGATAAAGAGAGTGGCAGTCTAAATGTCCTGCATCATATGTTGTTGATATGAAGGAGGTTAGGAATGTTTTTTTTATCTGGTTTCTTTCATCCTTTTTTGCCTTTTCAAACACAGATCGTTTTTAATGTTCCCTTCTCTGTAGATGGCTAACCAGCTGAGCTTTCATAGCATTTTATTTATTTTAGAATTTCAGCAGCCCCAATGTTTTGTAGCTCTCTGTTCCTGCAATTTTAAACTTTATTTGTGTGTACTCTTTCTTTGCTTGTCATTCTATTTATAATCCATCCAGCCAGATTAGTGTCATTAACAACCCTCCTTTACCCTCTCAGTCAACAGCGATCATTGTCACCTATTCTCTCTTGGATCTCTAATTATCATACCACATTCGTTTTGTTCTTTCTGACCCTTTGCCTTCTCTGCAACTTAAAAATTTCACATTTTCCAAGTTTTAAAATCTAATGCAAGGTCGCTGTCAGAAGTCAATGATCCTAAATAATCCCCAAGGAGCTGATGAACTATATCCTTGAAATGGTTCCTGAGGTTTGGGGGTGAAAAAGAAAACAAGAAACTATAGTGATGATCATGTCTATTGTATTCTTAGGAGGAAGGAATCTATACTGCAACTTGCGGTGCAGAACTTTGGCCACTGGGATTGATCAAGACAATAACCTTCCCTATGGCAGACACAGGAGGAGCCTTCCATGATTACAACATGATATTTCTCCTTTGCTGAAGATTGTCACAATTACGACATCCTCTGAGTTTTCCTGGCTTGTCCTCCTCTTCACTGTGTGGGAGAGAAGCTGTGACAATGTGACTGAAATTCCTTTCAGCAAGGTTTTAGGAAATTAGCAGAGATATATCTGCTTCTGACAGCTCAGTTTTTCTTGGTTAGCAAATGGGCTTTTTGATTTTTTAAACATGAAAGATCATGCAGATGCTTGAAATCTAGAGCAACACATACAAAATGCTGGAGAAATTCTGTCAATGTTTCAGACAAAGACCCCTCATCAGGATTGAGAAAGGGTGGGAAGAAGCCTGAATAAGGTGGGGAGAGAACACTCCATATCTTTTCAATATAAGCATGAAAAAACAAGTGGCACAATGACAAACTCTAACATAATACTTTCTTCAAAATTTATCAACCAAACATTTACCAATATTACTGAAAACCCAAGACTCACAGGTGTTGTTGTTTCAAGAGTAAATAATGAGTGGATGGAGATGAATGTCTTTCCACTGACTGCTTCAAATCAGAATAAAAACTAACTCCGCAGGAAATGGCATAAAAACCAGCTTGCATATAGGAAGCGATGCTCATACAAAATGAACTGCACCTCTAGAGGCCAGAATGCTTCCTGCCTGGCATCCTTGTGATGTCAAACTTAACTACTGAATCTAATGGTTAAATAATCATTTCATTAAGTCTTTGGATAAAGAAACATAGTGTCAGAGTCAGTCAGTCAGTCAGTCAGTCAGTCAGCAGGTGCCATCCTGAATCTGGGGATGGTGGCTATGTGCCTCCATCTTCTTCGATCTTACAACAGCACCGAGTACAGCCTCTCCTCCAGTTTCTTCTCGTTGGCCGCCTTGGCACCACCCTTCGAACTGGAGCCTGAGGCTGTGTTGGCCACCAGCCGCGGCCGCTTCTTCGAGCTCGGCCCTTCCTTAGGTGGAGGCCTTGGGCAGGTCCAGGCACACGGTGCAGTGCCCAAGTTCATCATGTCTCTTCTAACTAAGTGTATAGCATATGATGCATAGATATGTGGTGAGGCTTTAATCTCTTCCATGGAAGATGGCCGTTGGCTCACAAGGAGCTCATCCACCCTTTGTCAGGTCTTGTATTTTTTTAGTCCTGCTGGGTGTCCTCACACCCTCCTCACCAGACTAAGTCCGGTGGGGGAGCCAGCCCAAGTCGCCGACCTCTCCACCACGACCCCTGGCCAAGCACCGGGCACTCGCCCCCCGCCAAATCTCTCCGAGCGTCTGGCGCCCGACTGAAAACCACGTGTCAGAGACTGATCTTAAAAACAGTCTTACTGGACTGTCTTTAACTGTTCTCACTTCAAAAATGCTGGTCTTGATGACATACTTGCTTGTGGTATTTTCTAATGAGCAGTAAGGTGACATGCTGTTTATCCAGAATGACAATTGTGCAACAAGTTATCTCAGAAGTGAGTCATGCCTTCGTAATCCACCCTTTAACTTGCAGTAGTCTCTCAGAGTCAAGAAAGGGAAAGAGTTTACTCAGTGTTCTTTGTTTTGGGGGAGATTCTTGATTTGTGATGCATTGCATTTCCTCTGCATAAATCTGTCTTTGAATAACAAGAAGGATTTTAACCATTGCCTAATTTAGTTGCTATATGCTGAGAGGTTGTTTATAAATATGCCAACCATTGCAAAGGCTGTCTTTGGCCAATCTTGTACAGGAATTACCTCTTTTACAGTCTGCCATCTCAACTACTAAAACTGCAGCACCTAGTTCAAGCTTTGGTATGGTGAGATCTGGTTCAGCAGCAAGTTTTGCTTTGCCCAGGATGAATTCAACCTCTGTGTCCAGCAGCATCTGTGACCTTCTGGTATGCTCAGCAGGCAATAGCTTTAGTTGACGTATCACAGAAGATGCAAACCTCTTCCTTTTGGACTGCAGATAATGGAATAAATGTGTAGATTCTTGGAATTTTCAAGCCTTTAAGATCCTGAAGAGAAAAAGCCT
This sequence comes from Mobula birostris, assembly GCF_030028105.1. NCBI lineage: Eukaryota > Metazoa > Chordata > Chondrichthyes > Myliobatiformes > Myliobatidae > Mobula > Mobula birostris. The sequence goes on along the minus strand of NC_092370.1, from coordinate 99,547,571 downwards.
GCTGCTTCCAATGCCATGGTTCTCGTTAGGAGGTGGGGTATCCCATCTACAAGTGACTGAGGTCAACTCTCTTAGCATGAAGCATCCCTGGATACTGACCAGAGCAGCAGTTCTGAGATGGTCAAATACACCGTTGATAGTTAATAGCACGCCACAACATGAAAAGAGTTTTTCAGTATCAGTGACTTGGAATGCACTGTATAGGAGGGAGGTTCTGTTCAAGATCAAGGTTCTCTAGACCTTTGGCCACATCTTTGGATGGGAAACATTGCATGATCGAAGTACTGCTGTATGCGATCTTATGCAGTCTGAGGTTAGACTGTACCAACATGTCTTGTGCTGCTTTCGGCACACTGAATTCTTCTTCTGCATTACAGAATGATTTAAGACCATCATGTACATAAAATGTCTTTTATGCTCCAGTCCTGAATTTCTTCTCTCCCTTGATAGCCGTCCTCTTATGACAATAGTTGGTGAGGGACATTTATCAAATACCCAAAATGTCAACTGTACCTCTTCCTAGAGATGCTGCCTGGCCTGCTGCATTCACCAGCAACTTTGATGTGTGTTGCTTGAATTTCCAGCATCTGCAGAATTCCTCGTGTTTTCATATTTGTGCAGGTTTTTTTGTGCAACTTAACCTGCAAGTTAACCTTTAAGGAATGCTGCCCGAGAACTTTCAAGTTCCCTTGCACTTCTGATTTTTGAATTTTCTCCCTGTTAGAAAATAGTCTACCTGTTAGAAAGTTGCAGTTGCGAATCTGCTGTCCTCCAGAACCATTCTGGAAACTGACGATTCTTGAAAGTTCATTAGTAATGCCTCCACAATCTTTTTTGGCTACCTCTTTCAGAACTCTGGATTGTAGTCCATCTGGTCCAGGTGACTTATCTACTTCCAAATGTGTCAGCTTCACAAGCATATTCTTCTTTGTAATAGCAACGAGACTCACTTCTACCCCCTGACATTCTCGAATTTCTGGCATTCTGCTAGTGTTTTCCATAGTGAAGACCAGTGCAAAATACTTACTAAGTTCATCTGCCATTTCTTTATTCCCCATTACTACCTTTCCAGCATCATTTTTCATTGGTGTGATATCCAGTCTCACCTCTCTTTTACTTTTTATATATCTGAAAAAAAACTTTTCGTGTCCTCTTTTATGGTATTGGCTAAGCTACCTTCATATTTTATTGGTTCTTTCCTTACAGCTTTTTAGTTCGTTTTTAAAAGCTTCCTAATACTTTAAATTCCTACTAATTATTGCAATATTATATGATCCCTCTTTTTCCTTCATGTTGTCTTTTTCAGTCACAGTTGCCTCATCCTTCCTTCAGAATACTGCTTTATCTGTGGGATATATACATCCTTCACCAGCCAAACTGCCCCAGAAACTCCAGCCATTGCTGTTCTGCTGTCATCATTGGTAGTGTCCCTTTCTAATCAACTTTGCTGGCTCCTCTCTCATCCCTCTGTAATTCCCTTTACTCCACTGTAATTCTACCCCTCTGACTTTATCTTCCACCTCTCAAACTGCAGGGTGAATTCTATCATATTATGATGACTGCCTCCTAAAGGTTTCTTTACCTTAAGTTTCCTAATCAAATCTGGTCCAATGCTCAACATCCACTCCAGAATTGCCTTTCTCCTACTGGGCTCAACCACAAGTTGCTCTGAAAAGCCATCTCATAGGCATTCTACAAATTCCCTCTCTTGAGATCCAGCACCAACCTGATTTTTCCAATCTCCCCAAATATTGAAATCCCCCATCACATTCGTAACATTGCCCTCTTTATATGCCATTTCTATCTCTCTTTGTAATTACTATCCCACATACTAGCTACAATTTGGAGGCCTGTTATGAACTCCCATCAGGGTCTTTTGACCTTTGCAGTTTCAGAACTCTATACACATGAATTCTACATCTTCTGATTCTATGTCACCTCTTTCTAATGATTTAATTTCAATTTATACCACCAGAGTCACCCCCACCAACTCCACCTACATGCCTGTCCTTTTCTTACAATGTGCATTTTCGTATGTTAAGCTCATAACTATGATCTTCTTTCAGCCATGACTCAGTGATGGCCACAATGTCATAGCTGCCAATCTCTAACTGCACAACAAGATCATCTGCCTTGTTCCACATTGTGCATGAAGAGTCTTGTATTCATCACCCTTTTCAAGTTTGCTCCAATGTTACACTTCAACTCATCCCACTGACTGGAATTTTCAAAGTTCAAAGCAAATTTATCAAAGTACACACTGTATATTTCATCATATACAACCCTGGATTTATTTTCTTGTGAGCCATCACAGTAAGTCCAAGAAACACAATAGAATCAATAAAAGTCTGCACCCAAAAGGACAGACAAAAAAAAATGTACAAAAAAAACAAGCTGCAAATGTATAAAGAAAAAAAAGGAAAAAAATGATAATTATAATTATAATAAGATAAAAATATCTCTTACTTAAAGAAGAAATCACAAAAGATGCATCAAAATATCTTCATATTACTTGTTTACAAACTATATAAAAATTGTAACATCCTGCATCTCACAGCTAAATACCACTCACACCAATATCCATAATATAGTTACAGAAGAGCAGAAAGGATGCCATAAGCCCACTATGTCTCTGTCTAGCTTTAAACTCACTCTCTAATTTACTGAATTGGATGAAAACAGGTTATCAAACTAGAGAAACAAAATATATCTCAAAATGTATCTTCTATACATTGACAATTTGAAATTATATGCTCCTTCATCATTAAAGCTCAAGCAATTAATTCAAATTGTAGAATTATTTTCTAAAGATGTAAACATGAACTTTGGACTAGATGAGTGCAGAACACTAAACATAAAGAAAGATGCAACTGTGCTGGTAGAATATAAAAAGAGCAGCAGGATACAATATAACCAATGGATGAATATGAAACATATAAATATCTGGGATATCAATAAGTAAAGAAAATAGATCATAGTTCACTAAAGGAAAAACTTTTGACAGAATTTACTTCAAGGTTTAAGAAAATCTGCCAAACAGAGCTCAATAGTAAAAACATAACAAAGGCAATAAATATTTTCACTGTACCCAAATTAACATATTAGTTTTGCATAATATCTTGGTCCATAACTGATCTGGAAAATATACAAAGAAAAATAAGAACTAAAATTCTAAAAGCCACTATGTACACTCGAACATACTTAGTTGAACACTACCTAGGAAATGATATATTATCATCAACGAAAAGAGGATTCAGCACACCATGTGAACATTAGCAATCCTGATAAGAAATATATACCACTAAGCTTAAATGAAAGCACAATCCAGAAAAATGAAGAAATTCTCTCTACAGAAGATAAAGTTAAGCAATGGAGGAGCAGGACCCTTCATGGAAGGCATCCCATGATCGGAGCAGACCAGCTGTTGACTGTAAAGCGTTGAATGCCTGGCTCAGAATTCAGAACTTCTTCTTAGAAATAGAGGGGTTCCTTGAGGCAATACTTATCATTCAAAGTGATCAAAAAATATCAAAAATACATGATAAAATACCAACAAATTCAAGACGATAAATGCAGAAAATGTCAAGAGAAACCAGAAATAATCCAACATACTACCAGATCCTGTAGCTGTTTAACTCATGATGATTACTTACACAAGCACAATCAAGTGACAAACATCATTCACCAAAATCTTGATTTAAAATAAAGACTCATAAAGGACACCATACTTTAATATAAATACAAGCCTGATCCAGTTTTAGAGTCACAGTTTTCTAAATTATATTACAACCGATCCATTATTACAGATAAGGCAATCCATGATGTCTGTTTGGATATAAGATTACAGGATAAACGAGCAAGAACAACTTACTTAATAGATATAGCCATTCATAACCTCAGTACATACAGAAATCAATAAGTGAAAAACACCATAAATATACTGAATTATAAGAGGAAATTGAAAGACTATGGAATATGAACAGGGTAAACATCCCAGAAGTAATATCTACAACTGGTATCATCCCAAAGTCACTACACAATAGCATTAAACAATTGGCCTACACAGCAATATTTCTGTAAATCTTCAGAGAACCATAGCACTAAACACCACTAGTCCAACAGTTCCTAACAATTGAGAAACAAGTTTGCTTGGCTATGCCCGTACCTCAGGTTTTACAGCTTGAGCTGAGTAAAGTAAAAATATAATAATAAATAAATAAATAAATAAACAATATTTCTCAGGAATGTGAGGTGAAGAGTTCTTGAAAGTGAGTTCATATTTTCTGGTAATAGATCTGTGATAGAAGTTATCCCCTCTGGTTTAAGAGCCTGATAGTTGAGGGGTAATAACTGTTCCTGAACCTATGTTTTTGGACCTGATGCTCCTTTACCTTCTTCCTGATGGCAACAGAGAGAAGAAATGATATTGTGGATTGTGTCTGACCTTGATGATGTATGCTTTGCTGCAACAGCACTCTATATAGATCTGCTCATATAGAGTGGGGAGTTGGTGGGGAGTGCTTTAACTGTGATGGACTGGCCCTATCCACTACTTATGGTAATCTTTCCATACAAGGGCATTGAGGAGGTTAGGAGGATTAATGGCACCAGTGGCGACTCCTTTGTTTGCATCTTCGGAAACAGTTCTATTCCCATCTTTAATATCTCTATTTTTCCCTTTCAGCATTCTTTTGAAGATCCTGACCAGGAGTTGCACGCTGACTACAGTCCTTTGCGGGAATGGGACGCGTTCTCTGGGTTTCACAATTGGCCATTGTTCGGCATGCCTAAGATCTTCGCTCGCCTTTGAAGGACCGAGATTTTGTAGCTCTGGAGACAGGGGAATTGGAGGTCAGTGCCTCTGCAGATATCAATGTGTTGTTGGAGACAGAAGATCTTTGGCTGTGTGCCTAGAGACCTGAGATCTTTGGGCACAGAGCTCAGAAAAAAAAAAACACAACAGACTTTTAACATCGTACACCAGTGAGTTGATTGTTATGTCTCCCCTCTCATTGTGAAGCAGAGACACCTCTTTCTCCCTTATTAGTGAGAGAGAGAGCCTGTGGTATGTTGAATACCAGGTGAACAAGTAGTCTTCGGGGTACTGCAAGCCTGTGTCTTTGCTGTTGCTTTGTTCATGCTGGAGTGCTCGGTGGCAGGTGCCGATGCTTTTTTTTTTGCTGGTGTGGGAAGCGGGGATTGTTGCTTGTTGCTGCTTACACGTTGGGGAGCTTTGGGGTTCTTTGGCGGCACTCCTCTGTTTTCATAGATGGTTGCAAAGTAAAAGCATTTCAGGATGCATATTGTATACATCTCTCTGATATTAAATGTACCTTTGATGTGTCCATACCAGGCTGTGACATGCTCTATTCTTGCTGTTTCCATCAGGAAGAAGGCACAGGAGGCAAAAAAGCCTCAGGGCTCACATGACCAAGTTCAGGAACAGTTATTACACTTCAACTATCTGGCTCTTGAACCAAAGAGGATAACTTCATTCAGCTTCACCTGCCCTGACACTGAGCTGCTCCAGCAACCTATGGGTTCACTCTAAAGGACTCCTCATCTCATGTCTTGATACTTATTGTTTATTTATTTGTTATTATTATTTCTTTCTTTTTGTTTTTGCACAGTTTGTTATCTTTTTCACATTGGTTGGTGTGGTCTTTCAATGATTCTCTTATGGTTATTATTCTATGGATTTATTGAGTATGCACATTGTATATGGTGACCTATATGTACTTTGATAATAAATTTACTTTGAACTTTGAAATATCATCTACACCGGACATTTTTTCCCCAGGGAGTAAATGACTAATATGAGGGGATATAACTTTAAGGTGTTCAGAGAAACTTACAGAGAGTGGTGCGTGTGTAGAGCACACTGCTAAGAGTGGTGGTATTTGCGGATACATTTAGGACATCTAAGGAATTCTTAGACAGGCACATGGATGATAGAAAAAAATGAAGGACTTTGTATGAGGGGAAGTTTACATTGATTTCAGAGTAGCTAAAAATGTTTGGGACAACATCATAGGCCTCAGGGCTTGTACTGTGCTGTAATGTTCTATGTTCCATGTACTTAATCCATCAGTCTGCCTCTATCTTTCTGAACTTTCTTCCTAACTCTGTTTGGTACAATTCTGAGTTTCTTGCAACCTGTGTTCTTTGAAATTGTTTCCCTCATATCCTGGTTGTAACACAATGCAAAAACACAATGTTCTTGAAACTTTTAGAAGTGTACTCATTCCTCAATCTGCTGAATGTTACTATCTGCTCTTTGTCCCATAGCTAATTTAGAATTCATATTATCATCTTTTCCTTTAATCTGATGGGTTTAATTTTGCAAATAGTCTTTTGTGAATTCATCCATAAGACATTAGAAAAGCTTAATAAACATTGCATTAAATCATTTAAAACTTGAAGCCAGCTCCAGAAACACTGGGTGCAAGACCCAGCAATTAGACAGAGCACTTGTGACTGATGAGGTAGTTGATGTGCACTCACCTTCCACTTTTAAATGCCCTTAAGTGTTAAGGACTTATTTTTTAATCATTTATGGCCATCATACTGAGGTCAGCATTAATTGCCCTTGAACCGAGTGACTTACTGGGCTATTTAAAAAGGTAGTTTAAAGTCGACCATGTTAACCATGGAACCATGGAACTGAGGTCATACTCAGTCAAAACACAGAAAGTATATTAGATTGTTTAATGGTCTTAGTGAATCACTTGGGTTTTTACAATAATTTAGTGCCTCTTGGTTATCATCACTATCATAAACTTTTAACCTTAATTTAGTTTATCTATTGAATTAAATGGCCCAGCTGCAATAATAGATTTGATCACATGTGTAGTGAATATACTCAAGTGCCATAGATTGCTAGTTCAGTAAGTTAACTACCTGTGCTAAGTGTTATCATCGAATTTACATATTTTAACAGTGGCTTATTACATATGATTCAAATAAAATTATTTATCTTTCTTTTCCAGCTGATCACTAATATAACTTTATAATTTTATTTGCATTGGTTATGAAATGTATTACTATCTCACTGAGTAGAAGCATTAATATACATTTTTTCATCATTAAAGACTTCCTGCTTTGAATAATTCAAACAAAATGTCTTACCAATTTATTTTCACCTTTTACTCTTATTCTGTATCTTGTGGTTATCTAGTTGACAGGAAGGTACCTAACTGATTCTGTATGTGTTTTTGTGCAAAAAGCTTTGCACTGTTTTTGCGTACAATTATAGGGATAAACCATTTTGTTAGTAGGTCCATTAAGAATCATATTAGGTAAACTAGATGTGTTCTTAGAGTTGTAATAAACATCCCTGTATCCGATAACTGCAATTTTCTGCAGTATATATTTACGGTAGTTTAGCAGTTAGCGCAATGCTATTATAGCTTGGGCATCAGAGATTGGGGTTCAATTTTGGCGTCCTCTGTCAAAAGGCTTTTCCTGTGTGTGCGTGAACTTTTGTCTAGGTGCTCCAACTCCCCCCACCATCCAAAGACATACTCATTAGTAGGTTAATTGGTCATTTTAAATCGTCCTGTGATCAGGCTAGTGTCAATTAGATGGGTTGCTGGGCAATGCAGCTCACTGAGCAGGAAGGGCCTATTCTGTGTTGTATCTCTAAATAAAATAAACTTTTCTAAGGACATGTCACAGGCTTTATATTATGCCTTTATCTTCTCCTCAGGATTAAAGGCTAGTTGACTACCTGGAATTACCATAGGTAAATAACTGGCAATTCTAGTGCTCTAAAAAGCTGTAAAGTTTTCATGCCTTTCATGGGATAGGTAAAAAACATTTCACAAATAAAGATTTGAAGAGGCATTGTGTTCTCAGATCTGCAGTTTATGTCCTTATGCAGTCTAGCATTTAAAGTAATTTTTACAGTGGGCAGATTATTCCAAACAGTTATCATCTAACAGATGTGTGAGGTCTCCATCAGACAGGGTTGACCATGGATTTTGTGTCCTGTCTGTCCAGGTATGCAGGCCTGGGCAATATGATATGGAGAGCAAGCTGCTGCCCATATGGCAAGTTCCCCCTCCACACATCTGATAAACCCAAAGGAACAGCAGAGAATGATACAGCTTGGCACCAGCAGCTCTGCAGGAATTGCCAATCAGTGTTGAACTCAACATAGGGCTCCAGCTCCAAATTTTTCCCTTGGTGTTTGAGATCAGAGTTTTCATTCTCGTCGATGAGCTGCCAACCACGGCTGACGAGCCCCCTCTGCCTGAAGCAACTGGTTTTAAGGTGCCTGTAACACGCCTCTGTCCATCTCCTGTTCCACCAAACTTAGTAGCTATGGCACACTTGAAGGCCAGGAGCTGGATCTGGTTGTCAGAGGCTATTTGAGGTGTACACCATTGGGAGCATTTAATAGGTAGTGGGGCTTGACGCCAGTTATAACAACCTTAAGGAGCTTACAGATAACATCTGCTAAAAGGATGTTTGTACAAAATCGAGTTTATGCATTTTGTACACTGGCTTACTTTGAACTAAAGTAGTATTACAACGGCAATGATCACATTCCTTCTTCTCCAGCCATTCACCTTTCCCACCAACCTGGCTTCACCTATCACCTTCTAGCTAGTTCTCTTTCTCCTCTCCCCACCCTTTTTATTCTAGCGTCTTCCCCCTTCCTTTCCAGTCTCGAAGGAGGCTCTCAGCTTGAAACATCAACTGTTTATTCATTTTCAGAGTTTCTACTTGACCTGCTGAGTTTCACCAGCATTACATGTGTGTTGCTCTGGATTTCCAGCATCTGCAGAATCTCTTGTGTTTAGTGTTTGACTACAACTGGTCAAAGTGCTAAAGGAATATAAGCTTTTGGCTTAAGGGTATTGGCAACCATAATAAGAATTAAATTATTCTTCAATCTGTTCTGTCCCTGCCTGTGTGCAGTGAATTGAGAAATTCAATAAGGATTTCATAGCTCTTGATAGAGGAGTATGGAGAAAGCATTTCCACCAAAGTAAAGCAAATTATTCTGTAAGTACTCAATACTCAGGGAAATGTCTAGAAAGGTGAAAATAGATTAATGTTTCAGGTCAATGATGTTTCTTTATGTAATGCCCTGGTTAAGATTTCTACTGCCATGCTGAGGTATTTTCTTTTAGCTTTAGCAGTTTCCTGAACAACCGGTGTGTACTGCTGGTTAGAGTATTTTGGTTTTGGCTAAAGGTAAGGAGCCATGTCGCCATGTCGTTCAACTTAGGAATGTTGCGTCAGCCTATCAGGGACAGTAGTCTGGTTTGGGCGCTTTTGGCGGGAGCGGGTAACAATGGAGGATGCCTGCAGAATGCTGCAGTGAAGGAGAGACCCTGTTGTAAGAAGTGTTTTGTGCAGATAAATGGTTCCAAGGAGGAAGTGACAATACTCCTGAGTTAGCCAGTTCATTTGAGATGATCTTCGAGTGAAAATTGGTAAATATACTTTCTTGACAATTGTAGATGATCTGTCATTTCTTGATGACTGATAATTGTGTCTGAGCAATACGTACACAGCATTCGCTCCAATCAATGTTCTTTAATCAGAGCAACACAACTTTTCTGTTTGGTTGAACCCCAAATCATACTGGCCCTAGACGTATATTGTTTATGAAAGGTGGCCTTCTCACTGCTGAATCATATGGCTGTTAGCAGAGTTAGCTAACAAGCAAGTTCATATTCAAGCCCCAGTGAGGGAAATTAATTACTTAAACTGTAAAAGAATGCAGTTTTCAGTTTCAGATTCAACCTATCATGTAAGATCATAAAATCTACTTAGCTACTTCAATGAATCTGAAGATTACTGAATGACGCTGTGCGTGAGGTGCATATATGTATTCATATCAAATTCTCCTCTCTGTTGGAGCATTTGGAATTAGGCATGCTAATGGTAATATTAAATTGGAACACATGAGATACTGCAGGTGCTGGAAATCCAGAACAATACACTCAAAATGCTGGAGCAACTCAGCAGGTCAGGCAGCATCTATAGAGATGAATACACAGTTGACGTTTCGGGCCAAGACCGTCTGGCACTTACTGGTAAATCATAAGGCAAGAGAATCGACCAAAAGCATTACTTATAACATTTTTTATGAAGCACATGGTGGTGAACTATAACAACAGACAGTGAGGAGGTAGGCAGAGGCAAGGCTGGTCACGGGATGGGCTATGCTGGGGTATCACGAGGCAAAACATGGTCGAGCTGCCAGGTTCACACACGGATTTCATATCACTACCGGAGATGGAGTGAACGATTTGGAGAGGAGTCGATGCGGAAGAGTTTCAATGCCTGTCCACCTAACCCAGCTGCGAGCTTGAATTGCTCCAAGTGCCAAGCCGATTTGGTGAAATCGTCAATGGCTTTGGCAGGGTAACCCAGGCCTATCGGGGTGCCAGGATCCAGGTCCTAGAAGGTAGCACTACTCAGTGCTTGGACAATTTAAATGCCAGCCCAGATTGTTTTCATTATGGTTTCAAAGATACCAGACTTCATTTCTACAAACTGTGTGCTTTCCTTCATGTTTGAAACTAAGCTATTACTTTGTCACACCTTTCAAATGAATGATGTTCTGCATACATTTTTAAGGAACTGCACGTTATACGAGCACAGCAATCTGCAAATACAAGGACATGACATGGCCTCAGGACCTTTTCAAATCTTTCTCTTCTCACCTTAAACATCTGCCCACTAGATTTAGACTCCACTGCAGTGGGGAAAATTTGTGACCATCCACCTTACTTATGCCCTCAGTGGTTTTATAAACTGGAATATAGTAAGTTATCAGCCTCCTAAGTTACCAGGAAAAAGTCGCAGCCTATCTAGTTTCTCCCTATAACCCAAGACGTTTTGCACCAATGTCATCCTGATGAATCTTTTCTGCCCCCTTTCCAGCTTAATGGCAACCTTCCTGTTGTTGAGTGACCAAAACGGTGCACAATACTTAAATGTGGTCTCAACAATGACCTGTACAGTTGTGACATATCATAACAATTCCTGCAGTCAGTGCCCTGACCAATGAACCTTCAACACTACCATGTCTACCCATGTCACCACTTTTAAGGATATAGGTATTAATACCCTTCAGTCTTTCAGATCTGTAATTCTCAGCAGCGCTCAACCATTTACTCTGTAAGCCCTGCCCTTTGTTTTCTTATTTTTCCATTAGATGATGCTGTTACCACTTTTATCCAAAGTAGATTATCCTTCAACTAAATTTAAAAGCACTCTTTTTCTCACAAAGTTCCGAAGTAGAATTCTCCCAAATAATAAAAAAATTAAGGACATATCATGAAAGAGAGGCAAAAGAAACCTGGAAATAGAGGGTTTAAACAGAGACAGGGTTTTGAACTTGGTGACCATTTGAAGAGCAAAATGGGCTTGGAGAACTGAATGATTTATTCATATTCCTATTTTCTCTGCTTCTAAGTTTAATGTTATAATTTATCTTGTCTAACTGTTATCCCTTAAACATACAATCAATAAACAGATTACTTGATGAGTGACGTCATTGCTCAATGTAGAGTATTGTTAGTATGGATTTTATACTGCATTTAGTCTAAAGGGAATTTACTGTGTGAAGCTTTATAATAGTAGAACAAATTCACAGCAGAACTAGACTAAGCTGCTCAGATCTGCTCTATTCAATATGATTGTGACTGAGCTCATTTCCATTTCCCCTGCCTAATCTGCATATCATATTAATTCATGTAGCATCGAAAAGCTATTTCTCTCGGTCACCTACCCATGAGACATGGTGTCCTGTTAATGCTATATAAATGCAAGTATTCTGTAAGTCACTGCAGCTTGCTGATTTGAATATTGAGGATGATCAATGACTTGAATTGTGCTTAAACAGGAAATGCATTGGCAATACTGAAAATAGTTTGATGAATAGCATTGTCTACAACTATTCATATCAATAAACACAGTAATTAGTTCTGGAATATTACTGATTTTATGCCAGAGTTTAGTATCATTAATAATGTATGTAATGTGAATTTGGAGGAGCTGTTGAGTTTTCTTTTCATTTCTGCTACATTTAACTATTTTCCTTAGTTGGTTTAAATAAAGTTTCTTCCACCCTGAAAACTTGTTTTCTGACTTTTATTGATTATTAAAAAAATTCCCTCCTCAAATCCAAGGTTGCATATCCACCATCAACTAATATCACTCTTCAGTGATTATATCTTCATTTAGATACATACTGTCATAAGTTTTGGTTAGTTTTAGATTTTTCTTGTTCATAATTTTCTAGAGTCCTTCAAATTACAACATTCATCAGACCAAGAAATTACGATGCATGTTTTTTCCGTAATTCACATGATCTGTCAAACAAGAAATACTTAGCTGTTGTAAGACTACTGAATGGTTCTCCAGTGCAGTCAACCTCACAATTTACCTCATCGTGGTCTTGCACCTTATTGTCTGCCCACACTGCACTTTCTCTGTATCAACTTATTCTGCATTTTGTTATTGTTTTTCTTTTTACAATCTGAATGTACTGATGTGATGAAATGATCTGTTTGGGTGGCATGTAAAACCACGTTTCTCATTGTAACTTGGCACATGTGACAATAATAAGCAATTTACTAAAAAACAAAAAATTTTGCAAATGTTGACATCACAACAATAATAAAGGTAGCCGTGATCTGTTTTTAATTAGCAATACAGCAGAGAGTAGGCTCTCTGGCCCTTCGAGCAGCACTGCCACAGCAGCCCTGACAACTGCGATTTAACCCTAATCTGATCATTGGGCAACTTACAATGATCAATTAACCTACCTGGTACGTCTCTAGATTGTGGGTGGAACCTGAAGTACCTGAGGAAGGCCATGCATCCCACAGGGAAGATGGGCAGACTCCCTGAACAGGACACCAAGATTGAGCTGCAGATTCTAATGCCCTGAGCTGTGATAGTGCTGTGCTAAATGCTTCACTGCTGTGGCATCTATTATAATCCTGGTGTAACTATTATCTTTTTTGTGATGTGAATAATTATTTACAATGTCATGATCAGGATTTGTAAATAAATCCAATCAGCTAACCCAGAAAAGTTAAGAGGTCCCTGAATTGCTTGGTTACAAGTATATACGGTATTTGGTTGTCAGTACAATGATTACCCATTGTGCCAATTATCTACCAGAATTTTGACAGTACTACCTCTCTTGTTATTTGAATAGCTTATATTTTTTGTGTGATATAAAAGAAAAGATTTCTTTATTTCAGCATTAATAATGGCTGAAGCTTCAATTACACTGGACAATTTTTTTTCGAAAGTGTTGCTTCCTCAGAACTTTTATTTGCTTATGATAGACTACTTGAAGCTGAACACAAATATAATTTCAGTCTAATTGTATCACGTAGAGAAACAAGAAATTAACTTTTATTGAATATAATATGTTTAATTGCATAGCGGTGCTGACACTCTGCAATAGTTGGACTAAGCTAAAAATGTTATATTGATGATTTTCATTTGTACTAAGTGTCTGAGGCTTCTTGTTTAAGTATCCAACAATAATGATTCAGCATTGATGGATTCCAGTTGCCCTGATAGCATCTCTCTATGACCGCTAGGTCCTGGTGAAGCCATTCATTTTGTTCATCACTGACAGCGCCAAGATTTGCAGGGAAGAAGTCTAATTGGGAATGCAGAAAATTAATCTTAGTGGCATGTTGCTCTTCATGGTTTTGTATGCTTGAAACATGTTGTTAACCAGCTGCATGTAGTTTGGTGTTCTGTAGTTGCCAAGAAAATTTTCAGCATCCTTGAATGCCTTCCGTGTGAGTTTCTTCAGTCCCATGAGTAGTTCTTTGAATTGTCTGTCATTAATGACCTGATTGATTTATGGACCAGCAAAAATGACAGAATAACAGAACTGGTTATTCTGTCTTGAGTTATGAACTAAAATAACAGACATAAGCAATTAAAAAAAATCTGTATGATAGGAACATTTCATGGTGATTTTCATGATCAGTAGCCCCAAATCCATAACATACACTCCAAAGTATTCAGGAAGCAAAATCTTTGTTGCCTAGTGTTATATATCCTATCCATCACAAGAATTGCTTTCTTCCACCTTAGCTGGCTCTGAGCTGTCTTGGTCTATTTGCTACAGAAATTTACAGTCTTTCAGTTTTCCCTTCCAAACTTAACAATGCTAATGTTCTCATAGCAAATCACCATCTTCTGTTAACCTTTGAACATTCAAAACTTTGTTTTTCTTCTGCCTTGTAACACCAGGTCTGCCTCTCTTATTTACGCTGCCTCTTGAGTTAGACATGTATAGGCTTGTCTTGCGCCTCCTACTGCCACTCTCCAGTAATGCTATGAAAATTGCAAATCCTTTGACCTAAAACATTAACTTGTTTTTATATCCACAGATGCTGCTTAACTGGCTTAGTTCTTCCAGCATTTTTATGTTTGTTTCAGATTCTAGCATGTGCAGTAATTTTTCCACATTATCACCAAATGTATTTCAGACTCAATAAAACATTAGGCCATCTATCACTGTCGTCTAAGTTAGACCTGCAGCCCTATCCCAAACTGATTCTATTGCTGGTTCATTGTTTGATGTAGCTTTGTATATCGGGTCTCCACCTTCTGGAGTTCCCCGTGATGTGTCTTTGCATCTTTCTTCCCACTTGCGACTTAAGACTCCATTTCAGTAAACGTTTTTCACATTCTTAGTAGTTGATTCTTATCCTGATATTGCCTCTATCATGCCTTGGCACAATTCTATGTTATAGTACATGTATTATATATAGTGCAGTTAGTATTTATGCTTTGCTTTTAATCCATTCTTAAAAGGTATAATCATTCCTGAACTTGTCCACTATTAATAGAATGCAGCTGATCAGCCAATTTCCAGAATTCATAAAGCTTATTATAGAAAGTATTGATGTGTATATGACACTTAAAATTGAAATTAATGTTTGTAAAAAAAAAACTTAAATTCTAAACCAGGAAACTGTATAAAGACAAATAGCCAGCCTTCTCCCCAATGAGATGTGAATTTGATAAAATAGACATGAAAGATCTAAAAGTTACAAATGCTGCAGACAAAGGTTAGTTAAGGTATTCTTCCTAATGAATGTGGGGATACTTGAGAGAATTCCTGCAGTTTACCATTATGTTCTGTCTATAGGTCATCATATTTAGGTAGGATCTTAAGTTTGGTGGAAATCTGTGCATTTGATATGCTGAAGATGGCAGCACGATGCAGCACGCACGGCCATTCCAAATGATATCGTATCTGTGAAGTAGGATGCTGTGCACAATGCTGATTTGATAGAGACAGACGTGAAGGAGCACGGAGGAACATCTGGAGAAACTTCTGAAATGCTCGCTTCACTGTGCGATCGAGAATCTCCGGAGGGGAAGGCCCCGAATCCTCGGCTTTGCCTGTTGCCTGTTGCCGGGGCCAGGGTCAAAGTGCTCGGTGGATCGGTGTCAGAGAGCTGGTTGGAGGCTCAGAGTTTTCGGAAGGACTCGGAGTCGGACTGTGGTTGGATGCTTCCGGGATGCTGCATCGGCAGGTTTGCGGCGCTGGAGGTTTACCGTCTGCGTGAGATGATGGGACTTTCGAGAGATTTTGAGACTTTACCGTGCCCATGGTCTGTTCTTTATCAAATTACAGTATTGCTTTGCACTGTTGTAACTATATGTTATAATTATGTGGTTTTTGTCAGTTTTTCAGTCTTGGTTTGTCATGTGTTTCTGTGATATCATTCTGGAAAAACATTGTATCATTTCTTAATGCATGCATTACTAAATGACAATAAAAGAGGACTGCATGTCCTCATTATCTAATCTAATTTTCTTCAGATGTTGTAAAATCCTGGGAAAGGATATAAGCATTTTTCTCCATATATAGCACTTGGGTCATCTCCCTCCTTTACACGCATGATCAAACAACTTCCTGTCAAATGACTTCTTATCACACAATATATAACAATAGCAACCACCTTTAAGTTGTTCACCACATTCTTGACATGTTAAGCTTACCATATCAATGTTTTTATTTAACAGAGTTAGCTGCACATGTCACAATATTTGGATTAACTAAGTAGAATGTATAATATCACTGCTTTAAGCTGAATACAAAGTTCTAGCTGTCTGCTGTATCATATTACAAACAAGCAAAGAACAATGTCACCAGAATGGAAATAACTGTAATTTCCAGTGTGGTAACATATTTTAAGAATTTGCTGAAATGCGGACTATGATTTCAGTTTACCACTGATTGTAGTTGTTATCTGGCCATCTGCTTTAAGAAATAGTTCCATCTTCTGCTCTTTAAAGCTTTGGCTAAATTGAAAGCTGAGTCTCAAGAGAAAAGGAGGGATTCCAATACACTGCACTACTCAATAACTACTGTATTCCCACCTAGGATTCTCAAATGGGTTCTTCAAACTGAGAGTGAGTCTTTACAAATGCTAACTTTTTTATACTTCATTTAAAAAAAAACTGAGAATGAGGAAAGTTAAGTTGATTTATGAAATTCAATATCCATAACTTTCCAATTAGAGTATTGAAATGAAACTTCTATTGTTATTATTTTGACTACCTGGCCTGATAAATTATTACAAGCATTTAGTACTCTTTGAACAATGGTTACATAACTAATATCATTCACATTGAGATTCTACGCATCAGATTTGCTTTAGAGTGATATTGTAATCACAAACGCAATATAGAAATATGTTTATATTTTACATTTCTTGAAGACGAGCATTTTAATAGTTATTAACACATTTTCAACTAGGGCCAGATAATGTAACTGACATACATAGATTAGATTGGCACTATTTGTCACACATGCATCGAAACATACAGAGAAAGGAGTCATTTGCATCACCAACCAACGCAGTTTAAGAATGTGTTCGGGCAGCATGCAAGTGTTGCTATCATGCCTCCGGCACCAGCATAGCATGTCACCCTATTACTTAACTAACTTAGGTGAAGTTCACACAGAACATGTAAGGTAACTTGTTATAGCCTTCTGGCGCAGAAATAAATATAGAGCATTGCTGCTACATCTCCATCCTGGCACCAGAGCATTAATGAATAAGCACAGTGACTCATTCAGCCACAGATACTCTTAATTATCAAAAGTTTTGATGAAAGTTTATCCACCTAAACAGTTAAGAATTTTTCTCTCGCTACATATTCTGACGAAGCTGTCCAGCAATATATTTTTTATAAATTTTATTTCTCAGATATCACCTTATTAATACATCAGGTCATTATATAGTTAGCTGATAAGATAAGCTTTAAGGTAGATAAGGGAGAGCCCACCTTTCTGATATTTATTCATTTGCTCAGATCCTGCTGTTCTGACTAGCAAAGCACATAGATTAGCAGAGCACAGGAACAGGTTGTCTGGCCCAAATGTCTGTGCCCACCATGATGCTACTTTGGACCATAAGGAAAAGGAGTAGAATCTGGCCATTTGGCCCATCAAATCTTCGCTTATTAACAGCACATCTGTCCGAATAGTCTATCTCCTTCCATCCCTTGTCCATCTACCTAGCTCTTTAAACTTTGCTACCATACTGTATCTGTTTCCATTGCTTCACCTGGCATTGTGTTCCAGGCACTTGCCCTCTATGCAAAAAAAAACATTGCCTCATAAATCTCCTTTAAACTTGCTCTCTCTTAACTTAAATCTATGACCTCCAGTTATCATTTCCATGCTAGGATAAAGGGCACTTTCCTCTGCAATGTTTTGACCTGAAACCTTGACAATTCCTTTCCTCCCACCAATGCTGCTCGACCTGCTGAGTTCCTCCAGCAGATTGTGTGTTCTTCCAATGGATTGTGTGTTGCTCCATGTTCCAGCATCTATAGTCTCTTGTGTCTTTGCTGCCTTCCTTATGTCTCTTACAAGTTTATATACTCCTATTAGGTCAGCCATCTGCCTCCAACGCTGCAGAGAAAACAACCCGTGTTAGTCCAGCCTCACCTTGTAGGCAATAATCTCTAATCCCAGCACTACCCAGGTGAATCTCTTCTGCACCCAAAATCTCCTCATCCTTCCTGTAGCGTGGTAGTATAGAACTGCACAAAAGTCTCCATACGTGGTCTAACCAATGTTCTATACACATGCAACATGATATCCTGACCTTCTTTCAACATTCAAACTGAAGAGAGCTGGAATACCATATGTACAGTACCCTTTATCACCCTGTCCACTTGTATTGGCACTCTCAAAGAGCTGTGCATTTGTGCTCCAAGATTCAGCAGTGCTCTGAAAGGTTCTGCTACCTACTGAATTCTTTGCTATTTTTCTCTATTATTTCACCTCGAGAGAAAAAAATAGGAATGTCTGCAGTGCTTTTGAAGTGCTCACCTCTCGAAGTGTGACATCTCCTATTTGTCTGGATTAAACTTCATCCGCCATTTCTCTACCCATATTTCCAATTGGTCTATATAGAATATTGAACATAGAACAGTACAGCACAGGAACAGGCCCTTTG
Organism: Mobula birostris; assembly: GCF_030028105.1. Lineage (NCBI taxonomy): Eukaryota > Metazoa > Chordata > Chondrichthyes > Myliobatiformes > Myliobatidae > Mobula > Mobula birostris. Next base: position 99,529,080 of record NC_092370.1, on the reverse strand, counting down.
GCCTACAATGTTGTGCTGAACCATTAGTAATTAAATGGTTAACTAAACTAATCTCTCCTGCCTACACACTGTCCATTTCCTTCCATTGCCATCACATTCATAGAAACATAGAAAATAGGTGCAGGAGTAGGCCATTCGGCCCTTCAAGCCTGCACCGCCATTTATTATGATCATGGCTGATCATCCAACTCAGAACCCCGCCCCAGCCTTCCCTCCATACCCCCTGACCCCCATAGCCACAAGGGCCATATCTAACTCCCTCTTAAATATAGCCAATGAACTGGCCTCAACTGTTTCCTGTGGCAGAGAATTCCACAGATTCACCACTCTCTGTGTGAAGAAGTTTTTCCTAATCTCGGTCCTAAAAGGCTTCCCCTCTATCCTCAAACTGTGGCCCCTCGTTCTGGACTTCCCCAACATCGGGAACAATCTTCCTGCATCTAGCCTGTCCAATCCTTTTAGGATTTTATACGTTTCAATCAGATCCCCCCTCAATCTTCTAAATTCCAACGAGTACAAGCCCAGTTCCTCCAGTCTTTCTTCATATGAAAGTCCTGCCATCCCAGGAATCAATCTGGTGAACCTTCTTTGTACTCCCTCTATGGCAAGGATGTCTTTCCTCAGATTAGGGGACCAAAACTGCACACAATACTCCAGGTGTGGTCTCACCAAGGCCTTGTACAACTGCAGTAGTACCTCCCTGCTCCTGTACTCGAATCCTCTCGCTATAAATGCCAGCATACCATTCGCCTTTTTCACCGCCTGCTGTACCTGCATGCCCACTTTCAATGACTGGTGTATAATGACACCCAGGTCTTGTTGCACCTCCCCTTTTCCTAATCGGCCACCATTCAGATAATAATCTGTTTTCCTATTTTTGCCACCAAAGTGGATAACTTCACATTTATCCACATTAAATTGCATCTGCCATGAATTTGCCCACTCACCCAACCTATCCAAGTCACCCTGCATCCTCTTAGCATCCTCCTCACACCCAACACCGCCACCCAGCTTCTTGTCATCCGCAAACTTGGAGATGCTGCATTTAATTCCCTCATCCAAGTCATTAATATATATTGTAAACAACTGGGGTCCCAGCACTGAGCCTTGCGGTACCCCACTAGTCACCGCCTGCCATTCTGAAGAGGTCCCGTTTATTCCCACTCTTTGCTTCCTGTCTGCTAACCAATTCTCCACCCACACCAAAACCTTACCCCCAATACCGTGTGCTTTAAGTTTGCACACTAATCTCCTGTGTGGGACCTTGTCAAAAGCCTTTTGAAAATCCAAATATACCACATCCACTGGTTCTCCCCTATCCACTCTACTAGTTACATCCTCAAAAAATTCAATGAGATTCGTCAGACATGATTTTCCTTTCACAAATCCATGCTGACTTTGTCCGGTCATTTCACCGCTTTCCAAATGTGCTGTTATCACATCCTTGATAACTGACTCCAGCAGTTTCCCCACCACCGACGTTAGGCTAACCGGTCTATAATTCCACGGTTTCTCTCTCCCTCCTTTTTTAAAAAGTGGAGTTACATTAGCCACCCTCCAATCCTCAGGAACTAGTCCAGGATCTAACGAGTTTTGAAAAATTATCACTAATGCATCCACTATTTCTTGGGCTACTTCCTTAAGCACTCTAGGATGCAGACCATCTGGCCCTGGGGATTTATCTGCCTTCAATCCCTTCAATTTACCTAACACCACTTCCCTACTAACATGTATTTCGCTCAGTTCCTCCATCTCACTGGACCCTCTGTCCCCTACTATTTCTGGAAGATTATTTATGTCCTCCTTAGTGAAGACAGAACCAAAGTAATTATTCAATTGGTCTGCCATGTCCTTGCTCCCCATAATCAATTCACCTGTTTCTGTCTGCAGGGGACCTACATTTGTCTTTACCAGTCTTTTCCTTTTTACATATCTATAAAAGCTTTTACAGTCCATTTTTATGTTCCCTGCCAGTTTTCTCTCATAATCTTTTTTCCCCTTCCTAATTAAGCCCTTTGTCCTCCTCTGCTGAACTCTGAATTTCTCCCAGTCCTCAGGTGATCCACTTTCTCTGGCTAATTTCTATGCTTCTTCTTTGGAATTGATACTATCCCTAATTTCTCTTGTCAGCCACGGGTGCACTACCTTCCTGGATTTATTCTTTTGCCAAACTGGGATGAACAATTGTTGTAGTTCATCCATGCAACCTTTAAATGCTTGCCATTGCATATCCACCGTCAATCCTTTAAGTGTCATTTGCCAGTCTATCTTAGCTAATTCACGTCTCATACCTTCAAAGTTACCCCTCTTTAAGTTCAGAACCTTTGTTTCTGAATTAACTATGTCACTCTCCATCTTAATGAAGAATTCCACCATATTATGGTCACTCTTACCCAAGGGGCCTCTCACGGCAAGATTGCTAATTAACCCTTCCTCATTGCTCAGAACCCAGTCCAGAATAGCCTGCTCTCTAGTTGGTTCCTCGACATGTTGGTTCAAAAAACCATCCCGCATACATTCCAAGAAATCCTCTTCCTCAGCATCTTTACCAATCTGGTTCACCCAATCTACATGTAGATTGAAGTCACCCATTATAACTGCTGTTCCTTTATTGCACACATTTCTAATTTCCTGTTTAATACCATCTCCGACCTCACTACTACTGTTAGGTGGCCTGTACACAATTCCCACCAGCGTCTTCTGCCCCTTAGTGTTACGCAGTTCTACCCATATCGATTCCACATCTTCCTGGCTTATGTCCTTCCTTTCTATTGCGTTAATCTCTTCTTTAACCAGCAACGCCACCCCACCTCCCCTTCCTTCATGTCTATCCCTCCTGAATATTGAATATCCCTGAACGTTGAGCTCCCATCCCTGGTCACCCTGGAGCCATGTCTCTGTGATCCCAACTATATCATAATCATTAATAATAATCTGCACTTGCAATTCATCCACCTTATTACGAATGCTCCTTGCATTGACACACAAAGCCTTCAGGCGCTCTTTTACAACTCTCTTAGCCCTTATACAATTATGCTGAAAAGTGGCCCTTTTTAATGCTTGCACTGGATTTGTCGGCCTGCCACTTTTACTTTTCTCCTTAGTACTTTTTGCTTCTACCCTCACTTAACACCCCTCTGTCTCTCTGCACTGGTTCCCATCCCCCTGTTGTGAACTAACCTCCTCTTTCCTAGCCTCTTTAATTTGATTCCCACCCCCCAACCATTCTAGTTTAAAGTCACCTCAGTAGCCTCCGCTAATCTCCCTGCCAGGATATTGGTCCCCCTAGGATTCAAGTGTAACCCGTCCTTTTTGTACAGGTCAGGCCTGCGCCAAAAGAGGTCCCAATGATCCAAAAACTTGAATCCCTGCCCCCTGCTCCAATCCCTCAGCCACGCATTTATCCTCCACCTCATCGCATTCCTACTCTCCCTGTCGCGTGGCACAGGCAGTAATCCCGAGATTACTACCTTTGTGGTCCTTTTTCTCAACTCCCTTCCTAGCCCCCTATATTCTCCTTTCAGGACCTCATCCCTTTTCCTACCTATGTCATTGGTACCTATATGTACCACGACCTCTGGCTCCTCACCCTCCCACTTCAGGATATCTTGGACACGATCAGAAATATCCCGGACCCTGGCACCAGGGAGGCAAACTACCATCCGGGTCTCTGGACTGCGTCCACAGAATCGCCTACCTGACCCCCTTACTATCGAGTCCCCTATCACAACTGCCCTCCTCTTCCTTGCCCTACCCTTCTGAGCTACAGGGCCAGACTCTGTGCCGGAGGCACGGCCACTGTCGCTTCCCCCGGGTAAGCTGTCCCCTCCAACAGCACTCAAACAGGAGTACCTGTTGTTAAGGGGCACAGCCACCGGGGTACTCCCTATTACCTGACTTTTCCCCTTCCCCCTCCTAACCGTGACCCACTTGTCTGCCTCCCGTGGCCCCGGCGTGACCACCTGCCTGCAACTCCTCTCTATCACCTCCTCACTCTCCCTGACCAGACGAAGGTCATCGAGCTGCAGCTCCAGTTCCGTAACGCGGACCCTTAGGAGCTGCATCTCGATGCACTTGGCACCTATGTGCCTATCTAAATGTCTCTTAGAAGTCTCTAATATTTCTGCCTCTACCACCACCTCAGGGAGTGCATTCTAGGCACCAACTAATCTCAAATCTCCTTTGAAATTTCCTCCCTCTCCTTAAATGTATGCCCTCCGATATCAGACACTTCAAGCCTAGGGAAAAGGTATTGTCTGACTACTTTATCTATTCCACTCATAATCTTATAAACCTCTATCAGATCTCCCCACAGCTTCCAGCACCCCAGAGAAGACAACCCAAATTTGTCCAAACTCTCGTTATAACTCTCATCCTAATTCAGACAACATCCTGGTAAAACTCTTCTGCACCCTCTCCAAAACCTCAACATCCTTCCTATAATGGGGTGACCAGAGCTGTATGCAATAGTGAAGATGCAGCCTAACTAGTGTTTTATAAAGCTGCAAAATAAGTATATCTTGTTGAATCCATTAATAATCCTCCTCACTATCCACAACTCCATCCAATTTGTGTCATCTGTAAAATTACAAATCAGCTCATTTACATTTTGTCCAAATCGTCTGTAAATGTCATAAACAACAGAGGTCCCAACACTAGTTCTTGGTGAATAATAATGGGACACAGACCACCAGTCAAATAAAACACACTTCTGCCACTGCTAACAAACAAGAGAAAATCTGCAGAAATCCAAGCCACACACACTACCTGCAGGAGGAACTTCAGCTTGTTGAGAGGTGATAAATGGAAGAGCTAATGGGCTGAAGAAGAAAGAATTTGATAAGAGAAGACAGTGGATCATGAGAGAAAGTGAAGGAGGAGGGAGAGTTTCTCCTCTTCTTTCTTTGTTACTTTCTCATTCTGGCTCTCCGTTACTCCTTCACTTCTCCTATCAGATTCTTCTTCAGTCCTTTACCTCTTCCATCTCTCACCTTCCTACTTCATCACTCCTCCTTCACCATTCAATTTTCTACATACCTAATTTCACCTATCACCTGCCAGATTGATCTCCATCCCCTCCCCCACCTTCCTCTTCTAACTTCATTCCCAGTCCTGATGAAAGGTCTCCGCCTAAAACATCGACTACTCGTTCATCTCCATAAGATGCTTCCTGACCTGCTGAGTTCCTCCAGCATTTTGTATGTATTGCTCTGGTGATTTTGAGTGAAGATACATTCCACAGTGCTGTTGTGCAAGCAGTTCCATTACTAGTAAGAAATGATGAAAAATGATGATATTAGACTTTGAGAACAACCTGCATGTGATGTTGTTCCCACACACTTTCTACCTTTATCCTTTGCTGCTGAGGTCATGGGTTTGAAAGAAGCTGCTGGAGTAGCCTGAGTTAGTTATGAATTTTGCAATTGGAACACATGCAATTATTGTGCCACAGGAGGGAATGAATATTTATGGTGCTGAATGAGATGCCAAACAAGTCGCTGCTTTATCATGCAAAGAATTAAGCTTCTTGAGAATCATTGGAGCTTTATTCATGCAAGTGGGTGGAAAGTATGTCATTTCATTTGTGCCTTTGGATAACGGAAAGGCAAGAAGTGTTAGGAGTTGGGTGACCTGCTGTAAGATCCCCAGCCTTTGATCTGCTTTGTAGCAGTTGTATTTATTTGAATGGAGCGGGTGAGACGGACCGTCATGCACAAGTCGCTGCACAACGGGGGCAAGAACGTCCCCAATGTCGCCCTCACCCTGATGGCCAGTTTCGTATGTGGCTGCATCAGGTTGTGTGTAGAGCCCAGGTATGTGGGCACCAAGTACCACTATGTGCCCAGGTTCTACTTGTCGCCCTGGCTACGAAGGATGGGTCTGGCCCCACTCCCGCGCAACGCCCCAGTCAGCTGGTCGTTGCCGGCATACCTATCCCACGTAGAGAGAACGCCTTTGACCACAAGGCCATCAGGCAGTGGTCGGCACGAAGTGTCCTGCAGGCACTGCAGGAGAAGGACGTGATGGACACAGTGGGGTGGTTCCCTGAGCAGACTGTCCAGTTCATCTGGCAAAATGCCTCATCGCCAGATCTCACCAACAGGCACCAAGACCTCGCCTGGCTGGCGGTGAGAGGGGCCCTCCCAGTCAGAGCCCTCCTGTACGCCCGGAACGTCATCTCCGCACCCCACTGCCCACGGGAGGACTGCAGTGAGGAGGAGTCTGTGACCCACCTCTTTGCACACTGCCAGTTCGCAAAGAGGGTGTGGAGGAGGATGGACGGGCTAGTGTCACGTTTCATCCCCAGCAGCTGCGTGACAGAGGACTCTCTGATCTACGGGCTGTTCCCGGGGACGCACACGGAGACCAACATCCGGTGCTGCTGGCAGATCATCAACTCGGTGAAAGACGCTCTTTGGTCAGCCCGAAACTTGATGATCTACCAGCACATGGAGATGTCCGTGGGAGAATGCTGCCGACTGGCACACTCTCGGCTGCAGGAGTACGTGCTGAGGGACGCACTGAAACTTGGTGCAGCCACCGCAAGGGCCCGGTGGGGAAGGACCACAGTATAGGTTTCTCCACCCGTGGGAGTGGGAGGGGTCGGTGGGCGGGGAGTATACCCCTCAACAAGGAGATGCTAAGCTGAACTACTGGAGTGCCACGTGGGTGGCTATAAACACGGGTATTTTACTGAGTATAATGGAAACGTATGTAAAGGATGAAAAGTTATTGAATGGTTTATTGTATATATTTATTTTTGAATAAAGTATATTTTGAAATTAAAAAAAAAAAAAAGTTGAGTTTCTGATCAATAAAGGCCTGGAAGTTAACATCGGGAACATGGTAATCAAAGTGCTACTGAGTTACAGTTAGCTTCAGTCTGATCTTATATACATGGGACCTCTTAGCTCTCTCCATTGCATGCTGATTTTGTTGCTTAGCATGCATCTAGCCCTGTGTTGCAGTTTCATTTTTTGGTGCCTTCTCATTGAATTGGGGTTGATCCCCTGCATTCATAGTAATGGTAGAGGGAGGGATATATCAGTCCTTGAAGTTACAGGCTCTGGTGGTGTAAATTAGTTACTACGAATAATAAATAACATCTCATGAATGCAGTGTTGCAAAGAATTGTAGTGAAGATGGAACTTTGTCTATAGAGGGGCTGTGAGACAGTTACTTCTGCTGATGTTAAATTTGATAGATATACACTCAGTGGCCACTTCATTAGGTGCCTCCTGTGGCAAATAAAGTGGCCACTTACTGTACGTTCGTGGTCTTTTGCTGCTGTAGCCCAGCAACTTCAAGATTCAACACATTGTGCATTCAGAGATATTCCTCTGCACGCCACTGTTGTAGCACATGGTTATTTGCATTACTATTACCTTCCTGTTAGCATGAACAAGTCTGGCCATTCTCCTCTGATCTCTATCATTAACAAGCCATCTTCACCCATAGAACTACCACTCACTCTTGGGTTTTTTGTTTGCTTTTTGCACCATTCTCTAAACTCTAGAGGCTGTTGTGCGTGAAAACTTCTGTAAATGAACAGTGTCTGACCACCTTGACTGGCACCAACAATCATCCCCCAATCACACTTCTTCCCCATTTTAACCTCTTAACCATGTCTGCATGCTTTGATGCATTGAGTTGCTGCCATGTGATTGGCTGATTATATATTTGTATTATCAAGTAGGTGTACAGGCGTACCTAATAAAGTGCTATTAAATATACCTACCTTGGTGAGGATGATGTCAAGTAAGTTTCTCCCTTGTGTTGTTTCACTCACTTCCAGCCACAGACATGATGTGACACCTCTGTCTTTCAGCACATAGAATTTCAGCCTTTAACATTTCATTCAAGAAATAAGTGAAAGGAAACAAAAAGTAGAGGGAGGGGACATTATACTGAATTGAGCTGCCTTCACGGTTACCTGGCTGAATGAGCTGCCTGTCTATTCCAGACATACATACTTACACTGTTGCTCCAGGTGGATGTATTTTTGGAACTTGCTGAGCCTACAGCCCATAATAATAGGAAGCAAGAGTGGGAATGGTGTTTGCCTCGCTCTCAAAGCCTGTCAGAGTTTAGCAAGTTTTTAAAAATCCATATTATTCAGAGAAATTTAAAAATATATATTTTTAACAAATTAATAAATAAAATTATCTTCTGCAACCTGTTCTTAAGAGAACATGGCACAATACTAATAATTTAGTTGTAGTTACAGGGCATGATACTGTTTTTAAATGTGTGTAATATAAATGATAACAATGCAATCAAAATTCTGTTTCCTTCTTTGGGTTCAAGGAAAAGTGGATGAACTCCTTATTCCTTGAGATTAGACTTTGTGCCTGTACTAATTTGGAAGTGAGTGTCAAAATGTGAAGTTTAACAGCAGCCTAGAATAGCCCTCAAGTTGTGAATGATCTTGATATTTCTCCTACGAGCTAGATTCATTCCTTTAGATTCAAGTCTGTGTTTGAGATTGTAGGAGGTCAAAGATCATTCCTTACTGACATTGTTTCTCCATTTTCTTTTTCCTGTCCTGTCTAAATGTTGAGTAACTTGGAATATTTAATTGTTGCCATACGTATTTGGTTCCCTATGGATTGTAGTGGGGACAAACACCCACTACCTATTAAATGTTTCCAATGATTGCATCTCAAATAGCCTTTGACAACCACATCCTGCTCCTGGCCTTCATGTGTGGCTTAGCTATTAAGCCTGGAGGAATTATTTCTACTGACAGGAGAAAGGGTAAAGGCCGGTTACTGGCACCTGAAAACCATTCGCTTCAGGCAGATGGGCTCATCAAGCATGGATGGCAGCTCATCTATGAGAAGGAAAACTCTGGTCCCAAACCTCTGCTGTCTTCCGGCTATACCCGCTCATGGGGAAGGTTTCAGGAGTAAACTATGAGGGAAAGATCTGCAGCTGGAGTCCCTAAGGCAGTCCAATATTGAGTTCAGTGCTGGACTAGCACCTCCTGCCTTGCCGCTGGGGCCAAACTGTATGGGTCTCTACCATTCATTTCGATTCATCAGCTGTGTGGAGAGGGGGAGCCTGCAGCATGGGCAACAGCTTGCTCTCCATATCATACCGCCCTGGCTTGTGGGCTGGCTAGCAAATCACTCAGACAGCTAGGACACAATATCCATTGCCGACCCTGACTAACAGAGAACCTCACAATATCATACATGTTTGAATATATAATTTATCTCAGGCCAGAGAGACTTAAATAAATGAGTTGTATATATTGAACTGATGATCAAATGAATTTCAACTAAATATAGCTTTCTTCTTTGAAAACTACTTCTGTAAATGTCTCTATATAATAAATCTGAGCCTTCAGGAGAATTGTTAGGTATCACTTATTCCTTTTCTTCTAGATGTCCTTCAGTTTTCATTTCTGGTTATTAGAGCGTACATTTGAATTAAGAGTCCCCGTTACAGCAATTTCAATTGCAATCACATAGAAAATTTGAGATCATGCTGTGGATCTGCTGTTTCTGGGTTATTGTTAACTGAGCCTACCAGCCTGTTCATTATTCCTCTCAATTCTTTTTTGATATACAGTATTTCCAATTCCTCCAGTCCTTCAGTAGCCATCCTTTTTAATTGATTACTGACACCTTGTGAAGATATCCATGATTATTAGCAAATACTGAGTGAAACAGTTGTCAGCCAAGTTTGACTCATTACCATCTGCTTACATTAGTGAAAGGAGACTCAGCCATCTGCACCAATAAAGCTGTTACCTACCCTGCTCCTGTTTCCTCTCCTTACTCCAGCTCAGTAATGTCCAAGGTCTTGTGGTACAAAGAAAATCCTTCTGGTTTCTTACTTTTTAAAAATTCTGTGGTTTCTTTGAGTATATTGGCTTTAATCAGCTTCATTTAATGCCATAAATCATTCCATTAACTTCTCTGACAGTATACTCTATTTCAGTGTGAAGTCGTCTAATTTTATAGATCATAGAGCATTGAACATAGAACAGTACAGCTCAGTACATGCCCTTCACCCCACTATTTTCTTAGGAAATATCTTAATTTGGATTCAAAATAGCTGACATCAATTTTGTTCCTTGCTGGATATCTTCTTCAGATAATAATAAGCCAACACTAATTATTTCCCGCAACACACATCAAAGTTGCTGGTGAACGCAGCAGGCCAAGCAGCATCTGTAGGAAGAGGTGCAGTCGACGTTTCAGAACGAGACCCTTCGTCAGGACTAACAGCTTCCTTCAGTTAGTCCTGATGAAGGGTCTCGGCCTGAAACGTCGACTGCACCTCTTCCTACAGATGCTGCTTGGCCTGCTGCGTTCACCAGCAACTTTGATGTGTGTTGCTTGAATTTCCAGCATCTGCAGAATTCCTGTTGTTTACTAATTATTTCTCTTCTATTTCCTAGTTGTATTTTCATTTAGCAAGAATTTAGAAAAGTTATTGGTTCTAAAAGTTAGTGTAATTCAGAGCCAAAATAGTGGTAGTCCATCAAATTATATAAACCCATAAGCAAATTTTACGCACAATTTGAGTATATTAACCATTCAGTTACAGCATTTATTTGGTCTGAATAGTGCAATTTTACATCATGGAATGCATTGACCTATTGAGCCATCCTGAGAATCAAATAACATTTCATTTGTAGTTCTTTTCTAAGGTAAAGTTTTACAAAATTGAGGGACAAATAACCAATGTGTGATAAACCTGTTTATGTTAAAGGACAGGGTATCCAATGGTAAACTTCATGCTACTGTCAGAAAGGGTGATGTATTCCCAACGGTATGTAAAAAGGTAAAGCCAATTAAGGAAGATCAAGATGCCAAACTGAATGAAAGGGAAAGCAGAATGTTGATAAGTCCAAAGTTAGTACTGGAGAAACAAATTAAGCAAGTGAAGGACAGTGTAGAACCTTTTTGCGATATATCATAAACAATGTAAAAAAATAGTGAATCTTATATAAAAAAAATTACAACCTGAGCTTGGTCAGGTACTTGGAGGACTAGAGAGCAATCATCACTTTGTACTCTCACCTGATAGTTTCTGCCTTTATGACTTCCATTATCAGGAGTCATTTCATGCTTTACATCAAAAGCAATATCTTTAAGAAGTTCTTTATCAAAGCCTGTTCCTGGCTCCTGGCACCTGCTCCCTGCTCAGTGCTGCATACTCTGAGCGCTTCTTCTGTTTCTCATATTGAGTTTAGCACTGCAGGTGTTTCATACTCCTCGATGGATCCTATTCTTCATCAAATTCATCCTCCAGGAATTATAAAGGATTTCCCACAGCTGTTGAGTTAGGATAATGATTTGTCTTTAGGATGAAAAATATGTGCAACCATGATATGCTCACAATCTAAATATGTATATTTTACTCTATTGACAAAGTAGATTGAATAGTGAAAACATAGAAAAAATATTTTAACCATGAAATACTTTTACTTAGAGATTTTAAAAAGAGAGAAAAAAAACATTATACACTCTGAACAGATCAAAGTTTGGTGACATGAAAGAATCCAGGGATTTAAAGGTTTGTATTTACAGGATATTAAAATAGATAGATTAAAAGCTATGGCCACAAAAATGAAATAATTGTTTGTATTTTAAGAAATGAAAAATAGAAAAATGAAGATGTCATGGTGAACCTATTTAAAATGTTAGAATGTTTCAACATGGGTTTTGTTCAATAGGAAAGGCATTAAACAGTAGAAAGGAGACTGTTTAAATAGGATGCTGTCTAACTTGAGGAAATGGACATGAAAATACTTAAAACATTTGAATATTTCAATAAATTTCAAAGATAGTTAAAGGAAAAGGATAAAATTTACTGGTGATTTTTGAAAATAGTTGACAGAGAACTGGTCAACTGAGGAAAGAAGAATTATGTTAAGAAACTGGTGAAAATCAAAGTCAACATCAAGATATTTGTCATCTGCACAAATATATGCAAGCACAATTGAAATTAAAAACTTACTTGCAGAAGCATCACATTAAGATACAAAATGATATTGTATCTGTTAAATAGGGGCCGTGGACAATTCTGATTTGATGAAGACAGACGTGAAAAGCAAAGGAACATCTGGAGAAATTTCTGAAATGCCTGGTTCACTGCTGTTGTTACTGCGCGATCGAGAATCTCCGGAGGGTAGGCCCCAAAATACCTGGCTTTGCCTGCTGCTGGTGACCGAGGCTGAGGTCGAAGTGTTCGGATAGAGATGGCGCTCGGTACTCGGTGTCGGAGCGCTGATCAGAGCTTGAAGTTTTTGGACGACTCAGAGTCGGACTGTGGTCGGGCATGGCAGGGAGAGTTTTCTTCCTTCTCCCGTTTGTGTGAGATGTGGGGACTTTCGAGAGACTTTGAACTTTTTTACTGTGCCATGGACTGTTCTTCATCAAGTTATGGTATTGTTGCACTGTTGTAACTGTATGTTACAATTAACAAACATCAAAGTTGCTGGTGAACACAGCAGGCCAGGCAGCATCTCTAGGAAGAGGTACAGTTGATGTTTCAGGCCGAGACCCTTCGTCAGGACTAACTGAAGGAAGAGTTAGTAAGAAATTTGAAAGTGGGAGGGGGAGGGGGAGATCCAAAATGATAGGAGAAGACAGGAGGGGGAGGGATGGAGCCAAGAGCTGGGCAGGTGATTGGCAAAGGGGATATGACTGGATCATGGGACAGGAGGTCCGGGGAGAAAGACAAGGCGGGGGGGGGGGAACCAGAGGATGGGCAAGGGGTATAGTCAGAGGGACAGAGGGAGAAAAAGGAGAGTGAGAGAAAGAATGTGTGTATAAAAATAAATAACGGATGGGGTACGAGGGGGAGGTGGGGCATTAGCGGAAGTTAGGGAAGTTGATGTTCATGCCATCAGGTTGGAAGCTACCCAGACGGAATATAAGGTGTTGTTCCTCCAACCTGAGTGTGGCTTCATCTTTACAGTAGAGGAGGCCGTGGATAGACATGTCAGAATGGGACGGGGATGTGGAATTAAAATGTGTGGCCACTGGAAGATCCTGCTTTCTCTGGCGGACAGAGCGTAGGTGCTCAGCAAAGCGGTCTCCCAGTCTGCGTCGGGTCTCGCCAATATATAGAAGGCCACATCGGGAGCACCGGACTCAGTATATCACCCCAGCCGACTCACAAGTGAAGTGTCGCCTCACCTGGAAGGACTGTTTGGGGCCCTGAATAGTGGTAAGGGAGGAAGTGTAAGGGCATGTGTAGCACTTGTTCTGCTTACAAGGATAAGTGCCAGAAGGGAGATCAGTGGGGAGGGATGGGGGGGACGAATGGACAAGGGAGTCGCGTAGGGAGCGATCCCTGCGGAAAGCAGAGAGAGGGGGGGAGAGAAGATGTCCTTAGTGGTGGGATGGTGGAAGTTACGGAGAATAATATGTTGGACCCGGAGGCTGTTGGGGTGGTAGGTGAGGACCAGGGAAACCCTATTCCTAGTGGGGTGGCGGGAGGATGGAGTGAGAGCAGATGTGCATGAAATGGGGGAGATGCGTTTGAGAGCAAAGTTGATAGTGGAGGAAGGGAAGACCAGAGTTGATAGTGGAGGAACATCGACTTCTCTAACTTCCGCTAATGCCCCACCTCCCCCTCGTACCCCATCCGTTATTTATTTTTATACACACATTCTTTCTCTCACTCTCCTTTTTCTCCCTCTGTTCCTCTGACTATACCCCTTGCCCATCCTCTGGGTCCCCCCCCCCCCCAGTCTTTCTTCCCGGACCTCCTGTCCCATGATCCTCTCATATCCCCTTTGCCAATCACCTGTCCAGCTCTTGGCTCCATCCCTCCCCCTCCTGTCTTCTCCTATCATTTTGGACCTCCCCCTCCCCCTCCCACTTTCAAATCTCTTACTAACTCTTCCTTCAGTTAGTCCTGACGAAGGATCTTGGCCTGAAACGTCGACTGTACCTCTTCCTAGAGATGCTGCCTGGCCTGCTGCGTTCACCAGCAACTTTGATGTGCGTTGCTTGAATTTCCAGCATCTGCAGAATTCCTGTTGTTTATGTTACAATTATGTGGTTTTGTTAGTTTTTCAGTCTTGGTTTGTCCTGTGTTCTTGTGATATCACACCGGAGAAATATTGTATCATTTCTTAATGCATGCATTACTAAGTGACAATAAAAGGGGACTGTGTGTCCTCATAATCTAATCTAATCTAAATATATAAAAGAAAAACATGTTAATCATAAAATTACACACAAGTTTTAAAAAAACAAACACAATAGGAGCAAAAAATAAATGAAGTCCGTGGTAGCGCAAAGTGGTCAAATTAACCATAATGTTTTGATACAGTGGCAGTGATTAGAGTTGTAAAAGTTGGTTGAAGAGACATTTAGTTGAAGGAAAGTAATTGTTTTTGATGGGGGAAGATGTCATTATTCTAGATGTATGACCGAAAATAAGGAACTGGGGATAAAGATATCAGTAAGTAATGAGGATTGAATAATGAATGAGAGCCTGGCCAATAATGCCTATTACTAAATAAATGAAAATAAACTTAGGAACAGGACTATTCCCCACATGAAAAATAAACACTGGTTCATACTTTCCTATTTTCTTTTGGACAAAAGCCATTTAAAAGTTATTCATCCATCTAACACTGTTGAGCCAAAGGAATCTGTCCCTGAAATAACAAATTTGTAGCAAGGGAAGAGGATTATTTTGATTTGTTTGATTGTGATAGCCTCAACCTAATTCTGCAGAATTTATGAAACACTGTTTATACATTAACCAACAATGGCACCTATGACTAGTCCATAAACAACTTAAAGCCTGCTTTGTTTTCATTGCAAAAATAATTCACACGACTTCAGTTATTCAGAAAGGAGGTATCTATTTTAGTGGTGATTTCATTCCGTGTTCCACTAAGGTTAGTGAGAATAGGGAACTAATGGTAAAGGAACCCTTTGATAGAATTCACCCTGCAGTTTGGGAGGGAGAAGCTAAAGTCAGATGTAACAGTATCAGTGGAGTCAAAAGGAACAACAGAGGCATAATCGAGGAGCTGGCCTAAGTTGATTGGAAGGGGATACTAGCAGGGATGATGGTTGAATTTTCTGGAACAATTCAGAAGGCACAGGGTAGAGACATCCCAAAGAAGAATTCTAAAAGGAGGATGTGGTAACTGTAGCTGACAAGGGAAGTCAAAGTCAGCATAAAACCAAAAAAGAGGGAATATAATAGTTTATGATAGCATACAAAACTCTTTCTATACAAATAAGTTTAGATTTTTTTGCTGGGTGCAAGTATCATAGACAAAGTCATCAGTTACTGCCCATCACTAATTGTCCATTAGAAGTGAGCTTCTTGAAGAATCAGTTCATTCTGTGCAGAAACAGGCCATTCAGTCCACTATGTCAATGCCAACTATTAAATGTCTTTCTATAATAATTCTCTTTATCAGCATTCGGTCAATAGCCTTCTATACTTTAGTGATTAAAGTGTTCAACAAGATACATCTTAAGTGGCACCTCTGTACTTGCCTCCACTACCTATTCAAACAAAGTTTTCTAGATCCCAACTGTCCTCTCACTGAAAATAAAATCTTCCTCAGATTCCAGTTTCCACTCAGATTTAATCTGTGTTCCTCTACTATTGGAAAATGTTTCCTACTCTTTACCTTGGCCTCTCCTAAGCCTACTCTTTGCCTCTCATAATTTTCTATGCCTCATTGAGGTCCCTCCCTCAGCCTTGTCCAGTTTAAGAAAAGCAATCCCAGCCTATCCAGTCTCTCTTCACAAGATGCAATGAAATGGTCCACCAAGGCAACATCTTAGTGAATCTCTTCTTTGATGTCTTCAGAACAATCATGTTCTTCTTGAAGCATCAGCAGAACTATACACAATACTCCAGCTGTGGCCAAACAAATGTTGTATTAAGTTGTAGCATAACCTCCTTACACCTTGATATCCAGCTGTTGAAGACAAATATCCCAGATGTCTTCTTCACCAATTTATTTGCCTATTTTTCCACTTTCAGAGATCCCGGGAAATGTATAACAAGTTCCCTCTGTTTGTCCTGGAGCATAAGATTAACCTCCTCACTACTAACAACCCTGACTAAGTGTTTTGTGTTATCTGCAGACCCACTACTTTATACTTTATTGTCGCCAAAGAATTGATACCAGAGCGTACAATCATCCCAGTGATACTTGATTCTGCTCTTCGTGCTCCCTGGAGTACAAATTGATAGTAGATATTGAAAATTTAAATTATATATCATAAATAGAAAATAGAAAAGGGAAAGTAAGGTAGTGCAAAAAAACCGAGAGGCAGGTCTGGATATTTGGAGGGTACGGCCCAGATCTGGGTCAGGATCCGTTTAGCAGTCTTGTCACAGTTGGAAAGAAGCTGTTCCCAAATCTGGCCGTACGAGTCCTCATGCTCCTGAGCCTTCTCCCGGAGGGAAGAGGGATGAAAAGTGTGTTGGTTGGGTGGGTTGTGTCCTTGATTATCCTGGCAATCTAATCATGCCTCTTAAATTCATAACCTGTTCTTGGACAGAAGAGGTTCCAAATTTGGGAGATCTTCTCAAAGTAGCTTGAATTAGTAATTGCAGTTACTAATGTGCCCTCACACTTGCAGTTTGCACACATTCCTATTTTGATTGTTCTGAAGGTATTTTATTTAGTGAAACAATTCAAGACCCTGAACAGCGATCTCCTTTTCCTAGTTTTGTGGTATTTTAAAAAAAATTAATGTCTAGGTTACATACTCAAGATTAATTGGTTTATTGTTGTTGTTAAATGTACTGAGATACAGTGAAAACTATTGTTTTACATGCTATCCACACATATCATTTCACAATATAAATATAAGACCGTAAGATGTAGGAACACAGTTAGGCTATTTGACCTATTGAATGTGCTCCATCATGGCCAATTTATTATCCCCCTCAACTCCATTCTCATGCCTTCTTCCTGTAACCTTTGACGTCTTAATTAATCAAGAACTATCAACACCCTCTTTAAACATACTCGATAACTTGGCCTCCACAGTCATCTGTGGCAATAAATTCCACAGATTCACTACCATTTGGCTAAAGAATTCCCTCTTCATTTCCATTCTAAGTGGACGTTCCTCTATTCCAGCCTATGCCCCCTAGACCGAGACTCACCCACTATAGGAAAGATCCTCCCCTCATCCACTCCATCCAGACCTTCTAATATTCAATAGGTTTCAATAACATTCCCCCTCATTTTTCTAAACTCAAGAGAGTACAGGCCCAGAGCCATCAAATACCCCTCATGTGTTAACCCTTTCAATCCTGGAATCAATTGTGTGAACCTTCTCTGGACTGTCTCCAATGCCAGCACATCTTTTCTTAGAGAAGGGGCCCAAATCTGCTCACAATACTCCAAGTGCAGGCTTACCAATGCCTTATAAATACTTAGTATTGCATCCTTGCTCCTATATTCTAGTCCTCTCGAAGTGAATTCACATTTGCCTTCCTTACCATTAACTCAACCTTTAAGTTAACCTTTAGGGAATCCTGCCAAAGACTCAAAAGTACTTATGCGTCTCTGATTTTCAAATATTTTCTCCATTTAGAAAATAGTCTATGCCTTTATTCCTTTTACCTAACTGCATGACCATACACTTCCCTACACTATAATAGAAAGGAAAAAAGACAGAAAGAGACTGCAGAGTGTAGTGTTACAGTTACAGTGATAGTGCAGTGCAGGTAGACAATATGATGCAAGGCCATGAGGAGGAAGATTGTGAGATCATCTTTATTATACAAAAGAGGTTCGCTCAATTGCTATCCTATTCTAATCTTATAACAGCAGGACAGAGAATGTCTTGAGACTGGTAATGTGTTTACCAGCTCTTGCATCTTTTGTCTGAGGGGAGAAGAGAAAACATCCAGGGTGTGAGGGGTATATCAGCTGCTTTCCTGAAGTTTCAAGAAGTATAAACAGTCCATGGAGGAGTGGGGCTTTGTTTTTTGATATAGACACCAAGCTGTTTCCACAAATAAGCTATTGGTAATGTTTACATCTTAGAAACAAAATCTCTCAATGATCTCTACGCATCACCTTTGACACTTAGGCTACATCCACACTAGACCGGATAAATCCGTAACCGAAGCTTTTTCTCTTCGCTTTGACCCTCCGTCCACACTGAAATGGCGTTTTCCTCCCCCAAAAACGGAGCTTTTCTAAAACGCTGTCCAGAGTGTTTAAATCTGAAAACACTGGTTGGCCGTTGTAGTGTGTACGGGGTAACCTGCTAATTTTAAAAACACTGTCATGACGTGTCAGAACAAATGTGGCGGTAGCGCGGCATTTCATTGTTTTCTTGAACGCAACCTCCAACACCACAACAACAATATTTGACAATAGGTGTGTAACAGCCTAATGTAACATTGTATGGAAATACAAGATAACACTGATGCAGACATGTTTTATACATTTAACAAGGTGCTTTGTTTGTCATAGTCCCTTCTGGCAATCCCCCACCTTACTATTTACCTCAGGAATTGGGCCTCAATCCCCTCATTTAATTTCCAATCATTCCCAGGTTCCACTAACTGCACACACCTGCTTTCCATCAGAAAATACAGGATAAAGACCCAGTGATCACAACAAGGAGCTGCCAGTTTGTTGGTTGACTCTAGTGTGAGTAACCTTGTTTCATGGTTCTTAGGACTGTTAGTTCTAAGTCTAGCATCGTTCCTGGATTTTCTCCAAACCCGAGACTGCAGGTAAAGACTCTCCTGGAAACAGATTCCACGCTCACTATGGCGATAACGCCTCCCAACTCTGCCTCGGTGCCTGTGTTCTGCACTTGAGTTTGTCCACTGTCATGCTTGTGTAACATTATTAATGTATTACTTGTGCAAACATTCAATAGATGCAATTGTCACTTTTGCCCAGTAACTTGTTTTATTGCACATGTTAAATACAGCAAAATAATACACAAAGACATGGCAAAAGTAAAGGCAAACAAATGAGGTAACAGCAAATTTCACTTTTGCCCAGTAACAAGCCTTATTGCATTTAGTTGTAGCTGTCGCCCCTTTCACCGGTGAAGAGACTGTGGCTGTAGGAAATGTTTCTGACGAACATGCACCAAGTCTTTTGTTTGGCAATTTCCTTTTAAGTTTTTCTAATCTGAAACTGGACAAACGTGCACCAAGTATATTGTTTCCTCTTCACTTGTTTTCTGTGTGTCCTGTGCATACCCAGTAGGAGGAGATTCGCCCAAATATCCGTTCTAATGTGGACGGAGGTATTTTGAAAAATGCCTGGTGTAGACGCCTATCATTTTTATGCAAAACCGGCATTTTCAGAATTATCCGGTCTAGTGAGGACATAGCCTTGGAGGGATGTATGCTCCACCCTGTTTCCTGAAATCAATTAAGAGCTGCCAAATTCAATATCAGTCTCAAAGAGCACTCTTCACACAATTCCATGTATATTGACCAAAGCAGGACTCATATCCAACTTTCACATGCTCTTCTCCAGCTTCTCACAGATACCTTTCCTTCCTCTATATACAACAGAGTGGACCATAATCAGAGGCCACAGGAGATAAATGGAAGATCTTACAACCAGAAGCACCAACAGATACCTAGAGTGGAAAATTGATGTTGATTGCTTTTCAATTTTTGAGCATGGGTTGCGGTTATTGTTACTAACATAATTGTTGCTGAAACCATGGACAGTAGCTGTCTCATACCATCCAAATATGAATAGTTTAAAACTCAATCCATTTTCTTTCTCCTAAGTGACATACTCTAGACTTGCTCCTCTCACATATCCCCCTCCATTCCATTGACCACAACTTTATCTTCATGAAAAATAAATTACTGCAGAAATCTGTAATAAAACAATAAATTGCTGGAAATGTTCAGCATGTCAGGCATCATCTACAGAGAGAGAGAACTGAGGTTCAGGCCAGAGGTCCTTCATTAAAGCTTGCTTGGTGTCTTTATTAGGTTTACAATTCAGAAACTTACTGTCAGGCACACTGAAACCAATATTGATGGAGGAGTTTGTTATGGTACTAATGAAGCAGGTTTTATCTTTATCATGAGCGGTCTATGGTGCTGCATTCAAGTCACAGTCTCCCTTGGAAGCATGGGTCCAATCTCACTCCTGATAGTTAAGATGTACAAAGGGAAATGAAAACAGGCTTTTTCCACTGAGGCTTGGTGAGACTCGAACTAGAGTTCGTAGGTTAAGAATGAAAGATGAAATATTTAAGAGGCACCTGAGGGGCAACTCCTTCACTCAGAGGGTGATGCGAATGTGGAACAAGCTGCTCGAAGAAGTGGTAGATATGGGTTCTGTTCCAACACTTAAAGTACGTTTGGATAAGTACATGGAAAGGAGAGGAATGGGGGAGCTACTCTAGGTGCAGATCAATGGGACTAGGCAGAATAACAGTTGGCCATGCACTAGATGAGCTGAAGGGTCTGTTTCTATGCTGTAGTGTTGTATGACATCCATAAACTAGAAGACTTCAAACGACTTCATTTTAGAGTCTAGTGATAAAATAAGAGCTATCACTTTACTGAGGTACACAACAAACAGTCAAACAAAGAAAAGGAAAGGAGTGAATCATAAAGTTCCTGGTTGCATGCTATTTCCATTTCCCATTCCCCTGCTGATCTGTCTGCTCTTGCTCTTCTCCACTGCCAGGATCAGCCCTAGATAGTCCTTCTAAAGAAGAGGCAATACTGTATCTAATCTACATTCAGTACCTCCTGTACCTAATATGGTGGCCATTGAGTATAGGTTCTTGGTCTTTTGCTGGTGTAGCCTATCCTCTTCAAGGTTCAATGTGCTGTGCATTCAGAGATGCATACCATTGTTGAATAGCATGGTTATTTGAATTACTGTCACCTTCCTCTCAGCTTGAATCAGGCTGGCCACTCATCTCTGATTTCTCTCATTAACAATGCATTTTCACCCACAGAACTGCTGCTCACTGTATGTTTTTTTCTGCTCCATTCTCTGTAAACTCTTGAGATTGCTGTGCCTAAAAATCCCAGGAGATCAGCAGTTTCTGAGATACTCAATCATCCTTATCAGTCACTTAGATCACATTTTTCCCCATTCTAATATTTGGTCTGACCAGTAGCTGAACCAGTTGTTCATTTTTGCATGCTTTTATGCATTGAGTTTCTGCCACATGATTGGCTGATTAGATATCTCCATGAACAAGCAGGTGTACCTGATGAAGTAACCAATTATATGTGAATACAGCCAGATGATATGACTGCTGTGTCAAAGGGCTAACTTTTGGGGATAGTGACTATTGTTCTGTAAGTTTCAATGTATGAACGTTAAATTTTC
This sequence comes from Mobula birostris, assembly GCF_030028105.1. NCBI lineage: Eukaryota > Metazoa > Chordata > Chondrichthyes > Myliobatiformes > Myliobatidae > Mobula > Mobula birostris. The sequence goes on along the minus strand of NC_092370.1, from coordinate 99,507,764 downwards.
CGACTTTAGATAACCCTGAGAATACCCCTCCCCCACTGTTCTCCATCTGATCCACTTCTGGTCCTCTTCATTTTTATTTGCCTTCCCATATCACCTGCACCCCTTTCTCTTTAATTTCTTTCATCTTCTTGGCCCATTCACCTACTACCCACACTCTTCACCTACTGGATCCACTCCCATGTGTAGCTCTATCTGTTCTTCATTTCTTCCTTAATGGCTCTCATTATTATCTTGCGTTCCAGGGCTTGCAACCTTTGTGACCCCATTCATTACCCTCCAGCCTCGGTCTCTTACTCCTCTCCTCCCCTCCCTCACTTGGCTCCATCTGTCTTTTTATTCGCTTTTTTTTAAAATTCCTTCAAGTATTGCTCATGACTTGCCTCTATCTTTCAACTCCAGTATTTCCAGCAGGCTCCATCAGTCCATTGGTGGTCGAACCATCACCTATTCAAAGTATCTTGACTGGCTGCATCATGGTCTGGTATGGCAATTCAAATGCACAAGAATGTAAGTTTAAAGTGTGGTGGACTCAGCCCAATACATAACAGACACAATCCTCATTACCACAGATGGAATCTATGGGAGGCTCAGCCTCAACAAGGCGTTACCTATCATCAAAGATCCCCACCATCTGGTTCATGTCCTCTTCTTGCAGTTTGCATTGGGCAAGAGGTACAGACCACATGACCAGGTGCAAGAACAGCTACTTCCCTTCAACCAGCATGAAAATGTTAGCATGAGAGGGCACAGTTTTGAGGTGCTTGGAAGTAGGAACAGGGAAGATGTCAGGAGTAATTATTTTTACCCGGAGAGTGGAATGGACTGCTGGCAACAGTGGTGGAGGTGGATACGATAGGGTCCTTCAAGAGACTCCTGGATTGGTACATGGAGCTTAGAAAAATAGATGGCTATGGGGAACCCTAGGTTGTTTCTAAGGTAAGAACATGTTCAGCACAGCTTTGTGGGCTGAAGAGACTGTATTGTGCTGTAGGTTTTCTATGTTTCTAACTATTCGGTTTGGGAACCATCTGGCACTACAAGTAGCTACACATCCTTCTAATCGTGTTTTTCCTTGTAAAAATTGTGTTTAATTTTTGTTCTTTTGTAAATGTTTCTTACGTGATACTGTAGGATTTTGCGAATAAAACATTCAAGAGTTGTGTTATGTGCTTAACAAATGCTTCAGCCCTTTATTTTCATTATGAACAAATCAAAAGCAGTCTCCTTTGACATCATTACGTCAGACAGTATCTCTTAAAGTGAACACAGCAACTCACTTTTGGCATTTGTGTATTATGTAAACCAGTTTCTATGATGAACAATATGTGTCATCGTTTCTGCCATTACATTATCCTTCAATGGTAATCATTTCTGATTAAAGTTCAAAGTAAACTTATTTTCAGAGTATGCATATGTTACCATATGTTAACTGAGATTCACCTTCTAACAAACTGACATTTACTAGAAAAAAGAACTACAATAAAACTTTATGAAAACCTATACATAAACAGACAATGGCTGATAACCAATGTGCAGAAGAAGACAAAATGCAAATAAACAAAAGTAATAATAAGAACTTGAGTTGTAACGAGTCCTTGACAATGAATCTGTAGGTCATAGAATTAGCTCAGAGGATTGGTCATTGAAGTTATCCACACCGATTCAGGAGCCTAATTGTTGTTGGATAATGACTGTTCCTGAACTTGGTAGTGTGGGACCTCCTGCTTCATGATAGTAGCAAGTAAAGGATATATTATTGCCTTGTCTTGTTCTGTTTTTGTCGCTGCTTGTGTTATTCTGTGTTGTGTTGAATATTTTGGGACCCACGCATAAAACTCCTTATACACATAGGCCTCCAACCTCAGTACAGGCTTCTGCTCCTCCAGTCCTTGGCCTTGGACTCTCAGACATCGTACCTCCAACTTCATAATTTATATAACTAGTGGAAGCAAACACTTCTGAAAATCTACACACATATTCAGCATGGAAAATAAGTATCTTCATTTTCAGTGTTTTATCATCTCTGCTTTTTAGTTGCAGAAGGCTCTAGATGTACTGTTGGTTACCATGGGCATCTCCCTTACATTGTCTGAGTGGGAAAGAGGCACAAGCAGCTGTAGTTTTCTTCCTTGCATGTCTAATTTATCCAAGGGTTTGCACAAATGGAAATACTGTTATAGAGTTAAATGGCACAGCAACAAACCTTTAGTCACTGAATCTTTGCTGTCACATACCATTTGCATTAATCCTACATTAATCTCTTTTTTTATTCATCCCATGTACCTATCAGCAGTTGGCAATTTGCAGTACCAATTGGTCAATCAGCCTGCTCATTTTTGACACGTGGAAAGGAATCCAAGCACCCACAGGAAACTGATGCAATCACAGGGATAGGAGCAGAGGACAGGACTGAGCTCCAGTCACTAGAGCTGTAAGGCAACAGTTTGATTAGCTTTACCCTGGTGTACTGCTGCATTCACAGTTACCTTATCACAACTATTTTTCCTGTCAAGACAGAGTCAGTCTCAAGTACTGAAGTATCTAAATGGCAGTGGGTATGAGATTCATCACACAGATGGGTTTCAGTCAATGATAAACAAGAGAAAATCTGCAGATGCTGGAAATCAAAGGGTCTCTGCCCGAAACGTTGATTATACCCTTTTTCATAGATGCTGCTTGGCCTGTTGAGTTCCTCCAGCATTTTGTGTGTGTTTCTTGTTGATTAGAGATTCAGTTTTGACAGGACAGAATAGCAACAAACCCATAAAACATTACTTGTAATTTGCAGATATATAAATGCTTTCCAAATAGATGTCAAAGTGCAGGGAAAATATCAATTTAATAATTTCCTAAGCATGAAAGATAGGATTCTGATTACTATCTGTAACTAATGATCATCCTTGATTTCTTATCACCACACTGGAATGACAATCTAGATTGTGTGTGCAGGCACAGGGTTTAAATTATTCCCTTTGTTACCTAGAAACCACTGAACAAAAAGTGAGTGTACAATCTGTCGGCTAGAATACTACCAAAAAAAAATCTGAATCTGTATAGAATCCATAATCTTTAGATAGATTTTGATCTTTTCTGCAATTGTCAATGTTTCTCTAAATAAGTGACAATGAATTTGAAATTCCTGCACAAACTTGAAAGTTTTAATTTTGACTGCTTGAAGCTGCTGATTTTTGACTCCCCAAGGAACAATAGAGTAAGTATGATTGGGAATTTAGCTCTGAAACAGGGACTTTGATCATTTGATTAGAGAGGAACAGCAGCAAGTGTGTCAACCAAGTTCTAAGTGAGTTTATTGATTTTTAAAGCTGAAGGTAGTCACAATTTAATTACAGTAAAATAGTGTGAAATATTTTTGAATGTTTCATGGTTGTATAGAATTACTGTTGAAACATTTAGAGTCCTCAGCCAGCCATATGCATCCCACCCTACCACATCAACCAATGCTATGGGATTATTTTTTAAATATTTGGCAGAAAATGAGAATGAAGACAGAAAAATAAGATCCTAAGTAGGCCATTTTGCTTAGTGGTGGCCTATTCAACATTCTATAAGATGGTAGCTGGCCCGTAAGTTCATAAAATATAGGAGCAGAATTGGGCAATTTGACCCATTGAGTCTATTCCTCTATTCACTCATGGCTGATCCTTTTTCCCCTTCCTCAGCCCCATACCTGGACCTTTTCCACTTTGTTGTTGTGGCCAATCAAGAACCTATCAATCTCTGCCTTAAATATACCCAATGACCTGGGCTCCACAGCTGCCTGTGGTCACAAATTTCACAACTTCACCACCCTCTGGCTAAAGAAATTTCTCTACATCTCTGTTATAGATAGTTGCCCTCCAGCCTGAGGCTCTTCCCTCTTGCCCTGGATTCCCCCACCATGGGAAACATCCTTTCCACATCTACTGTCTAAGCCTTTCAACACTCCAAAGGTTTCAATTAGATCTCCTCTCATCCTTCTAAACCCCAGTGAGTACAGGTCCAGAGCCATCAAATGTTCCTCATATGATAACCCTTTCATTCCCAGAATCATCCTTATGAACCTCCTTTAGACCCTCTCCAATGCCAGCACTTCTTTTCTTAGATAAGGAGCCCAAAACTGTTCACAATACTCAAGGTGAGGCCTCATAAGGCAGTGGTCCCCAACCTCCAGGCCATGGACCAATACCAGGCTATGAAGCATGCAGTGGTGCAGTGGTAGCTGGGACGCACCCAGCATATCTTTAAGAAAAAAGCCAAAATAAACAAGCTAATTAATTAGGTTTCACTTGCTCTACATAATCGGCAATCGCCCCTGATCTTGGCCGACATTTACGTGCCAGGCAGCACCTAATTAATTAGCTTGTTTATTTCTGCTTTTTTCTTAAAGATGCGCTGGGTGCATCCCGACTACCACTGCACCCCTGCATGCTTCGTGACGCAGTATCGGTCTGCAGCCCGGAGGCTGGGAACCGCTGTCATAAAGCCTTAGCATCACATAACCTACTCTTGTATTATAGACCTCTTGAAATGAATGCTAACATTGCATTTGCCTTCCTCATCATCAACTCAACCTGCAAGTTAACCTTTAAGGACTTCCAAGTCCCTTTGCATCTCAAATCTTAGGATTTCTCACCTTTTAGAAAATGGTTTGCACTTTAGTTTCTTCTACCAAAGTGCATGACCATGCATTTTCCAACTTTGTATTTCATTTGCTACTTTCTTGCCTATTTTCCTAATCTGTCTGTAATCCCTTCTACAGCCTTCCTGTTTCCTAAACACTACCCGCACCTCCATCAATTTTCGTATCATCAGCAAACTAGGATTCTTTTTCAATCTCATTCTCCTGCCTTCTCACTGTAGCACTTAACCCCTTTATCAATCAGAAAACCTATCAATTTCTGCCTTAAATACAACCAATGGTTTAACCTCCACAATCTCTATGGTAAACAATTCCACAGAATCACCACACCCTGGATGAAAAATTCTTCCTCATCAGGCTTTAAAGAGATGTCCCAGTAGGACAAACCAGGATAGGACTTACACAGTAAATGGAAGGGCACTGAAGACTGCAGTAGAACAGGGGGATCTGGGAATACAAATCCTTAATTCCTTGAAAGTGGCTTCACAGGTAGATAGAGTTGTAAAGAGATCTTTTGGCACTTTGGCCTTCATAAGTCAATGTATTGAGTACAGGAACTGAGATGTTATGTTGAAGTTGCATAAGGTGTTAGTGAGGCCTAATTTGAAGTACTTTGTGCAGCTCTGATCACCTACCTACAGGAAAGATACCAATAATATTATAAGAGTCTGGAGAAAATTTACAAGGATTTTGTGAGTACCTGAGTATGGTGCGTGGCCAAGTGGTTAGGTCGTTGGGTTCACGATCTGAAGGTCGTGGGTTCGAGTCTCGGCCAAGGCAGCGTGTTGTGTCTTTGAGCAAGGCACTTAACCACACACTGCTCCAGTCCACTCAGCTGAAAATGGGTACCGGCAAATGCTGGGGGTTAACCTTGCGATGGACTGGCATCCTATCCGGGGGGGAAGTCTCATACTCTCAGTCGCTTCACGCCACAGAAACCAGCATAAGCACTGGCCTGATGGGCCACAAGGCTCAGGACAGACTTTAACTTTAACTGAGTACCTGAGTTATAGTGAAAGTTTGAATAGGTTAGGACTTTGTTCCTTGGATCATAGTAAACTGAAGGGAGATTTGACAGAGTATGTAAAAGTTATATAGCCAGACTAAAAACAAGCAGACTTTTTCCACTAAGGTTAAGTAAGACTAGAACTAGAGGTTATGGGTTAAGGATGAAAGTTGAGGTGCTTAAGGGAACATGACAGGCAACTTCATTCAGATTCTGTCAGCAGAAGTGGTGAATGAGGGTTTGAAATCAAAACGTAAGAGAAGTTTTTATAAGTATGTGGATGGGATGGGTATAGAGAGCTGGTTTGTCCTACCAAATTGGAACCGACTGAAGGCCTGGAAAAGGTCGACATGGAGAGGATATTTCCATTAGGAGGAGAGTGCAGTTGCAGGTTGATGGAACTAGGGAAGAATAACAATTCTTCATGGACTAGATGGGACAAACGGCCTGTTTCTCTGCTCTAGTGCTCCATGACTCTATATCTGTTAATCCTTCTGAATTCCAACAAGTGCAGGCCTAAGTCTTTTAAATGCTCCTTGTATATTAAACCGTTTTTTTCCTGGGATCAATCTGGACTATTTCCAGACCCAACACATCTTTCCTTAGATAAAGAGCCCAAAATAGATCACAATATTCCATATATGATCTGACCAATGCCTTATAAAGCCCCAGCAGTCAATCCTTGATATTTTTTAATACTCTAGTACTCTTAAAAGGAATGCTAACATTTCATTTGCCTTCCTTATTACCAGCTGAAACTGCAGGTTAACCTTTAGGGAATTCTGAACTGGAGACTGATTCACTACCATAACACCATTTCGCAGAGCTACCACTGAAGCCTTATGGAGCAAAGAATTCCAAATATTCTCCACACTTTTAGTGAACAAACTTCTCGTCTCAGTATTAAATGGCCTACTCTTATTTCAGTAGTATCATAGATTCTGCCGGGGGAAGTTTCCTCTCAATATATTCCCTGTTGAATTCTCTTAAAAATGTTGAATATTGTATGTTTTCACAATGTTTAGTTAGTTGATGGTTCTCTACTTCTAATCATTTGAGAATATGTTTCTACTGGGGAAATTGCTATTCTGTCTTAAAAAATCCAAGTCAGCTTTTAATAGACCATAGAACAGTACAGGCTCTTTGGTCAACATAGATTTGCTGACCTTTTGACCTACTCCAAGAACAATCTAACCCTTCATTCCAACATAGCCCAGAGCCCTCCATTTTTCTTTCATCCATATGCCTATCCAAGAGTCTCCCAGATGTCCCTAATGTATCAACCTCTACCACCATACCCGGCAGAATATTCCAGCCACTTTTCGCTCTCTGTATAAAAAAAAAACTTACATCTCCCCTAAACTTTGCTCCACTCACCTTAAATGGACGTCCTCTGGTATTAGCCATTGCCACCCTGGGAAAATGGTGCTGGGTGTCTACTCTATCTATGCTTCTTATAATCTTGTGCATGTTTTTAAATTCTATTTTTTGTATAATAGCCTGTTGTTAAAATATATATAACGAATCTAAAAATGAAGTGAAGCTACATTTGAAATGTCTTGGGCTAATACACATACATAATTCATTAACTTTGTTAATGGATCCTTGTAGGCATAGATCAGTGCTTGATAGATGTAGTTAGAATTGGGGCTTGAAGGAAATGAGTACTAAGTCAGACCAAATCAATCATTTGGTTTTAAATGTTCACAAATGCCAAGTGGAAATTATCACTTCCTTTGGAATCACCTGACTTTTCTTTAATAAGTAAAGTTATAGCTTCCAGCATGCAAGAAGTAAATGACAAGCGGTGGAGATCAGGCCTAATGTCCAAAATTATGAAAGTCGTTAATAGGAATATTCACTTTTAGTTACGCTAGATTTTGGCTGGTTCCATCAGAACTCCGTTAGAGTTTGCTACATAGTCTACTGAACCATGAAGCATGTGTAGTTATACTTTCTGTAAAACACCATGTCTGAACAAAATTACAGGGAGAAGCTTTTTTTTTACTCTGTAATACTTGCATGTATGGATCACTAGACCAGATGTCATCCACTGAGGCTCTTTTGCCCACAAGATAGTAGAGAGTTTCCTTATTATTTTATGGAACTTACAAGGTTTTATATTTTTCATGAAGAGGGAAATCTGGAAAGACATACCAGGAGACTCTCGCATAACCCTAGAGAAAAGCATTCAATAATGAATTGGAGAGTGCTGCTTTAAGCACAGAGGACTTACGCTTCTTCATGCATAGCTCTATGGAAACAAGCTGTGAAAAATCCCATTTTGGTTCTACTATGGACCTGAATATTTGTTAGAAATGGGTACCAGACATCCCCAGTAAATCCCAATGATTTTGCACTTCAAATATACATGATAGTAGTGATCATGATTCAGTTTCTTTTCACAGATGGCTTTGGAAAATTAGAATCAGGAAATGAGACAACAGGGGCCATGATCCTTTTATATTTCCGTTCAGCATCAGTCACCTGCGCCTTAAAAATCCACACCAAATGACTCACCCACATTTTCTCTTGTCAAACACGAAAGCCATCTGGAGCTTGTAACTCTGAGTCAGAAGGTGCTTGAAGTGGTGATGATGCTCGTTCCCTGGTGCAATTTATTCTAAAGGGTTCCTACTCATGGAGATGTGGCTTAGCTGCAATGAGAAAAGACAGACACATAATTAGTCAGTGCACAAAATATCAGTTTTGCTTTTAAAATGTATATTTTTCACTGTGGAAAGGGGAAAAACTGATTCACATCCACTGAAAAAGTGAAGTAATCCAGATTGTCTATTTCTTTAATATCAGTGTTTCATCCCCAGTCAGGGACCTCCATATTTGCTTCAGGATGTAAGACATTTAATCTGCTGACTACCTCCACACATACAATGCCTTGTTTTAAAGATAACACATGTATGATACAGTGTGATATATATTTAGCAACACTACCAAATTCTGCAGATCCTGCCTTCGAACATACACTGCATTATTACTTGGAATAATGGAAGCAAAATAAAACTGAATGCTAATTAAAGGGTCGCTATATACTCTTTACCCTTCAAGTACTGCTTCAGTAACTGCTGATGCCTTAAATCAAATGACGATCATAAATAGATATTTTTGAAATCTGATTGAAGGAAGACTGTGTTTATTAACAAATAACTTGTAAATGGAATTAGAAATGGTGTGAACTGAAGCTAAAAGATTAATGGCACAAAAAAGTCATTGTACAAGATCGGGAATCAGTGACCGAGAATGGTTGGAGAACATGAGATAAGGAGATTAAGAAAGAATTCAGAATGTTGAGGTGAATGAAGATGCTAAAAATGCTAAAGATGGGAGAAATACTTAAACATAAATATAAAGGAAAAACATATTAATGTGCAAGAGAAACAATAAGATGGCAATAGGTAACTGGTAAGCAAAGTTCTGATATTTACATAATAATTTCATCCTCTTAGCCCATATCAAGATTATCCAGACATAATGATTTTTTAAAAAATGCAATTGTTGATATCAAACAGGCAAATTGCCATTCAATTCATGAACAACATGGTCCCACTGATAGCAATAATATAAATCCCATGTGAATTGAGGCCTAGAATACTGTTTATTTCATGTTAAAAGTGGAATATGCAGTAATCAGAATCAAAATTACGTTTATTTTCACTGTCCTACAATAACGTGAAGTTTGATGATAGTGCAAAGCAAGGGATGACAAGTTAGTGTTCATGGGGTCATGGACCATGCAGGAATTTAATAGTAGAGGGGGAGAAGTTGTTTCTGAATCATCGAGTGAAGGACCTCAGGCTCCTGTATCTCCTCCCTGATGATATGAAAAGAAATGGGCACTCCCTAGATGGTAAGGGTATTTAGTGATGGACACTATTTTCTTGATTCACTGCCTCTTGAAAATACACTCAATGGTGGGGATGGTTGTTCCAGTGGTGGAGCTGAGTAAGTTTGCAACCCTCTGCAGTCCCTTGCAATCCTGTACTCTGGAGACTCCACACCAGGCCACTTCACTCACTTGTTGTGCCAAAGGGCCTTTGATTGGGTCAACGTAACCACAAATTAACATCTGAAGTTGAAGTTCCAACAATGCAGCATTCCCTCAGTAATATGCTGAAGCCTAGACCTAGATTATAAGCATAAAGCCTATACAATGTCTTGAATACCAAAACAAGAATGTAACTAATGAGTTAATTTGTATTTTCAAAATATGGGATGGAGATTAGATTACAGGTTTTTTGAATGAAACCATAGAATAGAGTTTCCAATAAGAGGCCGTCAGCTCGAAGCAGGAGTGGAGTGTAGGTGAAGCAGAAACGCTAAACATTCTGGCCAGTGTTCACTGGGGTTCCTGCACCTCTGCTGCTGAACTCATCCTGAACTCCAGCAACGGAATGTAAACTTGCATCAACTCCCCAGTGTTTCTCACTTCCGAAATTTCTCTGCTGAGCATGCTCCCTCTTACAATTGGTGCATGAAATGTGACAACAGTAGTTTCAATGGAAGTGATTGGCTGTGAGGGACCAGGTACTTTTAGCTAATTTAAATTTTGAATTGTGTATTTAACTGTTCTTATATTTCCATGGTTTAATATTTCAATTGACCTTTGTAAAAAAAAAAGAATGATTTGATCATTTTCGTAGCCTGATTAATACTTAAATTTTTCTGCATACCTTTGAATATGTCTGAAGAACCAGTGCTCTATTTAGGGTTCTGATGAAGGGCCTCAGATCAAATTTTTACTCTTTCTATGGTCTGCTGAATTCCTCCAGCAGTCTCTGTGTGTTCCTTGGATTTTCAGCTTCTGCAGATTTTCTTGTGTTTGTGCCAGTGCTCTGTTTGGCAGTTTTAGCAGATGGCTAAAACTTGGTCCATGTTAAGTCACTTGAGAAAGTTTGTTTTCTACCTTTATTGGCTGGGGCATATTTGATGAGAGTTATGGTCAGATACTCTGTATGGAACCAGCTCCTGGCAAATTTGCTCAAAGTAAATGTGAAATAAGTAAGTGTTGGAGGTGGTGTTCCAAGAACAGGAAATTCTGGATCTATAAACACTTCCAAGTAATTAGAAATGGTAGAGAAACACATTAATGCTGTTTGGGGAGTTTTCCTTTAGATTTTTTTTTTAGCTCTGTTGAACACATGGATTGTCATTTAACCACCTTATCCAATTTTCAGTGAAGAGAATTTGATTGCAGTTTAATCCAATCTCAATGGATCTGTGGCTGTATTTAATGCATAGCTTACCCTCTCCCCTTTGATATGAAACATATTGAAGATTTCCTTAAAAAATTACCATTAACTTTTGAGCTTAAAGGTTTAACTGAACCATTACATGGAGAAATTAGAACTTTCAAGATAAACGTTCAGGGATCTTCCAGTCCAGGACTGAGAGGATTATGCAGTTTTGGCATTATACTCCTCTACAGGGAAATTACTTTTCATTTAATTTTAAGAGAGCAATTAAATCCATAGTGCTTAGTTATCACAGTCACTTCATTCTGCAGATTAAAAATCAGTTAATTTCTGAGCCTGAGATAAAACTGCTCCTGAATTAAATTTATATCCAAAATCTCTGTGCATTTAAAAAGAAGAGTTTCTTAATGAGCAATTTAATTTGGACAGTAGATACTGAAATATTAATAAGTAAAATGCAAAACACTGTGGACCAGATCTTGTTGGTAAAGTAATGGGGTGTTAAGAAGGCACAGCCTTATTAAAGTGCAAATCATCCAGAAAATTCAGGGGGTTAAAAAATACTTAGTGAGCTTTTAATATCCAGAAATTACTGGTCAAATTACATCCATCTGACATTTGCTTTGCACAAGTGGGACATCACCCTTAGCATTTTAGTTAATTTTAAAATCTTGTTAGATTTCCACATTAAATAACAATTAAACACAGCAAAAATATGTTCATGAAAAGTTTTGCAACCTTTCTAATATGCCTAATAATTGTTAATGCAATGTCATTCAACCTATCCGCCAAGAATAAAACTAATTCATGTGTTCAATCTCATTTGTGAGTGGACAAAAATACACATGAAGGCTTTATATTTTAAGAGTTCTAATATATTAAATTTTTTCTTGTTTTTTTTCCTCTTCTCACAAACCTTCATCTGTTTTTCTTTCTCTGTTTATCTTGTTTCTTTCTAAATGTGTTCAGTTAAGAAGGTCCTGTAATTCCTTAAGTCTCAGATACTTTTGTTACCCACTCTGGGTTAAAGTAGTTTTTGGCAGAAATATACAGAATTCCAATGACCTACAAAAATACCTCTTAACACCCGATGTGGGGCAATGGGAAAACCTGCATTGTTAAATCAACTTGCTCTTTAATTGCATATTGCATTTTTAAATCTACTGCAAGACATAAATAGAACTTTCATTTCTGAAGTCTGCATTAACTATTTAAAGTGATACATGATGTCACTGAGATGTTTTACACGAGGTTACATTACATGAAGTTTTACACAAATAAGCTAGGTATGTTTCTATGACAATAAGTATAGCCCATCTCTATCCTTATTGTAATTCCAGTTCTAATTGTATTGGACTTTCATTGATTAACTCTGATATGTATTTATATATTATACAATATATTGAGGATTAGGGAAAGGGGTTGTTTCACAGAGCAACAGAAAGATACATATTGCCAATGCCATTATAGCAGTTACCACAATTGACCATCTGATGCTGATGAGAACGTAGAGAAACTGTGTTTATTCTGCATTTGCCAAATAATGCCAAATGCCAAATTAAACCTACTAATTCAAAACCTTGTAAGATAGAAGAAACAAGAAAAATATGTTCACATTGGTGATGATTGGTAACCGGAAGAAACAGATTTAAGTGTGTTGTGCAGTGTGGTAAATATTTGAGCTGCTATCTCACGACGTCCAGTGACTCAAATTCACTGTCTGTATGGAAATTGCACATCTCCCTGTGACCACCTGAGATTCCATTGGGTGCTCTTGATTCCTCCTACATCTGAAGGACTTGTGGATTAATAGGTTATTTGGCCAGTGTAAACTGCCTCTCATGTAAAAGTGAGTGATAAAGTCTTGAAGTAGTTGAAGGAAATGTGGAGAGAATAAAATGGGAGAAATTCTTGATGTTCAGCACAGACTTGCCTTTCTTAATGGTGGAGATTGTGATTTGGGAGGTGTTTTGAAATATTCCAGGCTGAGGGAATAAATGTTTAGAATGATGGATAGGATGTGTCCTATTGGGCTTTAGAATGATTTGCTTTGTCCTGTTTATTTTGTTGAGCTTCTTGAGTATAAATGAATCTTCATGCATTTAGGCGGGAAGAGAGCATTCTACCATGCACCTGATTTGTTCTTTGTAGATGGTGGAAAGGCTTTGGAGTATCAATAGATGAGCTGTTCTCCATAAGTGATGTGTAATATTTACTAAATTTTGATCCTTCTGCCCTTGATATGCAGGGAAATTTTGATTCAGATTTGAAGCAGCTATTACATATACATCTAGCAGCTCCAGTGTGTCCCTCTCCGTAACTGCAGTGGGTGCATTGAAATGTATAGTCACTTGGACAGCTTTGTCTCCACCCAACCCAATACTCTTATCCTCTCAACACACATCAAAGTTGCTGGTGAGTGCAGCAGGTCAGGCAGCATCTCTAGGAAGAGGTACAATCGACGTTTCGGGCCGAGACCCTTCGTCAGGACTAACTGAAAGAAGAGCTAGTAAGAGATTTTTTCTTACTGGCCTGCTGCGTTGACCAGCAACTGTGATGTGTGTTGCTTGAATTTCCAGCATCTGCAGATTTCCTCGTGTTTGCACTCTTATCCTCTCTGCAACTTAAAGCACATTTTTATTGTTTTTACAGTCCTAATGAAGGTTTATTGACTAGAAACCTTAACTGTTCCTCCTTCTGCATGGGTTTCCTGAGCTGCTGTGTATTTCCAGTATATTCTGCTGTCATCTTTAAATTATTTATGCAATATTGTCTGAATGGGAAAAAAGACATTTCATCATATTTTCCTGAGTAAATGCCTCTGAAAGCTGCTGATCAAAAAACAATAGTTTAGAATAGAGTTACAATTATAGCATTCAGGGACTCAGTGTTTTTATGTTTAGTATTTACTGCCATTTCCTGTGCCATAAAGTGGAAAAATGTATCTCCTTTCCATTATCAGAACTAGCATCAATAAAAATCAATAAGCTGAATACAGACAGATTTTATACTGGTCATATAGATCATGACAGTTTCAATATGTTCATGCCCGTAGCCCACCTCCTCCTCATCTAAACTCCCTGCAACAAGGGAGAGTTTAGCCTCTAAACCTATTTTCACCATATTACAATGTAAAATTGCAAGTGTGTATTCCCATCTTTGAACCACCTACCACTGAGAAAACAGAGTAAAAGGTCAAAACCACCAAGATGAAACAAGTTGGAGATAAATGAAGTACTGTAGTGATGCAATACCGTTTTCTGCTTTAAAAGTTAGGAAGTGTAGAATTATGAAAGCATGAAGGGCGGTGATGGAAAAGCAATTTGGGTTTGGTCACTAACCTAAATGAATATCATATTCGCTGCCTGATGCACTCCTCTCCCCAAAATTTACTTTCATATCTCATTGTTGACTTGCCCTCATATAAGACCATGAACCATAAGACCCAAGACATAGCAGCAGAATTAGGCCATTCAGCCCATCGAGTCTGCTCTGCTATTCCATCATAGCTGATCCCGATCCCACTCAACCCCATGCGCCTGCCTTCTTTCTGTATCCTTTGATTCCCTGACCAATCAGGAAACGATCAACTTATGCCTTACGTATACCCACGGACTTGGCCTCCATCACATTCTGTGGCAGAGGATTCCATAGATTCACTACTCTCTGGCTAAAAAAAATCCTCCTTGCCTCTGTTCTCAAAGATCACCCCTCAGTTTTGAGGCTGCGTTCTCTAGTTCTGGATACCCCTACCATTGGAAACGTGTTCTCTATGTCCACCCTCTCTAGTCCTTTCAACATTCACTAGGTTTCAATGAGATCCTCTCGCATGCATCTAAATTTTGGTGAGTACAGGCCCAAATCTGCCAAATGCTCTTCATATGCTAACCCCTTCATTCCCGGAATCATCCTCGTGAACCTCCTCTGGATTCTCTCCAATAGCAACACATCTTTTCTGAGATATAGGGCCCAAAATTGTTTACAATACTCCAAGTACAGCCTGACTAGTGTCTTATAAAGGCTCAGCATGATCTCCTTGTTTTTATATTCTGTTGTTCTTGAAATAAATGCCAACATTGTATTTGCCTTCTTTACCATAGACTCCACCTGTAAATTAACCTCCTGGGAGTCTTGCATGAGGACGGCTAAATTCCTCTGCACCTCTGATGTTTGAACCTTCTCCCCATTTAGATAATATTCTGCACTATTGTTTCTTCTACCAAAATGCATTATCATACATTTACCAACACTATATTCCATCTGCCACATTTCTTCCAATTTGTTTAAGTCCTGCTGCAATCGCTTTGCTTCCTCAGCACTACCTACCTCTCCACTTCCATGTATCATGCGCAAACTTTGCCACAAAGCAATCAACCCCTGAGGAACACCACTAGTCACCGGCAGCCAACCAGAAAGGGTCCTTTTTAATCCCACTCACTGCCTCCTGCCTGTCAGCCATTCTGCTATCCATGCCAGTATCTTTCCTGTAATGCCATAGGATCCTATCTTGTTAAGGTACCTTATCAAACGCCTTCTGAAAATCCAAATAAATGACATCCACTGCGTTTCCTTGGTCCACTCTGCTTGTTACTTCCTTGAGGAACTCCATCAGATTTGTCATGCAAGATTTCCTTTATAAAACCATGCCGACTTTGACTTATTCTATCATTAGTCTCCAGGTACCCTGAAACTTCATTCTTAATAATAGACTCCAACACTTTCCCAACCACCACAATTAGGCTAATTGGCCTATAATTTCCTTTCTTTTGCTTCCTCCCTTCTTAAAGAATGGAGTGGCATTTGCAATTTTCCAGTCCTCTGGGACCATGCCAGAATCAATTGATTATTGAAAGATCATGACCAATACATTGTTATCTCTTTAGCAACTCTCTCAGGACTCTGGGATGTAGTCCATCTGGTCCAGGTGACTTACCCACCTTAGAACCTTTCAGTTTGCCTCATACTTTTTCCTTTGTAATAGCAATGGCACCCACTAATGTTCCCTAATACTCACGGACCTCTGGCACAGTGCTAGTGTCTTTCACAGTGAAGACAGATGCAAAGAACCCATTAAGTTCATCTGCCATTTCTTTGTTCCCTATTACTACCTCACTAGCATTATTTTCCAGTGGTCGAATATCAACTCTCACCTCCTTTTTACACTTTATATATACACTTTGGTATCCTGCTTTATATTATTGGCTAGTCTATCCTCATATTTTATCGTTTGCCTTCTTATAGTTTTTTTAGTTGCCTTTTGTTGGATTTTAAAAGCTTCCCAGTCATCCAACTTCCCATTCATTATTGCTACATTACATGCCCTTTCCTTGGCTTTTATGCAGTCCTTAACTTCTCTTGTAGCCATGGTTGCCTACCCCTGCCGTTTGAGAACTTCCTCTGTTGGACACATCTGTCCTGCAACTTGTGAACTACTCCCAGAAATTTCAGCCATCTCTGCTCTGCCATAATCCTGCTAGTATCCTTTTCTAATCCACCTGGGCAAGCTCCTCTCTCATGCCTCTGTAACTCCTTTTATTCCATTGCAATACTGATACATGTGAATTATGCTTCTCCCTATCAAATTGCAGTATGACTTCAATCATATCTTACAGATGACTAGCTGATATGATAGCTTCAGTGTGATACTAGTGGTAAAAGATAATTTTCTTCTCCATGGAGTTGTATTGTTTTAAAATCTTGGGGGAAAATCAGTGTCTGGATTAATTTTGGCAGAGTCCAGGACGGTGGAAATGTTTGCGGGATGCCTGGAGTTATAACTGCTTTGGTATCTTAATACTGTTGAAAGCTTATTATTCTTCAGTCAATCAAACTAACCATTTATTTTATTGAAAAACAGATCTGTATCAATGCTTTCCAGATTTTCAAATTTATAGAAAATAAATGTTCATTTGAGCTCAGGTGTGCTTTCAAGTGTCTGTTGGATAAAAACAGATATTGGAATCAATTCTGGATAGTAAGATCCAGTTGAACTAGTTCAATCTAGCTTCACTTGCCTGGGACAAAGTAATGTGCATCTGTTTCTCAAGTATATACAGTGACCTTCTTTCCCAACACTAACAACTTAATACAATGAAGCTTGATCCCTGGGCAGTTTTGAAACTCTATTGAGCATGACATTGGAATACTCCAAACAGCATTAAAGACAAATAGTGTCAGATCACTTCTGCCTGCATTTGGGGCAGAATTTATATTAACAATTTAACCTGGCTGTAAAGTGGAATAATCTTTGATGGGAATCTAAATTATTGTTTAAATTTTATCCCTCTCTCCTCCTACCACCCCTACCTTTTCAGCAGAATAGCCATACAATAGATACATTACTAAAAATGAGCAGGTTAACCAATACTTATCTCTAATCAACATTACATGGATGATCTTAACATTATCATTTAGGTTATGTGAGTCTGCAATACAGACATTGGCTTCCAAATTTCCAACGATAACATAGTCAAAGTCAAATTTATTGTCATAGGCACAAGTGCATGTATGTCCAGGTGTGATGTAAAGTTTATATGCAGCAACATCATATAAGTAGCATTCACAAGAAAATATAAATTATAGACATTTTAGAAGTAAAAAAACACAATTAGACTAAAAAGAGTTTCATTTTAGTGCAGCAAACGGATGAGAATATAATTGACTTTGAAGTACAGAGACATCTTGAAAGAGATAAAAATGGTATAAGTGCATTCTTTTTTGTCACTTATTCGATCAAGATATAAGGTGCTATTGATTATCCTGCTATTGATTATCACTTTAAAATAATGTGTTAAGTATTTTCTATTCTGCATTTCATTGATTTCTCAGGGAAACACTTTCAGCCTCTCTCTGATAATACCTAATGCCTGAATAAGGGTAATACACAACTTTCTTAACTATAGATGTATTAGATAACAAAATTATAATTAGTCTAGTATGTTACAGTGCATTACCCTATTGCCACCAATATGAGGTAGGGCTCAGTGGAAATCATGAAATCAGCTGACTCTCACTTCACAGTTTTTGAAAATGTGGAAAGAGTAAAATGATTCCCACCAATAAATTTATTCTCCTAAAAATGATCTAAGTGCAAGCTCTTTAATTAATAATTTTGAATCAAAATTAATTTTCAGTCCTTCTGATCCCTACCTAATTTTCACACGGGTGTAACATTTGGATGTTACAGTATCTGCCTTTTTACCACCAATATCCACTGACTGAATATAACCCAGATTATTGATGAGGAGCTTTCTTTTGCCGACGAAGAAAATTGTGATCAAAATACATTACATTTTTAGAATCACAATCACAGTTACCAGTCTTTCCCTATACACATGTTGCTAATGTTACCTGCCTCAACCACATCCTCAGGCATCTCATTCTATATAGGTATCACCCTCAATGTGAAAGTGTCAGAATCGGAATCAGGTTTAATATCGCCAGCATATGTTGTGAAATTTGAGTTTGCAGCAGCAGTACAATATAATACATAATAGAAAAAAAAGCTGAATTACAGTAAATATATACATTGTTAAACCAAATTAGTGCAAAAATAGAAATAAAAAAGTAGTGAGCTAGTGTTCATGGATTCAATGCCCATTCAGAATTTGAATGGCAGAGGGGAAGAAACTGTTCCTGAATTGTTGAGTGTGTGCCTTCACACTTCTGTACCTCCTTCCTGATGGTGGCAATGAGGATAAGGCATGATCTGGGTGATAATGGATGGCACCTTTCTGAGGCATTGCTCTTTGATCATGGTCTGGATACTATGAAGGCTAGTGCTTATGATAGAGCTGACTAGGTTTACAACTCTCTGCAGCTTACTTCAATCCTGCACAGTAGCCCGCCTCCCCGCGCCTCCCCTCCAATATACCAGACAGTGACGCAGCCAGTTAAAATACTCTCCATGGTACATCTGTAGAAATTTTTTAAGTACTTTTAGTGACATACCAAATCTTCTTAAACTCCTAAAGAAATATAGCTGCATTGATATATTGGGTCCAGATTAGATCCTCAGAGATATTGACACCCAAGAATTGAAATTGCTCACTCATTCCACTTTTGATCCCTCGATGAGGACTGGTATGTGTTACCTCATTTTACCCTTTCTGAAGTCCACAATCAGTTCTTTGGTCTTGTGTTTGTGTGCAAGGTTGTTGCTGTGACACCACCTAACTAGATCTTGCTCCTGTACACCCTCTCATTACTATTCTGCCAATAGCAGTTGTATCATTTGCAAATTTATAGATGGCATTTGAGGTATGCCTAGTCACACAGTCATAGGTGTAGAGAGAGTACACATCCCTGAGGTGTGACAGTGTTGATTGTCAATGAAGTGGAGATGTTGTTTCTGATCTGCTCAAATTGTAGCCTTCCAGTTAGGAAGTTGAGGATCCAGTTGGAGAGGGGGGTACAGAGGTCCAGGTTCTGGAGCTTTTCAATCAGAGTTATAGGAATGATGCTGTAGTCAATAAACAGTATTCTGACATAGTTATTTGTATTGTCCAGGTAATCCAAGGACGTGTGAAGAAACAATGAGATTGCATTCACCATAGATCATTGTGTCAATAGCAAAATTGCTGTGGGTCCAGGTCATTGCTGAGGCAGGAGTTAATTTTAACCATAACCAGCCTCTCAAAGCACTTCATCACCATAAATGTTACCCTTTCAGATTCTCAATAAATCTCTCTTCCATTACTTTAAACCAATATCCCCTAGTTATTGATTCCATACTCTTGGAAAATAAATTGTGTGTATTCACTCTATCAACATCCTTCATGGTTTTATACATCTCTATAATATCACTCTTCACTCTCCAATGATCCAATAAATAAAATCCCAAATTGCACAACCTCTTTCCATAGCACAGTCCCGCAAGTCCTAGCAACATCCATGTAAATCTCTTTTGTATTCTTTCTAGCTTAATAGCATTGATCGTGTGGATAGCCAGAGGCTTTTTCCCAGGGCTAAAATGGGTAACATGGGGGTGCATAGTTTTAAGGTGCTTGGAAGTAGGTACAGAGGGGATGTCAGGGGTAAGTTTTTCACACAGACTGGTGGATGTGTGGAACGCACTGCCTGTGATGGTGGTGGAGGTGGATACATTAAGATCTTTTAAGAAACTCTTAGATAGGTACATGGAGCTTAGAAAAATAGAGGGTTATGTGGTTGGGTAATTCTAGGCAGTTTCTAGAGTAGGTTACATTGTCGGCACAATATTGCAGGCCTTGGGCCTGTAATGTGCTGTAGATTTCTATGTTCCTATAGTAAGGTGACCAAAATAATATTCCAAATATGACTTCACCAACCTTAATATTTTTTTAAACTTATTTCTACTATGTTAAGCTATTTTAATAATTTTAATTAGAACTATGTTTGGGCACTTCCAAGTATCAAGCACTCAAAAGGGGTGTACCAAAACCGAGATCATGAGGTCCAGTCTCCACTTGCACTATTCCCATGGCTGCAATTACCTTTTGTAATTTAAGACAATAGTCTGACACATTCCTCATAGGGAATGGAGTAATCAGAACATTGGACTAAATTACAAAAGGTAATTGCAGCCATGGGAATATTGCAAGGACCAAGCCGAATTGATCACAATCATGCCCTGAGTCACTTGATTCAGAATTTAGTCTACCCTTCCAAATTTCCCTGCCAGTTCCTTACTCTGAAAGAAAAGGAATGAGCTTGCCTTTATATAGCATCTGTTACTGCCAATATTGCAATGCAGAAAATAATCCTTGAATTAATAATCTTGTGTCATATTAAATGAATTGTGTGGATTTTCAGTAGTTACTTTAATCACATAATGTCTGCTTCACATAATTACATTTCTGATTTTGCTTCAGTTTAATTAAGTTTAAACTTTGTCACTAACTCATGATGCAAGATGAAAGAAAAATTCTCAGTATCTAAGTGCTCTACATTCTGGAGAATTATAGAGGATTTGCACAAACTCACTCTTTTCTCCCTCATCCCACCCCTCGAAAACAGAGAAGACCTTTTTCCTCTAACCTAGCTGTCATCAATAATTTTCTAATTACAGCTTGATTTTCATTAGTTTTAAGCAAGACATCCCAAAATCACAGCCACAAGAGCTTACTTCCACCAATAAAACCCCATATCAGCATTAAATTCCGATCATGCAGAATTTATTTTCGATTCATGCTGTTTTAAGAATTTGTTACTTTATTTGCAAAATGTTCTTGTGGATGCTTATTCAATTTCTTTAGTTTGTGGAATGTGCAAGTCAGTGAGGTAACTGGAATGCCTGCAAATTTTACCAACTGACTTTGAACGTGCCTGTGTGTTGCTATTATCTATATTTAATTATATTTCCCTGTATAAGGGCACATAAATAGCCATGTAGATCTCTTAAAAAAAAGTCATGTAACTTATAACATGAGGGGATACATCTGAACCCCTCTTCCTTTATCACACTGTTAACTGACATTGAACCTTGGGGAAAGAAGATGGGAAAAAACATGGAAATGTGCTATCTCTTCTGGATTTCCACCAGATGGCTTTTGAATCCCAAGATACATACTTATTTTCAATTAGGAGTTTTCTAGAATGTTGAATACTTTGTCATAGTCTCTGACTTGCCATCTGTTTGCCTTTGTTAGTCAGGGGACTGAGCTCAGGAGCTGTGAGGTAATTTTACAGCTCTGTAAAGCTCTGGGTTGACCACTCTTGGAGTGCTGTGTTAAGTTCTGGCTGCCTCATTATGAAAAAGATGTGGAAGCTTTAAAGAGAGTGTGGAGGAGATTTACCAGGATGCTGATATGTAAAGCCAGGTGGGTGGGATAGATAAAGGACTGGAGAAGAAGGAATCTGATAGGAGAGGAGAGTGGAACAGAGGAGAAAGGGAAGGAGGAGGGGACCAAGGCAGAAGTAAAAGGCATGTAAGAAGAGGTAAAAGGTCAGAGTAGGGAATAGGAGAGAGGGGGTGGAATTTGTTTGCCAGAAGTAGAAATCAACATTTATGCCATCAGGTTGGAGACTACCCAGATGGAATATAAAAGTTTGACCCTAAGGGTGGCTTCATCTTGGAACAAGAAGATATGATAATAAAGGGCAGAAATAGAGTGAACTGCTAGAGCCTTTTCTAAAAGGTGGCAATAGCTAATATGAGAGGACATACTTTTGAGGTGATTGAAGGGAAATATATGGGGGATGTCAGGGGTGCAATTTTTTTTTACACAGTGTAAAGTGGAACACATTGCCATGAGTGATGGTAAAAGCAGATGGACATTTAAAAGATTCTGACTGGCATATGGATGAAAGGAAAATGGAAGCTTATTTGGCGGGGGAGGGGGGAGGACTTAGATTGATTTTGGAGTCCGATTAAAGGGTCCACACAACATTGCAGGCCAAAGGGCCTGTACTGAGCATTACTACTCTTGTTCTATGTTCTAATATCTTAGATTTCTGTACATGGGCTTTATATGCTTGATATTGACATGACATATCCAAAATGTTTAATTGAGTTGCACTAACATACACTAAATTTTACATAATATAAAAATCAGAAAGAAAACAGGGATTGATAGAGAATGTGTAGCAACACAAGTCTAATTTCTCCAGTCAAGAAAATTACACTCGCATGAGGTAAATACCTGGGGAAAAAAAAGTGAGATCCTTTACTTTTGCTCTACACCACTTTTATCTTGCTTAAGTATTTTAAACTGCAGTGTCAGATTCCACTGCCAGATCCATGTAAGGTTATCATTGGCCTTGTATAAGTTGTCATTGAATTTTCACATTTTTTTAAGCAATTGAACCAGGAACAAACTGCAAAAATGTTTTCTGAAATCAGGTCTTGCTGAGGACAAATATTACCATTGCCAATGTGAGTAGATGGAACCTGAATTTATTGTTGTGTTTTCGTTTACTTTATAATAGAAATACATAAAATCATGAGACCCATGGGTGGGACAGATAGCCAGAGTCTTGTTTCCCAGAATGGAAACACTAAATACCAGATGGTATAGCTTTAAGGTGAGACGGGGAAGTTTAAAGGAGATTTCTGAAACAACATTGTGCTTCTAGGGGAGGTGGTGGAAGCAGATACAGTTATCATGCTTAAGAGACATTTAGCTAGGCAAAGCACTGGCAGAGGAATGGAAGGATTTCAACCATGTGTTGCAGATGGGATTAATTTAAACTAGTATAATGGTGGGCACAGATATTGTGCACCAAGGGGTCTGCTTCTGTGCTGTACAGTTCTATGTTCTATTGAGATAAGCAGTTTTGTATACCAAAGTCAGGAATTGTATACTCTGCAATAGCTTCAACATTGTTTTTTTGTAAAATATTCTTTGTGTAAAATGTGGTTAATCAATACTGGTTATTCAACATGACCTAGTGGAGATGGAATGATAGAATGCAGCAGATATAAGCCTAGAAATTAACCTTTTATTTATTTTTGGGGAATGAAACCTGCATGTACATAGTGATACTATAGGCTGAGCATTGATACTGGGGCGGGGGGAGGCAAACATACAAGAAAGAATTGTGCATGAAAGTGCTTGATGCAATTTTGTAAAAAACTTAATATAACATACTCTAAGCAAAAAAAAAAATCAATCTGATTTCAGTACTATATTCTATTACATTTCTGGTTAAAATGTAAACTAAACATCTTTGACCTTGATTTTATTGCAATGATAGCTAACAGTTGTCAAGAAAGATGAACAGTTTTTAATTAGTCAAACCACCTTATTATCAATCTGTTCAAGGCATCTCTTCATGCTTATCAATTATCTACATGCAAATGAAAGGCTATTTTGTAAAAGAATGAATGATTGATGGGATCTGCAATGTAGATGTAGTTCTCCTTTAGTATTTCATTCAGCTTTCATTGGTTTACAATTTGCGTGCACATAAGGAGAGGATTTCAAATGGGACCTTTTAAAATTACGGTAAAGAAAAGGATGTACCTAGTTGAACATTTTCTGAAATAATGAGTCCACCCTTTTTGGAAATCATCATACTTTCTTAAAGATGGTTCCCTTTGTTTCTAGGAAAATGTTGCTATTTAAAGGTTTAGAGGATAATATGCTATGTCTATTAACATTACTCATTGAAATACAGTGGATTCCGCTTATTGGGCCATCAGTTAATCGGGGCAACTCATAAAGAACAAAAACTAATCAAGAAAATAGCTGGGATTCCTTTCCTTAGATCTGAAATATTGGTAGTTTGGGTTGGCTATTTGGAAGTTTGGCTGATTGCCGAGCTTAGCAAAATGTTTGCAAGTATTTTGCTAAGCTTGCCGATCAATCAAACATTCAAGATTAACTTTCCTTTATTTGGGACACTATGCTACTTAACTGGAGGAGGAGACTGTTGCTGAAGAGTTTCTAACTGGAGTCAATCGCATGCACTTGTTTGGACGTTAGATATTACACCATGCTTAGAGTAAACTGTTTTTAAATAGCATCAGTTGCATATGTTTCTGTTTAAAAAGCAGTGAATTTTGTCACTGATAGTTGGCAAGAAATAAGCAGTAAGACAATTCAGAACAGTTTTGCTCTCTGCGGTTTCAAGCATTGAGGCTTCGATGTGCCAGAAATAACTGGGAGTGAAAATGAAATGATTTCACTACTTCAGCAAGTTAGGAACTGTGAAGAATTTGAAGGTATTAACAATCATCATGATTGTTACAATGAAAATGCAGATTTGGAGGTGTTACGTAACCGGCAACAATGAATATCAATCGAGACAGGTTATATAAAAACAACCAAACATTTATTAAGCACGGATAAACGATAAAAAAAACAAAACCCTTGACCGGAAGTTAACCGTTATGCAGCCGTTCAACAAATCGTCACTCGGCACTGGTTCTTACAGCGTTAAATGCGAAAACAGTTCTTAAAGCGATAAAGTCAGATATAGTTCTTAAAATGGTAAATTCGAAAGTCCAACAGATTTATATGTTCAATTGGGAGAGACTTCTCTGGAGAAGGATTTCTTTATAGACGCGACTTTCCTGCTGGTTCTGTCCAAAGGATTCACGATGCAGTAAATAAACAGTTTAAGACAACTGACCTTAAATTCTAGAGAGAGCAAACCTTTGCATGAACTCTTTACTTTTGGCAAGAGTTATCTCTCGATGCAGGTCGCTACTCCTTCAACGAAGGCTCAATAAGGTCGATCCTTTGTCAAACTGCCGAATGATACCGACTCCCCTCAATCCTTCGGTTTCTGTACTTCGATAAAGTCTTCACTCTCTCTTCTACTGCTGCTGGAATAAGGTACATCAACACATCGAGCAAAAATTTCCAGTCCAGAAATATTGTACCTTGCAACAGAACGCACAACCGTTTCAAAAATGAAACTGCTTCACAAAAACAAACACGCAACAGAAACGGAGACACAGCACGTTCTACCTGGAAATCTAAAAACTAAAAACTAACTGCGTCATCTGGGGCCTACCCTTATATACCTGTGGGGCACATACCATTATGTGACCTCACATCGGCAGGAAAATTACATCAGGTGACCTCCAAAAGACCATTACATCATTCTCACAAAAAAAAATCACAGATCTCCTTGAGGCATGTAACAGAGGATACAATCATTGAAAGCATTGTATCAAGGCAGTCCATTATCTGTACTCATTGTCTATGCTGGTTTTGTTCATTTACAGTCAATCAAAAGCAAACAGCAGTGTACACTGCATGAAATCCTCCATTTATAACCACTAGGAATTAACAGCTTTACCATACTGCAGTAGTGTTGGTGGTGTTCTAATTTGTTCTTTATTTCATTTAAATAAATAAGTTGTCACTCTGTTTAAACAGTATTTGTCCATTTTATACTTTGTTAACAATTTCATGAAACTTCGGCTAATTCAGGCAGATGCTTTATTGGGACACAAATTATTTATTTATTTATTGAGCTACAGTGTGGAATAGGCCCTCCTGGCCCTTCGAACCATGTTGGCCAGAAACGCCTGATTTAACCCGAGCCTAATCATGGGACAATTTATAATGACCAATTAACCTACCAACTGGTTTTCTTTGGACTGTAAGAGGGTACTGAAGTACCAGAAGGAAACCCACAGGTATGTACAGACTTACAGGCAGCAATGGGAATTGAACCTGGGTCACTTGCACTGTAAAACATTGTGATAACCGCTACACTACTGTGTTGCCCCCTAGTCCAGCTGTATCCCAATTAATTGGAATACATTGTAATTTCTTATTCTAATCTTAATAGAGACTAAGCTTTCCTTCACTAAAATATTTCTGCTGAGAATAACAAAAACAACTGTTTCATAAGAATGCCTGTTATTTATAATCGTAATTCATGGAACACAATGTTTCCAGAAACAGAAAGAAAGAATATTTCCGAGCATTTAGTGCCAAACATTTTCTTAGCCAATGAAGCCAATTGGCTTCTTAACAAGATAAGAACTTATCATATTACAGGAAAGATACTAGCATGGATAGAAGATTGGCTAACTGGCAGAAGGCAAACTGTGGGAATACAGGGGACATATTCTCATTAGCTGCCAATGACTGATGAGTTTTGGAGGGGTTGCAATTGGGACTATTTCTTTTCACATTAAATGCTAATGATTTGGATTATGGAATTGATGGCTTTGAGGCCAAGTTTGCAGACTACATAAAGATAGGTGGAGAGGCAGGTAGTATTGAGGATTCAGAGAATCTGCAGAAGGGCTTAGATTGATTGGGAGAATATGCAAAGAAGTGGCAGATGGAAGATAGTCTAGGGAAATGTATGGTCACCTCCGCTCCGTCTGCCAAAACTCCTCTACATCGGTGAAACCCGACTCAGGTTGGGGGACCGCTTCCTCGAGCACCTCCACTCCATCCGCCAGTACAGACAGGATCTCCCAGTAGCCAACCACTTCAACTCTGCTTCCCACTCCCATTCAGATATGTCCATATATGGCCTCCTCTACTGCCATGATGAGGCTAAACTCAGGCTGGAGGAGCAATACCTCATATACCGTCTAGGTAGTCTCCAGCCCCTTGGTATGAACATAGAATTCTCCAAATTCCAGTAATTCCCTCCTCCTCCCTTCCCCTCCCTTCCCCTAACCCTATGTCACTCTGCCCCCTCTCCCAGATGCCTACCACCTCCCTCATGGTCCCACTTCCTTCTACTACCCATTGTGTTTTCCCCTATTCTTTCTTCACCTTTCCTGCCTATCACCTCCCTGCTTCCCCTCCCCTACCCCTTTATCTTTCCCCTTACTGGTTTTCACCTGGAACCTACCAGCCTTCTCCTTCCCACCCTCCCCCCACCTTCTTTATAGGGCCTCTGCCCCTTCCCTCTTCAGTCCTGACGAAGGGTTCCGGCCCAAAACATTGACTAACCATTTCCACGGATGCTGCCTGACCTGCTGAGTTCCTCCAGCGTGTTGTGAGTGTTGCTTTGACCCCAGCAACTGCAGATTATTTTGTGTTGACGAAATGTATGGTCATGCGCTTTGGTGGAAGGAATAAAATCTACACAGGGAGAAAACTCAAAATATCTGAGGTGCAAAGACACTTGGGATTCCTTGTGCAGGACTCCCTAAAGGTTACATTGCAGATTGAGTCAGTAGTGTGGAAGGCAAATGTAATTTTACTATCAATTATTATTTCAGAGGACCTGTCCTGGGCCTAACACATAAGTGCAAACTTGTAAAAAGCATGGCAGGGCCCCTACTTCCTGTTTGTGAAGATTCAGCATGACATCTAAAATGTTGACAAACTTCTATAAATGTGTACTTGAGAGTATATTAACTGGTTACATCACAGCCTGGTATGGAAATACCAATGTCTTTGAATGGAAAATCCTACAAAAAGTAATGAACATGGCCCAATCCACGATGGGTAAAGCTCTCCCCACCACAGAGCACAACTACATGAATTGTTGTGGGAAGAAAGCAGCATCCATCATTAGGGACACCCCACCAGCCAGGTCATGCTCTCTTCTCACCACTGCCAGCAGGAAGAAGGTAGAGGAGCCTCAGAACTCACACCACCAGGTTCAGGAACAGATATTATCCTTCAACCATCTAGCTCTTGAACGAAGGAGCGTAAATTCACTCAACTTCACTTGCCCCATCATTGAAAAGTTCGCTCAACCCAAGGACTGACTTTAAAGGACTCTATATCTCATGTTCTCGATATTTATTGCTTATTTATTTATTATTATTATGTTCTTTTTGTATTTACACAGTTGTTGTCTTGCACATTAGTTGAACAAAAGACAAATGGTCTTTCATTGATTCTATTATGGTTATTATTCTATTCTGGATTTATTCTCCACAAGAAAATGAATCTCAGGGTTGTATACGGTGACATATATCTACTTTGATAATAAATCTACTTTGAATTTTGAAATTTGAATTTCACGAAGACTAGAATATAAGAGCAAAGATGTGATGCTGAGGCTTTATAAAGCATTGGTCAGACCACACTTGAAATTATTGTGAAGAGTTGCGGGCCCCTTATTTAAGAAAAGATGTGCTAGCAGTGGGGAGGGTCCAGGGAACAGAGATGAGGAGGAAATTCGTTAGCCAGAGGGTAGTGAGTGTGTGGAAATCATTACCATGGATAGTTGTGGAGGCTAAGTCATTGAGTATATTTAAAGCTGAGGCTGATAAGTTCTTGATTAGTCAGGCCACCAAAGGTTATGGAGTGAGGGCAGGAGAATGGGGCTGAGAGGGATAATAAATCAGCCATGATAGAATGGTGCAGCAAACTCAATGGGACAAGTGGCCTAATTGTGTTCTAACTGCAGGTGCGACTGATCTCATGATACTGGAAACAAAGTGAATTAACTCAGAAAAAGATATCCAAACACGAGGAAATCTGCAGATACTGGGATTTCAAGCAACACACATAAAAGTTGCTGGGGAACGCAGCAGGCCAGGCAGCATCTATTGGAAGAGATACAGTTGACGTCAGGACGAAGGGTCTCTGCCTGAAACGTCAACTGTACCTCTTCCAATAGACGTTGCCTGACCTGCTGCGTTCACCAGAAAAAAATGTATTGGAATAGCAGAGGAAATTTACTATGTCAATGCCAATAGATACAAGGGATCCACTCTAGAAAAGTGCAGACTAAAATGCATTACATATAATTTATTTATTTCCAGAGTTACATATAGCAATGCTGTGATCAAGCTTGATTGACAACAGTATGACCCAATTACACACTCAGCGATTCAGGAACAACTTCTTCCCTTCTGCCATCGGATTCCTAAATGGACATTGAATCTTTGGACACTACCTTATTTTTTAAAAAAAACAGTATTTCTGTTTTTGCACTTTTTAAACTATTCAATATACATAATTGATTTACTTGTTTGTTTATTATTATTATTTTTTTCTCAGCTAGATTATCTATTGCATTGAACTGCTGCTGCTAAGTTAACAAATTTCATGTCAGATGCTGGTGGTAATAAACCTGATTCTGATTCTGATATCTCCAGCTGGTTATATTAAATTATTTTTTTTTAGATATTTAATGCCTTACCACTTAGATATCCACTATACAATGTTATCTTTCTCTCTTTCTTTCTCTTTACAGGGTTAGATACAACGGGTCAAGTTAAATGTGAAATTAGGTCAGGGGTTGTCAACTCGGGTCTACAGAACCTTTGTTTTATCGTATTGGTCCATGGCATAAAATAGTTTGTGAACCCCTGATATAGGTTAAATGAGTGCTCAAAGATCTGCCACATGAAACATTATGTGGGAAAATTTTTTTTCCGCTTTGGCAAAAAATAAATGAAAACTGTATTGTCAAAGTGTGGGACATTGCAAAACTCTGAATGCTGAGTGATCTGGCAGTTCCAAAGCACAAAAAGTTTATCTTTGTACAGATAAGAAAACTACTATTTTAATTGTCACTGTCAAGGGGCAATATTCATTTATTATTTAGGTATTGCCTCCATTTGCTCAAACTTTCAGTTTGAGAGTGTCGCCCTAGGTCATTGTACAAGTCCCCACACCAGGCTCGTATGCAAACTTGGCTTCTTAGCCCGTGGGACTCAGTGGTGAGAAGGCCACCTTTCATAAACAACGTATGGCTACGGTCAGCATGATTTGGGGTTCAACTAAATAGAAACATTGTGATGTTCCGATTAAAGAAACCTTGATTTTAGCCAGTGCAACGTAAATACTGCCCATGCACAATTATCGGTCAGCAAACAATAACAATTCGTACACAGCAAAAAGTTATAAATCAAGTATATTTACAAATGTCAGCCTTATCAAACAGTGAGTTGGAAAGAGAAAGGAAAAAAAAGTAAAGGGACCCACTATAGTTAAACCAGTGTAAATCGCACATAACATTGGAGTTCATCCTGGAGTTGTTTTTTTTACCTGAGCACTGGACCCACAGTCTGTGTGAAAGCACACCCCACATTTCGAACTTTGCTCGAAATCCATCTCAAACAAACTGGCTCTCTGTTAGGATTATTGGCCCTTCCTCCTTGGAGTTGTTCATCTGCCCAAAGCACTTTGTGGAACGGGGCACTCCATCCCATGGCATTCTCAGTCATCTTCCCTCCTGCCCTCTCTGCAGCTCCCCCCCAAAAGAACCCCGCAAACTGCACTGTCCTTCACCAAAACTCTTTAGCACTTCCTCCTGATTCCACCATCCTGGCTGGCTGTCACAACGTTCCTAAGTGGAACAACAGGGCTTTTACCTCCAGCTGAACCAAATGTTCCACCAGCAGGACACATTGCTTTTGCAGAAAGCTGCTGAAATGAAATATCTATGGCATAGCAATATAAGCATTAGCCAAGATATTACAAGAGTTTAGTTAATGGCCCTGTTGGCTTAGCATTTACTGTTTTCTTTTCCTTTTAAATTCCGCACCAGTTTTCATTAAAGTCAGTGAACTGCTGACCACACACCCCCATCCCCACCTCCCCACCCCACCTCGGCCATATCCGAAAGTTTTGACAATAGAATTAATTCCGCATGGAAACAGGCCGTTATGCAGCCCGCATAGTGACGCTTAACCATCAAAGTGAAATTCTCCAGGGTATGACTGCTTTATTAAGGGAGTCAGAGAAGTTCACAATTGATCAAAACAATTCAGCTTGATGAAAAGTTTATAATATTTATTGAGAATAAAAATTAAGAATGGTAACTAACAGAATGATGATGAAGGCCTTATAAAATGAATTAAACCAATTACACTAGAAACTTCTGAGTCTACAGCAAATCTTGGAAACCTTTCCATTTGCGGACAACAGAGTTAAGTGTTTTTTTGGGACTCATGACATCTTTGAAGTAGGAGGGTGCAAAATGTTATGATTTTGTTCACAAAAGGTAATAGGGATAATCCTGGGAATTATAGACTTGTATCAGTGGTGGGCAAACTGTGGGAGAGAATTCTTTGAGAAATGGGTTTTATGAGGCTTTGGAGAAGCACAGTCTGATTAGGGATAGTCAGAATGGCTTTGTGAGGGGCAAGTCTATCAAATTCAATAATTAGGTGCAACTATTGATACAATTATTGAATTAATTTGATTGAATTCTTTGAGGTAGTGACAAAATAATTCGATGAATTTAGAGCAATAGATCAAAGGTTCAATTATTATCAAAGTATACAACTCTGAAATTCTTCTCCAGGTAGCCATGTAACCAAGAAGGAAAAGAAAGGCAGCGTGATCATCAAAGCCCATATTCCTTCTCGCGCACAAAAAATCAAACAAAAATGAAAAAGGCACATCAACCCCCAGATCCCCCTTCTTGCACAAAATAACAAGAAAGATTGGGCAAAAAAACGGAATATGAAAAAACTATAAGACTTAAAATAAGTAGAAAACCTGGCGACACTCTCCGGGCACAGCAGCAGACTCTCCCCTCTCTGGTCGTCTGGCAGCCGGCGCTCACCATCCACACTTGCTTCGGTGCTACAATCCCCCTCATCACTTTAATCGGTGAAATGGAGTCAAACGTTGGCTTGCACCCTGTCTCTCAGTCTGTCCCATACAAGATATTTGTGCGCTGCCTCTGTCTCCCGGAATCTTCTCGGAGAACGCAGAGCACTTGTACACCCAAATGATCTCCAAAGCTACGCATTCACCTCGATGTTTCAATCTCCCTTGTGGATTTATCAGCCAACAATGGTAGCTTTAATTGGCAAAATGGAGTCAAACATCGGCTCACGCGTCATCCGCAGCCTGCCCACTATGAGGTTCGCTCATGCTGCCTCTACCTCACAAAATCCTCTCAGAGACTGCAAAGTGCTGAAACACCCAAACGATCGCCAAACAGAAAACCACAGGCTCCAAAGTTCCAGAATCACACTCAAGATGAAAGATAAATGAAAAACGACATAAAAGAAGTGAAATCTATGGTTTCATGATTAATCCTGAAGAAGTCGACTGAAGGAGCATTGTACGCATGTGCCATTTTGACCAGGAGATGTGGTTTATACAGATTTTAGTAAAGTATTCAGCGGGATTCCTTTTAGTAGGTCCATTCACAAAGTCAGGAGGCATAGGATCCAGGGAAATTTGGCTGTAGGGATTGAGAATTGTCCTTCTCACAGAAAGCAGAGGGTGGTAGTAGATGGAGCGTAATCTATCTGGAGATCGGTGACCAGTGGCTATCCACAGGAATCTGTTCTGGGACACCTGCTGTTTGCAATTTTTATACATGACTTGGATGTGGAAGGGGAAGTGTGTGTTGGTAAGTTTGCAGATGACATTAAAGGTGGGTAATGTAAATAGTTGTCATTTAGTTACAATGGGACATTAATAGGATGAGAGTGGCAGATGGAGTTCATCCTGGTAAAGTGTGAAGTGATGCACTTCGGAAGGTTGAGCTTGAAGGCAGAATACAAGGTTAATGACAGGATTCTTAGCAGTGTGGTGGAACAACAGGATCATGGGATGCTTCAAATTTGCTACAGAAGTTGATAGGATTGTTAAGGAGGTATATGGTGTGCTGGCCTTTATTAGTCAGGGAATTGAGTTCAAGAGCCACGCAGTAATGTTCCAGCTCTATAAACTCTGGTTGGACCACAATTCGAGTATTGTGCTCAACTCATTATAGGAAGGATATAGGAGCTTTAGAAAGGGTACATAGGAGATTCAGGATACTGCCTGGATTAGAGAGTAGAGATTATGAAGAAAGGTTTGACCGAGTTAGGGCTTTTCTCTTTGGAGCAAAGAAAGATGAGAGGTGACTTGATAAATGTGTACAATATTATAAGAGCCATTGATAGAGTGGGACAGCCAAAGACTTTCTCAGGGTGGAAATGATTAATATGAGAAGTGTGGGATTTTTCTGATCCCCAAGTTCTTTCAGGAGTCCAAGAATGAGCGAGAACTTGTTGCTTCATTATCGTGACAAATGACAACTTTATTTTAAAGTTTAAACAATGGAATAGATACAGAGCATATGAAAGGGAAGGAAAAAAGACAAGATGGTGTTTTTGCAGAGGCTGACCCTTTTATACTTAAGATTAAGGCCACATTACTAAGATAGGGAAGGGCCAATTAGAGAATACAATCATAACACGTGTGGCATGTGCTGACATCTTAGCCAATGAGAAATGAGAAAGGTGATAAACTGTTATGTAACCTATACTGTTTTCCACCAGTAGATGGAGACAAACACCGCATATTGTGAAAATATACAAGTTGGTTAAAAATACAAATAGTTGGTAGAACTATGATTTTAGTTTTGTATTAATGCAACTAATATTTTGTTAAAGCAACAAAAACAACCAATTCCACCTGAAGGCATATTTTTAAATGAATGGAAGAAAACATTGGTGGTGTGTCAGAGGTAGGGTGCTTACACTGAGAGAGGTGGATGTGTAGAATGTTCTGCAGTGATTGTGGTAGAGGCAGGTACCTGAGAGACGTTAAGAGACTCTTAGATAGACACATGGATGGAAGAAAAATGGAGGGCTATGTGGGACTGAGGCGTTTAATTTATTTTGAAGCAGGTTAAAAGATTGGCATATGATCATGGGTTGAAAGGCCTGTATGTGCAACACTATTCTATGTTCCTGGGTATCTAAATGATATTAGGCTGTCTGTGAACACAAGAAGGTAAATCTGTTCATAGAAATAAAAAAGCTTACCTACTGGACGTTGGCAAATTTACTTCCTATCTGCAGGATGATCAATGCTCCATTTAATACATAACAGTAAAACCATTTCAGCCAGTGGAGAATTGTAAGTTTGGAACTTGTAAATCAGAGCTCAGTAATGTTGCTTAGAGACTAATTAATTATTAAAATTGTTAAAACCGGGCACGATGGTACAGCTCGGGGTGTCAGAGTTTGGAGTTCGAGTCAAATGCCATCTGTAAGGAGTCTGTAATCGTCCCCATGGAATGCATGGGTTTTCTCTGACACTAAATGTACCTTAGAAACCTTTGAAATCCTTGAACAACGATCTTGTTTCCTGAATACTTCTGGGTGTATCTTATGAATTTTGGGTTGCTGCCATGAAAATTACCATGAAATTTCCCTATTATGTACTGTTTCATGTAAATTTCCTATATTTGTTATTTCAATTCATAATTCAAGTCAGAGAGGAGTGACATTTGCAATTTTTGCAGTTCTCCAGAATCCAGTCATTCTTAAAGGATCACTACTAATGCCTCCACAATCTCTTCAGCTATCTCTTTCAGAACCCTGGGGAACAGTCCATCTCATCCAGGTGACTTACCTACCTTCAGTCCTTTCAGCTTCTGAAGCAACTTCTCCTTTCTAATAGTAATTACACTCACTTCTGCTCCCTGACACTGTTGAATTTCTGGCATACTGCCAGTGTCTTCCACAGCAAAGACTGACGCAATATAGTTATTAAGTTTGTATTCCATCTCTTTGTCCTCAATTACTACTTCTCCATCATCATTTCCCAGTGGTCCAATTTCCACTCTCATCTCTCTTTTACTCTTCATATATCTGAAAAAACTTTTAGTATCCTCTTTTATATTATTGGCTAGCTTACAGTACCTTCATATTTCATGGAACATAGAACATAGAAATTTACCACACATAACAGTCACTTCAGCCCACAATGTTTTGCTGAACATGTAACCTACTCTAGAAGCTGCCTAGAATTTCCCTAGCACATAACCCTCTATTTTCCTCAGCTCTATGTACCTATCTAAGAGGCTCTTAAAAGACCCTATTGTATCTGCTTCCACCACCGCCGCTGGTAGTGCATTCCACACACCCACCATTCTCTGTGTGAAAAACTTACCCCTGATGTCACCTTGGTACCTATTTCCAAGCACCTTACAACTGTACCCCCTCGGGTTAGCCGTTTCAGCCCTGGGAAAAAGCCTCTGGCTGTTCACACAATCATTGCCTCTCATCATCTTATACACCTCTTTCAGGTCACCTCTCATCCTCTGTCACTCCAAAGAGAAAAGGCCAAGTACACTCAACCTATTCTCATAAAGAATACCCTCCAATCCAGGCGACATCCTTGGGAATCTCCTCTGGACTCTCTCTATAGTATCCACATCCTTCCTGTAGTGAGGTGACCAGAACTGAGCACAGTACTCCAAGTGGGGTCTGAACAAATTCTCATATTGCTATAACATTACCTCACAGCTCTTGAACTCAGTCCCATGGTTGATGAATGACAACACACCATACGTCTTCTTAACAACACTGTCAACCTGCGCAGCAGCTTTGAGTGTCCTATCGACATGGACCCCAAGATCTCGCTAATCCTCCACATTGCCAAGAGTCTTACCATTAATATTATATTCTGTCTTCAATCTCGACCTACCAAAATGAACCACTTCACGTTTATCTGGGTTGAAGTCCACCTGGCCACTTTTTAGCACAGTTCTGCATCCTATCGTGTCCTGCTATAACCTTTGACAACCCTCCAGACTATCCACTACACCCCTATGTCATCAGCAAACTCACTAACCTAGCCTTCTACTTATTCATCCAGGTCATTTTTAAAGACCACAAAGAGGAGGGGTCCCAGAACATATCCCTGCAGAACACCGCTGGTCACTGACCTCCATGCAGAATATGAACCATCTACAATCACCCTTTGCCTTCTATGGGCAAGCTAATTCTGGATCCACAAAGCAACATCTCCTTGGATCCTATGCCTCCTTACTTTCTGAAGGAGCCTGGCAAGGGAAACTTTATCAAATGCCTTACTGAAGTCCATATACACTACATTCACTGCTCTACCTTCATCAATGTATTTTGTTACGTCCTCAAAGAATTCAATCAGGCTCGTAAGGCACGACCTGCCTTTGACAAAGCCATGCTGACTACCCCTAAGCAGATTATGTCTCTCCAAATGCTCATAAATCCTGCTTCTCAGGATCTTCTCCAATGACTTTCCCACCACTGAAGTCGAACTCACAGGTTTATAATTTCCTGGATTATCTCTACTCCCTTTCTTGAACAAGGGAAAAACATTTGCAACCCTCCAATCCTCTGGTACTTCTCCCATCCCTACTGATGATGCAAAGGGCAGAGAACCAGAGGCTCAGCAATCTCCTCCCCACAGTAGCCTGGGGTATATCTCATCCGCTCCCAGTGACCTATCTAACTTAATATTTTTCAAAAGCTCCAGAACATCCTCTTTCTTAATGTCTTTATGCTCCAGCGTTTCAGTCCGCTGTAAGTCATCCCCACCATTGCCAAGGTCTTTTTCCCTGGTGAATACTGAAGCAAAGTATTCATTAATTACCTCCGCTACCTCTTCGATTCCATGCATGTTTCTACCATCGCACCTGATTGGTCCGATTCTCACTTGTCTCATCCTCTTGCTCTTCACATACTTGTAGAATGCCTTGCGGTTTTCCTTAATCTTACTCAGCAAGGCCTTCTCATGGCCTCTTCTGGCTCTCCTAATTCCATTCCTAGGCTCCCTCCTAGTAACCTTGTAATCTTCTACGGCTCTAACAGTACCTAGTTTCTTGAACCTTTTATAAGTTTTTCTTTTCTTCTTAATTATATTTTCTACATACCTTGTACACTATGGTTATTTAAATCTGCCATCCTTTTCCTGCCTCAATGGAACATACCTATGCAGAACCCCATGCAAATTTTCCCTGAACACTTGCCACTTTTCTGCTGTGCATTTCCCTGAGAACATCTGCTCCCAATTTATGCTCCCAAGTTCCTGCCTAATAGCATCATATTTTCCACCTTCCCCAATTAAATATGTTATCAAATTGTCTGCTCCTATCCCTCTCCAGCACCACGGTGACGGAGATAGAGTTGTGGTCACTACATCCAAAATGCACTCCCATTGGAGACCTGACATTTGACCAGGTTCATTTCCCAATAACAGATCAAGTACAGCCTCTCCTTCAGTTAGCTTATATACATATTGTGTCAAGAACCCTTCCTGAACACACCTAACAAACTCCACCCCATCTAAACCCCTTGGGCTAAGGAGATTCCAATCAATATTAGGGAAATTAAAATCTCCCATCACAACAACCCTATTATTATTGCACCATTCCAGAATCTGCCTCCCTATCCACTCCTCGATATTCCTGTTACCATTTGAGGGTCTATAAAAAAAACACCCAGTAGAGTTATTGCCCCTTTCCTGTTTCTGACTTCCATCCACACTGACTCAGTAGACCATCCCTCCATGACTTCCTCCTTTTCTGCAGCTAGGACCTTATCCCTAATTAGCAATGCCCCCCCCCCCATTCTTTTTGAAACATCTAAAGCCTGGCACACCCAGCAACCATTCCTGCTCCCGAGACATCCAAGTCTCTGTAATGGCCACAATGTCACAGTTCCATGTACTGATCCATGCTCTAAGTTCATCAGCCTTGTTTATGGTACTCCTTGCATTAAAATAGACACATCTCAAAGCATCAGGCTGAGTGCATCTTTGCTCTATCATTTGTCTGTCGTTCCTCACAAACTCCCAGCAAGCTATCTCTATTTGTGCACCAACCTTCCCATCCTCTGCTTCTTCACTTCGGTTCCCATCCCCCTGCACATCTAGTTCAAACCTTCCCACCAGGATATTGCCCCCCCCCTCAGATTCAAGTGCAACCCGTCCTTTTTGTACAGGTCACACCTGCCTTTGAAGAGGTCTGAATGATCTAAAAATCTGAATCCCTGCCCCCCGCCCTAGTAGAGGTCCCAATGATCCAAAAATCTGAATCCCTGCCCCCGCTCCAATCCTTCAGCCACACATTTATCTGCCATCTCACTCTATTGCTATACTCACTGTCACGTGGTACAGGCTGCCATTGGGAGATTACTACCCTTGAGGTCCTGCTTCTCAGCTTCCTTCCAAACTCCCTGTATTTTGCTTTCAGGACCTCCACCTTTTTTTTTCTACCTATGTCATTGGTACCAATATGTACCACGACCCCTTGGCTGCTCACCCTCCTACTTCTGGATATCGTGGACATTCTCAGAAAAATCTCGAACCATGGCACATGGGAAGCAAACTACCATCATGTCTACGGAATTGCCTATATGTGTCCATAACTGTATAGTCCCCTATCACCGCTGCCACTCTCTTCCATTCCCTACCCTTCTGAGCCACAGGGTCAGACTCAGTGCTAGAGACGTGGCCACTGTTGTTTCGCCCAGGTAGGTCATCCCCCCAACAGCACTCAAAATGGAGTACTTATTGTTAAGGGGGAAAGCCACAGAAGTACTCCATTTCATCCTATCTCTCCTTATTACTTTTTCAGATGCCTTCTGTTGGTTTTTAAAAACTTCCCAATAATCCAACTTCCCACTATATTTTGCTATATTATATGCCCTCCCTTTTGTTTTTATGCTGTCTTTGACTTCCCTTCTCAGCCACAGTTGCCTCATCCTCCTTGTAGAATAATACTTCTTTGGGATGCATCTATCCTGTGTCTTCTGAATTGCTCCCAGAAATTCCAGCCATTGCTGTTTTACCGCCATCCTTGATAGTGTTCACTTCCAAACAACTTTGGCCAGCTCCTCCCTCATGCCTCTGTAATTCCATTTACTCCACTGTAATAATGATACATCTGTCTTTAGCTTCTCCATCTCAAACTGCGGGGTAAATTCTATCATAATATAATCACCACCTCTGAAGAGACCCTTCACCTTAAGATGCCAAATCAAATCTGGTTCACTATACAACACCTTATCCAGAATTGTCTTTTCCCTAGTGTACTCAACCACAACCTGTTTTAAAAAGCCATCTTCTAGGCATTCTACAAATTCCTTTTCCAGATCCAGCACCTAACTGATTTTTCCAGTCTACCTATATATTGAAATCCCCCATGACTATTGTAGCATTGCCTTTCTTCATGCTTTTCTCTCTACCGTTTTAATTTGTATCCCACATTAGAGGTCAGAGGTCTGTACATAACTATCTTCAGGGTCATTTACTCTTCTTAACTCTACCCGCAAGAATTCTGCATCTGCTGATCCTATGTCACCTTTTTCTAAGGACTTGATTTCATATTTTTACCAATGGAGACACATCACCCCTTCTGCCCAACTGTTGATACAATGTGCATCCTTGGTATTAAGCTCCCAACTATGATCTTCTTTCATCCATGACTCAGTGATGCTCACGACTGAGATTACTACCCTTGATGTGCTGCTTTTCAACCTTCTACCCAACTCTCTATATTCTCTTATCAGAACCTCTTCCTTTTTCCTTCCAATGTCATTGGTACCAATATGTGCCATAACTTCCATCTGCTCACCCTTCCCCTTCAGAATGCAGTGCACCCGATCTGAGACACCCCTAACCCTGGCACCAGGGAGGCTACATACCATCCAGATGTCTCGTGCACATTTTTAGAATCTTCTGTTTGCTCATCAAAAAATGAAATCACCTATTACTATTGTACCTGTCTTCTGGGCCACAGAGCCAGACTCAGTGCCACAGATCTGTAACTGCGGCTTCCCCATGGAGGTCACCCCACACCCCCACAGTATTCAAAGTCCTGTAGTTATTACTAAAGGGAACTGTTCCAGGGATATCTGCACTGGCTGCCCATTTCCTTTCCCTCTCCTGCCTGTGACCCAGCTACCAGGTCTCCTGCAATTTAGGGGTGATTGCATTTCTGTAGCTCCCATCTATCACACCCTCATTCTCCCATTTGAGTCGAAGGTCATCCAGCTGCTGCTCTAGTTCCCTTATGTGGTCTCCAGGGAGATATAGTTATCAGGGAGACGAGAGGTTTCCCCAGAGTTCCCATGTCTCACAGGAATAACATATCTATAACCGTGGACACATTCTCACCACACCAGCTACTAATAGGCAAAGAAAAAAAATCTTACTAGAAACTTAGTTAGAGCCTTCATTCCTCCTTGCCCAAGCCTCTTGAACCAAAGCCTGACCACTCACACATACTGGCCGCTCACACAGTAGCCCTTACACATCACTCCTATTTATTGCCCTTTGCCAAGTGCCTAATAAACCAGTATGATTTAAGCCCACTGCAAAATCCCAAAAGGCTCTGAGTCCTTTTCAGGTCTCATGCTGCCTCTCCATCAGGCAAATATTGAAGCCCTCCAAATAGTCCCAAGAGGTACCAAGCTCGTTTTAAATTTTGCAACGCCTCTCCCACAGTGAGTACTCACGATGATTGGAGACTGCCGAAAAGTCCTCAAAGGTCCCGAGCTCTTCTTAAACCTTGCATTGCCTCTCCCTCAGCTTCGTGATACTGCTTTCTTAAGGCCATTGCAGACTGCATCAGAGCATTTCCCCACAAAAGGGCCCCTGCAGCTTACTCTCCCCACATTCCCAAAACTCTTCCTGAATTCTACAGCTTGTTGGTGGAGGGGTGGGGGCTATTAACCTGTCAACCTGCACATATTTGGGAACTGGAGAATTGGGATCACTCAGGGGAAACTCATGCAGTCACATTTACAAACCCCTGACAGATAGCTTCAGAAGCCAGGATTGAAGCCTGGTGAATGATGTTGTGAGGAAACAGCTCTACTATCTGTTCACTCAGCTTTAGATGAATCATCACTGGTGTACAAGCATGATGACTTTTAATTGACTGGTTCACTGATCTGTGTTACAATCTAAGAAAACCAAAGTGATATTTTCACAATTTTAAGACAATATTAGAGACTTCTATGTTCCTACATGAGGCAAGTGCTTCTCAATCTCTTCTGCATTTTTGAATGAAATTTTAAAAAAAATTATCTAAACATATTTTAATTGTTTGTAAATGCCATTTATCAGTGGGCAGATCAGAGAGTGGTACAGGTAGCTCAGTGCATCTGTGGATGAGAACTTCACTCCTTTGAGAACATTTATTGCAGCAGGTGCAGAAAGGCGGCCTGGAAGATCATCAGGGAAACCAATCGCCCCAACCATAAACTAATTCAGCTGCTTCTGTCTGGCAAACACTACCGCACCATTACAGCCAGGACCAACAGGCTATGGGACAGCTTTTTCCTACAAGCCATTAGACTGTTAAATTTATTTGTCTGTTCAATTTCGATTATGTTTGTACTTTGCAACAGAGTTAACATGAATATTTTTACTCCCTCACATTGTGAGATGGATGTAAGATTTAAATAAGTTCTATGATTCTCCCGGATGTATTTAGGGATGGAAAAGGTCTTTGATGTTATGAAGGGTAATCAAGGCATTGGGGTAGTTTTGTCATCAGGCCTCAGTTTCCATTACCTGAAGTTCTGACTTGCTGCTGGTAGATTGTGGCACCTCATGGTCTGGCTGCAGTAGTAGCAATGACTCTAGTATATTGACAGCTATAAAGGGACAAAGTTCTTTGGAACTGTGATGATCCCATAGGAGCTGGACATTCACTGGATGAAATATAGTACAGTCTATTATTTTCTCCATTTTCTACAATCTATAGGCATCACAAAATCATTAAAACTCAAATTCAAGTTTATTGCCATTCAGCCCTGCACAAGTATATCACCAAACGAGACAAAGTTCTTCTGGAACAAAGTGCACAACACAGTACTTACAACTCACACATCTAACACATGAAGTAATTTTGTCACAAATAAATTATCAACTAATGTTGCATATATAAAGTAAACAGTATAAAACTACTGCACTTCATAGGTGATGATACCTGTGTGGTGGCAGGGAGTTCGGTAGCCTTTTGCCCTAAGGGAAGAAGCTGTTTCCCATCCCAACAGTTCTTATCCCAATGCTATAGAATATCCTGCCTGTAGCCTGGGAGCAAAAAAATTGTTGGACAGGTGGAAGGGATCTCCAACAATGCGAAGGGTCCTGAGTTGGTAGTGCTCTGCTCAATATCTCTAATGGGTGGAAGAGAGATCCCAATGATGCTCTTAGCAGTGCTTGTAGGGTCTTGTGGTCAGATGCCTTGCAATTCTTGTACCAGATGGTGATGCAGCTGGTCAGGACACACTCAATGGTTCACCTGTAAAATTTGGTAAGAATTAGGGGGAGAGCCTCACCCACCAGCGTCAACATAGCATGCCCACATCTTAATAACCCTAACACTTACATCTTTGCAATGTAGGAGTAAACCAGAGCACCTGAAGTTTGGAGACACTTTCTCAAAGTGGTGATGCAGCTAGTCAGGACACTCAATGATGCTCCGATAAAAAATGGTTAAAATGGTGGGAATGGGGGAGCCGCATTCATCTTAATCTCCTCAGAAAGAGGAGACACTGCTGTGCTTTCCTGATGAAAGGAATAGCGCCTCAGCTTCGCTTTTCAGCTTTTTTTTTTCCTGGCATGAACCCCAATTGATCACCGATGTTGGAAAAACCCTTCTCTCAGAGCTTTGAAAAGCAACCCCTGATGCTCTGTCAGCAGAGTCTTTACCTTTTCTCCATATTTCATTTATACTATGCAGTCAGGTCAAATTGCTCAAGTATTGCTAATTAGTGTTGCATTTAGCCCTGTGAAACCAATGGCAGCAGAACTGCCTCGATTCAGATTGTTTATGAGGGCTTACATTTAGATAGAGATGCCTATGCATTTAAAACTCAAAATATTTGTAAAAGCGTGAAATATAATAATCATTGGAAGAAAATAAATTCAATGAAGTCACATCGTGTTCCCTTAGTTTAGCCTGAGGAGATTATGTAATTAGTCTGAAATATATGTAAATTAAATTAATTTGACTGGTGACTGCAGTGGTTAATAGCTGAAAGATGTTAGATTAATTCCTTGTGTATTATTAGGTTTTAAAAGTTAAATAGCTCAAATAATTAACAAAGTATATGTAAA
Source organism: Mobula birostris (assembly GCF_030028105.1). Lineage (NCBI taxonomy): Eukaryota > Metazoa > Chordata > Chondrichthyes > Myliobatiformes > Myliobatidae > Mobula > Mobula birostris. The sequence goes on along the minus strand of NC_092370.1, from coordinate 99,464,741 downwards.
TACCCAGCAGAACATAACACATTTGGATTCACATTGTAAGGGAAGAGGCAAGGGTGATGAAGAAACATTTACCCTTGTTCAGTACTTCTGCAGGATAGAAAGGATTATTGGTAAAACAACTATTTGAATCCAAAATCACATGAACAAACAGGAAAGCATGTTCCATCTGTTCTATCCAACTTTTCCCATGCGGTACCATTGCTTTTTTTTAAAAACACTTTCCGTCCCAGCCAAAAGCCACGCAATGTCCCATGAGGAACTCAATGAGAATCTGCAACAACCCTGATTACACCCATTTCCACCCTGTTGCTTGTGTCTTGTAAAGGGTATCTCCAGATTACTCCACCATTAAGCAAGATGGCTAAGACTCTGTCTCAAGAACACTTTTCCACACCATCTTCATATCCTCTTTTTACCTGTAGTATGTGTTGATCCCAGCCTGGAATACATTTGATGGTAAGTCTCCTGAGCCCAATATAGGGACTTCTAACAATTGAACACCCTTTGTTACAAAACAATTTCACCTCATTGTAGCCAAACTTAAAAGACTAACTTACGATAAACTAGCATTGACTAAAATATAAGACCATAGGACCATAAAATATAGGAGAACAATTAAGCCATTTGGCCCTTCCAGTCTGCTCTGTCATTTCATCATGGCTAATTTAGTTTTCTTCTCAAACCCAGTTTTCTTCTTGGCCCCATTCTCCTGCCTTTTCCCTGTATCATTTCATGCCATGACCAATCAATAATCTATCAACCTCTGCCTTAAATATATGTAAAGACTTGGTCTCCACAGCCTACTGTGGCAACAGATTCCACAGATTCACCACTCTCTGGCTAAAGAAATTCCTCCTCATTTCCATTCTAAAAGGATGCACCTCTATTCTGAGGTTGTGTTCTCTGGTTCTAGACTCACCCACCAAAAGAAATATCCTCTACACATGCACTCTATCAAGACCTTTCAACATTCAATAGTTTTCAATATATCATCCCTTATCCATCTGAGTTCTAGTGAATACAGGCCCAGAGCCATCAAACATACTTCATATAACAAGCCATTCAATCCTGGAATCATTTTTGTTAACTTCCTTTGAACCCTCTCCAGTGTCAGCACATCCTTTCTAAGATAAGAGGCTCAAAACTGCTCACAATATTCTCAGTGAGGCCTCACCAGTGTTTCAATAAAGCCTTAACGTTACATCCTTTCTTTTGTATTCTAATCCCCTAGAAATGAATGCTAACATCACATTTGCCTTCCTCACTACAGACTCAACCTATAAACTAACCTTTAGGGAATCCTGCACAAGGACTCCCAAGTCTCTTTACACCTCCGATTTTTAAATTTCCTCTGCACTTAGAAAATAGTTTACCCTTTTATTTCTTCCAACAAAGTGCATGACCATACACTTCTTGACACTGCCACCTCTTTGCTCATTCCCCTAGTCTGTCTAAATCCTTTTGTAGCTTCTCTACTTCCTCAAAACTATCTGCCCCTCTATCTTATGGGGAAGGCAGGAGATTAGGACTGAGAGAAAAATGGATCAGTCGTGATGAAATGGCAGAACAGACATGGTAGCCTAAATGGCCTGATTCTGCACCTATATCATATGGTTTATCTTCATGTCATCTGCAAATTTTGCAACAAAATCATCAATTCCATCATCCAAGTCATTATCTATCAAACTATACATCCTGGCAGCCCAGAAAGAACCAAAGAACTTTTTTTTAATGAACTTTTAAAAGAGGCTGTAGCTGAAGGAAGTTATCTTCTCTGAATCCCAGTTACCTGGCTCTCTGGAGTGCTCACAAATCCAAAAAGAAGTAGCAACCATTATTCCACTAAATCAGGAGTCATCTCCATAGGCTGAGAAAAATTAATGGCTGAATCATTGTTGCAACAGAACATATTCACCAATTTTTTTTCATAATTAAGTTGAACCTCACATTTTTTTCTATCCAAATATGTAGCTTTGCCTGATAATTGAAAAATAAACATCAGAGAAGGCAACCTTCATTTGAGAGGAAAGATATTCTCTGACAATGGAGTAAAAAAACACTTTGAACTAACAGGTAAGTCACAGGGTACTAATGAAGAATGGTTTTGGGTTCGGGTAGGAGTGTTGATTGCGTTAGTTGAATTATTACAGAGTAATTTTTGTTTTTTAATGAAAGAGGATTTAGGGCAGGAGTTCCCAACCTTTTTGTGCCATGGGACCCCACCATTAACCAAGGGGTCTGTGAACCCCAGGTTGGGAACCTCTTGTTTAAGGCTACATACACTAAGTCATAAGATAGCTACTGGGGAAAAAAAATCCCATATGTCCATGGTAACAGACTGAATGACCAACAATGCAAGTGGGGTTGAAAATCATCTTGAAGTAAAATGCATCATGCATGTGAGTAATCTTTAGTTAATCTATATTTAGTGTGTTAAAAGGACTAGCAGATTAACACTTGTATGAACTATATGAAGGAATATTGAGTTATGTTGCTTTGTAGGTCTTGACGAATTTTATTCAGATAGTTTCAGGTTCAATTCAGAGAATAGATATCAAATAAACTAGCCGCAGAATGAGTCTTAAATAGTTAGTTTGTTGTTTTAAGACTATATCCCCAAAGTGTTGATATTCTATATAGAGAAAAAAATCTTTCTGCATCTACCCTGTTAAATCCTTTCACTCTCTAGAAAGTCTCCTTGTAATTTGCATTCAATCTTTCGATGTTCATGAGCTTGAAAAGCAAAAATACTCAGAAACTGATCATACTTAATGAACAAAGCGCATCTGTGATGAGAGAAAAAGAGTTAATGATTCTAGCCAATGGCCTTTCATCAGGATGTAAGGATGAAGAGAATAAAGGGAATGTCCATGGAAGGGAGGAGAACAGGATCATTTTAAATGACATTAATGATTCAGACTTTTCTTCTCTCCACCCTTTCCCCCCTCTGCAATGCATATTTGGACTTTTCTCTGATGAAGGGTCATTGACCTGAAACATTAATTCTGCTTCTTTCACCAGAGATATTGCATGAACTGTTGAGTGTGGCCCACTGTTGGTTGAGATTGACCATGGATGTTGCGTCCTAGGTACTTAGGTTGTTGGAGCAGCGCTGTCTGTCGCTGACGAGACCAACGTGAGACTGGTCGTCTCTGTTGCAATCTTGCGTCTATAAATGGTTCTGCTCTGTTGGAGATGCAATGTTCCTTTCTATGGACCTGTTTGTCTTCTGCTGCTTTCAAGAAATTTTCCTTACATGACTTAAAGGTGTTGTTTCAGGGCACTTCTCCATTTGGCACAGTCGGCTGCAAGTTCCTCCTAGAATTCAACGTTGATGTCCAGCACCTTCATGTCCTGCTTACAGACATCCTTGTAGTGTAGTTGTTGGCAGCCAGTGATTCTCTTGCCTGAAGCTAGCTTACCGCAGAGGTTATCTTTTGTGATGTGGCCATTCTACATGTGGTCTTATTTGGATGTATATTCCACTTACCCTTTCCTATCCATGTACCAAGTGTACATTAAATATTTTTAATATACCTGCATCAACCACTTCTGCTCACAGCTCATTGAATATGCATGCTATCCTCTAGGTTAGTGTGGTCTTATGTTCCTATTAAATCTCTCCCCCCTCAACTTAAACTTATGCCCTCTAACCCTTGATTCCCTGATCCCAGGAAAATGTCTGAGTACCTCCATCCTATCTATGTCCCTTTATGACTGTCTACATTTCTATAAGATCGCCCTTTCAGCTTTGTACACTCCAGTGAAAGATGTCCCATGTTGCTGAACATCTCTCCTTTACTCAGTCCCTCAAGTCCCAGCATTTTCCTCATAAAAGTCCTCTGCAACATTTCCAGTTTAATGGCACCTTTCCTAACGCCAAAGAGACTAAAACTGATGAAGGGCCTCAGCCCGAAATATCGACTCTTCATTCCTTTCCACAAATGCTGTCTGATTTCCTGAGTTCCTCCTGTATTTTATGTGTGTTCCAGTATTCCAAATGTGGCCTCACCAATATATTCCACATTTGGGACAAAACATTCCAATTTCTACACTCAGTGCCCTGTGTGAAGAAGGCCAGCATGTCAAATGCTTTCTTCACTATCCTGTCTGACTGTACTCTTAGGTCCCTCTGTTCTGTTACACTGTCCAGGGTGGTAGCACTTACTGTGAAAGCTCTTCCCTGGTTTGTCTTCCGAAAATGTATCATCTCACATTTATCCAAGTTAAACTCCATTGAATGAAGGCAAGCAGGATTAACAGACAACTGCTCTCAAGGGAATGGAACCCTTATGTAATGCAAGGGCTGCCTGTACCTCTTCCCCTACCACTTCCTATTGACAGTATCATGGAAACGCCTGTCATCAAAGACCCAGCCCAGCAGGTACCACAGCAGTTCAGCCAGTCGCACTCCCTGTCTTCGCCCCATGATCCTGAAAAAAATTATAGCTCCGTTTGACTCTACAGTTGAACTACGACCATCCCTGTCCCCAGCAGTTAGCTCCAAACCCTCCCACTCATTGTGAACATTGCTTCATCACAGGAACAACTCTCCCCATCACTGAGGATATCTTCAAAAGGTGGCATTCTTCACTAAGGACATGCTGTCTTCTCATTACTACCATCAGGAAGGGGTACAAGAGCATGAAGACCCACACTAAGTAATTTAGGAACAGCTTCTTCCCCTCTGCAATCAGATTTCTGAATGTGCAATGAAGCCATGACCACCACCTCATTTTTTCTTTTATTTACTCTATTTATTTTGTAATTTATAGTGATTGCATGATCTTTGCACTCTACTGCTAGTATTTTCAGTTTTTATTTGCTATGAACTTAGAGACTGAATTTCAGTCAGTTTTCGTGAATAGAGTGGTTAAAAAGGTGCTGGCCTTCATTAGTTGGGGGATAGAATTCAAGAACTACAAGGTAATGTTGTAGCTCTGTATTAGTACTAGTGTGATAGTTCACATCATATGATGTTCTCCTAAGTGGTTTTAATGGTTTAATAGGGCACCAAACTGGAGGTGGGTGGTGCTGAAGACACAGAATAACCTTTTCAAGAGGGGTGAGTGATCATCTCTTTCTGCTCACTGCTACATAGGATCTGGGGAGTAATTAGAAAATAGACTCTAGCATTCAGGGAGTAACTAGAAAATAGGTCAAGATATTAAGATATATATATATTAATCATTTTCTGTAAAGTTGATTTTAAAAAGGTCAGATTAGTTTCTAGCTTCTTCTGAATGCTTTAATCTCTGTGAGCATACCTGAACTGTCCAATAAGAGGCATCTTTTTCCTTGGATGTTTGAGAATGTGTTTTTCTGGAGTCCATTCTGCCATGATTGATTGGCAGAGCAGACACATCTAGTTATGGAGCATTATTATTCTACAGGGACATCTTTCTATTCTGAGGCTCTGCTCTCTGCTCCTAGAATCTGCCACTATAGGAAATATCCTGTACACATTCACTCTATCCAGACTATTCAATAGCCAGTAGGTTCAGTGACATTGACCTCCAGCCCACTTCCCTCTTATCCTTCTCAATCCTATCAAGTACAGTCCCAGAGACATCAAAGTTTCTCAGACATTGAGGCTTTTATTCCGGGGATTTGTCTTGTAAACCTCCTCTGTACCAGCACTTCTTTTCTTGGGAATGGGGCCCAAAAGGGTAAGGAATTTGTACGTTTTCTCCGCGAATGCAGGAGTTTCCTCTGGATGCTCTGGTTTCCTCCCACTGCATCCCATTGGATCAGCCATGATGAAATGGCAGAGCAGACTCGATGGGCCAAATGGCTTATTCTGCTCCAATATCTTATGGTCTTATGGTTATGGGGAGAATGGGGTTGAGAGGGATAATAAATCAGGCATGATGGAATGGCAGCATGTATTTGATGGGACGAATGGCCTAATTCTGCTGCTATGTGTATGGTAGTGGAGAAGGTGATAAGGACAGAGCAGGAGTGCTACATGCTGAAGGCAATGGCACAGGACTGCCATGGAAGTTGGGCAACATGGGAGGGCAACATCAACAGATCACTCAGCTGCGCTGACCTGTGGAAGGTCCCACAAACCAGACTCAGCTTTTTCATCAGGGCAACCTATGATATCTTGCCCTGCCCTTGAAATCTTCACCAGTAGTTCAGCAGTGAGGATACCTGCCCGCTATGTGATAGCACCAATGCCACCCTCTAACACATCTTGGCAGGATGCAAGACTGCACTGTTCCAAGAGCACTACAGATGGTGGCATGACCAGGTTCTAAAGAAGCTGGCAGAGGTCCTAGAGACCTGCAGGTGAGATGCCGAGAAGTAGCCTTTCCCCAGCAGGACGACAACTCAATCCCATTTGTTAAGGTTATTAAGAGAGCTGAATGCACCTGGCTGAGAGCTCCTTCGGGACTCCTCTCCAGAGGGGGGGGGGGAGGGGGAGTGAACATGAAGGCACATCTCTGCAGTTGCATTGCAGTTGGTGCGGCGACACCGGGAGTATCTGGTGACCCTGTGATACCTGTCTTGGAGGCTAATTCCAGAACATCTTTCAAGAGGATGAACCCTTGCAAGGATGATATGAAATTATATGTCACTTCAGCAGTAAAGCCAAAACTATTAATTCAAATATTAGAACTATTTTCTAATATTCTAATTTTCTAATAGCTTTGTGAAGGGAAGATAGTCATAGTCATACTTTATTGATCCTGAGGGAAATTGGTTTTCATTACAGTTGCACCATAAATAATTAAATAGTAATAAAACTATAAATAGTTAGATAGTAATATGTAAATTATGTCCAGGACCAGCCTATTGGCTCAGGGTGTCTGACCCTCCAAGGGAGGAGTTGTAAAGTTTGATGGCCACAGGCAGGAATGACTTCCTATGACGCTCTGTGTTGCATCTCGGTGGAATAAGTCTCTGGCTGAATGTACTCCTGTGCCCAACCAGTCCATTATGTGGTGGATGGGAGACATTGTCCAAGATAGCATGCAACTTGGACAGCATCCTCTTTTCAGACACCACCGTCAGAGAGTCCAGTTCCATCCCCACAACATCACTGGCCTTACAAATGAGTTTGTTGATTCTGTTGGTGTCTGCTACCCTCAGCCTGCTGCCCCAGCACACAACAGTAAACATGATCGCACTGGCCACCACAGACTCATAGAACATCCTCAGCACCGTCTGACAGATGTTAGATCGTGTCTAACAAGCCTGATAGAGTTCTTTGAGGAGGTGACCAGGCATATAGATGAGGGTAGTGCAGTGGATATGATCTACATGGATTTTAGTAAGGCATTTGAAAAGGTTCCACACAGTAGGCTTATTCAGAAAGTCAGAAGGCATGGGATCCAGGGAAGTTTGGCCAGGTGGATTCAGAATTGGCTTGCCTGCAGAAGGCAGAGGGTTGTGGTGGAGGGAGTACATTTGGATTGGAGGGTTGTGACTAATGGTGTCTCACAAGGATCTGTTCTGGGACCTTTACTTTTCGTGATTTTTATTAACGACCTGGATGTGGGGGTAGAAGGGTGGGTTGGCAAGTTTGAAGACAACACAAAGGTTAGTGGTGTTGTAGGTAGTGTAGAGGATTGTCGAAGATTGCAGAGAGACATTGATAGGATGCAGAAGTGGGCTGAGAAGTGGTAGATGGAGTTCAACCCGGAGAAGTGTGAGGTGGTACACTTTGGAAGGACAAACTCCTAGGCAGAGTACAAAGCAAATGGCAGGATACTTGGTAGTGTGGAGGAGCAGAGGGATCTGGGGGTACATGTCCACAGATCCCTGAAAGTTGCCTCAGAGGTAGATAGGGTAATTAGGAAAGCTTATGGGGTGTTAGCTTTCATAATTCGAGGGATAGAGGTTAAGAGTCGCGAGGTAATGATGCAGCTCTATAAAACTCTGGTTAGGCCACACTTGGAGTACTGTGTCCAGTTCTGGTTGCCTCACTATAGGAAGGATGTGGAAGCATTGGAAAGGGTACAGAGGAGATTTACCAGGATGCTGCCTGGTTTAGAGAGTATGGATTATGATCAGAGATTAAGGGAGCTAGGGCTTTACTCTTTGGAGAGAAGAAGGATGAGAGGAGACATGATAGAAGTGTACAAGATAATAAGAGGAATAGATAGAGTGGATAGCCAGCGCCTATTCCCCAGGGCACCACTGCTCAATACAAAAGGGCGTGGCTTTAAGGTAAGGGGTGGGAAGTTCACAGGGGTATTAGAGGAAGGTTTTTTACTCAGAGTGGTTGGTCCATGGAATGCACTGCCTGAGTCAGTGGTGGAGGCAGATACACTAGTGAAGTTTACGAGACTACTAGACAGGTATATGGAGGTATTTAAGGTGGGGGGTTATATGGGAGGCAGGGTTTGAGGGTCGACACAATGTTGTGGGCTGAAGGGCCTGTACTATGCTGTACTATTCTATCTATCTATCTATCTAAAGATAAGAACATGAACTTTCGAATCAATGAGAGCAGAACATTAAACATAAGGAAAGGTGCAACAGAGTTAGTAGAATATAAAACAGAGCAGCAGGGTACAATACAACTGATGGATGAATGTGAAACATGTAAGTATCTGGGATACCAACAAACAAACGAAATAGACCGGAGTATGATAAAGGGACAACTTTCCATAGAATTTACTTCAACGCTTAAGAAAATCTGCCAAACAGAGCTCAATAGTAAAAATATAACAAAGGCAATAGACACTTCCACTGTACCCATATTAACATATTCTTTTGGCATAATATCTTGGTCTGAAACTGATCTGGAAAATTTACAAAGCAAAATAAGAACTGAAATTACAAATTTTAGAAAACACTATGTTTGAACAAGCTTAGATTAACAAAAGGAGGAAGAGGAGTAACAGACATAAAAAAATCTACATGACAGATAAAACTTTTAAGAATATATTTGCATCAATGGAAACAGAAATCAGCACTCCATGCTATCATCTGCAATTCTGATAAGATGTATGCACCACTCAACTTAAATGAGAGCACAGCACAGAAAAATGAAGACATTATCACTATTGAAGAAAAAGTTAAACAATGAAAAACCGTGACCCTACATAGAAGACGTCCCCAAGATCTGAGCAGACTAGATGTCAAGAAGGAAGTGTAGAATGCTAGGCTCAGATTTGGAGACCTTTTTCCAGACATAGAAAGGTTCCTTGTGGCAATACAGGACATGGTGGTCAACACAAAAAAATTATAAATACATAATAAAAGACCAACAAATTCAAGATGATAAATGCAGAAAATGCCAAGAGAAACCAGGATCAATCTAACACATTGCAGGATCCTGCAGCAGTTTAACTCAATCTGGTTATATACACAGGCACAATCAAGTAGCAAACATCATTCACCTAATTTTGCTTTAAAATACGAATTCATAAAAGACATCATACCTTACTATAAATACAAGCCTAACCCGGTGTTAGAATCAGAGTTCCACAAATTATGATATGACCAAACCGTTATTACAGATAGGACAATCCATAATAACCATCCAAATATAATAATACAGAATAAACAAGCAAGAACAACTTACTTAATAGATATAGCTATTCCAAATGCACATAACATACAGAAATTAATGTGAAAAACACCAGAAATATGCAGAATTAAAAGATGAAACTGAAAGACTATTGTTCATGAACAGTGTACACATTGTCCCAATAGTAATATCTACAACTTGTATCATCACAAAGTCACTACACAATAGCATTAAACTATTGTGTCTATACAGCAATATTCATATAAATCTCCAGAAAGTCACAATAATAAACACGACTAGAATAGTCCGAAAGCTCCAAGCAATTGAGAAATGAATGCACTTGGCTATGCCCGTAACTCAGGTTTTCCTAGCTTGAGCTGAGGAAAAAATAAATAATAATAATAAAGACATTCCTTGTGGCAATATGGGACCAGATGGTTAACACAAAAAAAATCAAAAAATGTAATAAAAGATCAACAAATTCAAGACTTAAATGCAGAAAATGCCAAGAGGAAACAGACACAATCCAATAATAATAATAATAATAAAAATAAATGACCAAATACATTTCAGGAACATGAGATGAAGAGTTCTTGAAAGTGACTCCATAGGCTGTAGGAACAATTCAGTGATGGAGTGAGTGAAGTTAACTGAAGTTACCTCCTCTGGTTCAGGAGCCTGATGGTTGAGGGGTAATAGCTATTCCTGAAACTGTTGGTGTGAGTTCTGAGGCTCCTGTACCACCTTCCTGAAGGCAGCAGCGAGAAGAAAACGAACTGGGTGGTGGGGGTCTCTGATGATGGATGCTGCTTTCCTGTGACAATGATTGGTATAGATAGGCTCAGTGGTGTGGAAAACTTTACCCGTGATGGACTGCACTGCACCCACTAATTGTTGTATGAATTTCCACTCAAGGGCATTGGTGCTTCTATACCAGGCTCTGATGCAGCCAATCAATATACTCTCCACCACACATCTATAGAACTTTGTCTATATTTCCAAACTTATATGAAAGTAGAGGCACTGTTGTGTTTTCTTCATAATTCTACTTGCATGCTGGGCCCAGCTGTGTGAATTGATAGCACTAAGGAATTTAAAGTTATGAACCTCTCCACAAGTATTGTTGTTTTTTGTGCTTTAGTTGTTGGGTGTGGTCTTTCATTCATTCTACTGGCTTTCTTGTATTTACTGTGATTGCCTGAAAGAAAAGGAATCTTAGGGTTGTATTGAATTGAATTGACTATTTCTTACATCCTTCAAATTCATGAGTAAAAAAATCATTACATTATGTCTCTGTCTGAATGAGCGATGCACAAATTATAGTAATTTGTAATAAATAGCATATACAGTAAGATGTACAACAGAACAGTCAATATAGCTTAGAAGTACAATTGTGTCAGCGTGAATTAAACAGTCTGATGGCCTGGTGGAAGAAGCTGTCCCGGAGTCTTTTGGTCCTGGCTTTAATGCTGCGGTACCATTTCCCGGTTGGTAGTAGCCTGAACAGTTTGTGGTTGTGGTGACTTGGGACCCCAATGATCCGTCAGGCCCTTTTTACACACCTGTCTTTGTAAATGTCCTGAATAGTGTGAAGTGCACATCTACAGATGTGCAGGGCTGTCCGCACCACTCTCTGCAGAGTCCTGCGATTGAGAGAAGTACAGTTCCCATACCAGGCAGTGATGCAGCCAGTCAGGATGCTCTCAATTGTGCCCCTGTAGAAAGTCCTTAGGATTTCAGGGCTCATGCCAAACTTCTTCAACCATCTGAGGTGAAAGAGGTGCTGTTCTGCTTTTTTCAACACACAGCTGGTATGTACAGACCAAGTGAGGTCCTTGGTGATGTGAACACCAAGGAACTTGAAGCTGTTCACCCTTTCGACCCCAGATCCCTTGATGTCAATAGGGGTGAGCCTGTCTCCATTTCTTCTGTAGTCCACAACCAGCTCCTTTGTTTTTGTGACATTAGGGGACAGGTTGTTTTCTTGACACCACTGTGTCAGGGTGATGACTTCTTTTCTGTAGGCTGCTTTGTTATTATTTGAGATAATGCCAATCAATGTATGAACTGCAAATTTAATTAGCAGATTGGAGCTGTGAGTGATGACACAGTCATGTATATGGTGACACACAGTATATGTACTTTGAAAATAAATTTACTTTGAACTTTGTCTTCTACCATCAAGCCAATTGTGCACGTTAATTGACCAGAACATAGAACAGTACAGCATAATATATGCCCTTTGGGCCATGATGTTGTGCCAACTTTTTAACCAACTCCAAGATCAGTCTAACCCTTTCCCTTCCACATAGCCCTCCATTCTTTTACCATTCATGTGCCTATCTAAGAGTCTTTTAAATGTCCCTATTGCTCATTCCACAACCCCTGGCATTTCACACTCTGTTCAAAACCAACCTTGGGCATCACTTTAAAAGTATGTCCTCTCATTCTAGCCATTACCATCCTAGGGAAAAGGTATTGGCTATCCACTCTATGCCTGTGGACCACTATCAAGTCTCTTCTCATTCTCCTTTGCTCAAAGACAAAAGCCCCAGCTCACTCAACTTTTCCTCATAAGACATGCTCTCTAATCCAGGCAGCATCCTGTTGTATCTCCTCTGCACCCTTTCTAATACTTCCACACCCTTTTATTTATGAGGCAACCAGAACTGAACACAATACTCGAAGTGTGGTCTGACCAGAATTTTATCGAGCTGCAGTATTATCTCACAGTCCTTGAGTTCAATCCCCCAACTAATGAAGGCCAACACACTATATGTTTTGTTAACCACCTTTCACAGCAAATTTTTGGGATTGATGGCTATCCCTGAAACCCATATTATCTACCCCGTCAGATCTGCCAACCATGCAGTACATTGTCAAGGGCCTCTGTAAAGTCCATGTAGACAACTTCTATGCATGCTCACTTCTAACCAATACTGAACTCTGAAGTAAAAAAAAACAAAGCTGCTGGAGGAACTTGGTGAACCCTGAGGAGTGTTGTAGAACAGAAGGACCTGCTCTAATGCATAGGACCTGTTCTAATGCATCAACTACCTCTGCAGTCTCCTCATCTACTGCCCTGTGGCACAGGCTATGTCACTGAAGACTCTAGCAAATTTCTACCTATACACCATAGAGAGCATTTTGACTGGTTGCATCACAGCCTAGTATGGAGGCCCCAATGCACAGGACTGGAAAACGCTGCAGAGGATTGTAAACTCCATAATGGACACTAGCCTCCCCACCATTAAAGACATACTGAATAGGGGGTGCCTCAGGAAAGCAGCATCATCCCCCACCCAGGATATGCCCCTTTCTCATTACCACCATCAGGAAGGAGGTACAGGAGCATGAAGATCCACACTCAACCTTTTAGGAGCTGTTTTTCCCCTTCACCATCAGATTTCTGAATGGTCCATGAACACTACCTCATTTTTTCTCTCTTTTTGCACTACTTACTTTTTAAATATCTTACTGTAACTTATAGTATATTTTATGTATTGCACTCCACTGCTGCTGAAAAGCAACTAATTTCATGAAATACTTATGACACTGATAGTAAATTTGATTTTGTATTTCATCTATTGGTCCAATTTCCCTTATTTTTTTCCCTCATTCCCTCCCTCCCCCCCCCACCTCTCTCTCTCTCAATATTAACTAATTTGAAGTTCTACACTGTCATTAGATCTTCAATTCCTCTCTTTCTGCTGCATCATTTGCATTTTTTGATCATAAATACAAAATATCTTTAAATGTCCATTCCTACTTTGGCCATTGTGAGTTCAGTTTGTCATCCTGTCCATGGGACTGATATTTCTGCTGTTTCACTCCCTTGTACTTGCAGAAGCTTTCACAAGCAATCTTTAAAGCAGTGGTTGTTGCCAATGTACTCTCCTAAATTATCTTCTCCTGTTTCATTTCTCAGCTTCACTGACTTCCTGGCAACAAGCTTTTATTTCAATCTAGTGTTATTTTAACCTCACTCATTGGTTACAGATGAACAACTTCCTTTGGGATCTTTTATTTATCAATAGAATGCGGATTCATTGGGAACAGTGAAACATTAAATACTAACCACTTTCCATCTACACAATAAATATAAAAAAATTTCTAATTCCACCTTGCATAATTCATTTCTTGAAGCTGTTACATGCCTCAAGGAGATCTGTGATTTTTTTTTGTGAGAATGATGTAATGGTCTTTTGGAGGTCACCTGACTTAATTTTCCCGCTGATGTGAGGTCACGTGATGACATGTGCACCGCGCGTATATAAGGGTAGACCCCAGATGACGCAGTTAGTTTTTAGTTTTTAGATTTCCAGGTAGAATGTGCTGTGTCTCCGTTTCTATTGCGTGATTGTTTTTCTGACGCAGTTTCATTTTTGAAACAATTGTGCGTTCTGTTGCAAGGTACAATATTTCTGGACTGGAAATTTTTGCTAGATGTGTTGATGTACCTTATTCTAGCAGCAGTAGAAGAGAGAGTGAAGACTTTATCGAAGTACAGAACCCAAAGTATTGAGAGGGGTCAGTATCATTCGGCAGTTTGACAAAGGATCGACCTTATTGAGCCTTCGTTGAAGGAGTAGCGACCTGCATCGAAGATAACTCTTGCCAAAAGAGTAAAGAGTTCATGCAAAGGTTTGCTCTCTCTAAAAGAAATTAAGGTCAGTTGTTTTAAACTGTTTATTTAGTGCATCGTGTATCCTGTGGACAGAACCAGCAGGAAAGTCACGTCTATGAAGAAATCCTTCTCCAGAAAAGTCTCTCGCAATTGAATGTATAAATCTGTTGGACTTTCAAATATACCATTTTAAGAACTATATCTGACCTTATCGCTTTAAGAACTGTTTTCACATTTAACGCTTTAAGAACTAGTGCCGAGTGACGATTTGTTAAACAGCTGTATAACGGTTAACTTCCGGTTAAAGTTTTCGTTTGTTCGTTTATCATTTATCCGTGTTAAATAAATGTTTGGTTGTTTTTATATAACCTGTCTTGATTGAAATTCATTGTTGCCGGTTACGTAACAAAGCAACATAATTGCCTTCATACAAAATTCAAAACTTTAGGTTCTTCAAGCTGTATACTAAACCAAACCACACAAAATGTCAGAGGCAAGTTCTTTAGACAGAGAGTAGTGGGTTTGTGTAATGCACCGCCAGGGGTACTGGTAGAGGCAAGTACATTAGGGACATCTAAGAGACTCTTCGATAGTCACATGAATGATAGAAAAATGGAGGGCTAGGTAGGATAGAAGAGTTAGATTCAAGGTCGTTTAATGTAATTTCAAAATATTCCAGACAGTAGAGACGACAGAATAATTGTTATTCTGGATTTGCTGCAGCACAAAAAGCACAATAAGATAAGGAGCACAATAATAATAAAAAGACACAATAACTATAATTGTTTATGAAAGTTTACATACATAGATTGATTGTATGTCCATAAAGAGACACTAGGTGTAGGAATGTCTGTACATAAGGTGACTGACAGGAAATGATAAAGTAGTGGTGGTGGAGATGTGGAACGGTGGGTTAGTGGGTGGTTAATGGGTAAATTGATCTAAAAGTGGGTTAAAAGGTCAACACAACATCTTGAGCTGAAGGGCCTGTACTATGCTATGTTCTACGTTCTTACATCACAGAGTGACACAGCACAGAAATAACCTCTCATCCCATCCTGTCCATGCTGACTTATACTAAATCTGTTTACCAGCACTTGGATGTCAGCTCTCCAAGTCTTTCCATGCACATGTTCATCGAGATACTTCTTAAATGTTGTGAGAGTCCCTGTCTCCATAGAAAAGATGAACATGGCAAGAAATTTCATCATTGACTGGAGCTAGAGAGGCCATAGTGACTGTGCTTACTGCCATCTTGTTCCTCAAGCAATTTGTTTAATTCTAGGAAATCTTGTAAGGTCATCAGAGATACTGACACATGTACAAATACTGCTATTGTGCAGAAAAGATTTATAGAATTTACAAAGAGGTCCTGAATTATATGGAGGGAATATCTGGGCCAGGCTTTTATTCCTTGGAGGAGAGACATTATATAAATGCGTAAAATTATAAGAATCACAGATAAAATGAATGGTAGCAGTCTTAACTCCAGTACAGGAGTCCAAAACTGGAGAGCATTGATTTTGGGCTAAAGATTTAAAGGAGAACTGAGGGGGAACATTTTCATACAGAGTACTGTATGTAGAACAAACTGTAAAGAATATGATTGAGACAGATACATTAATATAACTAAAGAAGCATTTGGATGGACACATGGAAAGTGGGGCTTACAGGGACATGGACTGAATGCAGGAAATTGGGATTAGCTGGGTGGTCACCATGGGACTCGTTAAGCCATCGGGCCTTTCCTCATGTTGTATTGCTCTTTGACTCAATGACTCTACTATTCTTTCAATAGGCAGAAGAACCAAAAATGAACTTGAATATTTTTTATTAGGAGAAGTTTTTATGATCTGGAAACAGATTCAAAGGTAACTTAGAAAAGAACAATGAGTATATTTTGAAAACTTAAAACATTGCAGAATGATGTAGACAGGACTATAAAGCTATTTTTAAAAACACTCCAGAAGGATCAGTGGTGTGCCCATGATATCTGCTCTTTGTTTCAAAAAAAAACAACAAATTGACCAAGGAGCTACATGGGTCAAGAGAAAAGGAATTGTCAACATTTTGGGATAGGGTGTTGCATTAGGACTGAGAATAAAAGACAAAGATAGCCAAAGCTTCATGCTCCTGTTACAAAAATCACCCCTTATAATAATGATCAGTGAGGCACATAGAATCTGTATTTACTGACAAGTAACTTTTGTTGTCTCAACTAAAAAGCGCATGGGTCCACAAACTAACTGCCAGTGTGCACCTTACTAGGACCCCTGACGCTTCATGAACAGTCAATGAAGAGAAAAAATATTACCTGGGAAAGGAGTCTACGCTGGCCAGGTATTCCTTGTGGTCCTGATCTCCACATGTCCATGGGGTCCTCCTTATCCATGATGGCTTGTCTCTGGTTGCTGGAGAGTTATCGTCCCCTCCATATTTGGGGTTCCTGACTTTTATCATGTTTCTCATCAGTTGAACTAGTAGATCTCCATCCCATTTGCTCAAGGTCATCTGACCTACCTGGGTTACCTTCTTACTGGTCATTGTACCGGGCTGTAACCAACATTGTTTCATGGTTCTGCCCACCCCAGCCTTGTGTATTTGTGTCTTTCAACTCTGACAGTTCAAAACCAGTTAAATGAGGCGGCCCATACATAGTCTAAAGAGATTACAGATTGCTTCTTTTGTAGGTCTGGTATTTTACATAATAAGTAACTACTCATCTGAGGATGGTCTCAGGTTCAGCAGGCCATTACTTGAAGCTCCTTGTGTCCACATTCAATTGCTCTGATTAGATTATCCCAGAGCAAGATTCAGTTCAGAGTCCACAAAATGGGGGGGGGGGGGGGGGGAGGCAGAGAAACAAAGACAAATGGTTTGTCTTCTTCCCCTGTTCTTGATTTGTCACTAATTGTAGACTATAGTTTCTTCTGGCCAACACTCCCTTGGAGTGTTGCTCCTGGAAATCACAATGTGCTGCATGCTTTTCCATCCATTCATGGATAATGAATGCCCAACATTGCACAATTCAAAAACCTGCTCCATTAGTAAGCAGTGGCTCCTAGGATCACCATTCACGTATTAACCGGGAATCTAGAACACCACCAAGAGACACCGACATCCAACCAGATATTGACTATCATGTAGAATCAAATCATACTGCCCTAAACTAGGGTGGGGGGGGGTGGGGGGGAGGGAGGGTAGTGTTGACTGCACATCAGTGGAAAGAAGCGTGATGTGACTTCACATAAACATTCCCAAACCCAACTGCACCCTCTGAATTAACATCAGAGTAAATTAATTAATGATGATTGCTAGTGCAAGGCCTCCTCAGCTGGAAAGACAAACCAAAACTGCAGGATTGCTGAGTAATTATGGGAAGAGTGTCCACCTGCAGTGAGGGAATGGATACAGTTGAATAGAGAGGGTATCGGTGACAAGTCAAAGACATTAGCAAAATGTGAGTATGAATTCAAAACAAATTCCTGAATAGAGGATGAGTTGTACAGCACAGAGACGGGGCCTGCAACTCTACATTACTGTGCTGACCTGTTGTCCATCTGCTTTAATTCCACTTGCCTTCTGCAAGTTCGTATCCTTCAATGCCCTCACTATGTAAGTGTTTGTCTAAATGCCTCTTAGGCATTGTGATTGCTCTGATTCCGCACCTCTTCTCACAGTGTGTTTTGAAATAACTTTTGTAAGCAAAGCAGCTAATATTCTTTGGGCTAATTAATAAATAACAAACTAGTACCTCCAACCACACTAAACTGATGCTCTGGAAAGCAAGGGACCAAGTGCCATATTTCTATTTTCCTTCAGTATGATTAACAACATGTCATCTTAAACATCCAGAATTGAAGGGAAAGCCATGATATCTCAAGGGACGTTGAGAAAAAAGCTGAAGCCTTTTTTTTTTACAAAGCATTGATGTTTCTTGTGCTCTGATTACAGTACAAGTACCAGCAATTTAAGTGTCATTTAAATTAGGGTAGATTTTCCTTTTAATCAACAAAGATTAATCAATTTTCAGTCAAGTAACTATAGAGCAAGAAAGCAAATATTTATACAATGCCTTTCAGATAATTTTGCAATAAATCATGCACTTTTGGAATGCAGCCAGTATGTGGAACGCTGCAATCAATAGCTTTTGTCATGATTCCACAAATGGAAAAGAAATAAGGACCAGATTATCTCTTGCACAATACCATTTAAGGAATAAGTAACTAAAAGCGTACTGCAGAGAAATGAAATGTATTAAGTCTCACCCAAGATATGGCACCTCTGACACTGCAGCACTCTCTCAGAGCAGTGAGCACAGGAGTAACAATATCATGTTGAGGCTGTATAAGACATTGGTTAGGCCGAATTTGGATTGTTGTGCGCATTTCTAGTCACTTACCTACTGGTAAAATATTAATAAAATCAAAGAGTGCAGAGAATATTTACAAGGATATTGTTGGGACTTCTGAACCTGAGTTGGAAGGAAAGGTTGAAGAGGTTTGGACTTTATTACCTGGAGTGAAGAATGAGAGGAGATTTTTCAGAGGTGTACAAAATTATGAGAGGTTTAGATAGGGTAAATACATACAGTGTTGGGTGAGACTAGAACTTGAGGTTGTAGATTTAGGGTGAAAGGTAAAATATTTTTGGGGTACCGTGGAGGAAACTGCTTCACTCAGAAGGTGGTGAGTCTGTGAAATGAGCTGCCAGCAGAAATGGTGGATGTAGGTTCAATTGCAACATTTAGAGAAACTTGGATAGACAGAAGGTACGGAGATCTATTGTCAAGGCTAGTACCAATTTTGGGAGACTACGTGACTGTCTGGGGGACAAAGGAGAATTACTCTGAACACCAAGCTGAGAGTCTGTTGCACTGTCACCCTACTCACCCTTCTCCACGCATGTGAAATGTGAGCTGTGTACATGAGACGTGCACGTAGACTGAACCACTACCACTTGTCATGCCTACGAAAGACCATGATAATCAATCCACAAGACAGGTATGGAAGTGCTGTCTACAGTAGACATGCCCACCATCCACACATTACTGATGAAACAGCAAGTCAAATAAGCAGGCCATAAACATCAGGATGTCAGATAATTGCTTCCCCAAGCAGTTGTTTTTCGGGGAACTGTCCCCAGGGAAGTGTTCTCATGGTGGACAGTGAAAACGATTCAAGGACATGCCCAAGACTTTCCTCATGCCCCTTAAAATCAACTACATTTCTTGGAGAACATGCAGCCTTGAATTGTTCATTGTGGTGCAGCCTTTTCAATAAAGGTGCCACCAAAGCTGAAAAGAATCACACGCTGAAGCAAAAAGGAAAGAACGAGCAGACGAAAGAACAAGCAGAAGGCACCTCAACTACAGAGCCTTCACACACTTGTTTCACGTGTAGGAGGTACTTCCTAGCCCGGATTGGAGTCATCATCCACCTCCAGACACACAAGTAACAAACACACCCACTCAAGGACGTCAGTGGTCCTCATTATTCATGATGGACATGCACACACACCAACATCTACCTCCATAAACTCTCCACTAACTGTTCTGGCACTGTAGTTCCCACCCATCCCCCTGCAGATCTAGTTTAAATCCCACCATGCAGCATTAGCAAACCTCCCCATGAGGATATTAGTCCCCTTCCAGTTCAGGTGCAAGCCGTCCCTTCTGTACAGGTCCCACCTTATCTGGAAGGGAGTCCAATGATATAAAAATCTCATGCCCTTCCTCCTACACCAACTCCTTAGCCACATTTAAATTGCGTAGTCTTCCTAAGTCTAGCCTCACTAGCAGGTGGCACATGTAGAAATCTCAACCCTGGAGGTCTTGCCCTTCAACTGAGCACCTAACTCCCTGAACTCCCTTTGCAGAACCTCATCACTCATCCTACTCATGTCATTAGTTCCTACATGGACCACAACTTCTGGCTGTTCACCCTCCCACTTAAGAATGCTAAGGACTCAATTGGAGATATGCTGGACCCTGGCACTCGGGAGGCAACAGACCATACAGAAATCTTGTTCTCACCTACAGAATCTCCTGTCCATTCCTCTAACTGACTAATCCCCTATTATCACAGTGTGCCTCTTCTCCTCCTATCCCTTCTAAGTCACAGAGGCAAACTCAGTGCCAGAGACCTGACCACTGTGACTTTCCTCTGCTAGGTCATCTCCCCTATGGTATTCAAAGTGATATAGCTGTTGTTGAGGGGGATGGCACAGGTGTACTCTGCACGGGCTCCTTAACCCCTTTCCCCTTCCTGATTGTCACCCATTTTCCTGTGTCCTGCACCTTGAGTGTAACTATATGTCCTATCTATCACACCTTCAGCCTCCCAAATGATCAGGAGTTCATCCAGTTCCAGCTCCAGCTCCTTAAGAAGCTACAGCTGGATGCACTCCTTGCAGTTGTAGTTGATAGGGACACTGGGGGTCTCCATGCCTTCCCATGTCCTGCAAGAGGAGCATTGCTCTACCCTGCATGTCATCTCTACCTGGCTGAGCAGATATGAAAAAGAGAATGATAAACTAGAGCTTTTCTTTCCTTTGCTTTCTGTGAGTGAAGCCTCTCTCTGTGAAAGCCTCAATGAGCTAAAGTCCTAAGATCATCATTCTGACTAGGCCCACTCAGGCAACAGCTGCTGAACTTGCCTCTGCCTTCCTTTAATTTGCTCTTACTAATTAACCCTAAATGCTGATTGGCTGCTGGTTAAAGCTCTGTTATACTGCCATGAATTACTGCTGTCTTTTATCCTCAGGCAGTGGACCTGATTGAAGTCCCCGCTTCTCCAAACTTCCAATGTCCAGATTGGCTCTTGTCAAAGCTCTATTTTGGCTTGTTATCAAATATTGTTTGATAATATTCCTGTGGTACCTTGTGATATTAATTTTATAAAAAGTGCATAAATTGTTGTTTATGTGTAAAGCACTATAGTTTGGGATTTGGTAGTTAAACTACAGTTAAACGTGCACTGCTGTGTAGAGGGAGAAGATGATCCAAAACAAAGCACCAATAGTGTTGGAGGAGACACAAAAGACTGCAGACATTAGAACCTGGGGCAACAACCAATGAGCTGGAGGAACGCAGCAGGTCAAGCAGCATCTGTGAGAGGCAAGTAATTATCAATGCATCAGACTCTGCATCAGCCTTCCATTATTGTCAGCACAAGCACATTTAAAAAGTTGTGCCTGGTTCAGATTTATATATTTTTGGAATAAGTAACTCAGAATTAAAAATACTGTAAATTGTTTGATGATTTATCACAAGTTTCTAATTTAATTTTGATGTGCAAGAATATTTAACTGCCCAAAGTTAATTGGAAGGGGAAACTAGCGGGGAAAATGGCAGAAAAGTGGAGTTTCTGGGGCAATTTGGAGGATGCAGGATAAATACATCCCAAAAAAAATATTCTAAAGGGAGGATGAGGCAACCGTGGCTGACTAGAGAATTCAAAGACACCATAAAAGAAAAAGAAAGGGCATATAATATAGCAAAAAAAAATTCTACAAAGCTAGAAGATTGAGAGGCTTTTTAAAAGCAACAGAAACCAACTGAAAAGCCATACAGAGAGATAAGATGAAATATGAAGGTAAGCTAGACAATAATATAAAAGAGAACAATTTTTTTTCAGATATATAGAAAGAGTAAAGGAGAGCAGAGAATGGATACAGGAGGAACTGCAATTATTTGTCTCTCCAGGCACTAAGTTTAAAGAAAATGTATTTTCAAAGTACATATGTATCACCATATACAACCCTGCGATTTAGTTTCCTGTGGGCATACTCAACAAGTTTATAGAATAGTAACTATAATGGGATCAGTGAAAGATCACCTACAGCGCAGAAGACAATAAACTGTGCAAATACAAGTATAAATGAATAGCAATAAATCATGAGAACATGAGATAATGAGATAAAGTATCGTTAAAGTGAAATCATTGGTTGTGGGAACATCTCAATAGATGGGCAAGTGAGTGTAGTTATTCCCTTTTTTCAAGAGCCTAATGGATGAGGGGTAGTAACAGTTCTTGAACCTGTGGCTCTTGTACTTTCAACCTGATGGCTGTAGCAAGAAAAATGCATGGCTTGGGTAGTGGCGATGTCTGATGATGGATGCTGCTTTCTTACCACAGCGTTTCATGTAGGTGTGCTCAATGGCTGGAAAGGCTTTACCCATAATGTACTGGGCCAAATCCATTATCCTTTGTCGAATTTTCTGTTCAAAGGCACTTGTGTTTCCATACCAGACTGTGATGCAGTCGGTCAATTCACTTTTCACTACATATCTATAGATACTTGTCAAAACTTTAGACGTAAGCGGTAGTGGAGCATGTATCAAGCTTCAAATTCCTTGGTGTCCGCATTTCTGAGGATCTCACCTGGTTCCTGAACTCCTCCATCCTGATCAAAAAGGTGCAACAGCATCTTTATTTCCTGCGGAGCATGAAGAAAGCTCACTTCTGTCCCAGGATACTGACGGACTTTTACCGCTGTACCACTGAGAGCATACTCACCAACTGCATCTCAGTGTGGTATGGTAATTGTCCCGTATCGGACCACAAAGCACTCCGGTGTATGGTGAAAACTGCCCAGCAGATTATCGGCACCCAATTGCCCACCATTGAGAACATCTATCATAAACACTGCCTGGGCAGGCCGAAAAGCATTATCAGGGATGCATCTCACCCTAGCCATGGACTTTTCACTCTCCTCCCATCTGGTAGGCACTACAGGAGCCTCCACTCCCGCACCAGCAGGCACAGGAAGAGCTTCTTCCCTGAGGCTGTGACACTGCTGAACCTCTCAGCACAGCGCTAAGCAGTATTGCATCCATATTGTACTGTCTCAGTACTTCTATATTTGTGTGCTGTAGAACTTTTTTTTAATTCGCAGTTATTTTGTAAGTAACACTATTCTTTGCATTTCTGGTCAGATGCTAAATGCATTTCATTGGCTTTGTATCTGTACTTGGCACAATGACAATAAAGTTGAATCTAATCTAGTCATGCGAATCTCCACAGACTCCTCAGGAAGTAGAGACACTGCTGTTTTTTTCTTTACAAAGGTGCTTGTATGCTGGGTCCAGGACAGATCCCCTGAAGTAGTAACACCCAGGAATTTAAAGTTGCTGACCTTGACCTTCCGCGTCCACCCCCCCACCCCCCGCAAACTATTATCTTCTGATAATAACTGGCTCATGGACCTCTGGTTTCCCTCTCCTGAATCTACAAGAGAAACTTCATTCAATTTATACCATGGCTCAATTACATCAAACTAATTAAATTGTTCAAAAAATCTGGATTAAAATAAACATATCTGTAATTCTCCTTTCCTTCATACTATTCCTTTGAGGTTATCTTTGAGAAAGCTACTGACTACTTGTTTCTATTGTCCCCTTATGTGGCTTTGATTCAAATTCCGTTTGGCAACTCCCTTGTAAATCAATTCAATGTTAAAATATATTTTAAAATGTTTTGTAAAAGCAGGCTATCAATGTTGTTAATCAGAAATATTGGCAACATTTCAAAATACATTTAGTCTAGTCTTGATTTAGTTTGAAATTACTCTGTATTACACACAGGAAAATATTAGTACTGACAATCTCTTGTCTTTCCAGAGAAGTTGTACTTTCCTGACTTTACTTAATTATGTTTGTGACAGTGAGCTGTTTTCATCTGAGCATTATGTTAAGGAACTACATGATTGATTGTTACTTTGAACAGAACGTTTCCCCAGCTGAAGAAATTCTAGAAGTGACATGCAATCATAGCCAATTGGCCATTTAAACTGAGATATGCTTAGAATTTGTATGATTTACCCTAATGGAGCAGGAAAAAAAATTGTTAGTCCTTACTTGATGCATTGTACAAGTTCCTACCAGTTTGTTTACACATGAGCTTCAACACTACTATATCCAAGATTCAAAGGCAAATTCTTTGCCTTTGAATTATTTGAACAATTCTTTCAGACAAAAATCTCTGGGAAATACAAATCTCTTCAGGGAACCTCTAAAATGCAAAAATTATCACTGAAGGAAGATTATAGCTGGAAGCTTAATGTCCAATTATACACATTGAATCAAAAGAATAGGCAGGAAGGCAGAAAGAGTGGTGTTGCTCTGTTGGTAAAAAAATAAAAACGAATCATTAGAAAGAGGTGACATTGATTCAGAAGGTGTTGAATCATTGTGGATAGAGCTAAGGAACTGCAAGTGTAAAAAGACCCTCTTGGGATTTGTATACAGACCCCCAAACAGTAGTAAAGATGTGGCCTACCAAACACAACAGCAGATAGAAAATGCATGCCAAAACAGCATTGTTACAATAGTCGTGGGGCACTTCAATATGCAGGTAGATTTGGAAAATCAGGTTGGTGCTGGATTATAGGAGGGGGATTTCTAGAGTACCTGTGAGATGGCTTTTAAGAGCAGCTCATGGTTGAGTCCACTAGAGGATCAGCTATTCTGGATTGGTGTTGTGCAATGACCCAGAATAATTAGAGAGTTTAATGTAAAACCCCCATCGGGGTAAGTGATCATAATATGATGAAATTCACACTGAAATTTGAGAAGGAGAAGCTGGAGTCAGATGTATCAGTATCACAGTGGATAAAAGGGAATTTCAGAAGCATGAGAGAGGAGATGGCCAGAATTGATTGGAAAAGAACACTGGCAGGGAGGATGCAGAGCAGCAATGGCTGGAATTGCTGGAAGCAATTTGGAAGGCACAGGATCTCAGAGGAAGAAGTATTCAAAAGGAAAGATGATGGAAACATGGCAAACAAGAGAACTCAAAGCCAACATAAAAGCAAAGAGAGGGCATATAATAGAGCAAAGATTAATGGGAAACTTTTAAAAACCAACTAAAAAATTATTAAGAAGATAAAGATGGAATACAAAAGTAAGCTAGCCAATAATAGTAAAGAGGATGCCAAAAACTTCTTCAGGTACATAAAGTGTTAAGGAGAGTTGAGAGTGCATATCGGACCACTGGATAATGGTACTGAAGAGGTAGTAATGGGGGACAACAAAATGGCAGAAGAACTGAATAAGTATTTTGCATCTGTCTTCATGGCCGAAGATACTAACAACATGGTGGAAGTTCTCAGTGTTAGGGGGCATGATGTGTGTGAAGTTACCATAACTAGAGAGAGGGTTCTTGAGTAACTGAAAGGTCTGAAGGTAGATAAGTCACCTGGACTAGATTGTGTACATCCCAGTGTACTGAAAGAGATGGCTAGAGGGATCATGGAGGCATTAGTAATGATTTTTCAAGAATCACTACATTCTGGAATGGTTCCAGAAGACTGGGAAATTGCAACTGTCACTCCACTCTTCCAGAGAGGAGAGAGGCAGAAGAAAAGAAACTATAGGCCAGTTATTCTGACCTCAGTGGTTGGGAAGATATTGGAGTTGATTATTGAGGATGAGGTCTCAAGGTACTAGGCAGCACATGATAAAATAGGTCGTCATCAGCATGGTTTCCTCAAGGGAAAATCTTGCCTGGCAAATCTGTTGGAATTCTTTGAAGAAATAACAAACAGGATACACAAAGCAGAATCAGTGAATCTTGTGTACTTGGATTTTCGGAAGGCCTTTGAAAAGCTGCTACACATGAAGCTGCTTAACAAGCTCATGGTATTACAGGAAAGATTTGAGCATGAATAAAGCAGTGACTGATTGGCAGGAGGCAAACAGTGGGAATAAAGGTTTTTTTTTTCTGATGGCTGCCACTGACTAATCGTGTTCCACAGAGTCTGTGTTGGAAACGATTACTTTTACGTTATATGTTAATGACTTGGATGATGGAATTGATGGCTTTGTTGCAAAGTTAGTAGACAATATGAAGATAAGTGAAGGGGCAGGTAGTTCTGAATCCCACCAGGGCATTTGTGGAATTAAAAAATACATAAAATTGAGTATTGTATATGAGAGATGATTTTTGATAAATGGTAACCATGGACTGATTACATTGTATTAAAAGCCCACCCAGTTCACTACTGTTCTTCAGGGAGGAAAATTTGCCAAATGACCATTCTGGCTCATAAATGAACATAGTCATGTGCTTACCTCTGTTGGAACGCAATAAATGCATTTACCAGAACTGTTATCAGCATCAACATCCTGTGAAGGAATAAATGAGAATAATGGAAACGTTATTCCTTAGATGTTGGAGTGATTCCCTCCAGCCAGGAAACTACAGGGCAGTTTGACTTCAGTGATAGGGAAGTTACTGAAGGGATTTCTTAAGGACTGATTGCCATCACTTGGATGGTCAATGGCTGATAAGAAGTAGTGATCATTGTTTAATACACGGGATGTCAAGTCTGAAGAATGTTTTGTAAATTTTCAGAGATAAGTAAGACCATAGAATAGGTGAAGGTTTGCCAGTGGATGTTGTCGATATGGTATTTAGTAAGGCCTTAGATAAGGTACCGCATGGCAGACTGGTTAGGTTAGGTCGCAAGGGAAGCTACTGAGGTGGATTCAGAAATGGCTCAATGATAGGATGCAGAGGGTGATGGTTGAAGGTCAATTCTCTGACATGTGGTCTGTATTTAGTGGGATACCCCAGGGTTATTTATCCAAATGATCTAGATAAGATACATGTGACATGATTAGCAAGTTTTCTGAGTATACCAAATTAGGGAGTCTGTTTGTTAATGAAGTAGGTTACAATGATGTATTGAGGTATTGAGATAGTGAAGTACATATAAAATCAATTTAGATTGGGACAGTTATGGAAGATCCAAAACTCAGTTGTCTCTCTTTTAGTGAATGTAACTTCCACATTAACTGTCATTCAGGTAAAATTATTCAGATTGGTCTGATGTAAATCATTCTACATTTACTCCCAAAGTAATGGATCAATCAGCATGGCCAGTGCAAACTTTGAAAGCCAGTTATAATATGTAGGAAGATTCATAACCTGTTAAATTAACAGCAGTTACAATTAGTGGGCTCCACATTATATTACTACCCCCTAGACTATTAAGTACATACTCCCAATCTCTCAGTTTGATCAATATTTGAAACAGTGGATGAATGCATGCATTCCAGACCTTCTCTGGTGCTAATCCCCATTTTCTCCTGTACACTGCCAAGGGCATTGCTACTTCTTGCGTCCAATTGGAACTCAACTGTTTTATCACCTCCACCATTAATTTCCACTCCATTCTCCAATTCATTTGGACCATTTCTAATACTTCTCTCTTTTTTCCAGAACTCTCTGATTCCATCTCAGAAGACAAATTATCAACTGGCCTTTACTATATTCCCAATAACTCCCACAGTTACCTAGACTATGCCTCTTCTCACTCTGAGTCAGGCAAAAGTGACTTCCCTTTCTCCCAGTCTTCCCATTCTTGTCGTAACTTTTCTCAGGATGATCTTAAATGTCCCTTTTTTTTGTGAGTAAGCGTGTCTGTGTGCGTGTTTATGCCTCTGTGTACGTGTGTGTATGTCTGTGTGTACATTTGTTTCTGTGTGCTTGTTTGGTTTTTCAAGTGTGTGTCCTTATGTCTGTGTGTATGTGTGTGTCTGTTTCAATGTGAGTGTATTTATGCCTATGTGTGTGTTTGTGCTCTCATGTCTGTATCTGTTTTTATCTGAGTGAATTTGTGCCTGTGTATAAATCTGCATGTATTTTTATAGGTCAATAACTGAGGTAGGTGGCAGTGTAACCCGTGTCTCTGACTAAATCTGAAATTTCACATGATGTAATTTTTAATCTCTTTTATTGTTTGCTACATCAATTGGTTTAGGCTGAAGTGTTCCCATAAACCACTCCTAATCTCAATAGAACTATAGTGAGTCTGTGGTGTGAAGCCGCGAAAAAGAAATAAATTGAAAGCTCATTACAATGCACATTGCCTCATTTGTCCAGGCATATGAGAAATCGGTCCACTGCCATCACATCACATTACATAAACTATTCATCTTCCTTTGTTTTAGCCCAAGGTATGACCACTAGCATAGAACTTAATAAGCCCATGATGGTTCATCACACCTGATATCCCCTCCCTCACTCTGCCCTCTTCCAACAAAATTCTCTTCTTTGACTGTTTTTAAAATCTATTCAAGGAGATTGTATTGCTTCCAAAATTTCATAAAGTCTAAGTTGCAGTAATACTGTATATACAGCAAAGTAACTTCAAATACTTGGCAACATCATGTGTCCATTAGTCAACTTTAGTGAAATGATTAGTTCTGTTTATTTCTGCTAATTCTGTTCAGACAGCAATTTAAAATTCCCACATATTTTGTTCAAATATCCCTCTTTCTCTCTCCCATTTCTGGATGTAAGGTTTGCTTCCAGCCCCATTTCTTTTACTGCAGTGAGCTCAATGCAAAGTCCACACAAATAACCCAGTGGGTTATTTACAACTAATCAGGTTTCATCAAATATCATTCCTCATATGCCTCAATTTTTCCCACCCTGGTGATGTGAGAATCCATCTGATTATTTCATATGTATCACAGACAAGTAAATAGTAATCAGAAACATGGAGTTTCTGGCAAGTATAACCATGCTTTCTCATGACCTACTACTATATAAAGATCTCTCAGCCCTAGGGGTAAACCTAGGAAATACCTGAGTCCCCCCATAGTTACTTGTTGGGAAATTAGCTCATTTTAGTCTACTACACAAAATTACATCTAATTCACATACGTTCCATCAGATATCTAATATCCCAGTTGTTAAGCCTGATTACCACCTATGGCTATGAAAAAATTCATATGATTTAACACAATCATATTTGCACTTGTCAATTAATATTGATTTGATTATTCTATCCATTATACTGCTACCCATGATTATCCTGTTCCAATTTTCCAGATCTCTGGCTGATGTCTTTTCAAGGATGGAATTTTGAAAATTCCCACATATTTCAATATTTTTCAATATTTTTTTTCAGCTAACTACGCTTCCTGACTGATACAATCTTGAATTCCCACTGTCTAACTTTAAAATTGGAATTCAAGTCATGGGTAAAGTTTTAGAAATTAATATTACAGCAACATAAAGAAAATTACCAATTTCCATACGCTTACAGAACCATTGCTTAGTATCTATTAAGTATCTGGGATCCAAACATTTCACATTCAAATTTATTTTCAGATCATGCCTGCATTATCTGTGTGAAACTTCAGCAGTATAAAAAGGGAATTCTACAATTTCAGATGGGCTTCTAGAGATACCACAATGTGGCTTTGAGGTATGTGATAAGTTCTTCTTCACTGAGAAATTGTTTTTTGGTTCAAATAGGAAATGCAACTAAAACACACAGTCATAGCAATTGGCACATATTTTTATCTTCCCATCAGCAGCCCAGAGTTTTAACTCAAAATAAGAATGAATACAGCTAACTTAGCTGAGGAGAAGCACCCCCCAGAGATTCTTCAACTATATATATTGGATTGACTTTGACAATAGTGGATACCGTGGATAGGATTTCAAGACATGTTTAATATAGGAGCATATCTTTCATTTGGATAGCAATAGACCTATATTTTCCTTCAGGATGGAGACTATATCCATCACTGAATTATTAATGTAGTAATGTGTATCCCATTTCACTGATCCACACCAGTTTGGTGCTTATTTTTCATTTATAATTTAATTTTAAAATCCATGTGCCCTCTACAAATTTGTCATCTAAATTAGCAACATCAAAAAAGGTTAAATTGCTTTTAGTTCCACTGGTCACTGAGGGAATTTATGATGGTATAATATAGTGGTCACTTTGGCAAACCATAAGGCCATAAGATATAGAAGGAGAAATCGGTCATGGCCCATTGAGTCTGCTCCGCCATTTCATCATGCTTGATCCAATTTTTTTCTCAGTCCCAATCTTCTGCTTTCTCCCAGTATTCCTTCATTCCATAACAAATCAAAAATCTATCAACTTCTGCCTTAAACACATATAAAGGCTTGGCCTCCACAGTAGCCTGCAGCAAAGAATTCCACAGATTCACCACTCTCAGGCTAAAGAAATTTCTCCTCATCTGGGTTCTAAAAGGAAACCCCTCTATTCTGAGACTCTCCCACCATAAAAAACATCCTCTCCAAATCCACTTTATCAAGGGCTTTCACCATTCAGTAGGTTTCAATGAGGCCAGCCCTCATTGTTCTGAATTCCAGTGAATACAGGCCCTGCATCATCAAATGTTCTTCATATGACAAGACATTCAATCCTGGAATCATTTTCGTTAAACTCCTTTGAATACTCCCCAGTATCAGCACATTATTTCTTAGAGAAGGGGCCCAAAACTGCTCACAATGCTTCAAGTGAGGCTTCGCCAGTACTTTGTACATACTTGCTTTTATATACTAGTTCTCTTGAAATGAATGCTAACATTGCATTTGCCTTCCTCACTAGAGGCTCAATCTGCAAATTAACCTTTAGGGAATCCTGCACAATGACTCCCATCCCTCTGCACCTCAGTTTTTTTGTATTTTCTCTCCACTTAGAAAATAGTCAACCTTTTCATTTCTTATATCAAAGTGTATAAAAATACACTTCCTAACATTGTATTCCATCTGCCATTTCTTTGCCCATTCTCCTAATCTGTCTAAGTCCTTCTGTAGGCTTTCTGCTTCCTCAAAACTACCTGCCCCTCGAACTATCTTCATATTGTCTGCAAACTTTGCAACAAAGCTATCAATTCCATCATCCAAATCTTTGACATACGACGTATAAACAATTGGTCCCAACACAGATGCCTGTGGAATAATATTAGTCGCCAGCAGACAGTCAGTAAAGGCTCCCTTTCCTCTCTCTCTTTGCCTCCTGCCAATCAACCACAGCTTTATCCATGCTAGAATCTTTCCTGTAATACCACGAGCTGTAGCTTGTTAAGCAGCCTCGTGTGAGGCACTTTGTCAAAGGCCTTCTGAAAATCCAAGTGCACAACATCCACCGATTCTGCTTTGTTTATCTTGCTTGTTATTTCTTCAAAGAATTCCAACAGATTTGTCAGGTAAGATTTTCCCTTAATGCTGATGATGGCCTCTTTTTATCATGTGTATCCTAGTTCTTGAGACCTCGTCCTTAATAATCGACTCCAACATCTTCCAAACCACTGAGGTCTGACTAACTGACCTATAGTTTTCTTTCTTC
The DNA here is from genome assembly GCF_030028105.1 of Mobula birostris. Lineage (NCBI taxonomy): Eukaryota > Metazoa > Chordata > Chondrichthyes > Myliobatiformes > Myliobatidae > Mobula > Mobula birostris. Next base: position 99,433,500 of record NC_092370.1, on the reverse strand, counting down.
TGCCTCTCTTCTTTCTTGAAGAGTGGAGTGACATATGCAATTTTCTTGTCTTCTGGAACCATCCCAGAATGTAGTGTTTCTTGAAAGATCATTCCTAATGCCTCCACGATCTCTTCAGCCTCTCTTTCAGAACTCTGGGGTGTACACCATCTGGTCCAAGTGACTTAATTATCTTCAGACCCTTCAGTTTCCCAAGAATATTCTCTCTAGTTGTGGTAACTTCACACACTTCATGCCCCCTGACACCTGGAACTTCCACCATACTGCTAATGTCTTCCACCATGAAGACTGATGCAAAATACTTATTCATTTCATCTGCCATTTTGTCGTCCCTTATTACTACCTCTCCAGCATCATTTTACAGTATCCACACTCAACTCTCCTTTATTCCTTATGTATCTGAAGAAATTTTTGGTATCCTCTTTTATATTATTGACTAGCTTACTTTTGTATGCCATCTTTATCTTTTTATGACTTTTTTAGTTGTCTCCTGTTGGTTCTTAAAAGTTTCCCAATCCTCTAACTTACCAATAATTTTTGCTCTATTATATGTCCTCTCCTCGGCTTTTATTTTAGTTTTGACTTCACTTGTTAGCCATGGTTGTGTCAACTTTCCTTTAGAATACTTCTTCCTCTTTGGGATGTATATATATATCCCATGCCTTCCAAATTGATTCCAGAAAATTCAGCCTTTTCTGGTCTGCATCTTTCCTGCTAATATTGTTTTTCAATTAATTCTGGCCATTCCTCTCTCATGCTTCTGTAATTCCCTTTACCCCACTGTAATACTGATACATCTAACTTTAGCTCTCCTTCTCAAATTTCAGGGTGAATTTGATCACATTATGATCATTTGCCCCTGAGGATTCTTTTACCTCAATAGAAATAGAAATAAAATTTTTTTATATCTTTCATCCATCCCACAACATGACGGAGTATAAATCTTTGCATAATTACTCCGTCGCAATGTACAGATATGTGAATTTATAAGTCTAATGGCTTGTAGAAAGAAGCTGCCCTGACGAAGGGTTTCGGCCCAAAACGTTGACTGTACCTCTTCCTAGAGATGCTGCCTGGCCTGCTGTGTTCACCAGCAACTTTGATGTGTGTTGCTTAAATTTCCAGCATCTGCAGAATTCCTCGTGTTTGTGTCCCATAACCTGTTGGTCCTGGCTTTAATGTTGAGGTACCATTTGCCAGACAGAAGCAGCTGAAACAGATTACGATCCAGGTGACTGGTGTCCCTGGTGATCTTCCAGGCCTTCTTTTTGCACCTGCTGCTGTAAATGTCTTCAATGGAGGGAAGTCCACGTCCACAGATGTGCTGGGCTGTCCGTACCACTCTCTGCAGTGGCCAGCAATCAAGGTTGGTGAAATTCCTATACCAGGCGGTGATACAGCCAGTCAGGATGCTCTCAATGGTGCCCCTGTAGAAGCCCTTGAGGATTTGGGGCCTCATGCTGAAATTCTTCAGTCGCCAGAGGTGGTAGAGACACAGTTGTGCTTTTTTTGGCACACAGCTAGTCTGTACAGTCCAGCTGAGATCTTTACTGATGTGCATACTGAGGAACTTGAAACTACTTACCCTCTCAACTGCAGACCCATTGATGCTGATTGGGGTGAGCCTGTCTTTTTTCCTCCTGTAACCTACAATCAGCTCCTTTGTCTCTTGGACATTGAAGGAGAGACTGGTTGTTATTTTGGCATCACTATGTCAGGGTGTCAACCTCTCCTTTGTAGGCTGTCCCATCACTGCTAGAAATAAGGCTGATCAAAGTGGTGCTATCTGTGAAGTTGATCAGCAGGTTGGAGCTGTGTGTCAGTATGGTCGTAGGTGTAAAGGGGGTAGAGAAGGGGGCTCAGGACACAACCCTGGGGAGCACCTATGTCAGAGGGACAGAGATGAGGGAGCCCATCCTTACCACCTGTCGGCGACCTGATAGGAAGTCTAGGGTTCAGCTGCACAAGGAGGGGTGCAGGTTGAGGGCTCTGAACTTCCTGTGAAGTCTGGAGGAAATTATGGTGTTGAATGCTGAACTGTAGGCCAGGAGCAGCATTCTAATGTATGTATCCCTCTTCTCCAGGTGAGTGAAGACGGTGTGTGGTGCTGTGGCTATGGTGTCATCAATAGACTGGTTCCATTCAGTAGGCAATTTGTAGGGAGGTAGCATGCTGCAGATGTAATCTTTCACAAGCTCTCAAAGCATTTGCTTATCATTGAGGTAAATGCGACAAGGTGCCAATCGTTCAGGCATGCTATCTTGGTTTTCTAATCAATTCAATAGTCTCTCATCAATTCTGGTTCATTACACAACAGCCAATCCAGAAAAGCCAATCCTCTAGTGGGCTGAACCATGAGCTGCTCTAAAGGGCCATCTCATAGGCACTCTAGAAATTTCCCCTCCTGGAATCCAGCACCAACCAGATTTTCACAATCTGCCTGCATATTGAAGTTCCCCATGACCATTGCAACATTGCCCTTTTGGAGGGTAATGCATTTTCTATCTCCTGTTGTAATTTGTAGGCCATATCCGTACTACAGTTTGGAGTCTCTATACAACTCCCAAGAGGGTCTTTTTACCCTTGCAGTTCCTTAGCTCTATCCACGCTGATTCAACACCTTCCAACCCCATATCACCCGTTTCTAATGATGTAATTTTATTTTTTACCAACAAAGTCGCAACACCCCCTCTGCTTTCCTGCCTGTCCTTTCAATACAATGTGCATCCTTGGACCTTAAGCTCCCAGCTACAATCTTTTTTCAGTGATGCCTGCAACATCGTACCTGCCAATTTGCAATTGTGCTGCAAGTTCGTCAACCTTCTTACATACACTGCACGCATTCAGATACAACAACTTCAGTCCTGTTTTGATTTTGTCCACCTTTCATGTTGCAAGTCATCCTGTTGACTGCAATTTTGCACTATCACCAGTCTCTACTCACTACACTCACTACTCTGTTGTAAACCTGTTACCTCATTTTCAGCTTTATTATCTGTCTTTCCAATGATACTTCTTGTATAGGTAACTCAGGACAATAGTAGCACCATACTCAACCATTTGATTTCTAACTTTGTCTGAGGTCTTACCAAAATCTGCCTCCACAATCTCTCTACTAACTGTTCTGGCAATCTGGTTCCCATCCCCCCCGCAACTCTAGTTTAAACCCAACCATGCAGCATTAACAAACCTTCCCTCTAGGATATTAGTCCCCATCCAGTTCAGATGCAAGTCATCTCTTCTATGCAGGTTCCACTTTCCCTGGAAGAGAGCACAAAAATCCAAATATCTTATGTCCTCCCTCCTACACCAACTCCTCAGGTACATATTAAACTGTATTATCTTTCTAGTTCTGGCCTCACCCGCACATGGTAGGGGTAGAAATCCTGCGTTCCACAACCCTGGGGGTCCTATCCTTTAATTTAGCACCTAATTCCCTGAACTCCCTATTCATAACTTTGTCACTCGTCCTAGTCATTTCATCGATACCTACATGGTCCTTGACTTCTGGCTACTCACCGTCAACCTTAAGAATGCTGAGCACTCGATCCAAGATATCCAAGGAGGCAACATACCACCATCCTGGAATCTTGTTCTTGTCCACAGAACCTCCTGTCCAATCCCCTAACTAACAAATTCCCTATCATCACAGCGTACCTCTTCTCCCCCACTTTCCTTCTGAGTCACAGAGGCTGACTCAATGCCAGAGACTCATCCATTGTGACTTCCCTCTGTTAGGTTATCACTCTAACAGTATCTAAAGTGATATACTTTTTGTTAAGGGGGATGTCCACAGGGACACTCTTCATTGGCTGCTTAACTCCTTTCCATTTTCTGCTATCACCCAATTTCCTGTATCCTGCCCTTTGGATGTAACTATCTCTCTATATGTCACCTTTCTCACTTGGCCTCCCAAATGATCAGGAGCTCATCCAGTTCCAGCTCCAGCTCCTTAACTTGGTTTGTTAGAAGCTGAAGCTGGAGGTACTTCTCACAGTTGTAGTCATCACTCCCTTCCTTCTCGCATCTCGCCAGATGAGCATTCAACCATCTTGCCTGGCATCTCTGCTGCCCTAGCTGAGCAGCTACAAAGAACAGAATGATAAAACTTGAGTTCTTCTTTTCTTTTTGCTTTCTCTGACTGAAGTCCTCCTTTTTGCCGATGGCTTAATGAACTAAAACCTCAAGGTTGCCACTCCATTCAGACAATGCCACTAAGTTTTCTGCTGCCTTCCTTTAGTTTGCTCTTGCTAATCAATACCAAACACCAACTGTTCACTGGTCAAAGCACTTTTTCCTTCTGACCGCTGCTGCCTTTTATCCTTGGGCAGTGGACCTGATTGAAGACCCCCCTTCAAAACTTCCAATGTCTGGGCTGGCCACTGGTGAAAGCTCTTTTTCGCTATACTGACCTGCTGCTGCCTTTTATTTTCAGGCAGTAAACTTGAGTGAAGTCCCCTCCTCTGAAAACTTCCAGTGTCCAGATTGGCTGCTGGTCAAAGCTCTTTCCAATACCAGTAAGCTCTGTATTTCAATTTAATCAACTATGGGCAAACCACATTAAGTTTCATTTGCAAACAGGGTCAAACAGTTTTTTTCAGATTGCCCAAGGCTAACATTAGAAAATCTCTGAAATTTTACTAAGTACCAAAGAAGAAGAAGGTATTTTTTCTCTGTGCTTTACCACAGGAGGAATATGAAATTTTGATGCAGAAATCTTCTGAAATAAATTTATAATTCTCTCAAGGGACATGCAAGCAGATGGATCATATTGTTATAAGATATGCCAGTTCTAATTTAGGTGCACCTGTGAAATCTTTTTTTTAACTCACTGAAGTACAGTTATCAGAGATAAAGATTTCCTGCTCACAGCTCCATTTTATGCAACATACAGTAACACAGGTGGAAAGCTGATAATTACCCCATATCTGGAAATCTTGGATAATGTATTTCTGTGAGAGATGTCCTGAATTTGCCTGCTGTAAAATCACTGGTTAGTCGCTCAAGGCATCATAGCATTGAGAGCTGTATTATTGACAAGATAGGTAGTATAGAAACATAACAGCATCAGAAAGTTGGAGCAGGAGTTGGCTAACTGGCCTTTTAAATCCAACCGTCATTCAATCTAAATCTTTGAGTCATGCATCACAGAAACTGGCTCTTCAGCCCACTACTTGCATGCAGAAATTTTTGCCCATTACAGTATTCCATTTTGTTCACATTTGAAGTCCAAACATTATGCCCTGAACACTATTCATATGCCTGTCTAAATGGCTCTTGAGTATTGTAGTTGCATCTAATAGCTCTGAGTTCTGGTGGAGAGTGCTGACTCAAAAGGTGCTGGCTGACCAGCTGTGTTCCTGTCACTTTTTTTTGTGATGGAGATTATTTTCTTGGTTGTTAGATAATCTTGGCTTTCTAAATACACCAGCTGCTACTTGTAAGAACAAGAGTAAGAAGTAAACTTCCAACTAACAGTTGTTTCACTCTGGTAATAAATGGGAGTCAGTCTTCAATTCTTAAAATGTAAATGGAAAGCAATAATCAGCTTGAAGTTTAAAAAAAAGTGTCTGAATCTGCTTTGGAGACGTTCTGTCTGTGAGAAGTGATGCTAGCTCACTACACTTGCTTTATTTCTGCTCAAGAGTAAAGTATAAGACAATGGGTTATTTAAGATAGATAAATAGATAGATGGATAGATAGATACTTTATTGATTGCAAAGGAAATAACAGTGTCACAGTAGCATTACAAGTGCACAGGTATAAAAATATTAGAAGACAAGTAAGAAAGAATAAAAAATAAGTTATCTTAAAAATAAGATGCACAAGATTTACAAGTCCAAAATTACAAGATTTACAAAATTTACAGGTTCACACTGATAAGATGGTAGTGCAAGAATTACCATAATATTTTACCGTAGTGGGTGCATATTCACACCATCCGGATAAGAAGTGATGATAATATGCACAGTATGGCACTGGGTGTTCACGATAGAAGGGTGTGATAAACAGAGCTTTGGTAAAGGGAGTTTAATAATAGTCCAAGAGGAGGGTTTCTTCATTTCCCTGGCCCTAGGTTGACTCATTATAGACCCTAATGGGCAAGGGTAAGAATAACTTCATTAAGTGCTCTTTGGAGCAGTGCAGTTATCTTAGTCTATTACTGTAAGTGTTCCTCTATTCAGCCAGGGTGGCATACAGAGAGTGAGAAACACTGTCCAGAATTGCCAGGATTTTCCATAGCGTCCTTTGTTCTACCACAGCCTCCAGCGTGTCCAGTTTGACTACTATAACAGAGCCAGCCTTCCTCATCAGTTTATTGAGCCTGTTGGCAACACCCATGTTGATGCCATTACCCCAGCACACCACCACCACACACCATACTGGCGACAACAGACTGGTAGAATATGTGAAAGAGAGGCCTGTATACGCCAAAGGACCTTAATCTCCTCAGGAAGTAGAGGTAATTCTGGCCCTTCTTGTACACAGTCTCTGTGTTGGTGCTCCACTCAAATCTGTCATCCAGGTGCACCCCCATGTACTTGTAGGTCCTCACCACATCTATGTTCTCATGGTCAATAGTAACAGGGAGCAATGCAGGGTTGGTCTTCCCGAAGTCCACCACTATTTCTGCAGATGATTCAGCTTGCACTATTCGATCAAGTCCTCAACCAGGACCCTGTATTCATCATCCTGCCCTCCGTTTATGCACCCAACCATTGTTGAATTATCAGAGAAATCGGCAGGTGACATGTCTCAGTGCAGGATCTAAAGTTCAAAGAATACAGGGTAAACAGGAAGAGACCCAATCCAGTCCCATGTGCGGCTCCAGTGCTGCTGATGGCCATGTCTGACACACATCTCTGAAGCTGGGCATATTGTGGTCTGTCAGTCAAATAGTCATTATCCAGGATACAATAGTAATGCCAACCTGCATTGAATAGAGCTTTTGCCCCCAGCAATGACAGCTGTATGGTATTGAAGGCACTTGAGAAACTACAAAAGAAAACATGATCCTCACAGTGCTGCTCTGCTTCAGCAAGTAGATGACGGCATTGTCAACAATGTGCTAACCGCAGGGAATCAAGGGTTGCTCTGATCAGAGGCCAGAGGTGAGCCAGGACCAGCCTCTCTAGGGTCTTCATGATGTTCGAGGTCAGTGCTATTGGACGGTAGTCATTCAAGACTTCCAGTTGGCCCTTCTCGGGTACTGGGACACATGATGTTTTCCACACAGTCAGGAACGTTTCCAGGCTAAGTCTCACATCGAAAATGCGCTGGAGAACTCTGCACAGCGGCTCAGCACACTTCTTCAGGGAAAGAGGTGGAGTTGACAGTGGTAGCCTGTGTTGTTTATCCACGTTAATTTGGGGTCTTCAAACAGACCAACTGATTCTTAAGTTCCTTTGTTCAAGGAAGCTTTCAGAACAGGTGGATAATGTCATTTATCATTTCAGTGACTGATGCATTTATAGTTGGAAGGTTTTATGCACATAAGCAAATTAGCTTCACAGTATTTACATCATTATTGTGAAACTGTGACTCCAAAGACTTTTTTAAACCATTTACATTAAAAGAATATCTGAGGAAATATCATATGTGTGTTAAGTCAGACAAGTGGTAGGGAAAGGGTATAAAAGTAAACAGCAGTTCAGACCTTTTAGGAAAGCAGTAAGAAACATCAAGAAATGTGGAATAAATATGGGGTGAACTAGAATCCATTCCTCTAGCTTTGGTTTCTGTGGCAGATGATTTGTTGTCTGCATCTTTGCTATGTCTTTTTAGTTTATAGGAATTGTACCTTTGTTTTGGAAATCCATTAATCTTTGTCCTCTGTGTTTTAGAAATGGTTTGTAATTTGGAAATGTTTAGGTTAGAAATCCTCTGAGTTTAAAATGTGTTTTAAGAATGTTGTTTGGATTTAAACGAGTATCACTGAAAATAAATTAACTGTGTTTAAACTACTTTGTTAGCTGGAAATACCTTCCTCCTTGTAGGGAGAGGGGACTCACCTCTCCCTACCCATGAATAGTGGGCATTGGGAGCTAAACTCACCATAGAGAATAAACAGGGGTAAGCTAGTCTATGTCACGTGGTAATTACAGTAGAATCTCCTTTTAGTGAGGGTATTCATGTATCCACTAGGGCTTAAAGTCTTCCTTTGAATTTAGAACTTCAGTGTCAGCAAACCCAATGCCATCACGTTTTTACATCCTGGTGAATGCATAGCCGGCCATGCTAAGCTTCAAGAAAACAATTTTTTTCTCTTGTTATTTTTCTGCTCTTGTTGTATCTACAGAAGCTATTGGGATTCTCTATCACTTTGTCTGCCAGGGCAATCTCATATTCTATTTTAGCCCTCCTGATTTCCCTCTTGTTGTTCTCGTGGATTGCCTATATTCCTCAAGCACCTCAATTGAACTTAACTTCACATAACTGATATGTACCTCCTTCTTCTAGAATGGGGCCTCAATATACATTGAAAATCCAGGTTCCCTACTCTTGTTAACTTTGCTTTTTATTCTAACAGGAGTATACAAATTCTGTATTATCAATAGTTCTCTTTTGAAATCCTCCCTCTTACCAAGCATTCTTTTGCCAGAAAACAGCCTACCTCAATCCACAATATAAGAAATTCTGTAGCTGCTGGAATTCCAAAATGCTGAAGGGACTCAGCAGGTCAGGCAGCATCTATGGAAATGAATAACAAGTTATTGGGCCAAGGTTCTTTTGCAGGATTGAAAAGGAAGTGGAAAAGACACCAGAACAAAAAGGTGGGGGATGGGAAGGAGGCTAACTGGAAGGTGATAGCTGAAACCAGGTGGGTAGGAAAGGTAAAGCTAAAGGGCTGGAGATGAAGAAATCTGATAGGAGAGGAGAGTGGAACATAGGAGAAAGTGAAGGAGGAGAAGACCCAGGGGGAGTTGATAGGCAGGTGAGAAGAGGTAAAAAGCCAGAGTGGGGTGGGGAATAGAAGAAGAGGGGAGGGAATTTTTTTTAACTGGAAGCAGAAATCAATGTTCATGCCATCAGGTTGGAGGCAACCCAGACTGAATATCCTCCACCCTATTCCAAGAGGAGGCCTTTACTGACACATTAAAACAGGAATGGGAATTGGAATTAAAATGTTTGGCCACTGGGAAGTTTGGTGGATGAGGTGGAGGTGATCGACAATGGGTCTCACCAATGTAGAGGAGGCAGCATCGGGAGCACTGGACACAATAGATGACCCAAACAGATTTTCAGGTAGAGTGTTACCTCACCTAGAGGAACTGTTTGGGGCTCTGAATGGAGGAGGTGAATGGACAGGTGTAGCACTTCGTCAATCCATGAGACCATAAGATATAGGAGCAGAAGTAGGCCATTCAGCCCATCGAGTCTGCTCTGTCACTCAATCGTGGGCTGATCCAATTCTCCCAGTCATCCCCACTCCCCTGCCTTCACCCCATACCCTATGATGCCCTGGCTAATCAAGAACCTATCTACAATCTATACTTGCCAAATCTCTTCCGATGACATCAAAATGGGCCTTTCTCCAATTTAGAATCTGAAGCTGAAGATTAATCATATCCTTCTCCATAGTTATCTTGAAACTAATGGAATTATAACCACTGAATCCAAAGCGTTCCCCTACATATTCTCCTGCCACCTGCCCTGTCTCATTCCCTAAGAGCAGATCCAGTAACAAGTTATTTCTAGTTGACATTTGACAAACTCTTTTCCGTGCATTCCTTTTATAGTATGGGATTCATGGTGAAAACCTTATTTTTCATTTGTTCTAAATCTTGCTAATGATTGAGAGGTCTATGATATACACCCATTAATATGGTCAGCCCTTTTTTATTCCTCAGTTCCACCCATATTGCCTCAGTAGAGAACTCTCCAGTATATTCACTTCGAATACAGCCATAACATTTTCCCTAATGCCATCACTCCCCCTTTAATACCTCCTACTCTATCATTTCTGAAACAACAGAACTCCCGAACACTGAGCTGCCAGCCCTGCCCCTTTCACAACCGTCCTACTAATGACTACAACATCATAATTTCATATGCTTATCCATGTTCTAAGTCCATCTACGTTACTTAAAATACTCCTTGCTTTGAAATATACAGAACTCAAAACATTAGTCCCACCATGCTGAAATATTCAGTTCCTGTCTTTGCACGTAGGCTTAACATCTACGATCCCCACAACCACTCCACTATCTGCCCTGGTACTCAGTTTCCTTTCTCCTGAAACCCTATTCTAAATCCCCAGAGCAGCGCTTGCAAACCTTTCCGCAAGGCTATTGGTCCTCCTCCATTTCAGAGTTGGAGACCTCTTCCCAGCAACAGAAGGGTTCCTTTTGGAAATATGGTTAAAGCGGGAAATGATCAATAATGCATAATAAAAGACCAACAAATTCAAGAAAATAAATGCAGAAAATGCCAAGAGAAACCAGAAATAATCCAACACATTACAGAACCCTGTAGCAGATCAAAGTTCAAACTGAATTTATTGTCAAAGTATATGTATATCACCATATACAACCCTGAAATTCATTTACTTGTGGTCATGCTCAATAAGCCCATAATAACCACAATAGAATCAATAAAATAAATGCACCAACTTGGGTGTTGAACCAGTATGCGAAAGACAACAAACTGTACAAATAGAAAAAGAAAGAAATAATAATAAATGAATAAGCAATAAATATCAAATACATGAGATGAACAGTCCTGGAAAGTGAGTCCATAGATTGTGGGAACATTTTAATGATGGGGCAAGAGAAGGTGAGTGAAGTTATCTCTTTTGGTTCAAGAGTCTGATGACTGAGGGTTAATAATAGTTCTTGAATCTGATGCAGTGAGTCCTGAGGCTCTTGTATCTTCTTACTGATCGCAGCGGCAAGAAGAGAGCATGTCCTGGGTGGTAGGAGTCCCTAATGATGGTTGCTGCTTTCTTACAACATTTTGTGCAGATGTTCTCAATGGTGAGGACAAGTTTACCCATTTTGGACAGGGCTATATCTATTACTTTTTGCAGGATTTTCCATTCAAGGGCATTGGTGTTTCCATACCAGGCTGTGATGCAGCCATTCAATATACTCTCCACAACACATCTATAGAAGTTTGTCAAAGTTTTAGATGTCATGCTGAATCTCCTCAAACACATAAGTAAGCAGAGGCACTGCCATGCTTTCTTTGTAATTTCTTTGTAATTGCCTTTACTCAATCTGATTACTGACACAGGCACAAGCAAGTGGACAGAGGGAGAAAAAGGAGAGTGAGAGAAAGAATGTGTGTATAAAAATAAGCAACAGATGGGGTACGAGGGGGAGGTGGGGCATTAGCAGAAGTTAGAGAAGACGATGTTCATGCCATCAGGTTGGAGGCTATCCAAACGGAATATAAGGTGTTGTTCCTCCAACCTGAGTGTGGCTTCATCTTTACAGTAGAGGAGGCCGTGGATAGGCATGTCAGAATGGGAATGGGACAGTAGAGGAGGCCGTGAATGGACATGTCAGAATGGGAATGGGACAGTAGAGGAGGCCTCCACGGCCTCCTCTACTGTAAAGATGAAACCACACTCAGGTTGGAGGAACAACACCGTATATTCCGTCTGGGTAGTCTCCAACCTGATGGCATGAACATCGACTTCTCTAACTTCCGCTAATGCCCCACCTCCCCCTCGTACCCCATCTGTTACTTATTTTTATACACACATTCTTTCTCTCACTCTCCTTTTTCTCCCTCTGTCCCTCTGAATATACCCCTTGCCCATCCTCTGAGTCCCCCCCCCCCCCGTTGTCTTTCTTCCCGGACCTCCTGTCCCATGATCCTCTCGTATCCCTTTTGCCTATCACCTGTTCAGCTCTTGGCTCCATCCCTCCCCCTTCTGTCTTCTCCTATCATTTTGGATCTCCCCTCCCCCTCCAACCTCAAATCCCTTACTCACTCTTCCTTCAGTTAGTCCTGACGAAGGGTCTCGGCCTGAAACGTCGACTGCACCTCTTCCTAGAGATGCTGCCTGGCCTGCTGCGTTCACCAGCAACTTTTATGTGTGTTACATGGATATTTGCTATCCATGGATATATGCCATTTCAATGTGACATACATCGGTGTCCACTTTATCAAGCGCTGTTGTTCTGTCTGTCACAAAAGTTAGAATCTCCTAGTGGCTACCTGATCAATATGACTACATCAGTGAAACCCAGTGCAGATCAGGGGATCATTTTGTCAAGCACCTTTGCTCTGTCCGCCACAAAGGCCAGGGTCTACCAGTGGCAATCCATTTCAATTAATCTTCTTATTCCCATTCTGATATGTCTGTCCATGGTCTCCTCTACTGTCACAAGGAGGCCAAACTCAGGCTGAATGAACAAAGTCTCACACAATCAGGGTAGACTTCACCCTGATGGCATGAACACCAATTTCTCCAGCTTCAGTAACTTATCCCCCACCCTCCTCCATTCACTTTATTTCATTTTCCAATTCTGGTTATGCTCTTATCTTCTTTTCTCCTTACCTCCCTCTGATTCTTCTCCTCCTTCCCTTTTTCCATGGTCCACTGTCCTCGACCACTAGATTTCCTCTTCTTCCTTCATCCACTCACCTTCCCCTCATGTATCATCTACTAGCTTGCATTACTTCCTCCTCACCTTCTTATTCTGGCTTCTGCCCCCTTTGTTTCTACTCCTGATGAAGGGTCTTGGCCTGAAACATCGACTGTTTATTCGATGCTGCCACACTTGTTGATTTCCTCCAACATCTGCGGTAATGTAATGGTTAGCGCAACACTATTACACTTGGGGGCGTCAGAGTTCAGAGTTCAATTCCGGCACCGTCTGTAGGAAGATTGTATGTTCTCCCCGTGGCCGTGTGGGTTTCCTCCAGGTGCTCTGGTTTCCTTCCACAGTCCAATGACATAGCTCATTGGTCATTGTAAATCATCCTGTGATTAAGCTAGGGTTAAATAGATGGGTTGCTGGGTGGTATGGCCCACTGGACCAGAAGGGCCTGTTCTGTGCTATATCTCTAAATGAAATGAAATACTGAAAATCAGCCATGATTGAATGGCAGAGCAGACTCGGTGAGCTGAATGGCCTAATTCTGCTCCTATGTCTTATGGTCTATGTTTAACTACACAGTGAAGTAAAGCTACTGGGATGTGACAACAAAGGACACAGTAAACTAGGCTATTTCATAAATTAGAATCTCCAGCAGAACCGAATGAGGAAAAGATTCTACAGAGTGTGAATAGACCATCTGTTTTGTTTCAGATATGCCATAAAACAAAGTTCAAATGAATATGAGAACTGGAACAGGATTATTGATTGTGCATCAGTAAGGCACTTGAAAGAAACACTTCTTAAAAGTTAAAAACTCTGAGTTGTTTTGGACTTCCTTGTAGAAGGGAAATGAAGTTACAGGTAACTTTAGTGATGATAGAAGTAAATAGTCATGTAGTCAAGCAGAAAAAAACACAAGATGTATGCTTTTTGCATTGCAGAGTGTTTCGATTTCAAGTAATCATTCTTTAATTGCAAAAAAAGTATGTTACAAATGAGGTGGTAATTTACTTGTGTCTATTTGAGAACTGGGGCATATTTTTTAAAGAGTTAGGTCTATCCGCACAGCTTCCTGCTTATCGTTTATTATCATCCCGCCAGCTAAACTTGAGAAGCTCCAGGAAGCTTACAAACTAACTGTGATACATGAACTTGTATATAGATCACATGTGCATTAACTTCTATACAGTGAAGAAATATTGTGGTATTATAGTACTAACAAAGTTATTCACTAATGTGGTAAAAAGCCTATGTTGTGTCAAGATGGCATTATTAAACACAGTTTAATACCACACAACATACGGAAGTAAGAGGAATGAAAATTATGTTTTAAAGTTTAAAGGACGAGAAACAGAGAGGGATGCAGAAGGCTTAGAGTTGGAAATATGAGCGCTTAGAAGACTGGCCACTGAATGGGGAGCCATCAATGGAGACACAATTTAAAAAAAAGAACCCAATAAACACAGACAAGCTAAAGTGTGGAAAGGCTTGAAGAGAATTTCCTAACATTATCCTGAAATAAAACAACAAAATAGTTAAATCTTGTTTCAAATCGAATATTATTGTTAATTTAAACAATCCATTAAATCTATATTATAAATATTGTTTTAAGCAGAACTTTACTTTTAAATATTTAAACAAATAATAAAATATCCTGTAGCAGATGTTTCAGGAAATTCCTTCAAGGATAGGGATTTGTCTTTAAAAGAGACATTTCGGATATTTCATAACAATTTGTTACTAATTTTCTATAAAAAATTATTTGTGGAACTTCAATGTCATTTGCTTATGTGAATGAAAAAATAATGCAGGGTCACACTTTTCAATATCAAATGCTATTCAGAGCAAGCGCATTTGTTAACTGCCAAAAATGGTTAAGTTATTGAACATTAAATCAATGACAATATTATATCATTTAACATGAAAGGAGTAAAACTCTGATAAGTTTGAACTAGTGAAGTGTTTCAGAATTGAACACTTTTTAAAATTTATCGGCATTTCAGGTTATTTTTTGTGAGAGGTTAATTGATAATGATAGGCTTTCAATCCTTGTTGTTAAGTTCTTTCACACAGTTGCTGTCTAAGAACTATCCTTCTCATAGTTGCTATATTTGTAATATGTAAATACCATCATATAAACAGTCAGCATATGAGTATTTTAGTGCTTAATTCATCATTTCTTTTAGTAGGGCTAAATTAATATCCTCATTCATCTCTTGAAAGTGATTGCAATGACAATTTTTTGTGTGGCTAAAATGCTTTTGGAACTGAAGAAGAAAAGACTTTAATAAAACTCTCTGTAAATTTCCACAGTCTGCAATTATCAATGCTGTCACCAAACTGCCAATTTCTTTGAATTATTTTTGTCTTTATATTGTGTGGTATGCAAGTAAAAAATATTCTGAAAACAGATGTTTTGATGTATGTGGCAGAATGTTTGCATTAAAATGATTATGATTTTCACCAGAATATTTTCTGTGCCATAATCTGTTTCGTAGGTTTCTTCACTTGGCAATAAGAAAATCTACAAGTTAAGCAAAAACGACCAGACATTCCCCTGGCACAATTTTAATGGTCATCAATCAGATGACAAATCCCAGGAACAATGTTCCAAGGAATACATCAGCTAGTTTGCAGATGACATGAAAATTGCTGCTGTTGTTGATAGGGAGGAGGATAGTCTTGGTCTGTATGATTATATTGATCAGTTCTAAAAATGGATACAACACTGGGGAGGATGGATAGAATTTAATCCTGAAGAATGCCGGTGGAAGTATTTCAGGAAGGTAAGAAATACACAATCATTGTGTGCGCAGTTTTGTTTGCCACTGATTGCTGGGAAAGAGGTTCGGAGGAAATTCACCAGAATGTTGCCTGGAATGGTGGGCTTCATTAATGAGGACCAAATTCAGGTATTGATCAACTGCATTTGCTCTCTTTAGAGCAAAGGAGCCTTAGAAGAAAACTCAGATTTGTTCTGAGAAACATGGATAAGGTAGATAATATATAACCTTTCCTCATTATGGAAGTGCCTGAAACTAGAGAGCATAGTTTTAGGGGAAGGGGTAAAACATGTAGAAAGGATCTGAAGAGGATTTTTTGTTTCACTCTTCCTAAGAAGCTAAGGGAAGCACCTGCTCTCACAGCACTTAAGAAGCATTTAGAAGAGCAGTTGAATTTCCAAGACATAGAAATTTAGAGACAGAGTGCTGGTAAATGAAATAAGTATAAATGGATATTTGAGAGTCAGCACGGACATTATAGGACTTTATAACTGAAGGAACTGTGCTGTCATCTGAAGTGTTATAGAGCTGATTTTCTCTTCATGCTGACGGTGGACTTTTCCTGTTGGAGTGGCTGTGGTGTGAATATCTTTAGTTTTGGAATGAACTCAAACTTCATGTTTTTGTGTAGCTGGTACGTAAGTAAAATGCAGCTAACTAAAACCCAGAAGGTGTTTGATCATAGCATAGATCACCAATCTCAGGTATACTTCACATGTGCCTAATCTTCAAAAGTTGTTGAGAGAAAAGCACTATCATCGGCTCAATCAAAAGCCAAAACAAAACTACAGTTGCTGGAATAAAATGGAAGAGCCATAAATTCTCTGCAGGTCAAGCCAGGTTTGTAAAGGAAACAATGAAATTTGTTTATCAGGTGAAGAGTTTTCTGACTGGAAGATGATTACCACCATCAGTTCATTCTGTTTCTGCATTTACAGATATGGACTGGCCTTCTGAATATTCCAGAAGTTTCTGTTTCATTTTTTATAGTTCTCGTACAATCCACAGGCTTTCATAGAGTGAAGCATAGAGAGTTCTTCTTGTTGTACAAGAAAGCTTTCAATCTCCACAGTGACATGATCAGATCCCATCCACACATAGGAGCAACAGTGATGTTCAGACACAGAGCAAAGTGCACTGTTGGTTTTATGTATTTTTTAATAAAATAATTCTGATCTTTACCTTTACCTTGTCTACTGCATTGATTCATATCCAATCGTCTGTAGATAGGTCCTCCCCGGTTTATGACAAGTTAACGTTCCAGAGGACTTTTCCTAATCTGGAGAGTTTGCAGAAAGGAAATGCAGACAACTGACTACATACTTCAATAAAATTGCCGGCCATTCAAGGGTAACATGTAGCTTACTCAGGGAATGTAACTGAAACATTCAGATTTCTCTGCAAGATGCATTGATGTTGCAATGAACCATGTGTCCCATTGGCAGAAAATGCCTGGAGCCCCAGAGCAGCCAACAAACCTATCCTCCATCTCCCAAACTCGTGTTCATCTGTACAGGCAGTATGTAAGTACAGCATTCGTAACCGGGGAGGAGCTGTATTACTCAGAAGTTTATCAATTTATAGCAGTCCCCAAGATTTTCAATTGTAAAAATAAAATACCTGATCTGAGGTAATGAATCAAATGTTGTTACATATTTATTCAATGAGCTTATAAATTGGTTTTTAAGAAGTATTTCATTGTTCAGATACAGCAGACCAAACACAGAACACTGTGATAACTGGTATGTTTTTGTAACTTCAAAACATTAAACTAATTCAGAGGAAGAGATGAAGTTCTGAAAATGCAGGTCTAACTTTGGGTTTACTTTGAGTGAAGCACGCACATATCTTGTGGTAGCATGATGATATATACAATTTGCATATTTACACATGTAACCCATAATGAGTTACTTAAGCAAATAAGATTACTAAATCTATATATATCCCATATATCCCATGCTGCAGGTCTCCCCTCTCCACGCCACTGATGTTGTCCAAGGGTAGGGCATTAGGACCCATACAGCTTGACACAGGTGTCGTCACAGAACAATGGAACAGCGAAAGGCTCCAGTGCCCTGGAGAAAACAGTGAACATCGCAGAGAGCGAGTGAAATTGACTCTTGCCTCTGATTTTGGTCAGTGCTTAAATTGTCTGAACAGTGAATCGTACCTCACACTAGGACCCAGCTACTGCAAAGGGCTCGGGGCCTAGACCAGGCCACCCGGCAACTCCCCCCAGGTCCTGATTTCACCACTCAGCCCGAAGACTCTCTCAAGCTCTTCAGATCAGAGCAATTCAAGTCCGCATCTGGGCCATCTGTACAGGCATTGGAACTCCTCTGCCCTGACTTCTTCTCTTGGAGCCCAGAGCAATCAAACCTTGCACCTGGGCCAGTTGTATTGGCATCAGAACTCCTCTGCCCTAACTTCTGCTCTCAGCACCCAGAGCAATTCAACCTTGCACCCAGGCCATGGAACTCCACTGCCCCGACTCCTCCTCTACAAATAGCTCACTCCACCTGCATTGATTTTGCAACACACTATTTCGGCTCATCCACCAAACTCGCCTTGCTGTCGCTCGCCTCCTGTTTGTGGTGATAATTTAATACAATTTTCCTCAGAAAAGTTATTTTTTAGTGACACTTTTAGTCAAATTTTCTGCCTTTTGAACTAACAGTGATCTGTCACATGCATTCGGTAGCACCATCTTAACAGAAAGCTTAGTGGATATCGCTAAATGGATATCATATGGGGTGAATATCCACTATCTCTGAAGCCTTCCACTACTTCTTAAGATTTTTACATTCCTCCATTTCCAGGTCATTTGGAGACATTAGGATGGTTGAATATAAGTGCAATCAGATACATATGGAACAATTTCTTCATGGAGAGCGAGTAGAAAAGCTTATAAATTACAGTGTTTTCATTTTAGCTGAATTGACAAATTTCAGAAAAATGCACTGAAAATCATTGTAAAATTAGCTTAGGGTATCCCCAAAGAAGGGCTGCATGGCAAATGAGTAGACAGTCAGCAGCTCAGTATATCATTTACAAGCTATTTATGGCTAATTGGTAATCAAGATGCAGCTAATTATTTTGAAAGTTAGAAGATAAGTAATATATATTATGGTTGGCATGTGTTCTCACTGCCCATACTTACACATGGTCTGCTGTGTCAGTTTACCTGTGGAAAGACTAAGTTGCACAAGGCCATATTAGATTAAAATCCAACAGGCTGTGGTGTCTGGTTGTCATGGTGTTTCAGTACACTTCGTCCAGGGATATTATTTTAATTGCTAATTATATCAGCTGTATTTTGGCTGACTATATCCATTTCTTGGCCCTTAAAATGCAGCTTATTTTCCTTTTAGGTACACATAGAGTAATAGGCACATCTTTAAAGCACTCTTCCTTTATTTCTCATTTACTCAGAAGCTAATGATGTAGGAAGTAAACTTTTATGTGCACTTTAATGTCATGACAAATAATTTAAAATCACTTTGGTGGTAGTAGCAACAAGTAACAATTACATGGGTTAACCTGCATTGTTATTGTTTACTAATCTAAGCTAATGTTAAAACATTCTTTGGAATTTCCTTTTAAATGGCAACTTGCTGCTGGATTGCTGTTATTTTGAACAGTAGCCCTTTCTAGACAGAGCAAAGGAGTTCATACCTATCACCCCATAAGCTTCTGTATCCAGCACATCATCCTCTGAAACCTCTGCTATCTACAATGGGATACTACCACTAAGCATATCTGTCTCTCTCACTCCCTTCCATTTTCAGTAGGGATCCCTTTCTACATGACTCTTCTCCACTCATTCCTCCCCACACTTCCTAGCACTTAACCCTGCAAATTTGACAAGGACTACACCTCCCACTATATGTCCTCTCTCATCACCATTCAGAGTCCCAAACAGTCTTCCAGGTGAGGCGACACTTCACATGTGAGTCTGTCTGGGCCATCTATTTTAACTGCTGCTCATGATGTGGTCTCCTCTGCATCAGTAGGACCTGAAACAGGTTGGGGAAACCACTTTGTGAAGCACTTTGGTTCTGTCCACTGTAAAAGGCAGAACAAAACTGAAATGGCTACACATTCCAATTCAACTTTCCATTCCCATTCTGACATGTTTGTCCACGGTCTCATCTACTGTCATGAGAGGCCAAACTCATGAGGAACAACCCCTCGTATTCCATCTGGATAGCCTCCAACTTGATGGCATGAATATTAATTTCTCTAACTTGTTCCCTCCTCTGCTCTCATTTACATTCCCTATCCTGATTAGCCTCTCAGCCTTCCTCTTCTCCACACCTGCCTATCACCACCTCGTTTCCTTCCTACTTTCCTTTCTTCCATGTTTCACTGTCCTCTTCTATTATGTTCCTTCTTCTTCAGCCATTTACATCTTCCTCCTATCACCTCCTAGTTTCCAAGCCTTCTCCCTCACCCTCCCACCTTCCTTCACACCTCTTTTCACCTATCCTTTATCAACTCATACTCTTTCCTCTTCCTTCATTTTCTTGTTCTAGAGTCTGACCCCTTCTTTTCCAGTTCTGATTAAGGATCTCAGACCCCAAAATGTGACTGTTTATTCTCTTCCATAGTTGCTGATTGACTTGCTGAGTTCTTGCAGCAATTATTCTGTGATGCTTCTTAAATGATACTATTGAATCTGCCTCAACCACTTCCTCTGGCAATTGCTTCCAGATACTCATCTACATCTGTGTGAAAAATTGCCCTCATGTCCCTTCTAAATCTTTCTGCTCTTATCCTAAACCTATGCCCTGGACTCCTCTACCCAGGAATAAGATTGTGCCACACTTTTTTTTTTCTAGTGCATCACAATAAGTACTTGTGAGCTGAAATTTCCAAGGTTAAAAGGGTATTTTAAGATTTGAATCTTACTATGAACAATTTAACAATGCTAATTCTATATTCTATCAGAATGAGGTTTCACTGAAAACAGCACTGAGGCAAAATATTTGTGCACTTACAGACTGAAAGGAGTCCATAGTGACTTTCAGTCTGTAGAACATAACAGGCAGGCATTATTTATTACTTATTATTTTTGGCTTTTGGAATTATCAATTTGTTAAATCATTTAGAAAACAAGGTCATTGCCCTTTTCTGTGAAATAGTATGCACATAATATTTTCTATTTAATTCAACATATTGAAAAACTTTTTTTGAGGAGGTGGCAGTACATGTATCTCACCAAAACAGTTACTAAATGGTCCTCAGATCTTCCTCTTGGAACCTTCGAATCAATTGCTTTCATATATAGTGTTTTAATGTGTTTTTCTCTCTACAAGACAAGTGATGAATTGTTGGACCTGAAGAGTTTAATTTATATCTGTTTCTTGGCATAAGCATTATAATTCCTTCTTTATGACATAAACTTACATTTAGAGTTATTTTCAATTGTCGGCTTTAATAGCCTCGGTCAGCTTTTTATCAAATTACTCGCCCACAGTTTCCTGGTTAGAACTTTGACAAGTGTTATGTATTCTGAAGGTATTTGGAAAGGATCTCCTTCCATATATATTTTTAAGTTTGATTTTGATGAAAGGCTATTGAGTTAAGATTGTAACTTTTAACCATCTGACCCAATGAGAATTTTTTGGGGTTTATTATTATTTTCAGCTCTCTTGTCTTTTACCATCATTTTAGCAAATCTTCCGTGTGGAAATAAAAGGATAAGTAAATGCACACCAAGTTGTCCATGACACAGTGTAATATAAATTTAATGGGATGCAGAATATATAGAATCCAGATCAATCCATCTCTTTCAAACAGAAATTGGGAAGACACTCTTTATTTAAATAGAGGTGTTCACATGAAATAGTGTGATGGACAGGTAGTTTTGGAAAGAATACAGGGTTATTCAAGTGTTGTAAACTTCCTCAATTATAGAGTAATAATAATGGAAGTGTCTTATAATTTCATAATGACCATTCAAATAGCCAGTGATAACTAAATATGGGAGTTCCCATAAGAATGAGAGAAGATTTCTAATAATTAATTGCTAAGATTGGAATGCATTGGTCATAAAGACAGCTTAAAACTGCACTGTTCTAAATATTTCTTATAATGTGTGCATTACTATTCTTCACTATTCTCTCAACTTCACCCATGACTAAATTCCTTACTTATAAATAAAGGTTTTTCTTTGGTCATTTCTGGGCACTAAAAAAATCCCAGGACGACTGGAACTTTAAATTTCAATATTAACTGGAAGCCCTATGTGGTATAAGGAAGTGCTATTAATATGTGAATTGTTCTTTAGTTGGAAGATTGAAAATCATTCCCAGTGGCCTCAATGACTACAGACCGGTGGCATTGACCTCCCACATCATGAAGACCCTGGAGAGACTTGTTCTGGAGCTGCTCCGGCCTATGGTTAAGCCACACTTAGATCCCCTCCAGTTCGCCCACCAGCCCCGACTAGGAGTTGAGAATGCCATCGTCTACCTGCTGAACCATGTCTACGCCCTCCTGGACAAGCCAGCGAGCACTGTGAGGGTCATGTTTTTTGACTTCTCCAGTGCGTTCAACACCATCTGCCCTGCTCTGCTGGGGAAAAAGCTGACAGCGATGCAGGTGGATGCTTCCCTGGTATCATGGGTTCTTGATTACCTGACTGGCAGACCACAGTACGTGTGCTTGCAACACTGTGTGTCCGACAGAGTATTCAGCAGCACTGGGGCTCCACAGGGGACTGTCTTGTCTCCCTTTCTCTTCACCATTTACACCTCGGACTTCAACTACTGCACAGAGTCTTGCCATCTTCAGAAGTTTTCTGATGACTCTGCCATAGTTGGATGCATCAGCAAGGGAGATGAGGCTGAGTACAGGGCTATGGTAGGAAACTTTGTCACATGGTGTGAGCAGAATTATCTGCAGCTTAACGTGAAAAAGACTAAGGAGCTGGTGGTAGACCTGAGGAGGGCTAAGGTACCGGTGACCCCTGTTTCCATCCAGGGGGTCAGTGTGGACATGGTGGAGAATTACAAGTACCTGGGGATACGAATTGAGAATAAACTGGACTGGTCAAAGAACACTAAGACTATCTGCAAGAAGGGTCAGAGCCGTCTCTATTTCCTGAGAAGACTGAGGTCCTTTAACATCTGCCGGACGATGCTGAGGATGTTCTACGGGTCTGTGGTGGCCAGTGCCATCATGTTTGCTGTTGTGTGCTGGGGCAGCAGGCTGAGGGCAGCAGACACCAACAGAATCAACAAACTCATTCGTAAGGCCAGTGATGTTGTGGGGATGGAAATGGACTCTCTGACAGTGGTGTCTGAAAAGAGGATGCTGTCCAAGTTGCATGCCATCTTTGACAATGTTTCCCATCCACTACATAATGTATTGGGTGGGCACAGGAGTGCATTCAACCAGAGACTCATTCCACCGAGATGCAACACTGAGCGTCATAGGAAGTCATTCCTGCCTGTGGCCATCAAACTTTACAACTCCTCCCTTGGAGGGTCAGACACCCTGAGCCAATAGGCTGGTCCTGGACTTATTTCCTGGCATAACTTACATATTACTATTTAATTATTTATGGTTTTATATTGCTTTATTTATACTCTATTCTTGGTTGGTGCAACTGTAACGAAAACCAATTTCCCTCGGGATCAATAAAGTATGACTATGACTATGACTAAATGTTTTGACTCTTTCTCCACTTGGTGCAGATTTTTGCTTGCAATGTGTGTTCCTCCAGCATGTATTCTGATTGATCAGTTTCTGAGCTTGTATAACTTTTTCATCCACTTATTCATAAGATTAATGTGAAGCTCTACTATGCCTAACAGTAACCTTTCATTATCTGTTATCATTTTTTGCAGAAAACATAAAAGCAGGGAGTATAGTTAATTGTGAATAGCATTGCAGTAGACTTCAGAATATTGACAGATTGGCAGATTATGCAGATTAAAGTCTGTCCAAAGTAATGCAAAGTGGTATTTGCCTGCAGATAAGCCGTGATCTGAAGAACCACACTTTGATTCTACTGCTGCTGTTAAAACAGCATCTAACCACAGAAATAAATCATTGCAAAGAATTTAACATTCAGGCACAATGAACGAGAAACAGAAGTAACATCAGATTGTGGAATGCATCTAACAATCTTTCTTAGCTCCTTACAAATATTCTATATTTTCAGCATGATTGTGAAATAGCATTGTGGCACACAAGTGGGACAAACATAAATCTCACATTTGAAAGAAAAATGCACTTTCTAATAAACTTGAGATTCTGCAGATGCTGGAAATCTTCAGCAACACACAAAGTGCTGGAGGAACTTAGCAAGTCAGGCAGCATTAATGTTGAGGATTAAGGAGCTAATGTTTCAGAGCAAGATCTTTAAACAGGACTAAAAAGGAAGGGGGGAGAAGGCAGAATAAAAAAGATGGAGGGGGAAAGGGGAAGAAATACAAGCTGGCTGGTGGTGGGTGAAACCAGGTGAGGGGGAAGGTGGGTGGGTATGGGAGATGGTGTGAAATCGGAAGCTGGAAGGTGAAAGGTGGAATATGTAAAGGGCAGTATAAATTGTCTCATGACTAGGCTAGGGTTAAGTTGGGTGATTGCTGGGCGTCGTGGCTCGAAGGGCCGGAAGGACCAATCTTGAACTTTATGTCCATACATTGTTAGAGTATTCTCACTAAGCTTAGGTGAGAACAGGCTTGGGTATGCACAGGTGGTGGTTCTACCTAAGTAATTAAGAACATTTAAGAAAGTTTATTTTTCTGTTAGCACATAGCTAGTCTGTTGAGAATTGATCCAAAGGTATAGGAATGTTCCTTGTGTAAAATCTGGGAAATTTGGGAGACTACCAGACTCCCTGACAGCAACATCTGCATGAAATACACTGAGCTGCAGCTCCTTAGAGACCGCATTAAGGAACTGAAGCTGCAGCTCAGTGACCTTCAGCTCATATAGGAAACTGAGGAAGTGACAGATAGGAGCTACAGGGAGGTAGTCACACCTAAGCTGTAGGAGGCAGGTCCCTGGGTAACTGTCAGGAGAGGAAAAGAGAATAAACAGACAGTGCAGAGTAGCCCCGTGGGCGTATCCATCAATAATGAGTATACTGCTTTGGATCCTGTGGGGGAGGTGGGGGAGAACTACCTATGTGGGGGAAGCCACAGTGACCTGGTCTCTGGAACTGAGTCTGGCTCTGTGGCTCAGCAGGGAAAGGTGGAGAAGAGAAATGTAGTTGTGATAGGGGATTCCGTAATTAGAGGAGCAGAAAGCAGATTCTATGGATGTGAAAGAAACATCAGGATGGTATGTGACCTCCCAGGTGCCAGAGTCAAGGATGTTTCGGATCGGGTCCACAGCATTCTAAAGTGGGAGGGGGAACAGCTGGAAGTCATGGTACATTTTGGGACCAATGACATAGGTAAGAAAAGGAGGAGTCCTGAAGAGAGAATATAGGTAGTTAGTCAGAAAGACTGAAAGCTGGACCTCCAGGGTAGTAATCTCTGGATTGTTAATTTTGCCACAAACCAGTGAGGGTAAGAATAGAATGATTTAGCAGGTGAAAGTGTGGCTGAGGAACTGGTGCAGGGGGCAGGGGTTTAGATTTCTGAATCATTGGAATCTCTTCAGCGGAAGGTATGACCTGCACCAAAAAGATAGGTTATATCTGAACCCTAGGGGGACCAATGTCCTTGCAAGTGGGTTTTCTAGAACTGTTGGGGAGGGATGAAACTAAATTGGCAGGAGGGTGGGAACTGGCACTGACTTTCAAAAGATGCAGTATATAATGAGTATATAATGAGACTGTGAGGAAGGGCAGGCAAATGTTGGAGTAAAATCAGTGAGATGGGTTAAAGTGTAACTGGGGGTCAAAATCAAAAATGATAACGAATGCAAGACTGAAGGTTTTATATTTGGATGCATGCAGTAAATGGAATAAAATAGAAGATTTGTAGCTAAGTTAAAGATTGGCAGCTGTGATGTTTTGGGCATTACCGAGTTGTGGCTGAAAGAAGATCATGTTTGGGAGGTTAACATCCAAGGATACATACTGTATCGAATATGTAATATAGAGGGGGAAATAATGAAATTAAATCCTTAGAAAGAGGTGGCATAGGATCAGAAGGGGTAGAATCCTCATGGGTAGAGTTAAGAAACCGCAAGGGTAAAAAGACCCTGATGGGAGTTCTATGCAAACCTCCGAACAGTAGCCAGGATGCGGGCTACAAATTACAATAGGAGATAGAAAAATCGTGTAAAAGAAGGTAATGCTGCAATAGTCATGGGGGATTTCAATGTGCAGGCAGTTTGGGAAAATTCAGTTGGTGCAGGATTAATACATCACAAAAAAAAGGAAGTATTCTAAAGGGGGTGGATGAGGCAACTGTGGCTGATAAGGGAAGTCAAAGATAGCATAAAAGCAAAAGAGAAGGTGTAAAGTACAGCAATAATTAGTGGGAAGGTAGAGGATTGGAAAGCTTTTAAAAGCCAACTGAAGGCAACTAAAAATCCAAAAAGAAAGAAAAGATGAAATATGAAGGTAAGCTAACCAATAGTATAAAAGAGAATACAAAAATAAATTTCAGATATATAAGGAGCAAAAGAGAGACGAGAGAGGATATCGGACAGCTGGACAATGACAATGGAGAGGTAGTAATGGGTGACAAAGAAATAGTGGAGGAATTTAATAAGTATTTTGCCTTCGTCTTCACTGTGGAGGACACTAGCAGTATGCCAGAAGTCAGAGACTGTCAGGGGGACAAAGTGAGTGTTGTTGCTGTTACTAACAAGAAGATACTTGTGAAGCTGAAAAGTCTGAAGTTAGATAAGTCAGCTGGACCAGATAGAATGCAGCCTTGGTTCTGAAATAGGTAGCTGAAGAGATTGTGGAAAATTGTAAATGTTTCTCCAGTCCTGAAGAAGGAAGGTTTCTTGCAAACACATTGGAATCTAATATTGAGGATGAGGTTTTGGGATACTTGGAGGCACATGATAAAATAAGCCAGAGTCAGTATGGCTTCCTTTAGGAGAACTCTTGCCTGACAAATCTGTTGAATTTCTTTGAGCAATTAACAAGTAGATAGACGAAGGAGAGTCAGTGGATATTGTTTATTTGAATTTTCAGAAGGCCTTCAGCAAGGTGCTGCACATCAAACTGCTTAACAAAATAAGAGCCCATGGTATTGTGGGAAATATAATACAATGAACAGAAGATTGGCTGAATGGAAGGAAACAAAAAGTGGAAATAAAGGGGACCTTCTCTGGTTGGCTGCCTGTGACTAGTAGTGTTCCACAGTGGTTGGTGTTGGGCCTATTTATTTTCACATTGAACGTCAATGATCTGGATGAAGGAATTGATGGCTTTGTGGCCAAGTTTGCAGATGATATGGAGATAGATGGAAGGGCAGGTAGTGTTGAGGAAGCAGGGTATCTGCAGAAAGATTTAGATAGATTGGGGAAATGAGCAAAGAAGTGGCAGATGGAATATAATGTAGGGAGGTACTTAGTCATGCCCTTTGGTGGAAGGAATATTGGCATGGACTATTGTGTAAATGGGGAGAAAATGCAAAAATCAGTGTTACAGAGAGATTTGGGAGTCCTTGTGCGGGATTCCTTAAAGGTTAACTTGCAGGTTGAGTCGGTGGTGAGGAAGGCAAATGCAATGTTAGCATTCATTTCGAGAGGTCTTGAATTCAAAAGCAAGGATGTAATGCTGAGAGTTTATAAGGCATTGGTGAGGAAAGATGTGCAGGTATTGTAAAGAGTCTGGAAGAGGCTCATGAGAATAATTCCAGGAATGAAAAGATTAACATATTCTGATAGCTCCGGTCTGGCACTCACTGGAAGAGTAAGGGGAGGGGGGCGCGTGGGGGGGAGGATCTCATTGAAGCTTATTGAATATTGAAAGGGCTGGATAGAGTGGACATGGAGAGACTGTTTCCTCTAGTGGGCTAGTCTAGGACCAGAGGGCACAGCCTCAGAATTGAGGAACCTCAAATGTGGTGGTTGTAAGAGTTGACTCTAGGTCTGCAAGAAGTGCTTCTGAAAGCTCTGGACACCTTTTTTTTCTAATAATCAACTATGCTCTCCTCACCTGATTGATACATCATCTCCAGATGATATCAGATACAATCTCCACTGTGTAGGAGAATGGTCCAATTCTAGCCTTAATCATTCCAAGTACCGACTATTGATCACCTCTGCAGTTCCATGCCAGAACAGCTTGTCCAGGAGTGAAACATCGAACATCCTTGTTTAAGGAGCCCTCGATTTGTCTCAGCTGTTTGTCCTGTATACTTCTTCTGAGATTGGATTGACTAGAATGAAAGGGATGACCCAGGAACAGCATAGATGGTGAGCTTTCGGTTGTGGAATGTGTTACAAACCTATCATGTCCAACCTGCTGCACATCCCACCTATTTTTGGGTGGTCATGTAGACCTGAGCCAGTGTGTTTTTTTTTTGGTTTCCCTTTGGATCATCTCTGCCATAATTTTGCCCGACGCCGGCCCCCTAGGCCTGAGTCAATGTAGTAGTGCCATAATAGGTAGACATTCAATTTGCAAGAGGGAGAATATGTCAAGAGGAATGTCATTTTTTTCAGGTATTTCGTTTCCCTAGGGTAAATGGGGCAATCCATCAGCATTTCTATGATTTGTCATCCTCTTGAAAGTAATCTTGTAATTGTGTCCTCCAAGAAACAGAGCCCATCTGTGCATTCATGCTGCTGCTGTTAGTGGAACACCCTACTGTGGATTGACAATGGACACCAGTGGTTGATATCAGTAATAAGGGTAAACACGTGCCTAACCAGATTCAAGGCATCTCTGTCAGTCTGTGTGTAATTATTCTTTGCAGGGGTTATGGAACATGATGCAAAGGCTATGGGGCGTTCACTTCCATCACTCATAACATGTTCGTGACTGCACATATACCATAATGCGAGACATCACAGGCAGGCTTCACTGGATGATATAGATCATAATGTGTGAGTACAGTGTCTGATGTCACCATTTCCTTTTCTTTTGGAAAGCCACTTTACACTGCTTTGTTCATTGCTATTTGGTGTGGAACACAGTAGCCAGGGTTGGCAGAAACCTGTTATAGTAATTGATAAATCCTAAAAAGGACTGCAACTGTGGCACAACCTTTGGCCTTGGGGCATCCACCACTGCTTGTATTTTCTCTGCACATGTGCAATCTTTGCGCATCAATGTGCATCATTTTGACCATAGTAAGCGATGCGTGGTTTAAAGAA
This sequence comes from Mobula birostris, assembly GCF_030028105.1. NCBI lineage: Eukaryota > Metazoa > Chordata > Chondrichthyes > Myliobatiformes > Myliobatidae > Mobula > Mobula birostris. The sequence goes on along the minus strand of NC_092370.1, from coordinate 99,404,915 downwards.
TTCACATTTGTTGCGTTGTGCTTTGAGCCTATAATCTTCTCATCTTTTTAACACCGTCTTGAGATTTTGGAGATGCTCCTTGTCATCCTTACGAGTAACAATGATGTCATCCAGGTTGGGCAAGTGGCCAAGTGGTAAAGGCATTCATCTAGTGATCTGCAGGTCACTAGTTCGAACCTCAGCTGTGGCAGCGTATTTGTGTCCTTGAGCAAGGCACTTAACCACACATTACTCTAGTGTCTGTGCGAGGAGTGGCGCCCCACACAGACTTCCAATCTGCGCCTTGTAAGGCATGAAAATGCCCGACGCAGTCCTCTCATGGTCTGAGTCAACGTTCCCTCCCCCATCCAGGTATGCATCCTTGCAGCAACTGGTCCATAGCTTTTTGCCAAAATGCAGGTGTAAAATATTGAAAGAATATCTGAACCATCCAAAATGACAATGGACTCTTTCTAGCTCTCAACATTTCCAGTGGACAAGGTGAAAACTGTAGGTCTGAAATGTCTGCCACTGGAGTCAATCACTATTAAGATGACAGTGTCTGTTAAAGACTAAATGTCTGTTAGTCATTTTGAGGGCTTGGTTGATGTATTCTTTCTTATTGTCTGTCAAGTTGGCATGATGGATTCTTCTTTGATTCAGGGATTACTGCTTATACATAATATATAATTCTTTTGTAACTAAAGGAATGCTGTGTCCAAAACAATGGTGGATTAGTGAATGAGGAGAGACCATTAAAGTGTTTAACTGATCTAAAATGGTAAACTGATCACAGTGTTAATGAATATGTGTTGTTGAATGAAGGAAACTAGACTTAGTTCATGTTAGAACAAAAAGTTTGTCTCATGGTTGCTCTCTACACTTGCGGAACTCATATTTATTGGGGTACCTTTCCTAGGTTTGTTAGGTTTCAAATGAGGACCAGAAATCAGATCAGTGCTTGGGCTGAAGGGTGGTTTCAAGAATGTGTTGAAATTCAGATTTCCCTCAACAGCACCAATAATCAAGTGGCGACAATGAATTGTAAGCCCTGAAAGATTTGTATCTCGCTACGTAGGATTTTGTGTGGTTTATTTGTGTTTTCTATTTTATGATAACAAATTAGGCTTAAGGTACTTTGTTGTGCTTATATGCTTATTACCATATCTTCCAAACACTTGAGTTGCCTGGGTCTGATCAAACCGCTCATTACACCATACGATCTAGCTCACTGGCTACTTTATCACGGATGGTATAAGGAACCGGGCAACCTTTGTAAAAAGTGGGTGTGGCATTTTCATTTAATGCTATTTTATCCTTGATATGTTTGAATCTTTCAGTGCTATCTTCGAGCACTGCTGAGGCATCATCCAGCACCTTTCTTACTTTGCTCTGCATTGACTCTATTGCAGGGGATGTGGCATGCAAATGGTAGATGGACCTTCATTCAAGTTGTAGCTGTCTCAGCCGATCACAACCCACAATGCTGGTCCTCTTGTTTTTAACAACATACAAGCCCATTGTGGCTTGTTGTTTGTTGTATCTTACTGCTACAAATGTCATTCCCACAGGAGTAATCTTTTCTCTAGTATAAATTTTGATTGTATTTCTATAGGCTTCAGTTCAGTATCTTTGAAATGCAGTTCAAACTCATCTTGTAGCTCAAACGCATTTTGTAGCCCAGCCAGTGTCCAATTCGATTTTAATTAATTTGCTGTTCACTTCTGCTGTAAGCCATATTGCTTTTCTCTTGTTTTTTTTCACATAGTAAATCTCAAGACTAACTAGTCCTGTTTAATTCTCATCATTATCAGATTCATCATCAACAGCATGCAGATTAGTGTTCTTTTTTAAACAGTAATCTTTTTCTTTTGTTTGCTTGACATGCTCTTTGTATATATCTTACTTTGCTCTATTATCTGCAAGATTCATCTTTAAACCTGCATTGGTCTGGAGTATCTGAGCCCCTGCCAAAACAATAACATAATTTGTTCGGCCAGGCAAGTTTCTGTTTAGATGTTGCAATTTTGATCATACTTGCTTTTATATCCGCAACTCAATTACATCTCTGTCTGCTGTTTCTATTGATGCAGTGATTTCAACTGCTGTTTTAAGATATGTAGAGGGGCAGGTAGTTTTGAGGAAACAGAGAGGCTACAGAAGGACTTAGACAGATTAGGAGAATGGGTAAAGAAGTGGCAAATGGAATACAATGCCAGGAAGTGTTTGGTCATGCACTTTGTTAGAAGAAATGAAAAGGGTGACAACAAAAAGCTGTAAGTGAATTGTATGATTCATAATCTGCTGAAGGCTAGATTGGTGGCATTCAAAACTGGTAATCCAGAACTATACAAGAAGTCCCATTATGACCTACAGAACATGATTTTAGGGACAAAATAACAATTTCGATTGAGGTTAGGGATGGAGTTGGATGCATGTCAGCAGCTCTGGCAGGGTTTGCTATCTATTACTTACCTCAAAGCAAAACTTCCTATCATGAATGGCAGTGATATTTCACTCCCAGTTGAGCTCAATGACTTTTACGCACACTTTGAAAAGGAGAATAAAGCTACACCTATACGAATTCCTGCAGCATCTGTTGACCCCGTGATCGCTGTCTCAGAGGCCTTTCAGAACATCTTTCAAGAGGGTGAGCCCTCACAATTGTCAGGTCCTGATGGTGTACCTGGTAGGGCTTTGAAAACCTGTGCTAACCGACTGGCGGGTGCGTTCAGGGATATCTTCAATCTCTCACTGCTGCAGTTGGAGGTTCATATCTGCTTCAAAAGGGTGACAATTATACCAGTGCCCAAGAAGAGCAGAGTGAACTGCCTCAATGACTAGTGCCAGTGGCACCCACATCCACAGTGATGAAGTGCTTTGAGAGTTTAGTCCTGCTAGATTCAATTTGCCTAACACCACAATAAGTTTACAGTGGATGCAATCTCACTGGCTCTTCACTTGGCCTTGGATTACCTAGACAATGGTAATGCCTATGTCAGGTTGCTATTTATTTACTACTGCTCAGCGTTCAACACAATCATACGCTTAGTGGCAATCAACAAGCTCTGAAACCTGGCCCTCCGTAGCTCCCTCTGTAACTGGATCTTCGACAACATCACTGAGAGACCGCAGTCTGTGTGGATCAGAAATAATATCTCCTCCTCACTGATAGCCAACACTGGCACACCTCAAGGATGCGTACTTAGTCCACTGCTATATTCTCTCAACACCCACAATTGTGCTGCTAGGCACAGCGCAAATGGCATCTATAAATGTCCTGATGACACAACTATTGTTGGAAGAATTTCAGATGGTGGTGAGGAGGCATACAGGAGTAAGATAGATCAGCTGGTTGGGTGGTGTCACAACAATAACCTTGCACTCAAAGTCAGTAAGACTAAGGAATTGATTGTGGACTTCAGGAAGGGGAAGTTGAGGGAACACACACCAGTCCACATTGAGTGAACAGAAGTGGAAAGTGTGAGCACTTTCTAGTTCCTGGATGTCAACATCTCTGAGGAATTATCCATGGCCCAAAATATTGATGCAATTATAAAGAAGGCATGAGAGTAGCTATATTTCATTAGGAGTTTGAAGAGAAAGGGTATGTCACCAAAGACACTTACAAATTTCTACAGATGTATGGTGGAAAACTTCCTAAATGGTTGCACCAACTGGCATGGAGGGGCCACTGCACACGACTGGAAAAAGCTGCAGAAATTTGTAAACTCAGCCAGATCCAGTATGGGCACTAGCCTCAGCCACCTCTAGGACATCTTCAAAAGGTAATGCCTCAAAAAGGCGGCATCCATCATTAGGGACCCCTATCTCCCAGGACATTGCCTCTTTTCTTTGCTACCATCATGGAGGATGTACAGGAGCCTGAAGACACATATTCTATGTGTCAGGAACAGCTTCTTCCCCTCCATCATCAGATTTCTGAATGCACAATGAACTACTTACTTAATTTATTTTTTATGTATTTACAGTACTGTGCCAAAGTCTTAGGCACATATATATAGAGCTAGGGTGCTTAAGACTTTTGCACAGTGTTGTAATAATTTTATGCATTGCACAGTTTTGCTGCCACAAAAAGGAAACACATTTTATATCATATCTGAGTGATGATAAACCTGATTCTGATATGGGTCTCGATTGTGGATGGAGAGTGAGAAGGAGCGAGGTGACAAAGGGGAAACAAGATGGGAAGGGAGTGGGAAGCATCAGAGAACATTCTGTAATGATCAAATAACTAATCAAATGACCTTGTCTGCTATCTCAGGGCTGGGTGTGTCCTCACCTGTGCCAACTCTGTCCCCGCATTCCTTCTCTGCCACTTCTCCCACACCCTTCCTAAAGGCGCTCCACCATTCACACATCCTTTGCTCCCACCAGATTTACAAGCTCACTTTCTACTTCATATTGACAAATTCAGTATTGTGCAAAAGTCTTGGGTTCCCTAGTTACAGTATACATGTTCCTTAGACTTTTTCAGAGTATTGTATTTCTTATTGTAATTTATAGTTTGTATTATTATGTATTACAATGTACTGTTGCCACAAAACAACAAATTTAATGACATATACCAGTGGTATTAAACCTGATTCAGATTCTGAAGTTAGAGAAATTGACATCATGATAGAAGCTACCCAGGAGAAATATGAAGTGTTGCTGCTCCATCCTGAGTTAGACCTCATCATGTCAGTAGAGAAGGCCATAGAATGACATTTCAGATGGGAATGGGAAGTTGAATTCAATTGGGTGCCCATTGGGAGATCCAGCATCTTGCAGCAGACAGAGTGAAGGTAATTGTCAGACTGATTTCCCCGAACTGCTTTGTGTATCACTGATACGGAGGAGGCTATATTGGGAACATTCTATATAGTAGATGACCTTGAAAGACTCTTAGGGGAAGTATCACATTATCTGGAAGGACTGTTTGAGGCCTTGAATGGTGGTGAGGAAGGAGGTGTAGGTCAGCTAGAACACTTGTTCTGCTTGCAGGGATAAAGACCAGGGGGGAGATCTGTGGGGATGGAGAAGTGGACAAGGGTGTCACATTGGAAGCAGTACCAATGGAAAGGGGCTGGGGGCGAGGAGGTGCCCCCTTTCTCTTCCTTTACTATTCTGTTGGCATTCAATATTTTGTCCAATTTCACTCACTGGAGATAATTCTTTGCATGTAAGAATAAATATCGAAAGTGTTAATTATGTTATATATAAAAAATGTAGAATGAGATATTCCAGAAGCAAAGTGTTGTCATCAAGGATTGCATGGTAAGTTGTTGGTTTTTCATTAGAAAAACTGAAGAAAATTTATTTACTTGGTGGTCCTTTACTTAAAGGAATTAAACTGAGCAAGTTTGGATTTAATGTACTTAAGAAGAATTCAAGGATGAAGTGAACAGTAAGGTATTATGTAAGATTGAGATGTGGGAGGAGGACAATACAGACCATAAAGTAAGTGAATAGACTGTTGAGTCAAACACCGTTTCTCTGCTGCAAGGCTGTATAGTTATTTCAGGAATAACAGTGTAGAATTCCTGCTGCCTAAGGTCACCAATTATCTCCATCTAGGTTGCACTGCTTCTTTCAAGGCATGCAGTCGTATTTGAAGAGTGGTTCCCAGTGTGTTATCATACTAGTCAATAGCACACACAAAAAGAGTTCAAGAAGTGGCAAAGTCCTGCCTCTGTGTTCAGTAGCTGCCAGATAAAATGGTTGTGCATATCTTGGGCCATAAATATTGAAAAAATATTAGTAAGCCATGAAAAAATAAAGTAAACACTAAAAAGACAAAAGACACATACACAGCAGAAAACAATTGGAAGTATTTAAACTAAAGAATGAAATTAAATGTAAGTACTCTATTTACCTTCTTTCTGATAGTCAAATTCTATGAATAATTTTAATGAGGATAATTTGGATAAAGCTAGACATTTGTTTAATGGTCTGATGGCCCGTGCTGAGAGCTAAGAAACTGTAGAGGTTCACACTTTTCCGTTAGACTCGGTGAGTCCTTCTGATGAGAGGCATGTATAAATCCTAGTATAAGAGTGTGGTACATTAGTGCAGCAAGAGGGCTTTACAATTCCAGTGACCCACAGATTCTATTCGATCTCTGGTACAATTAGCATAGAATTTCCTTGTCCTCCCTGCTACCTCACATCCCAAAGTTGTGCTGGTTAGTAAGCTTATAAGTAGATGTATGGTAGGAGAATCAGAGTGAGGTTGATGAACATGTGAGAGAAAATAAATTACATAGAAATAAATGTGGGAAATGATATTGATGGGTTGCTGTGAGGCACAATGTCTCAGTTGTTTTAGACACAATGGATTCAGTGATCTCCTACATTCAAAGGCGATTGAGAATAAGCACTGGTACTAACCTAAGAAAAATGCATGGACTTCTAATCACACATTTCATTTCTCCTGCACAAGCTGTCACACTGTGAGGCAGTATTCTGTTTGAACCGGAAGACCTGTTTGCCTTCAATTCAGACCTTATACAGCTGCTGTAAATCAGCAAAATGATTAGCTCTCTCTTTTGGATGTGGGATAAAAGGGTAAATCTGGAATATCCTGAATCGATACAGGCTTGGGTTGGAGGTTAGGGTACTTCAGTTTCAAAAATTTTATATTTTACTCTACATTTGCCACAAATAAAGATTTACTTAGGGTTATTTCCTTATCTATTGAATTCATTGGATGAAGGATGGCTCATATGATCATGCTGTAATCTGGGAGTTCCTATTTTATCATGCCCACATGGGATAGTCACTATTGGATCTGTGATGAAAATCTGGTTTCTTTGTAAAAGTGTTTTCAGAATAGAAGAACAGCTTTTATGAATGGTATTTGATCCAACTGAGTTATCATTTCCAAAAGCTGCTGGCCAAGGCAATGAATCTGGAGACTTACAGGACTAGTTCTTCTAATGCCTGGTCCATATGACAAATCATAACAACCATCATGAGGCAATATACAATAGTTCCCATGTCCAACTATTTCAATGGTCCAACCTTGTCTTGGATTGAGCATCTGTCTCAACTAATTTCTGGCAGGAATGCACAGTTAAGACATATTCAAGTCCTGGCCTATTTCTCTGCCAACATGAGTTGAATTTTACGATGCCAGCAGATCCATGCCTTAAATTCCACTGAAGGTTTCTGCAAGTAAATCTGAAATACCTTTCTTTACCTGTTGGGGTGAGAGGATGTCATTACATACTGCTTTTCTCAGCATTTTCTTTATATATCAGAAACCAAAGGAGTACAGTTAGTCTTAATTAATACTGATGATGGCAGAATCACAAGCAAAACAATCATTGATAATCTGCCAATTAAAATAGGAAAAATAAAAGAGAAACTATTAATTCTAATTGCTGTCAAAACTTCGATATCAAATTGGGCCATCTGCCATCTCTCAGTAGTAGACTGTTGAATTTAGCTTCACTCTAGAGGTTTGAATGGAAGAAGAATGCTGACACATTACTGTAGAGCTGCAAAAGTTTTGAACTGTTTTGGATGAAAAGTTAAACTGAAACCCAGTATTCTTTCTCCAACAAGATATTGAACTAACTCAACTAACCTTATTAAAATAACTGGTAAGAGTATGTCTCAGGCCGAGCAATAACAGCATCAGACTTCTAACTCGAGGATCACCAAGTGATCCTTACAGTGTTTTATGCCAGAGTCCAGTACTTCCATGGTTTTTAATTCCAGTGTTTATTTAATTAATCAAATTTAAATGTGCCAGCTCTTGCAGAGGAATTTGAATTCATGGCTCAAGGTCATGAATCTAGATACTATACGCCTGGGTACCAGACCACTCATTTAGCCATCATATTACTGTGCCCGTTAAGCAGATGTGTGTGGCACAATAGTGTAGTGGGTAGAGTCACACTATTACAGTGCCAGCAACCCAGGCTCATTTTCCGCCATTCTAGGCAAGAAATCTGTACATTCTCCCTGTGACTGCACAGATTTCCTCTGGGTGCTCTGGTTTCCTTCCACATTCCAAAGATGTAGGACTTCATTCACATTAGTGTAATTGGACAGTGCGTGTTTGTCGGGCCAGAAGGGCCTGCTGCCATGCTGTATCTCTAAATTAAAATAAAAAGAAAACAGCAGCATACGCATCCTGACAATCAATATAAAAACTCAGCATAGCATCTATATCATAGCCAGAAGGAGATTATCAGCCGAGTAGATGATTACAAATAAGATCCCATGAAATATGATATAGGACTTCCAAGCAGCTCTTGGCGAGAATGAAGAGACAGGAAAGTAGACTGGTTTACTGATTACCTGAATCCAGCCACTGCTAATAAGAAAGGAAACTGTAATATGGTGAGATGATTCAATGGCTTTAATGGATGAGGCAATAATAGGACAAAGTGAAGCATTGAGTACTCAGAAAATAATCAATACAGAAGAAGTCATGCTCCAGGGATCAACTACTATGATAAAGCTGAAGATTGTGCACAGAGATATAGAGAAGATATTGAAAAGGAATCCATATTTTGGACAACTCTGTGCTTTAATAAAATGAATGGATTGTTATTTCTATTGGCACCTTTTAACAAAGTTCAATGGACAGGGCTAAAAATTTTGTAACGTTTCATCCTAAGCACCATCTTCGACTGGGGCTATTTTACGTTTAGAGAGAAAAAAACACTTTCAATATTTTCTGTCTTGTTGTAGATCAGGGTGTTCAATAGCTGGCAGTGTGTCTCTGGGCGCTTTATTCCATTGATGCCCCTGACACAGTACTCTACTGGGAGATTAGGTCCTGGCACTCCAACAAGGCACCAAGCAGCATGGGGCTGTCTTTATGCGAATTGCTGGCAGCATTCATAGAACAGCTTTGCCCCAAGATTCACAAGCTGTGATAACCATCAGTGTGATCAGTGTCTTTGAATGTTTTTCCACTATGAAAGATTAAGGATATTTATCCTTGCACAAAAATCAATTAAATATTTATAGTTAATGTATCTAATTAGGAAAAGTCTACTTAACTTTCTTCCATCATCTAATTGCTGCTCTTCATTTCAATGGGGACAGCTGTGTTGGGAACAGGTTTTAACTGGTCTGTGTCCAATGGACGGACTTCCCAGAGAGTGTGGAAGCTGCAGCCATCAACTTAAGCTGGCAGTACTGGATACCAGCAAGTTGTTGAGGGACCAGATAAAGAGCAAACTATTTAATTAATATCTTGATGATAATGTATTAACCAAATCTCATTCAACTCTGTGAATGACAGTGTGTTCTAACTGTGAATTAATTTATTTTATTTATTAACAAAGAAAGTGTCCAAGTATTCTCATCATATGCATCGGAATCATTTAAAATGAATTACTGTGGTTTAGTAGGCAACTATGATATCCTGCCTAAATGGCAATGCAGTGAACAGGCAATTCTGGTCTTGACTGAATGATGTTTTGGGCAAACTTTTGGCTGAATCCTCAGATAATGGTGTGAGTTATTTTTTATCCTTCACATAAGTTGCTAAAATAGGTAATCAGATAACTCATTTAGTATGAAATTAATATAAAAATGTTGGTAACATTCATCATGTCAGACAATATTTGTGAAAGAGAAACAGAGTTATGTTTCAGGTGTTATAGATTTCAATTTTCTGACAAAGTATTTGAATGTGAAATGTTAACTCTATTTCTCTCTCCACAGATGCCACCTGTTGATTCATTCTTTCATTCTCTTTTTTTTATTTAATTCTGTGTTAATCTACTTCCATTGATAAACTATTCATTGTTTATTGTTGCAGTCTCCTCTTCTTCGGAGAAACCAAATGCCAACAGGATGACTGCTTTGCAGAATCACTTACTAGATCATAAGACCAGGAAACGTAGGAGAACAATTAGGACATTCAGCCCATCAAGTCTGCTCTGCCATTTCAATATTTCACTCTCAACCCCATTCCCCTGCCTTCTTCCTGTAATCTTTCACAACCTGACTAACCAAGAATCTACCATACTCCATTATAAATATACCCAGCGACTTGGTCTCCAAAGCTACCTGTGGCAATGAATTCAACAGATCCACCACCCATCCTCATCCCTTTAGATTCCTGCTTTATAGGAAACATACTCTCCACATCCACTCTATCTAGGCTTTTCAACATTTGATAGATTTCAATGAGATTCCCTCCTCATTCTACTAAATTCCAGCGAGTACAGGCTTAGAGTGGGAATTATGAGGATCCCTCATAATATATAATAACCCTTTCATTCCCAGAATTATTCTCGTGAACCTCTTCTGAACCACCACAAATTTCAGCACGTGCTTTCTTAGAGAAGGGTCCCAAAACTACTCACAATACTACAAGTGAGAGCTCACCAGTGCCTTATAAAGCCTCAGCATTACGTCCTTGTTTTTATATCTTAGTCCTCTCCAAATGAATGATAACATTGCATTTGCTTTCCTCACTCCCAATTCAAATTGCAAGTTAACCTTTAGGAAATCCTGCGTGAAGACTCCCAAGTCCCCATTCACCTTGGAATTTCGAATTTTCCTCATGTTTAGAAAATAATCTACATTTTTATTCCTTCTACCAAGGTTCATGACCATACTATTCTTGGTGCTGTATTCCATCTGCCACTTCTTTGGCCATTCTCCTACTCTATCTAGACCCATCTGCATCCTCCCTGCTTCCTCAACACTACCTGCCCTGTCCACCTATCTTCATATCATCTGCAAACTGGGCTACAAACCTATCAATTCTGTCATTCAAATTATTGACGTACAATGTAAAAAGAAGTGGTCCTAACACTGCCCCCAGAGGAACACCACTAGACCCTGGCAGCCAATCAGAATGGCTCTCTTAATTCCCACTCTTTGCATCATGCCAATCAGCTGATGCTATGTCCATGCTAGAATCTTCCCTGTAATACCCTGAGTTCCTATCTTGCTAAACAGCCTTATGTGCAGCACCTTGTTAAAGGCTTTCTGAAATCCAAGTACACAATATTCACCAATTCTCCTTTGTCTGTCCTGCTCATTACTTCCTCAAATAATTCCAACAGGTTTGTCAGGTAAGATTTTCCCTTAAGGAAACCATACTGACTTTGGTCTATTTTATCATTAACATCCAAGTACCTGAAACCTCATCCTTAACAATTGGCACCAACATCTTCCCAACCATTGAGGTCAGGCTAACTGGTCTATAATTTCCTTTTTTCTGCCTCCTTCAATTCTAGAAGAGTGGAGTAATATTTGCAATTTTCTAGTCCTCCAGACTCTTTGCAGAATCTGGTGATTCTTGAAAGGTCATTACTAGTGTTTCCACAATCTCTTGAGCTACCTCTTTCAGAACCCTAGGGTGTAATCAATCTGGTCCAGTTGACTTATCTACATTCAGACCTTGCAGCTTCCCAAGCACCCTAACAATAGCAACTGCACTCACTTCTGCCCATTGAAATTCTTGAATTTCCAACATCTTGCTAGTGTTTTCCACAGTGAAGACTGATGCAAAATACTTTTTCAGTTCATCCACCATTTCCTTATCTGCCCTAGAATTCCAGCATCATTTTTTCATGGTCTGATATCTATTCTTGTCTCTCTTTCACTCTTCATATATATGAAAAAATATCTTTGATGTCCCCTTTGACATCATTGGCCAGCTTACTTTCACATTTCATCTTTTCCCTCTATGGCTTTTTAGTTGCCTTATATTGGTTTTAAAAACTTCCCAATCCTCTAACTTCCCACTAATTTTTGCTCTATTATATGCCCTCTCTTTGGCTTTTATTTTGGCTTTGACTTCCTTTGTTAGCCATGGTTGCATTATCCTGCCTTTAGAATACTTCTTCTTCTTCTTTGGGATGTATCTATCCTGCACCATCTGAATTGCTCCCTGAAACTCCAGCCACTGCTGCACTGCCATCATTCCTGCTAGTGTCCACTTCCAAACAATTTGACCAGCTGCCCTCTCATGCCTCTGTAATCCCCTTTACTCCACTGTAATACTGATATATTTGACTTTAACTTCTCCGTCTCCAATTGCAGGGTTAATTCTATCATATTACAATCCCAGTCTCCTAAGGGTTTCCTCACCTTAATCTCCCTAAGCAAATCCATTCATTACACAACACTAACTCTAGGATTGTTGATCCCCTAGTGGCCTCAACCACAGGCTGCTCTGAAATAGCATCTCATATGTATTCTATAAATTGTCTCTCTTGGTATCCAGCACCAACCTGATTTTCACAATTTGCCTGCATATTCAAACCACCCCCCGCCCCCATGACTCTTATAATATTCTCCTTTTGACATGGTTTTTCTATCTCCCATTGGAATTTGTAGCCCACATCCTGGCTACTGCTTGGAGTCCTGTATATAACCCTCATCAGGTCTTTTTAACCTTTCAGTTTCTTAACTTTACCCACAAGGATTCTACATCTTCCCATCATATGTCACTTCTTTCGAAGGATTTGATTTCACTTTTTACCAACAGAACTACATCACCCCCTCTGCCTACCTGACTGTACTTTCAATACATTGTGTATCCTTGGATGTTAAGCTCCAACTGAAACCTTTCAGCCACAACTCAGTGATGCCCATAACATCATACCTGCAAATTTCTAACTCTGCACAAGATCATCTACATTATTCTATACACTGTGAGTATTACAATATAACACCTTCAGTCCTGTATTTACTGCCCTTTTTGCTTTTGTCCTCCTCTTACACTGCAAATTTGCTCTATCATCCACTTGTTCTTCCTGGCGGTCTTACTATGCACTGCCTCAGCGTATATGCCAACTTCCCTATCCTCGACACTTTTACTATCCTTGACACTTTTACTCCAGTTCCCGTTCCCCTGCCAAATTACTTTAAACCCTCCCCAACAGTTCTAGCAAACCTGCCCACAAGGATATTGATCCCCCTGAGGTTGAGGAGTAATCTGTCCCTTTTATATAGCTCATACCTTCCCCAAAAGAGATCCCAATGATCCAGAAATCTGAAGCCCTGCTCTCTGTACCAGTTCCTTAGCCACATTCTCATCTGCCAAATCATCCTATTCTTACCCTCATCGGATTTGTCACAGGCAGCAATCCAGAGATTACTACCTTGGAATTACTGTTTTTCAGCTTTCTACTTAACTCCCCATATTCTCTCTTCAGGACATCCTCTCTTTTTCTAACTATGTCATTGGTTCCAATATGTACCACGACTTCCCCTCTCTTACAATGCTGTGGACTTGATCCAAGGCGTCCCTGACTCTGGAACCTGAGTGGCAACATACTATTCTGGTGTCTCTATCACATCCACAGAATCTCCTGTCTGCTCCTCTAATTATGGAATCCCCTGTCACCACTGCACTCCTCTTCTCCCTTCTTCCCTTCTGAGCCACAGAGCCAGATTCAGTGCCAAACACTCATTCGCTGAGGCTTCCCACTGGTAGGTCATTTCCCTCAACAGTATTCAAAACAGCATACTTATTATTGAGAGGTACTCTGTATTGGCTGTCCATTTCCTTTGCATCTCCAGACAGACAGCAGATACTTGCCTCTGGTGACCTGGGGTGACTACTTCCTTATAACTCCTATTTATCATCTCCTCAGTTTCTCCTATGAATTGAAGGTCATTGAGCTGCAACTCCAGTTTCTAATATGTTCTCTAAGGAGCTGCAACTCGGTGCACTTGGTGCAGATGTAGTATCTGGATGGGGCGGGGGGCTGGAGTTGGTGCTGGATGTCTCCCAGAATTCCCTCATCTCTCACAAAGAATACAACACTGCTCATGGAGGCATTCTCATTGCTTTAAATATTCACTAAAGACAAAAAATGAAGAAGAAGAAGAAACTTACCAGATATTTACCAAGTTTGTTGAGCCCAAACCTCCACACTCTAATGCTGGTCCACTCCCACACTGACCAATCCAACAATGGCCACTCAGCTTGTTCATGCCTTATTTTTATTTACCCTTGCTAATGAATAGCGCTTTGATTGGGCTGCCATAAAAATGCTGAAAGCCTGTCAACACTTCTTTTTAAAACTCTCTTCTTGACCTGTGAGTTGCCTGCTCCGTTCCTGATTTTATTGGGCTGCAGGAAAATACTTAAGTTTCTTCCAAATTATCCCACTGTATTCAGTGTTCAGAATATAGTCTCCTCTACACTGGAGTGACTAAATACAGCCTGATTGACTGCTTTATCGAACTCTTCTGTTCAATCTACAAGAATAACTCCCATCTTCGGTTGCCTGTTACTTTGATTCTCCATTTAACCCTCACTCTGACAGTTCTTTCTTTCAGCTCCAATGCTGTTCCAATAAAGAACAATCTAAGTTTGAAGATAAACACTTCATTTTTCATCGAGGCATCTTGCAGCCCATGGGACTCAATATGGAATTCAACGATTTCAGGTAAACAGCCTTTCCTGTTTTGTGTCAGAATAGTGATGTAATACTATCCACCTGTAATATTAACATAGTTTTCTCTCTCTACTGATGTTACTTGAACTGCCTAGCCCAGTATGCTTTTGTTCGAGATTTCTATCCACTACGTCTCAGTGTATCAACACTTTTTATTCTCTCTCTTCAATGCCCCTCATTCATCTCTCTCTATTAACATTCGTTCATACAGTTCAACTTTGATAACCACTGTTAATAGTCCTCCTGGTGCCAGCACTTGAACGACCATGCTTCCCACGTCACATATCTCCTCCTCTCTGTAACTTATGATATTTGCTTTCTCATTTTTCCTGTTCAATGAAAAACTGTTGACGCTACTTTTCTCTCCTAACAGATTCTGCCTGACCTGCTGGGCATCTCTATTATTTTGTTTCATTATTGTTCTAAGCTTATTAATACGCAAGAGAAAATTAGGATCAAGTCAAGCATGAAAATATTAAAGGAATAGACACCATTACTTCTGAAACATGATTCAAGATTCAAGATTTTTTAATTTCATTTCCAGTGCAGAAGTGTAAATGAGAACAAAATAAATGTTTCCCTGATCCAATGCAGTGCAAAAAAAGCAGTAAGATAAAGAACACAATAATAAAAAAACCCTCAATAAATGTAAATGAAAAAGATTGACTATATGTACATAAAGAGATGCTATGTACAGGAGTCTGTACATAAAGTGATTCTGACAGGAAATGATAAAGTAGTGGCAGTGGGGGGAGGGGCATATTCAATTTGTATAAGAAGCAATAGCTTATGTGCTCACCTGGTTTCAAAAATTCATAGATTTAATGTGAAGAAAAAAAGTCATAAAAGTAGACCCTAGTTTTGGCAGACTATATTGGAGTAGATGGAGATATTTCATAAAGTAGATTCCAGTTAACTGGGCCACATAGGGACCAATACATTTTGGCCCAATTAAGTGGTTGATCCAATTAGCTGAAGTTTCCTGGAAATAGTCAAGAAGGTATAAAAGTGACAAACTGGGTAACAAGTTTTGTATTTAAATGAAATAACAGATCAAATTAGAACACTAGAAATATCTGTAGTACTATAAATCAGTGTATTAGTTCCTGATAGTTATCGATGGAGGAATTCATCCAGTGTATGATACCATTTTCATTTGGTTGACTGTAAATTAACAAAATCGGTGCAAATATCTAGTGCATATAATGGACTACCTACATACAAAAGATGTTTTGATGACTGCATCCTCCAAATGTTCATTTTCATTTTAACGTTTAAGATGATTGCTGGTACCTTCAAATTCTTTATAGTTTCTAACTTGCTGAAGTAGTGAAATTATTTCATTTTTGCTCCTGGCCATTTCTGGCATCTTGACGAATGAATGCTCAAAAACACAGTGAGCAAAACAGTTCTGAATTGTCTTATTGCTTATACCTCACTAACTATCTGTGACAAAAATCATTGCTTTTTGAACACAAACACAAGCAAATGACAAACAAGAGAAAATGGGCAGATGCTAGAAATCCAAGCAACACACACAAAATGCTGGAGGAACTCAACAGGCCAGGCAGCAGCTATGGAAGAGTACAGTCGACATTTCAGGCCGAGACCCGTCATCGAGACACTGACGTTATTTAAAAACTGTTGATTCTGACAACAGTGTAGTGTCCAACAGCCACACAAGTGCATGTAACTAACACTAGTTAGAGGCTGTTCGGCAACAGTCTCCCATCCCAGTTAAGCAGCCTGTAGTGTCCCAAATAAACCAAGGGAATTCTGACTATTTTCTCAATTAGTTTGTGTCCTTTAAGAGTTGTTCCAAAGAAGTGGCTGCCCCAACTAACCAATGGCCCAATTGATCGGAATCTACTGTATTGAGAAGATAGAAATGAGAAGGGCCTGCAAGAGGGATATAAGATACATTTTAAATCAGAAGTATTCCTTCAGAGTCAATCAGACTATCTCAGTAATACAGGGAGAAATTGTAAGTTCCTCACTCTCCCTGCTAGTTTTGAACTCATACCTGCTCAACAGACTGCTTCTGAAGACATTCCTGCTGTTTAGATAATTAAAGATAAAGACAGGAAGGTTACCATTCAGAACTATTAATAGAAGTAACTCAATTATTTCCAAATTGTCTTGGCCATTTTCAGAAATGGTTGCCATAGTGATGGTCCAAAGTAATGTTGAAAGACTTGAAGATAGCTCCTTTGGGGATTTTAATGAGCAGATGCAACAGAGGGAAATGTATTCTGACCCCCTGCTGAGCTATTTGGGAGAAAACAAAGCAAATTTTTATTTTCTCCAATATCTCATTCATGAGTCACAGTTCCAAAGATCTCTTGAGTGAGTCTCAGCCTGAAGTACATGATTAGATATGAGTAAGTAGCATATCCATGCACTTTCAGCATTACGTAAAGTGAATAATTAAGAATTCTTCCCTGATTATGGGAAATAGTTGATATCACATGTGCAGTTAATGAGGTCTCTACTTATGGTTCCATGTGTTACGGTAGTGAAGGTTAAACCCATTATAATGGAAGTCAAATTAGAAATACGTATGCATATTAAGTTATTGCCATGTGTAATCTAACATAAAATATAATAGATTCAAATAAGGTTTGTATGGTGATTAGCTTCCTGCTGAAAATTTAATCAGCCAAGATCACCTTCAATCAATGTTGGAAACCAAACAAGAACCTGTCAAAACAAAATGTAAAGCAAGTTTATTTAAGGTTTACCCAACAGTGATGTGTGAAAATGGCTAACTGAAAAATAACTGACTAGCCAGTTAAGTGCACTGAGTTTGTTTAGACTGCAGATGGGCTGTAAATTCATCTTGGGTGGCAATGCTTAAGAAGCAGCATCAATTCCAGCCGATTTTACATAGAGTCTGCTTGGGGATCTCAGCAGTTCGATCAGTATCTGTGGGAGTAAGAAGAATTGTCAATGTTTCAGGTCAAAGCCCTGTATGAAAGTTCAAAGTTCAAGGTTCAACATACATTATTGTCAAAGTGTATACACTTTATATAATCTTGAGATTCAGCTCCTTAGAGGCAGCCACAAAACAAAGAGCCCTAATAGAACCCATTAAGAAAAGTAAACCGTCAAACTCCCACTGTACAGAGGGAGAAAAAAAACAAATTGTGCAAACAATAAAAGAAAACAAGTAGCATTCGGAACCAAAATTTATGAAAGTAAGCCCACAAACATGAAGCCAGGCATCAATGCAGCCGATTCAGAAGCAGGCCACAGCCTCAGTTCAGCGCAGAGCCAAGTAAACATCATAGAGCAGTGAGCTGAACCAGCCCGTCCCTTGCCTCCATCTCTGACATCCTGACCTTTTCAATGTGGCCCAGCACTTAAGTTGTCTAAACCTTGCTCTCAGCCCCAGGCCCTGCTGCCTCGACACGCTCTCAGACTGGTGCTGTACTGCCTCAATTTGGCCCATACCTGACCTTTCCCGTTTAGCCCGGCGCCTAAACTGACTAAACCTCGGGCATTTCCTTGACTCTGCTTGGCTTGCCTCGGGTCTGTCACATTGAATCGCACAAAATCCACTCCAGCGATGGTCAAACGTTGGCTCATACCCATCTCTCGGGCCAAGGCCCGATTCGGCCCGCCGTGCCTTAACCATACCACATCTTCGAAACTTCAGTTCACACCAGGTCATACAGGCGGTTCAAAAGCTCAACTCCGCAACAGGAGTTACAGGCTATCGTTTGCAGTGATTGTTTACCAGAAAATGAGGTGTTATTAGTAAAGTATTTTGTTGTTTTCTTTGTTTTGTTTGCCACCTATAAGCATTCACTGAACTTCACCAGCGGAATCTCCAACTGGAAAAAGACCTGATGCAACATTTCAACCTAAGTGTCAACAAATCCTTTTCCCCCTCTCCCAGTGCTGGTACTGCTCGAGCTGCGGATTTCCTCCAGTGGGTTGCTTGTTTCCCAGATTCTAACATCAGCAATCACTTGTGACGATCATGCATACCTTTAGATTTTGTTGGCAGTACTCACTAACAAAGTGGGAGCATTAAGTGAACATAGTGTAAAGGATTATGGTAAGTACCGAAGTTCTAAGTTCAAAAGTTCAAAGTAAAATTTATTATCAGAGTACGTACATGTCACCACATACAATGCAGAGATTCTTTTTCCTGCAGGCATACACAGCAACTAGAGGACACAGACTTTCATTCTATTGGCTTGAGCTTCATTGAAACCTAGATTAGCTGAGAAGTTTTATTTTCCATTTGATACTCTCTTTTAATCCATCACTGAATACATTGACTATCCAAATCTACAATTAATTTAATTTATTTCTCTTGCTTTATCCATTTCCTGTCCTTTTCATCTCAAAACCTAGTCAAAACAATGAAAGATATGGGTTAAGTTGTGATAAAATATTGACACATTTCAAAAGGCCAGCATTACTTGTCTCTTCTCCTGGAGGAGTGAATTAAAACTGAAATAACTATGCACAATTGGAAATCTATAAATCCATAAATAATCAGGATCTAATTAAACTGGAAAATGTTGTGGTTTGAGAGTACCTTAGTTTGAGTGCTCATTCTGAAAAGAGATCCATAATTACAATGGTATATTAAAGGGTAAATAACCAATAATTAAATATTGTGCATTACACTAGCAGGGTTAAGATGTAAACTGCAGTAGATTAAGAAAGATAACCTACCACACATACAGTGCACAGGGAAAAAATCCAAAGTTATGATTGATTAGTGGGTTTTGGCATAACTCCAGAGGACTGAGACTTTCTGGCCAGCTTTGGCCTCTTCCCCGCTAGAATCAAATTACTTTCACACCTTCATATTGTTTTCTTGACTCCAGCAAGTTGTGATGGGAATGAAGAATATATGTAAGGAAGGAGTTTAAATTAATTGAATATCTTTTTTCTGCTTTTCTTCTTGGTAGGCTTTTGTCATTGATATGTTGATGTGTGACAAACAATGTAGTTTGGGATTTCAGTAAACAGTGGCGGCTGAATGCACAATGAAAATTGATGGATTCAACAAAATCAGAAGGATGTGATAACATTGTAGAGAGGTGCAGAGGAGATTCTGGGATGGAGTGCTTTAGCGATAGAATACATTGCATTTATTTCTCTTGGAATACGAGAGACTAACCTGAAACTGATAATGGTGTGCAAAATGATGATGGGCATAGACAGGGCAGATAATCAGAAACTTTTCCCAGAGCAAGGACGTGTGGAATCAGAGGACATAAGTTTAATATAAGAGGCAGGAGATTTATAGGGTATCTGAGGAAGAACCTTTACAGCCAGAAGCTGTTTAGAATCTTGAATGAACTTCCTGAATAATTGGTGGAGGCAGAAATTCTCACAACACTCAAGGATGAGAACCTAAATTGCTAAGGCTATGAAACAAGTGGTGTTAAATAATCAAAGGTATTCAAAGGTTAACAGACATTGAGGACAAAGGATCTGTTTCTGTGCTGTATGACTCTGTGACTTTCTGAATCTATGCCTTTGACTCTTCCATTGTAACTCAATTCTTTCATTGCCTCATATTCCTTCTCTGCCTTCAGCATTTTCCATTATGCCTCAGTGTTCAAAGCTGAACACAAATTTTGGACCTACTGAAGAGTTACAACATTGGTATATCAGAAACAAGAGTAGGCAATTCAGTCTCTTGACCATGAAATCACAGCCGATCACTATCTCAAGTCTCCTTTCCTACCTTAACTCCACATCTGGTAATGCTCTATGCTGATAAAATGATTCATCTTAGTCTTGAAAGCTTAACTGGTCCCATTTTCCACAGCTTTTTGGGAGGAATGTTCTGGATCCGACTAACATTTCTGTGTGAAGAAATTGTTTTATTTCCACTTTCACTCTTGAATAGCCTTACTCTGATTTTAAGATTTTATCTTGATTCGGTCACCACAGGTGCTTTGCAGTGTTACATGACAGAGTTCAAACAGTGTCAATGGTCCAACCAGTGAATTTTCAGGATAAATCCATGTTAGATCAGATTCTCTGTATAATAGCAAAGGAAAATAATGGATCATGTGACAAAGCAGTAACTTTCAATGACCATCACCTACTGCTACAACTGTCACCCCTCCTGACAAGCACACATAAAGGTTTGATGTTAAGCAAAAGAAGCAAAATAAAGGACAGTCTGTAATTTGCTTACAAATGGACAAACGTGAGTCACAGGAAATTCTTCAGATGCTGGAAAGATTGAGCCACACACAAAATTCTGGAAAAACTCAGTAGCTCAGGCAGCATTTTGGAGGAAAATTAACAGTCATTGTTTTGAGATGAGTCCTTTCATCAGGACTGCAAAGAAAGGGGACTAAAAACACAGTAAGAAGATGGAGGTGGGGGTTGGTGGGAGGAGCAGCACAAGCCGGCAGGTGATAGGTGAGTGAGAGGGAAGGTAGATGGTTGAGGGGAGTGGGGGATGATATGAAAAAAACTGGAGCTGATAGGTGGAAGAGGAAGAGGGCTGAAGACAAAGGAATCTGATAGCAGATGAAAGTGGAGTAAAGGGAAGAAGATGGGGAAGCAGACAAAAGGGAAGAGCAGGTCATGAGAGTGAGGTAGGAGAAGAGAAGGGGTAAGAGGGGAATCAAAATGGGGAAAAAGAATGAAAAAGGAGGGGCGATAAAAGCTGGAGAAATCAATATTCATGCCATCTGGTTGGAGATGGAATGTGAGACAAACATGAGATTCTGTTCCCTATATTTGTTTAATCTACTTAATCTTATTAATTTTATTCCATGCTGTAATAGAAATGATCATTATATAATATCAAATAAAGCCATTGCTCTTTTGGCTCTGAGGGCGAAAACACGATGTTGCAGTTAGAGTGTAATGACAAATGAGTATGATTATGTTAAAAAATAACAAGTCTCTGTTTTAATCAAATATAAATGAATAGGCTTGAAATTAGCTTCTACAGTAATGCTGATGAACATCTTCATGCATTTATCCAAAATACCTACTGTATTTCCATTACTTTATCAAAGCTATTAAATTGTATAAGATAAACTCTTCACTAAAATAGAGGAAGCAGTTTATTAAAACATTCATTATTGATACCTTCTAATACAATTACATGTCCTGGTACTGTAAAAATGTAAAATGACATAACCCGTTTAGCAAGATTGAAATTCTTTTTAAGATTGTTGGTGATTTTTTAAGATTATTTGCTCATTCCTGAGATGTGACTACCATGGAAATGCCTGTCTATTGTATATTCTGAATGTCCTCAAACTGAGAGGACATTTGTAAATCAGGCCTAAACGCAGGAAGACAATCTAGGTTATTCTGGGTGAGGACAGCAGGTATCCTTTATTTAAAAAAGTGAGTGAATCTGATAGATTTGTACAAAATTCTGAAGTTCCATGCTTATTGGTAGAGAGACTATATCTCATTTCAGTTTTATTTAGTTACTTCAGTTTTAAATTTCACAGCTGCCGTAAACAGACTTTAATTCATACCTCTCAGTCATGTGCTGTGGGTTTTTCAATGTAACTGCTTGACAGTGGTAAAATCTGCATTAGTTACAATCTTGGTTAATAATTTGAATGAAGGGATTGAGTGGGCAAAAAGCTGGTAGATGGAATATAATGTAAGAAAATGTGAGGTTACCCATTTTGAAAGAAAAGTGTAAAAATGATAAAGTTCAAGGATAATAGGGATAATCCTATGAACTACAGATTTATTTCAGTGGTGAGCAAATTCAATGTTCAAAGTTCAAAATAAATTTATTATCAAAGTACATATATGTCACCATATACAACACTAAGATTCATTTTCTTGTGGGCATACTCAATAAATCCATAATAGAATAAATAAAAGACCTCACCAACTGGGAATTCAATCAGTGTGCAATGTATGCAAATGCAAACTGCATATACAAAAGGAAAGAAGTAATAATAATAAATAAACAAACAATAAATATCAAGAACATGAAATAAAGAGTGCTTGAAAGTCTGTCTATAGGTTGTGGGAACATTTCAACGATGGGGCAAGTGAAGCTGAGTAAAGTTATCCCCTTTGGTTCAAGAGCCTAACGGTTGAGAGGTAGTTAACTGTTCCCCTTGTTCCTGATGGCAGTAGCGAGAAGACTGCATGACCTGAGTTGTAGGAGTCCCCGATGATGGATGCTGCTCTCATACGACAATGCTCTATGTAGATGTGCTCAGTGGTGGGAAGAACTTCACCAGTGATGGACTTAGCCATATCCATTATTTTTTGTAGGATTTTCCAATCAAAAGTATTGGCGTTTCCATTCCAAGTTATGATGCAGCCATTCAATATACCCTCCACCACATAACTATAGAAGTTTTAGATGTCATGTCAAATCTTTGCAAACTCCTAAGGATTTAGAGGCGTTGCAATGCTTTCTTCATAAGTGCACTTATCTGCTGGACTAAGGGCAGGTCCTATGAAATGATAACACCGAAAAACTTAAAGTTGCTGACTCTCTCTACCTCTAATCCTCCAATGAGAACTGGCTTATGGACCTCTGGTTTCCTCCTCCTGAAGTCAACAGTCAGCTCCTTGGTCTTACTGACATTGAATGAGAAGTTGCTGTTGGAGCGTCACTTGGCCAGTTCTTCAATTTCCTTCCTATATATTGATTCATCATCCCCTTTCATTTGGCCAATGACAATGGTGTCATCAGCAAATTTGAAAATGGCATTGGAGTTGTGTTTAGCCACATAGTTATAAGTGTAAAGTGAGTAGAGCAGCAGTTTAAGTACACAGCCTTGTGGTGATAGAAGTTGTGGAGGAGGATTGTTGCCAATCTTTACTGACTGGGATCTGAAAATGAGGAAATCAAGGATTCAATTGCACAAGGAGATATTGAGGCCATAGTGTTGAAGTTTATTCGTAGTTTTGACAGGATGACAGTATTGAATGCCCATTTGTAGTTGATAAAGAGCATCCTGATATCTGCATCTTTGTAGTCCACCTGTGCCAGGGTTGAGTGAAGAGCCAATGACATGCCATCTGCTGTGGACCTGTTTCACCGGTAGGCAAATTGGAGCAAATAAGAGTCACTTCTAAGGCAGAAGTTGATATGTTTCATCACTAAACTCTCAAAACACTTCTTCACTGTGGGTGTAAGTGCTACTGGACAACAGTCATTGAGGTAGGTTGCCACGTTCTTCTTAGGCACTGGTATAAGTGGAGCCTGCTTGAAGCAGGTGGATACCTCAGGCTGCTGAAGCCAGAGGTTAAAGATCTCAGTGAACACTCCACCCATTTGATCAGTGCAGGTTTTTAGTTATTGGCCAAACACCCTGTCTGGGCCAGATGTTTTTTGTAGCTTCACCCTCCGGAAGGATGCTCACACCTTGGCCTCTGAAAATGAAATCACAAGGTCATCGGAGCTGTAGGGGCTTGTGATGGTTCCTCCAATCAGAGTGAGCATAGAAGGCATTGAGCTCATCTGGAAGCGACACCCTGTTATTGCCTATGTTGCTTAATATTACTTGATAAGAGGTGATAGCATTCAAGCCCTGCCAGAACTGTTGAGCATCCTGGGCAACACACACAAAATGCTGAAAGAACTCAGCAGGCCAGGCAGCATCTATGGAGAAGAGTAAACATTCAACATTTCGGGCCGAGACCCCACATGAAGACCCCGATGAAAGGTCTTTGACTGAAAAGTTGATTGTTTACTCTTTTTCATAGAGTCTGCCTGGCCTGCTGAGCTCCCCTAGTATTTTGTGTGTGATGTTTTGGATAGCCAGCATTGCAGATTTTCTAAAGTTTGTTGAGCATCCTTCATTAATTTAAGTTTAGTCCAGAATTGCCTCTTCAACAATTAGATGGCTTTCCGGAGATCATACCTAGATCTCTTGTAACTTTCTTGGTCACCAGACTTGAATGCCTCTGATCTGACCCTCAGATCTGGTTCATCCAGGGGTTCTGGTTGGGGAAGACTGAATGATCTTTTGGAGACACACTCATCTACAACTGTTTTTAAAATGTCCGTGATGACTATGGTGTATTCATTCAGATCCACAGATGAGTCCTTGAACATGGCCCAGTCCACGGACTTGAAACAATCTCATAGCTATTCCTCGGTTTCCTACGACCACCTCTTTGTTGTCCTAATCTCTGGAGCTTTGCTCTTTAGGTTCTGCCTGTATGCAGGTAGGAGAAGGACAGCCAAGTGATCAGATTTCTGGAAACACATTCTGAGCATGGAACAGTTGGCATTCCTTATCTTAGTTTAACAGTGTGTTGGGACCTCTGGTGGTTCAGGTTATATCTTGATGGTAACCCTGAGAAATCCTAAGCAACAGACACAAAATGCTGGAGTTCAGGCAGCATCCATGGAAATGTAAGAAATTGACGTTTTGGGCTGAGATCTTTCTTCAGGACTGGAAAGGTACAGGGAAGATGCCAGAATACCAAGGTAGAGGGAGGAGAAGGAAGATAGCTAGAAGGTGACAGGTGAAGCCAGGTTTGGTAGGAAAGGTAAAGGGATGGAGGGAAAGTAATCTGGTAGAAGAGGAGAGTGGACCATAGGAGAAAGGGAAGGTGATAGGCAGGTGAGAAGAGGTAAGAGGCCAGAATGAGGAATAGAAGAAGAGGGGAGGGGAAGGGAATTTTTTA
Source organism: Mobula birostris (assembly GCF_030028105.1). Taxonomy (NCBI): domain Eukaryota; kingdom Metazoa; phylum Chordata; class Chondrichthyes; order Myliobatiformes; family Myliobatidae; genus Mobula; species Mobula birostris. The sequence goes on along the minus strand of NC_092370.1, from coordinate 99,379,915 downwards.
TTACTGGAAGAAGAAATTGATATTCATACCATCAGGTTGGAGGCTAGTCAGACAGGATATAAGGTGTTACTTCTCCAACTTGAAGGTGGCCTCATCTTGGCACAAGAGGAGACTATGGACAACATGTTGGAATGGGAATTGGAATTCAAACATTTGGCCTTCGGAAGTTTTGCTTTAGGCAGATGGAGCTGAGGTGCTTGACAAAGCGGTCCCATAATTTACCATGGGTTTCAAAAATGTAGAGGAGGCTGCATTGGGAGCATCAGCCACAATAGACGACATCAGCAGATTTGCAGATGATATGTTGCCTCACCTGGAAGGACTAATTGGTGCTCAAAATGCAGGTGAGAGAGGAGATAAATGGTCGGGTGTAGAATGGCTGCTTGCAGGGATAAATGCTGGGAGAGAGATTAATGGGGGGGGAATGAATGGACAACGGAATCATGGAGGGAGTGATCCCTGTGGAATGCGGAGGTGGGGGGGGAGGTAAAGATTTGTTTGGTGGTAGGATCCCTTTGGAGATGGTGGACGTTGTGTAGGATGGTGTGTTGGATGCAGAGGCTCATGGGGTGATAGGTAAGAATAAGAAGAACTCTATCACTATTAAGGCGGCGAGAGGGTAGGGTGAATGCAGATGTTCAGGAAATGGGGAAGATTCGGCTGAGGGCAGCATCAATGGTGGAGGAAGGAAAATCCCGTTCTCTGAGGTGGATCTCTCTGATGGGGATGCCACCAACTCTCATCTTCACCGGTCTGCCAGCCCAACAAATAACCATGGATGTCCTTCATTCCACTTCCAAGTCACTGGCCTTCAAACACAAAGAAGCATCCTCTGGAAGACCTCTAATTCTCTCATATCACTGTTCCTAAAACCCTGACCCCAACTCCCTGCTTTTCCTGAAAACCATTCCTACAAATCAAAAAACAACTAAGAGAAATTAAGCTTGAGCCACGATGTCAATGGAGACTGCAGTTCGGAGCCATCTAGATTAGCAATATAGTCTTATTATGGATAGATAGTGTGGGTTTGTGTAGGACAGGTCATGCCTCATGAGTCTGATTGATCAAACATAGCCATTGTAGAGACTGACAAAGTACTGTACATTATGATTTCAGCCTTTCAATATAAACAAAAATTAAATTCTGGAAACCAGACTTCCATTCTTTTATCAGAAGATAATATGTAGGTTTACTAAATTAAGATGAAAGGAGAAAGACATCATCACCAAGATTGAAGGTAGAAAAGGATTGATGCAACATAGAATTGGTAGATATGCTGGAAGCTGAAGAAGTCTGCCATAATGTTCTGATCCACAGATTGATGTTGCCTTAACTGCTAAACTACCCATAATCCTCTGCTAAGTGAGAAGATAATGAGATATGTGGTCCAAACTTTCTGAAAATCCCACAACAACGTACTCTGCAAGTGAACAAACAGGGAATTAAGGCAGCACAATCAGAAATATCACTATAATTGAAAATGCTGCTTACAGCTCAAGGATGTTGTAACTGCAAGGAATCCATGTGCCACGGAGGAATGCACAGATGATTTAAGTCCATCTTAAAGAATATTCCCCCAGTCTCTTTCTTCCTGCACCCTTCCTTATGCATTGTAGTCAGAATTATATAAATTCTGTGAACAAAAGGTGGTTGAATTAATATCAACTAACCCAGATGCTAGTGCTTGATGATGTCAAGTTCCTCTTTTTTGAGACTGAAGGAGGTAAACAATTAGGCATTCTTAAAAAACACAGCAAAAACAACATAAAAACTGGAGTAGTTGCTGCACCAAAACTTCTACAGGGAACGTTGGAAGAACTCCAATTGTCAGTTTCACTGCTGGAGAGAATTAAAGAGTTAAAATATCAGGTATTAGTCTTTCACTGTAACATAGAACATAGAGCAGTGCAGTGCAGTACAGGAACAAACCCTTGAGTCCACAATGTCTGTGCGACTATGCTGGCAACTGAAACTAACCATAAATGCTTGTGCATGCTCTGTCTCCCTCCATTCCCTGCCTTTAACATGCCTCTCTAAAAAGCTCTTTAACATTGCTATTTTATCAGCTACTAATACTGTTTGTACATGGCAGGGTGTTTCAGACAGCTACCACTTTTTATATTTAAAAAAAAACATTTTGTGTGACTGTATTTTACTGATATCTTATATGTACCTTGTGCTGTGCATGACTGTTGATACTGTTCATTGCACCTTGGCCCCGGAGTAACGCTGTTTCTGTATTCTAGAGTATTCAAGTATGGTTGAGTGACACTTGAAATTAAACTCGAAATAAAATGTTTTACCCTCTAGTGTTTGACATTTCCAACCTTCTTTCACATCATCCAGTACACAGTCCACAGAAGAGGCTATGCAAGTGGGGGGCATGCACCTGTCTCAGCAGGAATGAGATTGGTGAAGGGGAACAGGTCACTGCTGCTACTGTGGATCTCCAGGACACTTCTGGGTATCATGTCCCAAGCGTCCAGTAAGAAGATACCTGTCAGTAAGAAGGGGAGTTCTGGAGAGTTGGTTCTCTCTGCAAGCATCTTCCCCTGATTGAGAATTGCTCCCAACTTTCCTGTTGTGGGGGTCCCAGATTCATGAGCTTCAGGCATTTATTGACTCAGGAGCAGCTGGTAACGTCATGGATATCACACAGGCTTACACATTGGGAATTCCTTCTCAATAATTGAGAGAGAATATTGATGTCAATGCTCTGATTGATAATCCACTGGGCACCGGAAAGATCCACCTTTCAAAAGTACCCTTCCAACTTGCGCTAGAGGACAACCATAAGGAGCAGCTCTTCTTCTATCTTGTTGATTCATACTGCTGATACTGCTGGTGTTGAGATAGCTTTCCCTGGCTATCTTGCACAACCCACAGATTGATTAGTCCGTAAAGGTGTTCCAAGGATGTGGAGTGGCATGCCCATCTTCCTCATTTTCTACTCCCACCTATCACTTCTCCCTGGGCCCTTCCTCCATCTCTTTCTGCTTCAATCCACTCTCCTCTCCTATCAGTTACCTTCTTCTCCAGTCCTTTATCTTTCCCACCCACCTGGCTTCACCTATCACCTTCCAGCTAGCCTCTTTCCCCTTCCCCGAGCTTCTTATTCTGGTGCTTTCCCCTTCCTTTTCAGTGCTGAAGAGAGGTCTCAGTCTGAAGTGTTGACTGTTTGTTCAATTCCGCAGATGCTGCCTGACCTGCGGCTCCTCCAGCATTTTGTGTGTGACGCCTGTCTACCTGATTGGCCCCTGTCTGCATTTTCCCTACGGTACCATCTGCTAGTGTAGACCTGTCCAGTGTTCCAGCTGAATATGCTGACCTTCTTGAGGTCTTCAGTAAGATGAAGGCACCTTCCTGAATCCACACTAGCCACTTGACTGTGCCATTGACCACTTATCCAGTTCTAGTCCTCCCTGGGACCAGCTCTGTGCCCTCTCTCTTCCTGAAGCAGTGGTTATGGAAGAACACATCCATCAACCTCAACAGCAAGAGTGTTCTTTTTTTCTGAGTAAGAAGGATCTCAAGCTCAGTCACTGTATTGATTATTGGGCCTTCAATGGTATCACAGGGGAAGAAGCGCTACCCTCTTCCTCTGTTTGCCTCTGCGTTTGAACGTCACCAGGGAGCAACCACATTCACTAAGATAGATATCTGGGCAATGCTTGCAACCTGGTTTGCATCCAAGTGGAAGATAGCATTCAACATCTCCATTGGCCTCTGTGAGTACTTTGTGATGACCATTGGTCTGGTCAGCTCCCTGCTGATTTTCAGGCCCTGTTCAACGATGTGCTCTGGGATGTGTTGATTCAGTCTGGTTTTGTGTATTTGGACAACATTCTCATCTATTCCCATTCTCACCAGGAACATGTCCAGCATGTCCGGAGGGTGCTTAGATAGCTCCTTGAGATCAACCTTTATGCCTAGCCAGAGAACTGTGAGTTCCACACAGAGTGTCGTTCTTGTGCTACATCCTTACTTCTTCCAGTGTTCGAATGGACCTATGTAAAGTTCAGACAATCACAGAGCAGCCCAAACCACTGACTGTCAAACAGGTGAGGCTATCATTCTCTCATGCATAGCTGCTCCAGTGATAAGGGGAATAGAAAGAGGGGTGAGGGCTGCCTAACAGTTAGATCCAGGCCCAGTGGTGGACTTCCCAACTGGCTGTTTGTTCCTGCTGCTGTGTACCTCAGAATGAAGTAGGGTCCCTCCTCCTGTCTGGTTGGCCATCTGAGGATTCAGCAGATCCTGGAGTTTATAAAGAGATGATTTTGTTGATCATCGATGCATGTCCTAAGATGTCCACTACTTCGACTCTCCCTGTTCCATTTGTGCCCAGAACAAGGTGTCATGTCAGCGCCTGCTGCCTTTGCGTCACCATCCCTGGTCACACCTTTCCATGGATTTCATCACTGATCTTCTTCCATCAGATGGGAACAGTACCATTCTAGTAGTTGTGGACCAGTTCTCCCAAAACAGCCCATTTCATTGTTATCCCCTAGCTCCTGTCAGCTTGTCACACTGCCACTCTCATGGATCAGCATGTGTTCAGCCTGCACGACTTCCCTCAGGACACAGTATCCGATCAAGGACTACAGTTAATGTCCCACTCTTAGAAGGCTTTCTGTTCTCTTTCGGGAACCACAGCCAGCCTCTCATCAGGATTCCACTCCCAATCGAATGGCCGGACAGAGACAGTGAATCACAGTCAAAGTTCAAAGTAAATTTATTAACGAAGTACCTGTATGTCACAATATACAACCTTGAGATTCATTTTCTTATGGGCATTACAGTAAATGCAAGAAACACAATAGAATCAATGAAAGACTGCACCCAACAAGATTGACAAACAACAAATGAGCAAATATAATAATTCAGAAAATTAATAATAATAATTAAAATACAAACTCATAAATAACATCTTATCTTTCTATAAACACAAGCCTGTTCCAGTTTTAGAGTCAGAGTCTTACAAATTATATTATGACTGATCCATTATTACAGATAGGACAAACATTATAACAATCTAGAAATAATATTACTGGATTAACAGGAACAACTTGCAGCACGTAATAGATATAGTCATTCCAAACACACATATCATACAAAAATCAATGAAAAAACACCAGAAATATGCTGAATTAAAAGAGGAAATTGCAAGACTATGGAACAGGAATGGGCATATATTGTCCCAATAGTAATATCTATAAATGGTATTACCCCAAGGTCATGACACAATACATTAAATAATTAGGCCTACACAGCAATATTTATGTATATCACCAGAAAGCCACAATAGACCGAAAGATCCTAGAAATTGCGAAACGAATGTGATTGTCTGTGCCTGTACCTCAGATTTTACCGGTTTGAGCTGAGAAAAACTTCAAAAAATAATAATAACTTCATGTGTACCTATTAATACATATAAACAGTTTTCTTAAAAAACCTGAAAAAGTGTTCGCATTTTTGACAGAAGGTAAAACATATCTTTTACCGAAAGGAGAAATCACAAATGACCTGCACAATATTGTGCTATTGCTTCTTTACAAACTTTATATCAAATTGTAAAATCATGCATCTCAAACTAATTAGCACTCATTTAGATAACTACAATATACTTACAGAAGAGCAGGAAGGATGCCATAAGAGTATAAAAGGATGTAAAGAACAACTGATAATAGTTTCTGTAACTCTAAATCAGGCCTGGCAGAAAAGCAGAAAACTTTCATGTTGTTATATTGACTAACAAAAAGCGTTTGATTCTGTCCCACACTCATGGTTAGTAGAAGTTTTTAATATATGTAAACTACACTCAATATTTGTGGAATTCCTACAACATCCTTGGTGTACTATAATCACTCTATCTATTAACAACCAAAAAAATACACAACCACAGTTATGAAAGTAAACTGAGACATTTTCCAGGGCAATTCTCTAAGTCCCCGGTGGTTTTGTCTATCTTTAAACACACTCTCTAGTTTACTCACTCTCTAATTGGATAAAAATTGGGTATCACATCAGAAACAATCAAACAAGTTATATCTTGGCATGCCTTCTATACATGGACAATTTGAAATTATGTGCTCCTTCATTGGTAAAGCTAAATCAATTAAATTTAAATAGTAGAATTATTTTCTAAAGATATGAACAGGAACTTTGGACTAGATGAGTGCAGAACATTAAACATAAAGCAAGGTGCAATAGAGCTAGTAGAATATAAAACAGAGCAGCAGGATACAATACAACCGATAAATGAATATGAAACATATAATTATCTGGGGTATCAACGAGCAAAGGAAATAGATCATAGTGTGATAAAGGGAAAACTTTCGACAGAATTTATTTCAGGGTTTAAGAAAAGCTGCCAAACAGAGCTCAACAATAAAAATATAACAAAGGCAATAAACACTTTTGCTATACCCATGTTAATGTAATCTTTTGGCATAATATCTTGTTTTGAAATCGATCTGGAAAACATACAAAGAAAAATAAGAATGGAAATGACACATTTTAGAAAACACTATGTATGCTTGAAGGCACTTGGATAAACACTACCTAGAACAGAAAGAGGAAGTGAAATAACAGATCTAAAAAGTTACACAACAGTCAGATTAAACTTCTAAGGATACACTTTCATCAACAAAAAGAGGATTCAGAGCAGGTATGAGCAGGTGCAATTCTGATAAGAAGTACACACCACTAGACTTAAAATGAAAGATCAACCCAGAAACATGAAAAAAAATCACTATGGAAGAAAAAGTCAACCAATGGAAGAGTATGACCTTCCATATAAGACATCCTCACAATTTGTGCAGATTAGATGTCGACAAGGAAGTGCTGAATGCCTGGTTCAGAGGTGGAAACCTCTTCCCAGATGCAAAGGGTTTCCTTGTGGAGAAACAGAACCAGGTAGTTAACACAAAAAATAAAAATGTACTTCATACTTTATTGTCGCCAAACAATTGGTACTAGAATGTACAATCATCACAGTGATATTTGATAAACTAATAGTAAATAATAATAATAATAACAATAATAATAATAAAATACCAACAAATTCAAGATGATAAATGCAGAAAATCCAAAGAGAAATCAAAAACAATTCAACACATTAACCAATCCTGCAGCAGCTTAACTCAATCTGGTTATTTACACAGGCACAATCAACCGGCAAACACCATTCACCAAAATCTTGCTTTAAAAGAAAAATTCATAACAGACACCATATCTTACTATAAATGCAAGGCTGATCCAGTTTTAGAGTCAGAGTCTGTCAAATTATATTATGACCAATTCATTATTATGGATAGGACAATCCATAATAAATATCTGGATATAATATTACAGGTTAAACAAGCAAGTTTACTTACTTAATACGTATTGCCATCCCAAACACATATGACATACAGAAATCAATAAGTGAAAAGCCCAGAAATATGCTGAATTAACAGAGGAAATTGAAAGCCTATGGAACATGAACAGGATAAGCCTAGTAATTGAGAAATGACTGTGCTTGGGTATAAGACCATAAGACCATAAGACAAAGGAGCAGAAGTAGGCCATTCAGCCCATCGAGTCTGCTCCACCATTTTATCATGAGCTGATCCATTCTCCTACTTAGTCCCACTCCCCTGCCTTCTCACCATAATCTTTGATGCCCTGGCTACTCAGGTACCTATCAATCTCTGCTTTAAATACACCCAATGACTTGGCCTCCACTGCTGCCCGTGGCAACAATTCCATAGATTCACCACCCTCTGACTAAAAAAATTTCTTTGCATTTCTGTTCTGAAAGGGTACCCTTCAATCCTTAAGTCATGCCCTCTCGTACTAGACTCCCCCATCATGGGAAACAACTTTGCCACATCCACTCTGTCCATGCCTTTTAACATTCGAAATGTTTCTATGAGGTCTCCCCTCATTCTTGTAAACTCCAAGGAATACAGTCCAAGAGCGGACAAACGTTCCTCATATGTTAACCCTCTCATTCCCGGAATCATTCTCTGTACCCTCTCCAACGTCAGCACATCTTTTCTTAAATGAAGAGACCAAAACTGCCCACAGTACTCCAAGTGAGGTCTCAACAGCACCTTATAGAGCCTCAACATCACATCCCTGCTCCTATACTCTATTCCTCTAGAAATGAATGCCAACATTGCATTCGCCTTCTTCACTACTGACTCAACCTGGAGGTTAACTTTAAGGGTATCCTGTACGAGGACTCCCAGGTCCCGTTGCATCTCAGAACTTTGAATTCTTTCCCCATTTAAATAATAGTCTGCCCGTTTATTTTTTCTGCCAAAGTGCATAACCATACACTTTCCAACATTGTACTTCATTTGCCACTTCTCTGCCCATTCTTCCAATCTATCCAAGTCTCTCTGCAGACTCTCCGTTTTCTCAGCACTACCGGCCCCTCCACCTATCTTCGTATCATCAGCAAACTTAGCCACAAAGCCATTTATTCCATAATCCAAATCGTTGATGTACAATGTAGAAAGAAGCGGCCCCAACACGGACCCCTGTGGAACACCACTGGTAACCGGCAGCCAACCAGAATAGGATCCCTTTATTCCCACTCTCTGTTTCCTGCCAATCAGCCAATGCTCTATCCACGTATGTAACTTTCCTGTAATTCCATGGGCTCTTATCTTGTTAAGTAGTCTCACGTGTGGCACCTTGTCAAAGGCCTTCTGAAAATCCAAATATACAACATCCACTGCATCTCCCTTGTCTAGCCTACTAGTAATTTCCTCAAAAAATTGTAATAGGTTTGTCAGGCAGGATTTTCCTTTAAGGAATCCATGCTGAGTTCTGCCTATCTTGTCATATGCCTCCAAGTACTCCGTAACCTCATCCTTGACAATCGACTCCAACAACTTCCCAACCACCGATGTCAAGCTAACAGGTCTATAATTTCCTTTTTGCTTCCTTGCCCCCCGAGTGACATTTGCAATCTTCCAGTCTTCTGGAACCATGCCAGAATCTATCGACTTTTGAAAGATCATCGCTAATGCCTCCGCAATCTTCACAGCCACTTCCTTCAGAACACAAGGGTGCATTCAATATGGTCCAGGAGATTTATCTACCTTTAGCCTATTCAGCTTCCTGAGTACTTTCTCTGTCGTAATTGTGACTGCGCACACTTCTCTTCCCTGCCACCTTGAGTGTCCGGTATACTGCTGATGCCTTCCTCAGTAAAGACTGATGCAAAATACTCGTTCAGTTCCTCTGCCATCTCCTTATCACCCATTACAATTTCTCCAGCATCATTTTCTATTGGTCCTATATCTACTCTCACCTGTCTTTTACTCTTTATATACTTGAAAAAGCTTTTAGTATCCTCTTTGATATTATTTGCTATCTTCCTTTCATAGTTATTCTTTTCTCTCTTAATGACCTTCTTGGTTTCCTTTTGTAAGGTTTTAAAACTTCCCAATCCTCTGTCTTCCCACTAATCTTTGCTTCCTTGTATGCCCTCTCCTTTGCTTTAACTTTGGCTTTGACTTCTCTTGTCAACCATGGTTGCATCCTTTTTCCACTCGAAAATTTCTTCTTTTTTGGAATATATCTGTCTTGCACATTCCTCATTTCTCGCATGAACTCCAGCCACTGCTGCTCTGCTGTCTTTCCCGCCAGTGTCCCTTTCCAGTCAACTTTGGCCAGTTCGTCTCTCATGCCACTGTAATTTCCTTTATTCCACTGAAATACTGACACATCAGATTTCGGCTTCTCTTTTTCTAATTTCACAGTGATCTCAATCATGTTATGATCACTGTCTCCTAAGGGTTCCTTCACCTCAATCTCTCTAATCACCTGCGGTTCATTACACAATACCCAATCCAGTACAGCCGATCCCCTAGTGGGCTCAACAGCAAGCTGTTCTAAAAAGCCATCTTGCAGACATTCTACAAGTTCTCTCTCTTGAGATCCAGTGCTGACCTGATTTTCCCAATCCACTCGCATGTTAAAATCCCCCACAATTATCATAACACTGCCTTTCTGACAAGCCTTTTCTATTTCCAGTTGTAATTTGTAGTCTGCATCACTGCAGCTGAAGTATGCCTGTACTTCAGGTTTTATCAGCTTGAGCTGAAAAAAACAACAATAATAAGTAAATAAGCAATAAATATTGAAAACGAGGGATGAAGAGTCCTTGAAAGTGAGTCTATAGGTTGTGGGAACAGTTCAGTAATGGGGTGAGGGAAGTTATCTTCTTTGGTTCAAGAGCCCAATGGTTGAGGGGTAAAAATTGTTCCTGTACCTGGTGGTGTGGGTCCTGAGGCTCCTGTACCTTCTTCCTGATGGCAACAGCAAGAAGAGAGTATGGTTTGGATGGTGGAAGTCCTTGATGATAGGAACTGCTTTCCTGTAGCTGCACTCTTCATAAATATGCTCAATGGTGGGGAAAATTTGATCTGCGTTAGACTCTTATATACTACTTTTTGTAGGTACTGCCATTCAAGGACATGGCTGATCCATACTAAGCCATGATGAAACCTGTCAGTATACTCTCCACCACATATCTAATACAAGTTTGTTGAAGTTTTAGATGGCATTCTGAAATTTTGCAAACTTCTAAGAAAGTAGAGGCGATGCCATGCTGGGCCCAGGACAGATCCTCTGAAATGATAAAACCATGGAATTTACCATGGATGACCCTCTCCACCACTGATCCCCAGATTAGGACTGGCTCATGGGCCTCCGATTTCAATAATCATCTCTTTGGTCTTGCTGACATTGAGTGAGAGGTTGTTGTTGTGGTTGCACTCAGCAAAATTTCCAATATTATATCTATATACTGATTCATCACCACTGTTGATTTGGCCAATGATAATGGGGTCATCAACAAACTTAAATATGTCATTGGAGCTGTGCTTAGCCTCAAAGTCATAAGTATAAAGCAATATATCAGTGATAAATATAAATCAGGAGCTGGAGACAACTTTGTGCTACCTTGTCTCTTCCAACCCCACCACTTGAAACTCCTAACTTGTTTAGCCAGAGATAGCCCACAATAATCTCCAGATGTTCACCATTGGTATGTCTCCCTTTGCATACCAAAAAGGAGTCTAGTCACTGTTCTTCCCTGGGCCAAAAGATTTACATGGGAGTTCCTGCTGCTGAACAATTAATCCAACACTTCAAGTGTATATGAAGATGGGTCAGGGCTTCTGTGCTGTGCACTCATAAGTAATATGCCCGGAAGACTGACTGGCTCCACTAATGGAAGAGAGCTCTCTCAGGCCAGGAGAAAATAGTCTGGCTGATGTCAAGGGGTTGTTGTCTGAGAGAGGAAACCTGCATAGGACCATTCATATTGGAGGTAGCTATCAACAGAGCTTCCTGTAGTCTGTACCTTCGATCATCTGTGAAGATTCATCATATGTTTCATGTTTCTCAGCACAAACTAGTGACTTCCCCTCTCCCCTCTTACTCCAGTCACCCCTCTTCCCCTACTCCCCATTTGGTGTATGTGTCCAGGTCAATTATGTGTGGCGCCATAACATCCAATCCAGGACCTTGTGGATTAGGAAGGTATGGCCCAGAGGAGTGTTTTGAGTTCTAGCACATAGAAACATAGAAAAACTGCAGCGCAATACAGGCCCTTCAGCCCACAATGCTAATGCTGAACATGTACTTACTCTAGAAATTACCTAGGGTTACCCATAGCCCTCTGTTTTTCTAAGCTCCATGTACCTATCCAGGAGTCTCTTAAAAGACCCTATATCGTATCCACCTCCACCAATGCTGCTGGCAGCCCATTCCATGTACTCACCACTCTGCGTAAAAAACTTACCCCTGACATCTCCTCTGTACCTGCTCCCAAGCACCTTAAAACTATGCCCTCTCATGATAGCCATTTCAGCCCTGGTAAAAAGCCTCTGACTACCCACACGATCAATGCTTCTCATCATCTTATACATCTCTATTAGGTCACCTCTCATCCTCTATTGCTTCAAGGAGAAAAGGCCAAGTTCACTCAACCTATTCTCGTAAGCCATGCTCCCCAATCCAGGCAACATCCTTGTAAATATCCTCTGCACCCGTTCTATAATTTCCACATCCTTCCTGTAGTGAGTGGCCAGAACTGAGCACAGTACTCCAAATGGGACCTGATCAGGGTCCTATACAGCTGTAACATTACCTCTCGGCTCTTCAACTCAATCCCACAGTTGATGAAGGCCAATGTACCATATGCCTCTTAACCACAGCGTCAACCTGTGCAGCAGCTTTGCGTGTCCTATGGACTCGGACCCCAAGATCCCTCTGATCCTCCACACTGCCAAGAGACTTACGATTAATACTATATTCTGCTGTCATATTTGACCTACCAAAATGAACCACCTCACACTTATCTGGGTTGAACTCCATCTACCACTTCTCAGCCCAGTTTTGCATCCTATGACAGCCCTCCACACTATCCACAACACCCCCAACCTTCGTGTCATCAGCAAATTTACTAACCCATCCCTCCACTTCCTCACCTAGGTCATTTATAAAAATCATGAAGAGAAGGGGTCCCAGAACAGATCCCTGAGGCACACCCCTGGTCACTGACCTCCATGCAGAATATGACCCATCTACAACAACTCTTTGCCTTCTGTGGGCAAGCCAGTTCTGGATCCACAAAGCAAGATCCCCTTGAATCCCATGCCTCCTTACTTTCTCAATTAACTTTGCATGGGGTACCTTATCAAATGCCTTGCTAAAATCCATATGCACTGCATCTATTGCTCTAACGTAATCATCAACGTGTTTAGTCACGTTCTCAAAAAAATTCAATCAGGCTTGTAAAGCACGACCTGCCTTTGACAAAGCCATGCTGACTATTCCTAATCATATTATGCCTCTCCAAATGCTCATAAATCCTGCCTCTCAGGATCTTTTCCATCAACTTACCAACCACTGAAGTAAGACTCACTGGTCTATAATTTTCTAGGTTATCTCTACTCCCTTTCTTGAATAAGAGAACAACATCTGCAACCCTCCAATCCTCCAGAACCTCTCCTGTCCCCATTGATGATGCAAAGATCATTGCCAGAGGCTCAGCAATCTGCTCCCTCTCCTCGCACAGTAGCCTGGGGTCCATTTTGGCTGGTCCCGAAGACTTATCCAACTTGATGCTTTCCAACAGCTCCAGCACATCCTCCTTCTTAATGTCTATATTCCCAAGCATTTCAATCCACTGTAAGTTATCCCTGCAATCGCCAAGATACTTTTCTGTAGTGAATTCTGAAGCAATGTATTCATTAAGTACCTCAGCTATATGCTCTGGTTCCATACACACTTTTCCACTGTCACACTTGCTTGGTCCTATTCTGTTACGTCTTATGCTCTTGCTCTTCACATACTCATGAATAATAGCAGAAATGCAGAATATATAGGTTGAGTGGTAAAGATACTCTACTTACAGTACTTACAGTATTTTCATTAGCCGGGGCTGATTGGTCCTATTCTCTCATATCTTATCCTCTTACTCTTCACATACTTGTAGACTGCCTTGGGATTTTCTTTAATCCTGTTCACCAAAGCCTTCTCATGGCCCCTTCTGGCTCTCTTAAGTTCATTCTTAAGCTCCTTCCCGCTAGCCTTATAATCTTCTAGATCTCTGTCATTACCTAGTTCTTTTTTTTAACCTTTTGTAGCTTTTGTTCTCTTGACTAGATTTTCAACATCCTTTGTACACCATGGTTCCTTTCCCTGTCTCATTGGAACGTACCTATGCAGAATGCCATGCAAATATCCCCTGAACATTTGCCAGATTTCTGCCGTCCATTTCCCTGAGAATATCTGTTCCCAATTTATGCTCCAAGTTCCTGCCTGATAGCATCATATTTCCCTTTGCTCCAATTAACCACTTTCCCAAGTTGTCTGTTCCTATCCCTCTCCAATGCTATGGTAAAGGAGATAGAATTGTGATCACTATCTCCAAAATGCCCTGCCACTGAAAGACCTGACACCTGACCAGGTTCATTTCCCAATACCAGATCAAGTACAGCCTCTCCTCTTGTAGGCTTATCTACATAGTGTGTCAGGAAACCTTCCTTAGCACACCTAACAAACTCCACCCCATTAAACCCCTCACTCTAGGGAGATGCCAATCAATATTTGGGAAATTATAATCTCCCACAACGACAACCCTGTTATTATTACACCTTTCCAGGATCTCTCTCCCTGTCTGCTCCTCGATGTCCCTGTTACTATTGGGTGGTCTATAAAAAGCACCCAGTGGGGTATTGACCCCTTCCTGTTTCTAATTTCCACCCACAGAGACTCAGTGGACAATCCCTCCATGATTTGCTCCTTTTCTGCAGCCGTGACACTATATCTGATCAGCAGTGCCACGCCCCCACCTCTTTTGCCTCCCTCCCTGACCTTTCTGAAACATCTAAAGCCTGACACTTGAAGTAACCATTCCTGCCCCTGAGCCATCCAAGTCTCTGTAATGGCCGCAACAACATAGCTCCAAGTACTGATCCATGCTCTAAGTTCATCCACTTTGTTCATGATGCTTCTTGCATTAAAATAGACACCTCTCAAACCTTCTCCATCACCTGCCTATCTTCCCTCTCGCACTTCCAAGCTTTTTCTATATGTGAGCCAACTGCCCCAAAGATGACATTCTGCATCAGGGACTTCCAGTGGGCACAGATCCACATTACAGGAAAGAAGATTACAATTTACATCGACGCTGCAAAGCAGCATTAGTAATTTAGTATTAATTTCTGCTTCTGAGCCACTGTGATAGTGTTAGATTTTAGTTTGAGAGTTTTAGTTAGTGACACAGTTGGATGAGCACTCATTATTCAGCTTTTGTTCTGTACATTTCTTTTTAAAACTCAGTGAACTGTTCATTCTTCTATGGCATCTCTCCCTCTGCACTTGGACTATCATTGAACACTGTATCAATTTAGATGTGATCTGCAAACTTAAACCATACCTTGTACACGCTCATCTAAATTGTTGATGCAGATGGAAAACAACAGTGGTCTCAGCAGTGACCTCAGAGGCACACCATTCCCACAGGCCTTCAGTCTGAGAAATACCTTTCCGCCATTACCTTCTACTTCTACCATTAATTCAATTGTTTCCAATTGGCCCGCTCTCACAGGATTCTACAGGATCTAATGTTCCAAAGCAATCCACTGAGTTTGGAAACTTATCAAAAGCCACCCTGGAGTCCATGTAGATCTTATCTATTGCCCTTCCCTCATCTACTTGATACTCAATTAAGTTTGTACGACATGATCTCCCTTACACAAAAACTTTGTCCTTGAGTGGTGCTATTGTCTCCTTAACTAACCTCTTTTTTAATCAATGTATAAAATGCTTTGGGGTTCACTTTAATCTTACTGAAGATCATTTTTGGCTCATTTTCCTCCTCCTGACTCCCTGTTGAAGTTTTCTATTGCTTCTTTTAAATCCCTTAAGGGGCCTGTCTAATCTAAGCTTACTAAACTTAAAATATACTTAACTTATTTTTTAGAAGTTGCATATCCCTTGTCATCCGAGGTTCCTGAACCTTGCCATCCTTGTATTTCTTCCTCACAAAAACATGTTGACCTGAATTCAGACCAGCAAGCCTTTAAATCAGGGGTTCCCAACCTGGGCTACACGATTCCCTCGGTTAATGGTAGGGTTCTGTGGCATAAGAAAGGTCTGGAACCCCTGCTTTAAGTGGTTCCCCCATTTCAGAAATGGTCCTACACTATAACAACAATTTGCTATCTATTGCTTCTAGTTTAATAGATGAATTGTTTAAAAAGGCAGTATACAAGGGAATTAAATGTTATGGGGAAAAGGCAGGTAGATGGAGCTGAGTTTACAGACAGATCAGTCACGATCTTATTGAATGGTGGGACAGTCTCGATGGGCCGGATGGCCTACTCCTGCTCATATTTCTTATGCTCTTATGTTCTTATATTGCTTCAAATGAATTCAAGGTGACTCCAATTCTCAGAGCTACCTGGACTATTCCTCTTCCCATCCTGTCTCTTGCAAAAATGCCATCCCCTTCTCACAATTCTTCTTTCTCTGCCACATCTGCTCTCAGGATGAGGCTTTTCATTTCAGGACGAAGGAGATGTCCTTTTTTAAAGAAAGGGGCTTCCCTTCCTCCACCATCAACTCTGCTCTCAAACGCATCTCTCCCATTTCACGCACATCTGCTCTCACCCCATCCTCCCGCCACCCCACTAGGGATAGGGTTCCCCTTGTCCTCACCTACCACCTCACCAGCCTCTGGGTCCAACATATAATTCTCCGTAACGTCTGCCACCTCCAACAGGATCCCTCCACTAAGCACATCTTTCCCTCCCCCCCCCCCCGCTTTCTGCTTTCCACAGGGATCGCTCCCTATGCGACTCCCTTGTCCATTCGTGTCCCCCCGCCCATCCCTTCCCACCGATCTTCCTCCCAGCACTTATCCTTGTAAGCAGAACAAGTGCTACACATGCCCTTACACTTCCTCCCTCACCACCATTCAGGGCCCCAGACAGTCCTTCCAGGTGAGGTGACACTTCACCTGTGAGTCGGCTGGGGTGATATACTGTGTCCAGTGCTCCCGATGTGGCCTTCTATATATTGGTGAGACCCAACACAGACTGGGAGATCATTTCGCCGAACACCTACGTTCTGTCCGCCAGAGAAAGCAGGATTTCCCAGTGGCCACACATTTTAATTCCACATCCCATTTCCATTCTGATATGTCTATCCATGGCCCCCTCTACTGTCAAGGTTGGAGGAACAACACCTTATATTCCGTCTGGCTAGCCTCCAACCTGATGGCATGAACATTGACTTCTCCAACTTCCGTTAAAGCCCCCCTCCCCTTCTTACTCCATCTCTTATTTACTTACTTACTTATTTATTTATCTATTTATTTGTTTGTTTGTTTGTTTGTTTACTTATTTATTATTTTTTCCTTTTTTTTTCTCTCTGTCCCTCTCACAATAACTCCTTGTCTGCTCTCCATCTTCCTCTGGTGCTCCCCTCCCCATTTCTTTCTCCCTAGGCCACCCGTCCCATGATCCTGTCATATCCCTTTTGCCAATCAACTTTCAAGATCTTAGCTCCATCCCTCCCCCTCCTGTCTTCTCCTATCATTTATGATCTCCCCTCCCCTCCCACTTTCAAATCTTTTACTATCTCTTCTTTCAGTTAGTCTTGGCGAAGACTCTTGGCCAAAAATGTCGACTGTGCTTCTTCCTGTGGATGCTGCCTGGCCTGCTGCATTCCACCAGCATTTTGTGTGTATGGCTTCAATTCTTTGACATTTATGGAATGGGTTTTCAGAAGCAAATTGGGTTACATTGACATATATAGCCAGGGGCACCTTTCCATATCTAATGACTTCAGTGAATATCTGGAGAGTTACATAAGGTAGGTTTGAACTAATATTGTATGCAACATTTTCAACTAAAATCAAAACAGCTGCCAATGCATTTTTACACCAGTTTAATCAGAATAAAATACTTGAAAAGAAGAAAGTAGATAGCATAAATAATTCATTTATTATGTTGGTATGTTGTTCACAGAAGGGTAGCTAAAGCTCTTGTTTATGGAATAAATGTCTCTGTTTTTGTTTTCTACCAGAGATGTTAACTTCCATCCATCTTTCTGCAGCTGAAAGCATAAGCAAATAATTCTAAACTGATCAGATAGTCAAGATAAAACCATTCAATTTTCTCAACTGGGCACATGCTTTACAAAGTTCAGAAGGGGTGACAGAAATTCAAC
The DNA here is from genome assembly GCF_030028105.1 of Mobula birostris. Classification (NCBI taxonomy): domain Eukaryota; kingdom Metazoa; phylum Chordata; class Chondrichthyes; order Myliobatiformes; family Myliobatidae; genus Mobula; species Mobula birostris. The sequence goes on along the minus strand of NC_092370.1, from coordinate 99,362,164 downwards.
TGAACCATATTAAATATTTTCAATTTTTTTAAAATTCAGATTATCCCTGAAATAAAATATTCTAATGTGCGATTATATGCTTAAGATAAAGTGAATGGATTTAGTTTATAAAGAACATGGAATGATTTGAATTTCATTAAAATATCATGACACTACTATTTTTTTTTCCCCAGTGACATGACACATTTCAGAACACAGGTGCCATTTCCACCTGTGATGTGAGGGCAGGCTACGACAAAGAAATGTAACACTCCGGGTAATTGCTGTACCGCTGCCTTTATCAAATCACCAGAATCAAATGCTACTGTCACATCAGCATCTTTAAAATGTATTCATGCCTAATACTGGTGTCAGAAAGACTCTAGAAGTTGAAGGAGGTAAAGTCCCCAATGTAATGCATCAGTCATTTTTGTACCCTGCATCTTCTACCACTTCATTCTATTTAAATGACAGTATTATAAACACAGCGACCCAAAATTTGCAGTCAGCACTGAGCTCCTCTAACTTGCCACTGATTCCCAAAAAAACCTGTACTTATTTGCAAAGCATTGTTTCTTCAGCTGGAACATTGGAAGTGGATGGCTCCATCCGTCATGGCAAGCACAGAAACTTCCTTGTCACAATCATACAAGGGGAAGTCAGAAAAATGCCTGCCCATTAAACAGCTGGAACACTTTGACAAAGAGCTCAGCCATGCCCTGAGGTTTGTTTGCTGTCAAAACATTCGTATGCATTTAAGGATAATAAAAAATTTGTCAAACTAATGAAATATCTTAATGCTATCAAGATGGGTAAAAGGGAAACAAAAAATATGAAGACTGCTTGAAATCCTAAAAGAAAGAAAATAAAACAAGTTTAGAACATTGCAGTTAGTAAGGTTAATTAAGATTACTACACAACTAAAAGTTATGCTCAGTGAGATAAACAGAAGAATTTTTTGCAAGATCTTACGAATTGGAGGAGGAGTTATGAGGGAACAAATGGACTAATGCTGTTTTGATTTAATGCTCTGTTTTCCTCAATAGTTCAAAACCAATTATATAGACACCTACTGGAGCATTAAAAATCCATATAGCCATAATTCTGAACTGCATTAAGAACTTCTTCCAAATTCTAAGAGTTACACAAAGTGGTGTCATTAGAAATTAGGTCTTTGTGGAAACGTATTTGTGTTAATTGCAAAGCACTAACCACATTTTGAAGAAGTAGCTAATCCCATTGACGAAAAGACCGCAAGACCATAAGATATAGGAGCAGAATTAGGCCATTTGGCCCATCGACTCCGCTCCACCATTTCATCATAGCTGATCCAATTTTCCTCTCAGCTCCAGTCTCCTGCCTTCCCCACGTATCTCTTCATGCAATGACCAGTCATGAATTTGTCAACCTCTGCCTTAAATATACACAAAGATTTGGCCTCCACAGCTGTCCGTGGTAAAGAATTAGCATCTGACTCCCTGAACTCCGTATGCAGAACCTCATCACTCATCCTACCCATATCATTGCTACCTTAATGGACCACAACTTCTGCCTGTTCCCTCCCACTTAAGAATGCTGAGAATTTGATTTGTGATATCCTGGAACCCGGCACCCAACAGGCAACGTACCATCTGGGAATCTCGCTCCTACCCACAGAACCTCCTGCCCGTTCCCCTAACTAACAAATCCCCTATCAGCATAGCGTGCCTTTTCTCCCCCCTTCCTTTCTGAGACATAGAGGCAGACTCAGTGCCAGAGACACGACCACTGTAACTTTCCTCTGATAGGTAATTCCCACCCCCTCACAGTATCAGGAGTGATATACCTGTTGTTGAGGGGGATGACCATGGGGCTACTCTGCACTGGCTCCTTAACCCCTTTCCCCTTCCTGACTGTCACCCATTTTCCCGTGTCCTGCAATTTGGGTGTAACTACCTCTCTATATGTCCTTTCTATCACCCTTTCAGCCTCCCGAATGATCCAGAGTTCATCCAGTTCCAGCTCCAACTCCTTAACACGGTTTGTTAGAAGCTGCAGCTGGATGCACTTCTCTCAGTTGTAGTTGTCAGGGACACTGGAGGTCTCCCTGCCTTCCCACATTCCACAAAAGGAGCATTCAGCTATCCTGCCTGGCATCTTTACTGTCCTAGTCAAGCAGATATAAAGAAGGGAAGGAAAAAAAACACTTAACCTAGTGCTTTTCTTTTCTTTCACTTTCTCTGAATGAAGCCTCTCTTTGTGGAAGCCTCAAAGAGCTAAAGCCTCAAGATCACAGCTCTGACTCTGTCCACTCAGACGATGGCCACTGTGCTTGCCCTTGCCTTCTTTTAATTTGCTAATCAATACCAAACGCTGATTGGTTGCTGGTCAAATCTCTGTTTCACTGTACCGACCTGCTGCTGCCTTTTGTACTTGGGCAGTGGACCTGAATGAAATCCACTCCTCTCAATACTTCTGAAGTCTGGATTGGCTCCTGCTCAAAGTTCTCGCTTGAAAATCTGGAAGCATATTCCTTAAAATCTCGAAGAAACACATAAATATGAAACTCAAAGTTCAAAAGTTCGAAGTCAATTTATTATCAAAGTGTATATCTGTCATCATATACCACCATGAGATTCATTTTTGTACAGGAATTCACAGTAAATACAAAGAAACACAATAGAATTGATGAAAAACTGCACACTGCAAAATCGACCAATGTGCAAAGACAATACACTAAGCAAATACAAAAAGCGAAAAATAATAATAATATTAATAAATAAATAAGCATTATTATTGAGAACAAGAGATGTAAATTCCTTGAATAACACCATAGGTTGTGGAATCAGCTCAGTGTGGGGCAAGTGAAATTATCGCCTCGGGTTCAGGACCAAATTCAGACATATTTGCGGAATGATATCAATTTATAAATGATTTCTGTGATTGAGCCATTAACCCAGAAATGACTAATTCACATATTCCTTTCTTTCATTCTTAATGCCTGTGGAAACTTACGTGACTTATAGCAGCTGGGTTTATGGAACCATGTCTTTTAACTGTCAGCAGACAACCTAGGGGGGCCTGTGCAGTGTGGCTTGATTATCAGTGACTCTTATCAAAATAAGTCCATGAAAATTTTAACATGTCAATAGCCATACGCTCTTGATATCATATGACTAAAAAAAAGTGGAGCTTGATTCTTCTTCCAGTCTTTTTCCAAGTTGAGTTAATCTAGCATTTTCCTTACTTAGATCAGAGGAGTTTAGCTTGTGGTGAGAATTTTATACCTAGAACATGGAACAGTGCAGCATGGGAAGATGCCCTTTGCCCCATTTTGAGCCAAACTAATTAAACTATCGATTAAAAGCCTACTACAGTAATTCCTTCTGCCTGCACGTCCATATCTCTCAATTTTCTGCATACTTATGTGCCTATTTAACGTAAGAAAATAAGACATAGGAGGAGGAGTGGGTGATAACAGATTATTTTGGTGAAGTATTAAGTACTTTGGATAAAATGAGGTGATAACATTGCACAATTTTGGGCCAGGACAGGACAATAATCATTTTGACGACCCATCAAACCAGCTCTGCCATTCTGTATGATTACAGATAATTTAAGAAGCTCTTATAAGCCTCTATAGTATTAGCCTCCACTACTAACTCTAGCAGCACATTCCAGGCACTCACACATCTCCTTTGAACTTATTCTTTCTCACCTTAAATGCATACTCTCTAGTATTAGACATTTTAAAATCAAAATAGGGTACTGCCCGTTTAATCTACAGTATCTACCCTGTATATCCCTCATAATCTAATAAACTTCTATCAGATCTCCCCTCAGCCTCCACTGCTCCAGAGAAAACAACCCAAGTTTGTTCAATCTCTGCTCATGATTTTATCACTGCAAAATCAAAACAGGACAATATCAGCTATAGGTAGTTCCCTTGGCAACTAGTGAAGGGATTAAGATCAAATGTGGCTGGATGTAAATGCAACATGAGTAAGTCAAATGATCCTCTTTATCCATCTACTTATTCAGTTTTGACCTGGCAAGTAGAGTTCAAATCAAACTGTTCACAAAATTACCATAATTTGCTGACAAAACTGCATCATTTTAATGAGATATGTTGGTGTTTTTGTGGGCAGTAACAGATTATTTTGGTGAAGTATTAAGTACTTTAGATAAAATGAGATAATAACATTGCACAATTTTGGGCCAGGACAGGACAATAATCACTTTGACGTGACTTGGAAAGGACGGGTCAATGGGAAGGTGAAAACAGCCTTTCAATTGCAGAATTGATATCCTTCACCATCTTAGGCCTCGTAAACTAAAAACATCAATATATCAGGTGGCTTCATTTAGAAGAACTTTTTGCTTATATTATATTCCAATTGTTGTTTATGAATAATTGTTAGGAAGATGCAAATAAGCAGAAATAGAATTCAAGTATGTTCAAAATGCCATCAGTAGTAAGCTAATGCATAAGGCACTTTAAGCTGTTTTGTGATATTATAGAAGAATTCAGTAGATGGAGCTATACACCAAGGTAAAAGTAAGTGTTGATCATAATGTAATTTTCAACCTCATGTCAAATCATCAGTTTGTCCTAATGGCTATACACTATTTGTTAAAAATTAATGTTTTGCTTCTATTATTAAGATAAAAATAAGGGTATGCTCCAGAGTTTATATTAACAATCTTCAAATGACATCTTTGCACAAGAATGAGCAATACACAAAATTCAACCAATATCATTAAATCTTGTGAAAATAAAAATGATAATAAGGTATTTTAGTATCTCAGCCTCAACTGGCTGTTATTTATCCAAAGGGGTTCAATGCAAATTGATTGTACTGTCATACTGAGTCATACAGCACAAAATGATCCCTTCAGAACACCATGACTATGCTGTACATACAAAATGCTGGAGGAGCTCACAGGCCAGACAGCATCTATGGGAAAGAGTAAGCAGTCGTTGTTTCAAGCCGAGACCCTTCATTAGGAGTCCTGATGTAGTCTCGGCCTGAAACATCGACTGTTGACTCTTTTCCATAGATGCTGCTTGGCCTGCTGAGTTCCTCCAGCATTTTGTGTGTGGTGTTTTGATTTCTACCATTGCAGGTTTTCTCTCGGCCATGCCCATGCTGACCTTTTTGCTCATCTACACAAATCCCATTTAACCATAAGAGAGCCAGATTCTTCTGTGTCCAATCTATTAGTACTTTCTAAATGCCTCTAAATGTAGAGATTGCACCTGATTTCTCCAACTCCTCTAGCAAAGAGTTCCAGATATCAACCACTCTCTTTCCCCTTTGATCCACTTTAAAACTCCTTCCTCTCACTTTGAAATCATTGTTTTTGATATCCCTGTCATGAGAAAAGATTTTAAAATATACTGCATTAGTCCTCTCATAATTTTATAGGTCAGGTGACCTCACTGCTTCCTTCACACCAGGATAAGCAAAGTCTTGCCTATCCAGTTTCTTCTGAAAGTAAAAGTCCATGTAGCAACCTGCTGAATCTCCTATTGTACTCTTTCCAGTCAACCTCATACTATGATGATCTAAATTACCCATAATATTGCAAGTACTGTCTAGCCAATGTTTTATAAAGTGAAACATAACCCCTGAACTGTTGTATTCTATGCTCTGACCTATGAAGAAGAATCCCAGCCCCGACTAGGAGTTGAGGATGCCATCGTCTACCTGCTGACCTGTGTCTACGCCATCCTGGACCAGCCAGCGAGCACTGTGAGAGTCATGTTTTTTGACTTCTCAGTGCGTTCAACACCACTCGCCCTGCTCTGCTGGGGGAGAAGCTGACAGCGATGCAGGTGGATGCTTTCCTGGTGTCATGGATTCTTGATTACCTGACTGGCAGACCACAGTACGTGTGCTTGCAACACTGTGTGTCCGACAGAGTGATCAGCAGCACTGGGGCTCCACAGGGGACTGTCTTGTCTCCCTTTCTCTTCACCATTTACACCTTGGACTTCAACTACTGTACAGAGTCTTGTCATCCTCAGAAGTTTTCTGATGACTCTGCCATAGTTGGATGCATCAGCAAGGGAGATGAGGCTGAGTACAGGGCTATGGTAGGAAACTTTGTCACATGGCGTGAGCAGAATTATCTGCAGCTTAATGTAAAAAAGATCAGGGAGCTGGTGGTGGACCTGAGGAGGGCTAAGACACCAGTGACCCCTGTTTCCATCCAGGGGGTCAGTGTGGACATGGTGGAGGATTACAAATACCTGGGGATACAAATTGACAATAAACTGGACTGGTCAAAGAACACTGAGGCTGTCTACAAGAAGGGTCAGAGCCATCTCTATTTCCTGAGGAGACTGAGTTCCTTTAACATCTGCCGGACGATGCTGAGGATGTTCTACGAGTCTGTGGTGGCCAGTGCTATCATGTTTGCTGTTGTGTGCTGGGGCAGCAGGCTGAGAGTAGCAGACACCAACAGAATCAACAAACCCATTCGTAAGGCCGGTGATGTTGTGGGGATGGAAATGGACTCTCTGACAGTGGTGTCTGAAAAGAGGATGCTGTCTCAGTTGCCTGCCATCTTGGACAATGTCTCCCATCCACTACATAATGTACTGGTTGGGCACAGGAGTACATTCAGCCAGAGACTCATTCCACCGAGATGCAACACAGAGCATCATAGGAAGTCGTTCCTGCCTGTGGCCATCAAACTTTACAACTCCTCCCTTGGAGGGTCAGACACCCTGAGCCAATAGGCTGGTCCTGGACATTTCCTGGCATAATTTACATATTAATATTTAATTATTTATGGTTTTATTACTATTTAATTATTTATGGCGCAACTGTAACGAAAACCAAATTCCCTCAGGATCAATAAAGTATGATTACGACTATGACTATATGCATTCTTCACTATCCTATCTACCTGTATTGCCACATTCAGGGGCATGAGCCCCAATGCCCTTTTGTTCATCAGTACTCCTCAGTACCATATGCCATACCTCTGTCTTATTTCCCTGAATGCATCTCCTCATATTTGCTGGGATCTGCCGTCATGCCATTCAACTTTCCATCAGATCTATATCCTGCAACAGCTTCAACCTTCCTCATTTCCATTAATCTTTAATGTCATCCACAACCATACCTCCTAAACTCACATCCAAGCCTAATAATATATATCTCAAACACAAATGCCCCAGCACATTTCCTTGGTGTCACAGACCTCCAATCAGAAAAAAAATCCTTCCATCACCACTCTCTGTCTCCTCTCACCAAGCCAACTGTGGATTCAATTAGCCAACTCACCTTAGATCCAATGTATCTTTATGCTAATTCCCTCTAATAGGAGGCCTAAAGTATAACCCCAAAAAAGTGATTGCATTTCTCTTATTTCTTGATGCAATGGGTATGGCTTCATAGCTTGATTCTTCTAATATTTTCTTCTAAGTACCATTATATTTTCCTTAATCTGTTGTACACCTGCCCTTTCTGCTTTGCAACACTCTCTGTCACATCTAGAACTTTTATGCCCCAGAATATTAAACTAAAGACGTGCCTTTCCCTCGGCAATAATATTGTAATTTCAGGTGCTGATCCGTGCTCTAAACTCATCTGATTTGCCTGTGAGATTCTGTGCATTAAGGTAAATGCAAATGAATATTAACAGCCCTCATATATTTCCTAATCTGTACAAACAAGAGAAAATCTGCAGATGGTGAGAAATCCAAGCAACACACACCAAAATGCTGGAGGAACTCAGCAGGCCAGGCAGCATCTATGAAAAAGAATAAACACTTGACAATATTTCAAGCTGAGACCCCGCATCAGGACTGGAAAAAATAATGAGAAGTTAGAGCAAGAAAAGGGGAGGGGAAGAAAAAGTACAGGGTGGTAAGTGGTAGGTGAAATCAGGAGGAGGAGGGTGAAGTAAAGAGCTGGGAGGTTGGTAAGTGAAAGAGAAAAAGGGGCAATCTGATAGGAGAGGGTAGAATATGGAAGGCCAGGTGCAGTAGAGGGAGATTATGGGCAGGTAAGGAAATAAGGTGAGAGAAGGAAATGGGATTGGGGGAATGGTGAAGGAGGAGGGGACAATTACCAGAAGCTTGAGAAATCGACGTCCATGCCATCAGTTTGGAGGATGCCCAGACGGAATATAAGGTGTTGCTCCTCCCAGCTGAGTGTGGCCTCATCACAGTAGCAGAGGAGGCTGTGGAGTGACATGTCGGAATGGGAATGGGAAGCAAAACTGAAGTGGGTCCCCACTGGGAAATTCTGTTTTTTCTGGTGGATGGAGCGTAGGTGCTTGGAGAAGCAGTCTCCCAATCTATGTCGGATTTACAGGAGGCCAGGCTGGGAGCACCAGATACAGAAGATGACCCGTACAGACGCAGAGGTGAATGTTGCCTCAGCTGGAAGGACTATTTGGGGCCCTGGATGGTACTGAGGGAGGATGTGTAGGGCCAGGTGTGGCAGTAGATGGGCTCACAAAGGTAAGTATCGGGAGGGCGATCAGTGGGGAGTTGCATAGGAAGTGACCCTGTGGAAAGCAGAAAAGTGGGAGAAAGGACAAGTTGTGCTTGGTGGTGGGATCTTGTTGGAGATGATGAAAGTTAAGAAGAATTATTTGCTGGATGCGGAGGCTACTGGCCTGGAAGGTGAGGACAAGAGGAACCCTGTTGTGTATGTAGCCTTTTTACAGAACTATGTTATTAATAAAAATGCTGGAGACGGCAACTAAGTTTCAACGTTCTTTACTGGTAGAATCTGAGCTTGGCACACACACACAGATCAATGCGCGCCTAATAGCACATGCAACCATGTGTTACTAAAACATAAAGTAGTCCCTTATTATAATGTAGGCTACACGGTACACTCCTCCCCTTTTATTTTAATAGTGTATCAACTTTTTTTTACTGGGGTACTATGCTAAACTAATATTTTTACTATTAACATACAAATGCCTACCATTTGTTTACAAATTATAGCAAAGTAGCTTAATAATATCAAATTATAACAAGTCTTTTTTTTCCTTTTGGTCTAAGACCCATTTAGAACTCAAGTCTCTGGGGAAGTCTTCTCTGCCTCTGCAGGTAACAACTGTCCTCAAATGTTTGCTTGGGGAATGAGTCTCCACAGGTACGTCAGGTGGGTCATCAGCACTGATATCAGGCTTATCTGTAGGCGAGGCTGATGTGGTCACTTCAGGAGTGTTTGCTTTGCTTCAACGTCAGGGGAGTCCAGGCAAAGTGTTGTTGTGTTTTTCACCTGAGCATCCAGGATTTGGTCCACATGATGTCTCCATACGTTCTCTCCCACCCCCACTGTATACATCAGTGGCCCATCTATAGTGGAAATTGTACCCAGCTGCCACTTTTCAGTCCGGTAATCATGTGCAAGAACTGACTGTCCCACACTGAAGCTCTGTGTTGACTTAGCATTCAAGTGTTTGAACTGTCTGTTTTCCACATCACGCCGTACATCTGGTTTCAGAAGATCCATGCGGGACCTCAGATTCCTGTTTAGAAACATCATTGCTGTTTAGAAACATCATTGCTGGATTAGTGGTTGCATGTACTGCATTACGATAGGCAAGGAGTAAGTTGTCTATCTTTGGTTGCAGTGGTCGATTTTCACTGTCCATTGCCTTGATGGCTTTCTTGAATGTCTGCACAAATCTTTCTGCCAAGCCATTTGCAGATGGATGGAAAGGGGCAGATGTAAAGTGCTTGATTCCATTGTTCTTCATAAAACTTCGGAATTCTTCAGAGACAAATTGTCGTCCATTGTCTGTGCAGATTTGCTGTGGTATGCCATTCTTGGTGAACATGGCCCTCAGAACTGTAATGGTCATTTCCGATGTGGTTGTCTTCATTTTGATGACCTCTGGCCATTTGGAATGTGCTTTGACGGTGATTAAAAAGATAAGAGTCCATGAATGGTTTAACAAAGTCGATGTGCACTTGTTGCCATGGTGATGAGGGCTGCTCCCATAGACGGAGAGGGGCTTGTGATGGTGTGTCCTAGATCTTTTGACATCCAGAGCAGTTCTTGGTCAAGTCCTCAATCTGTTTATCGATTCCTGGCCACCACACATAGGCACAGGCAAGACCTTTCATCTTCGTGGTACCCAGGTGCCCCTTGTGCAGTTCCTCCAGCGCTCTGGTGCGTAGCTTGGGAGGAATCACAACTCGTGAACCACACATTACTGTTCCCCGACACACTGACAACTGCTCCTTCTTGGCTGAGAAGGCTGGAAACAGTGTGTTACCACATGTTGGCCATCCCTTTACTGTGATATCATACACTTTTGACAACATAGGGTCATTGCGTGTCTCTTTTTCAATGAGGCTGTTTTTTACTGGTAATTGTTCAACTATTGTGTGAAAGACCTCTGCTGAATCCATTTGTGTAGTTATCTCTGAACTCGGCAGTGGTAAATGTGACAAACCATCTGCGTTGCCATGTTGCTTGGTCACCTTGTGTTCAATGTTATACATGTGACCCCCTAAGAAAAGGGACCATCACTGCAGCCTTTGTGCTGTCATCACTGGAACACCTTTTCTTGCATTGAAGATTGACATGAGAGGCTGATGGTCAGTCAAGAGGGTAAACTTTTGACCATACAGGTAGTGACTGAATTTCTTGACTCCCCACATGAGGCTTGAGGCAAAGGCTATTGGTCTTTCGGAGCCATCTGGAAACTTGTGTGATAACACAGCTCCTACTCCATGGGGTGAGGCATCGCAAGCCAGTTGGATAGGTAAGGAGGGGTCAAAGTGCGCGAGCACCCCTTCCGGAGTTATGATTTTTTTAGTTTCTTGAAACACTTTCTCACAGCTCTCAGTCCACTTCCATTGTGTCCCTGTCTGTAATAGTGCATTTAGTGGGTGTAGGACTGTAGATAGGTCAGGCAAGGCCTTATGGTAATAGTTCACTGGTCCAAGATATGCTCTCAGCTGAGACACATTTTCAGGTGGTGGTGCCTTAAGCACCGCTTCTATCTTGTCTTGAGACATGTGTAAGCCTTCCTTGTTGATCACATGCCCACAGTATGAGATTTCCTTTTTGAAAAACTCACATTTCTGTCGATTAGCTCTGAGCCCATATTCTTGTAACCTGGTGAGCACTTGTTCAGGGCTAGAAAGATGTTCGTCGTCGTCTTTTCCGGTGACAATGATGTCATCCAGGTAACACTGAGTCCCTGGAATCCCCTGCAGAACCTGGTCCATTGCCCCTTGTCAGATTGCAGCAGCTGATGCTATCCCAAACACCAACCTGTTGTACTGGTAAAGCACTTGGGGGGTATTTTTTGTCAGGTATTTCCATTTGGAGATAAGCCTGGGCCAAATTGATTTTTGTGAAATGTTCCCCTCCTGACAGGGAAGCAAAGATGTCCTCAATACGAGGTAGCGGATGCTGTACTGTGCAGAGAATTGGGTTAACAGGGACTTTAAAGTCTCCACATATGCACACCTTGCTTGGGTTTCCTGGTTTTGTGCTGGAGGTTTTCTTCATCACCGGAACAATAGGTGTGGTCCATTCACTCCAATCCACCTTTGACAGGACCCCAGTCTGCTCCAGATTTTTCAGCTCTGCCTCTACTGTAGGACGGATTGCATATGGCACTGGTCTGGCTTTGTGAAATTTTGGACATGCATTTTCCTCATTCTCAATCTTTGCTTTCATGCCCCGAAGTGTTCCTATTCCTTTCATGAACACTCCCTGAGAGTCAGCAAGTATTTGTGACAGTCTCTCAGATGTAGCCTTGCTGCCCTCCTTTGCTGACACAACTAATGCCTTGATGGTGTGTCAATCCAACTGAATTTTCCTGAGCTATTCATGTCCCAGCAATTGTGGTCCTCTATTTTTGAGTACATAGAGATTCAGCTGCTGTGTTTTGTCTCCGTGGGTCATTGTCACTTTAATTTTGCCTTTGGGATGCACTTTCTGTCCTGTGTAAGTCTTTAGCAGTAGTTTAGTTCATTTCAGAGGTATGTGAGAAAACAGTCGTTTGTAGTTGTGTACAGAGATCACTGTTAAAGCTTAGCCTGTGTCCAACTCCATTTTCACTCTCGCACCTGCTACTTGTGGAGTGATCCATATTACTCTTCGATCATCTGTCTTTTTCACGCTGTGAAGTTGCAGACAAGACAATTCACTTTTGTCTGAGTCGTTTTCATCAGAACTGTTTTCTTTCATTTTGTGTACATTGTTGTATTTTCCTTTCTGGGGTTTCTTGTTTCTCTGCATTTTGTCCTTTTTCTGTTGTTTACTAGCTTTGCATACTCTGCCAATGTGGCCCTGTTTGCCACAGTTTCTGCATTCTTTGTCTTTAAACCAGCAGTCCTCAGGGTCATGTGACCTGTTCCCACAATGTTAACATTTCTTTCCTTCATTTCTGTTCAGTGACATTTTATTTGTAGCATATTCCAGAGATTTTTGTTGTATCTCTGAAGCACCCCGTGCTGCTATTTTCAATAATATTCCAATGTTCAGCGCCTTCTCTAATGTAAGGTCTTTTTCACACAGGAGCTTCCTCTGTGTGGTTTCACAGTACATGTCCCTCAATGTGTCCGATAGACCAGCTCCAAATTGACAATATTCTGATAATTTGCGCAATTCAGCACAATATTCAGAAATGCTTTCATTTTTGCTCTGATTCCATTTGGGGAATATAAATTTTTCAGCAATGACCAGTGGTTTGGGGTTTAAATGCTGTAGGAGAGTGTCTACTATTTGCTTGAATGTTTTATCAGTTAGCTTTTCAGGGGTTAACAAGCTCCGTAGCAGCCCATATGTTTTTGCTCCCATAACACTGAATAAGGCTACGTCCACACTAGACCGGATAATTTTGAAAAAGCCGGTTTCGCATAAAAACGATAGGCATCCACACCAGGCATTTTTGAAAATACCTCCGTCCACATTAAAATGGGTATTTGGGTAAATCTCCTCCTACTGGGCATGCGCAGGACACATCTACAGAAAACAAGTGAAGAGGAAACGGTATACTTGGTGCACGTTTGTTCGGTTACCACTAGAAAAACTTAAAAGGACAAATGACAGACAGCTGTTGGCTCTCGCGCAGGAGGACTTAATACTAAAAAAACAAATACCGGAGCGTATGGAGGCAACTGACAGGGAGTTCATGGACAGTATGACCCGGCTGGCGATGAACATTGAAAAACTGACTAACTCTGTCGCAGAGGGATTTGCAATGATGAGGAATATGATGGCTCCCCCCAAGTACTTTTCACCGCTACAATACCAGCCCCACAGTCATGACAATAGCTAAACATACGGACACACAGACCCCCGGGTGGCCCCACCAGCATCTTCCCCACTCCCACAGAGGGCTCACCCTGGAAGCATTTCCTACAGCCATAGTCTCTTCACCGATGAAAGGGACGACAGCTACAACTAAATGCAATAAGGCTTGTTACTGGGCAAAAGTGAAATTTACTGTTACCTCATTTGTTTGCCTTTACTTTTGCCATGTCTTTCTGTATTATGTTGCTGTATTTAACATGTGGAATAAAACGAGTTACCGGGCAAAAGTGATTTTATCCTTACCTGAGTAAAAGTGAAACTTACAATTTTCCTTTTTTGGCCTTAGTATTTTCACGTCTGTGCCAAACATAAGCTACTACTTAAAAATGACATTTTGGAAGTAATGACAATTGCATCTATTGAATGTTTGCACAGGCAATACATTAATAAATTGCCTTGTTAAATGTATAAAACATATCTGCATCAGTATTATCTAGTATTTCCATACAATGTTACATCGGGCTGTTACTCATCTATTGTCAGATATCAAGCAACACACATCAAAGTTGCTGGTGAACACAGCAGGCCAGGCAGCATCTCTAGGAAGAGGTACAGTCGACGTTTCAGGCCGAGAGATCTCTTCCTAGAGATCTACCTCTTCCTAGAGATGCTACCTGGCCTGCTGCGTTCACCAGCAACTTTGATGTGTGTTGCTTGAATTTCCCGCATCTGCAGAATTCCTCTTATTGTCAGATAATGTTGTTGTGGTGTTGGAGGTTGCGTTCAAGAAAACAATGAAATGCTGCACTGCCACCACTATCTGTTCTGGCACGTCATGACAGCGTTTTCAAAAAGCTCCGGTTACCCCATACACACTGCACCGCCCAACCGGCGTTTTCAGATTTAAACACTTTGGACAGCGTTATAGAAAAACTCCGTTTTCGGGGGAGGAAAACGCTATTTCAGTGTGGATAGAGGGTCAAAACGAAGAGAAAATGCTTCGGTTGCAGATTTATCTGGTCTAGTGTGGATGTAGCCTAAGGCGCTGGCTTTCTTTTCATCATTAACTCCATTAGCATCACAATATAACTCCACTCTTTCAATGTAAGTTACCCAGTTTTCAATGCCACTATCAAATGATGTAATGGTTCCAATCATCGCCATCTTTGTTATGTTAGTTTACTCCTGTTATTCCTTGTTTTCTTTTCAGCCAGCTCCTTGCAGTCACTGCACATTCCACTTGTCTCACGTGTCCTTTTTGCTAGTGTAATGAGTGCACTCTGTCTAGATGTGTGTGTCTCTCCTTTTCATCTCCCTTCTCTCTCTTCTTCTTCGTGTCGTTATCAACTAAAACATGGTGTTCCGATAAGCTGTAGGTTCATAATTCTCGTCACCAATTTGTTGTGTATGTGGCCTGTTTACACAACTATGTTATTAATAAAAATGCTGGAGACAGGAACTAAGTTCCATGGTTCTTTATTGGTAGAGTCCAAACTTGACACACACTTACGGATCAATACGCGCCTAATAGCACATGCAACGACGTGTTACTAAAACGTAAAGTAGTACCTTATTATAATGTAGGCTACATGGTACAAACCCTATCTCTGGTGGAGTGGCAGGAGGATGGGGTAAGGGCAGATTTGTGCGAAATGGAAGAAATGCAGGTGAGGGCAGCATTGATGGTGGAGGAAGGAAAGCCCCTTTCTTTGAGGAAGGAGGACATTTCTATGTAGTGTAGGAAAAGTTGAGGAGTGATACCAGTGAAGGATTGGAACATAGACTGTTCCATGCAGCGAACAAAAAGGCAGGAATAGCTGGGGCCTATGTGAGTGCCCATGGCTACACCTTTGGTTGGAAGGAAGTGGGAGGAGCCAAAAGAGAAATTATTGAGAATGGTGACCAGTTTCACCAGACAGAGGAGAGTTGTGGTTGGGTCTGTTGTCTTGAAAGAGTGGAGAGCTTTAAGGGTCTCTTGATGGGGCATGGAGGTGTTTGGGGACTGGACGTCCACGGTGAAAATGAAATGATTGGGGCCAGGAGCTTGTGATCATTGAAAAGATCAACCTCATGTGATGTGTCACCGATGTAGATAGGAAGGGACTGAACTGGGGAAGATGAAACAGAGTCGAGGTATGCAGATGTAAGTTTGGTGGGGCAGGAACAAGCATAAACAATGAGTCTACCTGGAGAGGAAGGTTTGTGGATCTTGGGTAGGAGTTAGAAACAGGAAGTGCAGGGTAAGGAAACTATGAGGTAGGTAGCAGTGGACAGGAGATACCCAGAGTTAATAAGGTCAGTGATGGTGCATGGAACAATGGCCTGGTGTTCCTTAGTGGGGTCCTGTTCGAGGGGTAAGAAAGAGGAAGTGCCTGAGAACTGTCTCTTTCAGCTATCAAATTCCCAGCTCTTTACTTCACCTTTCCATCTCTCCTGGTTTCACCTATTACCTACCACCTTGTACTTCTTCCTCCCCTCCCCCCATCTTCTTGCTCTGACTCATCTTTTTTCCAGTCCTGATGAAGGGTCTTGGCCCAAAACATCACCTGTTTTCCCTTTTCCATATATGCTCCCTGGCCTGCTGATTTCCTCCAGTATTTTGTACGTTCCTAATCTGCCTCTGTCTGCCCTACATACTAGGCTCGTAGACCGATCCGCAACATCTGAGTCATATTAAATAATTACTCTAATCTTCACCTTTAGTGTGTGTCATTTGAACCTGAGCACAAACACAACACATAACTAATGAACAATTGCTTTCATAAGTCGATAGAAAGAAAGCAGAAAATAAAATAAAAAGTGAGACAGAACTGTCACCCTTCACAACCTCAGTATATGAAGAAACCTCCTACAGCTAATTAGGTACTTCATATGAACTGCAATAACTCTTCTAATGTAGGAAACATGGCAGCCAATTTGTGCATAATAAATTTTATTACCAGCAATGAGCTAACAGTCAAATAATCTGCTTTGCCGATCTTGATTAAAGGATGACTATCATCAAAGGTAATAGATTAAACTTCCGTACTGTCTCTTGCACTGATACAGTAATTTATTTCAAATATACTGGAACATAAGTTTAACAGTTTATCTGAAAGGGAACACCTTTGATGGTATAGTGCTTTGTAAACACTTCAGGCTATGTTATTTGTTAAGCCCCTAGAATACTGCTTACATCCTCTGCCATCTCAATTTGATATGAAACCAATTCCTCTGAGCCATAGCGTATGTCATGGATGAAACGGGTACAAGACACACAGTATGACTTACACTTCAAAGTAAGCAGCCTTAAAAAACAGTTTATTATTTCTAATCATATCATTTCTCATAGGTAATTTGATAAATAATTTCCAATATTGTTTCACTTCAATGCTTTATCCGACTTTTTTAGAAGGACATTCAAATGAAGTACTGAGGGTTTGCTGTACTGCAGAAGATATATTTTCCAGATTATATATTAAAACATCTGTCAGCTTTGATTTGTCACATTATCATTAATAATTTTATGGTGTTAGGCAAAATAGAGCAAGAAGTTTTACTGTGACCTGACTGGCATACTGCATGTTTCTTTTTAAGAACTAATTCCATTTATAGCAGATGAATCCTTTGTTCATTTCATTGCTGTTTGTAAGATCATATGAGTTAAATTGAAAAGCCTCTGAAAACGGGTGTGGGGATAGCATTGTGAAATTAACCCAGGCCTGTTGTTTGTAATATAGGCAGTAAACCAATTTCATGCTGCACGTTCATTGAAATTAGTTCTGCATCTGGCTAGTGATACTGCTCAGTGGCTTCAGCCAGGAATCAATATTGTTAGTGTGTACCCTCAGTTAAAGGAAACCTGCACCCATCGCCACTTAAAAGGGAGACATACTGAGAATGCAGCAGGAGTTAGTTTAGAAGTTAATTTGACCTAGGAAGTAGTGAAGAACAGCAGAACCAGGACAGTAAACCAAGGTAGCTGAACATCACATCAAAAAGCTTGATAGAGAAAGTGGAATATTATTCTCACATATACTGCCATTGGGATAGCTGAAGTGATCATGACTGCATTGAGAGACTGGTCATGGCACACATCAACTGCTCTACATTCATCTCTAAAGCAAATGGACAGAAAAGACATTATGCTATGTTTAATGACTACAGATCTGCCTTTAATACCATAATTCCAAGCCCAATCATCTCTGAACTCCTATAGAGGGGACTCAACATCTACCTAGCAAATGGGTCCTTGATTTCCTGTTGAACAGACCACAAACAGTAAAACCTCTGCCAAAATTATCCTCAATATTGGTGCCCCACAATGTTCCAACCTCCCTATACACTCACAGAAGTATGGCGAGAATCAGCTCTAACTCCATCTGCAGATTTTGTAGATGACACCACCGTACTGGGCTGAATCACAATTTGTCTCAGCTCTTTGTCCTGCATACTCCTTCTGAGATTGGGTTTGAGGAGCTCCAAGTGTGAACGCAAGGGAACAGCTTAACTGGCGAGCTGCTGGTTGTGGAGTGTACTGCATAGCAATACGCAAGGAGGAAATTTGCGAACTCCTGATGCAGTGTTGGGGTAGTGTGTTCTGCTGACATTGCTATGGTGTTTTCTTTAGGCTCTGGAAACAAACTTTCTGCCAAGCTACTTGTAGGTGGGTGGTACAGTGCAGATGCAATAAGTCCTATTCCATTCATTTTCAGGAATGACTTAAATTGCTCTTCAACAAACTATGGTCCATTGTCATTGATAGATAGGTTCTTGATTAGCCAGGGCATCAAAGGGTATGGGGAGAAGGCAGGGGAGTGGGGATGACTGGCAGAATTAGATCAGCCCATGATTGAATAGGCCAAATGGCCTACTTTTGCTTCTATACCTTATGGTCTTAAGTTCTTACTCAGTGCTCTGGAACATCACTTCTTGAGAAGAGGCTTCTTAACTGTTCAATTGTGTGCGAGGCTGGCTGCAACCATATTACCAAGAGATTTGTGCCCAAGAATGGTCTGGTAAAATCCACATGAATAGTCTGCCAGACAAAGCTTCAAGCCAATGCTTTCACTTTAACCATGCTTTGATGACTGGAATATAGCTCCTCCAATAATTTAACTCTCAGCTTGGATGGTACAGCAACTCTCAATCTCCTTTAACCTCCATCAAAAGCAAGCTCTGTCAAGTGCAAGTTCATCCTCACACTGGTAAAAAAGGGAGAACCGGAATTTCTGCTGCACATTCCAGCCATTTTAGGTGGCATGTACACCTGCAACAGTCTGGGGTCCTTTCTGGGTTCCCTTTGGATCACCTCTGCCATAACAGGAACACCCTTATGTGGACTGAAAATGAAAACTAGTGGTAGATGATGAGTAATAAGGATAAACTCTCTCAATTACAAATACTGTTTGAAACGTTTTACACTCCAAACCAGAGTCAAGGCCTCTGTGCGTAATTTTTTTCTGCAACAGTAAGAGAAAGTGTTGCAAACGCTATGGAGCATTCACTTTCATCTCTTATGACATGTGACATGACTACACCTAACGTGAGGAATCACAATGTGGCCGATGTGGATCATAATGTGTAAGAACAGTGTCCAACGTCACCATTTCATTGACCTTTCCGAAAATCACATCACACTGTTTACCCATTGCTATTTCCTCCTGACCTATAAGAATTAGTTCAAGGGGTGGAGCACAGTAGACAGGTTGGCAATAACCTGTTGTAGAAATTGATAAATCCTAAAAAGGACCACAACTGTGACTCATCCTTTGGCCTTGAGGCATTCACCACTACTTGAATTTTCTCTGCACACTTGTGTAATCTTTGAGCATCAATGCTGAGACCAGAGTAAGTTTTGCTTGGCTTAGAGATTTCACAGTTGTTGCATCGTGCTATGAGCCCATAGTCATCTAACCTTTTTAACACTTGAGATTTTGGAGACGGATCAAGTTATAGTTGACCCAGCCAATCACAACTCCACAATGCTGGCCTTCCTGTTTTTACCACATACAAGCCCAATGTCACTGGTTTGTTGTTGTATCTCACTGTTATTCTCACATGAATGATCTTTTCTCCAGTATAAGTTCATAGTTGGATATTTGCAGGTTTTATTTTAGTGTCTTTGAAATGCCATTCAAACTGACATTGTAGAATGACTGAAACAGCCAAGCCAGTACAATTCCATATTAATTAATTTGCCGTTCACTTTTGATGTTAGCCATATTGGTTGGTTTGCTTTAGTTTTCACATTGTAAATCTCAAGGCTACTCAGTCCTTTGTCAATTTCATCATTATTAGATTTTTCATCAACAGCATGCAGATTAGTGCTCTTTTTGAAACTGAAACTTACCTTTTTACTTTTTCTCTTCCCTGTGCAGTCCATTTGTTTTTTCCTGCCCGAGAAGCTCTTTGTATGGGTCCTACGTTGTTGCATTTTCTGTAAGTTTTGCCTTTAACCCTGCATTGTTCTGATGTACATGAGCTGCTGCTATAATGATAACACAATTTTTTCAGCCAAGCAGGCCTCTGTCTAGATGCTGCAATTTTGTTCACACTCACTTTCATTCCTGACTACAATGCAATTGTGTCTCTGTCTGCAGTTTCCATTAAAGCAGCAATTTCAACTGCTCTTTTAAACGTAAATTGTACTTCAGTAGGCCAAAAAGTTTTTTGTATTCAAAAAACATCATTTTGGAATGCTTTCTTGTAACATTCCACAAACTAAATGATCTCTCAGTTCATCATTAAGCCCATTTTGGAACTGACAATGCTCAGACAATCTCATCAATTCTGCCATGTATGCTGAAAGGTACACCCCTTCCTTTTCATTTCACTTATGAAACCAAAGGAGTTCTGCTATCAACAATAGCTTTGGTTCTAAAAGTTCCTTCATTATTTTCATGAAATTACAAAGCTCATTTCGACTGGTTTGGTGGGAGGAATCAAACGTCTAAAAAAACTGTATACTTTTCCAGTCAATGCACTCAGCAAAACTTGTAGTTGTTTCTCATTGGCTATTCTGTTTGTTTTAAAATATAGCTCAATCTGTTCAGTATATGAAATCCAGTTATCTGCTGTGTAATGGAACACATCAATCTTTCCAATGTAGCCAGCCATTTCTACCTTATTTCTATTTAAGATTATTATAACCTTGTACTCACAGTTTATGAACCTGTGAACTTGTCCTTTATCTGTTTTTTTTACACTTGACAATTTCTGTCCTTTCCTGAAGAAGCACATGCTGTGTTGTTTTTTTAAAAAAAAACTCAAAAGTCTTGCAGCACTTTTTTAAAACTCAAACATCTCAAAGCCCTTCAACTGGTAGGTGGTTGTCTCAGGATCATTTTAATCTCATCTTCATCTCCACTGCTACGATTTGAAAATTAACTTAAAAGAGAAACACTGAGAGGACAGAATGTGAGTCTGACTTTCAGCAAGGTGCATATATGTGATGTGCTGACATGATGACCTATGTCATTTACTTACCTCTATAAATTACCCGCAATGAATTATTTAAACATAGAAACATTAATCAACAACGTATTTTAAATATTACTCAAAATTACTGAAATATTAAATAAACAACACCCTCTATATGAAACATCCTCTCCATATCCATTCTATCAATATTCGATAGGTTTCAATGAGATCACCCCTCATTCTTCTTAATTCCAGTAAGTACAGGCCCAGAGTCATCAAACACTCCTTACATGTTAACCCTTTGATCCCTGGGATCATTCTCATGAATCTACCCTGGAATCCCTCCAATGCCAGCACCTTTTCTTAGATAAGGGGCCCAAAACTGCACACAATATTCCACCTGCTGTCTTACCAATGCCTTATAAATCCACAGCATAACATAATTTCTTTTGTATTGTAGTAATCTTAAATCAAATGCTAACATTGCACTTGCCTTCATTACCACCATCTCAACCTGCAAGTTAAGATTTAGGGAATCCTGCACAACGACTGCTAAGCAGCTTTACACTTCTGATTTCTGAATGTTCTCCCTCTTCAGAAGATGATCCATACTCTAATTTCTTCCACCAAGTGACATGGCCATACTCTTTCCTACACTATATTCCATCTGCCACTTCTTTGCCCATTCACCCAATCTGCTTAAGTCCTTCTGCAGACACTCTGCTTCCTCATCACTACCTGCCCCTTCACCTATCTTCATAGTGTCCAAAAACATGGTCACAAAGCTATAAGTTCCTTCATCCAAATCATGAACATAAAACATGAAAAAAGCAGTCCCAATACCGACCCCTACAGCACATTACAATTCACCAACAGCCAACAAGAAGAGGTCACCTTTAGTCCTACACTTTTCCCCTTGCTCATTTTTTTATCCATGCCTGTACCTTTTCTGTCATACCATGGACTCTTATTTTGTTGACAAGCCTCATGTGTGACACCTTGTCAAAGGCCTTCTGAAAGTCCAAATAAACAACATCCACTGACTTTCCTTTGTCTATCCTGTCTGTTTTTTCCTCAAAGAATTCCAACAGATTTGTTAGGCAAGATTTACCCTTTAGAAAACCATGCAGACTCTGGCCTATTTTGTCATGTGCCTCCAAGTAGCCTGAAACTTCAACCCTAATAAAATACTCCAACATCTTTCCATCCATTGAAGTCAGGCTAATTGGCCTGTAATTTCCTTTCTTCTGCTTCACTCCTTTCTCAGAGTGATATTTGCAATTTTCCAGCCCTCCAAACTCATTACAGAATCAAGTGATTCTTAAAAGATCATTACTCTTCAATCTCTTCAACTACCACTTTCAAAACCCTGGGGTGTAGTTCATCTGGTCCAGGTGACTGTCTTACTTCAGACTTTTCGGCTTCCTCAGCACCTTCTCCTTAGTAATAGAAATGACACTCTCTTTTGCCCCCGACACACTCAAATTTCTGGAAATCTACTAGCGTCTTCCTCAGTGAAGACCGGTGCAAAATACTTATAAAGTTTGTCTGCCATTTCTTTCCTACCCCCATTACTACCTCTCCAGCATCATTTTCCTATCATCTGATATTCACTCTTGTCTCTTTTGTTCTTTATATATCTGAAAGAAACTTTTTGTATCCTCTTTGATATTACCTTCATATTTCATCTTTTCTCTCTTTATGGCTTTTTGATTGCCCTCTGTTGGTTTTTAAAATCTTCCCAATCCCTTACCTTCACACTAGTTTTTGCAATATTATATGCCCTTTTCTTTTGCTTTTATGCTGCCTTTGACTTCCCTTGTTAGCCTCATTTGCCTCACCCTCTCGTTAGAATACTTCTTCGTCTTTGGGATGTATTTTTCCTGTGCCTTCCACATTTCCCCTAGAAACACCAGCCATTGCTGTTTTGCTGTCATCCCTGCTCATGTCCATTCCAATCAACTTTTTGCAGCTCCTCTCTCATGCCTTTGAAATTCCCTTTACTCATCTGTAACACTGGAATTTGTGATTTTAGCTTCTCCTCAAACTGCAGGGTGAATTCTATTATATTATGATCAATGCTTCCTAAGGGTTCCTTTACCTTAAGTTCCCAAATTAAATTTGGTTCATTACGCAACACCCAATCAAGAATTGCTTTTTCCCTACTCAGCACAAACGTAAGCTGGTCTAAAATAAAACATCTCTGAGGCATTCTACAAGTTCCCTCTCTTGGGATCAAGTACCACCTAATTTTCCAAATCACCTCTATATTGAAGCCCCCTATGATTGTCACAACTCTGCACTTTTTCCGTGCCTTTTCTATGTCCGTTGTAATTTGTAGCCCACATCGTGGCTACTATTTGGGGGTCTGTACTTATATAACTCAAATCAAGGTCTCTTTACCCTTGCAGTTTCTTAACCCTACCCACGAGAATTCTACATCTTTTCATCCTATGTCACCTGTTTCTATGGATTTGATTTTATTTTTTTTAACAATAATGCCATTGTTTTACAGTGCAGGTGACCAGGGTTTAATTCCCACTGCTGCCTGTAAGGAGATTTTATGTTCTACCCGTGGTCACATGCTTTTCTTCCGGGTGCTCCAATTTCCTCCCACAGTCCAAAGACATCTTGGTTGGTATTTCAATTAGCAATTGTAAATTGTCCAGTGATTAGGCTAAGCTTAAAATGGGGGATTGCTGGGTGAAGCAGCTTAAAAGGTTGGAAGGGACTATTGCAAGCTGTATCTCAATAAATAAATAAACCTTTGCTTGTGCTTTCCCAAGCCTATTCTTACTTAAGCCTGTTGAGCCAAAGCCTGTCCACTCTAACACTGGCCCACTCACACAATGGCTGCTCCAGTTACACCTCCTTTCTTTTCATTGGCCACAC
Source organism: Mobula birostris (assembly GCF_030028105.1). Lineage (NCBI taxonomy): Eukaryota > Metazoa > Chordata > Chondrichthyes > Myliobatiformes > Myliobatidae > Mobula > Mobula birostris. The sequence goes on along the minus strand of NC_092370.1, from coordinate 99,338,654 downwards.
AATGTTTTCAGCCTGCTGAAGAGCCAAAAGCACTTTTTGATCTTTTAAAGACTCATAATGCATTACAAACTAGTGACCTCTCACACTGATTACAGCCTGCTGAATAAGAAAAATTACAAGAAGCAACTAGAAGACCATTAGAACTGCTCATGGGTGAGTTTGTTGTTGTTACTGCTTGGTATCAAGGAACATATGCAGTATTGAGTTCATTAGGATATGTCTGCAAGTTGTAAGTGCAGCTACAGCTTTCACACATGAGGCAAACATTAGGAGTTGGTTAGGTTCAGATAATCCAGCTATTATGCCTACCTGCACATGATCCATTCCATTGTTGTGATAGCGTACTTTCCTTATGTGAATTCTGTGCACATGTGAGGAATTTGCATTGGAACCATCAGTAATGTGGAGAGCAGGTGTTACACCAATGGTCAGGCTTTGGTTTGATGTAATATTACAAATTCTGTTGGTAAGTGAATTGGCATGGAATGAATGCATCACGTCTATGCCCTGAATGATCTATGTCCTATATAACTCACATCATGGGAGAACGGATTCACTTTCAGTTCCAATATAAGGAAAAGTTGAAAGAGATCTGCAGAACAATAAGCTTGCAGTCAATGTATCATGCACCACACGAAGACTGTAATCTCAAGAAGTTATGTGCCTTCTCCACCTGCTGTCTTTCTAAAGGAGGATGAAGTCTTATTTTACTCTCTCTGAAAAAATAACCTCTGTGACCTCCCTCACAATGACGGACAGCAATCTGTGTGTGCTGCATCTTCATCTCCAGCTTAGAAATTACCAGGTACATAAAAATTAATCACCACATTCACTTTGACAGCCTCTGGCAATGAGAGTCTAGTAATGCACTATTCCTTGAAGACCTTTTTAATACTTGAAAGAACTACAAAATGCATCAAACACTTTTAGAATCACAGCAACAGTCAGTAACGATCATCCAGCAACTAGTTGGTAAGGAGTTATTTTTTAAAGTAGAATTGATCCTACTGTCCATAAGTACACACAGCATAACTGTATAAAGTTTAGAAAAGGGTCTAACTGAAGTAAGGACATCCAAGATCACAATACGGATGTCAAATGAGCATGCACACAGACTGACGTGTTTGATATTCTGGTGAGCAGTCTTAGTGTGCACATCCCCATCATTATGTTGTTTGCCATAATTTATTTCAGAGGTGTGAATATGTCATAGGTATCATTCAAGAGCTCTTGTACAGCCTAATAAATTTGTACGTAAGATCCCAATTTTGTTCTAAAATCACTGCTAGAATTGTATTCAAAGCAACAATTGTTGTGCTGTTAGATGATTCATTGTCAATTAAGAGCTACGAAATAAAAGCTTGCTGATAATTATCAATTTTCTTTTAGTAGAAAGCACATCAAAACTGCAATTTAGTTTCTGATTATGTCTTACTTTACAGAGGAATTATTTTCTTATCTGGAAAATGAGCTTTCTCTAATTGCTATACAAATAACAAAACCTTCAAACAGCAGAAAACTACTTTGTTCATCCCATACAAACAACATTATTCTGAAAATATCTTCTTAAGACAGTGAATATTGATTGCTTTTTCCAGAAACTTGACACATATCACTTGATTGTTGGCAGTGAAGTCACGCCTAATGCATTCTTATTCCAATGACCCTTCAGGAAAAGAGCACCATTCTGGGTTAGTTACACCTTTTATGCTATAATTGAAGCAGCAGCAACGTCATTGAACATTGGCTCTCATTTTATGCTATATTCCCATATGATAATTGATAAAGTGCAACATGCTTGAAGGATTCGTGACTCAGGTAAACCTAAATATTCCAAGGCACTATTCTAAAGCAAAGAATTTTTCACTACGTTGAAAAGTTGACAATTTGCTTCACTGCTGCTGCTGTGCAAAATAATTGGTGCATTTCCTATTCAAGAATGGTGACATGTCACAAATTCTTTGTAAACTGCTGTGGAACAACCTATAGCTATGCCACAATGTAAATACAATTTCTTTTTAACAAGATGGACCAAATCTTTTAACTCAAATCCACAATGGGGTGATTCTAAAAGTTTCCAATTCAGGGGCACCCTGGCTGCCAAGTAAATCAACAATGGTACAATGTTAAATAGATCTGACACAATGCAGAAATATATGTGGTAAATTAGCTGAATGTTGCACATCCTATAATGATTTTAAGGAGTTAAGAGGTCCTGGTGGTTACACTGTAAACCAGGGATTAAATGCTTCCTGTTGTCAAACAATCTGCTAACGTGTTGTGTCAAGGGTCACAGATGCAGAATATGCCACTGAAGAAAGTCGACAGAAAAAGAAGATTAGCCGTATCAACCTGTGTAAATCAATAAGTTTGGAAAAGTAGAGCAAAAGAAAGGAAAATAACTGAAGAAAATTAGGATGCATGATTTCATTCAGATTTGAGTTTCTTCGTAACAGCCAATAAGATTCAGAAAGTATCTGGTTCTGAGCACTGCCTCCTATGCTCTACTTGGACACTGTGAATATAATCCATTCATTGGCATTTCCTTGTTGCTATTATCTACCTCCTCAGTAACCAATTTGTTTTCATATTCCTACATGTGGTGTTTGCTTTCTTTTATTGGTAATTTTGTACCAATAATCACTATTTGTATTAAATATTCCTACACAAGCACAACCCTCTATCATTTTCTTGTCACCTCAGGATAATCACTTCATTGAAGGATATGAAAAGGTGGGTTTTGTGATATAATGGGAGTTCATGCAACTATTAATTCTGGATATTATTTCATGGATTAACACAATTGAAGTAATTGCTTCCAAATCCTCTGAAAAAATGATGCATCTGGAATAAAAACAGTACAATTAAAAGCCACACATGGGCTTCATTTAAATGGAATTTTCTCATTATTTTTTGTTGTCTTTCTGATGTATTCACTGGCCAATTTCAATGTCTTTTGCTGTTCAATCTCCTGCTGTTAAAGGAATCAGCTGGAAGACTTCACTGTTCTTTCTAAATCACTACGAAGACCATGAATTCCACCAGACCATAGTTTGCAGTCACCACACACACACACAAAAAATCTCTCCAGTGATTTATCTCTCAAAAATCTCTCTACTGCAAAGTGTTTTATTGACAATACCCCTCTGTGGGGAAACCCAAAGATGGCCCTCTTCTTGTCAGTCCTTAGTCATTATTCTTTGTGAGCTTGCTGCGGGTGGTAACTGCAAGAAAATAATGTTATTTTCACCACTGTGATAACCACTCAAACCTTTACATAGTTAATGAAGTCACAAGTGCTTTCTACTCCCTTCCAGCCTTTTTGCTCATTTATTTAATTGATTGTTGTAAATTGTTTCAAAATCAGAGCCAGGCAAATAGTAAAACTCAAGTGTTTAGTGACGGGAACTTTTCCCGGGATGATGTGAAAGTTATAATTTTAAATCAAGCAAGGAAAAGAACCATAAGCCATACCATTAAAGTTCTCAATAGGGAATACTTTGGGGAGCATGAAGATATATTTGACGAAAAATACTGCCCACATCTTTTACTACTTTCGCCCAAGAGGACTGAAGCTCATTATAATTCTTTAACCAGCTCCCCAACTATAGCATCCATACTGCGGTCCCTACAAGCTTCAAGTTAGCCACCATTATTCCTGTATCAAAGAAATCTACACCTTCAGAACTAAATGACAACCACGCAGTGGCATTGATGCCAAACGTCATGAAGTGATTTCAATGGCTAAGTAATGGCCCATATCAAAAACTCCATTCTTGCCACATTGGACACTCACCAAGATGTTTGCCAGCAGGACTGCTCTACAACAGATGCCTTGACACACCTAGAAAACAAGGAGATTTATGTCAGAATGCTGCTTCTGGATTTCAGTTAAATATTCAACACTACTGCTCCACAGACCTTGGTGATCAAACTCCTTGGTCTAAGTAAGCCACTGTGAAGCTATGTGTTGGACTTGCTAACAAACAGACCTCAGACAGACAGGACGCACAACTGCTCCTCCCCATTATCCTCAAAATGGGTGCCCCCCAGGGTGTGTGCTGAGCCCATTGGTGTACTCTCCACTCACACTTGACTGCAGAGTGTAACACCCAAGTAATCACATTGTCAAGTTCGCCGATGACACGACAATGGTGGGACTCATCATCAACAACGATGAGGTGACCAATAGAAAGGAGATGGAAGAGCTCGAGGCCTGGTGCCAGGCAAATAACCTCCTCCTGTATGTAAACAAGATAAAGGGGTTTGTTATTGACTTCAGAAGCACTCCCACCACACACCCTCCTCTTTACATTGGGAGCACAGCAGAGGAAATTATGTGCAGTTTCAAAATATTGGGAGTGCACATCTCACACAACCTCTCATGGTTCCTGAACACATCATACACATCAGGAAAGTTTACCAATTTCTCTGCTTTCCAAGAAGGCTGAAGAGAACTGGACTATGTCATTTTACAGATGTACTGTAGAGATCAACTTATCAAGCTTTATGACTTCATTATTTTCTGACAGTCACCTTAAATGCAGTCTAGCATCACTTTTAAGGACACACAATCAATTTATTAATATAAGCTATCTTATGTATTTCTATTTATTGTATCTTTTTTATTATTGTTGTGTCCTTTATCTTTGTGTTTTGTTGGGCTACATTGGATCCAGAGTAACAATTATTTTGTTTTCCTTATACGTGTACAGGAAATGACATTAAGCAATCTTGAGAGGTATCCTCTTTACATAGGGTAGTGAGTACTTGGAATGAAGTACTTGGACTTGCTGAGAAGGAAGCAAGGCTTAAGATGGAAAAAGCAGAAAGGCAATTAGCAGAGGCAAAATTGGAGGTTGAAATAAGTGCACATTCTCTTCACCAAGAGGCAGCTGCAGCCATTGCACAGGCTGAGGTCTTAGGGACAGCTGAAAAACTGGAGGGAGTGATGAAGTTGGTAAGAGCCAGCAAAGCAATGTTAGAAAAGGACATTGTGGAGCGTACAGATAACCATGTGAATGTACAGCTTGAACTTCACACGGCACAGAAACCAAACAGCTTTTCCTGACTCTTCCCTAACTTCAGTATATCCCTACTGCAGCTTTATTATGTGGTGATCTCCTTCAGAAGATGGCTTGTGCTGACAACCCAACAGAACCGGTAAGCCACCTGTTGCTGATGATATATTTATTGATACTTTCATACTGCTTCTCAAAGATTCCAAATACAAAGGCCCACCACAGGGAGAATGAGCAATGGATGGATGCTAAGACAGCTCATTCCACCCACAGTGCACCACTGAACACTACAGCCCAGTTGTATGTTCCCAGAACAAAGCAGCTTTCACCAGCCTGGCACCTGCACCAGAGCACCTTGCTCTGATATCTGGCTCGTCGCAAAATAATGAGCACAAGGCTTTACCAGTCTAATGAGAAACCTGACAGCTACAGAGTGTGGTAGTCATCACTCAACAATGCCGCTAGGAAGCTTGGCCTCATAGTGTCAGGGCCATTCGAGAGGATGCTGGTGAACATGGGGTGACACTGTTCATTTTGTGGAATGTCACTTCTATGTTGATTGCAGTCTTGAGTCTGTACCTACTGACACTGAAACTATCAACTTTCTGCAGAGGACCTAAGCATCTTGCAGTGATCAAACTGCACAAGTTTGCCTTGAACCGTAAAGCTGTTATGAAAGCGTTCCCACTTAAAGACCATGAATCAGTTGTTAAAGACCTGGACTTCAATGGAGAAGCCATACCTACGCAACATAGTTTGGGACTCCTGTGGGAGATAATGAACACTACCTTCACCTTTGCTGTATCAACCAGCAATATGCCATTCATTTGGCATGGAATGTTGTCCACAGTGAACAGAGTGTTTGATTCTTTGGGTTAGGTGGCTTCTGTCACTACCCAGAGCAGAATTCTCCTCGGGGAACTTCTTGCAGACATGTGACTGAGGCAAACCCCTCCCCCCACCCCGCCAGAGGAGAAACTCCACAAGTGGGAAGCCTGGAGGGACTCACTACAAGAGTTAGAGCAGCTGCACATATCACAAACTCACACAGCAACCTCTCCCTCCAAGACAGTACAATTACATTTATTGCTTTCTTACTGTAGTTATACTGTAACTTTGAAAGTGGATGGAGAATTTGCATTAAAGGGACCCTTAGGGTCAAGTGATCATAATATAATAAAATTTGATGCAATTTGAGAAGTAGGAGCTAAAGTCAGATATATCAGTATTACAGTGGAGGAAAGGGAGTTACAGAGGCTTGAAAGAGGATCTGGGAAAAATTGAATGGAAAAGAACACTAGCAGAAATGATTCCAGAGCAGCAATGGCTGGAATTCCTGGAAGCATAGAAACCATAGAAAAACTACAGCACAGAAACTGGCCTTTTGGCCCTTTTTGGCTGTGCCGAACCATTTCCTGCCTAGTCCCACTGACCTGCACACAGACCATATCCCTCCATACACCTCCCATCCATGTATCTGTCCAATTTATTCTTAAATGTTAAAAAAGAACCCGCATTTACCACCTCATCTGGCAGCTCATTCCATACTCCCACCACTCTCAGTGTGAAGAAGCCCCCCCTAATGTTCCCTTTAAATTTTTCCCCCCTCACCCTTAACCCATGTCCTCTGGTTTTTTCTTCTCCCCTTGCCTCAGTGGAAAAAGCCTGCTTGCATTCACTCTATCCATACCCATCATAATTTTATATACCTGTATCAAATCTCCCCTCATTCTTCTACGGTCCAGGGAATAAAGTCCTAATCTATTCAACCTTTCTCTGTAACTGAGTTTCTCAAGTCCCGGCAACATCCTGGTAAACCTTCTCTGCACTCTTTCAACCTTATTTATATCCTTCCTGTAATTTGGTGACCAAAACTGAACACAATACTCCAGATTCGACCTCACCAATGCCTTATACAACTTCATCATAACATTCCAGCTCTTATACTCAATACTTTGATTAATAAAGGCCAAGGTACCAAAAGCTCTCTTTACGACCCTATCTACCTGAGACGCCACTTTTAGGGAATCTTGTATCTGTATTCCCAGATCCCTCTGTTCCACTGCACTCCTCAGTGCCTTACCATTAACCCTGTATGTTCTACCTTGGTTTATCCTTCCAACGTGCAATACCTCACACTTGTCTGTATTAAACTCCATCTGCCATTTTTCAGCCCATTTTTCCAGCTGGTCCAAGTCGCTCTGCAGGCTCTGAAAACCTTCCTCACTGTCTACCACACCTCCAATCTTTGTATCATCAGCAAATTTGCTGATCCAATTTACCACATCATCATCCAGATCATTGATATAGATGACAAATAACAATGGACCCAGCACTGATCCCTGTGGCACACCACTAGTCACAGGCCTCCACTCGGAGAAGTAATTCTCTACTACCACTCTTTGGCTTCTTCCATTGAGCCAATGTCTAATCCAATTTACCACCTCTCCATGTATACCTAGCGACTGCATTTTCCTAACTAACCTCCGATGCGGGACCTTGTCAAAGGGCTTACTGAAGTCCATGTAGGCAATATCCACTGCCTTCCCTTCATCCACTTTCCTGGTAACCTCCTCGAAAAACTCCAATAGATTGGTCAAACATGACCTACCACGCACAAAGCCATGTTGACTATCCCTAATAAGTCCTTGTCTATCCAAATGCTTGTAGATTCTGTCTCTTAGTACTCCCTCCAATAACTTACCTACTACCAATGTTAAACTTACCGGCCTATAATTTCCCAGATTACTTTTCGATCCTTTTTTAAACAACAGAACAACATGAGCCACTCTCCAATCCTCCGGCACCTCACCTGTAGACAGCGACATTTTAAATATTTCTGCCAGGGCCCCTGCAATTTCAATACTAGTCTCCTTCAAGGTCCGAGGGAACACTCTGTCAGGTCCCGGGGATTTATCCACTTTAATTTTCCTCAAGACAGCAAGCACCTCCTCCTTTTCAATCTGTACAGTTTCCATGATCTCACTACTTGTTTCCCTTAATTCCATAGACTTCATGCCAGTTTCCTTAGTAATACAGATGCAAAAAACCTATTTAAGATCTCCCCCATTTCCTCTGGTTCCGCACATAGCCAACCACTCTGATCTTCAAGAGGACTAATTTTATCCCTTACAATCCTTTTGCTCTTAATATCCTTGTAAAAGCTCTTTGGATTATCCTTCACTTTGGCTGCCAAGGCAACCTCATGTCTTCTTTTAGCCCTCCTGATTTCTTTCTTAAGTATTTTTTTGCACTTCTTTTACTCCTGAAGCACCTTATTTACTCCCTGTTTCCTATACATGTCATACAACTCCCTCTTCTTCTTTATCAGAGTTGCAATATCCCTTGAGAATCAAGGTTCCTTATTCCTATTCACTTTGCCTTTAATCCTGACAGGAACATACAAACTCTGCACTCTCAAAATTTCTCCTTTGAAAGCTTCCCACCTACTGATCACATCTTTGCCAGAGAACAACCTGTCCCAATCCATGCTTTTTAGATTGTTTCTCATTTCTTCAAATTTGGCCTTCTTCCAGTTCAGAACCTCAACCCTAGGACCAGATCTATCCTTGTCCATGATCCGGTTGAAACTAATGGTGTTATGATCACTGGAACCAAAGTGCTCCCCTACACAGACTTCCGTCACTTGTCCTAACTCGTTTCCTAACAGGAGATCCAATATTGCATCCCCTCTAGTTGGTCCCTCTATATATTGATTTAGAAAACCTTCTTGAACACATTTTACAAACTCTAAACCATCTAGACCCCTAACAGTATGGGAGTCCCAATCAATATATGGAAAATTAAAATCCCCTACCAACACAACTTTATGCTTCCTGCAGTTGCCTGCTATCTCTCTACAGATTTGCTCTTCCAATTCTCGTTGACTATTGGGTGGTCTGTAATACAATCCCACTAATGTGGCCATACCTTTCCTGTTTCTCAGCTCCACCCATAAGGACTCAGTAGACAAGCTCTCTAATCTGTCCTGCCTGAGCACTGCTGTAATATTTTCCCTAACAAGCAATGCTACTCCCCCATCTTTCATTCCTCTGCCTTGATCACATCTGAAACATCGGAACCCTGGAATATTAAGCTGCCAGTCCTGCCCCTCCTGTAGCCAAGTTTCACTAATTGCTATAACGTCATAATTCAATGTGTCAATCCACACCCTCAACTCATCCGCCTTCCCCACAATACTCCTAGCATTGAAATATATACACCTCGGAAGATTTTTACCACCATTCACAACCTTTCTATTAGCGGATTTGCTTGAACTTTTAACATCATTTATTTTCACCCCAGCCACACTGTCAGCTCTGGCACTCTTGTCCCCATCCTCCTGCAAATCTAGTTTAAAGCCTCCTCAATAGCACTAACAAACCTCTCTGCAAGGATATTGGTCCCCCTGTAGTTTAAGTGTAACCCGTCTCTCTTGTACAGGTCCCATCTGCCCCAGAAGAGGTCCCAATGATCCTGAAATCTGAAACCCTGCCCCCTACACCTGTTCCTCAGCCACTTGTTCATCCTTCAGAGCATCCTATTCATACCCTCACTGGCACGTAGCACAGGTAGCAATCCTGACATTACCACCCTCGAGGTCCTGCTTTTCAACTTCCTACCAAGCTCTCTATACTCACTCTCCAGGACCTCCTCACTCTTTCTTGCTATGTCATTGGTACTGATGTGCACCATGACACCTGGCTGATCACCTTCCCACTTCAGAATGTCATGCAAGTGATCAAAGACATCCTCGACCCTGGCACCTGGGAGACAACAAACCATCCTGGATTCTCTGTCACGACCACAGAACCTCCTATCTGCACCTCTAACTATCGAGTCCTCTATCACTACTGCTCTCCTCTTTTTCCACCCTCCCTTCTGCACTGCAGAGCCAGACTCAGTGCCAGAGATCCAGCTACTGCAGCTTGTCCCAGGTAAGTCATCCCCCCCAACAGTTTCCAATGCGGTATACTTGTTGTTGAGGGGAATGGCCACAGGGGAACCCTGCTCTGCCTGCCCTTTCCTCTTCCCTCGCCTGACAGTGACCCAATTTCCTGTGCTCTGCTCCTTTGGCGTAACTACCTCCCTGTAGCTACTATCTATAATCTCCTCATTCTCCCGAATGATCCGCAGGTCATCCAGCTCCTGCTCCAGTTCCCTAACGCGGTTTGATAGGAGCTGCAGCTGGATGCACTTCTTGCAGGTGTCGTTGTCAGGGACACTGGAGGGCTTCCTGACTTCCCACATCCTGCAAGAGGAGCATTCCAACATCCTGCCTGATATTCTCTCTACTCTAAACAATCTGAACAAAAAACTTACCGGAACCTACCCTGACCTCTGCCTGTTCTCGCCGAAGCCTGTTTGAGCCAAAGCCGTCCCACTCTGACGAAAACAGACAGGATCTCCCAGTAGCCACCCACTTCAACTCTGCCTCCCACTCCCATTCAGATATGTCCATACATGGCCTCCTCTACTGCCATGATGAGGCTAAACTCAGATTGGAGAAGAAACACCTCATATACCATCTAGGTAGTCTCCAGCCCCTTGGTATGAACATAGAATTCTCCAACTTCCAGTAATTCCCTCCCCCTCCCTTCCCCTATCCCTATGTCACCCTGCCCCCTCCCAGCTGCCTATCACCTCCCTCATGGTTCCGCTTCCTTCTACTACCCATTGTGTTTTCCCCTATTCTTTCTTCACCTTTCCTGCCTATCACCTCCCTGCCTCCCCTCCCCCACCCCCTTATCTTTCCCCTTACTGGTTTTTCACTTGGAACCTACCAGCCTTCTCCTTCCCACCCTTTCTCCACCTTCTATATAGGGCCTCTGCCTCTTCCCTCTACAGTCCTGACGAAGGGTTCTGGCTCGAAACGTTGACCGATCTTTTCCACGGATGCTGCCTGACCTGCTGAGTTCATCCAGCGTGTTGTGAGGAGTTGAGTGTTGTTGTGAAACTCAAACTAGATTTTAGTATGTACGTTACTCATAAGTAAATGTCACTTTATTAAATATTCCATCACTTTACTGAAGATTGGGGATAGTCTATTGGGGTGCTAATTAGGAGGATTGGACTTGATTTGCTGTTTGTGAATGGAGCATACCAAGGCCACTGCATTGTCAGGTGGATCACCAGTGCTATAACTGTACTAGAAGATTTTGGTGAGAGTTCCAGTTTGTTCTGTGACACACCTTTTGCAGTACAGTTAGGATTTTGCCTGGTAACATTGCCTTTTCTGCACCCAGAGAGAAAACATAAAGCGTGCATGAAGTAGCAGCAGGAGCAGAGCAGTCGACACCACAAGTCTGCACTGCTGTTCAACAGGAACGGAGCCCATCTTCTACTACAGTACGAGTTTTCTGCCCTATTCCCATATCCCTTGTTTTCTCCGATATACAAAAATCCATTAATGGGTGTTTTAAATATAATCAATGATTGAACTTGCACAGCCCACCTGGGTAAAGAATTTTAAAGATTTATGACAAAAGTGAAGAAATTTCTTCATTTCGGTTGTGCCTAACCTACTGCTTATTTTGAGTCTATAACCCCTACCTCTAGACCCTTCAGCCGGGGAAAGTATTCTCCTTGCATCCTCACTCTCAAGCCTTCTAAGTATTTTATTTGCCTCAGTAATTTTACAATATCATGTAGGATGAATTGAATTTGATTTAGATAGTCTTCTAAATCTTAGAATGCCAGAATGCCAGAAAGAAGCTGAAATGGATCACCCACTTGACATTTCTGGATTAACAGAGTTTAATTACCTTAATTTTGTCTTTAACTCTAATGTTTTGGGTCCTGACATTGTTCAGGATAGGAATATTCTTAAAGCCTCTCCATCAGTTTGCTATTTAATATTCACCTCCATTTACAGCTTGATGTGGCTAGACTGCATATACTTTGATTATGGAATCATTTAATTCTGCCCATTGCATGTTTTCTTTCTGCTCTTTAGCAGGCGTGCTGTTGCGTGTTGCAGCTTCACATCATTTTCAGTTATGTCTGGCTCTCCTCCTTGTACACCTGTTTTTATCCCTCACTGAACTAGGATTGCCCCTCCCAACTCAATTGCAATGGAGAGTAAAGGATATAAAGTCACTTCTGCTGCTGCTGTTGGTACACCATTCTCATGGTTACCCAGATTTGAAATGTCAGACCTGTTCTGATTGTATTCAATTTGGTATTTTTATCATGCACAGAAAAAAAAGATGAAGAATATCCTCAATGTGAAATTGAGACTTAGTCTCTATATAGGTTATATCACAGATATATTATTTGCAACAGGTAGATTGATGGAATTAGGTTATGTAGCTTACCATGCATGTTCCTGTGCTCACTAATCATTGCAGACCCAGTCTTTGTTGCCAGGCCAACCTTATTGATAGACATTGAAGCCTCACATCAATAATTCATTCAGTGCCCTTACTTCTTTCAATGCTTCTTCCAAAGATTGCTTAACACAAAGGAGTTAGTCCATCGGTTGATGGAAAATGGCAGATGTTAATCAGGAGGATGTTCTCTTTTCTACATTTGATCTGCTGTCCAGGCAAAGGATTTAAAAATGAATCCCAGGAATCATGGTAAAATTAGTCAGCTTCATTATGTAGCTTTATTAGCCTTTGTAGTATCCAAGACATCCTCAGGGAGTGGTTCCTCAGAAAGATGACCTCCATTTAGGACTCCCATAGCCCAGGACATACCCTCTTCTCATTGCTACTATCAAGAAGGAGGTCAGAATCCTAAAGGCACACACTCAACGATTCAGGAAAAGCTTCTTCCCCTCTGCCATTCGATTCCTGAATGGACATTGAACTCATGAATACTACCTCATTATTTTAAAATTCCTTTTTGCACTATTTTTAATTTAACTATTTAATATACATATATACTTACTGTAATTGATTTACTTATTTTTTCCTATATTATCATGTATTGCATTGTACTTCTGCTGCTAAGTTAACAAATTTCACAACATATGCAGGTGATATTAAACCTAATATCATGGCGAGAGGGTCTAAAAAATGTAATGACTGAAGATCATAATGCACACTGCCTTCATTCACCAACAAATTCTCATCTGCAGTCCCCTGCTCCCTGCATCCATCCAATCTCTTTGTTGACGGTCACTTTCTGAAATAAAAAGAGGCAATAAAAAATAATTTGCACTGACAGATCGGGAGGGGTTAAGAACTGTAATTCACCTTTGTAGTTCTGGGATTGAGGGGTAAAAATGTACCTGCATTTTTGTCATGTTTCCTGAAAACAATTAACAGGATTTTTGCAGCATTTTTGCCTTTTGGTTATTTTTTTGTCAACCACATGAGGTCCCTCCATGCCCAGAAGATTTCTCAGCTGTGTGGGTGGTAACGTTGTGGCAACACGCACTACAAACACCCACGTAAATGTTAAGAGTTGGCCACTGATGACGCATCTCGCAAATCTCTTTCTTTCTTTCAGTGCCCATATATAACACCTCTCTGTGAATGCAGTGCACTGCCATAAAACAAGTGACATCTCCTCTGAATAATTATAAAAAGGGAAATTCATGCACATATTTCTGCTTGTGCCTGTAGTTCAAACCTCAATATTTCTTTCTCAGTTTTAAAGGACCTGACTCAATCTGCATCATGGAACCATAAAGACCATTTAAAAAGAACAATTTATTCATCAGATGTATAGTCTGGTGACTGAGCTGTAGAGGGATGTCTTTAAACTGGAAAAGGTACTGGAGAGATACAGAAAGATCTCATTAGGATTGGAGGGTGTTTTATTATAAGACTCAATAGGCTTTCTCCCAGGGCTGAAATGGCTAACACAAGGGAGCATAGTTTTAAGGAGTTTGGAAGCAGTTACAAGGGGTATGTCAGAGATAAGTTTTTAGCACAAAGAGTGGTGTGTATACGGAATGCTGGCAACACTGCCAGCAATGGTGGTGGAGACGGATACAATAGGATCATTTAAGAAACTCCTAGATAGGTACACAGAGCTTAGAAAAATAGAGTGCTATGCAGTAGGGAATTTCTAGCCAGTTCTAGAGTAGATTACATGTTCGGCACAACATTGTGGGCTGAAGGGCCTGTAATATGCTGTAGATTTCTAAGTTCTATGTTCTATGTTCTAATTCTGGATCCACAAAGCAAGGTCTCCTTGGATCCCATGCCTCCTTACTTTCTGAATGAGCCTTGCATGGGAAATCTTATCAAATGTCTTATTGAAATCCATGTGCACTACATCCATTGCTCTACCTTCATCAATGCTTTTTGTTACAGCCTCAAAGAATTCAATCAGGCTCATAAAGCATGACCTGCCCTTGACAAAGCCATGCTGATTATCACTAATCAGATTATGTCTCTCCAAATACTCATAAACCCTGCCTCTCAGGATCTTCTCCAACAACCTGCCCACCACTGAAGTAAGACTCACTGGTCTATAATTTCCTGTGTTATCTCTACTCTCTTTCAAGAAAATAACATTTGCAACCCTCCAATCCTCTGGTACTTCTTCCGTCCCTATTGATGATGCAAAGATAATCGCCAGAGACTCAGCAATCTCCTTCCTCACTTCCCACAGTAACCTGGGGTATAACCCACCTGTTCCTGGTGACTTATTTAACTTAATGCTTTTCAAAAGCTCCAACACATCATCTTTCTTAATGTCTGAATGATCTAGCACTTCAGTCCACTGTAAGTCATCCCTACAATTGCCAAGGTCTTTTTCCTGGTGAATACTGAAGCAAAGTATTCATTAAGTACCTCCGCCACCTCCTCTGACTCCATGTACATGTTTTCACTATCACACCTGATTGGTCCTATTCTCACATGGCTCATCCTCTTGCTCTTCAGATACTAGTAGAATGCCTTGGGGTTTTCCCTAATACTGCTCGCCAAGGCCTTCTCATGGCCCCTTCTAGCTCTCCTAATTTCATTCTTAACCTCCTTCCTGGCAACCTCTATCAGTACCTAGTTTCTTGGGCTTTTCACAAGCTTTTTTTTCTTCTTAACTAGATTTTCTGCAACCTTTGTACACCATGGTTCTTTTACCCTACCATCCTTTTCCTGCCTCAATGGAACATACCTCTGCAGAACACCATGCACGTGTTCCCTGAACATTTGCCACATTTCTGCCGTGCACTTCCCTAAGAATATCTGTCCTCAATTTATGCTCCCAAGTTCCCACCTAACAGCATCATATTTCCCCCTACCCTAATTAAATGCGTTCCTAAATTGTCTGTTCCTTTCCATCTCCAGTGCTATGGTAAAGGAGATAGATTTGTTATCACTACCTCCAAAATGCTCTCCCACCAAGTGGTCTGACACCTGACCAGGTTCATTTCCCAATACCAGATCAAGTACAGCCTTTCCTCTAGTTAGCTTATCTACATATTGCATCAGGAAACCTTCTTAAACACACCTTACAAACTCCACCCATCTAAATCCCTTGATCTAAGGAGATGCCAGTCAATATTAGGAAAATTAAAATCTCCCATCACTACAACCTTATTATTATTACACCATTCCCGAATCTGCCTCTCTATCTGATCCTTGCTGTCCCTGTTACTATTGGGGAATCTATTAAAAAAAACACCTAGTAGTGTTATTGCCCCCTTCCTGTTTCTGACTTCCACCCACACTGCCTCAGTAGATAATCCTTCCATGACCTCCTCCTTTTCTGCAGCTGTGACACTATCCGTAATTAGCAATGCCACGCCTCCACCTCTTTTGCCTCCTTCCTTGTCCTTTTTGAAACATCTAAATCCTGGCATACTTAGCATGCTCTCCACTACCTGACACTCTCCCTTCCCTTTCCTAACAGTCACCCAATTATCTGTCTGCTGTGGCCCCGGTGTGACTATCTACCTGTAGCTCCTATCAATCACCTCCTCCCTAACAAGCCAAAGGTCATCGAGCTGCAGCTCCAATTCCCTAACTCGGTCTCTAAGGAGCTGTGGCTAAATGCACCTAGTGCAGATGTGGCCATCAGGAAGGCTGGAAGACCTCCTGGCATCCAACATCTGACAACCAGAGCAGAAAAATGGCCTTGCAGTCATACCCACTATTCTTAAATTAGAGGAAAAAAGAGATATGAAAGTAACTTACCTCCTTACCTTGCCTTAGCCCATCCTCCCCGAAGCCCTGATGAGCCTAAGCCCTACTACCCTGACTCATGCTCCTTTGAGAACTGCTCCACTAGACAGTGACTCCCCTTTATCCTGGAACTTTCACAGCAGCCTTGCACAATGACAAGATACTGTGTCTGTGCACTTTCCACAATCGAATCTCCCACTGAAAGAAACTCACCGCTTTTTAAATCTTCTCAGCGGCTTTGCGCGATGATGAGCTACCACATCTGCACACTTCTCCCAATTGAATACTCCTGAAATAGCTGAGTTGTTAATGATAGCCAAATAGCTTTGTGTACATTATTCATTTTATCTCTTTATTTAAGATTTGTATAATTATTGGAATTTATATTTTTACATGTCCATGGTGAGATTAAAACTTGGATCTCTGAACTGGTTGCTCAGGTCAAAGTAGTAGCCCAGAAAGGCAAACTAGAAAGTCTCCTATATGGATTGGATGAGCTGCATAAGGAACAACCCTACACATACTGTATTTAAACCTTTGTTTCAAAGAAGAATAAATCATAAGGAATAACGTTTGCTGAGCTGAGCAAGTTAACCGATTTTACTTAGATTTCCAACAAGAAAAGGACCTTTACTTGAATATTTTGTTGAGTTGATGTCCAGGACATCTACAAAGAAGTTCACTTCAATATTTTCATTTAAATTGTGTGAAATTAATCCTATATCCACCACTCACGATCATCTAAGATTAATTTATACTTGTAAAAGTGCAGTTTAATGAAATATAAGGATCAGAAAGTCTAAAGATACACATGGTATTTAAAAAATGGCACTATGCCAATACATGTTACTTTGTGGTATTCCTTCCCTCAAGCATTCAAAAGCTACTACCTCACGTTTCCTTTGCAAGACTGGTTATGTGACTGTCCAGCTGCAGTGATTCTAACAGGAATGTCTACATGATTATGTAAACAGCTGCAAAGAAGATTTTGAAGTAAGTGGAGCTTGTGATGGTGTACTAATTTCAACAGAATTTCATGATGGCAGAATTTTGAAATATGCTAAAAGGCTAATTATTTATTAACATACTATTATCAAGATAAATGAATGGAACACCCTCAAAGTCTGAGGTTCTAAAACTGAAATTGTTTCTCAGATAAATCTCCTGATAAGTAATATCTGAGCTTCATTTATTTTGAACACGACTTGATCATTCTATGTGAATGTCATGAGCCTTATTTCATGTTCTTCATCGAATGAATAGTGATGCAGAAAACTGTCCACGTTGACTGTGTAGAGTCTTAAGCAGAGTGGTTCTCTAATTCAGCACCTTATCTAATGGGGCAAAGACATCAAACACCTCTGGGAGCAGATTGAGAAACAGAGAGGCTATTCAGACTTAAGAATCCTCATTTAGTAATTCATAAGGACATAATAAAATAAGAACCGGAATAAGCCTCTTGGCCCCAAAATCCTGAACCACCATTAATCATCTCATCTCCTTTTTCAAAACTATATCCACCTCTTGTTTATTTGCTTCCAGTGATCTAGTCTTCAGTGCCCTTTGGGGCAGAGAATTCTAGACATTCACCACCCTTCACAAAAACTCCTATACTTTTCGATTTTAAAGGATTACCTGTCTACCTTGTAAATTTGCCTTCCCACCTGAGATGTTCCAACAATTGGAAATTTGTTGACGTTTACCCTGTCATGAACTGCCACCCCCAGGATCTGTATGCTTAAGATCACACATTCACTTTTCTACACCGCAGGATGAAAATCTACTTTCTTTAGCCAGTCTTCCAAATCCCAATATTGATAGAAATGGATATTTTGACTAGTAGTCTCATGCTTTTTGGAGTCTTCGATAGGAAGCTGCAAGGACTATATTTTCCACAAGCAATGAAGTTCAGCTGGACTTTGGTACTTCATTTTAATGCTTTGTTTAGCCAGTTACTTTATATCAGTTGTAGGAGAATAATTGGAGAAGATTGTTAGAAACAGCACTTAGTCATATTTAGAAGAAACATCTAAACAAGGCCTTATGCTTTGGATTTTCTGTCTCACAAATTTAATTGAGTATGTTGAGGTCATGACAAAGATGGATGCTAGGGAGTGGAAAGGGTTAACACAATACATATTGCCTGCATGGACTTGAGCAAAGATGTGAGAAGATCCCTCTTGGCAGGCTCATCCAGAAGATTAAGTCACATGGGATCCATAGTGAGTTAGCAAATTAGTTCAAAAACGAGCTTCATCACAGAAGACAGCGGGTAATGATGGAGAGGTGCTTTACTGACTGGACTTCTATGACTAGTGGCATTCTGGAAGAAAAATACATGCATAGGACATGAGGAGGAGGGGTAACAAGGTCTGGCAAAGTGAGTTCAGGGAGTTAGGTGCTAAGTTAAAGGATAGGGCCTCCAGGGTTGTGATATCAGGATTACTACCTGTGCTACATACTAGTGAGGCCAGAATTAGGAAGGTCTTACTATTTAACACATGACTAAGGAGATGGTCTTCAGGTTTTTTGAATCATTGGGCTCTCTTCCAGGGAAGGTGAAACTTGTACAGAAGAGATGGTTTGCATTTAAACTGGAGGGGGCTAATATCCTAGCAGGAACATTGCTTGTGCTACACAGTGGGGAGGGGTTAAACAAGAGCTGCAGGGGGATGGCAACCAAAGTGTCAGAACAGACAGTGGAGTGGTTGTGAAGAAAGATGTTAAAACCTCAGGCAAAGTCAGATGTCAAAATGTTGAGCATGGTGGGACTAATATTCTGAGCTGTGCAGGTAGTATTGTAAGAAAGGCAAATGAATTTAGGGCATGGATCAGCACATGGAATTATGATATTGTAGCCATTAGTGAGAGAGAAAGAGTAGGACTGACAGCTCAAGGTTCTGGGGTTCGTTGTTTTAGACATGGTAGAGTGGGAGAGAATAAAAAAAGTGAGGGGTGGCATACTGATCAAGGAAAATGTCATGGCAGCTCTCAGTCAAGACAGGTTGGAGAGTTCATCTAGTAAAGCGTTATGAGTAAAAATGAGGAATAAGAAACATATGACATTGTTAATGGGATTATATTACAGACCACTCAACAGTCCATGAGATTTAGAGGAACACGTTTGCAGAGAGATTGCTGACTGTTTCAAGAAACATAAGTTTGTGATTGTCGGTAATTTTAACTTTCCACATATTAACTGAGAAATGTGGAAAAGGGTTGGATGGGAATGAGTTTGTCAATTATGTTCAGGAAAGTTTCCTTAATCAGTACATAGAAGTCCTAACTAGAGAGAGCACGATACTAGATTTTCTATTAAGGAATGAGACAGGGCAGATGACAAAAGTTTGTGTTGTGGAACACTTTGCATGTAGTGATCATAATGCAAATAGTTTCAAAGTAAGTATGGAAAAAGGTAGGTCTGGTCTGCGGGTTGAGATTCTAAATTGGAGACGGGCCATTTTGATGGTATCAAAAAGGATCTGGCAGGTGTGGATTGGGACAGATTGTTTTCTGCCAAAGTCATATATGGTAAGTGGGAGGCATTCAAAAGTGAAAATCTGAGAGTACAGTGTTTGTATGTTCCAGTCAGAATAAAAAGTAGGGATGACAGGTTTAGGGAACCTTGATTTTCGAGGATATTGAGGCCTTAGTTAAGAAAAAAAAGGAGATGCAGGTATAGGGAGGTAGGAATAAATGAGGTACTTTTGAATGAAGGAAAGGTGAAAGAGAATCCTAAGGGCTTCTATAGATATATTAGGAGCAAAAGGATAACAAGGGACAAAATTCAGCCTTCGGAAGTTCATAGTGGTAAGCTATGCATGGAGCCGAAAGAGATGGGGAGACCTTAAATGGATTTTTTTCCATTTGTATTTACTTGGGAGATGGACACAAAGGCTATATAAATGAGGCAAATCAGCAGCCAGGTCATGCACCCTATACAGGTTACAGAGGAGGAGGTGTTTGCTGTCCTGAGACAAATTAAGGAGGATCTTGCTTTGTGGATCCTGAATTGGCTTGGTCACAGAAGACAAAGTGTGGCTGCGGATGGTTTGTATTCTGCATGGAGGTCGGTGACCAGTGGTGTTCTGCAGAGATCTGTTTAGGGACCCCTCCTCTTTGTGATTTTTATAAATGACCTGGATGAGGAAGTAAAAGGGTGGGTTAGTAAGTCTGCTGATGACACAAAAGTTAGGGGTGTTGTGGATAGTCTGGAGGGTGGTCGGAGGTTACAGCAGGACATCGATAGGATACAGAACTGGACTGAGAAGAGCCAAATGAAGTTCAACCCAGGTAAGTATGAAGTAGTTCAAATTTGAAGACAATATAATATTAATGATAAGACTCTTGGCGGTGTGGAGGATCAGAGAAATCTTGGGGTCTGTGTATATAGGACACTCAAAGCTTCTACTCAAGTTCGCAGTGTTGTTAAGAAGGCGTATGGTGTGTTGGCCTTCATCAGCCATGGGATTGAGCTCAAGAGCTGTGAGGTAATATTACAGCTAATATAAGATCTTATTTAGACCCCACTTGGACTACTGTGTTCATTTCTGGTCACCTCATTACAGGAAGGATGTGGGTACTATAGAGAGAGTGTAGAGGGAATTAACAAGGATATTGCCTGGATAAGAAAGCATGCCCAGTGAACTTGGCCTTTTCTCCTTGGAGCAATGGCGGATGAGAAGTGACCTGACAGAGGTGTTTAAGATGATGAGAGGCATTGATTGTGTGGATAGCCAGAGGCTTTTTCTCAGGGTGAAGTGGCTAACATGAGGGGGCATAGTTTTAGGGTGCTTGGAAGTAGGTACAAGGGGGATTTCAGAGGTTAATTTTTCACACAGGGAGTGGTAGGTGCATGGAATGCACTGTCAGTGAAGGTGATAGAAGTGGATACAACAGGGTCTTTTAAGAGACTCTTAGATAGGTACATGGAGCTATCTAAAATAGACGGCTATGCAGTAGGGAAATATTAGGCAGTTTCTAGAGTAGGTTACATGGTTGGCACAAACAATATTGTGGACTTAAGGACTTATAATGTGCTTTAGATTTCTATATTTCTATGTAAATCCCCAGGGCCTGACAAGGTGTTCCCTCAGACTCTGTGGGAGGATGGTGCAGAAATTACAGAGGCCCTTGTAGAGATATTTAAAGTATTCTTAGTAAGAGGCGAGGTGCTGGAGGATTAGGGGATAGTTGATGTTATTCCATTTCTTTTAAGAAAAGCTCTAAGAATAAGTCAGGAAATTATAGGTCTGTGATTCTGACATCAATAATGGGGAAGTTATTGGAAGATACTTATAGGGACAGGATATATATGTATTTGGATAGACAGGAACTGATTAGGGATAGTCAACATGGCTTTGTGCATTTTAGGTTGTGTCTATCCAATCTTACAGAGTTCTTCGAGGAAGTTACTAGGAAAGTTGATGAAGGCAGGCAGTGAATATTGTCTACATGAACCTTAGCAAGGCCTTTGACAAGGTTCTGCTTGTGACTAGTGGAGTGCTGCAGGGATCAGTGCTGGGTCTACTATTGTTTGTCATCTATATCAACATCTGGATGATTATGTGGTGAATTATTTGTGGATGACACCAAGGTTAGGGGTGTAGTGGACAGAGAGGAAGACTACCAAAGCTTGCAGTGGGATCTGGACCGGCTAAAAAAATGGGCTGAAAAATGGCAAATGGAATTTAATACAGATAAGTGTGTGGTGTTGTACTTTAGGTTTTACAAGGTGTATGGTGGGGGACTGAGGAGTACAGTAGAACAGGGGTATCTGAGGATACATATCCATAAATCCTTGAAGGCAGTGTCACAGGGAAACAGGTTCATAAAAGGAAGCTTTTGACACACTGACCTTCATAAATTGATATACTGAGTATGTGAGTTGGGATTTATGATGAAATTGTATAAGACGTTGGTGAGGCCTAATTTGGAGTGCAGTTTTGGTCACCTACTTATAAGTAAGATGTAAAAAAGATTGAAGTAGTGCAGAGAAGATTTACAAGGATGTTGCCAAGACTTGAGAACCTGGGTTATTGGGAAAGCTGGAATGGGTTTGGACTTCATTCCCTGAAACATAGAAGACTGAGGGGAGATTTGATAGAGGCATACAAAATTACAGGGGTTATACATAGGGTAAATGTCAGCAGGCTTTTTCTACTGAAGTTGTGTGAGACTACAACAAGAGGTCATGGGGTAAAGAGGAAAGATGAAATCTTCAAGGGAGATGTGACGGGGAAACTCTTCACTCAGAGCGTGGTGGGAGTATGAAATGTGCTGCCAGTGCAAGTGGTGAATATGGTGTCAATTTCAAACATTTAGAGAAATTTGGATAGTTATATGCTTGGGAAGGATATGGAAGGTTACATTCTGGATGCAGGTCAATGGGAATGGTCGAATTAATGGTTCAGTAGGGACTAGTACCAAAGGACCTGTTTCTGTGCTGTTGGGACCTCTGTAATAATAATTTGGATGAAACTATAAGGTGTCTGATCAGTAAGTTTGTCGTTGGCACAAAAATTGATACAGCTGTGGATAGCGAGGAACGTTGTCAAAACGTACAGGGGGATGTAGATCAGTTGGAAACTTGGGTGGTGAAATTGTACATAAAGTTTTATCTAGGCAAGTGAGAGGTGTTGCTTTACATGAGGGCAAGTGCAAGATAAAAGTATACTGGACACTTAACAACACTGATGTGCTGAGAGAACTAGGAGTCGAAGTCTACAGCTTCCTAAAAGGGGCAACACGAGAAGATAGACACAGAGCATGCCTGCCTTCACTGGTTTGGGCATTTAGTATAAAAGTTGAGAAATCATATAGTAGCTATATAAAACTTTGGTTTGGTTACTTTTGGAGAACTGCGTGCAGTTCTGGTCACCATAATACAAAAAAAGATGAAGACTTTAAAGATGGTGTAGAAGAGGTTCATCTACATTTTGTGTTAATTGGAGTGTATTAGTTATAATAAGAGGCTTTACAAGCTTGTGTATTACCTCTGGAGAGATGGTGGCTGAAGGGATGATAGAAATTTATAAAATTATGAGACGCACAGATACATCAGATAGTTAGTCTTTTACCCCAGGGTGGAAATCTCCGATAGTAAAAGGCATAGATTTAAGAAGAGCGGGGAAAATTTTAAAGTAGATTTATGCAGCATTTT
Source organism: Mobula birostris (assembly GCF_030028105.1). Classification (NCBI taxonomy): domain Eukaryota; kingdom Metazoa; phylum Chordata; class Chondrichthyes; order Myliobatiformes; family Myliobatidae; genus Mobula; species Mobula birostris. The sequence goes on along the minus strand of NC_092370.1, from coordinate 99,315,387 downwards.
TTTTAAACACGGTGAGTGGTGGTTGCCTGGAATATACTTCCAGGAGAGATTGTATAAATGGATGCAATCACCATGTTTAAGAGGCATTTAATTAGACATCTGAACAGTCAGGAAAGTGAGAAATACAGGTCAGGTGCAGACAGATGGTATTAGTTTAATCTGCACCATGGTCAACACAGAGATTGTGGGCCAAAAGACCTATTCCAGTGCTTTTGCTTTCCATGAAGCATGTGGAATGGAAACACCAAAGTCCTTGAACAGAAAATCTTACAAAAATAATGGATATGGTCCTGTCCATCAATTGTAAAGCCTTCCCAACAGTAAGAACACATCTGCATGGAACACTGTTGCAGGAAGGCGGCATCCATCATCGGGGACCTCCTTCAGCGAGGACATGTTCACTTTTCACTACGACCATCAGGAAGAAAATACAGGAAGCTCAAGACTCACGACCACCAGGTTCAGGGACTGTTACTACCCCTCAACTATCAGGATCTTGAACCAAAGTAGATAACTTCACTGAACTTCACTTGTCCCAGCGCTGAGCTATTCCCACAGCCAATAGACTCACTTTCAAGGAATCATCATCTCATATCCTCAATATTTATTGTTTATTTATTTATTATTACTATTTTCTTGCTTTTGTATTTGCAGTTTGTTGTCTTCTACACTCTGGCTGAATGCCCAAGTTAGGCAGTTTTTCATTGATTCTGTATGGTTAGTATTGTATAGATTTATTGAGTATGCTCACAAGAAAATGAATCTCAGCATTGTTTATGTCGACATATAAGTACTTTCAAAATAAATTTACTTTGAACTTTGAAGTAGATTTCTTCAGACCTACAGCATAGAAAGAGACTTACCTTTACGAGGGTAAACTCCTCATAAATCTAACTTGTGTCCTCTCCAATTTAATGACCTTCCTTAGAGTCATAAAGAAGTACAGCACAGAAACAGCCCCTTTGTTCCATCTATTCCATACTAAACCATGTAAGCTGCCTACTCCCATAGACCTGCACTGGGACCATAGCCCCCCATACCCTTACCATTTATCTTCCTATCCAAACTGCTCTTCAGCGTTGAAATCAAACTTGCATGCACCACTTGTGCTGGCAGCTTATTCCACACTCACATGACCATCTGAGCGAAGAAGTCTCCCTTAAACTTTTCACCTTTCCCCCTTAACCCATGTCCTCTAGTTGTAGTCCCACCCAACCTTAGTAGTAAAAGCTTGCTTGCATTTACCTTATCTACACCCCTCATAATTTTGTATACCTCTATGAAATCTCCTCTCAATGTTCTACGTTCCAAGGGATGAAGTCCTAACCTGTTCAATCTTTCCTTATAACCCATATCCAGATCCTCCAGATCCAGCAACATTCTTGTAAATTTTATCTGTACTCTCTCAACCTTGATTACTTCTCTTCTGTAGGTTGGTGACCAAAACTGTACACATTACTCCAAATCAGTCCTCACCAATGGCCTACCTAACTTCAACATAAAATCCCATCTTCTGTACTCAGTACTTCCATTTATGAAAACCAATCTGCCAAAAGCTTTCTTTATGGTCCTATCTACCTGTGATACTACTTTCAATGAATTATGGACCTGTATTCACAGATCCCTTTTTATATCATGATGACCATAACTGTATGCAATGTTCCAAATGTGCCCTTCCAACATCCTATCTGCTGTTAACATCCCAACTGCTGCTCCTTTGTGCTTCTGAACTAGAAAGAGTGTTCTAAAGGTGTTCTGAAGCAGTTACCCTTAGCGTGAAATTTTTCCCAAGATTTTGACCTGGGTCAACAAGATTTAAGCTAGTATGTGAACTTTGCAAATCACCATGCTGTATTAAATTTGAAATTCAGATGGTTTGGGTTGGATTAGATATTTTAAATAAAACAGAAACCAGAAACATGCAGGAAACATTGATTAGACATTTATTTTAGATTCCTGCAGTTTTCTGCTTTGTGATTGGTGTTTTAATTTTTTTTTCAAAACTTGTCCACTCTATCCAATTATTTTAGTGCCGATAAGATTCACAGGGTGAAGTCAAATTAATTAACAGAACCATTGAAAGATATTAAAAGTCAAAATAAAGGAATAAAAATATTCTTTATCAATTCCAGTAAATCATGCTTTTTGTCTCTTTTGCCTTCTAAGTGTTCTACTCTTTGGGTCTTGTCCCATTATGTGATTTTTATAATTTATCACTATTGCAAATGCTTTGATGGAATAAAGATTATCGGCTATTTTTTCAAATTAATGAACAGCTGTGATACACTTAGGGAATGTTGTGCTTGTGCTCATTGTTTTACCAAAATGGATGTCTGAACTTTGAGGAATTTGCAAACCATTCCGAGCAGGCTCTGCTACAAATTAGTCCATGGTTAAGCATGGAGGTCAGGAATCACCAGGATGATTTATAACTTCTTAATATTATACCTCACAATGACTCAACAAATTTATTGACTGAACTGGTGACGCAAACTGATGATAATGATTTAGCTCAAAGTTTAGACATTGAACAGTACAGCACGACAAGAACAGGCATTTTGATCTATAATGTTGTGGCAAACTGATTACTAATTTTAATTATATAATAATTCAATAATTAACAATTAATTAACTAATTAAACTAATCCCTTCTGCTTTCACAAGGCCTATTTCTCGGCATTCTCTGCACATTCATGTACCTATCTAAAAGCCTCTTAAATGTCTGCCATCATATTTGCTTCTTCTGTCACCCCCTGGCAGTGCAACTTAGGCATCCACCACACTTTACATCAAAAAGATTGGCCACTTATCTCCTTTCAGCTTACCTGCTCGCACGTTAAATACATGCCCTCTTATATTAGAGATTTCAAGCTCTATCTATGTCTCTTATAATCTTATAAACTTCCATTAGGCCTTCCCTTTATCCTCCAGACTCCAGCATCTTATTTTGTTACACTGTTATATTTTGATTTTACACTCTTATCATGATTTGTAAGCAAGAACATGGACTCAGGCTCTCTGCTAACCTGTTACATGTCCATTAACACTGCTTCACAAACAAGAGAAAATCTGCAGATGCTGGAAATCCAAGCAACACACACAAAATGCTGGAGAAATTCAGCACCTCAGCAACGTCTATGGAAAAAAGTGCAGTCGACGTTTCAGGCCAAGACTCTTCAGCAGGACCCTCCTGACCTACTGAGTTCCTCCAGCATTTTGTGTGTGTTGCATGAACACTACTTCCTACCTTTGCACTTCTGCAGTCAACCATTGTGTTTGCCAGTCATTTTGCATTTCTAACAATGCTTTCTGATAAATAAGCAAAAGTCAGCGCAAAACCACAGCAGCAGCCGAAACTTCGATTCCTCTACACATATGACCATCTACTTCTAAGCTGACAACTTTATGCAATGGCCCATTTGGAGCTGCAACAGTGTCAGATGTTATAAGTTTGCCTTTTTGAACTCAGAGTGAGAGATCAGGTTCAAATCAGGAGCTCACCATGCTTGTCAACATTTTTAAAGTGTATTAGCTTAGAAGATCTGGGGCACCACCATGTCCTCTAGCAAAGCTCCAATTACCCAGTTCAACCTCAAGCTTCAGTCCTGTGTGACGTTTCTGCATTCTCCACAAAGATTTCCTCTGGATGCTCTCTTTTTGTCCAAAATGCAAAAGGCGTAAAGGTTTCTGGGTTAACTGGCTGCAGTAAATTGTCTCTGGCATAGTGATAAATGTAGAATCTAGAGATGGGAATGAAGAGGGAATGGAATTTAATGTAGGATTTGTGAAACAGCTGCTTGAAGATATTGTTTCTTTGCTGAATGTTTCTATGTGTTAGTTCTTCCTGGTTTGAATTTAAAAAGGTGTAATAAAATGTTAAAATAAAATTTTGCTGATATTGTTGATGGAGCACTTTTGATTTGAATATGTTAAACAGCTGACCACAGGTCACCTGCCTTCTATCACATGTACAAATCATTTGACACATCCCTAAGAATAAACAGCAAGGAGTTGCTTTCGGTGATTACAGCTAGTCATGTTGATTTTGAGTTCTGCTGCCATTTTAAGTAAGATTGAGGAGCTTAGGAGGAGACAAGAGCGCCTCATGGCGTCTCCTTTGCTTGCATCTTCGGAAACAGCTCTATTTCCATTTTTAATATCTCTATTTTCCCTTTCAAGGTCCTTTCAGGAGTTACATGCTGACTTTGGTTCTTTGCAGGAATGGGACCCGCTGTCAGGGTTTCACGACTGGCCGTTATTCGACATGCCAAGGGTGTGGCCTAAGAGCTCAGCTCACCTTCAGCGGGCTGAGATTCCATGGCTCTGGAGATGGGTGGATCGAAGGTCGGTGTCTCGACAGAAGATCAGTGTGTAGTGAAAGTTGGAAGATGTACGGCTGTGTGCCCAGAGACCTGAAATCTTTAGGCACAGAGCTTGGAAAAAGCAACACAACGGACTTTTAACATCATAAACCAGTGAGTTGTTTGTTATGGCTCCCCACTTGCTGTGAAACGGAGACATCTCTTTCTCCCTTATTAGGGAGAGAGCCTGTGGTATGTCGAATACCAGGTGAATGAATTATCTTTGGGGTACTGGAAGTCTGTGTCTTTGCTGTTGCTTTGCTTCACAATTGAGTGCTCAGTTGTGGGTGCTGATGCTTTTTTTGCTGGTGGGGAGAGGGGGATCGTTGCTTGCTGCCACTTACACCCGGGAGGGAGAAGAGCTGTGGGGTACTTTGGGGTTCTAACATTTAACTGTCAGTTATTCTTTGGGGACACTCCTCTGCTTTCATGAATGGTTGCAAAGGAAAAGCATTTCAGGATGTATATTGTATACATTTCTCTGATATTAAATGTCCCTTTGAAACCTTTGAAGATTGCAATGTATCTTATTAAATTAATATTCAATGAATAGGTTAAACTGGTGGACAGTGAAGTATTGTTTGAATATGTTAAGCATTCATGAGCTGATGCTGTCAAAAATTAATTTTTCTTCATGAACTATTATCTTCTATTGGCCCTGATCCACGTGTATCCTGATATAATAAAGCACAAAAGCATCTGTACGAAAAGCTTAAGATCACAATTTGTGGAAGGAAAAAAAAGTCATGTTCTGGATGTTATTACACAAAACTGATTATTCCTTTGGAAAAATCCTAACAATAAGAAGTGGAAACCATTTGTGTCCACAAATGATACTGCTTTTCACAGAACATATTTCCTTCAAGACAATTTGGAGATTTTGAAGCTTATTTTAAGAAAACTTAGAACATATCAAACAGATATTTAATCATGGAGCAGACAAGTTGTAACAAAAGCGATCACAAGATTTTGCTAAATTGCTAGATCTGGTGAATCGGTATTTTATGTCTCACATTTAAGTATCAGAACTGTATATTTCTCTTACAGACATAGTGCAAACATTTTTCCAGTAATTATTTGACTGCAATCTGTGAGTTTTTAACCAGTCCTGTAAAGCCTAAATTTTGTTTTGAACCTGGTTCATGATCTTTAGTACTGTATGAATTTATTTAGAAGAAAGTCTAAGTTGATTAAAAAGAACAGTTTCACTAAAAATCTGATTTTTAATAGTTATTAATAAATAGAATGTATTATTTCTATTCCATCGCCTACCTGTCATTAATCTAATATTGTGCTCCAGGCTACTTTTTCTGTGTATAGAGCTCTGAGCTAGTCAAGTTGTCTTTCAATAGCTTGAGTGCTGAAAAAAAATCCAGTTCTGGAAGCCAGTTTTTTCAACAATTTCTAAAGCACTTGAAATTAATCTACAACCTAATAAATTAACTGGGCTTTTTGGAATAATTCCTCAAAATATTCATGGTATTTCTGTGTCTGACCAACATGTTATTGTTACATTGATAGCTAGGAGGGCCATTTTGTTGAAGTGGAAGGATACATCAGCTCCCACTTTGTCGCAATGGTTCTCTGAAGTGATGCTATGTCTTAGTTTGGAGAAAATTAGAAGTCGAACCTTTGAAACTTTATTTGATTTTGAGAAAAGATGGGGCTCATTTGCTAGTTATTATCATTTGATCTAATTGATAGATTTTTTCCACGATCTAATTGTAAATTTTTTGGTATATTTTCTTATCTTGCTGGCAGTTTGATGTTTATTTTTAGAAGCTTTTTGTATGACGCATGGCTCCGGGGTTGTACCCCTAATGGGTTTCTTTCCCTCACTTTTTCTGCTTAGTAGGTTTTTTTCGTTACCACAATTTTTTTTCAGCTTTTAAGATAATGTCTTTTTTGAGACATTGTAAGTGTTGTTACTTCAATGTACTTGTGTTATTTCTTTTGTATAATATAACAATATAAAGATTTGAAAAGAAAGAAAAAAATCCATGTATACACTGTTGGTAGAGGAGAAAGCCAATTGAACAAGGTGTAAGTGGTGAAACAAAAATAGAAGGATTGTTCATTGTTACAATGCAAAAATTGTGGAGCTCATGTTGTGCTGTAACAAAGAAGTCTGTGTGACCAATACAGTTGCACATGTAAATTTTACAAGGAGACTCTTTGAAAGTTCTTAAAGATTCAGGGATCTCCAGATCATTACCCAATTTTTAATTTTTAATGATTACTTCATTCTGAAAGAACAATGGTATAGCTGCTTTCCCTGTTTTTAACAGAGACAATTGAGTTTTCCAGGATTTAGGGAATGTTAACTGAAATATATTTTGAAAATATAAGCGGAAGGAGTTCTCTGCCCCTGTGTTCACAACAATCAAGTTTCTTTACCTGGGCAATAACCTAACACCACCTCATGACACAAACTATTCTCTGATTTATTACCTTCTCCTCCCTCACTAAGCTCAGAAAATCCTGCCTTGAACAACCTCAAACAATGACATCATGATTTTCTGCCCCTGATTAATGCTGGCTACCTCATCCCTGAGTGCTATCTGGCCACCTGACCAATGTTTTACCATCAGACCACCCATTGGTTCCTACTGACTATGACGTGCTAACCTTCCAATGACCACCTTCTAGTTTCAACTGCCATCAGATCCTCCAACCACTATGTCAGATGAAGGTAGAGAGAAAAGAATACTCTGACATTTTCTAATTGGATAGCCAGGCATAACTGCATATAAGCAGATGATGAGGGATGCAGATAAGAATATTGACAATACAAAAGGAAGTGTAATTCTGAAATATTGCTCCACACTACATTGAAAAATGAAAAAAAACTAAACACCATGCTTAGCCAAAACAGATCCATCTGTTTCTGAACTAAAACATATTATTTGATAATTCAGGCTAGAGCCAATCCTCGAGCATGTTGTGAAAAATAATTTGGCCATACTGATGAAGTAATTATGGGACAATCATTGTATTTGTTCTTTAGATGTTATGACACCTCAAACTGTGTAAGTTTAAGATTTAGCTCTGACATTATAACTTCATGAAGCATGGACTGAATTTTGGCATACTTGTCACTTGGCAACAATTGGAAATTATTAGATGGTCATTATCCTTTATATGAATAGAAAATTAAATATTTGTCCTTCCATATTCAACTTCATGTTCCTGTGCAATATATCTCAGACTCTGATATTGTTTCATGGAGATATTTGGGTTCATAGCCTGCACACAATAATAGCCCAAACTGAAGAGGTGACTCATTCATCTGAATCAAATATACACTCACACCTGCCTAAGTTCCTTCAATAATTTCTCTGCCATTAGTTGTTAGTATTTTCTCTTAAAACTTTTAATCAGAAAGGCCTTGGCTGGAGACACAAGAGACTGCAGATACAGAAACCAGGAGCAATAAACAATCTGCTGGAAGAACTCAACTACCCTGTCCACATCTATGGGCCCCTTATCTTAGAAAGGAAGTGCTGAAACTGGAGAGGATTCAAAAGAGGTTCATGAAAATCATTCCAGGATTGAATGTCCTGTCATATGAAGAGCGTCTGATGGCTCTGGGCCTGGATTTGCTGGAATTCAGAAGAATGAGGTGTGATTTCATTGAAACCTATCAAATGGTGAAAGGCCTTGATAGATGGATGTGGAGAGGATGTTTCCTACAGTGGAAGAGTCTAAGAACAGTGGACAGTCTCAGAATAAAGGGTGTCCTTTTAGAACAGTGATTAGGGGGAATTTCTTTAGCCAGAAAGCACCGAATCTATGGAATTCTTTGCCATAAACAGCTGTGGCGAGTGTTTTGATGTATATTTAAAGCAGAGGTTGACAGATTTTTGATTGGTCAGGGCACGAAGGGATACAGGGAGAAGACAGGATATTGGGGCAGAGAGGGTAATTAGATCAGCTGTGATGAAATGGCAGAGCAGACTCGATGAGCCAAATGGCCCAATCCTGCTCCTATATCTTATGGTCTTATGGAAAGCAACTGTTGATTCTTCAGGTGGAAAACCTGTTTCAGAACGACAGCTCTTGGAGATACCTGTGGGTTCGCAATATATTACAATATTTCCTCAATAAGTAGAAAGCAACACCACTTTATACTGTAGTATTGTCTACCCCTAAACATTATTTTTAAACACTTTGTTACACAACATTAGTCAGAGAGTGGTGAATCCGTGGTATTCGTTGCTAAAGGCGGCCATGGAGACCAAGTCATTGGGTATATTTAAGGCAGAGGTTGATAGGTTCATGATTTGTCAGGGCATGAAGGGATATGGAGAGAAGGTAGGAGATTGGGGCTGAGAGGAAAAATGGATCAGCCATGATGAAATGGCAGAGAAGACTTGGTAGGCAAAATGGCGTAATTCCTGTTCCTATATTTTATGGTCTTATATCTTATAAGGTCAGATTGAATTGCAAAACTTGTTTTATAAAAAATATTCATGAATAGTTATGGACCTACTTTGAGAATGACACTGTAAGTTTCCTTCAAGATGAAACATAGAAAGCCTGAAGCTATTTGACAGCGAGTGTGTTCAGCAATGTCAGACCTGTCAGCTTGGCTCCTATACCATTCAGTTGAATGTCCTTAATCAGTTGACATTACACTGACTATTCCTTGGTCATTTTGAGGCAGCAAGATGTGATTTTTCATTAAATAATTTGAATTTCGAGTAGTCATTGTATGATTTCAAATGGAATGAAAAAGCATCTCTTCCAAATATTGTTTATTAAGTCCTAATAAATTAGAACATTATCACAGAATAGAAGTGATTTTATGTGCTTCAAGCCAATTAAAAAAACATTGACCTTCTGACCTTGGAGAGATGCCCAGCTGTTTAAACCACCTATGCATGTCAGAACATTGCACTTCAGGTTTAACTGCTGGAGGTAAAATGACAAGACTTTCACTATTATTTTATGTAAATTGAATATTGTGAACTGGATTTTCTTCTTGGTTTTGACAATTGACACATGACGGAGAAGAAGTTGATGCAATAGTATTAGTGAGTGCGTGAGGCCTCTGCGGGTCAGGGTCCAACATGGAATTTGCATCCTTCCCGTCTAGGTGCATAAGCCTCGTCAGTTCAATACTGCTAAGGAATGGCAGAGACTGCCTTAGGGACTCCTGCTCCTGATTTTTGCCTCGGGATTTACTCTTGAAGTTTTTCCCTTGAGTGGGTATAACTGCAAGGCAGCAAAGGTTTGAGATAAGAGTTTTTCTTTTCTGAGATGAGTGGTCAATCATGGCTGATGAGCCCCATCAGCCCGAAGTGACTGGTTTTACCTGCCTCTATCCCTTCTCCTGTCAGTAGAAATGGTTCCACCTGGCTTAGTAGCTAAGCCACATGTGAAGGCCAGGAGCTGGAATTAGCTGTCAGAGGCTATTTGAGTCGCATGCCACGTGCCACTAAGAACATTTTATAGGTAATGGGAGCTTGTCTCCACTCCCAGTCCCAGCTACAACAACCTGAAGGAACCAATAGTATTGGTGTATAATTGCATTGTTACCAATGACATAGCTGGGACTTGCCCCACCATTACTTATTTTTCATGTGTTAAAATGCATTCATGGGATTATGGTGGGATATTCCAGTTAGTTTATTTTTGCATTTTAGCTTGGGTTATACAGTTATCCACTTGTAATCTTGTGGGTCATTCTGATGGTAACCAGGGTGTATATTAACCACCTCCCCCAGTATGTATGCTCATCACATTGGTGCCAGGAGTGGGGTTAGATATTGACGGTGATATTGAAGAGCTATGACATCAGATGGAATGCCTTAAGATCCGGAGAATAAGTCAAGGGACTGAGCGGTATACATCCCCCGTACACTTGGGCTGGTCTCCCGAAGGTGGGATGCCAACCCGGAGGAGAACCTGGGAACCAAGCATTGTGTCTTCCCAAGGAACTCTGATGGGGTGAGCATGCCCAGGCTCCGCAACTCAGAGTACACGGTTGAGTGCATCACCTACCTCCCTTGTGGCCCATGCCAGAAGAAGGGACTATTCTCCAAGCTGCACTCATGCTGCACTGGGATCGGTTGGCACCATATTGGCCCTTGGCCACCACCAACCCAGCGAGGCTGAAGGAAGGAAGTGACTTTCCGGGTGCCCTGCCTTTTGTCTCATCAGCCAGTGCCTACCATTGAGGGGCTCCAGACACCACCCTGCGCCCAGTCGGCAGCATCGACCATCACCACCAGGACTCTTGGATTCTGGGGTTGCTGGGGATGGCTGATCCCTCAGGTGGGGGCAGTGCGGTGCTCTGGGGGCATGCTGGACAGCTTACCCCAGCACTCCTGGTGGCCAGCACTACTTATTGTTGTGTTAAAATGCGTTTGTGGGATTATGGTGGGATATTCCAGTTCACTTATTGCTCCATTTTAACATAGGTTATACACTTATTCGCCTGTGTGTTTGTGGATCACACTGACTGTAACTGGAGTGTGTAATAATCACCTTCCCCATCTGTATGTGACTGAAGGAGTTCTCTCCCCAGGTCATAGTGCTCAGTATGCTCTTGTTCTTGTCACAATAGAACTGGCTGTTGAGATAAACAAGCTTCTCTCGTCTGTCGTCATGGGCCGAATGTTCGCCACAATAATATTAGCATACAATATCATAACATTAACTAAAAAGGAGTGATGTTATCTTAGCAAGTTCAGCTGTTATTGGTAACAATACTAATGCTGAGCCAGAGAGGGCCCAGTTTTGCACTCTTATTACTGAAATGAAATGTCAAATAAATGAACGTGCTCAAGTCAGCATATTAGGACATGTGGAATCCCTTCTAGTCAGTGCTCTCAATATGTAGGTGGAATTAATCTAAGCCCTACAAAGGTTTAATCAATGATACTACATCATAAATATTGAAATGTAGCTGGAAGTCTTACTGAAGGACAAAGCTCATGATAGTTTAATTGATTGCAGCTTCTTTAAGCACTCTGCTGTGGTATGTTGAAGAGACATTAACAGTAATAATTCACCTGCTAGAGTGAAACTGCAGAAGAGATGGACTTCAGAGCTAGAAGCTCCCACTGCTGCTTCTTCCAACTCCAACTAGATGCTTTGTAAGTTCCTCATCATTGTTCAAGGAGAAAAGTGAGATAAACCAGATGTTTGGAACACAAAGCACAAAAAAATCACAAGAGCTAAAAAATGAAACAACAATAAAAATGAAACATCAAAAATGCAAAGTTAAACAAAATGCAGCTAAATCAATTCTGATAAAGTCTTTCAGTACAGAGCAAGCCCAAATTTATGTTAGATCGTAAAAAGTTTCAGCATCAGCTTTAAACTATCTCAAGGTGTACTCAAAGAAAAAATATGGCATAAAAAAGCATTTTAATTAAAGATATGAACACAATGTAAATTACTATTCAGCTTAACCATTCAGATTTAAAAGAAATTTCTGGATGACATGTAATGCTCAAAACTTCCTGGCTGCTTGCCTTCCCTGTCTCCTTTAACAGAATGTACATATATCCCTCAAAGCTCAGCTCAATGAAGTACCCATCGGATGTCTCTTATATCTATTTTTACCCATACTACATCTTTAGTAGCTCTTTCCCGATACCAGCTACTTTACCCATTATATTTCCCAGGAACCTCCTCTCTTAAACCAATGGCCCGAGTTCTAGACACCACCATCACAGGAACATGACTCATGCAACATACAATTTCGATGCTGTTCATAATTTTATATACCTCTATCATATCACTTCTGTCTCCTTTGTTCCACAGAAAAAAGACTGAGTCTATCTAATCACTCTGTACCCCACAATCCAGGCAACACCCTTGTGAATCTTTACTGCACTCTCTCCAGCTTATTTACATCTTTCATGTGGTGCAACATTTTATACAACTGCAAGACATCACAAGTCATGTACTTATTACGTCACCTAATGTCACATGCTCTCTTCAATATCCTGCCTGCAATTGGTTCAATTTTCATGCACTTGTTACTCTTCTCACATATTCTGCAATTAATCTTTGGATATAATTTCTAGTTCCCAGTGATTCAGTTTTGTAACTTTTCATTGTTATACGTTTATGGCCAGAATATAATCATGTTCATGCACAAAGAATAAAGAGCGCTATGTTACAGCCATTGAATATGAGTAGTGGAAATGGCAATTACATGCATTGTGCAATAGCCTCATTAATTATTCATACATTGTATTGATTAAGCTGCATTCTCTGTGGCAAAGATTATTGACCACCTGCCTATAAAAATATTGCTGAGAAATTATTTTCAATTATTTTGAAGAGTGAACACTAAAAGGAGAAATTGTGCTATGAACTTTGATCTGTTGGAATATTAGTAATTTATTCAGAACTTTTGTTATTCTGAGTGGTCTTCCTGTCAGGCCTGCCTATGCCGGCTCCTCCTAGAGTCCATCCAACTAACAAGAGACACCTGCCACTCATTTGTAACTCATCACCTGCAGCCTATTTAATTCCAGCTCTCATTTGGGGTCTTTGTTTACCTATGGAGCTAGCCTCAACTAGTTGTGTCTAGCCTACAGTCACCTTGTTGTGCTTAGTAACTTCTCTCTTGTTTTGTTACTCCTTGTGGCTTCTTGTTTTACAGTTTATTGTTAAAGTTATTACTCTCTGATTAGTTGTCTCTGGTACTTTGCATTGAGTCAAGCCTCTTCTACAGTTCCTGACAGGATGGGTGAATTGACCCTGCAGAGTACGCTCACCAAAAGGAAATTGTCCACCAACACCAGAACATGATCTAGAAGCAGCAGGAAACCATTAACCATCTGCATGTCAATCTCGGCCAAATATCTGTTTCAATACAGCAATCTTGCTCCTGTCAGCCTCCTCCCTCAGATTCTGGTGGCCAAGCACTTTGATGGATCCCCATCCAGATGCTGCAACTTCCTTTCTCAGTGTGTCTTACTTTAAGCTCGAAGGCAGATATGCTGTTGGACCACCTGCCTGCATTGTTAGTTGACTTCATCTTGTGGGAACAGAGGACCCTCTCTGCCCCACCAAATTCCCACAAGACTTCCATGAATTTGCCATTGCCCTCAGTAAAAGGAAAGCCTGCAACCTGCCATCTCACAGGCAACATTACTGTATGATCAACCTCATCCCAGACACCACCTCTCCCCAGGGTCATCTGTTCTTCCACCCCCCCACCCCCCCAAGAAGTAAGCCACGAATGACGACATTGCTGAAGCACTACTGCATGGCTTCAGTCAACCATCTCAGTCCTCAGCTGGTGCAGCATTCTTCCTTGCCAAGAAGAAAAATAGGGGTCTTTGTCCTTGCATTGTCTATTGTGGACTTAACAAAATTGCCATTAAGAACTGCTATCCTCTCCTCTCATCTTCACCAAACTGGACATAGGGAGTTTGTACAACCAGATCCACATTCCCCAAGGGGATAAGTGGAAGATGGAGTTCATAAACACCCACTGGCCACTACAAATACTTATTGATGCCTTTTTGACTTTCCAACAGTCACTAATGAGATCATCCACGACATGTTACACAGGTATGTATTCATCTACCTTGACGACATCCTTATCTTCTCCAAGGACCCCCAGACCACACCTGTCATGTCCATTCGGTCCTTCAGTGTTTCCTTGAAAACCAACTGTACTGTAAGTTAGAAAAATGCCTGTTCTACATCCCAGACACTTCCTTCGTTAGGACGTTTCACTCCAAGGCTTAACTATGGACTCAGAAAGTGTGTTCTATTGTTGAATGGAAACAACCACGCATCCTCGTACAGCTACAGCACATTTTGGGCTGCTTCAACTTCCACCACCATTTCTCAGAAACTATAGCCAAATTGTAGCTCCTTTCACCTCCCATACCAAGTTATCTACCTTATGGATAACCTGGTCTTCTGCTGTGAATCACATTTTTATTTTGAAGAGCTCAAGAGCATTTACTTCAAGGGGAATAGAATATAAAAGCAAGGAGATAATGCTGAGTCTTTATAAAACACTAGTCAGGCTGCACTTGCATTATTGTCAACAATTTTGGACCCCATATCTCAGAAGTGATGTGTTGTCATTGGAGAGAGTCTGGAGGACATTTACAAGGATGATTCTGGGAATGAAGGGGTTAACATGAGGAGTGTTTGGCAGCTTTGGGCCTTTACTCACTGGTATTTAGAAGAATGCAGGAGGGATCTCATTGAAATCTCCTGAATGTTAGAATTTTTAGGTAAGGTGGATATAGAGAGGATGTTTCCTATGGTGCTGGGGAGGGGTATCCAAAACTAGAGGGCACAACCTCAAAATTGAGGGGCGACCTTTTTTAGAACAGAGGTAAGTAAGATTTTTTTTATCCAGAGAGTAGTGAATCTGTGAAATGCTCTGCTAAAGACTGTGGTGGAGGCCAAGTATGTTGGTATATTTAAAGCAGATGTTGATAATTTCCTCATTAGTCAAGGCATCAAAGGATATGGTGAGAAGGCAGGTGTATGGGGTTGAGTGGGATCTGGGATCTGCTATGATGGAATGGCAGAGCAGACTTGATGGGCTGAATGGCCTAATTCTGCTCCTATGCCTTATGGTCTTATGGTTTTAAGAGATGCTTTACCACCCCTCCCATTCTCTGCCTTTGACCCCCTCCGGACCTTTTGTGGTAGAGGCGGACACATCTGCCGTGGATGACGGGGTCATCCTTTTCCAATGAGGATGGGATGGGAAGACATACACTTGAGCCTTCTTCTCACGCAAGTTCAACTCTACACAGCACCATTATAGAACTGGAGACTTGCCATTAAACATGCCTTAGAGGAATGGAGACATTGGCCGATGGGGAAACAGTGAGTCTTTCCTTTCGTGGGCTGATTAACAGAACCTCTCATTCATATAGCAGACCCACCAACTCAACCAATATCAGGCTTGCTGGCCCTCTTTTCCAAGGAATTGTACTTCACCTCCTACTGATCTGGTTCCAAGAACACTATGGGGGACACCCTGTTATGATAGTTTGACCCAGCTGAAACTGAGTTTGACCTTTGGCCCATCATTCCATCCTCTTAGGTCCACGCTCTGATCATCTGGGACCTTGAGAATCAGATCCAGCAGGCCCTACAACATAAACTTTCTCCAGCCGACACTCCTGAAACCCATATCTTCATGCCAGCATCTGTACACTCTTAAACTCTAGAGTGGGCCCACTCCTCATCCCTCTCCAGCTATCCAGGTGTACAATGGACCCTGGATTTTCTGCAACACCAGTTCTGGTGGCCCGCCATGAATGCAGATGTATGTCAATACATCACTGCTCGCCTCAATGTATCCAGTCCAATTCTTCCAACCAGTGGCCTTCTGGGCTCCTGTGACCCTACTGATCCCTCAACGACCATGGTCCCACATCACCATGGATTTCATCATAGATATGTCACCTTCTGATGGGGCTATGGTGATCATCACAGTACTGGACTGTTCTCCAAGGTGGTCCTCTTCATTGCCATCCCCAAAATTCTGTCAGCTGCTGAGATGGAGGACCTGGTTCTCCAGCAGGTAATTTGTTTCTAGTGTTTCCTCAGGACATTGCTTTGGACCAGGGTTCACAATTTGCTCCTGTTTCTGGCAAGCCTTCTGTTCCCTCCTCCACTATTCAGTGAGTTTGTCCTCTGGGCATCATGCGCAGGCCAATCAGCAAGTGGAGAAGTTTCTGAAATGCTTTGTTGCCTCTAACCTTTCCACAGGGAAGAAGTATCTGCTCTGGGCCAAACTGTCGGACAATTTACATCCTTCCTCTGCCACAGAGGAGCCGTTTGGGGAGGTTCTGTCTACCAGGATCCTGGTTTGAAATAAATGCTCTTGTGTTCATCAAAAGCGTGATCCACAGCAGATGACCAGGTTATCCATGAGGTAGGTGACTTGATGTGGGAGGTGTGAGGAGCTACCATTTGGCTGTAGTTTCCAGTAAATGGCAGTAGAAATTGCAGAAGCCCAAAATGCACTGTAGCTGTATGAGGGTATTCAACAGTGGAACACACTTACTAAGTTTATAGGCCCCCTGGTAGCAACAGAGATACAGAGGAGCAGACTGGGAGGCAGATTTTGGAAAGGTCAAAAATAACAGGGTTGTTATCATGGGTGACTTTAACTTCCCTAATATTGATTGGCACCTGATTAGTTCCAAGGGTTTAGATGGGGCAGAATTTGTTAAGTGTGTCCAGGATGGATTCCTGTCACAGTGTGTGGACAGGCCGACCAGGGGGAATGCCATACTAGATCTAGTACTAGGTAATGAACCGGGTCAGGTCACAGATCTCTCAGTGGGTGAGCATCTGGGGGACAGTGACCACCGCTCCCTGGCCTTTAGCATTATCATGGAAAAGGATAGAATCAAAGAGGACAGGAAAATTTTTAATTGGGGAAAGGCAAATTATGAGGCTATAAGGCTAGAACTTGCGGGTGTGAATAGGGATGATGTTCTTGCATGGAAATGTACTATGGACATGTGGTCGATGTTTAGACATCTCTTGTGGGATGTAAGGGATAAATTTGTCCCGGTGAGGAAGATAAAGAATGGGAGGGTGAAGGAACCATGGGTGACAAGTGAGGTGGAAAATCTAGTCAGGAGGAAGAAGGCAGCATACATGAGGTTTAGGAAGCAAGAATCAGCTGGGTCTATTGAGGAATATAGAGAAGCAAGAAAGGAGCTTAAGAAGGGGCTGAGAAGAGCAAGAAGGGGGCATGAGAAGGCCTTGGTGAGTAGGGTAAAGGAAAACCCCAAGGCATTCTTCAATTATGTGAAGAAAAAAAGGATGACAGGAGTGAAGGTAGGACCGATTAGAGATAAAGGTGGGAAGATGTACCTGGAGGCTGTGGAAGTGAGCGAGGTCCTCAATGAATACTTCTCTTCAGTATTCATCAATGAGAGGGAACTTGATGATGGTGAGGATAATATGAGTGAGGTTGATGTTCTGGAGCATGCTGATATTAAGGGAGAGGAGGTGTTGGAGTTGTTAAAATACATTAGGACAGATAAGTCCCTGGGGCCTGACGGAATATTCCCCAGGCTGCTCCACGAGGCGAGAGAAGAGATTGCTGAGCCTCTGGCTAGCATCTTTATGTCCTCGTTGTCCATGGGAATGGTACCGGATGATTGGAGGGAGGCGAATGTTGTTCCCTTGTTCAAAAAAGGTAGTAGGGATAGTCCGGGTAATTATAGACCAGTGAGCCTTACGTCTGTGGTGGGAAAGCTGTTGGAAAAGATTCTTAGAGATAGGATCTATAGGCATTTAGAGAATCATGGTCTGATCAGGGACAGTCAGCATGGCTTTGTGAAGGGCAGATCGTGTCTAACAAGCCTGATAGAGTTCTTTGAGGAGGTGACCAGGCATATAGATGAAGGTATTGCAGTGGGTGTGATCTATATGGATTTTAGTAAGGCATTTGACAAGGTTCCACATGGTAGGCTTATTCAGAAAGTTAGAAGGCATGGGATCCAGGGAAGTTTGGCCAGGTGGATTCAGAATTGGTTTGCCTGCAGAAGGCAGAGGATGGTGGTGGAGGGAGTACATTCAGATTGGAGGATTGTGACTAGTGGCGTCCCACAAGGATCTGTTCTGGGACCTCTACTTTTCATGATTTTTATTAACGACCTGGATGTGGGGGTAGAAGGGTGGGTTGGCAAGTTTGCAGATGACACAAAGGTTGGTGGTGTTGTAGATAGTGTAGAGAATTGTCAAAGATTGCAGAGAGACATTGATAGAATGCAGAAGTGGGCTGAGAAGTGGCAGATGGAGTTCAACCCGGAGAAGTGTGAGGTGGTACACTTTGGAAGGACAAACTCTTAGGCAGAGTACAAAGTAAATGGCAGGATACTTGGTAGTGTGGAGGAGCAGAGGGATCTCAGGGTACATGTCCACAGATCCCTGAAAGTTGCCTCACAGGTGGATAGGGTAGTTAAGAAAGCTTATGGGGTGTTAGCTTTCATAAGTCGAGGGATAGAGTTTAAGAGTCGCGATGTAATGATGCAGCTCTATAAAACTCTGCTTAGGCCACACTTGGAGTATTGTGTCCAGTTCTGGTCACCTCACTATAGGAAGGATGTGGAAGCATTGGAAAGGGTACAGAGGAGATTTACCAGGATGCTGCCTGGTTTAGAAAGTATGCATTATGATCAGAGATTAAGGGAGCTAGGGCTTTACTCTTTGGAGAGAAGGAGGATGAGAGGAGACATGATAGAGGTGTACAAGATAATATGAGGAATAGATAGAGTGGATAGCCAGCGCCTCTTCCCCAGGGTACCACTGCTCAAGACAAGAGGACATGGCTTTAAGGTAAGGGGTGGGAAGTTCAAGGGGGATATTAGAGGAAGGTTTTTTACTCAGAGAGTGGTTGGTGTGTGGAATGCACTGCCTGAGTCAGTGGTGGAGGCAGATACACTAGTGAAGCTTAAGAGAATACTAGACAGGTATATGGAGGAATCTAAGGTGGGGGCTTATATGGGAGGCAGGGTTTGAGGGTCGGCACAACATTGTGGGCCAAAGGGCCTGTACTGTGCTGTACTATTCTATATAGTTAAGCCTTGGGATGAAAAGTTCTAACCCAGGAAGGAAGTGTCTGGGATGTAGAACAGGAAACACTGAAGGACTGGACGGACATGACAGATATGGTCTACAGGTCCTTAGAGAAAATAAGAATGTCAGCAAGTTAGGCACACATACCTGTGTAGCATGTCGTGGATGATCTCATTAATGAAGGCTTGGAAAGTGGCTAGACTGTTGGAAAGTCCAAAAAGCATCTCCAAGTATTTGTAGTGGCCTGTGGGTGCTATGAACACCATCTTAGCTGCCAATCACTCCTACTGTTGCCAGGCTAACCGCTGTCAATGCCCAGCCAGACCACCCTGGTCCAGGGACCATGACTGGCTGTCCACTCTAGATCTGCCCCTGTGCACTGACTTCTGCAAGCTCTCTCCGGTTCATTGGTGCCATCACATCAACCCAGTCACTTAACGCTCCAGCTACCACTGTGGCTCAGGATCACAGCTGCTTGCTACTGCCTCAAACCCCACTCAGCTCCTCTGAGCTTGTACCTCTGGAACCTCGGGCGGTGGAAGGTGGTCCAGTGTACATGGTTCACCGGTTGATAGATTCACGTCCTCATGGACATGGTCGACTGGGAAGCATACATTTGTCCATTACTTTTGGTTCATATCCCTCCAAACATTTCCTATCTACAAACCTGTGCGAGTGTTTTAAGTGTAATTGCACCTGTCTCTCCACATCCCCTGACTCCTTGTTCCATATCCCTAAACACCTTACAATTATTACTCTTTCCCCTTTTATCTTTAACTTGTGCCTCTAGTTTAAGACTCCTTAAATCTCGAAAAAGATTGTGACTTTTCTCTATCTATTCTCATGATCTTTAAATATCCCTTTAAGTTACCCCTCAGTTCCCTTCTCTCAAGGAAAAATGATCAAAGCCAATTCAGTTTGTCCTTTAACTTAAGTCCTCAGTCTCAGTAACATCCTTGTGAGTATTTTCTGCACCCCTCTAGCCATATTTGGAATGAGTTAATAGAAACTGACAAATATAAAAAGATATCAAATGCTGCAGAACCAGTATCACAACTTGCTGACATGATCTGCAGTGGTCTGAAGTGGGGAATGTTGTTTGCTTGGACTTCCAATAAGTTTCAATAATTTTTCACAAATTAAAATAGGAACTTGGTATTTATTGTAATGATGAAGTGTTCAGTGGTATTCATGTATATGTTACATACTATGACACTTGTATAGATAGTTTATCTACATAACTTATACGAAGGTATCTCTCCCATAATGGAAAAAAGTGTAGGTAAAATTTTGAGTTCTCCTTGCATAATTATTAATTTTCATGTTGCTTATATTAACTACATTAAGCCATAAGTTCAATGATTCATGGTGACGAAAGGTATTTTATTATTTCATGTTTAGCAGTTTATTATGGTCATTAAAGTAATGTGTTCCAGTAACTGATTTCAAAGATAGATGATTTGTTAAAAGCCTCAAACATTTCACACTTCTTCCAAAATATCATACTTGTAAAGGAAATTACGAATACATTGCTTATGCACAGAAAATTACAGCCAGTTAACACCTGAATGTTTAGATTAAACCTTGTTCTATCAAATAATTGACAATCGACATTCTGAATCAATTAATTTAATTTTGAGTAAATTTCAGTTTGGAAAACGATTGACATTTAATTGAATGAAAATTTTGTTCTGCGTCAGATCCTCCTGCAGGTCCTATATATAAAACGTGTGCAACTTAATTAACAGGAGAGGTGATAACCTCCTTTTATAACTACCATCATGATTTGTCACAGAAAGTACTTGCTTTCATTCTGATTTGTTTAACAACTTCAATGCAATTTTTTTGAGTTTTAGTTAAAAACCATAATATTCAAATACATTACTTTCAGGAAAATTACAGAGTATACTCTGAATGTTTCAACAGTCACACGCCTTGATCAGATTAACTGCATAGTTATCCAATTTCCACATGTAAAATGGATCTGGCTTGACCTAGCTGATGACCTGACACCCTGACTTGAAATATAGATTAGAGTTTTGAGGGATTATTGAATTGATATTGCTTATTTTGAAAGAATTAAGGTGCATCTAAAAGCATACCACCCAAGCTGTAGAATGCATAGAAACTTAGAAATCTGCAGCAGATTACAAGCCCTTCAGCCCACAATGCTGTGCCGACCATATAGCCAACTCTAGAAACTGCTTAGAATTTCCCTACAGCACAACCCCCTATTTTTTCCAAAACTCCATGTACCTATCCAAGAGTCTCTTAAAATACCCTGTTGCATCCGCATCTACCACCATCACTGGCAGTGCATTCCATACACCCACCACTCTCTGTGTGGAAAAACTTAACTCTAACATCCCCCCTTCTACCTACTTCCAAGCACCTTAAAACAATGCTGCCTAGTGGTAGCCATTTCAGCCTTGGGAAAAGGCCTCTGGCTATCCACACGTCAATGCCTCTCATCATCTTGCACCTCTATCATATCACTTCTCATCCTCTGTCGCTCCAAGGAGAGAAAGCCAAGTTCACTCAAGCTATTCTCATTAGGCATGCTCTCCAATATCCTTGTTAATCTCCTCTGCACTCTCTCTGTAATATCCATATCCTTCCTGTAGTGAGGTGACCAGAACTGAGCACAGTACTCCAAGTGGGGTCTAACTAAGGTCCTATCTAGCTGTAATATTACCTAATGGCTCTTGAGTTCAATCACATGGTTGATGAATGCCAACACACAATACGCTTTCTAAACAACACTGTCAATCTGCGCTGCAGCTTTGAGTGTCCTATGGACATGGACCCCAAGATCTCACTGATCCTCCGTACTGCCAAGGATCTTACCATTAATATTGTATTCTGCCTTCAAATTTGACCTACTGAAATAAGCCACTTCACACTTATTTGGGTTGAACTCCATCTGCCATTTCTCAGCCCAGTTCTGCATCCCATCAATGTTGTGTTGTAATCTCTGTTAACCCTCCGGACTATCCACAGCATCCCGACCTTTGTGTCATCAGCAGACTTACTAACCCACCTTCTACTTCCTCATTCAAGTCACTTATAAAAATCACAAAGAAGAGGGGTCCCAGAACAGATCCATATGCAAAGATACTAAATAGCAACTATATGGAACTCTGCAGAATACCAACCATCAACACCCACACTTTGCCTTCTGTGGGCTAGCTGATTCTGGATTCACAAAGCAAGGTCCCTTGGATTCCATGCCTCATTACTTTCTGATGAGCCTTGAATGGGGAACCTTATCAAATGCCTTACTGAAATCCATATATACTACATCCACTGCTCTACCTTCATCAATGTGTTTTGTTACATCCTCAAATAATTCAATCAGGTTTGTAAGACATGACTTGCCTTTGAAAAAGCCATGGTGATTATTCCTAATCAGTTTACGTCTCTCCAAATGCTCATAAAACCTGCCTCTCAGGATTTTCTCCACCAAATTGCCTACCACTGAAGTAAGTCTTGCTGGTCTATAATTTCCCGCATTATCTCTACTCCCTTTCTTGAACGGGGAACAACATTTGCTGCCTTCCAATCTTCTTCCTATTGATGATGCAAAGATCATCGCGGGAGGTTCAGCAATCTCCTCCCTCTCTTCCCAGAGTAGCCTGGAGTACATTTCATCCGAACACAGCAATTATCTAACTTAATACCTTTCAAGAGCTCCTGCACATCTTCTTTCTTAATGTCTGCACATTCAAGCATTTCAGTCCTCTGTAAGTCATCCCCACAATTGCCAAGGTCCTTTTCACTGGTGAATACTGAAGCAAAGTATTCATTAAGTGCTTCTGCTACTTCCTCCAGCTCCATGCACGTGTTTCCATTATCACTCCTGTTTGGTCCTATTCTCACCTGGCTCACCCTCTTGCTCCTCACATACTTGTAGAATGCCTTGGGGTTTTTCTTAATCCTGCTCAACAAGAACTTCTCATGGTCCCTTCTAGCTCTCCTAATTCCATTCCTGACACACTTGTTATTTTCTAGAGGTCTGTCAGTGCCTAGTTTTTTGAACCTTTCATATGCTTTTCTTTTCTTCTTAACTAGATTTTCTACATCCTTTGTACACCATGGTTCTTTTACCCTACCATCCTTTCCCTGCCTCGGTGGAACGTACTTACGCAGAACACCTTGCAAATGTTCCTTGAACATTTGCCACATTTCTGCCATGTGTTTTCCTGAGAACATCTGCTCCCAATTTATGTTCCCAAGTTTGCAGCGGCACGACTGAAACAAGTATGTGTAGCTCTCAGCTTCTGTTGGCTGCGTAAGTCTAGGGAAGACAAATGACTAGACAAACACAAATGTAGATAAACTATTTGTTTTTGATATTTGTCCAGGAAAAATGCATATGACAATTTTTAGTGATCCAATGTATGAATGTCAGGATATCAGGGGACATTTTAGGGAAAGTAATACTGTTCCTTAATACAGAAGTCAAGTATCACAAATCACATTGTATTTTTTGAAGAAGTTCCAAATTTGCTACGTGAAGTGCAGCCAGGCTTGTAGCAATAATGCACATAACTCAATAATAATGGACAATAAAGTGGCTGTGCTGTAAGAGCAGTTTTCTGACCTACACACTTGAAAATTGATAAAATACTGCGTACCTGTATGCCCTGGGGATCTGATGATATCTTTAAAATCACCTTAAAAATCACCTACTGTACACTATTTAATGTCTACTGAAGGAGTTGTTTTCTAGATCATAAACACATTGAGTTTTACATTAATGAAACGAGACAGGTACTGGATTAGACAATGAACCAGGTTTCTTTAAATCAAACTAGTATTACCATCTCTGAAACTCGTGTCTGGTCACAAACAGAACTAAGAAATCCACAGAAAAATAACGAATGTAACCCCTTTGAGTCTGTATTTGCCCATAAAAACATTTGGAAATGTTAGTTTTCAAGTAACTGCTGGAAAGAAATCCAATCTCCAGCCTTACAATATTTCTATAAATCAGAAATTTTCCCTATCAAAGCAGCTTTTTGTATAAATTATTAAAACTTCAAATATGATAACATACATTTGAGATGACAGCGAATGAATTCACTGACCCAGCAGCATAAAAGAACTTTTGCAGAGTCACATTAGACAAAAAAGATTAGATAAAGATGATACAGTCATTTTGGAGTAACCGTATGTTAGGGGTGAATGGAGGAAGAGGGTGTACCAGTGAAAAGTCTCAAAGTTCAAAGCACGTTTTTTTTTATTGAAGTACATGTATGTCACCAAATACAACCCTGAGCTTCATTTTCTTGTGAACATACTCAATAAATCCATAGTAGGATAATAATAATAGAATCAATGAAAGACCACACCTACTTGGGTGTTCAGCAGTGCGCAAAAGACAGCAAACTGTACAAATACAAAAAGAAGAAATAATAATGATAGTAATTAATTAAGCAATAAATACCTAGAACATGAGATGAAAAGCCCTTAAAAGTGAGTCCACAGGTTGTGGGAACATTTCAATGATAGGGCAAATGAAGCTGAATGAAATTATCCCCTTTGTTTCAAGAGCCTGATGGTTGAGGGGTAATGACTGTTTCTGAATCTAGTGGTGTGAGTTTTGAGGCTCCTATCCCTTCTTCCTGATGGTAGCAGTGAGAAGAGAGAATGGCCAGAGTGGTGAGAGTCCCTGATGATGGCTGTTGCTTTCCTTTGACAACAGATCATGTGCTCAATGGTGGGGGGGGGGGGGTGGTCTATACCCATGTTGGACTGGGCCATATCCATTACTTTTTGGAGAATTTTCCATTCAAGGTATTGGTATTTCAATGCCAGGCTGTGATGCAGCCAGTCAATATATTCTCCACTACACATCCATAGATATTGGACAAAGTTTTAGATGTCATACTGAATCTTGGCAAACTCCTAAGAAAGTAGAGGCACTGCTGTGTTTTCTTTGTAATTATACTTATGTGCTGGGCCCAGGAAAGGTCCTCCAAAATGATAACAATGAGGAATTTAAATTTGCTGAACCTCTCCACTTCTGGGCCCCTGGTTTCCTCCTCCTGAAGTCAATAATCAGCTCCTTGGTCTTACTGACATTGAGTAACAGGCTGTTGTTATAGCATTGCTTAGTCAAATTTTCAGTCTCCCTCCGATATGCCAATTCATCACCACCTTTGATTCGGCCTACAGCAGTGCTGATGGAGGTTGTGAAGAAAGCGTTGTTGTCAAACTTAATTGACTAGGGTTCACAAGTTATGAATTTGAGGATCCAATTGCACAAGGATGTTTTGAGGCCAAGGTCTTGAAGCGTATTGATTAATATTGAGGGGTTCTGGTATTGAACACTGACCCTGCAGTTCATATTCTGATATATGCATCTTTGCTGTCCAGACATTACAGGGTTGAGTGAAGAGCCAATGATATGGGACCTGCTGTGAACCTATTGCTCTGGTAGGCAAACTGGAACAGTTCCAAGTTGCTTCTCTGTTTCATCACCAACCTCTCAAAGCACTTCTTCACTGTTGATGTAACTGCTACTGGACAATAATCACTGAGGCAGGTTACTACATTCTTCTTAGGCACTGGTACGTGAAATCTGCTTGAAGCAGATTGGTACTTCAGAATGATCTGACTTTTCTGAATCAAAATGGAGCAATTGGGAAAATTTAAAACATATTCAAGGAAACCATGGAAGGGATTTCCATGAATGGAAATCATGCCAAACAAATCTGTTGGCATTCTTTGAGAAAATAACAGGTAGGATTGACAGAAGTGAATCAGTGGATGTTGTGTACTTGGATTTTCAGAAGGCCTTTCACCAAGTTTCCGCACATGAGGCTGCTTAATAAAATCAGAGCCCATGGTATTGCAGGAAAGACACTAGCATGAAGTGAAGTTTGGCTAACTGACAAAAGGCAAATTATGGAGCAAAGGGGGCCTTTTCTTGTTGGCTGCCAGTGACTAGTGGTGTTCCCCAGGGGTTCAGTGTTGTAACCACTTCTTTTCATGTTAAAGGTTAATGATTTGGAAGATGGAATTGATGATTTTGTAGCCACGTTTGCAGATGATATGAAGATAGGTGGAGGGACGGGTAGTGTTGAGGAAGCAGAAGGACTTGGACAGATTAGGAGAATAGCCAAAGAAGTGGCAGATGGAATATAGTGCAGGGAAATGTATGTCATGCACTTTGGTAAAAGGGAATAAAATGTAAACTATTTTCTAAGGGTGATAAAATTCAAAAATTAGTGTGCAAAGTGACTGGGAGTCCTCTTGCAGGATTTCTTAAAGCTAACTTGTAGGTTGAGTTGGTGGTGAGGAATGCAAATGCAATGTTAGAATATAGAAGCAAGGATGTAATGCTGAGGACTTATAATGCATTGGTCAGACCACACTTGGAGTACTGTGAGTAGTTTTGGGCCCCTTATCTAAGAAAAGATGTATGATGTTGGAGAAGGTCCAGAGGAAGTTCATGAGAATGATTCTGGGAATGAAAGGATTAACACGTGAGGAGTATTTGATAGCTCTGGGCTTGTTTTCACTGGAGTTTAGAAGGGTGAGGTGGGATCTCAAGGAAACCTATTAAATATTGAAAGGTCAAGATAGACTTGATGTGGAAACAATGTTTCTTGTAGTGCAGGAGTCTAGGACCAGAAGGCACAGCCTCACAATACAAAGACATCTCTTGAGGACACAGATGAGGAGGAATTTCTTTAGGTGGAGGGTGGTGAATCTATAGAATTAATTTCCACAGACAACTATAGAAGGCAGGTCCTTGGATATATTTAAAGCAGAGTTTGATAGTTTCTCGATTAGTCAGGACATCAAAGGTTACAGGGAGAAGGCAGGAGAATAGAGTTGAAAGGAATAATAAATCAGCCCTTATGGAATGGGGCAGCAGCATTGATGGGCCGAATGGCCTGATTCTGCTCTATGTCTTATAGAATTGTTCATCTATGCATATGCTACAGATTTATTCACGAGCTTAAGCCCCTAAATTGAGGGAATAAATATGCTAAAGGTATCTGTAGAATAAAGTTTATAGATATAATAAACAATGTGAAGAAAATTGTGTTGTATATTTCCCATTGGTGTTAACCAATTTTATTTCAAATTCAAGTATTATCAAAAGTCTAACAAGTTGAGTTTATTGTCATATGCACTGGTACATATATGCACGGGTGCAAATATATCCTTCTTGAAGCAGCATTACAACAGCATGACATCAGAGACACAACATCCGCAAGAAAAATATTTTTAAAATACGCATTGAGTGAAAAGTGCTCCAAATGGTCATAGAGTTGCTACACTAAGGTAGTGATTAGATTTGTGCAATTTGATTCAAGAACCGAATGGTTAAAAAGAAGTAGCTGTTCTTAAACCTGGTGGTGCATTTCTTCAGACTTCCATACAAACAGGCTATCATACATGTGTCCACTTAAGAACAACAGCTATGAAATACTGACTATGGATGTAATAGGAAAAGCTGAATGCTTGGAGCCCAATTGGTTTAGTGGGAAATCCTACATTTTGAGACTATTTACAGGTTACCCTGTACTATTACTGCATTTTATTAAAGTTGATTTCCATGCTTCAGATAAAGTAAATATGAATGTTAATGAATTTGGATCAGGAGAAAAATATATTGGGATTAGATTGCTTGGGAGCTTGGTGAGAGATCTAATTAAGCATTGTTATAGAGGGCACTGGAGGTTATTACATTCCACTAAATGTATGAGGAAAGATGTGGGTGGTTAAACAATAGGAGTAGATAACTCAGAGGCATTAGTGAAAAGAAGTCCAGAGTGAAGAACAAGTGAGGGGTCTTTTAGATAATTCTAGACACATGTGATTGTCAAAAATTACTAGGAGTAGAATAGTGGCAGAAGATACTCTACAAAAATCTTTAGAAGCCATATAATGGTGGTGTGGTCATGCAGCTTATAGAGCAGATCGTTTACAGTTCCAGTGAATTCATTTCGATTTTGATCTTGTATGCTGTTAGTAAGGAGCATGCACGTTCTTCCTCTGCATTTTGTCCAGGCACTCAGGTTTCCTTTCACTTCCCATCATCAATTATCAATTGATCATCAATTAATCAGCCACTATAAATTGTCCATAGTATGCAAGTGAGTGGAAAATAAAAAGTAAGATTATCTAAGTTGATGGTTAAACATTGACATCAACATGCTGGGTGGAAAAGCCTGTTTCCTTTTGTATAACTATGACTCTAGTTTTCCTGGACAAGCAGGGAGGAATTTAGAGATAGTAAAAAAAGTTCCTCACAGACCAAGGGATCCAAAAATATCACAAAACATACATAGATTCAGTGATTTAGCCAGGCAAGGAACTATAAGCAACACGGAGGATGACAGTTGATGATAGGGTATAAAGTAAGATCATTCCAGCACTTACTCTGTTTGTTTCTGCTGTGGTAGATTTAATTAATAGTATCCCATGTTTGGTTCCTTTTCTGGGTTTTGGTCTATTTTGATGGAAAAGAAGGTGAGCAGGAAGACTGAAGGAAGACAAAGAACCTGTAGAAACAGGAATCTAGAAGTGAATCAAGATGCTGAGGAACTTGATGGGTTAAGCAGCATTTATGAAGGCAAAAGGTATAAGAGAACTTTTTTTATTGAGACCCTGCAGTCTGAGAAAGGGAACCAGAACAATTGGCAGCATATAAAATATGCTGGGAGGTGCATAATAGTGGTTTCTCAAAGTCATTTCTCTGTCTACCCATTCTTATCTCTCTGGTTACAACTTACATATATCACCCTTTTTCCAAACCTTCTGCTTAACCCATTAATTTCTTACAGCTTTATGCTTTGTTCAAGATCAGTAAAAATATGCCTTCACATTTAAAGAGCAGTTGTCCACTTCGTAATATCTATTCTTGCATACTAGCTCATCAAAATTTCACTGACAAATATTATCATGTTGTATCTCTAAATAAATGAATCAGTCAATCAATATGGCTCAACGTTTAGAAGTGCTGTCTAGCAGGGAATGCAAATTCAATATCTGTATGATTTGTTACTGTTCACAGAGGCCCTGTATTTTTAGTCCAGTCCAGTTTATTGTCCAGGTGATTTCCCAGATATCTATAGTCCTGGATGACTTCCACATCTGTTCCCTTGATGGAGATGGGAATGCGGGATGTGTTCACCTTCCTGAAGTCAACAACCAACTCCTTTGTCTTAGTGATGTTGAGCTGCAGGTGATGAAACCCACACCCCCCAACAAAGTTGTCCATCACTCTTCTGTACTCAGCTTCTTGACTCTGGCTGATACAGCCCACAACTGTTGAATCGTCCGAAAACTTCTGCAGGTGGCAGGACTCCAGGTTGTATCTGAGGTCCAAGGTGTAGACAGTGAACAGGAAGGGAGACAGGACAGACCCCTGAATTGCTTCTGTGCTGCTAACCACAGCATCTGATACACAGCTCCGCAATCTCACATATTCTGGCCCTCCAGACAGGTAGTCCGTAATCCAGGACACTTGTGGAGCATCCACCTGCATCTTCGCAAGCTTACTCCCTAGTAGGACAGGTGATATGGTGTTAAAGGCACTGGAGAAATTGAAAAACATGATTCTCACAATGCTGCCTAGCTCATCCAGATGGCTGTAAGCCTATTGATGCAGGAAGATAATGGCGTCCTCGACTCCAATATGTGGTTGGTAAACAAACTGCAGGGGTTACAGTGATGGATTTACAATGGCCCAGAAGTGTGTCAGAACCAGTCTTTCTAATGATTTCATAACATGTGTGGTCAAAACCACTGGTCTGTAGTCACTGGGCATAGTGGAACATGTTTCCTTGAGTACTGGAACTAGGCAGGGTGTTTTCTACAATACAGGGACAGAAATCAGACAAATGACAGTGAATAGAATAATCTGTAAATGTATTTCATAAACAAGAAAATGTCACAAGAAGCTTCAAGAAGAGTAGCACTGTTTCAGAATTACTTCCTGCTGTACATTGATATGGAGGATAATTTAAATTAAAATTAACTCTGGCAGAGGTAACATTCTCATCCTTTAAGAAAGATTTGCTAGGTGCTTATTGGACAATTAAGAATTTTGTTGTATTTATGGGAAACATGGTAGTAATTCTGAGAATCAGTCACACCTTGATAAGGTTTAAAGACTGGGCTTCCTCCTTCAATGTGCATTACGAGAGTCATTGGTCGGAAGATGGAATTATTGAATCACTGATATTGGCTATGAAGGAAAAACTCCTAAATGTACAGTTAAAAGAGTGCCAGAAACAGAAGAAGGCATTTACATACTGAGGCAAGACATCTTTTATGGATGGATTCTGTTATTTAGGGAAAGCCAAATGAGATATGGAATTTGAGATCCAAGCAACAAAATAGGTATGTCAGTAAATTTTCAAATACATCTGAGTGCACAGCAAATGGAGAAGGCTACACCCTATCATAATACAATCTCTGTTCAGATTCCATGTTTATTTGTAATTAACTAACAGCAGAATTAGGCCTTTTGGCCATTGAATCTGATCTGCCATTCCATCATGGGTGATTATTTTTTCCTCAATCCCATTCTCCTGCTTTGTTTCTGTATTCCTTAACCATTTACTGATCAAGGACCTATTAATCTCTGCCTTAAATATAGCCAATGACTTAACCTCTGTAGCCACAAATTCCACAATTTCACCACCTTCGGCTGAAGAAATTCTTCCTCATCTTAGGTCTAATGATACATCCCTTTGTTCTGAGGTAGTCTCTTTGCATCATAGACTCTCCTATTAATGGGAACATCCTCTCCACATCCACTCTATCCAGCCTTTTCAGTATTTGGTAGGTTTCAATGAGATCTCATTCCTTCTAAACATCAGTACAGGCCCAGAGCCATCAAATGCTCCTCACACATTAAGCCTTTCATTCTCAGATCATTCTTGTGAAACTCTTCTGGATTTGTCCTTAGATACAGGGCCCAACAATATTGTTTAAGAGGGATAGGCAGTAATCTAAATGCAAAAGTAATGAAAAGAGTAAATGCAGTGAGATTGTATTCTTATCAATATGAAAAATTTTACAAATATTGTCTGAATTATGTAGCTTCAAATGCAGAAACCTGTAGAAGACAATCTCTTTAGAAGCACAGCTAAAGACCAGAAGAGTCTGATCTTGGATAATGAAGATCACTCCACCTTTCTGGAGCAGGGAATAACTAGTGTAGTTTACGGATCAGGTTGACGTATTTTCATGTGAGTTAGCTACCAGTGAACCTGAATCATATCAAGGAAGTCACATGACTGGACATGTAATCATCCTCTTTCTCCTTTCTTGATCTCTCTGTCTCCATCTCTGGAGACAAATTGTGTGCCGATATTTTTATAAACCTACTGATTCCCATGATGATCTTGACTATACCTCTTCCTACCTCGTCTCCTGTAAAAATGTTATCCCCGTCTCTCAGTTCCTTTGTCTCCACCATGTCTAATCCCAGGAAGAGGATTTCCATTCCTGGTCTCTTTTCTTGAAAGAAAGGGGTTTCCCTTTCTTCACCATTGGTGCTGCCCTCACCTGCATCTCCTCCATTTCCCAGACATCAATGCTCACCCCATCTTCCTGCCACCTTAATAGGGATAGAGTTTCTCATCCTCACCTACCACCCTATAAATCTCTGCCTCCAAAACACCGTTTTCCCAAATTCCACACCTGCCCATTCACCTTCTCCCTCAGCTCTTTTCAGGGACCCAAACAGTTCTTCCAGGTGAGACAACCCTTGAGCTGTGAATCTGTTGGAGTTGTCTATTGTATCCAGTGATCTTGATGCGGCCTTCTCTACACTGGTGAGACCCAGCATAAATTGGGGGACCTCTGCTCCATCCGCCAAAAATGAAATTTCCCAAAGGCCAGCAATTTCAATTCTTTTCCCTATTCCCATTTCAACACGTTGGTGCATGGCCTCCTCTTCCACTGCAATGAGGCCACTCTTATGGTGGAGGAGAAACACCTGATATTCCATCTAGGTAGCCTCCAACTTCATGGCATGAACATCAATTTCTCCTTCCGGTAGATTTCTTTCCACCTCCTCCTTCCCTCTTCTTTTATTCCCCAGTTTGGACTCTTACCTCTTCACCTGACCTGCCTAACACCTCCCCCTGGTGCCACTCCTTCTTTCCTTTCTCCTATGATCCACTCTCCTCTCCTATCAGATTCCTTTCTCTCCAGCCCTTTAACTTTCCTACTTACCTCGTTTCACCTATCACCCTCTAGCTTGTCCCCCCTTCTCCCCCCACATTTATATTCCAGTATCTTCCCCCTTTCTTCCCACTCCTGATGAAAAGGTCTCAGCCTGTAACATCAACTGTTTTTTTTTTCATTTCCACAGGTGCTGCCTGATCTGCTGAGCTCCTCTTGAATTTTCTTTGTGTTGTTAGTAGATTTCTCAAACAAGATTTCTTTTTCATAAACCTATGTTGACTTTGTCTATTGCTGTTGGGAATTCTGAACTGTCCTCTTGTCACATTCTTTAGAAAAGACCTTGATATTTTCTCTATTATTGATATTAGGCTAACAAGTCAGCAATTCCCAGTTTTCTCTCTCTCTTTCCAAATAGTTGGGTTATATTTCCACTTGCAGGTCTGCAGAAACCTATCTATGATCAAGGGAATGTGGTTAGATGTCTGCAAATGGATGCTGTATTTCCATGGTTATATACTTCATACTCTAAATGATCTTTGCAATACAGTGAATCATCATGGGAATCCAGAACTTGCTCTGAATTTTTAATAAAGGAGGATAAAGTAGCTTATGTGAGAGAGTTCAAGAAACAGCCGAAATAATTTTGTGGACATACAACATGGAAGAGTTTCAGAAACCATCAGGTCAATGGAAATAAAATTAGAGAGCCACACAAACTACAGGTTCTGAATTATACTCAAGGGGAAATATTTAACTTGCTGTATAAAACCATAAAATATCATAGACAAAGATAGCCTACTGCATTGCAAATCAATTACTCAAAAGAAAAAAATGGGTTAATATCAATAAGATGAAACTCTGTGTTAAAATAAAAACAGAAAACCAAAAGGTCTATCATCAGTACAGAACATGAGAGAATCCTCAAGGTCCTTTATGCAGGGACAGTCATCAAGGCACTTGCACTATTCCTATTCCCTCAGAAAATAGCAACACAATTGGTGACCTGTGGTATTGTGGAGGGATCTGTTCTGGGACTTCTCCTCTTGGTGACTTTAAAAAATAACTTGGATGAGGAAGCAGGTTAGTATGTTTGTAGATAACATGAATGTCAGTGGAGTTGTTGATAGGGTAGAATATTGCTGAAGGCTACTAATGGACATTACCAGGATGCAGAGCTGTGCTGAGAAGTGGTAGATGGAATTCAAGCCAGAAATGTGTGAAGTCATTTACCTTGGAAGGTCAAATTTGAAGGCTGAATACAAGGTTTATGGCAAGATTCTTAAAAGTACAGGGAAACAGAGTGATCCACATACGTAGATCCCTCAATTTGTTGCACAAGGAGATAGAGTTGTTGAGAAAGTGTATGGTGTATTGACCTTGATTGGTTGGGGGATTGAATTCATTCTCCTTGGAGTGGAGGAGAATGAAAGGTAATTCGATGGAGGTGTATAAGATGATGGGAGATATAGATTGAGGGGATATCCAGAGATTTTTTTCCAAGGGCAGAACTGACAAATAAGAGGGGCATAATATAATGTGATTGAAGGAAAATATAGGGATGGTGTCATAGGTAAGTTTTTTTATACAAAGTGGTGGGTGCATGGAACACGTTACCAGAGTTAGTAGAAGCAGATAATTTAAGGACATTTGAGAAACTCTTAGAGAGGCACATTGATGATAGCAGTACGGTGTACTATGTCAGCAGGAATGGTTAGATTGACCTTAGAATAGGTTAAAATTTCAGCACAACGTCATGGGCCAAAGGTCCTGTACTGTGCTGGAGTGTTCTATGTTTTAAGTTCTTTGTTAATATGTCAACAAGGAAGAAAAGAATCCAAATGTTAGCAGAGCTACAACCTCAATCATAACAGAAGAGTCTTCAATTCAAGTACAGGAAAGTAAATATTGTAGGAAAGTACGTTACTAGTTCAATTAATTTGATCATAATCCTGATTATATAACACAGGCCAACAAATGTGAAGCTGCCTTTTATTCAACAGAAAATGGAAGGAGAGAATGCTGGCATTTCTCTTGGGAATCATGTGGAATGAACATGTGATCTCCAAAGTCAATTATTCTCATTAACAATCACTGGCCAGGAGAAAGTGGTGAAATTCAGAACATGCTCCACAGAATTGTACTTTGCACATCCTTTGAACAGTAATAACACCTCTAGGGAAAGGATAACAGGTGCAAATATATCCTAGTAAAAACGATTGTTAGAGGTAGCGAGGGTGAAAGAGTTAGACGAGTCAAAATGCATAAGTAGATATGTTGCAAATTGATGAATAGTCATATATTATGTTACAAAATGAAGAACTGACTAGGTATTGTGAGACTTGATAACATTCAATTTATGAGCACGCCTAAACAGAACTTCTTAGCTAGGCCTGCATTATTAGCACTAAGAGCTTCATATACAAGGATATATTACATAGGGTTATTGTTCTTCTCAGTGACAGATGAACAAGGCATCAGGTGAACATCGTGGATAGACTCAAAAGCTGTCTATCAGTTGTCTGTGAGATAGTAAAGCTGTTTTCTTTTTTTTGTAATAAAAACATTAGTGTGTGGATATAATATATAGGATCGATTGTTAACATTAAGGCTTTGTAATAAACTGGGAAAGGCTGTCCAAATGTATAATAATCAATATTATTAAATGAATAGAAACATAGAAAACCTACAGCACAATACAGCCCACAAAGCTGTGCCGAACATATTCCTACCTTAGAACTACTTAGGCTTTATCCATAATCCTCTATTTTCCTAAGCTCCATTTAGCCATCCAGGAGTCTCTTAAAGGACTCTATTGTTTCCACCTCCACCACTGCCGCCGGCAGCCCATTCCATGCACTCACCACACTCTGTGTAAAAAACATACCTCTGACATCTCCTCTGTAAATACTTCCATGCACCTTAAAACTATCCCTTCTCGTGCTAGCAATTTCAGCCCTAGGGAGAAGCCTCTGACTATCCACATGATCAATGTCTGTCATTATCTTATAGAACATAGAACATAGAATAGTACAGCACAGTACAGGCCCTTTGGCCCACAATGTTGTGCCGACCCTCAAACCCTACCTCCCATATAACCCCCCACCTTAAATTCCTCCATATACCTGTTTAGTAGTCTCTTAAACTTCACTAGTGTACCTGCCTCCACCACTGACTCAGGCAGTGCATTCCACGCACCAACCACCAACCAAGGTAAAAAACCTTCCTCTAATAACCCCCTTGAACTTCCCACCCCTTACCTTAAAGCCATGTCCTCTTGTATTGAGCAGTGGTGCCCTGGGGAAGAGGTGCTGGCTATCCACTCTATCTATTCCTCTTATTATCTTGTACACCTCTATCATGTCGCCTCTCATCCTCCTTCTCTCCAAAGAGTAAAGCCCTAGCTCCCTTAATCTCTGATCATAATCCATACTCTCTAAACCAGGCAGCATCTTGTTCACCAGATTGATTCCTCGGATGGCAGGACTTTCATATGATGAAAGACTGAATGAATTAGGCTTATACTTGTTGGAATTTAGAAGATTGAGGGGGGATCTGATTGAAACATATAAAATCCTAAACGGATTGGACAGGCTAGATGCAGGAAGATTCTTCCCGATGTTGGGGAAGTCCAGAACGAGGGGTCACAGTTTGAGGATAGAGGGGAAGCCTTTTAGGACCGAGATTAGGAAAAACTTCTTCACACAGAGAGTGGTGAATCTGTGGAATTCTCTGCCACAGGAGACAGTTGAGGCCAGTTCATTGGCGATATTTAAGAGGGAGTTAGATATGGCCCTGGTGGCTACGGGGATCAGGGGGTATGGAGGGAAGGCTGGTGCAGGAGTTCTGAGTTGAATGATCAGCCATGATCATACTGAATGGCGGTGCAGGCTCGAAGGGCCGAATAACCTACTCCTGCACCTATTTTCTATGTTTCTATGTAAATCTCCTCTGTACCCTTTCCAATGCTTCCACATCCTTCCTATAGTGAGGCGACCAGAACTGGATTCAGTACTCCAAGTGTGGCCTAACCAGAGTTTTATAGAGCCGCATCATTACATCGCAACTCTTAAACTCTATCCCTTGACTTATGAAAGCTAACACCCCATAAGCTTTCTTAACTACCCTATCCATCTGTGAGGCAACTTTCAGGGATCTGTGGACATGGTACCCCCAGATCCCTCTGCTCCTCCACACTACCAAGTATCCTGCCATTTACTTTGTACTCTGCCTTGGGGTTTGTCCTTCCAAAGTGTACCACCTCACACTTCTCCAGGTTGAACTCCATCTGCCACTTCTCAGCCCACTTCTGCATCCTATCAATGTCTCTCTGCAATCTTTGACAATCCACTACACTATCTACAACACCACCAACCTTTGTGTCATCTGCAAACTTTCCAACTCAGCCCTTTACCCCCACATCCAGGTCGTTAATAAAAATCACAAAAATTAGAGGTCCCAGAACAGATCCTTGTGGGACACCACTAGTCACAATCCTCCAATCTGAATGTACTCCCTCCACCACCATCCTCTGCATTCTGCAGGCAAGCCAATTCTGAATCCACCTGGCCAGACTTCCCTGGATCCCATGCCTTCTGACTTTCTGAATAAGCCTACCATGTGGAACCTTGTCAAATGCCTTACTAAAATCCATATAGATCACATCCACTGAACTATCCTCATCTATATACCTGGTCACCTACTGAAAGAACTCTATCAGGCTTGTTAGACACGATCTGCCCTTCACAAAGCCATGCTGACTGTCCCTGATCAGACCATGATTCTCTAAATGCCTATAGATCCTATCTCTAAGAATCTTTTCCAACAGCTTTCCCACCACAGACGTAAGGCTCACTGGTCTATAATTACCCGGACTATCCCTACTACCTTTTTTGAACAAGGGGACAACATTCGCCTCCCTCCAATCCTCCGGTACCATTCCCATGGACAACGAGGACATAAAGATCCTAGCCAGAGGCTCAGCAATCTCTTCCCTCATCTCGTGGAGCAGCCTGGGGAATATTCCATCAGGCCCCAGGGACTTATCCGTCCTAATGTATTTTAACAACTCCAACACCTTCTCTCCCTTAATATCAACATGTTCCAGAACATCAACCTCACTCATATTGTCCTCACCACCATCAAGTTCCCTCTCATTGGTGAATACCGAAGAGAAGTATTCATTGAGGACCTCGCTCATTTCCAAAGCCTCCAGGCACATCTTCCCACCTTTATCTCTAATCTGTCCTACCTTCACTTCTGTCATCCTTTTTTTCTTCACATAATTGAAGAATTCCTTGGGGTTTTCCTTTACCCTACTTGCCAAAGCCTTCTCAAGCCCTATTCTTGCTCTTCTTAGCCCCTTCTTAAGCTCCTTTCTTGCTTCCCTATATTCCTCAATAGACCCATCTGATCCTTGCTTCCTAAACCTCATGTATGCTGCCTTCTTCCACCTGACTAGATTTTCCACCTCACGTCACCCACGGTTCCTTCACCCTACCATTCTTTATCTTCCTCACTGGGACAAATTTATCCCTAACATCCTGCAAGAGATCTCTAAACATCGACTACATGTCCATAGTACATTTCCCTGCCAAAACATCATCCCAATTCACGCCCGCAAGTTCTAGCCTTATAGCCTCATAATTTGCCTTTCCCCAATTAAAAATTTTCCTGTCTTCTCTGATTCTATCCTTTTCCATGATAATGCTAAAGGCCAGGGAGCGGTGGTCACTGTCCCCCAGATGCTCACCCACTGAGAGATCTGTGACCTGATCCGATTCATTACCTAGTACTCGATCTAATATGGCATTCCCCCTAGTCAGCCTGTCCAAATACTGTGACAGGAATCCGTCCTGACACACTTAACAAACTCTGCCCCATCTAAACCCTTGGAACTAATCAGATGCCAATCAATATTAGGGAAGTTAAAGTCACCCAAGATAACAACCCTGTTATTTTTGACCTTTCCAAAATCTGCCTCCCAATCTGCTCCTCTATATCTCTGCTGCTACCAGGGGGCCTATAGAATACCCCCAATAGAGTAACTGCTCCCTTCCTGTTCCTGACTTCCATCCATACTGACTCAAAAGAGGATCCTGGTGCATTACCTACCCTTTCTGTAGCCGTAATAGTATCCCTAGCCAGGAATGTCGCCCCTCCTCCCCTTTCCCCCCCTCTATCCCTTTTAAAGCACTAAAATCCAGGAATATTGAGAGCCCATTCCTGCCCTGGTGCCAGCCAAGTCTCTGTAATGGCCACTACATCATAATTCCATGTATGTATCCAAGCTCTCAGTTCATCACCTTTGTTCCTGATGCTTCTTGCATTGAGGTACACACACTTCAGCCCTTCTACCAAACTACCTTTACACCATTTATTGCTCCGGGTCCCATCCCCCTTGCAAATTAGTTTAAACCCTCCTGAGCTATGCTAGCAAACCTACCTGCAAGGATATTGCTCCCCCTCAAGTTCAGGTGCAACCCATCCAATCTGTACAGGTCCCAACTTCCCCAGAAGAGATCCCAATGGTCCAAAAATCTAAAACCCTGCTCCCTGCACCAACTCCTCAGCCACGCATTCAACTGCCATCTCCTCCAATTCTTACCATCACTGTCACATAGCAGTGGAAGCAATCCTGAGAACTCCACCCTTGAGGTCCTGTCCTTCAGCCTTCTGCCTCGTTCCCGTACTCACACTTCAGGACCTTATCCCTCTTCCTGCCTATGTCATTGGTACCAACATGTATCACGACTTCTGGTTGCTTTCCCTCTTGTACCAGGATGTCGTGCACCCGGTCAGAGACATCCCGGACCCTGGCACCCGGGAGGCAACAAACCATGCGGGTGTCCTTCTCACATCCACCTAATCTCCTGTCTTCTCCCCTGACTATAGAGTCTCCAATAACGACAGCTCTCCTCTTCTCTGTCCCACCCTTCTGCACGACCGGGTCAGACTCAGTGCCGGAGGCCCTGCCACCATGGCTCACACCTGGCCAGTCGTCCCCGCCAACAGTATCCAGGATGGTAAACTTATTATTCAGGGGGATGGTTACAGAGGTGCTCTGCACTACCTGTCTGCTCACCTTCGCTTTCCCCCCTCTGACTGTCACCCAACGACCTGCTTCTGACAGCCTAGATGTGACTACCTCCCTGAAGCTCTCATCTATGACTGCCTCATTCTCCCTTATGAGTCGAAGGTTATCCAGCTGCTGCTCCAGATTCCTTCCACGATCTTCCAGATCGCCCAGCCATAAACTCTTCTGGAAGATGTGACTCTGCGGGAGATGGGCGTTTCCCCAAGACTGCCACATCTCACATGAGAGGCACATCAACATCTCAGGAAACATTGTAAAGACTAACTGCGAGCAAGCTTGTCCTCCGCCTCTTCTCGTCAAAGCCTCTTGAGTTGAAGCCTCTTGAGTCAAAGCCTCTTGAGTCAAAGCCTCAAAGGTCCACTCCTTCACTAGCCCACTTACTCACTGGCCTCTATCAGGTCACCTCTCATTCTCCGACACTCCAAGGAGAAAAGGCCGAGTTCATTCAACCTATTCTCATAAGGCATGCTCCCCAATCCAGGCAACATCCTTGTAAGTGTCCTCTGCATCCTTTCTATCGTTTCCACGTCCTACCTGTAGTGAGGCAACCAGAATTGAGCACAGTAATCCAAGTGGTGTCTGACCAGGGTCCTATATAGTAGCAACATTACCTCTCGGCTCTTAAACTCAATCCCACAATTGATGAAAACCAATGCACCGTATGCCGAGTCAACCTGCACAGCAGCTTTGAGTGTCCTATGGACTCAGACCCCAATATCGCTCTGATCCTCCACACTGCCAAGAGACTTACCATCAATGTTATATTCTGGAATCACATTTGACCTACCAAAGTGAACCTCACACATATCTGGGTTGAACTCCATCTGCCATTTCTCAGCCCAGATTTGTATCCTACCAATGTCTCGCTGTAACCTCTGACAGCCCTCCACAACACCCCCAACCTTTGTGTCATCAGCAAATTTACTCATCCATCCCTCCACTTCCTCATCCAGGTCATTTATAAAAACCACAAAGAGTAGGGGTCCCAGAACAGATCCCTGAGGCACACCACTGGTCACCAACCTCCATGCAGAATATGACCGGTCTACAACCACTCTTTACCTTCTGTGGGCAAGCCAGTTCTGGATCCACAAAGCAATGTCCCCTTGGATCCCATTCCTCTTTACTTTCTCAATAAGTCTTACATGGGATACCTTATCAAATGCCATGTTGAAATCCATATACACTACATCTATGGCTCTACCTTAATCAATGTGTTTAGTCACATCCTCACAAAATTCAATGAGGCTCGTAAGGCACGACCTCCCTTTGACAAAGCCATGCTGACTATTCCTAATCATATTATGCCTCTGCAAATGTTCATAAATCCTGCCTCTCAGGATCTTCTCCATCAACTTACTAACCACAGAAGTAAGACTCACTGGCCTATAATTTCCTGGGCTATCCTACTCCCTTTCTTGAAAAAGGAAACAACATCCCCAACCCTCCAATCCTCCGGAACCTCACCCATCCTCATTGATGATGAAAAGATCATTGCCAGAGGCTCTGCAATCTCCTCCCTCCCACAGTAGCCTGGGGTACATCCCGTCCAGTCCCGGTGACTAATCCAACTTAATGCTTTCCAAAAGCTCCAGCACATCCTCTACCTTAATACCTACATGCTCAAGCTTTTCAGTCTGCTGCAAGTCATTCCCAAGATCCTTTTCCGTAGTTAACATTCATGAATGTTAGCATTCATTTCAAGAAGTCTAGAATACAAGAGCGAAAATGTGATGCTGAGGCTTTATAAAGTGCTGGTGAGGCCTCACCTTGAGTATTGTGAACAGCTTTGGGTCCCTCATCTTAGAAAAGATGTACTGGCAGTGGAGAGAGGGCAGTGGAGAGAGACCAGAGGAGGTTCACAAGGATGATTCCAGGAATGAAAGGGTTTTCATATGAGAAACGTTTGATGGCTCTGGGTCTGTACTTGCTGGAATTCAGAAGGATGAGGGGGGATCTCACTGAAACCTTTCAAACGTTGGAAAGCCAAGACAGAGTAGATGCAGAAAGGATGTTTCCCATGGTGGGAGAGTCTAGGACAAAGAGGCACAGCCTCAGGATAGAAGGGTGCCCTTTCAAAACAGATGCGGAGAAATTTCTTTAGCCAAAGGGTGGTGAATTTGTAGAATTTGTTGCCACATGCAGCTCTGGAGGCCTGGTCGTTGGGTGTGTTTAAGGCAGAGATTGATAGGTTCTTGATTGGAATCCAGTCAAGAGAAGACCAGGAACTGGGGTTGAGGAGGAGATAGAGAAAAGGATCAGCCATGACTGAATGGCGGAGCAGACTCGATGGGCTAGATGGACTATTTCTGCTCCTGTGTCTTACGGTCTATGGTTTTGAGGTTTTGGTTGCCTACAATTTTTTGGCACCTTTCATAACAAATAGACTTTCCACACTGAAATGGACCAAGGTCCCAGGTGATTTGTCTATCACTGATTTCTGGTATCTATCTGATAGAGGTAATAGAAGAAAGATAAATGTGGATTAGAATCT
The DNA here is from genome assembly GCF_030028105.1 of Mobula birostris. Taxonomy (NCBI): domain Eukaryota; kingdom Metazoa; phylum Chordata; class Chondrichthyes; order Myliobatiformes; family Myliobatidae; genus Mobula; species Mobula birostris. Next base: position 99,273,725 of record NC_092370.1, on the reverse strand, counting down.
TCCAGGGATGGATAACAGTTTACTCAATGGCATAAATTCAGTATTTCCTATATCTCCATCAGGTAATACTTGTATGGGAAATAAATTGATAAGGCTGTGTGAAGGCAATCACACCGATTGATCGCATAGACCATTACTGGCTGAATTGGAATATACGCTGAGAAGGTAATATGACTACAAGCATTGTGTGCTTGGGAACAAAATAGCAGAACATTGGTGGTGGTGTTTATAGTGGGGAGGGTGGCCTCTGGCCCCAGAACAATATTGATAGTCATAGTCATAGTCATACTTTATTGATCCCAGGGGAAATAGGTTTTCATTACAGTTGCACCATAAATAATTAAATAGTAATAAAACCATAAATAGTTAAATAGTAATATGTAAATTATGCCAGGAAATAAGTTCAGGACCAGCCTATTGGCTCAGGGTGTCTGACCCTCCAAGGGAGGAGTTGTAAAGTTTGATGGCCACAGGCAGGATGACTTTCTATGACGCTCTGTGTTGTATTTCAGTGGAATGAGTCTCTGGCTGAATGTACTCCTGTGCCCAACCAGTACATTATGTAGTGGATGGGAGACATTGTCCAAGATGGCATGCAAGACATTGTCCAAAACATTGATCAATTTGTAAGTTGGGCAGAATAATGGCAGATAGAACTTAATCTGAATAAATTAGAACTAATTTATTTCGGAAGGTCTAACAAAAATAGGAAATCCACTCAGTAGCAACTACTGGGTACACCTGCTTGTTAATGCAAATATCTAATCAGCCAATTATGTGGCAACAACTCAATGCATAAAAGCACGCAGACATGGTCAAGTGATTCAGTTGTTGTTCAGACCAAACATCGGAATCAGGAACATCAGAATGTGGAATGATTTCTGTTGTCGGCTGGGATGGTTTGAATAATTCAGAAACTGCTGATTTTCTGAGATTTTCATGCACAACAGTCTCTAACATTTACAAAGAATCGTGCAAAAAACAAACAAAAACATCGGTGAGCAGCAGTTCTGTGGGTGGAAATGCCTTGCTAATGAAAGAGGTCAGAGGAGAATGGCCAACGTGGATCAAGCTGACAGGAAAGCTACAGTAGCTCAAATAACTACATGCTACAACAGTGGTTTGCAGAGAACATTTCTGAATGCAGAACACGTTGAAACTTGAAGTGGATGAGCTACAACAGCTGAACACCAAGAACATAGAAAAATACATCCTGTGTCTAATGAAATGGCCACTGAGTATATATAGAAATATAGAAAACCTACAGTACAATACAGGCCCTTCGGCCCACAAAACTGTGCCGAACATGTACTTACCTCAGAAATTATTTAGGGTTACCCATAGCCCTCTATTTTTCTAAGCTCCATGTGCCTATCCAGGAGTCCCTTAGAAGACCCTGTCACATCCGCCCCCAACACCGTCGCTGGCAGCCCATTCCACACACTCACCACAGAAAGAACATATCCCTGACATCTACTCTGTACCTACTTCCAAGCACCTTAAAACTGTGCCCTCTCATGCTAGTCATTTCAGCCCTGGGGAAAAGCCTCTGACTATCCACATGATCAATGCCTCTCATCATCTAGTACACCTCTATCAGGTCACCTCTCATCCTGCGTCGCTCCAAGGAAAAAAGGCTGAGTTCACTCAATCTATTCTCATAAGGCATTCTCTCCAATCCAGGCAACATCCTTGTAAATCTCCTCTGCACCTTTTCTATGGTTTCCACATTCTTCTTGCAGTGAGGCGACCAGAATTGATCACAGTACTCCAAGTGGGGTCTGACCAGGGTCCTATATAGTAGCAACATTACCTTCGGCTCTTAAACCTAAACCCACGATTGATGAAGGCCAATGCACCGTATGCCTTCATAACCACAGAGCCAATCTGCACAGCAGCTTTGAGTGTCCTGTAGACTCAGACCCCAAGATCCTCCTGATCCTCCACACTGCCAAGAGACTTATCATTAACAATATATTCTGCCATCATATTTGACCCACCAAAATGAACCACTTCACACTTATCCGGGTTGAACTCCATCTGCCATTTCTCAGCCCAGTTTTGCATCCTATCAATGTCCTGCTGTAACCTCTGAAAGCCCTCCACATCACCCCTAACCTTTGTGTCATCAGCAAATTTACTAACCCATCCCTCCACTTCCTCATCCAGGTCATTTATAAAAATCACAAAGAGTAGGGGTCCCAGAACAGATCCCTGAGGCACACCACTGGTCACCAACCTCCATGCCGGATATGACCCGTCTACAACCACTCCTTGCCTTCTGTGGGCAAGCCAGTTCTGGATTCACAAAGCAATGTCCCCATGGATCCCGTGCCTCCTTACTTTCCCAATAAGCCTTGCATGGGGTACCTTATCAAATGCTTTTCTGAAATCCATATACACTACAGCTACTGCTCTGCCTTCATCAATGTGTTTAGTCACATCCTCAAAAAATTCAGTCAGGGTTGTAAGACACGGCCTGCCTCTGACAAAACCATGCTGACATCTTCCTAATCATATTATGCCTCTCCAAATGTTCATAAATCCTGCCTCTCAGAATCTTCTCCATCAACTTACCAACCACTGAATTCAGACTCATTGGTCTATAATTTCCTGGGTTATCTCTACTCCCTCTCTTGAACAAGGGAACAACATCCACAGCCCTCCAATCCTCCAGAACCTCTCCCGTCCCCATTGATGATGCAAAGATCATCACCAGAGGCTCAGCAAACTCCTCCCTTGTCTCCTACAGTAGCCTGGGGTACATCTCGCCTGGTCCTGGTGACTTATCCAACTTGATGCTTTCCAAAAGCTCCAGCACATCCTTTTCCTTAATATTGTGACGAGAATACACATAAAATTAAGATGTTTGCTGGCCTGGGTTAGCATCAGTGGCATCAGCAGTTGGTCTGCCACCTGTCCTCAGGGGGAAGGAGAGATAAGGAACAATGAAGCAGCATGTGGAGATGTTAATGAAGGAGCCATCAGTCTGGGTATTGCCAAGATCGGCTCCCCCTTTGAACCCTGAACTGTTTGAAGTGATGGACAGGCGATACCCCAGCAGGGGGATAAAAAGGGACAGGTTCGCTAAGGCAGGACACACACGACACCCGAGGTAACGAGACCCTGGAAGCGGTGCGTCTCTCACAAGTCGGTGAGAAGCTCTTGGACGGCTGATCGGGGGATCAGCCTTAAATGCACAGGGTGGAAAGGTACGATCAGCGGGAACCCGGTGTGTGTCCACCCTCGCTTGGGTGCCGGGTTCACTGCAGAAGATCGACCGCATCTGGAGGAGGGGTCACAGTCGGTGACCTCAGGTGACATCACAAAGGACCCGCCCGAAAGCTGCTTGTGAGCAATATCGCCGGTCTGTGAGTGGAAGCCGTTTCTGAATGATCAGTCGTTCCCGTTCTCTCTCTCTCTCCCCCCCCCACGTTGTCCATCGCCATGGCAACGATTACTGCGAACTGAACTAAATTGGACTGAACTTTTGTGTCACTTTGAAATTTGGTCATTTACCCCTAGACAATGATAGAGCTTGATTGATGCTGTTATCTTAATTCTGTGCACATGTGTGGTTATCATTGCTGAACTGTTGCATTTATTATCCTTTCGATTACTGTGTTGCTTGTTTCTTTAATAAAACTTTCTTAGTTCTAGTAATCCAGACTCCAACTGAGTGATCCATTTCTGCTGGTTTGGCAACCCAGTTACGGGGTACGTAACAATATCCACATGCTCAAGCTTTTCAGTCCGCTGTAAGTCATCCCTACAATCACCCCAAGATCCTTTATGTAGTGAATAATGAAGCAAAGTATCCATTAAGCACCTCTGCTAACTCCTCTGGTTCCATACACATTTTTCCACTGCCACTCTTGATTGGTCCTATTCTGCTACGTCTTGTCCTCTTGCTCTTCACATACTCATGAATAATAGCAGAAATGCAGAATATATAGGTTGAGTGGTAAAGGTACTGTACTTACAGTATTTTCATTAGCCGGGCCATAGAATATATGAGAATAGAGGCTGTGGTAAAATTTTACCAAACATTGGCTAGACCACATGGGGCCTGTTGTGTGTAATTTCAGTCCCCATACTGTAGAAATAATGCAGTTGCTTTTGAGAGGGTGCAGAGATTTGCTAGGATGTTGCCCTGGAGATTTCATTTCTTAGGAATGCCTGGATCGGCTCGCAAATATGAGATGAAAGGTCTTTGCCTGAAATACCGATGTTTACTGTTTTCCAAAGATGCTGCCTGGCCTGCTGAGTTCCTCTAGCATTTTGTGTGTGTTGCCCTGGATAGGCTAGGTTCATCTTCCTTGGTGCTGAGGAAGCTGAAGAGGAAGGGTTGAAGGCTGATAAAGATATGAAGGGCGTAGTTGGAGCAAATAAAAGGAAACTTTTCCCAATTACAGAGATGTCTAAAATGGTATGACATAGGATGAAGGTGAGAAGTAAATAAAGTCTAAGGAAAGTAAAATAACAAGTGGGTGTAATTGGCTGCATGATTTAAGATGGTACGGGTGAAGCAGAGTGACAACTTGTGGGTGGCAAACAAAACAAACTTCATTAATCACACTTTTCTTGGATATGATCACTATAATGTATAGCATGTAACACTTTCAGAGTTGAGCCGTTGAACCAGCACGTACATTTTTAAGATGTGAACTGAAATCTCAAAGGTGCCGGACGGTTGCAGCGTGATGTGTGTGGACAGAATCAAGGCAGCTTAGTCTGAGCACGAGAGCAGGAAATAAGCCAATGTTTGGCCATTGCTGGAGTGGACTTCAAAGGTTCAAAGCTTCATTTAATGTCAGAGAAATGTATACAATATACATCCTGAAATGCTTTTTCTTTGCAAACATCTATGAAAACAGAGGAGTGCCCCAAAGAATGAACGACAGTTAAATGTTAGAACCTCAAAGTCTCCCCAGCTGCCCTCTGGTGCGTAAGCAGCAGCGAGCAACAATCCCCCCTCCCCCCACCAGCAAAAATAAAGTGCACCCGCTACCAGCACTCAAGCGTGAGCAAAGAAATAGCAAAGACACAGACTTGCATTTACCCCAAAGACTACGTTGTTCACCCGATAATTCGACATGCTGCAGGCTCTCTCTCTCCTAATAAGGGAGAAAGAGGTGATTCCATTCCATTTTCCAGCGAGCGGGGAGACATAACAAACAAGTCACTGGTTTACGATGTTAGAAGTCCGTTACGTCACTTTTTTCAAGCTCTGTGCCTGGAAATCGCCAGGATCCCGGGTCCCCAGGCACACAGCAGATGTTCCGACTCCCCCAATGACAGTTACTCGAGATCGTAGGCTTCTGAAACTGTGCCAAAATCTTAAGCCAAGACTTTTGCATGCCGAATAGCGGCAAATTGTGGAACCCCGAGAGCATTTTGTGGCTGACTGTAAGAAGATGAATCTCAAAGTTGTATTTAGTATATATACTTCGATAATAAATGTACTTTGAACTTTGAATTTTTTAATCCGAAGAGGTGGAGGAACCAGGGATACTTCAGGACGAGCACTTGAATCACCCAAGGCACAGAAAAAACAGGATTAGGTAATTGTGATTAGTATTGATGTTCAATCTGCGTCCTCTGAGAGGAGGACCCCCACAAAAGCCACAAAGAATCTAAGGAAAAGATACCTCCAGGGGTGCCCGAGAAGCGGGGAGGATGAGCACCCCAGTCAGATGGACACAACGACATCAGACCCAGGCGATGAACAAACGACGATGAGGAAACCGTGTGCATGTGGCAAAATCTGCAAGAACGATCACGGCTTGAAGATCCACCAAGCGAGGATGAAGTGTTTGGCAGGAGCAGGAGCAGCACAACGCGCAGGTGTCCAACCTGGTGAGACGAAGGAGGGGCCAGGCCCGGAGTCACCCCATAGTGCCCAGAACCTCCAAGTGTTGCAAACTAATCCCTCGAACATGAAGTCTAACAGGAGGCGGATCAAATGGCCTGCAGCTAATATGACTTCACTGTGGAGGCAGTTTGATGAAGATGTTAACCGAATTCTGGAGACAACGGCAAAGGGAGGGGTTGATAGGAAGCTGCAAACCATGACAACAATTATTGTTAGTATCGCAGCGGAACGGTTCGGAGAAGAGGAGAAGGAAGGCTCCAAAACATCTTACTCAAAGAACCAAAGAGCATTGAGGATCCACAACATCAGGCAGGAGATGAAAGCGCTGAAGTCCCAATACAAGGAGGCAGGAGAAGAGGAGCGCATTGGCTTGGTCCAGCTGATGTGCATACTACGAAAGAAGATCAGGGTCCTCCACCGAGCAGAGTGGCATCGGAGGCGGCGTCGTGAAAGGGCTCGAAAACGTGCTGCCTTTATCGCCAACCCCTTCAAGTTCACCAAGGAGCTGCTGGGGGAGAAGCGCAGTGGGAAACTGGCCTGTTCACAGGAAGACATAGACCAACATCTGAAGAAGATATATAATGATCCTGAAAGAGAGCAGGAATTGGGAGAGTGCGACATCCTAATAGACCCACCTGAACCGGATGTGCAGTTCGACATGTCAGAGCTGCAACTAAAGGAAGTCAGAGAGGTCGTCCACAAAGCAAGGGCAAGCTCGGCTCCAGGACCAAGCAACACCTCGTACGAAGTGTACAAGAACCGCCCCAAACTCCGGCTGCGTCTGTGGAAGATCCTGAGAATCTTCTGGAGAAGGGGGAAGATCCCAGAACAGTGGAGAGTGGCTGAAGGGGTGTGGATCCCGAAGGAGGAAAATGCCACCCAGATAGATCAGTTTCGCATCATCTCCCTGCTGTGTGTCGAGGCGAAGATCTTCTTCAGTGCAGTTTCCAACCGGTTGTGCACCTACCTAGCAAAGAACACCTATATTGATACATCAGTCCAGAAGGGTGGCATTTCAGGGATGCCGGGCTGTCTGAAGCATATCGGGGTGGTGACACAGCTCATCAGGGAGGCCAGAGAGAACAAGGGCAACCTGTCTGTGTTGTGGCTGGACCTGGCAAATGCATATGGCTCCATTCCGCACAAGCTGGTGCAGCTCACACTGACCAAATATCACATCCCCAGCAGAATCCGAGACCTTATCGCTGATTATTACAGCAACTTCAGGATGAGGGTCTCTTCAGGAGCAATTACATCAACCTGGCACAAGGTGGAGGTCGGCATCATCACAGGGTGCACTATCTCAGTGACACTGTTCTCCCTAGCCATGAGCATGCTCACTAAGTCTGCTGAACCAGAGTGCAGAGGGCCCAGAATGAATTCCGCTCAACGGCAACCACCTATCAGGGCATTCATGGATGGCCTCACAGTCACCACAGAATCAGTCCCAGGCTGCCGGAGGATTCTGCAAGGGCTCAAAAAGCTGGTGGAGTGGGCCCGGACGCGTTTCAAACCTGCCAAATCAAGATCGATGGTGCTGAGGAAAGGGAAGGTGGAGAACAAGTTCCGGTTCAGCATCGCAGGCACAGCCATCCCAACCATCACAGAAAAGCCAGTCAAGAGCTCAGGCAAAGTTTTTGACAGCTCTTTAAGGGACACAACATCCATTCAGGCAACCTGCACCGAGTTGGATGGCTGGCTGAAATCTGTGGACAAGTCTGGCCTACCTGGGAAGTTTAAAGCCTAGATGTATCAGCATGGCATTCTTCCCAGAATCCTGTGGCCCCTCCTCATCTATGCAGTTCGATCTCGACAGTCGAAACCTTAGAGAGGAGGGTTAGCAACCACCTCAGGAGATGGCTGGGGCTGCCAAAGAGCCTGAGCAGCATTGCACTCTATGGATACCAGAACAAACTGCCCTTCAAATCCTTGGAGGAAGAATTCAAGGTAACAAGAGCCAGAGAAGTGCTACAGTATAGGGACTCAAGTGACCCAAAGGTGGCTAGAGCAGGGATTCAAGTAAGTACTGGCAGGAAGTGGAGGGCAGAGGAAGCTGTTCAGGAGGCAGAGGCGAGGCTGCATCACAGGAGGCTGGTGGGAGTGGTCACACAAGGCCGAGCTGGGCTAGGGTCCTTTCCAACTCCCCAAATGGACACCAGAGGGAAGGAAAGGCATCGTCTAGTTCAGGAAGAGGTGAGGACAGTAGTGGAGGAGATGAGAGCCTGCAAGGTGGTGGGAATAAAGCAACAGGGAGCTTGGACAAGATGGGAGAATGCGATTGAGAGGAAAGTGACCTGGGCTGATCTTTGGAAAGCCGAACCACAACGCATCCAATTTCTCATCCAGGCAGTGTACGATGTGCTTCCAAGCCCATCAAACCTGCACACATGGGGCAAGGCAGAGTCATCTGCGTGCCCACTGTGCTCCAAGTGAGGAACCCTGGAGCACATCCTCAGCGGCTGTGCAAGGGCACTTGGTGAGGGACGGTACAGGTGGAGGCATGATCAGGTCCTGAAGACCATCGCCGAAGTCGTCAGCGCAGGAGTTGAGTGGGCAAAGCGGTCCCGACCCTCCAAGCAGACCATTGCCTTTGTTAGAGCTGGGGAGCAGCCAATACCCGCCAAAAGAACATCTGCAGGCATTCTGACCTCTGCAAGGGACTGGCAGCTGTTGGTGGACCTCGAAGGGCAGCTGAAGTTCCCCAACCATATCGCAGCCACCACCCTGCGACCAGACATTGTCCTAGTGTCTGAGTCTATTAAGCAAGTGGTGCTGCTGGAGCTGACAGTCCCATGGGAAGATAGCTTGGAGGAGGCCTTTGAAAGGAAGCTCTCCAAGTACACAGGACTGGTCAGCAACTGTCAGCAGGCTGGATGGAGAGCGAGGTGTCTCCCAGTGGAGGCTGGTTGTAGGGGATTCATAGCCCGTTCTTTAGTTAGAGCCTTCAGCATTTTGGGCATCGAAGGAGAGAGGAAGAGGAGAGCCATCCGCAGTACCACCGATGTGGCAGAGAGGGCCTCAAGATGGCTGTGGCTCAAAAGAGGGGAGCCATGGACTCATAAGTAGCTAGCCATCTGGACACAAGCTGGGGTCTGATCAGCCCTGGCTGGGTCACCTGGAGGAGGTTGTATGATGTTGAAAGACCCGAAACACCCGATGATTCCAGGAATATCACTGAAGATGTGTCCAGAAGCATCAATAGATGTATGTACACAGATGTGCTATTGATGGGACGAATAGGCTATGTCAATGTATGACCCTATGAAATAAATTAAAAATAATTATATAATCAATCTACACTCAGTGGCCACTTTAGTAGAAACAGGAAGTGCTCACTGAGTGTATATTCGTGGTCTTCTGCGGCTGTAGTCCATCGACATCAAGTTGTTTGTTCAAAGATGTACTTCTGCATATTGTTATTGTAACACGTAGTTATTTTTGCATATAATTTGCAGGTGTACAGGTGTATAAATAATTTGGCCACTGTGTATTATTAAAACAGTAAAATATGACAGCTGATTGAAACAATAAGGATTTCAAAAGTACACAAAGCCAATGCTAGACCCCTACAGGTGTATTAATAATGTGGCCACTGTGTGTGTTATTAAAACAGTAAAATATGACAGCTGATTGAAACAATAAAGATTTCAAAAGTACACAAAGCCAATGCTAGACCCCTAGATGGGCTGCTATCTGTCCCACCCAGCTTGATTTTCGAATGAAACAATTTTATCAGACAGTTCAACACAGTTTGAATATAATCAAAATGATGAAATAGCCAAGGTAGTCTTAAATATATTAAATTGTGACCCACAATTAAAATATTTGGATGAACTTGTGGTTCGTAGTGATGCAAAGATTTGGAAGATCAGTGTAACACCTGAAGAATGACAAAGTCCACCTATTCCAATGGCATAGACTCACAACACACAAGTGGAAGGGAGTTTGATTAACGTTACCTGACAAGGAATGGTTTGCATTAGATTTGATTTCATAATCGTAATAGGTGAATTAAAGAAAACAAAGCAGAAAGTCAAAAGCATTTTACAGCAATGATTATCACCAGGACCTAATAATGATTATATTCAGCAAAATCTACTAATTCTATCCTTGCTCCTGCTGGAGACCATCTCATCAAAGAGGATCGAAATGTCATCTTCTTGGCAACACTGACTGAAAGATATGGGAGTTGGTTGATAGAGCAAAGCGGCCACAACATAGAGAAAATGGAGGAGGGATACCTATCTCATTGGATTCATAATGAACATTTAATGCAGTTGACTGATTATTAAATGCAACATAATGTGAGTTTCTAATTAAAACTCAGTAATCTATCCCATGCGAATATTCCACGAATAATATTTTTGGTCTCACTATTGTAATTTTGCCTAATTCTAAAACACTACAAACTTCCTCTGTTTAAAGTAGAAATCTTTGCACATGTATTCCAATAAATGCAAACAATAATAGCATATTGAAAGAATTTTCCTGTGTAGCTTATAACACCTCGAAAAGTGAAGCATACAGAGAGATTTCCACAGGTTTAATGGGATATCAGAAAATGAGAGATGTGGCAATGTATTTCTAAAGATTTTCAAGCTACATCAGCAAGGCTCAGAATTTACCAGAGGAATGGAAAATATTATCTAATTACATCTGTGTAATTCTTTGTATTTGAAAATAACCAGAATAAACCCTTTGTAATGACCTACTCATGTGATATTAAGGTGTAGAATCCAAAAATCTTCACATCGGGGTAACAAGAAACTCGTACTTGGGTGGTTCAACTTCTTACTTTGAATGTGACAGAATATACAGCATAAGAAAATTTGGCTGAGGTATAACTATACCTGAATCCAAAGTACAAGTTAAAGTTTAAAATCAGTTTATTATCATTCAACTGTATAGATGTATACCGCCAAACAAAACAACATTCCTCTGGGACAAGGTGCACAACACAGTACATATAACTCACACACATAAAACAAAAAAGTAATATTACCACAAATAAATTAACAATAGTAAGGACCATAAATGATACAAGTTAAGAACTAAACAGTTTAACGTGACAAACTTCTGAAATGCTCCCTTCGCTGCCGCTGCTACTGTGTGGTAACTGGAATCTCCGGAGCAGAAGGCCCCGAATCCTCGGCTTTGCTTGTTTTGGCGGCCGAGGTTAAGTTGAAGGTGCTTGGCAGAGGATAGCGCTCAGGAGGCTGTATCGGAGGGGCTGGTCGGAGGCTCGAAGTTTTCGGATGGACGGACTCGGTGTCGGCTGTGGTCGGCTGCTTCCAAGGCATCGGCAGTTGTCGGTGCCTTGGAGGTTTATGGCAGGGAATTTCTCCCTTTTGCCGCCTGCTATTGGGGACTCGGGAGTTGATTGACTCAGAACTTCGAGACTTTTTTTTTTACCGTGCCCATGGTCTGCTCTTCATCAAATTATGGTATTGTTTTGCACTGCAGTAACTATATGTTATAATTATGTGGTGCTGTCAGTGTGAGTCTTTGGTTTGTCCTGTTTTCTGTGATATCACTCTGGAGGAACATTTTATCATTTCTTAATGCATATATGCATTTCTAAATGACAATAAAAGAGGACTGAGTGTTCTCATAATCTAATCTAATAAGTGATGAGATCTGAGTGGTGGCAGGGAATTCAGTTGGGGGAAGAAACTGATTCCCATCCTAACAATTCTTATCCTAATGCTACAGTGCCTTCTGCCTGATGGTAGAGGTCAAAGAGATTGTTGGAGGGAGGGAGGGATCACTAACAATGCTAAGGGCCCTGCATACACTTCTAATAAGTATAAAGTATTTAATAGGTGGAAGAGAGAAAGAAAAAGGCGAAATGGAAAGGGAAAATATAGAGAAGATATCCGCATGATACCATAACGGTAGAAATTATGGAATTATAGGAGAACAGATGTAATACATTCTAACATAAGAATCATATTTCATGTACCTGTGTTCAAACAATTGATCGTTTCCCTCCATAGATATTGCTGGTACTGCTAAGTCACTCCAGTATTATGTCTAAGCTAAACATGACTTACCTTGATGCCTTTAGGCAGACTGTTTTTCAACAAAAAAAAAGTTTGTCTAGAGGTCAATCTGCAGACCTTAAGTGAGTGCAACCATATCTGATGCTTATGAAATCTTTTCTCATTAGTTTTATTAAGTTTATCTTACAGGTTCAGGGATAAGGTTTACTTACATTTGCAAAATATTGCATTGTGAAAGTCAGCACGGGTTTATGCAGGGTAGATTTACTCTCATCAATTAGATTGAATTTTATCAGGAAGTGCACATGAATGTCAACATAGACATTAGTAAAATACGAGCCAAGGTCTCTCTTAGTACTTTAGTGCAGAAGATTAATTTTAAATTTAAATTAGAGAGACAGCATGAGTACAGGAACTTCTGGCCAAAAGAGCAAGTACTGCCCAATAACACTCAGGTGACCAATTAACCTATTAACCTATATGTTCCTGGAATGTGGAAGGAAATTGGAGCATACAAAGGAAACCCACATGGTCATGGAGAGAACATACCAACAGAGAAATAAAATTTCAAAGGTACATTTAATGTCAGAGAAATGTATACAATATACATCCTGAAATTCTTTTTCTTCGCAAACATCCATGAAAACAGAGGAGTACGCCAAAGAATGATTGACAGTTAAATGTTAGAACCTCAAATTCCTCCCCAGCTCCCCCTACCCACGTATAAGCAACGACCCCCCCCCCAACCTCCTCCACCAACAAAAAAGCATTGGCACCTCCCACTGAGCACTCAAGTGTGCAGCAAAGCATCAATAAAGACTCAGACTTGAAGTACCCCAAAGACTACACATTTCACAACGAGAATGAGACATAACAAACAACTTGCTGTTTTACGATGTTAAACGTCTATTGCATCTCTTCTTCCGAGTTCTCTGCCCAAAGAACTCAAGTCTCTGGGCATACAGCCAGCAGCCAGTTTGCTGCTTTCGATCTTCTGTCTCCCACGACCCACCAGGTGGAGGCACCGACCTCGAGTCCGCCCGCCTCCAGAGCCACAAAATCCTGGAACCCTGAAGGCGTGCTTGTCTTCTAGGCTGCGTCCTTGGCATATCGAATAGCAGCCAGTCATGAGACCCCGAGAGCAGGTCCCATTCCCGCAAAGAACCAAAGTCAGCATAACTCCAGTTCAGGGTCTTCAAAAGAACACTGAAAGGGAAAAATAGAGATATTAAAGATAAAAATAGAGCTACTTCCAAAGATGCAAGCAAAGGAGTTGTTGTTAGGCACCATCATTCTCCTAAGCTCCGCTTTATTGAACCTGAAATTGCAGCAGTGTACGCCAACCACTACGCTACTATGCAGCATTAAAATACATGGGATCCTTGGTAACTCGGTAAGTTGCATACAAAATTGTTTTGGTCATGAGAGATTTGGTAGTGGTGGAGGGGTGTCTTTCAGATTGGAGATCTTTGATCAGTAATGTGCCACATGGATTACTGTTGTTAGTGAGATCTATGTGTAAGTGATCTAGATGAAAACATAAGGGGTGTACTGCCCTTGCTGAGGTGTCATACCTTCAACTAGACAGTCAGCCAAACTGTTCAAAAATAACATGTGAGTCAGGATATAGTGTCCTTGCTCCTACGGTTTATTGCAGATTTAATGGCATAACATAATGAATAAGGAGCGAAAAAGCAATACTTCTGCTGGGGAAACAACAAGATGACTTGAGATAAAAACTTTGTTCGTCCCTAACAAAGTTCTGGCTGACAGCCAGCCAATACGCTTTTATACTTACTAATTCCTGGCTGCACAGGAAGTGACCTATACAGATCTGGAACTGCTCATTAAAATAAAAGCTGAATGTGCTTAACATAAATCAATTGCCTGAAAGACAGGACAGAGAGTTTGATAAGAAATCTTGAAGGTGACACTTTGGTGCAGTTGAGAATGGTGGTCAAAGGATATAGCAGGATATAAACCAGTTGGAAATGTGGACAGAAATATAGCTGATGGAGTTTAATTAAGACAAATATGAGGTATTGCATTTTGTGTCAAATGCAATAGGTTAAATATAGAGTAAATGGCATAATTCTTAGGAGCATTGATGTGCAAAATGATCTTGAGGAGCATGACCATTGCATTTGAAACTGGGACAAGGGTGGTAAGGAAGGTGTACCACACACTTGCCTTTATCGGTTTGAGGATTGGTTATAAAAGTCGGGAAGCCAATTGCAGCTGAGTAAGCAAGCCACATTTGATGGTCTAGACCACAAATTGGAATATACCACAGTTTTGATTAGGTCAGAAGCCTGCAGTTCTGATTGCCACATAAGAAAGTTGTGGAGGCTTTGAAAAGGAGAGAAAACTGGTTTACCAAATGTTGGTGGGATGGGATTGTGTTTACCAGCAAACTTGGATTGTTTTGCTTGGAGCATAGGAGACTGAGAGAGAACCTGCTCTGTCAGTTTCAGTTGCCTGGAATAACCAGCAGGGGGAGTTGTGGAAACAGATGCAAGAGATTCATCTGGACAGGCACATGACAGGCAGAAAGTACTGGGAGTTGGTGAGAGATGCAACATGATTATATGTTTGAATCAAAATGGTCTGACTCACCTTCCTGATCCGTAGATACAATATGGATATGAGGAACTGTGTCATTTGCGTGACCAAACAACATACCCAAGGATGTGCGGGGAATTGCCCACAAGTGTTGCCATGAATTTCGGCACTAACGTAACCTGCCTGCCATGTGCTCGGCAGAACAACACATGACACAACAAAACAGAACTCACCAAGTGACAAAGCAACAAAAGCAAAATAACCCCCTTTCCTCTCTCCAACTCACCCACACATAAAGTCCTTCAACTCCAGGATAGATCATTTTATCCTGTCCTCTAGCCACCAGCAATTCACATATATTGGGCCTTTAACTTCCCAGGGACTCACAAAGATTTGTAGATTGAGGCCTGTAATCATTGCGCTTCATTTACTGGAGGTCTGATTGCCATTTGGGCTTCAATCTGGAATTCCAGTTGACCCCTCCACAACCCCATTTCGAGCTTTGCACCTCGGCATCAATGCAGGACTTGCTGATAATAATGAATGAGTACCTAAAATTCAGACCTAGAACTTTGCATATGCAGAATATAACTCTGGTCTCAGGATTTGTTTACACACAACATCATTGGTCCTTGATCCTGCTACTGGGTGGAACTAAGATCCCAGAACATGCCAGACAACTCCAGCCCTTGTTCTTGTAGGTCTGCGGACCTGATTAGCTGACACATCCATGTCACTAATCATTGAACATACAGCGAAGGCTTAGACTCTGGAATGATCCCAAACTCTCCCACATCCCTCCCCCAAAACTCTAAATGGATACCCAACTCTTCTCTTTGTGTTCAAAACTACCCCTATGAACCTAAAAAAAACGTAAAAGACAATGATCAGCGAAGCCCAAAGCTTGATGTCATCTGTAATCCATCTTACAAAATTACTTATTCATTTCCTTTCAGTCATTCCATGTTGGGTCTGAAGCCAAAGTGGTGTTCATCAAGGTGTGTACGATATCACCTTATAAGGAGAATCTCCTGACGCTCTCTTGATCGTATCACTGGTATTGGTGAGTTTGATCAATACACGAGGAATTTCAGTTCCTTTATACTATTCACATGTCATATCTAGACAAAAAGAGAGTAAAAGTGATTCAAAAGCATCCCGTGTTTTTGGTAATAAACACTCTCATTGTTGTCTTTCTTCATAAATAGAATGTTCATCTTTGGTGATGATGCAACATCTCTTCAGTGATAACCCATTTATCCCATCTGTCCCATATATTGTCCACCATTTATTCAAGCATTTTTTCAAGCATTCATTCTACCATTTGTTCAATCAGTCAACACCACACAAGATATTTTTAAAGCTTACTCGCTTCCCTGTCAAATCTAATGGAGATGCTTCAGCAGAGCTGTCGATAAATGCTAGATACATTTTTACCTTTGGGGTGCTCATTTATGACCAAGATTTTATTTGCAATTTCCTAAAGAATGTGCTTCAGTTTACTAAAGAAATATTACAAGACCATAAGACATAAAATCAGAATTAGGCCATGGAGCTTATCAAGTTTGCTCCAGCATTCGATGACATCTGATTTACTGTCCAACTCAACTCTGTTCTCCAACCTTCTCCCTGTAACCTTTGGCACCCTTACTAATCAAAAACCTAACAACCTCTACTTTAAATATACCCAATGACATGGACTGCACAGCCCTTTATGGCAAAGAATCCCACAGCTCACTACACTTTGGCTAAAGAAATTCCTCTTCATCTCAGTCCTAAAGAAGCATCCTTCTGTTCTGAGGCTATGCCCTCTGGTCCTCGATGCTCCACCATTAGAAACATCCTCTCGATTTCCACTCAACCAATCTACCCTTTTCAATGCTAGGAATATTTTTGTCAGGTAGTTGGAGGAATATGGGAATCCACTGATATGAAAAGGCAAATTTCTTCTCCTTATGGCAAAGTAGGCTTAGAGGAGGTTGATAACCATATACAGGATTCCACGAGTTTAGAGTGTTGCTTAAATAAGTTGTCTGTCATTCAGAAGTCAATTAAATGCTTATTAATTTTGACGTCAATTTTGAGCTTGTTTGATTTTCTCCTGGTTATATAAATAAGAGTCATTTCCAGTAACAGAAAGATTGCAAGAGAATACACAATTGTGTTCTGTAGGTGAAAAAGGAAGTGTTAGTATTCTGGAGAATTGAGAGATAGTGAGAATTTGGCTAACTAATGATAATCACTAGTGTGTATTTATTCCGATCAATCAAAAGAGTGAAAGAAGCAATCAGGATCTAAAGAGAGTAGGGATGCAAGATGAGAGAGGCATCTTGTTCTGAAGATGAAACTATCAGCAGTAATAAGAGCAAACAGTCAGAGCAATGGAGCATAAAGAGATAATGCAGAGCATGGCTAGCTTTTATGTGATATGCTCAGATTGCTCACTTTCTGTAACTGGAACGTCTTGGGTTTGGTGATCATTTATCACAGCAGATCATTCACCCATAATAAATCAAGTCTAATTTACACTGCTGATGGATTTTCTAGTGGATTAGTGTTCCATCTGCCACTTCCTAGCCCATTCTACTAATCTTTCCCAGTCCTTCTGTAGACTCCCTAATTCCTCAAAACTACATTGCCTTCCACTTAATTTTCTGTAATCCAGAAACTGGTTACAAAGTCAACAATTCCATTGTCCAGACTATTATCATAGACAGTGAAAAGTAATTGACTCAATCCCGACCCCTTGCGGAACACCACAAGTAACCGACAGCCAACCAGAAAAAGTCCCCATTATTCTTACTCTTCAACTTCTGCTATTTAGTCAATCTTCTGTTGATGTTGGTATCATTTCTGTAACACCGTGGGCTCTTACCTTGTTTGGCAGCCTCAGGAGTAGAAACATGTAAAAGGCTTTCTGCAAATCCAAGTAAACAACATCAACTGACTCTCCTATGTCTATCCTTCCTGAGAACATAGAACATAGAACAGTACAGATTGCTTGATCATTATGTCTGCCAACACTTGAACCTACTTTATTATCAATAAAGTAAACACTTCACTGCCACATAGCCCACTATCTTTATTTCATCCATGTGCCAATCTAAGAGTTTGTCAGATGTCCCTATATATCTGCTTCTACCACTACTCTTGACAATGCATTTGATGCACTTTCCACTCTGTGTAAAAAATTTGCCTCTGGCATCGTCCCTATACTTTCTTCCAATCAACTTCAGATGATATCTCCTCATAGAAACATAGAAAACCTACAGCACAATACAGGCCCTTCAGCCCACAATGCTGTGCCGAACATGTACTTACTTTAGAAATTACCTAGGATTACCCATAGCCCTCTATTTTTCTAAGCTTCATGTACCTATCCAGGAGTCTCTTAAAAGACCCCATTGTATCCTTATATTAGCCATTGCTAGTTTGGGTAAATGGTGTTGGCTGTTCACCCTATCTATGAGTCTTATAATTTAATATACCTACATCAAATAACTTATCCTCCTTGACTCACAAGAGGAAAGACCTAGTCCACTGAACATTTCCACACAAGTCTTGCTCTCTAATCCAGGTAGCATCCAGGTAAATCTCTTCCGTACCCTCTCTAAAGCTTCCACATTATTCCTATAATGAAGTGACCAGAACTGAACAACTGACCTCCCCCTTCTTTAGTTTATCTCTTCTCCACTTCTTTTCACCTGCCTATTACTCCCCCGCTCCCCATCCCAGGTACCATTCTCCATCCCTTTCTCCTATGGTCCACTCTCCTCTCCAATCAGATTCCTTCTTCTCCAGCCCTTGATGTTTCCTGCCCACCTGGCTTCAACTATTACCTTCCAGCTGGCCTCCCTCCTCTCCCCTTATCGTTTTATTTTCGTACCTTCCCCACCTTTCTCAGTCCCATAGAAGTGTCACAGCACAAATCATTGATTATCTGTTCATTTCCATAGCTGCTGCCAGACCTACTGAGTTCTGGTATGTTGGGTGTGTTGCACTAAATATAGTTACCCTATCCAGTATATAGAATTTGCAGGGTATCCTCTTGGTTGTTGTGGTCTGGTAATACTAAATATCATACAGATCTGCTCATAATTATAGAGGAAAACTAGGTTGTTAATGAAGAGTAATTTAAACTTCATGTATTATCCATGATACACAGACACAAGGTTTCAGCAGCTGATACTTCATGCTGAAACGCTAGCAGTATCATTCATGTTAATGAACATAATATCCCTTGTCATTATCATGGAATTTTCTTCAGTCGGACTAATACAGCAGGTCTTGTGACTCTTCTGGGACCAATTTAATGAAAAACAAATTGACGTGAAATGTGATGCAAAAGGTATCACTTTATAATCACAAATACTGCAATCATAGGAATGCGTTCAAACAAAAAGTAATCAATCGCTGTATCAAACATCCGTATATCAGGTACCTGTAAATGTGAGGGTGGGTTTTCTTCATCTCCCATTGTGTTCTTTAGCAATCAACAATATTTCAATAGGATTTCATTTGTTCTAAATTATAACTCCTGTCTTCTGAAACTTCAAATTACTCCTAGGTAAATCGAAATTCAGTTATATGCATTGCCCTGATTGATCCATAGTCCAGATGAAGGGTTGAAGACCAGAACATTGATGGTTTATTTCACTCCATATATGTTTCTTATCCTACTGGGATCCTCCATTCTCTTGTGTGTGTTAGTTAACACCTCCACCATCTGTAGAATATCTTGTGACCATCAAAACCTGAAGGAATCATCACAAGCTCCCACAGCCCCCAATGATGTTGTGATTGCAGCCTCTGAGGCTAACGTGCAAATGTCCTTCAGGAGGAAGAACCCATGAAAAGCATCCAGCCCAGATTGGGTACCTGGTCAAGTACTAAAGACTTTTGCTGATCAACTGAATGAAGTGTTCAGTGAGATCTTTAACCTCTCGCTTTGGCAGACTGGGGTACCCACCTGCTTCAAGCACGCTTCAATTATAGCAGTTTCTGGTGGGAGGAGAAGATGGTGGCATGACGCAGCTCACAGCAGCCACTCCAGTGGTGATATCTGTTATCTGTCAAGTAGGGTGCCATGCACAACCCTGATTTGATGGAGACAGATGTGAGAATACAGAGGAACATCTGGTGAAACTTCTGAAATGCCTGCTTTGCTGCTGCTGCTACTGTGTGATCCAGAATCTCTGGAGGGGAAGGCCCGAGTCCTCAGCTTTGCTTGTTGTTCAGCGGCCGAGACAGGGTCGAAGCGCTCGGCAGAGGATGATGCTCGGTACTTGGTGTCGGAGGCTCGAAGTTTTCAGACGGACTCAGATTCAGTGCGGTCAGGTGCTTCCAATGCACCCACAAGTTTGTGGCGCTTGGAGGTTCATAGCAGGGAGAGTTTCTCCCTTCTACCGTCTGCATGAGATGATGGAGCTATTGGGACTTGAGACTTTTTTTACCGTGCCATGGTCTGCTCTTTATCAAATTATGGTATTGCTTTGCACTGTTGTAACTATATGTTATAATTATGTGTTTTGTCAGTTTTAGTCTTGGTTTGTCCTGTGTTTCTGTGATATCTTTCTGGAGGAACATTATCATTTTTTAATGCATGTATTTCTAAATGACAATAAACGAAGACTGAGTATCCTCATAATCTAAAAAAAGTCTAATCTAAGAACGTGGTAACCCACCTCAATGACTATCATCAGGAGCACTTACATCCACACTGATGAAGAGTTTTGAGATAATGGTGATGAAATATATCAACTAAGAAGTGACTTAGATCTGCTTCAATATCCCCAAAGCAATAAGTCCACTGCAGATGCCATCTCTTTGGGTCTTCACTCAACCCTGGAACATCTGGACAGTAAAGATGCATACATCAGAATGTTCTTTATTGACTACAGCTCAGCATTCAATACCATCATCATGTCAAAGCTAACCAAGAAGCTTCAGCAATTTGGCCTCAATACCTCCTTGTGCAATTGGATCCTCAATTTCATCACTTGCAGACCCTAGTCAATCGGATTGGCAATAACAACTCCTCCACAATCTCCATCTGCACAGGTTCACTACAGGCTTAATACCCTGCTCTACTTGTTATGATTGTGTAGCTAAACACAGTTCCAATGCATTTTCAAGTTTGCTGATGTCATTACTGTTTTTGGCCAAATTAAAGTAGTGACAAATCAGCAGATAGGAGGAAGACTAAACATCTGGCAGAGTGCTGTCGCAAGAATAACCTCTTACTTAAAGTTAGCAAACCCAGGAACTGTTTGTTGACCTTAGGAGGAGGAAACCCAAGGTCCATGAACCAGTCCTCATGGGGGGCTCAGAGAGGGATAGTGTCAGCAACTTTAAATTCCTCAGTGTTATCACTGTCATAAGGGGGGGGGGGCATTGATGGCAGACCCAAATGCAAGACACAGGCACTGAAGTACTAAGAACAGGACAGGATTAGAGACTAGAGTTAGGGACGTGACTGGATGCAGACTGGGAGCTGGGGCAAGAAAACAGACCTGGGCTAGGACTTGACTAGGAAATTGGGAAAAGGATGAGGAACAAAGAACTAGGAGCCTGGACAAGGACTCCGAGCCACAGACTGGACAAGAACCCGAAACCTGGGTCTTGATTCGGGCTTAGAGCCCGGATCTGGGTGAAGACATGATAAGGCTTGGGTTCCTTGAGGCGCGAGGGTACTTCGAGGCTTGGGTTCGGGCTCTGAGCCAGAGACTGGGCAGGGTCCCAGAACCTGGGACTTGACTTGGGCTTGGACTCCAGAACTGGGCGAGGACAAGACGTGGCTACAGGACTGGACGTGAGACTCCTGGACAGGACAAGGGAACCCCAGCACCGGGCTGGTAAGGTACTCCAGGGGTGGGCGAGATACATGGACAAGACGAGAACACAAAGCCACGGCTTGGACAGGACAAGGTTCTTGGATTGTGGCTAGGACTGGACAAGATCCTGCAGTCTTGACTTGGTCGAGGGAGAGACGGGAATCCAGAGCTTTGGTCGAGGGAGAGACGGGAACGCAGAGCCTCGGTTGAGGGAGAGACGGGAGCGCAGAGCCTCGATCGAGGGAGAGACGGGAGCGCAGAGCCTCGGTTGAGGGACAGACAGGAACATGGAACACAGAGCCAGGAACCCTCTTTGGAAACAGGATGTAGGGCCAGGACTCATACACAGAACACAGAGCTGGGACTCCTCCTTGGGTACAGGACATAGAGCCAGGACTCATTACACAGAATGCAGAATACAACAAGACAGTTCCCAATACAAGACAGCAGCAGACAGCCGGACCTACCTAGCAAAGACATGGGCACAGACAATTCTCAACACTAGGTAGAGGCAAACGGCCAGACCTACCTAGCAAAGGCAAGGACACAAAGACAAATCGCAACACTAGGTAGCAGCAAACAGCCAGACCTATCTAGTGAAGGCATGGACACAGAGACAGTTGAAAACAATGATAGACAGTTCCTTATCTTGCTCCAGCAATTGAACCAGACAGCGGGTGCAGGCAAGGCTTCAGGCGAGGCGAGGCAAGACAAAGCAAGGCTTCAGGTGAGGCGAGGCAAGACAAGGCAAGGCTTCAGGCGAGGCGAGGCTTCAGACACTGGTTGCAGGTCAAGGCTTCAGGAGGTAGGAGCAGAGAAGGGATACAAACAGGAAGTTTGGATAGGAACAATCCAGCAACCAGAGGCATCTTCTTCTTCTTCTTTTTTGTTTAATGGCGGTTGGCAACTAGTTTTCAGTGCATTACCGCCACCTGCTAGACTTGTGGCGTTTCAACCAAATATGTCCTGGAGTTCTCTACTTTAGACAATCTAGTTCAGCCTGCAGTTCTCTATTAGCATCACTCTGTAGTTGCAATTCCTCGTGAATGCTTAATGCGCTCATTAGATAATGCCGCAAACTGCTATTCTTCCCTAATTATGTCACATGTTTTCGCATTACCTCAATTACATTGATTTCATCTACATCACTTGTAAGACTAAAATCATCTTGTTAAAGAATAGTAATTATCACACGTTATACTTTTAAACTTCCTGTTTTTCCAAGTCTATCTGCTTTTTCAGGTTTTCCTTTTCTTGGATCGTAGCCTGCAGTTGTTTACTGAGACCTCGGAATTCTTCTTCATTTGCTTCCATGTTTTCATTTTATAATCTGAATGTAGATAATTCACTTTGCAACAAATTCTTTTTCCTTTTGTATCCTTGTAATAATTTCCTCCATTTTCCAATCTCTTTCCAACTCACTGTTGTTCTTGTCGGGTACTTCTATTTGTTGTTGGAGTTCTGCACATTTACCCTGGGCTTCAACCATAAAATCTGAGGATTTTCCTTAAGTCCTGAAACATTTCTTAAATTCTTGACCATTTGCGATAAATATACTGCCATTAAGATTCCATCTCCCCTGCCTGTGAACTGTTGGATCCTCCATTCAGCGTTTCTTTGACTTCTTCCCACCTAATTCCTTTAATACCAAGATACTTTTCTGCAGGCTTGACGATAATTTTAATTTTCTCAGTTCTTTTGTTTGTTTGAGCTGAACAATTAATTGCATCCACCATAAAAAGCATGAACTCCTTTCTACTCATTAATAGTGTATCCTTATTTTTCATATTACAGCTCTTACAATTCACCAGTTTATTATTCCCTGTATTTGTTTGCTTGACAGCCTTTTTTCATCAACTTCTTTCACTGCCTCTGCATAACTGATTCCTTGAGTTACTTTTACATATTGTATCTCAGCCGCCTTCTTGCTATAAATGCACCCTTGATAAGCTGCGCTGTGTTCCTTGCCACAACTGCAGCATTTCAGCCTAGCTCCCGCTTCACATTTCCCATATTCATGTTCTCCAGCGCATCTTCCAAATCTTTGTTTCCCTCTGCAGACCGCTGCAATGTGCCCGAATTTCTGACATTTATAGCATCTTAAAGGCAGTGGTATATATATTCTAAGCGCACAACACATATACCTTAAGTAAATGTTAGTCGGCAATCTCTCTTCATCAAAGTTAATCATTACCGATAAACTATCACACTTTTTCCTGTTTCTTGTAACTTTCAAACGTTTGGCCTCAATAATTTTTGCTCCTTTTATGTTCTGTTTAATCTCATCCATAGCAACTTTTGTCCACTTTCTATTTTTGGGTATTGAGCATTGTACTTCTTTGCCGTCTATTTTACATAATCTTATCACTTTCTATCACCTCCCTGTCTCCCTTTCCCCACTCCTTTATCTTTCCCCCTACTGGTTTATCACCTACCAGCCTTCTCCTTACCACCCTCCCCCCACCTTCTTTATAGGGCCTCTGCCCCTTCCCTCTACAGTCCTGATGAAGGGTTCCGGCCTGAAACGTCGACTGATCTTTTCCACGGATGCTGCCCGAACTACTGAGTTCCTCCAGCGTGTTGTGAGTGTTGCTTTGACCCCAGCATCTGCAGATTATTTTGTGTTAACTTATCACTTTACCTTGCTGAGAACTATCCTGACAAATCACTAATAGCGATCCATTTCATAAAATCTTTGCTCCTTTAATCTCGCGTAGAGTTTTGTTGAGCATCTTTGTCAAACGAATCGGGTTCCAATCACCAAATGACGTCCCGTCTTCACTTAGTTTTATATTTGCTTTAATTTCATCTTCTTTCCATTGTTTTGCTGTCCTGCTATGATCATCCGCTGATTCCTCAGAGTTTGATATGCCATACCTCTGCTTTCTTTTCTTCCTCTTTCCATTCCGTTCCTCTTTCCCACCAACCTCCATCTCTAGTTCACTTCCACTCTCGCCAAGAACTTCCTTCAACAGCTTGGCTCTTTCCTGATGTTCTCTCTCTCTCTGCCATTTTCCAGTCACAACTCAATTCAACCAGCCCGCAACCAGAGGCTGAATCCTGGAGCTATTTATGAAGCTAGCACAAACGAGAATCAGCTGCCTCAACAGAAACTGGGGAAGACCGGAAAACCTGGAATAAGGAACATGGACCGGACCGTGAACCGGAAAGTAGATTTCACGGACAATCACTTAGGAGACATGTCCTAGGCCCAGTACATAAGTGTAATTACAACAAAAGCATGGGAGCACCTCTAATTCCTTAGGAGTTTATGAGATTTGTCATGACATCTAAAACTTTGACAAACTTCTATAGATGTGTGGTGGAGATATATCAAATGGCTGCATCATAGCCTGGTATGGAAACACCAATGCCCTTGAATGGAAATTCCTAAGAAAAGTAGCACATTTACATGGAGAGTTGTTACAGGGAAGAAGCATCTATCATTAGAGACCCCCACCACCCAAGATGTGTTTTCTTCTCACTGCTACCATCAGGAAGAAGGTACAGGAGTCTTGGGGCTCTCACCACCAGGTCCAGAAACGGTTATTACTCCCAACAATCAGGCTCTTGAACTGAAGGGGATAACTTCACTCATTTTCACTTGCTCCATCACTGAAATGTTCTCACAACTTATAGACTCACTTTCAAGGACTGTTAAGTTCATGTTCTCAATATCTATTGCTTGCTTTATTATTATTATTATTCCTTACTAACCATATAATCTTTTCATTTTCACAGTTTGTTGTCTTTTGTGCATTGGTGCAGTCTTTCACTTATTCTATTATAGTTATTATTCTATTATGAATTTATTGAGTATGCCTGCAAGAAAATGAATCTCAGGGTTGTATTTGGTGACCGATATGGACTTTGATAATAAAGTTACTTTGAACCTTTGAACTTCCACACTAGAGACCCTTGACCAATATTGTGCTTCACGGATCACTGCTGGGAGTTTAGTTGTTAGTGAGAACTATGTGTAAATGATCTGGATGAAAACAAAGGTGTTTTGATAAGAAAGCTTAAAAATGACACAGATGTAGCCTGGGGAAAAGTACACATGCAGGACAACAAATTTTTTTTGGGTTTTAATTCCTTTATCTGTTTTAGATGTTTAAGTTCCAGAAGAGGGTCGCAAAACAAAATGAACGAATTTACAACCAGTTCTTGCTGTTACAATCCCAGTTTAACTTTCGATCCACACCCTGGTGTATGGACAGAGTTGCGTATGCAGTATAAAAAATACCGTACAAATACGGTAGTGGCAATTCTGAAGGAACACAATACAAACAACATTAGAATCCCACTCACCCTGCATCTTATACATAACAGCGAAAAATGTAAGCGAATACATCTCATCTAAGATGTACACATGT
The DNA here is from genome assembly GCF_030028105.1 of Mobula birostris. NCBI lineage: Eukaryota > Metazoa > Chordata > Chondrichthyes > Myliobatiformes > Myliobatidae > Mobula > Mobula birostris. Next base: position 99,248,077 of record NC_092370.1, on the reverse strand, counting down.
GCTGAACTTCTGAACAGAGACTAAACATTCACGTTACGCGGTTACATGCACAATCAGTCCAGGTACAATAAAGTTAGACAAAGGGTACACTTTGGCACAACTTTCACAAGGTATTGCCTGGTAGTTAAATTACAGGAAAACTGACCTACTTGGATGGTGAGGAACTTTGCATGAGCCACGCGATCCAGTGTCGATGCCATTACTCGTGAAAATCGAAAGCATCCACATGTAAAACATGTCAAATTACCGATATTCTCGATTTGCCAACAAGCATAAATGAATTCACATGGATATCGTCAACTAATGTTCACCTTTCCTCACCATGCCCAGTCTCGGGGAGGAACTCAATTCCAATGCCCCAACAGCGTCTTCAGCAGAAACAAAATGGTCTCCCCACTATCCCGCGCATGCGTAATGACATCACCATCTTCCTTAAAAGCACAGACAACTATTCTAGCATTACTTGGATGGATGCCTAAGTACACTTTTAACAATACTGAGTAAGATCCGATGGTCACATGGTTACACAGATATTGGTAGAGTTGTGGATATTGAGCATGGATGTCAAAGGATACAGCAGGATATAAACCAAATAGGAAAATGGACCAAAAATTTGCAGATGGACACTCGAAGAAGGATGTGGAGGTTTTGAAGAGGATGTAGAATTGGTTTACCAGGTGATGTCTGGATGAGATTGTGATAACCATCAAACTTGGATTATTTTTGTTGTAGCATTGGAAACTGAGGGGAGATCTGAGTGAAATATATAAAATTATGAGAGGTGTACACAGGGCAGATGGAGGCTTTTTCACAGGGTGAAAATGTCAGATATCGGGGGAGAGATGGGGAAAGGTTGGAGGAGAGGTGTGAGGCGATTTTATTCTGCATTCAGAGTTGTAGATGCCTGGAATCTGATACAAGGGAAGCATTTAAGAGGCATTTGGGCAGACATATGAACAAGCAGGACCTGATTGAATGCAGATCAGTTGCAAATGGATGAGATTAGTTCAAAGTACATTTATTATCAAAGTATGTATGCAGTATACAATCCTGAAGTGCATATTTCCCACAGAAAGCCAAGAAACAAAGAACCATTGAACTAACCCGTTCAAAGAAAAATATCAAACATCAAAACCCTCTATCGCCCCATGTGCAAAAACATCAAACAGCAAGAAAAAAATGAGCAAAAACGTAGAATATAAAACAGAAAAGGCATATTTCAGTATAGTTCAGCTCTATGTTCATTATCTACAGGCCATCCTGAATGTTAGGTTGACATTATAGGCATCACAGACATGATGGTCTAAAGGACTTGTTCTTTCACAATACGTTTCATATGTTTTGTGTTGTTATAAAAATAATAAAAGTTTTTTTGCTGTATTGTTGGGAGTGGGTGGGGTTGGTGCAATGTGACTATATGACAGAATCAAGATGGTTTGACTTACCTTCCTGATTCATTGATACTTCGGTATTGCTTTATAAGGTGGATTACAAAGAAACATACAACGAAATGCATTGTTTGCATTACACGGATATCCTGGGGGCAGCTCCCAAGTGTTGCCACACATTCTGGAACCAAATGAGCATGTCTATCATGCTCAGTAGAACAACACAGGACACAACAGAACAGAATACATGAAGTGACAAAACATCAATATCAAAACAAGCCCCATTTCTCCATCGCACCCATACACAAACATACACAGTGCTTCAACCCCAGGACAGGTATCTTCTTTCGCCTCCAATCTCCAATTAATATAGATAGAACATAGAACATAGAATAGTACAGCACAGCACAGGCCCTTAGGCCAACATTGTTGTGCCGACCCTCAAACCCTACCTCCCATATAACCCCCCACCTTAAATTCCTCCATATACCTGTCTAGTAGTCTCTTAAATTTCACTAGTGTATCTGCCTCCACCACTGGCTCAGGCAGTGTATTCCATGCACCAACCACTCTCTGAGTAAAAAACCTTCCTCTAATATCCCCTTTGAACTTCCCACCCCTTACCTTAAAGCCACGTCCCCTTGTATTGAGCAGTGGTGCCCTGGGGAAGAGGCGCTGGCTGTCCACTCTATCCATTCCTCTTAATATCTTGTATACATAACTTATGGTTTGCAGATATTGAGCCATTGAATTCCCAGTAGATTAACTGAGAATCATAAACTTGGAGCAGTGGCCATCAGGCTTTGATTTCTGGACTACCTATTGACCTTTTAGGCTTTGATCTAGACTTCCAATGGACCCCCCCCCCACCCACCAGGTTTTGATCCTCAGCATTGACACAGGACTCTCCAGTGATGATGAATGTAGACTCAAAATCTAGGCGTCAATCTCTAGACTCACTAATGATAGCACTCCGAACACTAGCATCAAACCCTGGGTTCCCAATTTGCACACCAAAGGTTTCACTTCTCTTCTTTCCTCCTGCTGCATGGAACTTAGGTCCTGGAACATGTCGGCTACTCCAGCCCTTCTCCTTACAGGTCTGTGGACTATGCCTATGTCAACAACCTTCGAACGCGGAGTCAAGGCTTAGACTCTGGCCTGTCCTCTAGCTCCCCCACAGCTCTGTCCCTGTAGCCTAACGTGATACCTGACACACTTCTTTGTCGTTTGCTTGCTTTTGTTTTGCTCAGAATTTCATCTTCTATTTTAAAAAAATACAAAAGCCAATATAGAGAGGTTAAATGTCAAAGCATTGATGACTGCAGCAGTAAATTGATGAGAACAAAGAAAGTGTAGAACACACTGACCAGGCTCACGTGAAAAACAGAACATGAAAATGAAATGTTTTATCCTCCAGAGAGAATTACGATGGGGGATAATCACAAACTGTCCAGGGAGAATTGTTCTCTTATCTGTGTTATGAAACATGTTCAACAGTGTTCACTGTTGCTTAAATAAGTTGTTAATTATGCAGATTTCAATTAAGTGCTTTAATTTTCATGTCAACTTTGAGCTTGTAGTTTTTTCTCTTGGTTAGATAAATAATAGAGTCAATTCTGGTAACATGAAGGTAAAATGCATACACAATTTTGTTCTGTCGGTCAAAACAAAAGTGCTAACACTCAGAAGAATTAACCTGAAGTGGGAATTTGGCTCACAAATGACAATTACTGGTGTGTATTTATTCAGATCAGAAGAGCGGAAGCAGCAATCAAAATCTAAACAGAGTAGAGATGCAAGATGAGAGAGGCAGTCTGAAGATGAAACTATCAGCAGTAATAGGAGCAAACAGTCAGGGCAATGGAGCATAAAGAGATAATACCCAGCATGGTTAGCTTTTGTGTGATGTGCTCGGAATGCTCACTTACTGTAACTGGGATGTCTTGTGTTTGGTGATCATTTATCACAGCAGATCACTCACCCATAATAAATCAGGTCTCATGTAAATTAATGTTAATGGTTCTCCAATGGATTAGTTGAGCTAAATAACTAACAAAGTGACGTAGCTAAAAATCCGCTCTGTGGCTTCAAGCTTTGAAACTTCAGATAAATACATTGTTAGCTTTCATAGTAAATCATGAGAAGTTGATGTTAATTTAAATATGAAATAGTAACATTGGATAGAATATTGCATCAAAACTGCAAAGTAAACGGGATGAAAGTTTGTAATTAGAAGATATTTAACTAATAACTACATTGTTTGTCACCAGTCAATTATATCATCCTGTGCAAATATGATTCTGCCACTGTAACACCACCATGGGATAGACAGAATTGAAAATAAATGACTAGAAGCTTTCTGATTTAAAAACCCGTTTGTGGTTAACGATGATAGTTAGGATGTGTTAGCAAGGAATAATGTAGAATACTGGGTCTGAGCGGCAGCTGCCAGGGAATGGGCCTACATGATTCCATGAAATGAGCAGTTCTTCTTTAGGTTACAAGAAACAAATACTCACAAGTCATGTAAAAGCTTACTTATGCACACATGTTTGAAAGCCAGCCTGTTATTTGCACTTCATACCATCCTCTTTCAAATAACGTCTTGGTGAAAGTCTTCTGTCCTCTCCCCAGTGTAGTTGCAACTGTTCTATATAGTGTGATGACCAGAACTGCACACAATATGATAGTTGTAGACCAATCGGTGTTTTATAAATCTGTATCATACTCTCCTTGTGTTGGAATAGCTACCAGTTGTTTCATTAGCATCCATCTTCATCTCTCCCATGTAGTGTCTACCATTCATTTTAGCAGTCAGTCAAGCAGTTGTTCTACCATTTATTCGACCAGTCATCACCACATCAGACATTTCTAGCCCCCCTTCCCTCTCCACTCTGAAGGAGATGGATCAGCAGAGCTGATGTTGGACTAAATCTAGCATAGCACATACTTGTCACCTTAATTACTGTCAGCGATTTACTGTAAACATCAGTGCATTCACTTTATAAGATGATACTGGTTACATTGATCAATATCAAATATGGCTTCAGTCTCTACATGTTAGGAATCAGTGTATTCACCTTATGTTGCTGTAAGTTAATCTTGATGAATACTAAATGTAGCTATTCAGACCCAACGTTGTAGAATTACTTCACTCATCAATGGTTTGCAGGTATTAAAAGCTCCTTTTGTCTGCTCTGCTATTCAATCATGGCTGATTTATTTTTCCTCTCAAACCCACTTTCCTGCCTTTTCCCCTTAACCTTTGACACCCATATTAAACAAGAACCCTTGAAACTCCACTTTAATTGTACCTAATGTCTCGGCCTCCGCACTGTCTGTGACAGTGAATTCCTCAGATTCACTATCTCTGGCTAATGAATTTCCGTTCCACTCAGTTGCAAATGGATGTCCTTCTATTCTAAGGCTGCAAGCTCTGGTCCTAGATCTTCCCACAAGTAGACTCACCCCCATGAGTCCTTTCTATCTGAGCATTTCAATATTCAGCAGATTATGATGAGATCCCACTTCATTCTATTGAACTTCAGTGAGTGCAGCCCCACTTTAACCCTATCATTCCCAGGATTATTTTCTTGAATCTCTCTGGGCCTTCTCCAAGGCCAGCATGTCCTTTCTCGGATATGGGGCCCAGAACTGCTCATAGTAATGTAAATATTGTCTGATCAACACCTTAAAAGCCTCAACATGACATTTTTGCTTTTATACCCTTAATCCTCTGGAAATGAATGCTAAGTACCAACTCAGCCTACAATTTAATGTTTAGGGAACTCTGCACTAGAACTCCAAGGTCAGTTTGCATTTCTTTCTCCTGGGCAGGCAGCACCCCAGATCAGCAACTGCCTAGGTCTCGAGGTTCATGCAATTCATTTGCTCAAGTCCAGGAGTTCAAATCCCATGATTGTTGAATCCTAGGGTCAATACTGGAGGTGAAGCCCTGAGGTCGAACACCGAAGGCAGCGGTACTGGTGGTTGAGGCACATTGTCTGCTGTTCTTCAAGTCCTGGCCAGGGAATGGATGTTGGAGGCCTGAAAGAGGCCTATCGTGGTGTTAAAGGTGTTTCCCTGTGTTTGAGTGGGTCCGCCGAACATTGTGGACATGCTATGTTGTCCCCAGAATGAGTGGTGTCACTTATGGACTGCTCTAACACATCCTAAGGTGTTGTTGTTTATCTACACAAACTATACATTTCGCTGGAGGAACTCAGCAGGCCAGGCAGCATCAATGGAAAAGAGTAGTGATGACATTTCAGGTCGAGACCCTTCATCAGGACTGGAAAAAAAAAAGATGAGGAGTCAGAGGCTGCCTGGACTGCTGAGTTCCTCCAGCATTTTCTGTGTGTTGCTTGGATTTCCAGCATCTGCAGATTCTCTCTTGTTTGTGATTGGACCACACATTTCACTGTATGTTTAAGTAAATAAATGTTATCTTGAATCTGAATTTCTGATTCCTGAATTTGCTCCACATTTAGAAAATAGTTTATAACTTTTTTTTTCCTGGTACCAGTGTCCATGGCTACATAATTCTCTATGCTGTAACTTCTTTGGTCATTCTCCTAATTTGTTCAAGTCTTTCTGCAAACATCCTGCCTCCTCATCACTACCTGCCCCTCCACATATCTTCATCTCATCACAAACGTGGCCACAAAGACCATTAACTTATCATGTGGACCCAACATCAGTCTCTGCAGAACACCATTAGTCACCAGCTGCCAAACAGAAAAAGCCCCCATTATTCTTACCCTTTTGTTCTACCAATCAGAAAATCCTCCGTCGATGCTAGTATTGTTTCTGTAATGCTATGGCTCTTATTTTGCTTAGCAGCCTCATGACCAGATCCTTGTCAAAGGCCTTCTGAAAATCCAAGCAAACAATATCCACTGACTCTCATTTGTCTATCCTGCTTGTTATTTTCTCAAAGAATTCCAAAAGGTTTCCTTTTAAGGGAACCATGCTGACTTTGGCCTACATAATAATAAAAAATAATAATAATTAGAGTCTCTAACAATGGACTCTAATGTCTTGTAAACCACTGAGATCAGAATAACTGGCCTACAATTATTTATCTATTGCATCCCTATCATCTGAAAGAGCGGAGTGACTTTTGAGATTTTCCAGTTCTCCAGAAATATTCCAGAAATTAGTGATTCTTGAAAGATCACTATTAATGCATCTATAGCTAACTTTTTCCAGAACTTGGGGTGTACTTCATCTGGTCCAGTTGACTTACCTATCTTCAGACCTTTCAGCTTCCTAGGCACCTTCTCTCTAGTAATTGCCTCTGCACTCACTTCCATAATGAAGACTGATGCAAAATGCTTACTGAGTTCATCCACCATTTCTGTGTACCATGTTACTACCTCTGCATTGTCATTTTCCAGTGATACAATGTCCACTCTTACCTCTTTTGGTATCTGCTTTATGGAGTATGAATTCTATCATGTTATAATCACTGCCTCCTAATGGTTCATTTACCTTATGCTCCCTAATCTTGATTCATTACAAAAATTTTCAAAAATATTTTAATTCTACACTGTCTGTTGACTATGAATGTTTCATTTGGGTTCCGCAGTTTCCTCTCACATTCCTAAAGATACAGCTAGGGTTAGGGTTAGTGAGTTGTGTGCATGCTATGTTGGTGCTGGAAGTGTGTAGATACTTGTGGGCTGCTCCCAGCACTATCCCCAGACTATGTTGTTAATTGATATGAACAAAGCATTTCATTGTATGTTTCAATTTACATCTGACAAATAAAGGTAAATATTTCTTACCTTTAATCAAGCTTGACAAGGTCATTTGAAAAAATACCTCAGAAAGTCTCCATCTTCCTAATAGTATGAACTTTTGACACTTCACCTGCACTAATTTCCATTCACATCCAGCAATAAAAATAACATAAAAATAATCTAGTGCTTTCTTGTATATGACGAATGGGCTTCGAGCCAAGTACACGTACTACTATCTTCACCATCGGAGGAGGGAGGGGAGGGAACGTTGACTCAGACAAAGAGAGGCCCGCGTCGGGCATTTTCATGCCTTACAAGGCGTAGATTGGAAGTCTGTGTGGGGCGCCACTCCTCGCACAGACACTAGAGCAATGTGCGATTAAGTGCCTCGCTCAAGGACACAAACACGCTGCCACAGCTGAGGCTCGAACTAGCAACCTTCAGATCACTGGACGAACGCCTTAACCACCTGGCTACGTGCCCAACACATCATAGAAATATGATCCCTTCTTTGTAGAACTCGGCATCTTGGACCTGCAGAAGTGGTCCACTGCAGGTGTGATTGATAAGTTTGTGGCCTAAGGTAGACGGAGATGAGTTATACAGCTCTCGTTACATGCACATGCAGTTCAACTTTTCGAGTGATTATGCAGAAAGTTTGAAGTCAATAACTCATCTCCGTTTACCTTAGGCACAAACTTATCAATCATCCCTGCTGTGAACCACTTCTGGAGATCCAAGACGCCGACTTCTACAAATAAGGGATCATATGCTCCACGACCGCTGGACTAAGTATGTAAATGTAAGATGGGACTATGTTGAAAAATAAATGTGCTAGGTTTTCTAAAATTGACTCCTTCTACCTTAGGCAATGAACATATCAATCACCCCTCGTAGGTAGGAAAAGGGATGAGGTCCTGAAGAGAGAAATAGGTAGAAAGCTGAAAAGCAGGAACTTCAGGATCGTGATCTTTAGTTTACTGCCTGTACCATGCACCAATGAAGATAAGAATAGAATGGTTTGGTAAATGAATGTATGGATGAGGAACTGGTGCAGGGGGCAGGGTTTCAGATTTTTGGAACAGTGGGATCTCTTTTGGGAAGTTATGACCTGTGCAAAAAGGATGAATTATACCTGAATCTGGGGGGGCGGGGAGGGGTGCGCTGATATCCTTGCGAGCTAGTTTGCTAGAGCTGTTGTGGAGGGTTTAAGCTAATTTGGCAAGAGGATAGGAAGTAGGGTGATAGGACTGAGGCTGGAGCTATTGGTACACATGGAAGTGCAGTATATATTGAGACTGTGAGGAAGGACAGGGAGATGATAGGGCAAAATTGCAGTCAGTGGGATCAGCTGAAGTGTATCATGGGGCAAAATTAAAAGGGGAGATTGGGGCTGAGAAGAAAAATGTATCAGCCATGATGAAATGACCTAATTCTGCTCTTATATCTTATGGTCTTATGGTCTGACACTGTTGAGTTTCTGGCATACTACTGGTGCCTTCCACAGTGAACACCGACAGAATATTTATTAAGTTTATCTGTTATTTCTTTGTCCCCCATTACTACCTCTCCAGCATCATTTTTCTAGTGTTTCAGTATCCAGTCTTGCCTCTCTTTTACTCTTTATATATCTGTAAAAATTTTGGTATACACCTCTATATTATTGTGTAGCTTATCTTTGTATTTACATTGTCTCTCCATTTTGTTTTTTAGCTTTTGCTGCAGTTCACAACCAGACCATAGGATATCTTGAAAGACTTTATCAGCAAAAGGAATGATTGTTCTGAAAACTATACGTAGTGATTCCGCAAATTAATTTACAAATCATTATTCTAAGTAAGATTTCTAGAGAGAATAACAATAAATTCTTTTGAAAGAATTTTGAAAATTTAGACATTAATCAACTAATAAAAAAACAGAAAATGTTAAAAACTCTCAGCTGCCCAGACAGCATCTGTGAAAAGGGATACAAAGATGACATTTCACATCAAAAACACTTCATCATATAAATCTGCTTATTTTAATTTGTTAAGGAAGGTTAGATTAGACAAGGAATAGTAGAGTAAGGTCAGTTATTCAGTTCTGTTTTTTTCATTATATGAAGAATGTGAAAGCATTAAAGAGGGTGCAGATGTAACCTGGGTTAGGGACAAGCTTTATGAAGAAAGGTTAAGTGAGCTAAGACTTTTCTCCTAGAAGTGAAGGAGGATAAGAGGTTACAGTTACATGATAGAGTTGTATAAGATAATAAGAGTCACAGATAGAAGGGATAACTACCACCTTTTACCCACAGTGGCAATGGCTAACACAAGAGGACGTAATTTTATAGCAATTGGAGGAAAGTATAGTGGAGATGTCTGTGATAAGTATATGATATGCACTGCCTGGGGTGGCGGCAAAAGCAGACACGTTAGAAACATTTAAGAGACTCTTACATCAGCATGTGGAAGAAAGAAAAATGGAGGGCTCTGTGGGAGGGAAGTGTAAAATTGATCTTAGAGTAATGAAAATAGCGTGGGCTAGGGAGCATGCCTGTATTGAGTTGTACTGTTCTATATCCTATGCCAGGATTGCTATGGCTGATAGATTAATAAAGGAAGGAAATGAAAGATTACATAGAGCTGTGAGACGTTGGTTGCTAGTTAGAGAAATTACAAGCAAAGTTTGTTAAAGACACAAACTGGGGAACTGTAGTGACCAAGGGTAAACACGGCAAAACTGAGCAATGATTCAAAGTTATAGCCTTGGAATTCATAGTAAATCTTTCTACTAAGAGTTAAGGATTGATTTATCCTGTACAATATTCACACAACTGTAAGGAGTCTCCATATATTCTCCCCATGGAATGCATGGGTCTTCCCGGGTGCTCTGGTTTCCTCCATGGTCCAAAGACGTACTGTATAGGTTAGTTGGTCATTGTAAACTTGGCCCGTGATAAAGTTAGGGTAAATCGGGGTTGTGAGGTTGCTGGGAAAACATGACACTAAGAGCTGGAAGGGCCTACCCTGCACTGTAACACTAAATAAACAAATAAAATAAATAAAAGAGATACCAATGCTAAATAAAAATCATTGTGGCAGGGCCCGTATCTTAATGCGAGGCACAATCCACTGTTTGGACAAGTTAAACGTCTGCCCGGATAGATGGGAAAGGCAGGGTGTTGGGATCAGAGGCGGGAGTCGGGCTGATTTTGCTCACTCTCCCCAGTGTTCACTGCTCTCTCTACAACACTGAGGCTCAGAGACTGTCCTGGCTGTTGTGCTTTGTGTCTGTGAGCTTTGTGGTAAGTAGCCCCACTAATATAATGAACTAAGACCGAGGCTGGGGCCTCTGCCAGGCTGCTCCAGGGATTGGGGTCTAAGGACTTGATCTGGTTCATAATGCTGTTGCTCACTTCTATTGTTTGCATTAATATGTGTATTTTTCTCTTTCTGTGTGCATTGGGTGTTGGTATTTTTTTAAATTGGGTTCTTTTAGGTTTCTTGCTTTGTGGCTGCCTGTAAGCAGACAAATCTCAAGATTGTAAAATTTATGCATTCTTTGATAATAAATGTACTTTGAATCTTTGAATTTGTCAGGCATCCTGAGCATTTTTGCTTTACTAAAACACCTCATTACAGATATCTGCAAACTCTCAGTTCCAGCACCATCTTGCTTTTATTTCAGTGTTTCTACTGTATGTCTTGTTTAAATGTACATTAAAAAATGAAATGTGCACCGTAACTGACTGCAGGGCAACCTGAATTTAAAAAGAACTTCCATAATTCTACACTTGCACTGGATTAGTGGTTCCCAAAGTGGGTAATATTGTCCCCCTGAGAGCTCAGTAGTGGGTTGGGGGGGCGGGGTAGCTAAGGGATTACAAATTTAACTTAAGAAATGGATCACATTATAACAATTGATCCTCGGTGCCTTATTATTTTCCCCTTTATTGATCGCAGTATTTGAGGTTGGACTTAAACAATAGGCAATTGACAGTGGTGCTTAATCCCTGATGAAAATGGCGGAAGCAGACCAAATGAAGAGGAAGAGTAGACAGTGTAACGTCGAGTCTCTGAAATATGGATTCACACCAGCACCAAGCAACCGATGTGTCTATTGTGTGAAAAGTATTTTTTTGATGAGGCAATGAAACTATCCAGGCTCCTTGAAAATGTAAAGAGAATGCACTCTGAAAAATAAAATGAAAACTAGGATTATTTTCCATCATCTCATGAAAGCATTTAAAAAACAGAAAACACTTCAACACTTTGAAACATGCTTGCCAGAACTTCACAACAAAACACTGATGGTTTGCATTTTTCATTGCTCTTTTCTAAATCTGAAAATCCTTGCACAATTAGAGAACTGGTTCTGCCAGCAATAAGGGAGGTCCTGACTATGTTCTTGCATAAGAGCAAGCCAAATAGTTAAAGCAATTCCACTCAGTGACAATTCTGTTCAAAGATGAATACATGTATGAAATATCTGAGAATGTGGAAGACGCATTGTTCAACATATTTAAGACAGCACAATTTGCTGTGCTGTTGGTCGAGTGAACTTTGACAGGCAATAAATCTTTGCTTCTTGGTTATGTTCACTTCAGAAAAGAAGAAAGCATGATTCAGGAGTTGTTACTTTTAAGCGAACTAGAAACAAATATGAAGGGGGCTTCAATATTTCAGGTTGTTGAGCGATTTTGCAATGAAAAGGATATTCTGCTCATCAATATTCTTGCTTGTGCAGCAGATTGGGCATCATCACTGATAGGGCACAACCATGGAGTCATTACTTTCTGGAAAAAAGCTGTACCTAACATATTTACTATTCACTGTGTAACTCGCATACAATATCTTGTCACAAAACAAATAAGTTTTCAAATGCACAAATTATTAAGTACTGTTACCACAGCGGTAAATAAAATCACATCCCATGCTCTTAACTGTCAACTATTTTGAGAGCCTTGTATTGATTAAGATGAACAGTTTGAATGCCTGTTTTTACACACACAAGTCAGATGGCACTCAGAAAGAAACTGCCTGAGATGCTTTTATGCACTGTTTGAAAATGTAATAAAATTCTTTGAAGACTTGAATACTTCATTCAGTAACTAACTAAAAAATGTTAGTCGAGTCAAGTTTATAGTCAGTCAACTATATACATTCCCTGTATATAACCATATAATGTACATAAAACTGAGACAACCTTAATCTGAATGAGGGTGTAATGTACAGTCAAACAGATTAACACACATAACACAAGATAATTTATGAAGTCTAAGGATAAAATCTACGACAAATCACACTTAAACAGCAAACTAAAATGCACTAATATCAAATATTGTAAGGTATGGAACAGATTAACCAGTGACACTTCAAATACAATGTAGTTTATTTTTCAGAATTATTCACAAAGTTTAATGAAATCAACCTTCAATTGCAAAGAAATGTGAATATTATCAATGTCAAATCAGTTATCTTCACATTTCTGTCAAAGTTAACGTTATTTAAATGCAAATTTGGCCATCACAGCCTTTTCTAATTTCTGAGCCTCTCTGAGTTGGAAGAGGAAGAAAGAACAGCAAATGATGATATTCATGTACACTGTCCATCAAGCAGAGTTGCACAAAGGCATGTCACAAAGATTATGTACCTTCCCTCGATCCAAATTATTGAATGGGTGATAAATCCATTCCACTTGTGATGAGGAATTAACAGGAAGGATGGCAGAAAACTGACCTGGCTACAAAATAACTGTGAGTTGAAGCCAAGATTCGAAAAAGTCATATCAAGACTTCTGATTGCAGAAAGAAACCTCTGAGCGGTATCCTACACTGTGGAAAAAAGTCAAGATTTTTTTTTGTTGCCTTTCCAACCTAATTTTTAGTGGAGAACAGTTTCAGTGCCATCACCAAACTTCTCTCAAAGCAGTGAAACAGAACACAAATGACTGAATATGGGATTTGAGACTCCTGAGTGGCATTCACCCTGTTGTTCTGAAGCTGGAGTCACTGCACCATGCCAATCCACCTCATTTAAAGGTATAAAAGCAATGAAGTAGTGAATAATTGGACTACGAATGTATGCTGTGAAATTGTTGATGACATTATTTACTGTAATTAAATAAAGAAATAATTTTTTGTAGCTTTAAATAGATTTGAATATTTTTTAAAATTATTTGTTACTGTTTTGAATTTGCAAATCCTATTTTTTTCATTGTGCATTGTAAATCAAAACTCTTCATAGCTTTTATATAATGGTTGGAAAGGGAGAGGAGGCACTGGGTATGTGGTCTGGAGCCCAAGGGTGCTGTAACCAAAAATGTTTGGGAACCACTGCATGAGATCATGATTTACGCATTTTATTCTCCTAGTGATAAGCTGCTGTGTTGATTAAACAAAACTTGTATTTAATTCACCGACCTTGATGAACTCTAAGCAGAGTGCACCCAATGAAGTCTGATATATTAGCAATATCAACAATAGCTTGTATTTATAAATCACTTTCAATGTTATACTATATCAAAGTGACAATGAATGCAGTTTTATAAAACTTCGGTTACATCACATTTGGCGTGTTGTGTTCCATTCTGGTCACCTCATCACAGTAAAGGTGTGGAGGTACGGGAGAGCGTTCAGATGGGTTTCAGCAGGGTGCTGCCTGGATTAGAGGGTATGAGCTATAAAGAGATCCGGGCTTGGATTGTTTTCTCTGGAGCATTGGAGGTTGAACGGAGGTCTGATAAAAGTTTATAATATTATGAGAAGCATAGATAGGGTAGAGAATCAGAATCTATTTCCCAGGGTAGAAATGTCAAAAACTAGAGGCCATAACATTAAAGAAAGAGAGGAAATTTTAAGAGAGATGTATGGGGCAAGTGTTTTACAAAGAGGGTGGTAGGTGCCTATATTACATAGCTGGGGGGGGGTGGTGGAAGCAAACATGATAGTGGGTTTTAAGAGGTTTTTAGGCAAGCATCAACATGAAAGGGATGGAACAATATGGATCACATGCAGGCAGATGAGATTAGTTATATTTGCTTTTGTAGATGGCACAGTGATCATTGGTAAAAGGACCAGTTGCTGTGCTGTAGTCTTCCATGTTCTAAGTTCAGTATACAACACAGGAAAGGTAACTAGAAATTAAAATGTGCCCAAAATTTGGATCAAAGTGCTCAAAAACTTAACTTGTCATTTACACATGGAAGCCGAACTTGTACAGGATAAGTCATGTCACTGACCACTGCAGATTCCAGAGAACTGGAAAATAGCAAATATCCCTCCACACTTTAAGAAGAAATGGGGGCAAAAGACAATAAATTATAAGCCGTTTAGCCTGAGTTCAGTGATTGCCAAGATATTAGAGTCCATTATTAAGAATGAAGCTATGGAGTTCTTCGAGGTATATGATAAAATAACCTGGAGTCAGTCTGAATACATTAAGGAGAAATAATGCCTGTTGGGATTATTTGAGGAAAAAGGAGAGTGTGGCTCTTGCTTACTTGGATTTTCAGAAGGCCTTTGGCAAGGTTCCACACATGATGCTGCTAAACAAGATAAGAGCCTATGTTATTACAGGAAAATTACTAGGATTAACAGAAGATTTGCTGACTGGCAGAAAGCAAAGAGCAAAAACAAAGGGGGCTTTTTCAGGTTGGTTGCAGGTGACTCATGATGTTCTGCAGAGATCGGTGTTTGGGTCCGCTACTTTTCACAGGATATGTTAATGAGCTAAATGTCCTAGAATCATAGAGTTCTGCAGAGATCGGTGTTTGGGTCCGCTACTTTTCACAGTATATGTTAATGAGCTAAATGTCCTAGAATCATAGAGAAATGTAGCACAGAAACAGGCCCTTTGTCCCAACTAGTCCATGCCAAAAACATTTAAACTGCCTACTCCCATCGACCTGCACTGGGACCATAACCCTCCATACCTCCGCTATCCATGTACCTATCCAAACTTCTCCTAAGCATTGAAATTGAGCTCACATGCAACACTTGTGCTGGAAGCTCATTCCACACTCTCATGTCCTTTTGAGTGTAGTAGTTTCCCTTCAAGTTCTTCTTAAATGTCTCACCTTTCATAACATTTGGTTGTAGACCCACCCAACCTCAATGGAAAAAGCCTGCTTGTATTTACCTTATCTATACCCCTCATAATTTTGTATATCTCTCTCAAACCTCCTGTCAGTCTTCTACGTTCTAAAGAATACAGCCCTAGCCTATTCAATCTTTCTTTATAAGTCAGGTCCTCCAGACCCAGAAACATGTTTGTAAATTTTCTCCATACGCTTTCAACCTTGCTTACATCATTCCTGTAGGTAGATGACCAAAACTACACATAATACTTCAGATTACGCTTCACCTGTGTCTTATACAATTTCACCATAACATCCCATCTCCTGTACTCAATACATTGATTTATGAAGGCCAAAAGCTTTCTTTATGACCCTACCTACCTGTGATGCCACTTTTAACAAATTATGAGCCTGTATTCCCAGATCCCTTTGTTCTACCACACCACTCTGTGCCCTACTGTTCACTGTGAAAGACCTACCCTGGTTGGTCTTACCAAAGTGCAACACCTCACACTTGTCTGCATTAAATTCCTTCTGCCTTTTTCTGCCCATTTTCATAGTCATAGTCATACTTTATTGATCCCAGGGGAAATTGGTTTTCATTACAGTTGCACCTTAAATAATTAAATAGTAATAATAAAACCATAAATAGTTAAATAGTAATATGTAGATTATGCCACTAAGTAAGTCCAGGACCAGCCTATTGGCTCAGGGTGTCTGACCCTCCAAAGGAGGAGTTGTAAAGTTTGATGGCCACAGGCAGGAATGACTTCCTATGACGCTCTGTGTTGCATCTCGGTGGAATGATTCTCTGGCTGAATGTACTCCTGTGCCCAATCAGTACATTATGTAGTGGATGGGAGACATTGTCCAAGATGGCATGCAACTTGGACAGCATCCTCTTTTCAGACACCACCGTCAGAGAGTCCAGTTCCATCCCCACAACATCACTGGCCTTACAAATGAGTTTGTTGATTCTGTTGGTGTCTGCTACCCTCAGCCTGCTGCCTCAGCACACGACAGCAAACATGATAGCACTGGCCACCACTGACTCATAGAACATCCTCAGCATCGTCCAGCAGATGTTAAAGGACCTCAGTCTCCTCAGGAAATAGAGATGGCTCTGACCCTTCTTGTAGACAGCCTTAGTGTTCTTTGACCAGTCCAGTTTATTGTCAATTCGTATCCCAAGGTATTTGTAATCCTCCACTATGTCCACACTGACCCCCTGGATGAAAACAGGGGTCGCCGGTACCTTAGCTCTCCTCAGGTCTACCACCAGCTCCTTAGTCTTTTTCATATTAAGCTGCAGATAATTCTGCTCACACCATGTGACAAAGTTTCCTACTGTAGCCCTGTACTCAGCCTCCTCTCCCTTGCTGATGCATCCAACTGTGGCAGAGTCATCAGAAAACTTCTGAAAATGACAAGACTCTGTGCAGTAGTTGAAGTCCGAGGTGTAAATGGTGAAGAGAGAGGGAGATTCAGATCCCTCTGCAAGACATGATAGTCTTTCTCACTGTCCACTACACCCCTAATCCTGGTGTCATCCAAAACTTTGCTGATCCCGTTAACCACATTATCATCCAGGTCATTGAAATAGGTGACAAACAACAAAGTACACAGCACCAATCTCTGCAGCACACCACTTGTCATAGGCCTTCAGTCAGGGAGGCAACCCTCTTCTACCACTCTCTAGTTTCTCCCACAAAGCCAATGCCTAATCCAATTTACTCCCTCATCCTGAAATCTGAGTGACTGAACCTTCTTGACCAACCTCCCATGTGGGACCTTGTCAAATACCTTACTAAAGTCCATATCGACAACATCCACTGCCTTGCCTTCATCCACTTCCCTGGTAATTTCCTCAAAAAACTCTATAACATTGGTCTAACATGACTTACCATGCCCAAAGCCTTGCTGACTATCCTTAATCAGTCCATTTCTATCCAAATACTTATAATACTTTCCAATAAGTTTCCCACAACTGATGTCAGACTCAGTGGCCTATAATTTCCTGGTTTATGTTTAGAGCTTTTTTTATACAGCAGAATAACATTAGCTATCCTCCAGTTTTCCGGTACTCTCCTGTTGCTAAGGATGTTTTAAATATCTCTGCTAGGGCCCTATAAATTTCTGCACTTCCCTACTGTAGGGTCTGAGGGAACACCTGGTCAGGCCCTGGAGATTTATGCACCCTGATTCGCCTCTGGGTAGCGAACACTTCCTCCTCTGTAATCTGTGCGGGGTCCATGAAGTTGATGCCATTTTGCCTTACTTCTTTAGACTCTGTTTCCATCTCCTGAGTAAGTAAAGATGCAAAGAATTAATTTAAAGTCTCCCCCTCTGTTTTGGCTCCACACATGGATTACCATTCTGATCTTCCAGAAGACCAATTTTGTCCCTTGCAATCCTTTTTCTCTTACCATATCTGTAGAGTCTCTTGAGATTCTCCTTCACCTTGTCTGATAGAGCAACTCCCTGCCTTCTTTTAGCCTTCCTGATTTCTTTCTTGTGTTCTCCTGCATTTCTTGTACTCCATAAGCATCTCATTTGATCCTACTTGCCTATACCTAACCTACCGAATGTCAAGGGACTAGATAGGGTGGATGTGGAGAGGATTTTTCCTGTGGTGGGGACATCCAGAACTAGAGAGTAGTAAATCTGTGGAATGCTCTTCCACAGTCTGCAGTGGAGGCCAGGTCTGTGCATATATTTAAGGCAGAAGTTGATTGTTTCTTGATTGGTCAGAGCATCAAAAAGTTGGTAAGATGTTGGAGTCCATTAGTAAGTATGTATGAAGTTTTGGAGTATTTAGGGACACAAGATAAAATAGACCAAAGTCAATTTCGTTCTCTTAAGTAGAAATCTTGCCTGACAAATCTTTTGAAATAACTGGAAGGATAGACAAAGGAGAGTCAGTTGATGTTGTTTACTTGAATTTTCAGAAGGCCTTTGACAAGGTGCCGCACATGAGACTTTTAAACAAAGTTATAACCCCTTGTGTTATAGGAAAGATACTAGCATGGATCACAGATTGGCTGACTGGCAGGAGTCAAGGAGTGGGAACAAGAGGTGGGTATTGGTGTTCCGCAAGGGTCAGTGTTGGGACTGCTTTTTTTCATGTTATATGTCAATGATTTAGGAATTGACAGAACTGATGGCCTTGTGGACATGTTTGTGGACAAAGATAGGTGGAGGCGCAGATAGTGTTGAGAAAGCAGAGTCCGCAAAAGGACTTAAATAGATTAGGAGGATGGATAAAGAATTGGCAGATGGAATATAGTGTAGGGAAGTGTATGGTAATTAACTTCAGTAGGAGAAATAATGGCATGGTCTTGCATAGGCAAGTGAGACCTTTGAAGTGAAACTACCTGAGCCAAATTTACTTACTACAGAAGGACTGTGGCAGTGTGTAATCAATCTAGAAGAACATAGTTTCTCTTTACGCAGTGGGATGTGATGAAGACAAACAAGATAGGATTAAAGGAAAGATGTGAAATACACCCATTATCCAAAGGATAATTGTTTTACTAACTTCAAAGCGTCAGGTTGCAGTTGTTATTGAGTTTTACATTCTCTGTTGTGAATGGTGATTGGTCGTGCAAGTAAGGAATTCAAAGGTACCACTTAACAAATGCTCAGTGTCCGAACTGATAAAGCAAATTCTGTATAAAAATGGCAATTTTCTGTCCTGGCTTTAAACCAGTGTGGGTGACAGTGGCCATGCTGTTCTCCTTGTGCACAAGTAAAATATATGTTTGAGTCCTAAGAAAGTGTGTGTGCTGAGCCCAGTTCTGTTAGTTATTTTATTTAATAATTGGTGCTGAGACTGGGAATGACATGATTAATGTATGAGTAGAGTAATGTATGAGTAGGTCCTGACGAAGGGTCTTGGCCTGAAACGTCGACTGCACCTCTTCCTACAGATGCTGCCTGGCCTGCTGTGTTCACCAGCAACTCTTATGTGTGTTGCTTGAATTTCCAGCACCTGCAGAATTCCTGTTGTTTGAGTAGGGTTTGTTGGCTTTGGTCAGTACTCACTGGTGTTGAGAAGAATGAGGGAGCAATCTCAAATATTGATAGACATAGATGGAGTGCACATGGAGAGGATGTTTTCAATAGTGGAGGAGTCTGGGACCAGAGGGCACAACCTCAGAATAGAAGGATGCCCCTTTAACACAGAGATGAGGAGGAATTTATTTAGCCAGAGGGTGGTGAATCTGTGGAATTCATTGCCACAGATAACTGTGGAGGCCAAATCATTGGGTATATTTAAAACCAAGTAAGGGCCTCAAAGGTTATGGGGGGAAGGCAGAAGAATGGGGTTGAGAGGAATAATAGATCAGCAATGATGGAATGGGAGAGAAAAACTCATGGGTCAATGACCTAATTCTGCTCTAATGTTTTATGGTCTGCTTATGTCGACTGCTTATTTCCCTCCATAGATACTGTTTATTCTACTGAATTCCTTCCATGTTTCGTGTATGTTATACATGACTTACCTTGATGTCTTTAGAATTGATTTTTCATGAAATTTAATCTTTACTGTTTATCTGGAAGTCAGTCCGTAGCCACAATAGAGAATAAACATAGCCGATGCTTATGAATTTTTTTCATTATTTTAGTTAATTTCCCCTTTACTTACAGGTTTGAGGACAGGATTTGCTTTCATTTGGAAAATAAATTATCTTCTTAGGGGGAGCCTGCATGGCTTTTTGTTACAGAGATTCCGTCTCATAAATCAGATTGAGTTTTTTGAGTAAGTGATGAACATGATTGACAGAGGTAGGGCAATACCTGTTGCCAACATATACATGGGTAAAGGACAAGACAAGATGTCTCATAGTAGTCTAGCCCAGAGATTAATCATAATTTAAATTTAGAGATACAGTATGGTAGTTTGCGCTCCTGGGCCAATGAGTCTGCAGCACACAATTACAACCATGTGACCAATAATCCTACTAAGCTGTCTGTCTTTGAAATGTGGAAGGAAATTGTAGCACGTAGAGGAAACCCATGTGGTGGCGGGGAGAATGTACAAACTACTTACAGATGGAGGTAAAATTGAGCCTGGATCACTGGCACTGTACGAGTGTTACATTAACTGCTATGCTACCGTGCCTCATCAGGTTACTTGGGATCCACAATAAGTTGGTAAATTGCATACACAATGGCTTGATAGTTGGTAGTGATCTTTGGCCTGTAACATGCCACAAGATTTACTGTTGGGACCTTTGTTGTTAGTGAGATATCTGTATAAATGATCTAGATGAAAACAAAGGTGTTTTGATAAGAGATCTTGAAGAGGACACAAATATTGGTAGAGTTGTGGATATTGGGCACTGCTCTCAAAGGATAAAGCAGGATGCAAACCAGATGTAAAGACGGGCAGAGAAATGACTGTTGGAGCTTAATTAAGTCAAATATTTATGTTGTATTCTGTGTCAAATACATTAGGTAAGTATAGAGTAAATGGCAGGGTTCTTAGGAACATTAATGTAGAAAGTGATCTTAAAGAGCAAGGCCACCGGTGTTAAAGACATTAAATTAATTCAAAGGAAGATACAGAGTCCAAAATGCAGCTTTAACTTCACCTTTACTTTAAGTAAGGTAAGCACGTATCATGTGGCAGCGTGACAACAAGTGCATTAACATATTTTATATGTAATCCATAATTAATTATTTTAATGAACAAGAATGCTGAATCAACCAATCTATATGCAAAATTACTCAAGTATTATTGAAATATTAAATACACAACACTCCTCCCTGCTTAGCTATAAACAACTCAATATAGAATGCATCTCATCTATGTACAGAGTATACTATATAATATAACTACTATATACAGACATCCACAGCATAGTAAATTTTAAATGATCCCATTTAGGCTGAAAGGTTTCATTGCTGTGGAGGATTCCTTACTCTTGTGGGATAAAGTCTTTCCTGACAAGGGGGATTATTCTACTTGGCAGATGAGATTTGTGGCTGTGAAAACAATCCCTGGTTCTGAAACACTCCCTGGTTCTGGAGTGGTGGTTGTAGGAGTTAACTCTGCGACAACGAGAAGTTGTTTTGACAGCCCTAGGTACCTTTCTTCCACTTTTCTCTCTCTGAACTTACTTCAATCTCTTCCTTTTTCTTTTTCACATTCCTTCTCTCTTTCACACCTTAATTTTTCTCATTCACATTTTGCTCTCCATCTCTTCTCTCATTGTCCTTCTTCCAGCTTATGCATTTTGATCTCTGCAAGGTGCATGTAGGCGTTCACTAGAGTATTCTCTTATTAATCCATCTGTTGCTCCTTATACAATTGATCTCTCCCCGTGGTTTCCTCATCCACAACATCATCTGGTAAATCCTCTGCTTTCATATCTCCATGGACTCCTTTCTTTTTGGCCTTCCACTCAAAGACTTTGGTCTTTGAATCTACATTTACAGGATGCTTTTAGTCTCCCTCTTGAAGCTCGTACAATAAACTTAATGCATGTAGAGTGATTATGGTTCTCTATATTCACAAAGGCAAATGCTTGCAACTTTCTTGAGCACCTTGAACCCTCTTACAGCTTAAAATCAAGACACATTTCACAAGTAACTGAGTGATTAATATATTAGAAGCTTTCTTAGATATATCGCCTACAAAAACTGTTGTAGTCAGACCATTGCGTATGTCAGTGTCACAATTCCTTTCAGCAGCATGGTCCATTTTATGTTCAATATACTTTCCAACCAGAGACACAGAGGTTGGCGCCAACACATCTTTGTCCTCTGTTGGTCAATAGTTCATGGTATTCGGTGGAGACAGAAGTGCTGTCCTTCAGCACATTTTCAAAATTTGCTTTCATATGGCTTCATTGCAGGGGATATGGCATGTCAATGGTCAATGGATCTCTACTCAAGCTGTAGTTGTCTCAGCCTATCATGTCCGCGCAATGCTGGCCCTTCTGTTTTTAACATATACAAGCTCAAGGTGGTTTATTGGTTGCTGTATATTATTGTTGCAGATGTCTTTTACCACGGGAATTACGTATCTTTCCTTCAGTATACATTCTTAGTTTGGTATCTGCAGGCTTCAGTTTGGTATGTTTGAAATGCTACTCAAACTCATTTTTGGATTGCCTGAAACAGCTGAACCAGTGTCTAATTCCATTTAAATTAATTTGCTGTTCAATTCTGGCATAAGCCATATTGCTTGTCTATTGATAATTTTTACACTGTAAGTCTCAAGGCTACACAATCATATTTTTCATCAACAGCATCCAGCTTAGTACTCTTTTTGAAAATGCAAACTGAACTTGTATCTTTTTCGCTTCTATGCGTAATAAATTTATTTTGTCTGCCTGACATGCTCTTTGTATGTGTCCTACTCTGTTGCACTTTCTGCAAGTTTTGGCTTTAAATCTGCATTTATTTGTGTGTGTGAGCCGCTGTCACAACAGTAACACAATTTGTATGGCTAGCTGGTTTCCTTTAGCTGCTGCAATTTTATTCATGCTCACTTTCATTCCTGACGGCAATTCGATTGCATCTCAGTCTATGGTATCCATTGATGCAGGGATTTTGACTGCTCTTTTAAATGTAGTTTGTGCTTCAGTTGGGAGCCATTTTTGAATGCTTTCCTGTAAGATTTCACAAATTAAACATTCCCTCAGTGTGTCATTATGCTCATCGCTGAACTGACTATACTCAAACAATCACTTCAACCCAGCCACGTATGCTGAAATGGACTCTCCTTCTTTTAGCTTCCACTTACGAACCATGAAGTGTTCTGCAATCAAGAATGGTTTTGGTTCTAAGTGTCCCTGTATCTCTTTGATAATATCAGAAAAGCTCATTTCTGCAAGTTTAGTTGCAGCAGTCAGACTTTGAAGCAAATTGTATGTCTTTAAGCCCACTGAACTTATCAAAATTGGCACTCGCTTCTCATTAGCTATTTCATTTGCTCCAAAATACTGTTCCAATAGCTCTGTATACATGAGCCAATTAGAATTTAGAATTTATTTAAATCTTACATTAAAACCACAACTTGAGGAAGTAAAAATCTTTGCATTATGACTCTGTCGCAATGTACGGACATGTGAATTTAGAAGTCTAATGGCTTGTAGAAAGAAGCTGTCCTATAGCCTGTTGGTTCAAGCTTTAATGCTGCGGTACCGTTTTGCAGATAGAAGCAGCTGAATCAGATTATGGTTGGGATGACTGGTGTCCCCAATGATCTTCCAGGCCTTCTTTCTGCACCTGCTGCTATAATGTCCTCAATGTCCCCATTGTGTAAGCAAACCCGCCCATCTTTCTGATGCAGCCAACCACATGATTATTAACACCCAGTACTCACTCTTTATAAACCCATGAATCCTTCCATTCTCTTTATGAACTCATGAATTCTTCTGTTTTGACTTTAATAAAAAAACTTGACCATGTCTTCCCTTCTGAAGATAGTATCTGCCTGTGCTTTTTGTAGCTCGACCATTACTCATTACGTTTTTTTTTAACTTGAACGTTTCACTGCACATAAATGGGTTGGTAGATGTAATGGGTTTGGTTTAAATCACATCTTGTCACCGATGTTAAGTTTTGTAACTTCGAAACATTAAATTAGTTCAAAGCAAGGTAGGGAGTCTGAAATACAGGTGTAACTTCGTCCTTACTTTAAGCGAGGTGTGCACATATTACATGGTAATGGAATGATGTACGCAATTAATATATCTTTACATATACAGTAACCCGTAATTAATTATTTTGATTTACAAGAACGTTTAATCAACCAATATATAAGCAAGATTACTCAAACATTATTGAAATATTAAATACACAACAATTGGGCCTCAACTTCTGATTGACCCTTGGACTTTAATCTGAATTTCCAATCGATCCGCCGGTGTTAATCCTCAGGATTGATACAGATTTCCCAATGACGACGCATGAAGACCCAGGCCTTGAGCTCCAGACTCACCAATGACGGAACCCTGAACACTAACCATGAAGCCTGGTCTCATGTTCCTCATACCAAGGGTGTCATTAGTTTTCAAATGGAACTTAGATCCTGGATGATGTTGATTACTGCAGCCCTTGTCCTTACTGTTCTTAAGGCCCAACATCTGGATGTCCATGTCACTAACCTTCGAATCTTGAGCCGATGCAGAGACTCCCACCTCTCCTCTAACTCCCCCACATCCCTGCCCCTGTAGCCTAAGCTGATATCCAAATCCCTTCTCAGCCTTTTTTTGCATTTGTTCTGTTTATAATTTTGTTTGCTGCTAAAAAAAAATACCAAGCCAATATGGACAGGTTAGTCACAGTTTTGAATACTGCAGCAGAAGTACAGAATAGAATACACTGACCAGGCTCACCTGAAGAAGGGAATTTGAAAGTGATATGTTTTATCTTGGTAGAAAATTACTTCGGTGCATGTTCACAAACTGTCCAGGGAGAATTGGTCTCTCATTTGTGTTATGAAACATGTTCAATGATGTTGAATGTTGCTTATGTAAGTTGCTTATCATTCAGAATTCTATTAAGTACTTACTAGTTTTGATGCAAATGTTGAGCCTATTAGTTTTGCTCCTGGTTAGATAAATAATAGTTAATACTATTAAGGTAAATAAGCATACACAATGATGTTCTGTCAATAAAAAAGAAAATGTTAGCTCTCAGATCAATTGAGATAAAGTGGGAATTTGGCCAACAAATGACAAATACTGGTGTGTATTTATTCTGATCAGAAGAGTGGAAGAAGCAATCAGATTCTAAGCAGAGTATGAATGAAAGATGGGAGAGGCATCTTGTTCTGAAGATGAAACTATCAGCGGTAATAGGAGAAAACAGTCAGTGCAATGGAGCATAAAGAGATAATACAGCTTTTGTGTGATGTGCACAGAATGCTCACTTACTGTAACTGGGATGTCTTGGGTTTGGCAGTCATTTATCACAGTAGATCACTTACCCATGATAAATCAATTCTGATTTATATTAATGTTAATGGAATCTCCAGTGGATTAGTTGTTCTAAATAACCAACCAGGTGATGTAGCTAAAAATCTGCTCTGTGGTTTCAAGTTTTGTAAGATTTAGGTAACCTCATATATTTAGTTAGCTCTTATGGGACATGGCGAAAAGGTGATGTTAATGAACATACGAAGGGATAACATAAAAAATAATATTACATCAAAGCTGCAAAGTAAACTGGATGGAAGTTTGTAATTAGAAGATATGTGTCTGATAACTATGTTGTTTTATCAACAGTCATATCAACCTGTACAAAATATGTTTATGCCTACTGATCATAATTCTACCATGGAAGAGATAGAATTAGAAATAAATAACTAAAAGTTTTCTGATTGGAAAACCCCATTTTTTGTTGTTGATTATAGTTAGGACGTGTGTTAGGATGAAACGATGCAGATTAATGGGACTGAGGGGCGGTTGGCAGCAATGTTCACTCTAATTTGTAATGACACAAATTTGTATACACAAAAATCTTGTGCTGTGCAATTTTTTGCAACAACAACATGGACACATAAAATTTTTAAGTGGATGTAAACCTGAAGCTATTCTAAAGATAATAAACTACCAAGTCCAGTTTGTTGTTCATTGTTTAAAACAAATAAAATAATACACATCAATGAGTCTTATTTCTGATTTACTGTGACACCATGAAATATAATAACAATATTCTCTCAAGTTATTAAAGTTTTTTTTGAAATGGTCAAACAAAACATAAAATTTGAAAGCCAGCTGACATGTTCCTGACCTCATGAGCTTCTGGTGTAGCAGTTCTTGTTGTTTCATTAAGCCATTCCACTCTAAATGAACTAGCAGTTCTTCTGTGCTTCATACCATTTGCTTCTTTGGAATTCAACATAGTGAATCAATAATTTCTTCAACAAAAATAGTATAAATAAGCCATTTCTAAAATCTGCAGGCAAATCAATGCACACTCCATGGTGTTGATGACCGTCTGCATCAGAAACCAGGAAAGGATATTTGATTGTGTATGATTGTGAAATATATTTAACATGCCAATGAGGTAGAGGGTGACAACCGTCTGTGCGCAGTTTAAATTCCCTTGTGTGCTAGTTGCATAAGTTGTGTGTACTTCCACTTGTGCACCCCTTAGAGGGAACATTGGTCACCAGGGAATAGGTCTACTTGATTCCATGGACTGAGACCTATTTGGAATTCTTCCTTAGTTGACAAGAAACATGCACTCACGTGTTGTGCAAAAGCTTACTAATGCACACATGTGTGACAAGCTAGACGGTATTTTTCACTTTATACATGAAACCTTTCATTTCAGTCAACATCCTTTGCTCCCTCTCTAATACTTTTACATCTGTTCTATAGTGTGATGACCAAAACTGCACACAGTGCTATAGCTCTAGACTAATCAGTGTTTTATAAATCTGTAACATAATCCCCTTGCTTTGGAATTCCTTGCCCTGATTAATTAAGGCAAAACTCTGGTATGACTTCTTCATTACTTTATCTACATGTTGTTACCTATGCCTGGAACAAGAACAAGAACGACAATGGAACAGTGTGATTAATTTCTTTACTGAGTCATGTAACCCACTGTACACACTGGCAACTCTGAGTGTAGGGGTGATGAACCTATCCCACTGAGACAAAATACATGCCCACTCGACTGCCCTGTGAAAAAGAGGGTGCCATGAGTGTGACTCGAGTTTCTATCATGCTGCTGTACCTTTGTTGGCCGGAAAGAATGACAGTCTACAAATCAGTGAATTCAAATGAATCAAGGACAGTGGAAGCAGACAGACTAATTGTCTTTGTTCTTCTCGTGTGCTTGGGGATGAGGCTGTCATTTTGTGTGCTTGACAAGCTAGGCTTGATCAATGTTTTAAAGAAGACACGATGATACTTCAGGTAATCTGCTGAACTGGAGATTATTTCCAAATAAGAAGTTATTTGTGAGATGTTCTTTGGTTGGATATAATATTCAGGTTTGTGAATGTTGGGGTCAGTGCCTGCCTGGAGTGATTTGAGCTTGTTGCTGATTGAGAACACAGAGCCATAAATTATCGACTGTCACTTGATGGGAAGAGGGCAATAAATGGATGCTGGCTTGGAGCAGAGCCAATAACAAGGTGTTAAAGGACAGACACATAACCTGTGGCCAACGCCACTGGAATGCGATATTTGAATTGATAAGGAATAGATATAAAAGCGCATGCTTCGTATGTGTTGGCAATGGTAACTTCAAAGAATAATCATCACAGATACAAGCGTGAGCAGCCCTGCGTGATGCACGTACCAAGTGAATTGGGACTATGAGGAATGCCTGGCCAGCATAGACTCCTTTGCCTGGGTAATACCTTTGCCATTCTTTGACTATTCATGAGAGTCAGGGATAAATAGTGAGTGTGCACACAAAGTACTTAGGGTATGAATTCACGTACTTGTTAGCTTAAGCAAAAAAAAGGTACTTGTCAGTAAATACAGATCTCTCTGTGCCTCACTAATTGTTGTTGTAAAAGGTATTTTTTGCACAACACCTTGCATGATGAAGGCTGATCCAAAATGCTTATTGAGTTCATCCATTAGTTCTGTGTTCCCCATTACTACCATTTTTCAATGTTCACATATCCACCCCTGTCTCTCTTTCACTCTTGATATATTTAAAAAAAATTCATCTGGTATCCTCTCTTGAGTGGCCACTCATTGGTCAAGGTCGACCATGGATGTTGCGTGCAAGCAATCTACATTGTTGGTGTAGTATTGTCTGTGGCTAACGAGACCAAAGTGAGAGTGGCCGTCTCTGTTGCAAATTTGCATCTATAAATGGTCTCAGCTCTGTTGGAGATGCAGCGTTCCTTTCTATGGACCTGTTTGTCTTCTGCTGCTTTCATGAATTTTTCCTTGCCTGACTTAAGGTGTTGTTTCAGGGTGCTTTTGTATCTGGTGCAGTCAGCTGTAAGTTCCTCTCAGTACTCAAAGTTGATGCCCAGTGCCTTCATGCTCCACTTGCAGACAGTTGTGGGTGGCCAGCAGTTTTCTTGCTTGAGGCTAGCTTACTGTTAAGGATGTCTTTTGGGTTGCGGCCATTCTGCATGTGGCCACACATTTTAATTCTACATCCCATTCCCATTCTGATATGTCTATCCATGGCTTCCTCTACTGTAAAGATGAAGCCACATTCAGGTTGGAGGAAAAGCGCCTTATATTCCGTCTGGGTAGCCTCCAACCTGATGGCATGAGCATTGACTTCTCAAACTTCCGTTAATGCCCCATCTCCCCCTCGTACTCCATCTGTTATTTATTTATATACACACATTCTTTTTCTCTCTCTCCTTTTTCTCCCTCTGTCCCTCGCACTATACCCCTTGCCCATCCTCTGGGCTTCCCCTCTCCCCCTTTTCTTTCTCCCTAGGCCTCCTGTCCCATGATCCTCTCATATCCCTTTTGCCAATTACCTGTCCAGCTCTTGGCTCCATCCCTCCCCCTCCTGTCTTCTCCTATCATTTTGGATCTCCCCCTCCCCCTCCCCCTTTCAAATCTCTTACTAGCTCTTCCTTCAGTTAGTCCTGACAAAGGGTCTTGGCCCGAAACGTCCACTGTACGTCTTCCTAGAGATGCTGCCTGGCCTGCTGTGTTCACCAGCAACTTCAATGTGTGTTGCTTGAAATTCCAGCATCTGCAGATTTCCTCATGTTTGTGCATTTGGTTCCAAGTTTAAGGCCTATCTTAATTTTTAGTTACATTTCCTGTGCTGTAAATTGCACTTAGAACCATGGAAGACTATAACACAGTAACAAGGCATTTGGCCAATAATCTCTGTGTCAACCATGATATCAAATATAACTAATCTCGTTGTCTGCGCATGATCTACATCCCTCCATCCCCTTCATGTTCATATTTGACTGATTGCCTCTTAAAACCCATTATCAGAGAGAGCAATCAAAGTTTGTCCAACCTCTCATTTATAGCTAATATTCTCCAATCCAGGCAGCATCTTGTTGAAAACCATCTGAACCTTTTCCTCTGCTTCCATGTTTTTCCTGTGATGTGCTGTCCAGAAAACAACACAACACTTCAAAAGAAATATAATTAAAGTTTCATACAGCTGCATTCATTGTCACTTTCGGTATGTGTATGTTATTGCTCATTGTGCCCTTGGCATTTAGGGTAGCAATGAAGGACCTCCACCTCTGGTGGTTTTCAGGGATTTATTCATCATATCAGTAGCTCCCTCTTGTTTTTCACTACTGTCAGTCTTTGCAAGTCCTGAGTGAAGACTTACGAATACCATTGCATTCAGTGTAGAAAGATTCTTCTTTGCTGTTTCTGTAACAATTTTGTTTTACCAGTCAGGTTGTTAATTCTGAGCTGAACCCCTGAACCTGGAGGACTCTTGAACCACTATTAGTCGGGCCTTTGCCCTTTGACCTGTTTAACATGGATGACCCTACCAAGAGCCAAAGCATAAAGCTCTGAATCCAGCCAACATAGTTCTCTGGGTCATTGAGGCACATAAGCCTCTAAACTCAATGGCAAGGCTGTGGTCCTCTTGGAAGTCACTTTAGATATATTTGACATTAAAAATGATTTATAAATATAAGCTATTGTTGATATTGCTAATATATTAGACCACATTGTGTGTACTCTAGTTAGAGGTTGTAGTTCGAATTTGAATTGCGGCCAATCAGAGAAGGGGGACATAAGAAGAAGAGATGACTTCACACAGGTCTACGATTGAGATTAAAAAAGCAGCGCTTTGAGGTAGTTTTCGCAGTTTGAATTGCAGCCAATCAGTGAACAGGAGCATGAGAAGAATAGGCAACTTCACGCATGTCCACGATTGAAGATTAAAAAAAGCAGCTCTTCACGGCATATTTTGGAGTTTGAATTGTGGCCTATCAGTAAACGGCATTCATTAACAAAGCGAGTAAAAATAAGGCAGGAACAAACTTAATGTTCATTGTTGAAATGGACTTTGTTAAAGTGCACCAGTGTTAGAGTGGGAGGCTTTGGTTTTTGTTCATCAGGCTTAGATGAAATAAGGCTTGGACGTATCTGGTAAGTTTTTTTTCTCTTCTTCTTCTTTATTCTTCATTCCTCAACTGTTAGGGCATAATTAGAGAGGTGAGAATAACTTCAGGGGCAGGGTTTCATTCTTTGTGTAAGATGAGGGAATTCTGGGAGTCCACACTTACAGCCTCCCAGATAACCACATCTGTGTCACCTCAGAGAATGTGTTAAGAAACTGGACCTACAGTTCAATGACATTCAGCTCATATGGGAGACTGAAGAAATGACAGGTAGGAGTTACAGGGAGGTAGTCATCCTTAGTTTGCAGGAGGCAGGTAACTGGGTGACTTTCAGGAGAAGGAAGGAAAATAGACAGCCAGTGTACCCTGTGGCTGTACAATAAGTACACTGTTTTGGATAATATTGAGGGGTGATGACTCATTCGGGTGTATTCTGGAGATTTGCAATAGAGCAAATATTAATTTCAAGCGTAACCTGTCTTCAGATCTGAATGTGGATTATCGATTGAATTTAAAATGCAGGTTGAAGCAATGGACATCCTGGAGCTGTATTTTAGAGTAAATTGCAGACAAGGAGGCAGCAACTGGGTGTTGAGCAATGTTGCCATAGATGAGCCTGCCATGGATTCTGCAGAACATAAATATTGAGCAGAAGACACTATGGGAGGATGACAACAAGCCGTGAGCAGTGTGTTAAAAGTAGAACGGTAACTGTACTCTGTAATGAAGGCCGATTGCTGAAGGTAGATGACTGGTTGTATAGCTCAGAAAGGAAAAATATTGGGGAAAATAGATGGGAGTTACAGCAGAGACATTAGATTCCACAAATTCGATGGCATGGCAGACTGAGAAAGAGAAGAAATTACACACAGCATTTGAAGGCAGTCACCCCGGCTGGAATGGGGAGTGAATACAAATGAGCTGTGCCTTTTCAGTGGTTGGGAGCAATCGAATGGACAGTCTAGAAGGGGGTGCAACTGGGGTGAGGTCCTTGCTGTCATTCGAAGAAAGATCACCCCAACCCTTCATGTACATCAATGAAAGGGTCTGAGACATTAATTCTCAAGTTTCTGACAATCTTTTGTCATGGCATAGAGTGTAAACTATTGACATCAGTTCATCCCCTGATGAAGGGTCTCAGCCCAAAATGTTGATTGTCTGACCTGCTGAGTTCCTCGAGCATTTTGTGTGTGTTGCTTTGGATTTCCAGCATCCTCAGACTTTCTCGTGAAGCTGAAAAGTGGGGTTGCCAGGGTAGCAACCTTTGATTGCTGACTCTGCTGTGTGCCAGTGAGGGTAAGAATAGAAGCATTTGGCAGATAAATGCATGGCTGAGGAACTCATGCAGGGGGCAGGGCTTCAGACTGCTGGATCACTAGGATCTCCTCTGGGGAATGTACAACCTTGCACAAAAGGGATAGATTGCACTTGAACCCAAGGGGGACCAGTATCCTTGTGGGCAAGTTTGCTACAGCTGTTGGGGAGGGTTTAAACTAAATAGGGAGGGATGGGAACCAGGGTGATAGGACTGGTGATGGGCAGTTGGTTTACAAAGAAAAG
Source organism: Mobula birostris (assembly GCF_030028105.1). Taxonomy (NCBI): domain Eukaryota; kingdom Metazoa; phylum Chordata; class Chondrichthyes; order Myliobatiformes; family Myliobatidae; genus Mobula; species Mobula birostris. Next base: position 99,216,317 of record NC_092370.1, on the reverse strand, counting down.
CAGTGTGCAGTGAGATTTCTAGCAAGGAGAGGCTGACGATAGGTTAACGGGATGTTCAAAAGATTCAAAAGGTTCAAAAGTTCATTTATTATCAAAGTAAGGCACTGAGGAGTGTGGTAGAACAACGGGATCTGGGAATACAGGTACATAATTCATTGAAAGTGGCATCACAGGTAAACAGAGTCATAAAGAAAGCTTTTGGCACATTGGCCTTCATAAATCTATATATTGAGTACAGAAGATGGAATGTTATGTTGAGGTTGAATAAGCTGTTGGTGAGGCCTAACTGGGAGTAGTATGTGCAGTTTTGATCACCAAAATGTAAACAAGTTGAAAGATTGTAAAGAAACATTAAAAGGATGTTGCCAAGTCTGATGGACCTGTGTCATTAGGAAAAATTGAATGAGTTAGGACTGTATTCTTTAGAACTTGGAAGATTGAGAGGAAATTTGATAGAAGTATACAAAATTATGCGGGGTCTAGATAGGGTAAATGCAAGCAGGCTTTTTCCACTGAAGTTGGGTGGGACTACAATCAGAAGTCATGGATTAAGGGTGAAATGTGAGAAGTTTAAGGGGAACCTAATGGGAAAAATTCTTCACTCAGATGGTTGTGAGATCTGCCAGCACAAGTAGTGCATGTGTGCTCAATTTCGATGTTTAAGAGAAGTTAGAATAGGTACGTGGATAGTAGGGATATGTAGGGCTATGGTCCCAGTGCATGTCATTGGGAGTGGGCAGTTCAACTGACAGTGTTATCTTTGAATGCATGCAGTATACAGAATAAGGTCGATGAACTGGTAGCACAGTTGCAGATTGACAGGTACGATGTTTTAGGTATTACTGGATCATGGCTAAAAGAAGATTATAGCTGGAAGCTTAATGCCCAAGGATATACTTTGCATCAAAAGGACGGGTGAGAAGGCAGAGCGGCTACTGTTGCTCTGATGGTAAAAAATGAAATCAAATCATTAGAAAGAGGTGACATAGGGTTGGAAGGTGTTTAATTGTAGTGGATAGAGCTAAAGAACAGCAAGTGTAAAAATACCCTGATGGGAGTTGTATACAGACCCTCAAATAGTAGTAAGGATGTGGTTTACAAGTTAGAATGGGAGACAGAAAACACATACCAAAAAGGCAATGTTAAAATAGTCATGGGAGACTTCAATATGCAGGTAGATTGGGAAAATCAGTTTGGTACTGGATTCCAGGAGGCAGAATTTCCAGAATGCCAACAAGGTGACCTTTCAGAGGAACTCGTGGTTGAGCCCACTAGGGGATCAGCTATTCTAGTTTAGATGTTGTGCTATGAACTGGAATTGATTAAAAAGAGCTTAATATAAAAGAACTCTTAGGGACAAGTGATCATAATATGATCGAATTCACCCTGAAATTTGAGAAGGAGAAGCTAGAGTCAGATGTATCAATATTACAGTAGAGTACAGGAAATTACAGAGGCATGAGAGAGGAGTTGTCCAGAATCGATTGGAAAAAAAAAACACTGGCAGAGGTGATGGCAGAGCAGCAATGATTGGAATTTCTGGAAGCAATTTGGAAGGCACAGGATATATACATTCCAAAGAGAAAAATGTATTCTAAAGGCAAGATTTCACAATCACGGCTAACAACAGAAGTCAAAGCCAACATAAAAGCCAAAGAGAGGGCATAAAATAGAGCAAAAACTAGTGGAAGTTAGTGGATTGGGAATCTTTTCAATACCAACCAGGCAACTAAATAAAGTCATTAAGAAGGTGAAAGTGGAATATGAAAGTAAACTAGCCAAGAATATTGAAGAGGATACCAAAAGTTTCTTCAGATACACCAAGTGTAAAAGAGAGGCTAAGGTGGATATTGGACCATTGGAAAATGATGCTGGAGAGGTAGTAATGGTGGACAAGTGGTGTAATGATGGACAAACTGAATAAATATCTTGCATCAGTCTTCACTGTGGAAGACACCAGCACTGTGGTGGAAGTTCCAGGTGTCAGGGGTCATGAAGTGTCTGAAATTACCTTTACTAGGGAGAAGGTTTCTTGGGAAACTAAAAGGTCTGAAGGTACATAAGGCACCTGGAGCAATTGGTGTACACTTCAGGGTTCTGAAAGAGATGGCTAAAGAGATTGTGCAGTCATCAGTAATGATGTTTCAAGAACAACTAGATTCTGGAATCATTCCAGAAGACAGGAAAATTGTAAATTCACTCAACTCCTCAAGAAGGGAAATAGGAGGAAGAAAGCAAATTATAGGCATATTATAGACCACAGTGGCTGGGAAAATGTTGAAGTCAATTCTTAAGGATGTGGTTTTGGGATACTTTGAGGCACATGTTAAAATAGGCCATACTCAGCATGGTTTTCTCAAGGGAAAATCTTGCCTGACTAACGTGTAAGAATTCTTTAAAAGAGATAACAAGCAGGAGAGACAAAAGTGCTCGGAAGCTGAAAAGTCTGTGTGTAGATAAGTCACCTTGACCAGGTGAACTACATCTCAGGGTTCTGAAAGATAGCTGAAGGGATTGTGGAAGCATCAATAATGATCTTTCATGAATTACTTAATTCTGGAATGATTTTGGAGGACTGGAAAAATTAAAAATGTCTCTCCATTGTCCACGATGGGAGGAAGGAGGAAGAAAGAAAATTATAGGCCAGTTAGACTGACCTTAGTGGTTGGGAAGATGTTGAAGTCGATTGTTAAGGATGTGGTTTCAAGGTACTTGGAGGCACATGGTAAATAATCAAAGTCAGCTTGGTTTCCTGAAGGAAAAATCTTGCTTAATAAATTTGTTAGAAATCTTTGAGGGAAAAACAAGCAGGATTGACAAAGGGGAATTGGTTGATGTGTCCTTGGATTTTCATGAACCTTTAATAAGGTGCCACACAGGAGGCTGCTTAACAAACTACGAGCCCATGGTATTATATAGAAGATTCTAGCATGGATAAAGCAGTGGTTGATTGGCAGGATGCAAAGAGTGGGAACAAAGGGAGCCCTTTCTGGTTGGGTGCCGGTGATTAGTGGTATTCCACTGGGTTCAGTATTGAGACCGATTCCTTTTACATTGTATGTCAATAATTTGGATGATGGAATTGATGGCTTTGTGGCCATGTTTGTGGGCAATATGAATATAGGTGGAGGTGCAGGTAGTATTGAGGAAGTAGGGAGGCTACAAAAGGACTTGGACAGATTCGGAGAATGGGCAAAGAAGTGGAAGATGGAATACACTGTTAGGAAGCATATGGTAATGCACTTTGGTGGAAGGAATAAAAGCATAGACTATTTTCTAAACAGGGAAAAAATTCAAAAATCTGAGGTACAAGGGGACTTGGGAGTCCTCATGTACGCTTCCCTAAAGGTTAACTTACAGGTTGAGTCAGTGGTGAGGAACGCAAAGGCAATGTTAGCATTCATTTTGAGAAGACTAGAATATAAAAGCAAGAATGTAATTCTGAGACTTTATAAGGCACTGGTTAGGCCTCACTTGAAGTATTGTGAGCAGTTTTGTGCCTCCCATTTAAGGAAGCTGATATGGGAGAGGGTTCAGAGCATGTTCACAAGAACAATTCTGGGAATGAAAGTCTTATCATATGAGGAGTGATTGATGGGTCTGGGTCTTTACTTGCTGGAATTTAGAAGAATGAAGGAGGATCTCATTGTAACCTATCCAAAGGCCTAGAGAGAGTGGAAGCGGAGAGGATGTTTCCTGTGGTGAATGAGCCTAGGACCAGGGAGCAAAGTCGTAAAATAGAGGGAATTTGCTTTGGAACAGAGATGAGGAGGAAGTTCTTTAGCCAGAGGGTAGTCAACCTGGGGAACTCATTGCCACAGTGGCTGTGGAGGCCAAGTCATTGAGTATATTTAAAGAGGGTGTTGATAAGTTCTTGATTAATTAGGGTGTCAAAGGTTGAAGCAGGACATGTGGAAGTTATGTGCGATCCTGAGGGTCCATGGCAGCTGGAGAGGTAAGTGACTGGATTGATATGATGGGTGAGCTTGAAAGGTCCAATGAACAAGGTGAGAGCTTGCGGATTTGGTGTGGAGGGGCAGATCTCGGGTGGACAGCCAGACACGTTTACCAGACCAGAGTAGTCTGGCTGGGTGCTGATGGCAGTATGCCATTTGACAGCAGGAATGGCCCTCTGTGCCCTTCTCCAAACATTCCACTTGTGGTGGACCAGGACCCAGGTGGACAGAATCTCAACTATGGGCTCCTCCATGAGCAACAACAGGTGTTGGTAGCCATGAAGCACTGTGGCAGAGGTGGTGTGTAGATTCTGGGGCAGCTCAGCCCAGGACAGATACTACTTCCATGTCAAAGGATTAGAGGTGGCAAAGCATTGCAGAGACTACTCCACTTGCTGATTAGCTCTACCTGACTGCAGATGATAACCATGGGACAATCTTACTGAGTTACAAAGGAGGAAACAGAGGCTCGCTAGGAGTGAGAGGTGAAGTGAGGGCTCCGGTCAACACTATATCCTCAGAGAAGCTGTGGAAGTGAACTAGATGTTGAAGAACCAGGTCCACCAGCTAAATAGCTGATAGATGTTTAGTGAGGGCAATGAAGAGAGCCACCTTGGAGAACTGATCCACCACTGTCATGATCACCATCGCCCTATCGGAAGATGGTAAATCAGTGATGAAATCCATGACTATGTGGGTCCATCAGTATCAAGGAACTGATAGGAGCCACAGGAGCACAGAAGGGCTCTGCTGGAGGAATTGGACCAGGCATACTAAGGACAGGAAGCGATGAATTGACGTACATTTGTGATCATGGTGGGCCACCAGATCCAGTGTCACAGAAAATCCAGAGTCTGTCATGTGCCTGGATTGCTGGTGAGGGGTGAGGAGTGGGTGAATTGGAGTGCATCAGAGGGCAAAGCTGCCAGCATCTACATGAGGTTTTTAGATGTGTTGGCAGCAGACTAGGTTATTCATGAGGTAGTGATTTGATGAAGGAGAAGAGAGGAGTGGCAATTCGGCTGTAGTCGTTGATGAAATGGCGGCTGAAATTGGAGAATCCAGGAAGCGTTTGAGGGAGCACTGTTGGGCCCATTCAACAATGGCATGCCATTTTTCTAGGTCCAGGGTAATACCTCAGGGTGAAAGGGCGTAACCTGGGATGGAGACAATTGGAATGTGGAACTGGCATTTTAAGGAGACGCCAAAGGACTGAACAGATCTGCGAGGCTTGGTCTTGGGGGTCATTGGAGAAGATGAGGGTGTTGTTGAGGTAGGTAAACACATAGCTATGTAACATGTCTCAGAGGATCTTATTAATGAAAGTTTGGAAAATGGTTGGACCGTTGTAAAGTCCGAAAGGCATCACCAAGTACGTGTAGTGGCCAGTGGTTGTTTGAATGCTCTCTTCCACTCATCCTCCTGTCGAATGTAGATCAGTTTGTGCGCACTCCGTAGATCCAGTCTGATGATGATCTGTGCTCTGTGGAGTGTTTGTGAATGTGCTATCCATCAATGTCTAGTAGTGGTAAGCACATTAAGTTGGGGGTTACTGTCTGTTACTACAATAACACCGTAAATAAAGTCAGTGAATAAAGAAAATCATGAATTTTTTCATTGGCTGCCCACTTTAAGTCTAGGAACTCTACTTTATGGGCAGGATGTCTTGATTCACTATGGGAGAGTGCCGTACTGGCATAGGTGATGACTCTAATGTTCCTATCCTGTTCTTGGTAGAGGGTGGCCCCTAAACCAGTAGTGCTGGCATCTGTGTGTAAAATGTATGGCAGTTGAGAGTTAGAAAACTCCAATACACAAGTAGGTGCAAGTTCCTTTATGATTAGGTCAAATGCTTCTTAACATGTGGTAGTCCACTTGCTTCCAAATGGATTATAATACTGGCTATCTTTCTTCACCTTGGAGTTCTTTCTGGCAGGTGGGTACCCCGATGTCAAATCATTGCACTGCTTAACTTTTCAAGAAAAATCCTTGATAAATCAGCAGTAATATCCAATAAATGTAAGGAAGGACTTCAGTTCCTTCAGATTTCTGGAAATTGGCTGGGTTTTGACCACGGCTATCTTGTCAGAGTCAGTTTAAACTTCTTGATGAGGCATGATACGTCTGAGGTATTTGACTGAAGTCTGTGCAAAAACACACTTTTCTGGAGCCTGCTAAAGGCCATACTCTCCGGAGTCGATTTAGGAATTTCATAAGTCTTTCCTCATTCTCATCCAAGTATTTAGAGAACACAATGATGTTTTCAATGAAAACAAAGGCTTTTGTCAGGATCATATCAACCATGCATTTCTCCATGTGTTGGTAATTCCCAAGAGGACACACAGAGGCGCTTTTAGGCTTGTTGGCTTTAACTTCTATCTGGTAAGGTCAAGGACTGAAAACCATATGAAACCAGTCAAAGCCACAAAAGCGGCTTCAAACTTCGGGAATGCATAGGCATCTTTAATTGTCTATTGATTTAACTTCGGATAATCTATACACAAATGAACATCCCCATGCTTTTTTCTCACCACATCAACTGGAGAAGAAAAAGGAGATTCAGAGTGTCTGGTTACTCCTGCATTTTGAGTTCTTGGAGATGTTTCTGAGCAGCTTCTCTATTTTCCAGCTGTATAGGTCAAGATCGGTGTTCCATCAACAAGGGTGATTCGACGTTTCACTCTGTCGGTATTTCCGAAATTTAAGCGAGGATGGGAGAAACATCAGGGATGCTTCATAATTTCTGTGTAAGTCTTGTCTTCCACTCAGTGGGGATAGGAGAATCACCAAGTTAAGCTGGGCTTGATGCTTGAGTGGATTCAGACTCACTGAAAGTTTTATTCGGTTAATCTTTTGGAAGGATAGCTTGTACTGAATTTAGTTCAGCTGTAACACACCTGGAAGGAATTATGACATCATGTGCTGTTATATTGGAGATCACTACAGGTAAGTGACAATGTTGTTTGTTTTCCAAAGTAACGAGGCAAGTCTTTGCTACGGCCTGCTGCGTTCACCAGCAACTTGTATGTGTGTTGCAAGTCTTTGCTATATGCATTCCAGGCAAGGGAGAAGAAAATGGATGCTCCACAATAGCCCATTTGTCAGGAAGTGGCATTCTGATTGTGACTGATCCACTCAAGTCTAGAGACTGCCCAGCCAGAATTTTTTTAGGGTCCTTGCCAGGTATTCTCACCAGCCCAACATTTCCCTCTATAGTCTGTCTTTGTCATATTTGCAAAACTTTCAGGAATAGCTTGGAGCCAGACTTGGGAGAGGATTTCTGGCTACTTTGCAGTTTGGAGCAGTTTTTAGACAGCTCATCAAGGGTATTTATGTGAACTAACAGCACAGGCTGTGAACATAAAGAGACATCTGGAACAATCAATTGCTAGGATGGTAACTTCCACATCCACTCCTATAAAGTCTTTTGGGAATGTACCACTGACTCCTACATATCCCATGTATGGAACAGCTTGTCCATTTGTACCTTCTAAGTCTAACAAGTTGGTTTGAGAATAAAGTGGTAGGTGTGACAAGTTGTGATCATAGTAGGATTTAGAGATAGTAGTGACCTGCAATCCTGTATCTAATAAACAATTGCATTTTCTACTGTCTAGGCTTATTTGATTAGGGCACATTGTGCCGCCTAATCCCTTAGGTAAGTTAACAGTCTGTCTTCTGGACTTTGTTTCACCAAGCAAGATGCTGGAGCCTTTGGGACATACTTTGCCAATGTCAGTCCCCATTTCTCCAGCAATAAGAACTGCTTCTAGTTTCAAATGAGGCTTAAGAGTACCATAATGTGACTCCCACTTGCTGTCTTCTCTTTTCTGATACTAATGTAAGATTGGTTTCATGGCAGAGCTGCCTACGTGCCCATCTTCACCACACTTGAAACAGTACCAAGGTTTTGGTTAGACACCTGGCTATTTGTCAGTGGTTGTGGACTCTTGCTTGTCTTTCGTGTCAGCCTTTTCTTTTAGTGGCTTATCACTTGCAGTCTTAGAGCTCACTTTTAACTTCTGCTGTTTTGTAGTTAGTTGACTTTGATAGGAGTCAACTAGCTACAAAGACAGAAGTTGAGAAGTAACTGAAGTTAGCTATGCTATGTCATCTTCTTTACATACACCTGTGTTCTGAGACTGTATTGACTGTTGTTTGACTGTTCTTAAATGCTATTTCATGCATGCAGTTCTGGAAGCATGCTTGTTTTCCTCAGTGCGTGAAAATGTCAATAGTTCAGTAAACGATGGCGAGTTTTGTTTTTTCTCTTCCAGTTGCAGCTCTAAGATCAGGGAGCAGTCTCAACAGCCCCTACAAATGTGCTTTAAGAGATGCTTATTAGCCTCAGTTTCAGCAGCTCTGCCTCACTTTACCATCAGATTGAACTGTAGCCTCTGTAGGTAGGCAGGCAGTTTTTCACCCATTTTCTGTACCATATTTATGAAGTTGGTGAATAAGGGTCTTTGATGGAGGCAAAAGCTGATTCTAGGAGTTGCACATAAAAAGCGGGTTAGGTTCCAGGACTTATTGATGATCATGTCAGAAGCTGGTGGAAGAATATTTTCACACGCTTTATGAAGATCAGACACACTTGGGTCTTGCAAGAGCAGTTCAATACTAGCATGCCAAGTCTCACAATCCACCTCCTTAGGTGGACAAGGGGTTCTACAAGAAAAAGTTCAGAGCCTTACTGGTGGATTGCCATGAGCCATAAGTCAGTACTCTGCACAATGTACTCTACTGTGACTTTTCGAATATCTGGAGGGTTAAGATCACTGGGAGAGAGGGAGGGGGGTCACTATAATTCCATTAGTTTGTATTACAGGAACTGAATTATTTTGCATAGCAGCAAGATCTGTGTCTGGCAGGTTAGTATCAGAGGTGTCAGCTCTGAAGTGAGTAGTGGTAGTCTTGTTACATATATCTTCAGCAGTTTCAACAGTTACTATTTCCCTACCCTCGTTAGAAAGGGTTTCATGGATCTATGCTAACACCTCTCTCGGGATTCCATCATAATTTTTCCCATTGCACTTCACTAAGGTTTTCAACTCACTAAGGTAAGCCAGCGTGGTGTCTTTTCCAACTTTCTGAGTGTAAACACTGACCAAAGTAACTAAATGGTAGGAAACATTATAGTCACTGCTTGCCTGTTGAGTGTATGGTAGAAAGAGCTGGAGAATTTGCCTGCAGAGTCCAAGTTGTACTCTACTGTGAGGGACTTGGGAGAATCTGCACTGGGGCAACTAAACCATTTTCTTTTGGAAAGTCTAGTATTTCCTTATCTTGGTTCTTTTCTCGTTATGCCACTGACTAAAACAGCATTTGGGATTTTAACACCCTTTTCCTCCATGACTTCCATCTTCTTTCACTGTAGGTTTTAAATGAACAGAAGTGAATTTGAACAATAAGATTCTTTTAGTGCTTTGTATACTAATCAGTATGTTAGTGTTTATCCAATAAACTGCCTCATGGCTGGCTTATCAAGTTTTATGTAACACCTGTGTAGCATTTGTCTTCTCTCGTGTGACTGGCCACAGCACTCTTTGTGAGAAAATTAAATTGCATAGTACTACACTGGGTGCTAGTGGGCCATCAGAAACTCTAGGTATTGAAAGGAGGCAGTGAATAGAAAACACACGCTTCTAGCGGTAAGTTTCTTTATAAAAAAAAAGCAAATAATACAAAATATTTACATGAGTAAGAACAATTCAAAATTCCAACATTCTGTTTAGGTTCCAAATCTCAGATATGAAATGAAAACCGAATTCCTTTTGAGTTAGAATCAGTGAGATTTGTTAGAATAACCCTTATCACTCCAATTTCTCTAACTAATTATATTTAGTGTTATTCCCTATTTAAAGGTTTACAAAAGGTTTAAATTTGCCTTTTTATTTATCTTTAGTTAGTTAGGAAATTAATTGAATTCCTATTTGTTAGAATTATGGTTAACCACAGTTTCAGTTTCAGGTCAGTATGCCTGCAAATTCAAATTCAACCCTGTATGTATAGATAGATAGATAGATAGATAGCTTAACCCTTTCATGACAATTATCCAACATCACAATGTTTAACCAAAGTAAATCTCATTCAGTCACTTATCAATCTTTGCAAAAATAATCTGTTCTTCCAGAAAATCAAATTCAGATCCTTTAAGTGAGAAATAAATGATACTTTCAACCATATTAAATCCTTTACGCCTTGAAAGGTTTCATTTCTATACTAGTTTATCAAATTTGGGTGGCTTGCCATCTTGTTTCTTGGTTCGTTGGATGCAATGGTAGGTCATCCATGGAAAGTCAATTCAAAAAAATTACACAAAAAATATCCAACTTGTACTACTTGTACAATCCATAAATTCTTATACGCATTCTATTTTCTATTTCAAAATAACTAAATATCACATTGTCACTTCCAAACACTTCTCAGTTACACTATTGAACATATTTCACACACAAATTATACACACGGGACAGTAAAAGTGTTTTAACTCACTGAATCCCTTGGTATGATTTAACGAACTTATTTCCGGTTACATGATAGAGATCTCGGGCACTACTCCGCCGATATTGTCTCGCTACAGCTGGTGCTCATTATAGCTATAGCTTCAATAAATCTTTTATCAATATCATCTCTCCTCCAGGGGTTTAACTCTGAGGACTTCCGATAAGTAGGGTAGAGATATTAACTATGAATTCCATTTTAACAGTTTATATCTTTAATTAGCTTTTATAGTTTGCTGTGTTTCTGTCGCTTGTTCATGCCTGCACCAGCCATGACTCATTCTCACATATTTATTTTTTTTCCAATTTTTAAAACTTCATTAATCCGAAGAGTAGAAATTGCTGGCTACATCGGAAAGGCCAGTAATTTCATTCGTAAGGCCAGTGATGTTGTGGGGATGAAACTGGACTCTCTCACGGTGGTGTCTGAAAAGAGGATGCTGTCCAAGTTGCATGCCATCTTGGACAATGTCTCCCATCCACTACATAATGGACTGGTTGGGCACAGGAGTACATTCAGCCAGAGACTCATTCCACCGAGATGCAGCACGGAGCGTCATAGGAAGTCATTCCTGCCTGTGGCCATCAAACTTTACAACTCCTCCCTTGGAGGGTCAGACACCCAGAGCCAATAGGCTGGTCCTGGACATTTCCTGGCATAATTTACATATTACTATTTAACTATTTATGGTTTTATTACTGTTTAATTATTTATGGTGCAACTGTAACGAAATCCAATTTCCCCCGGGATCAATAAAGTATGACTATGACTATGACTATGACTAAATATTGATGCGTTTGATGACACAGCAGATTACTGGAATTTGTTTACTGAAGAGATAGAGCAATATTTTGAAGCAAATGAAATAGCCAATGAGAAATGAGTACAAAGTTTACTGAGTTCATTGGGTTTTAAGGTATACATTTTTTTTCAAAGTTTAACTGCTCCAACCAGTCCATTAGAGATGAGCTTTGCTGATATTATTAAAAGTGATGCAGGAACACTGAGAATCAAAGCTATTGTTGATTGCAGAACACTAAGTTCAAAAGCAGAATGTAAAGGAAGCCGAGTGCATTTCAGTGTACGTGGCTGTACTGATGCTGGTTTAAGGATGAAACACATAAAATGCAACAAAGTAGGACACATACAAAGGACATGTCAGGGAGACAAAAATAAATGTTCTGCTCAGGGTGAGAAAGTTCAGAAGTCAAGTTGCAATTTCAAAAAGAGCACCAATCTGCATGCTCTTGATGAAAAATCTGTTAGTGATGAAGGCAGCCTTGAGATTTACAGAGTGAAAATTAACTACAGACAAGAAATATGCCTCACACCTGAAATGAATTGCAAATTAATTAAATAGAATTGGTCATTGGTTCAGCTGTTTCAGTCATTCCACAAAGAGTTTGAACAGCATTTCAAGGATACTAAACTGAAGCCTGTAGATTTCCAGCTGAGAACTTATACTGGAGAAAAGATAACTCCAGTAGGAATAACATCCATAAGCGTGAAATACACCAACCAACAAACCACGATGAGCTTGCATGTGGTAATATCAGGAGGACCAACATTGTGGGTGTGTGATTGGCTACAATTTGATTGGAGATCCATCCACCATTTGTGAGAATGTTTGATGTAGCCCAGGCATGGAGAGAGAAAAACTGAAGCGGGTAGACAGTTCACTGACCAATGAGTACTGTTGGAAAATTTAAAGAAAAAGGAAAGCAATAAATACAAGGCCAACAGGGCCATTAACTAGAACTGTCAAACTGAAAGTAAAATACCAATACTGAGGCTGAAAGCACTACCTAAGTAATAAATGAATACAGGTCCTCTCCAGCATCAGTCAAAACAGTAGTCCTCTTAGCAGGGTAAGGATGACAGTAAGTCTCGATAAGACTACAATGAAAAGAAGGGAGTTAAATACCACCATAAGAAACAGTATTTAGCTAATGAGAGCAATTGCTGAACCTCTTGCTCATCCTACCTGTGGGGGCATGTAGACCCTGCAGCAGAGTCGTGGTAGAGACAGGGCTCTCCTCCCTAGGCACAGCTCCTGAGGTGCCACAGATCTGCTCCTTCTGGACATCACAGATAAGAGATTTGTCCAGAATGTCATCTGGGATCCAAGGACATTCTTCAGGACCATACCCTTCATAATCTACGAGGTACTGGACCTTGCTCCATACCTGGCAAGACGCCAGGCGGTTTTGTACAGTATAGACCAAAGAATCATCCACCAAGTTGGGAGGAAGGAGAAGTGGGGGAACTTGATCTGGGAAACATGGGACACTGGGTGAATCTTCACTGATGAAGGCAGGCACAATCTATATGATATCTTGTTGATAGCCTTTTCCACTCCAAGTGGTCATGCATAGCATGGGGCCAACTTGTGGCTCTTGACTTTCAGGAGAAGATCCCTTAAGTCTAACCAGACAGATCTTCTTTCATGGCTTGAAAAGCCTTACCTATTGGTGGAGCCAATCAGCCTGCCGTGCATGTTGTTTCTGGGCGCGCAGCAGAGAAGCCCTGGCTCAACTCCATATGCGCTTGTGGCGCTGGATCAGCTGTTCAGCAGCAGGAACTCCCACATCAGTCTCAGGGAATGTATGGTTGCTGGAATCCCTTCTGCAATTCAAAGGGGACATACCAGTGGAGGATGACTGGAGGTTATTGTGGGCAATTTCTGCCCAAAGCAATTGGAATCTCCAGGGCATGAGATTGAAAGAGGCAAGGTAGTGCACAGTTGTCTCCAACTCCTGATTCACTCTCCCAGTCTGGCCATTGGATTCGGGTTGGAACCAGAAGAGAGGCTGGCCGTGGTTCCTACAAGAGAACAGGAAGTTTTCCAACAATGGGATGTGAACTGTGGTCCTTGATCAGAAGGATGCCAGGCAAGGCTGCCAGGCAGCCTGATCACACATTGAATCCTGAGTGTGGCAGTCTCACGAGCCTACGGGAGGTTACGGAGAGCAATGAAATGGGCAGCCTTGGAGAAATGATCCACAACAAGTAAAGCAGTGTTTCCATTAGACAGGGGGCAGCACACAGATGAATTCCACTGAGATGTAGGACCGGGGCAGTGGGGCACAGGCAGCGGATATACTGTAGCAGATATGCAGGATGCTGGCATGACATCTATTTCTGGGCACAGGTGGGACATGCAGAGATGAAGTCATGGACATCCTGGGACATAGATGGCTACCAAAATTGTCTCTTGGCAAACTTCCAGGTCCTTTAAATTCCCTGATGGCCAACCAAACGGGAGGAGTGACCCCGTTCCAACAAATTGAAGTGCACTATAAAGGGGACAAACAATTGGTTGGAAAGACCTCACCTGGGTCTGGATCCAACTGTTGGGCGACCCTCACCTTTGCCTGTATTCCTTAAATCACTGGAGCGGCAATCGTGAGCAAGGAAGGATGGGGTCTGGATTAGTATTGTCCTCGGACCCGTCAATCTGCTAGGAGAGAGTGTTGGCCTTCGTATTCTTGCTGCTGGAATGATAGGTGAGGATGAAATTAAAGCAGGTGAAGAAGAGAGCTCAACGGGTTTGATGGGAGTTAAGTCTGTTAGCATCCAGAATGTAGGAGTGGTTCTTATAGTCATAGTCATAGTCATACTTTATTGATCCTGGGTGAAATTGGTTTTCGTTACAGTTGCACCATAAATAATAAATAGTAATAAAACCATAAATAGTTAAATAGTAATACGTAAATTATGCCAGGAAATAAGTCCAGGACCAGCCTATTGGCTCAGGGTGTCTGCCACTCCAAGGAAGGAGTTGTAAAGTCTGATGGCCACAGGCAGGAATGACTTCCTATGACGCTCTGTGTTGCATCTCGGTGGAATGAGTCTCTGGCTGAATGTACTCCTGTGCCCAACCAGTCCATTATGTAGTGGATGGGAGACATTGTACAAGATGGCATGCAACTTGGACAGCTGTTGAAAACAAAAAGGGATGCTTTGCCCCTTCCTGCCAGTGTCACCATTCTTCCAGGGTTTCCTTGACAGCTAGAGGTTCTCAGCTCCCAATGTCGTACTTACTCTTGGCTGGAGACAAACGATGGGAAAGAAAGGCACAAGCGTACAACTGGTTATTTACAGAGGAGCGCTGAGAGACCTACAGCTCCAATGCCAATGTTGGATAGATCCACTTCAACAGTGAATGACCAGCATGTGTCTCGGTGTTGGAGCACAGGGTATTGAGGCATCACTTTGGTTCTGAGAAGGCTTGGTCTGTTTTACTTTCCTCCTGCAGAGCTCTTCCTGATGAGTGCACTTGTGGGGGCAGTGATAGAGCTGAAATTTCAGATGAAGCAGTGACAAGAGTTCACAAACTCTATCAAGTGTCTCACCTGTTTGACTGTACATATTTTGAGTCACCCTGTAAATGCCTGAACTTTACTCAGTTCCATTTGAACACTGAAAGGGGTAAGTGTAGATCCCAAAAACTCCACCTGGTCTGTATGGAACTCACAGTTCTCTGGGTTGGCATGCAGGTTATTCTCAAGGTGCTGTCTGAGAACCATCTAGACATGCTGGACATGTTCCTGGTGAAAGTGAGAATAGAGAAGAATGTCATCCAAATACACAAAACAGATTGCTTCAATGTGTCTCAAAACACATCATTGACTACCCTGGACCAGTGGTCCCCAACCTCCGGGCCGCGGACTGATATCAGGCCGCAAGAATGCAGCAGTGCAGCGGTAGCTGGAACGAACCCAGCACATCTTTAAGAAAAAAGCTGAAATAAACAAGATAATTAATTAGGTGTCACCCAGCTACCACTGCACCACTGCATTCTTCGTGGCAATATATCAGTCCGTGGCCCAGAGTTTGGGGACCACTGCCCCAGACCACACCAAAGGGTATCACAAGGTACACAACATACTCATAGTGACCAGTGGAGATACTGAAGGCTGTCTTCCACTCATCCCCTTCTTTGATATGAACAAGATTATAAGTATTATGCAGACCTATCTTGGAAAATATGGTTGCTTGAGACTTTCTAATGCAGAGGCAAGCAGGGGAAAAGGATAGTGATGCTTCGCAGTGATATTGTTTAGGGGCTGATAATCAATACAGGGATGGAGTTTGCCATCGTTGTTCGCAAAAAAGAAGTCCACTCCTGCTGGCAAAATTGACGGTTGGATAAATCCCAATGTCAATGCTTCCTTGATGTACTCTTCCATGGCCACAACTTCTGGATGAGAGAGAGAGAGAAAAGAGATAGCCCTGCAGCGGACTGGTACCAAGTAAGAGGTCAATGGCGCATTTATACGGCCCATGTGGAGGCAGGGAGATGGCCATTTTAATGAAGACTTCAAGAATATCAGCATATTCAGCCAAAAATGCCAGACAAATCCATATTAGTAGATGTCACAGGAGGGGATTTACACACCAGAGTGGGTGGAGTTAAGATGGGGCCGTGGCTGCCTCTTCGAGCTCATCTGTGGAAACAGGTTAAATTCCTCTCTTTAATGTCTCTATTTTTTTTTCCTTTTCAAGGTGGCTGTTGTTCTACTGAGGTCCTGATCTGCAAGTGCCACTCAAACTGCATTTTTTTAATCAGTGGATAAGTTTTCATTCCTGGAACTCGCCAGCCGACCATTTTCCAACATTCTCCAGGCACAGCATGAAAGGTGGAGCCTTTGAGATGTGGCCCTGTGGTTGACTGATTCCAGGCTCATATTGCCAACTAAGGCACAGTAGAGATGAAAATCAGGACTTTGCTGCGGTAGGTGGATGGTTGGATGTCTCTATAGCTGAGTGGTTACACTCCCTCTCTCTTCCTCTCAATGGTGAGAGGGTTTGGTGCTGATTCTCAAGTCACAGAGTCAGCATAAACAATGATGCCACAGTCTGTAATATCATATCAATGAATGTCAGTCTCCCCTTTCAGTTTTTGCTGAAATAGGCAGGAGGTGAGGTTGATACATTGATGCTTGCACCAGAGAGAGGCTTTGGGGTTTTAACATTTTTCTGCTGTTCATTCTTTTGGGGTTCTTCTGTTTTTTTGTGGATGTCTGCAAAGACAAGTAATTAAGGTTGTGTACTGTATACATTCTCTGATAATAAACGGAACCATTTGAAACAGAACTTGAGCTGGACCCAAACAGGAGGACAGAATCCCCATCCTTGGAGTACTTTTAGGGACCTATTGATTCGTGGGTTATGTCAGGACAACCAGAGGAGACCAGGCACCAGTGGCAGTTCAGACTAATCAACCAGGTGGAAGGAGAGTTGTTCCCTATGGATACCTTCTAGCACAAGTTGAACGGGTTTGGTGGAAAGGCGGATCTGGCCAGTGTCCAGAGGTTGACCATCTGTGGCCTTGATCTTTTCTCTGAATTTCTGAGTCATAACTCTCCATCTTTGAGCGTAGAGATATCCATGAGATTCCTGGCTGCACCAGAGTCAAGAAATGCCTTAAGTTCATGGGTCTGAAACCCCCACGATAAGCAAGCTGAGAACATCACACACTTAGGGGAAGCCAGATGCAGAGAGAACTGACCCATCAGGACTCCCCTCCCTGCTGATGGGTATCCTCTTTTATTGGTCGCTTAGGATATAATGCCCAGAAATGTTCTGGATTGCCACAATGGAGGGGGGAATCTGTTCTCCTGTGCCAATCTCATCACTCCTGAGATAGATGAAAGCCCCCCACTTGCATAGACTCCTCCATGGACTGGGTGCTGGGTGATGAGGAAGAGGGTGGAGACAGATGGTGATCAGATACTGAGTAGGAAGCTTGAGACATTTTTTCCCTGTGCCACTCGGTTACTTGGTCATTAACTCAAATAACCAAATTATTCAGGTCATCCTGAATATCCTGCTTGTCACAGATAGTGAGCTCATGCTGGACCCTGTGTTCATTCTGCACTGGATGGAGTAATGAGGATCTCTCGTTCCATCACTTCTATGCTGCAAGCATGTGGAATTTGACTGCATAGGCTCTCACCGTCCCTCTACCTTGGCACAGTTTTAGGAGATGGTGAGATACTTCTTGACCCCATACTGGTAGGTCAAGAACTCTCCTTAACTCAGCAACAAAATGTTGAAATGACTGGACTGAGGGGAATCCTTGCTCCTGTAGTGTGTTGAAAATGTGGAGCAGAGGTCCATCTAGGAGATGTACCGTGTATGCCAGTTTATGCTCCAAACTGACCTGGCTGGGCTTGGACAGTCAGCTGACACTGGATAATAGAATTTCTGCAGCCCTGGCAGTCACCAGAATGTCTGCCCAGTGGAGGAATACTTGATTCTGGTATGGACACAGGGGTTGGTTCTGGTCCAGACATGGGAATGGGGGCATTAGTAGCTGAGGTTGTCAGAGCAACAGAAATGAAGGATGTGCAAGATTCTGGGAAAGGGACTGATTTGTCCAATGGCTGCTGAATTGCATTGGTGAGAATGCTAATGGCTGTCCACTGTAAGTTTGTGGACTGCAGGCATGAGAGCGGAAATTGTGGCCACCTGACTTCAGTTGCTGCAAGGGTTGATACCTGTTCCTCCAGCTGAGACTACCTTGTCAAACTGAGATTATTTGCTTTGTTGCTTTGGTCACTCCTCCCAAAACAGATGCCTGTGATTTGTCGCCTAACTGGCCATGAATCTCAGGGCCAAGGTTATCTGCTCTCTCTCTGCTGGGTCCATCTTTGTGGTTGAGACTTGCTGTCAGAATGTTTGGATATAGCTAAGGTGTGGAGAGAGAGAGAGAGAGACTGAAGCAGGTCAACAGTTCACTGGCTTTAATGAAAGCTGTTGCAGAACTTAAAGGAAAAGGAAAACAAGGCCAAAAGGAGTAAAAAAAGGGATTGAATTAGATCCAGAGAGAGAAAGGGAGAAGAAAGGTGTTCAAAACAGTCAGAACCACTTAGACTCAGAGTAAGAGAAAAGTACAGCACAGGGACAGGCCTTTTGGCCCATCTTTTCCATACTGAAACCATTTAACCTGCCTACTCCCATCGACCTGCACCAGCCATAGCCCTCCATACCCCTACTATAAATGTACCTATCTAAACCGCTTAAATATTGAACTCGAGCTCGCATGCACTACTTGTGCTCGCAGCTCATTCCACACTCTCATGACCCTCTGAGTGAAGAAGTTTCCTCTCATGTTATCCTTAAACGTTTTGCCTTTCACCCTTAACCCATGACCTCTGGTTGTAGTCCCACCCAACCTCAGTGGAAAAAGTCTGCCTGCATTTACATTATCAGTACCCCTCATAATTTTGTATACCTATATCAAATCTCCTCTTAATCTTCTACATTCTAAGGAATAAAGTCCTAACCTATTTAATCTTTCCTTCCAACCCATGTCCTCCAAATCTGGCAACATCCTTGTAAACATTCACTTCCTACAGTATCAGAGTCAACTCCTACAACCACCACAGAGGAGGTCCCGGAACCTGAGATTGATTTCACAGTCACAAGTCTCACCAATCAGGCAGAGTGATCCCTATTGTCAGGAAAGCCATTATCCCACAAGAGTAAGAAATCCTCCACAGCGATGAATCTTTTGGCATGAATGGGTCAATTTACAATTTATTTTGCTGTGGGTGTCTGTATATAGTAGTAGCATTAATATAATATACCTTGAATATAGTTGAGATGCATCCTCTATTGAATAGGAGTTTATAGCTAAGCATGGAGGAGTGTGTATTTAATATTTTAGTAATACTTAAGTAATTTTGGTTGATTAATATTCATGTTCATTTAAAATAATTCATTACCTGTTATATGTTTAAGTATATGAATTTGTTTTATATGTTTAAATCACGCTACCAACAGATATGTGTGCTGCATTTAAAGTAATCCCAAAGTTCGACCCGCATTTTGGACTCCCTTATCTTCCTTTGAATTAGTTTAATATTTTGAAGCTACAAAACATAACATCACCCCCTTCAAGAGGCAGTTGTTGGCCTGCTATTGGGCTTTCCTGGCCACTGAGAGCCAAACAGCCTCTGAGCCAGTCATGCTGCAACCATATCTCCCTATAGTGCAGTGGGTAAAGTCCGACAATGCAAGTCACAAGGAGTGCCGTGCCCAATGGCCTTCAATCATTCCATGGAAATGATATATTGCAGAAAGGTTCTGACAGGGTGAGCCGTCTCCATGAACAGGTCATGTCCCCACCTGATAATGACCACGGCATACACGATGAAGTCCCTACAATTGACCTCTGGCCCATATGGTGGGGTAAACCGTACGATGATCTGAGCCCTGAGAAGAAGCAACAGGTCTGGTTTACAATGGTTCCAGCCAATCCTCTCCACCCTGCTGATGAGAGAGAGGATCCAGCCAACTGGCTGATTTGTCCCATGACCCTGCCTGCCAAGAGGCAATCAAGTATTGGAGACTCTACCAGCTCCTGAGCAGTGGTTAATGACATGGTGTTATGATGCCTCAGTGGTACGAGCACAACTGGGAGGTGTATGGTGACCTTTCTGGGGCACCCTTGTTGAGAACATATCTGGAGGGCTGCACACCAGCGACAGATTATGGTTCACTATATAGATGCTCACACTTCTCACTCCATGTAGGGGATTCAATCAGACAATGGCTCACATTTTGCAGAAGCTAATGTCTAGGATTGTGTTGTGGAATCTGGCATTTCTTGGGTGTTTCATATCCCATATTACTTGCAGGCAGCAAGGGTGATCGAATGAGTGAATAGGTTGCTGAAGCTATCAATAGATAAAACTATTAGCCCCTAACCACACCCTCCAGGATGGCTGGCTGTGCTGTAGGAAGCAGTGAAGCACCTGAACTCCTAGCAAGCAAGTCCAGGTTGTCCCCAAAGTCTCAGCATTTAGCAGTGTCGAATCCTCTGAAGCTAGAGGTGATGGAGATGGATGAGGAATCGGGCAAGTGTTGGGTGCAGGAACCCCAGGAGACACTGGTGCTGGGGGAGTTTTTGGCGTGCAGATTGGGAAATACCAATATCCTTTGATGACAAGGAAAAAGACTTTTGGGGGAACTTGTTCAGTATCTCAGGAAAAGCCAGGAGGGGGAAGTCTATTCGAGGCAACCTCACCCCATGGTATAGTAACAGCCTTAAAGAACTTCAGCTTCAGTGACTCTGATGGAGTAAGTTCTTTAAGGGCTGGAAATTTCCTATGCACAATTTGTTTAACCAAACGGTCCTAACTGTGAAAGTAATTCCCCAGCTGATAGGGAAGGGAAGGGAATATTGACGTATGCTGTATGACAGGCTCAGGTCTGAGGGCCAAGTTGTCACGTTGTCATGTCATTTGAGTGGTAGATTGTAATGTGAAGGGTTAACTTGCTTGTCGGTTGAAAGTTGCTTCTACGGTACCAGTGGTTGTTTGGCCCATTTGAAGGAAGTAGCAGCTCTCTCCAGCACTAGTTTTCAGTTCCAAGCACTGCAGGGATATAAAATAGCACATGCAGGAGACTCTGTCTTTTTTGCTTGGTGCTCTCTTCAGACTGAGATTGCGACCAGTGCTGAAGAACTATTGGGACAATGTGCTGTAGATAGAAGGGTCCACATGCACAGTTAGGTAAATTACTGCCTGATGAATGTTTAAATTTGTAGTTGTGTAACTTGGGTGGAATTAACAAATTATCCATTGAGTTAGAATTGGTACTGAATGCCTATTGTTGTAGACTTTTGTAACTTAGGGCGGCTCCGATGAGTAATTGATTTAGATGCTTGGTTGAGTGTTTCACTGTTTGTTTGTAAATATATAGTTAATGTGCTTACCCGCAATCAGTGCCTTTAGTCCTACTTATCGAATCTGTGAATGTGCTTCCTCATAACAGGCACTGGATATAAAAGTCAGGAAGTCATCTTGCAGCCATGTAAACTTTTCATTCGGCTTCATTTGAAGTCTAGTGTGGAATTCTGGCTGCCACACTCTAAGAAGTTTATCTGAGAAGCCATTGGGGCTGCGGGATAAAGAAGACATTTCAGGCCAAGACTCTTTGATGAGGATGTAGAAGAATCCTCATGAGAAGGATAAACAGGGCAAACAGATTCTTTTTTTCTCAGGGTAAAAAGGGGATGTGTAAGGCAGGTTTTCTGCACCGAGAGTTTTAGTTGCCTGGAATTACCACCACTAAACATATATTTTGTGTTCTAAAAATAATAACTATTTTATTGCTATGTTGTTGGGTGTTGGTGCAGGGGTGGGGGGGGGGGGGGCGGGGTGCAACATGACCATAATCAAAATGGTGTGACTCACTTTCCTGATCCACAGATACGGTATGATTTTATAATGTGGATTACAGTGAAACATACAATTAAATGTACCATTTGCAATACCAAACAACAGACCCAAGGATGTGTTGGGAGCAACCCACAAGTTTTGCCAGACATTTCAGTGTCAACTTGGTAGAACTACACAGGACACAACAAAACAGAGCACACCAAATGACAAAACAACTCCAGTCCTGTTGAAGGGTCTCAGCCTGCAATGTCAACTGTTTACTCTTTTCCATTGATGCTGTCTGGCCTGCTGAGTTTTTCCAGCATTTTGTGTGTGTTGTTAAACAGCAAATCAAGCCACGTTCCTCCCTTTAATGGACTGGTGTAGAGCCAACAACCTGTCTCTGAATGTGAACAAAACAAAAGAGATAGTTGTTGACCTCAGAAGGACACAGAGCGACCACTCTCCGCTGAACATCGACGACTCCTCTGTAGAGATCGTTAAGAGTACCAAATTTCTTGGTGTTCAGCTGGCCGAGAATCTCACTTGGTCCCTCAACACCAGCTCCATAGCAAAGAAAGCCCAGCAGTGTCTCTACTTTCTGCGAAGGCTGAGAAAAGTCCATCTCCCACCCCCCATCCTCACCACGTTCTACAGAGGTTGTATTGAGAGCATCCTGAGCAGCTGCATCACTGCCTGGTTCGGAAATTGCACCATCTCGGATCGCAAGACCCTGCAGCGGATAGTGAGGTCAGTTGAGAAAATCATCAGGGTCTCTCTTTCCGCCATTACAGACATTTACACCACACGCTGCATCGGCAAAGCAAGCAGTATTGTGAAGGACCCTACAAAGCCCTCATACAAACTTTTCTCCCTCCTGCCATCTGGCAAAAGGCACTAAAGCATTCGGGCTCTCACGACCAGACTATGTAACAGTTTCTTCCCCCAAGCCATCAGACTCCTCAATACCCAGAGCCTGGACTGACACCAACCTACTGCCCTCTACTGTGCCTATTCTCTTGTTTATTATTTATTGTAATGCCTGCACTGTTTTGTGCACTTTATGCAGTTCTGGATAGGTCTGTAGTCTAGTGTAGGTTTTGTGTTGTTTTACGTAGTTCAGTGTAGTTTTTGTATTGTTTCATGTAGCACCATGGCCCTGAAAAACGTCTCATTTTTACTGTGTACTTTCCCAGCGGTTATGGTCGAAATGACAATAAAAAGTGACTTGACTTGACTTGAAATGTACAAACACAGTTCTTCAACCCCAGGACAGATCGTCTTTATCCCACAGCCTCCAGTGGATTGACGGATATTCAGCCTTCAACTTCACAGCAGACTCACAGATGTTCATAGACTCAGGGCTCCGGAAATCGCTCTTTGATTTCTGGACTTGTGATCAACCTTTGGGCTTCAATCTGGAATTTTGATCTACCACACCCTACTTTCATAGTTGATGCATGACATCGGCCCAGGGCTCGCTAATGACAATGAATAACTACCAGAAATGTAAATCTTGAACTTCGGACTGATTGATAATGTGGCCCCGAACACCAGTCTTGAAGTCTGGTCTCATGGTTTGTTTACCAAGGGCATCACCAACCCTTGTTCTTCCTGCATCATGAAACTTAGAACCCGGAACATAATGACCATGCCACCCTTTGTCCGTCCAGATCTGATAACCCGACATCTGGCCATATGCACATCGCTACTCCATGTACATTGACATTCAAATGTCAAGTGGTGGCTCAGGCTGCAGCCTGTTCTCTAAATTCCCCTCATCCCTGCCCCAAAACTAATCAGATACCAACTCACCTCTCTGCTCCTAAAATTATCCCTATAACCCTAAAAAACTTAAACAAACAACACAGTCTTAGCCAAGGCCTCAACAAAGACCACAACTCTGCGCCATCTTTAACCCTCCTTACAAAACCATATATTCATTTCCCTTCAGTGCTTCCATGAACAGTCATACCGTGTCTGAAGCCATTTGGGTATTCATCAAGATGCATATAATATCACTTTATAAGGTGAATACACTAATGCTTATATTGATCATATCACGTGTATTGATGATACTGATCAATACACAGGGGATTCCAGTTTCTTTTTACCATTTACATACCATATCTAGATAAAAGGAGAGTAAGAATGAGTCCAAAGCATCCAGTGTTTTTGGTAATAAATACTCCCATTGCTGCTCTGCCTGCATAAATAGGTTGTTCATCTTCAGCTCTGCTGCTATCCCATTTATCCCATCTATTCCATCCACCTCAAGATTCACCAAAGCAAATCCAGCTGTGGAATGAAGGTGGCCCAAGTGCAAAGCACGGATTCAACATCTGGTGAGACGATGGAGAACTCCAGCCAGGAAGCACCCCACAGAGCTGAAGATCTCTCTGCACCTGAGCTGCCCCAGTGTCAACTGTGATAAGACTGCTGAATGGATCCTGACCCGGATCTGGGCCGTACCCTCCAAATATCCAGACCTGCCTCTCATTTTTTTTGCACTACCTTACTTCCCATTTTTCTATTTTCTATTTATGATTTATAATTTGAATTTTTATATTTACTAAATTTACTATTTTTAATATTTAATGTTTGTAATCCAGGGAGTGGGAAGCACAGAATCAAATGTCACTGTGATGATTGTACGTTCTAGTATCAATTGTTTGGTGACAATAAAGTATAAAATATAGAGTGTAAAGTATAAAAAAGAGACCAAGTGAGTGCCCCTTCTGACACCCTAATCCATTCATCAAGGGTAGAGAGGATCAGATGGCCTAAATCATCAGGCAATGTATTTTGGTAGCATTTCAATGATGACCTGGATTGCATCTTGAAAACTATATTGGCTGAACCTGTCTACTGGAAAATCGACTCCTTCACAGCCATTGTGTTCAACTTTGCTAAAGAGTGATTCAGCCCAATGGGGAAGAAAGGGGATCTTAATCCATCATGGCAACCAAAAAGGAGGGAAAGTGAAATTCGCCTCTTGAGGAGCAAGATAAAGACCCTGATCAAACAATCCAAAACAGTTCGCCTGATGAGAAAAATGTCAAAGATCTAACCAGCAAACTGTGGGAACAGCTGCGCAAGCTCAGGAAGGTGGAGCAGCTGCAAAAGCAAAGAAGGGAGACAGAGAGAAGGAGAGTGTTGTTTGTTAAAAACCCAATCAGGTTCACTTGGGCTCTTCTCAGCCACCAAAAAATCTAGCACCCTAACCAGCTCAAAGCAAGAGGAAGAATTTCTGGGCAAATCACACAGTAATCCCTGTAGGAATCACAGACTAGAATTCAATCAGAAAATCCTCCAACCAAGAATCCTAGCAACTGAGCTGAATGTAGCAGAGCCTACATGCAGGAGGTCCAGGATGTCATCAAGAGAGCAAAGTCATCTGCCACCCCAGGACCAAGTGGTATAGTCTTCAAGGAATATAAGAAATGCCCCTAACCTCCTCCAGGAGGTTGTGGAAGATAATGAGGAAGATTTGAACCAAAGGCTCTATTCCACCAAGCTGGAAAATGACTGAAAGATGCTTTGCTCCCAAGGAAAAAGATTCCTCCACAATCATCCAGTTTAGGACAATTTCCCTCCTTAGCATGGAGTGCACGATATTCTTCTCGGTGCTTGTGAGAAGGCTGATCTCTTACTTAATGGAGGACCACTCTATCAACACATCCATCCAGAATGGTGGCATCCCCAGTTTTTCTGGGTGCTTTGAACGCACCTCAATAATCGGTCAATTGATTCGCGAGGCCAGGCAGAAGAAAGACAACCTAAAAGTCGTGTGATTAGATCTAGCTAATTCCAACAGATCAATTCCACATGTCCTCATCCAGGATGGCTTGGACCACTACCATATCCCGCTAGTAACACGAGACATGATCACCAGATACCTAGGAGGATTCAAGCTATGTTTCACTTCAGCCCACTTTACAACCAGGTGGCAAGACCTCCAAAAAGGGATTCTAATCAGCTCTACAATCTCCCCCATCTTGTTTGTCATGTGTATAACTCTTCACATATCAGCAGCAGGAGACATAACCCAAGGCCCAGTGTTGGAACCTGGCATCTGACAACCTGCAGTATGGGGTTCATGGATGTCATCACAGTAACCACTGTAACCTACGTCCAAGCAAGATGGGTATTGGAAACCCTGGACAACATAGCTACATGGGCTCAGATGAACTTCAAGGCCAGGAAGTCCAGATGCATGGTGATCAAAAAGGGCAAGGTTATTAACAAGTTCAGTCTTCAAGTACAGGGATGTCATTCCATCCATAGAGGACAACCCAGTACAGCGTCTTGGAAAGTTGTTTGATATAACAGTGACAGACATTGCCAACATCACCGACGCTGTAAAGCGGACTGAAGACGGGCTGAAGAAGATCGACAAAACCAGACTCCCTGATAAATTTAAGATATTGCTGTACCAACATGGTTTTCTGCCAAGGCTGCTATGGCTTTTCACTGTGTATGAGCTTCCCATGACCACCATAGAAGGCATTGAGAGGAAAGTTAACAAGCACCTGTGGAGGTGGCTGTGGGTCCCCCTAAGTTTTTCTTCATTGGAGCTCTACATAAAATCAGGTAAGCTACTGCTCCCATTGTCATCGGTAGTGGAGGAGTTCAAGGTGACAAAGTGTAGGAGTTGTGTTAACACTGAAGGGCTCCGATAAAAAGCTAATAAATCAAGCAGGAGTCATAGAAGATCGGGCTGAAAGTGGGCCTCCAAGTTGGCCATAGACCAGGCAGTGAGCTGCCTTCAAATGAGAGACATCATCGACAACCCATGCCTGGGATGGCAAGGCCTCAACTCTGCACACTTCCAAGGATGGGGGCAGTGCAAGTGTAAGAGACAGGCATGACATGCTCCAGGTAGAGGTACGGAACTGCGAGGATGAAAGATGATTATCCAAGGCAATGGAGTTGGGGTCACTGGGTGCCTGGACAAAATGGGGTCTTCCCAAGCACAAGATCACTTGGGCAGAGCTTTGGAGGATGGAGCCCTTCCGCATTTCTTTCCTCCCACAGTCCATGTATGACACTCTCCCTGCACCATCACATCTGCACACGTGGGGGCTGAGAGATGACACTAACTGCAAGCTTTGAGGTCAGTGCGGTTCACTGGCACCATACTGTCAGGATGCAAAACAGCTTTAGCACAAGGACAGTTTTTGGGGGCACCACGACAAGATCCTGCCATCCCTTGCTGATACACTGGAGCGGGAGAGGTGTAAAAAGAGACCAGCTGGCAGAGAGGCAAACAGGGCAATCATTTTCAACAATGAGAACAACAGGCCAGTCATATCAAAGAGGCCTAAATCCAATCTGCTCCAAACTGCCAAACCATGGGAGATGGGGGCCGATGTCAGGAAGAAGCTGCAGTTTCCGGAGGTGGTGCAGACATAGTGGTCCACTGAAGACAAGAAAATCATCCTGCTGGAGTTCACAGTACCACAGGAGGAAGGATGCAAGGAGGCTCACGGGAGGAAAGCCCTAAAGTACCAGTCCTTAGTCCAGGAGTATGTGGCTATTCCCTGTGGAGAGTTCCTGGCAAGGTCGGCATGGAGGTTACTGTCTGCTCTGGGCCTTGATGAAAAGAGCAAGAACACAGCAGCTCGCAGGATGGGGGAATAGGAAGAGCCTTTTGCTGGATATGGAGCAAGTGAGAGGAGTTGACCTGGAGGTCAGGAGCAGATGGGCAGTAACCTGGCCACCACTGCTGACCCACCAACTGGAGAGTGTAGTGATTAAGGGTTGAAACACTCTCTGAAGGTTGGGCACTACCTGACAACACCTGCTCCTGTCCAAAAGCTACAATTACCACATCAGGCAACTGGAGAGAGCATCCCGGTGTATGATGCAAGTGCTTAATAATTTTGATGTCTATTTTGATCTTGTTAGTCTTGCTCTTCGTTAGATAAATAGAGTAACAGAAAGATTGATTAGATTAGATTAGATTAGATCATGAGGACACGCAGTCCTCATTTATTGCAATTTAGAAATGCATGCATTAAAAAATGATACAATGTTCCTCCAGAATGATTCACAAGAAACACAGGACAAACCAAGACTAAAACTGACAAAACCACATAATTATAACATATAGTTACAACAGTGCAAACAAATACCATAATTTGATAAAGAACAGACCATGGGCATGGTAAAAAAAAAGTCTCAAATTCCCAATAGCCTCATCATTTTACGCAGGCGGCAGAAGGGAGAAACCCTCCCTGCCATGAACCTCCAAGCGCCGCAAACTTGCCGATGCAGCACCATTGGAAGCACCTGACCGCAATGGACTCTGAGTCCGTCCGAAAACTTTGAGCCTTCAACCAGCCCTTCCACACTGACCACCGAGCACCATCCTCTGCCAAGTGCTTCGACCCCGCCCTGGCCACCAAGCAATAAGCAAAGCCGAGGACTTGGGGCCTTCCCCTCCGGAGATTTCGGACCACACAGTAGCAGCAGCAGCAAAACAGGTATTTCAGAAGTTGCATCAGATGTTCCTCCGTGCTCTCACATCTGTCTCCATCAAATCAGGATTGTGCATGGTCCCCTACTTGACAAATAACAGACATCACCACCGGAGTGGCTGCTGCGAGCTGTGTCGTGCCACCATCTTCTACACACAATGATAAAGGGGATAGAGATGGTAACAGAAAGATTGCAAGAGAAGGTAATAAGCATACACAATTACTTTCTGTAGGTGAAAAAGAAAATGTTGGCTTTCAGAAAAATTGAGATAAAGTGGAAATTTGGCTAACAAATGACAATCACTGGTGTGCATTATTTTCAGATCAGAAGTGTAGAAGAAGTAATCAAAATCTAAACAGAGTAGGGATGCTAGATGAGAGAGGTATCTTGGTCTGAAGATGAAACTATCAGCAGTAATAGGAGCAAACAGTCAGAGCAATGGAACATAAAGAGTTAATACCCAGCATGGTTAGCTTTTGTGTGATGTGCTCGGAATGCTCACTTACTGTAACTGGAATGTCTTGGGTTTGGTGATTATTTATCACAGCAGATCACTCACCCATAATAAATCAGGTCAAATTTACATCAATGTTGATGGATTCTCTAAAGGATTAGTTGTGCCAAATAACCAACAAGGCGATGTAGCTAAAAATCTGCTCTGTGGTTTCAAGCTTTGAATGATTTAGTTCATTTTCATAGTACATAGTGAGAAAGCGATAATAACAAAAATATGGAGATTGACACATAGGAAATAAGACTGCATCAAAACTGCAAAGTAAACGGGATGAAAATTTTGTAATTAGATAATGTTTCACTGATTACTCAGTTTATTACCAATCATACCATCCTGTGAAAAGTATGTTCTTCCATGTGATCATAATGTCACCGTGGGAAAGGCAGAATTAAAAATAAATGACTGGAAGTTTTCTGATTGGAAAAGGCCATTTGTCGTTGGTGATAATTGTTAGGATGTAGGATATTAGCAAGGATAATATAGATTAGTGGGACTGAGGTGCGATTGCCGGGGAATAGGCCTACTTAACTGTATGAAATCAGACTTAACGTTTCTTATAAAAGCTTACTAAGGCATACTTGTGTGAAAGCCAGCCTGTAATTCTCAATTCATAAATAAAACATTCAATTTCAAGCAACATCTTGGTGAAAGTCCTTTGCACCTCCAAAACTGCACATGGTAATATATCCACAGTTACTAATCAGTACTTTATAAATCTGTTCAATAATCTCCCTGCTCTGCCCTGATTAATGAAGGTAAATAGCTAGTATGACTTCTTCATCTCTTTAGCTACCTGTTATGTATTTGTGGAACAAGAATAACAATGAGCAGCATGATTAAATATTTTAACTGAGTCATATTAGACAATGTACACACTGGGGAACTTACAGTACAGGATGTGACAAACTGGGCCCATGAAAACAAAAACATGCACACCCTCAAAAGCCCTCACAGAAAGAGACTGCCATGCACATGAAGCGTTCATCTTTAGCTCTACTGCTTCATTTTGGTACCATCCGACTTCTCACACCTATCCCCTTTATTGTCAATCATTCATTCACCCATTCATCACCAGGTCAGTCATATCTAAACCCCTTTCCATCTCTACTCTAAGGAAATGGATCAGCAAAGCTGATGTTGGACTAACTTGCACCAACATGGCAAGAGGTAATGCATTCACCTGATAAGGTGCTATCAATTACATCATGATGAATACCAATTATGGCTATTCAGACAGTACATGGTAGGATTTGTCTCTCATTGCAAGCATTCAAAGGTCTTTTTGAACCAAAAATAATAAAATACATCAAAATCCATTGTATTAATTAACTCACCAATACAATGTGTTCATTACAAGATTTCCTAATCTCTCCATCCAGATACATTTTTACCTTTAAGGTGTCATGTTCTGTATCTCCAAGATTTTTTTTTGCCAATTTGGAAGCCAGAAACAGCTTCAGTTTATCAGCGATGCATGTCCATAAGCCAGAAGAACAGAGTTAGGCCATTCAGCTCATCAATTCTGCCCAGCCATTCAATCATGGCTTGCTTATTTTCAATCTCAACTCCATTTCCCTGCCTTCTCCCCTTAATCTTCAATACCCGTAGCGACACCATGGAAGACTATCAAAGCTTGCAACAGGATCTGAACCAGCTGGAAAAATGGGCTGAAAGATGGCTGATGGAATTTAGTGTGAGGTGTTAGATTTTGGGAGGACCAACCAGGGTAGGTCTTATACAGTGAGGAGCAGGGCACTGCGGAGTGTGGTAGAACAAAGGAATCTGGGAATACAGGTCCATAATTCATTGAAAGTAGCATCACAGGTAGATAAAGTTGTAAAGAAAGCTTTGGGCACATTGGCCTTTATAGATCAATATATTTTGCACATGAATTGGGATGTTATGTTGAAATTGTGTAAAACATTGGTGAGGCCTAATTTGGAGTATTATGTGCAGTTTTGGTCACCTACCTACAGGAAAGATGGAGCTGGGATTGGATGAGCTGAGTTATAAGGAAATATTGAATAGGTTTGAACTTTATTCTCTGGAATGTAGAAGGTTGAGAGGAGATTTGATAGAGGTATACAATGCGTATAAATAGTGTAAATGCTAGCTATCTTTTTTTTCCACTGAGTTTGGGTGAGACTACAATTAGAGGTCACAGGTTAAGGATGAAAAGTGAAATATTTAAAAGGAAATGTATGGGAAACATCTTCATTCATAGGGTTGAGAGAGTGTGGAACGCACTGCCAGTGCATGTGGCAGATGCGATTTTGATTTCAACGTTTAAGTGAAGTTTTAATAGGTACATGGATGGGAGAGCTATTGAGGGGTATGGACCAGGTGGTGCTGGTCAATGGGACTAGGAGTTTAAAAGGTTTGGTATAGACTAGATCGGCCAAAGTGCCTGAGTCTGTGCTGTTGTTTTCTACGACTCATTAACTCTATGACCCTTGCTAATCAAGAACCCATTAAACTCTACTTTAATTATACCCCAATGTGGCTTCCACAAAAGTCTATGGTATTGAATCCCACAGAGTCACCACAATCAGGCTAAAGAAATTTCTTCTCTCTATGTTCTAAAGGGGCATATTTCTATTCTGAGTCTGCTCCCTCTAATCCTTGGTTCTCCCACCACTGGAAACTTCCTCTGGATATCCACTTTATCTAAACCTTTCAATATTTATGAAGTTTCAATGACATTCCACCTCATTCTTTTAAACTTGAGCGAGAAAAGGCCCTGAGCCATTAAACTTTGACCCTTTCATTTGCAGGTTCATTCTTTGTAAACCTCTTTAGATCTTCTCCAATGCCTGCTCATCCTTGCTTAAATATAGGATCCAAAATTTCTCATAATACTCTAAATGTTCTCTGCCCAGTGCTTTACAAAGCCTCAGCATTAATTAATTCATAGCATATGCTAGTTCTCAGGAAATGAATGCTAATATTGCATTTGTCTTCTTTGCTATCGCCACAACCTGCAAGTTAATCCTAGTGCTTGGAACCCTGCACTAGGACTCCCAAGTTCCTTTGCACCTTGTTGTCCTGGGAGGTCTATGCAGGCCGGTAGCACGAGGGCTGGTCATGATTCCATAATTCAGAGTCCTGGGATCGATACCAGAATTTGAAGCTCGAAGAAGCTAGGGACTAGAGATTAAAGGTCTGGAAGCAGCCTACTCTGATGTTGGAGGCCTCTGAGTGGGTGAGTGAATGTGGGTAGGTGGGAGGAAGGAAAGGATGCTTGTTTTGCTGTTGTTCTCGTTGTTTGTGTTGTTGGATGTACATTGCAGACGTGCTATGTAGCATCAGTGGCAGCACATTGTTAAGTTGTGTTGGTTGCTAATACAAATGGCACATCTTGTTATGTATTTAATACTTCAATAATATTTGAGTAAAATTGTAAGTATTTTGTTTAATTAAGCATTGTTTGTTTGTTCAAATAATGCATTTCAGGTTTTAAGTAAAAGTATGTGAATGGCATACGTCATTACACCACCACATCATAAGCATACACCTCTCCCCAAGACCAAAGAACATGTCACAGTTACAGTCTTTTTTAGGATTTGTAAATTACTGTAACAGGTTCCTGCCAAACTTGGCTATTATGCTTCATGTCATTAACTTATTACTGCAGATTTGGAAGAATTAGTAGTGGACAAAGAAGTGTGAGGTGGCTTTCAAAAAGGTAAAGGAAATGGTGACATCAGACACTGTACTTACACATTATGATCCACATTGTCTAGTGAAGCTTGCCTGCGATGCCTTCTCTTTTGGTATAGATGCAATCATGTCACATGTTATGAGTGGAGGAAGTGAATGCCCCATGGCTCTTGCATCATGTTCCCTTACTGCTGCAGACCTAAATTTCACACAGGTTTACAGAGAGGCCTGGAGTCTGGTTTGGTATGTAAAATGTTTCAACCAGTATCTGTATGGTATAGAGTTTACTGTTATTATTGGTCATCAACCGCTAGTGTCCATTTCAATCCACAGAGGAGTGTTCCACTAACCGCAGCAGAACAAATGCAGAGATTGGGTCTGTTCTTGGAGGACACAGGTTGAAGATCGAACTCAAGTGGACAACTAATATTAGAAAGGCTAATAGTTGTCCTGTTTACCTTTGGAAGAGGAAATACCTGAAAAATTTAAAAAAGAAGACACTCCTCCTGATGTATTCTCCCCAATGGAAATCTGAAGTCTCCCTTTTCTGGTAGAGATGATCCAAAGGGCAATCAGAAAGGGCCCCACACAGACTCAGTAATACACAGCCGCCAAAAATGACTGGAATGTACAGCAGAACTTCCAGTTCCCCCATTTTACCAGTGCCAGGATGAACTTGCCTTTGATGGAGGTTGCCTTATGTGGGGATTGAAAGTTATTGTATCATTCGAGCTGAGAGATGAAGTGTTGGAGGAACAACATGTAGGTCTCCAAGGCGCAGTCAAAATTAAAACTTTGGCTCTAAGCTTTGTCTGGTGGCCTGGGATAAACCAACAGGTAGATCAACTTGCCATGCACTGTTTGTAATGCCAATATGTCCATAAGATGCCAAGAGTAGCACCTCTCCATCTCTGGGAATAGCCTTCATTGCAGAGGTTTCATATAGTTTTTGCTGGACTATTCATGGGCACTAATTTCTTGGTGGTAGTGGATGCAGCTATAAAGTGGTCAGAAGTGTTTCCACTAGCCTTCACTATAGCTGCACACATTTCTGATGTGTTGTGAAGCCATTCCTTGAGGACTGGTGTTGCAGAACACTAGATCAGTGACAATGGATCACAGTTGTGTTGTGTTTCATTTTTTGTTATTCCTGAAAATGAATGGAATAAGACACATAACATCTGCACCATACCACTCAGCTACCAACAGCTTTGATGGAAAGGATCGTCCAGCATCTAAAGGACACACTGCAAGCAACGTCACAGGAACATACAACACCGAACCAGAAGCTTACCAATTTTCTCTTTGCATATCTCAATGCAGCACACTCGACAACCAACAACTATTCAGCTATACTGCTCCTCAGTTTTTCCTTGCTCTCATGCTTGGATCTCCTCAAACCCAATCTAAGGAGTATGCAGGACAAATAGCTGAAACAAATTGAGGGCTCCTCAAGCAAGGAAGTTCAATGTTTCACTCCTGGACTAGTAGTTCTGGTGAGGGACTATAGAGGTGATCAAAAGTGTGTACTTGGAAAGATTAAGATAGAATGCGACAGACGAGATTTTGTCTGTTGACATCTGGAGATAACACGTAGATCAGTTGAGGAGAGTGGAGTGAATTGTTAGAGAAGAAAAGTGTCCAGAGCTATCTGAATCACTCCCTGCAGTCCCAGAGACAACTCCAACAACCACCATGGAGGAGGCCCCAGAAGCTGAGATTGTTTCACAGCCACAAGTCCCTCTTGTCAAGCATTGTTACACCCCTTGTCAGGAAAGACGCTATCCCACGAGAGTAAGAAATCCTCCGTATTGATTAGATCTTTAAAGTTGAATGGGACAACTTAAAGTTTACTATGCTGTGGAAGTTTACATAGTAGGTATATTATATAGTATAATTTATAAAATTCATTTTGGTTTATATATTAAAGTACATGAATGGTCTACGTCAGCATGCCACCATATCTATTATGGTGAAGTAGGTGTACAGGTTTGGTAAGTGAGACAGTGAAACAGAAGACACTGATTGCGAGCAAGCACAATTAACCACTTATTTACAAATGGTAAACATTCGATCAAACATATTAGTCAAACAATTACTCATCTAAATCACCCTAAGTTACGAAGATTATGACACTAATCACTCAGTAACATCTCCAACTCAACATGTACTTCGTTAAGTCTCCCCAAGCTACACAACTACAATACTAAGCATTCAACAGATATGTTTCTAAATATTCAACAGATAGAGGAGAGCCCATGGGATAAGTGTGCCCGTGGGTCCTCCTGTATCTACAGCGTCCTTTCCCAATGGTTCTTCAGCACTAGCCGTGACCTCAGTGTGAATGTGCACCCCTGGAGACAAAGGAAAAAGAGCAAGACTCTCACAAATTCTATTCCTATTATCCTGATGTGACTGGAACTAGAAACCAATACTGCGGTGCTTAAGGAAACTAATGAGAAAGAGCTGTGGCACCCCTCGAATGAACCAATTAACAACCAGTACAATGGAAGCAACTTTTGACTGGCAAATATATTAACCTTTCGCATTACAACCACCCCTGAAAAAATGTGACACCCCGACTATTTGGCCCTCAGACTAGAATGACCCTCTAAACTACTTATA
The DNA here is from genome assembly GCF_030028105.1 of Mobula birostris. NCBI lineage: Eukaryota > Metazoa > Chordata > Chondrichthyes > Myliobatiformes > Myliobatidae > Mobula > Mobula birostris. The sequence continues at coordinate 99,181,401 of NC_092370.1, read as the reverse complement.
AAAAATAAAAGTACAATATCCAGTACTATAAACCCAATTGTCAACTGCCAGTGCACTACAGTAGACCACTAGCCTCCTTGCACCCAAAAGCTTTGGAACAGCCCCACCCCCCACACATAATTTTATCCACCAGCTATTGGATGTGATCAGCCTGGTGAGTGATGTTGCTCAACTCATCAGAAATCTAATTGCAGCATTCTTGACCGACAACAGCACAAGTGCCACCATTCTTTGCAAATAGGTGTTTTAAAAACATCTATCAGTTCTCAGGACAATTTGGCTATACCGTACTAAGAAAGGTTATCATTCAAACCCTTTCTGCCTTTGCGATAGTCAACATGGGCAGCCCGCTCATCCAGGGTGCTAACATACTCTAGATATCAGTTTCTGTAACACGCCAAGAGGAACCACAGATAGGCCTCGGAGCTGCATGTCCAATTAAGTGCCAGGGCATGTCCAGGGAGTGCCCACCTTCACAGCACCATTTGTTGTAGACACAGTTGTCCCAAGATACACTTCCTACTCAAACACACTGTATCCCACTGACTGGTTGGCCCTGTGCTTATCATACTGCCTCCAATAACTTTCCATTCCCATCTCTATCAGCTGGGGAATCACTTTTCAGAGCTGGGACCTTTGAGTTAAATGAATTGTATGTAGAGAAATTTCAGCCCTTAAAGAATTTAATTTATCAGTGTTCAATAAGGCTCAATTTCCTTAAATCTGCAACCATACTATGGGGCAAGGTTAGCTGTGATGGACTACTCCCTCCTGGCTTCCTCCAAAACAGAGTGCCAAAACCTGAGAAGCTGGACAATTTCCTACAAAAGTCTTATTTGTTGTTATCAGTATTAATGGCATCACCTCAGTGACATGGAAAGTATCCTTCAAATAAAGAAACAAACCATAAATACAGAAAAAACAAATCCAGCAATCTGACAGGTTGGTCCTGTTTACGTATTCAAATGTTATCCACGTGGATGTGTTAGAGAACCACCCACCACAGATCAGCATCATCACTATTGTTGTCAGTATCGACCACTTGGCCATTCTGTGATGAAAGGAAACATGCACTCATTCTCCCCCGGCTAATTGATGCATATAGAAACAAAGAAACATAGAAAACCTACAGCACCATACAGGCCCTTTGGCCCAAAATGCTGTGCTGAACATGTACTTACTTTAGAAATTACCTAGAGTTACACATAGCCCTTTATTTTTCTAAGCTCCATGTACCTTTCCAGGAGTCTCATTAAAGACCCTTTTGTATCTGCCTCCAACACCGTCGCTGGCAGCCTATTCGTAGAATAGTACAGCACAGTACAGGCCCTTCGGCCCACAATGTTGTGCTGACCCTCAAACTCTGCCTCAAATATAAGCCCCCAACTTAAATTCCTCCATATACCTGTCTAGTAGTCTCTTAAACTTCACGAGTGTATCTGCCTCCACCACTGACTCAGGCAGTGCATTCCACACACCAACCACTCTCTGAGTAAAAAACCTTCCTCTAATATCCCCCTTGAACATCCCACCCCTTACCTTAAAGCCATGTCCTCTTGTATTAAGCAGTGGTGCCCTGGGGAAGAGGTGCTGGCTATCCACTCTATCTATTCCTCTTATTATCTTGTACACCTCTATCATGTCTCCTCTCATCCTCCTTCTCTCCAAAGAGTAAAGCCCTAGCTCCCTTAATCTCTGATCATAATGCATACTTTCTAAACCAGGCAGCAACCTGGTAAATCTCCTCTGTACCCCTTCCAAAGCTTCTACATCCTTCTTATAGTGAGGTGACCAGAACTGGACACAATACTCCAAGTGTGGCCTAACCAGAGTTTTATAGAGCTGCATCATTACATCGTGACTCTTAAACTCTATCCCTCCACTTATGAAAGCTAACACCCCATAAGCTTTCTTAATTACCCTATCCAACTGTGAGGCAACTTTCAGGGATCTGTGGACATGTACCCCCAGATCCCTCTGCTCCTCCACCCTACCAAGTATCCTCCCATTTACTTTGTACTCTGCCTTGGAGTTTGTCCTTCCAAAGTGTACCACCTCACACTTCTCCGGGTTGAACTCCATCTGCCACTTCTCAGCCCATTTCTGCATTCTATCAATGTCTCTCTGCAATCTTTGACAATCCTCTACACTATCTATAACATCACCAACCTTTGTGTCATCTGCAAACTTGCGAACCCACCCTTCTACCCCCACATCCAGGTCGTTAATAAAAATCATGAAAAGTAGAGGCCCCAAAACAGATCCTTGTGGGACACCACTAGTCACAATCCTCCAATCTGAATGTACTCCCTCCACCACAACCCTCTGCCTTCTGCAGACAAGCCAATTCTGAATCCACCTGGCCAAACTTCCCTGGATCCCATGCCTTCTGACTTTCTGAATAAGCCTACCGTGTGGAACCTTTTCAAATGCCTTACTAAAATCCATATAGATCACATCCACTACACTACCCTCATCTATATGCCTGGTCATCTCCTCAAAGAACTCTATCAGGCTTGTTAGACACAATCTGCCCTTCACAAAGCCATGCTGACTGTCCCTGATCAGACTATGATTCTCTAAATGCGCAGAGATCCTATCTCTAAGAATCTTTTCCAACAGCTTTCCCACCACAGACGTAAGGCTCACTGATCTATAATTACCCAGACTATCCCTACTATCTCTTTTGAACAAGGGGACAACATTCGCCTCCCTCCAATCCTCCGGTACCATTCCCGTGGACAACGAGGAGATAAAGATCCTAGCCAGAGGCTCAGCAATCTCTTCCCTCGCCTCGTGGAGCAGCCTGGGGAATATTCCGTCAGGCCCCGGGGACTTATCCGTCCTAATGCATTTTAAGAACTCCAACACCTCCTCTCCCTTAATATCAACATGCTCCAGAACACTCATATTGTCCTCATCATCAAGTTCCCTCTCATTGGTGAATACCGAAGAGAAGTATTCATTGAGGACCTTGTTCACTTCCACGGCCTCCAGGCACATCTTCCCACTTTTATCTCTAATCGGTCCACTAACCGCAGCAGCACAAGTGTAGAGATTGGGTCTGTTTTTGTTTGAGATAAGGCCAATTAATGTAGTGTCCTCAGCAAATTCAATTAGCAGATTGGAGCTGTGGGTGGCGATACAGTCATGAGTATATGGGTTTCCCCCGCCATCCGAAGGTAGAGCGTTCCTATGAAACAGTTCGTAAACTGGAAGAAGCAATTACCATTTATTTATATGGGAAAAATTTGTGAGCATTCGCAGACCCAAAAATAACCTACCAAATCATGCCAAATAACACATAAAACCTAAAATAACAGTAACATATTGTAAAAGCAGGAATGATATGATAAATACACAGCTTATATAAAGTAGAAATACTTTTCCACAATCATTGCCGCACTGTTCTCCGTAGTGAAAATTTCACGCAAGCGCTCTCGGCAGAAACACGGCGCAAGCACTCTCCAGTAACCTTTAAGCTATGGAGCTGCCAAATCATACAAAATAACAGGTAAAAATACACAGCCGATATAAAGTAGAAATAATATATGTACAGTGTAGTATCACTTACCAGAATTGGGACAGCGCCGACCGCACTGATGATGGTGTGTTAGGCTGAGTCATCGGAGTTTGGGGTGGTGCAGTGGCCCCCAACCTCCGGGCAGCGAGCCAATACCGGTCTGTGAAGAATGCAGCGGTCCAGCGGTAGCCAGGATGCACCCAGCACATCTTTAGGAAAAAAGCCGAAACAAACAAGCTAATTAATTAGGTGCCGCCTGGCATGTAAATGTCGGCTTAGATCAGAGGCGACACAATTGGCAATTGCCTCTGATCTGGGCTGACATTTACGTGCCGGGCGGCACCTAATTAATTAGCTTGTTTATTTTGGCTTTTTTTCTTAAAGATGTTCTGGATGCGTCCTGGCTACCGTTGCATTCTTCGCGGATAGGTATCCGTCTGCAGCCCAGGAGTTGGGGTGGTGGGACACTGGGGTGTCGTCTGTTTCCATCAGGGCAGGCAGGTCATCTTCTTCTATGTCTGCCTGCCTCGATGTTGAAGGTCGAGGTTCATCGTCTGCTGTGGCTGATGTGGGAGGCTTGAAAAATGACAGTATGTTTGACTGCTTAGCCTCGCGCATTTTTCTATCATAGCGTTCTTTGTAAGCACTCAAGCCATCCTGCAAATATGCCCTAAACTGACGTAACCTTTCAAATTAAAGTTGTACTTTATCATTGCAGCGAAAATCTCACGCAGTTGCTTCACGTTCAGTTCCTGGACGACTTCTCTTTTGGTCTGTTCGCTACTGCATTCGGTTTTGATTGTTATCCTTTCCTCTTTCAATTGCATCAGCTCTTCACCTATCAGTCCTTGGTCATGAGATGACAAAACCTCTTCAACATCATCTTCGTCAACTTCCACAAGCCAAACTCCCTTTGTCCTTACTTCGTTCACCACGATCGAAATGCTTAATTATGTCTGTTTTACGCTAAGTGTAACACCCTTACGAGTTCTTTTAGGCTTTTCCGATACCTTAGAACTCATCTTGCAAACAGATGCTCACAGGCACTTGTTTAAGCAATGCCAGCTAGAATGCCGTTCTGACTCTGAGGGAGGAGCGGCTGCTCGGGGTGTGTGGCGCACTGCCTTTTTTCACACGCTGCCTTTTTTCATAACAGTGAAAAAACCTTCTGTTAGCCAAAAACAGGTAACTAATGTAGGTCTTTCGCAACAGTGAGGTTTCGTAAAGCGAACGTTCGAAAACCGGGGGACACCTGTACATGGAGTAAAGGAGGGGACTCAGTACGCAGCCCTGAGGGGCTCCGGTATTGAGAGTCAGGGGGTTGGAGGTGAGGGAGCCCACTCTTACAACCTGCTGGCAATCTGACAGGAAGTCCAGGATCCAGCTGCACAAGGCAGGGTCAAGGCCGAGATCTCTGAGTTTCTTGTCGAGCCTGGATGGAACGATGGTGTTGAATGCTGAACTGTAGTCCAAGAACAACATTCTCACATAAGCATCCTTCTTCTCCAGATTTGTAAGGATGGTATGTAGAGCGGTGGCCATTGCATCATCTGTCGATCAGTTGTGTCAGTAGACGAGTTGTAGGGGGTCCAGTGTGGGTGGTAGCAAGCTGCAGATGTAATCCTTGACCAGCCTCTCAAAGCATTTGCTTATTATTGAGGTGAGTGTGACAGGACACCAGCCGTTCAGGCATGTTACCTTGGTTTTTGTTGGTACAGGGACAATGGTGGATAATTTGAAGCAGGAGGGCACTCTACACTGGGAGAGGGAGAGATTAAAAATGACAGTAAACACACCTGCCAGTTTTGAGCACATCCTAAGTACTCGCCCTGAAATGCTGCCTGGTCCCGCAGCCTTGCAACTGTCCATTCGTTGGAAACGTCTGTGTACCTCAGCCTCAGAGATGACCACGTTGCAGGGTGTACCGGTGGCTTTCCTCGGAGGCTCAGAGTTAGCAACATCGAACCGAGCGTAACAGTGATTAAGCTCATCTGGGAGAGAGGCCACGATGTTGGCGGCACCGCAACGTTTGGCTTTGAAGTCTGCGATGGTATGCAGCCCTCGCCACAAGTCACGTCTGCTATTCGTTGTGAATCTTGACTCAATCTTGTCCCTGTATTGTTGTTTTGCAGCCTTGATAGCTTTGCGCAGATCATAACTACTTTTCTTGAGCTCTAGATGATTGCCAACGATGTAAGCTCGATGTCGCGCTATAAGTGCTGCTCGCATGGAACTATTGATCCAGGGTGTCTGGTTCGGGAAGACGCTGACCGACTTCTGGGGGGGGACAACATCATTGATGCACTTCCGGATGAAGCACGTGACTCCATCAGTGAACTTGGAGACTTGCTCATCATGGAAGACATTCCAGTCATTCAGTTTGTTCCAGTTTGTTCAGATAGTTGCAGGAATCCTCTGAAAGGAAAAAAAAATGTTCTCCTTTTGGCAAACTAAGTTTAGAGGAGATTCATAGCTGAATACAAGATCCCACTTGTTTAAGCATTGGTTAAATAAGCTTATCATTCAGACGTCTATTAATTTGATGTCAACTTTGAACTTGGAAGTTTTGCTCCTGGTCAGATAAATAATAGAGACAATTCTAGTAACAGAAAGGTTGCAAGAGAAGGTAATAAGGAAACACAATTGTGTACTGTAGGTGAAAATGAATGTGTTAGTATGCAGAGGAATTGAGATAGAGTGGGAATCTGGCAACTTAAGACTGTCAGTAGTCTGTATTTATTCAGATCAGAAGGCTAACAGAGCAATCAATTTCTAAACAGAATATGGATGCAAGTTCGAGAAGCATCATGGTCTGATGATGAAACCATCACCAGTAATAGGACCAAACAGTTAGGGCAATGGAGCATAAAGAGATGATGCCGAGCACTTACTGTAACTGGGATTTCTTGGGGATTTCATTTATCACATCAGATCACTTACCCATAGTGAATCTGGTCTAATTTACATTAATATTGATGGATTGGTTGTGCCTACTAACTAACAAAGTGACGTAGCTAAAAATCTGCTCTGTAGTTTCAATCTTTGAAAGAACTAGCTTTCATGGCACATTGTGAGATTGCAATGTTAATGAAAATAAGGAAGAGTTAACCTAGGAAATAAAATTGTATCAAAACTATAAAATAAACTGGATGAAAGTTTGTAATTAGAACATTTTACTGATGATTACATGGTGTTATTACCAATCATATCATCCTGTGCAAAATATATTCATCCACCTCATCATAATGCCACCATGGGAAAGACAGTATTCAAAACAAATGACGCGAAGTGTTCTGATTGAAAATCCCCATTTGTTGTTGTAGATTATGGTTAGGATGTGTGTTAGCAAGGAATAATGTAGATTAATGAGACTGAGAGGCAGCTGCCAGGGAATGCACCTACTTGATTCCATGATATGAGGCCCGCTCTGCAATTCCCTCTTTATGTTACAAGAAACAAACACCTGCATGTTTTGTAAAAGCTTGCTGAGACACACATGTGTGAAAGCTACCCTGCTATTGTCATTTAAAAAAATGGAACATTCCACTTCAGACAACATCCTGGTGAAAGTCCTCTCCAGTGAAATTACATCACTTTCTACGGTATGATGACCAGCACTGCACACCGTAATGCACCCAATAGACTGATCAGTATTTTATAAATCTGTACCGTTCCTGCTTTACAATTCTATGTCCTGATTAATGAAGGTAAATATCTGGTATGACTTCTTCATCACTTTAGCTACCTGTTACCTATGTTTGGAAGAAGAACAACAATGAGCAGCGTGATTAAACGTTTTAACTGAGTCATATTAGGCCATGTACACACTGAGAAACTTACAGTATAGGGTGGGACAAACTGGGCCCATGAAAACAGAAGCATGCACGCTCAAAAGCCCTCACAAAAAGAGACTGTCCTGAACGTGAAGTGTTCATCTTTCGCTCTGTTGCTGCATTTTGGTATTATCCTACTTATTACACCTTATTGACCACTCATTAAAGCAGTCATTCTAGGATTATGTCACTTAAGAACATAAGAAATAGGAGCAGGAGTAGGCCCATCATTCAATAAGTTCATGGCTGATCTATCTGTAAACTCAGCTCCATCTTTTGCCAAAGTTACCACAGGCATTTGTGCTCCTTTTGGCACAGAAATGGTATAATGACACTGAAATCTACTGTGTATTGATAAACTCACCAAACAAAAGGAACCCATGAATGGCCTAGCAAAGTCAATATGTACTCCTTGTCATGGTGTAATGGTGCCTGAGGGGTGAATTTTGAACTTTTTGGCATCCCAGACAGCTTTTGGCCAAGTCTTCAATCTGCTGATCTATTCCTGGCTACCACACTTAGCTCTGGACAAGGCTTTCTATATTGAAAGTACCCAGTTCTAATACTCTGGTGCGCAGTTTAGAAGGAAACACAACACTAGATCCACACATTAGCATTCTTTGACATGCCAACAGTTGGTCTTATGAGCTGGCCATCCTTGCATAGTGATTTCATAGACTTTTGACAATGGCAGGTCATTCCTTGTTTCCTTTTGTATCTTGGGATTTGTTCCCAGCAACTGGTCCACCAGTGTGTTGTGGAACAGTTCTGCTGAGTCACAGCATGAAGATTTTCTTCTTCAGATGCCAATAGTGAAAGACTTGACAAGCCATCTGTGTTGTTTAGTACCCTTGAACTCTATGTCATAAGAGTGGCCTTGTAGGAATAGTGGCCAATGTTGTAACCAGGTAGCAGACGTCACTGGAATGCTCTTGCTGGGATTGAAAATGGAAACAAGAGGCTGGTGACCGGCCACTAGTGTAAACTTTTGTCTGCAGAGGTCATGATAGAACTTCCTTTTTCCCCATACTAGACTAAAGGTCTCTTGGTCAATCTGTGCATAGTTGCGTTCTGTAGTTGTCAGTGATCTTGAAGCAAATGCAATCGGGCGTTCAGATCCATCTTTCACAATACCTGACAAAATGGCTCCAATCCCCTAAGGAGACGCATCACACGCCAGCCTGATGCGGAGAGGTGGGTCATAATAGGTGAGTGAGCAGTTCATCAGATTAGTTATTAGTCACTTTGTTTCCTTTAACGTTTTTTCCCATCTTTCTGACCACCCCTCTTTGCTCCTGTCTGTAACAATGTGTTCAATGGATGCAGCACTGTAGCGAAGTTTGGGAGAAACCGGTGGTAGTAGTTTACAAGGGCCAACTATGACCTGAGTTGAGACACATTTTCCGGTAACACTGTCTCAATCTTCTCTTGTGACTTATGTAAGCCCTGCTTGTCAATGACAGCCCAAATAGTAGCACTTACCAGAGACTGGCACAGCTGCTTAATGCTAATGAGGAGGTGTTTCAGGAGGGGTTTGGTAAGTTCAAAGGCATGAAGGTCAAAATTGAACTGGATGAAACAGTAACACCAAGATTCCATAAAGCACGTCCAGTGCCTTACATCCTACGTCCTAAAGCAGATGCTGAACTGCAGAGCTTGGAGGCATCTGGAATTCTCTCCAAGGTTGAGTGGAGTGATTGGGCCATGCCCATTGTACCGGCAATCAAGAAAAGAAGGCTGGAGCTTTTCACGTATGTGAGGATTTCAAGGTGAGCATCAACCCGGTTCTGCATACAGTGCAATATCCCTGACACGAATAGACATAGAAACATAGAAACAGAGAAAAACCACAGCACAATACAGGACCTTCAGCTCACAAAGCTGTACCGAACATGTCCTTACCTAAGAAATTACTAGGGTTACCCATAGCCCTCTATTTTTCCGCCTCCACCACCGTCGCATGCAGCCCATCCTTTGTCTAATCTGTCCCTCTGCAACTCTCTCTGCAACGTAAAACCAGGCTGTTTTCTCTGATGAAGAGTCTTTGATGTGAAATGTCAACTTTGATTGTCTTTCCATGGATGCTACCTGGGCTGCTGAGTGTTTCTGGCGTTTCTGTTTTTGTTATGTAAAGTGAACTTTCTTTGATTAATGTTTAATTGAAAATAAATCAGAAGCATCTTCAAAAAAGGATGTATTAAATTTTTTTCTAGAAATCTTAATTAGAATAGTGGCTTGTTAATCAATTCATGAAATTATTAAACAGAGTTATCTTATCCAGTATATTGGATTTGCAGGATATCCTATGGTCTGGTTGTCTCTGACTGGTAATATAAAATGTAGTACAGATCTGCTCATAATTACGGAAGTAGACTGTTAGTGCAGAGTAATTTAAACTTCTTGTGTTATCCATGTTACACACTAGTATGAAGGCTCTTGTGGCTGATACTTCATGTTCAAATGGTGGCAGTATCATTCATGTTAATAACCATAATATCCCCTGTCATTAACATGGAATTTCTTCAGTAAGGCTAATACAGTAATTTTTTATTGCTCTTCTGAGACCAACATAATGAAAAACTAATGATGTTAAATGTGTTGCATAAGGTATCACTTGATATTCACAAACATTGCAATCAGAGGAATGTGCTCAAACAAAAAGGGAGTGAATCGTTCCACTATCAAACATCTGTAAATCACGTAAATGTGAAGGAGGGCTTTCCTCACCTCCCGTTGTTTTGTTTCTTCAAGAATATTTTATTAGGATTCCATTCATTTTAGGTCATACAGTATAGTCTGTCTTTTTGGCACTTTGAATTACTCCTAGTAGAATGAAAATTCAGTTCTATGCCTTGTCCTGCTTGATCCATAGTCCTGATGTTGTGTCTCAGCCTGAAGTGTTGAGAGCTTATTTTCCTCCACAGATCCTTCTTGTCCTATTGAGTTAAATGGGATCCACAGTAAGTTGGGAAGATGCATATAAAATTGGATTGGTCATAAAAGATAGTTGGTAGTGGTGGAGTGGTGTCTTTCTGAATGGAGTCCTTTGACCAGTGATGTGCCACAAGGATGACTGCTGGGACTTTTATTGTTAGTGACATGTATGTATGAATGATCTGAGTGAAAACAAAGGTACTTTGATAAAAAAGCTTGGAGATGACACAGATATTGGTAGAGTTGTGGATGTTGAGGGCAGTTATCAAAGGATAAAGCAGGATGCAAACCAGTTGGAAATATGGGCAGACAAATGGCTGGTGGAGTTTATTTAAGAAAAATATGAGGTGCTGCATTTTGCGTCAAATGCAACAGGTACATGAAGAGTAAATGGTAGGGTTCATAGGAGCATTGTTGTACAAAGTGATCTTGAGGAGCAAGCCCACAGCTTATGAAACTGGGACAAGGGTGGTAAGGAAGGTATACAACATGCTTGCCTTTATCAGTTTGAGGACTGGACATAAAAATTGAAAGTCAAGTTACAGCTGAATAAATCTATAATTAAGTCACATTTGAATGGCTGAGTCTTCAATTTTGATTAGGACACAACAGTGCGATTCCAGCCCTTGTGACCCACTGCACAGAACTTAAATCCCAGAGCATGGTAATGACTCCAGCACCTGGGTGTGTAGATCTGCGTGTCTGATTATCCAACTATGTCGATGTCACTTACCATCGAACATGGGGCGGAGGCATAGACTCCAGCCTGTCCTCTAACTCCCACAAATCCCTGTCACAAAACTTTAGCTGGATACGTAACTCTCCCCTCTGTGCTCAAAACTATCCCTATGAACCTAAACAAATCTAAAAGACAATGATGTCTGAGCCATGGCCTCCACGAAGTCCACTGCTCGGTGCCATCTTTAATCCAGCTTCCAAAACCACATATTCATTTCCTTTCAGACCCTCCATGAACTGTCATGTTGGGTCTTAAACTATAGTCTTCATCAAGATACATACAGCATCACCTTATAAGGTGAATACACTGATGCTTATATTGATCATATCACTTGTATTGATGATTTTGATCAGTACGCCAGAGATTTTAGTTTGTTTATACCATTTACATGCCATATCTAGATGAGAGTAAGAGTGATTCCAAAGCATCTGGTGTTTGGGGTAATAAATGCTCTCATTACTGCTTTCTCTGCATAAACAGGGTGTTCATCTTCAGCTCTGATGCTATCCCATTTATCCCATCTATCCCATTTATTGTCTACTGTTCATTCTATCTTATGTTCACATCAGACATTCTTAAAGCTTTTTCCCTTCCCTGTCAAATCTTGGATATGCTTCAGCAGAGCCAATAATGCATTTCAGATTTTTTTTTATCTTTGGGGTGCCAAGTATTTCCAATATTTCCTTTACTATTTTGGAAAACAAAAGTGCTTCAATTATCTGAACAAATATTATAAGACTATAAGACATAAGAGCAGAGTTAGTCCACACAGCTCATCTTCTGCTCAATTATGACTGATTTATTTTCCATCTCAACCCCTATCTTGCCTCCTCTCTGTAAACTCTGACACCTTTACAAATCAATAACCTATCAACCTCTGCTTTAGATCTACTCAATGACTTGGCCTTCACATCCATCTATCATAATGTATTCTTACTAATTCACCACAACTTAGCTAAAGAAATTCTTCCTCATCTCAGTTCTAAAGTGGCATCCTTCTATTCTGAGTCTGTACTCTCTGGTCCACTATTGGAATCATCCTCTTGATACCCACTCTATCTATCCACTCCTTCCACTATTGGAATCATCCTCTCAATACCCACTTTATCTATCCACTCCTTCCACTATTGGAATCATCCTCTCAATACCCACTCTATCTATCCACTCCTTCCAATACTGGAATCATCCTCTCAATACCCACTCTATCTATCCACTCCTTCCATTGCTGTGGATGCTTGTTCAAATACGTAGTTGCAGGAGTGAGGGAATCCACTGAATAGAAACAGCTCATTTGTTCTCCTTATAGAAAAGTAAGCATTAGGGGAGGTTGATAACTGTATACAGGATCCCACTAGTTTAGAGTGTTGCTTAAATAAGTTGCTTGTCATTCAGAAGTCAATTAATTGCTTATTAATTCTGATGTCAATTTTAAACTTGTTAGTTTTGCTCCTGGTTAGATAAATAAGAGTCAATTCTGGTAACAGAAAGATTGCAAGAGAGGGTAATAAGCATACAGAATTGTGTTCTGCAGGTGAAAAGGAAAGTGCTAGCTTGCTGAAGAATTGAGATAAAGTGGAAATTTGACAAACAAATGACAATATCTAGTGTGTACTTATTCAGACCGGAAGCGTGGAAAAAGCAATCTAAATCTAAAGAGAGTAGGGATGTAAGATTGGAGAGGCATCTTGTTCTGATGACAAAACTATCAGCAGTAATAGGAGGAAACACTCAGGGCAATGGAGCATAAAGAGATTATACTCACATACTGTAACTGGGATGTCTTGAGCTCTGTGATCATTTATCACAGCAGATCACTCACCCATAATAAAGCAGGTCTAATTTACATTAATGCGGATGGATTCTTTCATGGTTTAGTTCTGCCAAATAACTAACAAAGTGATAAAGAAAAAAAATGTGCTTCGTAGTTAGCTTTCATGATACATGGTGAGAATATGAGCTAATGAAAATATGGCAGAGGCAACATACTGCAGGAAATGTAATTCCACCAAAACTGCAAAGTAAGCTAGATGAAAGTCTAGTCATATCATCCTGTGCAAAATGTGTTTCAGCCACCTAATCATAATGCCATTGTGGGAAAGACAGAATTAAAAATAAATGACTAGAAGTTTTCCGATTGGAAAAGCAAATTTGTTGTTATTGATTATCATTAGGATGGGTCTTCAAAAGAACCCTGAAAGAGAAAAATAAAGATATTAAAGGTAGAAATAGAGCTTTTTTCAAAGATGCAAACAAAAGGAGTCGCCGTTAGGTGCCATCATTCCTCCTAAGCTCCTAAAATATTGTAAATTAATTCACAAGATTACTAAATACAGTTAGCCTATCTAGTTCACAGGACTTGCAGGATATCCTCTTGCCTGGTTGTGGTAGTCTGGTAATAGTAATCATATAGATCTGCTCATAATTATGGAGGTACAGTAGGCTGTTAATGAAGAGTAATTTAAACTTCATGTGTTAACCATGATACACACAAATATAAGGCTCTTGCAGCTGATGATTCATGTTCAAATGGTGGCAGTATCATTCATGTTAATAACCATAATATCCCCTGCCATTAACAAGGAATCTTTTCAGTAAGGCTAATACAGTAAGGTTTTGTTTCTCTTCTGGGACCAACATAATGAAGATATAATGATATTAAATGTGATGCATAAGGTATCACTTGATATTCACAAACACAGCAATCAGCGGAATGTACTCAAACAAGAAATGAGTGAATCACTCTGCCATCAGGCGTTTGTAAATCATGTAAATGTAAGGGGAAGGTTTTCGCCATCTCCTGGTGTGTTGTTTAGAAATCAAGAATACTTCAATTGGATTTTATTAATTTTAAATCATATTTCCTATCATTTTGCAACTTTAAATTATTCCCGGTAGAGTACAAATTCAGTTCTATGACTTGTCCTGATTAATCCATAATCTTGATGAAGGGTCTCAGCTTTGCCACATACATCACAGCAGAAGTACTTTTTGTTCGTGAGATAAATATAACTGGTCCAGGAAGAGGTGCAAGCAGCTGTTGAGGAAGTGTGTACCACAAGTGTGGTAGGAATGAGGCACCAGGGAGCATGGACAATGTGGGAGGGTGCACTGAAATGGAAGATCTCCTAATCCAACATCTGACAGGCAGAACCCCAGCTCATCAAGTTCATGATCCAGGTTGTGTACAATGTCCTGCCTAGTCCAGTGAACTTTTATGCTTTGAGCGAAAACAAGGTATAATCATGTCCTCTCTGCCATGGCAGGGGGTCCCAGCAGCTGCCCAAAAGCTCTCGGAGAAGGCTGCTACTGTTGGTGCCATGACCAAGTGCTGAAGGCAGTGACAGGAAGTATCTCCTTGGCCAATAATAAAAGTAAGTACCTCTGCCAACCTAGAAAGCCCTTAGCCTTTACCAAAACTGGAGACCAGCCACAGCCTCAACCCAGATAACCAGCAGACTTGTGCGCCACAGCATCAGACTGGCATATGTAAGTCAATCTTGCCAATTATTTAAAGTTCCTTGACTTCATCAACAGGTTACACCTGAACCCGAAGGGGACCAATATCCTGGTGGGAAGGTTTAATAGATCTGTTAGGGAGGGTTTAAACTAATTTGGCAGGGGGATGGGAACTGGAATGATGGAGCGGAGGAAGGGGAAAACAGAAATAAATCTAAGATAGTGAGCAGTAAAGATGTCAGGAAAGACAGGCAGGTGATGGGGCAAATTTGTAGCCATTGGGATGAGTTGCAGTGCAATAAAGTTGCAGTGCAATCAAAGCAAAAAGTACCAAATACTGGTCTTAAGGTGTTATACTTAAATGCACGCAGCATAAGGAATAAGGTGGCTGATCTTGTTGTACAGCTACAGATTGGCAGGTATGATATTGTGGCCGTCACTGAGACGTGGCTAAAGGATGCAGGTCTCTGGGAGCTGAACATCCAAGGATACACGGTGTATCGGAAGGATAGGCAGGTAGGCAGAGGGGGAGGCGTGGCTTTATTGGTAAGAAGTGATATTAAATCATTAGAAAGAGGTGACATAGGATCGAAGGTGCAGAATCTTTATGGGTTGAGCTAAGAAATCGCAGGGGTAAAAAGACCCTGATGGCAGTTATTTATAGGCCTCCAAACAGCTGTGGTGATGTGGACTACAAATTACAACTGGAAATAGAAAAGGCTTGTCAGAAGGGCAGTGTTATGATAATTGTGGGGGATTTTAACATGTGAGTGGATTGGGAAAATTAGGTCGGCACTGGATCTCAAGAGAGAGAATTTGTAGAATGTCTGCGAGATGGCTTTTTAGAACAGCTTGTTGTTGAGCCCACTAGGGGATCGGCTGTACTGGATTGGGTATTGTGTAATGAACCGCAGGTGATTAGAGAGATTGAGGTGAAGGAACCCTTAGGCAATGATCATAACATGATTGAGTTCACTGTGAAATTAGAAAAAGGGAAGCCGAAATCTGATGTGTCCGTATTTCAGTGGAGTAAAGGAAATTACAGTGGCATGAGAGAGGAACTGGCCAAAGTTGACTGGAAAGGGACATTGGCGGGAAGGACGGCAGAGCAGCAGTGTCTGGAGTTTGTGAGAAGTGAAGAAGGTGCAAAACAGGTATATTCCAAAAAAGACGAAATTTTCGAATGGAAAAAGGATGCAACCATGGCTGAAAAGAGAAGTCAAAGCCAAAGTTAAAGCAACGGAGAGGGCATATAAGGAAGCAAAAATTAGTGGGAAGACAGAGGATTGGGAAGTTTTTAAAAGCTGACAAAAGGAAACAAAGAAAGTGATTAAGAGGGAAAAGATTGACTGTGAAAGGAAGCTAGCAAATAATATCAAAGAGGATACTAAAAGCTTTTTCAAGTATATAAAGTGTAAACGACAGGTGAGAATGGATATAGGACATATAGAAAATGATGCTGGAGAAATTGTAATGGGAGATAAGGAGTTGGCAGAGGAACTGAAAGAGTATTTTGCATCAGTCTTCACTGAGGAAGACAATCAGCAGTATACCGGACACTCAAGGGTGGCAGGGAAGAGAAGTGTGCGCAGTCACAATTTCGACAGAGAAAGTACTCAGGAAGCTGAATAGTCTAAAGGTAGATAAATCTCCCGGACCAGAAGGAAAGCACTCTCATGTTCTGAAGGAAGTACCTGTGGAGATTGCGGAGGCATTAGCGATGATCTTTCAAGAGTCGATAGATTCTGGCATGGTTCCAGAGGACTGGAAGATTGCAAATGTCACTCTGCTACTTAAGAAGGGGGCAAGGAAGCTTGACATCGGTGGTTGGGAAGTTGTTGGAGTCGATTGTCAAGGATGAGGTTACGGAGTACCTGGAGGCATATGACAAGATAGGCAGAACTCAGCATGGTTTCCTTAAAGGAAAGTCTTGCCTGACAAACCTATTACAATTTATTGAGGAAACTACAAGTAGGCTAGACAAGGGAGATGCAGTGGATGTTGTATATTTGGATTTTCAGAAGGCCTTTGACAAGGTGCCACACATGAGGCTACTTAACAAGATAAGAGCCCATGGAATTACAGGAAAGTTACATATGTGGATAGGGCGTTGGATGATTAACAGGAAACAGAGAGTGAGAATAACAGGATCCTATTCTGGTTGGCTGCCGATTACCAGAGCTGTTCAACAGGGGTCAGTGTTGGGGCCGTTTCTTTTTACATTGTACATCAATGATTTGGATTATGGAATAGATGGCTTTGTGGCTAAGTTTGCTGATGATACGAAGATAAGTGGAGGAGCCGGTAGTGCTGAAGAAGCAGAGAATCAGCAGAGAGACTTGGATAGGTTGGAAAAATGGGCAAAGAAGTGGCAAATGAAATACAATGTTGGAAAGTGTATGGTTATGCACTTTGGCAAAAATAAAAAAATAAGATAAAGTAAAAAATAAATAAATAAGAAATAAACGGGCAGACTATTATTCAAATGGGGAGAGAATTCAAAGTTCTGAGATGCAATGGGACTTGGGAGTCCTCATGCAGGATACCCTTAAGGTTAACCTCCAGGCTGAGTTGGTGGTGAAGAAGGTGAATGTAATGGTGGCATTCATTTCTAGAGGAATAGAGTATAGGAGCAGGGATGATTTAGCAGTTGAGGCTCTATAAGGCACAGGTAAGACCTCACTTGGAGTACTGTGGGCAGTTTTAGTCTCCTTATTTAAGAAAAGATGTGCTGACGTTGGAGAAGGTACAGAGAAGATTCACTAGAATGATTCCGGGAATTAGAGGGTTAACATATGAGGAAAGTTTGTCCGCTCTTGAACTGTATTCCTTGGAGTTTAGAAGAATGAGGGTAGACCTCATAGAAACTTTTCAAATGTTGAAAGACATGGACAGAGTGGATGTGGCAAAGTTGTTTCCCATGATGGGGGAGTCTAGTACGAGAGGGCATGACTTAAGGATTGAAGGGCATCTATTCAGAACAGAGATGCAAAGACAGTTTTTTAGCCAGAGGGTGGTAAATCTATGGAATTTGTTGCCACGGGCAGCAGTGGAGGCCAAGTCGTTGGGTGTATTTAAGGCAGAGATTGATAGGTATCTGAGTAGCCAGGGCATCAAAGGTTATGGTGAGAAGGCGGGGGAGTGGGAATAAATGGGAGAACGGATCAGCTCATGATAAAATGGCGGAGCAAACTCGATGGGCCGGATGGCCGACTTCTGCTCCTTTGTCTTCTGGTCTTATGGTCTTCATCACATCATCATCACAGAGGCTTGACATGATCATTGTCAGAAATGTCAGAGCAGGTGGTCATGGTACAATTGACAGTGTCTTGTGAAGACTGGATTGAGGAGGCATTCGAGCAAAAGAAAGCCAAATACCAGGAGTGGTAGAGCAGTGCCAGAGACAGGAGTTAACAACCCAATGTGAGCCTATAGAGGTGGCTTATAGAGGTTGTGTTGGCTGCTCACTCTGCACAACCTGCTCTCTCCTTGGCATTACTGGGTTGAAAAGAAAACAGCCATCAGAACCATCACAGAGGCTGCTGAGCAAGCCTCCAGATGGTTATGGGTTAAGAGTTATGACCGATGAATCAGTGCTGCTGGGACACATACTGGGGCCTGAATATACTAGCTTTGTTGCGTGGGTAAGGGTGCCTGATATTCAAAGACCAAAGACACCCAATGACCTCAGGTTACAGCACTGATGATGTGTCACAGCACATCCTAGGATGTATCTCTGCATCACGATAAATGATCTGGATGAAAGCAAAGGTGTTTTGATAAGAAAGCAAAGGTGTTTTGATAAGAAAGCTTGAAGATGAGACAGACGTGGGTAAAGTTCTGGATATTGAGAATGGTTGTCAAAGGATACAGCAGGCAATAAATAGTTGTAAATACAGGCAGAAAAATGGTTGATGAATTATAATTAAGACAAATATGAGCTGTTGGATTTTTGTATCAAATGCTATAGGTAAGAATATAGTAAATGTCAGGGTTCTAAGGAGCATTGTTGTACAAATTGATCTGGAGGAGCAAGTCCACAGCTTATGGAAGTGGACAAGGGTGGTAAGGAAGGGATAAAACATGCTTGCCTTTATCAGCTGGGTAACTGGATATAAAAGTCAGGAAGTCAAGCTATTACTGAATAAGTCTATGATTAAGTTACATCTGAATGGCCTAGGCTGCAACTTTGATTAATTCTATAAGAAGGATATGAAGGATTTGAAGAGGATGTAGAGTTTTGTTACCAAATGTTGGCAGGGTGGGATTGTGTTTTCCATCAAACTTGCAGTGTTTTTGTTGGAGCATTGGAGACTGAGGGGAAACCTGTGAAAAGTATATAAAATTATGAGCATCGACAGAACAGATAAAGCCTTTTTCCCTCAGGGTGAAAATATAAATTATTAAAGGGGATTGTTTGAATGAGATATGTAATGTGGGTTTTCTGCTCCGGGAGTCTTAGTTGCCTGGAATCACCACCGGGAGAAGTTGTGGAAACAGATACAAGAGAATCATTTAAGAGGAATTTGGGTAGGAACATGAAGAGGCAGGAAATTAATTTTTTATCCATCTTACAAAACCACCAAAGTCATTTCCTTTCAGTCCTTCCATGAACTGTTATGTTGGGCCTGAAGCTATGTCAGTATTCATCAAGACACATATAATATCACTGTGTAAACTCAAGACACTGATGCTTATATTGATCATATCACTTACATTGAATCAGAAACAGAATCAGAATCAGGTTTAATATCACTGGCATATGTCATAAAATTTGTTAAATTAGCAGTAGCAGAACAATGCCATACATGATAAATATAGAAAAATAAATTACAATAAATATATGTGCGTATTAAAAAGTTAAATTAAAAATTGTGCAAAAATAGAAAAAAAAGTGAGGTAGTGTTCATGGGTTCAGTGTCCATTTAGAAATCTGATGACAGAGGGGAAGAAGCTGTTCCTGAAACATTGAGTGTCTTCCTTCAGGCTCCTGTACCTCCTTCCTGATGGTAACAATGAGAAGAGGGCATGTTCTGGGTGATGAGAGTCCTTAATAATGGACGCCACCTTTCTGAGGTATTGCTTCTTGAAGATGTCTTGGATACTAGGGAGGCTAGTACCCATAATGGAACTAACTAATTTTACAACTTTCCGTAGCTTCTTTCAATCCTGTGCGTTAGACTCCCATACCAGACAGTGATGCAGCCTGTCAGAATGCTCTCCACTGAACATCTATAGAAGTTTTCGAGTGTTTTAGGTGACAAAACAAATCTCATCAAACTCACAATGAAATACAGCCACTGTCTTCCCTTCTTTATATGGTAGCTGCATCAATATGTTAGGACCAGGTCAGATCTTTAGAAATATTGACACCCAGGAACTTGAAATTGGTCACTCTCTCTACTTTCAATCCCTCAATAAGGATTGGTTCATGTTCCCTCATCTTACCCTTCCTGAAGTCCACAATCAGCTCTTTGACCTTACTGACATTGAGTGCAAGGTTGTTGCAGACACCACTCAACTAGCTGGTATATCTTGCTCATTTATGTCTTCTTGTCTCCGTCTGAGATCTGCCAACAATGGTTGTATTATCAGCAAATTTATAGATGGCATTTGAGCTGTGTCTAGCCACACAGTCATGGGTATAGAGATTGTGTAAGTGCTCCTGTGCTTCCCTTATCCATACCTTCTTGGTCCTCACTACTGGTGCTGCAGTCTTCAGTCTCTGCCTATACTCAGAGAGTAGAAGTACAGCCAGGTGATCTGACTTTTCGAAGTGTGGGCATGGAATAGCATGGTAAGCACTCTTGATGGTGGTGTAACAGTGATCCAGTGTGTTGTTTCCTCTGGTGCTACAAGTGGTTCGTTGATGATAATAATTTAGTTACTTTTTCAAGCTGCCTGGTTAAAATCCCTCTAAATAATGCAGAATGTGTCAGGGTGTGCTGTTTCATGCATGTTGATAACATCGCTCGGAACATCTAGAGTCAAGGAAGTCAAGAGGAACCCTATCCCTGGTGTGGTGATGGGAGATGGGGTGAGGATAGATGTGTGCAAAATGGAATAGCTGCGTATGAGGGCAGTGTTAATGGTCAGGAAGGAAAGCCTCTTTCTTTGAAGCAGGAGGATATCCTAGTAGTTCTGGAATGAAAAGCCTCATCCTGAAAGTGGATGTGGTGAAGATGGAGGAACTGAGAGAAGGAGATGACGGTTTGACAAGTGACTGGGTTGGAAGAGGTGTAGTTCTCTCTGGATTTCCAGAATCTGCACATTTTTTCATGTTTGCGTTACAAAATCACATATTCACTTCCTTTCTGTCCTTCCATGAACTGTCATTTCAGATCTGAAGCAACTTTGGTATTTATCAAGATACATACAATATCACTGTGTAAAGTGAATTCATTGATGCTTAGATTGATCATATCCCGTGTAGGTGAGTTTGTTCGATACACAAGGGATTTCAGTTGGTTTATGCCAATTACATGCCATATCTAGACAATAGGTGAGCAAGAGTGATTCCAAAGCATCCTGTGTTTTTGGTAATAAATGCTCTCATTGTTGCTCTTTCTGCATAAACAGGGTGTTCATCTTCAGCTCTGCTGGTATCCTATTTATCCCATCTTTCTCATTTATTGTCTACTGTTCATTCAAACAGTCATTCAAGTGTTCATTCTATGATTCGTTCAACCAGTCAACACCACATCAGAGTGTGTGCCTACGAGAATATACCTTACATACCCAAATCAGAAGCCATGGATGAACCAGGAGATTTGTTATCTGCTGAGAGCTTAATGTGTGGCATTCAATTGTGGTGATCCAGGACTGTACAAGAAAGCCAGGCATGAATTACAGAGGGCTACCTAAATATCAAAAGAACAATTCCAATTGGTGTTAGAGGTGGAATCGATATGTGTCAACTCAAAATGAAACTTAACTTCACAAGCTCACTCCCAGATGAAATTAATGCCTTTGAGGAGATTTTGTATGTCACCAAAGACACTCACAAATGTCTACAGATGTATCTTGGAGAGAATTCTAACTGGCTATGTCATCATCTGTGGGCACGTGGTCAAGTGGTTAAGGCATTGGACTAGCAACCTGAAGGTCGTAAGTTTGAGCCCCAGCCGAGGCAACGTGTTGTGTCCTTGAGCAAGGCACTTAATCACACAGTGCTCTGCGACGACACTGGTGCCAAGCTGTATGGGTCCTAATGCCCTTAGACAACATTGGTGTTGTGGAGAGGGGAGACTTGCAGCATGGGCAGCTGCTGGTCTTCCATACAACCTTGCCCAGGCCTGCGCCCTGGAGAGTGAAGACTTTCCAGACGCTGATCCATGGTCTCGCAAGACTAACAGATGCCTTTATGTCATCATCTGTATGGAGCAAGGGGTGGTGGTTGGGCACTGCACAGGATTGAAAGAAGCTGTCGAAAGTTATGAACACAGTCAGTTCCATCATGGGCATGAGCCTCCACAGCACCCAAGACATCTTCAAGGAGCCATGCTGCAAATAGGTGGCATCCATCACCATGCCCACTCCTCATTACTACTACTAGGGAGCAGGTACAGGACCCCGAAGACACAGACTCAATGATTCAGGAATAAATTCTTCCCCTCTGCCATCAGATTTTGAACATTGAACCCATGATCACTACCTCACTGCTATTTTTTTCTCTATTCCCATCGATGAATTAATGTAACTTTTTAAAAATATGTATATGCTTCTTACTATAACTTACAACTGTTATTAATATGTATTGCAATGTACTGCTACCGTATAACAACAAATTTTACGACACATGCCTCTGATTCTTCCTGTAACCTATGGTGCCCACACAAATCAATAACTTAAAACCTCCACTTTAAATATAACCAGTGACTTGGCTTCCATAGCTGTCGATGGAATTGAATTCCACAGTTCACACCTTCTGGCTAAACACATTCCTCCTCATCTCAGTTCTAAAGGGGCATCATTCTATTCTGAGGCTGTGCCATCTGGTCCCAGACTCCTCCACTATTTGAAACATCCTTTGATGTCCACTCTCCCTACCCACTTCTCTCAATGCTGTGAATATTTGTTCAAGTAGTTGTAGGAGCATGGGAATCCACTGATACGAATAGGCAAAATTGTTCTCCTTGCAGCAAAGATTGATACAGGATCCTACTAGTTTAGAATGCTGCTTAAATAAGTTGCTAATCATTCAGATTTCTATCGTGTTTATTAATTTTGATGCCAATTTTGAGCTTGTTAATTTTGCTCCTGGTTGGATAAATAAAAGAGTCAATTCTGGTAACAGAAAGATTGCAAGAGAAGAGAATAAGGAAACACAAGTGTGTTCTGAAGGTGAAGAAGTAAGCGCTGGCATTCAGAGGAATTGACATAAAGAGGGAACTTGGCTGATAAATTACAATCACAAGTGTGTACTTACTCAGATCAGAAGAGTGGAAGAAGAAATCAAAATCTAAACAGAGTAGAGATGCAAGATGGGAGACGCATCTTGGTCTGGTGGTGAAACTATCTGCAGTAATAGGAGCAAACAGTCAGGGCAGTGGAGCATAAAGAGATAACACAGAGCATGGCTAGCTTTTGTGTGATATACTCAGAATGCTCACTTACTGTAACTGGGATGTCTTGGGTTTGGTGATTGTTTATCACAGCAGATCACTCACCCATAATAAATCAGGTCTAATTTACATTAATGTTGATGAATTCTCCAACAGATTAGTTGAGCCAAATAACTAACATTGTGATGTAGCTAAAAATCTGCTCTGTGGTTTCAAGCTTTGAAACTTTAGGTACTTGCATCCATTAAGTTAGCTTTCATGTAGCCTGTCCCTTTTGTACAAGTCATACCTTCCCCAGAAGAGATCCCATTGATCCATAAATCTGAAACCTTCCCCCTAAACCAGTTCCTCAGCCATGCATTCATCAGTCAAAACGTCCTCACGGGCACGTGGCACAGGCAGCAATGCAGAGATTGCTACCCTGGGGTTTCTTCTTTTCAGCTTTCTACCGAGCTTTCTACATTCTTTCTTCAGGACTTCCTCTCTTTTCCTTTCTATGTTATTGTATTGATATGTGCAAAAACATCTGACTGCTCTTCATCCCCCTTCAGAACGCCATGGACATGATCCAAGATGTCTCTGACCCTAGCACCTGGGAGGAAACGTAGCATCGGGTTCACTCTACCGCATCCACAAACACTCCCATCTAATCTAACTATGAAATCTCTTATCATAACTGCATTCCACCTCTGCCCCCCTCTTCACTTCTGAGCTGCAGTGCCAGACTCAATGCCAGAGACCAGATCACTGCACCTCCCCCCAGTAGGTATCCAAAACAGTATATATTTTATTAACAGGAACAGCCACAGGGTTACTCTGTACTAGCTGCCTATTGTCCTTCCCTCTCTTGACAGTTACCTGCCTCTTGTATCCTAGGGGTTACAACCTCCCTGTAGTTCCTATCAATCATCTCCTCAGTTTCCTTTATGAGCCGAAGGTCATTGAGTTGCATCTCCAGTTCTATAACACCTTCTTTGAGGAGCTGCAGCTCAGTGCACTTGGTGTAGATATGGTTATCTGAGAGGCTAGAAGTTTCCCAGAATCACACAGCTGCTGGAGCCATTCTTATTGCCCTAGCTATACACTTATAGATGAAGAATGAGCAAGAAAAATCTTACCAGGGACTTATGTTCCTCACGCCTGTTATTTCCCAAGCCTGTTGAGTCAAAGCTAAAAGTATCCCCACTCTAAAACTGTCCCACAATGACCTCTTTGTTTGCCCCTGCTTTATTTTTATTTGACCTTGCTAATGAATCTGAAACTCCAATTGGCCGCTGTTCATGCTCTGTAAAAAAGGTTATGAAGCGCTGATTTTTAAGGAGGTTCAGTTGCTTGGCATTCAGGATAAGATAATAAATTGGATTAGACATTGGCCTTGTGAAAGAAGCCAGGCGGTAATAGATGGTTGCCTCACTGACTGGAGGCCTGTGAATGGTGGTGTGCGGCAAGAATCGGTGCTCGATCCGCCTTTGTTTGTCTCTACATCATTGACGTAGGTGATAGTTTGGTAAACTGGATCAGCAGATGTGAAGATAACATCAAGATTGGGGTACGGTAGGCAATGAAGAAGACTATCAAAGCTTGCAGTGGGATCTGGATCAGTTAGAAAAATGGGCTGAACAATGGAATTTAATGCATTTTGGAAGGAAAGACTTACAAGGTGAGTGGTAGGGCATGAACAGTGTGGTAGAACAGAGGGATTCAGGAAAACAGATCCATAATTCCTTGAAAATGGCATCAGATTAGCATAAAGAAAGTACTTGGCACAATGGTTTTCATAAATCAAAGTACTGCGTACAGGTGTTGGGGTGTTATATTGAAGTTCTATAATATGTTGGTAAGGCCTAATTTAGAATACTGTTTGCTCTGCTGGTCACTTACCTACAAGAAAGATGTAAATGAGATTGAAAAAGTGCAGAGAAAACTTACAACAATGTTGCAGGACTTCAGGATCTGAGATAAATGGAAAGGTTGAATAGGTTAGGACTTTATTCTCTGGAGCGCAGAAGAATGAGGAAAGATTTGATAGAGGTATAGAAAATGTAAGGGGTATGAATAGAGTACATGCAAGCAGCCTTTTTTCCACTGTGGTTGGGTGAGACAACAATAGAGGTAATGTGTTAAGGGTGAAAGGTGAAAAGTGAAAGGTTCAAGGGGAACATGGTGGTGGGGGCGGGGAGGACATCTTCACTCAGAATATAGAATGAGTGTGGAACAAGCTGCCAGCAGAAGTGGTGGATGTGGGTTCAATTTTAACATTTAAGAGAAATTTGGAGAAGTACGTGGATGGGTGACCTGGAGGTAGCTGTGGTTAATGGTAACCGCATTACCCAAAACAAATGCTCCACAACCGGATGTAGTTTATCCTCATACCCAAGAGAGTATTAACCATGGTTGTACTAGAGATGAAATATAAGAAGTAGCTTCCCCTTGCTTGCTTCCGATGCAGTGTCTTTACAAGACAGGTGACCCCGAACATTGTCCTATTAAAAGGATCTACTGTTCAGCGTCTGAGAAGCAGGAACCATCGATTGTGTTACTCACAACTTGCCTTCTACTTCATCCACCACCTGCATTCCGTGGCTTCACTGTAACCCAAGTAGGGAGGCTAACACGTGCTACACCTTACCTAAGGGTGACCTGGAGGACTTCAAGAACTATTCACTATAGTGGCAGCAGAAAGTAATCGCAGAGGCCTCTCAATCAACACCAGGAAGACAGAAAGCATGTTCATCTCCAGAAAGACAAACGTCCCACAATGTGTGATCAAGATCAGAAATACAAACATCAAACAAATCAACAAATTCAAATATCTTGGCAGCCTAATAACAAGTAATGGCAGGTGCAACACAGATATCAAATATAGAATAGTAATGGTGAAAGAAGCTTTCCAAAAAATGAAGACCATATTAACAGACAGAAAGATGAGCATGTACACTAAAAACAGAATACTGCAGTGCTACATTTATTCTATCCTGACTTATGGAAGTAAATGCTGGATCATTTCTCCAGCAATGGAAAAGAGACTAGAAGCAGCTGAATTATGGTTCTACAGGAGAATGTTAAAAATATCATGGACCACACACACATCAAATGAAGAAGTTCTCAGAAGAGCTCAAGCAGTTCAATCACTCATACCAACAATAAGAGAAAGACAACTCAGATTCCTAGGACACATCATGCAGAAAGATGAACTAGAAAAACCCATACTCTCTGGAAAGATTGAGGGGAGTAAACCTAGGGGAGACCTCGGCTTATGTACATCAAAAGCATAGCCAGGTGGCTACACATCGAGGAAATGGAAGTCATCCAAAAAACGAAGGATGGATCTATATGGAAAACCATGGTCACCAACGTCCGCATCGGATGTGGTACCTAGACAGACAGACAGACGTGGATGGGAGGGGTATGGTAGGAATGGAACCAGGCAGCATAATAGTTCAGCACTGGCCTGATGGGCCAAAAGGCCTGTTGCTGTGCTGTAGTGTTCTATGAATCTATGACTGAAAGTTTGTGAAATGATGATAGAATTTCTAAGACAACATATTTTCAAAACTCAGACTATTACTCTATAATAATAAATAAACTCCTGAACAAACTTGTCAAATTCCAGAGTAAGTTCTCACCAGTTAATAGCAAATAATAGAGAAAGCTAACAAGAAGAAGTAAAATTTGCTGAACTAATATTGCTATTCAGAATAGAAGGGAGTACTATCATGATGGAGACAAATTTTGATCTGATTTCCTACATAATCAGATGCTATAAATAATTTGTATAAAACTCTGGCATTTCTAAATATTCTAGCCTTTGCCTTTTGTACCTGAACCATTAGTCACATCATAGTTTACAGACCATACTCAGTAGTTTTTCTATCAACTGTCATATGAGAACTTCAGTGTGTCTCCCTTGGTTTAATTTGAAACACTTTTTAGCAGAGTTCCCTTTGCATGCATGTGGAGAAGGCAATTTGCAACTAATGAGTGCTAGTGGCATAAAAGGCCCAGTGGAGCACCCTCACCACTAAGTGGGAAGGCTGCCAGCTTAAACTCCACTCCAGAGGTCTGAGAACAAAATCTAGGACAGAAGCAGGTTTATACTGCAGGAAGTTACTATATGTCTTTCAGATGAGGTGTTGAAACAGGGCAATTTGCTCTTTCAATTTGATTAAAAGACACTATTGTGTTGTTTTTCAGAGAAAGGTAGTGTGGCAGTGTTCTGACAACTCAGAATACAACACAGAAATCTGACTTCATATTTAACAAGGGCATCTTAAACTCAGTAAATAATCTGGAATTGAGAAAAAAATTCTCCTTAATAATGATGAAGCTATTTGATTATTGCTAAAATATAATTTGATATAATTTGATTCATTAATGTGATTAGCTCTGAAATGATCTCGCAAACCATGATAGGCCTTTTCAGAGTCAAGTGGATTTTACCACTGTTGCCTGCATCCAAGAAAATGAATATAATGAAATTTCTTCCCAGACTCCTAACTTCTTGAACAATGTTTAAATAGTCACTAATTCAATGATGCTTGTGTGATCAGGAGCAAAAAAAAAAGAATAAGCTGCAGGAGGAATTCTGGGCCAAGTAGCACCTATGAAGTTGAATGGATTTGTATTGAGATCCTGCATCAGTGGCCTTTAAGGAAGCTACCTTGTTATGCATTAATGCTAGTAAAAAAAAAAGCATACTTCATTGTCAGTTATTTACATAGAAACATAGAAAACCTACAGCACAATACAGGCCCTTCGGCCCACAAAGTTATGTTGAACACATCCTTACGTTAGAAATTACCTATGGTTACCCATAGCCCTCTATTTTTCTAAGCTCCATGTACCTGTCCAGGAGTCTAGTAAAAAACCCTATCGTATCCACCTCCACCACCACCGCCAGCAGCCTATTCCATGCACTCACCACTTTCTGTGTAAAATATTTACCCCTGACATCTCCTCTGTACTTTCTTCCAAGCACCTTAAAACTGTGCCCTCTCATGTTAGCCATTTCAGCCCTGGGAAAAAGCCTCTGACTATCCACATGATCAATGCCTCTCATCATCTTATACACCTCTATCAGGTCACCTCTCATCCTTCGTTGCTCCAAGGAAAAAAGGCCAAGTTCAGTCAACCTATTTTCATAAGGCATGCTCCCTAATCCAGGAAACATCCTTGTAAATCTCCTCCACACCCTTTCTATGGTTTCCACATCCTTCCTGTAATGAGGTGACCAGAATTGAGCACAGTACTCAAAGTGGGTCTGAGCAGGGTCCTATATAGCTGCAACATTACCACTCGGCTCCTAAGTTCAATCCATGATTGATGAAGGCCAATGTACCATATGCCTTCTTAACCACAGAGTCAACCTGCGTAGCAGCTTTGAGTGACCTATGGACTAGGACCCCAAGATCCCTCTGATACTCCACTAATACTATATACCATTAATACTATATCCTGCCGTCATGTTTGACTTACCAAAATGAACCACCTCACACTTATCTGGGTTGAACTCCATCTGCCACTTCTCAGCCCAGTTTTGCATCCTAACAATGTCTCGCTATAACCTCTGACAGCCCTCCACAACCTTTGTGTCATCAGCAAATTTAATAACCCATCCTCCACTTCCTCATCCAATCATTTATAAAAATCACAAAGAGTAGGGGTCCCAGAACAGATCCCTAAGGTACACCACTGGTCACAGGTGTCCGTGCAGAATATGACCCGTCCACAACCACACTTTGCTTTCTGTGGGCAAGCCAGTTCTGGATCCAGAAAGCAATGTCCCCTTGGATCCCACGCCTCCTTGGTTTCTCATTAAGCCTTGCATGGTGTACCTTATCAAATGCCTTGCTGAAATCCATATACACTACATCTACTGCTCTACCTTCATCAATATGTTTAGTCACATCCTCAAAAAATTCAAACAGGCTCGTTAGGCATGATCTGCCTTTGACAAAGCCATGGTGACTATTCCTAATCATATTATGCCTCTCCAAATGTTCATGAATCCTGCCTCTCAGTATCTTCTCCATCAACTTATCAATCACTGAAGTAAGACTCACTGGTCTATAATTTCCTGGGCTATCTCTACTCCCTTTCTTGAATAAGGGATGTGACAAGAATACACATAAAATTAAGATGTTTGCTGGCCTGGGTTAGCACCAGTGGCATCAGCAAGTGGTCTGCCACCTGTCCTCAGGGGAGGGAGAGATGAGGAACAATGGAGCAGCATTTGGAGATGTTAATGAAGGAGCCATCAGTCTGGGTATTGTCTAGAGCGGCTCCCCCTTTGAACCCTGAACTGTTTGAAGTGATGGACAGGCGATACCCCAGCAGGGGGATAAAAAGAGACAGGTTCGCTAAGGCAGGGCACACACGACACCCGAGGTAACGAGACCCTGGAAGCGGTGCGCCTCTCACAAGTCGGTGGGAAGTACCGGACAACGCACAGGGCGGAAAGGTACGATCAGCGGGAACCCGGTGTGTGTCCACCCTCGCCTCGGTGCCGGGTTCACTGCAGAGGATCGACCGCATCTGGAGGAGGGGTCACAGTCGGTGACCTCAGGTGACATCACAAAGGACCCGCCGAAAGCTGTTTGTGAGCAATATCGCCAGTCTGTGAGTGGAAGCCGTTCTGAATGATCGGTCGTTCTCGTTCTCTCTCTCTCTCCCCCCCACGTTGTCCATCGACATGGCAACGATTACTGCGAACTGAACTAAATTGGACTGAACTTTGTGTCACTTTGAAATTGGTCATTTACCCCTAGACAACGATAGAGCTTGATTGATGCTGTTATCTTAATTCTGTGCACATGTGTGTTTATCATTGCTGAACTGTTGCATTTATTATCCTTTCAATTACTGTGTTGCTTGTTTCTTTAATAAAACTTTCTCAGTTCTAGTAATCCAGACTCCAACTGAGTGATCCATTTCTGCTGGTTTGGCAACCCAGTTACGGGGTACGTAACAGGGAACAACATCCGCAACCCTCCAGTCCTCCGGAACCTCTCCCATCCTCATTGATGATGCAAAGATCATCACCAGAGGCTCAGCAATCTCCTCCCTCACCTCCCACAGTAGACTAGGGTACATCGTGCCCAGTCCCAGTGACTTAACCAACTTGATGCTTTCCAAAATCTCCAGCACATCTTTTTTCTTAATGTCTGCATGCTCAAGCTTTTCAGTCTGCTGTAAGTCATCACTACAATTGCCAAGATACTTTACCGTAGTGAATACTGAAACAAAGTACTCATTAAGTACCTCTGCCATCTCCGGTTCCATACACACTTTTCCACTGTGAATTTACTGTGAAAATTCCTAAGGTAACAAGTCTGATTTAAACCTTGCTCATTTCCCTTTTAATGGACACTATCAGTTTGGTACACACTACTAATTTATTGCACAGTCCCTGTTCGATAAACACAGATTTACTGAATGCATACCATTGAATTTAGCGAACACTGCCAATTTAATATTCACAAATTAATTTATACTCACTGCCAATTATTGTATAATTCTGTTGATTTAATACACACAAATTCAATATACACTGTCAATTTAATGTATACTGCCTATTTAGTGCTTCTGCATTCTCTAGTAGGGAGATATGCTGCCCCATTTAGGCAAAAGAAGTTGAAGTAAAGTTTAGGACTTGATTTTATGCCATAACTCTTATGATTTTAAAACACCTTGGATTGCCTCATAACTAATAAATGATTCCTGAACTGTAGTCTTATTATTCCAAGAAAATGCATCAGCAAATATTAACACAGAAAAATGCTACAAAATGAATGTTGTGTAGCAGTTGATCATTTCAGAGTTGTTATTTGAACTATCAAATATTGAACTCCCCATCAAGAAGACTCCCTTCTATTTTACAAGTAGTGGTCTGAGACCTTTTAATTCCACCTTGAACAGGCCGGGATTTATATTCATATCTCATCCAACAGACACACCTATGACAGAATAATACTCTTTTATTGTAACACTGAAGAGTTTACCTAGCTCTAATGTAAAAGTGCCAAGTAGTTGACAGTCACTGCCTATTCCGTCGGAAGTTGTTAATGAGTACATTGAGGCATCCATTGGTCAGAATTGACCATACTATTGTGCCCCAGTGGGTGGTCTAGATATGCAAGACTGGGTAGTACGATACGGAGAGCAAGCTCCCCCTCTCCATGCATCTGATGAACCCAAAGGAACAGCAGAGGCCAACACAGTTTGGTACCCGAAGAGTCGCAGGAGTTGCCAGTCAGTATTGAACTCAATGTAGGACTGCCTTAGAGATTCCAGCTCTGGATTTTTCCCTTGGTGTTTATTCCTGAAGCCTTTCTCTTGAGTGGGTATAGTGACAAGACAGTAGAGGTTTAAGATCAGAGTTTTCCTTCTCTTAGGTGAGCTGCCAACCACGGCTGACAAAACCCATCTGCCCGAAGTACAACTAATACCATTATCAATGAAGCAAGCATGGACAAATTTAGAATGTCAATAACGATTATTATAAACGTTGAAAAAATGTGTGCATTCTAATAACTGCTTTATTTTCCAAAGTATTGACTATGTTCAGTGATTTATTCAAGTGAATTAAGCAGATTAAACCATCTTACAATAAAGTGAATAATTGGAATACAGATCCATCAAATCAATCTCTGTAAGCAGATGTCATGAGAGGAATGCATTAATGAGAAAGTGAAATTAAGTGAGATCTTCTTTTATCAGTTGCTATAATCGTTCTGGCCTTTGAAAGTTTCTGTGGTTCAATGAGTTCTTTTAATGGATGAGGCAACAGTGGACTTCATGTTTCACAGTACTGAGACAGTTACCTCATTCTGTGGAACAATACCCCAAATGGACAAACAGCTCTGATGTTAATATGCCATCATAACTATACTTTCTCTAAAATATACTCAGGGGCCACTTTATTAAGTACCTTCAGAACATTATAAATTGGCCACTGAATGTATGTTTGTGGCCTTCTCTGCTGTAGCCCACCCACTTCAACACGTTATGTGCTCAGAGATGTTCTTCTACACACTACTGTTATAACACATGGTTATTTGAGATACTGTCACCTTTCTGTCAGCTTGAACTAGCCTGGCCATTCTCCTCTGAACTCTCTCATTAATAAGTCATTTTTGTTTACAGAACTGCTGCTCACTGGAGGTTCTCTTTGTTTTCCAAACTATTTCCTTTAAGCTCTAACGACATGAAAATCCCAGGAGATCGGCAGTTTCTGAGATACTCAAACCATCTCGTGAGGCATCAACAATCATTCTGTGGTCAAAGTCACTTGGATCACATTTCTTCCCCATTCTGATATTTGGTCTGAACAACAAGTGAACCTCTTGAGCATGTCTGCACACCTTTATGCATTGAGCTGCTGCCACTTGGTTGGCTGTTTAGATGTTTGCATTAATGAGCAGGTGTACTGGTGTACCTTATAAAGTGGCCGTTTCGTGTATATTCTATGGTTACTGTTTGGTGAATTGCGTGCAGATATTAAAATGAAACACTCAGATTAACAGAGATGTTTGTCCAATGATGACAACAATTGATAGGCTCTCCTTTGACCTTCTTGGCTACTGCTTATGATATCTGACATTTACCAAACTGAAAAGTTATGCTAATGTGAATGAAAGACAACTCGAACCTGAAATAGAGTGTGGTAAAGGATGCAGGTTTTAGAACTGAAGTTAATATTGTTGAAAGAATTGTTTGATTAGTCCCACCACCTTATTCTCCAATCACAGACCTGCCTATACACACAACGCAGCAAATCATTTTGACTGTTCACCCAATTGCTTTTGTAAAAAGTTACTGTTGAGCCTACTTCTACCATTCCACAGTACTGCAAAGCCTCTAGGTCTCCAGCAATCTAAATCTGACATCTCCACCTTACCTGACAAGAAAGATAACTTACTTAGTTTACTAAGATTTCCCAATTTGAATCCAGTGCCTCTTTCAGACTAGTCTTCAAGTCCGAACCCATAGATTGTACATTCACATGCTCAGTTCATAGTTCAGGGACCTCAAGGTTACAAGCAGACATTTTTGTTCATTTGATAATTCAAAGAGGATCATAACATGCAAACAGGCCCTTTGGTCAGTAAGTTCATACCAACCATCAAGTCAAGCCAAGTCACTTTTTATTGTCATTTCGACCATACCTGCTGGTACAGTACACGGTAAAAACGAGACAGTATTTTTCAGGACCATGGTGCTACATGAACAGTACAAAAACCACACTGTACTACATAAAGCAACACAAAACTACACTAGACTACAGACCTACCCAGGACTGCATAAAGTGCACAAAACAGCACAGGCATTACAATAAATAATAAACAAGACAATATGCACAGTAGAGGGCAGTAGGTTGGTGTCAGTCCAGGCTCTGGGTATTGAGGAGTCTGATGGCTTGGGGGAAGAAACTGTTACATAGTCTGGTCGGGAGATCCCGAATACTTCGGTGTCTTTTGCCAGATGGCAGGAGGGTGAAGAGTTTGTATGAGGGGTGTGTGGGGTCCTTCATAATGCTGTTTGCTTTACGGATGCAGCATGTGGTGTAAATGTCTGTAATGGCGGGAAGAGAGACCCCAATGATCTTCTCAGCTGACCTCACTATCTGCTGCAGGGTCTTGCGATCCGAGATGGTGCAATTTCTGAACCAAGCAGTGATGCAGCTGCTCAGGATGCTCTTAATACAACCTCTGTAGAATGTGGTGAGGATGAGGGGTGGGAGATGGACTTTTCTCAGTCTTCGCAGAAAGTAGAGACACTGCTGGGCCTTCTTTGCTATGGAGCTGGTGTTGAGGGACCAGGTGAGATTCTCGGCCAGGTGAGCACCAAGAAATTTGGTGTTCTTAACGATCTCTATGGAGGAGTCGTCAATGTTCAGTGGAGAGAAGTCATTCCATGTCCTCCTGAAGTCAACAACCATCTCTTTTGTTTTGTTCACATTCAGAGACAGGTTGTTGGCTCTGCACCAGTCCATTAGCCGCTGCATCTCCTCTCTGTATGCTGACTCATCGTTCTTGCTGATGTGACCCACCACAGCCATGTCATCGGCGAACTTGATGATGTGGTTTGAGCTGTGTGTTGCAGCACAGTCGTGGGTCAGCAGAGTGAACAGCAGTGGACTGAGCACACAGCCCTGGGGGGGCCCCCGTGCTCAGTGTGATGGTGTTGGAGATGCTGCTCCCGATCCAGACTGACTGAGGTCTCCCAGTCAGGAAGTCTAGGATCCAGTTGCAGAGGGAGGTGTTCAGGCCCAGTAGGCTCAGCTTTCCAGTCAGTTTCTGAGGAATGATTGTGTTGAATGCTGAACTGAAGTCTATGAACAGCATTTGAATGTACGTGTCTTTTTTGTCCAGGTGGGTGAGGGCCAGGTGGAGGGTGATGGCAATGGCGTCAACTGTTGAACGGTTGGGACGGTATGCGAACTGCAGGGGGTCCAGTGAGGGGGGCAGCAGGGTCTTGATGTGCCTCATGACA
Organism: Mobula birostris; assembly: GCF_030028105.1. Classification (NCBI taxonomy): domain Eukaryota; kingdom Metazoa; phylum Chordata; class Chondrichthyes; order Myliobatiformes; family Myliobatidae; genus Mobula; species Mobula birostris. The sequence goes on along the minus strand of NC_092370.1, from coordinate 99,146,859 downwards.
AACCTCTCGAAACACTTTATGATGATGGATGTGAGAGCGACTGGATGGTAGCTGTTGAGGCAAGACACTGAAGACTTCTTCAGCACGGGAATGATGGTGGCGACTTTGAAGCACGTAGGAACGACAGCACCTCTCAGGGAGATGTTGAAGATATCAGTGAGAATCTCAGCTAGCTGGTCTGTACATCCTCTACGCACTCTGCCAGGAATATTGTCTGGTCCAGCAGCCTTCCGTGGGTTGACCCTTCACAGGGTTCTCCTCGCATCGGCTCAGTTCTATTTTTAAGCTCCCTACTGACTTATCAGTTTTCCCAAAATGAAATTTACAGTGCCAAATGTCCTGTTTACATAAGAACATAAGAAATAGGAGCAGGAGTAGGTCATCTGGCCCATCGAGCCTGCTCTGCCATTCAATAAGGTCATGCCTGATCTGGCCATGGACTCATCTCCACCTACCTGCCTTTTACCCATAACTTTTAATTCCCCAACAATGCAAAAATGTATCCAAACTTGTCTTAAGTATATTTACTGATGTAGCCTCCACTACTTCATTGGGCAGAGAATTCCACAGATTCACCACTGTCTGGGAAAAGCAGTTCCTCCTCATCTCCATCCTAAGTCTACTCTTCCGAATCTTGAGGCTATATCTCCTAGTTCTAGTCTCACCTACCAGTGGAAACAACTTTCCAGTCTCTATCTTATCTGTCCCTTTCTTAATTTTATATGTTTCTATAAGATCTCCTCTCATTCTTCTGAATTCCAGCGAATACAGTCACAGGCGACTCAATCTCTCCTCATAGTCTCACTCCCTCATCTCTGGAGTCAACCTGGTGAATCTCCTCTGCACTGCCTCCAAAGCCTCCTCAAGTAAGGAGACCAGAACTGCACTCAGTACTCCAGATGTGGCCTCACCAGTATCCTGTGCAGTTGCAGCATAACCTTCCCGCTCTTAAATTCAATCCCTCTAGCAATGAGGTCAACATTCCACTTGCCTTCTTGAAAGCCTGCGGCACCTACAAACCAACCTTTTGTAATTCATGCTCAAGCACTCCCAAGATCCTCTGCACAGCAGCATGCTGCCATTTTTTTTTCAATTTAAACGATAATCTGCTCTTTCATTTTTCCTTCCAAAGTGGATGGCCTACCTGTGTCCTGATCACTGACTGCATTTGAGAGAAACTACTCCTGCTTCAGACTTTCACTAAAATGTTAATTCTATTTCTCCTTCTGCAGATGCTACTTGAGCCTCTTATGTTTTTTTTTTATTTCAGGCTTGCAGCATCTGCAGTTTTTGTTTTGATTTTCACTTGATGATGGTACTTAGGGACAAATGCTGATGAGAAAGGAGAAGATGGCCGCACGACAACAGCACGTGCGGCCACTTCGGTGATGAATATCTGTTATCTGTCAAGTAGGGGTCCGTGCACAATTCTGATTTCATGGAGACAGACGTGAGAGCACGGAGGAACATTTGGAGAAACTTCTGAAATGCCTGCTTCACTGCCGCTGCTACTGTGTGGTAACTGGAATCTCTGGAGCAGAATGCCCCGAAATCCTCGGCCTTGCGTGTTTCAGCAGCTGGGGAGGGGTCGAAGGCACTCAGCAGAGGATGGTGCTCGGGAGGCTGTATCGGAGGGGCTGGTCGGAAGCTCGAAGTTTTCAGATGGATGGACTCAGTCGGCTGTGGTCACCTGTTTCCAAGGTATCGGCAAGTTGACGATGCCTGGAGGTTTATGGCAGGGAGTTTCTCTCGTTTACCGCCGTTATCGGGGACTCGGGAGTCGATTGACTCGGGACTTTGAGACTTTTTTTTACTGTGCCCATGGTCTGTTCTTTATCAAATGATGGTATTGCTTTGCACTGCTGTAACTGTATGTTACAATTATGTGGTTCTGTCAGTGTTAGCCTTTGGTCTCTGGAAAAACATTGAATCATTTCTTAATGCATGTATACATTTCTAAATGACAATAAAAGAGGACTGGATGTTCTCATAATCTAATCTAATCTAATCTGGACACTTTACCTGTTAGAAGTGAATAAACCACAGAAAAAAAATCTTGTACTGCTTCAAGTGGAGGTTGCACACTTGACCAGAATTGGGAGATCTCCAAGTTGTTGAAAAATAATAAAATGATGTTAATGGTTTAGGTAGGGGTGGGGGGGGGGTCTAGTGGGAATGAAGCAGTCTTGGGGGATGCAGAGAGTGTGTTACATAATTGAGTGAATCTGGTTGACAGTTGTTTTCCTTCAGCCAGAATGGTGATACTCCTTTATGGCCTTATTGTGTATCCCTTATGATCTAGCACAGCCATTTAAAATGTGCAGAAGTCTTCCAGGGCTTGACAGAAAAAATATGGAGCAAATGGCTCTCCTCTCTGTATGTCCAGAATCAGCATTCCCAGTCTCCTAATGAAATACATACCATTATGGACAAAAATAAGCACTATATCCTTCACCCAGGACGTATTGTATCTTTAGAGTTCCCTATCCACAGCATATTCCATACAAATTATTAGATTTATAAATATTAATGGAATCCAAACATAAGAGGTTAATGCATGAAAGTGATGCTGAGATACAAGATTAGCCAAGATATTACTTAATGATGTAGAACAGGGGTTGGCAACCTTTTTGCCTCTGTGGGCCGGATCGTGTATTAATGAACAGATGGTGGGCCAGATAAATGCCATAAAAAACTTGAAATATGGGAATTATACATTTTTATACATCTAGTTATGTTTTGCCTCAAATTAATGAATAACGCATGCTAGAAAACCATTGCTGCTTAACCAAGGATGCCAATTAGTAATCAAAGATCTGAGTTTAGTTGCAACTTATTTCAATCAAGGCATCTTTTGAATCTAGTAAAAGGACACAAAGAATCTTTAAACATAAAACGTATGAACATGATGCATTGAATGGTGGTAAACTAAGTATAATAAAAAAGAAAGTTTTAATGCGAACAGTCGATAAATCAGTGTGAAACTTGATGCGGTTTGTGGGAATCTACTGTCCAAGTGTCTTGGAAATTTTGGCACTCAGTGTCTACCTTCCTGCGTTTTGCGTTCATTGCCATTGGAATTTTTTTCTTTGATTTTATTTCGAAAGGCGAGTTATTCAACAAGTATCGTAGCACATGTAAATATCTGGATATTTAGTACAAGGCTGTGTACTCAGCCCCCTGCTGTACTCATTGTACACCCATGATTGTGTAGCCAAGTTTCCATTGAACTCAATATACAGGTGTCCCCCGCTTTTTGAACGTTCGCTTTACGAAACCTCACTGTTACGAAAGACCTACATTACTACCCTGTTTTCACTTTCAGAAGGTGTTTTCACTGTTGCGAAGAAAGGCTGTGCGTGATAAAAAATCAGCGTGCACCCCGAGCAGCCACTCTGCCCCGGATTCCGAATGGCACTGCTTTAACACGTTGCATTGAGCAGCCGTTAGCAAGATGAGTTCTAGGGTGTCGGAAAAGCCTAAAAGTGTAAGGGTGTTACATTTAGCGTAAAACTAGACATAATTAAGCGTTTTGATCGTGGTGAACGAAGCAAGGACAAAGTGAGTTTGGCTTGTGGAAGTTGACCAAGATGATGTTGAAGAGGTTTTGGCATCCCATGACGAAGAACTGATAGATGAAGAGCTGATGCAATTGGAAGAGGAAAGGATAACAATCGAAACCAAATGCAACTGAATGCAGAAAGTGAAGCAACTGCATGAGATTTTCGCTGCAATGATAAAGTACGACTTTAATTTTGAAAGGGTACGTAGGTTTAGGGGATATTTGCAGGATGGTTTGAGTGCTTACAAACAACTGTATGATAGAAAAATGCGCGAGACCCTGCAGTCAAGCAAGCCTTCCACATCAGCCACAGCAGACGACGAACCTCGACCTTCGACATCGAGGCGGGCAGTCATAGGAGAAGATGAGCTGCCTGCCCTGATCGACAATGAGATGACACCCCCGTGTCCCACCACCCCAACACCTGGGCCCCGGACAGATACTGTACCGATTCGCGAAGAACGCAGCAATAGCCGGGAGGCACACAGCACATCTTTAAGAAAAAAGCCGAAGTAAACATACTAATTAATTAGGTGCCGCCGACACGTAATTGTCAGCCCAGAACAAAGGCGATCAATCGGCAATTGGCACTGATCTGGGCCAACAATTACGTGCTGGGCAGCAACTAATTAATTAGCATGTTTATTTTGGCTTTTTTCTTAAAGATGTGCTGGGTGCCTCCCAGCTACTTCTGCGTTCTTCGTGGCAATGTATCGGGTCGGCAGCCCAGAGGGTGGGGGCCACTGCACCACCCAGCCTGCGACGACTCAGTCTAACACACCATCATCAGTTTGCTCAGCGCTGTTTTCCCAATTCCGGTAAGTGATATTACACTGTACATACATTATTTCTACTTTATATAGGCTGTTTATTTTTACGTGTTATTTGGTAGATTTGGCAGCTTCATAGCCTAAAGGTTACTAGAGAGCGCATTTATGCCAACAGCGCTTGCGTGAGATTTTCTGCCGAGAGCGCTTGCGTGAGATTTTTACTACGGAGATCTGTGCAGGCAATCGTTGTACAGAAATACGTATTTCTACTTTATATAGGCTGTGTATTTATCATATCATTCCTGCTTTTACTATATGTTACTGTTATTTTAGGTTTTATGTGTTATTTGGCATGATTTGGTAGGTTATTTTTGGGTCTGCGAACGCTCACAAAATTTTCCCATATAAATAAATGGTAATTGCTTCTTTACTTTATGACATTTCGGCTTACAAACCGTTTCATAGGAACGCTCTACCTTCGGATGGCGGGGGAAACCTGTATAAGTTTGCTGATGACACAAGAATTGTAGGCCGTATCTCGGGTAATGATGAGTTTGAGTATAGAGAGGAAATTAAGAACCTGGTGGCATGGTGCGAAGATAATAACCTATCCCTAAACGTCAACAAGACGAAGGAATTGGGTGTTGACTTCAGAAGGAGTAGCGGACCGCACGGCCCAATTTACATTGGTGGTGTGCAAATGGAACAGGTCAAAAGCTTTAAGTTCCTTGGGGTCAATATCACAAATGACCTGACTTGGTCCAACCAAGCAGAGTTCACTGCCAAGAAGGCCCACCAGCGCCTTTATTTCCTGAGGAAACTGAAGAAATTTGGCCTGTCCCCTAAAACCCTCACTAATTTTTATAGATGCACCATAGAAAGCATTCTTCTAGGGTGCATTACAACCTGGTATGGAAGTTGTCCTGTCCAAGACTGGAAGAAGCTGCAGAAGATCATGAACACGGCGCAGCACATCACACAAACCAATCTTCCGTCCTTGGACTCACTTTACACCGCATGCTGTTGGAGCAGTGCCGCCAGGATAATCAAGGACACGACCCACCCAGCCAACAGACTTTATGTCCCTCTTCCCTCCAGGAGAAGGCTCAGGAGCTTGAAGACTCGTACGGCCAAATTTGGGAACAGCTTCTTTCCAACTGTGATAAAACTGCTGAACAGATCCTGACCCGGATCTGAGCCGTACCCTCCAAATATCCGGACCTGCCTCTTGGTTTTTTTTTTTGCACTACCTTACTTTACATTTTTCTATTTTCTATTTTTGATTTATAATTTAAATTTTTAATATTTACTATCGATTTGAGCGGGAAGCGCAGAATCAACTATCACTGTGATGATTGTATGTTCTAGTATCAATTGTTTGGCAACAATAAAGTATAAAGTATTTAGCGTGGGTTTCTTGTTAAAATGCAGTGACGCTGTTTCTGTTTACAAATTTGAATGATCCCATCTGAAAACCTGCGCATGCACATAGAGTATCTAATACTTATTAATAAGGTAGTCTGCCTTCCCGTCGTCTGTATATACCAGTGTTTGGTTTGGAACAAAACGGAACCTGGGGCCAGTGTAACAAGACGCCATGCATGTCCATCAGTGTGGTTGCATGAAACACTCAGAATAAGGAAAAATCGCTCGCGGGCCGGATAAACATAGTATCCCAATATTTGCTCGCTGGCCGGTCAAAATACCTTCGCGGGCCGGATTTGGCCCACGGGCCGTAGGTTGCCTACCCCTGATGTAGAAGCTACGAGGGTCTGAATCACCACCTGTTGATTCCGTTAGAGTTATTTTTGGGTTTAGGACCTATACATTTAGCAATTGACTTTGGCTACCAGTCTTCATATCTGAAAAAGAATTGTGCATTCAATTCAGAGTGGAGCTCTGAACAAAGGGTTCCTAAAAGCTGTGAATCCCAGTCCAGATAACGCTGATTAAAGTTCACTTGGATGTCTGTGATGTGGATATGAATCAGGAAGTGTGATGATTGTATGTAGTTTCAAAGAAAGCACTGTCTACAAATTATAAATATGGAGTTGACCGTTGATGTTTGGCACATAATATATCGAACCCTTCTTTGGGCCAGCAGGCCACCAGAAGTGTCTCTATATGATACCTGCTGTATCTTGTTTTGTCGAATAAAGAAGCTGCTTTGTACCTACCAGTAATTTTCTCCTGTGACTTCATTCACTCGACAACAATTCTACTTCATTTACTTGTATAATCCAATATAATACGCACCACTAATTAGAAGTCTAGTGCCGTATGGTTAGAGTTTACCATATTACTAGTACAGTCCAGGGTCCACACAAAATACATTGCATGTGACACCTATGCACAAAATAACCATGTGAAATCAATTTTTATTTTTAATTCCAATATGGAACAGTCAGGAATATTACAATAATAATAGAATTGAAGCTTAGTTTATTCTGAGGTGGATATATAAAGTCATTTAATAAGAGGAGAACTATTTTCCGAGATTGAAGGCCAATATTTATGCTTCAAATTGTACACAAAATAAATGTACTTCAGGAATGTCCTGAATGTGAAATGATTATGTTTTGAAACATAATCTTTAGTGTGTATAATTCAACTTGATTACAGAAATACAGCAACTTTAAACTATTCAAGGCATTCAATGACATGACGTGCTTTTCACATAGCTGATAGTGGAGCGGTACAATGCTGATAGACTTGTACATTAACAACACTTCTGCACCTCACTTGAAGTTGCCAAAAAAAAACTTGTAGAAAATAAAACAATCTGATATTTGTACTAATGCTGTGCCATTATTTTGATAGAATAATCTGCATCTTTACCCCTTTCACTACTCTGATTCAGATTAGACCAGTTATCACAGTCCAGAAACAGGTCTAATGTCCCTCCTGGTTTACTTTCTTTTTTGCTGCACCTGCTCCATATACCTGTGTTTTACTACAGTTAGAAACAAAAAAGCCTGCCACAAAAATTTTATGTAGAATTGTATAAAGCAGTACAAAACAGTCTGTAGAAAAACAAAAGCTGTTTTCTCAACTATGTTCAGCTATTTAAATTATATTTTCAGGTATAATATTGAACTGGGAGCAACAGAAGTCACAGTATCTATGCAACATATTTGGCTTCTCTCTGAGTGAATCAAGAGATTGTAACAACGGGGTGCAATGTAATTTGCTCTCAATTGCCGGATACCTGAGAAGTAATAAGTTACTTCCTTACTTTTACTGCATGACAGCAACAAGAATTCTTTTGTACCATATGCCTGTGGTGGGAGGTTATTCAATTACTCAGTAGCAAGCCTTTATCACTCAGCAGACTGCTTCCACTGAAGTAGTTAACGTAGCCACTGAGCATCTATTTGATGATCACGACTCGTGTTCTCCTCTGAATGGAAGCCAAGGTCATTGGCTCAGCAGAGCATTCAGTCTTCTGTGGCAGATGGTGGCTGTATCAGTGAACAGAACTATATACTGCATCTAGTGATACTAAATGACAGATGTGCATCAAAGTGTGCTTCTTCTAAACAAACCAAAGATGGTAAAAGAAAACTTTTGTCACAAACAATGACACTTATTTTCTGCAAGACATAAAAATCATGTTTAATATGGCTCAAGTAAAGTTGCTTAAATTATTGTTCTGAATTTTCTTGTGAATCCAGATTAGATTTTCCTGATCACTGCATCCCACGTAATCAAGTATTCCCAATTAATCTGCCTAATGAGACATTGTTAAAGGTCTTGCTAAAGTCTCTGTAGACAACATCCACCACCTTGCCCACATCAATCGTTTGCCACCTCTTACAAATGCTAAATAAATCAATTACAGTATACATGTATTGAATAGATTAAAAATGCTATGTGATTTCTCCTTCACAAAGCCATGATGTCCATTTTAATCAGACCTTGCCCTTTGAAATACTAGCAGATCCACTCTCTCAGAACCCACTCCATTAACTTTCCCATCGCTGATTTTCAGCTTGTTTATGCTTGAAGCCTTTTTAAAATAAAGACACAACAAGCAATATCTGATTGGTCTCACTCTGCTTCAATATTAATTGTGCTGATTTTAATTCTAGCTCAACAGTGAATAAAACAGGTTAAGTTATATATTACTTGTGGAACAAACTAGCAGTCAGTATTCCATTTCTCTGTGAGTGGGTATGGTTACAAAGCTTAATGTGCTTGCATCAATGATGTCATCATGACAATCAAAAATCTGGGAGACCTGGGGATTAGGGTCATTTAAGAAGTCTGGCAACTTTAAGTTTTGGGCATAAAGCATATTTGTAATGTGAGGGCAGTGAATAGTGGCAGCGAATTTGGTGCAGTAGGAAGGCAGAGGGAGAAAAATAATACAACTTGAGTTAGTGAGGCTCCATCCAGAAGCAGAATCAGAATCAGCTTTATTATCACTGGTATGCATCATGAAATTTGTTAACTTAGCAACAGCAGTTCAATGCAATACACAATACAGAAAATAGAAGAAGGAGAAAAAAATAATAAAATCATGATAATAATAAATAAATAAAGTGCAGTATACATATGTTGATCAGATGAAAAATTGTGCACAAAACAGAAATAATATATACTAAAAAGGTGAGGTAGAGTTCATGGGTTCAATGTCCATTCAGGAATCGGATGGCGGAGAGGAAGAAACTCTTCCTGAATCAGTGAGTGTGTGCCTTCAGGCTTCTGTACCTCCTACCTGAAAGTAACAGTGAGAAAAGGGCATGCCCTGGGTGCTGGAGGTCCTTAGTAATGGACGCTGCCTTTCTGAGACACCACTCCTTGAAGATGTCCTGGATACTTTGTAGGCTAGTACCCAAAATGGAGCAGACAAGATTTATAACCCTCTGCAGCTTCTTTGGGTCCTGTGCTGTAGTCCCCCCACTCCCATTACAGACAGAGATGCAGCTTGTCAGAATGCTCTCCATGGTACATCTATAGAACTTTTTGAGTGTATTTGTTGACAAACCAAATCACTTCAAACTCCTAATGAAGTATAGTCGCTGTCTTGTCTTCTTTATAACTGCATCGATATGTTGGGACCAGGTTAGATCCTCAGAGATCATGACACCTAGGAACCTAAGACTGCTCACTCTCTCCACTTCTGATCCCTCTATGAGGATTGGTTCGTGTTACCTCGTCTTACCCTTCCTGAAGTCCACAATCAGCTCTTTGTCTTACTGACGTTGAGTGCCAGGTTGTTGCTGCGACACTACTCCACTAGTTGGTACATCTCGCTCCTGTACACCCTCTCGTCTCTATCTGAGATTTTACCAACAATGGTTGTATCATCTGCAAATTTATAGATGGCATTTGAGCTATACCTAGCCACACAGTCATGTGTAAAGAGAGAGTAGAGCAGTGGGCTAAGCACACACCCCTGAGGTGCACCAGTGTTGATCGTCAGCAATGAAGAGATGTTATCACCAATCCGCACAGATTGTAGTTTTCTGGTTAGGAAGTCAAGGATCCAATTGCAGAGGTAGGTACAGAGGCCCAGATTCTGCAACTTCTCAATCAGGACTGTGGGAATGATGGTGTTAAACACTGAGCTATAGTCGATAAACAGCATCCTGACGTAGGTGCTTGTGTTGTCCAGGTGATCTAAGGCTGTATGAAGAGCCATTGAGATTGCATCCGCCATTGACCTAATGTGGCGATAGGCAAATTACAAGGGGTCCAGGTCCTACCTGAGGCAGTTTACCTGGAAATGTCAAACAATATGTGTTACTAAGAGCATGAGGAAGTAAGTCAGGAGATGTGCCACTGACATTAAACATGGAAGTATGCGTGAAAGCATAACTCATGAAGTAGTTGCCCAGGCAAATTTGTAAATGATGCAAAGCAAGTCAGATATGGTGATTGACACTTTACACTCTGGGATAAGTGCATTTCCCATTACATAGCACGAACATAATCAATAAAGCAGGGTAGAAATTTTATGTCTTCAACTTCAGTTTGGTTCGTCTGCCTTGAGGCAAAAGATTGTGGGTTCAGTAACCCATGCCAACACTTGAGCATTTATTAAGTAGCTACTCAACTAATGACATGAGACATTCCCTCTTATTTTGCAAAGTAAAGTGCATTTTTTCCATTTGCAGTTCTATACTCTGTTCTCTAAAAATAAATTACATAGTATATCATGACTGGTCCATGTACCCTTTCTGTGTATAAAATACTGCTGTATTTGCTCAAGTAACATCAGTAGCTTCATCTCAGTGCAACTCATCATGTGCAATGAGATTTCAGAGGTTTCTGTAAAATGTGACATGCCATCCAAAAGTTTGACTTTCTCAGCAGCATTCATTATTTTCAAAGGGAACTAATTTAATTCGAAATGCGAAGCTGTCACTGTTCATATTGACAATTCTCTTACTAGTAATCATGTCCAGTGGATCTGTACAAAAAGGTAAAGCTGAAGTCGAAGACCTTGCTGTGTGTGTCGAATCTTAGCATGTTCCAGGCATAGACCAGTGGTGCAGCAGACAGCACAGTGGAAAACCTAGTAGAACTGCTACAGCACAGTCCCAGTCACTTGGGTTCAATCCAAACTTCAGATGCTGTAAGGAATTTGTACGCACTCCCTGCAACAGAGGGGACTTTCTTCTGGTGTGGTGGTTTCCCCATGCTTCCCAAAGATGCATAGATTAGTAGGCTGATTGGCCACTGTACATTCTGCCTAATATACATAAGTACGTTAGAGTCAGGGTGAAGTGGGTGGTAGAGTTAAGGAGAAGATAAAATGTGAAATTGATGCAACTGGTGTATGAAGATGCGCACATATTAAGTGGGCTAAAGTATCTCTTTATATGCTGTACAGATCTTATTTGTAGGAACTGTTTCCCTCATGATGAGTTAAGATGTTAAGATGTCTTCAGAATCTTCCTATTCTAAGCACAGTAAAGAATTGTTGAATACTTGACCTATCTACTGTGGCTCATTAGGGCCCTTGTGCATTGTTATCTACACACAATGCACTTTCTCTGTAACTTTAACATTGTATTCTGCATCCTTTTACAGCATTTCTTTGCCTTTGCGCTATCTCAATGTACTCAGTGCAGGATGGAGTGCAAAACAGTATTTCCCCCCTGTATTTCAGTAATAGAGTCACAGAGCCATAAAGAAGTACAGCAGAGAAACAAACCCTTCAGCCAAACTAGTCCATGCTGAAACTATTTAAATAGCCTGCTCCCATCAACCTGCACGGGAAGCATAGCCTTCCAGACCCCTACTATCCATGTACCTATCCAAGCTTCTCTTACAACATTGAGCTGCCACCACTTGTGCTGGCAGCTCATTCCACACTGTCACAACCCTCTGAGTGAAGACATTTCCCCTCACGGTCCCCTTTAACCTCACCTTTCACACTTATCCCATGACCTCTGGTTGTAGTCCAACCAAACTCAGTGGAAAAGCCTGTTTGCATTTACTATATCTATACCCCTCACATAGGATAATAACAAACCATTTACCAATATTAATTATATTCTTATGAGATTTAAGGAGGTTCCTTGGCCTATCTGGTCTGTGTGACTTCTCAGCATTCAATGAAACTTGGTACTCAGGGGAATCAGGAAGTTGAGCTCAAGCAAATTGTCAATAAGTATTGGAAATCTCTTTCATGGCTATGATTGTGATTTGATCATCTCATGAAGTTAGAATCATAGCAAAGTACAGCACAAAACAGGCCATTCAGCCCATCTAGTCCATGCTAAAGATTTGAAATAAAAGACATTTGGTTCAATACCGCACATGGAAACAAATATTCCTTACAAGAGTTAAATGAGATACAAATATAATTGGTGATGTTGTGAGGCCTTATCATCCCAGATGTTACAGACACGCTCCGGGAGCAAAACTGTCATTTGTTAGACTTCATGGTGTCCCAGAGGCCAGCTGAGATACAGCTGGAAATGGTTGGAGTCCAGATGTCGAAAACTGAATTCACTGTGAAATTGATGCTGCCATCTGCAGGATTTTGATTATGATAAAAGGTCACAGAATTTCAGAGCATAAAGCTTTTTGTGAATCTGAATGTATAATGAAAGACAAAGAAATGGGTTACTTGAGAAGACATGGTAATCATAATATTTTTTGATTCATAATCCATTTGAATACATTTCCTATAATGATAAAATTCAATCAGAGCAGTTAAATTTTGATGAATATGCACCTAACAGAGATTTACTGAGCAGTAGATGAACGGAAACAAAAATAAATATTTGAACTCACATAATGCTGTTCTTGACTGAAGAGTTCGCAAGTACCTTAGAAAATAAAGGTCCTTTATTGTGTCCATACTGGAAAAATGACAGCCAGCACACAAGCCTCAATCTCCTGGAAACAGTGAAGTAATAAAGATAAAATTTTCTCTTTTAGAAATATGATTGAAGAGTCAACATAACAAGTACACTGGAGACAAAATTCTTGCTTGTTACGTTTTTTCTCTTTTAAGTGCATCTGAAAATCAGCTATCACCTATGTTCAAAGGCTACACCAACAACACCTCTATGATTCATCAGTATTAGAGTGTATGCTTTAGTTATTTTGTTTCAGTTGGTGGGCTGAGAGCCAGAAACCTTTGATTCAGTGGTGAAAGAATGTCACCAACTGATCCCAAGGGAGGTCTGACTTGAATGACTTGAATGGGGGTTGTCAGTCCTCGTGCCAAGTTTAACCTGCGGCAATGTCATCAATAGATTTCCAAGCCAGAGGTAAGAAGTCTTAAGAGGTTTTCCCTGTCTCATTGGACTCCAGGGAACAGTTCACTGGTGCATGGAAAGGCAGTAGCAAGGCAGAAGATGCTGCTGCTGTTTTAAGATATCCCACTGGTGGATGCAGGAACTTCATACGCAAAACATGGATGAGTCTCAGTACAAAATCTACCCTCTTGAAATCTTAGTGTGCAAGTGCGCTTATGTGTTTTACCTCTCAGACTCAAGAGAGGTGGTATTTCCCAAATATTCCTTCCTTTACCAAAATAGTTTTCAGCAAACTTTTTCAACTGCATTCAAAGCCTCTGTAAGTCACAACTACCCAATCTTATCTTCTTTGTGTTGTCAGTTGAACTTTCACCTCACTTGGCCTGCTAGTTTGCATTCCAACTCCTTCAGCCTGGCCATACTTATTCTTTGTGTTCCTCATTACTACCGTCGATGTTGTCTGGCAATTCTTTCATCTGCTATGTTTCCTAAGATTATATATTTGTTGAGTACCTTAGGTGCCTGATTACTTTATATCAACTATTTTTCATTATTAGTTCTCGTCATACAAAATTTTGCCTGCCTACAATGACTTACATGTCCATTATTTACAGTGCATCCCTTCCTCTACCTATGTTAACATTAATTAACTTATTTGTTGCTAAACTCTTGTTCCTGAGATTTCCTTATTTCATGCCTCTTCTATGCCAGTACTCAACCACTTGCTTCATAATAAGGTTTTCCTGTTCCATTATTTAATTAGTACTGCTCACTTCATGCTCATTATTTATTGATGTCTTCTCCATACTGTTCATCAATACTTATTGAATGCTCACCTCTTTCTAATTCTGTAATTATTATATCCATACTTGCTTCACCTAACACACCACTCATTTCTGCTCCACCCATTTTCTATTATTGATTATTTCTTCCCTGAATGCTTTTAAGATTCTAAACTGTTAGTCTATCAGATTGGTTTATCCTCAACATTGGCAATATTTCTGAACTGTCATCTATTCTGTCATTTTATTATCCACACTCAATGAATAAGGAACCCGATAATGATGATAAAACAATAATCTTGGATTTGTAAGGTGCTTGTATCACCAGTCGAGATGGTACCAGCATACATTGCTCCCTCAGTTGACATCTTCCAGATAGCAAATCTGGGACTGTTTGAGCTTGTCATTTACAGTTTGGAGATTATTTCAGTGACCCAGCACTTTGCTGTCTCTGAGAAAATTCCAGGAAGTGAGCGTGTACTCGGATGGCCTCGATGAAAAGAATCCTTGCGATGAGACACGAGCTGATGTTCGACTCCACTTTGCCATTTAAAGTGTCCATTAATCGCTGATTAAAGCGTGGAGGAAGATTGAGACATTGAAGCGAATGCGGAAGGTGAGTGAGCGTTTCAGCGACAACCACGTGACTCTGGAGGAGGAGTCTGTGAGTGACCTATGGCTGTGCAGCTCACTGTGGCAAGTGGGCAGGCCTCTCTGCCTCGTGTAGTGTTGCTCCTTTCCGATGAATGTTGGTGATATTGTAGATCGTGCCATAGTTCTGAGTTTATGGATCGGACTGCTGTGTTTATGGACTGTGGACTTTTTCAGACTTATGGTTTTTATATTCTGTGTTTTTTTAATCACCTGTCCCTTTTCTGTTTTGTTGTGTAAGGGGAAGGTGTTTGGGGATTAATATTCTATTAGTGCTTTGTTAGTTTTTTGTGGGGGAAGCGTTGTTTTTGGGGGTTCATATTCCTGTTCCATTTTGTGCAGGGGGTGTGGTTTGGTGGATTTGATGATCAGGATGCCGTTCTTTTTTGTGCAGAGGAAGGGTGGGTTTGATGTTTCTCTCTAAATGACTTTCCTGTTCTTTCTTTGTTTCATGGCTACCTGGAGAAGACAGATTTCAGAGTTGTATAGGGATACATGTTTTGATAGTAAGTGAACCTTTGAACCTTAGAAATCTAATCCAAAGTGATCAGAGCCGATTGAATACTTAAACATATGGTCATTGTAGTTAAAAATGGACAAAAAATAAAAGCCATTCAGGTCAACAATGAAGCAAAAGTTATAGTTGATATATTTGAAATTATAACAAAAGAAGTTGGATTTACCTCAGTCCAAAAGGTTATTAACAAAAAGATGAACTCCACCTTCCCTTCCCTTACACCAGTGCTGTCTGACTGAATAGTGCCAGGATTTATGATGTGGGGTGGGGGTTGGGCAAGGCTGAAATCCATCCTTAAGCAAAGAGATATAACATAGTCTGTGTGAAGAAAGGATGGATGTAAATATCCTGAAGACGTTTCCATAAATATTAACAAGATAGTTACAGAAACAAAGATTTCAGTGACAATATAAAACTGAAGTTGGAACAAAGAGTATAAGACTTACGAGTAGGAATAAGCCATTTGGCCCATCGAGTCTGCTCCACCATTCAATCATGGCTGATCCTCTTTTTTTCCCTCCTCAGCCCTACTCTCCTCAATCTTTGGTGTCATGTCCAGTCAAGAACCTGTCAAGCTCTGCCATAAATACACCCAATGACCTGGTCTCCACAGCTGCCTGTGGTGATAAATTCCACAAATTCATCACCCTTTGGTTAAAGAAATTTCTCTGCATCTCTGTTTAAAATGGATGCCCCTCTATCCTGAGGCTGTGCCCTCTTGTCCTCAACTCTCCCACCATGGGAAACATCCTTTCCACAACTACTCTTTCCAGGCCTTTCAACGTTTGAAAGGTTTCAGTGAGATCCCCTATCATCCTTCTTCACTGGGAGACCTGATAGAGGAATACAAATCATAATAGGTTTAACTTTAGCAAAGAAAGAGAGAAACTGGTGGGTAATTCAAGAACTGACAGAAGCTTATTCAAAATATAGGGCTGCTTATCATATACAGTATACTAATAATTTAGATGACATACCAATAGCAAACAGCAAGCTTACAAATGAGACCAAAATGGTGGTTAGCGAAGACGGTTGTTTGGGTCAAATCAGGACTTACATAAACCGGGAAAGTGGGCAAAGGAATGGCAGATGGAATATAACACAGGTAAATGTGAAGTGATTTTGATTCAGGAAAGCTAAACAGGGCAGGACTTACACAATAAATGACTGGTTGACATTTTGAGCCAAGACCCTTCATCAGGACAGATGAAGGGTCTCTGCCTGAAACAACGAAAACACGAGAAAATCTACAGATGCTGGAATTTCAAGCAATGCACATAAAAATTGCTGGTGAACGCAGCAGGCCAGGCAGCATCTATAGGAGGAGGTACAGTTGATGTTTCAGGCCGAGAACCTTTGTCAGGACTAACTGAAAGAAGGGATAGTAAAAGATTTGAAAGTGGGAGGGAGAGGGGGAGATCCGAAATGATAAGAGAAGACAGGAGGGGGAGGGTTAAAGCTAAGATCTGGAAAGTTGATTGGCAAAAGGGATATGAGAGGATCATGGGACGGGAGGCCAAGAGGGAAAGAAAGGGAGAGGGGGAAAGCCCAGAGGATGCAAAAGGAGGATAGTGAGAGGGACAGAGGGAGAAAAAAAATAATAATAATAAATAAATAACGGATGGGATACAAAGGGAACGTGGGGCATTAACAGTAGTTAGAGAAGTCAATGTTCGTGCCATCAGGTTGGAGGCTACCCAGACGGAATATAAGGTGTTGTTCCTCCAACCTGAGTGTGGCTTCATCTTGACAACAGAGGAGGCCATGGATAGACATATCAGAATGGGAATGGGACGTGGAATTAAAATGTGTGGCCACTGGGAGATCCTGCTTTTTTTGGCGGACAAAGCATATGTGTTCAGTGAACCGATCTCCCAGTCTGTGTTGGGTCTTGCCAATATATAGAAGGCCACATCGGGAGCACTGGACGCAGTATATCACCCCAGTTGACTCACAGGTGAAGTGTCGCCTCACCTGGAAGGACTGTCTGGGGAGGGATGGTGAGGGAGGAAGTGTAAGGGCATGTGTAGCACTTGTTCCGCTTACAAGGATAGGTGCCAGGAGGGAGATCAGTGGGAAGCGATTGGGGGGAGGGGGATGAATGGACAAGTAAGTCGCATAGGGAGTGATCCCTGTAGAAAGGGGGGGGGGGTGGGGAGGGAAAGATGTGCTTAGTGGTGGGATCCTGTTGGAGGTGGCGGAAGTTATGGAGAATCATATGTTGGACGCAGAGGCTGGTTTGGTGGTAGGTGAGGACAAGGGGAACCCTATTCCTAGTGGGGTGGTGGGAGTATGGGGTGAGAGCAGATGTGCGTGAAATGGGAGCGATGTGTTTGAGAGCAGAGTCAATGGTGGAGGAAGGGAAGCCCCTTTCTTTAAAAAAGGAGGACATCTCCTTCGTCCTGGAATGAAAAGACTCATTCTGAGAGCAGATGCGGCAGAGACAGAAGAATTGTGAGAAGGGGATGGCATTTTTGTAAGAGACAAGGTGAGAAGAGGAATAGTCCAGGTGGCTGTGAGAGTCCATAGGCTTATAGTAGACATCAGTAGGTAAGCTGTCTCCAGAGATAGAGACAGAAGGATCCAGAAAGGGGAAGGAGGTGTTGGAAATGGACCAGGTAAACTTGAGGGCAGGGTGAAAGTTGGAGGCAAAGCTAATGAAGTCAATGAGCTCAGCATGCGTGCAGGAAGCAGCACCAATGTCTTACTCTCTTACTCTCTCTTACTATCTCTTCTTTCATTTAGTCCTGATGAAGGGTCTCGGCCCGAGACGTCGACTGTACCTCTCCTGTAGATGCTGCCTGGCCTGCTGCGTTCACCAGCAGTTTTTATGTGTGCTGCCTGAAACAATGACTGTTTATTCCTCTCCATTGTTGCTTCCTGACCTGCAGAGTTCCTCCACCATTTTGTGTTATGAGTTTTATAAAATCACAGACCTAGATAATGTGGATGGTCATGGTTTCTTTCCCATTTTAGGGGAATCTAAATCTGGAGGCCATAGGTAAGATGAGAGGGCAAAGGTTTATAGGGTGCCTGAATGACAACTTTTTCACAGAGAGCGCTGTGGGTACGTGGAATGATTTGTCAAAGGAAGTGGTACAATTACAATGTTTAAAGGATATCAGTCTTGATGCAGGGTTTTCAGCAGACACAATCTTACAATTCCTTCTCTTGCCCCACAGTTGCTGCTTGACCCATTAAGTTACTCCAGCAAAGCATTGAATGACACTCGTTTCAAAAGATGAAGGTAAAACCAGATTTACTTTCAAATGCACAAATACACGTATACAGAAATACAATGAAAAACCTGCAGTGACATCACAGGAACAAAGCAGCAGGTAAGCAGAATTCACAAGAAGAAACATCAATGAAACATGGATTGCGCACATTTTTTACAAGAAAGAACATGATTAGAACAAAAAAAAGTCATTTTAGCGCAAGGAACTCAAACTGGTCAGTGTTGGAAAGCTCTAATGATTAGGGATGGGCCATCTGGTTCAAGAACCAAATGACTGAATGGAAGTAGTTGTTCTTGAACCTAGCATTGTGGAACTTCAGTCTTCTGTACTTCCTGCCTGATATACACATAACCCACATAAACTCAATGGACTTCTATTTCTTACTGTCAGAACAGATCTGCAAGGTTCCACAAAAGTCTCCAAAGAACAATACAATTTACCTTTAAACATAACCGAAAGAGTAGTTCAAAGCAATGAGCACCAAGATTCAGCAGTGTTTATGTGCATGATAGCGACAAATTCTACCAGTTGTAGCTTACTTCTGATACAATTTTTCTTAGCCAACTGTTCATTATAAGGAACAGCAAACAATATTAATCAGATAAAGAACTTAAAATTGTGCATTTGAGTACTACATAATCACTCTTTTTTTAAATTTAGAAATGTGAATACTACAGAGAATTACATGTTGGAGCTAACTTCTGTATTCACTCTGAGGAGAATGTCAGCATTCATTTGCGCAAAATAACGTATAATGAGTTAATTTATCCCAGCGAAGGTTTATTCAGAAAGCTCTCTGCTTAATCATTGAGTTAATTGAATGTATTAGTGTGTTAATTGGATTAATATTGTTTTGTGAGCTGAACATGGTGCTACATAAGGACATCTGATTGAAAAGATGAGATATTATTGCTTTCTCTTGTCCCATGAGAGCAAGTCTCCTGTGAGGTAATTCATTAAGGAGCAATAATGCTTAAAGTTATTCAACAGCTCATTTTCATAACTCCGAGTTTTGATTAAATTGATATTAAATAGAAAAGTATAACAGCTCTCAAGAAATTTTCATCTCATCAATTCAAGATGCAATTAAATTACAGTTAATCAGTGAGCTACAAGTTAGAATCTAGCTGAAAGAAGAGGCATATTCAAATAAAATGAAACCTGATAATAAAACAGTGGCAGAGCTTTTCTTTTACTAATATAAGGATAGTGTAATAGAAATAAAAAATAATCTGAGAAAACTGAAAAGGCTATCATATTTAAACCACTTTTTTATTAGTGTTGAAGCAATTGATCTTAAAAAATTATGAAATGTTTATGCAGTATAGTCTACAATGTGCATTAAAATATAAAACTTTATATCCTTTTTCAAAATGAAGTGGTTAAATATCAGCTGTGTAAAGAAAATATAAAGATAAGGTGACTAGCTGGATTTAATATCAATAGATAAAAGTAATGGAGAGTAACAGTGGGTATTAAGATAAATCCCCAGGACCTGAATGTTTACACCATCAAAGGTATCTTAAGCAGAAATCAAGCATGAACTTCAAAATAGACTGCAATAGTGAAAATCTGAATGAAATACAGGAAAATTTCATGATGCCAGACAAAATGAATGAAAAGAGAAACAAATAACAGCTTGTATCTGTAATACTTTGTCAGAACTGCAGACCTTAAATGCTGATTGTTCATCTTTCCACAGATACTACTTGACATGTTGAGCTCCTCCAGCAGTTTGGCACACAGAAAATACTGCAGCAACTTAGCAGGTCAGACAGCATCCATGGAAATGAATAAAAAATTGATATTTCAGGCAGAAACCCTGCGTCAGGACTGGAAAGGCGAGGAGAAGAAGCAAGAATAAGAAAGTGGGGGGAGGGGAAGGAGCACAAACTAAAAAGGTAATAGGCAAAGCCAGGTCCAGATTCCATCAAATATAGTCACTCGGGTCTCCTAATTTAACCTTGTGTTTGTTAACAGTAGTAAGAATGAAACAGTTCTGTTGGTAATTTACATAGACATGGATGAAATTTTGTAGCTTTTGTAACTTTGAGCAGTCATGTTTCAGAATCAGAATCAAGTTTATTATCACCGGCATGTGACGTGAAATTTGTTAACTTAGCAGCAGCAGTTCAATGCAATACATAATCTAGCAGAGAGAGAGAGAAAAAAAACGTAATCAATAAACAAGTAAATGAATTACATATATTGAATAGATTATTAAAAATATGCAAAAACAGAAATACTGTACATTAAAAAAAAGTGAGGTAGTGTCCAAAGCTTCAAAGTCCATTTAGGAATCGAATGGCAGAGGGGAAGAAGCTATTCCTAAATCACTGAATGTGTGCCTTCAGGCTTCTGTATCTCCCACCTGATGGTATCAGTGAGAAAAGGGCATGTCCTGGGTGCTGGAGGTCCTTAATAATGGATGCTGCCTTTCTGAGACACCATTCCCTAAAGATGTCCTGGTCAGGCTAGTACCCAAGATGGAGCTGACTAGATTTACAACTTTTGCAGCTTCTTTTGGTCCTGTGCAATAGCCCCTCCATACCAGACTGCGATGCAGCCTGTCAGAATGCTTTCCATGGTACAACTATAGAAGTTTTTTGAGTGTATTTGTTGACATGCCAAATCACTTCAAACTCCTAATAAAGTATAGCCATTGTCTTGCCTTCTTTATGACTACATCAATATGTTGGGACCAAGTTAGATCCTCAGAGATCTTGACACCCAGGAACTTGAAGCTGCTCACTCTCTTTACTTCTGATTTCTCTATGAAGATTGGTTTGTGTTCCTTCATCTTACCCTTCTTGAAGTCCACAATCAGCTCTTTCATCTTACTGACGTTGAGTACCAGGTTGTTGCTGTGGCACCATTCCACTAGTTGACATATATCACTCCTGTAAGCCCTCTCTACCAACAATAGTTACATCATCAGCAAATTTGTAGACTGATGGGACCGAAGGCTAACAAATCCCCAGGTCCAGATGGTCTGCATCCTAGGGTACTAAAGGAGGTGGCTCTGGAAATTGCGGATGCATTGGTGATCATTTTTCAATGTTGCTTAGATTCAGGATCAGTTCCTGAGGATTGGCGAACGGCTAATGTTATCCCACTTTTTAAGAAAGGAGGGAGGGAGAAAACAGAGAACTATCACCCTGTTAGCCTAACATCAGTAGTGGGGAAGATGCTAGAGTCCATTATTAAAGATGAAATAGCGGCATATCTTGATAGCAGTGATAGGATTGGGCCGAGCCAGCATGGATTTACCAAGGACAAGTCATTCTTGTCTAATCTATTGGAGTTTTTTGAGGATGTAACCAGGAAGATAGACGCAGGAGATCCAGTGGATGTGGTGTACCTTGACTTTCAGAAGGCATTTGATAAGGTACCACATAGGAGATTGGTGGGTAAAATGAGAGCTCATGGCATTGGGGGGAGGAGATTGACATGGATAGAAAACTGGTTGGCAGATAGAAAGCAAAGGGTATCAGTGAATGAGTGTTTCTCGGAATGGCAGATGGTGACTAGTGGGGTGCCACAGGGCTCGGTATTGGGACCACAGCTGTTTACGATTTATGTCAATGATTTAGAGGAAGGCATTGTGAATAACATCAGCAAGTTTGCTGATGATACTAAAGCTGGGTGGCAGTGTGACATGTGATGAGGATGTTAGGAGAATTCAAGGTGACTTGGATAGGCAGGGTGCGTGGGCAGAAACTTGGCAGATGGCGTTTAATGTGAATAAGTGTGAGGTTATTCACTTTGGGAGCAAGAACAGGAAGGTAGGTTATTATCTGAACAGTGTGGAGTTAGGTAAGGGAGGAATACAAAGAGATCTAGGAGTACTTGTTCATCAGTCTGTGAAGGTGAATGAGCAAGTGCAGCAGGCAGTGAAGAAGGCTAATGGAATATTGGCCTTTATTACAAAGGGAATTGAGTATAAGAGCAAGGAAATCCTTTTGCATTTGTACAGGGCCCTGGTGAGACCACACCTGGAGTATTGTGTGCAGTTTTGGTCTCCAGAGTTAAGGAAGGACATCCTTGCTGTGGAGGAGGTGCAGCGTAGGTTCACTAGGTTAATTCCTGGGATGTCCGGACTGTCTTACGCAGAGAAGTTAGAGAGACTGGGCTTGTACACGCTGGAATTAAGGAGATTGAAGGGGGATCTGATTGAGACATATAAGATTATTAAGGGATTGGACAAGATAGAGGGAGGAAATATGTTTCAGATGCTGGGAGAGTCCAGTACCAGAGGACATGGTTTAAGAATAAGGGGTAGGTCATTTAGGACAGAGTTGAGGAGGAACTTCTTCTCCCAGAGAGTTGTGGAGGTGTGGAACGCGCTGCCTCAGAAGGCAGTGGAGGCCAATTCTCTGGATGCTTTCAAGAAGGAGCTAGATAGGTATCTTATGGATAGGGGAATCAAGGGTTATGGGGACAAGGCAGGAACCGGGTATTGATAGTAGATGATCAGCCATGATCTCAGAATGGTGGTGCAGGCTCGAAGGGCCGAATGGTCTACTTCTGCACCTATTGTCTATTGTCTATTGTCTATAAAATGTGGACATGAGATATCCTTGGCAAATAAAATAAAGAAGAAGCTTAAGAAATTCAATAAGTATATTAAGCACAAAAGGATTATGAGAAAGAGAAAAGGCTCTAGTAAGGATTAGTGTGGTAATTTATTAGTGAAGCAGTGGGAGATGGGCAAGGTTTTAAATTAATCCTTCTCGTCAGTATCTTGTGTGGAGATGGTCATGGATGTTAAGACAATCAAGGAAGAGAACAGTGATGTGTTGAAATATATCAATCTTTCAAAAGAGGAAGTGTTGTTGACCTTGTGGATAAATCCCCAGATCCAGGGCAAGTGTATTCTAAGTCATTGTGGGAAGCAAGGGGAAGAATTTGTTGGGGCACTGGCAGAGAGCTTTGTACCTTCCTTAGCTATGGGAGAGGAACCCAAGGACTGAAGGATGGCTAATATTGCACTTTTATTTAAAAAAAGACTCCAAGGACAAGACATCGAACTAGAGAATGATGTGTACAATGTTATGGTGGGAAACTGATTATATGAGATTCTGAGAGATGGGATCTACTGGATCTGGAAAGGCAAAGGCTGATTGGGGATAGTCTGGTTGTCATACAACAGGAAGGATGTGATTAAATTAGAGAGATTCATAAGGATGTTATCGGGACTGGAGGACTTAGATTAAATGGAGATTTTGAAAAGGCTGGAAATGTTTTCCCTGGAGTTTGTTGCAGCTATAAAGAAGGCAAGGCATTGACTATACTTCATTAGGACTTTGATGAGATTTGGTATGTCAACAGAAACACACAAAAACTTCTATAGACGTACCGTGGGGACCATTCTGACAGGCTGCACCACTGTCTGGTATTGGGGGAGGGGTGTGGGGGCTACACAGGACCGAAAGAAGCTGCAGAGGGTGATAAACTTAGTCAGTTCCATCTTGGGCACTAGCCTACCAAGTACCCAGGACATCTTCAGGGAGCAGTGTCTCAGAAAGGCAGCATCCATTATTAAAGACACCAAGCACACAGAGTATGCCCTCTTTTCACTGTTACCATCAGATAGAAGGTACAGAAGCCTGAAGGAACAGACTCAGCAAATCAGGAACAGCTTCTTCCCTTCTCTTATCTGATTCCTAAATGGACATTGAACCCATGAACACGACCTCACTTATTTTAATATACTGTATATTATTTCTGTTTTTTTTGCATGATTTTTAATCTATTCAATATACATATACTGTGACCGATTTACTTATTTATTTTTACTTTTATTCTTCTATATTATGTATTGCATTGAACAGCTGCTGCTAAGTTAACAAATTTTACCAAACATGCCGGTGATAATAAACCTGGTTCTGATTCTGATTCTGAAGGAGGCTGAAGGATGAACGTAAAGAAAGTTATAAAATCATAAGGTGCACAGATAATGTGTATAGTCACTGTGCTTTTCCTAGAATGAGAGGGTTAACATATGAGGAACGTTTGTCTGCTCTTGGACTATATTCCTTGGAGTTTAGAAGAATGAGGCGAGACCTCATAGAAACATTTCGAATGTTAAAAGGCATGGACAGAGTGGATGTGGCAAAGTTGTTTCCCATGATGGGGGAGTCTAGATGGGGGCATGACTTCAGGATTGAAGGGCGCCCTTTCAGAACAAAATGCGAAAAAATTTTTTTAGTCGGAGGGTGGTGAATGTATGGAATTTGTTGCCACGGGCAGCAGTGGAGGCCAGGTCATTGGGTGTCTTTAAGGCAGAGATTGATAGGTATCTGTGTAGCCAGGGCATCAAAGGTTATGGTGAGAAGGCGGGGCAGTGGGACTAAATAGGATAAAATGGATCAGCTCATGATAAAATGGCGGAGCAGACTCGATGGGCCGAATGGCCTACTTCTGCTCCTTTGTCTTATGGTCTTATGGTCTTATGGTAGGGGTGTCAAAAGCTAAAGGCATACATTTAAGATGAGAGAGTAAAGATTTAAAGGGGATCTGCTTGCCAGATTTTTTCACACAGAGGGGGTTAGAAATATTAAGTAAACTGCCAGGTGCAGTAGTAAAAGCCGGTATACCTGTAACTGCAACATTTAAAGGTGATTTATATTTCATCGATAGGAAAGGTTTAAAGGAATATGTACCTATTGCACACTAAAATACGCTGTAGAAATATTTTTCAAAATCACTTAGTATGCTAAATATTTGTTAATTATTAGTACAGATCAAATCAAATGGAAAACACAAGAGAATGCACATTCACAGAATTAATATCAATTGTGAATAGCTTGAAATTTAGATAGCAAGATTTTAGTCATAATACCAGTTTAAGTATTTCTTGCAGTATTGTAGCACTCCTTTATTACTGTCTGGGGTGTGATTGAATTAGTGTCTAAACTGTTACTTTTCCTGGTGTTTAACTTTCTTTATGCTTGCATATACATTTGTATAATCATCTATTTGTCTGTAAATGTTCAGTGAATATTCAGTAATTTGTAGCATAGCTGGTTCTGTACTTCGTAGTTTTTTGTCTGTCAGTCTGCGAAGTCATGGTAGTGTAAATCAAGATGGTTCTTGTTTCACAGGCTCCTCTTATCAGGGAAGGTTCCCTTAATTCTCCAGATTGAACCAGTTTTCAGTATAACAAAAGACCAGGAGGTAGGTTCTTTGTTCGAGTGGTGTTGTGTTACTTGTTCAAGTGCTTTACTGTTATTTCTTTATTATGAACATCTAACAAAATATCTGAAACTACAAGATTTGTGCCTCATTTTTGACCTCTGAAGAACCTTCGGCACAATGTCACAACCAGATCTGACAGAATACTCATCATCACTTCAGACAGGACGACCACCTTTTGGCAAAATAACAATACTGAGCTCCGTATCCCCCTGAGGCAGGAAAAATGTGTTACCTGCATGGAGTAAGTAAAACAAAAAAATTGTAATCTCTGAGTCATTTGGTTGGAAATCACAGACAAAGGCAAATAGTTTGCCCTAAAAGCAGATTAGAAATTATCCAAAATGCTCAACACACAGTGATTGCAGCGGCAAAAGAAGCAGGAAGAATTTATTAATTATTGAAACAGTTGGTACAACATTCTGAGATATAAGATTAAGGAGAAAGGATTACTGCTTCACTAATCTGATTATAATGTGAGGCAAGTGTTTTGTGTTTTGATTAATGGTGCTCCTGCATGCTTGAGTGTATCATGTTGTGATTTAAAATGTGCATACGCTTTTGAATTTGAATATAAAAACAGATTTTCTCAATTTGATACCTGGCAGGGTTTTTTTTTTGCTTTTTTATTGAATGCAATTGAATTTGTAGCGATGCTAGAGGTGACTCAGAAGTGGGGAACAAAATCAGTCAGGTTAAAATACAAGTTGAGAGACTTGCGGGGTGCATTGCACAGACGCTAGACACAATAAAATTGGCCATTTCAACCATTGGCCTGCTGTTTGGAATTTAATAGCACCCAAGGATGAATCATCCTTGGATACTAGGCCAGCTTTGCATAAAGGAAGTATTTCACAAATCCAGCATTACTAAGTAATGAACTAAATCCAGTTCTGTAAGTAGGTCAAGGTCTCCGCAGGTGGAAAGCCCAAGGTGTGACTGAGCATTGCAAATTGAAAGGAAAGGTTGAGGGTGAGGACTTTTGGTGGAAATCATGGCTGCTGGTGGAGAAGGGTATTTGGATATGGGGGTTGACAAGTCAGATAGCTGTGATAGCTTGTTGGGGTAGGGATTGGATAAGGAGAAAGCTGGTAGATTCAGAGGATTGTGATGGTAGCCTTGAGAAGTATTGGACATCCTGAATGAGTGTAGATGACAGGCTGGGATGGGTTGAGGGATGTTTGCATTCTACTTGGGAGACATTGATTTATGGAAATGTTGGAAGGGGGTAGTGAATGGGAGCCTGAAGGCAGTATATAAACAATTTATGGGGAATCTGGGTGCCTGTTGCATATCAGGATCTCCGATTTGATTTCCAGTCAACTTTTGAAAATAATGTGCCAGTGGTGATTTTCAAATCATCCAAAGAGTTAAAAGGAGAGAGATATACTCCATGAATAGAATTTCTCTGTAAAATTCAGGCCGTGTCTTATTAATCAAGTTGCCTTTTATAACATTCTTATCATCTGCATCTCTTTAACCTTGATTGAAACTTTTCTTATAGCTGAGATTAATTTAGGTCAGTTTTTGTAACATACTCTGTTTCCTACCTCTTTTGTATGCTGTTTTTTTGAGATAAAATGGTCCTTCAATAACGAGTCAGAAAGCTTTAGGTTCAAATCTTATTCCAGACCACAAATATCTTATCTGACATGTTCTTGCAGTACTCTGGGATTGCTGCACTGTCAGAGGTGCCAATCGAAATATTAAACCAAGGCACTGCCAACTCTGAAATTAAAAAAAAACATTTTGGCATTATATCCATGGAGGGCTTTGGAGAGTGTCCTTATGTCCTGATTGTTTTATCATTAATCAACTTCACTAAAACAGAAAATGGAAAGAACAAAGTTGAAGTTTCAGGCCAAGACCTTTCATCAGCCTCAGCCTGAAATGTCAAATCTTTATTCCTTTCCATGGACGCTGTTTGACCTGCCTAGTTCCTCTAGCACTTTGCGTGCATGACTGGATTTTCAGCATCTAATCTGCAGAATCTCTTGTCTTTGTGAAATGAAAGGCAAAAGTACTGCAGGTGCTGAAATAAACAGAGAAAAGGAGGCAAACACTCATCAGTGGAGGTAGCATCTGTGGAACGAAAGCAAAGTTAATGTCAATGCCACAGACCCTTCATCAGAACAAGGAAAGAGAGAAAACAAATTAGCATTCAGTAATAGAGAAGGTACAGAGGAATAAGTAGAACAAAAGGAACAGTGCGGTAGAATGAGAACGAATGAGTAAATGCGGCATTTAGACATGCACCAAGCTTCTTTCTCTGTATTACAAGTTGATAATAGCAGGGCTGTGGAATTTGTCCATCATTCTAGGTTATGCTGATGCAGAGATGTGCACTAAGTCATGAATGGATCTCAGACAGAAGTTAACAGTTCTGACACAGAAAAAAGGAGCGAGTCACTTAAAATTCAAGAATTTGGAAGACTGAAGTGTACCCAGACAGAAGTGGAGTTATTCCTTAAACCTGGACTGGGTCTTTTTGCAACAACATCTCAGGAGACTACAGACCAAGAGGTCAAAATGTGAGTGCAACCTGCACTTTGGTTATCTCTGAGGCTGAAGTATGTAGGTGTTTCCAACAAGTGGACAGCCGCGAGGCTGCGGGACTGGGCGGGATCCCAGAGCGGGTACACAGAGAGTGTGCAGCACAACTGGCTGGTGTGTTTGCAGACATTTTTAATCTCTCCCTCTCCCAGTATAGAGTGCCCTCCTGTTTCAAAACATTCACCGTTGTCCCTGTACCAAAAAAGACCAAAATAACATGTCTGAACGACTGGTGTCCTGTCACATTCATCTCAATAATAAGCAAATGATTTTAGAAGCTGGTCAAGGACTACATCTGCAACATGCTACCACCTACAATTTGCCTACTGACATAACTGATTGACAGATGATGCAATAGCCACAGCTCTACACATGGAGAAGAACGAAGCTTATGTGAGAACGCTGTTCTTGGACTACAATTCAGCATTCAACAGAATAATTGCATCCAGGCTTGACAAGAAGCTCAGAGACCTCAGCCTTCACCCTGCCTTGTGTAGCTGGATCCTGGACTTCCTGTCAGATTGCCAGCAGGTGGTAAGAGTGGGCTCCTTCACCTCTGCCCCTCTGACTCTCAACACAGGAGCCCCCCAGGGCTGTGTCCTAAGCCCCCTCCTGGCTTTCTGTACACCAGTGAGTGTGCCTCCACTCACAGCTCCAATCTGCAAATTAAATTTGCAGATGATACTACATTAATTGGCCTTATCTTAAATAACAACGAGGCAGCCTACAGAGAAGAAGTCATCACCCTGACACAGTGGTATCAAGAAAACAACCTCTCCCTCAATGTCGCAAAAACAAAGAAGCTGGTTGTGGGCTACAGGAGGAACGGAGGCAGGCTCACCCTTATTAACATCAATGGATGTGGGGTTGAGAGGGTGAACAACTTTAAGTTCCTCGACATACACATCACCGAGAATATCAGGTGGTCTGTATATATCGGCTGTGTGGTGAAAAAAGCACAACAGCACCTCTTTCACTTCAGACGGTTGAGGAAGTTCAGCATGAATCTCCAAATCTGAAGAACTTCCTATAGGGGCACAATTGAGAGCATCCTGACTGGCTGCATCACTGCCTGGTATGGGAACTGTACTTCCCTCAAACACAGGACTTTGCAGAGAGTGGTGTGGACAGCCCAGCGCATCTGTGGATATGGACTTCCCACTATTCGGGACATATACAGTGACAGGTGTGTAAAAAGGATCATAGGGGACCAAACTTTTCCAGCTGCTACCATCCGGGAAATGGTAGCACAACGTTAAAGCCAGGACCAACAGGCTCTGAGACAGCTTCTTCCATCAAGCCATCAGACTGATTAATTCATGCTGACACAATTGTATTTCTAACCTATATTGACTGCTCTGTTGTATACCTTGCTATACATACTATTTATTACAAATTACTATAATTTGCACATTGCACATTCACATGGAGAGGTAACATAAAGATTTTTACTTCTCATGTATGTGAAGGATGTATGAAATAGAGTCAAATCAATTCGTCCTGACGAAGGGTCTCGGCCTGAAACGTCGACTGCACCTCTTCCTAGAGATGCTGCCTGGCCTGCTGCGTTCACCAGCAACTTTGATGTGTGTTGCTTGAATTTCCAGCATCTGCAGAATTCCTGTTGTTTTCAATTCAATTCAACTCAGTTCAATTCAGAGAATTAAAGCAGGGCACTTTGATACCATGGAAAGTACCATTGAAATGTAGATAGATATTTCTTTTTTTTACTTACCAGCTAATGCTAAACTTAAAAGCTATTAATTCACAGATTACTTTCAAATGTGTTTGTGATGTGAAAGGATGTGTGTGAAAATAAAAAAAATTACTTGTTAACTCTCATCTCTCCCGATCAGTCCTAATTGAAGATGGAAAAATGTTCTCTTAGGAGGGAAATAAACACTCAATGTTGTTTGAGTTGGCTGAGATCCTTCATCAGGATTGGACAGGAAGGGGAAAGAAACCAGAATCAGAAAGTGGTGAAAGGGGAGGGAGTAGATTGGGGACCACTTCGTCGAGCCATTTTGCTCTTTCTGCCACAAAAGGTGGGATTTCCCAGTGGTCACTCATTTCAATTTGACTTGCTGTTCTCGTTCCAACATGTCAGCCTATGGCCTTCTCTACTGTCATAATTAGGCGACAGTCAGGTGGAGGAGGAACACCTCGTATTCCATTTGGTTAGCCTTCCAACCTGATGGCATGAACATCGATTTCTCTAACTTCCAGTAATTTCTCCCCCCTCCCCCTTCTCTCTTACTTCCATTCTCCATTCTGGTTTCACACTCAACTCTTCTCTTTTCCTTAACTGCCCATTACCTCCCGAGGGATATTGAGTCCACAGAGGAAGTAGAAGGAACAAATCAACAAGGAACAAATGAGGTGCTTGAGAAGTATAGGAAATGAAAGTGAACATTTAAGAGTGAAATTAGGAGGGCTGAAAGAAGGCATGAGGTTCCTCTGGCAGATGGAGGAAGAGAAACCCAAGTATGTCTACATTTATACTAAGAGCAAAAGGATAACAAGAAGATGAGAGTGGTCATCTCCCCAAGGAGCTGAAAGAGATGGCAGAGATCTTAAATAGATTTTTTTGCATCAGATGGTGGTGAAAATGTGCAGTGAGCTGCCAGCAGAAGTATAGGACGTGGGTCCAATTGTAATTTTTTAAGAGAAGTTAGTGAAGATTGTTACATACCCCGTAACTGGGTTGCCAAACCAGCAGAAATGGACCACTCAGTTGGAGTCTGGATTACTGGAACTAAGAAAGTTTTATTCAAGAAATAAGCAACACAGTATTCTAATAGTAAGGATATAAATGCAACAGGTTAGCAATGAATAAACACACATGTACACAGAACTAGGATAATAGGGTCAATCAAGCTCTATCACAGTCTAGGGGTAAAATGATCAATCTCAAGTGACGGAGTTCAATTTAGTTCAGTTCGCGGTAATCGCTGTTGTGCCGTTGGAGAGAGAGAAAGAGAACGAATGAATATTCAAATCGGATTCCAAACAGACCTTCGATATTCCTCGCAGTCAGCTTTCGGGCGAGCCCTTTGTAATGTCTTCTGAGGTCACCGACTGTGACCCCTCCATTCCAGATACAATCGCTCCTCGGCGTGAACCCGGCACCCAGGCAAGGGCGGACACACACACCAGGTTCCCGCCGACCGTATCTTTCCACCCTGTGCGTCTATGGCTGGTCCCGCGACCAGCCCTTCAAAACTCCCACCGACTTGTGGGGGCGCACCGCTTCCAGGGTCTCGTTACCTCGTGGTGTCGTGAGTGGTGTCTGTTGCCTTAGCGAACCTGTCCCTTTTTATCCCCCCTGTTGGGGTATCGCCTGTCCATCAGACTTCAAACAGTTCAGAGTTCAAAGCAGCCGGTCCTGACAATACTCAGACCGGTGTCTCCTTCCGTTAAACTCTCTCGTCTCCTCATTAACATTTCCAAATGCTGCTCCATTGCCTTACTTATCTCTCTCTCCTGAAGACAGGTGGCAGATCAACTGATGATCCCACTTGTGATAGCACAGGACAGTTAACATCTTAGTCTATGTGTACTTTTGTAACCCTCTTTTGTCACACCCCTCCCTTTTAAGGATTTTTACCGAGGTAAAAATTACAAACATGAATACATTATTAGATACACACAAATATACATCTTCATCAGCTATTTGGCTAATACAGAGAATTTTAAGTTGTCAACACCTGACAGACGGTCAGCAATCACATTTTCTGTTCCTTTTATTTGTGTTATTTTAATAATCCTCTCAAACCAGGCTCCAACTTAGTAGGCTTCATAGTGGCCGAAGACACTAATGAATTGTAATCAGTGTAACTTCTCAGTGGTTTTCGCCCCGGACACAGATAACAAGGGTCGTCCCATACCAACTTAGCATTCTCTGGCAAGGGCTTTGTAAGAGGGTGGGTACTATCCACAAAGTTGTTTTTTTTTCTGCAAAACTTCCGATAGTACCCCACCATCTCCAAGAACCTTTTCAGGGCTCTCTTGTCTGTCGGGGTGGGGACTTCAGCGATAGCCCGCACCTTAGCTTGCATCGGAGCCAGCTGCCCCTGTCCTACCACAAATCCCAGATAAGTGACCTTTTCGTGGCCGAATTCACTCTTTGCGAGGTTTACTGTCAGGCTGGCTTCAGACAGCCATTTAAACAGTGCCACACTGTGCTTTCCCCATGTGTCACTCCAGACCACTACATCGCCAATATACACTTCTGTGTTCTTTAGCCCTTTTGTCACTGAATTAATCACTCTATAGGGGTGTTGCTCACTAGGCTGACCTGATGTGACAACAGCTCCATGTCCCAGCTCTTTGCATCGCCTCAGGTCGTCTAGACCTACGTACGCGTGCCATTTAATTAGCTTTATCAATGGCCCACTTTGTTCGGGGGTTAGGTGAGAGACCTTATCAGCAAAACGGGTCAAAACAATAGACATCTCCCATTTGGTTGGCACCACACTTATCTTTTCAAAATGGGCCCTCCCCTTCTCAGGTGGCACCCTAGCCTCATTAATTTTCATGATATCACCAGCTATATCTGTTCTCTGATCGTGGTGGGCTTTTAACATGTTAATAGCCTCTAACTGTGTTAACTCACGTCTGCAATAGTCAATAACATCCTTCCTCCTGTGCAGCCAGTAAAACTCTTTCATGATTCCGCCGACTGTTTCTCTCCCCCCAAAATGTCCACCGAGGGGTATCTTGTGGGCCAGGTTAAGAATCTCATCCCCATAATTTTTTGGCACCATCCCCCATTCTTCATCTGCAGGTACAGTACTTGGTCTCTCCTTCTTCCTTAGCACTCCCTCCTCCACACAATAGCCTACTGGCTTCGTTTTCACTGCTGCTTCAGAGAGAACTGTCTCCGCCGAAACCATCACCTCCTCATCTTGCTCCTGTGCCTGTACAAAATCCTTCCTGGTTAATGCTAAGTCTGCCTCAACTCCCTCACTTCCTCCTGTTTCACTACACTCCTTCTTTTCACTTTCTACCTCCTCCTGGTACAAGGCTGGTAGAAACGTCTCAGCTAACTCTACTTCGGCAGTCTTTCTGGACACACGCCGAGTCACTGCGCAAACGGGATGAACCTGTGAGTCCATGGGCGGAGCCTCAATGCTGGCAGGCTGACCTGTCAGTCTCACTGCCGAGAACACAATTCCCCCGGCGAGGTCATTACCGAGCAAGACTTCCACGCCTTTCATCGGAAGTTCGGGTCTCACCCCGATCGTGACTAGTCCAGAGACCAAGTTGCTTTGTAGGTGTATCTGGTGCAAAGGGACTGCCTCAGTCCCTTTTCCAATGCCTTTTATGACCCTGACTTTCCCAGTCTCGGTCTCTGAACTAAAGTCTAACACACCCTTTAATATCAATGACTGACACGCTCCCGTGTCTTTCCAGATCCATACTGGAACTGGGTTTAACCCCTCCTTCACCGACACCAATCCGGCCGAGATAAACCTCTCACACCCTTCCTGAACTTTGGCAGATCTTTCCTCTCCTAGCGGTTTGTTTACCAGCTCAATACAGCCAGTCGAAATCGCCGTTTTTCCTTTTCCCGTCTCCTTCTTTGGGGCAAAGCACCTGCACGCAAAATGTCCGACTTTCCCACAATTATAACAGACGACCCCAGGAGACTTCCTACCAGACTGCTCCTGGTCTACCTTATCCTTCTCACTAGTCCCCGGCTTACTTACTGACTTTTCCGGCGGACTCTCCCCGCCGTCCTGACTACCCTTCTGGTAGCCTTTACTCGGGGCAAACTTCATTTTATGCGTCAACGCGTACTCATCCGCTAACTTAGCAGTTGCGGCTAATGTGTCTGCCTCTTTCTCATCTAGGTAGGGTCTCATACCGTCAGGGACACAACCTTTAAACTGCTCAATCAGGATCAGCTGTAGCAGTCTGTCATAATCCCTCTCTACCCCCTTTGAGGCGCACCAACGCTCACAATATGTCTGCATCTCACGGGCAAACTCTAAATACGTGCGGTCCCACTGTTTCCTCGCATTCCGGAACCTCTGCCGGTATGCCTCCGGGACCAACTCATAAATCCTGAGGATGGCCTCTTTCACCACCTCATACCTCTGGGCATCTTCCGCAGACAAAGCCAAGTAAGCTTGTTGGGCTTTCCCTTTAAGTACACTCTGAAGCAAAACAGCCCACTTATCCCTTGGCCAGTCCTGACTTATAGCCACTTTTTCGAAATAAAGAAAGTACCGATTCACATCGGTATCGTCAAATGGGGGAACCAGCCTAACCTCCTGGGTCGCCCTGAACCCTCCACCTTGGTTCGGCACGGGCCCCTGCTCTGCCATCATCTTTAACCTCTCCAGTTCGAATTCCCTTTCCCTCTGTTTCTCTTCTCGCTCCAACTGCCTCTCTTCTCATTGTTGTTCTAACTGTTTCTCTTCATGTTCCCCGGAACTCGTGCTCGAGTCTCAGTTTTTCAAGCTGCACCTGTACTGCGTCTCAACCAGGTTTTCCAATAGATATCACCTCCAGCTCCCCTTGGGGAAACACACCTTTAGATACATTGTGCTCTACGATAGCTCTGTGTATCTCCTCTCTCCTCATTGTCGACTTCCCCTTAACAAGATTCAACCGTTTGGCCACAGCTGCCAATTCCACTTTCCTGGCATCCTCTAATGCCTCCAAGGTCGGTGCCTTTAGAAATTCCTCAATGTCCATTTCTGCTGTTTGCCTTTTCTTTCTTTCGGGAATTTTAACCCAATCAATTTACCCTGTCCCAAATTTAGCGTTCGAAATCCCGGACGAGAACCCCACTTATGTTACATACCCCGTAACTGGGTTGCCAAACCAGCAGGAATGGACCACTCAGTTGGAGTCTGGATTACTGGAACTAAGAAAGTTTTGTTCAAGAAATAAGCAACACAGTACTCTAATAGTAAGAATATTAACGCAATGGGTTAGCAATGAATAAACACACATGTACACAGAACTAGGATAATAGGATCAATCAAGCTCTATCGCAGTCTAGGGGTAAAATAATCAATCACAAGTGACAGAGTTCAGTTTAGTTCAGTTTGCAGTAATCGCTGTTGTGCCGTTGGACAGAGAGAAAGAGAGAGAACGAATGAATATTCAAATCGGATTCCAAATAGACCTCGATATTTCTCGCAGGCAGCTTTCGGGCGAGCCCTTTGTAATGTCTTCTGAGGTCACTGACTGTGACCCCTCCATTCCAGATACAATCGCTCCTCGACGTGAACCCGGCACCCAGGCAAGGGCGGACACACACACCAGGTTCCCGCCGACCGTATCTTTCCACCCTGTGTGTCTATGGCTGGTCCCGCGAACAGCCCTCCAAAACTCCCACTGACTTGTGGGGGTGCACCGCTTCCAGGGTCTCGTTACATCGTGGTGTCGTGAGTGGTGCCTGTTGCCTTAGAGAACCTGTCCCTTTTTATCCGCCCTGTTGGGGTATTGCCTGTCCATCAGACTTCAAACAGTTCAGAGTTCAAAGCAGCCGGTCCTGACAATACTCAGACCGGTGTCTCCTTCCATTAAACTCTCTCATCTCCTCATTAACATTTCCAAATGCTACTCCATTGTCTTACTTATCTCTCTCTCCTGAAGACAGGTGGCAGATCAACTGATGATCCCACTTGTGATAGCACAGGACAGTTAACATCTTAGTCTATGTGTACTTTTGTAACCCTCTTTTGTCACAAGATACATGGATAAAAGGGGTATTTAGTGCTATGGTTCAGGTGCAGGAAAATGGAACTAGGCAGAGAAACAGATCAGTCTGAACTAGATGGGGTGAAATACATGTTTCTGTGCTATGACTATGACTATAACTCATACTGTATTTTAAGTGGTATTTAACATTAATGGGGAGAAATGTGAAGGGAAACATTAATTAGAAAGTAGCTTAGCTCCATATTATCTTTTTTCATGGAATAGATTACATGCTTGAGATAAAAAGTAGCCAGAAGATCCTAAGACCAAGTATAAAACATTATGGAGGATTTATCAGATGAGGATTGCTCTGTCATCTAATACTTGAGCATTTATCTCTGATAACTAAGCATTGTTTTAACATTGAGCATAGAATGGTATACTGTAGTAACAGCCACTTATTCCCGTATTTGTGATGACCACAATGCTAATTTAGTCTAACCCTACCTGCCTATACTTTGTCTGTATTGCTCTATTCCCTGCCGGTTCATATGTCTGTCGAAATGCCACTTCAATATTGCTGTCATCTTCTTCTATTATCTCCTCTAGCAGGATGGTCCAAGCAACTGTCACTCTCTAAAATAAACCGGCCTCATACATCTCCATTAAACTTTCCTATCTTTCTACTCTGGGGAAAAAATCTGACCACTCTATCTATTTATAAACTTGTATCCATCTCCTCTCAGCCTCCAATGCTACAGAGAAAAAATCCACACAAAATGCTGGAATAACTCAGCAGGTCAGGCAGCATCTATGGAGAGGAATAAAGAGCCAATGATATTTGGATTTAAAAAATCCAACTCTGTCATACCCCTGCTTGTAACTATAAACCAGACAGCATTTTGGTGAATACCTCTGCACCCTTTCCAGTGCTTCCACTTCCTTCCCACAGAGTGAAATGCACACAACATTGCAAATGTAACCCAACTGAATTTTTAAGCAGCTGCAGTATGAGTGCCTGGATTTTATACTCAAAGCCTCGATCAATGAAGGCAGCATGCTGCATGTTTTCATATCCACTCATGTGACACCTTCAGCGAGCTATGGACTTCCATTCTCTCTATACATTATTGCTCCTACGTGTCCCTTTTATTGTATATTTCCCTCTTGCATTTAACCTCCCAAAATGTACCTCACAATTGCCTATACTTAACTCTATCTGCCATTTCGGAACCTGGTAGTGTGGGACTTAAGGCTCCTGGACCTCCTTCCCGATGGCAGAAGAGAGAAGAGAACGTAGCACTCACCAACTGTCACACTGTCTGCAAACTTACTAATCAGCCCAGCTATATTTTCAGATGGATCATTTTCTATGTATCACCAGCCACAGATTTTCCTGTAAATTGTTCTAATTAACAGGCTACAAACGCTTCAAGGGATTCAAAGTAGATTTATTATCAAAGTACGTGCACAGTATACAACTCTGAGATTCGTCTCCCTCACAGACAGTCAGGCACAAAAGAAAACCATGAACCAGTTCAGACAAAAACATCAAAACTCCTCCACCACGCGCAAAAAACAAATCATGAAATGCAAATGGCAACAAGAAAGAATGAAGGGAAAGACAGAATTTAAATCACAAAATCAAAAGAGTTCATATTAGCTTCAGCTCAATGTTCATTATCTGCAGGGTGCCCCAATTCAAAGTCATCCAAAATCGCAACAGAAAAAGAAACGACTAGTAACAAATTATAATGTGAACTACAGTTCAATCCACAATTTGATGATCAAGAACTTTGACAGCATTATGGGAAAGAGAGACTATTAAAATGCAGGGACTTTCGCTCAGGAGGAGTGAGCAAGAGAGAGAAAGAAACCATCACATGCAGGCACCTTCTTCAGGCGGCTGTGAGTGGGAGGGAAAGAGGAGACCATCACATGCAAACTCCTTCCTCTGGCAGCAGTGGGTGAGAGGCTGGTAGACTCGCCTCAATGTTTTTAATCTTCCTCGACATTTTAATTGGTGAGATCAGTGAGAAATAGAGTCGGTAATGGGTTTGTGCTCTTGTCTCTAAACACTTCATATTTTTTAAGATTTCAGCATGAGGTTCTGATACTTTTTCACTTCTGTTACTTTCTGTGAAGTTTACTCAGGATTTTCAGTAGTTAAAACATGGAATATAAACATCCATGCTATAAGAGCTCATTGCTTCTGCAGAGCCTCACTAAGTGCCTGTGTGAGTTACAGACAAGGCTATGATGTTAAAGTTCTAATTCTCCAAGACTATTCACCATCTATGATACACTTATGGATAAATCCTCTACAAACAGTCCTGAAGAAGACAACCAATTAAACTTTGCAATGTTGTGTCAAACAAGTGAAAAGTATACTAAGATACCATTTAGAGCTGTTCCTCCATTGTTGTCGTGGGTTAGTTTTAGAGTGGGAGGCTTTAGAACATAGAACATAAAAAATCTACAGCACATTACAGGCCTTTCAGCCCCCAAAGTTGTGCCAAAAATGTAACCTACTCTAGAGGCTGCCTAGAGGTTCCCTACCGCATAGCCTATTTTTCTAAGCTCCATGTACTGATCTAAGAGTGTCTTTAAAGATCCTATTATATCTGCCTCTACCACCTTCGCTGGCAGTGCATTCCATGCACCCACCACTCACTGTGCGAAAAAGTTACCTCTGACATCACCCTTGAACCTACTTCCAAACACCTTAAAACTATGCCCCCTCATGTTAGCCATTTCTACCCTGGGAAAAAGTCTTTGGAAATCCAATGATCAATGCATCTCATCATCTTATACACCTCTATCAGGTCACCTCTCATCCTCTGTCGCTGCAAAGAGAAAAGGCCAAGTTCACTCAACCTATTCTCATAAGGCATGTTCCCCAATCCAGGCAACATCCTTGAGCTTTGGCTCAAAAAGTTTTGACAAGAATAGGCTCGGGCGAGCACAGACAGAGGTTCTAAGTGAGTTGTCAGTAAGTTTTCATTTTCTCTTTCTTTGTCTATATCTTGTGCAGTGAGAATGGTTCCAGAGTTAGTGCCCTGTTCTTTATGTGAGATGTGAAAACTCTTGGAGACGTCCAGGCACCCTGATAACTACATCTACACGAAGTGCATCAGGCTGCAGTTCCTTAGCAACTGTGCTAAGGAGCTGGAGCTGCAGCTTGATAACCTTTGGGTAATATGGGAGAATAAGCAGCTGATAGATAGGAACTACAGGGAGGTAGTCACTTCTAAGCTGCAGGAGGCAGGTACCTAGGTGACTCTCAGGAGAGGGAAAGGGATATACAGTCAGAGCAGAGAACCCCCGTGGCTGTTATCCGCAATAATAAGCATATCAATTTGGACACTGATGGGGTGGGGGAGGGGATGACCTACTAAGAGGAA
Organism: Mobula birostris; assembly: GCF_030028105.1. Classification (NCBI taxonomy): domain Eukaryota; kingdom Metazoa; phylum Chordata; class Chondrichthyes; order Myliobatiformes; family Myliobatidae; genus Mobula; species Mobula birostris. The sequence goes on along the minus strand of NC_092370.1, from coordinate 99,107,802 downwards.
GCTGCAGCAATTGGGTCTCCAGCACTGAGTTTGTTTCTGTGGCTCAGAAGGAAAGGGGGAAGAAGAGCAGTATAGTAGTGATAGGGAATTCCATAGTTAAAGGAACAGACAGGGGATATTGCGGATGTAAAAGAAACACTGGATGATATTTTGCCTCCCAAGTGCCAGGGTCAGGGGTGTTTTGGATCAGGTGCACAGCATTCGAAAGGAGGAGGGTGAGCAGCCAGAAGTTGTGGTACATATTGTATAGGAATCAATGACATACAGTAGGTTAGAAACGGGAGAGTTTCTGAAAAGAGAATATAGAGGGTTAAGTAAAAAGCTGAAAGGCAGGACCTACAGGGTCATCTCTGGATTGCTGCCTGTGCCAGGTGCCAGTGATTCAGCAGATGAATGCATGGCTGAGGAATTGGTGTAGGGGGCAGGGTTACAGATTTCTAGAAAGTTGGGATCCTACTGGGAAATGTACGACCTGTACAAGAAGGAAAAGCTACACCAGATGCTGGGTGGGGGGGGACCAACATCCTTAAGGGCAGGTTTTCTAGAGCTGTTGAGGAGGGTTCGAACTAATTTGGCAGGGAATGGGAAACAGAGTGATGCGTGAGGATGGGGCAATTAATTTACACGTATATGCAGTGTGAAATGAGATTGTAAAGAAGGTCAGGCAGATGATGGGGCAAAATTACATTCAGTGGGATGAGTTGAACTGTAACACTGGGTGGGGCAAAATTGAAAAGGATGATGAATACAGGACTGAAGGTATTATATAAGAATGCACACATTATACAGACTGGGGTAGATGATCTTGTAGAGTAATTAGAGATTGGGAACATCACTGACCATAAAGACCCGATTGGAGTCATGTATATGCCTCTAAACACCAGCCTGAAATACTGACTATTCATTCATTTCCATAGATGCTGCCTGACCTGTTGAGTTCCTCCAGCATTTTGTGTGTGTTACATCAGAAATGTCATAGGTAGTCAGGAGTCTAAAATTCCTCTACTACAGTTGTAACATACCTCAAGGAGATCTTGTGACTTTCTTGTGAGAATGATGTAATGGTCTTTTGGAGGTCACCTGATGTAATTTTCCCGCCGATGTGAGGTCACGTGACGACATGTTCACCACGCGTAGAAAAGGGAAGACCTCTGCTGACGCAGTTTGTTTTTCCAGCTAGTACATTAGTCAGAGTCTCCGTTCCGTTGCGTATTTGCTTTATGACGCAGTTTCATTTTCACAACAGAGTTTTACATTCTATTGTAAGGTACAATAGTGCTGGACTGGCAGTTTACGCAATTTCTGCTAGATTTGTTGATGTACCTTTTTAGTAGTATTGGAGGGTGAAGACTTTATCAAAGTACAGGACCTGAAGGATTAAGAGAAGTTGGTATCGTTCGGCAGTTTAACAAAGGATCGACCTTATTGAGTCTTCGTTGAAGAAGTAGTGACCTGCATCAAAGATAACTCCTGCCAAAAGATGAAAGGAAGTTCATGCAAGGTTTGCTCTCTAGAAATAAAGGTACAACGGTTAAGCCGTTTATTTCCTTCATCGTGAATCCTTTGGACAGAACCAGCAGGAAAGTTGCATCTATGAAGAAATCCTTCTCCAGAGAAGTCTCTCCCAATCGAACGTATAAATCTCTTGGACTTTCGCATTCACCATTTTAAGAACTGTGTTTGACTTTACCGCCTTAAGAACTGTTTTCGCATTTATTGCTTTAAGAACCAGTACCGAGTGACGGTTTGTTGAACGGCTGCGTAGCGGTTAACTTCCGGTTAAGGTTTTCGTTCGTTTTTTATTGTTTATCAGTGTTTAATAAATGTTTGGTTGTTTTATATAACCTGACTCAATTGATATTTGTTGTTGCCAGTTACGTAACACAGCAGCTGCCCATTTGTTGTCCAAAATCTTCATGGACAGAAGTTGAAAATTTACCTGAACTGATTAATGTTGAAGAGTTTTGGATATTCAATATACCTATTCAATTTGCCCACCATCATTGGTGGAAAAAAAACGAACAATGAATATTTTATCTCTATTCTACCTTAAGGAAAATATTATCCAAGCATATTCCTGTATTTCCTTAGTCTTCACAGTTATTTCTAAATAGGAATCAGGAGTTGAAATTCTGACTGCCTTGTGTAATTGTTTTAGGGCTGCCAGTGACTGAAGAGCTGTGGCACAGTTCCATCAGGAGAGATGGCAATAAATCAAGAGGGGCAGAAAAGTGTTATTGAAGAAGACATTTAGGCATGTTTCTTCGATGCTTAAGAAGTGCTGTAAGATATACTGTTCAATGCATTAATAAATGCTTTATTTAATAATTGATCAAGAGGACAGAGACAGTGGTAAAGACAAGTTGCAGATCAATAAGTGGCTAGGTATAAATGAGCAAGTATAAATACCTACTCAACACTTGATTTATCTTGTCTTCTTACCAATTATCTTCAACCTTGGAGAGGGAGGTCATGGAGTGCAGGGAAATGCCCTCCAGTATAAATCTTGTTCCCTAATCAAGATATTAATACACAACAAACTTGCAGGATTAAAGGAAAGATATTGAGAAGTGAAATGAAGCAATGATCAATACAGTATGATGCTTTCTGGGTACAATGATGGGGCCATTAGCTTGGTTAATGAATCTGAGATTGCATTCTATTTTCTCAAGGGAATACCTGCCTTCTCCAACTTCCAAAGTAATAACTTAGCTATTAAGAGATTAGGTGAATCTCTATGTTCTGGAACCACAGTCTCTTAGGAATTACACTCAGCCTGCATCAGGTCTTATTTCAATTGTAAAGCCATCAAAATCAACAGTCATAAAAATACACCTATTGTCAAGGTCATTATAAATCAGGAGAAATGCAGTTGAACTCAAGGTGCAAGTTACTTTAACGCTAATACACACATCTGTTCCATCCACTTCTTCATGATCTGCTGGGTGTCTTTGAGTTGAGCAGCACCAGTGTTTCTTCCTGCATAGATTTCTTTCTTGGTGATGAGACAATAGGGGATGAAGAGAATAAGAAATTAGAGACACTCAATAAAGTGCTTCTTTCAATTTTTATCAGAGGATCTGCCTTACCATCGGTAACAAGTAATGGAAATTTAAAGGAAATGTAAATTGTAACAGATATAATACAGGCTTTTGTTTCTTACTCTCATACAATACCAAAATCCATGATTGTACCACATCCCCACAACACATCTAACCATCCAAAGATTTAATCCAGGTGGTTGGTTGTAACCTCACAGGTCTATTGTAAGTGCAAATGTGTCACCATTGGCAACAAGTTCTATTCTTTCTGCTTTAATTTCATGTGTTATAGCAGCCTACTAAATTAATATAGACACCTGCTTTTTTTATTCCTCTTCCTGTTTTACCCCGAGTATCATGTTGGCACATCAGGCCCTTCTTGCCATACTAGGTGTCCACCAACTTACTACTCTCTGACTTCTTCATTTGTGGAGTGACCACTAAACTGGGGTATTTCACATTTTGTGTGTCCTGCAATGGCTCAGGAGCTTATTCTGCATGCATTAGGTATATGATTTTGGTAAATGATTGCCAACACTCCTACTATAACCTCCGCCAATTCCCTCAGCAGGGAATCAAGACCAGGGGACTTCAGACCTTCTAGACTCTGGGCAGGTCCCAGCGGATTGGAAGACAGCAAATGTCATGCCATTTTTTGAAAAAGGGTGTAGGCAAAAGACAGGCAACTATAGGCCAGTTAGCTTAACATCTGTAGTCGGGAAAATGCGTGAAGCTGTCATTAAGGAAGAAATAGTGAAACATTTAGAAAGGAGTGGTTCCATTAGACGGACGTAGCATGGATTCAGAAAGGGTAGGTTCTGTTTGACAAACTTACTGAAGTTCTTTGAGGACATAATGAGTGCAGTGGATAGAACGGAACAGGTGGATGTAGTAAACTTGGATTTCCAGAAGGTGTTCAATAAGGTGCCGCACAAGGGACTTATAAATAAGATACGGATGCATGGAGTTGGAGGAAGTGTATTTGCATGGATAGTGGATTGGTTAACCAATAGAAGGCAGAGAGTTGGTGTTTCTCCAGTTGGCAGTCAGTGGTGAGTGGGGTGCCGCAGGGGTCCGTGCTGGGGCTGCAGCTGTTTACCATTCATATTGATGATTTGGAAGGAGGGACTGAGTGTAGCGTAGCAAAATTTGCTGATGACACTAAACTGAGTGGAAAAGCAAATTGTACAGAGGATGTGGAGATTCTGCAGAGGGATATAGATAGGTTAAGTGAATGGGCCAAGGTCTGGCAGATGGAATACAACATTGGTAAATGCAAGAGCCTCCACTTTGGAATGAATGATAGAAGAGCAGATTATTATTTAAATGGTGAAAGATTGCAGCATACTGTTGTGCAGAGGGACTTGGGAGTGCTTGTGCATGAGTCGCGAAAAGTTGGCTTGCAGTTACAACAGGTTATTAAGAAGGCAAACGGGATGTTGGCCTTCATTGCTAGAGGGATTGAATTTAATAGCAGGGAGGTCATGCTGCAACTATACAGGCTTCACCTGGAGTACTGTGTGCAGTTCTGGTCTCCATACTTGAGGAAGGATATACTCGCTTTGGAGGCAGTGCAGAGGAGGTTCACCAGGTTGATTCCAGAGATGAAGGGGTTAACTTATGAGGAGAGATTGAGTCGCCTGGGACTATACTCTCTGGAATTCAGAAGAATAAGAGGGGATCTTATAGAAACATACAACATTTTGAAAGGGGTAGATAAGATAGAAATAGGAAAGTTGTTTCCATTAGTAGGTGAGACTAGAACTTGGGGACATTGCCTCAAGATTCAGGGGAGAAGATTTAGAACGGAGGTGAGGAGAAACTGTTTTTCCCAGAGAGTGGTGAATCTGTGGATTTCTCTGCCCAGGGAAGCAGTTGAGGCTTCTTCACTAAATATATTTAAGATACAGTTAGACAGATTTTTACATAGTAGGCGATTTAAGGGTTATGGAGAAAAGGCAGGTAGATAGGGCTGAGTTTACGGACAGGTCAGCCATGATCTTATTGAATGGCGGGGCAGGCTCGATGGGCCGGATGGCCTACTCTTGCTCCTATTTCTTATGTTCTTATGATTTTGTTTTTAAAAACTGATAAAATGATCAACTGATACAAATACCACGAGATTTGAGGGCCTTCACTTCTTCCTTGAACAAGGCCTAATCTTCCAAAACAAACTTTTCATCTGGCTGAATTCTCACATTAATCAACTTCCTCCAACTTTATTCACTTTCACCAGATCGAAGTGACATTTTTAGAGGTTAAATGCAGAAGGGAAATATAGAGTATACAGCGGGAGCATTGATAAACTAAGAGATGCTGGGTGAAAGTGAATAGCTTCTGAAAGTGGCTCCTTGTATGGCCCCAAGTATGGCTGTTTTTCTGTGTAATATGTGGAATATTTTTTTGTTTCAGTCTTTTAGGTCTGCTCCTATCAATAAATGCATTGGTGTTGTTGCACTCATAGAAAACTCAAAAATGTTATAATTTTTGTCAGCATTTTCCACCCTGCTTTCACCTCCACTTGGTACATCTCTGACTGTCCCTTCACTTTCCAGATCTCTCCATTTTTACCTCAGGGTACAGACTCATCACAAACAACCATTACATGCCATCAGACTCCACAGGCATATAGACTTTATTTTGTCTACTTCGGCCTCCCATAAGAATGTTGTTTGATTTTTTCAGCTCCTCTGCCTTCTGTCACATTTGCTTCAGAGATAAGACTTTGCACGTCACTGTCTCTGAAATGTCTTGCATTATTTTCTGAGGTCCGGCTATTCTCCACAAGAATAGACAGAGCTCTTGACTGTATCCCTTTATTTTTCACACCTCCGCTCACACTGCAAAGAGCAATAGTTTTGCTCAGCTCCAAATTGAAGCAAAGAACAGAGAAAGGATATGTTTCACAGTAAATTAAATTCTAATACATTAGGATAGTGTCAAGGGTTGGTACTTGGATGTCTGTAACTTGCAATATACATTAACTCCATATCCCTCTATGAGCAAGACACTAATACACGCAAGTGGAATTAATATAGGTAGATGTTGGCTGGCATAGAAGTGATGGGTCAAAGAGCCTGTTTATGAGCTGAACAATTCTATAACTTTTTGATCACTCACAAACATCAAAACTGGTCGACAGATTTGAGATCACTTCTTGTAAAGAGAGCAGGATTATTCAGCTTTGCTTCACAGGCATCAAGGAGATGGCAAAGCTTAAAACCTTGCTGCATTCTATACTGTCTGGATACTGTGGAGCTATATGCAAAAATCCCTGAAAATAGGTATGAGGATTGTGATTGTAGTCCATTGAATATAGGCTGCACATCAACTTCATACAGTACTGCTAGTTGAAATGACTTTTGATTTTCCTATTTTTCATTAGACAATTAATATTCTAAGCAACTACAAATGCCTATAGCTAACCTGCGCAAGTTAAAGCTAGCCTGCACTTCATAAAGGAGAAGTGCACTCTGGCTGGAAGAGATGATGACAAGTAAATCTAATCTGAGGAGCAGCGAAAAATGGCAAACTGAAAGAGAAAGTGTGGGGATCAATGTTCTTAGATTCTGTACTAGAGATACTGCATCAGCAAGGTGAGGAGTTCATCAAGTCGCACACACAGAAGGCAGTGGAGGTTACTGCTGGTTGTCAGATTTTGAGGGTCAGACTGCAGAGAACCAAGTTGTTCAACATTCTCACATAGTGACCAAGTTCAGTGAATGTATTATCATATGTTCTAACCAGTAGCTTTGAGCATAATTTCACATACATTTTAAACAAAATAACTTTAATTACTGAACTTCCATTATAATTTGCCAAGATAGGATTTGAAATATTTTTGAATCATTGTTAGGCCTCCGGCATATTAATGTAGCTTGTGTGAAAGCATTAATTAATTAATTTGGCTTTGAAAAAAATCTATAATCTGATAAATCAATGCCAATGCATATTCAATGCACACTCAGTGGCCACTTTATTAGGTACACCTGCTCATTAATGCAAATACCTAATTAGCCAATAATGTGGCAGCAACTCAATGCATAAAAGCATGCAGTATGATAATGAGGTTTAGTTGTTGTAGAGACTAAATATTACAATGTGGATGGAATGTGATTTAAGTGACTTTGACTGTGGAATGATTTTGGAGTCAGATAGGGTGGTTTGAATATCTGAGAAACTGCTGATCCCCTGGGATTTTGTGTACAACAGTCTCTAGAGTTTACAGAAAATAGTGTGAAAAACTAAAATCATCCACTGAGCAGTAGTTCTCTGGGCAAAAACGCCTTTTTAATGTGAGAGGTCGGAGGAGAATGACCAGACTGGTTCAAGCTAACAGGTAGGTGACAAAAACTCAAATAACTATAGGTTACAACACTTGTATGCAGAAAGATGTCTTTGAATACAGAATGCATTGAACCTTACAGTGGATGGATTACAACAGGTGAAGGCCCCAAACATACATTCAGTGGCCATTTTATTAGATACAGGAAGTACCTAATAATGTGGTGTCTGAGTATACAGTGCAAAATATATTTCTGCCCAATTAAACTATGCCACTTTATACTTTATCTAGACTCTCTCCTCACCCAACTCATCATATCTAATCATAACTTGAAGTGATCTATTTTGTTTTCTGCTTTCTGCTACCCAATGCATTAGGGTCATCAGACACGGTGCATCTTATTTTTTCAAGTAAAATAAACAGTTCTTATTTTATTTATTTATCTTAACACCCTTAAAACTCATACTTTTCTGGGTTAAAATTAAATAGGCATTTTCAAATGAATTAATGTGTTCTTATACTGTGTTGCAACCTCCTCAGTGTTGGCTATCTCAGCCATTTTGATGTTATTCCCAAATCTAGAAATTGTGATTTCCATTCTAAAGTTGAGGATTTTAGTATAAATTGTACTGAGTAATTGCTGAACTGTGTAGATTCTTGGAAATCCACACTACCTGCTTTCTACTTTGAATTCATATTCTATGGTTCTACCTTTCCCTCATCTAACCATTTGCTTCATCTGCAGTAGCCCTTCTGTGATCAGACTGCCATGATGTGATTGAGTTAGGAGATTAGTTGTGATGAAAGACCTGGCATGTTGACCTCAGCTGGGAAAGTATGTAATTTAGAGGGGAATATGCAGTTGGTGGTGTGCCTAGAGATCTTGTCCTTTTGATTCTAGAAGCTGTAGATTTGGGAGATTACATTACAAAGGACCTGGCAAATAACTACATTAATTTTTCAGATGCCACACATTGCAAGACATCGAGTTGGCAGCAGAGGGAGTGAATTATTAGTGCAGTGTTCAGGGTGCAAACTAAGAGAACAGCTTTGTTCCAGATGGCATAGGATAGAGACTAGGGTAAATGTTCATCAGGTTAGCCAGCACGTATGGAGAAGAAAGTGGACTTAATGCCTCGTATCAATTCAGAAATGGTACCTCTGAACTTTCCACAACTGCTGCTTGATTTTGTGAGCATTTTCAGTATTTTCCAGTTTATTTCAAATTTTACCATCTGCAGTACCTTCTGTTGGATTACTCTTCTGACTGGTTTTAATCTGCTTCAGTGTTGTTTGTAGCTTTAACCAGCCAGGCTATTTGAGAGATTTCCAGTGGACCTTTGACATGTGCTTTGTAAATGATGGAAAGACCTGAAAATGTCAAAGGTTTGTTATCTGCCACAGGACATCCAGCCTCTGACTTGTTCTTGTTGTATCAATATCTGTGGAACTGGTCCGTTTGAGCTGCTAGTCAATGTTGACCCGCAGGACAAAGGTGATGGAGAATTCAACACAGTAAATGTCAAAGGTTGGTGGTTGCGTCCTTTCCTGTTGGAGATGATTATTTCCCAGCTGTTATCTGCTGCTGATTTATACCTGAATGTTGTCTAAATCTTGATGCATGCAGATGTGGACTTGCTCATTATCTGAATAATTGCTAACAGGACTATTTTATATTGTACAGATTTAAAAAAAAAAAAAAAAATCCTGTAAACTGTCTACTCAGTTACCTATAGTTTAGTATATGTCATTGTGTCACAATTGACAGATATGCAGATAGATAGATGACGGAGACTAAACTCTGTAAATAAGTAAATGAAGGCATATTGGAAGTTAAAAATTCATCTACTGTTCTATTTAATTTAAGATAAGTAATCACTGGCTTAAGGACTGGTGGTTATAACAAAATCATCAGAGGGCAGATGACTTACTGAATCCTTTTCATATTTAGAGAATATCTCATTATGAGATTGAAAGTATTTTTGACTTACTTAGCACGTACTGAGATGTTTCTTGACAATAACAAATTCTGTCTGTGATCTTTATTTATGGCTTTCTAAATTACATTTGAAGCAGCTAGACTGAATTGTTTTCCCCAAAAGTTTATTGAATTCCAGTGAAATATTTTAATGGTGTATTCACAAAGGGATAAATTATTTTGACAAGGTTGAGAATTTCTTGTTTTAGAATTTCTTTGAATAGAAATAACAGATATTCAAATATCAACAACTGCCCATTGTCATTTATGTTGGTGCTATGATGTACCCACATATTTATGTATTTCTTATACTAATTTACAACCTCATTCTCAACTTATGAACCTACATATTGAAAATAAGTAAGCAAATATTTGCGGACTAATTTTCTTGTCAGTACTTGCATGCACAACAGTTGCTAGAGGGGTCCTATTAATCTTGGGTGATTTATGGTAGTGAATTTGCAAATTGATGGAATATCTTAATCCAAAATTTTATACTGAATAGATTGTAAAGAAATGCAGGAAAAGATTGTTAGCACGATAAATAAAAAAAAAATGAACATGTTAGGCGTACTTATCAAAATTGAAATGCAAGAATAATCAAATTGCAGGTGGAAGAATCAAATAAAAAAAACAATATTACTAGATGAAGCATATAAATATCGATGAAGAGGCCAAGAACTTGAAGCTTATTGACTAGTTTTAAGGGCATGATAGTATTGAATGCCAAGCTGTAGTTGATAGAGCATCCTGATGTATGCATTTTTGCTGTCCCTTTGAGTAAAGAGCAAATGAAATGGCGTCTGCTGTGGAAGTTTTGTCTGTAGGAGCCATTTATCTATTTTCTGCCTGTACAGTATTGCACTTTGTGGTGCTTTTAATATGGCAATCTGTTACGTGGGTTGGGGGTGTTAGAAATAAATGAGTATAGTTTTGTATTCACGCTTTGTCTTGGTTTAGTTTAGCCTATTGGAGAGAGGTGAACTACGGAGAATATTATTTGTTGACCACTATTTGGAACATTATAAAGACTGCTTACTATGCTAATTTGGAACAATATTTTACTGTTTATTAAGCTAACTTTGTTATTTTATTGGCTACGTTCCATCAGACAATCAGTACTGAGGCAAGTGAATGACAGCCTATATAAACGCAAGCACTCCTAGACAGAAGCACCTACAAATGTATACAGAGAATGTCACCTTGACCTGTGATGAAATGTCTGCAAGCTAATTGCAAAGTTGGGTGAACAGAATAACCTCAAACGTCTTTACCTGAGCTACCAATATTCCCAACTATCCTAAAGAAAATGTCTTGCCTTACATCAAATTCCAGGGCATGTTTTCACTACGCATTTAGCAGGTACCCACAGGATAACTTAAATGCAAATGACAATGCGTTAAATGTTAGTGTCAAATTTCTGTTGCAGGAAGAAAATCTTCACTATCTGATATCTCCTCTGCATGCATTAAAACAGGTTGATAAAGAGGCTGATTTGGTTGCATCTTTGCTCATCACAATTATTGAAGGACAAACATGCTCTGGAAGTGCCAGGGGAGCAGCTACAGAAAAGGAAGAAAGATCTTAAGTTGGAGGAAGAAATTGCCATATAGAACCATAGAAACTACAGCACAGAAACAGGCCCTTTGGCCCTTCTTGGCTGTGCCGAACCATTTTCTGCCTAGTCCCACTGACCTGCACACGGACCATATCCCTCCATACACCTCCCATCCATGTATCCGTCCAACTTATTCTTAAATGTTAAAAAAGAACCTGCATTTACCACCTCGTCTGGCAGCTCATTCCATACTCCCACCACTCTCTGTGTGAAGAAGCCCCCCCTAATGTTCCCTTTAAACTTCCCCCCCCCCCCCCTCACCCTTAACCCATGTCCTCTGGTTTTTTTTCTCCCCTTGCCTCAGTGGAAAAAGCCTGCTTGCATTCACTCTATCTATACCCATCATAATTTTATATACCTCTATCAAATCTCCCCTCATTCTTCTACGCTCCAGGGAATAAAGTCCTAACCTATTCAACCTTTCTCTGTAACTGAGTTTCTCAAGTCCCGGCAACATCTTTGTAAACCTTCTCTGCACTCTTTCAACCTTATTTATATCCTTCCTGTAATTTGGTGACCAAAACTGAACACAATACTCCAGATTCGGCCTCACCAATGCCTTATACAACCTCATCATAACATTCCAGCTCTTATACTCAATACTTTGATTAATAAAGGCCAATGTACCAAAAGCTCTCTTTACGACCCTATCTACCTGAGACGCCACTTTTAGGGAATCTTGTATCTGTATTCCCAGATCCCTCTGTTCTACTGCACTCCTCAGTGCCTTACCATTAACCCTGTACGTTCTACCTTGGTTTATCTTTCCAAAGTGTAATACTTCACACTTGACTGTATGAAACTCCATCTGCCATTTTTCAGCCCATTTTTCCAGCTGGTCCAAGTTCCTCTGCAGGCTCTGAAAACCTTCCTCACTGTCTACTACACCTCCAATCTTTGTATCATCAGCAAACTTGCTGATCCAGTTTACCACATTATCATCCAGATCATTGATATAGATGACAAATAACAATGGACCCAGCACTGATCCCTGTGGCACACCACTAGTCACAGGCCTCCACTCAGAGAAGCAATTCTCTACTACCACTCTTTGGCTTCTACCATTAAGCCAATGTCTAATCCAATTTACCACCCCTCCATGTATACCTAGCAACTGAATTTTCCTAATTAACCTCCCACGCGGGACCTTGTCAAAGGCCTTACTGAAGTCCATGTAGACAATATCCACTGCCTTCCCTTCATCCACTTTCCTGGTAACCTCCTCGAAAAACTCCAACAGATTGGTCAAACATGACCTACCACACACAAAGCCATGTTGACTCTCCCTAATAAGCCCCTGTCTATCCAAATGCTTGTAGATTCTGTCTCTTAGTACTCCCTCCAATAACTTACCTCCTACTGACGTTAAACTCACCGGCCTATAATTTCCCAGATTACTTTTCGATCCTTTTTTAAGCAATGGAACAACATGAGCCACTCTCCAATCCTCCGGCACGTCACCCGTAGACAGCGACATTTTAAGTATTTCTGGTGTACAAAATTTCTGGTGTATAGGTGTACAAAATTAATGTGCTAAGGTCTTCAAGTGTGGTGAGTGCTGAAAGTGCTCCAACAGGACAGTCCTATACACCTTAGTTCCTTTATTGAAGAGGCACTGAGGAAAACAAAACACTCAAAGTCAATGTTGATTTATTTGGCCCTCAAGTGTTTTGATTCATGTACAAGACCCCCAAAAGTTAGTTCAGAGAGTTTAGTTGCAGCCTGCACTAATGAGACACTCTGAACCTATGTCATATCCCATACCTCAAAGTGTTCATTGGGACAGTATGGGAAGCACTCTTGTTTCAGATGATAAGAGGTCAAAACTATTATTAATATGGCTGGGAAGCAAAATGAAATAACATTATTGGCACAACAATGCATTTCATCTTTACAAATTTTCGATGGCGATCCTTTGCAATATCATACATTCACGATCGGTTTTTGAAAGAAGTGTTGAAGGCAAGATTAACAATAAAAGTGACTTGCTTTATTTCCTTGAATGGCACACAAGGGGGCACCCTAGAGAACCTGTCAGAAGCTGCCAGCATGTTGACTCTAATAAACTATACATAAAAGCTAAGGCTTTACTACAGGAACATTTTGGCAAGGAACAGAAAATTGTGTCTGCCTGCATGCAAAATTTCTTTCTTGGCTACCTATCAAATCTGAAGACAGGAAAGCTCTTCAAGACCATAGGCCCTTAGAGGCTATTACAATACTATGTAAAAGTACAGTACATGCATGAGTTGGACATGCCTGCCAGTATGTCAATTGTCATAAAGAAATTGCCCTATATGCTTAGTGATAAATGAAGAATGATAGCCACAAATGTAAGATTATTTTCACTGACATTACTGATTTTATTGAAAGGCAAGTAACCAGTATTTGGGATGTTTCATCACTGACAATAGGCAATGGTGTAAACAAAACTAAGTCACAATTATGTTCTAAGATTAAATGATGCAGCTTTGCAACTACTGTGGCCACTGTGAGAAGTAAAGCTAAAACTGAACCTGGAACTAATGGAAGGAAAATGATTTCATTATCCAGAGGTGTTTGTCTGTCCTGTGAGGATGGACACACATTGGATTTGTGTCCTCAGCTGGAGAAAAGAGCTCATAGTGAGGAGATTCCCTTTCTAAAGGAAAATGGTGTCTGCTTTGTCTCTTTGTGTACGGGACACATTGGCACGGATTACAAGAAGCATCTTTCATGCGAAGTATGCAGCTGAAAACATCCCAACATATTTCGTATTCACTCTGACAGAATGGGGTGCAGAATCAAAACAAGCTGTGAAAAATGAGACACAGCAGTGAGTAGTGCCCTGGCATTCAATGGCCTTACAGAGTTGGTAATCATAAACTTCTCAGAAATCCAGTACAAGTGACGTTTAAGAAGGGTAACAAGACGGTGGTTACTTGTGCTTTTCTAGATCAAGGTAGTACAGCAGTGTTCTGTGTGGCGGGCCTTATGAACAAGCTCAACCACATAGGAAAAAGGACACGCGTTCTCTTATGCACCATTGGTCAAGAAAGGTTGTGAGTAGCTACATTGTTTCAAGATGGGGCTAGCTTAGATAGTGAAAACTATTGTGAACTACCTAACATCTACACTCAGAAAATCATGCCTGTCCACAAAGGGAACATTCTATGACAGAGGGATCTCCAGGGATGAGTCTCACCTAAAACATGTCCATTTGCCAGATATTGCTCTGGTAATTGAGCTGCTGATGGGGATGAATGTGCCTGAAGCATTGGAGCCATTGCGAGTGATTCGCAGTGTTAATGATGGACCTTAGCTATTAGAACAATCTTGGGTTGGACTGTGAATGGACCACTGAAAGGAGTCAATGATAATATGATGGAACAGACTGCACACAGCAAGAGCTGGCAGCTAATAGGATCTCTGTTTTGAAATTGGATAGGGTTGGCAGCAGCAGTTTGTCAGTTTTCCCTGAATGCAGTCAGGATGAACAACCTTTTTGTCGTGACAAGACCAGAGGTTCATGGAGCTGGTTACAAATTCTACAAAACTGGCCATATCCACTACCAGGCTGGTTTACATTTGAGAAAGGTTAACATGCCAAACAATCTGAAGACTGGTGAACAGTGTGCTCTAAATCTAAGGAAGAAGTTTAAGAAAGATTTTGTCATTTTACACTGCCTATGCAGCTTTCATAAAGGGTGTCATCTGCAAAGACTATGCCGAAATAGTGCTAGCTGAGGAACTGGAATACAGTGATGGGGAAGGTCTGGTATATTCCACATCATGGTATTTATTATGCCAGAAAAGGGAAAACTTTGCAGCTGTGTCTGATGGTGGAGTGCCTTTTCGGGAAATATCACTTAATGTTCAGCTTTTACAGGGACCAGATCTTACTAGCTCACTAATTGGAGTCATAACCAAATTCAGAAGAGAACCAGTGGTGATTATGATAGATTGAATCAATGTTTCATCAGGTAATGAAGCAGCAGAAGATGCAGATCTGCTGAACTTTCTCTAGTGGTCTGATGGTGACCTCAGCCAAGATATGGTAGACTTTAGAATGGTGCACTTTGGAGCAATTTCATCACCCCAAGTTCTACCAATTTCACTCTTAGCAAATGTGCAGGAGACAGTGAAGAGCAGTTCAGCTGTGAGACACTGAGTTAGGTTTTGCAATGCTTCTATACAGATGACTGTCTTGTGTCAGTGTCCTTTGAGGAAGAAGCAGTGTCAGTCTATTGTGACCTTGTATCCAAATGTGTTAAAGGTGACTTTTGATTCAAAGTAGATGAACAACGGTCATAGAGTGCTAGCTGTGATAGCAGAAGAGCAATGAGTGAAAGACACGTGGTATTTGAATCTGGATTAAGATAGATCTTCATGGAGAGAGTACTGGGTGTGCATTGGTACATCCAGTCTGATACATTTAAATTTAAGATCACAATCCAAGACAGACCACTCACCAGAAGGGGAATCTCTCCACAGTTGGCTCCATCTATGATTGTTTAGGGATCCTGAGTCTGCTGGTGCTATCTGATTAGAAGATCCTACAAGATCTGTATAAGGAAGGGCTTGGCTGGGCTGACACTATAACATCAGTTGCTCATGAATGAACAAGCTGGCTGGAAGAACTCCGCCAGTTGGAAGACCTCAAGTTTGGTAGATGTTTGAAACCCTTGGATTTTTGGAGCAGTTACTGCGGCACAGTTACATCACTTTAGATGGTGCAACTGAAGATGGATGTAGAGCAGTGACCTACCTATTGTTGCACAACACGCTCTCTCAGCTGCATAGTGCTTTTATCATGAAAAAATCTGGGGTATCTCCACCGACGTCTGTTTCCATTATGGAGCTCATTGTTGCTATGATGGCAAGCAGCATGGACACACTGTGGAAAAAGGAGTTGCACGTGCAGCTTCTGGACTCAGTGTTTAGGACTGATAGTACTTCTGTGCTGAAGTATCACTCTTGTTCAGTCTGACTTGGGTGGAAAAACAACAGGGTATTCTTTGGAGAGAGAGATTGAGAAGGCCAAAGGTCAGATTGAATGAATTGTCTCTGAGGAGGACCTCAGAAAGGCTAAAATGGAGATCACTGTGTTTTGCCAAAGAAAGAGGTATCCAGATGAATTCCCAAGTTTGCAAAGGGGAGAAAAGGTGAAAAGGAACAGCCATATTTTCAAGCTCAGTCCAGTACTTGAAGATGATGTCATGAAGATTGGTGGACAGCTTAGTGCAGCAGCCATGTCTGAAGTGTCTAAACATCCTGATATACTGGCAAAGAATCTCAGACATCATTCTGAAGCATGTACATCAAGAGCTGGAACATGGTGGCTGTTATCACATTTTATCCAGGTTGTGCCAAAAATAATGGATTCCCCATACTAGTACAGCTACAAGAAGTATCCTGCCTGTGTTTGACAGTTGCACACAACTCCAGGATGCCAGCACATGGCAGATCCACCTCTGGACAGGATCTCTCCAAATGAACCTCTGTTTACATGTGTAAGAATGGACTACTTTTCTCCTTTTGAGAAGAACAGGAGTACAGTGAGGAGGTATGGGGTCATATTTACCTGTCTAGCTACATGAGCTGTTCACATTGAAGTGGCACCTTCTTTGGACACATTCCTTTGTTAATGCACCGATGCTTTCTGGTAAGAGAAAGACAGGTTTGTGAACTACACTCTGATAATGTGACAAACTTTGGAGCTGAGCATGACTTGCGAGAAGCGGTTAAGAAGTTGAATCCTTCATGACGACTGATGTCCTTCAAAAATAAATTAAGTGGATTTTCAACTGCCCTATCTGGTTCGCATCATGGAAGAGACTGATCAGGTCTATGTGAAAGGTCTTCAATTCCACCTTGAAGGTGCAGAACATTGACAAAGAGGGTTTCTACACAGTCCTTTGTGAAGTAGAGGCTATTATCAATGGTTGTCCAATCACTAAAACATCATCCAATCCTAATGATTTGGAAGCACTTACACCCACCCAACTTCCTCCAAACGAAAGGTGTAGCTATGGGCACCCATATGGGTCCTAACTATGCCTGCCTTTTTGTTGGCTTTGTGGAACAATCTATGTTCCGTGCCTGTTCTGGTATCTGTCCCCCACTTTTCCTTCGCTACATCGACGACTGTATTGGCGCTGCTTCCTGCACGCATGCTGAGCTCGTTGACTTTAACTTTGCCTCCAACTTTCACCCTGCCCTCAAGTTTACCTGGTCCATTTCTGACACGGCCCTCCCCTTTCTAGATCTTTCTGTCTTTGTCTCTGGAGACAGCTTATCCACTGATGTCTGCTATAAGCCTACTGACTCGCACAGCTATCTGGACTATCCCTCTTCTCACCCTGTCTCTTGCAAAAATGCCATCCCCTTCTTGCAATTCCTCCGTCTCCACCGCATCTGCTCTCAGGATGAGGCTTTTCATTCCAGGATGAGGGAGATGTCCTCCTTTTTTAAAGTAAGGGGCTTCCCTTCCTCCACTATCAACTCTGCTCTCAAACGCATCTCCACCATTTCACGCACATCTGCTCTCACTCCATCCTCCCGCCACCCCACTAGGAATAGGGTTCCCCTGGTCCTCACCTACCACCACACCAGCCTCCGGGTCCAACATATTATTCTCCGTAACTTCTGCCACCTCCAACGGGATCCCACCACTAAGCACATCTTTCCCTCCCCCCCATCTCTCTGCTTTCCGCAGGGATCGCTCCCTACAGGTCTCCCTTGTCCATTCGTTTTCCCCCCCCCCCATCCCTCCCCACTGATCTCCCTCCCGGCACTTATCCTTGTAAGCGGAACAAGTGCTACACATGCCCTTACACTTCCTCCCTTACCACCATTCAGGGCCCCAGGCAGTCCTTCCAGGTGAGGCGACACTTCGCCTGTGAGTCGGCTGGGGTGATATACTGCGTCCGGTGCTCCCGATGTGGCCTTCTATATAATGGCGAGACCCGACGCAGACTGGGAGACCGCTTTGCTGAACACCTACGCTCTGTCCGCCAGAGAAAGCAGGATCTCCCAGTGGCCACACATTTTAATTCCACATCCCATTCCCATTCTGACATGTCTATCCACGGCCTCCTCTACTGTAAAGATGAAGCCACACTCAGGTTGGAGGAACAACACCTTATATTCCGTCTGGGTAGCCTCCAGCCTGATGGCATGAACATTGACTTCTCTAACTTCCGCTAATGCCCCACCTCCCCCTCGTACCCCATCTGTTATTTATTTTTATACACTTTCTTTCTTTCTCTCTCTCCTTTTTCTCCCTCTGTCTCTCTGACTATACCCCTTGCCCATCCTCTTGTTCTCTCTTCCCCCCCCCCCCTGTCTTTCTCCCTGGACCTCCTGTCCCATGATCCTCTCATATCCCCTTTGCCAATCACCTGTCAAGCTCTTGGCTCCATCCCTCCCCCTCCTGTCTTCTCCTATCATTTTGGATCTCCCCCTCCCCCTCCCACTTTCAAATCTCTTACTAACTCTTCCTTCAGTTAGTCCTGACGAAGGATTTCAGCCCGAAATGTCGACTGTACCTCTTCCTAGAGATGCTGCCTGGCCTGCTGTGTTCACCAGCAACTTTGATGTGTGTTGCTTGAATTTCCAGCATCTGCAGAATTCCTGTTGTTGTTGTACACCCAACCATCTATTAGTTTTGAAGACCTCACCATCCTTGCCACCAGGAGAGTTCCAAAAGAAATATTTATACTCATCGTAGATGGAAGCAGGTCCAGTACATGTCAAACTTGTTTTGGAAACAATGGGTAAAGGAATATTTACCACAGTTAGAGGAAAATCAGAAGTGGTCAGGTATAAAGTTCACTTTCCTCCCAGGAGATATTGTGCTTGTAGTTGATGACTCAGCACCTCATAACTCATGGATCATTGGAAAAGTCAATCAAGTCTTTCCATACTTAAGAGTATTTGAGTAGTAGATGTGCATCAAGACCAAGATCAGCTGTCTGGACAGGACAATAACCAAGATCTGTCTTCTACAGGAGCAGAGGATTGAAGAGCTATATGACTTTGACTTGACCTACTAACTTGACAGTGGTGGTAAAGATCAGTTTGTACTGGGCTAAGTGCTGGTAACCTCTGGCCTAGATGACTAACATGACGACTGGAAGAAGGAAGAAAGAGAATGGTTATATAAATGTCAAGAACTTTGTCCTTGAAGATTTCATGTCTCCTATTTTTTTCAGTATGTAGTTGTAATTGTTATAGTGTAATAATTGTGGGCCGGGATGCTGGAGCCATGTATCTATTTTCTGTCTTTAATTGTATTTTGTGGTGCTTTTATGTTAAACTGCCCCATGGATTGGGGTGTGGTAGATGCAAATGAGGATAGTGACATCAGGCTTTGTTTTAGTTTAGTTTAATCTATTGCAGGGAGTTGAGCCATGGGGAATGATACTTTTTGTTTACCACAAATTAGAACATTGTTAGGCTGCTTATTATGTTAACTTTGCTATTAGAACACCATTTGACGACCAATTAGAATGTTTATTTATATCATTATTCAATCACTATTAAACTGCTTAGTATCACTAATATCATATTAGACCGCTAATTAGACCGATATATCACTAATTTAGTTTTGTTAGTTTTTTTATTGGTATGATATCATTCACCTTTGGTTTTGTAATAAATGTATTTTAGTCTATTTGGAACTTCGCAAATTTTAAGTGTAAGGGGTTTCTTCTTTTATATTACTGCGTAGGCTAATTAAAATGGCTTCTTTGTTATGTTATAATTGAAATGGCGGCTTTGTTATGTTAAATGCTGAGATGCTAGCAGCTTGTTTGGGTTATATTATTGATAATAGAGCTAACGAACCAACTGGGATAGATGTTATTCTTTCTAGTGTGTCTGTAAGTTATTGTGATGTGCAGGTTTTTGGGCAAAAGGCGCAAGAGAGAGAGGATGGACAAGGTGCAGTGAGCCGGCTAATGGGATCAGACCACAAGCAGGAATCAGAGGTCCAGGGTTTTCAGCGAGGAGAGGAGACGGAGACAGACTCTTGTGGAGCGTCTGGTCGACCACCGTGGTTGGTTCCAGGCGGCAGGTTGAGGTGGTCAGAGGGGATCGAATAGTGAAGGGAGGATCGTTACTCAAGCTCCAACTATTTGTTCACAAAGAGACTGAACTTTAAGTGTGGCACCTTTTATTTTCCTTTTATATTTTATCTATTAATTATATAGTTCCAGTAATATCTATAAACTGTAATTCATTTAATCATATATGGTGTGTTGTCTGTTATTTGACGGGGTGGGGTACATCACACAGCATCCACACAAACTAATTACCCAGTTTGGCGGGGCCGAGGGCTGTTTCCCTAGACGACAGCGAGCCAAGCGAAACTGAGGCTTGCCAGGGGGCTACATAAGCATGTCACACAATGTCAATTATCCTGGCTTGGTCTCTCAGCGGTTTTGGTTTGTTTTCTAGTAACTACTACAATGCCATTAGGAAAATTGGAGCAGACTGAAGTAACATCTTAAGCAGGAGTTGATATGCTTCATCACCAGTCTCTGAAAACACCTCATTGTGGATGTGCTACTGGACAATAGTCATTGAGGCAGGTTACCATGCTCTTAAGCACCTGTATAATTGAAGCCGCCTTAATGCAGTTGGGTACCTCAGACTATCAAAGTGAGAGGCTAAGGATCTTAGTGAACATTCCAACTAGTTGATCAACACTAGTCTTTAGTACTCGGCCTGGTACCCCATCTGAGCCAGATGCTTTCCGTCGGTTCACCCTCCTGAAGGATGCTCTCACATCGGCCTGAAAGACTGAAATCATGGGGTCACTGGGCGCTGTGGGAGTTCATAATGTTTCCTCTAGGATTTTACAATCAAAGTCTGTGTTGGTAAAATCCAGTGGTACTTCATTTTTTTTTTTCCCTCATGATTTTATCACATTTTCAAAAGGAAATGCAAGTAGTTAACAAGTCATGATTAGTCTCCCTTTTCTGATATCATGTTCTCTCACTCATTAATTAACTGAAGCATTTTGAGGATGCTAAATGTATATCCTTAGTTGTAGGTGCTAGTGATTTTCCAAATACTGTAGTTCTGTTTCCCTCAAAGTCATAATGTATTTTTTCAATTTAGAGTTGTTTCTAAATCCAAACATCTTGAAAAATTATAGGTATCAGTGATGTTCCCAACTAAAAATATAACTAAGATGCAGATGTTGAAAAATATTGCAAACATTCAGGAACTTGGGCAGCATCCATGGAAAGAGAAATGTTAATTTTTCATTAGAAATGAAAAAGGGAGAATAGAAAAAAATAGTTTAGTGACTGAGACTGGAGCAATTAAAGTGTGAAAAAGTAGCATTTTTGGCAGTGTTCCTATACCATCATTGTACACCTTTCCACTTTTGTTATTTGTGACACATGTCCTGCTCTGAGTGATTTTGTTTCTGTAAACACACAGGAATTTCATTGGAGCCCTGGTATGTGTTACACAGAGGTACAAGGAGTCACTGATCCATTCTGTGTAATTGTTCCACTTGGCCAAGTTAATATGTTTACAGGAAAGAACTGCTCAGTATCAGGCTAATAGTACAAACTTGTATTTGAACACAAAAAAAATAAGGGTTATTCATTACCTTAAACCTTTTCAGCAGAAGATGCATTGCAGGTGTCACTTTGCAGACAGAGGTTACACAAATAAGGTTTCCCATTTCTGCACGTTAAATATTGGTACAGGAATTACAATTAGCTGGTTGGTGTTGTATTTGGAAAGATGTACTCATTTTGTATGCTGATCCTTCTGTTTTATCTAATAGGAATTTCTGACCTGATCAGTGTGGGAAGAAAATTTAGGACAGTAAAACAGAATGGGATTCCAGAACCTGTTCCCTAAAACCAGTTTTATTCTAATGTCTGGGAACATGGATCATATGCAGTGAAAATAGACCATTCATCCCATTGACCCAATACCAGCCACCAAGCATCAATTGATCCCTTTTACACGGATCCCCACAAATTTCTCAATTTCTAACACCACTCTGGCTGAGGGCAATTTGTGGTGGCCAATTGTCCCTTCAACCTGCACACCTTTGGTAATGTAGGAGGAAACTCGTACTATCACATGCAGACTGTACAAATGCCACATGGAGAAGAGCAAAGGTAAAATGAACCTGAATCACAGGCGTTGAGGCTTTACTAGTTGTGGCAATACAGTACTTAGATTTGGAACTCATTACCACAGCACTAACATTTCTTGTTTTCTCTATAAAAATAATTCAAGTAGTCAAAAATTGTTTGTAATATCACATCTGTAACTTGTGCACTAAATGACCAGAGGTTAGTGCCTTTCCTGTAGAGAATAATACACAGTCCAAAGATGTACCAGTTGGTAGATGAATCGATCATTGTAAATTATTCTGTGATTAGGCTAGGGTTAAATTGGGGGTTGCTGGGCAGCGCAGCTTGAAGGGCTAGAAGAGCCTATTCTGCGTCACTTGTCAACAAACAAACAAAATTTAGTAAAACAGATGGGTAACTTGCATTGTTGGCCAGAAAGGGCTACAATCAGTGAACAGGAATGAAGGCAGCCATTTTGTGAAACTCTCTTTGCAGCCACAATTTTGTGAGCAGTTTGGTGAACTGATTCTTGCTGTGGAATAATTTGCTCACAGCAATTGAATGTGGATGCAAAGAGATTCTGCTGATGATCTGCTAAACCTGAGGCCATTCTTAGATGAGCTGTTCATTTTGTAAAATGGCAGGTTCACAGAAGTCCTGTAATTTTGTTATCTGGGCCCAGTGCCTTGGTGGCCTGTTTATCTGGTTTGAACCAGTCAGAGTTGACTAGAACAAAATCAATCGTCTAAAGTATGAAGGTGAAGGCCATAATACAATACTGCCTGTAGTCCTGAGCTACATCAGAATCAGAATCGAGTTTAATATCACCGGCATAAGCTGTGAAATTTGTTAACTTGGTGTCAGCAGTACAATGCAATAAATGATAATATAGATAAAAAAAAAAGCAAATCAATTACAGTAAGTATATATGTACAGTATATTAAAGTTAAATAGTGTAAAAACAGAATTAATATTAAAATAAAAGGGAGATAGTGTTCATGGGTTCAATGTCCATTTAAGTATCAGATAGCAGAGGGGAAGAATCTGTTTCTGATTCAGAGTGTGCCTTCAGGCTCCTGTCCCTCCTAGCTGATGGTAACAGTGAAGAAAGGGCATGCCCTGGGTGTGGGGGTCCTTAATGGATGCTGCCTTTCTGAGGCACTGCTCCTTGAAGATGTCTGGGATACTATGGAGCCTTGTACCCATGATGGAGCTGACTAATTTTGCAACTTTCTGTAGCTGCTTTCAATCCTGTGCAGTAGCTCCCCCACCCCCCACCCCCATACCAGACATTGATTCAGCCTGTCAGTGCTCTTAGTATTACATCTAGAGAAGTTTTTGAGTGTTTTAGGTGACAAACCAAATCTCCTCAATCTCCTAATGAAACATAGCCACTGTCTTCCATTCTTTTCAGCTGCATCGATATGCTGGGATCAGATGAGATCCTCAGAGAAATTGACACTGAGAGACATCCTTTGGGAATCTGACATGGGTCAGTCAGATGGCCCTGAACCAACAAAACTCAAATATCACAGATTGACCTGATTAGAAAAAATATAAAAGTAGATGATTTTGGGAGCTCGGACAGCAACAACTCTCTGGAGACCAGCCATCATGGATGTGGAGGAGCCCACATCGGACAAGTGGAGATCACATCTGGACCATGAGGAATATCTGGCCAGCAGAATCTCTTCCTGGGTATCATTTTTTCTCCCTAACAGTCCATGGAGAGCCAGGGAAACCTAACAGGTGAGCACACAGGTATTCATTTGTGTGAATTCACATGCTTTTGAGCTGAGCTAATTTGTTAAGGCAGATTCTTTCTCAGCCAAACTGATCATTATTAGAAAGGGCAATCCTTATAACAGAATTCCTTCTCTCTCACATCAAAAGCAATTCCCTGTTAAAACTTGCTTACTACAGCTTATTTTCTACTACAATACTCGCATTGCCTTTGGGAAGAGGATAAGCGGAATTAAATCTTAATCATAGGAAGCTCCATTCAGCTGTATCTGGTGCAATGGAAATTAGTTAGATGTTTGGAGGCTGTAAATTGTTCTTGAGGTAGGTTGTTTTACCTTCAGCAATCTGTTTATCTGAATAGATTGATACAAACAGCTTGTAATTTATCCATTAAAGATCCATAAAGGAAATGATTCAGCATGAAGATTGACAGCTGCTTACGTGACTGTTTCATCCACATTCAAGATCAGGCAGAGGACAGGCCAGTGTATTGTAGGTCAGCCCTTTGGTTTTAGTTTTTGTTTTTATCTTTGAAAATATTACTGCCATCTTGCATCACAGGCAAAATATGGAAGAGATGGATATAAAAGGGATTTGTATTAATAAAACACATCATCATTTCCAGCAATGTGTTTGAGTCCAAATTATTATTATTTTGAAGGCAAATATTTTCTCATTAGGCAGTCTGTCAGTATTTAGGATAACTTTCTTCTAGTCCAGTTTTGCAGGTTATCAGGTAACTAATAAAACTGAAATGGGAGCTATTAACTCTGTTATCCGCACAGCATGAGTTGCCTGACAGAGCTGAACAGTTAATTTATGAGGTGTTGTATTCACCTCATAATCCTACCACCACAGACTCCTGTATGTTCCTAGTGAATGGACAAAAGGAACTTGATACCATCCTATCCTGCTCCTTTTCCACTCTGAGTGTTTGTGGGCAATGATTCCCAGAAGACTATGAAGCTGTTATATGCCTTCAAAAGGTTTTAAGCACATTCTCACATTTTCGAGTCCAAGTGGTAACCACTTCAGTCACTACCTAAAAGGTAATGGTGATATCAACTCAAATAACCACATTATTAAATGTCTGACATGTGAACAACATTGTATGCCCAACATTGACAAGACTTTGCTGAGCACTTTCTGTTTTCAATGGCCATCTGGAGATCCTGGTTGGAAGCCATTATAAATCCTGTCCCTTGTCAAATAACAATTTGTTTGTCCTTGGCCTCCTCCACTTCCAGAGTGAGGACAAACACGAACTAGAGGAACAACAACTAATTTCACATAGGTAGGCTACAACCACATGGCATGAATATTCATCTCAATTTCAGGCAACTTTCACCCCTTCCCAAGTTCTCATAAACACTTTTTTATCCACTTCCCCAACACCAACCCTCCCTACCTGTATCCATCTGCTTTTCACCCAGACACTCAAACCTATGGCTTCGCCCTACTGTTCCCATCTGTCCAGCTTCTCTCCCTCTTTTTTCTGGTTCCACTCTTCACTTTCCTTTCTTATCAGACTTCATAATCTGCAGCCCTTTGTCTCCATCAAACCCCTCCCAGCTGCTACCTCTGTCCCCATTCATCCTCCCCCACCTGGCTTCATCTCCCCATCAATTCCTCCTCACCTGGATTAATTTATCACCTGTCAGCTCCTGTCTTGTCCTACCCCCTCAACTCTTTGTACTGGCTGGTCCCCTCTTCTTCTCTCCCCCCCCCCCCCCCCCGCCTTTAGTCCTGTGTCAGCCGTAATGTAATATCACAACCTGACATGTCGATTGTCCTTTTGTCAGAATCGAACCCGTCTTTAGTGCTGTGAGGTAGCAGCTCTACTAGCAGTGCCAGTGCCACTCAGTCATTCAGTACTATGTTGAAAAATCATGAAGTGGGTCTTAGAGCTTCTATTTTCTGTTTCTGTTTCAGAGATATCAGCCATTTTTTTTCTCTTGTTTCTACAGACCTGAAATCAAACTGAGTATTGTTATCTCACAGTCATATTATCTCACATTTTAGGGCAACAATATTCTACATGTGTAGCAAAATTCTCAGTGTGGAAACAGTATTAGATATAGCAGGAAGGAAAGTACAAGGTAAGTAAACCTGTTAGATACTTGAGCGGATGGCAGGTCAATGCGACCTACACAGGCACACCAGCTGAAAGAGAAACTGCTGATTGTGAGGTAGAAGGAGCAGGCAGTGAAAAGTATCCAACTGTCATTAGAGATAAAAAATGTTAATTGAACAAATGTGGGGGATGGATCTCAGTTTATAGTCAAGCTATAAGTCAAGGTCGTCCCCTGGAGACAACAAGAAAGGCATAGCGATTAAAAGGTGTTGTAGTGCACAAGTAATAGCTGGCACCTAACAAAAAAAATAATGCATGATTTGAAACACATCTATGGGCCTTTCAGAAATGAATACAACAGGAATGCAGAACCAACGGTGAGCTGTTGGTATGAAATCTGGGAAATGTTTGCAAAAGTTGCCCAACAAAAGTCATAAACCTGAAGACTGTTTAGAAAATCAACAAAATTGACAAATACTTGGAAAACAGAAATTAGGAGTAAACTGACTGGGAAAAAATAAGAAAGGAAGTATTGTACCAGATTATACTGGCATGTAAGAAGGAAGTTTAGGGAGGAAGAACATGAGCCCATTATAGACAGATTATAGAATTAGCAATGCAGAATAAGAAAATGGCAGAGGAGTTTAAAAATTTAACGAATATCTTGTACCTGTCTTGACAGAAGGCAACACAGAAAACTTTTTGAGAAAATTGGAGATTCAATGATCAAGTGTATAATGCAAAATAAAATAAATGATTTTTGGAAATATTAAAAGGCACTGGAGAAGTCAGCAGCCTGATACATCCCAATGATCACCTGAGTTTCAACGGTTTTGCAAAAGGGGTCAGTAGAGATCGTGAATGCTCTGGTTGTCATCTTCAAAAGTTCTGAAATAAATGGAGAGCATCTCCTATCTAATAAGAGGGAGAGTGAAAACAAAACCACTGACCTGTTAAATTGACATTGGATAAAAAGAAGAAATGCTGGATTCTATAAGAATTAATGTGATATCAGGACACATAAAAATAATTGTAGGATTGAGCAGAGTCAATATGTAAGGAAAACATAGTTTGTCAGAGCTATTGTACATTCTTGAAGAGATGTATCTAGTGGAGTAGATGACAGGTGAGACCAGTGGATGTGAATTAACACAGTGTATTTCGATTCAAAGTAGCTTTTGGATAAGAAGGATGGTAAGTAAGTTTAGAACATTTGAAATTTGTGCTAATAAACTAATGTAGATTGGATGTTTGTTTCTAGATTAAAAGAAAAGATCAGGAACAAATAGTTTCTTCTCGAGCTGTCAGACTGTCAACATTGAGTTACCTGAGGAGTTTGTGACAGACCTTCAATTGTTCACAATCTGACTACAAGGGTGCTTAATGTAGTATTTCAAAGTCTGCTGTTGGCACAGGTGCAGAGAGCTTTCTAGGGGATGTAGTACAAGTAATTGAGAGGACAACAACCATAGTAAATGAAACAGATTTACAAAATGAAAGGATATCCACAAATAGACATATACAAAAGATTGCTTTTACAGTGCCTCAAAACAATGTTTTATTCACATAAGTGAGTTTTACAACCAGAGATTTCAATCAATTTAACTGAGAATTTTCATTTGTGAATCACCTGTTCTTTTTGCACAGATCCCAATAAACAGGGAAAATTGTAAAGCATGAGAAACTGAAATACCAGCAGTTTAAAAGTATTCATCCCCTTTGCTCAGTACTTATTTGAACCAGCTATCAGAGCTGGTAGCTTTTTCTGAATGAGTCTCTGTTAGGTTTGCACAATATGATGAAACAAGATTTGCCCATTGCAAAATTGCTCAATCTCTGCCAGTTTAGTAGGGGAGCGGTGGTGGACAGCAATCTTGAGGCCTTGCGAGAGATGTTTGATCAGGTTAAGGTCAGAACTCTCACTGGTCATCTCAAGGACTTCAATTTTCTTCATTTGAATCCACTCCATGGTTGCTCTGGTAGTGTGCTTTTGGTCATTGTCCTGCTGAAAGACTAACTTCCTCCCCAATTTAAGCATCCTGGCAGAGGCCAACAGATTTTTATCCAGGATCTTTCTGTATTTAGCAGCATTCATCTTCCCATCAATCTTGACAAGATTTCCGGTCTCTGCTGAAGAGAATCCCCATAGCAGAATACTACCTACACCATAAAGGATGGCGTTGCCTGGATGATTTGCAGTTTTAGATTTATGCCATACGTACCACTTAGTGTTGATGCCATAAAGTTCCACTTTAGTCTCATCCAACCACAAGACTTTCTTCCACATCTTTACGGTATCTTCAAGGTGACGCTTTTTAAAAATCTTTACAGGCAAGGATTCACTTTTTTAGCCAGGGCTTCTTTCTTGCCACTCTTCTGAAAATACTCTTTTTGCAAGGCTTTGGAGTTTGTGAAGCCATGATGTTCATCTCCAGTTGCAAGCCACTAACTTCTGTAGCTCACTCAGTGTCTGTTAGTGTTAGTGAATAGTGCCTATCTTACAAGCAATATTCTTCTCCAGTGACTAAGTTTAGTGAAGTGGTCTGACCTAGGCAATGTGGCTGTGGTTTCACATTTTTCCATTTTTTTGTGATGACTGCACTGAGCTCCAAGGTATGTTCAGTGCCTTTGAGATAGTCAAGTAACCTTCCCCAGATTTGTGCCCTCTTTATTATCATTTCCCTGACTTGTATTGAATGCTCTTTTTGGTTTGGTCTTTTGAAAATCTACCATACTGTTTGACCTTCCAGAGAATGGGGTATTTATTCTATTGAATTCATTGAAAACAGGTGATCCACCAATATTCTACCTCAACAAATTTGGTGAACTGGTTAGGAAATATATTACAACTAAGGAATGTTAGTGTAGTAATTAGAGGATGAGTACTTTTTCAGACTCTCAATTTTGTGTTTTAATTTTTTGGTAAATTGTTGACAGGTTTTGGAATTTTTCTTGTGAACTGATATGATACAGTTTTGTACATTAGCTCAAAATCCTAATTCAATGTTTTAAATTTAGAAAATGAGACAGTAAAATGTGAAAATTGTTGTGGGACTGAATACGAGTCACTAAGTGGTGAAAGATTATATGTCTTTGAAGTTAAAGGATGCCATTGGATGACACTGAAGCTAACAATCTCAGCAAGTAAATATGAAGAGAAATGGTGGATGCTGGAAGCAACAGTGACTGTGCCTCTGGCAGAGAGACTGGCCCTGTGGCTCAGAAGGGTAGGGAAAGGAAGAGGACGGCAGCAGTGATAGGGGACTCTATAGTTAGGGGGACAGACAGGCGATTCTGTGGACGCAGGAAAGAAACTCGGATGGTAGTTTGCCTCCCAGGTGCCAGGGTCCGGGAGGCAAACTACCATCCGAGTTTCTTTCCTGCGTCCACAGAATCGCCTGTCTGATCCCTTAACTATAGAGTCAGATCACGTCCAAGATATCCTGCAGTGCAAGGGAGAACAGCCAGAGGTCATGGTACATATTGGTACTAATGACATAGGTAGGAAAAGGGAAGAAGCCCTGACAGAAGACTACAGGGAGTTGGGAAGGAAGTTGAGAAGCAGGACCGCAAAAGTAGTAATCTCAGGATTACTGCCTGTGCCACGTGACAGTGAGAATAGGAATAGAATGAAGGGGAGGATAAATGTGTGGCTGAGGGATTGGAGCAGGGGGCAGGGATTCAGATTTCTGGATCATTGGGACCTCAATTGGGGCAGGTGTGACCTGTACAAAAAGAACGGGTTGCACTTTAATCCCAGGCGAACCAATATCCTGGTGGGGAGGTTTGCTAAGGCTACTGGGGAGAGTTTAAACTAGAATTGTTGGGGGGTGGGAACTGAACTGAAGAGACTGGGGAAGAGGAAGTTGGCTCACAAATAGAGAAAGCTTGTAGATAGTGCAAGAGGGAGGATAGGCAATGATAGAGAAGGGACACACTCAGACCAAAGGTTTGAGATGCCTCTATTTTAATGCAAGGAGTGTTGTAAACAAAGCAGATGAGCTTAGAGCGTGGATCAGTACTTGGAGATATGAGGTAGTGGCCATTACAGAGACTTGAATGGCTCAGGGACAAGAATGGTTACTTCAAGTGCCGGGTTGTAGATGTTTCAGAAAGGACAGGGAGGGAGGCAAAAGAGGTGGGGGCGTGGCACTGTTGATCAGAGATAGTGTCACAACTGCAGAAAAGGTGGACACCATGGAGGGATTGTCTACGGAGTTTCTGTGGGTGAGGGTTAGGAACAAGAAGGGGACAATAACTTTACTGGGTGTTTTTTTATAGGCCGCCTAATAGTAACAGGGATATCGAGGAGCAGATAAGGAAACAGATCCTGGAAAGGTGTAATAATAGAGTTGTCATGATGGGAGATTTTAATTTCTGAAATATAGATTGGCATCTCCCTAGAGCAAGGGTTTTAGATGGGGTGGAGATTGTTGGGTGTGTTCGGGAAGGTTTCTTGACGCAATATGTAGATAAGCCTACAAGAGGAGAGGCTATACTTGATTTGGTGTTGGGAAAGGAACTTGGTCAGGTGTCAGATCTCTCAGTGGGAGAGCATTTTGGAGATGATCATAATTCTATCTCCTTTACAATAGCATTGGAGAGAGATAGGAACAGAAGTTAGAAAAGCGTTTAATTGGAGTAAGGGGAATTATGAGGCTATTGGGCAGGAAATTGGAGGCTTAATTTGGAAAAAGATGTTCTCAGGGAAATGTACGGAAGAAATGTGGCAAATATTTAGGGGATATTTGTGTGGCGTTCTGCATAGGTACGTTCCAATGAGACAGGGAAGTTATGGTAGGGTACAGGAACCGTGGTGTATAAAGGGTGTAATAAATCTAGTCAAGAAGAAAACAAAAGCTTGCAAAAGGTTCAGAGAGCTAGGTAATGTTAGAGATCTAGAAGATTATAAGGCTAATAAGAAGGAGCTTAAGAAGGAAATTAGGAGAGCCAGAAGGGGACATGAGAAGGCCTTGGTGGGCAGGATTAAGGAAAACCACAAGGTATTCTACATGTATGTGAAGAGCAAGAGGATAAGATGTGAAAGAACAGGACCTATCAAGTGTGACAGTGAGAAAGTGTGTATGGAGCCAGAGGAAAGAGCGGAGGTACTTAATGAATATTTCAGTATTCACTATGGAAAAGGATCTTGGTGATTGTAGTGATGACTTGCAGCAGACTGAAAAGCTTGAGCATGTAGATATTAAAAAAGAGGATGTGCTGGAGCTTTTGGAAAATATCAAGTTGGATAAGTCACTGGGACCGGATGAGATGTACCCCAGGCTGCTGTGAGAGGTGAGGGAGGAGAGTGTTGAGCCTCTGGCATTGATCTTTGGGGGACAGGAGAGGTTCCAGAGGATTGGAGGATTGTGGATGTTGTTCCTCTATTCAAGAAAGGGAGTAGTGATAGCCCAGGAAGTTATAGACCAGTGAGTCTTACCTCAGTGGTTGGTAAGTTGATAGAGAAGATCCTGAGAGGCAGGATTTATGAACATTTGGAGAGGCATAATATGATTAGGAATAGTCAGCATGGCTTTGTCAAAGGCAGGTCATGCCTTACGAGCCTGATTGAATTTTTTGAGGATGTGACTGAACACATGGATGAAGGAAGCGCAATAGATGTAGTGAATATGGATTTCAGCAAGGCATTTGATAAAGTACCCAGTGCAAGGGTTATTGAGAAAGTAAGGAGGCATGGGATCCAATGGGACATTGCTTTGTGGATCCAGAACTGGCTTGCCCACAGAAGGCAAAGAGTGGTTGTAGATGGGTCATATTCTGCATGGAGGTCAGTGACCAATGGTGTGCCTCAGGGATCTGTTCTGGGACCCTTACTCTTCATGATTTTTATAAATGACCTGGATGAGGAAGTGGAGGGGATAGGTTAGTAAGTTTGCTGATGACACAAAGTTTGGAGGTGTTGTGGATAGTGTGGAGGGCTGTCAGAGGTTATAGCAGATCATTGATAGGATGTAAAACTGGGCTGAGAAGTGGCAGATGGTGTTCAACCCAGATAAGTGTGAAGTGGTTCATTTTGGGAGGTCAAATATGATGGCAGAATATAGTATTAATGGTAAGACTCTTGGCAGTGTAGAGGATCAGAGGGATCTTGGGGTACAAGTCCATAGGACACTCAAAGCAGCTGCACATGTTGACTCTGTGGTTAATAAGGCATACAGTGTTGACCTTCATCAACTGTGGAATTGAATTTAGGAGCTGACATGTAATGTTGCAGCTATATAGGACCTTGGTCAGACCCCACTTGGAGTACTCTGCTCAGTTCTGGTCGCCTCACTACAGGAAGGATGTGGAAGCCATAGAAGGGTGCAAAGGAGATTTACAAGGATGGTGCCTGGATTGGGAGCATTCCTTATGAGAATATGTTGGGTGAACTTGGCCTTTTCTCCTTGGAGCGATGGAGAATGAGAGGTGACCTGATAGAGGTGTATAAGATGATGAGAGGCATTGATCATGTGGATAGTCAGAGGCTTTTTCCCATGGGTGAAATGGTTGTCGCAAGAGGACACAGGTTTAAGGTGCTGGGGAGTAGGTACAGAGGAGATGTCAGGGATAAGTTTTTTTTTTTTTTTTTAAACTCAGAGTGGTGAGTGCGTGGAATGGGCTGCCCACAACAGTGGTGGAGGCGGGTACGATAGGGTCTTTTAAGAGACTTTTAGATGCCTACATAGAGCCTATTAATATAGAGGGCTATAGGTAAACCTAGTAATTTCTAAGGTAAGGACATGTTTGGTACAATTCTGTGGGCCAAAGGGCCTGTATTGTGCTGTAGGGTTTCTATGTTTCTAAGTCAGAGTGGCTCGAGGGAGAGATACAGTCAAAGCTTCAGGTCATGGTGCTTTTAATTTGCAGAGAGCAAGAAGTGTTGCAGAGAATGGAGAGAAATTCTGTATTAAGAGTGCAGACAAAGATGTTAAGGTCAAAAAGAGGCCAAAAAAGTCCAGGTCAGATGAAAGGTCTTGACCCAAAGCATCAACAGTCTTTTTCCCTCCGCAGATAATGCGTGACCATCTGAATTCCTCCAGCATTTTGTTTGTCGCAAACAAGGGTCAGAGTTGGAGTAGGACATAACATTTAAAGCAACAGACAAATGGGAGCTCAAAGTCACTTCTGCAGACTGCACAGAAATGTTCTGCAAAGTAGTCACTCCTTCTCTGTTTAGTTTTTCCAGTGTGAAGAGACTATATTGTAAGCACCAAGATGAAAAGTGTTTTGCTACATAGCTGTACATAGAACTGCTTCCTTACAGCAGCACATGAAATGCTGGAGGAAAACTGGCCAGGCAGAATCTATAGTTGATGTTTTGGGCTGAGACCCTTCATCAGGACTGGAGAAAAAAAGATGGAAGTCAGAGGCAGGTGTGGGGGAAGGGAGGAAGGGCAGCAAAGATCACGGAGCAGAGCAATGAGACGGGGTTTCACTGAACACCTGTCGAAGGTAAGATTTAAACTTCTTCAGTATAGGCATCTCTGGAACAGACTTCAGTGTAGTAGTCCAATCACATCCAAGAGAAAATCTGCAGCTACTGGAAATCCAAGCACTGCTCAGTTTCAGTTACCCCATTTCAATCCTGACCTCCATTTTCTAACTCTGACCATGTGGATTTCTTCCAGGAGCTCCAGTTTTCTACAAAAAATGTGGAGGTTGGTAAGTTAATTGCCCACGTAATTTGCCCCTGGGTGATTGATAGAATCTGAAGAAATTGGAGGTAATATGCAGAGAGTAAAATAGGATGAGTGTAAATGAGTGCTTGGTGATATGTACTGTACCAACTAGGATGAAGGGCTTGTTTCTGTGCTGTATGAATCTGAGATTTATATAGGGGCTTAGTGAGACCTTACTTGGATTCTTTGATATAACTTTGATTAACCTTGCATGGTTTCTACTTTGACCATCTGAAAACTATTCCGGACTTAGAGAATCTCCACGAAGATATAAGATGATAAGGCACAATGTTCTGACAAAATGGCTACAAAGTGAAGGAAATCAATTGGGCCCTTAAAAGGACCAATGGAAAAATCAAGAAACCTAACAACAAGGAGAACCCCTATTTCCAGTGTTTCTGGAAGGACCACCAGGATCCTGAAGAAATACCAGATTAATACCATCCACAAACCCATAAAGAAGTTCAAATCAGAGTTTGTGGGTCAAAGATAACCTGGGATTCAGAACGGCTGGCATTTACAGGATTCCCTGTGAATGCGGATCAGCATATATCGGCCAGATGGGATGCACGGTGGAAACCCGCATCACGGAGCACAGGAGGAATATCGGTTTGGGTTAATCGGAGAAATCAACAGTAGCCAATGCAACAAATGTGATTAGTGAGGCAGAGGCTGCAGCCAGTTGAGCTGAGTATGGAACAAAAATTCTGTCTTCACTGATAGACTAAACAGTAATGAGTTTGCAAATATGTTGTATTTCAAAATGAGATAGAATCAAAATTATAGCCTTGTTAACCTCTTACAGCATTTTCTGCAAATAAGAGAATTGCACAGAATGCTTTATACACTCATC
The DNA here is from genome assembly GCF_030028105.1 of Mobula birostris. Lineage (NCBI taxonomy): Eukaryota > Metazoa > Chordata > Chondrichthyes > Myliobatiformes > Myliobatidae > Mobula > Mobula birostris. The sequence continues at coordinate 99,073,438 of NC_092370.1, read as the reverse complement.
TCCATTGTCAAGAAGACTAATTTTCTTTATTTAAGAGTATTCTTCATCTATTAGTAGAAGCATGGCTGTATTTCAGGATTTAAAAAAAAACACTAAATTTCATCATCCTGCCATTGAGATAATGCACTCTGGAGGCTGAGATTGGGTTTATGTCTCACTGCAAGGTTAAAAGTTCTGAAAGTAATTCTTCAAATAGGAGGTTGAAGCACTGGAGATGTTTCAGCCTGTGCATTCTAATTCTGAGCACAATCGGAGTTGCTGTATTATTGATAGGGCAAGTGGTTTGCTTGGGGCAGTGCATATACCATCTGAGAATTATTGTTGGTGCCCACCTGCCCAAGCCTTTTGGCTGTTTCTTGTGGGGTGCGGGGAGTAAAGAGACCATCTTGTCACAAGGCAGGTGCAAGGTGAAGTTGAGGTGAGGTTGAGGCATATTTGAGGCATAGCTGAGGTGAGTGGAATGGAGCAAAGTTGAAGTAAAGGAGAGGCAGATTAGAGGCCCAACACCTAAATGACGAATGAGGTTTGATTGATCTAAATGCCAGTCCAATTTGGAAAGATTGGGTACGGGCTGAAATATGGCAGTGGGGTTCAGGTTCAGAGTGTGTCAGTACAACATGGTCTGGGTCTTATCGTAAGAAATGACCCAGGTCTTGGAGCAAGGAATGCCCCGATGTTTGGAAAATTTATACACCAGGCCACACACACAAAAAAAAATGCTAGTGAACGCAGCAGGCCAGGCAGCATCTACAGGAAGAGGCACAGTCGACGTTTCGGGCCAAGACCTTTCATCAGGACTAATTGAAAGAAGAGGTAGTAAGCTCTATCTCTTACTACCTCTTTTTTTCAGTTAGTCCTGACCAGCATCTGCAGATTTCCTCGTGTTTGCGTTTTTAAACACCAGGCCAGATGGATTGAAAAGGCAGGGTGTCGTGTCCCAAGGTGATGGTCGGGCAGGTTTTGCCCGCTACTCAGCAATGTCTGACCTGCTCTGGCTGCTCCAGGCTCCGTGATGTTTACTCTGCTATAGCCTGATCCAGCTGCTCCAGGCTTCATGTCTGAGAACTCACTTTCATTCTAAAACTAGTTGTTTGCACAATTTGTTTTTTTTGTCTCTCTGCACATTGGGTGTTTGTCAATCTTTTTTAAATGAGTTATTTTGGGTTTCTTTGTTTTGTGGCTGCCTGTGAGGAGATGAATCTCAGAGTTGTATAATGTATACATGTTTTGATAATGTACTTTGAACTTTGAAAGCAAAGCTGAACAAAACCCTAGCTTTATCAGTTCAGCTATCAAATCCTAATCATAATTCTCCTTTGCCTTAGGAATTAATTGCATTGCTGGGATAGGCAAGACAAAAAGGTTTTTTTTGTCATATGCAGTAGGAACACTAGGTGCATGGAGGAATATAGTGCTGACAACTGTCCCGTGCATTTGTAGAGGGGGTATACCCAAGAAGAGTGAATATTTTGGAAAGTAAATGAAATGCAGATATCATCAGTTTGACATTAGTAAGCAATGGATCTGTCCTCTGGAGAAAAGGAAAGCACATTGGACAGGTGAAAACTGGATTTTGCATTATACTGAACCAGACAGGAATCAATGGCACATTCATTTAGAGTTGACTGCATTCAGTATGTGCAGTGAATGAAGAAGGTAAAAGAAAAGTCATCAACTATAAACATCTCCTCCTTCCACAGACGCTGCCTTAACCTTCTGTACTCAAGATCTTTTAAATTTTATTTCAAAGTAAAACAAATGATTCACAAGCAAGTAAAGCTAAAAATTGCTGCCTTTGGTGACTTTCATAATGATGACTGCATATTTTTTGACAGGCATTTCAAGGTACAAATGATAGTGGTGCAATCTTTTCTTTAATCATTGCTTTTTAACAAGAATCATTAATGTGAATAACATCCATTTTTCAACAGTTTCAACCTGGAAGGAATGCGTTGAATAGTAGTTTACGCGCTCATTAGTGAGCTCTCACCGATTTACTTCAGTTTCTCCTGGCTTTCGATTAGTCACATGGTAGCTTGGTAATGATAGTCAGCTGTACTTTATTTCAACTTGGTCTTATCATAAAACATTAATATCAATTCTTTGAAGAGCTTGTGACCCATTCTTAGAGTGGATAGTTCATTTGAAATTCAATTGTCATCTTATTTTGTAAATGACACCCAATTCCGAACGTGCTGACTTCTCTGCTGTGGGCACTTGACAAGGATGAATGTTCCTGAAAATGTTTTCCCTGCTCCTCTACTGGTGCAAGGGGAGAAACTTACTTTTGGTCATTAGCAGTAAATGAGTGAGTATTCTATGTAGAAATAGATACTGCTTGCCAACTATACTCGTCTTTCTATATTCTTACAAGAGAAGACGGGCTGTATTCTTGAAAGGGAAGTGCACTGTGCTTTTAAATCAGATAAAGTAATGTAATGGAGCAGTAACAGAGCATGTGACTATTATAAATTCCATTAACACACTTGTGGTTAAGTAAAAGCAGAAGATGCTGGAAATACTCACCAGGTCAAGAGGCATCTGTGGAAAGAGATAGAGTTACAGCCTTTGTCAGAACTGCAAGTTAGTTTTAAGTTTCAGAAAATGTTGGTAAGAGATTTATTAGAAAAGAGAAATATCCCTGATAGACAAAGGTTTGGGCTGGGAAGCATGGAAATGTGTTGATAGAGCCAATGTTTGTTTGATTGAGTATATGACTGGTGTGCAGCTGCATAATGAGTGAATTTCATCTCCCACTCTCCCCACCTTAAACAAGTTTTAGGGTTCTGTTTAGTATGCTGATTATTATATATACGTGGGCTGTTTTCTGCATGCCACATTCATGATTTTATCCTTGATGCTCCACACTTGACCCCTTTCTTTCTCTCACTTTCAGCAACTTTTCAGAAAGCTATTTAAAGGTATCAAATCAGGTTCCACATTTGCTTTGACAAGCTGGTGATGCAAATTTCTACCTCACTACCACCTTCCTTGACATTACCCTGTCTGAAGCTTCCTGCCCTTAAATACTGAAGTTCTTATCTTCATTCTCTGTCATGAACTGTTTCCTTCTAGCTTTCACTGAAATTCAAACCAGGCATCTCACTGTCTAGGTGCCTTTTGGACCTTGAGATGATGTACTTATTCAATCTGTCAATTTATTTTATCACTGATTATGGACTCTGGTAGCATTGGATATCAGGCCTGTATCCCATTGATATCTCCCAGTCTGCACAACCTTGTTCATCCTGCAGTTTAATAATGGTTGGCAGACCAACATAAGGTGCATTACTACCACCCGCTGAGTTGGACTGTGGAGCAAAGAGACAGGAAGTATACCCGCTAATTCCTCCCCCCCCCCCCCTTCTCATAAAGTCACGTATGCACTTAGGATATCACTGCCATCGTAACAAAATTTAAACTACGTCCGTCCCAAAGATCTCAATTGAGAAATTAGATGTTTCCTTTGCACCTCATAGGAACTGCATGCAAATATATATGCTGCACCCCCTATAAATACCTGTACCATGCTAATTAATTCTGAACAACAAATTATTCCACCTAGTATGTCCTATCCATAAACATGTAAGTATAACTTTTCTGTCCTTTTATACCTATCTCACAGATGAGTTCCCACTGTCCTGAGTTTTATATAAATGTCTTTTTTTTTTCCCAACATAGTTGCCACAGCGATCAAATAGACCTTTTAATTACAATTTTCATCTCCCCTTTATGAAAATACACCACTACATTTACATCCTTGATTTTAAGTGATTGCTTGGCTAGAATATCTGCCACCCCATTTCCTTCAATCCCAACGTGGGCCAGGACACATAAGAAATAGATACACAAGCCTAGACCTGCAGACTCAACAGATGTTGTCCAATCTCAAGAAAAATATCTGGTCTATAACTTGAAATGCTTGTTTCAATAGATATCAAAACTGAGCATGAATCAGAGCCCAGAACTCAAAATCAAGGCGTGCATACTTCCACCTATTCCAAATGATAGCAACCATCTCAGGCATGAATACTGATACTTTGTCTGATAATCTTTCCTTAATAGTCATCTGAAACTTTGAACTTAAACAGAAACACCTGAATGACCCATCACTGGATCTTGTGAAACATCTTTATTTTATGTAAGAAGCCATAATATCTGCCTTGTATATAGTACTGATCTACAGTGCCTGTGCCATTGATATACAATTCTCCTTGATGTTTTCTTGTAGGCTTAAATCAACCAAAGACAAAGGAAAAAACCATAGAGCAGTGATAGAATACACTACACTGAGACCATGTCTGCATTAAACAACCCAAGATTTTATGCTTATTCATTTCCCATTTACCCAAAACTGAAGACTAATAAATTCAATGTTCCCAACACTCTACTAATGTTGAAAATATTGGATGACCAACATTGTCCTCTTATTGGTCAATCTAATAAACCATTTCTAAACTTACAGTGCATACATGTAAAGGTATGTCAATCATTTCTACCAGTCATGCTGAAATTGGGATGATTTAGTAGCACCAAACATAATCTTATTGTTTGAACTTGAACTTTATCTAGGGGCTTAATGACCACTGGTGAAGCTGATCCATCAGCAATACATCCATAATCAAAAACAGCTGTGACTGAAGTAATAAACAATTGTTTAAATGACCTCCTACTCACATCTCAATTACACCCAACAAAGCACATGAGCACATTTAGGAATGCAAACATGAGGAAATCTGCAGATGCTGGAATTTCAAGCAACACACATTTAGGGCTTTTTTTTTTACAATTCTTTAGAATTGTATTCATGTACACCTTCCATGTTAGCCTTGTATCTATCTACATACTGTACCTTGATCACTTACCACTGACTCATGTTCAAGAGATTTGCCATAGAACTTGAGATCAATTATGGGTGTAATGTTCCTTTTCGAAAACAAACTTAAGCCTTTGCAATAGAAAAGTTAAATGCCCATCAATATCCCCTTTCCTCTACTTCATTAATTGCCACCTGCATTTTCCTAACCATAAAATTTAAATTCCTGCCTCTCTTCCACTCTGCACCATCAACAGCATATAATGATTTCAAAATGTGAGTCAACATTTAAGCAAGTATCATTTATAATAATTTTTAAAAAGGAGTGGGATACACACACTCCTCTGTGGAGTTACATTCTTTATCTCATACTCTTTAAGAAATGTTGTTGCCACCTTAACTTGTATCTTCCTATCACATAAAAAATCTTGAATCCGTTTGAACATTCTACCATCTATTTCCTCCTTTTCAAGTTTAAACAGCAACCCTTATGTCCAAAGCATATCATAATAAACTTTCTCTACCTCAGAGAGAACTGCTACCACTGATTCTTTATTAAACTGGCCTTATGAATTTCAGATTTCAAACTTAACATCAAGTCCATGGTCATTCTCCCTTTGCAAAATCCAGATCAGTATATATTTTCCACTACTTTCCACAAAATATGAAAGCATTGCTATAACAATCAATCCCATTATCTTACATACATGTGAAGATAACAATGTAGGTCTATAACTGGAAGGATGTGATTGATCCTTACCAGGTTTCAATATAGGGAAAAAAAATGCTGATTTCCAGGAAAGAGGAAGTCACCCTTCAACCCGTTTGTATTTTAAAAAAAAAAAAAAAAAAAAAAAAAAAAAAAAAAAAAAATTCCAGAACAAGTGCAGGTTTGAATCTGATAAATGTGTAAAAATACTATAGCAAATATCATCTTTCCTTGGTGATGTTTGACCAGCACTTATTAATACCCTTTTAAGTTCAAACAATTTACGTTCCACATCTAAGTAGGAACTGGCATATCTTTTTTACTCAACAATCTGAGGATTGCCTCTGAAAATTGCTTCACTTTAAGACCTTTTTTTTTTTTACTTAAATTGGCCAAACTATGTACACTGACATATGTTTTTGCTAATAATTTTTTTTTCTCCCCAGAGTCAGTAACTCAAATGTTCTCCCCACCCTACAAAGGCAGTAACGTATCAAGTTTGTCCATTCATCCCTCCCCACCAAGCTCCCACCAGGAACTTATTCCTGCAAGCGGCCTAACTGCTACACCTGCCTGTACCCTTCCTCCCTCACCACCATTCAAGGCCCCAGGCAGTACTTCCAGGTGAGGCAACACCTCACTTGTGAATCTGCTGGGGTCGTCTGTTGTGTCTGGTAGTCCCAATGTGACTTCCTCTACATTTCTGAGACCTATTGTAAATTAGAGGACCGCTTTGTCGAGCACCTCAGCACCATCTGCTATCACACTACTGCCTCACAGAACACATGACAGATCAACCTATTTCCAGGCACCATCCCTCCCTGAGGCCATCTGTTCTCCCTAGACCCAAGCCATCAATGATTACATAGCAGAAACACTATAGCACAGATTCATCTACCCATCCCAGAGCCCAGCGGATACAGGATTCTTCTCTGTCAAAAAGACACACCCTTGTGCCTTCTCATGCAAGTTCAACCCTAAACAGTGTTGTTATAGAGTAGGAGACAAGGAGCTACTTGCTTTTAAATGGACCTTAGAGGAATAGTGACATTGGCTGTTGGGATACACCAAACCCTTCCTGATCTGAAATGACCAGTAGAACATTATATCTATAAAACAGATTCCTCAACTCAATCCATGTCTGGCCTGTTGGACCCTCACATTTGGCAGTTCAACTTTACCATCTCCTAAAGAACTGATTCTAAGAACACAAAGGCTGATGCACGACAGTTTCGCTAATTGAAACAGATCAACTTTCAACCCATTTCATCCTCTCAAATCTGCGCCCCAATCATCTGGGACCTTGAGAACTAGATCCACCAGACCCCTCAACACGGGTTGGCTCCAGCTGACTCCCCAGGCAACTGCATGCAAGTGCTGGTGGACATGTGCTCTGAGGCACTCCAGAGGGCCCACAATACTTAGAATTGCTGCGAAGCTAGTTCTGGTGGTCCTCCATGATCACAAATGTTTGACACTGCCTGTTCTCCGTGTCCCTGGTCAAATTCCTCCAACCAGCAGACTTCTAGGCTTCCACAGGTACTATCATTCCCTTAGTGCCTGTGGTCCTACATTACCATGGATTTTACTGCTGGACTGGTTCTCCTAGGTAGTCCACTTCATTGCCTTTCCCAAGCTTCTGTCAGCCATTGAGATGGCTGACCTGGTTTTCCAACATGTAGTTTGCTTCCATGGCTTCCCTCGGGACAATGTGTCAGGGTGCGGTCCACAGTTTGTCTCTCACTTCTGCCAAGGCTTTTGCTCCCTCCTCTGCCTCTCACTGAGTTAGCCTTCTGGCTGACATCTGCAGTCAGAAAGAGCTAATGGAGATGTTTCTGTGATGCTCTGCCATTGCTAATCCTTACACATGGAAGAAGTATCTGCTCTGCTCTGGGCTGTGCTGACCCGCAATCTGTACATCTCCTCTGCCGTGGATATAACATGCTTTGGAGCGCTTTATCGCTACCGACCCCATTGTTCCCCAGAGAGGAGTCCACAGTAGAGGTCCTGTCTGTCAAAGCCCTGGTTCATAGCTGCGGGAACGTTTGGAGGAGGGCACAGAGGGCTATTCTAGCTGCCAACTGCATCTACTCTCGCTGGGAGAATGTGTCTGATTGTTCCTTCACTGGCCCCTTCAAGATCATCCATCACATCAGTCCACTCACTTTCCATATCCAGCCTCCATGGTCCCTCAGGATCACACCTACCCTCCACATGCCCTGCCTCAAGCCCATATTCTATGGACCACTCAGCTCACCTAAGCCTACACCTCTAGAACCTAGGATGGTTGAAGATTGCCCAGTGCTGATGGCTTCACATGGCCACGGACAGAATGTTCAGTACTTTGTCAACTGGGAAGGGAGGTCTTGGTGCCATACAGTTGTATCTTGGAGCCATCATTCATCAGTGAATTCCACCAGACATCTCTAGATCATCCTGTGCCATTGCAGGGTAGTCCTCTCAGGTCTGCCCCCACTGATACCTCCTCCCCTCTCTGTCTCCACCCAGCTAATAGAATTCACCTGTTGCTTTTTCCAGCGTCATCGCCCGCAGCCTATTGAACACCTGTTCTCAGCCAGAGTCCTCCTTCACTCATTGAACAAGCCAGCCTCAACCAGTTGCTCTCTTTCCCTGCCTAAAGATGACCTTGTTGCCTATTGTGTTTAGTTTCTGTTCTCTGTTGTCTGTGGCCCCATGTAGTTTGTTATTTTGCAGTCTATTATTATAGTTATCATCTACTGCTAAATTGCCTCTGCTGTTTTGCTTTTGGGTCAAGCCTCCTCTTCATTTCCTGACACTGGAGCACATTATGTGAATGCTAATTTATCACTCTGAGGTGCATGTTCCTACACAAGTGAAGGTGAGGACCTTTTTGGTTCTGACACAAGCCCATCTATTTTAAAATCATAAGTTCTGGCATAATCTCTTTCCTTCTGCTTCACTCACGTGTGTGGAACATGCTGTAGCGTTAAGTATTGGTTTCTGCAAATACAGATGTGCTCAGGCACAACTATCCTTTCATTGACTGCAGATTTAGCACTTACAGTATAAATGGTGCATTTCAATAAGGAATTGATAAATCTGCAACAATTGGCTCAGTTTTGCATCTTCTCATCATTTGTCATCAATTCTTAAAATATATTACGTCCTTATTTGGCTGAAGTTGTCCCAGTTTTAATTAACAAGAGAAAAATTGACTTTTTCCCCTCCTGCAATGAAATTGAAGCTGGAAAATACCATATCTTTTCCATTTAGTTACATTTAATAAGCATCTTAAAAAGTAATTGATTACTAAAGCATAGAATGTTGTAGATCTTAGTAGGGTAAAGGGAATTTGTGTAGACAGGTATGACAGGTGGCATGGACATTCTGGGCTGAAGGGCCTGTTTCTGTGCCATACAGCCCTGACTTTTTCCAATGAATTAGACAGCATATTGACTTGAAACTAATAATGAAAACATTGTGCTTTGACATACTTCAGTGCTGTGTCAGACAGAATTAGAACAGACAGACTTGATTCTATTGAAAGCTTCAGTAGAAGATTGACTTGAAGTTCTTTATTAGGGTACTGAGAGGGTTTTATAATACTTAAAGTATTGTTGCTCCAATACCTTTACAAATTTTCGGATAGTGACATTGCAGCATATGCAACCAGTTTTCTCTTGTAAATCAATTTTATCCTAACTCAAAATGAATGCAAGACAAAATATTCTTTACCATTAGTTCAGATTGGTTGTATTCAATAATTCATGCTCTTATTCAGAAAAAATGAGTATTTAATTGCATATACATCCATTGTCTTAATTTTATGTTCTATTTGATATACGCTGCCACATATTTTGTTATGCCACGTATTGTAACATCTTCTACTTTTGTGTGTCCTTTGCATTTATATTGATCTATTTCAGTCACCTATATGCAGTGCTGTTCAAATAAAACCAGCAAATCCTGTAGATACTCAGTAGTGACAGCAACATCGATTTTTATAATGAATTTCACCTAAAATAAAACCTTTAGCATTTAGCAGCAAGATTAAAAAATGCCTGCAGCAGTAGTGGGAAAATGTTAGATATTTTCATAAATATTGAAGGAGGTAGATGTTGAAGAGTTGTTTGAAGATGGAGCAAGAGATGGTCATCTGGGAGGGAACAGGATACAAATTTAACTCCTAGAACACATAAACCCTGTAAAATGTTTAAATGGATAACCTGTCTCTTTCATTTTACAAATATTATGGAGTAGGCTTCTGACTCAGTCACGGGAAGTGGATCATAAAGTCAAATATTTAAAGGAGGCTTTGAACCTTCTTTCTGCAAATATAACTGCAAACCAGATTTCTTACTCCTGAAGAAACCAGGGAGATATAAAAGGACTGGAAGCATTGAGATGTATAGCACAGAAGTAAGTCCTTTGGCCTTACTAGTTCAATACATATAAATTCACTGACACACAACTGTTGTTGGCAGAATCCCACATAGTGATGACTAGGCATACAGAAGTCAGATAGATTGGTTGGTTGGTTGACTAGTGTTGCAACAAAGCTTTGTACTCAGTGTCAGTAAAACTAACGAATTGATTGTGGACTTCAGGAAGGAGAATTCAGGAAAACACAGATCAGTCCTCACCAAGTGGTCAGCAGTGGAAAGGGTGAGCAGATTCAAGTTCCTGGGCATCAACAACTTAGACGATTTATCCTCTAACTTAAGCAGCTATACTTAATGAGGAATTTGAGATTATTAAGTCACCAAAGACCCTAGCAAATTTCTACGGATGTAATATGGGGAACATTGTAACTGGTTGCATTATTACCTAATGCGGAGACTCCAATGCTGAGTAGTGAAAAATGCAAAGGGTTGTACACTCAGCCAGTTCCATCATGGACATTAGCCTCATAACCATCAACAACATCTTCAAAAGACCATAACACATAAGAGCGGAATTAAGCCATTCAACTCATTGACTCTGCTCCACCATTTCATCATGGCTCATCCCAGATCCCATTCAACACCATACATGCCCTCTCACTATATCCCTTGATGTCCCGACCAATCAGGAATCTATCAACTTCTTCAAATATACCCACGGACTTGGTCTTCACCGCAGTCTGTAGAAGAATATTCCACAGATTCACCACTCTTTGGCTTAAAAAAAATCCTCCTTACTTCTGTTCCAAAAGGTTGTCCCCCAATTTTGAGGTTGTGACCTCTGGTTCTGGGCACCCTCACCAGAGGAAACATCCTCTCCGCATGCACCTTATCTATCGTTCTTTCAACATTCAGTAGGTTTCAAGGAGATCCCCACATATGCTTCTAAATTCCAGTGAGGACAGGCCCAAAGCTGACAAACGCTCCTCATATGTTAACTGCTTCATTCCTGGAATCATCCTTGTGAACCTCCTCTGGACTCTGTCCAATGACAATACACCCTTTCTGAGATAAAGTGCCCAAGGCTGTTCACAATACTTGAAGTACAGTCTGACTAGTGTCTTATAATCATCCATGACATGCCCTTTTCTCATTACTACCATCAGGGAAGAGGTACAGGTGTCTGGGGCTGCACCCTCAATGTTTAAGCATTGAGCTTCTTCACCTCCACCATCAGATTTCTGAATGGTCCATGAACCATGTACACTACCTTAATGTTCTGCTCACTTTTTGCACTTCTTTAATATATTATTATAACTTATGTTTTTATGTATTGCACTGTACTGTTTTCAGAGAACAGCAAATTTCATGACGTATGTCAGTGATAATATACCTGAATCTGATTCTGATCAAGCTGCCCCGTCCAATCTAGTCCCATTTGTCAGCATTTAGCCCATAATTTTCTAATCCTTTCCAATCCATGTACCTGTCCACCTGTCTTTTATGAGTCGTTATTTAAACAGCTCACCACATCTTTTGGCAGCTGATTCTGCACACATTACCCTTTGAGTACAAAATATACTCCTAAAGTTTATCTTAATTCTTTTCCTCTCACCTTAAATTTGAACCCACTAGCTCTTCATTCCCCAACATTGGGGGGAAAAAAGACTTAATGCTTTCATCCTATCTATACCCCTCATGATTTTATACACCTCTATAGCATCACTTCTTAATCTCCTGCACTCCAATGAATGAAGTCCTAGCTTGTCCAACTACTCCCTATAAATAAAACCCTCAAGTCCTGACAAAATCCTTTACATCCTTTCTGCACTCTTTCTAGTAGGAGAGCAACCGAAAGAGAATACTATGACCCAACTATGCCTCACCAACATCCAGTACAACTGCACTATGACACACAATGTTGTATTTAGTACCCTGGCTTATGAAGGCCAGCATGCCTGTGGTGGTTACTTGAAAAACAAACCAAAATCACTGAGAGACTGAGTGAGGGATTTAACACTATAAGACACGCTTCCAAATAACTGAGTTCCAAGCCAAAATAACTGTGTTCGATTCTTTATTACGACACCAGCAGAGATGAACAATCTAATGTAGCACTATCATCAAACCTAGTGGAATTAGTGAAGTGAGTAAAGTAACAAAATAGGCAAAATGAGAGTAATTAGCAATCAACAAAAATACTGATTCTGTGGCTCACCCCCTCTCAACTAAACTAGCTAACAAGGACAAATCACGAATATGTGACTATACTCATTTGCTTCCACCCCCAATCAATGTGAAAATCACTTAATCCATAATAAAAATACACAACAAAAATTCCATACAAACAGAAAATATATACATGTCTCCTTCATCCCAGCCCCTACTTACTACACTATAATAATTACAACTACATACTACAAAATAGGAGACATGAAATCTTTGAGGATAGACATCTTAACATCTGTGCTCTTGCTTCTTTCTTCCTCAAGTCAAGTCATATAACAGTTATCTAGGCCAGAGGTTACCAGCACTTAGCTCAGTACAGAGTGATCTTGACCACCCCCTCTCTCAAGTTAAGTTGAAGTCATAAAGTCAAATAACCCAAGTCAATGAAGCTTCTAAAGCTGTAGCTCCTCAAACCTCTGCCTCCTGTAGAAGGGAGATCTTGTTTACAGGCCTGGCCAGACAGCTGGTTTTGGTCTTTATGCACATCTGTCATACAAATTTTCTGTCTCAAAAGACTTGAATGGCTCTTCTGATGATCCATGAGCTACAAAGCACTGAGTCATCAACTATAAACACAATGTCTCCTGGGAAGAAATTGCACTTTATACCTGACCATTTCTAATGTTCCTGTAATTGTGGTAAACACTCCTTGACCCACTATTTCCAAAACAATTTTGACATGTACATGACCTACTTCCATTTAGAATGGATATAAATATCTACCTTTTGGAACTCTCCTGGTGGTAAGAATGGTGTGGAATTCAGAAGGTTGGGTGCTAGTGCTTCCAATTTGTTGGGATCAGAGGATGCCTTAGTAATTGGATGACCATTGATAATAACCTCCACTTTGCAAAGGACTGTGTGGAAACTCGTTTCATCAAGGATGAAAGAATATAGAGAAAATTTCCAAGGATGTTGCTGACTCCAGAAGACTTGAGTTATAGGGAAAGATTGAATAGGATAGGACTTATTCTTTAGAATGGAGAAGATTGAGAGGAGATTTGGTAGAGGTATACAGAATTATGAGGGGTATAGATAGGGTAAGTGCAAGAAGGATTTTTCCACTGATGTTGTGTGGGACTACAACCAGAGGTCATGGGTTAAGGGTGAAAGGTGAGAAGTTTGAGGGGAACGTGAGGGGAAACTTCAATCAGAAGGATGAGAGAGTGTGGAATGAGCTACCAGTATAAGAGGTCCATGCGAGCTTGACTTCAATGTTGAAGAGAAGTTTGGATAGGTACATGGATGGTAGGGATATGAAGGGCTATGGTTCCAGTGCAGGTCTAAGAGAGTAGGCAGGCTAAATAGTTTTGGCACGGACTAGATGGGCTGAAAGGCCTGTGTCTGTGTCGTACTTCTCTGTCTCAATGATTCTATCAATATTCTATACCTACATAGTGGAATTGAGAAGCTTTCACATAGACCTAATCAGTCTCTCCCATGTTCTCACATGATAACTGGAGAATTAATCTGGAAATCTCTTTCTTTGATAAACACCAATGATCTTTATTTCTGCCTTTCTGAGCTCCTCCACAGAGAGAAAACCTCGGCTGATCTGACCTTCAGCCTCTTCAATCTCTCCCTCCAAAGAATATCCTTGTTGTTCTTCATCCAAGTCAGACTGAGCAACAGCAAAGTTCAATTGCTTCCTCTTCTGAATAAGAAAGGAGAGCAGCTTCTTAAATCTAATAACCCAGGCCACTGTCTTCCTCAAATGGGTCCAAGATGAGAAATGATTGATCATACATGTTACCACAACCACCTCCTTTTCCGTCTGCACGACATTCATTGCAACACTCCTCTTGACTCCTGCATCATCTGGTAGAAGCTCTCCAGAACAATTAGGATTTACAAGCCATTCTCTTTAAGGCTGAAGAAAATATTGAGGGCCTGACACCCATGTTTCATTCTTCAGGAATGCTTCCACCTTTAACCCTCTGGAGGTTACAGCTGCCGGGTTGTGAGACCTTAAGAATTTCTGAAACTCCGTTTGCAGAGAAGGATCAGAAGCTGGGAGTTTCATTCTTGATGTATTTCACCACAGAAGTACTATCAGTCCAAAAAACTGACTCAGGAAGCTGCATCTGCAAATCCTTCCTCCATAGTGTGTCCATATGGCTTGCCATCATAGCAAAGGTAAGCTCCATATGAGGGATAGAAACTGACTTTAATGAGCTACCCTAGATTTTTCCATGATAAAACATTGTGCACCTGGGAGCACATGTTGTGCAACATTAGGTAGGTCACTGCTACATAGTCATCTTTGTTCGTATCTGGAAAGTGGTGTAACTGTGCAGCAGTATCTTCTCCTAAATCCAGGGCTTCAAACATCTAACAACCTTGAAGTCTTCCAACTAGCAGAGTTCTTCCATCCAGCTTGCCCACTCATGAGTAATTGATGTTGTTATAGTATCATCCCAGCCCAACCCTTTCTTACATAGATCTTGCAGGATCTTCTTAGCAGACAGCACCACCAGACTCAAAATTCCTAAAGAATTATAGATGGAACTAACTGTGGAGATGATCCTTCTTTTGGTGGGTGGCCTATCTTGGATCGTAATCTTGAAATTGAAAGTAACAGACTGTATGCACCATTGCCCACCCAATATCTCTCCACTACAGATATACCTTAACCCAAATTCAAATGCTTCACGTCTTTTGCTCTTTGCTTTTCTGCAAACACAGCAAGTACACTATGTCTGTTGCTTATCCATTTTGTCAACCCAAAGCCACCTTTAGCACAAATAGATACAAGGTCATGATAGAGAGACACTGTTTCTTCCTCAGAGGGCACTGACACAAGGAAGCCATCAACATAGAAGCATTGCACATCCTTATCCATTGTCTTGCTGTTGAACTGTTTCTCTATGTCTTCTGTGCATTTCCTAAGGATGAAGTTGCTCCAAAGCGATGTACCACTATTCTGAAGTCCACCATACATGGTTGAGGTCACCATCAGACCACCAAAGAAAACTCAGCAGATCTTCACCTTCCGCTGGTACCTGATGAAACATTGAAACATCTGCCATGGCCACAACTGGTTCTTTTCTGAATCTGATTATGAATCTAATCAATGAGCTAGTTAAATCTGGTACCTGTAAGTGCCAAGCATTCAGTGATATTCCCTGAAAAGTCACTCCACAGTCAAACACAAAGTTTCCCTTTTTTGGGTTGGTAAATACCATGATGTGGAATATACCAGACTTTCCCATCACTGTATTCCAGATCCTCCGCTGACGCTCTTTCAGCATAATCTTTGGAGATGATATTCTTAATGAAAGCTGTGTAGTCAGTGTAAAACAACAAATTCTTCTTCAACCTCTTTCATAGATTTAGAAATTTAGAATTTAGATTTCTGTTCTGAAATCTTCCTGTTATTTGACATGCTTACCTTCTTCATTCTCAAAGGTAAACTAATCTGCTAGTGAACATCAACCAGTTTTGCAGAATTCGTAACCATCTCCGTGAGTTTGAGGTCTTGTCTTTACAAAAGTTGTTTATCCTGACTGTATTCAGGGCAGTCTGTCTTGAACTGCCCCTGCCAAAGCTAATCGAAGTTCAAAACTGAGATCCTGTCAGCTGTCAGCTCAGGCTATGCAGTGTCTCTCCTGTCACCGCTGTTTCCTTTCAGTGGTCCATTCCCAATCTAACCCAACAGTGTTCTAATTTCATAGGTCCATTATTAACACTATGAATCACTTGCAATGGCTCTAAAATTTTAGCTAGATTTGTCCCTAGCGGCAGCTCAGTTTCAAAATCAATCTCTGGCAAATGGACCTGTTTCAGGAGAGGCCATCCCTGGAGATCCCTCTGTTGTCAAATGTTCCTCTTCTCATCGAATGGTGGTGTATAGATGTGGACTGGCAAATATAGAGATGTTAGGAAGCTCACAATAGTTTCCATTATCTAAGTCAGCCCAATCCTGAAATAAATTAGCTACTCACGATCTTCTCTTGAATATGTTTTCTTTTTCCAGTGAGATTGACTTGTTCACGAGGCCCACTGTGCAGAACTCTGCTGTACTCCGTTGATCTAGGAAAGCATAAGTAACCACTATCAGGTTACCCTTCTTAGTCTTCACTTAGTGGATATATAGGATGTTTATTATAATGATTGCTATCCCTTGTAAGACTATTGGACACCAGGGCACCACTCACTGCTATGTCTGATTCTTTCACAGCTTGTTTTGTTTCTGCATCCCTTTTGTTCGAATGAATATGAAGTATTCTGGGATGCTTGCAACTGCAAACCTTGCATGAAAGACAGGTTCTGAATTCCTTGCTATGTGCCCTGTACACAAACAGCCGAAGCAAACACCATTTCCCTTTAGAAAGGCAATCTTTTCAATATGAGTCTTTTCTCCAAATGAGTGCCCAAATCCAATGTATGGTCACCCTCGCAGAACAGAAAAACTCTCTTGGCTGATGAAACTATTTCCCTTCCATTAGTTCCAGGTTCAGTTTTAGCTTTATTTCTCACAGCAGCAACAGTAGTGGCAAAGCTGCTTCTTTTCGCCTTAGAATGACATTGTGACCTAGTTCTGTTTACACATTGCTTATTGCAGTTTGCACTTTGCTTATGTAGCATCCTGTATGCTCCCAGACATTGGATCTGTTGCAAACTTTACTTGCCTTTCAATAAACTCGACATCAGAAAAAGTAGTCTTATAGTTGTACCTTTCTTGCAGTTCACAGACCACCATTCTCCATTTACCCTAAGCATACAGGACAACTTATTTGTTGCAATCGACATATGGGCAGTCACGTCCAGCTCATGCATGTACTGCACTTCTTCCATAGCATTGCAAAACCCTGTAAGAGAAGTCTGTAGTCTTGAAGAGTTTTCACATCTTTGGATTTGATAGATGTCCAAGAAAGAGTCTTTTGTATGAAGGCAGATGTAATTTTCTGTTCCACACCAAAATGCTCCTGTAGAAAAGCCTTAGCTTTGACATATCCTTTCATCAGGCAAACATGCTGGCAACTTCTGATCAGTTCTCTAGGATGTCCCCTAGAGTTCAGTTGAAGGAAATAGAGGCAGTCACTATGTTTTCAAAGACCTTCATGAATGCATGATACTGCAATGGAATGCTTTCAAAAGGTAAAGATGAAATTCATTGCTGTTGTACCAAGAATATTGTTATTTCATTTTCCTTCCTCATAATATCCATCATTCTGTTTTGATCTCTATCATCTGAAACAAGAGTGTTTCCATGCTGTAAGTGAAAGTCTCCATGAGCACTTTGAGCTGTTGAATATGACATAGGTTCAGAGTGCCTCACTTTTAGCATTCACAATGGTTGAAGCCCTTGGTTCCTTAATTTTAACCATATGTGTGGCAATTTCTTAGTTCAACTTAAGCTGTTCCTTCATTTTCTGTAGTTGTTCCTCTTGCTCTTCCAGCATTTGTTTGCCCTTCAAAAATTGATGACATACTATTAATGCTGCTAAATCAGCCTCTGTTTTAATACTTGCAGAGGAGGGAGTAGATACAGAACATTTTCTTCCTGCAGCAGAGATTCAAGTGTTGACACTTGAACTGTCATTTGGTGTCATATCATCTTGTAGGTCATCTGTGATATTTGCAGTCAAAACATGCCATGTAGTTTGAGAGACATTGTTGGAAGGTGAGACACACCTTTACGTATTGCAGCAACATGACCTTCACTGTAACATGTATGGGACAGCTATTATTTCACATCCTCTTTGAAAGCACTGCTATAGCTACCAATGTTTGAAAAGCATTAATTCCGTTTGTTTTCCCCTGCTCATCCTTGAGAAGCAAATAAATTAGTATCTGATGTTTCTTAGCAGCATCTTAAGATGAGATTGCAGTTGTAAGGCATTTTCCTTCCTTTTCATAAGATTCTTAATTAATGATATTAAACCTTTAATTTTGTTCATATTTGTTTTACATTCCTTTTGAAGATTTTCAATGCTTTGTTACTTTCTCCAATAAGAAATAATAAGTTGTGCAATTAACTTTTTGTTCATCCACAGCACAAATTCAAAATGCACCGGCTATATTCTGTGCAATAAATGTAAGCAAAAAACAAACTGTCCATGCATCCACAGCACTTCACCCAGATCAAATAAGTGGCATTCAATTCAAATGTCAACAACCAGAAGAATTTTTCAGCATTTCAGTAAAACAAAGCGATGAACCCTTGGGCATACACCACACGACTGAGCAACAGTCCCCAAAGGACAGACAGTACTGACCATTCAAAACTGCATTTAAACCACAAATACACCACATGAATCAACAAATGGTCGACATTCTAAGTTACAATTCCAATTTTGCCAACAGGTACAAGGAAAATGTTTGCCATAAACTGGTTTTCATTTGGTATAATTATTTTTTGTTGACAAAAATGTAGCAGTAACTTGAAAAAGAAACCAAAATTGCTGATTGAAGGAACTAACACTGTGTGAAACTTTCAAATAACTGAGTTCCAAGTTGAAAAAGAACATGTGATTTTTTATTATGACACCAGTAAAGATGAACAATCTAATGTAGGAGTATTAATGAAACCAGCAGAATTAGTGAAATAAGTGGTGTAATGAAATAAGCGAAGTGAGAGTAATTCACAGTTAACAAAAAATATTCATTCCCTGCCTCACACTTCCCAAATAAACTAAACTAACGAGGACAAAGAGTGAATATGTGACTATACTCATTTCCTTCTACCACACTCCAACCCATGTAACAAATTATCCTAACCCATAATAGAAACACACAACACAAAATAAAATACAGACAGACAGAAAATAGGTACATGGCTCCTACAATGCCAAGACTTTATCTATCTGTTAATCCACTTACAGGAAACCACATTATGATTGGTATGACACCATTCTTTTAGACTTCAGAGAAAGAGTGGTTCAGATACTGCAAGATATTTCAGATACGGGTGGATAATGGTGAGAATTCAAACTGCAGTGATATACCTACAGTGTCCCAATTTTGCAGCACACAAGCCTCAAACCTACAATTCAGATTGGAGCTGACTGAGAGGAGACAAATAGGTTGCGGGGTGGGGGGGGGAATCCTAAGATTTGGTCAATGAGATCAAGCATTCTTATCAATGAGTTACTGTATGCTATATGAGACATTCTGCATGCTGGAGACTGAGATGGCAGTCTAGAAAACAAAGTCATGAGGATTGCCAGTTAATCAATGCACAAATAATTTTCACTTCCTCATAAAATATGACAAAGACAAATTTCCAGCTTCCAAACGTTGTTTCTTGTTTGTCCCTTGTTTCCTATAATTGTGCAAGAAACAGTTTTCTCAAGGTCTGTTTTACTGCTGTGTTTCATCCAGTGATTTCACACTGGATGAGTCATGGGCACACTTTGCTACTTTGACTTTCAGGAGACGTCTGGATTGTTTCACACTTATTCGACTACCTAAGGAATGGTGTATGCACACCATTTACATTTCCGAACACAGGACAATGAAAACTCAATATTTCTATTAACAAACATCATGTTATGAGCAGTTATGATTTCACAATTGGGAAAATCTTAAATGGACTTTTTTGCTTTTGTATTTACTTGGGAGATAGATGCAAATTCTATCGAACTGAGTCAAAACAGTAGTGAGGTCATGTACTGTATTCAGATTACAGAAGAGGAAGTAATTGCTGTTTTATAGAAAATTAGGGTGGATAATTCCCCATGGCCTGACAAGATAACCCCTTGGACATGTGGGAGGCTAATGCAGAAATGGCAGATGTATTTAAAGCATCCTTAACCATGGGTGATGTGCCAGAGGACTGGAAGATGGCTATTGTTCTTCTGTTGTTAGAGAAAGCTCCAGAAATCACGGAAATTATGGGCCAGTGAGCCTGACATCAGTAGGAGGCAAATTAATGGAAGGTACTCTAAAGTACAAGACATTTAGTATTTGGATGGACAGAACCTGCTTGGGGTTAGTCTACATGGCTTTGTGCATGGTAGTTTGTAGCTAACCAATCTTGCAGAGTTTTTCGAGGAGTTTATTGAGAAAATTGATAAAGGAAAGACAGTGGACATTGTCTACATTGACTCTAGCAAGACCTTTGACAAAGTCCCATGTTGTCCAACTTAGGAAGCTGATCATGAAAGTTCTGTCACTTGGCATTCTGGATGAAGTGGTGATGTGCTGAGGGATCAGTGTTTGTTCCAATGTTCTTTTATTATGAATATCAATGATTGAGAAGATCATGTCGTAAACTGGATTAGCAAATTTGTGGATGACACCAAGTTTGGGGACATAGTGGATGGTGAACAAGACTATCAAAGCTTGTTTTAAGATTTTAATCAGCTGGAAATATGGTCTTAAAATGGCAGATGGAATTTAATACAGAGACGTGTGAGATATGGCACTTTGGGAGGAGAAACCAGGGTAGGATTTTCACATGAGAGGGTAGAGCACAGAGGGGTACAGTAGAATAGAAGGATCTAGGAATACAATTTAATCATTCCTTGAAAGTGACATCACAGATAGATAAGTTTGTGAACAGAGATTATATCACATTAGCTTTCATAAAGCAGAGTATTGAGTGTAGGAGTTTATATTAAACAGAAATTGTATGAAATTAGACTACTTAGATTTGCCTTGTTATTTTGAAACATTGTTGGAAAGTTCACAGTTTGGCTAGGGGCTCAGGTTGGCCTGTAGTGGAGTCTTGAACACTGCAGTTTGAATCCCATAGTTTTGGTTGCATCCAGAGGGCTAGATCATTTTTTGATATCACATGAAGTAAATTGTGCATGCACTTACATTATATCAGATATTCACTTTATTAAACTTTTATCATGGTGATAGAGCACATCCAAATGGAATCAGTGGATTACAGATTGTGTTTGATCAGTTGTTTGAAACATAAGTGATCTCTCATTCTCATGCTGATATCACTGCACAGAGTTTGAAATTATAATTAAATGTAAACCTCTCACTGGGGCTTCTATACAGATTTGTCTCGTTAGTTAACTCTGCTAATTCAGCGGTGAGAAGGCCACCTTTCATAAACAATATACACCTAGGATTGGTATAGTTTGGGGTTCAGCCAAACAGGAACGTTCTGATATTCTGAAAGGAATGCTGATTTGAGTGAATGCTGTGTAAGTACTGCCCGTACACAGTTATCAGTAATCAAGAAAGGACAGATTGTACATCAATATAAAATTATAAAGGAAGTATATTTACCAATGTTCAACTTCAACAAACAGTTATAGAAAAAAACAAAAAAGAAAAATAAGAGGACCCATTACAGTTAAACTAGTCCAATGTGCACATGACCATTGGAGTATTCGGGGGTGTATCTCTTTACTCATGCGCTGGACCCACAGTCTGTGTGAAAACACCCAGCATATTCTGAGCTCCCTTTGAAGACCATCTTGAATGAACTGCCTCTCTCAGAAGTATTGGCCCTTTCTCCTTGGAGCCATTCATCTGCACAAAACACTTTTTGCAATGGAGACTCTCCATCCAATGGTGTTCTGTGGCATTTTCCATTGTCCCCTGCTGTGATGCTCCTGCCAAAGACACCAAACCAGACTAACTGTCCTTCAGAAAACTCTTCCCCACAGCTCTCTGGAACCTTCTCTCACATCCCACAAACCTGATTGGCTGACATACATTCCTAAGTTGGACAACATGGTTCCTGAACTTAGTCAAAGCCAAAACATACTTTCCACACTACTTTTGCAAAAAAAAAACTGTTAATATAAACTACCTCAAAGCATGGCAGTAGAAATCTTAACTAGGGCATTAAATAAATAATTACAGCTCGCTTGAATGGTAAATTCTACGGAAGAATTTGGAAAACATATCCCATTAATGGCCTGCTGCGTTCACCAGCAACTTTTATGTGTGTTGCTTGTCTCAATTAATCTACATGGTTATCCAATCAGGTATTTTTTTAGAAAATTACTGGACCATTTGATTTTAAGTGTAAGAAGAGATTTAACAATCAGGTCATAATTCCTCAAAGCACTTACTGCAGAATAAAGATCACTTGGTCTATGGGTTATGTTTGAAATTAATGCATGATATCTTTGAAATGTGAATGCTCCCAAAGATTCAGATGATAAATGTGCTGTGAAATTTAGTTCAAAAATTTCAAAGTTCAAAGGTATATTTATTGTCAAAGTACATAGGTGTCACCATATAAAACCTTGAGATTCATTTTCTTGTGAGTATACTCAGCAAATCCAGTAACCATAATCGAATCAATGAAAGACCATACCAACAGGGTGGACAACCAGTGTGCAAAAAGAATAACTGTAATTACAAAAAGGAAGAGAAAAAAAAATAATAATAAATAAGCAATAAATATTGAAAACATGAGATAAAGAGTCCTTGAAAGTGAACCCATAAGTTGTAGGAACATTTCAATGATGTGGCAAGTGAAGCTAAGTGAAGTTATCCCCTTTGGTTCAAGAGCCTGATGGTTAAGAGGTAATAACTCTTCATGAACCTGGTGGTGTGAGTCCTGAGGCTCCTGTTCCTTCCTTCTGATGGTAGCAGTGAGAAGAGAGCATGTCCTTGGTGTTGGGTTTCCTGATAATCGATGCTGCTTTCCTGCGGCAATGTGTAGATGCGCTCAGTGGTAAGGAGGATCCACTAGTTTTTGTACGATTTTCCATTCAAGAGTATTGTTATTTCCATATCAAGCTATGCTGCAGCTGGTCAATATACTCCCCACTACATGCCAGAAGTTTGTCAAAGTTTTAGATGCCATGCTGAATCTTTACAAACTTCTAAGTAAGTAGTGTGCTTTCTTCGGAATTGTACTATGTGCTGTGCTCAGGACAAGTCCCCTTAAACATGGTGAAATTGTTCACCACATAATCTTCGCCCAGAAATTCTTCTACTCCTTTGCCACTCATTTTTTCTTTAAAGTGCTCTTTGACACTTCTTTAGTCTCTCCTTAATCTTATCTTTTTTGTCATGTTAGATTTAGCTTGACTTGCTTCTCTGCATTAAAGCTGCTGTGTGGGAGAACGGTGAAAGGAGAAAAATATAGCCTGTGAGGAAAAGACAGTTACAAAGTTATTTTTGATGGGCCCTGTGTATAATGAAAAATAACGATATGTTCAAGATAATGATATTAATAGACTAGAAATAATAATTCAGCTGTAACTATAAATGATATTCTTGGATATTCTTACATACTGTTCTGCCTTTTCAGCAGGCTGCAATCATCATGTGAAGGTATTCATACACCAAATGCTGGAGGAACTCAACAGGCCAAGCAGCATCTCAGCCTGAAATGGTGACAGTAGTCTTTTCCACAGATGCTGCCTGGTCTGCTGAGTTTCTCCAGCATTTTATGTGTGTTACTTGGATTGCCGGCATTTACAGATTTTCTCTTATTTGTGATGCAAATGCATTAATTGGTCAGGTAGCATGAGGATTAAAAAGAGTTCAGAGCCTTTCAAGTTTTCAGCAGGCTGTAGTCATAATGATATTTAAGGCATTCAGCAGGAGCAAATTAATAGAGGTGATGTGTAAGTGGAACGACTATTGTTCAAGCAGCAATTGTTGGAATGAATAGTGTTAGGCTTTGGCTCAACTGGCTTAGGCAAGAATAGGTGCAAGCTAGAAATTAAGCTTAAAAAGTTAGAGGTATAATAGTGTAGGCAGCTCCTCCTGTGATATTTAGGATTTCAGTGAACTTAATATTCTCCCTGATGCACCCAACTTCAGCTCCTGACTGACATGATCAAGGAACTGGAGCTGGAGGCTGAAAATATCATGAATGAGACTTTTACTGATGGGTGACCAGCAGGAGAAGTAAGGGGAGTAAGCAGTTAGTGCAGGGTTCCCCTATGGACATTCCCCTCAGCAACAAGTATACCCTTTTGGATACTGCTGGGGGTTGACCGATCAGGGCCCAGCAGGAGCAGTCACGCCAGTGCCATTGTGGTTCGCTCTGAAACTCCACAGTGAAAGGTAAAGTCAGGTAGTGATAAGAGACTCGATAGTCAGAGGGATGAACAGGAGATTCTGTGGCTATGAAAGAGTTGCCAGGATAGTGTGTTAACTCCCAGGTGCCAGGGTCCAGGATGTCTCAGAGAGGCTACAGAAGATTCTCAAGGGTGAGGGTGAGCAGTCAGAGGTTGTGGTGTACATTGGCACCAATAACAAAGGGGAAAGAGGTCCTGTACAGTAAGTAGAGAGAGATCGGGAAAATGCTGAAGAGTAGGATGTCCAAATTAGTATCTTCAGGATTACTCCCAATGCCACGTGCTAGTCAGAGCAGGAATAGGTTGATACTATGCTTGAATGAGGGGTGCAGGGGACAAGATTTTAGATTTCTGTATTATTAGGATCTCTTCTGGGGAAGGTATGACCTGTATAAAAAGGACTGATTAAACTTGAACCTATGGTGGACCAATATCCTTGCAGGCAGATTTGATAGACCTTCTGGAGAGGGTTTAGACTAATTTGGGTAGAGAGGGTGGGAACTGGGGTGATAGGGCAGTTTTGAGCAGCAGCCACACAGAGATTGGAAGCATGAGAAGTTGTAGCTCACTCGGGTTTGCCGATTGAGTAGAAAAGGCATCAACTCGATATGGTTTGGTGTTTTGTACAGAGGCCAATCAGCGTTTGGGATTGATTGCCAAGAACAAATTAAAATGAGGCAGAGACAATTGGAATGGCCATTGTTGGAGCAGCCATCATTGAAATGGGGCTTTAGAGGCTTTAGCTCTTCGAGGATTCAGCGAGGAGAGGCTTGGGTGAGAGAAAACTAAAAAACTGTAGGTAGATGTTTTTCCCCACAGTTTTTTCTACATTGTTTCTCCTTTCTTATACTTGCTTAGTTAGAACAGTAGGGTTGCCAGGCAGGATGTGGGAAAGTAGGGAGACCTCCACTGTCCCTGATGACTACACCTGCGAGAAATGTATCCAGCTGCAGCTTCTATCACTTCATATTAAGGAGCTGGAGCTAGAGCTGGATGAACTCTGGATCATTCAGGAGGCTGAAGGGGTGATGGACAGAACATAATGAGAGGTAGTTACACCTAAGGTGCAGGTGGCAGTCAGGAAGAGGAAAGGGGTTAAGCAACCATTACAGAGTACCCATGAGGCCATCCCCCTCAACAACAGGTATATAATTTAGGATCTATCAGAGGAAAATCACGGTGATCAGGCATCTGGCACTGGGTCTGGCTCTGTGACTCAGAAGGGAAGGAAAGGGGAGAGAAGAGGTGAACTAGGGAATCTTTTGCATCATTGGTTACAGGAGGGGCAGGAATAGCAAATCAATATTCTGGGGTTCCATTGTTTTAGACGTAACAGAGTAGGAGGGATTAAAGGAGGAGGGATAATCTTACAAGTCAGGGAAAATGTCACAGCAGTGCTTGGTCAGGACTGACTGGAGAACTTGTCAACTGAGATGTCTTGGGTGGAACTGAGGAATAAAAAAAGTATGACCATGTTAATGGAACTATATTACAGACCACCTTTCAGTCCAAGGGATTTAGAACAACTTTATAGAGAGATCACAGCCTGTTTAAAAAACATAAGGTTGTTATGGTATGTAATTTTAACTTCCCACATATTGACTGGGAAAGGACTAGATAGAGTAGAGTTTCTCAAATGTGTTCAGGAAAGTTTCCTTAATCAGTACGTAAAAGTCCCAGTGAGAAACTGTGTGATACTTGATCTGCTATTAGGGAATGAAGCAGTTCATGTGATAGAAGTTTGTGTAGGGGAACACTTTGCATCTAGTGATCATAATATCATAGTTTTAAAGTAAATATGCAAGAAGTTAGATCTGGTCTGTGGACTGAGTTTCTAAATTGCAGAAAGGCCAATTTTGATGGTATCAGAAAGGATCTGGCAAGTTTGGATTGGGACAGGCTGTTTTCTGAAAGGATGTACTTGGTATGTGGGAGGCCTTCAAAAGTAAAATTTTGGAAGTATGAAGCTTGTATATGCCTGTCAGAATAAAAGAAAAAGATAACAGTTTTAGGGAATGTTAGTCTTCAAGAGATATTGAGGCCCTGGTTAAGAAAAGAAAGGAGATGCATAACAGGTGTAGGCAGATAGGAACAAATAAGGTTCTTATGGAGTGTAAGAAATGCAAGAAAACACTTAAGAAAGAAATCAGATGGGCTAAAAGAGGGCAAGAGGTTGCCTGAGCAAACAAGGTGAAGGAGAATCGTACGGGATTCTACCTATATGTTAAGAGCAAAAGGATTGCAAGGAACAAAACTGGTCCTCCTGAAGATCAGAATGGTAATCCATGTGTGGAGCCCAAAGAAATGGGGGAGATCTTAAATGATGTTTTTGCATCTGCATTTACTCAGGAGATAGAGACAGCGTCTATAGAAGAGAGGCTAAGCAGCCTCAACTTCTTAGTCCCTGTACAAACAACAGAGGAGGAATTTGCTATTTTGTGACAAATTAAGGTGCAAAATCCCCAGGGCCTGACAAGGTGTTCCCTTGGACCTTGTAGGAGGCAAGTGAAGAACTCGTACGGGCCTTAGCAGAGATATTTACGTCATCCTTTGTGACAGATGAAGTACCGTAGAATTGGAGAAAAGCTAAAGTTGTTCTGCTATTTAGAAATACTCTTGAAATAACCCAGGAAGATATAGGTTGGTGAGCCTGACATCAGTAGTGGGAAAGTTATTGGAAGGTATTCTAAGAGACTGGATATATAAGTTTTTGGATTGACATCGATTGACTAGGAATAGTCAGCATGGCTTCGTGCCTGCAAAGTCATGTCTAATTAATCTCATAAAGTTTTACGAGGAAGTTACCAGGAAAGTGGATGAAGGCAAGGCAGTAAATGGTGTCTACATGAACTTTAACAAGGCATTTGACAAGATCCTGCATGAGAGGTTGGTCAAGATAGTTCAGTCACTCGGCATTCAAGATGAGGTAGTAAATTGGATTATGCATTGGCTTTGTGGGGCAAACCAGAGAGTGATGGGAAAATGTTTCCCCCTCAGACTGGAGGCCTGTGACTAGTGGAGAGCAGCAAAGATCAATGTTGGGTCCGACATCACTTGTCATCTGTATGAATGATCTGGATGATAATGCGGTTAACTGGATCAGCAATTTTGCAGATGACACCAAGATTAGATGTGTAGTGGACAGCAAGGAAGACTATCACAGCTTGCAGCAGGGTCTGGACCAGCTGGAAAAATGGACTGATAAATGGTAATATCACACACAAAATGCTGGAGGAACTCAGTAGTCCAGGCAGCATCTATGGAAAAGAGTACAGTCGATGTTTCAGGCTGAGACCATTTAGCAGGAAAAATAGCAGATGGAATTTAATGCGGACAAGAACGAGGTGTTGCACTTCTGCAGGGCCAGCCAGGGTAGTAGGTCTTAGTTTGTGGAGGACACGAAGATAGGAGAAGGGGCAGGTAGTGTTGAGAAAGTAGGGATTCTACAGATGGAAATAGACAGATTAGGAGAATGGGCAAAGAAGCGGCTGATGGAATATAATGTAAGGAACAGACTGGTCATGTACGTTGGTAGAAGGAATAAAGATGCAGACTATTTTCTAGACAGAAAGAAAATTCAATAATCAGAGGTGCAACGGGACTTGAAAGTCATTGTGCAGGATTCTCTAATGGATATCTTGCAGGTTGAGTCAGTGGTAAGGAAAGTAAATGCAATGTTAACATTAATTTCAAGACAACCGGAATATAAAAACAAAGAAGCAATGCTGAGGCTTTATAAGGCATTGGTCAGACTGCATTTGGAGTATTGTGAGCAGTTTTGAGCTCCTTCTCTAAGAAAAAAAATATGTTGGTATTGGAGAGGGTCCAGAGGAGGTTCATGAGATTGAATCCAGGATGAAAGGGTTAATATATAATGAGCATTTGATGGCTCTGGGCTGGTCCTCACTAGAGTTTAGAAGAACGAGGGGGATGGATCTCATTGAAACATATTGAGTATTGAAAATCCAAGACAGAGTAGACATAGAATGGATTGACCTATAATGGGGGACTCTAGTTCCAGAGAGCACAGTCTCAGAATGGAATGATGTCCATTTAGAACAGAGATGAGAAGGAATTTCTTTTGCCAGAGAGTAGTGAATCTGTGGAATTTATTGCCATGGATGGCTGTGGAGGCCAAGTCATCAATAATATTTAAAGTGAAGGTTAATAATTTTGCAATTAGTCAGGGCATCAAAGGTTATCAGGAGAAGGCAAAAGAATGGGTTTGAGAGGTATAATGAATCAGCCATGATTGAGTAGAGGAGCAGACACGATGGGCTGAATGGCCTAATTCTGCTCCTATGCCTTATCATCTTATGAAACTGATATGCTATTTTTTCAATGTGCTTGTTTCAATGTTTACTGAAGCCATTCAGATTTCAACATCATAATGCAGATAACTTTAATTCAGCAGTGTGCAGTAACGCCAGATATAGTCATTCAGGCCTATTGGGATACTTGAAAGATTAAGCTCAAAAAAGATAAGACTGGAAAGGTCTTATCATATTGGGCATAGTTGTGAGACAGCTGCAGTCAGAATGCTTTTGAAAATGTCAGCAATGTGGATTTAGGGTACTCATGAAAATAATAAATGGATCTAGACTTGATATAAGCAATTCTGATGGATACTGCTGGATCAGAAGAGGTTTATTAATCATATACTCTGGCTTCGCTTGAAGGAAAAAATCTGTATTTCATATTATAGAATTCAAAGTACTCTTGGATAACAATACCTACTGCAGTACTCTGCAGGATGAGCCCACAGTAGGTTTATTCCCATTGTGAATCAGTGATTGAGGATCAGCCAATAGTGTTACTCTGATAAATTCCTCTTACTTGACCTTTTGCTTGTCAGATGGTGATTTTGCACTTTTCATCAAGGAATCTTGCAATCAGGAAAGAATATTTTATCAGCCTTAGTGTTGCATGTATAATCTCCTGTTTCCAATAATTGTCTGCAGGACAGTGATTAATGCTGTGCCTAAATATTTAATACACGAGTATCGGATTGTCTGTTTTCTTAAAGAAATGCAAAACACCTTTGTTTAACAGAAGGCTTTAGGCAAAATACTGCACAGAGAATCATGTATATGACAACCACTTAAAGGATGAATGCCGGATCCTGATGCCTATGATTTATATAATCAAAAGCATACCCAGATTCCTGACCATGGTTTTATATGCCGTTCTCTCTTTTACATTTGAACATAAGAACTATTCCTAACAGGCCTATTAATCTCCACTTTAGATGAAGAGAAAGAAAATAAAACAGTATAGCCACTCTATATTTCTATAATACTGCCAGTATCTATTTTATTCTGGCAACATGCTATCCTGGTTGATGATTGTACCAAGGTGGGGAATGGAGTTTGATTGCATTGTGAACTGTAACCAGGTAACTGTGCGCAGAATACAAAATGTTGGAAACACTCAGCAAGCCAGCAGTGAAAACAGAAACAGAATTAGTTTCATGCCTGAGATTCTTTGTCAGCGTACTATTTTCTAATGGGTACATTGATAGTAGACTGTCTAAAATTTATAGTGTGTCTTGAATACAGAAAACATTCCAAGGGTCTTTGGAGATGTAGAAAAATTATAACATGGTAGACAACTAGACACGGTGAAAGGGGAAGGAAAGGAAGACAATTGCTCAGTTGTTTGTATGTTGACTTTAAAAGGTGTAGTTAGAAGCAAACTGGCGGAGGCAGTTTAAAAAAGGAATTTTATAGTGTAACCAAAGCCTCAGGTGTTTTTATTCATTTAGCATTGAATTGAACTCTATTTCTTAGAAGCGGAGTACAAAGCCAAAATAAATTATCAGACCTTGACAAAATGAAGTTAAATATAACCAAGTTACTCACTTTTTATATAAAAAGCATAGATTACAGGATTAATAAAGAAGTCATGGAATATTTGAAGAGAATAAGAGTGCACCCAAAATTAGAATTGTTTACTCTCATTTTTACTGCAGATTCCATGGATTAAGTTAAATGAAAAAAAAAACCAGTAAGAAATATCTGCATCAGTATATTTTTATTCTATTCTATTCCATTTATTGTTTATCTTAATATATCTGATTCATTAGGTTTTAAACGATTATAGACCTACAGCATTTTCTAAGTAAAAATGGACAATGGACAATTTCTAAGTCCCTTCTCTCAATTCCTCTGTCTTTGCTGCATCTGTTGTCAGGATGAGGCTTTTCATTCCAAAACTAAGGAGAGGTTTTCCTTTTTCAAAGAAAGGGTCTTTCCTTCCTCCATCATCAACGCTGCCCTCACAACATCTCTTCCATTTCGTGCATGTCTGTCCTCATCCCATTCTCCTGCCACCACACCACAGATAGGGTTCCTCTTGTCTTCACCTACCACCCCACCAAATCTTGCGTCCAGCACATAATTCTCTGTAACTTCCACCATCTCCATTGGAATCCCACCACCAAGCATATCTCCGCCCCCGCGACCCCCCACTGTTGGCTTTCTGCAAGGATTGGTCCCTACGCGACTCCCTTGTCCATTCATCTCTCCCACTGATCTACATTCTGACACTTATCGTTGTGTGTGGAACAAGTGCTAAACCTGCCCCTACACCTCCTCGCTCACTATCATTCAGGGCCCCAAACAGTCCTTCCAGGTGAGGTGACACTTCACCTGTGAGTCTGTTGGGGTCTCCTACTGTATCCAGTGTTCCTGGTACAATTTCTTGTATATTGGTGAGACCCGACGTAGTTTGGGAGAGCACTTTGCGGAGCACCTACACTTCATCTATCAGAAAAAAGCAGGATCTCCCATCGGTCTCTAATTTTAATTTCACTTCCCATTCCCATTCTGACATGTCAGTCCCTGGCCTCCTCTACTGTCACAATGAGGCCATGCTCAGTTTGGAAGAGCAACACCTTATATTCCATCTGGGTAGCCTCCAACCTGATAGAATGAACATTGATTTCACGAACTTCTGTTAAGTCTCCCCCCCCCCACTCTCCTTCACCATTCCTCATCACCTTTTCCCTCTCTCACCTTATCTTCTTGCCTGCCCATCACCTCCCTCTGTTGCTCCTCCCCCCTTTTCTTTCTTCTGTGGCCTTCTGTCTTCTCCAACCAGATTCCCCCCTTCTCTAGCCCTGCATTTCTTTCACAAATGAACTTCCCAGTTCTTTACTTCACCCCTCCACCCTCCCAGTTTAACCTGTCACCTACAGGAGAAAATCTGCAGATGCTGGAAATCCAAGCAACACACACAAAATGCCGGAGGAGCTCGTTAGGCCAGGCAGCATCTATGGAAAAAATTACAGTTGATGTCTCGGGCCAAGAGGCTGTGGTTCTTCCTCACCTCCACCAACTTTCTTAATCTGACTCCTCATCTTCTCTTCTCCAGTCATGATGAAGGGCCTTGTCCTGAAACATCAACTATACTTTTTTTCCATAGATGCTTCCTGGCCGGCTGAGTTCCTCCAGCATTTTGTGTGTGTGGTATTGTCTAAGTATTTGTGTTACACGTTGATCTAACAATTTAGGAACAAGAGTTTCCATGGTTGATCTTCAGCAAATATGTTTATAGTTACTGTTCAATTGCTCCTAGTCCCTATCAATACCAGTAAAACACAACATTGATCAAAAAAATCTTCCTCCATGGTATAATGAATTCTGCTGAATTTTGGTAGGTGAACTGAACTTCGTTGCCTGACATTACAGTTTTGTTAAAGTTACTTCCCTTCAACCTGCATAAACTGAATTACTACATCAATATTTATTTATTTATTTACAAAACTACACAAGTTTATTCACACAAAATTGAAAATATCAAGTATTTACAAGATAATGAACAAATTAAAATAAAATAATTAAATTGTCAATTCCCTGGGGGCCCACTGTTCCCTGAAGTCCTCCACTGTATCCCTGGTGACCACGTGTTCCCTCTCTGAAGACACATGAGCACGAATGCATCCGCGGAAGAAGGACAGGTAGACAGCCCAGGCAGATGCTTGACTGTGTGCCGCCAGGACCTGTGAATAGCCAGCTTGGCTAGGCCCAGGAGCAAGTACACCAGAAGACCCTCCGAGCGATCTACACCGTCATCCCCCCTCTGTACTGAGTGCCTATATATCAGGGGCGTGGGGCTGGACAGCAACCAAAACATGAGGAGCAGCCTCTTCAGCTATTCAAATAAGGGTGGCAACTGCTCGTATTCCATGTAAACATGGTACACTGACACCTCCTGGCCACAGAATGGACAGGTGGGTGGGGTGTCAGTGAATTGAATTAAAAACCTGTTGCATGGTGCTGACCTATGTAATACATTCCACTCTATATCTGCAATGTACAGGGGAAGGACCCCTGCATAAAGAGCTTTCCACTGGAGACCTCCTGCACTGCCAGATAGTGAAGCAGACTGCCACGGTGAGTCTGGTGTGCAGACGAATGCAAGGAAATGCTACGTGTGCAGGAGAAGCCCTTATAAGAACCGTTCCGGTGCATCACAAAAAAACATAGTGGACAATGCAGCAAGGTGGCTGACGTCATGTGGAACTCTCCCCTGAGAGGAATCTCACCCTTGGGTCTGGTGAGACATTCCAGCTGTCCAGATGTTAGCAGCTGGGACCCCTCCGCACTCCCGAGCCTCCCTGATACCCACCAATTACCTCAATATTCCAGCATTATGACCACTTTGCTTTAGAATGGCCTCTGCATTTTGTTCTAATTGTAATTTTGTATAATTTATGTTTTTTTCTTAAGAATGTTCTATCTTACAATGCTGTTGCAAGTTCTTTTATTGCACCTGTGCATTTGCGCACAGACAATAAACTCAACTTTGACTTTGAATGAATCCAATTCTTAAAGATTAACTGCTCTGTTGATGGAAGAATGCTAGAATTTGACAGTAACTCATGACCCACCTGCAAAGCAAAAGTAAACTCAAATAATTTGCTTCAATGTTCCATTGAATGAATACAATAATGGTTTGATCAGAATGAAATGTTACTTCAATTTATACTGGTAAATTACAGAGTCATATCACTTGTTAAACAGCTATGAAGGTATCTACGACAGTTACCATTTAGAAGCTGGGGGAGGAATCTCAGGATTAAATAATCCTTGAATTTACGGTATGTTGATTTTTCTTAAAATGATTGTACAATTTTTTTTATCTCTGCCATTGAAATCTCATAAATCTCTATTCATATACATTCTTAGTAGCCTCCCATCTTCCACACTTCATAAACTTGAGTTTCTTTAAAACTCTACTGGCATCTACTAACTCATATTAAGATCATTATCCATCCCTGCTTTCTACATTGAGCTCCACTTGCATTTTATCTAGTAATTTATTATTAAAAATATTTATTCTCAGATTCAACTTTGCAGCCCTCCAAATCTCTTTGCTTGTCCTTCCCTCACTTCCTTTGGGATATCCAAAGTTGTTGTTTCTTATGACCCTCAGGCAATAAGGGCATGGTGGTGCTAAAGTTAGTGCTCCTGCCTCATATTTCCAGCTACCTGAGTAGCTGGAAATATAAAGATATGCTGGTAAGTCAACAGGCCACAAAATATTATGGTTTAGTAATAGGCTAATGACAAAAAAAGATCACAGGCATGTAATTGAATGAGAAAAAATAATTCGCAAAGATATAGGGATATATTGTACATATGGTGAGTATGAATGGATCCAATGCAATTGTCTTCTGGGAGCTGATAGGAGCTCAATAGGTCAAATGGATGCCTTTTGTGTGTGTAAATAAGACTTCCTTCTAACCTATTCAGCTTGTTCTCGCTTGCCTTTTACAGCTGCACTTTAGACCATGCATTTAGTCACCCAATTCTTGGCTTAGAACAAAATGTTATAGGACCATAAGACCGTAAGACATAGAAGCAGAACTAGGCCATTTGGCCCATCGAGCCTTTTTGCCATTCAATCATGGCTGATCCTTTTCTCACCTCCTCAGCCCCACTCCCCGGCCTTCCCGCCATAACCTTTGATGTTGTGTCCAATCAAGAACCTATCAATCTCTGCCTTAAATATACCCAACAACCTCCACAGCTGCCTGTGGTAAGAAATTCCACAAATTCTAGCTAAAGAAATTTCTCCGCATCCCTGTTTTAAATGTATGCCTCTCTATCCTAAGGCTGTGCCCTCTTGTCCTAGACTACCTAACCATGGGAAACATCCTTTCCACATCTACTCTGTCTAGACCTTTCAACATTTGAAACGTTTTAATAAGATCCTCCTCATCCTTCTAAATTCTGGCGAGTACAGACCCAGAGCCATCAAATGTTCTTTGTATGATAACCCTTTCATTCCTGGAATCATCCTTGTGAAACTCCTCTGAACCCTCTCCAACGTTAGCAAAACTTTTCTTAGATAAGGAGCCCAGAACTATTCACAATACTCAAGATGAGTCCACACCGGTGCCTTTTAAAGACTCAGCATCACAAGCCTGCTTTTGTATTCTGGACCTCTTGAAATGAACGCTAGAATTGTATTTGCCTTCCTCACCACTGACTCAACCTGCAAGTTAACCTTTAGGGTGTTCTGCAAGTCTCCCAAGTCTGTTTGCATTGCAGGTTTTTGGATATTCTCCCCATTTAGAAAATAGTCTGCATATTTATTTCTCCTACCAAAGTGCATGACCATGCATTTTCCAACATTGTATTTCATTTGCCACTTCCTTGTCCATTCTTCTGATCAGTCTAAGTCCCTCTGCAGCCTACCTGTTTCCTTAACACTACCTGACCCTCCTCCAATCTTCATATCATCCGCAAATTTGGCAACAAAGCCATCTATTCTATCATATAATTCATTGATATACAGCATAAAAAGAAGTGGTCCCAACACCGACCCCTGCGGAACATCATTAGTCACTGGTAGCCAACCAGATAAGGATCCTTTTATTCCCACTCGCTGCCTCCTAACAATCAGTCAATGCTCTAACCATGCCAGTAACTTTCCTGTAATATCACATAATGCTCCTTTGAATCTCCATGTGACCTGTATAATATTAAAGGAGCTTTATTAAACAGATGCTTCTTGTTATTTGTTTTAACAGAATAAATCAAAAATTCAAGTTTCTTTGTTTTCACTAGTAGGTCAGGGACATATGATTTCATAATAATGTTGATCCAAAAGAAAGATACTAAAAACAATTGAAAGCTTCATCTCATCTGACCAATTCCTAGCCTGGTTGCTATTCCCAACAGGGTTGGCATGGTGGAGAATCAGCAGGATTCATTGTTAATTTTTACACGTCAGTGCATAAAATCTGACCTGAATATTTGAACTAGATCTTATGACTTTTCATTGCCTTACTTAAAATTGTATCAGACAAGTCAGGACAGATCACAACGACTTTGCTCACATGGTAAAGTTAAGATGGCAGGGAGTAAATATGTAAGCTTGTTAGAGTTGAGCCATTTTCTGAGAAATTCTAGAATGATTCTTTTGTTAGTTGTATTGTATTTCAGCCTTATGGTTGATTCCAAGTTTCTGAGAAAATGCTGAGATCATTACTAATGCTATTGCATATTCTTCAAGAGTTTGTATTGATTTTTTAAATATCTGGAACCATGAATTTTACCAATACATTCAGTTCCTCAGACATAATTTCGTTTGCTTCCCTTCTTCATGTGGTCCCTAAAGTACTTTCAGTGACTTGATTCCTGCAGAAATGCATCATTTTATCAGACCATTTGCCTATTCTCTGATACAATTAATCATCATTTTATCCACCATTTTATCCTTGCCCTCAGTAGCTTCTCCTAACTCCTCTGTCAATGTTCTGCACTTTAGTATTTTCTTATTTTGTGCTTACAGACACTTTGGAGACAATCAAAGAAAACAGACAGGAGAACAGTAAAATGCATGATTGTACAATACTAACCACATTGTTTTTTCACTCAAAGTCAAAATGAACCTATTAAAAGTAATATGTAAAAACTTAATAAACATGAAAAATAACATAAGTTATACTACAATTTGGCTAAAAATAATAAATACATACACATTGTGATGCAAGATCAAGTTTGTCATCCTAGAAACATTTGTTTATTTATTCCTGAATGTAAGAGAGCTCTCTTAAAATTTACAGTTTCAGTGGCAATCTACAACAGTAAATAATTTACAGCTCATGTGTCTATGAAGGTTCTCAGTCATCCAGGTCATTGTGTATCAAGCAGTAGTAAATCAAGGCAACTGGACTTGCAGTGTTGTCTGGAAGATGTTTTGCCACTGATCAAAGGGGCTTCTTCAGTTCTGATCCATGGTGGGTAATAAAATCTGGCTTTTGTGAGTTGTTTAAAGATGTATCAAGCACATGAGGGTCATTTAGAGTCACAGAGGTAATGAGAGGGTCATTAGTCTAAATAACCACTTCACAAATGGATGGCCCAAAATAGGAGGGCTAGCACCTCAGGCCAAGACCCGGCTGTATTCCTACACCTAAAGGATAAGGGACACTCCTTTGACAATAATGATGTGTACATTTTGGGCAGGAAAGACTGGTGGCTTGAAGGAGGAGTTAAAGAAGCCATCCCTGATCAGAGTGGTTGGGGTACAACACCACCTATTAGCTACTTACAATGCAGTTCTAACATCTCTACCCTGGTGTCTTCACCACAGTTTACACCTCCTTTCATGCAAAGATAAGACTAATGGCCCTCTTATTACCTCTATGACTTAAACACCCCTCATGTGACTGCTACACCTTTAAACAACTCACAGAGTTTATAAGCCGGAAAATACCCACCATGGATCAGAACTGAAGAAGCCTCTCGGTTGAGTAGCAAACCATCTTCAAGACAACCCAGCATGTCAAGTTGCCTTGATTCACTACTGCTTGATAAATTTTCTAAATTTCTAAACCTGATAATATTATGTTAATAATTTTATTTAGTCACAAGTAATTTTTCATTTTAATTGATTTGCAGTAATTGAACATGGAGCTTTAAACACCATCTGTTAGTAAATAGAAAATTCTTGATTTTAGGCAAGTATTACTGGCTTATTGCTGCTATCAAAATGATTAACAGTTTGAAATTTTGTTGGAAACAGATGACTGTTAACCTGAATGAACAAATCTTTAAATGTGTATGACAGTTATGTAAAATATGTGATAATAAAAATACTTCCCAAAAGTAGTCTTCTTTCCTCTTCAACATTATCAAAAATCTCAACATTTCTGGATTAGGTTTGGCAGACAGTAATTTTAAGGCAAACTTTATATTAAAAATTATAAACCTACCACAAAACACAGTTGGTGGTCTATTCAAGACTATCTAATACATTCAATACAATGTAGAAATCATGAATTTGGGATAAACCATGATGCCAGTGAATAGAATAGTACACAAACATAAGAGGTCTGCTGTACCGATGGATGCAACCCTACCCCTGGCTGACAATCGATAACTGGTAGTTGTTGCTTGAAGCAGAGAATAATAAAGGGTTAGACCAAATAAAGACTGACTTCAATACCCTTTTACTTAAGTTTTTTTTATGGCAATATTAATGAGAGTGAAATTAACAGAGTGCATTGGTTACCTATCATTATCTGGTGATATGTCTGAGCCCATGGTGTATTCATTGTTGCCCAGCATTCAGGATACTGGAAGAGTTAGCCTGCCAGACATGAAGGAGACCATATTAATGGCAATAGGGAATAATAAAGGGTATCCACGGGGTGATTTGAATATACATAGACAGTAAAAGGTAGAACACCTCACAGTTATTGCTGGATGATTTTGGGTACAGAATGTGCATATATGGATCAAGCTGCCAGAGGAAGTAACAGTGGTAGGTGCAATTATGACAATTAAAATATATTTGGATAGGCACATGCTTAGGAAAAGTTTTGAGGGATATGGACCAAATGCAGGCAAATGTGACCAGCTCAGTTAGGCATTGGGATGAACAGTCTGTTTCAATGCTCTACTGCTCTCACTCTATAACTAGACATGGACCAACAACAATTATGGGCATCTAATAATAACAGACCTTGGTATCCCATTCCACAGATGACAGTGAGTGTGCAAAACTTTTTACCCAAGCAATTTGACACATACAAAAATATTGGTATTTAGAAATATAGCAAGGGCTTGGAAAAAGGAGCTTATTGAAGGTGAGACACTGAAAACAAAGAAGGAAGAATGAATCCTATTAAGATCCATATGGAAAAATGAAGGGACCATTGTAATAATGGTGACTGGGGACATCCTCCTTCACCCCATCATATAGACCTTTGGCTGGGAGAGGACAAAATCAGCTTCAGAATTCTGATAGACATGGGATTAACATTTCCATTATTTTCTTTATATCTTTGCATTGCTTTATGAAATTTACTGTTCAGTCTAATTTCACCCACTCGTTCCAGGTTATTTGTGCTATAAAAGTTTTAGGAAGATTTTTTTTCCACCCAGAGGATTGGTTGCAATCTAGAATGCATTTCCTAAAAGGGGTTATTTCATAGAATATTACAAACGAGGTAGAGATGAGAAGTAATTTCTTTAGCCAGAGGTTAGTGAATCTGTGGAATTCATTGCCACAGGCAGCTATGGAGGCCAAGTCATTGTGTATATTTAAAGCAGGGGTTTAATTTCTTAATTAGTCAAAGTGTCAAAAGTTATGGTGGGAGGGCTGGAGAATGGGTTTAAGAGGGAAAATAACTCAATCATTATGGAATGGCAGAGCAGGCTCAATGAGCCAAATGGCCTAATTCTGCTCCTATATCTTATGGTCATGTAGAATGACTACTGTTCTTTTTTTAAAAATCTGTAACATATTATTTTGCCTTTTCCAGCTCTAAAGATGATAGCTCAACAATGCCCTTCACCTATTCAGATGTCTAACACAGTATACAGTAGTCTAAGAGGCCTCATATAAAGCTATTCAAGGAGTGCAGGCATTATGCAACCCAAAGTTAACATTTGGATTGGAACTACCTGAATCTTGAATCTGTTGATTAATGCACTGCTCCTTGAGAAGATAAATAAGTTAAGCCTACTGAATTTCTTTTAATATAAACTTTTACAGCATGATCATCATCAATATTAATTCTTTTTGTTTTAGTAGTAGCCTTAATCAATCTACCATTATCAATACCAAATCTGTTTTAACGTTTTCACCACAAGAACGTTCTACAAACCAGGGCGTGCTTAGTCATAACACTAATGTGTAGAAATTGGTTTACAAATAACTTATATTAGGAGCATATGATAAGGTGTCAAGATATATGATAAAATCCCAAATGTCAGTAAATCACATTAGTCTAATCCAGTTTCTCAAAGCAAGTGGAAGGATTAAATATTTGCTGCCACAGCCATTTTCCACTGGCATACTTCCAGGTGCTCACTTAGTGAATAATTAAAAGTATTCTTTTACATCGGATTACCTGAGTACCTTGCATTGTATTTCCCCATTGATTAAGCTGACTAAGGGTTCTGAGCAATATTGCTGGATGAATCTACAGGTTTTTGTCCAATTGCAATCAGATACTCAGTGTAGGACAACTAGAATTATGCTTAGCTTAGCTGTGATCATGTCAGAGTCTATAAAGAAAATTATTGGAAAAGTTCTGAAATTAATGGTTATACTGGTCGACTTTTATTTTCCTGCTGGCATTTAAATTTTATATTAACTATACTGTGCATTTGATCTAACATTTGTATAGAATTACAAAAAGCTTACAACCCAGAGGAGGTCCACTATATCTGTGACAGTTAACAAAGAGATATCCAACCTGACCTCCTCATCCAGTGTGATGTCTGAGGCACTGTAGGTCACAGCTCTTCAAGTGTTCATCCAAGTGCTTTGAAAATGCCGTGAGACCTTTAGTCTCTATCACCCTTGGTTGTGACTCAAACTTCAGCCACCCTCTTGGTGGTGCTCTACTCCCTTCCTTGAATAAAGGAACAACATCCACAACCCTTCAATCCTCCAGAACCTCTCCCGTCCCCCAAAGATCATCACCAGAGGCTCAGCAATCTCCTCCCTCGCCTCCCACAGTAGCCTGGGGTACATCTCATCCAGTCCTGGCAACTTATCCAAATTGATGCTTTCCAAAAGCTCCAGCACATCCTCTTTCTTAATATCTACATACTCAAGCTTTTCAGTCCTCTGCAAGTCATCACTACAATCACCAAGATCCTTTTCCATAGTGGATACTGAAGTAAAGTAATCATTAAGTACCTCTGCTATTTCCTCCAGTTCCATACACACTTTCCTACTATCACTCTTGATAGGTTCTATTTATTCACGTCTTATCCTCTTGCTCTTCAAATACTTGTAGATTGCCTTGGGGTTTTCCTTAATCCTGCCCACCAAGGCCTTCTCATGGCCCCTTCTGGCTCTCCTAATTTCCTTCTTAAACTCCTTCCCGTTCGTCTTATAATCTTCTAGATCTCTAACATTACCTAACTCTCTGAACCTTTCGTAAGCTTTTCTTTTCTTCTTGACTAGACTTACTACAGCCTTTGTACACCACGGTTCCTGTACCCTACCATAACTTTTCTGTCTCATTGGAACGTACCTATGCAGAACTCCACACAAATATCCCCTGAACATTTGCCACAGTTGTCCGTACCTTTCCCTGAGAACATCTGTTTCCAATTTAAGCTTCCAAGTTTCTGCCTGACTGCCTCATAATTCCCCTTACTCCAATTAAATGCTTCTCTAACTTGTCTGTGCCTATCTCTCTCCAATGCTATTGCAAAGGAAATAGAATTATGATCACTATCTCTAAAATGCTCTCCCACTGATACCTGATCAGGTTCATTTCCCAATACCAAAGCAAATACAGTCTCTTCTCTTGTAGGCTTATCTATGTATTATGTCAAGAAACCTTTCCGAACACACCTAACAAACTCCACCCCATCAAAACCCCTTGGTCTATGGAGATGCCAATTGATATTTGGGAAATTAAAATCTCCTACTATGAAAACCCTGTTATTATTATACCTTTCCAGGATTTGTTTCCCTATCTGCTCCTCGATATCCCTGTTACTATTAGGCGGCCTATAAAAAACACCCAGTAAAGTTATTGACCCCTTCCTGTTCCTAACCTCCACCCACAGAGACTCCGTAGACAATCCCTCCATAGTGCCCACCTTTTCTGCAGCCGTGACACTATCTCTGATGAACTGTGCCACACCCCCACCTCTTTTGCCTCCCTCCCTGTCCTTTCTGAAACATCTAAAACCCGGCACTTGAAGTAACCATTCCTGTCCCTGGGCCATCCAAGTCTCTGTTATGGCCACTACTTCATATCTCCAAGTACTGATCCACGCTCTAAACTCATCTGCTTTGTTCACAATATTCCTCACGTTATAATAGGCACATCTCAGACTGTCGGTCTGAGCGTGTCCTTTCTCTATCACCTGCCTATCCTCCCTCTCACAATGTCTACACGCTTTCTCTATTTGTGAGCCAACAGCCTCTTCCCCAGTCTCTTCAGTTTGGTTCCCACCCCGCAACAATTCTAGTTTAAACTCTCCTCAATAGCCTTAGCAAACCTCCCCGCCAGGATATTGGTCCTCCTGGGATTAAAGTGCAACCCATCCTTTTTGTACAGGTCACACCTGCCCCAGTAGAGGTCCCAATGATCCAGAAATCTGAATCCCTGCCCCCCGCTCCAATCCATCAGCCATGCACTTATCTTCCACCTCATTCTATTCCTATACTCAACTGTCACGTGGCACAGGCAGTAAACCTGAGGTTACTACCTTTGCTGTCCTGATTCTCAACTTCCTTCCTAACTCCCTGTAGTCCATTTTCAGGACCTCGTCCCTTTTCCTACCTATGTCATTGGTACCAATATGTACCTTGACCTCTGGCTGTTCTCCCTCCCAATGCAGGATATTGTGGACGCGATCTGAAACATCCCAGACCCTGGCACTATGGAGGCAAACTAGCATCCGAGTTTCTTTCCTGCATCCACAGAATCACCTGTCTGATCCCCTAACTATAGATTCCCCTATCACTACTGCTTTCCTCTTCCTTTCCCTACCCTTCTGAGCGACAGGGCCAGACTCTATACCAGAGGCATGCCCACTATTGCTTCCCCCAGGTAGGCTGTCCCCCCCCCCCCCAGCAGTACTCAAACAGGAGTACTTATTGTTCAAGGGGACAGCCACAGGGGTACTCTTTACTACCTGACTCTTGCCCTTCCCTCTCTTGACTGTTACCCACAATAATTGGATAATTTGTTCTGGAAGAGTTTCCTTTGGGTAAGGTTCTTCTGAGAACTTCTTCTGCAAAGGTGTGGTATTGGAAATCGAGCAAATTACGAAACAGTTAGCATGATCCTGTTTCTAACTGATTCATCTTCACTATCCAATTCTTCTATATTTCCATCCTGTACCAAGTATTCTTCGGGCCATTTACTTCTTCCTTGAGCAGAGGCCGAACAGTCACTTCAAGAAAAGCAATAATCATTTTTGTGATACCTTAAATGTAGCAAATTTCTACAAAGTGCTTTGAGGAAGCCCATCAAAATGGAATATAACACAAACAGCCTTAGAAAGGAAAGAGGATTTAGGGCCCTGGAATTTTGCTGAACCATGAAAGGGAGATTTGAGAAAAAGGATAAGATTTTGTGTTTTGAATTTAACATTTGTTCAACCTGGGTTTATTTTGGACAGCATACACATTGGGGACGGGTAAATTAGGACAAGACAGCAAACATCTGAATGAGCTCAAACTTACTGAGATTAGAATGAGAGAAGGTAGCTGAAGTGCATCGGAATAGTCAAGTTTTGATCAAATGAGTGAATGGCCAAGAGCTTCAGTAGTTGTGTGTGCTGGGCAGCAGTGGACGTCACAGTCCCAACCATTAATTCCCATTTTCTCCTAATTCCCTTTGATGACGGCACACCTGGTTTTCATCAAGACCTGCAGCATAAGAACCCTGGCTTTGCACCCACTAGTTTCCAGATCGTTGGTTTTGCCAGTGCAGTAATTAACGCTTCCTGGCTGCTTAGGATTGTGTGTCCTAAGTTTTGCTTCAGTACCGAGATTTATCTATGAAACTCAGGCTACGTCCACACTAGACCAGATAATTTTGAAAACGGTGATTTCGAGTAAAAACGATAGGCATCCACACCAGGTGTTTTTGAATATACCTCTGTCCACATTAAAAACGGTATTTTGCCGAATCTCCTCCTATTGGGCATGCGCAGGACACATCTACAGAAAACAACTGAAGAGGAGGCAGTATTCTATTTCCATTTCCGCTGTGGCCTTGTACTACTTCAGTTGGTTAAAATCTGGAGTATCTACAACAACAGTGAGAGAAAGTTTTCAAAAATGTCTGCGAGGGATACAAAGAAAACCTCCATTGGAAAAAGCAGGCCAAACTTTTTCGTTTGGATAGACGATGAAGTCGAGCTGCTTCTGCAAGTTACAGACGACTACAAAGTCAGCAAAGCAGTGGAGAACATGGACTGGGAGTCGTGCCAAACCAAATACGACGACATCCTTGACCGCTATAAAGAACAGTACCTCACAGCAGAGCGGTCGGAATCTCTGGGTAAGGACTACCCGCACAAATTGGACGATATAACCAAGAAAATTATTGTAACCAAACTTACGGTGGTTCGCCACAAATACCGA
The DNA here is from genome assembly GCF_030028105.1 of Mobula birostris. Lineage (NCBI taxonomy): Eukaryota > Metazoa > Chordata > Chondrichthyes > Myliobatiformes > Myliobatidae > Mobula > Mobula birostris. The sequence continues at coordinate 99,029,767 of NC_092370.1, read as the reverse complement.
CAGGCAGTGGATACAGGACGAAAAAGTGGACACGGTAGAGTCGTTCTACTGTAATTTGAGTTGTGTGAGCTGATCTGGGGAGCGGGGGGGGGAGGCTCACCAGCCACCTCGGCAGTTCAAGGCGGCATTGAAACCTGCGATTTGGAGGATAGGGTCAACGCACATCACAGTGACCGATGTATAGCCTCTTCAACCGCTTCGACGAGTACGCTGACTCCGACAGTTTGGACCAAGCAACAGGTGATGGCTGCAACATGTTTGGTGTCGAGTCTCACCGCAAAAGACTTGATGCGTGCGTGTCCAGTTACAGACTGGAAAACCTTTAAGAGAAATTGCCAAACGATGGACAGCTGTTGGCTGTTGCTCGGGAGGACTTAAAACTAAAGAAGCAAATACTGGAGCACATGGAGTCAGCCGACAGGGAGTTCATGGACGGTATGACCCGACTGACGACGAACATTGAAAAACTGTCTAACTGTGTTGCAGAGGGATTTGCAATGATGAGGAATTTGATGGCTCCCCACCAGTACTTTTCACCGCCACAATACCAGCCTCACAGCCACTACAACAGCTACACATACGGACACACAGACCCCCGGGTTGCCCCACCAACATCTTCCCCACTCCCACAGAGGGGTCGCTCTGCAAACATTTCCTACAGCCATAGTCTCTTCACGGATGAAAGTAATTTTATTTTTACCTGAGTAAAGGTGAAACTTACCATTTTCTTTTTGTGGCCTTAACATTTTCATGTCTATGCCAAACATAAGTTACTACTTAAAATGACATTTGGAAGTAGTGACAATTGCATCTAATGAATGTTTGCACAAGTAATACAATAATAAAGCACCTTGTTAAATGTATAAAACATGTCTGCATCAGTGTTATCTTGTATTTCCATACTATGTTACTTAAGGCTGTTTCACATCTATTGTCAGAGAAGTATTTGCATAAATAGGTAAACCACCTTAATACAAGCAAGGACAGAAAACAAGGCGAAATGAGTATACTTATTTACTTAGTAAGTTATGGGTCAAAGTATTTGGTGAGTACATTTCTAACTCTTCTGGCTTCAGTCTCGTTGCCGTCTATTCTGAAATTGTTAGGTTGTGTGGGGGGGTTGAAATTCTCCGTCATACTGCAAAGCTGCAGTAACATTCTGCTCAGGAACAGTCTCTTTGTTTGTCTCACAGAAATTGTGCAGCACAAAGCATGCATAAATAACAAAGTGAAGGTCCTCCATGTTTATGTCCATTGCTCTGCGCAGAGCACCAAATCATGCCTTCAAACATCCAAAAGAGGATTCAATTACCATTCTTGACTTGCAGAAGGACATGCCAAAGTACTGTTCCTGTGGGGTCACACCGCCGTTAGTGCTCCCTTTCATAACATAAGGCATCAGGGGGTATGCAGGGTCTCCCAGCAAAAAAACGGGTACGGCATCCTCACCCTCCGCCACAACCCATCTGTAAGAGGGGATCCTCTCGTTTTTCAAGTAGTCATTAACTTTTGAATTTGCAGATATACGATCATTATGGACACTGCCTGGCCATTTCACAACAACATCCATAAAGCAGAATTTTTAATCACATGTAGCCTGTACGTTCAAAGAAAATCTGCCCTTTCTGTTCAGGTAATCTGTGGAGTTTGTTGTAGGCTGTTTAACTTCAATGTGTGTGCAATCAACCGCTCCCAAACACTGTGGCATGCCGTGAGGTGGTGGAAGTTGGTTACACTTCAGACTCTGTGCGTGGGATCTTGATATATGCAGGGCCCATACTTCTCTAATTATCTTGGACACCACCTGCCTTGATAATCCAAATGTATCAGCCGTTTTCCTGAGCCTTCCTTCATTGATTAGGTACCACAAAGTGCAAGTGACCTTTTTAACCACATCCACTGGTGAACTCATTCATGTTGCCTGGCCTTCGACGTGAGGACATAATAGTTTGCTTAGATGAAGCAAGGAGTTCCAGGACGTTCTAAAGTTATCACACCATTCTTCAGGAACCACAACTTCATTTGCAATATTGTCCCACCATGCACAGGTTCAGCCGGGTAGTCTCCAAAACCGCCGGTCTTTGTACGGTTGATAACGTTGTGCAGATCCATTACACAGCAACTGTGAGCACAAATGGTGTCATTTTGTACGTAGATATGTTGTCTGTGCCTGGTAGATAGCTATGTTTAACTCCAAACAAGCTATTAACGTAGACAAGAAAGTAAACAACACACACATGAAGCTGTCTGCCATTGTTGTTGTGGTGTTGGAGGTTGCGTTCAAGAAAACAATGAAATGCCGCACTGCCGCCACTATCTGTTCCGGCACGTCATGACAGTGGTTTTAAAAATAGCCAGTTACCCCATACACACTACGCCGGATATCAGGCGTTTTCAGTTTTATTCACTCTGGAAAGCATTTCTGAAAATCTCCATTTTCAGGAGAGGAAAATGCCGTTTCGGTGTGGACGGAGGGTCAGAACGAAGAGAAAAAGCTTCGGTTACGGATTTATCAGGTCTACTGTGGACGTAGCCTTAGTCTCTCTGCGTCAACATCAGTTTTCTAAGTTCTACTCCAGTTCTGAGGTTTACCTGTGAAACCCAGTCTTTCCGGGTCAAGACAAATTCTGCCTGTCTCCTGCCTTCCTGTTCTCCCTCCTGTTTGCTTTCCAATGCTCACGCCCATGTCTGCATCCTAACTAAATCTCCGTGCCAATGCGTTGCCTCATTCGTTGCAACAGGACTTGGACTATGGTGCTAAGGTGTAAATGGAGATCTTGATATGCATATGCTGTCAAATGGTCAGCTCAATATTAAAAATAATGATATATTTGAGGCACAGTTCAGTACCAGTCACTTAGATTGGAGAATGATGGAATCAATAGTATTTCTGGCTGTGTCTGAAATCTGTGCTTTTGGCCTTTTCAGTGTTCAGTTAGAGCTGGACACTTGGTGGCAGGTGCATGAAGTGCCCTGCCAGGGTGGTGGTAGAGGGGGATACACTAGGAGCATTTGAAAAGCTCTTAGATAGGTACAGCATTGTGGGGCGAAAGGCCTGTGCTGTACTGTAATGTTATATGTTCTATGTCCTAGTTGGAGAAAAATCCTACTTTTCCAGTGTTTGTTATTAAACAAGGAACCTGACAATTTAGAGACAGGGGAGATAAAAATACAACATAACAATTGCCCTTCTTTACCACAATAAATTCTTGGCTGCAATACCAGTTTGATGTCTGTTACCCCAAGTTTCTATAATTGAAAAATCTGATTGCCTCAGCTTCCTTAGTTCTCTTAGCTGGTGGTGACAAGGAGTGAGGAGTGGTCAGTGGAAGTAAAAGTCAACGATGCTTCAGATGACTGGGGCGGTATGGTAGTGTAGTGGTAAGCACAATGCTCTACATTACAAGTGACCCGGGTTCAATTCTGGTCGCTGCTTATAAGGAGCTTGTATGTTCTTCCCGTGACTGCATGTGTTTCCCCTGGGTGCTCTGATTTCCTCCCACAGTCCAAAGATGTACCGGTTGGTAGATTGATTGGTCGTTGTAAATTGTCCTGTGATTAGGCTAGAATTGCTAGGCAGTGCGACCAGAAGGGCCCACTCCATGCTGTATCTGAATTATAAAAAAATTTACATTGATCAGAAACTTCCTGTCTGGCATTCTAAAGTTAACATGGAATTTGTCTGCTTTAGTGTCATTTTAGTCTGATTTATGACATAATGCAAAGTCTCCTCTGAATCACTGAAATTGCAGATTGTGATGGAAAGCTTCTGAGACGCGATGAAGAAGAGTTCACACGCTATATGTATGTGGCCAACATAGCTTATTACTTTCTAGTCAGGATTTTCTGCAGGAAAATGTCATCCATGCCAATGCCTAAAAAAGCATGTTTAAATTATTTGAAAAATTGATTTTCCATGTTTTATTTTCTCCTGTAAACTGTGATTCAGGAAATTATGTAACAGTTGGTTATTTTTTTCTCACCTATGTGCTGACAACTAATCCGGTTATGTACTTAGAGAATTAAACAATGTGCTCTCCAAATGCTTTATACAGATTGGCTAAGGATGCAGGGGCCCAAGTAGATGTACTGGAGGTGGGAAAGTCAACAGAAATATATTATTTCGATTGATGGGCCTCTATCCAGTGAGATTGTTACTACATGCATTGTGGTATTTTCCTAAATCAAATTTTGAACCTCTGACAACAAGGCTTCCATTTCATTATTCAGCAGAGGCTTATCCCCAGACATCAATCTTTTCAGTCAAAAACACTCTGAAGCTTAACCTAGCACAACAATTTCCGCCACAAAAGAAAATCACCTTGAGCTGTAGGGTTCAAAGCCAAGGAGACACTTGGATAGTGAAGGTATAAATTTATATCCAAGGAACCAATCCTTGCAAGAACTCAACACAGTTCTGATGAAGGGTCACATAGTGAACCTGAAATTTTGACTGATTCTCATTCCACAGACATTTACTGACCTGTTGTGGTTTTCAACATTTTCTCTTCTTATTTCCGACCTCTGGTTCTGCCACTGTAATGTCTTTACAACTTCTCAAACTAATTGAAAAGATGTTGATGCTGGTAATCTGAAACAAAACTAGATATGCTGTAGATAACCATCATTTAGGGAGCACCTGTGAAGAGAAACTGAGTTAACATTTCAGGTTAATAATCTGTCATTAGAGCAACTCACTCTATTAATATATTCTCTACCATTCTCTATCTGTCACTTGCTGCAGGAAGGGACTATGTTTACACAGTTCTATGTCTGAACAAAGATGTGTGTTTATAATATCAGAACATAATTTGTTTCATTTTTCATTAATATTATGCCACACTGTAATGAAAGAAAAGCTTAAGATGAAGTGGTTGTGAACTATTTGTTTCCCTTTGCTGCAAAAAAATCTTAAGTTCTTGAATATATTGTAAGCTAGTACCAGCTCATGAATACATCAATTATCTCATTGTATACAGCTGTAAATAGCAGCTTTGTGCTAAATTATTTCACTAGCATACTGTTGTAAAACAGTGGGAGAACTCTACTGTAAAATCAAGGTAGCAACATAATCAGAGCAAACTACCCTTTTTCAATAAACCAACAGTCAACTGCTGAGTTAGGTTAATTTGAATAATAATATTGTTTTAATTTGAAAAAAGATGATTGCAATTATCTAGTTAATAAGTAGCTTGTTAACAAAATATTCCATTCAAAGGGTTTTGTTTTCAGAGCATGAATTAATCACTTACACTTCCTTTGGAAATCTGTTAGATTCTAGACAAAATTAATAGTTGGTTTAGGAGATGGAGATACTTGGCAATAACTGCTCATTGCCAAGTTTCTGTGAAAGATTTATCCTTTTATATCTCAGCATACAGAAATAAAATTGAATACCTTTCCTTAATCCTACTCGATGAATTGGAAGAGATGGGTAATGGACTGGAACGATGTGATGTTTATATCAATGTATGTAAGTTATGTAGTAATATAAATATTATTCATAGGGCTTGTCCTCTGAACCAACAAGCATTATGGGGGCTTATCAATTGGTACTGTTTTGATCTTTTGCAGATGCCATTTTAGTTGATCTCAATGAGGCTATGTTTGTAATCATGTGCATCCAGCAAGCTTGAAAAATAGACTTCCTCAAGGACAAAACCACACCATCACATTTTTATATGTTAAGATATAGTGTGTCATCTTTTCCACTCTGGATCCCCTCTTCCTTTTCTCTTCTCCTCACCTACTTAACACCATCCCCTGATGCCCCTCCGACTTCCCTTTCTCCCATGGTCCACTCTCTTCTCCCATTCATTCTCTACCGGCTATTACCTCCAAGCTCCTTACTTCATCCCTCTGCAAAACCTACCCAATGAAGGGTCTCACCCGAAACTTTGACTGTTTATCCATTTCCATAGATGCTGCCCGGCCTGCTGAGGTCCTCCAGCATTTTGAGTAGGTTGCTTGGATTTCCAGCATCGGCAGATTTTCTCTGAGCCAATCAGGAGACACGTAGTTAGCCCATATGGCTTATGTCTATATAAAGTTCTCTATTCTTTTGAATTCATGACGCAAATATTCAAGGTAGTGGTTAGTATGAACGGAAGTGTTCCAAAGCTCCAACAGTCTCCTTCAGATGACTAACTGCATTACAAGACTGGTTTGTAGATGACCTCCAAATACTCGCAGTGGCTATATCATTAGGTACACCTATACACTGGCTTGTTAATGCAAATATTTAATCAGCCAATCATGCAACTCAATGCATAAGAGTCAAAATCAAAGTAATTTATTATCAAAGTATGTATACCTTATACAACCTTGAGATTGAGATTCATCTTCTTACAGGGAGCTACAAAACAAAGAAACCCAATAGAACCCATTAAAACAAAAGAAAACTACCAAACGCCGAACATGCAGGAAAAAAAGAAAGAAAACGTGGAAACAATAAGCGAGTAGCATTCAGAATGGAAGTTCACAAAAGTGAGTTCACACTGTAATAGTTGCAGACCACAGCCACAGTCTGGTGCAGAGATAAGTAAACCTCGCAGGGTAATGAGCTGAAACTCAGCATGGAGACAAGTAAACCATATGGAGAAGCGATTTGAACTGCCCTGTGCCTCACTTCCAGCCCCAACACCCTGTCCCGTTTTATCTGGCCTAGTGCTTAAATCATCCAGACCTTGCTCTCAGACAGGGACCCTTCCACTCCAATACACTCTCAGGCTGGTGCTCCACAACCTCAATTCGGACAGTATCCAACTTTTCCAATTTGGCTCAGCACTTAAATCAATCAAACCTCAGATCTTTCATCACTGCCAGACCTGAGTCTGGGCCCTACCATCTCAACTCAGCATCACCTCTGCTCACCTCGCCTCGGTTCCGTTGAATCAGATCGCCTCCACGTTCGCTCCAGGACTGGCCAAACATCGGCTTATTCCCCTCTCTCCAGCTCAGACCCCATCACCTTGATTCAGCCCATACACACCACCCCGCAGTTGTCCTGCACCTTCGAGAATTCAAAATTGCCAAGTCATACAGGTGATTCAAATGCTCAGCTTCGATAGGGAAGTTTCAGTCTATTGTTTATAGTGATCACTTAGCAGAAAAAGTGTAATTAATGAAATATTTATTTGTTTTCTTTGTTTTATTTGCCACCAGCAAGTAGTCACTGAGCTTCAACAGCACCATCTTAAACTGGAAGCAGGCAGACTTGGTCAAGGAGTTTAGTTGTTGTACAGACCCAGCTTCAGAATGGGATAAAAATGTGATCAAAGTGACTTTGACCATGGAATGAATGTTGGTGCCTGACAGGGTGGTTTGAGTATCTCAGTAACTGCTGATCTCCTGGGATTTTCATGCACAACAATCACTAACAAAGTCATTTCTCTCTTTCAAAGGTCCCGAGAAAGTCATCCACGCCCTTATATCCTCCCGCTTGGACTACTCCAACTCCCTGTGTACTGGGATTAGTCAGTTGTCCCTGTTCCGCCTGCAACTGGTCCAGAACGCCGCAGCCAGGCTCCTGACAGGTGCCCAGAATAAGGACCACATTACTTCTATCCTGGCCTCTCTCCACTGGCTACCAGTATGGTTTAGAATTGATTTTAAGGTTCTTCTGTTTGTTTATAAAGCCCTAAATGGGTTGGCCCCCTCCTATATCGCAGACCTTCTAACCCCTTATTCTACTTCCAGGTCGCTCAGGTCGGCTGACTTGGGGCTTCTGGCTGTCCCGCGATCTAAATTTAAGTTCAGGGGTGACCGCGCTTTTGCTGTTGTAGCCCCTAGACTGTGGAACAGCATTCCCCTCCCTATCAGATCTGCCCCCTCCATTGACTCTTTTAAGTCCAGGTTCAAAACTTACCTTTATTCACCAGCATTTGAATCTTCCTGATGTGGCTTATTTTTGGCTTGTGCCTAGGCTCATGTGTTGTTTATTCTGTGACTATAAGCTGTGTGCCTTGTTGTTTATATCTGTGTTTCTTGTATTTGTGATTTTAGCTACCTGTTATGGTTTGTACAGCACTTTGGTCAACATGGGTTGTTTTTAAATGTGCTTTATAAATAAATTTGACTTGACTTGACTCTAAATTTTACAGAGAATGGTGCAAAAAAGAAAAAGAAAAAAATCCAGTGAGCTGCAGTTCTTTGGGCGAAAATGCCTTGTTAATGAGAGAAGTCAGAGGAGAATGGCTAGACTGGTTCAAGCCAATAGGAAGGTGACTATAACTCAAATAACCATGCATTTCAAGAGTGGTATGTGGCAGAGTATCTCTGAATGGACAGCACATCAAATCATCAAGTCGAAGAGCTACAGCAGCAGAGATCACAAAAACACAGCTAGCTGCTGTTTTAGATATGATAACCATTCCAAAATTGAATGGCTTGTCATTTGAAGAGTGTTTGATGGGTCATGGCCTGCATTCACTAAAATTTGGAATAATGATGGTGACCTCATTGAAACCTATTAAATGGTGAAAGCCCTTGATAGAGTGGATGTAGAGAGGATGTTTCCTATGGTGGGAGAGTCTAAGACCAGAGGACATATTCTCAGAATAGAGAAGTGCCCCTTTAGAACAGAGATGAGGAGGGATTTCTTTAGCAAGAGAGTGCCAAGTCTGTGGAATACATAACAACAAGCAGCTGTGGAGGCCAAGTCTTTATGTATATTTAAGACAGAGGTTGATGGATTTTTGATTAGTCAGGGAACGTAGGGATACAGGGAGAAGACAGGAGCTTGGAGCTGAGAGGAAAATTGGATCAGCCATGATGAAATGGTGGAGCAGACTCGATGGACCAAATGGCTAAGTCTGCTCCTACATCTTATGGCTTTTTATACAAATTAAAATAACTTTTTGTTCATACAAATTCTTCTTCAAATTTAACACAAATTCCATATGAGATTGGATATTAAAGATTAAAGATTAGCTTTATTTGTCACATGTACATCAAGACATACAGTGAAATGCATCATTTGCATTAAGTCAAATCAGCGAGGACATTGGTAGGCCAATTATCCTCTGAAGTCCCAATAGCATACATTTAGGAAAATTTAGTACAGTGGATAAAATATTCTTCAAGTAAACTGAACAGAAATTGAGAAAGAAGGGTACTTTCGTCTCTAAGACCAAAGAGAATTTTGCAATCTATCTGGATCTTTTCATTCTATGAAGACAGGAGAAGATGAGGGCGCGACGCAGCATGCAGTGGCCACTCCGGTGATGAATATCTGTTATCTGTCAAGTACGGTGCCATGCACAATCCTCATTTGATGGAGGCAGAAGTGAGAGCATGGAGGAACATCTGGTGAAACTTCTGAAATGCCTGTTTCACTGCCGCTGCTACTGTGTGATCCAGAATCTCCGGAGGGGAAGGGCCCGAGTCCTCGGCTTTGCTTGTTGCTCAGCGGCTGGGGTGGGGTCGAAGCGCTCAGCAGAGATAGTGCTCGGTGTCGGACAGTTGGTTGGAGGCTCGAAGTTTTCGGACGGACTCAGAGTTGGCTGTGGTCGGGTGCTTCCAATGGTGCTGCATCAGCAGGTTTGCAGCGCTGGAGGTTCATGGCAGGGAGAGTTTCTCCCTTCTACCGTCTGCGTGAGATGATGGGCTATCGGGACTTTGAGACTTTTTTTTATTGTGCCCATGGTCTGCTCTTTATCAAATTATGGTATTGCTTTGCACTGTTGTAACTATATGTTATAATTATACGTTTTTTGTCAGTTTTAGTCTTGGTCTGTCCTGTGTTTCTTGTGATATCATACTGGAGGAACATTGCATCATTTCTTAATGCATGCATTTCTAAATGACAATGAACGAGGACTGAGTGTCCTCATAATCTAATCTAATCTAATCTAATCTAATTAGAGCAAGAATAATATTCCAAGTAGTCCGCCTTAATGATTTAAACCCAAGCCCATAACTCAGTGAAAGTGGCAATAGAAGGCAATAGGGTGGTAAAGAAGATATATGGCATGCTTGCCTTTATTAGTTGAGGCAATGAGGTAAAGATACAAAAGCTTCATAAATCTCTGGTTAGGCTACATCTGGAGGATTACTTTCAATTCAAGCCACCTTATTATAGGAATGATGTGAAAGCTTTAGAGAGGGTGCAGAAAAGGTTTACAAAAACCCTGCCTGAAGCAACATGTCTAAAGAGAATCTGCTTAAGGAGAGGTTGATAAACTAGGGCTATTTTCTCTGGAGCTCCAAAGGCTGAGCGAAGACCAGATAGGAAGATTTGATAAACTTGCGAGAAGTATGACATGGATGGAGTAGTCATCTGCTATCTTTTTCCCAGGGTTGAATTGTCTCGCATGCATGCCCAGAGAGCATACATTTAAAATGGGATTAGGTCAGTTTAAAGTTTTTTACGAAGGAAAGTGGTGAGCGCCTGGAATGGATTGTTTTGGTGGTGGTGGATGCAAGTATGATAGAGACCTTTAACAGGCTCCTCGAAAGGTATATAAATATCCAGTAAATGGAGGTATTTGTACAATTAGTAAGCAGAGATTATTTGAATAATTATCCATCATTAGCTTAAGTAGTTCGAAACAACATAATAAGCAGAAGGGCCTGTTCCTATATTGCTCTATAAACAGGAGGTTCTGCAGATGCTGGAAATTCAGATCAATGCACCTCATTGGAAATGAGAAAGGAAGAAGCTAGAATAAGAAGATCTCGGAAAGGGGAGATGTACAGACTGGCAGGTGATAGGTGAAGACAAGTGAGGGTGAAGGTGGGTGGTATGAAGTAAGAAGCTGGGAGGTGATAGGTGGAATATTTAAAGGGATGAAGGAGGGGGAATCTGATAAGAGAGGAGAGGGGACCATGGGAGAAAGGGAAGGCGGAGGGACAGCAAATGGAGATGATGAGCAAGTGAGGAGAATGCAAGGGATAAGAGTGGTCACAATGGGGAATGGAGAAAGAGAGAAGGGGGAAGGGGATACATTACCAGAAGTTAGATGCTACAGCAACAGCACTGGACACAGTTGATGACCCTAACAGACTTACAGGTGAAGTGTTGCCTCACTTGGAAGTACTGTTTTGCTCTATATTCTATGTTTTATGTCAATTAAATGAGGCAGATACATTTTAACCTCATTCATAGGTTTTCCAAATATTATTCCATTTTTCTTTACTTTTATTATGTTTAAACACTATATGAAGATAGATTTGAAGCTATACAGCATTTTTCACGTCTCTGCCAAAGTGCTCCAAAATAATTTATATCAAACAAAAATACCTTTTCAGGTTTGGTAACACTTCAACATTAGGAAACTCTGAACCAAGCTGTACACAGCAAGTTTCCACAAACAACAGCCTGATAATGAGTAGATGAACTGATTCATTTAGTAAAATTAATTGTTGGAAAAATATCGACGGGAATACCATTGCTAACTCCAATCCTCTTCTTCAAGGTATCCTATGGGATATTTTTAAGTCCACTCAAAGGAGAAAATATGATAATAGTTTAATGTCTCATCTGAAAGGCAACACCTCCAACAATACAGTTTTCTCTGAATATACCATCAGATTCCAATCTAGATTTTTGTGTTCAAATCTTTGGAGTTTGATTTAGAGTCTAAACATGCAATTTAGAGTTGAGAATGGTGTTCACTGAATCACAGCTAACACAACTATATATAAGCTGTTGTTGTCTCTCAAAGTCTTTCAACGGAAGAGTATATTAGCTTCCTACAATTAAAAGCAGAGAGAAAAAACAGACCTAAGTTTATTCATGGTTCAGTCTTACTCTCAGATTCTGTTAAACAATTCAATAAGATGCTGAATTAATTTCCCTCCGTCTCTCCGATATTGACGAACTGACTGCTGCAAAATTAGTTTTCTTTTTGTTTGTGTTTCCAATTTTTGATAGTTGATTACAAAGTGGCAGTTAACTTAGTGTCAAGGGCGCAAATTCACAAAGCTGCACTCTTAAATACATTTCATACATCAAAAGCCTTTTCCAATTCCAATGATTATGTTCAGCCAACCACCAACACTGAAGAAGACAATTACATTATACCCCATGAGCTACTCTCTGTAACAGTGCACTGTCTTTCATAAATGTCCTCTTTCTACTTTCCAATGTCCTTGAAAACTACCTCTTCATGCCATCATATATTTTTGCATTGAACTATGTTGTCATGTAACAGAATGCTCAACTAAGCTGCCTTTATGTGTGAGGTACAGTAGCAGATGTACTAGTAAAGCTAAACTAGGTATTTTGACAAAATACCTATTAAACAACATCTGCAGCCATGTCAAGACACTGTAACACTATCTCAGAATGGTGATTAAATTGTTGTTAATGCCTTGTCCCTAGGCTGTCCCTGAAAGCCATCACTTGCTGCTTTACATTCCACTGTCAGAAGGTTTTTCTTCCAAATTGAGAAGGAGGGATATAATGAACAGTTCAATATGCAGTGGATCATAAATTAATACAATTTAATTAATGTGTCAATTGCCAATCATTGGAAGCTGTGTGCAAAGAAATGAACTGATTTGTAAATCAGCACACTAACAAAATATAGCTCCTTTAACATAAAGCATCACAGGAGCATTATCAAATAAAAAATCATACAGAACCTGAAAATGAGATACAATGACAGTACATTGGTTGGGAGTTTTTAAAGATAGACAGAGAGGAAATGAAAGTCAGAGATTCCAGACAATTTCAGCTGAATGCACAGTCATAATGGAGGAGTAAATTATCTTTTTTTATCATTTATTTCTGTTTCAGGATGACTTTATTTTTAAGTTGTCCCATGGTAATGAGGGGAACTTCCTTCAAGTACAGGTCTCCAGGTTCTGAGGTGGCTAATGAAGCAAATGACCGTAAGACCTTGACATAAGAGCTGAATTTTACCACTCAGGCCATTGAGTCTGCTCCACCATTCCATCATGACTAATTTATTATCCACCTCAAACCCATTCTCCTGCCTTCTCCCCATTACCTTTGACGCCTTGATTAATCAAGAACCTATCAATTTCCTCTTAAGTATATCCAATAAATTGGCCTGTATGACAATCTGTGACAATGATTTCCACAGATTTACCATTCTCTCGTTAAAGACAATTTTCCTCATCTCTGTTCTAAATAGATGTCCCTGTACTTTGAAGGAGGACCCCTGATTCTAGGCTCCCCCACTATAGGAAACATCTCCACATTCACTCTATCAAGGCCTTTCAATATTCAATAGATTTCAATGAAATTTCCCCCACCCATTCTTCTAAACTTCAGTGAGTACAGACCCAGAGCCATCAAACCATAAGACCATAAGACAAAGGAGCAGAAGTAGGCCATTCGGCCCATCGAGTCTGCTCTGCCATTTTATCATGAACTGATCCATTTTATCCTATTTAGTCCCACTGCCCCACCTTCTCACCATAACCTTTGATGCCCTGGCTACTCAGATACATATCAATCTCTGCCTTAAATACACCCAATGACTTGGCCTCCACTGCTGCCCGTGGCAACAAATTCCATAGATTCACCACCCTCTGACTAAAAAAATTTTTTCACATTTCTGTTCTGAAAGGGCGCCCTTCAATCCTGAAGTCATGCCCTCTCGTACTAGACTCCCCCATCATGGGAAACAACTTTGCCACATCCACTCTGTCCATGCCTTTTAACATTCGCTTTAACAAACGCTCCTCATCTGTTAACCCTTTCATCCCAGAATCATTCTCGTGAATGTCGTCTAGACCCTCTCCAATGCCAGCACATCTTTTCTTCAATAAGGGGCACAAAACTGCTCACAAAACTCCAAGTGTATGAAAAACAATGCCTTATAAGGCTAACAACAGGAATTCTGCAGGTGCTGTAAATTCAAGCAACACACATCAAAGTTGCTGGTGAACGCAGCAGGCCAGGCAGCATCTCTAGGAAGAGGTACAGTCAAGCCCTGACAAAGGATCTCGGCCTGAAACGTTGACTGTACTTCTTCCTAGAGATGCTGCCTGGCCTGCTGCATTCACCAGCAACTTTGATGTGTTTTGCCTTATAAGGCTTCTGCCATGAATTCCTGCTTTTGTATTTTAGTCCTCTCAAAATGAATGCTAACATTGCATTTGGCTTCCCTACCACTGACACAACCTGAAAGTTAATCTTTAGGGAATCCTGCACAAGGACTCCCAAATCACTTTACACCTTAGAATTTTGAAATTTCTCCCCACTTAGAAAATAGTCTATGCTTGTATTGTTCCAACAAAGTGCATGATCATGTGCTTCTCTGCACTATATTCCCTCTTTGTCCATTCTCTCTATCTGTCTGTCCTCCTGCTCCCTCAACATTATCTCCCTCTCCACCTATCCTTGTACCATCCGAAAACTTATCTATAAAGCCATTGGTTCTTTCTTCCAAATAATTGACCCCTGTGGCACACCACTAGTCACTGGCAGGCAACCAAAAAAGGCCTGCTTTATTCCCACTCTTTGCCTCCCGCCAGTCAGCCAATCTTCCATTCATTCTGTATTACCATGGATTCTTATCTTGTTAAGCAGCCTCATGCTTAACAATCCAAATAAACAACACTGATTGACTCCCCTTTGTCTATCCTGCCTGTTGTTTCTTCAAAGGATTCCAAAAAATTTTCCCTTAAGGAAGCCATGCTGACATTGGCCTATTTTTTTCATGTGCTGCCAAGTAATCCGAAATCTCATCCTTAATAATAGACTTCAACATCTTTCCAACCACTAAAATCAGGCTAACTGGCGTATAATTTCCTTTCTTCTGCCTCCGCACCTTCTTGTAGAATAGAATGACTTTTTCCATATTCCAGTCCTTTGGAACCATTACATAATTTAGTAATTCTTCAAAGATAATTACTAATTCTTCCACAATATATTCAGCTTCCTCTTTCAGAACCCTGGAGTTTAGTCCATTTGGTCCAGGTCATTTATTCACCGTCAGACTTTTCAGCTTTCCAAGCACCTTCACTTTAGTAATAGCAACAACGCTCACATTTACCCCCTGAGACTCGTGTTTCTGACATTCTGTAAGTGTCTTCCACATTGAGGATGAACACAAAATACTTATTAAGTATATACGTAAATGATGCTGGAGAAGTGGTTCCTCCATTACCATTTCTCCAGTGTCATTGTCCAGTGGTCCAATGTCCACTCTCATCTTTCTTTTACTCTTTATATATTTGAAAAACATTTTTGTATCCTATTTCATATCATGTCAAGATTATCTTCAATTTTCATCTTTGCTCTCTTCTTGGCTTTTCAGTAGCCTTCTATTTGTTTTAAAAGCTTCCGAAATCATCTACATTCACACTAATTTTAGCTATATTATATGCCCTTTCTTTTGCTTTTATGCTGTCTTTGACTTTCCCCATCATTTACAGTTGCCTCATTCTGCCTTAAGAATATATCTTCCACATTGCAATGTATCTTGCCTGCACCTTCCAAATTGCTCCCAGAAACTCCAACCATCGTTGTTCTGCTATCATCCCTGCTAACATCTCCTTCCAATCAACTTTTGCCATCTCCTCTCTCATGCCACTGTAATTCCCTTTATTCCAGTTTTATACAGATACATCTGAGTTTAGCTTCTCGCTCTCAAATTGCAGGATGAATTCTATATTATGATAATTGAATTTGAAGGGTTCATTTACCTCAAGCTCCTTAATCAAAATTACATTATACCCAAACCAGAATTGTGATTCCCTAGTTGGGTCAACTACACATTGCTCTAAACATCCATCCTAATGGCATTCTACAGATTCCATCTCTTAGGATTCAACACCAACCTGATTTTCCCAATCAACCTGTATATTGTAATCCCCCATGACTATCACAACTTTGCCCTTTTGACATGCATTTTCTATCTCCCGTTATAATTTGAAGCCCACATCCAAGCTATTGTTCGAAGGCCTGCATATAACTCTGATCAGGGTCTTTTCACCCTTGTGGTTTCTTAACTCTACCCACCAGGATTCCTCATCTTCTGATCCAATTTCATCTCTCTCTAAGGATTTTATCTCACTTTGTATCAACAAAGCCACACCGCCCCCTAAGCTCACAACTTTGATCCTCTTTTAGCCATGACTCAGTGATATCCACAGCATCACAGCTGCCAACCTCTAACTGCAGTACAAGGTGATCTACCTTACTTTGTATACTGCGTGTATTCAGATATAATACCTTCAGTCCTGTATTCATTACCCTTTTTGATTTTGGCTCCCTATTACGTTTTAACTTATCCTACTGACTGTATTTTTCCCTATCATCTGCTGTCTTTCCTCACAGCCTCACTACACACTACATCCAGTTTTATGCCAATGGTCCCAACCTCAGCCCCATCACTCTCATTCCCATCCCTCTACCAAATTAGTTTAAATTTACTTTGGACTTTGAACACTTTAGACCCATTCTCAGTGCACCATCTACGTACTAACGAAGTTAAAATTCTTACTAGAATCTTACTTAGAACCTCCACTGTTCTCACCCAAGCCTGTGAAACCAAAGCATGTCCACTTACACAATGGCCGCTCCCACAATGTTTGCTGTGCTTACTGCTTGTCATCTCCAACAGGATCCCACCACCAAGAACATCTTTCCCTCCTCTCATTTTTTTGCTTTCTGCAGGGATGGCTCCCTACAGGATTCCCTTGTCCATTGGTCCCTCCCCACTGATCTCCCTCCTGACACTTATCCTTGCAAGCAGAACAAGTGCTACACCTCCTTCCTCACTACCATTTAGGGCCCCAAACAGTCTTTCCAGGTGAGGCGACACTTCACCTGTGGGTCTTTTGGGGCCGTATACAATGTCCGGTGCTCCCAGTGTAGCCTCCTGTATATCAATGAGTCCCAACGTAGATTGGGAGACCTCTTCACCAACAACCTATGCTCCATTTGACGGAAGTGGGATCTTCCAGTGGCCACCCATTTTAATTCCACTTCCCATACCCATTCCAATATGTCAATCCAAGGATCCATGGCCTCCTCCACTGTCGTGTTGAGGTCACACTCAGTTTAGAGGAACAATGCCTTATAGGCGTATTCCGTCTGGGTGGCCTCCAACCTGATGGCATGAGCATCGATTTCTTGAACTTCTGGTAATGCCCCACCCCACTTCTTCACCAGTCCCCATCCCCTTTTTCCCCCTCACCTTATCTTCTTGTCTGCCCATCGCTTCCTTCTAGTGCTTCTCCCCCCTTTTCTTTCTCCTATGGCCTTCTGTCTTCTCGTATTTGATTCCCCCTTTTCCAACTCTGAATCTCTTTCATCAATTACATTCCTTTCTCTTTACTCCATCCCTTCCCTTCTCTGTTTCACCTATCACCTTGTGTTTCTCTCTCCCCTCCCCCCAAACTTTTAAGACTACTCCTCATCGTTTTTTTTCCAGTCCTGCCGAAGGGTCTCGGCTGGAAATGTCAACTGTACTTTTTTCCATAGATGTTGCCTGGCCTGCTGAGTTCCTCCAGCATTTTGTGTGAGTTGCTTGGTATTCCAGCATCTGCAGATTTTCTTTTGTCTGTGATTGCCTCATTTGTTTTTGTTGGCCCCTGCCGAATGCTGAATAGATCGTTATGATTGCAGCGTGTCGAAAAATCCCAAAACCATTTGAGCTAAATTTAAACCTTGTGCTTCGTCACAAATGAATGACCTCTCTTGTAGATTGCAGCCAGCTAAAAAATGCTGGTGAATCAATGGAATTCATTGCCATAGATGTTTGTATAGGTCAATGCATTGGATATATTTAAAGCAGAGGTTGAAAAGTTCTTGATTAGTAAAGGTGTCAAAGTTTAATGGGACAAGGCAAGTGAATGAGGTTTCGAGGGAAAATAGATCAGTGTACCTTACAAGTTGAGTCCCTTTATTTCTTCTCCATTTTAGAAATCTCTTAGCACATTTTTCCTAAAGAAAAAAGTGAATGACTTCACATTCCCAATTTAAGATTCTGTTACCTTCTCACTGAGTTGCAAAG
Organism: Mobula birostris; assembly: GCF_030028105.1. Classification (NCBI taxonomy): domain Eukaryota; kingdom Metazoa; phylum Chordata; class Chondrichthyes; order Myliobatiformes; family Myliobatidae; genus Mobula; species Mobula birostris. Next base: position 99,011,828 of record NC_092370.1, on the reverse strand, counting down.
TGTCTCTGTCCTTTGGTAATGTCACTTCCCTTTTTGGCTGTATTCCTGGGGCTTCACAACTGATCTGCCATTTCTTGGATCCTTAATTATCTCCTGCCATTCTCTCTCTTTTGTTTTCTGTTTCTCTCTTTCTTACTCTATTTCTCTATCGCTATCTCTTTCTCCCAATATCTGTTCAGTCTGTGCACAGCTACATATCAATTAAATAAAAGCATGCACGCGTAACTAACTTCACAGTTCTAAAGATTCAATCTTTTGGATGGCGCTCTGTTTCTTTCGGGATAGTGTCTCTGGACCTGTGGAGTGGGATCAGGTTTGGCGGGTGTCTTGTTAGCAATAATGTTCTTGTTGCACCTGTGGACCTGTGGAGTAGCCTCAGGTTTGGTAGATGTCTTTTCTAAGACAACATTCTCAGTTTCCTGTGTCACATTGCTGTCAGTGACGTCATCACTGAGCGGTAAGTCCGGTGATTGTAATGTGTCCGTCTTGTTGGATGCAATTGACTCAGGTGTGTTCTCCAGTTGAGAATCTAGTATCTGGTCCACATGACATCCCCATGGATGATCCCCAACATCCACTGTGTTCATCAATGGTCCAATTCTTGTAGCTATCCTACTGTCTTCTCAGTAATCACACACTAGGATTTCCTGTCCAATCTCAAAGCTCCTTGCTGCTTTACTTGGCAACTGGCTAAACTGTTCATTCTGCAATTCCCTCCGTCAATTTGGTTTCAGGAGGTCTACAAAAGATCCTTGCTCATGAACAGCATTGTAGGTGTTTGATTTGTCATCACATAGACAGAGTTCTGATACACAAAAAGAAAATTGTCCAGCTCGTGCCATAGAGAAATGTCCTCCTTGTCCATCACTTTAATGAACTTCTTAAAGTTTTTGATAAGCTTTTCAGCTAACCCATTCATTGCAGGGTGGTGAGGAGCTGACTTGAAATGTCTGATGCCATTTTTCTTCATGAACAGTCGGAATTCTACTCACAATTTGTCACTCACAATTTGTTCTGGTAAGCCATTTCTGGCAAAGATAGTCCTCAGGGCGGAGGCAGTCTTTGGCTTCATTGGTATAACTTCCAGCCACATCGAATGAGCATCCACTGCAATCAGAAACATGGAGTCCCTGGAGTTCAGCAAAGTCAATATGCACTCTTTGGCATGGTGAAGATGGCTACTCCCACAGGTGTAACTGGTGCCTGCGGAGGAGCGTTTTGAACTTTTTGGCATCCCAAACAGCTTTTGGCCGAGTCTTCAGTCTGTTTATCTATTCTCAACCACCCTGTGTAGCTCCGGGTGAGCTTGACTGTACCCAGGTGTCCTTCATGCAAATTTTCTAACACTCTGGTGCGCAGTTTAGAGGGAACCACAGCACAAGATTCACACATCATCATTCATTGACATACCAACAGCTGGTCTTGTCTCGCAAGAATTCTGGAAACATTGGGTTACCATGAGCTTGCCACCCTTCCATGGTGATTTCATGGACTTTGATAATTTCAGGTCATTCTTTGTTTCCCTTTGTATTTCAGAATTTGCTACCGGCAACTGGTCCGCCAACGTAGTGTGGAACACTTCTGTTGAGTCACAGTATTAAATTTTCTTCTTCAGCTGCCAATAGTGGAAGATGTGAAAAGCCATCAGTGTTGTGTTGTTGATACCCTTAAGCTCTATGTCATAATAATGGGCTCCTAGGAACAGTGCCCACTGTTGTAACTGAGTAGCAGTCATCACTGGAATTCCCTTTGTGGGATTGAAAATGGAAACAAGAGGCTGGAGATCTGTTACTAGTGTAAACTTTTATCTGTAGAAGTAGTGGTGGAACTTCTTTATTCCCCATACTAGACTAAGGGCCTTTTGGTTGATCTGTGCATAGTTGTGTTCTGTGGTTTTCAGTGATCTTGAAGCAAACATAATTGGGCAGTCAGATCCATTTTTCATAAAGTGTGTCAAAATTGCTCAGCCATAAAGGGATGCATTGCACAGCAGCCTGATGGGCAAGGATGGGTCATAATGGGTGAGCAGTTCATTGGATGTTATTAGTCTCTTTGTTTCCTTTTACGCTTTTTCACATCTTTCTGACCATTCCCACCTTGCTCCTCTCTGTAACAGAGCGTGCAATGGATGCAGCACTGTAGCAATGTTTAGGAGAAATTAGTGGTAGTAGTTTACAAGGCCCAAGTATGACCTGAGTTGTGACACATTTTCCAGTTTGGGTGTCTGCAGCATTGCTTCAGTCTTCTTGTGCGACTCATGTAAGCCATGCTTGTCAATAGCATGTCAAATTACCGGGTGAATGTGTAGTTTTGGTGTACTGAAAGCTTGTGTCTTTATAGATACTTGTGGCACACTTGAGTACTCAGCGGAGGGTGCTGATGCTTTTTTGCTGGTGGGGTTTGGGGGGGGTTGGTCATTGCCTTTCTGCTGCTTGTGCATGGGAGGGGGGAGCTGTGGGGGGGCTTTGAAGTTCTAACGTTTAACTGTCATTCATTCTTTGGGGCACTCCTGTTTTCATGGATGTTCGTGAAGAAAAAGAATTTCAGGATGTATATTGTATACATTTCTCTGACATTAAATGTACCTGTCGAAACCTGTTGAAACAACATGAGATATGATTCTTGAAAATTTCACATTTAAGGACCTCCTTGATTTCAGGATATATATTGTATACATTTCTCTGACGTTAAATATACCTATTGAAACCTAATGAAACAATATGAGATTTTATTCTTGAAAATCTCACATTTCTCTCTCTTCACACGCAGACCATACTCACTCAGTCTGGTAAGCACTTTATCAAGGCTCTGGAGCTGCTCTTCATAATTTTTGCCAGTCATGATGATGCCATCAAGGTAACATTGTGTTCATCAGAAATCTTGGAGCAGTTGTTCCTTTGTTCTTTGCCAAATTGCCAGAGCTGATGTGATGCCAAAGATGAGATGATTATACTGGAACAGTCCCTTGTGAGTGTTGATTGTGAGGAACTTCCTGCTTGTCTTCTCAATCTCCATTTGCAGATAGGCTTTTAACAAGTCAATCTTTGAAAACCTCTCTCCACCGGCCAAAGATGAAAAAATGTCTTCTGTTTGTACCAGGTGATACTGCACGGTAGGCAGAACTGGGTTGACGCTCACCTTGAAATCCCCACATATGTAAACGTTTCCAGCCATTCCTTTCTTGATCACTGGGACAATGGGCATGGCCCAATCACTCCACTCAACCTTGGAGAGAATTCTAGTTGCCTCTGAGCTCTACAGTCCAGCATCAACTTTAGGACATAGCGCAAAAGGCACGGGATGTGTTCTATGGAATCTTGGTGTTGCTGTTTCATCCAGCTCAATTCTGGCTTTCATGCCTTTGAGTTTACCAATCCCCTTCTCAAACACCTTCTCATTAGCACTACGCAGCTGTCCCATTCTCTGGTTAGTGCTATCATTTGGGCTGCCGTTGCCTATTGATGTCACACTGAGAGCTTTGATGGAGTCTAGTTGGATTTTTCCCAACTACTCACTTCCAAAAAGTGTTGTCCCTTCACATTTCAATACATAAAGCTCTAACTGTTGTGATTGGCTTCCACATGTCATATTTACTTTCAGTTTGCCTTTGGGAGATACTTTTTCACCTGTGTAGGTCTTTAGCATCACTGAGGTCTTCCGAATGGTATCTTAGAAAACACTGTTGTAGTCAGCCTCTAGAATTATAGACAAAGCTAACCCTGTATCCAGCTCCATTTTCAGTTTTACACCAGACCCATCTCTTGTGATCCATATTATATTGCGATCTGCTTCAGTAATACTATGCAGTTCTAGGCATGACAATTCACCTTTGTCAGACTCTAAGTTGTCTGATTCTATTTTACATTTGGTAACTTTATGCATTTGCTTAGTTTTGTGTTTGAGACTTTTCACTCGGTTGTGCTTTTTGTCTGCCTTGCACATTCTCTCCGTGATCCTGTCTGTGACACTTTCTGCGGATGTTTTCTTTGAACCAACAGTTATTTGCATCTTGGATGGATTTGCCACATCAATAACATTTTTGGCGTTTTTTGCACCGTTCAAGAACATTTTGTGTTTTTACACCTTAACCTCCATTTTCGTAGTTCTGCTGAATCTTTTGCTGTAGTCTCTGATGATACTGCAATGGTCAATGCCTATTCTAAGGTAAGGCTCTTTCTGCTAGTAGCCTTGTTTGAATGTTTTGACTATGTATGGAATATACAAGCCTGTCCCTTAATGCATCAGAAATTCCATCTCTAAAGTCACAGTGCTAGGAAATTTAGTGCAATCCTGCAACGTATTCAGAAAGGCTTTCATATTTTGACTGGTTCCTTCTGCAAATTCTAAATCGCTCAGCTATTACGAGTGGTTTAAGGCTCAAGTGATTTTGTAAAATTGTAACAATATCATCGAACGTTTTGCTTGCTGGCTTTTTCGGGGTTGCTAGATTGCGCAAGAGACTGTACATTCTTGGGCCCATTAAGCTAAGAAGTGTAGGGGCTTTTTCTTGCTCTTCCACATTGTTCATTTTACAAAACAGTTCAACTTTCTCTCTATAAGATACCCAAACTTCATTGTTGCTATCAAATTTGTCAGCTTTCCCGACTGAAGCCATCAACACATTGTTTTCACTTTAAATTCAGTCCATTTTCCACTGTTACTCTGCACTGTACTCACACGTTCGTTTGTTCGCATCTGTGATGGCCTTCTCGTACTGTTTAACTCTCGCTGTTTCGTCCTGTAACTGTCTGTATAGGTGTTGGTATTCTCTGACATTCAGATTCACGCTCATCGCCAAGTTGTCGTGTCTGTGCACAGCTATATATCGATTAAATTAAGGTGAAGCTGCAGGAGATGGCCTTAACAGGTGAAATCACATTGCAGCGAGAGAGAGACGAACAATGCAAATGCATATACAACAGTGCATGTGCAGACAACAGATCAATATGTAATGTTGGGAGGTGTGGTCATTGCTCTAAAAGAAATAGATCCATACATTGCAATATCTATCTATCCATCTCTCTTCCACACTCCATACCTCAATCTTTATCTCTTTCCATTTCAGCATTCTTCTTTCCCTGACGTGCATTCTCAGTTCTTGCAGCCTTCTACTCACTGACAGGCAATCCTTTAACCTGGTCTTGAGCTTCACTCTTACACTGTCTTCCATATTTTTTCAAGCAACTCTCAGTGACACATCAAGTTATGAAGCAAACAATATATATTGCAGATATTTCCACATTCATCTTTTATCTAGACGATTAAAGTGAAAAACTTTGAAGGGATATTGAAGTAATAGCAGCACTTCAACTTTACTAATATAAACATTTTTCAAAATCTTTTCTGCTTCCTTTTACTATGGAAGCACAATTTAACTAGATTACCAATCCAGTTGTCATGTAAAAGGTGAGAATGTGACTGATTCTGGAGGAAGTAATCTCAAACCATTGTAATTGACACTGGAGTAGAGATTTTAATGTGGCATCTGACTGTATAAAAAGCACTCAGAGGGACACTTAGACTTGCTGAACACTTCAGAAATCTATGTAGAACTAATTTAAATGTTTAGATAATGCAGACACTACTGCCCACTCTCTTTAAGTGCTTCTGCTATTCATTTCCATCAGGATCTTTCCTTTCATCCATCATAATTTTATGAGCGACCAGTGAAAACCTTGGAAAAATAGCCTGAAGAGTTTTTATAATGGACAATTGTGAGATGACAAACTGATATTCTGCCTATTTAACTTTGATTGGTGAGAAAGGATTTCTGCCAATGGCTGAAACAACTCATATAATTCCATTCGGCAGTATAATAAGCCGTTAATTGGCTGAGACCCATAGTACAGCAATCAATTTGTTCACATTAGCTGATCTGAGTATAGGCCAGCATGGAAGGAGCAAGTTCCTTTGATGTCCATGCTACAGGTTTGAGAGGATCTCTATGGAGGAGATATGTGGGAAGGGGGCCGTGGAAAGTGACAGGGTATTAAAGTAACACTGGGAATAATACTTATATTCTTGAATATTATGCCCTGACCCTGGCAAAACATGAATGGCAGATTAGATTATGAGGACATGCAGTCCTCTTTTATTGTCATTTAGTAATGCATGCATTAAGAAATGATGTAATATTCCTCCGGTGTCATATCACAAAAACACAGGGCAGACCAAGACTGAAAAACTAACAAAAACCACGTAATTATAACATATAGTTACAAAAGTGTAACAATACCATAACTTGATGAAGAACAGGCCATGGCACAGTAAAAAAAAAGTTCAAAATCTCCCAACTGTCCCACATCTCACGCAGACAGAAGAAGGAAGAAAACTCTCCCTGCCATGCCTGACCACAGTCCCACTCTGAGTCGTCCAAAAACCTCAAGCTCTGATCAGCCCTCCGACACCGAGTACCGAGCACCATACCTATCCGAAAGGTTCGACCTCCGCCTCGGCCGCCAGCAGCAGGCAAAGCCGGGGATTTTGGGGTTTTCCCTCCAGAAGATTCTCGATCGCCCAGTAACAATGGCAGCGAACCAGCGTTTCAGAAATTTCTCCAGATGTTCCTCTGTGCTTTCACGTCTGTCTCCATCAAATCAGAATTGTCCACGGCCCCTATTTAATGGATACGATATCATTTTCACCAGAGAGCTGCACGCGTGCATCGCGCTGCCATCTTTTCCTCTCCTGAAAACACAATTGGTTTCAGATGTAATGTCCTTTGTTGTGTGAGCAGGGAGGGATAATTATTTTGCCAACAAGTGCTGTCTGTAAGGCTGCCAGTTGTTGTGAAGCAATTAACCAAAGGAATGAGAAGTGTTTGAAAGAAATAAAGTTGACACTTAAAAGTAAATTCATTATCAAAGTAAAACATAGATATCACCAAACACAACCCTGAGATTCATTTTCTTACAGGCATTTAGAGTAAGTACAAGAATCACAATAAAACCAGTGAAAGGTCACTTGCAAAAGGCTAAATAATCAGTGTGCAAAACAACAAGAAGTAATCCTACACTGCGGCAAGCAGTACACATACCAGCAATCACTAGAAGCTGAAGACTCAATTTTCAGATACAAAAGTGGCTTTAGTTAGGAATGTCTCCGTTACTTTCATTTAAAAAATGAGAAGCTATGACCCCTGCTACTAACTGACTGTTACTCACACCAAATTTCCAATAACTCTGCTCTAAGTGGCAATGGATTATTTTGCTGCTTGTCTTCTTTAGCTCTGTGTATAGCGGGGAGAGATTTCAATATAGCCTTTAATTAATCCAAATAATACACTGTCTATGGAATAATCTGTTTAATATTTTGTAGAGTTTGGAAAAAAAAAGTTATTAATTTGTGTTTCTATTCCATGCTGTGTATTGTCAAACCTTAGATTCTAACCATGTATTTTTGTTCCAGTCTTGCTGTAGGATGCAATAACAATGGATTTTGAAAACACTTTTCTGCTTGGTGTTGCTTGTCAGCCTGATTGCCAAGCCCATCTATTACACTGAAGTGAAATTGCTGAAACATAGCGAAGAAGTGTGAACAAAGTCACAGGAGAGACACTGAAGCTAGTGGATATAGAAGTGCTTTAGTCAACAAAAACAAGCAATAGGCTTCATATTGAGACAATTTTGGAGGTAGAGGCTTCCCGACACAATACTACATGACATTTTTATATGCTCAAGATCAAAGGGCAATTCTATAGTTACAATGTATCTACGATCCTTCCATTAATTACATATAGTTTTCCAATACCTTCTTCTTCGCACCCACAATCCAGACACCCAAGATGAATGTTAATCAGCATTATCTGGTTTGCAATCAACTCCAGTCTACAGCTCTGGGAAAACTATTGTTCAGGGCTGCACTTTAAATTGAATCTACAGTCTATATTCGTGTCCGAAGATTGGTTGCTAGAGAAGTTAACATTTGCTATATACTCATACTCTAGAATATTCCCTAACAGTCCCTCCTCTTGGTCCACCAGGACAAAAATAAAAGGCCTAGCATTAAGGAGGATCTAATCAATTAAGGAGGATCTAAGCAAAAATGTCCTGTATTTCGGAAACCCCTTACCCAATTAGCTATGTTCATTTACATCTATGCTATCATTCCTAATGGCTATGTATTCTATGCAGAGATTGTTCCGGAAATTTGACTAACAGTCTTTGAAATGCAGCTTTGTCATTCATATGCCTATTGGCTTCTTCCCTGATAGCTGTTTGCAGATTAATCACATTCTTTTTTTTCACTCCTTCATTCCCTGGTAGCTAAAGCTCTGTCAATTTTTGGGTGTCCACTAACATCTCACAAAGCTGACCCCTAATAAACATCTTGTGTACATCTGTGGATGACCACCACTGGCAATAAAAGCTGCCATCAGCCATTTGTCCGACCTCACCAACTCTATAATCTGGTCAGCAGACAAATCGGAAAGCGAGGATGCTGTTGTGGGTTCTACTTGGTTTGGTGAGAGATTTTCATACTTTACACTCTTTTCAATGCATTTCCTGAAACCATGGCCTGAGAAGCTGCAGCTGTAACAAATAATCCCCTTTACCCTCCCACATCTATTCCACCATTTCCTTGCTATGTTCCCTGGCTGCTGGCACACAAAGCAAGTTCTCAGTGATGTCACAGCAGCTACTATACATTTACTACAGCCACTTTATGATTTCTCTTTCCCCTCTTCTGGTCTATCTCACCAGCCCATGATAATATCATGGCACTATAGTGGTCGATCCCACCACTATTCCCAAATCTGAAACTTCCTGGTGGGCTGAGCTCAGGCCTTCCTTCAGCATTTTCAGGAAGATTGATTCAACACAAGATTATCCAACACCGAATACTACTCATGCACTCAACATTTATGGTCTGTATAATCCATGGCAGGCTGATCAGCTGTCTAAACCACTGACATTATTGTTCTCCAAATACTTTTACCTCCCCCCAGTTGCTGCCTCAGTGATACCTCTCTTCATTGCTGGCATTCCCAATAGTTGCCTATGTACCATCCTTCACCCCCTGTCTCAAACTGTCTCACATATTTCTCTAGCACCAACACATCAATATCTTTAGGGTGAATCTGGTAAATTTCAATCACTTCCTCAAACTTGAGCCATAATTCTGCATTCCTGCAGGCAACCTTAAGTTAGGGCAGCTCAAACAAAATGCTTTGCTTCTCCCCAGAAGTGAAGGCCTCATGGATGGTCATAATCAAAGTCAAGGACTGGCTCACAATGTGAGGGTTCTTGAGCTGATGTTGCCTGACCTCATCAGTGCCATCTTAGTGGATATATCTGGGTATAATCTCTCCCTTAAATGTCTGCACACTAATTCCCGCACCATGCAAAATATAGTCAATGGATGAAAAATAAACATTACATACTTAAAACCACAGAGTATGTACTCTTCATTCTGCCTCTTATGTATGACTGATCAATTTACTTTTGAAGCTGTTACACCAAGGTTACAGACTTATTCTTAAAATACACAAACACTCGCAAATGAGTCTGCTACTATACAGTTCCCCGAACCAGTATACACACACCCTTCTGGTGTCTTGAAGGGTCAGTAACCACCCTTCAGAACTGGTGGCCTTGTCTCACAAAGTTACCTAAAAATGTCTGATGTCTTACATACACATGCATGCACACAGACCACTCTACATTTATATCTTCCAGTTCAGATCTCTGCCATGGTCATGTTACTTCGTGATCATAGAACATAGAACATTACAGTACAGTACAGGCCCTTCGGCCCATAATGTTGTGCCGATCCTTAAGCCCTGCCTCCCATATAACCCCCAACATTAAGTTCCTCCATGTAGTCACTGACCTGAACAGAACTGAGTGTGACTACTGATTTTGAAAATACTCACCCCCTTAGACTGTTGAGATCACTGACCACAAGATGGGTCATGAAAGTATCCCAGACGAGCCCCCAAATGTTGCATCATGAACAAAGTCACCGGAGAGTCACTGAAATGAGTGGATATGGAAATGTTTTAGTCAAAATAAAAAACAAACAGCAGTATCATATTGAGACAATCTTGGAGGAAGAGGCTTCCCAACCCAATATTACATGACATTTCTATATGCTGAAGATCAAAGGTAACAACAGGACAAATTTATACTTGCAATGTATCTACAAAGCTTCCTTTGAATTACATATAGTTTTCACACACCTCCTTCTTCGTACCCACACTCCAGACACCCAAAATGGATGTTATTCAGCATTGTCTGGTTTGCAATCAGCTCCTGTCTACAGCTCCAGGAAAACTATTGTTTAGGGCCGTAATTTAAATTTAATCTACAATCTGTGTTCATGTCTGAAGATTGGTTGATGGTTAAATGAATATTTGCTGGATACCCAACTCCAGAATATGCCCAAACAAAGTGCAGTGATTACAATGTTTACTACTGAACAGATGTTGGCAGCCTGACTCCACATGGGCAAATGCATTTGAGAAAATTTACCGATGATCTTTTAAAAATGGAAAGTACATAAATGAATAACATCTTAAAAGGTAGGAATATTATAGATCATGGACAGTTGACCAGCTACTTAGATAAAAGTCTTGATACTAAACTACATATGGAAGTCCAACCAACTATCGATCAGAATTCCTTGAATGGCTTGAGGGATGAAAAATATTTTCTCTCTCTGCAATTCCCACAGTTTGGGGTGATAAGTGTCATTATAATCCAAGGGTATTGATTACAATCTTCAAGTTATTTATTTTTTAGATGGAGAAGTGGATTTGGAATCGATATGAGAAGGAGTGTGATTTTGAATTCACAGTAAAGGAATCCTACATCTTCTAGACTGTAAGCAGAGGTAAATTTCTTTATACAGCAGGTTACTTACTGTAAGTTGAAACTCATTGCTATCTTCTGCAGAATCTGTTGCAAAAGGCAAATACTTAAATGATCATAGGTATGAGCCATTACATCAATAGGCAATACAGATCTGAAACTGCACTGAGTTTACCTGTAATGCAGCAATTTCCCAGGTTTCAGCTTTTAATGGTTTGGATAGCTGCAGTTCACTTTAATCATTGCTGAAGTTCAGCCGGGTGAATTGTTCCCAGAAGACTCTTCTATGGAAATAGAATGCTGTAGTTAGTTCACAGAGTATAGACATCCCTAGAAATTCCACCCCGAATTACTTCTGAACTGGGCAAGCAGCTAAGAAATGTCTACTTTGATGGACCTGGATTTGCATACAAATCTGACTGGATGAGGGCAGAAGATGGGATTTAACAACTATTTACCTGATCACTGTTACAGGGGCCAGCTTTAATTAAATAAGTAAGATGTATTGAATCACTTAAATTTAAATTCTCCCTGCTGTCATAAAGGGATTCAAATACATGTGTCCAGATTATTCTTCAGAATACTGGATGTTAGTCTAACAACTGTTGCATCACCATTCCCCCTGCAGCCTGCCCTGCTTTGTGTGGCCTCAGCTCCATTTCCTTGTATGTCGAAGGGTAAATGTAGAGGAATTGCTGTTGGCAAGAATTACTTTAATGTCAGCTATACCATTTTATGGCTTTTTATTATAACAAATAAGGGCAGCACCAAAATGTTCAGAGCTGAATTAAACCAGTAATAAACCTGAAAATATTTGTGATTTGCACTGGAAGTTCAGCGCAGATCATAAATATTATTCTTGCCTCCAGAATAACTGCACTGGCTTTGAGTCAGAAAAATGCATTGATTGTGGCCAGAATATGTCTGATCTACTTACATTAAGTGTATGCCTGCTAAATCTTTTCACTGAGATGCATAAACTCTTCTCAGGCTTTCAGTCAGATCCAGGTCTCAATTTTAACTGACATCTCAATGACAAACTCCACCATCTTCCTCGTGATGATATTTAGGCATGTCTAGTCCAGTGGTATATGTACTCAAATACCGTCGTCCATCCCTTCTGATTGGTTAGTGCTCAACCAATCAGATTTCCGCTCTTCCATATTCCAGTTCTTACTTAGAGTGAGACCTTGGTCTTTATTGAAATTCTTATTCTCTAGTCTTCTTCAATGGCTTCCTTCACCAGGCAGTTCCAAAAGCCATTGGCATGGCACAGCAGCTCTGCACTGTCAAAGTCAATCCTGTGGTCGTTGTGTATGCCATGTTCTACTACTGCCAATTTCTCCAGGTAACCCAAACAGATACACCTCCATGCCCCTTGATGCAGGTTTCCACCTGCCAAAAAATGCTGCTCCGCATTCACAGGAAATCCTGTAAGTGCCAGCTATCCTGAGTCCCATGTCATCTTTGCCCCACAAAAGCTCGGATTTGAGCTTCCTTACTGGTTTGTGGATGGTATTTATGTGGTATTTCTTCAGGATTCTGGTGATCCTTCTAGAAATAAAGGATAGACAGGCAGTAACTCGTATTTCACAACGATGAAGAACTGGAATACGATTTCAAACAAAGTGAGACCGCGGAAACATGATTGGTTAAGGACTAACCAAGTAGGAGGGACAGACGATGGGAATAGAGTATATATACCATCAGAATAAACATGCCTAGGCACCATTCCTGATGAAGACGGTGAAATTTACTGTCAAAACCTCATGTAAAATCGATACATGGACCTGGCTGGAAGCCCAAGAAGAGTTTTTGTGTCTTATACACAGGGAAAGCACTAGATCCTTTTTCTCCTTACTGAGGTGTTTACAAATGCTCTTTACAACAAGAAGATGAGTGGTGCTATAATCGCCACTTTGGATCCCTCTTGGGGAAAAAAATAGGGAACAGCTGAATCCTGTTTGCCCTGCTGAGTCAGAACTGTGTAAATATCTGCTTTTTACAATGCTGGCCTTTGAACCCAACATTGGGCACTCTCTGTGTGAAGCTTGCCTGTTCCCTTTGCCACTACATGGGTTTCCTTCAGATGTCCTGTTTCCATCCACACAAACCTGCTGATAGGTTAATTGGCTAGTGTAACTTATGGGAGAATTAGGATGGAGTAGATCCTATGTGACAAATGATAATTTACTGGGAAATAAATTGGGGAATTGTATCAATGGGAATGACAGGGCTGATATATGATGGGCCAAAGGCTATTCCAATGTCTTAGGAATACATGAATAGAAAGAGGACTATTCCCTTATTTATAACTTTAATTGCAGTACTTAGGTATCAGCATTCCTGTTTACTAATGCTCCACCTTCCTTTCCTAAACGGTTTCATCATCTGGCCAAACTCATCCGTAAGGCCAGTGATGTTGTGGGGATGGAACTGGACTCTCTGACGGTGGTGTCTGAAAAGAGGATGCTGTCCAAGTTGCATGCCATCTTGGAAAATGTCTCCCTTCCACTACATAATGGACTGGTTGGGCACAGGAGTACATTCAGCCAGAGACACATTCCACCGAGATGCAACACTGAGTGTCATAGGAAGTCATTCCCGCCTGTTGCCATCAAACTTTACAACTCCACCCTTGGAGGGTTGGACACCCTGAGCCGATAGGCTGGTCCTAGACTTATTTCTTGGCATAATTTACATATTACTATTTAATTATTTATGGTTTTATTACTATCTAATTATTTATGGTGCAACTGTAACGAAAAACAATTTCCCTCGGGATCAATAAAGTATGACTATGACTATCTACAGTTGTTTGTTGCCTCCATCAATTACATCTCAACGTTTATTGCTGCATCCACCACTCCTTCCACCATGCAACTCCATCTGCACCTCATCCCTTCTCAAGTGGATCCACCTGTCACTTGCCCATCCCTACCCTACCACTCGCCCTCAGCACGTTATGCTGACTATTCCCCTTCTACTATTTCATCTTAGATGAAGACCTGAACCTTAAATTTTCACTGTCCATTTCCCTTTATGATACTGACGACTGACTACCATGGTGAAATTCTCCCGTAGTTTGTTTCTTGTTTGCTGCAGATTTCAGTATTGCAGTCGAGTGAATTTGCAAACCTCTAAATAGAATACTTATGTTAGAAACAAGTGAGGCTGCAGATCCTGGAAGTTTTGAGCAGTACCCAACCTGATGGTATGAATATTGATTTTCTCTAACTTCCAGTAATTTCTCACAACCCCTTTCTTTTTCCATTCCCCTTTCTGGTTGCACCCACACCATTCTCTTTTCCTCCACTAGTCTCATGACCTGCCTGTTACCTTCCCCTGCCTCTCCTTATCCTTCTCTTTATTCATTGGTTCACTGTTACCTTCTATTGGATTACTTTTCCTTCAGCCCTTTACCTCTTCCACTTATCATCTACCAAATTTTTACATCATCCCCCTTTCCGCCTCACTTCGGCGCACCTGTTACCTGTCAGCTTGCACAACCCCCTCCCTCACCTTCTTACTCAGTCTTCTGCCCTCTTCATTTCCAGTCTGAAGAAAAGTTTCAGCTGTTTATAAATAAGCTCTTCTCAGTGTATATGAAAGTTCTCAGTCATCCAGGTCATTGGATATCAAGCAGTAGTAAATCAAGGCAACTGGACTTGCTGTGGTGCCTAGAAGACAATTCACCACTCATCCGAGAGGCTTCTTCAGTTCTGATTCATGATGGGTAGTTTACTGGTTTCTAGACTCTGTGAGTTGTTTAAAGGTATAGGAATCACATGAGGGTTTTTAAGAGTAGTAGAAGTAATGAGAGGGTCATTAGTCTTATCTTTGCATGAATGGAGTGTGAACAGTTGTGGAGATTCCAGGGTAGAGATGTTTATAAACTGGAAAACTCCCCACCATGGATCAGAACTGAAGGAGCCCCCTCAATGAGTGGCAGCAAGTCCAGTTGCCTTGATTTATTTCTGCTTGATATACCCTTCTTGGGTTTCCAACAGGTACAGGTCTTGATTATAACCGATGTTTCGATTCCCAACTCAGCCATCTTCATCACGGATGATGCCTGGGCATACCTAGTCCGATGGTATTTATAACCCCATAGTCCATCCATCCTGATCGATTAGTCTTCTTCCAATCAGGCTTCCGCTCTCCCATCTTGTTTACAATCAAATTCCATTCCTCACTTAGAGTGAGCCCTTCATCTTTGTTAAAATTCTTTTCCTCTCATTTCATTTCAATGGCTTCCTTTCCCAAACAGTCCCAAAAGCTATTGGCATGACACAGTAGTTTTGTGTTGTCGAATTCAATTCTGTGATCACTGCAAATGCAATGTTGTGCTACCGCTAATTTCTCTGGGTAACCCAAATACATATACCTCCTGCGCCCCTT
The DNA here is from genome assembly GCF_030028105.1 of Mobula birostris. Taxonomy (NCBI): domain Eukaryota; kingdom Metazoa; phylum Chordata; class Chondrichthyes; order Myliobatiformes; family Myliobatidae; genus Mobula; species Mobula birostris. The sequence continues at coordinate 98,996,616 of NC_092370.1, read as the reverse complement.
GATACGGGTTTCCACTGTGTGTCCCATCTGGCTGATACATGGAAAAGCCAGGAAACATAACAATGAGGAGGAACCCATGACTACCACTTGTCACCTTATATTTCCATGGCTTCTGGAATATTGCCAGAATCCTGAAGAAATACCAGATTAATGCCAGATACAAACCCATAAGGAAGCTCAATCACAGCTTATGGCCAGGACTTGGGCCGGCTGGTGTTTACAGTACTCCCTGTGAATGCGGAGCAGCTTATATTCACCAGACACAGTAGTAGCTATGGGAACAATTACAAGCATTTAAAAGTTTTTGACATAGGTAAACATGCAAAGTGTCACTCCTGGACCAGACTGAATTACTGAAGGATGCTCAACAGCTGTGGCAGGATTTGAATGCTATCACTTCCTACAAAATGAAACCAAGCAACATAGGTGACAACAAGGTTTCACTCCCAGGTGAGCTCAATGCCTTTTATGTTCTCTTTGACTGACAAAGCATCGAGGCACCTTCACAAACTCCCACAGCCCCTGGCGACCCTATGTTTGCAGATTCTGAGGCCAATGTGTAGGCATCCTTAGGAGGGTAAATCCATTGAAAAAAATCCAGCTCAGATGGTTACTTAGCCGAGTACTAAAGACTTGTGCTGATCAGCTGGTTGGATTGTTCACTGATATCTTTAACCTCTTGCTTCAAAAACCACAGGTACAAGCCTACTTCAAGCAGGCTTCAGTTATACTGTACTGGTGCTAAAGAGCATAATAACCTGCCTCAATGACTATCACCCAATAGCACTTATGTCCATTATGATGAAATGCTTGGAAAGGTTGGTGATGAAATATATACACTCCAGCTGGAGAAGTGACTGTATCCTCTCCAGTTTGTCTACATGTCATTGGAACATCTGGACAGTGAAGACATACATACATCAGGATGCTCTTCATGAACTGCACCTCAGAATTCAATGCTATCATCCCCTCAAAACTAATCAATAGCTCCAGGTTCCAGGTCTCAATACCTCCTTGTACAAATGGATCCTCAATTTCCTCACATCTACATGGAGGATTGTTGCAGCATCCATCATCAAGGACCCCCACCATCCAAGCCATGCCTCTACTCGCTGCTGCCATCAGGAACATCATGACCCATACCAACAGGTCCAGGAGCAGTTATCCCTCAACCATCAGGCTCTTAAATCAGGGGGGATAATTTCACTCTAATTCACTCACCCCAATATGGACTCACTTTCAAGAACTCTTCTATTTTTTATTTCATTTTTTCTTTTTATATTAGCACAGTTGTTGTCTTTTATACCTTGGTTGTTTGTCTATCTTATTGTGTGCAATCCTTTGATTCTATTGTGTTTCTTTGTTTTTGCTGTGAGTGCCCACAAAAAAACTGAATTTCAGGATTGTATATGGTGACATATATGTACTTCGATAATAAATAAATTTACTTTGAAATTTGAAATCTGTACATATTTGCTTTTCAAATTTCCGATGAATTTTTGGGGCCTATAGTACAATTCCATCAAAGTGACCACCCACTTCTTATTTCTGATTTTCACACATATAACTTCACTGGATGATCCTCCAGGAACATTCTCTCCAAGTGCTGCCGTGATGTTCTCCTTAAGCAACCCACTGCCTTGTTTGTTACTAATGTCTATCATCATTGTTATATATCTGTTGATTGGGTAACACTTCTAAAATAAAGTCAAGCAGACTGATTTAGTTCTAGCAGTTGATTGCTATAAACATGGTTAATTCAAAACAATTTTTGATTATCAATTGGCTAACTTTGGTATATTGGGAATAATTTCTCTGAAAAGGAATTTAAGCACAGAATGCAGAAAATAAGGGAAATGGATTAAAGACAAACTGTAGCAAGAAATAATATGAATGGAAATGTCATAATTACATTTTAAAATTTAAAACGGTTAACACAATATATAAAGAATGGAGAAAATATAAAGTCATAGAAAATAATGACAATGCACGTTAATCTATAATGGTAAAATTCACTGGAACCTTTTTGGTCTCCTATCAAAGATTAGGAGGATGAATTGTTTATGAAGTATAGTTACAATTGTTCGAAGTACAAATTTAAATATCTATCCCTATAAAAGTATTATGGTGTGTTTCCCTTAATTTGTGTTCACTGGTTTCTATTTGGACAGTTGTGAAACTTTCCAGATAGAGTCACTAAAATAAAAGCAAATTTCTGTAGTCATTGAAACTTTGAAGTAAAAGACATAGTTGTGGAAATACCGGCAGATTAGGCTACACCTGTGAGCAGAGTAACAGTTAACATTTCAAAATATCAATTTTCAATGTAACAATGAAAATTTCAATATAAATTTGTTTCAAATGTAGAAAAAGGAGAGAATGCAGGAGAACAGGATGGTTTAAAGGTTTGGAGTAGGGCAAATTATGACAGCATTCGGCATGAACTAAGAAGCATTAATTGGGAATGCCGTTTCTTTGACAAGTCCACATCAGACATGTGGAGGGTGTTTAAAGATCAATTGCACAGAGTACAGGAAGTATTGGGCCTCCTAATGAGTACTAAGGTGGATACCTTCCCAGGGCCTGATGGGATTTACCCCAAGTTATTGAAGGAGGCAAGAGACAAGATTGGTGGGCCCTTGACCACTATCTTAGTGTCCTGGAGGACTAACAAGTGGCTAATATTGTACCTCTGTTTAAGAAGGGAACAAAGGCAGATCCTGGATACTATAGACCTGTGCGTCTAAAGTCAATGGGAGGGAAATTGCTGGAGAAAATTTTTAAGAATTAGATAAATGAGCATTTTGAAACCCATGCAACACACATCAAAGTTGCTGGTGAACGCAGCAGGCCAGGCAGCCTCTCTAGGAAGAGGTACAGTACACGTTTCAGGCCGAGACCCTTCGTCAGGACACTTTGAAACCCATGTCTTAATTAAGGAGTGCCAGCATGGCTTTGTGCAGGGCAGGTCATGCCTTACCAACTTGCCAAGTTTTTGGACAAGTTGATGAGTGAGATTGTTGAGGATAGGACAGTGGATGTTGTCTACATGGATTTTAGACTAAGTCCCTCATGGAAGGCTAATCCAGAAGATTAAGTTGCATGGGGTCTGTGGCAAATTGGCTGTTTGAATGCTGAACTGGCTCGCACATAGAAGACAGAGCGTAGTTGTTGAAGGGACTTACTCGAGCCGGAGGATTGTAATTTGTGGAGTTCCATAGGGATCTGTGCTCGGACCTCTGATGTTTGTGATGTCTATAAATGATCTGGATGAAAACGTAGATGGGTGTGTTGGTAAATTTGTCGATGATACTAAGATTGGTGGAGTTGTAGATAATGTAGAAGACTAGAGAAGAATACAGCACAATATAGATCAGTTGCAGATATGGGCTGAGATGTGGCAAATGGAGTTTAACCCAGATAAACGTGAGGTGTTACACCTCGGTAGGGAACAGGCAAGGGGATGGTACCTGTTAAAGGCAAGATCTTTAATGGTGTTACTGAGCACAGAGATCTTGGGATCCACGTTCATAGCTCTTTGAAAGTAGCCACATAGGTTGATAAGGTAGTTAAGGTATTAGTCATAGTCATAGTCATAGCCATACTTTATTGATCCCGGGGGAAATTGGTTTTCATTACAGTTGCATCATAAGTAATAAACAGTAATAAAACCATAAATAGTTAAATAGTAATATGTAAATTATGCCAGTAAATAATGAAATAAGTCCAGGACCAGCCTATTGGCTCAGGGTGTCTGACTCTCCAAAGGAGGAGTTGTAAAGTTTGATGGCCACAGGCAGGAATGACTTCCTATGGCGCTCAGTGTTGCATCTTGGCCTTGAGTTCAAAAGTCATGAGGCTCTGGTGCAACTTTGTGAAACTCAAGTGAGGCCACATTTGGAGTATTACGTACAGTTCTGATTGCCCTACTATAGGAAGGATATTAAGGCTTCAGGGAAGGTGCAGAAGAGGATTACCAGGATGCTGCCTGGTTCAGAGGACATTTGCTATCACAAGAGGCTGGATAAACTGGGATGGATTTCTCTGGAGTGACAGAGCCTGAGGGGAGATCTGGTAGAGGTTTACAAGATTATGAGAAACATAGATAGAGTGGACAGAGAGTATCCATTTCCCAGGATTTAAATACCTAACACCAGAGGGCATGCCTTGAAGGTAAGAGGGGTTAGGTTCAAGGGAGATGTGAGGGGTAAGTTTTTCACTCTGAGAGTCGTGGATGCCTGGAATGCACTGCCTGGTCTGGTGGTAGAGGCTTTTAGAGACATTTAGGTTGGCATATGGATGCAAGGAACATCAAGGAATGTGGACGTTGTGTAGGTAGGAGGGATTAGTGTTCGGGTGGTTTTGATTTTCTCTTTAGCTGGTTCAGCACAACATTGTGGGCCAAATGGCCTGTTCCTGTGCTGTACTATTCTGTATTCTATATTTGGGATCGGGTGTAAAACAGAGGAGATCAAAGAATAAGAAGAGTTGGAACTGCAAGGCAAAACAACCTTTGAATAAAACCAGTATTCAACCTCAATGGGAAAAAAGTACTAACCATGTGGAAATGATAGCTGCACAAATGCACCAATACTCCAGAGATTTGAAACGTTCCAGCTGAACATTCAGAAAACAAAAGTACGCTGAGCAGAACTATTTTCAGTTGTGTACCTTGTCCCAATTACTTTTCTTCTCAGTTGTTCGAGTACATCAGAGCAATAAAGCATTCTTACATTAAAAGAACCAATGTGTGAAGGTGCTATAAAAAGCTGAATATTGCTCTTCAGGGTCTAATTCCTTCTCTACAGGAAAAGCATCAAGCTGCAATACAATCTACCCTTAATTGCCAACATACATGAAATGGGCAAATTGTCCTTGAGATTAGATATACATGATACTCTGAGAATATTGAACAAACACTATTTTGGGATTGCCAGCATTTTGCAAAGCGCAATAAAGATATTATTAAACAATAATAAATATGCCCAAGATAAGGAAATTGTTTACTGGCCCGAGCAGGCTGCTACAAAGAAACCATTAAAGAAATGGGATTGCTTTTACTATTCCCACATAAACCACAGTTTATGACCCCGTAAACCAAAGGAGGTCACTGTTATTCGTCAAGCAGATTGTATATGCATAAAAAGCTCAAGCTCCCCTGTAAGTTCTGAATTTAAATTCTATGGTTGTTTTTCTCTCACAATCTACTTGTCAATTCCTGATTAAGTTTGTAAATTAATGATCATTATTGCTGACTCTTGTGAGCACTGTTGATTTCAAGTTAGTCCTTGAGTCAACGTCTTATCAAGGTTTGTTCAGTACTAATGGACTACATCCTTCTCTGGTTCTTTCAGGAAATAGTGTCCTCAATCAAACTGTTGCCTGTTGCTATAATCTGCCACAGTTAGTGTTTCTAAACTGAAGGGAGGTAGAGGTCCTACAATTGATCTAACTCTTATTTAATCTCTCAGCAATGCATATGAGTGTGGAGAAGACCTAAGTGTTTTCCACACTCAAAATATCTGCTGAAATCTTGGTATAGATTCACAAATGAACAAAAATGTCCCCTAAACCTCCCATTAGACACAAATGTGGAAGAGACAATTCACCTGATTGTCTCTATACTGGCTCTCAGAGAAATCCTATCAATCTTATTTCCTCATTTAGTTCACTGTAACTTATGCTTATTTATATGCTATTTACATCACCCACACTCTTCTAATTCATATATGCTACAAGTAAGTTACAGTTACCAATGAATCAACATGTCTTTGAAATGTGGGAAGAAACTGGAATCACAGGTGAAGAAATAAATTCCGCATGAACAGCAGAAGAGATCAGGATTGAACCAAAGTTGTTATGATTCAGCAAACTACCTGCTGAGGCAATGTGCCACCCTGTGAGGGATCAGTAATTACCTCAGGCAGGTGTAAGAGGGCTGCATCTATCTCACATTAAATCATTGCCAAGTTGCTCAAAATCTTAGCTCATAATGATTTCCATGCAGAACAAGAACAGTGAATCAGAATTGTTTGTTTATTTCTGATCCTTTGGCCCAGGAGCAAAAAAAAAGCACCTGCAACTGTTGCAGCTGGGTGGAGTGTTTCCATCAAGAAGACAGAGTAAATAGAGTTGGATTATTCTTACTGGAGCAGGAGAGATTAAAAGGCCACATGATTGAGGAATATAAAATTATTTGTGGCATAGATAGGATAGACTGCAGTAAACCTTTTCCAATATCAGAGGTAGATAAAACTGGAATACTTGGTTTTAGGGCGAGGTGCTTAGCAGGGATCTAAAAGGGAATTTTTTTCACCTAGATGCCGGTGAGCACCCAGAATATATTCTGTGGGGACGTGGTGGAAACAGAATTGTTAACAACATTTAAGAAAAGTCTCGATGAGCATTTGAATCATGATCTGTGTCTGTTCTGCATGATTCTATGACTTATGGAAGCTCTGGGAATTTTCAAACAAGATTTACAATACCTCTATAATTACCTATTCTTTTAAGATTCTGCTGTGAATCCTATTGCTATAAAACAAAGCATTAAGAAAACATTTCCAATACACTTGAAAATACAGTCTACATTTCTGATTCAGATTCAATTATAAAATAACATAATCACTCAGTATTTGGCAATAAGTCACTCCTGTGTCCATTGTACGGGTCCACCATTGTTATTTCTTAAATGCTTTCCAAATATATGACTTGGCAAGCAGTTATCAGCACAGAAAATAACTATTTTAATTAGACACTGCATTTACTCTTGACTTATTTAATATTTTTCTTTCTGAAACTTTCCAACCAGTGAATTTTTAAGTGTCTGTCCAATAACAAATTGTGTTGTAAGTCAATGATGATTAATTTTCCATAAAGGGTGGACATATGGAAACATGATTCATCCAAACATTTTCAATAATTCATCTAAAACATATTTTAAAATGAATGCCTCTTCCCACACCACCTTCAGAAGTTTATTACTAATAAAATGAGCCACACATGAGGCTACTTAACAAGATAAGAGCCCATGGAATTACAGGAAAGTTACATACGTGGATAGAGCATTGGCTGATTGGCAGGAAACAGAGAGTGGGAATAAAGGGATCCTATTCTGGTTGGCTGCCGGTTACCAGTGGTGTTCCACAGGGATCAGTGTTGGGGCCGCTTCTTTTTACGTTGTACATCAACGATCTGGATTATGGAATAGATGGCTTTGTGGCTAAGTTTGCTGATGATACGAAGATAGGTGGAGGGGCTGGTAGTGCTGAGGAAATGGAGAGTCTGCAGAGAGACTTGGATAGATTGGAAGAATGGGCAGAGAAGTGACAAATGAAGTACAATGTTGGAAAGTGCATGGTTATGCACTTTGGCAGAAAAAATAAACGGGCAGACTATTATTTAAATGGTGAAAGAATTCAAAGTTCTGAGATGCAACGGGACTTGGGAGTCCTTGTACGGGATTCCCTTAAAGTTAACCTCCAGGTTGAGTCAGTAGTGAAGGAGGCGAATGCAATGTTGGCATTCATTTCTAGAGGAATAGAGTATAGGAGCAGGGATGTGATGTTGAGGCTACATAAGGCGCTGGTAAGACCTCACTTGGAGTACTGTGGGCAGTTTTGGTCTCCTTATTTAAGAAAGGATGTGGTGACGTTGGAGAGGGTACAGAGAAGATTCACGAGAATGATTCCGGGAATGAGAGGGTTAACATATGAGGGACGTTTGTCCGCTCTTGGACTGTATTCCTTGGAGTTTAGAAGAATGAGGGGAGACCTCATAGAAACATTTCGAATGTTAAAAGGCATGGACAGAGTGGATGTGGTAAAGTTGTTTCCCATGATGGGGGAGTCTAGTACGAGAGGGCATGACTTCAGGATTGAAGGGCGCCCTTTCAGAACAGAAATGCAAAGAAATTTTTTTAGTCAGAGGGTGGTGAATCTATGGAATTTGTTGCCATGGGCAGCAGTGGAGGCCAAGTCATTGGGCGTATTTAAGGCAGAGATTGATAAGTATCTGAGTAGCCGGGGCATCAAAGGTTATGGTGAGAAGGCGGGGCAGTGGGACTAAATAGGATAAAATGGATCAGCTCATGATATTTGGCGGAGCAGACTCGATGGGCCGAATGGCCTACTTCTGCTCCTTTGTCTTATGGTCTTATGGTCTTATGGTCTAAAATCAGTTTATGTCATACAAACGGTCTGAGTAATTATTATTGATTTAATCTGGTTTCCCCACTTTACCAATATTCTATTGTCATTGTGATTGTTTTAATAATACAGCCCTATCGTTGACCTTTTCCAAATTGCAAGCTCTTGCTACACTCTAACATGTTCTTATAGTTACAGTATCTTATAGTCTGTTAAGTTTTGTAACTTCAGGACACTAAACTAATCCAAAGGATGGCATGAAAGTCTGAAATGTAGGTGTAACTTTGAATTTTCTTCAAGCTAGGGTGTGCAAGTATCACATGGTAGCATGATGACATATGCAATAACATATTTTAACATAAAATCCGTAATTCATTATTTATGTGAACAAGAATACTTGTCATGGTCCGGTCCATGAAGTCCGTGTTCCGGTTCATGGTCCAGTTCATCGACCCTTGCTTCAGGTTTTCCTATCTACCATGTTTCTGTTCTTGTTGAGCTAATTGAGGCAGCTGATGCTCATTGGGGCTGGCTGCATAAATACCTTCAGAGACCAGGGCGTGGCTACTGGATTGTTCTTGTCCTTACTCCTTGTATCCCTTACTTTGCCTTCTGTTTCCTTGCCTGAAGCTCTGCCTTGTCTTGCTGGTAACGCTCGTCTCGCCTGAAGTTCTCGTCTCGCCTTGCTTTGCCAGAAGCCTTGCCTTGTCTTGTCGGTAACTCTCGCCTGGTCTCGCCTGCAGTCTTGTCCTGGAGCCACCCTGTACCTAGCTCCCTTCCTCTCCCTTGCCTCCGCCCAGGTAAGCCAGGCCGTCTTGCCGTTACCTGGGGTTGGTTCTGTCCCTTCCTGTCCCTTGCCTCTGTCGGGTGGTGATCCGCACCCTGCCCAGGAGAAGCCTGCCAAGCCTCGCCTCCATCTCCAGCCAAGGCTGGCCTCAAGTCTCCTGCCTCCAGCCTCCAGCCTCCCTTTGCCTCGTCTCCTGCCTCCAGCCTCCAGCCTCGCCTCAAGTCTCATCTCATCTCCTGTCTCCAGCCTCCAGCCTCGCCTCAAGTCTTCAGCCTCCAGCCTCGCCTCGTCTCCAGCCTCCAGCTTCGCCTCAAGTCTCAAGTCTCAAGTCTCCTGCCTAGCCTTGCCTCGTCTCTTGCCTAGCCTTGCCTTGTCTCTTGCCTAGCCTCGCCCCGTATCTTGCCTAGCCTCTGGCCTGAAGACTCCAGCCTCTAGCCTCTTGCCAAGCCAAGCCAAGCCAAGTCTCTAGCCTCTAGCCTCTTGCCAAGCCAAGCCAAGTCTCTAGTCTCTGGCCTCAAGCCTGAAGATTCCAGCCTCGTCCTGCCTGCCTGTCAAGCCTCGTGCTTGCCTAGTTCTGGGGTCCGAGCCAGAGGCAAGACCCAGGTACTGGGTCCTTGTCCAGTCTCTGGCTTGGAGTCCAAGCCCGGGCCCCTAGCCCTCTTGTACAGTCCTGTTCCAGGTTCCCGGTTTTGCTGTCCATGTCCTTGCCATCACCCTGTATCCTAGTCCTGTCCCTAGTACTTCAGTGTCTGTGTCTTGCACTTGGGTCCGTTCCCAGCCACCACTCTATGACAATACTTCATCAAACTATATACAGTACACACAAGATTACTCAAATATTATTGAAATATTAAATACACAACACTCCTTACTGCTTAACTATAAACTCCAAATCGACATAGAATGCATCTCAACTATACACACAGTATACTATCTAATACAACTACTATATACTGTACAGACATCCACAGCGTGGTAAATTTAAATTGTTCCATTCAGGCTTAAAGATTTAATCACTGTGGAGGATTTCTTACTTTTGTGGAAAATCGTTTTTCCTGGTAGAGGGGAATACTCTGTTTGACACACGAGAGTTGGAGTCGACTGAAACTGCAGGAAGTGATTCTGATAACAGTAGCCAACTTTCATCCTTATCAATTGACTCTGCTCTCCTCAACTGATTGATGTGGCATCTCCAGATGATATCAGATGCAATCACCACTGTGTAGGAAAGTGGTCCAGTTGTGTTCTTAATCTTTCCACGAACCCACTTTTGACCACCTCAGTAACCCTCACCAGGACTTCTTGTCCAGGAGCGAAAGACTGAACCTCCTTGTTTGGGGAGGCTTCAATCTGTCTCAGTTGTTATCCTGCATACTCCTTCTGAGATAGAGTTTGAGGAGATCCTAATGTGAATGCAGGGGATGACAGGGGAACACCAGTGCATTCTTTAGACTCTGGACAAATTGTTCTACAAGCCATTCCAAGCCATTTGTAGCTGACTGGTATGGTTGAAGATGTAATATGTCTTATATCATTTATTTTTAGGAATGATTGAAACTATTTCCCCACAATGGTCCTTTGTTACTGACTAATGTTCTGGAACAGAAGTCCTTGTGAAGAGGCTTTTCAGTACATCAAGAGTGTACAATGCTATCGTGTAGTCTATTGGGAACACTTCTGGGTACGTCCACTATTACTCTGAAAGCGTGCTTATGAATGGTCTGGCAAAATCCATATGAATCCTCTGTCAGGGCAACGCAGGGCATTCCCAGGCAATGGAGGGACGCTACTCTTGGCATCTTCTGGACATGTTGGCATATCATTCAGTGCATGGCAAGTTGTTCAATCTGCTGATCTATCCCAGGTCACCAGACAAACCTTCAAGCCAATGCTTTCATTTTAACCAAGTCTGGATGATTAGCATGTAGCTCCTCCAACAACTTAGCTCTCGGCTTGGATGGTACAGCAACTCTCAATCCCAACATAAGGCAACTTCTGTCAAGGGCAAGTTTAATTTGGCACTGGTGAAAATAGGAAACTGGAGTTTCTATTGTGCATTGCAGCCATTTTGAGTGGCCATGTAGAACTGAGCCAGCATCCGGTCTTTTCTGGTTTCCTTTTGGATCAGCCCTGCTGTAAGACAGAGACTTTCAATTTGCATAGGAAAGAGTAAGTAAAGAGGAGTGTCTTTTTCAGTAATTTTTTTCTGGTACTTTCTTTTCCAAGGGTAAACAGGACAATCCATCATCATTTCCATGATTAGTCATTCTCTTGAATTGAATTTTGTAATTGTGTCCTCCAAGATACAGAGCCCATCTCTACATTCATGTTGCCCTTCCGTGGAATGAAAATGGACACTGGTGGCTGATGATCAGTAATAAGGGTAAACTCTTTCCCATAGAAGTATTGGTTAAAACGTTTTATATGCCTAACTAGACTCAAGTCCTCCCTGTCAATCTGCAGTAGTAGGGAAACATGAAGTAAAGGTTGTAGGGCATTCACTTCCATCACTAATAACGTGAAATGACTCTAACCTATATGATGAGGTGAGGCATCACAGGGAAGCTTCATTGGACGATGTGAATCACAATGTGTCTGTAAAGTGTCTGATGTCACCACTGCCTTTACCTTTTGGAAAGCCACCTTACATTGCCATGCCTTTTGCCTTTTCTTCCCGATCTATAGTAACACATTCAAGGCGTGAAGAGTAGTTCAAAGTATAATTATCCAAGTATGTATAAATAGTACAACTTTGAGATTCGTCTGTTTATAGGCAGCCACAAAACAAGAAACCCAAAAGAACCCAATTTAAAGAAAAACACTCCCAATGGGGAGGGAGGGAGAGAGGAAGTGAGAAAGGAAAATACACAAATCACATAACCAATAAGAGGAAGCAAGAGCATTCAGAACAAAGTGAGTCTACAGCCCCCAGCATCTGGAGCAGTCAGAGTAGGCCTATAGCCTCATTCTCAGTTCATTACATAGTGAGAGAAACCTCCATGAAGCTCACAGACACAAAGCACAGAGCAACTGGAGCAGTCTTAACAAGCTCAGTGCCACGGAGAGAGGAGGAAAGGTTATGGAAGAGCAAGTAAAACCAGCCTCATCCTCACCTCCAATCCCAACACCTTGCCCTTCCAGTCTATCTAGGACAGCATTTAAATTGTCCAAACACTAGGTTATTGCCCACACAGGCCTCACTGCAGTGATATGTTCTAGGCCTGTACTCCACCACCCAGCCCATGGCTGTACTCGACCTTTCCAAATTGGCTCAGCACCTAGATCGATCCAACCTCGTTCCTGGTTCAGGTGGATGGGCTCTGAAACTCCTCCACTCTGACTCCTCACTGATTCGTGCACTCCAACTCCAGCTGCAACTCCAAATCTGTCTTGAACATGCCTCGTCCTCACTTCTTCTCAAACGTTCCACGCTTTGACTTTGCATCGCACCCTCAAGTCAGCCTCGTCTTTGCTCACCTCTTCATTGTTTGTGGTAATAGTGTACCACAATTTACCACATAAAAAGTCTTATTAATAAAGTATTTAGTCATATTTCTTGACTTAAGAACCACCAGTCAGCTGTCACTCAATTTCAGTAGCACCATTTTAAACTGTAAGTACAGAGCCTGACAGTAGCCAGGTTTGGCAGGAACCTGTAAAAGTGATTGACAAATCCTAAAAAGGGCTGCAACTGTGATACCTCCTTAACCTTGGGGCATCCACTGTTTGGATTTTCTCAGCAGACTGATGTAATCATTGTGCATCAACCGTGTGATCACAATTAATGATGCTTGGTTTAAAGAATCCACACTGGTCTCGTCATGCTCTGAGCCCATGATCTTCTGATCATTTTTACACTCTCTTGAGTTTTGGAGATGTCTCTTGTCATCCTTACTGGTATAATGATGTCATCTAGGTAACACTAGGTGCCTGGGCATCCTTACAGCATCTGGTCCATAACTTTCTGCAGAGAGCAGGTGTAGATGCGACTCCAAAAATAATTGTAGTAATAAAGCCCTTTGCCATTTTTTATGGTGAGAAACACTTTAGACTCTTCTTCCATCTCCATCTGAAAGCAGGCCTCAGCTAAGTCCCCTTTGCTAAAGTGTTTTCCTTCAGAAAAGTTTGCAACGATATTCTCTATCCTGAGCTGAGGGTCTTAATCTATTAGAGTACTGAGTTGATGGTAACCTTAAAGTCACCACAGATCCTGACAGACCATCCTTCGTGGCTATGGACTACTGGCTTTGTCCATGGGTTCCACTCAACCTTGAAAAGAATTTCTTCAGCCTCCATACGATCTTGCTCAAAGGCTACCTCAACATAGATAGTATAAGGAACTGGACAGGCTTGCGAAAAATTTGTGCAGAATTTTCATTTAACACAATTTTACTTTGGATATGTTTGGATTTTCCAATGCCATTCTTGAACACTGCTGTGACATCATCCACTATCTTTCTTAAATTGCTTTCATATGGCATCATTGCAGGGGATCTGGCATGTAAATGGTGAATGCATTCAAATCAAATTGTTGTCTCAGCCAGTCATGCCCCCACAATCCTAGCCCTCCTATTTTTCCCATATGCAAACTCAATCTGGCTTGTTGTTTGGTGTATTTCACTGTTATGAATGTCATTCCCATAAGAGTTACCTTCTTTATTACTGTATAGGTTCTTAGATGGATACCTGCAGGCTTCAGTTTAGTATCTTTGAAATGCCATTCAAACTCATTTTGTGGAATGACTGAAAAAGCTGAACCGGTGTCTAATTTCATTTTAATTAAGTTGCCATTCATTTCTGGCATAAGCTATATTGTTTGTCTATTTAAAAACGCAAACACGAGGAAATCTTCAGATGCTGGAAATTCAAGCAACACACACAAAATGCTGGTGGAACGCAGTAGGCCTGGCAGCATCTATAGGAAGAAGCACAGCTGACATTTTGGGCCGAGACCGTTCGTCAGGACTAACTGAAAGAAGAGATAGTAAGAGATTTGAAGAGATTTGAAAGTGGGAGGGGGAGGGGGAGATCTGAAATGATAGGAGAAGACAGGAGTGGGAGGGATGAAGCTAAGAACTGGAAAGCAGATTGGCAAAAGGGATACAGAGCTGGAGAAGGGGGAGGATCATGAGACGGGAGGCCTGGGGAGAAAGAATGAGGGAGGGGAGCATCAGAGGAAGATGGAGAGCAGGCAAGGAGTATTGTGAGAGGGACAGAGAAAAAAGAGAGAGAAAATAAAGGGGGAATAAATAAACAAATAAATAAATAAATAAGGGATGGGGTAAGAAGGGGAGGAGGGGCATTAACGGAAGTTTGAGAAGTCAATGTTCATGCCATCAGGTTGGAGGCTACCCAGATGGAATATAAGGTGGTGTTCCTCCAACCTGAGTGTGGCTTCACCTTGACAGTAGAGGAGGACATGGATAGATATATCAGAATGGGAATGGGACGTGGAATTAAAATGTGTGGCCACTGGGAAACCCTGCTTTCTCTGGCAGACAGAACGTAGGTGTTCAGCGAAACGGTCTCCCAGTTGTGTCAGACATTTTAATTCTATGTCCCATTCCCATTCTGATGTGTCAGTCCATGTCCTCCTCTACTGTAAAGATGAAGTCACACTCAGGTTGGAGGAACAACACTTTATATTCCGTCTGGGTAGCCTCTAACCTGATGGCATGAACATTGACTTCTCTAACTTCTGCTAATGCCCCTCCTCCCCTTGTTACCCCATCCCTTCCTCATTTATTTATTTATTTTTCCTTTTTTTCCCCCCTCTCTCCCTTTTTTCTCTCCCTGTCCCTCTCACAATACTCCTTGCCTGCTCTCCATCTTTCTCTGGTGCTACCCTCCCCCTCTCTTTTTCCGTAGGCCTCTCGTCCCCAGATCCTCTCCCTTCTCCAGCTCTATATCCCTTTTGCCAATCACCTGTCCAGCTCTTGGCTCCATCCCTTCCCCTCCTGTCTTCTCCTATCATTTTGGATCTCCCCCTCCCCCTCCCACTTTCAAATCTCTTACTATCTCTTCTTTCAGTTAGTCCTGATGAAGGGTCTCAGCCCGAAACGTTGATTGTACTTCTTCCTATAGATGCTGTCTGGCCTGCTGCGTTCCACCAGCATTTTGTGTGTGTTGCTTGTCTATTGTTAATTTTCAGACTATAAATCTCAAGGTTGCACAGTCCTGTGTCACGATCATCATTATCAGATCTTTCATCAACAGCATGCAGATTAGTGTCCTTTTTCAAACTGCAACTTTACTTTTTACCTTTAACCCTTCCTTGTGCAATCCATTTATTTTTGTCTGCCTGACATGCTTTTTGTATGTTGCATTTTCTGTAAGTTTCCCCTTTAAATCTGCATTTATTTGGTGTATGCGAGCCCCTGCCACAACTGTAGCACACTTTGTTGGCCAGGCTGGTTTCTGTTTAGTTGATGCTCATGCTCATGTTCATTTCAACTCAATTGCATCTCTGTCTCTGATTACCATTGAAACAGCAATTTCTGTTGCCGTTTTGAATATAAGTTGTGTTTCAGTTATGATCAGTGTCTACTTTCATTGATGAAGGGTCTCGGCCAGAAATGTTGACTGTTTACTCTTTTTCATAGATGCTGCCTGGCCTGCTGAGTTCCTCCAGCATGTTGTCTTGCTTGAATTTTCAGCATCTGTAGATTTTCTCATCTTCAGTTAAGAACTGCTTTTGAATGCTTTCTCTTACAATTACACAAACTAAATGATCTCCTAGTGTACCATTAAGTCCATTATTGAACTGACAAACCTCAGACATGGCCTCTCCTTCTTTTTATGCTACTTATAAAAAATAAAACATTCTGCAATCAACAATGGCTTAGGTACTAAGTGAGCATCAATGTTACAATAGCAGCAGAGCTCGTTTATGTTGGATTGGCTGGAGCAGTCAAATTTCGAAGTAATCTGTATACCTTTAAACCAAATGAACGCATCAAAGTTGGTACTCGCTTCTCATTGACTATTTCATTTTTTTCAAGATACTGTTCCAATAGTTCAGTATACATGAGACAAATACTTGTTGTGTAATCTAACTCGCCAGTCTTTCCAATGTAACCACTCATTTCTGATGTTTTCTTAATGGCTATTATCACCCAATACTCACTCTTGATGAACCTATGAATTCCTCCATTTCCTGCCCTTGTTTAAATTTGAACATGTCTTCCCCTCCAAAGAAAATATCCTGCTCTCTTTCGCCATTCCTTGCTGTTCTGTTTCTTTTAACTTGAATGTCTCACTGCATTTAAACTGATCAGTAACCATCTCAGGTTCATTTGAAAAATACCTCGTACCCAATGTTATGTTTTATAACTTCCAAACTGAATCTGAAATGTGGTCTAACTTTGAGTTTACTTTAAGCAAGATGTGCACATATCACATGGTAGCGTGATGACATATCTAATTTTATATATATAATTACTCAAATATTGAAATATTAAATGCACCACATAGACTATGCTTTAATCCATGTCACTTACTGGATGCTGACAAACTACTTTTCTTCACTTCTTGGTGTCTCTCGAGCCCAGCCAACAACTGTCAAGTTTACATATTGTCACCATATGTAAATTGAGCTATCTGCAGTCACTAGATCAACTCCAATAGCAGAATTGTATTGACAGAGCTATATTTCCAAGTTCTCCTTTTTTCCAAGCAATTCCGAACTTTCAGCTAGTTCCAATTTAATATAAAGTACAAGTATGATTTTGTATTCATACATTATACACATCAGCAAATCCAAAAACATTGAGTGACAATGCCATCGATTCTGAAAAGGAATCACAAGAAATATTCATTGAATCAAATGCCCCTTCATCAGTAAAGTTCAGACCTGTGAGAAGGAAGGTAGCCAAGATGTGCATTCTGAATGTGACTGCAAAATTTCAAGATATTGCAGATACATAACTATATTGTAGATAAATCCAGTACAGACAATTCTTCTATCATTTGCAATATTTGGAATCTGAATCAGATTCATTCTCACTGATTTATATGATTCAAACTTGGTTGTTTTGCAGCAGCAGGTCAATGCATGGACAAAAAAATAAATACTGCAAATTCCCAAACAAAACAGTGCAAAAAAAAGATGGAATAATCAGGTGGTAATCAGAGTATGCATAGAACATTTTAAAATTTGATGGCTGAGAGGAAGAGTGATGTTCCTGAATCATTGAGTGTGATAGATAATGAGATGATGAGGGTCCTTCGTGATGGATGTTGCTTTCTAGAGGCTCCATATCTTTGTAGATGTCCTTGATGATGGGAATTTTGACCCCTTGATGGAAATGGCTGAGTCTATAAGCCTCTGCATCTATACATAAACACATCTGTAATAAAGGCAAAACACACATGTGGAACGGTTGTTGCTTCAATCATACTCTGGCGCTCCTCCCAACTTCCTCCGCTACTTTTTCAGTTGGCTGAAATCAGCACAAGAGGTAATTCGTTAGTGATGCAGTGTGAAGTTTAAAATGAGCTCGAGAAATTTCAACTTTCATTTAGCGGGCTGAAATCAGCGTGGGAGGTTGTTTGCTGGTGACACAGCACAAAGTTTATAAAGAGCTTGAGGGCTTTGAGCTTTTAGTGGTCTGCAATCAGCATTGGGACAGTTAAAGGAAAGGAGGTGTGAATGGAGTGGACATTGTTGCAGTGGGCTAGTTTTAAAGTGGTCTGGATTTGGCTCAACAGGCTTGCAAAAGTACAGGCAGAGGTTTTAAGTAAATAACTACAAACGTTTGTAAGAACATAGAAACATAGAAAATAGGTGCAGGAGTAGGCCATTCGGCCCTTCGAGCCTGCACCGCCATTTATTATGATCATGGCTGATCATCCAACTCAGAACACCGCCCCAGCCTTCCCTCCATACCCCCTGACCCCCGTAGCCACAAGGGCCATATCTAACTCCCTCTTAAATATAGCCAATGAACTGGCCTCAACTGTTTCCTGTGGCAGAGAATTCCACAGATTCACCAGTCTCTGTGTGAAGAAGTTTTTCCTAATCTCGGTCCTAAAAGGCTTCCCCTCTATCCTCAAACTGTGACCCCTCGTTCTGGACTTCCCCAACATCGGGAACAATCTTCCTACATCTAGCCTGTCCAATCCCTTAAGGATCTTATACGTTTCAATCAGATCCCCCCTCAATCTTCTAAATTCCAACGAGTACAAGCCCAGTTCATCCAGTCTTTCTTCATATGAAAGTCCTGCCATCCCAGGAATCAATCTGGTGAACCTTCTCTGTACTCCCTCTATGGCAAGGATGTCTTTTCTCAGATTAGGGGACCAAAACTGCACACAATACTCCAGGTGCGGTCTCACCAAGGCCTTGTACAACTGCAGTAGTACCTCCCTGCTCCTGTACTCAAATCCTCTCGCTATAAATGCCAGCATACCATTCGCCTTTTTCACCGCCTGCTGTACCTGCATGCCCACTTTCAATGACTGGTGTATAATGACACCCAGGTCTCGTTGCACCTCCCCTTTTCCTAATCGGCCACCATTCAGATAATAATCTGTTTTCCTATTTTTGCCACCAAAGTGGATAACTTCACATTTATCCACATTAAATTTCACGTTTCAAAGTTTTTTGTTCTGTCAGTGCATTGCTGATAGGAGTCCTTACGTGAGACGTGGGAAATTTGGGAGACCTCCACCCTCCCTGATAACTACATCTGCTAGGATTTTCCATTCAAGGGCATTGATATTTCCATACCAGGCTGTGATACTGCCAGTCAATATACTCTCCACTTCACATCTATCGAAGATTTATGTGTAATGCTGAACCTTCACGAATCCCTAAGGAAGTAGAGGTACTGCCATTCTTTCATTGTAATTGCACTTATTTGCTGGGCTCAAGTCAGGTCCTCCGAAACAATAACCCCGAGGAATTTAAAGTTGCTGACTTTCTCCATGCCTGATACCCCGATGAGGGCTTGCTCATGGGCCTCAAGTTTCCTCCGCTGCATATCTATAGAAGTCTGTCAAAGTATTAGATGTCATGCCAAATCTTTGCAAACTCCTAAGGAAGTAGAGCTACCCCTGCACTTTCTTCATAATTCCATGAACGTGCTGACCCCAGGACAGGTCGTTTGAAATAATACCACCATGGAATTTAAAGATACTGACCCTCTCCATCTCTGATTCCCTGATGAGGGCTGGCTCATGGACTTCCAGTTTCCTCCTCCTGAAATCAAAAATCAGCTCCTTGGTCTTGCTGACATTGAGTAAGTGGTTGTTGCTATGCAACACTCAGCCAGATTTTCAATCTCCTTCCTATATGCTGGTATGTCACCATCTTTGATTCTGCCTATGACAGTTGTGTCATCAGCAAACTCGAATATGGCATTGGAGCTGTGCTCTTGGTCATAAGTGTAAAACAAGTAGAGCAGGGGTTAGGCATACAGCCTTGTGGTGCACCTGTGCTGATGGAGATTGAGATGGAGATGTTATTGCCAATCTGAAATGATTGTAGTCAGCAGGTGAGGAAATTGAGGATCCAATTGCACAAGGAGATATTGAGGCCAAGATCTTGAAGCTTATTGATTAGCTTTGAGGGACTGATAGCATTGAATGCCAAGCCGTAGTCAATAAAAATCATCCTGATGTATTCACCTTTGGTGTCCAGATGTTCCAGAGTTGAGTGAAGTGTCAATGGGATAACATCTGCTATCTACAAATTGGAGCAGATTCAAGTTGCTTTTCAGGCAGGAGTTGATAAGTTGCATCACCAACCTCTCAAAACACTTCATCGCTATGCAAGTAAGAGTTAATGGATGATAGTTATTGAAGCAGGTTTCCACGTTTTCCTTAGGCACCAGTTTAATTGAAGTAGATGGGTATCTCAGAATGCTGAAGCAAGAGGTTAAAGATCTCCGTGAACACTCCAGCCAGTTGATCAGCACAGGGTTTTAGTACTTGACCAGGTACCCTCCCTGGCCCAGGTGTTTTTCGTGGGCTCACGCTCCTGAAGGTTGCTCGCACGTTGGGCCTAGAGACTGAAATCACAAGATCGTTGGTTGCCTGGGAGTTTCTGATGGTACCTTCATGTTTTGATGGTCAGATCAAGCATAGAAGGCATTAAACTCATCTGGAAGTAAAGCCCTAGTGTCACCAATTAACTGAAAGTAAGACAGTTAAGGTGAGAGTTTGGTCCAAGCATCTCGAAGCATACCAGTCTGTTCTTTGACTCTCATGTGTTGCATCTATTATAGTTTAAGACATGGACATTTTTTTCAGTTTCAACTTCCTGTTGATCCTCTAATTCTTAACCATCATTCAGAAATAAATATAATAGGACTGTAAAACTTGAATATTAAACTTCAGTCTCTTTAAATAAATTGCTTGGCCACAATGGTGAAATTGTAGCTCATTTGATCACATGCTTAAGAATCCTCCTGCACCTAATAAAGTGGCCATTGATTGCATGTTTGTAGTCTTCATCTGCTGTAGCCCATCCACTTGAAGGTTCATCGTGTTGTGTGTTCAGAGATGCTCTTCTGCACACCACTGTTGCAACAAATGGTTATCTGATTGACTGCTGCTTTCCAATCAGCTTGAATCAATCTGGCCAATCTTCTCTGACCTCTCTCATTAACAAGGCATCTTTGTCCAGAGAACTGTCAATCACTGGATTTTTTTTGTTTCTCACACCATACTCTAAACTATAGAGACTGTTGTGTGTGAAAATACCAGGAGATTAGTAGTTTATGCGATACTCAAACCATCTCATCTAGCACCAACAATTATTTCACAGTCAGTCACTTAGATCACATTTCTTCCCCATTCTGATGTTTTGTCTGAACAACAACTGAACCTCTTGACCACATTTGTATCTTGTATGCATTGATTTGCTGCCATGTGATTGGCTCACTGGATATTTGCATAAATAAGATGGTGTACTTGATAAAGTTCTACAGAGTTTAAGTGCAAATTGAAAGATTTGATCACAGCTATATAGCTTTTGATTTTGAGTCAGCTTCACTAAAACAATGTCAAAGTTACAAAAATGTCATTGTGAAGACACGAGGTTATCTTTACAAAAACTATATAGTGATCATTTTAATGATGCCCAGAATGTGTTGCTTGTCCATAGAGGAAAGGATGCATGGATTAGACTTGTATATGATGAAATTTAGAAAAGTGGAAGAGGCTTGATTGAAACATAAGGAACCCTGACAGAGTGAATGTGGATAGGAAATTTTCTTGCAAGTGAGAACTTAGAGCTAAGTGTCACTGAAATATAAGGGAGGCCAGAAATTATATATTATTTTCATGATAGGGTAATGAATCTTGGATTTCTCATATGGTAACAGATCTAGAATCCCTGAATATTTTAAGGTAAAGAAAGATTCTTGACTAGCAAAGGCAGGAATGTCACTGCAGAAATGAGTTTATAATAAGATCAACCATGATGGTGGGATGAGCTTGAGAGGCTGAATACCCACTCCTGTTCCTTAATTGTATACAAGAGAAAATCTGCAGTTGCTGGAAATCCAAGCAACACACAAAATGCCAGAGGAACTCAAGAGGCCAGGCAGCAACAATGGAAAAGTGTACAGTTGAGAGTGTGGGCCAAAACCCTTTGGCAGGACAATCCTTAATTGTATGTTCGTTTGTAGATCTATTATATAAATCGATGTAGGGTTCTCAGTAATATTAGCTGGATTGTTAACTGTTAATTGCTTATTATAAAATGGCTTTTCTGAAGTGTTATAATAAAATGGCTTCTCGTACTGTTAACTGCTCAGTAAAGGGTTCTTTGTGGTAGCATGTTTGGGCTATACTATGTGATAATGGAAATTGTATTCATTTGCTAGCCAATGGAAGTCATGTTATGCTATCTTGTATGTGTGTGCTGAGTTGAGGAGTGTGGGCTTTTTCGGGAGGTGAGCAGAGAGGACGGACGTGCGGTGAACAGACAGCGGCTACAGGGTAGCAGATAGTGGGCCTCGGCTGTTCGGATAGTGGCCAGAGTCTCAGAAGGACGTTGTGGATGGAATCGAAGGCGTGAGCTCCAACTTATTAAAATATTATGTGCACAAGACTAATAAGTTATTTATGTGGCGCCTTTTCTTTTAGTTGTTGCTACTAACCCATCACTAAAAATTACTATAAAGTATAGTTCTTTACTCGCATTTGGTATATTGTTCGATATTTGTGTCATGGCTGATTGTTGGGTGCCTCACACTGTATCCGTACCAAAGCATTTGCACTGTTTGGTGGGGTCAATGACTATTCACCCTAGGCAACGGGAGTCAGTTGGAGTCAAAGGCGTTACAGGGATTTGTAGTTTTGATTAAAAAATGGAGCCAGATAAGCTACTGCTTCAGAATGGCCATCTCAGCATTAGATGAAGAGTCTGTCCGGAGGTTATGTGGGAAAAGTGGTTGTAGTCAACCCTGACAAGTCAGGCCTCTAAAATAAGACCTTTTCTAGAAAAGTCTCTGAAGAACATAGCTTCCTTTACACAATAGGGCATGCCTGAGACAGGCAGGATAGTAATACAATGAAAGTTTGTGAAACACATCCAACAAATAAGGGACATTTGCTTTACTAACTTCCAGGTGTCATTGGTTGTCAGCTTGCCTTTTAACACCTCTGTTGTGAATGGAGATTGATTTTACAAGTAAGGTATTCAAACATACCCAGTTTACCAGACTGCCAATATCCACAACTGATAAGCCAATTCTGTAGAAAAATAGCATTTTCCTGTCTTGGTTTCCTTGTGTACAAATAAAATAAAGTATGATTGAGGAGTAAATGTGTGTGTGTATTCCTAGTACAGTTATCATTGATGACAGTTACATCCTTTTGATCTACAGGAGACCCTTGTAGATCTTATCAACGAAACTTTCCAGAATATACTGATGTACATCATATAATAAAATAATCATTCACTTGGCCACAATGTTGAACATGAAAATATTGTACCTGGTGTATTGTGCCCAGTCCTATTATTCCTAGTTAGATAAAGTAGAATACATTGGAGAAGATGGAAGAAAGAATTCAACAGCATAGGGGCAAAAATGAAAGACTGAGTAGTTATGTTTCATTTTAATATTATCTTTAAAATTGGGTAAATTTTTGATTGGATGATAACATTAGTGAAGGAGGCTAAACCTTGGGGCCATAAATAGTAGATCTTGCAACAAATTCGCTGGAAGAAATCGCTGTTTGGAAGTGTGTTAAAGAGGATAGTGTTGTTATAGATTCATGTGGAGCATTAGCACCTGAAAGGACCAGTGGAATAGATTAGCCTGATATGGTACTGCAGACTCTATCTAATTATATGCAGTTCTAATATTTGTCATAGGCACAGAATTGGAGAAGTAAGAGGATGTATTACTTTCCAGGATAGATAAAAGGTTAGAATAAAACTGATATCGATAGTACTGGTGACATTTTTTTTTGTTTTAGGGTAGAAGAGATTTCTTCAATTGTGAAGTCAGAGATAAAATCCAAAACTCATAAATGTGAAGTGCCCTCAGCTATTTGATAAAAGACTAAGTGAAAAAATAAGACAATTCAGTTTTAGGATTTCTTCCCTTTATTCCAAATATGATGATTGCCTGCCAAGCAGTAAACAGGTTTTCATTGATCCATATAGATTTATAAAGTAGGACTTTGAATGATTAAGGATGAATAATGAGATACATTGTACTCTACTGATTCAAATGACATAATTTATGGTCTCCATCTGATCTTCAAGATTAAATTACAGCCTTTTACCCATTCACTACTATCCTTATAACGTACACATTATTTCAATTTGTGGAATTAATGGGAATGAATAAGAAGCTGACTGGACAACCACAATGATTGAAGACCAAGAAGTAATTATGGCATTAGTATAATGAACGGTAGGATTCAGAAGCAGATGGAATATGGCATTCTTTTATACAGAATGAATATGACATTTTGCTTCCTTTTTTCCCGTGGTAGATTGCTCATTATTCTGTGACTCTATCTGAAAGGCAGCTAACACAGCTCTTCCCAGTCTCCTTGATGACTCATTAATTGAGAGAAAAGAAAGATCAAATAAACTCATTGTATTAATATTTATTATTTAATCTGACTATATGAAACATGTAACAAACTATGTAATGTAGTCAATACAGAAATTCAATGGATGATTTCTTGTCTATTCTCTCGCCCCATATTCCCAAACGTGATGGCTTTTAAAAACAGAATACAATATAATATGAGAAAAGCCATTCAGCTCATTAGACCAGCATCCCTCAGAGCCCACTTGCGTTTCTTTTATCATGCTGTTCCATGCTTCCTTCCATGATATTAATCCCTAGTGCACAGTAAACAGCATGTGCCATTGTTATCAGTTAAACACCATCCATTCCTTTCTCGACAGATGTCAATCGAATTACCTTTTAACCATGTTTCTTGACTAAAAGTTAGCTTTTTATTTCTTCCTTGATATCTACATTCTCAGGAAACCTTTCATGCTAGAATATAAACCCATTGGTATGAACAGCAACGGCTTCCTTGAAGTTGCCAGTGAAGGTCAGGAGGATGTTTAACCCTTGGGGAACATTACATTAATTACCTCTGCCCTTGACACTTCCCTACCTTCCTATAAGAGTCACTTAAAACAGACAGGAAGATTTTTCCCTCCTTGGAACAATGTGTCACTAAGACTACCTGTACAATTTGAGGCCATGGAAATTATAGTGGGCCTGGGAAGGAAACAGATATTTATTTATTCAGAAACAAAAAATCAAAGTAATACACACAAGATGCTGGAGGAACACAACAGGTCAGGCAGCATCTATGGAAAAAGCAAACCGTTGTCAACTTGGGCCGAGACCCTTCATCAGGACTGGAAAACAAAACGATTAAAAGATGGTGGGGTTGGGGAGGAAGAAGTACAAGGTAGTAGGTGATAGGTGAAGCCGGGAGAAAGGGAAGGCTGAAATAACCAGATGGGAAGACAATTGGTAAAAGAGATAAAGGGTTGGAGAAGAGGGATCTGATAGGAGAGGATAGTAATATGTGGGGCTGGGAGTGATAGGGTTGTGGAGTTTAGTGTGGTGCGGTATGTGGGGTGCATTAGGGTTGAGCCACTTTAATCTGGTCCATGCCTTTCATTAACCTGGTCCGATACCACTTGGCTTAATTAACTGGATGTGCACTGGGATACATTATCAGTAATGTACCTGAGGTCTTCAGGTGTTTTGGGTCTTTAATCACTAAACACCCTCGTCCAGGTGACCCACATTAGGGTTAGGTTGAGATCACGCAACCCTGACACTTTGATCGAACCCATGCCTTCATTAACCAGATCCAACACGTGCCTTTATTGGATTGGACTAGGGTTAGGGCAAAGATAGAGAGGAAGAAGTTCTATAAAGTAGAACGAAGAGCTTTATCCTGCTAAGATATAAACTCAGCAGGCAGGACAAGGAAAAGCAGATAGTAGAGAACACAAGATCATTGATAAAGTCAGATAACGACTGTAAAACTTTTTTAAAACACTGGAGTACTGTCCCCAATACACCTCACTAACTTCACGAATGTTGTTATGTGCAGCAGTCATTTTGTAGAAAAATTCCAGGAAATTGGGAAATCAGCTATAAGAACAGACCGAGATTGTTCTCCTTGGTGCAAAGAAAGCTGAGAGAAGATTCGGGGTGTACAACATTAAGACAGTTTAGACTGCCAAATGGAGAGTTTGCCTGTGACCTTGAGGCTAAGAGGAGGCCACTCAATGTGGATGGCTTCTCATAAAAGTCAGGATCAGGCATGAAATGCAAGAATTAAAGTGCAGTCAGATAATTCAGGATTCACATAACCAGTGATCACATTGGAGTATAGGATTTGGTGAGCTGTTTCAGTAAAATGACTTATAAAAAATTCAGCAAGGGTGCAATTTATTTAGTAATGTTCATTTTGATTGTGTGGATAGTCAGAGGCTTTTTCCCAGGGCTGAAATGGCTAACATGAGAGGGCACAGTTTTAAGGTGTTTAGAAGTGGGTATAGAGGAGAAGTCAGTAGTAAGCTTCTGATGCAGAGAGTGGTGAGTGCGTGGAATGGGCTGCCGGCGACGGTAGTGAAGGCGGATACAATAAGGTCCTTTAAGAAACTCTCGGATAGCTACATGGAGCTTAGAAAAATAGAGGGCTATGGGTAACCCTAGGTAATTTCTAAAGTAAGTACATGTTCGGCATAGCATTGTGGGCCAAAGGGCCTGTATTGTGCTGTAGGTTTTCTATATTTCTATGTTTCTATAGAAGACTATGGAAGAAAGAGAAGTGGGAGGAGCACCAGAAGGAGTTGATGGGCAGGTAAAGAGATAAGGTGAGAGAGGGAAATGGGAATGGGAAATGGTGAAGGAGAAAGAGGGGCGGTGGGGTGCAATTACCGAAAGTTCAAGAAATCGATGTTCGTGCCATTAGGCTGGAGGTTACCTAGACAGACTTCTCTGTGGATTGTCACCTTGCCATGGTGGAGAAGCTTGTGTGGTCCTGAGATCCCGAGAGCAAAGCTGTCTGGAGCTATGCTCTTGGTAGGGTCACCCATGGCGGTAAGGTCGAGGATGAGGTCCCTGACAAAGAACAATCCAACCAAGACCTCAACGGTGGAACAGGCGGACAAAGTTACTTCGAACTCAATGGCTGTGAAGGCGGATGAAACAAATCCATCAGCTCCAAATGTCATGATTTCCATGCCATTGGAATCAGTTGGTTGATTTGTGAAGTACCTTGTGCTTCCTGGAGTGCAACATCAAGTACACGTTAAACAAGTACATGCACAGGCACCTTCGCTCTGTGGGCCACTTCTTTAGAACGAAGACCATCAACCTCGACCTCGAGGGATAGCCACGACGACGATAACCTAGACAGAATAAAAGGTGTTGCTTCTCCAACCTGATTGTTGTCTCATTGCAGCCGCAGAGGAAGCCGTGGAATGGGAATGGGAACTAGAATTGAAATATGTGGCCGCTGGGTATATTTCATTTTGTGCAGTTATATTTCATTAGGAGTTTGAGGAGATTTGGTATGTCACATAAAACACTCGAAAATTTCTACAGATGTACCATGGAGGGCATCACCGATTGGTATGGGGGACTACTGCGCAGGATCAAAGTAAGCTGCAGAGAGTTTTAAAACTAGTCAGCTCCATCATGGATACTGGACTCTGTAGTGCCCAAGACAGACTCGAGGAGCAGTGTCTCAAAAAGGCGGTGTCCATCATTAAGGGCCCCCACCACCCAGGACATTCCCTTTTCTCATTGTTACCATCAGGAAGGATGTACAGAAGCCTAAAGACACACACTCAGCAATTCAGGAACAGTTTCTTCTCCTTTTACATCCTATTTCTAAATTGACTTTGAAACCATGAAGACTATTTCATTTTTTTTATTTCTATTTTTGTACTATTAATTTAATTGAACTATTCAGTATACATATATACTTACTGTAATTCACAGTTTTTTCTATGTTTTGCATGTATTGCATTGTACTGCTGCCAATAAATTAACAAATTTCACGATATATGCCAGCGATATTAAACCTGATTCTGATAAGGCACATCGGGAGACCGCTTTGTCGAGCACATTTGCTCAGTCCTTTGAAAAAATCAGAATTTCACAATGGTTATCCATTTCAATTCAACTTTGCATTCGCATTCTGACATGTCTGTCCATGGCCTGTTCTACTGCCATGATGAGGCCTAACTCATGTTTCAAAAGCAACACCTTGTATTCCTTCTGGGTAGCCTCCAGTCTGGGTTGTTGAGGTTGTTATAGCCGAGGGTGGTAATAGGGACAAGCTCCCATTACCTATTAAATGCTCCTAATAGTGTGCGTCTCAGACTGCCTCTGACTACCAAGTCTAGCTCCTGGCTCTCATGTGTGGCTTAGCTACTAAGCCCAGTGGAACTATTTCTGCTGTCAGCAGAAGGGGCAAAGTTGGGTGACTGCTGCCTTAGAACCAGTCGCAGTAGAAGGTGGGGTTTCTGAGACATTGTTGGAAGCTCACCTAGGAGAAGGAAAACTCTGATCTCAAACCTCCACTCACAGGGAAGGCTTCAGAAGTAAACACCATGGGGAAAATCCAGAGCTGCCTCCATAAGGCAGTTCTACATTGAGTTCAATGCTGGCTGCCAATCCTGCGGCACTGCTGGTGCCAAACTGTATCAGTCTCTGACGTTCCTTTGTGTTCATCAGATGCGTAGAGAGGGAGAGCTTGCTACACAGGCAACATCTCCTTTTCCATATTGTACTGCCCAGGCTTTCGCATCCAGACAGCCAGGATGCAACATCCATGGTCGACCCTGACCAACAGAGGCCTCAGCCTGCATGAACATGGATTTCTTTAACTTCTGTTAATATCTCCCCTCTCCCTCCTTCTCTCTTTTTCCATCCTTCATTCGGGTTCCCCCTTCTCTTTTCATCAACAGTCCATCAACTCCTTTTTTTCTTCCATAATTCTCTGTCCTCTCCTATTGATCTCTACTTCTTCAATCCCTTACCTCTTCCACCTATCACCTCCCAGCTTCTTACGTCATTTCCCCTCCCACACACGCACACTCACCTTCCCCTTCACCTGGTTTCTCTTATGACCTGCCAGTTTGTACACCTTTCCCTCTCACCCCACCTTCTTATTCTGGCTTCTGCCCCCTTCCTTCCTAGTCCTAATGAATGGACTTGGCCTGAAAGGTCAAATGCCTATTCCCCTCCAGAGAATATGCCTGACTATTTCTCTTTTATTTTATTTAGAGATACAGCAGAGAACACACCATCCAGCAACCAACTTACTTAATCCAAGCCTAATCACATTTACAATTACCTATTAACCTACTATCCTTACATCTTTGGAATGTGGGTGGAACCCAGAAGAAACCCATGTGCTCACGGGAAAGGCATACAAACTTTATACAGACAGTGTCAGAATTCAACTCTGAACTCTGTTACCCCACTGTAATAGCGTTGTGCTACCGCCCCACAGTAGCAACCTCCTGCATTTCTGTGTGTTGTTCAAGGTTTACAGCATCTACAGAATCTTTTGTGTTCAGAGAGTGCGTGCTTAGTTTTGCACACATTTTTAATGAGTTTCCTTTTTTTAAGATAATGAAATATTATTAAAAGCATGTCTGCTATGCAAGATTTTTGAAGACGAGTACTGGCTTCGCTCCATCACATCCTTCTAGCCAAATTAATTCTCTCTATGGTGTAAACATCTATGTTCAACAAGATGGTAAAATTCTTAGATCAGACTTTCAACCTCAGCCAATTAATATTGTCCTAAACTTTAAGATTATTCTCTGCATAGGATTTACTCACTATACCATAATACTGGTCTCTTCATAGAGCTTGTCAATGGCACATAAACCAGTTGTAATTCTGAAGCAGTAAAGCAGGAGAAATTACCTTCTGTTGAACCAGTATCAATTATATCTTGGGAAGAAATATGAAGACTATTCACTCAAATGGAGAGGAACAACTGTGGGGAATGGGGGTAAGCATATTTGAAATATGTTTGGAATTAATTAAGATAATTTATCTGTTTTATTTGCTTCAATTGCATTCTATATTTTAATCGTTTCCACTTTTAAATCTTGTTTTATTAACTTTTGGGTTTTTGAACCTATTTGAATTGAAAGTCTGAACAGGTTTGACAACTGCCAAACCATTGCCATGCTATAAGACCATAAGACCATAAGACAAAGGAGCAGAGGTCGGCTGTTCGGCCCATCGAGTCTGCTCCGCCAAATATCATGAGCTGATCCATTCTCTCATTTAGTCCCACTCTCCCGCCTTCTCACCATAACCTTTGATGCCCTGGCTATTCAGATACATATCAATCTCTGCCTTAAATACACCCAATGACTTGGCCTCCACTGCTGCCCGTGGCAACAAATTCCATAGATTCACCACCCTCTGACTAAAAAAATTTCTTCACAGTTCTGTTCTGAATGGGCGCCCTTCAATCCTTAAGTCATGCCCTCTCGTACTAGACTCCCCCATCATGGGAAACAACTTTGCCACATCCACGCTGTCCATACCTTTCAACATTCGAAATGTTTCTATGAGGTCCCCCCTCATTCTTCTGAACTCCAAGGAATACAGTCCAAGAGCGGATAAATGTTCTTCATATGTTAACCCTCTCATTCCCGGAAACATTCTGGTGAATTTTCTCTGTACCCTCTCCAACAGCAGCACATCCTTTTTTAAATAAGGAGACCAAAACTGCCCACAGTACTCCAAGCGAGGTCTCACTAGGGCCTTATAGAGCCTCAACATCACATCCCTGCTCCTATACTCTATTCCTCTAGAAATGAATGCCAACATTGCATTCGCCTTCTTCACCACCGACACAACCTGGAGGTTAACCTCAAACGTATCCTGTACCAGGACTCCCAAGTCCCGTTGCATCTCAGAACTTTGAATTCTTTCCCCATTGAAATAATAGTCTGCCCGTTTATTTCTTCTACCAAAGTGCATAACCATACACTTTCCAACATTGTATTTCATTTGCCACTTCTTTGCCCATTCTTCCAATCTATCCAAGTCTCTCTGCAGACTCTCCGTTTCCTCAGCACTACCGGCCCATCCACCTATCTTCATATCATCAGCAAACTTAGCCACAAAGCCATCTATTCCATAATCTAAATCGTTGATGTACAATGTAAAAAGAAGCGGCCCCAACACTGACCCCTGTGGAACACCACTGGTAACCGGCAGCCAACCAGAATAAGATCCCTTTATTCCCACTGTCTGTTTCCTGCCAATCAGCCAATGCTCTATCCACGTATGTAATTTTCCCGTAATTCCATGGGCTCTTAACTTGTTAAGTAGCCTCATGTGCGGCACCTTGTCAAAGGCCTTCTGAAAATCCAAATATACAACATCCACTGCATCTCCCTTGTCTAGCCTACTTGTAATTTCCTCAATAAATTGTAATAAGTTTGTCAGGCAGGATTTTCCTTTAAGGAATCCATACTGAGTTCTACCTATCTTGTCATATGCCTCCAGGTACTCCGTAACCTCATCCTTAACAATCGACTCCAACAACTTCCCAACCACCGATGTCAAGCTAACAGGTCTATAATTTCCTTTTTGCTTCCTTGCCCCCTTCTTAAATAGCAGAGTGACATTTGCAATCTTCCAGTCCTCCGGAACCATGCCAGAATCTATCGACTTTTGAAAGATCATTGCTAATGCCTCCGCAATCTCCACAGCTACTTCCTTCAGAACACGAGGGTGCATTCCATCTGGTCTGGGAGATTTATCTACCTTTAGACTATTCAGATTCTTGAGTACTTTCTCTGTTGTAATTGTGATTGCGCACACTTCTCTTCCCTGCCACCGTTGAGTGTCCGGTATACTGCTGATGTCTTCCTCAGTGAAGACTGATGCAAAATACTCGTTCAGTTCCTCCTCCATCTCCTTATCTCCCATTACAATTTCTCCAGCATCATTTTCTATCGGTCCTGTATCTACTCTCACCTGTCTTTTACTCTTTATATACTTGAAAAAGCTTTTAGTATCCTCTTCGATATTATTTGCTAGCTTCCTTTCATAGTTAATCTTTCTCCTCTTAATGACCTTCTTAGTTTCCTCTTGTAAGGTTTTAAAAACTTCCCAATCCTCTGTCTTCCCACTAATTTTTGCTTCCTTGTATGCCCTCTCCTTTGCTTTAACTTTGGGTTTGACTTCTCTTGTCAACCATGTTTGTATCCTTTTTCCATTCGAAAATTTCTTCTTTTTTTGGAATATGTCTGTCTTGCACCTTCCTCATTTCTCGCATAAACTCCAGCCACTGCTGCTCTGCCGTCTTTCTTGCCAGTGTCCCTTTCCAGTCAGCTTTGGTCAGTTCCTCTCTCATGCCACTGTAATTTCCTTTACTCCACTGAAATACCGACTATCAGATTTCGGCTTCTCTTTTCCAAATTTCACAGTGAACTCAATCATGTTATGATCACTGCCTCCTAAGGGTTCCTTCACCTCAATCTCTCTAATCACCTCACGTTCATTACACAATATCCAATCCAGTACAGCCGACCCCCTGGTGGGCTCAACAACAAGCTGTTCTAAAAAGCCATCTTGCAGACATTCTACAAATTCTCTCTCTTGAGATCCAGTGCTGACCTGATTTTCCCAATCCACTCGCATGTTAAAATCCCCCACAATTATCATAACACTGCCCTTCTGACAAGCCTTTTCTATTTCCTGTTGTAATTTGTAGTCCACATCACTGCAGCTGTTTGGAGGCTTATATGTAACTGCCATCAGGGTCCTTTTACCCCTGTGATTTCTTAGCTCAACCCATAAAGATTCTGCACCTACCAATCCTATATCACCTCTTTCTAATGATTTAATACCATTTCTTACCAATAAAGCAATGCCTTCCCCTCTGCCTACCTACCTATCCTTCCGATACACCATGTATCCTTGGACATTCAGCTCCTAGAGACATGCATCCCTTAGCCATATCTCAGTGATGGCCACAATATCATACCTGCCAATCTGTAGCTGTACGACAAGATCATCCACCTTATTCCTTATGCTGCGTGCATTTAAGTATAACACCTTAAGACCAGTGTTTGGTAGTTTTTGCTTTGATTTCACTGCAACTCATCCCAATGGCTACAAATTTGCCCCACCACCTGCCGGTCTTTCCTGACATCTTTACTGCTCACTATCTTAGATTTATTTCTGTTTTCCTCTTCCTTCGCTCTATCATTCTGGTTCCCATCCCCCTGCCAAATTAGTTTAAACCCTCCCTAACAGCTCTATTAAACTTTCCCGCCAGGATATTGGTCCCCTTCAGGTTCAGGTGTAACCTGTCCATTTTGAACTGGTCATACTTCCCCCAGAAGAGATCCCAATTATCCAAGAATCTGAAGTCCTGCCCCCTGCACCAGTCTCTCAGCCACGCATTCATCTACCTGATCCTACTATTCTTGCCCTTGCTAGTACGTGACACAGGTAGCAATCCCAAGATTACTACCCTGGAGGTCCTGCTTCTCAGCTTCCTTCTTAACTCCCAGAAATCTCTCTTCAGGACCTCCCCTTTTGTCCTATCTATGTCATTGGTACCGACATGTACCAAGACAACTGGCTGCTCACCCTCCCCCTTCAGAATATTTTGGACCTGATCCAAGACATCCCATACCCTGGCACCTGGGAGGCAACATACCATGCGGGTATCTCTATCAGACTCACAGAATCTTCTGTCCGTTCCCCTGACTATGGAATCCCCTATGACTACCGCATTCCTCTTCTCCCTCTTTCCCTTCTGTACAACAGCGCCAGGCTCAGTGTCAGAGACCCGGTCACCGTGGGCGTCCCCTGTCAGGTCATCCCCCTCAACAGCATCCAGAACAAGATATTTATTGCTGAGGAGGACAGCCACAGGTGTGCTCTCCACTATCTGGGCATTTCTCTTCCATCTCTTGACAGTGACCCAGTTTTCTGACTCCTGTAGCCTAGGGATGACTACCTCCCTGTAGCTCCTGTCTATCATCTCTTCACTTTACCTAATAAGCAGTAGGTCATCAAGCTGCAGCTCCAGATCCCTAACACGGTCTCTGAGGAGCTGCATCTCGGTGCACCAGGCGCAGATGTGGCTATCAGGGAGGCTGGAAGTCTCCCAGAATTCCCACATCTGACACCCTGAACAAAGCACTAACCCTGCAGGCATGCTATCTAATTCTACAGGAATGAAACGGGAAATATAAGTCTACTCACCCATTTACCTCACCAAACAGACAAACTTTTTAAACCATTAGCTCGTACCGTTAGCTGTGAGAGCCCTGCTGTTCTTGTCTGTCCGGGCCGATTAGCGAAAGGGGGAGGGGGAGAGAAAAAGAGTTGGTGCTTCGCTCTCGCCTCTTCCCATTTACCGCCGAAGCCCGTTGAAGCCAAAGCCCTACACTCTATAGTCAGCTGTCAAAATTGTTTTCATGGTTTTTATTGGTAGGACTTGTTCAGTCCAGACCACGTGACACACAAAAAGTAAAAACAGCCTATTACTGAACTGGGCTGATTTCAAGCATCAAATTGCGATCAGCAGTGGAGGCTGGGATTTTGCTTCCTTCTGTGATCTTTCAGAAAAAGATAAGCTTTTAGTTATTGCACAGGTCAACAGCAATTATGGGTGTGACTTGTTGCTGGGAGCAACTTCTTGCCCAGAAAACTGCTAATAAATTTGAACTTCCCTGAGTATATGATAAATCACTACATTAAAAACAATGCTGATGTCCAATTAGAAGTTTCTACTATTTCTGTTGAGTAGGTTATTTGAATCCTCAGCATTGAGAAGAAACATTAAAAATATTAAATTAGAATTTACACCCTATTATGGAAATATAATAAAAAATAACGAGTTTCCGGTGGAACTGTTGTGATTCCATTGACCTAAATCATGAAATTTGTTTCTCTGTCTGCAGAACTTGTCTGATCAACTAAACATCTCCAATATTTGTTTATTTTCATTTGGAATTCCAGATTTTATTTTGCTTTATGACTATTTAGTATTATGTCGCAGAGTTAAATGCAAGCAACTTTTTTAAAATTTGCAAATAGCCTAGATGTATTTGAATTCTATGAAAGAAATGTAAAATAAAATTAAGCAATATAATTTATATTCAAAATATAATTAATGAAAAGTCTGTTCTATATCTTGGGTTGCTAAGTTTGCCAATCACAGCTGAAACAAAATCTAAGGCTGGTTCAATTGTGCTGAGAGCTTGTGGTAGATTGCTAGAGAGGCAGGATTTTTGCTTCCTTTTGCTACCCTGGTTGTTCGCTTGAAGACAAGTTCAGTTTAAGCCATTGTTTCGGTCCACTGTTTTAAAGCATGCCATTATTCACTGTTATGACTTACACATGCAAAGTAGCTCTTCTGGAGAGCCATTGGTACTTGTATGTCTGTTCTCCAGAGATTCAATGTTCATGAAAAGAATGAACAGAAGCAGCTTCTACACTTTTGTCATGCATTGGAATGAAAGGGTATAACAGTAATTTTGTTTGAGAGACAAATTTGTGGCTTGCTCTCCAGCAGTTGCTGCCAAAGTTGTCCTTTGGGAAAAGAATATGCATTCTACGGGCTGAGAGTTGACACTTGTTCTAAACAGAGGGCACTGAACCATCTGTGGCACAAATTCATTCCTTTATTCAAGACACGCTGTGAATTGGAAAAGCTGACACTGCTTTTTAAGCCAACTAGCCTGGCACTAACACCAAGACACTAGAACGACAGTAAAAGTCAGTTTCTATTAATACAAAGGCAGCTCTCGACAGGCTTCATCATGCTTCATTGAGTTTTTTTTCTCCTTTCTCTCGGCATCACACTATCAATCGGTATCAAGCAATTATAAAATGTCCTTGCCACAGCAAGGAACTCAGCCAGCTCTCAGGAGAATCTGTTCTGTGGTGTCAGGTCCTGCTTTGTGCGCTGTTGGAGCTCTGTATAGTTGTATTGCTTGGCACAATGTTGTCACTCTCAAATAAGCAGCGAGGATAGCTGCTGTAGTGCAGAGTGTAGGCAAGGTATGAGCTTGCTCATACTTTGCTCTCGCTGGGCCTGGGCCTTTTTGTTGAGGTATACATTTAAACAAATTCTTCTTTTCTTGGTGACATGCGAAACTGATTGTAATTTCACTGGATAATGTTTTCAGCAGTATGCTTCCTGCTGAAGATTATTTATGAAGTGAGCTGTACAGTAGAATGATATTTGTTTTAAACTGTAGCTCTGAGAGAAATTATCAGTCGGAGGAAGACAACAGAAAAATTAATGAACACATTGAAATTCAGAGCATTCATTTTAGTCCTTAAGAAGAAAGTGCGAGTCACCATCTGTTGCTGTTTATAGCAAATTGTAGCAGACTTTTAAAGGTTAACTATGCCACGTTTGAGTTTGTCACTAAAATTGCTGCCAGTTTGGATCTTTGACAAGTGTAAAATTAGCAGGAGAAAAGAGATGTTGACATAACTTTCTGGAATATGCACAGAGCAGAGACTGGTTATAATGTCTTTGAATCAGTATAAAAGACAACAATTTAATTCATGAGCTTTGCAAAGTTAATCAAAAACTTTTTTTGTTATTTATGCCACTTTAAAAGTTCAATGGTGATATAGTTAGCTTCTGACTCCCTGGGTAGGTGGTAGCTACGGCAGACATCACTGACAAATCCACAGTCCAGGGCTGTGCATCTCGCTGCCCTTGGCTGGTCCAGGAGAAATCAGAACATGGAAAGAAATGTAGTTAATAACATTGAAACAAGGGATTTTCCCACCCCGACTCCCAGAAAGACAGATGATGCACTCATTTTTACTTGCAGATAAATGCTGCCCATGCTGTTAATATTTAACTTAGTAATGTGGTATCCTGGTAATATGGAATTGAACAGCAAGTATAAGTATCAGCCACAGGTTAATCCCCACATCTGATGCCAAAAAGTTAAGTTCCATCATGGTTAAATTTGTCCCCAGAGAATTAACTGAAAATCAAAGGCTTGCAGTAGCACAGTGTTACATGTTGTGTGCACTATTATTACCTGGAAGTTGGACATATATTCTGGGATTATATTGACTTGACTGACTCATAACTGTTCTCTGAAAAGACAGACAAGTCCAATAGTTTCATTAATCTGCAATGCAGATGCCTCCTTTTCAGAACAACTAGGGCAATTTCTGCTAATTGTTCCAATAATATAATTATGAGGGAAAATATCTAACTTGCCAGCAATATTCACAAGCTATGCAGGAATTTATAACAATTCAGCATATTTTTGCAATACTGGCTGGCTATTAAATTGAACAATATCTGAAAATGTAGTTGAGTATTAAATATTCCATTACAAAAATATTACTACTTTCACTTTGTTTGTGCTCATTTTTATGTGCAACATATTAAATATATTATATAGTTTACTCTAGTACCAATATTCCTCAAGGTGATAAAGCCTGTAATTAAAAATTCATGGATGAAAAGACTGTCTGTATTTTGCGGTTTTGCACAATTCTACTAGAAAATTAGATATTAGTTTAAAATGAAATATTTTTTTTAAAATGAAAAACTTGTGTACAATATAAACCAGGAAGAGTTCAGGAAGAATTGCAAGCTCATTTAATGAGGTCAGGTAATGTTTAGTATAGAGATTGGAAAATCAATACACAGGTATCATTGCATGTGTAATTCTGAAAACAGGGCACAGATGATTTATTGTGACAAGCTAAGGGAGCTTTACTGAACACCTAATTCAGCCTGAGTTTGAGTGAAGTTGACATCTGGCATCAAAAAATGAAAGGGATTGCATTCCTCATGAGCAAAATTCTTCATGTTGATGAATATAACTTTCTCCTTCAATGAACTACTTTCCTTAAACAAAAGATACCTTTCACAAGACAGATGGTTCCTGTAACTGATGAAGTGTGCTATGACTTTGATTTCTTTCAGCTTTGAGGTATGTGGTTAATATTAATATAAGGAAACTTAAGGTCAGGAATGACTTTTTACACAAAGGATGGTAAGTTCTTGGTGCTGCTGGAAAGTTAATATAAGTGGACACAAAGAATTCTGCAGATGCTGGAAATCCAAAGCAAGGCACACAAAATACTGGAGGAATTCAGCATCAATGGAAATAAATAAGCAGTTGATGTTTCAGGTTGAGACCCTTATTCAATGTAAGTGGAACCTAAAGCTCTTCTTAAACGATCATCAGATCTATTACATTTTAACATTGTTTAAATCAAGTGTTTTTGCCAAGGTCTAGACAACACAGTGCATGAGATACACTACATTGTGTATTGGGTCAGAATTTAAATTGATCTCAAATAAATCAGAATTTGTTTTTAATTTATAAGTAGCTGGTAGATCTATATTGTAGCTTGGAACAATGAAAGAAAGAAAGTTGCTTATTTGTTCAGGATGTTCTAGCACAGTACAATTTAGCTTGGTAAATTGTGCTAGTTTATTGGTTGTGTAGTAAGGGCAATTTCTGGCTGTTGGCTCTCCTCTGTTACCAGGTTATGAAAATAAGCAAACAAGATTGGAGCAAATCCTGATAGGCTGCAATTGATATTGGAGCCATGTAATGCAGACACAGGACCTAGGCACACTAAATCCATTAGAATACTAAGAACCCATTTGTACTTACCTTACTTGTATTCCCCATATGTTCAAATTTCAAAGTAAATTTATTATCAAAGCCCATATATGTTAGCATATACCACCTTGAGATTCATTTTCTTGCAGACATTTACAGAAAGAAAGAAATACAATAGAATATTATGATAAACTATTCATAAACAAAGACTGACAATCAATGTACGAAAGAAGACAAACTGTACAAATAAAAATAATATTGAACATGAGTTGTAAAGCGCTCCCATAAATTCTGTTTCTGTCATCCTCCAGCTGGTGATTTCCATACTATTACCACATGTTGTCTTAAAGTTTTGCTTCACATCCTCCCTGTAACTTTTCCCCCAATATTAAATCAATTCCCTCTGTTTTTAAATATCCAGTACAGAACCAGCTTCTCTCAATTTCTGTTGCCTAACTCTGTCATGCTATTATGCATTGTTATTATATGTCCTCTCTACAAATTTTCCTCCAAGGAAAAAAAAACGCCTCATTATCAAACCTTGTAATGGAACTCTCTCATTGAAGGAACCATTTCCGTAACACTTTCTCCAGAAACTCCACGTTCTTTTTTTTTATTATGTTTAAATGCTTTCCCCCCTGTTCAAAAGGAAAGGTGTATTTGTATGGTGACTTGTCAAATTGCAGCAACATGTCAAAGCATTTTAACTATTGTAAATAATATAAGTAAATATTCTCACCAATTTGTATTTAATCAAGATCTCAGAGACACCATAAAATTCAGTTATTTGTATTTTGTGGCATTTCTGTAGAAACTTTGGACATGCCAACAAATATTAATATGAACAATAACATTTCCTAAATTACTAGAATTGTAGCACTGCATTGGGTTGTTAGCCTAGAGCTATGTTGTCAAATCCCAATGGACTACTGGTGGCTGCATTTGAAATTTGGTGTTATGCAAGAAGACTTAACTGTTTTGAAATAAAAGGACAAAGTAATGTATGCGTTATTTCCATTCCCTTTCCAAAGTACACTCAATGGACTGTGAGACATCACAATAAGTTTGAAGATATAAATCATCATTTTGCAAAACTCATTTAAGTGTTACTACCATGGCAGCTGGCTTCCTTGTCGGCTAATTTGCTGAGCACAATTTTGAGTCATAAAAGTTTATAAACCAGATAGTTGGTTAGGTAGACCTTATGATGAATATAATAGATTCTGAGCTCAAAGTGCTTCCTTTTACCAGATAAAACATTTGTTTACAATGACATATTATTAAACTATCGGACCATAAGATATAGGAGCAGAATCAGACCATTAGGAGCAGAATTAGCCCATCAAGTCTGCTCTGCCATTCCATTTTTCCTCTCTGCCCTAATCTTCTACCTTCCCCCGTAACCCTTGATGCCCTGACCAGTCAAGAAACTATCGTCCTCTGCCTTAAATATACATAAAGACTTGGACTCCACAGCTGCTAGTGTCAAAGAATTCCACAGATTCACCACTCACTAGCTAAAGAACTTCCTCCTCATCTCCATTCTAAAAGGACACCTTTCGATGGGCTTCAATGAGGACACACCTCATTATCTGAATTCGAGTGAATACGGGCACAAAGCCATCAAATGCTCTTCATACAACAAGCCATTTAATCCTGGAATCATTTTCATGAACGTTCTTTGAACCCGCTCCTGTTTCTACACATCCTCTCACAATGCTCCAAGTGAGTATATTCTATCCATTCAGAAAACAGTCAACACTTTCATTTCTTCTACCAAAGTACATTACTATACACTTCAAGACATTATATTCCATCTGTCACTTCTGTGCCTATTTTCATAATCTGTCTAAGTCATTTTTTAGCCTCTCTAATTGCTCAAAACTACATGGCCCTCCACCTATCTTTATGTCATCTGTAAATTTTACAACAAATATATAAGATCCATAGTCCAAATCGTTGACATATAATGTGAAAAGAATCTGTCCTAACACAGAACCTTATTGAACACCACAAGTCAGCGGCAGCCAACCAGAAAAGGCTCCCTTTATTCCCACTCTTTGCCTCCTGCCAATCAGCCACTGCTTTAACCATTCTAGAATCTTTCTTGCAATACCATGGGCTTGTAGCTTGTTAAGCAGCCTCATGTGTGGCACCTTGTCAAAGGTCTTATGAAAATCCAGATACACAACACGAACCGATTCTCCTTTGTCTATCTGTTTGTTATTTCTTCAAAGAATTCTGACATATTTGTCAGGCAAGATTTTCCCTTGAGGAAACCATGCTAGCTACAGCATATTTTGTCATGTGCCTCCAAGTACCCTGAAACCACATCCATAACAATCAACTCCAAAATCTTCTCAACCACTGAGGTCAGACTAACTGGTCCATAATTTCCTTTCTTCCACCTCGTGCCCTTCTTGAAGAGTGGAATGACAGTTTCAATTTTCCAGTCTTCTGGAAACATTCCAGATTCTAGTAATTCTTGAAAGATCATTACCAATGCCTCCACAATCTCTTTAGCCACCTCTTTCAGAACCCTGGGATGTACAGCATCTGGCCCAGTTGACTTATCTACCTTCAGGCCTTTCAGTTTCCCAGGAACCTTCTTCCTAGTTATGGTAGCTTCCCACACATGGAACTTCCACCATACTGCTAGTGTCTTCCACAGTGAAGACTGATGCAAAATACTTATTCAGGTTATCTGTCATTTCCTTGGCCTCCATTACTACTTCTCCAGCATAGTTTTCCAGCGGTCCGATATCCACTCTCTACTCACTTTTACACTTTTTGTATCTGAAGAAACTTTTGGTTTCCTCTTTAATATTATTGGCTAGCTTACTTCCATATTCCATCTTTACCTTCTTAGTGACTTTTTTAGTTGCCTTTTTCTCGGTATTTAAAAGATTCTCAATCCTCTAACTTCTCAGTAAATTTTGCTCTCTCTTTGGCTTTTATGTAGGCTTTGACTTCCATTATTATGTAGAAATATACATGGGTAATTTACAGCTCAGAAATGGGAAACTTTCGCAACTGCTCTCTGACTCTGTGAGAACTTCCTCCATTTTACTGAACTTGTCTACATTTTCTTTCTCCCTCATTCACTCATTCAAATTTACCCCTGAAAACTTCATGCTATACTGTATATCTTAGCTCTTTTTAGTATTCACTGATGTTCACTTATATTTAGATGGTGAACTGTCGGATTCCCAATCTTAACCTTCATGTTTCTGCTTAGTAATAATTTATTTAGTTTACAGAGCATGGTTGGTAACCGTGGGGCAGTTTTCCATATGTATTACATCTAGTAATGTAGTAAAATGGCCCACACACTCTTTATAGATGCTTTGTATTTTCCTTTTCAATTTTAAATAAAAAGAGATGATCAACTGTAAATACAGTTCATTGTTAATGACAGGTTGCTATAATTATTACTTCCTCTCTGAACGTTCAATGGAATAAAGCCAATGAATGTGCTGAAGTTGAGGGAAAAACACATGTAGCTCATTAATGTAGGTGGTTACTCTGATTAGTCTCATGGTTACCATGAACCACAGCACAACCCTGACTCTACCTCAGCAATGGAACACTGCAGACCACCTCTTGCACTAGCATGGACGTCACTGACTGTGTCATTTTTGCACTAACTTCTTGTTTTTGCAGTCCTCCCCTCTCTCTTCACTGTCTTATAATTTATGTATAAATTATCTTCTGGATGTTGTCTCTATCTAAGTGTTTGTGGTGCTGTTGCAGCCAAATCATTCATTACACTCATAACTTCACCATACTTGTGAAGATGACAATATACTTGACTTCACTGTTTCTTGCTACTTTCAATACAAGTGGCCTACATGAATTATCATTGGAAAGGATGATAGGATCTTCAAGAAGCTTCGGAAATATAAAAATGGGTTTGAAAATTGGTCCTCCGATGTTTTAGAAATAGTATAGGAAGAAGTGGGACTTCAGAGTCAGAATGAGAATCAAAGTCAGGTTTGTTATTACTGACATGCATCCTCCGACTACTTTACTAGGTACAGTACAGGGGTTTAACGAATCAAGTGACCACAGGAGTGGGACTCAGTGTGGTCTTTTGCTGCAGTAGTTCATCCACTTCATGGTATGACATTCGTGTGTTCAGATGCTTTTCTGCACACCACAGTTGTAATGTGTGGTTATTTGAGTAACTGTTGCCTTCCAGTCTGGCTTGAACCAGCTTGGCCATTCTCCTCTGATCAGTCTCATTAGCAAGACATTTTCACTGTCAGAACTGCCAGTCACCGGACTTTTTTTTGTTTTTTTTCGCACCATTCTCTGTCAAGTCTAGAGAGTGTTGTATGTGAAAATCCCAGGAGATCAGCAGTTTCTGAGATATTTTAACCACCCCTTCTGACGTTGACAATTATTCCATGGTCAAAGTCACTTAGATCACATTTCTTCTCCACTCTGATGTTTGGTCTGAACAACAGCTGAATCCCTTGACCATGTCTGCATGGTTTGACTCGTTTTGTTTCTATAAGTTACAATTTTTTATATATATATACACACAGTAGCCCACCATCATTACCATTTGCCAGCGTCACACATGGATGTTGCACCCTAGCAGTCTATACACAATCCAGCATGCAAGGCAGGTCACTATGATATGGAGAGCAAGTGAGTCAAGTGACTGCCCATGCATTGGCCACCACCCGCCCCCCTCCACGCAGCTGAAGAATCCAAAGGAATGGCAGAGACTGCTTCAGTTTAGTGCCAGTGGCGATGCCAGACTTACCAGTCAGTGTTGAACACAATGTAAGTCTGCCTTAGACACTCCAGCTCCAGATTTTTCCCTGGGTTTACTCAAAAAAACATCCTCATGAGTGGGTATAGCCAAGAAGGTAGCAGAAGTTTGTGTTCAGCATTTTTCTGCTCCTAGAGGAGCTGCTAACTGTGCATGATAAGCTCCATCTACCCAAACAACTGGTATTAAGGTGCCAGTAACCTGCCTTTGCCCCTTCTCCTATCAGTAGAAATCCTTCCGCTGGTCTTAGTAGGTATGCCATACTTGAAGACCAGGAACAGGACTAGGCTGTCAGGCTACTTGTGATGCATGCACTTGGGTACCCAACCTGGAGTCAACGGCCCCTCGGTTAATGGTAGAGGTCCATGGCATGAGTATAACTAACTATGTATTAAATTAAGTAAGTTTTACAAAAATAGTGAGGTAGTGCTCATTGTCCATTCAGAAATCTGATTGCAGTGGGGAAGAAGCTGTTCCAACCAAATACTGAGTGTGTGTCTTCAGGCTCCTGTACTTCTCTCTGATGACAGTAACAAGAAAAAAGCTTGTCCTGGGTAACAGGGGCCCTTCATGATGGATGCCACCATTTTGTGGAATCATCTTTTGATGATGTCCTTGATGCCTTGATGTTGAGGAGGCTAGTACTCATGATGGAACTTGCTGATTTTGCACTGATCTTAGCTGTTTCTGATCATGTGCAGTGGCCCCTCCACACCAGATGGTGGTACAATAAGTTAGAATGCTCTCCATGAAAAATCTATAGAAATTTTCTTGAGTCTTTGCTGATATGCCAAATCTCCTTAAGCTCAGAAAAAAAAAATAGCTACTGACGTGCCTTCTTCATAATTGCATCAATAAGTTGAAACCTGCATCAATATGTTGAACCTTCAGAGATAGATCTTCAGAGATGTTGGCACCCAGGAACTTGAAACTGCTCCTCCTGTTCACTGCTGAATAGCGTATGAGGTCACTTTAGTTAGTTGATAGATGCCACCATTTTAGAATCTCAGTAACAAGTTTTAAGCTAGAGACTACTATAAGATGGAGATAATAAATCCTGAGAATACAATAGAGGTTGACTGAGGACTTCTATGACTTATTATTTAAGGAGGTGATGCCCATGATGCTCTAAAGAGACAGCCACAATTTCTTAACTTCCCTGCCCTTATCAGGTATGTGAACTTTATCCTTTTTTATTCTGCAGCCTGATAATGGGAACCGGGGTTGGGGGTGGGACCTGCAATGCTCAATACCACTATCATTTCACTTATTTTGCCATGATTTCTCTTGTTGGTGCCTAGCTGGATTTTTGGGGTTTGACAAAATGGCTGATCTTCTATTCTTCAGTACAAGAGCACTGCTCCTATCAAATTGAAATTATTCTTTAAACGCTTCAAACAATTTCTGTGATTGTCTGGTTTCAATCAGTGTAGGTGTTAAGACAATAAAAATATATGAAACAAAGATGAGAGCCTGAAAACTACGTGAATTTTGTACTAACGTGAAATAGTATACCGTTCTAGCAGCCGGTCTCTATTGTAATTTGCAGTCTTTTAGTGCTGTACTTGAAGCATTTCCAATTCAAGATTGCAGTGTTACATTGGAGATATACTCCAACAACTCACAATTTAAATTTAAATAAGCTAACCTTGCATTTTACAGCTAAGTCTCAGCAATTAACAGCGCCATTGACGGTGAAAGTCTCTGTGGATTTTAAGATGATTAAGTGAAGATCAATTGATTTAATTTTATAGTTTGGCAACAGTGAAACTTATTCCTCAGAGCTCATCACCAGAAAATTGAACTGTACGGTGTCAATTGTTTAGTCACAATAGGGGGCTGA
Source organism: Mobula birostris (assembly GCF_030028105.1). Taxonomy (NCBI): domain Eukaryota; kingdom Metazoa; phylum Chordata; class Chondrichthyes; order Myliobatiformes; family Myliobatidae; genus Mobula; species Mobula birostris. The sequence continues at coordinate 98,951,970 of NC_092370.1, read as the reverse complement.
TAAGTTTTTCCTTTCCCAGATGCTACATTGGAAATGTTTCAATATGAATGTCATGACAGGATGGTAGACCTCTTGGGGGTGTATGTAGAAACCTCCCAAATGGAAATTTTTGATTACCCACCAACAGCTTAACCTCTTCCAACTTGTTTTAGAATAATTTGTTTGATGACCTCTGAGTCACTAGCTACATTAATGGAATATTAGGAAATTAAAAGTAATTATTGGTAATTGTTTAACCTGTCAGTTTGATAATGAGGGTAGAATAAAGTTTATTAATTCACCTTCACAGTGACATGGGTTCCATCCCGACTTCACATGCTGTCTGTATTGCAGCTTTCCTGTCCTCCATTTTACCTTCCCTGGGTTTCCTCTAGGTGATCCAGTTTCATCCCATATCTTGAAGACATATAAGCCGGCACATTAATTGGCCACTTTAAATTGCTCTTAGTGTCTGGCGAGTGGTAGGATTTCTGGGTGGAAGAAGGGAGTTGAAGGGAATGTGGCAAGACTGAAACAATGGTATTATTGTAGAATGAATTGTTTTGATCAGTATGGACCCGATATTTCAAAGGTTCAAGGGTTCAAAAGTATATTTAATGTCAGAGAAATGTATACAGTATACATCCTGAAATTCTTTTTCTTCACAAACATCCACGAAAACAGAGGAGTGCTCCAAAGAATGAATCACAGTTAAATGTTAGAACCCCAAAGTCTCCCCCCACTCCCCCTCACCCACACACAAGCAGCAGCAAAGCAATGATTCCCGCTCCCCCACCAGCAAAAAAATCATTGGTGCCCCCCACTGAGCGCTCAAGCATTCAGCAAAGCATCAATGAAGACACAAATTTGCAGTGCCCCAAAGACGACTCGTTCACCTGGTATTTGACATACCACAGGCTCCCTCTCCCTAATAAGGGAAAAAGAGGTGTCCCTGTTTCACAACAAAAAGGGAGTCATAACAAACAATTCGCTGATTTACAATGTTAAAAGTCTGTTGCATCACTTCTTCCGAGTTCTGTGTGCACAGAACTCAGTCTCTGGGCATACAGTCAGCAGCCAGCTTGCTGCTTTCGATCTTCCGTCTCCCACGACACACCAATTTCCTGCAGCAGCACTGATCTCGAGTCTGCCCACCTCCAGAGCCATGAAATCCTAGAACCCTGAAGGCACACTGGTCTTCTAGACCTCGTTCTTGGCATATTGAATAGCGGCCAGTCCTGAGACCCGAAAGCGGGTCCCATACCCACAAAAAACTGAAGTCAACGTGTAACTCCAGATCAGGGTCTTCAAAAGAACCCTGAAAGGGAAAAATGAGCTCATTAAGATAGAAATAGAGCTGTTTCTGAAGATACAAGCAAAGGAGTCCCCATTAGGTGACATTGTTCTCCTAAGTCAAGATACCTGTGACTGACTGCTGATTGTCCTTGTGAAATGGGTTTTGCAGTCGGAAGAATTTTCTGAGCAAATTGTCATAAGTCCAAAACCATATGAAGAATAAATAAAATTAAACAAATAAGATGCTCAAGGCACTCAGCAGCTCAGGCAGCATCTGTTGTGGAAATAGACAATCAACATTTTGGACTGTTGAATGGTCCAGATAAAATCCAATTCAGTTGCGGGGTCTTGACCTGAAATGTTGACTTTCCATTCCCTTCACGTATGTTGCCTGAGCCATTTGTTTACTCCATTATCTTGCTTGTTAGTCCAGATTCCAATATCTGCCTTTTCTTCTGTTTCCAGAATCAGAATCAGAATAAGAATTAGTTTTATATCACTGACATATGTCACAAATTTGTTGTTTTGCAGCAGCAGTACAGTGCAAAGCAATCTCTGTAAGTTGCAAAGTAAATAAATAGTGTAAAAGATGAGTAACCAGGTAGTTTTACTGGGTTCATACATCATTCAGAAATCTGATAGTGGGGGGAAAGAAGGTGTTCTCAAAACATTGAGCATGTGTCTTGAGGCTTCTGTACTATTTGGTAAAAAAAATTTAAAAAACAAGAAAGGTAAACATCAGGAGTATGGAAAAGAGAGACAAGCGGAATACAATGGAACAGAAATAATGAAGCCACCCTGGTCTGGATAATACAAAATAGGATTTATTATTATGCATCCTCTTCCATTTTAGCTCTTACTCAACATCCCCCATGCAGAATAATGCCATTACTCACCACTATAATACTTCACCCTACAGGAAACAAACATCTAGAAATCTGAAAATAGCATCCTCAAGATTTGGCTTCATAAAATTGGTTGTTAGAGCAACAGTGATGTTGAAATAATTCTCATGTAGTGAGATGTGACAGTTATTATATTGACTGGGGTGTCGGCGTGGGTTGGGGAGTGTGGGAAGTAATGCAAGAACTTCTCCCATAACGTACTCTGATACTCATGGGTATTGCTTTAATTTGAGAAATAAAATGTTTAAAGAGGACCGGAGGAAGTATGTTTGACTCAGAGGGCAGCTGCAATCTAAAATACACTTTTTGAGAAGGAGGTGGAGGTAGCTACTATCACACCATTTAAAGAGTTTCTGGGTGAGCGATTGAACTCCCAAGGCACTTTAGATTATGGGCCAGGTACTGCTAAATAGATTTAGCATAGATAAGGGCTTGTAGGTTAACATGGGCATGGTGAACTGAAGGTCCTTTTCCTATGTTGTTGGCTATGATCAGCAATCATGTGCACAAACTATATCAAGACACACCACAAAAAGAGTGCTTTTGACATACTGGGCATTCATAAATCAAAGTATTGCATCCAGGAGTTAGGATGTTAAGTTGAACTAGATGTTGGTGAGGCTTAATTTGGAGTATTGCATGCAGTTCTGATCACCTACGTACAGAAAAGATATCAATAAGATTGAGGGACTGCAAAGAAAATTCAGAAGGAAGTTGTCGGGACTTGAAGACCTCAGTTATAGGGAAAGGTTCACTAGGTTTGGACTTTATCCCCTGGAGTGTAGGAGAATAAGGGGAGATTTGATAGAGGTACATAAATTATGAGGGATATAGATAGGGTTTATACAAGCAGGATTTTTCCACTGAGGTTGGATGTGGGTGAACATAGAACATAGAACAGTACAGCACAGTACAGGCCCTTCGGCCCACAATGTTGTGCCGACCCTTAAACCCTGCCTCCCATATAACCCCCCACCTTAAATTCCTCCATATACCTGTCTAGTAGTCTCTTAAATTTCACTAGTGTATCTGCCTCCACCACTGGCTCAGGCAGTGCATTCCACGCAGCAACCACTCTCTAAGTAAAAACCTTCCTCTAATATCCCCCTTGAACTTTCCACCCCTTAACTTAAAGCCATGTCCTCTTGTACTGAGCAATGGTGCCCTGGGGAAGAGGCGTTGGCTGTCCACTCTATTTATTTCTCTTAATAGAGGAATGGAATTGGTGGAACTAGAGGTCATGGGTAAAGGGTGAAAGGTGAAATGTTTAAGAGGAACATGAGGGAGAACTTCTTCACTCAGAAGCTGGTGACAGTGTGGAATGAACTGCCAGTGGATTCAGGTTTGATTTCAACATTTAAGAGAAATTTGGAGAGATGCATGGATGGGAGTGTATGGAGGGCTATGGTCTAGATACAGTTGATGGGACTAGGCAGAATAATAGTTTAGCACAGAAGAGATGGGCCAAAGAGCCTACATTGTGATTATTTCGGTGTCAGCTGTAAATGTTGGCCATGTGTCATTTTCACCGTTTGTTAACATGTAAAGTAAGTATAGAATTATAGTGGTAGGGAAGAACTAGTTTCAATCAACAAAAGCCTACAGAGGCCACCAGTAGAATGCCCTAATTTCATTATTACCATAGAAAGGAGGTACAGAAGCCTAAAGGTGCTCATTCAATACCTTAGGAACAGCTTCTTTCCCTGTGTCATCAAATCTCTGTAGGGTCCATGAACGGTACCTCTTTTGCACTATTTATTCAAAATTTTTAGTGGTAATTTACAGTAATTTTTTAAAGTATTGCACTGTACTGTTGTTATAAGACAACAATTTTCACAACATATGTCAATGATAATTAACTTGACTCTGTTAACGGGACGAAGAGCCTCATTCCATACTGTAGCCTTTCTTTGATTCTGTGTTAGGTTTTATACAAGCTGTTTTTTCATATAGCAGGATGGTGGTGGTCAAAAGTGAGTAATTAGATGAGCATTTCTATTATGAACACAATCATTTTGCAGCAGTAATTGCAGAGCAGGATGAATGAGGCCTACCTGGGAGAGTTGATTCAGAGCAGTTACCAGGGTCTGGAAGCATACCATATAGATAGTCTGTGTAGCTGGCAGGGAAAAGTTCAGTTAAAAAGATCAAAGATGAATTTGTAGTCACTTGAATTCAAACCTGCATATTTATGTAAATAAGATTGAACTATTACTTGCCATTACAAAACTGGATCTGCTACTCAAACCAAATTTATACAGGAATATAGTTGATCCAGCCTGGGCTTTCACATAGTTACGATGAGAATATTAATGATTGGAATTTAGAGTGCTATCTGGATCCTACTGAATAAACATGGATTAACCACAAATTTTGATTCCATGATGTTTAAAAAAATCATAACTCAGGAAACACAGAAATGAAACTTTTGACCCAGTGAATCCATACCAATCATCATGCATCTATTTTCAGATATCCTATTCTTATTCTAAGATTCTAACACTCATATACATATATTTGGAAATTTACGGAGACCAATTAACATACTTACTGGAAGCTGAAACACCTGGAGGCCTCCATCCAATCACAGAGACAACATGTAAATTCTATATAAACAGAATTGGGGGTCAAGTTTGAGCACAGATCACAGGCGTTTTACGAGCAGTGCTCTTAACTTTAACACCCAAAACATTGATACAAATATACTGTATATTGGAAATTGAAAAAAGTATTAGGGTATATTGGGAACTAATGTTAGCACATTAAGCAGAATCAGAAACCATGAAAAAATGACTAATAAATAATTAAATCCAAAAACAGTAATTTTGCTCTTACAGAGAAATACTGATGAAAAATCTGATTCACCTCAATAACAGAGTTTGAAAAGGTAGCATATCCAAAGCTAGGGTTGAAGATTTGCTGTCACATTAATTGGAAAGTAATTTATGTAGGAGAATTCTGATTATTCTAGATTGATTGTAGCAGATCACTATATTGGCTTTCATACCATCAGTCTGCAATGATTGCACCTTAAAACTCATCAGCGTTTTGGAATTTGATATGTTGCTCCTGGATTACTGAATGTTAAAGTGATGTAATGTAAAACTTAGTTTGCTTGGAAAAGCAATCCCTTAAGCTACTTCACCCAATGGAAGCAAAACACAAAACATTGCCCAAGGACATTTTAAATTGTTTTAAAACTGAACACAGAGCAAGCAGGTAGAAAAAAATGAAGCATTAATTATCTTTCCACACTTCTCAAAGTACCAGAAGGTATTTCTAACTTAACTTGCTTTAAACAAAAAGAAATCTTCAGCAACATAGATTGTTTTTCAAGTTTAGATGGCTCTTTTTATTTCAAAGTTTATTTTACTGTGTAAACCCTACCTTATATCTTATATTCCATGGAATTCTTGCATCAATAGTGTTAAAAAAAAGAAACTCTGCACTGTTACTCTTCTGAAATAAAAGCATATATTGCTGGATATACACTGTGATGGTAAGTCGCTTCTTAGCCTGTAGATTCTTGGTTGAATGCTAAGCTTGCTTTCTGAATACAGCTGGTGCCAATTGATAAGGTGAAACAATTATGAGTATACTTCCAACTACATGTTTTGTTTAGCTTCTGGTCGTAAATGGGAGCCAGTCTTCTGTTCTTAAAGTGTACCATAAATAGCAAGCAGTAATCAGTTTGAAGTTAAAACTGAGTATGGTCTATAGAACAGCTTTGCAAACAAACTGTTTATAGAATCACACAGGAACTCAGCAGGCCAGCCAGTATCTATGGAAAAGAGTAAACAGTTGATGTTTCTGGACAAGACCCTTCATCTGGACTGGGGAAAATAATGGGAAGCCAGAGGATGAAGTGAGGGGAGGAGAGGAAGAAATGCAGGTGATGGGTAAAACTGGGAGGAAGAAGGAGTGAAGTAAAAAGCTAGGAAGTTAATTGGTGAAAAAGATCAAGATCTGGAGAAGGGGGAATATGATAGGAGAGGACAGAATGCCATGGAAGAAAGGGAAGGGGAAGGAGCACCAGAGGGAGCTGATGGGCAGGTAAGGAGATAAAGAGAGAGATGGAAATGGGAATGGGGAATGGTGAAGATAGCTGTAAGATTCGATGTGTTTATAAAAGACATCAGTGGATAAGCTGTCTCGAGAGATAGATACAGAGAGATCAAGAAAGGGGAGGAAGATGTTGGAAATGGACCGGGTAAATTCAAGGGCAGGGTGGACGTTGAGGCAAAGTTGATGAAGTCGATGAGTTCTGCATGGGTGCAGGAAGCACCACCAATGCAGTTGTTAATGTAGTGAGGAAAAAAAAAACATTTTCCCTTCCCCACCACTACCTTGCAATCACCAGCTCTTGGGTCCTCGGAGACTCTATCTTCCTCTCACCCCACTTTTCCTGAACACCCCAACCCTTCCCTCTCCTCTGACACTACCAATCCCCATCCCTCCTCTGATCCCAGCTCTTAACTGTGCCAGGTCTTTAGCATTTCTCCTTCAGCTACTCAGAGGATAGAGGCTCAGGTGGCCCCGATTTGAGGCAGAACGTTCTGTCCACAGTAACGGCCTTACCTTTGTCCCCCTGCTATGATGCTGAGCTCTTCTTCCACCACCTCCATCTCCAAGCCTACTTCTTAGACAAGGACTGTCCAGCTTGCACCAATGACCATCTCTCCCATCTTCAACACTCCCCTCTATTTGGACACCCCACTCTGGTCTTCTGCCTGCTCTGGATCTTTTCATTGTTAGCTGCTGATGAGACATCACCCTCTTGACTTCACCCCTCCTCTCTCCAATTCCAACCTCACTCCTTGCAAATGCACTGTTCTCCACTCTCTCCACACTAATCCTACCTCACCATCAAACCCGCAGATAAGGGGGTTGCTGTAGAAGTCTGTAGGACTGATCTCTGCTTTGTTGAGGCCAGGCGACAACTGTTATACACCTCCTCTTACTTACCCCTCAAGTAGGACCCCACCAAGGAACACTAGGCCATTAACTCCCACACCATCACTTACCTTATTACCTCCTGGGATCTCCCATCCACAGCTACCAATCTCATAGTTTTCTCACCCCACACCTCCTGTTTCTACCTCCTACCCATTGTTTCTGCTTGTTCCTGCCCCACTAAATTAATATCTGCACATCTCGACTCATTTTTATCCCCCCGGTTCAGTCCCTTCCTACCTACATCCGTGATACTTCACATGCTCTTGATCTTTCGAGTACCCTGGCCCCAATCATCTTATTTTAACAATGGATGTCCAGTACCTATACACCCCTATTCCCCACCAGGAAGACCTCAAAGCTTTCTGGTTTTTCTGGACACCAGACCCAACAATTCCCTTCCACCACGATTCTCCTCTGTCTGGTGGGACTCATCCTCACTGTCAAAAATTTCTCCTTCCGCTCCTCCCACTTCCTTCAAACAAAAGGTGTAGCCATGGGTACCCGTATGGGTCCCAGCTATGCCTACCTTTTTGTCAGCTATGTGGAACAGTCTATGTTCCAAACCTACCCTGGTGTCCGCCATGTACTACACTACATCGACGACTGCATTGATGCTGCTTCCTGCACCCATGCAGATCTCATCACTTTATCAACTTTGCCATCAACTTCCACCCTGCCCTCAAATTTACCTGGACCATTTCTGACACCTGCCTCCCCTTTCTCAATCTCTCTGCCTCCATCTCTGGAGAAAGCTTATTACTGATGTCTTTTATAAACGCACTGAGTCTCACAGCTAACAAGTCTATACCTCTTCCCAGCCTGCTTCTTGTAAATATGCCGTACTCTTCTCTCAATTTCTCCCTTTCCACCTCAACTGCTCTCAAGATGAGGCTTTTCAATCCAGAACTAAGGTGTCCTTCTTCTTCAAAGAAAGGAGCTTCCCTTCTTCAACCATCAACACTGCCCTCAACCACATCTCTTCCATTTCACGCATGTCTGCTCTTAGCCCATCCTCCTGCCACCAGTCCAGAGATAAGGTTCCTCTTGTCCTCACCTATCATGCCACCAGCCTCCACATCCAACACATAATTCTCCATAGCTTTGGCCATCTCCAACAGGATCCCACTACCAAGCACATCCTTCCCTCCGCCCCACTTTCTTCCTTCACTATGCGACTCCCTTGTCCATTCGTCCCTCCCCACTGCTTTCCCTCCTAGCACTTATCCTTGCAACCGGAAGAAGTGTTTCACTTGCCCCTGCACCTTCTCCCTCACTATCAGTCATGGCCACAAACAGTCCTTCCAGGTGAAGCGACACTTTTTCTGTGAGTCTTTTGGGGTTACCTACTGTATCCAGTGTTTCGGGTACAGCCTCCTATATATCATGAGACCCAACATAGATTGGGAGAGTGCTTTGCCAAGCACCTACACTTCACCTGCCAGAAAAAAGTGGGATCTCCAAGTGGCTACCCATTTTAATTCCACTTCTTATTTCCATTCCAACATATCAGTCCGTGGCCTCCTATACTGCCGCAATGAAGCCACACTCAGGTTGGAGGAGCAACACCTTATATTCGGTTTGGGTTGCCTCCAACCTGATTGCAAGAACATTGATTTGTCGAACATCAAATAATGTCTGCCCCCACCTTCTTTTTCACCATTCCACTTTCCCATTTCCCTCTCTCACCTTATCTCCCTACCTGCCCATCACCTCCTTTTGGTGCTGCTTTCCCTTCCTTTTTTTCCATGGCCTCTTCCTCTCCTATCAGATTCCCCCTCCTCCAACTCTTGATCTTTTTCAGCAATCAACTTCCTAGCTCTTTACTTCACTCCTCCCCCTCCAGGTTTCACCTATCACTTTGTGTTTCTTCCTCCTCTTCCTCCACCTTCTTATTCTGACTTTCCACCTTTTTTTTTCCAGTCCTGCCATAACTTATATTCAAAAGAGCCCTTGCCACAACTGTAACACATCTTGTTTGGCCTGGCTGGTTTCTGTTTAGATGCTGTTCATGCTCACTTTCATTCCTGACTACAACTCAATTGGATTTCTGTCTCCAGTTTCCATTGAAACAACAATTTCAGTTGCTCTTTGGAATATAAGTTGTGTTTCAGTTTGGACCAGGGTCTAATTTCATTAATGAAGGATCTTGGCCTGAAATATTCACTGTTTACTCTTTTCCACAGATGCTGCCTGGCCTGCTGAGTTCCTCCAGCATTTTGTCTGTGTTGCTTGGATTTCCAGCATCTGCAGATTTTGTCCTGTTTCTGTTTATAGCATCCTGTCTTGCCATTCAAGGATGCAGGATAGGACAATAAATTATTTATTTTGCCCTGTTTCAAAACAGATAAGCTGACTAAGTTGTTTAGTTCAAAGAAGCTTGCAGACCAGAGAGGTAATATTGCTTAGCATGTCTATAACTAACCGATTAATGCTGGGAGTTTTATATACTCAATGACGTTAGCTTTACTGGACTAAATGAGGAACTGCACCTCCAAGATGTTTTTAGACTGTTTGGGTATCTAAGGAAATATCACATGCGTGTGAAGTCACCCGAGTGGGAGAGAAAGAAGTAGAGAGCAGTTCAGGCTTATTGGGAATGAGTTAAGGAACTTCAAGAAACTGTGGAAGAACTACGGGTGAACTAGAATCCATTCCACTGTCTTTGGTTTCTGTGATGGTCAGCTTGTTCTTCTGCATCGTCGGTATGTCTTTTTTAGTTTATAGGAATTGTACCTGTGTTTTGGAAATTCTTTGTCCTTTGTGCTTTGCATTTTAGAAATGGTTTGTAATTTGGAAATGTTTAAGATACAAATCCCCTGTGAATTTTAAACGTTTTAAGAAGATTGTTTGGATTTAAACATGTATCACAGAAAATAAATGAATTGTGTTTAAAACTACTTTGTTAGCTGGAAGTATCTTCTCCTTTCTAGGAAGAGGAAACCCACTTTTCAAATAATCTCAAAGCAGTGGATGGATTAATTGATCGTCAAGTGGTTTCAGAGAAGCTTGTTGATTAACAGTGCAGGAAGAAACCCTTCACAAAGAACATAGTATTTTGTAATTGCAATCACTGTTGAAATGTAAGGCAAGTTGGCAGACAATTTGCCTGCAGATTCTCTAATGGCAATAGAGTCCATGTTTTGCTGATGTTGGCTGAGGACAGAAAAAGTCCCTCCTCTTTGAAGTTGTGGATATGTAAAGATGTGTAATTGTCTAGAAAGATGGTTCAACTACTCACTGTAGTGAACCACTGAATCATAGTAGTGAACCACTGAATCATTATAGAGATGTGTGTACTGAGTAATTCCATTACCAGTTGAAAGATTCTACATTCAGCCTCAACTATTTGCAACATTCAAATCCAGGATCGCTATTCTCCAAAAAATCTGAACCAGTGACCAATCATTTGGCTTTTACATTTAACTCTCTGCAGGCCGGTAGCTCTAAGTATATCTACAGAGACCCATTCCAAAATGCTCTTTTGTTTCATCCATAAATCCCATCTCAGCTTGAAAGCTATGGGGACTGTTTCAATGTGATCCGAAAAAGACTTGCTCTCTATTTTAAATATCTTAAATTTGATCTTGTACCTTTGTTTCAAATACACTTTAAGCATCAGGAAATCTATTGACTGTCAGTAACTCAGCATACATATGGATCATCGCCTGGGTGAGGTGTTCAATTGTATGTAGTGGTTCTGGTGTTATACCCCTGCAGGCACTGGGAGATGGAGTTAAGAAGCAGAAGTGAGCATAAGAGGTTGGATAAACAACATGATCTTTTTTTAAGTAGGGATACTATCTGATTCATTGAAACATTGGAAAAAACCTTGGCTCAGAAAATTAAATAGATTGCATAGTGTGTAAACTGGAATAGGTTGTATCTGGCCTGTGGAAAAATATGATTAATAGATTAAGCGGATTTTTTTCTTCTTCTACTTTTAATTAAGCAAAACGGGTTAATTTAAATATCTGGAACACAGCAGCTACTAAGTTCTCCCCTTAATCTGAGCCTCAGATGATCCTGATTTCAACAGCCCTTCAGCAAAATTATTGATCAAATGCATCGTATTCTCTTCTTCAGCTATGTGAAGCTGAGTCTCAATGTTATTTATTGATAATATCCATGACACTGCATTGCAGATTTTTAGTTTAGGTAATTCTGTGAAGTTCTACTGCCTGAGTCTTTTCTTAAGTGGGCTAATATTGCACCGTCCTTGAGAAAGAATATGCTTATTTCCTTCTTGATTTCCCTTGGTAAACAGAGGGAAGATAGAAGTTGATGTCGTCGTCCCTGCTGGAAACCTTATACTTGCTGCAGGTTAACTCAAATAGCTGACAACCTATTCGACCTTGAGATAAGATTTTATCTTATCTACAATTCTGCAAGATTGTCTACCTTTGCAACAACCTGCCACTGATTCCAATTAGTAAGCCAGTTTATGACATGTACAGGTGGGGGAGCATTGCTGGAGTGCGGCCAATATAGCTGGAGGTTTTCTCACTCAATTCCATTATCTCTTTATATGAAAACTGGTTGAACTGCCATGTAATTTCAACATCATTTGACATTTATAGATTTTTTTTATTATTATTCTGATCTGAACATTACATGGAATAAAGGTCAATGAAATAATGGCATTGGATGTGAGAGAGGAAGAAGTTAATAGAGTCATGAAGATACAGGACAAGAACCAATTCTTCGGCCCACAGTGTTTGCACCCTTTCCCCAGCAGCCGCTTACACTAATCATTAACCATTTTTATTTTCCATTAGCTTTCCCCAATGCCACCACTGACTGACATACTTGAGGTATTGTATAGGCTACCACCTGCACATTTTGGGAAAGTGGAAGAAACTAGGGCACCTGAAAGAAATCCACAGGGTCACTGGGAGAAAATGAAAACTTCGCATACAATGCACCAGAGGTCAAGATTAAACTGAGTCACTGGAGCTGTGAAGAAGCAATTTAGCAATCTATTATCTTGGTGATTGTGTTTGCATTCACCTTTGGCATTTCATCTCTAATTCTCAAATCCACTTCATTTTTCTTCATTTATTCATCAGGAAAGTCATCCCCACTCTGTAACGCTAATGTTGCCGCACGTAATGGCGACAATTTTTATTTTGCATCTGAAATTTGGACTGAATTTCGGAAACAGTGCGAAGCTCTACCACCATCACACAGCACATTTAGCACCTAGGCATTTTTTTTTATTACTCAGGAGTGTGCTCTAAATATTTTTCTTGGCATGGCACTCCATGTGGGCACATATAGTTCAATAAGCCAAACACTGAACACTTTTGACATGGATAGCAATGGGGGCAGAGATAGAGCTGAACTTTGGACAAGACTTTCTCTCATTGCTCCCATAATAACTACGAGTTGATGTTCATCTTTACCAAGAATAAAAGAAACAATTATCTGGGTGAACATTTGCCAAAAGTCATAAAAGATATAATTAAAACCTTGTTGAGGATAATATGGATGTGAAGGATCTTTTAAAGAATGAGTTTGAAATATCAAATTGAGGGATTATATAGCATTCAGAAATTGTGCTCACCTGATTAGTACAGCTTCCAAGCAGTTTCATTCCAAGCATATTATTAACACTAACTACACTCTCTCAATAACCAATGGTCATTTATTGGATCTCTCCACAGATCTGTTTTAGGCATCATATGTCCTTAGGCCGTGAAAGCTGCTTGTGTTAGTCTACATGATTCCGAAGAATGATTTTGGAGTCAAACTATCCCTGCAGCTCCTCTGTCACCTGCTTAGAGTTTTGAACACACTAGCTCAGGAATACCACTATGAGTTTAGTGGGGGTCACAGGAGGGCTGTTCAAAGTGTGATTTTGCTGTCTGCACCACTGATAGCTGGCTGCATTCTTCACCAGCCAGGGTCTTTTTGCATTGATATGTACAGTATTGAAAAACATTTCCCATTGATGAGTTTGGCAATTCACTAGCTGCAAGTAAACCAGGGTGAAAGCCAATATCAAGATGACAGGAGTAGGTGGAAGAAGATAAGAACAAATAAACACTTAATTGAGACCCTCAATAACTGACCCACCATATCAGTCTTCCTGAAGGATTAGCTGCTGAGAGGAAATAAATTATTCTGGAAGAGGTTCTTACAAACTTGATAGCATTTATTGCTTCCCACGTACTCATTCTCAAATCATCCACAGACTCACAATGTACTTAACCCACTAGAATATTTTACAAATAAAGCTCATTCAGAGATACAATCAGTTACAAACACCTTACACATTGCAAGTATAAATGACTTGCAGAAAGTTACATAATTTAACATGACTGCGGACTTTATTTCCAATTAGCAGCAGGCTAATGCTTCCACTTCATTTCTCAGTCAACATGGACCTTCTCAGGACAACAGAGTAATTACATGCAACACACGCAAAATGCTAGAGGCTCTCCTGCTGAAGGGTCTCTGCCGAAAATGTCAACTGTACTCTTTTCCATAGATGCTGCCTGGCATGCTGAGTTCCTCCAGCATTTTGTATGTCTTGCTTGGATTTCCAGTTTCTGCAGATTTTCTCTTAAGAGTAATTACATACTCATCTTCCATCACTTCTGTTTGTCCTGTCAACCACTTGAGTCTTGGCCAGCTCAAAGAGGAACAACATTCACCCATTAGTTACCCTGTAAATGAGTCTAGCTATATTGCTATCAACTTCACCCCCACTTCTTATCTATACATTAGGGGAAAGTTAAATTGTTTAATTAACTTAGAAAACCACATCTTCAAGAACGTGGGAGGAAAGAGGAGTATCAGGACAAACCCTAAATGATCATAGTATTGTGAGAAAACACCTTGCAGTCTCACGAGAGGACAAGACTGAACCTGGACTGCCGGTGCTGTGAAGCAGCAACTCTACCAGCTGGGCTATTATTCTGTCCTTATCCAACTTTTCAAATCTGTGAATGTAATTCCTCATTATGTAAAATTGACTTGTTTTCCTAGCCAAACAGCTGCTGTAATTTGGATTAATCTCAAAACCAGAATGCCTTTATGACAATGTGTTCTTCCCATTTACAAACCATTCAGGTGCACATCAAATGGTCCACTTAACCACACTTGCCATCCCTGCTTTAATGGAGATTTAAATTCGGAACAATATAATGTACCAATGTGAACAAGACCTTTAATCTCACTGTGATTCAATGGAACAATGAGGCACAGATTTTTACTTGATCAGGATATATTCAGCAGCTATATGACCTCACTTGAAATTGTAGCCAGATCTCTATAAGTGCATCTCATTTGGTATATCAACATGTTCAATTACAAACAATGGTTTGGTGAAAGGTGTTTAAGGGGTGGTGGGTCAGGTTTATTTTTTTCCTTAGACTGAAGGTCTGTGGTTAATTGGGTATGCTGCAATGATTAATGCTGTGTTCCTTGATGTTTGTAGAGGATTTTAGGTGAGGGGAAAAGATTTAGAGGAGGGGTGGGTTTTTCACACAGAGGCTGATGGGCATATGGAATGAACTGCTAGAGAAAGTGCAAAAGATGGGTACAATTCCAAATTTTGAAAGACATTTAGGCAAATTCATGGAATAGAAAGGTTTAGAGCAGAGGTTTCCAACATGGACTCCTTGCTTAAAGGTATTGGTCCATGGCATAAAAAAATGTTGGGAAGCCCTGATTTAGAGGAATACGGGGCTAGCTCAGGCAAGCACCTTGATCAGTATGGATGAGTCAGGCCAAAGAGCTTACTTCCGTGCTCTGTGCCTCTGACTAACCTCCAAGTTTAATAGTCACACACAAGAAGCATTTTGTAAAGAAATAGTGCACTTCAGAAGTAAATGTAGTATTATCTAGGACATGTTGGAAGACTGCCTTTGACATCAAGGCCAAATGTAAGATCGAGGATCCCAGTTAAAACTGAAAGTGATAGGCATCAAACAGAAATAACATTCGAATGGTATGAGTTGATAGCTTAAAGGAGTCAGTCATGCCAGACACAGGACCTTTCTGAAAGAGAGCCTCTGAGTATCTCAGGCCTAACCATCTTCAATTGCTTCATTAATAATCATTTTTCCATTATGAAGTTGGAATATTTGCAGATGCTTAACTGACATTCAGTTCCATTTGCCAGTCTTCACGAAATAAAGTAGTCCATGCTTGCATACACCATACACCATAAATTGGCATATATTATTTACACCAATAATGATCTTCAATAAAGCAGAGTCTGATCAGCTACTGTACCTTTAGCTGTTAGAACAGTTCAGAAGCAGAACATCTTTAGTGATTGACTCTCCTCCTGCCCCTCTGGCATCTCAAATGCACAAGTCATAACCTTAGTGAAATATTTCCATTTGCCTGGATGATTGCATTGCCTATAAAATCAAAGAGTCTGGATATAATCCAGCTCAAAGTAAGCAGTTTGAATGGCATCTTACCCACTCTCTAAATGTTAATTTCCTTCACCATGGAGCACTATAGCTGCACTATGCTCTATATATAAAATACAACCACATGCTTGTCTACACAAATGGCACCCCTCCCAAATACACGTCTTCCAAAACTAAGAACAAAGTTAACAGCACATGGAAATAATACTCATTTCATCTTCTCCATCTACCCTTATACCAACCTAACCTGGGAATCCAGTCAATTCAAGTTAATTGAGACACATTGATACTAGTACATTTTGACACAATTAAGCGGCTGCTCCAGTTAGCCGAAACTTCATGGAAATAGTTAAAAAGGTATAAAAAAGACAACTATAAAACTGTGTGGTACTTTGGATTGTTTTAAAGTCAAAATAAAAAATAAAATGATCAAAAATCACTCCTTTTTGAATTGGTGTCCGTTAGTCCAAATAGATGCCATAGCACAAGTACATGCAACTAACGCTATTTAAAAACTTCACTCTAAGAATGATGTTGTGCCTCACAATCTCACAAAAGCACGTGACTGACGCTAGGTAGAAACTGTTCAGCATAGTGTTCTGTCCCAATTAAGTACATAGTGTCCCAAATAAACAAAGGGAATCTCAGCTGTTTGTTTGATTCGTTTTTTCCCTTAAGAGTGGTCCCAAATAATCATTTCTCCCAATTAACTGATGGCCCAGTTAACTGGAATTCACTGCATATCACTGTTCCTTCCTTGCCATTGGATCTATATCCTGGAACCTTCTACCACACAACATTAGACCATAAGACCACAAGTCATAAGATCAGAATTAGGCAATATGACCTATTGAATCTGCTCCGCCATTCCAAAATGGCTAGTTTATTATCCCTATCAACACTATTCTCTTGTCTTCTCCCCATAACCTTTGATGCTCTTGCTAATTAAGAACCTAGCAACCTCCACTTTAAATATTCCCAATGATTTGGCAATGAACTCTAGAGATTCACCACCCGCTGGCTAAAGAAATTCCTCTTCATCTTATTTCAAAAGTGTTGTCCCTTTATTCTGAGGCTGTGCCACAGATTAGAATCTTTATCAGAGATTCAAACAAGTGCTTACCACCATATTCTCAAAGGACATTAGGGTTTGGACAATAAATTTAGGTCATTTCGGACATAACTATGTCAGGAGAAATGAATTACAACCATGCAATGCTGTACTTCAGACAGGTAAACCTATTTCTATCCTTCTGTGATTCTTTAAAAAGCAATAACTTCAGTGAGAGCAAGATGGCGCTGGTGAACCATGAGGACGTTCTGTAGACCACATACAATACTTCTAAATATACCTACGTTGAAATGCTCTCATTGCAATCTGCAGCATGTCATTTCTCTTAAAGAAGTATACTTTTAAATTGACTTAATGAACTGCAGATTTCAAGATCTTCTGAAGGACTTGGCAGACTTAATTTTCAAGCAAGCAGGTAAAGCACCTTTAAACAGATGAAGGTGCATCACCATGTCTGGAAGCGAGGCAGGAGGGGGTTGGAGCCATAAGCCTTTCTGAAACGCAGATGAATACGACCCCTCTGCTCAGCATCTAGTTAGCAAATGTGCAGTCACTGGACAGCAAAGTTGACGACCTGAGTGCGGGATCGATGTATTAAAGGGAAATGAGAAATTGTTGTGTTCTGTTTTCCCGAAACATGGCTAACTCCCAGACTGCCAGATACAGCGATCAGACCTGAAGACATCTTGATACACAGGACAGACTGAACTGCTGATTTGGAAAAGATAAAAACTAGAGTTGTTTTTTTATAATAACCTCTCTGTGGTGCCCTGATATGGTAGTTTTGTTGAGCTCATGTTCCCCTGACTTCAAACACCTAATGGTCAAATGCTGTTCATTCTATTTACCTAGGGAGTTCTCATCCATGATCCTGACCGCCGTTTAGGCACCATCAACAGTTGACTATAATGAAGCACTTGACATACTGCATGATGGTATCACCAAATAAGAAATAGTCCACTCCAATGCATTTCAAATCATAGTCAGGGATTTCAGTCAGGCTTATTTGAAGAAATCCCTGCTCAATTACCATCAGCATATTAATGGTGGCACCAAGGTCTCAATACATTAGACTACCGCTACACAAAGATCAAGAATCCCTTCAGTTCCATGCCCAGACCACAATTCGGAAGATCTGATCACTTGGCTGTCTTTCTCCTACCTGCATACAAGCAGAAGCTGAAAAGCAAGGCTCCAGGGATTAAGACAACAAAAAGGTATTCACAGGAATCAGCGCCTTCAAGTTAATGGACTGGACCTTGTTCAAGGACTCATCTGTGGATTTGAATGAATGCACAGACTCCACAAAAACAGCTGTAGATAAATGTGTCTCCAAAAAATCATTCAGAGTCTTCCCCAATCAGAAGCCCTTGATGAACAAAAAGATTTGCAACCTGCTGAAGGCCAGACCAGAGGCATTCAAGTCTGGCAGCCAAGCAAGCTATAAAAAACCCAAGTATCATCTTCAGAAAGTGGTCTCACAGGCGAGGTGGCAATTCCAGACTAAACTTGAGTCAATGAAGGATGCTTGACAGTTGTGGCAGGGCTTGAATGCTATCACCTCATATAGAAGTGACATCGGAGACTACAGGGCTTCACTTCCAGATGAGCTCAATGGCTCCAATGCTCATTTTGAACATTAAAACATGGATGAACCATCACCAACTCCCTCAGCCCCCAGTGATCGTATGATTTCAGTCTATGAGGCTGGTGTGCAAGCATCCTTCAAGTGGGAGAACCCAGAGAAATCATCCAGCCCACATGGGCTATCTGGTCAAGTACTAAAGACCTGTGCTGATTAACTGGCTGTAATATTTACTGAGATTATTAACCTCTTGCTTAGGTAGCTTAAAGCAGACTTCAATTATACCAGTACCTAAGAAGAACGTGGTAACCTGCCTCAGTGACTATTGTCCAGTAGCACTTACATGCATAGTGATGAATTGTTTTGAAGGTTTGTGCTGCAACATTTCAACTTCTGTCTGAGAAGCAACTTGGATCTGCTCCAATTTGCAGATAACAGGGATGCCATCTCATTAGCTCTTCACTCAACTCTAGAACACCTGGACAGCAAAGGTGCATACATCAGGATGCATTTAAACCGCGCCCCCCCCCCACCAATTTTCTGGGTGGTTCTGGAAAACTGAGATGTTATCCCCTCACTAACAGCCACTGGATTCCGCAGCGATAAACCTACCTTTCTCCAGCTTCGTACATCCAGAGTGTATACAACTTTGGTCCCGCCAAATCCGTGAGGATGGGTTGTCTCGCCCCAGTTTGTGTGAATGCTGTGTGATTTACTGCCTCTGGCAAGAAATAACAGATTGTACACTGCATACAATTAAAAAGAAGTATATTTAGGAATGTTAATTTAAGCAAACAGCTATTAAATGAAAGAAGGGAAAAAAAAACAAAAATGGCCCATTACTCTTAAACAGTTAAATATGCACTTAAGTTAGAACTCATCTTGAACTTCTTTGTCACTCAGGCACTGGACCCTCAGTCTGCGTGAAAGCACTCGCCATCTTCCGAATGTCGCTTGAAATCCATCTTGAACAAATCTTGTAGAATAGGGACAGCATTCTCAGCTGTCCTTTCCCCTGCCTTCTTCCATCTCCCACCAACAAAGAATCAAGGCCTAGGGATCTCCAGAAACCTCTTCCAATTCCACTATCCCAACTGGCTAACAGCATATTCCTTAGGGGCACGCGCCTCTTATCTTAGCTCAAACCCAAACAAGCTGAAAGCAGAACTGTCTGCTCCTACAGAACTACTAAAATGAAATATCTGCAGCACAGCAGTAAAAATCTTAACCAGGGCGTTACACATTTTATTGACTGCAGCTTGGCATTCAATACTATCATTCGCTCTAATCAATAAGCTTCAAGACCTTGGCCTCAATATCTCCTTGTGTAATTGGATTCTCAATTTCATCATTTGTAGATGACAGTCATTTCAGATTGACAATAACATCTCTTTCTCAATCTCCATCAGTGCAGATGCACCACAAGGCTGTATGCTTAGCCCCCTGCTCTACTTGCTTTACCCTAATGACTATGTTACTAAGCACAGCTCCAATGCCATTTTCAAGTTTGCTGATGACACCCCTATCATAAGCTGAATCAAATCTGGTGATGAATCAGCATATAAGAGGGAGACTGAAAATCTGGCTGAGTGGTGTTATAACAACAACCTCTTAGTCAATGTCAAGGAGACCAAGGAGCTGATTATTAACCTCAGGAGGAGGAGAAAGCCAGAGGTCCATGAGACAGTCCTCATCAGGGGATCAGAAGTAGAGAGGGTCTGTGAGGCCAGACTCTATAATGTACCTATCTAAACTGTTGTAGCTTCGTAACATAACGCCTTAGATTGGTTTGCTGTCCTTTTCTGGGAATATTTTTCTTGAGAGTTATCCTTCAAATGGTCAATGGTCACACAAAATACTAAATTCAAAGCAGAATTCAATGTAGAAATAATAGCAGGCTACAAGTTGCAACCATTTTCAAAGGCACTCACCTGAGGCTTTGGAGCTGCAGCTGCAGTAAGTTCAAGTTCGAGTTCAAGTTCGAGTTTATTTGTCTCCTGACTTACATATATATAACCAAATGAAACACCATTTCTCCGGACATGGTGCACCCAAAATACATATTCCACACAAAGCACATACAACAAAATGTTGCCACAATTAAATTAATAAAATGCAAATCAAAATGCGCAGGTTAACAATAAACAGTGAACAGGTCACATTCCTAGTGATGAGGCATTGGTGGTGGCAGGGTTTTCATTAGCCTCACAGCCTGAGGAAAGAAGCTGTTACCCAGTCCGGCAGTCCTAGTCCTGATGCAGCTATGCTTTCTTCTTGATGGTAGTAGGTCTAGTCAAAGAGATTGTGGGATGGGTGGTAGGGATCCTCAACAATGCTTTAAGGCCTAAAGCATTATTGAGGATCCCTACTACCCATCCCACAGTCTCTTTCACCAGCTGTCATCAGGAAGGAAGTACAGGTGCATCAGGACTGTACCACAGGCCCTTCGATTAATAGTAAGGGCCCATTGCATGATAAATGGTTTGGAACTCCTGCTTTAGGCCCTTTGCATATAACACTCCAGTAAATGTCACAGATTGGAGGGAGGGAGACCTTTGTGATCCTCTTGCCAGTTCCTACTATCCTCTGTATGGTCTTGTAGTCTGATGTCCTGCAGCTTCCATACAACACAATGATGCAGCCAGACAGGACACTCTCAATAGTCCTCCTGCCGAAAGTTGTTAAAATGGGGGTGGGGATCCTTGCAAGCCTCAATCTCCTCAAAAAGTGTTGATGCTATTGTGCCTTCTTGAGTAATGAGGTGGTGTCCTTTATGTGCATACCAAGGAAATGGTGCTCTTCACCCTCTCCACAGCAGATCCATTGATATGCAACCGAGATTGATAGATCTACACCTTCCTGAAGTCCACCGTCATCTCTTTTCATATGCCATTAGCTGACTTACGTTGGGTGTGTAAGGGTAAGAAAAAACAAATAATAAAGCAATGTGCAGAGTCCACAATCCAAAAAGTTAAATGGCTTTACTCAACATGAGCTGCACAAGTCAAACAACTTTAATGGGAAAAATAATTGATTGCAAAGGAATCTTAAATAATGGATAAAAATCAATTCACACAGATAGCTCTACTTTGTTACCTGCCCTTTTACTCTGATCCTATTGTTACAAGACTTCCTCTCTTCTTGTCCCTGAGATACAGATGTTCCCTCAGGATATCCATGATTAACTCATGCCCTTGAAAAGCCAGCGTCAAACTATGATGTACCAAGCGGTGTCCCTTCAGTTTGGGAAATTAATCTAGTTTTCAAAGGTTGGGTGGTACCTAGTGGCGGTAGGAGAGATCATAATATCCTGATCAAAGATAGGAGTCTCCAATCCTCCACTACCGTATGCATTCTCTTGGTACAAGGCAGCCTGCATAATTGTCATCATTCCCTTCAAAACCCTGCTAACAGACTGTAAATAATAATTTCTCCTTGACTGCATTACCAGCTTCCCACAGAGCAGGCAACTGCTGTCACTGGGGATCAGCCTGTTGCAGGTTCGGGCTTAGCCGAGCTCTGGTGGACAGTTAACATGTGTCAATGGAGACAAACACCTGCTCCTTCAGCTGCCACGTTTCCCCAGCTTTCTCCTGGCCTGGCATAGCAGAGAGAATCACTGCCAGAAGAATGGTTCTGAACAGAAGTTGCTGAAAGAATAAGGACCTGGACTCTATGTTCAAATTCATCATATGGATGCAGCTTACAGGGCAGGTGGGGCTGATTGACTTTCTGCACTGAAATCGTCAGGCTCAGTATCCCTCATTATCCTGTGTAAATGCAGCCCACTATTGTCTATTGTCTTTCCTTGTGAAATTAGCCTTCTTTAATTCGATCTCGTCTTTAGCAATGACATTTTCTGAATTGATGCCCGATAGGCTTAGCTGCATGAAAGCTGTAAGCATTTTTCATATGTAGCAGCTGGTCATGCCATCTTCTGCTGTGTAGGTGACACAGGATCTCCTTTGGAGAGGCAGGCTACCTTTCAGAACCAAAGGGAAAAAGGAATACATGCTAGGTTCTCCTGCAGTAATATCTCATCACTAAACACTAAACTGCAATGAGAACATTTGCAGTACATTGTATTTTCTGGCAAATATTGACTCCTATGTTTGAAACCACTTATTTAATGTATCAGAGCGATGGGTTCATACTGAAAGAATGGCTGGTACACTGGGACAAGTTTGCAGGAGGTAAAGCATTTTAGTGAAGTCTCTAATACCTAGAACTATGCAAGATTATGAGTATGCACCTTATCACAAGCTTTGCCTACACACCTATGACACTACCACAGTGGAGTTCACACAGTGCTTGAGCATTATGCTGTCTCAGTTGGACATAGCACGTTTCAATAGCCTCTACTTCTTGCTTCAATTTGATACTTGTTTTGGATGATACCTGAGTATGTGTGCTTCTGTGTTGTCTACAATGCTATAAATTCCGTCTGGTTTGCCTCCTACCTGATGGCATAAACATCGCTTTCTCAAACTTCTGATAATCCCCCCCTTCACCATTCCTCATCTTCTTTCCCCTCTCTCACCTTATCTCCTTGCCTGCCCATCACGTCCTTCTGATTCTCTTCCCGTATTTTCTTTCTTCCACAGCCTTCTGTCCCCTCCTATTAGATTTCCTCTTCTCCAGCCCTGCATCTCTTTCCTCAATCCTTCCCAACTCTTTACTTCACCCCTCCTGGTTTAATCTATCACCTTGTGATTCTCCCTTCCTTCCCACCACCTTCTAATTCTGACCCCTCATCTTTTCTTCTCCAGTCCTGCTGAAGGGTCTCGGCTGAAAACATTGACTGTACTATTTTCCATAGATGCTGCGTGGCCTGCTGAGTTTTGTGTGTGTTTCTGTTTACCTTCAATGATATACATAAAAAGATAGATATATAGAGAGATGCAGTATATATTGATGTAAGACTCAGAACTGTGGTGCCCTTGGGATGGTGCTGGGCCCTGACGTGTGAAATTGTTGGAATGTATTAAAGTTGGTCTCTGCTTATCCAAATGTACCTCAGTGATATTGCTACATCCAGCCATTGTTCGTTATTTGTAAGTGGGTGATGTACCAATTTTGTGTGGAAGTGATGTACGTAGACATTATGAAATGGGAACGATTGGAAAATGAGTATGCTTAATTTTAGGTGTGGTTCAAAGTCAAGTTTATTGTCATATGCCCAAGTACACGTATGCCATGTGCCTGTGATCCTGCAGCAAGTAAGTTTCTCATTGAAAACCCCACTTGCAGCAGAATCACAGCATATAGCATCACATACATAAGCCTTAAGAGATAAAAACAACATAAATTAAATATAAATTATACACGAGTTTTACAAGAAAGACCACAAATAGAACAAAAAAAGTGCAAAGTGATTGAAGTGATCATACTGCTGCTGTACTGAGGTAGTGTTTAGGGTTATGCAAATTGGCTCAAGAACCAGAATGGTTGACTAGTAGTGTAGAACTTTAAGCTTCAGTACTTCCTGCCTGATCGTAGCTGTGAGAGATGGCACGGCCCAGATTGTAGGGAATGATAACTAGAAATGCAACAATATCATACCTTACAGATCACAAACAAGCCTCACTTCCTTTTGGTCATTTGAACCTATTTCCCTGCATCCATCAGGACCAGTATTCTGTCCTCCAAAGGAGGCAACCCGTTCCTCGTGATCTTTGGTACAACATACAGCAATTGCTAAGTGTAGTCGTGGCTGCAACTTTGTTACTCCCATGAATGTTTGCATGGTTAGTGCAGCTAATGAGGAGGGGAAGAGAGAAGGATGAAGGAAAAGATATAAAAACAGATAAGACAAGGCAAAGGCACAAAACAGGCAGTGCAGCAGGGAGATGGGGGAAAAAGAAAGTGATGGTGGTGAGGGAAAGGGAGGGTAGATGTGGATAGAGAGAGAGAGAGAGAATTAAAGAGTAAGAATCACTGGTCCCTTTAAGAGTGAGCTGATGAGGTTATATCATTTGCTGCTTGAAACTCATCTAGAACATTTTGATCTTTTTCCTGAAGTAACATGGAACTCAACAATGATGCTATCACATTTTGCAATCCTTATGGAGCTTTTTGAAACATCATTAGGGAGACAGATAGTGTCAGTCTAGCAATGAGAAAGTGATGTTAAATATCTAGACTCTGCAAAAATCCTGCAAATAATTGCAGCTATTAAAATTACTGTCACTTAAAAAATAAATGTACTGCTAGTAGTCCAAAGGACTTCAGCAACAATCCAAATATCAAGTTCAAAATGCTACTAAGGTAGCTGAGGAATTTAAATGTAGTTAATAATTTGAATTTTAAAAAGGAAAAATTTGCCTTAATAACTATGTTTATAAAATTACTGAAATAACATTAAAAAGAATATTTGGTTTGATAATGTCCTTCAGAAGAATAAGTCTATCAATATTACCATGGAGGAATTGGTGGAAGTGATTCACATGTTCTGAGATACAGTCACAGTTTATCTTGCACACTATTCTTACAGATTTATTATTACACAGTGCATTGAGATAGAAAAAGGTAGAACTATAACAATGCTGATAAAAGTGTGACAGCTACAGAAAAAGTACAGTGCAGGTATACAATAAGGTGCCAATTTACACATGACCCCATACCAACAATAAAGTAGTTTACTCTTAAATATCATCTAAAATCACTATGGGTGCCATATTGCTCAGGATAATTACAGACAGACAATAAATGCTGTCTTTGCCAATGATGGCCTCAACTAAAATTAAATATTCTTTAATCAATTCTCTTGTAATACAATTATGTAACATTTTTATCTCTCTCATGGCATTCAATTCTGCTACCTTTACTTGCTACTTGAAAGCGAAATCAAGTTTCTATAGTAAATGAAATTCAGAGTTTGATGAGTTTGATGCTGGCAATAGATGTTTAAAACCTGACTTAAAGCAGAAAATGCTGGGAATACTCAGCAGGTTAGGCAGCATCTGGCAAAGAGAACCAGTTATGGGATCTGATGAAAGATTTTGGATCTGCAACATCAACTGATTTTTCTTTCCAGAACTGCTGAGTGAAATCAGCACTTTCTGTTTCTATGCCAATGTTCCATGCTTCTATTTGCTTTCAGATTTCATGTTCATAAAACTTGCTCAAGAACTGTAGGCCAGTGAGTGGATAAATCGATAATGGATAAATTGCTGGAGCAGATTCTGAGAGACAGATCCTACCAACATTTGGACATATGGGGTATCTCTGGGTTCAATCAAAGGTGTATTTGTTCATCTTATATGACCTTTTTATGATCACAAGTCACTGCTGGATACTAAGAACATCAAGTACAGTAGGATTATCTCATCAGTAACTTGCTCAACAGCAATGGAGCTGGACTTATTGCAAACTATTGTCGGGTTGTCTCCTGTACTTCTTGCTAAACATTGCATTAAGACGGTGTGTGATCAAATAAACAGAGCGAGTAATTACCTTGGATGTTTTTATTGTGATCTCAAGATTATTGGTGATGTAGAATAATTCAAGTCTGGTTCACTGGTTCACTGGCGAGACCGAAAGCAGCAGAGCTGTGTTGCCTTGGCTGTAGTGAGGACTAGACTAAGACAGCAATGTCACCTGATGCAGCCACCAAGGGGAGGAGAGCCTCCTCTGGTAGTATGGCAGAGAGCAGGGGCCCCTGTTGAGTGCATTGGAATCCCTACTGGGTTGAGGGCCGGCCTTTCCTGTTGGTGCTTCTCTCCGATGTTCGCTTGATGCTGCCCTCCGGTGTTCACTCAGTGCTGCTCTCTAGTGTTCACTCGGTGGAAGCACAAGCTGGAATGGACCAGGATAACCTTCAGTCATGCCACTCAGCGACTTAGGCTATATTGTTTTTCTTTGTGATTGTATGTTTTATTTTCTGAAATCATAACCATATTTGCTATTTATGCTGAGTTCTATGTGCTATTGGGAACCCGTTTTGCACCTTAACCCTAGAGGATGCCGCTTTGTTTGGCTATATTCTTGTATGGTTAAATGATAATTAAACTTGAACTCGAACTTGTCTGATTCAGGACAGTCAGTGCAGTTTTGTATGTGAGGAGGTGTGTTTGATGAATTTCCTGAGATTTTTCAAAGAGGTAATCAAGAGGATGGATGAGTGTAAGACTGTTGATTTTGTCTATATGAACATTAGCAATATCTTTTACAGGATCCTTAAGAAAGGCTAGTCTGGAAAGTTAGATCGCATGGGAGCCAGAGGGAGAGTGGATTGGGTTTACATTAGGCTCAGTGGCAGGAAGCAGAGAATGATCATTGAGGGTTGTTTCTCTGACTTGAGGCCTCAGGGTCTTAGTATTGGGACTTCTATTGTTTATAATTTATATAAATCATTTGGATGTAAATGTACAAAGTTCAAATTTCAAAGTAAAACTTATTATCAGAGTACATACATGTTACCAAATACAACCCTGAGGTTCTTTATCCTGTGGACATAGTTAGCAAATCTTTAGAACAGTAATTGTAAACAGGATCAATGAACAACAAACAGTGCAAATGCAAATATAAAAAAAAGCAATAAATAGCAAGAATATGAAATAACAGGATAAAGAGTCCTTAAAGTGAAACCATTGGTTGTGGGAATACGAGAAATAGAATGGGTGTAGTTATCCCCTTTTGTTCAAGAGCCTGATGGTTGAGGCTGGTGACTGTTCCTGAACCTGGTGGTGTGAGTCCTGAGGCACTTACACCTTCTACCTTATGGCTGCAGTGAGAAAAGAGCATGGATTGGGTGGTGAGGGTTTTTGATGTTGGATGCTGCCTTTCTACAGCAACGTTTTATGTAGATGTCCTTAATGGTTGGGATATACCGGGCTGAATGCACTTCCTATTGTAAAATTTTATGCTCAAAGGCATTGGTTTTCCCATACCAGATCATAATGCATGATTAGTAAGTCTGTGGATGATTCTAAAATAGATGGTGCTGTAAATAGTGTAGAAAGTTACGAAAAATTACAGGGGAATCTTGCTCTGCTTGGTACGTAGGCTGAGGACTGACAAATAGCTTTCAGTAAACTAGAAGTTTATTCTCTGGAATGTAAGAGATTGTTAGGTAACCAAGAGGTATATAAGATCATAAGGGATATAGACAGTATGAAAGCACATAGAATTTTTTTCCCAGGAGAAAATAAAAGAGAGAATAGATTTAAGATCAGAGGTGAGAGATTTAAAAAGGACATCTTGGCAGATTTTACACGCAAAGGGTGTTATGTATTTGGAATAATTTGCTAGAAATAGTGGTTGGGCCTGGCACACTAGCACTACCCAAAAGCAATCTGGATACTATATGGGTATTTTTTAGAGGGTTGTAGGCAGATGAGACAAACTCTCTAAGCAAAACAGTCAACACGGTTGCTTTGGGCAGAAAGGCCTACTACTGTGGTGCATGGCGCAAAAATTTAACTCTCTACAGTCATATTGTTCGTAGTTTTTGCGGCTTCAACTCAATATGAATTCCAGGTCTGTACTTGGGTCCAAAAGGACTTTTTTAAACCAGAGATACTGAGTAATATCCTCTCATCTGAAGCATCAGCTACACTACTTCAATTATGAGTTTCTCAGCACAGACCATCCTTCATTGCGGAAAATTCTCGAAACCTTCATTGCTTCTACATCTCTGTGTCTAAAATTGATTGCTGAAATTAAATTAAAGTCTCATTCAAAAAATCTGTAAAATTTGACAATGCATATTCTATATTGTGCTTTGACATCTTAGTCAAGTACCTTCTACTCTTTAACACTGTTTGGCTTAGATTAGGTTTAAAGCATATAAATTGCTAGAGAAGACTGTTCAGTAATTTTAAAACAGATTAACATGGGTCTTTTGCTGAACTTCTTTTATGAAGTTTTTTTCTCTCTGCATCTTGTACCTCTTGTATGTGATTTATCAACTTGTATTTTAAATCACTAAGGGTGAAACTGCTTGAGTTATGAACTCCATCACTATTTCAATATTAGTCTGAAATTGGCAAGCATACTACCAGCTGGCATAACTGGAAGACTTTAAAGGCCTTACTTCTTGTCATCTCATCACAAGGTGAAGACTCAACCACGACCAATAATCTTTCTAACTGTAGATTTATCATGTAAGGAAAGGATAATAAAGCCTGCACAAGAAAGGTCAAAGCTCAAAGAAAATTTATCATCAATGTACATATACTGTATGCCATCATATTCTACTTTGAGATTCATTTTCTTGTGTGCATTCACAATACATACGTAGAAACACAGAAGAATCAATGATAAACTACATACAAAAAGATGGACAAATAACCAATATGCAAAGATAACTAAAGTTCAAAGTTTAAAGTAAATTTTACTATCAAATGACATACAGTGGTATGCAAATGTTTGGGCACCCATGGTCAAGATTTCTGTTACTATGAATCATTATGTGAGTAGAAGATGAACTGATCTCCAAAAGTCATAAAGTTAAAGATGAAACATTCTTTTCAACATTTTAAGCAAGATTAGTGTATTATTTTTGTTTTGTGCAATCTTAGAGTGAAAAAAAGGAAAGGAGCACCATGCAAAAATTTGGGCATGACAAGATAACTTTTACTAAGGTCTCAGACCTTAATTAGCTTGTTAGGGCTATGTCTTGCTCACAATCATTGTTAGGAAAGGCCAGGAGATGCAAATTTCAAAGCTTTATAAATACCCTGACTCCTCAAACTTTGTCCCTCAAACAATCAGCAGCCATGGGCTCCTCTAAGCAGCTGCCTAGCACTCTGAAAATTAAAATAAATGATGCCCACAAAGCAGGAGAAGGCTATAAGAAGATAACAAAGTGTTTTCTGGTAGCCATTTCCTCAGTTCGTAATGTAATTAAGAAATGACAGTTAACAGGAACGGTGGAGGTCAAGTTGAGATCTGGAAGACCAAGAAAACTTTCCGAGAGAACTTCTCGTAGGATTGCTAGAGAGGCAAATCAAAACCCCCGTTTGACTGCAAAAGACCTTCAGGAAGCTTTAGCAGATTCTGAAGTGGTGATGCACTGTTCAACTGTGCAGTGACACCTGCACAACTATGACCTTCATGGAAGAGTCATCAGAAGAAAACCTTTCCTCCATCCTCACCACAAAATTCAGCGTCAGAAGTTTGCAAAGGAACATCTAAACAAGCCTGATGTATTTTGGAAACAAGTCCTGTGGACTGTTGAAGTTAAAATAGAACTTCTTGGCTGCAATGAGCAAAGGTATGTTTGGAGAAGAAAGGGTGCAGAATTTCATGAAAAGAACACCTCTCCAACTGTTAAGCACGGGGGTGGATCAAACATGCTTTGGGCTTGTGTAGCAACCAGTGGCACGGGGAACATCTCACTGTTAGAGGGAAGAATGAATTCAATTAAATACCAGCAAATTCTGGAAGCAAACATCACACCGTCTGTAAAAAAGCTGAAGATGAAAAGAGGATGGCTTCTACAACAGGATAATAATCCTAAACAAACCTCAAAATCCACAATGGACTACCTCAAGAGGCGCAAGCTGACAGTTTTGCCATGGCCCTCACAGTCCCCCAACCTAAACATCATCGAGAATCTGTGGATCGAACTCAAAAGAGCAGTGCATCCAAGATGGCCCAAGAATCTCACAGAATTAGAAGCCATTTGCAAGGAAGAATGGGTGAAAATCCCCCAAACAAGAATTGAAAGACTCTTAACACTGGCTACAGAAAGTGTTCACACACTGTGATACTTGTCAAAGGGTGTGTTACTACATATTGACAATGCAGGGTGCCCAAACTTTTGCTTCGGGCCCTTTTCCTTTTTTTGTTATTTTGAAACTGTCAAAGATGGAAATAAAGAAGTAGTCTTGCTTAAAATATTAAAGAAACGTGTCATCTTTAACTTTATGCCTTTTGGAAATCAGGTCATCTTTTACTCACTTAGCTATTCACAGTAACAGAAATTTTGACCGGGGTGCCCAAGCGTTTCCATGTCACCATATGCAGTTCTGAGCTTCATTTTCTTGAGGGCACAATCAGCAATTCGACAGAGTAGTAACTATAACAGAGTCAATGAAAGGTCAACCAGAGTGCAGAAGACAATAAATTGTGCAAATGCAAATATAAATAAATAGCAATAAATAATGAGAAAATAGCATAATGAGATAAAGAATCTTTGAAAATGGGATCATTGGTTGATGGGAAATTTTCAATAATGGGGCAAGTGAAGTTGAATGTAGTTATCCTCTTTCATTCAAGAGCCTGATGGTTGAGAAGTAGTAGCTGTTCCTTGAACCTGTTGATGCGAATTCTGAGGCACTTCTCCCTGATGGCAGAAGTGAGAAGACAGCACGACTTGGGTGGTGGGGAACTCTGATAAAAGATGCTGCTTTCTTATGACAGTGTTTCCTGAAGATATGCTCAATAGTTGAGATGGATTTATTCATGATGTACTGTAGGAATTTTGTCGGATTTTCCGTTCAAAGGTATTGGTGTTTCCATACCAGGCTATGATGCAGTCAATATACTCACCACAGCACATCTATAGAAGTTTGACAAAGTTTTAGATGTCATTTTGAATCTCTGAAAAATCCTAAAGAAGTTGAGGTGCTGCCACGTTTTCCTTGCAATCGCACTTATTGCTGGATGCAGGACAGGTTCTCTGAAATAGAAACGCCCAGAAATTTAAGAAGTTGCTAACCCTCTCCACCTCTGATCCCTTGATGAGGACTGGCACATGGACCTCTGGTTTCCCTCTCCTGAAGTCTATAATCAGTTCCTTAATCTTGCTGACATTGAGTGAGAGATTAATGTTATGACACCACTCAGCCAGATTTTCACTCTCCCTGCTATATGCTGATTCATCATCACTTTTGATTCAGCCCATGATAGTGGTGTCATCAGCAAACCTGAATATGACATTGGAACTATGCTTAGCCACACAGTCATAAGCATAAGGTGAGTAGAGCAGGGGGCTAATCACGGCCCTGCGATTATACAAATACAAAAAAAAACAAAATAGGAACTAACTATAGGTAAATAAGTAATAAATAATATTGAAACATGAGTTGCAGAGTGAGACCATAGGTTGTGGAATCAGCTGAGTGTTGGAGTGAGTGAAGTTTTCAACTCTCGTTCAGGAACCTGATGGTTGAAAGGTAATAACTGTTCCTGAACCTGGTGGTGTGGGACCTAAGGATCCTATAACTTCTTCCAGGTGACAGCAGTGAGAAGGGAACATGAACACAAAAAAATCTGCAGATCCTGGAAACCTAAGCAATACACACAAGATACTGGAGGAACTCAACAGGCAAGTCAGCATTTATGGAAAAGAGTAAACAGTCAATATTTCGGGCCGAGACCCTTCATCAGGACATCAGGACAAAGAGCACGGCCTGGATGGTGTGGGTTATTGATTTTAGTGGGGAGGACTTTACCTGTGATGGACTGAGCTGTATCCACTATTTTTTGTAGTTGGATAGAACAAGAGAAGGCCATTCAGCTCACTAAGCCAATTCATTTCACCAGGTATGCAGTATATAACTAACTCTAGTAACAATTTTATCCCTTCTAATACATCTCCCAAGGAAGTCATTTCAGATTTTATAAAGCTGCTTCCTGCAATTCCTCCTTGAAATTAAATTGAGCAAAACTTCACAGCAAGTATCAATCCTAATATAATAAAATTATCTTCAAAATGCAGCTAAGCACTCATATCAGAATGCAAAGGGCTTTGTATATGAAGCCTCACGTGTATCAATATGAAGATAATACAAACAATAAAGTCAAAGCTGGTGATGATGGGTCCAGGATGAAATGGCGAACAATTTCAAGTTCATAATGTTGAAAGTTCTTCCTTATTTAATAAATTATTTCAGTAAACTATTTGAAGACCTTCTGTAAAGGGGAGGGGCAGTGGGAATATAGG
The DNA here is from genome assembly GCF_030028105.1 of Mobula birostris. Lineage (NCBI taxonomy): Eukaryota > Metazoa > Chordata > Chondrichthyes > Myliobatiformes > Myliobatidae > Mobula > Mobula birostris. The sequence continues at coordinate 98,919,896 of NC_092370.1, read as the reverse complement.
TTGCCAGTCTTAGGTCCTGAAGCTTATGGCTGCACAACTGAGACTGAAGATAAAATATGCTGTGAGCAAAATCTGTACAATATCGACATGCAAACTTCCGACTGTTTACTTCTTCAGAATCAGAATCAAAATCAGATTTAATATCACTGTTGTGAAATTTGTTAACTTTACAGCAGCAGTACAATGAACTACATGATGCATAAATATAGGGGAACACTGAGTTACATTAGGCATATATATATATATATATATATATATATATATCAAATAGTTAAATTTGTAGGCATTTTTGAATGTTTTAGTTGACAAAACCAAATCTCCTCAAACCCCTAATGAAATATAGGTGCTGTTTTGCCTTCTTTATAGCTGCACCAATATGTTGCGTCCAGGTTAGGTCCTCTGAGATATTGACCCTTGGGAACTTGAAATTGCTCATTCTCTCCACTTCTGATCCCTCTATGAAGACTGGCTTGTGTTCCCTCGTCCTATCTTTCCTGAAGTCCACAATCAGCCCTTTGGTCTTGCAGATATTGAGTGCAAAGTTGTTGCTACGACAACACTCAACTAACTGGTATATTTCAGTCCTGCATACTCTTTCGTCACCATCTGAGGTTCTGACAACAATGGTTGTATCATCAGCAAATTTATAGATACTGTTTGAACTAGCAACACAGTCATGAATGTAGAGAGAGTAGAGCAGTGGGCTAAGCACATGTTATTTCCAATCCGCACAGATTGCAGTCTTCTGGTTAGAAAGTTGAGAATCCGGTTGCAGAGGGAAGTACATGGGCCTAGGTTCTGTAGTTTTTCAATCCTGACATAGCTATTTGCATTGTCCCGGTGATTCAAGGCTGTGTGAGGTGCAATTGAGATTGCGTTATCTGTAGACCTATTGTGGCAATATACAAATTGCTGAAGATTCAGGTACTTCCATAGACAGGTGTTGATTCTAGCCATGACTGACCTTTCAAAACATTTCATCACTGTAGATATAAACGCTACTGGATGATAATTGCTGAGGCAGGTCACACTGCTTTTCCTGGCATTGGTATAATCATTGCCCTTTTGAAGCAGGTGCAAATGTCTGACTGTAGCATTGAGATGTTGAAAATGTATTTGAATACTCCTATCAGTTGGTTGGTACAGGTTTTCAGAGCCTTGCAAGGTACTCCATTGGGCCCTGCTGCCTTGCGAGGGTTCACTCTCTTGAATGACAGCCTGAAGTCCACCTCCAAGACACAGATCACAGGGTCATCAAATGCTGCATCAATCCTCATAGCTGTGGTTTTATTCTCCCTTTCAAAGTGAGCATAAAAGGTATTGTGCTCATCCGATAGTGAAGCATTGGTGCCATTCATGATGTTGGGTTTTGCTTTGTAGGAAGTATTAGCCTGCAAACCCTGCCACAGTTGATGGGCACCCAATGTCGCCTCCAAACGCTCCCAGAATTGTTTCTTGACTCTTGAAATAGCCCTCTACAAGTCATACCTGGTTTTCTTATACAGGTCTGAATCACTAGACTTGAATGCCTCAGAGCTAGACCTCAGCAGTCTACGAACCTCCTGGTTCATCCATTGATTTTGGTTTGGGAATGTACAGTAAGTTTTCGTAGGGACATACTCATTCACACAGGTTTTAATGAAGTCAGTGACAACTGTAGCATACTCATCCAAGCTTGAAGATGACTCCCCGAACACTGTCCAGTCTATTGATTCAAAGCAGTGCTTGTGCCTCCCTCGTCCACACCTCCTTGGTCCTCACTACTGGTGCTGCAGTCTTCAGTCTCTGCCTATACTCAGGGAGTAGAAGTACAGCCAGGTGATCAGACTTACCAAAGAGTGGGCGTGGGATAGCACAGTAGGTACTCTTGAATTAGTGTAACAGTGGTCCAGTGTGTTATTTCCTCTGGTACTACAAGTGATTTGTTCGTAAAAATTATTTATTGACTTCATCGAGGAACCTGGTTAAAATCCCCCAAAATGATGGGGATGGCATCAGGATGTGCTGTTTCATGCCTTTTTACATCGCTCAGTTCGTCTAGAGCCTGCTCGACATTAGCCTGAGGTGGAATGTACACTGCTACCAAAAAGATCACTGAAATCTCTCATGGCAGGTAAAATGGCCGACACTTCATTGAGAAGTATTCCAGGTCTGGTGAGCAACATTGCAACATCACTGACACATTAGTACAGCATGAGGAGTTGATCATGAGGCATACCTTTCCACCTCTGCTTTTGAGAGACTCAACCGACCTATCTTGATGGAGTGTTGTGAACCTGTCTATTTGAATCGCTGCATCTAGCAAGGAAGGGGTTAACCAAGATTCCAATAAAAAATGGACGCACAAATTCCTAACATCCCTATCATGCTGCACTGTAGCTCTGAGATTGTCAATTTTATATACCAGAGACTGTACATTTGCCAGCAAGATACTTGGTATCAGGAGTCAAAAACCTTGTTTATTTTAAATGCACCTTGGGACCAGAACGCTGACCCCTCTTTTGCCGGCAACTTCTTAAAGGGGTAGTGTGCCGTCCACAGTCCAATCTATTTCCGTTAGTTTTAAGCAGCGATAGATCATTCAGTCACATTAGAACTTAATCACTGACTGTACATATCATAGATGCAGTTATGGTTCTCAGCTGTAGGAGGCTAAAATGAGAATATTTGATGTTTTCCATCATTTTCAATGAGAGATGCTGTTAGGGTTATCTGTGATGTTGGTGCCCAAGAAGTGAATGTAGCCAGCATTATCAGATTTAGAGCAACCTACAAAGCCCTGGTGGAACTCAGCAGGTAAGTCAACATCCATGAAGGGAAATGGACTGTCAATGTTTTGACTTGAGACCCAGATGAAGAGTCTCCACCCAAAATTTTGACTGTCCATTCCGCACCCCCCCCCCCACTTAGATATTGGCTGACCCACTGAGCTCCTCCAGATTTACAGCATTTCCAGTCTTGCCTATCTTCATTATGCAATTTAGTCTGCTTTGGTTATTTTCCATTTTCAGCTGGAGTGAGAGGAGTTAAAGACAGTGCCAGAGATTTTGGCAGACCCAGGCGACTTCTTCAAGTTTATCCACCGAACAATTTCTTTTTCTTCTTTTTTCATTTTTTTTTTCTTTTCAAGGTGGGGTTTGGGGTCCTGTTGGAGTCCATGATCTACAGCTGTAGCTCAAACGATGGTTCTCCACGGGTGGCGGGTTCTCATCCTCAGACTCGCTGTGCGGCCTGGCGTTTCAATATCTCCGGACATGGCCTGGAAGACATGTGCCTTCAGAGTGCTGCCCCATGGACGACCCAGTTCCTTGCCGATGTCACTGACTGAAGCATCGCAGGAGATTGAAATATCGAGACAGCAGGTGGTGTTAGCTGGTGTTGGAAGGCCCCTGCACTCTCTCCCCGCCCCCCCTCTCCCTCTCCCCCCTCCTCTCTCTCTCTCTCTCTCTCTCCCCCCCTCTCTCTCTCTCTCCCCCCCTCTCTCTCTCTCTCTCCCCCTCTCTCTCTCTCATGAGGTAATATCTCTCTCTCCCTCGCTAGTGAGAGAGAATCTGTCTGAGATGGCAAAGTGTTGGGATGGACAGTAGTTTTCATGGACTCTAGATCGTGGTCTCTTGGGGGGTTTTGCTATTGCTTGTGCGGTCGGTGGTGGGGGATTGAGGCTTTTGCTAGAACAAGTGGGGCAGGGTAAAGGTGGGGTTGATGCTTTTGTTGCTGCCTGTGCATGGGGGGGGGGAGGGGGAAGGGGGAATTTGGAATTCTAACATTTTCTGTCATTTTTTTTTCTTTGTTTTTTTCCCCCTGTTTTGTAGATGTCTGCAAAGAGTAAGAATTTCAGTTTGCATACTCTATACGTTCTCTGATATTTACTGGAACCAGTTGAACAATGATCCAGGCTGCCATTGTTTCATTATTATTTTTATTAATTCTTAGAATGTAGACATTGTTGGCAAGGACCGCATTTATTGCTCATTTCTAAATGCTCTTGAGAAGGTCGTGGTGAGTCACCCTCTTTAAGTGCTACAGTCCTTCAGATGAAGAACCTCACTCAGATCTCATGGTTAGAAAATTCCCACCTAGCCATGACCTAGCCACACATTTTATAGTCAGAATGAAGAGCCACTTGGAGGGGAACACATAGGTAAGGTTGTTCCTAAGCTTTGAAATCCTTTAGCATTTTTATTACTTTAATTATCAATGATTTCTTTCATTTTTTACATTCTTATTTCCATATAGTAATTCCCAGTAAGTCTACTTTCTGAGTAAAGTTTAACTGAAACAACATTCTTCATTTTTCCACTAATGACTAGATTGTTCATGTATCACTCTTATCTCAGCAGAAGTTACATTTGAGAGAAATGATTTACAATGTGTTTCACAGCCAATTAAGAATTTTTTAAATGTAGTCACTCAATGTCGCACCGCAGGGGTACTATTTGTACAGAGCAAGACTCTGCATGTGGTATTGATTTAAATGGGCAGTTCATCTGTTTTAGGGATGTTTAGATGATAAATATTAATTAAGAGACTGAGAACAAGAACAGTGGGATCTTGTGTATCATCTGATCAGGATAGTTAGACCCTAATCATCCAAATGGAAAAATTTAAAAAAAGGACCAGATGAAAATCGTGATCTTTGTTATCTGCAACACACATAAAAGTTGCTTCGTCAGTACTCAGAGTCTTGGCCCGAAACATCGACTGTACCTCTTCCTACAGATGCTGCCCGGCCTGCTGCATTCACCAGCAACTCTTATGTGTGTTGCTCGAAATTCCAGCATCTGCAGATTTCCTCGTGTTTGCGTCTTGTTATCCAATTCTCTTTTAAATTTTCCCAGTTGGCTGCAGGTATTATTTTGGCAGTTCTTTGAGACTGCAAGCTCAGTGACGGAACTTGGAGGAATATTTTGCTGCTGACTACCCGGATATTATAATAAATGAATAGAAGTGGGTTTGCTGGAGCCAAGTGCTTAAGGTGACTTTTTCTTGCCCTGATTCCTGACTCTGGCATTCAGTTTCCAGGCAATGAACTGGGCCAGATTATTTAGAAATTCCACAGCATTCATCCCATTTATTTACGAATGTTTCATGTTCCATTGGTGTCTCTTTAGAACTCCCCATATGTCGATCTATCTCATTAGACTATTCTCATTTTACACTGAGTAAAATGGCCTTTACACTATTCTCAGTAACTAACAGGCTTGCAAATGATCACAAACAGGCTCACATAAAATGAATATGAGGCATTGACATACTGTACTTAAGATGCTGATAGAAATGATTTTATAGAATCATATGATATTCTGTTGTATTATTGCACTCCAGATAGAGTGCTGCTTCACATTCCACTGCATGGAGAGAACAGCAAATTCACGTAAAGGTAGAGGAGGTGGTGTTTGCTTCACAATCAACTTATGGTGCACAGACATGGCAGTTCTGTCTCAGTTCTGCTCCCCTGACCTGGGACATCTCATGGTAAAGTGTGAAGCATTTTATCTGACAAGGGAATTTTCTGGTGTCATCCTGGTTGCAGTCCATCTCTGCCCAACATCAGGCTGGTGCTGGAGGAGATGCGCTAGTGGATGGTGCAATAATCACCCCTTATGCCTCCCTGATCATTGCGGGGGATTTCAGCCCGGTCAGCTTGAAAAACACCGGTGCACCTCAAGGATGCGTGCCCAGCCCACTACTCTACTCTCTCCACACCCATGACTGTGCAGCTAGGCACAGCTCAAATGGCACCTATGAACTTGTCAATGACACAGCTGCAGTTGGGAGGATCTCAGTAGCAATATGGCATACAGCAGTGAAATAGAGAGGCTGGGTGAGTGGTATTATGACAAAAACTTTGCACTCAGCATCAGTATGACCAAAGAATTGATTGTGGGCTTCAGGAAGGGTAAGTCAGGGAAACATACACCAATACTCACCAAGGGATCAGCAGTGGAAAGGGTGAAAAGTTTCACGTTCCAGGTGTCATGTACCCCATGACGGGTTAAAGAACCAGCAGAAATGGAAAACACTTTGGAGTCCAGTATTGCTATTAACTAATGGTATTTATTAGTAACTATGCAATACAGTAATATAAATGCAGATAAATCATACAGGTTAGCAATGAATATATATAAGTAAGTATATCAGTAAGTGTGGAAATATATGAAAATCAAGCTTCTTCAAGTCTAGGGGTAAATAGATACAGTCTTACGATTATGAGTAAAGTTCACTTCAGTTTGTGGTATTGAGTTGAGTTGAGTAGTCATTAACAGACAGAAAGATGAGCATGTACACTAAAAACAGAATACTGCAGTGCTACATTTATTCTATCCTGACTTATGGAAATGAATGCTGGACCATTTCTCCAGCAATGGAAAAGAGACTAGAAGCAGCTGAATTATGGTTCTACAGGAGAATGTTAAAAATATCATGCACCACACACGCATCAAATGAAGAAGTTCTCAGAAGAGCCCAAGCAGTTCAATCATTCATACCAACAATAAGAGAAAGACAACTCAGATTCCTAGGACACATCATGCAGAAAGATGAACTAGAAAAACTCATACTCTCTGGAAAGATTGAGGGGAGTAAACCTAGAGGAAAACCTTGGCTTATGTACATCAAAAGCATAGCCAGGTGGCTACACATCGAGGAAATGGAAGTCATCCAAAAAATGAAGGATAGATCTATGTGGAAAACCATGGTCATCAGTGTCCACATTGGATATGGTACCTAGACAGACAGAAAGTGATGGAGAGAGAGAGAGGGAGAGATTTGATTCTTCAGGTCAGCTGATGCCGTCGATCTTCCCGTGGTCCTCCGAATTCCTTTAGAAGTCACCGACCGTGACCACAACAAAGGGAACCATTCTTCTGTGGTGGAGCTATCAATGCAGGCAAGGGTTGATCACACACAAAACTCCCCACTGGTCACACCTTCTCCACACTGTGAGAGCCACTGGTCAATCCACCTGATCGATCCTCCAAAACCCACTTTTTCTGTGGGCACAACAAAGGTCATTCAGTGTCCAAAATCATGTGTCCCGGGTCTATTATCTGATCTTCTATTTATCTCCCTGTACTGAGTACCGACTGTCTCTCAAATAACAACTTCTCCCTTCTCTGTCTGTAAGAACGTACAGGCAGGCAATGTCCTTGTAGAAAGTATAAACAAACTGTGAGCAGTCTTCATCTCTCTCTTTCTCTTAAAAACAAGATGTTGGTGTTAAATAACTCTCTCTATCGGCACTGGATCTCAAGAGAGAGAATTTGTAGAATGTCTGCAAGATGGCTTTTTAGAACAGCTTGTTGTTGAGCCCACTAGGGGATCAGCTGTACTGGATTGGGTATTGTGTAATGAACCGGAGGTGATTAGAGAGATTGAGGTGAAGGAACCCTTAGGAGGCAGTGATCATAACATGATTGAGTTCGCTGTGAAATTTGAGAAAGAGAAGCCAAAATATGATGTGTCGGTATTTCAGTGGAGTAAAGGAAATTACAGTGGCATGAGAGAGGAATGGCCAAAGTTGACTGGAAAGGGACACTTGCGGGAAGGACAGCAGAGCAGCAGTGGCTGGAGTTTATGCGAGAAGTGAGGAAGGTGCAAGACAGATATATTCCAAAAAAGAAGAAATTTTCAAATGGAAAAAGGATGCAACCATGGCTGACAAAAGAAGTTAAAGCCAAAGTTAAAGCAAAGGAGAGGGCATACAAGGAAGCAAAAATTAGTGGGACGACAGAGGATTGGGAAGTTTTTAAAAGCTTACAAAAGGAAACTAAGAAGGTCATTAAGAGGGAAAAGAGGAACTATAAAAGGAAGCTAGCAAATAATATCAAAGAGGATACTAAAAGCTTTTTCAAGTATACAAAGAGTAAAAGACAGGTGAGAGTAGATATAGGACCGATAGAAAATGATGCTGGAGAAATTGTAATGGGGGGAAAGGAGATGGCGGAGGAACTGAACGAATATTTTGCATCAGTCTTCACTGAGGAAGACATCAGCAGTATACTGGACACTCAAGGGTGTCAGGGAAGAGAAGTGTGTGCAGTCACAATTACGACAGAGAAAGTACTCAGGAAGCTGAATGGTCTAAGGGTAGATAAATCTCCCAAACCAGATGGAATGCACCCTTGTGTTCTGAAGGAAGTAGCTGTGCAGATTGCAGAGGCATTAGCAATGATCTTTCAGAAGTCAAGAGATAGATAGATTCTGGCATGGTTCTGGAGGACTGGAAGATTGCAAATGTCACTCCGCTATTTAAGAAGGGGGCAAGGAAGCAAAAAGGAAATTATAGACCTGTTAGCTTGACATCAGTGGTTGGGAAGTTGTTGGAGTCGATTGTCAAGGATGAGGTTATGGAGTACTTGGAGGCATATGACAAGATAGGCAGAACTCAGCATGGATTCCTTAAAGGAGAATCTTGCCTGAAAAACCTATTGCAATTTATTGAGGAGATTACAAGTAGGCTAGACAAGGGAGATAGAACATAGAACATAGAAAAATAGGTGCAGGAGTAGGCCATTCGGCCCTTCGAGCCTGCACCGCCATTTATTATGATCATGGTTGATCATCCAACTCAGAACCCTGCCCCAGCCTTCCCTCCATACCCCCTGATCCCCGTAGCCACAAGGACCATATCTAACTCCCTCTTAAATATAGCCAATGAACTGGCCTCAACTGTTTCCTGTGGCAGAGAATTCCACAGATTCACCACTCTCTGTGTGAAGAAGTTTTTCCTAATCTCGGTCCTAAAAGGCTTCCCCTTTATCCTCAAACTGTGACCCCTTGTTCTGGACTTCCCCAACATCTGGAACAATCTTCCTGCATCTAGCCTGTCCAATCCCTTTAGGATTTTATACGTTTCAATCAGATCCCCCCTCAATCTTCTAAATTCCAACGAGTACAAGCCCAGTTCATCCAGTCTTTCTTCATATGAAAGTCCTGCCATCCCAGGAATCAATCTGGTGAACCTTCTTTGTACTCCCTCTATGGCAAGGATGTCTTTCCTCAGATTAGGGGACCAAAACTGCACACAATACTCCAGGTGTGGTCTCACCAAGGCCTTGTACAACTGCAGTAGTACCTCCCTGCTCCTGTACTCGAATCCTCTTGCTATAAATGCCAGCATACCATTCGTCTTTTTCACCGCCTGCTGTACCTGCATGCCCACTTTCAATGACTGGTGTATAATGACACCCAGGTCTCGTTGCACCTCCCCTTTTCCTAATCGGCCACCATTCAGATAATAACCTGTTTTCCTATTTTTGCCACCAAAGTGGATAACTTCACATTTATCCACATTAAATTGCATCTGCCATGAATTTGCCCACTCACCCAACCTATCCAAGTCACTCTGCATCCTCTTAGCATCCTCCTCACAGCTAACACTGCCACCCAGCTTCGTGTCATCCGCAAACTTGGAGATGCTGCATTTAATTCCCTCATCCAAGTCATTAATATATATTGTAAACAACTGGGGTCCCAGCACTGAGCCTTGCGGTACCCCACTAGTCACCGCCTGCCATTCTGAAAAGGTCCTGTTTATTCCCACTCTCTGCTTCCTGTCTGCTAACCAATTCTCCATCCACATCAATACCTTACCCCCAATACCATGTGCTTTAAGTTTGCACGCTAATCTCCTGTGTGGGACCTTGTCAAAAGCCCTTTGAAAATCCAAATATACCACATCCACTGGTTCTCCCCTATCCACTCTACTAGTTACATCCTCAAAAAATTCTGTGAGATTCGTCAGACATGATTTTCCTTTCACAAATCCATGCTGACTTTGTCCGATCATTTCACTGCTTTCGAAATGTGCTGTTATCACATCTTTGATAACTGACTCCAGCAGTTTCCCCACCACCGACATTAGGATTACCAGTCTATAATTCCCCGGTTTCTCTCTCCCTCCTTTTTTAAAAAGTGGGGTTACATTAGCCACCCTCCAATCCTCAGGAACTAGTCCAGAATCTAACGAGTTTTGAAAAATTATCACTAATGCATCCACTATTTCTTGGGCTACTTCCTTAAGCACTCTAGGATGCAGATCATCTGGCCCTGGGGATTTATCTGCCTTCAATCCCTTCAATCCCTTCAATTTACCTAACACCACTTCCCTACTAACATGTATTTCGCTCAGTTCCTCCATCTCACTGGACCCTCTGTCCCCTACTATTTCTGGAAGATTATTTATGTCCTCCTTAGTGAAGATAGAACCAAAGTAATTATTCAATTGGTCTGCCATGTCCTTGCTCCCCATAATCGATTCACCTGTTTCTGTCTGTAGGGGACCTACACTTGTCTTTACCAGTCTTTTCCTTTTTACATATCTATAAAAGCTTTTACAGTCAGTTTTTATGTTCCCTGCCAGTTTTCTCTCATAATCTTTTTTCCCCTTCCTAATTAAGCCCTTTGTCCTCCTCTGCTGAACTCTGAATTTCTCCCAGACCTCAAGTGAGCCACTTTCTCTGGCTAATTTGTATGCTTCTTCTTTGGAATTGATACAATCCTAATTTCTCTTGTCAGCCATGGGTGCACTACCTTCCTTGATTTATTCTTTTGCCAAACTGGGATGAACAATTGTTGTAGTTCATCCATGCAACCTTTAAATGCAGTGGATGTTGTATATTTGGATTTTCAGAAGGCCTTTGACAAGTTGCCACACATGAGGCTCCTTAACAAGATAAGAGCCCATGGAATTACGGGAAAGTTACATACTTGGATAGAGCGTTGGCTGATTGGCAGGAAACAGAGAGTGGAATAAAAGGATCCTATTCTGGTTGGCTGTGGGTTATTTGTGGTGTTCCACAGGGGTCCGTGTTGGGGCTGCTTCTTTTTACGTTGTATATCAACAATTTGGATTATGGAATAGATGGCTTTGTGGCTAAGTTTGCTTATGATAAAAGATAGGTGGATGGGCCGGTAGTGCTGAGGAAGCAGAGAGTCTGCAGAGAGACTTGGATAGATTGGGAGAATGGGCAAAGAAGTGGCAAATGAAATACAATGTTGGAAAGTGTATGGGTATGCACTTTGGCAGAAGAAATAAACTGGCAGACTATTATTTAAGTGGGGAGAGAATTCAAAGTTCTGAGATGCAACGGGACTTGGGAGTCCTCATGAAAGATACCCTTAAGGTTAACCTCCAGGTTGAGCTGGTGGTGAAGAAGGCGAATGCAATGTTGGCATTCATTTCTAGAGGAATAGAGTGCAGGATCAGGGATGTGATGTTGAGGCTCTATAAGGCGCTGGTGAGACCTCACTTGGAGTACTGTGGGCAGTTTTGGTCTCCTTATTGAAGAAAGGATGTGCTGATGTTGGAGAGGGTACAGACAAGATTCACTAGAATGATTCTGGGAATGAGAGGGTTAACATATGAGGACCGTTTGATCGCTCTTGGACTGTACTCCTTGGAGTTTAGAAGAATGAGGGGAGACCTCATAGAAACATTTTGAATGTTGAAAGGCATGGACCGAGTGGATGTGGCAAAGTTGTTCCCCATGGTGGGGGAGTCTAGTACGAGAGGGCATGACTTAAGGATTGAAGGGCGCCCATTCAGAATAGAGATGCAAAGAAATTTTTTCAGCCAGAGGGTGGTGAATCTATGGAATTTGATGCCACGAGCGGCAATGGAGGCCAAGTCATTGGGTGTATTTATGCAGAGATTGATAGGTATCTGAGTAGCCAGGATATCAAAGGTTATGGTGAGAAGGCGGGGGAGTGGGACTAAATGGGAGATTGGATCAGCTCATGATAAAATGGCGGAGCAGACTCAATGAGCCAAATGGCCGACTTCTGCTCCTTTGTCTTATGGTCTTATGGTCTAAGAGGTGCAGGATCTGAAGACACACATTCAATGTGTTAATAACAACTTCATTCCCTCTGCCAACAGATTCTAAACGGGCAATGAACCAACCCACAAACACTATCTCACTACTTTTGTTCCTGATGCACTTCACACAATAGCCAGGGATTTCAATGTTCCAAGTTTGAAATACATTCATTATCACAATATGTATACATTATACAACCTTGCGATTTGTCTGCTTAAAGGTAGCCACTAAACAAAGAAACCTCAAAAGAACCTATTAAAGCCTGTCAAATATCCTGTTTGCAGTGAGAGAAATAAAACCAAAACATGTAAACAATAGAAAGTAATGAAATAACTTCAGAAATGAAATTTTCGGAACTACATGAGGCCAGGCATCACTACAGTGGGAGCAGGGCACAGCTTCAGTTTAGCACGGAGCTGACTGAATGCGATGGAGCTGCAAGTAGAACGAGGCAGAACTGGTCCTCGTCTTGCTTCTGATCCTGATACCCTGGCCTTTTCAATCTGGCCTGGCGCTTAAGTCATCTAAGCATTGGGTTGTTCCTCACTCTTAGACCGTTCTGAAACCTGAACCCCACTACCGTGATTCAGCCCATACCTGACCATTCCATTTCACCCAGTGCTTAAATCGATCCGGTATCGGGACATCCCTCACTCTTGAGAACACCATGACTCTGTCTCAACCCTGCCTCCCCTTCTGCTTTCCATGACCATGTCTCACATGCACCTCTGCCTCTGCCACCACTCGCTTCTCTATTGTTAACATTGATCATTAAGAATAAGTGTCGTAAATAAGCTATTCAGTAATTTTCTTTCTTTGTTTTGTTTTATTTTGTTTGGGCATCATCAGCACCAGCGTAAACTGTTTTGTCTGAAGAAATCCCTGCCCAATTAACATCACGATATAACCTGTAGCACCAAAGGTCCCAACACACTAAACCACTGTTACTCTAAGATATGGAATGCCTTCCATTCCATGTCAATAGACAATATAGACAATAGACAACAGGTGCAGGAGTAGGCCATTCGGCCCTTCGAATCAGCACAGCCATTCACCGTGATCATGGCTGATCATCCACAATCAGTACCTGTATCCAGTTCCTGCCTTATCCCCATAACCTTCGATTCCGCTATCTTTAAGAGCTCTATTCATCTCTTTCTTGAAAACATCTAGAGACTTGTCCTCCACTGCCTTCTGGGGCAGAGCATTCCACATATCCACCACTCTCTGGGTGAAAAAGTTTTTCCTTATCTCCGTTCTAAACGGCCTACTACTTATTCTTAAATTGTGGCATCTGGTTTTGGACTCACCCATCAGCAGGAACGTGCTTCCTGCCTCCAGCGTGTCCAATCCTTTAATAATCTTATATGTTTCAATCAGGTCCCCTCTCATCCTTCTAAATTCCAGAGTATACAAGCCCAGGCGCTCCAATCTTTCAACATATGACAGTCCTGCCATCCCGGGAATTAACCTTGTGAACCTACGCTGCACTCCATCAATAGCAAGAATGTCTTTCCTCAAATTTGGAGACCAAAACTGCACACAATAATCCAGGTGTAGTCTCACCAGGACCCTGTACTGCTGTAGAAGGACCTCTTTGCTCCTATACTTAATTCCCCTTGTTATGTCCAGAATGTATTTTGGGAAATCCTACCTGCATTCAGGCAGAGGCTCCAGAGATTAATGCAACAAAGAGGTGGTCGTGGGAGGCAGAGGAACGGCTATGAGGTGTCTTCCAGTTGGTAGACTGGGCCATGTTTGAGGACTCATCTGTGGATCTGAATGAATACACAATGGTTGTAATGGACTTTATAAAAATAGATGTAGATGAACACACAAAATCATTAGAGTCTTCCCCAACTGGATACCTTGGATGGACCATAAGATTGGCAATTTGCTAAGGGCCAGTCGAGAGGCATTCAAGTCTGGCAACAAAGGAAGTTACAAGAGGTCCAGACACAATCTCCGGAAAGCAATCTCACAAGCGAGGTGGCAATTCCAGACTAAACTTGAATCAACAAAGGATGCTCGACAGGTGTGGGAGGGATTGAATGCCATCACCTCTTATAAAGTAAAATCAAGTGACATAGGCGACAACAGGGTTTCACTTCCAGATGAGCTAAATGCCTTCTGTACTCATTTTGACTGTCAAAACATGGAGCTCTCACAGCATCCATTGGTCCTGTGACTGCAGCCTCTGAGGCTGACGTCCGAGGATCCTTCAGGAGAGTGAACTCTGAACATGCATTCAGCCCAGACAGAGTACCTGACCAAGCATTAACGGCTGGAGCGTTCACTGAGATCTTTAACCTCTTGCTATGGGAGTCTGAGATACCCACGTACTTCAGGCAAGCTTCACTTACACCGTTACCTTAGAAGAACATACTAACCTGCCTTAATGATTATTGGCCAGTTGCAGTTATATCCACAAAGATGAAGTGTTTTGATGAAGTGACAAAACATATCAACTCTTGCTTGAGAAGCAACACAGAACCACTCTAAATTGCCAACCGGCACAACAGGTCTACAGCAGATGCCAACCCAATGGTACTTCGCTCAACCTTGGAACATCTCGACAGCAAAGAAGCATACATCAGGATGTTCTTTATCAACTACAGTTCAGCATTCAATAATATCTCCTCACAAACCTAATTAATAAGCTTCAAGACTTTGGCCTCAATACAGTCTTCTACAACTGGATTCTCAATTTCCTCACTTGCAGACCCCAGTCAGTTTGAATAAGCACCAATTTCTCCTCCAAAATCTCCATCAGCACAGGTGCACCACAAGGCCGCGTGCTTAACCCTTGCTCTACTCACTTCACACTTACGACTGTGCGGCTAAGCACAGCACAAATACCACCTTCAGCTGTGCTGTCGTAAGCCAAATCAAAAGTGATGATGAACCAGCAAATGGGAGGGAGACTGAAAAATCTGGCTGAGAGGTGCAACAACAGCAAATTCTCTTTGCTCAACGTCAGCGGTCCCAAGGAGCTGATTGTTGACTTCAGGAGGAGGATACCAGTTTTCATTGGAGGATCAAAGGTGGAGAGGGTGAGTAACTTTAAATTATTTGATGTTATCATTTCAGAGGATCTGTCCTGGGGTCAGCACGTGTGGAATTTTGAAAAAAGCATGACAGCATATCGACTTCCTTAGGGGTTTATGAAGATTTGGGATGATATTTAAAATATTACAAACTACTATAGATATGTGGTGGAGAGTATATTGACAGCTTGTATCATAGCCTGGTATGGAAATCCCAATGCCCTTGAATGGAAAATCCTACAGAAAGTAGTGGATACTTACATATATAAAACAACAAATTTTAGTGATATTAAACCCAATTGTGATTTTTATTGCATTTCTTTTTAGACCATAAGACCATTAGCTATAGGAGCAGAATTAGGCCACTTGGCCCATCGAGTCTGCTCCACCATTTCATCATGGATGATCCAATTTTCCTCTCAACCCCAATCTCCTACCTTCGCCCTGTACCCCTTCAAGCCCTGACCAATCAAGAATCTATCAACCCCTGCCTTAAATATACAAAAAAGTCTTGGCCTCCACAGTTGCCTGTGGCAAAGAATTCCACAGATTCACCATCCTCTGGCTAAAGAAATTCCTCCTCATCACCATTCTAAAAGGCAGCCCCTCTATCCTGAGGCTGTGTCCTCTGGTCTTAGACTGTCCCACCATAGGAAATATCCTCTCTACATCCATTCTATCAAAGCCTTTCACAATTAGATGAGGTTGCTCCTCATTCTTTTGAATTCTAGTGAATACAGGCGCAGCTCCATCAGACACTCTTTATATGACAAGCTATTCAATCCTGGAATCATTTTCGTGAGCTTCCTTTGACTCCTCTCCAGTTTCAGCACATCCCTTCTAAGATAAGGGGCACAAACCTGCTCACAGTACTCCAAGTAAGGCCTCACCAGTACTTTATAGAATTTCAACATTACATCCTTGCATTTATATTCTAACATTGCATTTGCCTTTCTCACCACAGGCTCAACCTGCAAATTAGCCTTTCGGGAATCCTGCACAAGAACTCCTAAGTCCCATTGCATCTCAGTTTTTTGTATTTTCTCTCTATTTAGATAATAGTCAACACCATACACTTCGCAACATTGTATTCCATTTGCCATTTCTTTGGGCATTCTGCTAATCTGCTCAAGTCTTCTGTAGCCTCTCTACTTCCTCAAAAATAACTTCCTCTCCATCTTCATATCGTCTACAAACATTGCAACAAAGCCATCAATTCCATCATCCAAGTCATTGACGTATAATGTAAAAAGAATCGGTCCCAACATAGACCCCTGTGGAAAATCAGTAGTCATCAGCAGTCAGTCAGACAAGGCTCCCCTTATTCCCACTCTTTGCCTCCAGCAAATCAGCTACTTCTTTATCCAAGCTAGGATCTTTCTTATAATACCATGGGCTTGTAGCTTGTTAAGCAGCCTCAGATGTAGCACCTTTTCAAAGACCTTTTGAAAATCAAGTACACATCAACCAAATCTACTTTGTCTATCCTGTTTGTTACCTCTTCAAAAAACTTCAACAGCTTTGTCAGGCAAGACCTTCCCTTGAGGAAACCATGCTGACTACAGCCTATTTTGTCATGTGTCTCCAAGTAGCCAGAGTCCTCATCTTTAATAATTGACTCCAACATCTTCCCAACCACTGAGGTCAGACTAACTGGACTATAGTTTCCTTTCTTCTGTGTCTCTCCCTTCTTGAAGAGTGGAGTGACATTTGCACTTTTCCATTCTTCTGGAACCATTCCAGAATCTAGTGATTCTTGAAAGATCATTAATAATGCCTCCACGATTGCTTCAGCCACCTCTTTCAGAAGTCTGGAGTGTACCATGCTCAACCTTTTGATTCTTAACTTTGTCCGGGGTCTTATCAATATCTGCCTCCACAACATTTTAACTAAATGTTCAGTCACTCTGGTCCCCATCCCCCATGCAGCTTTGACGAGCCTTCCCACTAAGATATTAGTCCCTGTCCAATTCAGGTGCAAACTGTCCTTTCTGTACAGGTCCCATCTTCTCTGGAAGAAAGTCCAATGATCGAAAAATCTTATGCCCTCCCTCCTACACCAACTCCTTAGTCACATATTAAACTGTATAATCTTCTTACTTCTAGCCTCACTAGCTCATGGTATGGGTCGCAATCTGAGACCACAACCCTGGAGGTCCTGCCCTTTAACTTAGAACCAAACTCCCTGAACTCCAAATGCAGAACTTCACTACTCATCCTACTCATGTCAATGGTATCTACATGTTCCATGACTTCTGGCTGCTCACCCTCCCAGTTAAAATTTCTGAGGATATCCATCCAAGATATCCCGGACGCTGACACCCAGGAGGCAATATACCATCTGGGAATATCGTTCTCACCCTCAGAACCTCCTGTCCATTCCCCTAACGAATCCCCTATCACCACGGTGTACCTCTTCTTCCTCCTTCCTGTCTGAGTCACAGAGGCATCTTCAGTGCCAGAGACCCAACCACTATGACTTTGTTAGGTCATCCCCCTCCCCCTGACAGTATCCAAAGTGATATACCTGTTGTTGAAGGGGATGGCCGTGTATTGTTGCTCATCTGTTGAAGAAATGCTATGCTAATCATTGAATCTCAGTTTATGTTAAACAAATTAATTATGCAACAGTTACACATGTGATTTCTTCTACACTTATGTCTTCCTAAAGGGATGAATAACAGAAACAAGCTATTAAGAAAGGTTATGTTGCACTGTGCTCACATTGCTAGTATCTTTGATTCTACACTTGCAGATAGAGATAACTTCACTGCCAGCTACCAATGGAGAAATGCTTCTACAAGTTGTGATTTATAAGATAGCATGAAGCTAAGTTAGATCACAAGCGGTGAAGTGACTTGCTGAAAAATTCATCCAGTTACAGAACTGACAATGTGTAGGTCAAAATATCCTTACCTTTACCTTCAGATCAATTCAAGGTTCATTCACTCACATTAATCAATCACAGTACTTAAAAATATAAAGTAATTGAGGGATGTCTTGTTTCCTTGAGCAAGCAATTACATCTCCTTCATCAGCAAGGAGTAACATCATGATATGCCTGTGAAATTTTGCTGATTGGTAGGCCCCAAAAGGCCGTGGAGGTCACTGATTGCATCGGCATGGTTTGTTGAACAGAGAATTATCTTATACAAATCTAAAAGATTTCCATTGACGGAAAGTTCAGGGCATCAGCACTTGTATGTCAATGCACACTTTTTGAGCAGCTGTTGCAATGTGTTCAACTTAAAGTGTTGTCATAAGCAAAGTGAAATGCACAAGGTAGGAAAACAAGAAGGCTTGGTTGTATCATTTAAAAAAATAATAAAATATGGAGTTATGGCAAGTGTTGGCAAGACTAGCTTTTAAATGCAGATCCCCACTTGTCCTTGGGTTAAATTACAATCTTGAACCATTTATGGAGAAAGTACTTGCATTGTGCAGTTAGTTGTTGAGTCCTAAGAATGCTTTATCCACTGTCGATGAAGGAATGGTAATCCTTTTCTAAGTCAGGGAATGGAAAGTGTTGACTTCCCCATGCTTCTGCTGTCCTTGTCTTTCCAAACCTCTGAGGTTGTTCACTTGGTGCGATACCACCTTTCCTCTGACATCTTATATGCACCAAATGCTTCAGAAGAAAGGTGAACCCCACTTTGGAGCAGATGATTTTTCAAGCCAGTCACCTGTACGTTAATGAACACATTGATGTTTGCTTTTGGATGTGTCAGCACATCAGGCATTAGGCAAGCTGTTGTTAAGTTCTGTTGGCAAAGAAGCAGTGAAGAACTCTCATCTTCCATGAGCTGGGTTGATCTAATAAGACTTCTAGGTACCTGACAGGGGAGAGGTTCTAATCTTAGTTGCCATGGCAATGAAATCTCTTCACACTGTGCATAGTATACAGAACACCATACACATCCATGTGACACCTGATGGAAATGCCGCACTTAGAGAGTGAGATACCTTCATGAAGGTGTAGCTTCAGGCATGTGACTTCAGACTATAAGAGATCTTTGCGTTTCTCTGGCAATGTCGCCCTTCAAAAAACACGTGGCTGCTTGCGGATGCAAAAGTCCCTTTTAGAGGAAGATTAAGGACACTCTTTGTCATTGCTCAATGTGGAGACTTTCATCTAGGTGCCACAAAAAAAAACAAGAAAACCATGTTTTATCACATGCTTAAACGTTTTGTGCCAATCTTTGTCATTCTCAGGATCTTCAGAGCTTCAACAGCAAAAAGCTTTAGTATCAAAGATAAAGATGGCGTCAGGACTAGGCAATAAGGGAAGCATAGAAGTAAAGCTAGAGGTGGACAAGAATAGAAATACTGATCACCAGCCTTCAGTATTCTCCACTGACATGAGTTGGAGGCTGCGTAGTTTACCAGGGTCATCCCAGAGTGTGCTGAACCTGTGGAAAACCCCAGCGTGAAATGGCCAAATGTAAGGTGATCATCTCAAAATTACAGAGAGAGGAAACATCAAATATTTGACCGCCAGAAGCTTAAGTGCTGCAGCGTGGGTGGGCAGACAGGTCATTCTACAAAGCACTGCCTGGTTAAGAACAGACAGTGAGATGAAAGAAGAGTCAGGAGTAGATGGTGGCAGTTGAATTCTAATCCAAAAGATACCAGATATCCCACTACTACCATCACCCAAAATCATGAGCATTTTTTTATGTCTGCAATGTTTGAAGCACTGCTTGATGGTTTGGAACATTAGGTTACCTCAACAAGTTTAATACTGGTGTAGAATGCATTTGCAAAGATTCAGTCTTTTGCACCTCAACAACTGTCATCAGTGTTTTCAAACAGACAGTCAATCTAGTCAAGAGGAAATAAGAACTGTTCATGTGACTTGTGAGAGCAAAACAAATCTTCACCATCACTGGCATAGTAGAGGAGAGCCACCTCTTTGTACATTTTTACATCTGATGTAGTGTGCAGGCTTCTCATTGAGTGTGATCCAGTTCTAGGGAATGAAAGGCTGGCTGTAATCTAGCAGCTCCCACTTTTGCCAGGATATCCCCAACCAATTGTCCTGAGCAATATCATCATCTGCATCGGAGAGGTAGCCGAATCAGCCACCAGACTTATTAAACTTGAGGTCCTGTGCAAATTCCCGAATGGAACTGTTACTGGGGTAAACTAGGGTAATATCTTTGACAACCATGCAGATGAGGCACAGTGGCAATGCCAGAGGGCCAGTCCATTCCAGAATATGTTTTCTTTAAAAAAAAACTATTAATTCAAGAAAAACAAAATACTATTAAATCAAGAAGAACGGAGTGTGCTTCTGTGACTGCTGCCTTCTGCTGGCTGACTGCTGCCATTGCTACATATTATGCCTTAAAGATAGTTGATATCATTATTTTTGTAGTTTTATCCTATCATTCATTTACTTATTATTTATTGAGAATAGTCCCTTTTGGTCCTTCAAGCTGCGCCGCCCAGCAAACTCCCCCCTCCCAATTCATCTTAACCTAATCAATAACCAATTAACCTCCCAAATGGTACATCTTAGGACTGTACAGACAATGGCAGGAATTGAACCCTGGTTGCTGGTACTGTAAAGCATTGTGCTAACCACTATGCTACCATGCCATTCCAGGCCTTTAAGGACTCTGCAGTTCTCCTACTTGGCAGCCACAACTTTGGCTTTGAAGCTCCTAAATTCCCTCTCTAAACTCTCTCACCTATGTCTCTTCGTTTTTAAATCCAATTAAAATATCAAAGCTTTTAGTCCAATATCTACTTTCTCATTCCATGTCCTTTGCCTACTCTAATCTAATTACACTTCCACAATAAAATTGCAATATCAGTAAAAGTTGCATAGCCACACCCCTAAGTAGTTGAAATAGAAATGTTTACATTTTAGGTATAGTATTAGTTTGGGTAGAATTCTGCTTTTTGCAAGATGCTCATAATAAAAAGAAAGTAACGATGTTATATAAAATTCTAATGAGACACAATGTATTTGATCTCAATTTTCCTAATTCTGTGAAATGCATAATGTCAAGATGGCAGTGTGTCCAGTCACAGCATCCACTCCAGCTCCAATTAATGGTGTAATTGTTTATCCTTTACGTCTTTCTAATAATTGCAAGACAGTGCTGGATATTAAAAACACTGAGTACTGCAGGTCTACCTTACTAGCGAGTCATTGGATAGCAGATGAGTTCTGCAGCATGGGCTTACGGTGTTCTGTGTTATCACCTGCAACAGCACCCAGGGGAGATGCCACTGGAAGCGATGTGAAAGGAATCAGAAGCTTGCAAGGTCTGCTAGTATTTGTGTGAGACTAAAGGTGAAATACTGCTTTATATCCAATATCCCTGGTGCATACAAAGCTGCTTCCCTGTCCTCACCTTGGATTCTCGGACCACTTATCTGTTATGTTAATTCCTGCATATCTACCACTGATTAAAGGAGTTAAACCAGTTCGAAGAAAGTTAAGGACCTGACCAGAAAGAGCAATGCCAGCATTGTGGAAATGTTTTGGAAAATGTTGTGGAAAACACACGTTCGAGGAGGTTGCTGCCTGTGACCATCATATTAACATTGATGAATATACAAGACCTGTGACTGGCTACGTAGAAAAGTGCATTGAGGATGACACATTATTAAACACATCCATATGAAGGCAATCGGAAGCCAGGGCTGACAGCAGGGTGCAGGCACAGCTGAGAAATCAGAATGCTGCCTTCAGATCGGGGGATAAGACAGCTCTCAGGTCAGCAAGAGCTGTGCTTTTCTGCATCATCAGGAAGGCAAAACAGGGTTATTCATGGAGAATATACAGTATTTCTGTGACACTGGAGACATGAAGTCCATGTGGCAGGGTATTCAGACCATAATTGACTGAGATTCCACCCTGTGCATTAACGACAGTGATGCTTCCCTTCCTGATAGATTAATTATCCTTTACACTCAGTGTGATGTACGCAATAATGTGCTGGAGAGGAAAAGTACCCCCCCCCCGCCCAACCCAAGGAGCAGACACTCTGTCTGGCTGCAGCTGATGTGTGAAAGATGCTCGCTAGAGATAACCCACGTAAAGCTGCAGGGCCTGATTACTCTGGAAAAGAAAGAATTTGTTTCCTGAATACCTTTGGGTATAACTTATGGATTTTGGGTAGCTGATCATGAAAATCACTATGAAACCTTGCATCACACACCATTTTTTTGAAATTGTCTGTATGTGTTATTTCAATTCATAATTCAAGCCAGAATAACTGATGCAACAATTAAGGAAGCCATTTTTGTTGGCCCACAAATCAATGACAGGTAATTCAAAGAACTTCCAGTGGGACCGGAGAAAATCGCATGGAAAGAATTCAAAGATGCTGTTGAAAATTTCCTTGCCAACTACAGAGCACCAAACTTCGTGCAGCTGGTTGACAACATAATTAAAGCATACAAAATTGTGAAGTGCAAATGTCACTAAAGAATAATGTTCTGTATTCCCACTTAGACTTCTTCCCTGCTACTCTTGGTGCTGTCAGTGACGAGCCTGGTGCAAGGTTTCACCAGGATACTGCGGTCATTAAGAAATGGTATCAGGACAATTGGAATCAACCAATGCTGAGTGGTTATTGTTGGACACTCAAGCATGAGTGAGTGGAAATGAAAATCATCAAAAAAACATTTTTAACTTAGTTGAACTATTGCAAAGTGTCAACATCGTTATTAAACACATTATATTCAAAACAAGTTAATTTCTTGTTTCTGCAAATTCCGACATGATACAAGTAGTCTGAACTTATTTTTGTGTTCAGCTTCAAGCGGTCTATCATAAACCAAAAAAAAATTCTAAGAAAGCAACACTTCAAAAAAAATTATTGTCCAGTGTAATAAATCTGGTGGCGTTCTGAGGGACTGTGCAGCCCAATTAACAGAGATTCCAACAGATACCTCAGAATCAGAACCAAAATCAGGTTTAATATCACCGAAACTTGTAATTTGTGTAATGTGACAGAAGTACATTGCAATATATAATAATATAAACTGTCCATTCAGAAATCTGATGGCAGAGGGGGGGATACTGTTCCTGAATCATTGAGTGTGTGCCTTCAGGCTCCTGTACCTCTTCCATGATAGTAGCAATGTGAAGAGAGCATGTCTTGGGTGAGAGGAGTTCTTAACTATGGATGCTGCCTTTTCGAGGTATCACTCCTTGAAGATGTCCTGGATGCTGGGGAGTCTAGTGCCCATGATGGAGCTGACTGAGTTTACAACTGGCTGCAGCTTTTTTTGATCCTGTGCAGTGCCTTACCCCCCCATATGAGACAGTGCTGCAGTCAGTGTGAATGTTCTCCACAGTACATTTGTAGACATCTCTCTGGAATAGTCCACTGTCCCCTCATGCCTCAAGGCACCCACCATCATCCCAGTGCCCAAGAGGATGGCAGAAACCAGCCTCAAAGACTACCATCCATTGGCACTGACCTCAACAAAAATGAACCACTTTGAATGGCTGGTAATGGATTGCAGTAAATTCCACCTTCCTGCTACACTGGATCTTTTCTAGTTTGTTTATTGCTCAAGTCAGTCCACGTATGATGCCATAACCTCTGCACTCCAATCTGTCCTGTCTCACCTTGAAAATGGGGCCTCATATGCCACGATGCAGTTTAATACGATCATCCGTCAGAAGCTACTAGAGCAGCTGGTAGGGTGGTGCACCACAACAACTTGAATCTCAACATGAACAAGACCAAAGAGCTGATTGTGGACTTTAGGAAGGTACAGGCTGACCACTCCTCATTGCACATACATGGCTGCTTTGTGGAGAGAGTTAACAGCACCATGGTTCTGGGAGTATACATAATGCACAATCTCAACTGCTCCTTCAACACCACCTCTTTTGTCAAGAAATCACTTCAGCTTCCCCACTCCCACCCCCAATATTCTAACTAATTTTACAGAAGCACCATCAGGAATGTCCTGACCAGCTGCATCACTGTTTGGTACAGCAATTGCAAGGCATCGGACAGCAAGTCCTTACAAAGGGTTATGAAGACTTCTGAGATGATTATCGGGGTCTCTCTTCCACCTATCAGAGGTATTTATCAGGTGCAGGGCCCTTAGCACTGTCAATGATCTCTCCTATCCATCCAACCATCACTTTGACCCCCCTGCCATGAGGCAAGAGGTACCCCTAGCATTAAGACAAGGTCTGTTAGGATGGGAAACAACTTCTTCACCCAGGCTGTAACTGAGCCCCCTGCCAGCAACCAGGTCTTTTCATGCACGAAACACCAGTAACGTCATGCTGCTTACTTTTTACTTTGTGTTATAAATGCACCTTGTCATTTGTTAATTTACTTGTGATAATATTACTTTATGTGCTAGCTGTGCAAGTTATATGTACTGAGTCGTGTGGTGTCCGTGCGCACGGTTGGAAGATAATAAACTGAACTTGAACTTAAACTTATTTAATGAGAAAGGGCTGTGGCTAATGAATGTAGTATTGATGCTGCTAGCTTTACTTACATCAGTTAGGTCTCAGATCAAATACTGACAGCATGCTCTTATAGAAATCAATTTCTCAACTATGCTATTGGAAAGAAAGCTACGCTTTCATTTGGATCAAATTTGTCAAGGGCGCCAAGAAAGGGAGTACACGATGAGCCAAGTATTGCCAGCACAAGCCTGCTGCTCAAAATTGATATTGATAGTTACACCTACCTGGCTGGAATGCTCATAGAGTATCCAACAGCACACTTATAAAACCCTGTTCTGAACATACTCCTGGAAGCTCTGATTGTGGCAAAGCCTCGTCCCCCAGCTTTGAGAGTTGACAAAGTTATCAGCATTCTATACCACCTGGGAAGGTGCTGATATTCATAAACTATTTTACAACAGTAGCATAGCAGTTAGCTTAACGCTGTTGTAGCACCAGCAGCTGGCTTTAATTTCCACTGCTGTCTGCAAGGGGTTTGTATGCTCTCCCTGTGAATGTGTGTGTTTCCTCAGGGTGCTCTGGTTCCTTCCCACATTCTAAAACCATGTGAGTTAGTGGGTTAATTGATCACCAGGGTGTAATTGGACAGTGCAGGGTCATTAGATCAGAGCACCTGCTACCATATTATATCTCTAAGTAAAATTTTAAAAATAATCATCTTCTTAAATTACTCAAACATGGTTATTTTGAACAAACTTGAATAAAATTAACTAACCAGCTAGAATTCATAAATGTTGAGCATAACCAAAATAATTTCAAACGACCATTTCTTTCAAAGTTCAAAGTATCTTTATAATCAAAAGTATATACATATCACCATATACAAGAAAGAGATTCATTTACTTGCAGGCATACATAACAAATACAAGAAACATAATAGCATTAATGAAAGACTGCCCCCAGTAAGGTGGGCAAACAACCAAAGTACAGAAGACAACAAACTGTTCAAATAGAAAAAGAAAAAATAATAATTATATTAACATTTGGTCTAACAGGGAGACACTTATCAAGAAGCAAGCTGGATTAGGGAGTAAAAAGAATGACCCCACACAAGTGAAGAGTTGGAAATACCTAAAGTTACACTGGATATACTAAAAGTGGTTATAAAAAAATCCCCACAACTGGAAAAGTACCGGCAGTGATAATATTCATAATTATTGGTATAAAATTTAATTGTCTTCATCCACACCTAATAATACATATCAACAATTTTCGAAAAAATCTCGAAAAAGTGCCCGAATTTTTGACAGAATGTAAATCATTTCTCCTACCTAAAGGAGAGATCACAAATAACCAATCAAAAAGGCCCAGGGAGATTGGAAAGACAAGGCTTTGGGATCTGGGGTGAGAGATGATTTTTCTTGCTCTCTGCAATGGTCACTCCTCTCTCTATGGCGCTGAGTCTATGACGACTGTTAGGCTGCTGTGCTCCATGCCCACTAATATGACAAAATTATAAGTGAGGCTGCTCTGGATTTCAAAGATTCAAAGTACATTTATTATCAAAGAATGTATAAATTATACAACCTTGAGATTTGAGATTCTGAGAATCTGATAACTCAATGTGGTTCAGAATGTTGTTGTTCACTTCATTTGTTTGCATGATTTGTGTTTTTCTTTCTTTCTCTTGCTCATCAGGTATTGGTCTTTTATTATTTTTATCCTTTAATTGGGTTCTTTGAGGTTTCTTGCTTTGTGGCTATACAGATCTCAAGATTGTATAGTTTTTACATTCGTGATACTAAATGTACTTTGACTCAAAATATGGCGAATGCTGCTTTCCTGTGACAGTGCTCCAAGTGGATGTGCTCAATGGGGTAAAGAGTTTTATCTGTGATAGACAGGGCTTATCCACTACTTTTTCTAGTTCCTATGTTCAATGGTATTGATGTTTTCATACCAGTGCAACCAGTCAGTATACTCTCCACTACACCTCTATAGAAGTTTGTCAAAGTTTTAGTTGACATGCTAAATCTTCACAATATTTTAGGAAAGTAGAGGCGCTACCATGCTTTCTTTATAATGGCACTTCCGCTCCAGACACAGGACAGGTCCTCTGAAATGATACCACCAAGGAACTTAAAGTTGCTGATCCTCTCCACCTCTGATCCCCACATGAGGACCAGCTCTTTGTTGCCGACAGCTGGACATTTCTGTGCAACTGGATCCTTGATTTCCTCACTAGCAGACCCCAGTCAGTTTGGATGGGCAACATTTCCTTCATAATCTCCATCAATGCAGGTGCACCACAAGGCTGTGTGCCTAGCCTCCTGCTCTGCTTGCTTTAATCCTATGACTGAGGCTCAGCACAGAATTCCTAGTTTTGCTGACACAGGTCGAATCAAAGGTGGCAATGGATCAGCATATAGGAGGGAGATTGGAAATCTGGCTGACTGATGTTCAATGTCAGCAAGACTAAGTAGCTGATTATTGGCTACAAGAAGAGGTTTCTGGATGTCCAATCTTTCCTGCAACGATACAATTTTCATTGAAATTAATAAGGTTGTCCCTATATCAGGTCTACCCAACATGGAGACTGGCGGTCTATTTTCCAATGGAAAATTCAGCTTCCTCACTGAACTCTATGCTGCTCCCTATTGGCAGAAGTTTAGGACTTCAATAATTTACTCAAATGGGTAGATTTCTCAGATTCGTCTGCATTAAAATGGATAAATTCCTGGGATTAATCAGTAAAGTCTGAATCATATTCTTATTATTTTATAACTGACGATGCTTAGCAATTAATAAAATTACTGGACAATAAATCCAAAGGCCTATGAGAATCATTACAAAATGATCCTGTGACTTCAGTGTTTGTTTTTGTATTTTTTGATATAATGAAATTTGGCAATAATACTGAAATATCAGCAGTAAACACTACTAGATCCCAACACTCTCAACCAATAGCTGTTTTCAATTCCAGACCATCCTTTAATATCAGATTCCACTCTCCCCTCCTACCCCTCCTTGCAGTCCCCAACCCTGCTCTCATGACTATACTCCTTCCCCACATAAAACCACCACGGTGGGATTCACAGCTGAACAGGTGAGAAGACAGCTGAAACGTCTCAACCCAAGCAAGGCTGCAGGACCAGATGGTGTCAGTACCAGGGTGCTCAAAACCTGTGCCCCTCAGCTATGTGGAGTACTTCCCCATGTATTCAACCTGAGCCTAAGGCTCCGGAGGGTTCCTGTGCTGTGGAAGACGTCCTGCCTCATCCCTGTGCCGAACACGCTGCGCCCCAGTGGCCTCAATGACTACAGACCGGTGGCATTGACCTCCCACATCATGAAGACCCTGCAGAGACTTGTTCTGGAGTGGCTCAGGCCTATGGTCAGGCCACACTTAGATCCCCTCCAGTTCACCTACCAGCCCCGACTAGGAGTTGAGGATTCCATCGTCTACCTGCTGAACCGTGTCTACGCCCACCTGGACAAGCCAGCGAGCACTCTGAGGGTCATGTTTTTTGACTTCTCCAGTGCGTTCAGAACCATCCACCCTGCTCTGCTGGGGGAGAAGCTGACAGTGATGCAGGTGGATGCTTCCCTGGTGTCATGGATTCTTGATTACCTAACT
Source organism: Mobula birostris (assembly GCF_030028105.1). NCBI lineage: Eukaryota > Metazoa > Chordata > Chondrichthyes > Myliobatiformes > Myliobatidae > Mobula > Mobula birostris. The sequence continues at coordinate 98,891,987 of NC_092370.1, read as the reverse complement.
GGCAGACCACAGTATGTGTGCTTGCAACACTGTGTGTCCGACAGATTGATCAGCAGCACTGGGGCTCCACCGGGGACCGTCTTGTCTCCTTTTCTCTTCACCATTTACACCTCGAACTTCAACTACTGCACAGAGTCTTGTCATCTTCAGAGGTTTTCAGATGACTCTGCCATAGTTGGATGCATCAGCAAGGGAGATGAGGCTGAGTACAGGGCTACGGTAGGAAACTTTGTCACATGGTGTAGCAGAATTATCTGCAGCTTAATGTGAAAAAGACTAAGGAGCTGGTGGTAGACCTGAGGAGAGCTAAGGTACCAGTGACCCCTGTTTCCATCCAGGGGGTCAGTGTGGACATGGTGGAGGATTACAAATACCTGGGGATACGAATTGACAATAAACTGGACTGGTCAAAGAACACTGAGGCTGTCTACAAAAAAGGGTCAGAGCCGTCTCTATTTCCTGAGGAGACTGAGGTCCTTTAACATCTGCCAGACGATGCTGAGGATGTTCTACAAGTCTGTGGTGGCCAGTGCTATCATGTTTGCTGTTGTGTGCTGGGGCAGCAGGCTGAGGGTAGCAGACACCAACAGAATCAACAAACTCGTTCATAAGACCAGTGATGTTGTAGGGATGGAACTGGACTCTCTCACGGTGGTGTCTGAAAAGAGGATGCTGTCTAAGTTGCATGCCATCTTGGACAATGTCTCCCATCCACTACATAATGTACTGTTTGGGCACAGGAGAACATTCAGCCAGAGACTCATTCCACCGAGATGCAACACAGAGCGTCATAGGAAGTCATTCCTGCCTGTGGCCATCAAACTTCACAACTCCTCCCTTGGATGGTCAGACACCCTGAGCCAATAGGCTGGTCCTGGACTTACTTCCTGGCATAATTTACATATTACTATTTAAGTAATTATGGTTTTATTACTATTTATTATTTATGGTGCAACTGTAACAAAAACCAATTTCCCCCGGGATGAATAAAGTATGACAATGACTATGACTAGAATTTGGTTTATTATCACTGGCATGTGTGGTGAAGTTTGTTTGTGAATATGTGAATACTGATAAAAGATCATTCTAAATGGATTGACTTACTTTACTTTATCTTTGTGTTTGTATTCCTCTAATATGTACAGATATTCTATATAATTTAAGTTCCTAAATTTGTTTTTTTCATTGGCTCAGACTTTCTAAAATTCAGTTTCATATATTAAATCAGCTCAAGTACACACTAGAGCACCTAAGAAGATTTGATATGCAAACTATCAGATCATGATTTCATTCTTAATGACAATTTTGTTAAATTATTCCAGTGCAGAATGAACAATTTTAAATTTTCTTATTTAATATTTATATCTGGATATTTTGAAAATCTAGTTGATTAATGCAATTCTTACAAAGACCGTTTCAGTCCTGATACTACATTGAGTTGTGTAATCTAATTTGGGCAAACACATATGTTGATGCAATTTATTACCACTTCCCATGATACAAAACAGGAATGATTCCTGTCTCTTCCTGTCTTGTTCTTCATTGGTGTCCAGACAGGACATATATTTTGGATGAGGACAGGTTTTGATGTAGAACTAATCTTGCATCAACGATAGATCCTTGTGGGTTTAGATCGCACTCTGGAGACCTGTGCAAAACAAATGTAACCAAACACACTTCAGTATTGAGAGAATCTTACACCAGCAGTGGTGCTCTCTTTTAAATATAGTATAATTAAAATTCCACCCGCTCTCTCGGATAGATGTAAAAAAAAAATCCCATGGCACCCTGTCAAAGAAGACCAAAAGATTTATTTCTAACTTCAGTGTTATTTTTATTGTCACGTGTACATCGATACACACAGTGAAGTTGCGTCATTCGGCATCAGTGACAACTACAGTCTGTGGATGTGCTGGGGGCAGCCCGCATGTGTCACATGCTTCTGGTGCTAACATAGCATGCCCACAACATACTAACCCTAACCATACGTCTTTTGGAATATGGGAGGAAAGCACGTGGTCAGTGAGAGAATGTACAACCCTTCCCCCACCCCCGCCACAGACAGTGGTAGGAAATGATCTCTGATCTCATTGCCGGCACTGTGAAACATGACATGAGCTGCTATGCCACCATTTCACTTTAATATACTGACAACTATTTAGACTTAATATCTCAGCCAATATCTACAGTCAAGCACACTAAGTATCTGGCTATTATCACATTGCTATTTGTGGGAGCTTGTTACAGGCAATTTAGCTTCTGCATTGCTTACGAGAGTGACTTTTGCTGTAAAGTAATTTGGGTTGCCCTGAGATTATGAATGTCATTCACTCTAAGCTCATGTATAGAAGTGATCATAAGTATCTATGAATCCCTATACCAGCTGTCTTTATTACCCTTAAGAAACAAGAAAGCCTTTTACTATTAAAACTGCAAGAATTTGTTCAACCAAAGAGGGTAAAATAAGCAGTGAAGCCAAGCTTTTAATTAAGGCAAATCATATTAATTATTATCTATCTTCAAATATTGTTTAAAAAGTTATCAAAGAAATGGACAATGTCAATTTTAAAGGAGATTATACCATTCTATAACAATTTGAAAAAGTAATGCTATCTTTTGGGAATATTTGATAGCAATTAAAAATATGGACTTCTTTATGATATAAAAATAGCAAAGTTTCATTCTCCAAATTTTTATAAGCTCTGATTCCTTCAAGATATATTACTGAGTTTTTATTTATTTGCTGCATTCTATTAATCTCTGTGAAATTGTTATATGCTTACATTTATAATTACACTGGACAACAAATTTTTTTCAGAAGTGTTGCTTCCTCAGAATTTTTTTTGTTTATGATAGACTGCTTGAAGATGAACACAAATAACTTCAGACTACTTGTATCATGTAGGAATTTGGAGAAACAACAAATTAGCTTTTATTGAATATAATGTGTTTAATTGCATAATGGTGCTGATGCTTTGCAATAGTTCGACACAGTTAAAAATATTTTGTTAATGATTTTCATTTGTACTCAGTGTCTGAGACTTCTTGCTTAAGTGTCCAACAATAATTCACCAGCATTGATGGATTCCAGTTGCCTTGGTAGCTTTTCTTCATGACCACAATGTTCTGGTGAAACCTTTCACCATGCTCCGCACTAACAGCACCAAGATTTGCAGGGAAGAAGTATAAATGGGAATGCAGAAAATGAATCTTTAGCGGCATGTTGCACTTCATGGTTTTATATGCTTGAAGCATGCTTTCAACCAGCTGGTGTAGCTCGATGCTCTGTAGATGCCGAGAAAAATTTCAACAACTTTTTTCAATGCCTTCTGTGTGATTTTCTCTGGTCCCACTAGAAATTCTTCAAATTGCCTGTCATTGATGACCTGTTTGATTTGTGGACCAACAAAAATGCTTTCCTTAATCTTGGCATCAGTTATTCTGGGAAGCATCTGTCTCAAATATCAAAATCCCTCATAGAAATTTTTGTGCCTGGTGACAGCAAATTCCATCCTTACAGTCCTGAACCCAATAATTATTACTAAAACCTGTCCTGCCATGCAGCGGCCATGCCGCGTAAGCATGTCCAAGCATGCCTGGACAAGATAGGAAACTTTCCAGCTTACATTATAGGCAACATTTTAATTGACTTGAATTATAAATTGAAATAATAAACATGTGATTTCAAAAAATGGTGCATGATAGCGAAATTTCATGGTGACTTTCATGATCAGTAGCCCAAAATTCATAAGGTACACCTAAAGGTATTCAGGAAGCAAAATCTTTGTTGTCCAGTGTTACTTTTCCTTACCCTGTAGAAGTAGTTCCCTGTTGTACAAACTTCAAGGACAAATCGCTATTTTGTTTAGAATAGGCTGAAGTATGATTGAAAAGATTGGAGTACATTTTGGTAAAATACTTTTGATCCTTTTTGCAGGTTAAACCTTGAACTGAGAAAGATCAGTGCTAGTTTCACTGACTAGCTAATTTAATGCCTTAGTTTTAGAACTGGCTATCACTGAACCATATGTATATACTATGAACACTACATATTGTCTTTTGGAAATTACCCACATTGAACCCATGTAGCTGAGTATGGAGAAAAGAACGGGAATGCACAGTATAGATAGTGTAGTTGGGGTGGATTAATGGCAAAAGTATTCAATCTGTTAAAAGTGTGAGCTATTGCATTTGAGAAATTATAATACACAAGGGAATATACAATAGATGTTAGATCCTGAGAGCAGAGAGACCTGAGAGTTCAAGTTCACATATACTTAAAAGTAACAGAAATAAATAGAAAATACCACAAGTACTTAACAGATTGGGCATCTGTGGAGAGAGAAATAAAATTAATGTTTCAAATCATTGGTCTTTCATCAGAACAAGGAAGAGTCAGAATTTCAAAATTTTAAGAAGAAGGGATAACTAGAACCAAGAGAATGTTGTGATGAGATGGAGGCCAAAAGACAAAATGATAATGGAAGTGTTGTCAGTTGAGAAAGGATAGTGAAGGCACATTAATTGCTTTAAAGTTAATAGAGCATGTTATTAAAATGGTTAAAAAGGCATATGGGATGTTTTACTCTAATAGCTGCAGAATAAGAGCAAGAAGGTTAAACTTGGACTGTATAATATATCAGTTAGGACACAGTGTGAGAGCATAAAAAAGACATGATTACATTGGGGATGTGTGGAGGGGTCTTGCAAACAACAGAAAATCGTAGTTATAATGAAAGATTGGAAAGGCAACAGTGGTTTTCTCTGGAAATTAAGTTGTGGGAGAGTGGGAGGCACAGATTTAAAACATTTAATAAAACTGAGGTGGAAATGGTGAAGATATTTTCATCCAGAGGGTAGATAGACTCTGAAGCTCCCTCAAAACATGCAGAAGAAGAGCACTTAAAGGGTATTGGATGTGGAGCTGAAGAGATCAGACTGGAAGCAATATGGATCTTCAGTTGGAAAGTTGGATTAGTCTGTTTAGCTCTTTTTTGTCTGACCTGGATGTGACAAGTCCAAGGGCCTGGTTATACACTCTAATTTTTTTGATGATTCTATGAAACAAAGGTCAAGAGAACCATAATTCAAATCCTTTGAGAGTAGATGGAGAATTTTAGGGCAGATTATGGTAAGATTCTGGAAAAAAAATGTTACACATTTAAATTCAGATTCTACTTGAAGGCATAAATAAATTCTACATAAAACTCACTGGTTCCATTGTATTGAAATGTATAATATTATAAGTGGTCTTAGCAGGTTAGATGTTAAGGGAGTAATTCCCCTGGAGAGGGATTCTCAAAAAGAGGAAATACCAATTTAGGATAACGTATCATCTCATTAAGCCTGGGACAAAGAACAAATTATTTCTTTCAGAAGATTGTGAATCTTTGTAGTTCTGTGTCACACAAAGTTCTGAATACCAAGTCATTAACAAAATTTATAGCTTACATAGATGTTGAGATTTCAGGTGAATTGAGTCCTATGGAAATCTGGCAAGTATAGAAGCCCATTTTAGATGAGTCATAATCTTCATGATTAGCAGAGCAGGCTCTAGGGTTTACTTGGCCTATTCCTAATTCTATTTCTTACATTGTTAAATTTTTATGAGATTGTTATATCACATAAAATTTTAGCAGTGTAAGAAATAGAAGTATTAGTAAGCAATACACCTTTGGTAATCATCTAGAATTTATGAATATAAAACATATGAAAAAAATTTAAAAACTGCGAATGCTGGAAATGTGAAACAATTTTCAATAATCTGCTTCCTTTTGCATCAAAACTAGTCCTACTGTTGGTTATTTATTTGTAATATCAACTCATTTTATCTCTCTTCACTGACACTGCATGACCTGCATTTCCTTCCGCTCTGACCAACATTTCACATCTTTTATATGTTCCTTTATTTGGTTTTTCTCTCTATTCTCTTCTTCAGACTATCACCAGCTTATCACCACAGTCCAACCTGTTAGAGATATTGTTTTAATCCTGTCTATATCCCCACACCTGCTGCACTATAAAATTGACCTGTTTCTCTCTTTCCCAAATCTGTAGAATGATTTCTGATCTGAAATACAGGTATTCACTTATTTCTTGTTTCACAGATGCTGCTTAATCTATGAAATGTTTCTATCATTTTCCATTTGTTTCATGTTATCAAAGCCTGGTTGTTTGGAAGTAACCAATCATATTCATCCTCAGATTAATGTCCATTAACATACTTGTAGTTACCTGGAGTAATATATTACTTCATTTGTGTTGGAGACAAAAATCACATCAGAAAACTAAGGGCAATTCACTGTAGGAAGCGTCCCATTAGAAATCCATAATAGCACAATCCAACACTGAAATAGTAACCATCACATTTCACTTCAGAAACAGACATCCTCAGACACACTTCTTACTTAATTATTTGTCAAAATAGTAAAACTATGAATATTTTTGATTTTGTTCTGTCATTAAGAAACATCTATAGCCATCAAAATTCTAAACAATTTTAAAATATTAAAAATAAGGTAATTTCTCATAAAATCTATGTCAATATTGAATACAAGTTCAAATTTAATAGAAAAAAGCAAGCTTCATAGCAAGTTGAAGGCAATGTATTCATAATGTGAAAAAATAAAAAATGTGACAATCGGAATTGACTACACATATTTACCAAACAAATCGGTTTAAATGGAGGGGTGTGATGTATTTATTTTTAATACTGCTTCCTGGGAAACAAGTAAGTTAACATTTCCCGTGACCTTATTTAAGGAAGAGCTTGATAGGTCCTTAATTAGACATGGCATCAAAGGTTACAAGGAGAAGGCCAGGGGGGTGGGGCTGAGGAGCAGAATCGAAAGATCAGCCATGATTGAATGCCAGAACAGACTCGATGGGCCAAATGGCCTAATTCCGCTCCTATATCTTATGGTCTTAAGGTCTTTAGGAGACTGGGAAATCATTTCTGCACAAACTTCATCCTCCCAAAATGGTCAACGCATTGTTCCTCCACTACAAATAAAAGAATTACATCCTCAATTCACCACATCCTGAAATCCAGGGCTGTCTTCCATCATCTTAATTTACTTGATGACATCCAAATGAAGCTTAAACACTCATTTTGATGACCTACCAAAATTAGCACTTTCACCATTACTCAATCACAACAGCAAGCAATTGAGTAAATGATCAGACATACAATGCTTTCCCTTGGGAGCAATTAGAGGAATGACTGATAGTATTTAGATCATTGTATAAAAATATTAATAGCTGAAAACAGAATAAAGTGCCTAAAGAATAAATACATAATAAGAATGAGGCAAATATTCCTGGTGTTTGAGAGTTTTTAAATGTAATTAGGAACTATACCTTCAGAGATATGCATTCTGTACGATGTTCTCCAATTAGTTGTGCATTTTAAATTGGAGAACAGCTGAGTTCATGTTGTTGATATCATTTAAAGGAATAAATTAAGTAAGTCTGGGTCATCTTTATTCGGTTCCCAATGAATTTACCTCACCAAAGTGTCTAGAATCATACATTTTCTATTAGTTTATGAGAAAAAAATATTGTAGCCTTTTGGGAAATGATTCAAAGAGGTAATAAATAATTAAATTTGAATTGGTGGAAAAACACATTTTGCTTACAAATGATATCGACCATGATTTGCTACTGATTTAATTTTAAAATATTTTAGACATGTTGCATCTATATTATGAATCAGTGAGTGTAAATTATTGATTTCTAAATAATGGGCTTGAACTAAAGAAGTCTGTTTTAGGTTTGATGATATAACTACATAATGCAGTTATACAGTGTTGTGCTGTTCCCTTGTAGCCGCTTTCAATTGTGTTTGTGGTACTTTCATATGATTTTTAAAACACTGCTGCAGGTGATCCAGGTGATCAGCAAGGTAAGAAATTGATTTGTTGTCTCATCCGAAGGAAGGCAATATCTCCTTCGTCATGCACGGAGGTGTCAGACATGTCTATGTGCTAAAGCTGTTGTAATGTGGTTGAAAGCACAACATTCTCACTACCATAAGTCATGCTGAGTCATGACTTAAATGCTTATCCATATTGAGACCGGGATGTACAAGCAACAAAACAAGATTAGTTGAATGTCTTCTTTAAAACCTGTGTGAATATCACAAGCCTACAGTCTAACTAGATTATTTGCACTCAAGGGAAATATAGCAACAACTCTCTACTGAAGTCTGCTTCAGAAAGACTGTTCTACTTCTTTTAAAATATGTGAAAGTTTAAAAATTTCCCATAATACTACTTCGTAATTGCCTGCATTTACACATTTGGTTATAAGGAAAGCTATATCCAACTCACAGTACAATCTTAAGTTATTTTCTAGTTCTTAATTCTACACCTAGAGAATTTTAATTCCAATGTTTCCTTCAGGATTGAATGATTTCCTCACTCTATCTATCTATATATAGGTAGAGCGCAGAGAAGGCCTATCTGACCCTCTGAGACGCACCTCCCAACAACTCACTGATTTAACCCTAGGCTAATCATGGGACAATTTACAATGACCCCACACACACACACACACACCACCAGAATTGATCTCTGACCCCTTGAGCTGAAATAGCGTTGCATTAACTGTTAAGCTACTGTGGCACACCATATTATATCCAAATGTACTTACTTAGCATTCCAATTGTTTCGCAATGAAATCCTGATAAAATTCCACAATGTTATACCTTCTCAGTAAAAGTTGCTCTTTAGGTCCTAGTAATGGAAACTGCAAAACTTAACGTAACTAAGGAGCAGCCCAGTAGTGTAGCAGTTAACGTAAGGTAACTACAGTGCCAGTGACCTGGGTTCATTTTTGCAGTTGTCAGTAAGGAGATTGTACATTCTCCCCATTACTGTGGGTTTTCTTTAGGTCTCTGGTTTCCTCCCTCATTTCAAAGACTTATGAGTTAGTAGATTAAGGGAAGTTATATCCATATCTCATAGTTGTGCAATTGGGTAGTGTGTGTTTGTTGAGCCAGAAGGGCCTGTTACCAATTTGTATCTCCAAAAAAAATAATATTCTGTTTTAGCAGTTATTTGTGCATTTCTCATTCCTTTAAGAAGAAGAGTACTATTAGAAGAGGGCTCAAGAATCAGGACTTGTAAGGTATTTTATCAACCTGCAGTCACTCCTGAAGATACTCAGACTAGACTTCCAATATTAGTAGAGTGCCCTTTAACAATGTGCTCCTAGTTTTACTGAGCATATTCAGCATTAGCTGCAGCATGAAGCTAGGAGCAACAATTAATGTTGCTACACATGAAAATATTGGTTATGTGAATAATAACATTATCTGTCAAGCAGCAAAACTAATACTGGGTCAAGATTAGGAGCACTAAATTATTCTACTCAAAATTTTATAATCCAAATACTTACCAGTGCAATCTATGTATATTGATTGAAATGGTTGGATGACAATAAACTGAATTTAAACTTCAGCTTGCTTTAGAATGATTAGCACCTAAACCAACAACATGGAATGCATTGCTCAGGTAACGTTTTTCTGCCATATCTTAGTTTATTAGATTAGATTAGATTAGATCGTCATTGTGCTGAGTACAGATACAAAGCCAATGAAATGCATTTAGTATCTGACCAGAAATGCAAAGAATAGTGTTATTTACAAAATAACTGCGAATAAAAAAAGTACTACAGCCCACAAATATAAAAGTACTGAGACAGTACAATATGGGTGCAACACTGCTTAGTGCTGTGATATGAGGTTCAGCAGTGTCACAGCCTCAGGGAAGAAGCTCTTCCTGTGCCTGCTAGTGCGGGAGCGGAGGCTCCTGTAGTGCCTACCTGATGGGAGGAGAGTGAAAATTCCATGGTTAGGGTGAGATGCATCCCTGAAAATGCTTTTCGCCCTGCCCAGGCAGCGTTTATGGTAGATGTTCTCAATGGTGGGCAATTGGGTGCCAGTAATCCACTGGGCAGTTTTCACCACACGCTGGAGTGCTTTGTGGTCCAATACGGGACAATTGCCATACCGTACTGAGATGCAGTTGGTGAGTGTGCTCTCAATGGTACAGCGGTAAAAGTCTGTCAGTATCCTGGGACAGAGGTGAGCTTTCTTCAGCTCCGCAGGAAATAAAGGCGCTGTTGCACCTTTTTGATCAGGATGGAGGAGTTCAGGGACCAGTTGAGATGCTTGGAAATGTGGACACCAATGAATTTGAAGCTTGATACATGCTCCACTACAGTTCTGTTGATGTAGATGGGGACTTGAGTGTGACTCCTGGCATGCCTGAAGTCCACAATGATCTCCTTGGTCTTCTGGGTGTTAAGGGCCAGATTGTTGTCGGCACACCATGCGGCCAGGTGCTGGACCTCGTCCCTGTAGGCCCTCTCGTCATCCCCTCTGATCAGATCAACCATCGTGGTGTCGTCTGCGAACTTGATTATGGAGTTAGAACCATGTACAGGAACGCAGTCATAGGTGAAAAGGGAGTACAGAAGAGGGCTCAGCACACAGCCTTGAGGCACGCCAGTGTTCAGGGTGAGAGTGAAGGAGAAGTTGTCTAACTTTACTGATTGGGGCCTATATAATTCATTTCTATATTTTTCTTTACTCTAGAATTTACTCACATGATCTTGCTCTGAAAACTGATAAATTTACACAGTGCAACATCAGAAGCCCAATTTACTATCTCCTGCATCAAATACCACCCCTACTCAATGCTCACATTAACATAGCATTTAAGTTACACTCTAATCCCATTGCCCTAGAACACAGAGATCAGTAACATCTTTATAAACTGTGTTGATCTGCATCATAATCTAATGCATAATATAAATATAAAGTCCAGTTACTTCAAAGCATTTATATTTCCTAGAGAACTATGAGAATAGAAATGCTCTTCAAGGCCCATGTGGAAAACTTGATTCTACCTTGCCTTGGTTTGCTTCCCTTCTGTTCTGATCTGTTCTGCCTATCCAAAATGGATAAACTCAACCCACACTACCTGGCGCACTGCAGCACAATTCATACTTCCAGTGCAAGTTTGGGTTCAAGTCTGCATGGGGGGTTGGTAACAAAATCCAAATTAATGTGTTTCTTTTGACAAGGTAATGCAATCTTGTACACATTCAAAGTTCAAAGTAAATTTATTATCTAAGTATGTCAATGTCACCATATTAAACTCTGAAGTTCATATTCTTGCGAGGATACTCAAGGAATCCGTAATAGCATCAATGAGAGACCACACCAACTTCTGCGATCAATCACTGTGCAAAAGACATAAAATTGTGCAAATACAAAACGAAAGAAATAATAGTATTTAATAAGTAATCAATAAATATGAAGGACATGGGATGAAGAGTCCTTGAAAGTGAGCTTGTAGATTGTGGAAGCATTTCAGGGATGGGGCAAGTGAGGTCAAGTTAATTTATCCCCTTTGGTTCAAGAGCCTGGTGGTTCAAACTGGTGGGCTGAATCCTGAGGCTTACATAACTTCTTCCTGATAGCAGCAGTGAGAAGAGAGCATGAGCTGGGCGGTGCAGGTCACTGACTCTGGGTATTGCTTTCCTGCCACAGCACTCCGTGTAGATGCACTCAATGGTAGGTGAGTGGTGGTGGGGGGGGGGGCTTTACCCTTGATGGACTGGGCTGTTTCCACTACTTTTTGTAGAGTTTTCCATTGAAGGGCATTGGAGTTTCCATACCAGGCTGTGACGTAGCCAGTCAATATATAGAAGTATGTCAAAGATTTAGATGCCATACCAAATCTTCAGAAATTCCTAAGGAAGTTGAGGTGCTACTGTGCTTTCTTCATAAGGCACTTAAATGCTTGGCCTCTGAAATCAGAACAGTGTGGAATTTAAAGTTGCTGACACTCTGCAATCTGATCCTCTGATGAGAACTGGCTCAAAGACCTTTGGTTTCCACCTCCTGAAGTCAACAATCAGCTTATTCGTCTGGCTGACAGTGAATAAGACTGTTGTTGTGGCGCCTCTCAGCCAGATTTTCATTCTGCCACCTATGAGGTGGAGGTATTAGTAATGATCTTTCAAGAATCGGGAATAGTTCTGGATAACTGGAAAACTGCAAATGTCACACCACTCTTCAAGAAGGGAAAGAAGCAGAAGAAAGGAAACTTTTGGCCAGTTATTCTGTCCTCAATGATTGAGAAGATGTTGGAGTTGATTGTTAAGTATGAGGTCTCAGGGTTCCTGGAGGCACATGATAAAATAGGGTTCCTCAATGAAAAATCTTGCCTGACAAACTTGTTTGAATCGTTTGAAGAAATAACAAACAGGATAGACAAATGAGAAAGGCTTTGACGAGGCACCACATATGAGGCTGCTTAACAAGCTATGAGCCTATGGTATTACAGGAAAGATTCTAGAATGGATAAAGCAGTGGCTGATCAGCAGGAGGTAAAGAGTGGGAATAAAGGGAGCCTTTTCTGTTTGGCTGCCGGTGGCTAGAGGTGTTCCACAGGGCCTGTGTTGGACTGGTTCTTTTTACTTTATATGTTAACAATTTGGATGGTGGAATTGATGGCTTTGTTGCAACGCTTGCAGATGATATGATGGTAGGTGGAGGGGGAAGTAGTTTTGAGGAAATAGAGATGCTATAGAAGGAGAATGGGCAAAGAAATGGCAGATGGAATACAGTGAAAGGAAGAGTATGGTTATGCACTTTGGTAGAAGAAATGAAAGGGTTGATCAGTTTATTAATGGAGCGAAAATACAGAAAACTGATATAGAACCATAGAAATTACAGCACAGAAACAGGCCTTTTGGCCCTTCTTGGCTGTGCCGAACCATTTTCTGCCTAGTCCCACTGACCTGCACACGGACCATATCCCTCCATACACCTCCCATCCATGTATCTGTCCAATTTATTCTTAAATGTTAAAAAAGAACCCCCATTTACCACCTCGTCTGGCAGCTCATTCCATACTCCCACCACTCTCTGTGTGAAGAAGCCCCCCACTAATGTTCCCTTTAAACTTTTCCCCCCTCACCCTTAACCCATGTCCTCTGGTTTTTTTCTCCCCTTGCCTCAGTGGAAAAAGCCTGCTTGCATTCACTCTATCTATACCCATCATAATTTTATATACCTCTATCAAATCTCCCCTCATTCTTCTACGCTCCAGGGAATAAAGTCCTAACCTATTCAACCTTTCTCTGTAACTGAGTTTCTCAAGTCCCGGAAACATCCTTGTAAACCTTCTCTGCACTCTTTCAACCTTATTTATATCCTTCCTGTAATTTGGTGACCAAAACTGAACACAATACTCCAGATTCGGCCTCACCAATGCCTTATACAACCTCATCATAACATTCCAGCTCTTATACTCAATACTTCGATTAATAAAGGCCAATGTACCAAAAGCTCTCTTTACGACCCTATCTACCTGTGACGACACTTTTAGGGAATTTTGTATCTGTATTCCCAGATCCCTCTGTTCCACTGCAGTCCTCAGTACCTTACCATTAACCCTGTATGTTCTACGTTGGTTTGTCCTTCCAACGTGCAATACCTCACACTTGTCAGTATTAAACTCCATCTGTCATTTTTCAGCCCATTTTTCCAGCTGGTCCAAGTCCCTCTGCAGGCTCTGAAAACCTTCCTCACTGTCTACTACACCTCCAATTTTTGTATCATCAGCAAACTTGCTGATCCAAATTACTACATTATCATCCAGATCATTGATATAGATGACAAATAACAATGGACCCAGCACTGATCCCTGTGGCACACCACTAGTCACAGGCCTCCACTCAGAGAAGCAATTCTCTACCACCACTCTCTGGCTTCTTCCACCGAGCCAATGTCTAATCCAATTTACCACCTCTCCATGTATACCTAGCGACTGAATTTTCCTAACTAACCTCCCATGCGGGACCTTGCCAAAGGCCTTACTGAAGTCCATGTAGACAATATCCACTGCCTTCCCTTCATCCACTTTCCTGGTAACCTCCTCGAAAAACTATGCAAAGGGACTTGGAAGTCCTCCTGCAGGATTCCGTACAGGTTAATTTGCAGGCTGAGTCTGTGGTGAGGAAGGTAAATGCAATGTCAGCTTTCATTTCAAATGGACTAGAATATAAAAGCAAAGAAGTAATCTTGAGACTTTATACAGCACTGGTGAGGTCTCACTTGAAATATTGTGAGCAGTTTTGGACTCCTTATCTTAGAAAGGATGTGCTGAAATTGGAGAGGGTTCAAAAGGAGATTCACAAAAATGATTCCAGGATTGAAAGACTTCTCATATGAAGAGCGTCTGATGGCTCTGGGCCTATATTCACTAGAATTCATAAGAAGGAGGGGTGACCTCAAATGGTGAAAGGCCTTGACAGAGTGGATATGGAGAGGATGTTTCCTATGGTGGGAGAGTCTAAGACCAGAGGACATAGCCTCAGAATAGAGGGATGTCCTTTTAGAACAGAGATGAGGAGGAATTTGGAATTTCTTTAGCCAGAGAGTGGTGAATCTGTGGAATTCTTTGCCATAGGCAGTTGTGGATTTCAAGCCATATATTTAAGGCAGAAGCTGATAGATTTTTGATTGGTCAGGGTATGAAGGGATATGGGAAGAAGGTAGGAGATTGGGGCTGAGAGGAAAATTGCATCAGACATGATAAAATGGTGGAACAGACTCAATGGATTAAATGGGCTAATTCTACGCCTATATCTTATGGTCTTATGGTCTAAGATGTTGATTCATCACTACCTTTGATTCAGTCAATTACAGTGCTGTCATCAACAACAGGCTGCTAAGAAGATATACAGATATACTTATTTGCGGCAACAGCAATATTTCCTGTTTCAAAATCCTGTCAAATAATCACAGCAATTAGAGTTTGAACTTATGAAAAGCCTATAATAGGTTTGAACCAAAAGTCATAATACTGCGGTTTACTTCATGCATACAAAATATGAGCAAATAATCAAATTAAAAATTTGTAGAAAAGGTTCCCAGTTTATCATTTTTTTCACTGGATTGAATCAAATGTTCATAATATTATAAAAACAATATGGGTTGAGAACCCCTATCTGAAATGTTTGGGAGGTGATACAGATTTTTTTGGATTTTGGAATATTTGCATCTATATATTGAGATAGCTTGTGCATGGGACCCAAATCAAAACACAAAATCCATTTACATTGCATATAAAGCTTATATATATTTCAGGGTATATACATCACCATCAATCCAGACTCTGAATTTACGTGTGACTGGTAAGCAGTCTCTGTCTTACACCTGTTCATCACACATATATACTTAACAGTAAAAATTATACTCAAACACGGGTTATCAGGAGGAGATGAAATTCAGAATCAGAATTAAATCAAGCTAGACATCAATGGCATATGTCTTAAAATTTGTTGTTTTTGCCACAGCAGCACAATGCATTACTGTTCCTGAATCACTGAGTGTGTGCCTTCAGGCTCCTGTACCTCCTTCCTGATTGTAGTAATGAGAGCAGGGCATGTCCAGGGTGAATGGGGTCCTTAATGATGGATGACATCTTTTTGAAGCATCACTCCTTGAAGATGTCCTGGATGCTATGGAGGCTAGTGCCCAAGATGGAGCTGACTGAGTTCACAACTTTATGGAACTTCTTTTGCTCTGGATAAGTAGTCCCCACCCCCCAAACCAGATGGTGATGCAGCCAGTCAGAATGCTCTCCATGGTACATCGGTAGAAATTTGTGACATGCCAAATCTCCTTAAACTCTGAATGAAATACACTCACCATTGTGCTTTCTCTAACAGCATCGATATGTTGGGCCCTGGATAGATCCTCAGAGAAGTTGTCACCCAGGGACTTGAAATTGCTCACCCTTTCCACTCCTGACTGCTCTGTGAGGACTGGTTTGTATTCCCTTGCTGAATTCCACAGTCAGTTCTTTGGTCTTACTGATACTGAGTGCATGGCCACACTACTCACCAAGCTGAGTATATCTCGCTCCTGTATGCCTTCTCGTCACCATCTCAAATTCTGCCAACAATAGTTATGTCATCAGCAAATATATAGATGTCATTTGAGCTGTGCCTAGCCACACAGTTGTGCGTGTAGGAATGTAAATATTAGTATTGCCCTGTTGATTCAAAGCCGCATGAAGAGACAATGAGATCGCATCCTCTGTAAACCTACTGTGGTGATAGGCAAATTACAATGGGTCCAGATCCTTGCTGAGTCAAGAGCTTATTCTAGCTTAAATTAACCTCTCAAAACACTTCATCACTTCAGACATGTGTGCAACTGGAAGGTAGTCGTTAAGGCAGCTCACTCTGCTCTTCTTGGGCACTGGTATGATTGTTGCCCTTTTGAAGCAGGCGGGAACTTCTGACTGTGGCAAAGAGAGACTGAAAATGTCTTTGAATACTCTGCCAGTTGATTGGCACAGGTTATCAGAGCCCCACCAGGCGCTCCATCACCTTGCGAGGTCTCACCCTGTTGAAAGACAGTCTGACGTCAGCCTCCAAGAAGAGGTAACAGGGTCAAGAGTTGCTGCAGCAATTTTCATAGCTGTAGTTTTATTTTCCCTTTCAAATCATGCATAAAAGACTTTGAGCTCATCTGGTAGTGAAGCGTCACTGCCATTCATGATGTTAATTTCGCTTTGTAGGAAGTAACGGCCTGCAAACCCTGCCAGTGTTGACGTGCATCTAATTCCGTCTCCAACCTCATTCACAATTGTTTCTTTGTTCTTGAGGTAGCCCTCCGTAAGTCATACCTGGCCTTCTTGCATAGTCCTGGGTTTCCAGACTTGAATGCCACAGATCTAGCCCTCAGCAGACAATGAATCCTCTGGTTCATCCACAGCTTTTGATTTGGGTGTGTACAGTATGTTCTCATAGGCACACATCCATCCACATAGGTTTTAATAACGTCAGTTGCAACTGTGGCGTACTCATTCAGACTCAAAGATGAATGCCTAAATACAGTCCGATCCACTGACTCAAAGCAGTCCTGTAAGTGCTCCTGCACCTCCCGTGTCCGTACCTTCTTTGTCCTCACTACTGCTGCTGGGGTCTTCCGTTTCCACCTATATTCAGGGATTAGAAGTACAGCCAGGTGATCAGACTTCCCAAAGTGTGGGACTAGATGGTACGGTTATCTCTCTTGATTATCATCTAACAGTTGTCCAAACATGTCTGGTTGTACAAGTAATATGTTGGTAATAATTTGAGATTTTTCAAGCTGCCCTGGATAAAATCCCCCAAAATGATGGTGAAGGCCACTCAGCTCATCTAGAACCTGTTTGACACGGGCCTGAGGTGGGATGTACACCACTACCAAGATGATGGCTGAAAACTCCTGTGGCAGATAAAATGGACCACACTTGATCACAAGATGGCAGGGGACATCCAAGTCTCCATAAAACAAAAAATGCAACAGCTTTTAATGTACCTCTTATAGAGCAATCTTGCTCTGAGGTCTTCGATTATACTTAACGGAGACTGTACATTTGCCAGTAGGTTAGTTGGTATTGTTAGCAGAAAACCATGCTTCCTTCAATGAACTTTGAAACCAGCATGGCATCCTCTCTTCCACTGCCTTAAAGGAGAATTGCACCAGCAACCGGAGTCAATTCAAGTTTCGTCAACTTTGAGTCACAATAATTTTTTAATTGTCTTAAAGCGATGTTATTAACTGTAAGATCTACGGATGCAGCTATACTTTTCAGCTGTAGCAGTTAAAAGCTGATTTCTGTTGGAGCTATTCACATGAATCACCTTCTTGATGGCACCCCAGAAGTGAAATTCAGATTTCATGTAAAAATAATGCGTTTTTTGTGAGGTGACTTCTCAAAACAGTCTGTGGTGCACAGACACTTGTGCATCACCTGAGAACATTCCCAGTGTCTTTGGAATTTTCCATTTGTGGCATCAGGAGAGAGCTTAAATTTGTTTTGGATTTCAGATGTTTTCAGCTTTTGGATTTTTGGATAGGAAGTGCTCAACCTGTAATATGCTCTTTAATGAAATGTATCTCATGCAGCACTTTTACAGAAAAATACTCATAATGTGACGCAACTTTGGTTATGTAAGAAGTATCCTGTCACTATGGTTACCAACATTGTGAATTCACTTGTGCAAGTATCATCTTCTGCATACTTGATATCTATTGTTCAATGAATCCTAAAGCTGTAGCTGATATTCCAATAGTTGAAGACCATTGTCAGAGATTCTTATCTGTCTGTGGTGCTTTTAAAATAATAAATTGTGCCTGCTTGTACCTAAAATGTCAGTATGAGCTTTTTCAACAAATTGTGGAAACTGTTTTTATAAAACTCCAAGTCCACAGGAAGAAGATTTTGCCTCAGGATGTCTGTATCAAGTGAATACTAATAGGGCATTGTTCACCAAATGCAAGTTTATGCAATATTCTTTCCATATTAATGATTCACGGCATAGTAGATGGGTTTCACAGTTTTAACCATATATATTATGTGTAACTGTGTAGCTTGCTCTCTGACTGTGGTACTTTATCCCACCCTGCCCTTCAATACAGACTATTCCACAGTTCAGATGCAATGTTCCAACTTTATTGTCAGTTACATGAGAAAGAGGGAGGCAGAAGATGACTCACGGAGGATCCCAAGGGTTAGGTTGTGGAAGAAGACAGGCGATGAGGAGAAGTGGAAGAGAATAAAAATAGAAGCTGGAGAACGCTGTATGGCTGCAGCAGATCCTGTGCCTATTTTAAACACAAGAGATTCTGCAGGTGCCTGAGATCCAGAGTAACACATACAAAATGCTAGTGGAACTCGCCACTCCAGGTAGCATTTATGGAAATGAATAAACAGTTGTTATTCTGGGTTGAGACCCTTCATCAGAACTGAGGTGCTGACTGTTTATTCACATCCACAGACGTTGCTGACCTGGTAAGTTCCTCCAGTATTTTGTATGCATAACCCCATGCCCACATTGTTGTTTAGTTCCCTCATCCTCCAAATAATGAAAATCAAATCAACAAAAGATGCAAGGTCAAGTTTGACATCAAGTTCTCCATCTTTAGGTTAATTGCCTTCTTCATCAGTAGAACAGTTAGTTCATCGACCATTTTTGCTCAGTTTTCCTCCCTCTATTAGTGGATCTTGACAACTTGCACACCTCCGACAGCCCTGCCATTAACAGCACATGCATGAATAAAAAAACGAGTCACCATCTAGCAGACCCCAACCCACTCTTCTAACATCTTCCTTTGTCCCATCCATCCAGCCATTTTCTTGGCAAAAAAATTGTATACTTTTCTTTAAAGTCATAAAAAGGTACACACAGAAACCAGTGCCAAACTATTTAAGCTGCCTACTTCCATCAAACTGCAGTGCGACCATCATCCTTCATTCCCCTACCATCCATGTACCTATCCAAATTTCTCTTAAATGTTGAAATCAAGCCTGCATGCATCACTTGCACTGACAGCTTGTTCCACACTCTCAAGACCCTCTGACTGAAGAAATTTCCCTTCTTGTTCCCATTAAGCTTTTCACCTTTCACTCATAACCCATAACTTCTAGTTGTAATCCCACTCAACTTCAGTGGAAAAAGCCTGCTTGCATTTACCTAATTTATATCCCTGATAATTTTGTATACCTCTATCAAATCTCCTCTCAATCTTCAACATCTAATGAATAAAGTCCCAACCTATTCAATCTTTCCTTGTAACTCAGGTCCTTCAGACCCAACAACATCCTTGTAAATTTTCTCTGTATTTTTTCAACCTTATGTACAACTTTTCTGTTGGTAGGTGAACAAAACTGCACACAATGCTCCAAATAAGACCTCATCAATGTCTGATACAACTTAAGCATAACATCCCATCTTCTGTACTCATTACGTAGATTTATGAAGGCCAATGTTCCAAAAGCTTTCTTTATGACCCTATCTATCTATGAGACCACGTTCAATTAATTATGGACCTGTATTCCCAGATACCTTTGTTCCTCAGCTCTCCTCAGTGCCCCACCGTTCACTGTGTAATACCTACCTTGGCTGGCCCTGCCAGAGAAGCACCTTGCACTTGCCTGCATTAAATTCCACCTGTCAATTTTTAGCCCATTTTTCCAGCTGGTCCGGATCCCACAGCAAGCTTTGATAGCCTTCTTCGCTGTCCACTACAACCCCAATCTTAGTACCATCTGCAAATTTGCTGATTCATTTAACCATATTATCATCCAGATCATTGATATAGATGACAAACAACAATGGACACAGCACTGATCCCTGTGGCACTCCACTTGTCACAAACCTCCAGTTAGAGAAGCAACCATCTACTACCACATTCTGGGTTCTTCCACAAAGCCAAAATATAATCCAATTTACTACCTCATCTTGAATGCCGGGTGACTGAACCTTCTTGATAACCTCCCATGCAGGACCTTGTCAATTGCCTTGCTAAAGTCCATGTAGATAACATCCACTGCCCCGTCTTCATCACTTTTCCTGGTAACTTCCTTGAGACACGACCTACCACACACAAAGCCATGTTGCTGACTATCCTTTATCATTCCCAGTCTATCCAAATATTCGTATATTCAGTCCTTCAGAATACTTTTCCCACTACTGATGTCAGGCTCACCAGCCTATAATTTCCTGGTTTATTTTTAGAGCCTTTCTTAAACAACAGAACAACATTAGCTATCCTCCAATCCTCTGGTACCTCACCTGTTGCTAAGAATGATTTAAATATTTCTGCTAGGGCCTTGGTAATTTCTACACAAGCTTCCCACTCTTTCTGAGGGAATAACTTGTCAGGGCCTGGGGATTTATTCACCCTAACTTCCCTCAGAATTGCAAACACCTCCTCTTCCATAATCTGTGTGGTGTCCATGAAGTTGATGCCACTTTGCCTTGTTTGTATATAATCTGTGTCAATCTCCTGGGTAAATACAGATGCAAAATATTCATTTAAGATCTCCCCCCATTTCTTTTAATTCTACATATGGATTACCATTCCAGAAGACCAATTTTGTCCCTTATAATCCTTTTGCTCTTAGCATATCTCTAAACTCCCCTAAGATTCTCTTTCACATTGTCTGCTAGCCCTTCTGATTCTTTCTTAGGGGTCCTCCAGCATTTTGTATACTCCATAGGCACCTGATTTGTTCCCACCTCCCTATGCCTACTGTGCACATCATTTTTTTTCTAAACCAAGGCCTCAATATCTCTTGAAAACTAAAGTTTCTACACCTGTTATCTTTACATTTTATTCTGACAGGCACATACAAGCTTTGTACTCTCAAAATTTCTCCTTTGAAGGCCTTCCACTTGCCAAGTACACCGTTGTGAGGAAACAGCCTGTCCCAATCCACACTTGCCAGATCCTTTCTGTTACTATCAAAACTGGCCTTTCTCCAATTTAGAATCTCAACCTATGGACCTATCATATTTACTTTGAAACTAATGGCATTGTGGTCACTGGATGCAAAGTGCTTCTGTACACAAACTTCTGTCACTACCATCTTATTTCCTAATAGGAGACCAAGTATAGCATGCTCTGTCGCTGGAACTTCTACGTACTAATGAAAGAAACTTTCCTGAATGCATTTGACAATCTCTATCCTCCTAGTTATTTTACAGTATGGGAGTCCCAATCAATATGTGGAAAGTTAAAATCCCTTGCTATAACAACCTTATGTTTCTTGTAACTGTCTGCAAACTCTCTAGAAACTTGTTACTCTAAATCCCTCGGACTGTTGGGTTGTCTGTAATATAACTCCATTAACAAATTCATACCTTTCTTATTATTCCTCATTTCTGTACATAACACCTCACTTGATAAGTTCTCTAGTCTATACTGACTGAACACTGCCCTGACATTTTCCCTGACTAGTAATACCACCCTCCTGCTCTGTCACGTCTATTGAGCTTCAAGTTTTGCTCCTCCATCAACCAAGCTTACAAATGATGACAATATCATACTTCCATGCCCTGAGCTCATCCGCCTTTCTTACAATACTTCTTGCAATGAAATATACACAGCTTAGGACTTTAGTCACACTATGCTCAACCTTTTAATTCTCACTTTCTCTAAGGTCTTACATCAGTCTCCACAATCTATTCTGGCACCCTTGTTCCCATCCATTGCAACTCGAGTTTAAAGCCCCCTGCATAGCACCAGTTCTGATAGTTCTTTGAATAGTTTTTTGATAGTTCTGATGAATGCTAGCTCAGTTTCATTTTCCACCAATGCTGCCTGATTTGCTGAGAGTTCCCAGGATTTTCTGCGTTTTTGCCTAATATTCTCCAATTTACCTTTCTCCACCTTCAACATCTTTAACAACTAAGAATCCGAAGCTCACTGAAAGAGAACATTGCAAAGTTTTACAATTCTCTACATATTTTTGACTCTTCCTTGTCCTGATTGCACCGACCTTTATATAAAGTCTACTGTCTCCATTTCTTCTCCTATTCTTGACTATCTATTTAAACGTCAACATTACTAACCCATTCCTGGGGTGTTTTGGCTATGCATTGCTATGAAAAGAGCCAAAAGAGAGACCTAGGAAAATGAAAAGACTAAGGAACTAATTCCAAGTCAGAGAATGCCTGCCTTGTGCTGATGGACAAGGGGGTGGGAAGTGGTTTGGTTACTGGCTTTTGCTTGATCTCTCTCAGATCGCCTCAAATTTTTACCTTTGTGACTGAAAATGTGTAGTCCATAATTAGCTGAGAGTCACTGGATGTAATACAATTGTCACATGGCTCCTTGACCTGGGTTCATTCCTGACTTCCAATTCTGTGTGGAGTTTGCATATTCTCCCTGTGATTCCTCTCACATCCTAAATACTTCAGAAATGGGAAATGAAAAGGGATACCATAGTTCAGGATTCCTTTAAAGGTTAATTTGCAGGTTGAGTAGGTAGTAAGGAATCAAAATACAATGGTAGCATTTATTTCCAGTGGAAAAGGATATAAAGCAAGGGTATACTCTTGAGACTTTATGTGACACTGGTCAGCCAGCATTTGAAACATTGTGAGCAATTTTGGGTCCCTTATCTAAGGAACAATGTGCCGACCATGGAAAAGGTCAAGAGAAGGTACACAAGAACAATCCTGGGAATTGAAGGTTTAACATAAGTGGAGCATTTGAAGGCTCTGAATTCTGAAGGGTGAGGGGAATCTCATCGAAAATGACTGAATATGGAAAAGGCTAAAAAGAGTTGATATAGAAAGGATGTTTCCATTAGTAGGACCATCTAGAGTCTGAGATCACATCCTCAACATAAAGGGGCATCTACCTGAAAAAAAAGTCAGAGATGACAAGGAATTTCTTCAGCAACAGTCTGTGAATCTATAGAGTTTGTTGCCATGGAGGTGTGTGAAGGGCAAGTTACTGGGTGTATTTCAGGCAAAGATTAATTGGTAAGGGGGTTAAGGATTACAGGGTAAAGGCAGGAGAACAAGGTGTATAAAAAACAGGGGTTAAATGGTAGAGCAGACTCAATGGGTTGACTGGTATAATTCTCTAACCAATATCTAATGATCTTGTGGACTTTCAGTTATTAGACCAAGTAGGCAGAAGGAGAATGTATGAGGTTAAGTTCCAGGAAATAAGTTGGTGGTGGAATTGATGGCATAGCTCTGAGGGCCAATAAAGGTGATGTATTAAATTCCCCCCTTCTATATCTTAAAGAAATATGGTGCAATTGACCTCCTACTGTGCCTCTGAACTTACAGCTGTGTTCAGCAGCAAAAGATTGAGCAGCTGAAATAAAGAACTAGGCATAAGAACATAGACCATAAAAAGTAAGTTATTTAGCTCCTTAAGCCTGTTCAGTGATTATTAAGATCATAACTGATCCAGTTTTGGGTGATGTATTTCATGCTTGCTTGGCAATAGTGATAATAAGAGTCAGGGCCATTCACGGACCCTGTTTCTATGGGAGGAAGGCTTGCAGGAGGAGTGGGAGAGGGTTGGGTGTCAGAGAGGAAAGTAAAATAATATTTTTTTCCAATTAGAGCATAGAAAAGTTCCTTTTGGACACTATGTCTGGACTAACAATGATGTCAATCTATAATCCTTCATTCTCTGTTGTTCGTGTGCCTATCTAAATGCCTCTTAAATTTTGTTGATGTGTCAGCTTCCACCATCTCCCATGACAGCATGTTCCAGGTGCCTACCACTCATTGTGTATTAACAATTTTTTTTTCCCTCCCATCTCAAGGTTAGTCCCTTCAATACTTGAAATTTCTATTCTGGGGAAAAAAGAGAAATTCACGATCTACCTTGGCTATGACTCTCATAATTTTATATACTTCGATCAGATCACCCCTTAGCCTCAATTGCTCCAGTGAAAATTATCCAACTTCTCCTTATAGGTATTACTTTTAAGACAAGAACTCTTATGATGGGAAACAGCTTCTTCTCCCAACCTGTAAGACTACTGAATTTCCTGTCACCACCCAGGTCTCATCAAGTATGAAGTGCCATTATACTTGTGTTGTAAATGGGATTTAGTATATGTCAATTTATTTGTGGTTAAATTTCTTTACGTGTTATGTGAGTGAGTTGTATATGTTATGGTGTGCACCTTGGCCCGGAGGAACATTATTTCATTTGACAGTATACATGTGTACTGTTGAAAGACAATAAACTGAACTTGAATTTAAACATTCTGATGACCCTCTTCCGCACTCTCTCCAAACCCTCCATATTCTTCATCCCATGCGATATCAAGAATAGCACATAATACTCCAAATGTGGCCTAACCAAAATTTTATACAGAGGTCACATGATTTGCTAACTTTTCTATTCATTGCCTGAACCAATGAACACAATTATACATTTTACCTTTTTTTACCACCCTGTTTACTTGATTATTTGCTGCTAAATTGGTTGCCATCATTTAAGTGTTCTTAATTTCTGGTTAAGTTTTTAAAATATTTAAATCCATCAAAAGGTTATAAGAAGTAGGAGTAGCAACTCCCTTTGAGTGTGCTTTGCTATCCATGAAGATAGTGACTGATCTACTACCTCAGTGCTATTGATTTGCACTCTCTCAATATTCCTTTCTTCCTTTAAGATCTTATTGTCTATTGAACCATATTTTGTCCATTAAGCCCATTTTAATTGAATTCATTAACTGAGTCTTTACAATCCTCTGGCATAGATACTGTAATTCAAAAGATTCAACAGCCTCTAAGTGAAGATATTTCTCCTCATCTCTGTTCATCTTGGTCATAAACACATCCAAAGAAAATGTTCAGCCTATCAGGTTCTGTCAGTATTTTGTCCAGTTTCAGTGATATTTGCCTTCATTCTTTAAACTGAGTCAACTCTTTTCTCGAATTTCTCCTAACATGGCAAATCTGCCATCCCAAGAAAAAGTCTGGTGAAGCTTCTCTGCATTCCCTCAGCTCATTTCTAAATGGCCTAATCATTCTTCTGAGAACTTTTTGACCGCTTGAACTAGATTCTTCAGCACCCCACTCTCTCTCCACCAAGAATCTTGCCTGTTGAACCCTGTAAGAACATTTAAAATTACTTGAGACCATCTCTTATCCTCCAAATTTTAGAAGCCAGGCACAATCAACTACATCTTCTGATATGAAAAATACATCACCTCAGGGACCAGTATCTCCTTCCTTAGATAGCAGAACTAAGTGCACCATATTCCAGTTGCTGTCATGTCAGGACTTTGTATAAATGGAGTAAGATATCTCCACCTGTATTCAAATTCTCTGGCATCAAAGGTCAATGTTTTCCTAATTACTTACTAAATATGTACGTTGAATTCCACTGATTCATGTATGTAAACTGTAGTGTCCCTCAGAACACCAACATCTTTCAATACTTCAGCATTTTAAAAGGAATATTTTGCCTTTCTTATACACTACTCTGATAAACTCTTACAACAAAGCTTGGGCTGCGATGATTTTCTTCCAACAATCATAGGTCCAGATGTGAATATAGGAGGAATGATTAATAAGACTGCAGATGACAAATAAATTGGTTGTGTTTTTGTTGGAGAGGATAACCTCCAGATACAAAATAATAAAGAAAGAACAACAATAATATCAATAATATAAAAAATCGATATACAGAACAATAAAGAATAAAGAAAGCAATCTGCCAGAGCAAATCAGTGAGTCAAGCAGCATGTGTGGAAGTTGAGGGATAGTTGTTGTTTTGGATCAATACCCTGCATTAGGACCTCATATCAACCAGACACAACCCTTAGAGCTATCTGCAATTCCTGAGCACTGTTCAAAGTCTCTGAAGTCACTTCACAGGAAAACAAGAAACCACAGGCTCTTATATAATACAGACCCAAGACTTAATAACTGAGAGATAACAAAGTTTTCAAGATTATTAACTTATAAAGTAAATAGATTAATTTCACTCGTACAAGCTATCAACAAGAGGATAACATTTCAATCACTCATTAAAAAAAAACTAAAGAGGTAGTTACAAGATGATTAGAATTTGAAATTATTTACAAATCTTTGAAACAGAATTCATGAGTTATTTAAAAGGTAACTAGATAATTGTTTATAAATAAATCAAACAATTAAGGAGGTAAGCAGAGCAGTAGAATGAGAGTGTATGTTTTATGTAAGAAAGGGTCTAAATCTTGAAAAGCCAAGTTGCTTGTTTCTATATTTTTTCTATCACATTGGTGAGCCTAGAATTGCATTCTCATCAAAATGTTCCTATTTTCTTATTTTCTATCTTGCATTACCTTCAAAAATTTGCCACTTCCAAATTGAAAACTATTTCTGACCACACCCTCCCTGTTACAGCATCTCTAACTTGCCTTTCTTTTCAGTTTATGAAGAACTAGTAAGTGCAAAACATTTTCTGTCTAATTAGCAATGCTGACACATTGGACTTTTACATTGTTAAGTTTGTGTTATACATTTGAATTTGCAGCAGCAATTCACCAAGTTTACTTACAATTGTCATGAAGAATAAACTAAGTTTGCCTACGCAGAAGGTTGTAGTGTTTTGCTTCACCAACTGATGGCAAATAAGAAGATGAGAAAGGGGAATTAATATTGGGTAATATGAACATGGCCAAGGCCTTGAGCAACTATTTTGTGTCGGGCTTCACAGCCAACATGCCTGAAAGAGATGGTATGGATGTGATGACAGATGAGGATCTTGTTACAATTGTTGTTACCAAAGAGGAGCTGATGAGCAAACTAATGGCATAAAGGTAAACGAGTTCCCTGGTGCTGATGAGATGCATTCCAGGGTACTGAAAGAAATGGCGGAAGCTATAGCAGAAGCACCTGTGGTAATTTAACAAAAATTCTCTGGACTCTGGGCAGGCCCTGGTGGATTGGAAGACAGCGAACGTCAAATCACTGTATTAAAAAAAAAGGATGTAGTCAAAAGACAGGAAACTATAGGCTAGTTAGTTTAAAGTCTTCAGTCAGGAAAATGTTTGAAGCTATCCTTAAGAAAGAATTAGTGAGGTAGCGGGATATAAGTGGTCCCATCAGCAGACATGGCATGAGTTCATGAAGAGCAGGTCCTGCTTGATAAAATTACTGGTGTTCTTTGAGAATTTGATGTGTACATTGGAGAGATGTGAATGGGTGGATTTCATAGATTCAGATTTCAGAAAGCATTTAATAAGTTGTCATATAGAAAGGCATCCATAAGATAAGGGTGCATCGTGTTGGGGTAATATATTCGCATGGATATAAGGTTTGCTAACCAATAGAAAACAGAGATTTGAGATACATGTATGGTTGGCAATCAGAGGTGCATGGGGTGCTGCAGGGGCTGGTGCTGGGCCTGCACCTGTTCATGAGATACATTGTCGATTGGAAGATGCAACCTCGTATGGACTACCTAAGTTTGCTAAGTACACTAAATTGAATGGAAAAGCAAATTGCATAGAGGACGTGGAGAGTCTGCAGAAAATTATAGATAGGGCAGTATCTGGGAGATGGAGTACAACACTGGTAAATGTGCAGTAACCCACAATGGAAGGAAAAATAAAATGTAAAATTATTATTTAAATTGTAAAAGATTGCAGCATGCTTTTGCACAGAGGAATTTGAAAGTATTTGTGCATGAATCACAAAAAGTTAGTTTGCAAGTGCAACAGGTTATCAGGAAGGCAAATAGAATGTTGACCTTCATTGCTAGAGGGATTGAATTTAAGAGTGGGAAGATAGTGCAGATGAGAATGCATCTGGATTACTGGTTGCAGTTCTGTTCTCCTTAACTGAAGAATAATTATATGCTTTGGAGTCAGTGCGGAAGAGGTTTACCAGGTTAATTCTGGAAATGCAGAGGTTACTCTATGAAAAGCAATTGAGTCACCTGGGACTATACTTGCTGGAATTCAGAAGAATGAGAGGGGATCCTATAGAAACATATAAAATTATGAAATTGTTAGCTAAGACAGAGGCAGAAGAGTTCTTTCCAATGGCAAGTGAGATTGGAACAAGTGGACATACTGTAGTCTCAAGATTTGTGGTAATGCTTTTAGGATGGAGATGAGGAGAAACCTCTTTTCCTAGAGAGTAGTGAATCTATGAAATCCTCTGTCCAGAAAGCAGTAGCGGCTACCTCATTAAACATATTAAAAGCACAGTTTGATACAGTTTAATTTTTGCGCAGCAGGAGAATTAAGGGCTACGGTAAAAGGCAGGTAGGTGCGGCTGACTCTACAGACAAAACATCCATCCATGATCTTATTGGATGGCAGAGCAGCTCCTGGGACAGGTGGCTTATTCCTATTTATTACGTAAGAGCTTTGATCCTAAATGAGACCCAAATTAATACTCTACTTTAACATTTCCTCTGCAACGTGGACAAGTAGAAATATTTTGTTGGCAGAGGCCAAGCACTGGCTTCCTATTATTGATTTCCAATAATGTTTATATTTCTGCCAATTCTATGCCATTTATATTACAACTCTGCCTATGTACACAATACCAAATCATTAAATAAGGCAAAACACCCGCCAAAACAGAGGCAAAGGCCTACCCATTTTCATTCTGTTTGTTGGCATACTGATGCTCTAGACCACCTATAAAGACATATCTAGTTTCTTTACTCATCCTTGACACAAGAAGACCCAAGGAGAGGAAACCTGACGGAGGAGGATAAGATTATGAGAGGTATTGATCATGTGGATAGCCAGAGGCTTTTTCCGAGGGCTGAAGTGGCTAACTCGAGGGTGCACAGTTTTAGGGTGCTTGGAAATAGGTATCTAGGGGGTGTCAGAGGAATGTTTTTCACACAGGGAATGATGGGTGCATGGAATGCACTGCCAGTGAAGGTGGTACAGGCGGATACAATAGGGTTTTTAAGAGACTCCTAGATAGGTACATGGACCTTAGAAAAATAGAGGGTTATGCATTAGGGAAATTCTAGGCAGCTTCTAGAGTAGATTACATGGTCAGCTCAACATTGTGGGCTGAAGGGCCTGTAATGTGCTGTAGATCTCTATGTTTCTATGTTTTCAAGACTCAAAACCAGAATATGTCCAATCTTGCAATATTGTTGTGGTGAACTACAGCCCACAGATCAAATAGACCAGATGGTAATGCCAAAGCAAAATACTGCAGTATATCTCAAATGAAAAAGCAGAAAAAGTTGTAAATACTCTATACATCAGGCAGCATATTCAGATGTTTTAATGTTTCAGATTTACAGAACAGCACACCAGTGAATGCTGCTGCCTCACGGCTATAGAGGCTTGGTTACAGATGCTCTCCCAGTGGTGTTTGCATATTCTTCCAATGAGTGACACAAAAATGTAGGAGAAAGTCAGCAGGTCAGGCAGCAGCTGTGGCAGGAAATGGACAGTCAACATTTTGAGTCCAGGCTCACCATTTGGTCTGCTGAATGCCCTAGATGAAAGGATCCAGTCCTGACGAAGGGTCTTGGCTCAAAACGTCAATTGTTCCTTTCACTTCATAGGTAATGCCTGATCTGCTAAGTTCCTCCAGCAATTTTTTGTTTGCTGCTCCAGATTTACAACATCAGAATCAAAATCAGAATCAGACTGTCATAGGTCATGAGGTTTGTTGTTATGCGGCAGCAGTACATTGCTGTACATAATAATAAATGTGTAAATTACAGAATATACATGTATATTTAAAAAGTTAAACTAAATAAGCAGTGCAAAAACAGAAAAACTCTCCAGGAGGAGGGAGGAGAAGATGGCGGCGCGACGCAGCTCGCAGCGGCCACTCCGCTGGTGATGTCTGTTATTTGTCAAGTAGGGTGCCGTGCACAATTCTGATTTGATGGAGACAGACGTGAGAGCACGGAGGAACATCTGGTGAATCTTCTGAAATGCATGCTTCACTGCTGCTGCTACTGTGGGGTCCAGAATCTCCGGAGGGGAAGGCCCCGAGTCCTCAGCTTTGCTTGTTGCTTGGCAGCCGGGGTGGAATCAAAGTGCTTGGTAGAGGATGGTGCTCAGAGAAACTGCGTTGGGGGCTCAAAGTTTTCAGATGGACTCAGGGTCCGCTGCGGTCAGGGTACTTCCAATGGTGCTTCATCGGCAAGTTGGCGGCGCTTGGAGGTTCATGGCAGGGAGAGTTTCTCCCTTCTGCCGCCTGCGTGAGATGATGAGGATATCGGGACTTTGGGACTTTTTTTTTACCATGCCCATGGTCTGCTCTTTATCAAATTATGGTATTGCTTTGCACTGTTGTAACTATATGTTATAATTATGTGGTTTTGTCAGTTTTAGTCTTGGATTGTCCTGTGTTTCTTGTGATATCATTCTGGAGGAACATTGTATCATTTTTTAATGCATGCATTTCTAAATGACAATAAACAAGGGCTGAGTGTCCTCATAATCTAATCTAAAAAACAGTAGTGTTCATGGGATCAATGTCCATTCACAAGTCTAAAAGCAGAGGGGAAGAAGCTGTTCCTGAATTGTTGAATGTGTGCTTTCAGGCTTTCTTATATCTTCTTTCTACAAAGCGAACCAGTTTTACCCAACATTATAAAAGGCATGCTAATAGGTTAATTGGTTAGTGCAAATGATCCCTTAGTGACAAAATAATCGGAGGGAATTAATGGGGTTGTGAAAGAGAATAAATTGTGGGTGGCAATGAAGTAAACAGGGAGATATTGTACATGAAAGCTCAACACTTTGTAATAGCTTGTAGGATGTCAGAGGGACCTGAGATGAAATTATTCTTCACCACAGGAAGGATTAAAATATTATATGGATTAACTGTTCTTTATTAGCAACAATTAATCCTGCCAGCTACGATAGTGCAATTGATGTGTTGGAATGTATCAGGTCAAGTTTGTTGTTATATAACCATATACAGTACATGTATACCATCAAAGGAGACAATGTTTCTCTAAACCAGGATGTAAAGCGCAGTAGTACACATCACACACATAACACACTTAGGAAAGTAAGAACCAAATCTACAAATAAAGTGCATTAATGAAATATGGTAAGGTACAGAACAAGTTAACCAGTGACACTTCGAATGTGATGTGGCAGGGAGTTCAAAGCCTAGTGGCCTGAGGGAAGAAACTGTTTCCCATCTTGTCCATTCTTATCTTTTCTGTATGCACAGGGTCTCCTGCCTGATGGTAGAAAGTCAGGGACGATGGTAGATGGATGGGTGGGATCCTTGATAATGCTAAGGGCCCTGCGTAAGTGGCACTCCTGATAAATGTAGCAGGTGGATGGTAGGGAGACCCCTATGATCCTCTGAGCCATTCTCACAGTCCTTTGTAAGGACTTCTAGTCTGAAGCTTGACTGCTTCCATACCAGAAAGAGATACAGCTTGTCAAGACGCTCTCAATGGTGTTCTTGTAAAATTCAGTTACTATGTGGGGGGTTGCGGGTGGGGCAGAGGGAGCCTCACTTTCCTCAATCTCCTTAGGAACTGGAGGCATTGCTGTGCCTCTTTTTTTCAGGGAGGCTATCTTGAGGGATCCGGTGAGGTTATCCATGATGTTAATTTCCTAGAACTTGGTGCACTAGAACTCTCTCTATGGAGGAACCATATATGCACAGAGGGAATTGGTTTACCTGCACATTCCTAAAGTCCACAATCATTATCTTGGTCTTCTCCATATTCAGACTTCTCACACCAGTCCACAAGCCGCTCCACTCCCTCAATGTACTCCAACTCATCATTGTTGTTGATGAGGCTGACCACTGTTGTGTCATCCGCAAACTTGATGACATGGTTTGAGCTGGATCCTGTGACACAGTCGTGCATCTGCAGTGTGAACAGTAGCAGGCTGAGCACACAGCCCTGGTGCCAGTGCTCAGCGTAAGGGGACGAGAGACATTGCTCTCCTTACAGACTGTCTGTGGCCTTTCTGTTAAGTCCAGGATCCAGTTACAGAGGGAGGTGGTGAGACCCAGTGAGGACAGTTTTGCCATCATTTTTTGGGGTATGATGAACAAATTAATAAACAGTTTAAAAAATAAGTACACTTGTGGTTACTAGAATGAGTTACTATGGTAACAAAAGTTGATATGCATATAATTCAGACATTTCATCCCACTGAGTTAGTCTGAATTCATGCTTACTTTTGTCAAAATTGCAATTTTAAATATAAGTTGCCAATTTTTGGCTCCAAAATGCATCTGTCATCAACCTGATCACAAACAAGAGAAAATCTGCAGATGCTGGAAATCCATGGAACACACACACAATGTTGGAGGAACTCAGCAGTCCAGTCAGCATCTATGGAAAAGAGTACACAGTGGCGTACCTAAGGTATGGCAGGTATGGCATGTGCTCTGGGCGCCACTGAGTAGTTTCTATTAAAGTCAGACAAACCATCCTCGGATAGTGAAAAAAAAATTTTCTTCAGATGTATGATCTGTCTTTGATTATCATGGATGAGAAGCACTAAGATGGCCTTATTTCAGAGCATTGTGTAAGAAGACCATGAAACATTTCTTCATGAAGAAGAAGAAAAGTGGAGCTGAAGGACGGAAGAGACGAAAGTTGCAGGCGGAGGAAGCCAAGAAATCGAGCAAGTTCTTCATGCCCTTCTTTGAAAAGGCCAGAACGAGTAGTTCGACACGTCCCAGGGAGTCACATGCACCTGCTACAAGATTGTTAGAATCCGAAAGTGGATCACGTACAAATGCGTCACAAGCCAAGGAGGAAGTCAAGTCAGATGAATCCGAATATGACGAGATTAAGAGTGAGGCTGCCACAGAGAACGTGGACATGATAGGAGGGGAAGACAATGTTGGTGGTGGTGATGTTGAGTTTATTGAAAAGATTATCACATTGACTGTACTCAAAAGAGGTTGCAGGATCCTAGCAATCCTTTAGATTTTTGGATCATTGTGATCTCTTCTGGGGAAGGTGGGACCTGTACAGATTGGATGGCTTGCACTTAAACTCAAGGGGGAGCAATGTCCCTGCAGGTAGGTTTGATAGCATGGTTCGGGAGGGTTTAAACTAAATTGCAAGGGGGATGGGACCCGGAGCGATAGAGCTGTGAAAGAAATGCATGGACTAAAGTCAGATCTAATGCATAGAGAGGCTTTGAGGAAAGAGAAGCAGAATAAATGGTGTAAAGGTAGTTTGGTAGAAGGGCTGAAGTGTGTGTACCTCAATGCAAGAAGCATCAGGAACAAAGGTGATGAACTGAGAGCTTGGATACATACATGGAATTATGATGTAGTGGCCATTACAGAGACTTAGCTGGCACCAGGGCAGGAATGGGTTCTCAATATTCCTGGATTTTAGTGCTTTAAAAGGGATAGAGGGGGGGAAAGGGGAGGAGGGGCGGCATTCCTGGCTAGGGATACTATTACAGCTACAGAAAGGGTGGGTAATGTAGCAGGATCCTCTTTTGAGTCAGTGTGGGTGGAAGTCAGGAACAGGAAGTGAGCAGTTACTCTATTGGGGGTATTCTATAGGCCCCCTGGTAGCAGCAGAGATACAGAGGAGCAGATTGGGAGGCAGATTTTGGAAAGGAGCAAAAATAACAGGGTTGTTATTATGGGTGACTTTAACTTTCCTAATATTGATTGGCACCTGATTAGTTCCAAGGGTTTAGATGGGGCAGAGTTTGTTAAGTGCGTCCAGGATGGACTCCTGTCACAGTATGTGGACAGGCCGACTTGGGGGAATGCCATACTAGATCTAGTACTAGGTAATGAACCGGGTCAGGTCACAGACTTCTCAGTGGGTGAGCATCTGGGGAACAGTGACCACTGCTCCCTGGCCTTTAGCATTATCATGGAAAAGGATAGAATCAGAGAGGACAGGAAAATTTTTAATTGGGGAAAGGCAAATTATGAGGCTATAAGGCTAGAACTTGCGGGTGTGAATTGGGATGATGGTTTTGCAGGGAAATGTGCTATGGACATGTGGTCGATGTTTAGAGATCTCTTGCAGGATGTTAGGGATAAATTTGTCCCGGTGAGGAAGATAAAGAATGGTAGGGTGAAGGAACCATGGGTGACAAGTGAGGTGGAAAATCTAGTCAGGTGGAAGAAGGCAGCATACATGAGATTTAGAAAGCAAGGATCAGATGGGTCTATTGAGGAATATAGGGAAGCAAGAAAGGAGCTTAAGAAGGGGCTAAGAAGAGCAAGAAGGGGGCATGAGAAGGCCTTGGCGAGTGGGGTAAAGGAAAACCCCAAGGCATTCTTCAATTATGTGAAGAAAAAAAGGATGACAGGAGTGAAGGTAGGACCAATTAGAGATAAAGGTGGGAAGGTGTGCCTGGAGGCTGTGGAAGTGAGTGTAGTCCTCAATGAATACTTCTCTTCGGTATTCACCAATGGGAGGGAACTTGATGATGGTGAGGACAATATGAGTGAGGTTGATGTTCTGGAGCATATTGATATTAAGGGAGAGGAGGTGTTGGAGTTGTTAAAATACTTTAGGACGGATAAGTTCCCGGGACCTGATGGAATATTCCCCAGGCTGCTCCATGATGTGAGGGAAGAGATTGCTGAGCCTCTGGCTAGGATCTTTATGTCCTCGTTGTCCACAGGAATAGTACCGGAGGATTGGAGGGAGTCAAATGTTGTCCCCTTGTTCAAAAAAGGTAGTAGGGATAGTCCGGGTAATTATAGACCAGTGAGCCTTACATCTGTGGTGGGAAAGCTGTTGGAAAAGATTCTTAGAGATAGGATCTATGGGCATTTAGAGAATCATGGTCTGATCAGGGACAGTCAGCATGGTTTTGTGAAGGGCATAATATGTCTAACAAGCCTGATAGAGTTCTTTGAGGAGGTGACCAGGCATACAGGTGAGGGTAGTGCAGTGGATGTGATCTATATGGATTTTAGTAAGGCATTTGATAAGGCTCCACACGGTAGGCTTATTCAGAAAGTCAGAAGGCTTGGGATTCAGGGAAGTTTGGCCAGGTGGATTCAGAATTGACTTGCCTGAAGAAGGCAGAGGGTCATGGTGGAGGGAGTACATTCAGATTGGAGGGTTGTGACTAGTGGTGTCCCACAAGGATCTGATCTGGGGCCTTTATTTTTTGTGATTTTTATTAATGACCTGGATATTGGGGTAGAAGGGTGGGTTGGCAAGTTTGCAGACGACACAAAGGTTGGTGGTGTTGTAGATAGTGTAGAGGATTGTCAAAGATTGCAGAGAGACATTGATAGGATGCAGAAGTGGGCTGAGAAGTGGCAGATGGAGTTCAACCCAGAGAAGTGTGAGGTGGTACACTTTGGAAGGACAAAGTCCAAGGCAGAGTACAAACTAAATGGCAGGATACTTGGTAGTGTGGAGGAGCAGAGGGATCTGGGGGTACATGTCCACAGTTCCCTGAAAGTTGCCTCACAGGTAGATAGGGTAGTTAAGAAAGCTTATGGAGTGTTAGCTTTCATAAGTCGAGGGATAGAGTTTAAGAGTCGCGATGTAATGATGCAGCTCTATAAAACTCTGGTTGGGCCACACTTGGAGTACTGTGTCCAGTTCTGGTCACCTCACTATAGGAAGGATGTGGAAGCATTGGAAAGCGTACAAAGGAGATTTACCAGGATGCTGCCTGGTTTAGAGAGTATGCATTACGATCAGAGATTAAGGGAGCTTGGGCTTTACTCTTTGGAGAGAAGGAGGGTGAGAGGAGACATGATAGAGGTGTACAAGATAATGAGAGGAATAGATAGAGTGGATAGCCAGCACCTTTTCCCCAGGGCACCACTGCTCAATACAAGAGGACATGGCTTTAAGGTAAGGGGTGGAAAGTTCAAGGGGGATATTAGAGGAAGGTTTTTTACTCAGAATGGTTGGTACGTGGAATGCACTGCCTGTGTCAGTGGTGGAGGCAGATACACTCGTGAAGTTTAAGAGACAACTAGACAGGTAAATGGAGGAATTTAAGCTGAGTGGTTATATGGGAGGCAGGGTTTGAGGGTCGGCACAACATTGTGGGCCAAAGGGCCTGTAATGTGCTGTACAGTTCTATGTTTCTATGTTTCATGAAGTTCCACAATGCTGCCCTGGATTTGAGAGACATCCAAGATCATTTTTATGATGAAAGAGAAGTGTTGGTCAGTGACTCACTCGAACAAGGAGTCGGTCTCTGTCAATAATGGAATATTGAAGTTGAAAGACGTTAGAGAGGAAAGAAACAAATGGCTGATGAGAACTCAAGAGATGCTGGGTTAACAGCTAAGGAGGAAATGGAAAGAGTCATGAAGGGAACACTCGACCGTCTTCACAGAGAAATGGATGAAAGGTTCGCTCGTTTGCATGACACCGACGCCGAGTTTGGGTTCCTTCTGGATGTTGAGGGACTGTGTTATAGCGCCGACAGTAGCGACCTAAAGAAGAAGTGTGGAAATTTGGGTGAATTGTACAGCTCTGA
This sequence comes from Mobula birostris, assembly GCF_030028105.1. Lineage (NCBI taxonomy): Eukaryota > Metazoa > Chordata > Chondrichthyes > Myliobatiformes > Myliobatidae > Mobula > Mobula birostris. The sequence goes on along the minus strand of NC_092370.1, from coordinate 98,855,229 downwards.
TGTTGATGGACAGCAGCTATATGAAGAAATTTTGGATTGCAGAATGTTGCTATCAAGGTGGGTCAACATGAAAATATCAAGACTTGAAGATCTTCTTGAATTTATTGTTCAGTATGGAGATGAGAGCATCTTCCCCAATCTTTGTATTGCTATTCAGATAATGCTAACCATCATAATTTCCATCGCCAGCTGTGAGAGATCATTCAGCAAGTTAAAACTAATACTTTCGTATTTGAGAGCCTCCATGGGTCAAGGCAGACTCTGTGATCTTGCTCTGCTGAGTGTAGAAAGAGAAGAAACTGAAAAAACTGACTTTGATCACATCATAGACCACTTTCTATCAGTGAAAGCAAGGAAGGTGCAGATATAATTTTCATGTAGTGCCATAATTTGTTAATTAAAAGATTAACGAGCTTGACTTGTATTTTTGAGCAGATGTTATAGTAAAGTTATCTAAAAGATGGGTGTCAGATATTTGGACAGGGGCGCAATTTCAGTGCTTGCCATAGGCGCTATTTTCCGTAGATACGCCCGAGAGTACAGTCGATGTTTCGGGCCAAGACCCTTCAGCAGTACTGGAGAAAAAAAGATGGGGAGTAGAGTTATAAGGCGGGGAGAGGGGAGGGAAAAACATACGGTGATAGGTGAAACTGGGAGGGGGAGGAATGAAGTACAGATCTCGGAAGTTGACTGTGACCTCATCATAACAGTAGAGAAGGCTTCATTGCATCAGGTTGGAGGCTACCCAGACAGAATGTAAGGCACTCATGATGAGGCCACACTTATGAAGGAACAACACCTTATATTCCATCTGGGTAGCCTCTAACCTGGTGGCATGAACATCGATTTCTTGAACTTCCGGTAAGGCCCCCCAACCTCTCCTTTACCATTCCCCATTCCCTTTTCCCTCTTTCACCTTATCTCCTTGACTGCCCATCGCCTCTGTCTGGTGCTCCTTCACCTTTTCCTTCTTCCATGGCCTTCTGTCCTCTCTTATTAGATTCCCCCATTCTCCTGCCCTGTATCTCTTTCACCAATTAACTTCCTAGCTATATCTCAGAGCATCACAGTGTCATGGTCTACCCAATTCAACTTCATTGAAAAAAGTTAGATGCACATAATTCAAAATTAGGACCTTGTGAGTAGCAGCTGACATGTTAACACACTGAGGAATCTGAACATGACCAGTTGTGTCCAACCAGCTACAGTACATAAACGGACTCACAAGTGGAGACTATAGATCTGAAATGTAGAGCAACACGCAAAGCACTGGAGGAAGTCAGCAGGGAAGTATATGTATTCTCATTGTTCTGCTTCAGAATGACTTAAAATAACCTCCATTTTTGTCAGGCCGACACTAGGGGACCATCTCCTTTAAGTTCTCCTTTAGCGACCTCATTCACGTGGCCAAGTGGTTAAGGCGTTCATCTAGTTATCTCAAGGTCACTAGTTTGAGCCTCAGCTGTGGCAGCGTGTTTGTGCCCTTGAGCAAGGCACTTAATCACACACTGCTATAGTCTGTGTGAGGAGTGGCGCCCCACACAGACTTCCAATCTGCGCCTTGTAAGGCATGAAAATGCCCGACGCAGGCCTCTCATTGTCTGAGTCGACGTTCCCCTCCCCCTCATTCAGAACAGTTCCCATATTCACTGATCTATTGTCCTGCCCTCATCTGACTAACCACGTAACCTGAATGTAGATGTTAAGACCTCTCTCTCTAATTCAGTAACTGCCTGAACTCTTCGACCAATCGCATGCATACTTGATGTGAAGAACAGGACATGAATCCATTTTTCTCCCCTCCTCATTGACAGCATTCCTTTGTTCTTTTGCCCTCCTGATTTGCATATTGTCACGTACCCCGCAACGGGTTTAAAGAACCAGCAGAAATGGAAAGCAGCTTGGAGTCCAGTCTTGCTACTAACTAATGATATTTATTAGTAACTATGCAGTACAGTAATATAAATGCAGATAAATCAAACAGGTTAGCAATGATTATATATAAGTAAGTGTGGAAATATATGAAAACCAAGCTTCTTCAAGTCTAGGGGTAAATAGTTAGTCTTACGATGATGAGTAAAGTTCATTTCAGCTCGTGGTATTGAGTTGAGTAGTGATGGAGAGAGAGAGAGGGAGAGATTTGAGTCTTCAGTTGAGCTGACTCTGTTGATCTTCCCGTTGTCCTCTGAAATCCTTTAAAAGTCACCGACTATGACCACAACAAAGGGGGCTGTTCTCCTGTGGTGGAGCTAGCAACCCAGGTGAGGATTGGACACACAAATAACTCCCCACTAGTCACACCCTGTTCACATTGCAAGAGCCACTGATCAATCCACCTGATGAATCCTCCAAAACCCACATTTTCTGTGGGCACATAAAAGCTCATTCAGTTTCCAAAACCATGTGTCTCAGGTCTATTATCCTGACCTTCTATTTATCTCCCGGTGCTGAGTACCAACTGTCTCTCAAATATCAGCTCCTCCCTTCTTTTTCTGTAAGAACGTACGAGCAGGCAATGACCTTGAGAAAGTATAAACAAAGTGTGAGCAGTCTTCGTCCCTCTCTCTCCTTTCTCTCTCTCTTTTTAACAAGGTGTCTGTTGTTGAGCACTTCTTTCTCTCTTTTCAAAAGCACAGTTCATAGGGTTAATTCAGGACCCCATCACAACATCAGCGTACCTGCTGTTATGTACCCCTAACTGGGTTGCCAAACCAGCAGAAATGGACCACTCAGTTGGAGTCTCGATTACTGGAACTAAGAAAGTTTTATTAAAGAAATAAGCAACACAGTGCTCTAATAGTAAAGATATAAATGCAACAGGTTAGCAATGAATAAACACACATGTACACAAAACTAGGATAATAGGATCAATCAAGCTCTATCGCAGTCTAGGGGTAAATGACCAGTTTCAAGTGACGTAAAGCTCAGTTCAATTGAGTTCAGTTCAGTTCACAGTAATCACTGTTGTGCAGTTGGGGATGGGGGGGGGGAAAGAGAGAGGACGAATGAATATTCAAATCGGATTCCAAACAGACCTTCGATATTCCTCGCAGTCAGCTTTCGGGTGAGCCCTTTGTAATGACTTCTGAGGTCCCCAACTGTGACCCCTCTGTTCCAGACACGATCGTTCTTCAGCGGTGAACCCGGCACCCAGGCAAGGACGGACACACACCAGGTTCCCGCCGACCGTATCTTTCCACCCTGTGCGTCTATGGCTGGTCCGCGACCAGATCTCCAAAAACTCCCACCGACTTGTGGGGGCGCACTGCTTCCAGGGTCTCATTACCTCGTGGTGTCGTGTGTGTGGTGCCTTAACGAACCTGCCCCTTTTTATCCCCCTGCTGGGGTATCGCCTGTCCATCACACTTCAAACAGTTCAGGGTTCAAAAGGAGCCGGTCTTGACAATACTCAGACCGGTGTCTCCTTCCTTTAAACTCCCACGTCTCTTCATTAACATTTCCAAATGCTGCTCCATTGTCTTACTTACCTGTCTCTCCTGAAGACAGGTGGCAGATCAACTGTTGATCCCACTGGTGCTAGCACAGGACAGTTAACATCTTAGTCTATGTGTACTTTCGTAACCCTCTTTCGTCACACTGCTAAGAACAAGATCATTGACTAGTCAAACACCAATTGCATAACATAAGGTTTGAGGTACTTGCCAATTCCTTTGTAGAATTCTTAGTCATCCATCAAGCTCTTATGCTAAATATCTTAAATCATCTCTCTTAGTCACTAAATTTCGATGGAAAAAAGCTCTGCTTACTCATTTTGTCAAAAGAACATGAAATTTTGCCCAATTCATTTTGCTCTGAGAATTCCACTTTTTTAGACAAAAACAGAAAATGCTAGAAAAGCTCAAGAAATCAGGCCACATCTGTGGGAAAAGCAACAAAGTCAAAATTTCAGGTTAGAAATTCTTGGTAATTTTTTGTTCTTTTGTTTTCCAGTTTCTTATAAGAACACTCCACATAAGTTCTACATCCTCATTAACTTCTTACCAAAGTTTTATATCATTTTTTGCTCTTTTATCTCCCCATTATGAAAATGTAATTTAAAATTAAAATATAACTTTATTCAATTCTCTGGGAATAACTTTTGATTGATCTTTGTTTATTTCTTTTTGACTTACTAAAGTCATGAAAAGTGCAAAGAACAATGGCGACAGAAAGCCTTCTTTCTTATCTGCATACTACCAGACACATTTGAAGTTTCTCACACTATTACCAGTATAGAAAGATTTGTACTAATGTGTACACTCATTTATCACATTTAGTTTCATTTTCAAAATTTTGTTCTAATTTTACAAATAGTCTATGTTTCTTTGTTTGCTGTTTCTGCAGCTCATGCAATATTTTTATTTAAAACTTAAACTCCTAACCAGAGTTTTGCATGCAATCAACATCTACCAGAATTTGAGACAAATCCAGGAACCCATACAATTGCATGTCCATTGAGCTTGGTGACTGCTTGAATAAATAAAATCGCTGCTCACATGTTGGAGTTAGTTACATAGTAGGCCTGTTTAAAATTTGATCCTTGCACCTGTTTCATGGACAGCTTTATATAAACTCCAGTGTGATTTAATACGAAGCATGTTGGTGGGCTGCTTTTTGTTCCTATGGTAAATATTCAGAAATATGCTGCTGGAGACTTTATTGGATATTGGATGAAAAGGGCAGACTAACAGAAGCACCATATGTGACTGGAAAGAGCAGAGACTGATGTGCACACTATAGATCTTTACAGTCCCTCTCATACCTACAGGAATGCCAGGTTGCTTTAGTTTAAAAGAGTCAATTTAGAACTTTGAAGTTATGTTATTGATTATTGGTTTATTATTATCACTAAGATACAGTGAAAAGCTTGTCTTACATACTGCTCATACAGATCAAATCATTCCATTATTATGCATTGAACTAGAATTCCCAGGAGGAGGCGGAGCGGAGTAATAATAGCACTAAATGGCAATTCCTATTCTTGCATCATCGGAAAAAAACTCTATTTCCATCTTTAAAATCTTTATTTTTCCCTTTCAAGGTTCTTTTGAAGACCTAACCTAGAGTTACACACTGACTTCCATTCTTTGCGGGAATGGGACCTGCTCTCGGGGTTTCACAACTGGCCGTTGTTCGGCACGCTAAGGGCTTGGCGTAAGAGTCCGGGGCAGGTCAAGGGTCGGTATCAAGGCAGGAGACCTGTATGTCATCGGGGGAGTCGGGATAGTTGAGACTGTGTGCCTGGAGACCTGAGATCTTTGAGATCTTCAGGTACAGAGCTCAAAAAAAGTGACGTAACAGACTTGTAATATCGTAAAACCGCGAGTTGTTTGTAATGTCTCCCTGCTCGCAGGGAGACACCTCCTTCTCCCTTATTAGAGAGAGAGAGAGAGAGAGAGAGAGAGAGAGAGAGCCTGTGGTATGTCGTATACTGGGTGAAACTCAAAGTCTTTGGGGTAAGTGCAAGTCTGTGTCTTTGCTATTGCTTTGCTCACACTTGCGTGCTTGGTGGCGGGTGCTGATGCTTTTGTTTGCCGGTGGGGGGGGGCCTGGTTGTTGCTTACTGCTGCTTATGCATGGGAAGGAGGGGATCGGGGGGGACTTTGGGGTTCTAACATTTAACTGTCGTTCATTTTTTGGGGCTCTTCTCTGTTTTCATGGATGGTTGCAAAGGAAAAGCATTTCAGGATATATATTGTATACATTTCTCTGACATTAAATGTACCTTTGAACTTTTGATCTTATGAATCTTTGAATAAGATAAATATAGCAGCATGTCATCACATCCAAAAACAGCAATGTAATTACGATCAGATTTTTTTTTATGATGTTGTTTGAAATATTGTCAGGAGACTGTTGATAACTTTTCTTCTCTCTTAGAACATAGAACATAGACATTTATAACACATTACCTGCCCTTTGGCCCACACTGTTGTGCCGACCATGTAACCTACTCTACAGACTGCCTAGAGCTTCCCAAGCGCATAGCCCTCTATTTTTCTAAGCTCCATGTACTTATCTAAGAGGATCTTAAAAAACCCTATTGTATCTGCTTCCACCACCACCCACAGCAGTCCATTCCAGACACCCACCACTCTCTGGTGAAAAACTTACCCCTGACATCCCCTGGGTACCTATTTCCAAGCACCTTAAAACTATGCCCCTCGGGATAGCCGTGGGAGAAAGCCTCTGGCTATCCATATGATCAATGCCCCTCATTCTCTTCTTCAAAATAGTCTATGGGATCTTTCTCAATCATTTTGGTAGGGCAACCAATGCAGTTCAATATAGCATACAAAAGACCACACTTACAAAAATGCAATCCATCTGTGCTGACAAGTGTATCAACCTAAATAACCAAATTGCCAGAGTGGGATTGAGTCTTCAACTATTAGATTCAACCAAAAATGAGTTAACTCATGTCTGATACTAAGTCTGAAGGTCAATTGTTGTCAATCCATTTTTTCCCAGTTATTTATTTGGCTCATTTTGAATGTTAATTCTTCAGTTTTAAATTGTGCTTTCTCATGAGTGATGTAGAGTTATGAATAAAGGACCTTCTAGTGGCATAGGGAAGAATGATGTATCCTTAACTGGTTGCTTTCCAGTAATCAACTTGGGCATTATCATTATTGTTTGGAATAATTTACAGCAGGGCAGAATTTGACATGAAGATAGAAACCATAGAAACCATAGAAAAACTACAGCACAGAAACAGGCCTTTTGGCCCTTCTTGGCTGTGCCGAACCATTTCCTGCCTAGTCCCACTGACCTGCACACAGACCATATCCCTCCATACACCTCCCATCCATGTATCTGTCCAATTTATTCTTAAATGTTAAAAAAGAACCCACATTTACCACCTCATCTGGCAGCTCATTCCATACTCCCACCACTCTCTGTGTGAAGAAACCCCCACTAATGTTCCCTTTAAACTTTTCCCCCCTCACCCTTAACCCATGTCCTCTGGTTTTTTTCTCCCCTTGCCTCAGTGGAAAAAAGCCTGCTTGCATTCACTCTATCTATACCCATCATAATTTTATATACCTCTATCAAATCTCCCCTCATTCTTCTACGCTCCAGGGAATAAAGTCCTAACCTATTCAACCTTTCTCTGTAACTGAGTTTCTCAAGTCCCAGCAATATCCTTGTAAACCTTCTCTGTACTCTTTCAACCTTATTTATATCCTTCCTGTAATTTGGTGACCAAAACTGAACACAATACTCCAGATTCGGCCTCACCAATGCCTTATACAACTTCATCATAACGTTCCAGCTCTTAAACTCAATACTTTGATTAATAAAGGCCAAGGTACTAAAAGCTCTCTTTACGACCCTATCTACCTGTGACGCCACTTTTAAGGAATTTTGTATCTGAATTCCCAGATCCCTCTGTTCTACTGCACTGCTCAGTGCCTTACCATTAACCCTGTACGTTCTACCTTGGTTTATCTTTCCAAAGTGTAATACTTCACACTTGACTGTATGAAACTCCATCTGCCATTTTTCAGCCCATTTTTCCAGCTGGTCCAAATCCCTCTGCAAGCTTTGAAAACCTTCCTCACTGTCCACGACACCTCCAATCTTTGTATCATCAGCAAATTTGCTGATCCAGTTTATCACATTATCATCCAGATCATTGATATAGATGACAAATAACAATGGACCCAGCACTGATCCCTGTGGCACACCACTAGTCACAGGCCTCCACTCAGAGAAGCAATTCTCTACCACCACTCTTTGGCTTCTACCATTAATCCAATGTCTAATCCAATTTACCACCTCTCCTTGTATACCTGGCGACTGAATTTTCCTAACTAACCTCCCATGCAGGACCTTGTCAAAAGCCTTACTGAAGTCCATGTAGACAACATCCACTGCCTTCCCTTCATCCACTTTCCTGTTAACCTCCTTGAAAAACTCCAGTAGATTGATCAAATATGGCCTACCACGCACAAAGCCATGTTGACTCTCCCTAATAAGTCCCTGTCTATCCAAATGCTTGAAGATGCTGTCTCTTAGTACTCCCTCCAATAACTTACCCACTACAGACATCAAATTTGCCGGCCTATAATTTCCCGGATTACTTTTCAATCCTTTTTTAAACAACGGAACAACATGAGACATTCTCTAATCCTCCGGCACCTCACCCGCAGGCACCGACATTTTAAATATATCTGCCAAGGCCCCTGCAATTTCAACACTAGTCTCCTTCAAGGTCCGAGGGAATACCCTGTCAGGTCCTGGGAATTTATCCACTTTAATTTGCTGCAAGATAGTAAGCACCTCCTCCTTTTCAATCTGTACAGTCTCCATGATCTCACTACTTGTTTCTCTTAATCCCATAGACTTCATGTAAGTTTCCTTAGTAAATACAGACACAAAAAACCCAATTAAGATCTCTCCCATTTCTTTTGGTTCCGCACATAGCTGACAACCCTGATCTTCAAGAAGACCAATTTTATCCCTTACAATCCTTTTACTCTTAATATACCTGTAAAAGCTCTTTGGATTATCCTTCACTTTGACTGCCAAGGCAACCTCATGTCTTCTTTTAGCCCTCCTGATTTCCTTCTTAAGTATTTTCATGCACTTTTTATACTCCTCAAGCACCTTATTTACTCCCTGTTTCCTATACATGTCATACAACTCTCTCTTCTTCTTTATCAGAGTTGCAATATCCTTTGAGAACCAATGTTCCTTATTCCTATTCACTTTGCCTTTAATCCTGACAGGAACATACAAGCTCTGCACTCTCAAAATTTCTCCTTTGAAGGCTTCCTACTTACCGATCACATCCTTGCCAGAGAACAACCTGTCCCAATCCATACTTTTTAGATTCTTTCTCATTTCTTCAAATTTGGCCTTCTTCCAGTTTAGGACCTCAACCCTAGGACTAGATCTGTCTTTATCTATGATCAAATTGAACCTAATGGTGTTATGATCACTGGAACCAGAGTGCTCCCCTACACACACTTCTGTCACTTGTCCTAACTCGTTTCCTAATAGGAGATCTAATATTGCATCCCCTCTAGTTGGTACCTCTATATATTGATTTAGAAAACTTTCCTGAACACATTTTACAAACTCTAACCCATCTAGACCCCTAACAGTATGGGAGACCCAATCAATATGTGGAAAATCTATAATATATAATATTTGATCAAGTTTTACTGATATTGGCAGGCATGCACAGAGTCATGTTTTTCCCATTTATCTGGTGCAGTTGTCTTGTGATCTCCATTGCTAAGCTGTCAGTTTTGATCTGTCTCATGACTACAACATATGATCATCTTGGAAGATGCACAATGATTCATTTCTGAAGAGAAATGCTGCCCAAGAGAAGCACAATGGATTTGTGTTGTGTCAGTAATCTCTCACACATACTGACGAGTATTCTTCACTCTCACTGAAGACTGGGTATGTCGTCTCCACCAACAAGCAGATCTGTGCCCTCTTGCTTTTCTCTTGATAGTTAAAACAAAATCTATTCACTTTTGAATTCTTATTTACTACATCACAACAGAAGTCATCTGCTGATCAAGTCGCTGCTACCTCCCAGTAGATCAATCCCATCAGTCCCTTTGCCCCTTCTCCTGATCCTGTCTGTCTCTGCAATGTATTTGTTCATATATGTACTCATCAACTCCCTTTTGATTCTTAGTGAGATAAATCAGCTGGTTGAGTAGTGTTGAGACAACTTCTCACTCCATATTCACAAGACAAAGGAACTCATTATGAGTTTCAGGAAGGAGAAATCAGGACACAGCAGTCATTATTAAAAATTCAGCACACCTCGTCCTTAATGAAAAGTCAGTGGTGGAAAGAATGAGCAGCTTCAAGTTCCTGGACATCAACATCTCAGAGGATCTTTCCTGGGCTCAACATATTGATGTAATCATGGCGGAGGTTCACCAGTGATCCACTTCATGATTTTCAGAATATTTCACATATCACCAAAGACTCTTAAAAATTTTAATAGGTGTACACTGTAGAGCATTCTGACTAGTTGTATCACAGCTTGGTACATATCACAAGAAGCTGCAGAGGGTTTTAGACTTTAGACTTAGCCAGCTCCATTACTAGCAAAACCCTTCCCAGCATGAAGGGTGACTTCAAGAGGCAGTATCTCAGGAAGGTGGCGCCCATCATTTAAGACCTTCATCATCTAGTACTTGTCCGCTTCTTATTACTACCATTAAAGATGAGGACTGGATCCTTAAGCCCACACTAAATACTTTAGGAACAGCCTCTTTCCCATCCCCCCACTATTAGATTTCTGAACAATCCATGATCACTGCTTCATTTTCCCTTTATTTTGCAATATTTATTTGTTTTTGTAATTTATAGATTTTTATGTCATTCATTGCACTGTTACCACAAAACAGCAACATTTATCATGATCAACTCCATAAAAGTGTAATTTCCAGTACATAATTAACTTCTCAATTTGTCTTTGAAATCTGGGAGGAAACTGGAACACCTGGCAGTAACACAGACACTTGCGGGGAGAACACACAAACTCCACATAGTTAGCCCACAAGATCAGGATTGAACCTAAGTCTCTGAAGCTGTCGGGCAAGGATTCTGGTTCCTACTCCTGTTTTCCCCTCTCACACAATCCTGATTGTTTTTGATTTTTAATTGCTTCACCATTCTCGGTAAATTAATTTATTATTGTCGTATGTACAAAGTTACAGTTCAAAAAAGGCTTTGTTTTTTATGCCATCCACGTGGATCACTTCGTTACATCAGCCCATTGAGGCAGCAGAAGGGAAGCACAATAACAGTATGCAGAATAAAATATTACTGCAGCAGAGAGAGTTCAGCTCGGGCAAATAAGAAAGTACAAAGCCATAATGAGAAAGATTGTGAGGCCAAGTGTCTATCCTATTTGAGGACAATTTGATAGTCTTATAACAGTAGGATAGAAACTTCTTTGGGCATTAAGTGTTCACCTTTAGAGCTTTACATTTCCACCTCTCTGCCTCACATTTCTTAAAGACACTCTTTAAAACCTAACTTTTGATCAGCTGTTTTACTCTGTCAAATATTCCTTAAATGTTATTTTGTTTCTCTGAAAAACTCCTGTGCAGCATCATGAGACACCTTACTATGAGAAAGTTAATTAGGTAGTTAATCCCATTACTCCTCCTGGGGCATAGGCTGCTGACAGAAGCTTGCCAGATTCCTCTGTCCTGGGCATCTTTCAAGTTGACCCTAGGTGTAGCCATCTTCTCGGTGTCACCTTCAAGGTCACATTGCCAGATATTCTTTGGCCCGCCTTGCTTCTGTTTTCTCTGGGGATTCCACATTAGTGCTTGTCTGGTAATGTTGATAAAAAAAAGGTATGTCGCATCCGGAATTTTCCGGTTAGCAGGCAATTTCCCACGCCGCTCTAACATATTGAGAAATCATGTACGAGGCAAGTTACAGCAGTGGTTTGCCATTGCCTTCTACCGAGTGAGTATTTTTTAAGGGATCACCAGCTCTTAACCCAGCACAGATGGAGAGCGTGCAAGGGTGCTGGCTGGAATGGAACTCAGGACCTCTCGCCCCGAAGTCCTGCGCTGATGCCAAATCGCCACCAGCCGGCTGGTAATATTGATACTAAGCTTATCCATCCCCATCTTCTTTTCCTTAATTCTTCTTTCGCTGCCAGCTGGTGCATTCTCTGCCATAGATCAATTTTGCTGATGACTTCTGGCCAACGGATTGAGAGAATTGAGACAGGTATTAATAAAGGTTTGTCCTTTCCTAATAATAGTCTTTGTTGTCCTCTAAGTTTCTGCTCTGTATGAGAGGACTGATCTCATGTTGGTGCTGAATAGCCTGATCTCAGTATGCTGCGACAGCACATTGGAGCACCAGATGTTCTTGAGCTGGATGAAGGCTACCCTAGCTTTGCTATTCCTTCTATTGATATCTACCTCGGTGCCGCCCTGCCTGTCAATGACACTACCTAGATACCGTAGGTGAAGGTTTCTCGCTCTTCAAGTGGATTTCCCTTTAGAGTGACTGGGTCAACAAAGATTGAGTTTTCCCTTGTGGATCTTAAGACCCACTTGTGCTAATGTGGTTGCCAAGCCTCTTGTTTTTTATCTTGCATCTGCTTATGGGTATGGGATGTTGTAGCGTGGGTGAAATTACCGGAGAGACAGAGTCACTGGTAGATACAAAGCAGCTTCTTTATTCAACACAACAAGGTACAGCAGGCATCTTACGGACGGAGACACTTTCCGAAGAAAGGTCTGCTAGCTAAAATGTGGGCTCGATATTTATATGCTAAACACAAAGGCAATTGCTACTTAAAAAGTTACAGACAATGCATAGACAATGCTTCCTATTGAAGCTACATACAAAATCTCACACCATCCTTTCCTCCTGACGCCAATATGTCTGGGTTGGTACCTACAGCCTTTAGGAATGTAAGTTAAGTCTACAATACATTTATTTGGCATTTCCTGTGCTAACGTAGAAGACAATTCATACAATTAATATTTATAATGTATAGGTGATACTGCCTTCAAAACTACAGCATCAGACATCAGAAGCATTTGGTATTTACACCTTTTAGGAAGCCCATTGTGGTGGACTCAACCCACAGTCCTTTGTCAAACAGTTAAAATAGAAGTCTGGTGGCCAAAGTCATTTAAGTGTTAACAAATCATCTACCCCAAAAGAATCCACTCTAACATGGGACAAGAGAGCTATACCATCGGCGAAGCCGATGTCTTCCAGTTGTTTTTATAGTGGCCACTGGATCCCAATTCTATTCTGTGCTGCAGATGTCTTCATGATCCAGTCTATGACCAGAAGGAACAAGAAAGGAGACATCATGCACCCTGGCCAGGCTCTTGTCTTCAACTGAAAGTTGCTGGTATGCTATGGTTGACTGTGCAGGACATTCCCTCGTAAAAATTCTTGACCAGTCTGACCATCTCGCCTGGCACTCCATAGTGCCACAAGATTCTCCACAGGGTCTCTCTGTCTACGTCATTGAAAGCCTTTTTTTTATTGTCAACGAAGTTGATGTACAGAAATGAAATCCACTCGTGATTTCTCAATTATGATGCATAATGTGGCTATTTGGTCAGTATCTGATCTGTTCAAAATCAGTTTTAATATCACTGGCATGACATGAAATTTGTTGTTATGCAGCAGCAGTAGATTGCAATACATAGAAACATAAAAACACAGAAAATAATTGCAGGAGTAGGCCATTCGGCCCTTCAAGCCTGCACCACCATTCAGTACGATCATGGCTGATCATCCAACTCAGAACCCTGTACCTGCCTTCTCTCCATACCCCCTGATCCCTTTAGCCACAAGGGCCTTATCTAATTCCCTCTTAAATATAGCCAATGAACTGGCCTCAACTGTTTCCTGTGGCAGAGAATTCCACAGATTCACCACTCTCTGTGTGAAGAAGTTTTTACTCATCTCAGTCCTAAAAGGCTTCCCCATTATCCTCAAATTGTGACCTCTCATTCTGGACTTCCCCTGCATCGGGAACAATCTTCCTACATCTAGCCTGTCCACTCCCTTTAGAATTTTATACGTTTCAATCAGATCCCCCCTCAATCTTCTAAATTCCAGAGAGTATAAGCCTAGCCGATCCAGTCTTTCATCATATGAAAGTCCTGCCATCCCAGAAATCAATCCGGTGAACCTTCTTTGTACTCCCTCTATGGCAAGAATGTCTTTCCTCAGATTAGGGGACCAAAACTGCACACAATATTCTAGGTGTGGTCTCACCAAGGCCTTGTACAACTGCAGTAGTACCTCCCTGCTCCTGTACTCAAATCCTCTTGCTATGAATGCCAGCATATCATTCACCTTTTTCACCGCCTGCTGTACCAGCATGCCCACTTTCAATAACTGGTGTACAATGACACCCAGGTCTCGTTGCACCTCCCCTTTTCCTAATCGGCCACCATTCAGATAATAATCTGTTTTCCTGTTCTTGCAACCAAAGTGGATAACCTCTCATTTATCCACATTAAATTGCATCTGCCATGAATTTGCCCACTCACCTAACCTATCCAAGTCACCTTGCATCCTCTTAGCATTCTCCTCACAGCTAACACTGCCACCCAGCTTCGTGTCATCCGCAAACTTGGAGATGCTGCATTTAATTCCCTCATCTAAGTCATTAATATATATTGTAAACAACTGGGGTCCCAGCACTGAGCCTTGCGGTACCCCACTAGTCAGTGCCTGCCATTCTGAAAAGGTCCCGTTTATTCCCACTTTTTGCTTCCTGTCTGCCAACCAATTCACTATCCTCATCAATACAATTTACAATAATACAAATTGTAAATTACTGTAAATATATATTTATAATTAAATAAGTAGTGCAAAATGAGAAAAAAAGTAGTAAGGTACTGTTTATGGCTCCAATGTCCTTTCAGAAATCTGATGACAGAGGGAAAGAAGCTATTCCTGAATTGTTGACTGTGTGCCGTCAGGCCCCCATAGCTCTTCCCTGATGGTAATAATGAGGACAATGAGAAGAGGACATGTCCTGGGTGATCGGGGTCCGTTATGGGTGGTGTTACGTACCCTGTAACTGGGTTGCCAAACCAGCAGAAATGGACCACTTAGTTGGAGTCTGGTTAACAGAAACCAATAAAGTTTTATTAAAGAAATAAGCAACGCAGTACTCTAATCGTAAGGATATAACTGCAACAGGTTAGCAATGATAAGACACACATATACACAGAACTAGGTAATAGGAATCAACCAAGCTCTATCACAGTCTAGAGGTAAAATGATCAGTCTCAAGTGATGCAGAGTTCAGTTCAGCTTAGTACAGTTCGCAGTAATCGCTGTTGTGCCGTTGGAGAGAGAAGGAGAATATGCAAATTGGATTCAGCAGACCTTTGATGTTCACAGGTGGTTTCAGGCGGACCCTTTTATGTCATCTGTGGTCACCGACTGTGACCCCTCCGTTCTGGATACGACCGTCCTTCCGCGGTGAACTCGGCACCCAGGCAAGGGGACACACACACACCAGGTTCCCACCGATCGTACCTTTACACCCTGTGAGTCTACGGTCGGTTCCCGCGAACCGGACCTCCAAACTCCTACCAACTTGTGGGGGCACACCGCTCTTCCAGGGTCTCGTTATCTTGTGATCTTGTGGTATCCCGCGCCTTAGCGAACCTGTTCTTTTTATCCCCCTGCTGGGGTATCGCCTGTCCATCAAACTTCAGACAGTTCAGGTTCAAAGCAACCAGTCTGTCAATATTCTGAAATGTGTTTCTTTCTCGTTAATCTCTCTCTTCTCTCTTATTAGCATTTTGAATGTTTCTCCATTGTCTCCCTTATCTCTCTCATCAGCATCAATCTTCTGATAACTTGGTTTTGTGTCATAGTGGATACTGTCTTTTTGTGGTATCACTCCTTGAAGATGTTCTAAATGCTGGGGAGGCTACTGGCCATGATAAAGCTGACTGAGTTTACAACTTTCTGCAGCTAATTTCAATCCTGTGCATTGCACCCACCCCCCATACCAGACAGTGATGCAGCCAGTTATAATGCTCTCCATGGTACATATGTACGAGGGTCTTTGGTAACATACCAAATTTCCTCAATCTCCAAATGAAATATAGCTATTGTCATGCCTTCTTTGTAACTGCGTTGATATGTGTGGCCCAAGATAGATTCTCGGAGATGCTGACACCCAGGAAGTGACATTGTTCACCCTTTCCACTTCTGATCCCTCGACGAGGTCTGCTGTCTGTTCCCTTGTCTTACCTTTTCTGAAATCCACAACCAAACCTTTGGCCTTACTGATGTTGAGTGCGAGGTTGTTGCTGCAACGCCACTGAACGAGCTGAGCTGCCCTGTATGTCTTCTTGTCACCATCTGAAATTCAGCCAGCAATAGTTGTGTCATCAGCAAATTTATAGATGGCATTTGAGCTTTGTCTAGCCCCATAGTCATAGGTGTAGAGAGAGGAGAGCAGTGGGCTAAGCCCACATTCTTGAGGTGCAGCAGTGCTGATTGCCAACAAGCTAGAAATGCACATACTGTACTCTTCTGGTGAGGAAGCTGAGGATCCAATCGCAGCGGGAAGTACAGAGGCCCAGGTTTTGGAGCGTTTTGATCAGAACTGTAGGAATTATTGTGTTAAACACTGAGCTGTAGACAAACAATATCAGCCTGATGTAAAAATTAGAATTGTACAGGTGGTCCAAAGCCACATGAAGGAACAATGAGATTGCATCCACTGTAAACCTATTGTGACAAAAGGCAAATTGTAGTGGGTCCAGGTCCTTGCTTAGACAGGAGTTGATTCTAGCCACAACCAAACTCTCAAAGCATTTCATCCCCATGGATTTGGATCCCTGTGCTACTGGATAATAATTGTTGAGACAGCTCTTATTGGACACTAGTTGTTGCCTTTCTGAAGCAGATGGGAATATTAGACTGTAGCAATGAGAGATTGAAAACGTCTTTGAACAGACCTACCAGTTGGTTGGCATAGGTTTTTAGAGACCTACTACCCTCTTGAAAGATGTTTTTCTGTTGGCCTCTGAGACAGAGATTAGAGCGTCACTGCATGCTGCAGGTATCTTCATAGCAGTAGTTTTATTCCCTCTTTCAAAGCAAGCATAAAAGGCATTGAGGTTGTCTGGTAGTGAGGCATCACAGCCGTTCATGATGTTGGGTTTTGCTTTGTAGGAAGTAATGGTCTGCACTCCCTGCCAGAGCTGATGTGCATCTGATTTTGTCTCTAACCTCAATCATAATTGTTCTTTTGTTCTGGAGGTAGCCTTCTGTAGACCATACCTGGCTATCTTATATAAACGCTGATCACTAGACTTGAATGCCACAGATCCAGCTCTCTGCGGGCTACAAATCTCCCAGTTCATCCATGGTTTTTGATCTGGGTATGTATGGTATGTTCTCATGGGTACACACGTATCCATGAAGGTTTCAATGGTCAGTGACAGCCGTGGCATATTCATTCAGACTTGAAGATGAATCCCTGAATACTGTTCAGCCCACTGATTAGAAGCATTCCTGTAAGTGCTCCTGCGCCTGCCTTGTCCATATCTTCTTGACCCTCTCCACTGATGCTGCAGTCTTCAGTCTCTGCCACCACTGAGGAGAAGAAGTACAGCCAGGTGATCAGACTTTTCAAAGTGTGGGCATGGGGTGGCATGGTAAACACTGCTGATGGTATTATAACAGTGGTCCAGGTGTTGGATCCCGTAGTTCCGCAAGTTATATGTTGGTGAAGAGGGAGTTGTATGAAATGTATAGGAAACAGGGGGTAAATCAGGTGCTTGAGGAGTATAAGAAGTGCAAGAAAATACTTAAGAAAGAAATCAGGAGGGCTAAAAGAAGACATGAGGTTGCCTTGGTAGTCAAAGTGAAGGATAATCCAAAGAGCTTTTACAAGTATATTAAGAGCAAAAGGATTGTAAGGGATAAAATTGGTCCTCTTGAAGATCAGCGTGGTCAGCTTTGTGCGGAACCAAAGGAAATGGGGGAGATCTTAAATAGGTTTTTTGCGTCTGTATTTACTAAGGAAGCTGGCATGAAATCTATGGAATTGAGGGAATCAAGTAGTGAGACCATGGCAACTGTACAGATTGAAAAGGAGGAGGTGCTTGCTGTCTTGAGGAAAATTAAAGTGGATAAATCCCTGGGACCTGACAGGGTGTTCCCTCGGACCTTGAAGGAGACTAGTGTTGAAATTGCGGGGGCCCTGGCAGAAATATTTAAAATGTCGCTGTCTACGGGTGAAGTGCCGGAGGATTGGAGAGTGGCTCATGTTGTTCCGTTGTTTAAAAAACGATCGAAAAGTAATCCGGGAAATTATAGGCCTGTGAGTTTAACATCAGTAGTAGGTAAGTTATTGGAGGGAGTACTAAGAGACAGAATCTACAAGCATTTGGATAGACAGGGGCTTATTAGGGAGAGTCAACATGGCTCTGTGTGTGGTAGGTCATGTTTGACCAATCTGTTGGAGTTTTTCGAGGAGGTTACCAGGAAAGTGGATGAAGGGAAGGCAGTGGATATTGTCTACATGGACTTCAGTAAGGGCTTTGACAAGGTCCCGCATGGGAGGTTAGTTAGGAAAATTCAGTCGCTAGGTATACATAGAGAGGTGGTAAATTGGATTAGACATTGGCTCGATGGAAGAAGCCAGAGAGTGGTGGTAGAGAATTGCTTCTCTGAGTGGAGGCCTGTGACTAGTGGTGTGCCACAGGGATCAGTGCTGGGTCCATTGTTATTTGTCATCTATATCAATGATCTGGATGATAATGTGGTAAATTGGATCAGCAAGTTTGCTGATGATACAAAGATTGGAGGTGTAGTAGACAGTGAGGAAGGTTTTCAGAGCCTGCAGAGGGATTTGGACCAGCTGGAAAAATGGGCTGAAAAATGGCAGATGGAGTTTAATACTGACAAGTGTGAGGTATTGCACGTTGGAAGGACAAACCAACGTAGAACATACAGGGTTAATGGTAAGGCACTGAGGAGTGCAGTGGAACAGAGGAATCTGGGAATACAGATACAAAATTCGCTAAAAGTGTCATCACAGGTAGATAGGGTCGTAAAGAGAGCTTTTGGTACATTGGCCTTTATTAATCATAGTATTGAGTATAAGAGCTGGAATGTTATGATGAGGTTGTATAAGGCATTGGTGAGGCCGAATCTGGAGTATTGTGTTCAGTTTTGGTCACCAAATTACAAGAAGGATATAAATAAGGTTGAAAGAGTGCAGAGAAGGTTTACAAGGATGTTTCCGGGACTTGAGAAACTCAGTTACAGAGAAAGGTTGAATAGGTTAGGACTTTATTCCCTGGAGCGTAGAAGAATGAGGGGAGATTTGATAGAGGTATATAAAATTATGATGGGTATAGATAGAGTGAATGCAAGCAGGCTTTTTCCACTGAGGCAAGGGGAGAAAAAAACCAGAGGACTTGGGTTAAGGGTGAGGGGGGAAAAGTTTAAAGGGAACATTAGTGGGGGCTTCTTCACACAGAGAGTGGTGGGAGTATGGAATGAGCTGCCAGACGAGGTGGTAAATGCGGGTTCTTTTTTAACATTTAAGAATAAATTGGACAGATACATGGATGGGAGGTGTATGGAGGGATATGGTCCGTGTGCAGGTCAGTGGGACTAGGCAGAAAATGGTTCGGCACAGCCAAGAAGGGCCAAAGGGCCTGTTTCTGTGCTGTAGTTTCTATGGTTCTATGGTTCTATGGATAATTATTTAGAGATTTTTTTCAAGCTGGCCTGTTTAAAATCCCCCAAAATGATATAGGGAGGGCATCAGGGTTCACTGTTCCATGCCCATTTATTGTGTTGATTACTTCGTCTAGAGCCTGTTTGACACGGATCTGAGGTGGGATGCACATGGCTATCAAGATGATGTCTGACAACTACCACAGCAGATAAAATGGATGACACTTGAGTGCGAGATGTTTCAGATCTACTGAGCAGGACTGAGATAGAACTGCCACATTTGTACAACACAAGGAGTTAATCATAAAGTGTTTTCTACCTCCTTTGCCTTTGAAACACTCGGGAATTCTATCGGCAGTGAATTGTGAAGCAATCGAGCTGTATCACTGGACCAGAATGATGAGGGATATCTAAGTCTCTGTAAAACAAAAATCACATCAGTCCCTGGTGCAAACTCTGGTACAGCAATCTTGCTTTGAAGTCTTCGATTTTATTTTCCAGGGACTATACCTTTGCCAGCAGAATAATCTTGCAGATAACTGCTTATTCATCTACAGCATCCTGCCCCTTCATCCTTTCTGGTATTATCTTGCAGAAGACTTTTCCTGGGACTGCAAGAGTAGTTGCCTCTGTAGTTGGAGCAGCTGCCATGGTCTCCCTTCTTTGGAATCTTGACGAGGTAGCACTCTTTCCACTCTGTTGGAATTTGCGCTTTTGTCCAGATCTTCTGAATGAGAGGGTACAGCACCTCTACTGTAGTGTCCAGGTAAGCTTTGAGAGCTTTTCCAGCAATGTCAATTGGATGAGCTGCTTTGGCATCTTTTAGCAGCTTTATTACTTTCCCGATCTCCTCTCTGGAAGGCTTGTTGCAGTTCATTGGCTGGAGGGATGTCAGGTAGGTTTAGAAGTGCAAATCTTTTCAGCAGAACTTCAAAGTGTTTAGTGCACCTTTTCAGCTGCACTATGAGAAAGACACTACATAAATTCAAGATTTTTTAAAAAAATGTATATGTGTTTCATTTGATTGTTGCTAAAGACAGATAAGGCCATAGACCATAAGATAAATGTAATGTTGCTGAGAGTTTTTATTTATTTATTTATTTATTTAGCGATATATCATGGAGTAGTCCCTTCCAGACACACCACCCCAGTAACCCCATAACCCTGATTAAACCTAACCTAATCACGGGACCACTTACAATAACCAATTAATCTATCTTGATTCATCTTTAGACTGTAGGAGGAAACCGGGGCACCCAGGGAAAACCCACACATTCCACAGTGAAGACGTAAAGAGACTTCTTACAGAACAGTGCCAGAACTGAAATCCAAAAGCCCAAGCTGTAATAGTGTCACACTAACTGTGGTGCCCAAAGCTTTCTTCTTTTTCTGCAAAAATTGTCACCTATTTCTTGAAAGGTCATTTGGTGGAGCTCATCAAACAATAATGCCTACTTTCATTTCTCAAAGCCTTGTAAAAGAATAAAAACTAATCCCCATACACATGCATAATGACAAATGTAGCATTGCACACCACTTTCTAAAAATTCACGAATTAAAAATTAATGCAAAAGCCTTCAGGTTAGATGTCCATATCTTGATGTATGGAATCAATAACGAATGTTTGGCTTTTCCAACCCAGTAATGGAAACTGCACCATTAAAAAAAACCACAAATCTCTTAAACAAGTACTCTTCACCTTGCTTATCATAACAATGGCTGATTTATTATTGTTGAATCTCAATATCTTGCCCTGAAGGTGATGGTATAATCAAATTTTGCAGTTGATAGATAGACCCATTTTTGCACCTTCTTCAACAACTATATCAATTAAATTTTGTAGTTCTTCCTCCGTACTTGCAACTAACACAGTATCATCAGCATATCTAAAATTATTGATGTTTTCACTGCCAACTTTGATTCCCAAAATATCTCTTATTTTTTTGTAATATTGTTTCACTGTACACATTAAACAAATCAGGGGAGAAAACACACCCTTGTCTAACGCCTCTTTTGATTTTTGTAAACTGACTCACTTCTCCATCTATTCTTACAGCGTCAGTTTGTTCCCAGTACAGATTTCTGATTAGGCAGAGGTCTTTCAAATCTCGATCTAGAGTTCCCTGTAATATTTTGAATAACTTATTGTGCTTCACTTTATCAAATACTTTTGTGTAGTCACCGTGTATACATCTATAAAACAAACAAAAAAGGATATCCAAAAAGAAGGAGAATCCTATCTGTAGGCTGAGAATAAATGGGGAAGACATAAAACAAGTACAGAACTTTTGTCACTTAGGAAGCTGGGTGAGATCAGGTGGCAGGTGCAACATGGACATCAAAAGCAGAATAGGGATGGCAAAAGGCACCTTTACGAGAATGAAGAGTATACTGACTAACACTAAACTAGGCATGACAACTCACCTCAGAGCACTGAAATGTTATGTTTATCTAGTTATGTTATATGGCTCAGAATGTTGGACAACATGAGAAAATGAATTGAAGCAGCAGAGATGTGGTTTTTGAGGAGGATGCAAAGAGTATCATGGACAAAACGAATATCTAATGAGGATGTCATGAACAGAGTAAACACAAAAAGAGAAATAATGTATGAGATCATGAAAAGGCAATGTGACTTCATTGGAGATGTGATTAGGAAAGAGGAGTTAGAATGCACAGAAATTATGGGAAAGGTTGAAGGGAAGAAAGCAAGAGGAAGGCAAAGACAAATGATCATGGAGACAGCAGCCAGAGAACTGGAAATGAATACCAATGAATTGATCCACTTGACCCGAAACAGGAGTGTGTGGGCCATGGCAGTCAAAGCTCAAACTGGGCATGGCACCTGATGATGATGATGATAATCAAATTTAGTTTCTGCTGTCATAATTCTTGCTGACATGGCAATAGGAGTTGCTTATTATGTAACTGATCATGGAGATTTAAAGGTATTTTCAAGTCATGCTTACATTTGTGAAACACTTCTCAGGACAGATTATGAAATTAATCCCATTGACGTGAAAAACTGCACTTGGTGAGTTTACATGGTACAGTTTGCATGGATGAGTGGATATTTAATGCAAATACATTACAAAGTGACAGTACAATGGGATCGCAGAAAACTCATTGCATGGAAGGAGGTTAAAGAGAGAGCTTCTCTTGGCACTTTCCAGGAGCAATCCAATTATTCCAATGCTTTCCTCTCCCCAAAACTTTCCTAGAGCTCTGCAGCATTCTTCCTTTAAAATACTTATTAAAGTATACTTTTTTGACATGTTGACTACTACCTCCACAACTCCCACTTACCCCTCCCCCGCTTCAACAACTATCACCATTAAAGCAGACTAGGCTAGATATGACGAGGGGTGATTGATAAGTTTGTGGCCTGAGGTAGAAGGAGTCAATTTTAGAAAACCTAGCACATTTATTTTTCAACATGGTCCCCTTCTACATGTAGACACTTAGTCCAACAGTCGCGGAGCATAAGGATGCCTTCTTTGTAGCAGTAGTCCACAGCACGGGTGATTGATAAGTTTGTGGCCTGAGGTAGAAGAAGATGAGTTATTAACTGCCAACTTTCTACATTATCACTCAAAGAGTTGAACTGCACGTGCATGTAACAAAAGCATCTTGGATCTTCAGGTGGTCCACAGCAGGGGTGATTGATAGGTTTGTGGCCTAATCTAGATGGAGATGAGTTATACAGCTCTTTTTACACGCACGTGTAGTTCAACTCTTTGAGTGAAAATGCAGGAAGTTTGAAATTAATAACTCATCTCCTTCTACCTTAGGCCATCAACTTATCAATCACCTCTGTTGTGGACCACTTTCTGGAGGTCCAAGACGCCGACTTCTACAAAGAAGGGATCTATGTGCTCCATGACTGCTGGACTAAGAGTATAAATGTAGGAAAAATAAATGTGCTATGTTTTCTAAAATTGACTCTTTCTACCTTAGGCCACAGACTTATCAATCACCCCTCGTAATCCTGCTGTATAAAATATTTTTTCTTCATTTTATCTTCGGAACTTTTGTCTAAGACATTTATACAATATCCTCTAATTTTTAATGCTAACTCCAATAGGAATAGCTTTTCTCTCTGCTCTGGAGAAGGAATAAACGTGGGGGAATCATCACAAGCCCCAACAGAGAGGTTGAGTGGTTGGTGATGAAACATGTCAGCTCCTGCTGAGAAGGGACTTAGATATGCTCCAATTTGTTTTTGGATCAATAGGTCTACTGCAAGTGCCATTTATTTTCTCTTCACTCAACCCTGGAACATCTGGACATCAGGAAGCACTTTATCAACTACAGCTCAGCATTCAATACCATCATCCCCTCAAAACTAATAACTAAGCTCCAAGACCTTGGCCTCAATATTTCTTTGTGTAATTGGATCCTTGATTTCCTCATTTGCAAACCACAGTTATTTCAGATAGGCAATAACATTTCCTTCTCAATCTCCATCAGCACAGATGCACTACGAGGCACCTGCTCTACTTGCTTTACACTTATGACTGTGTGGCTAATCAC
Organism: Mobula birostris; assembly: GCF_030028105.1. Taxonomy (NCBI): domain Eukaryota; kingdom Metazoa; phylum Chordata; class Chondrichthyes; order Myliobatiformes; family Myliobatidae; genus Mobula; species Mobula birostris. The sequence goes on along the minus strand of NC_092370.1, from coordinate 98,831,484 downwards.
AGCTCAATTGCCATTTTCAAGTTTGCTGATGAAAACACAATCACAGATGGTGACAAATCAGCAGATAGGAGGGAGATTGAAGATCTGGCTGAGTGGTGCCCTAGCAACAGCCTCTTATTCAATGTCAGCAAGACCAAGGAGCTGTTAATGACTTCAGGAGAAGGAAATCGGAGGTCTATCAGCCAGTCCTCATCAGAGGATCGGAGGTGGAGAAGGTCAGCAACTTTAAATTCTGTGGAGTTATTATTTCGGAGGACCTGTCCTGGGGTCAGCACATGCATGCAATGATAAAGAAAGCACAGCGGTACCTCTACTTCCTTAGGAGTTCGTAGAGATTCTGTATGACATCTAAAACTTTGGCAGACTTCTATAGATATGCAGTGGAGAGTATAATGACCGGCGGCATCACAGTCTGGAATGGAAACACCAGTGCCTTTAAGCGAAAAATCCTAAAAAAATGTAGTAGATACAGCTCAGTCCATCAGAGTCCATTGAGCACATGTACATGAAACACTGTTGCAGGAAAGCAGCATCCATCATCAGGAACCCCCACCAGCCAGGACATGTTTTCTTCTCACTGCTGCCATCAGGAAGAAGGTGCAGGAGCCTCAGGACTCACACCACTTGGTTCAGGAAGTTATTACCCCTCAACCATCAGGCTCTTGAACCAAAGAGGACATCTTCACCCAATTTCACCTGCCCCATCATGGAAATCATTGAAATATTCTCACAACCAATGGACTCATTTTCAAAAACTTTTCACCTCATGTTCTCAATGTCTATTGCTTAAATATCTAATATTATAATTTTGTATTTGCAGTTTGCTGTCTTCTGCACTTTGGTTGAATGCTCAAGTTTAGCAGTCTTTCATTGATTCTGTTATGGTTATTATTCTCTAGATGTATTGAGTATGTCCACAATAGATGGATCTCAGCATTGTATATGGTGAGATATATGCACTTCGATAATAAATTTACTTTGAACTCTTGAACCTTAAGACTGTTCATCAAAGCATTCGCTCACGGGCACAACAATCCAAGTTACCTACCAACCTGCCTGCCCCATCAAGCAACTGCTGCCTTTGGTTTTCACATTGCCCTCCTCAATCACAGAATTTGTAGACACGGAGTGGAAACAGGACATGGTTTATCCTCGGGGCAGTGCCTGAGAAGGAGATGTCTATAATCTTTTCAACATCCTGTTTCATGGCGCTCACTCGCAGTTTCTCCAGTCTATGTCTTCTTCTTCTTCATGTGCCTTGCGCATTACACGCTTGGGCGATCATGGTTTTCCACATCGAACGATCCCTCGCAGCGTCAATGATATCTCGCACACTTAGATCTGTTAGTTCTTTCACAGTGTCCATATATTTTCTTCTTTGCCTTCCTCTTCCGTGTTCCCCAGGCATACGGCCTTGTAATGTAAGGCATTCTATTTCTCCCTTCCAGTCTATGTACTGTAACTAAATTCAGTTTTCCCAGAAAAGCTTTTCGATAATCGTTCCTGCAGCCTCCTTTATGCCTTCCATTTTCCCTAAGAATCAGGGACTCCAGTTTTGTCCGTTTATTTCAAAAAGCAGTTCTTGTATTCAACACTTTTAATAATAAACCCAGTGGTCCCACATGCTTTGTGCCCTAATTTCTAACTTATTCTACCACTTTCAACAATCCCTGGAATTCTATAGCCCGTCACCTCTGTACTTTAGGCCTTGTAAAATTGCACTTTCTAGGTTATGTTACCTCTCCGCATTCTTTCTATTGAAGTGGATTCACTAAATCAACCTGCACACAGAAGAATCTAGCTGAAAATGTTTTGATAGTAATTGGACCATTTTATACTCTCTTTTTGCCTGGTCTTTTCTTTAACAAAATCCCAGATCATCTGTTTCTAACCTTAGTAATATTTATTTCTTTCAATTGTTCAGGCTAATTTTTGCTCACTTAGATATTCATTCCTATTCTCTGGATGAATAAATTTATCAGTATTCTCCCTTTTCCCCACCATTATCTCTGCTATTGAGCCTCGAAAAGGCTTACTACCAACCTCAGCTTTTTTAAACACAGCAGGAGGAACCAGGGTTTAAGAGGTTTGCTCTTTACTAAATTTCTTCTTAGCACAGCACCAAAAATTCCCCAATGTTCAAGATCTTTGTTGTTCAATGGGTTAAACTTCCAAAATGTATTCTTTGCTTTCTCTTTGGCTTCTAACCAATACAGTTTGCTTATCTTCTTGACTTAATCAAAAGAGAGAGTGGGATCCATGTTGGCCTACATAAACACTCTATGTGGCCTGATAATGTAGTTGAGAAACATCAGATGATGTCAACTAATTTAACAAATATATAAATGTTAGAGTGACAGAGAAGGGAGAGAATTCATTCTTTTACTTTGGTTTCTGAGATGGATGAATGTTTTGTTTCAACTTTTAAGCTTGTGTTGAGAAATCCTTGATGAATTATAAATTGCTGTTAAGAATTACTCCTCACTTTAAAATAAGCTGTGTTTAATTTGCTTTGTTTCCTGGAAACATCTGCTCCTTACCTTGAAATTGTGAATCTTAATAAATAGACCCCTTCAAAATAGACTAAAATGGTGGAGTACTTCTATTTCCATCTTTGATATCTCTTTTTTTCCTTTTCTTTTGAAGATTCTGACCTGGAATTACTCTCTGACTTTGGTTCTTTGCGGGAATAAGACCTCCTCTCAGGACCTCATGACCTGCTGCTTTTTGATATCCCAAGGACAGGGCCTGGAAGACTAGTGTGCCTTCAGGGTGCCGGATTTTCATGGCTCTGGTGATGTGCTGATTCAAGGCCAGCACCTCTGGCTGAGGTGGTGCGGGTGAACACGGAACATCAAGAGCAGAGGGTTCGCTGCCATGGGCTATGTGTCTAGAGACCTGAACCCTGGGGGTGACACTCCGGGTGCAGAGCTTGGAAAAAACAAGTTGTTTGTCATGTCTCCCCTCCGGCTGTAAAACGGGGATGCCTCTTTTTCCTTTATTAGGGAGAAAAAGAGCCTGTGGTATATTGAATTACTGGATGAACCAGTAGTCTTTAGGTACTGCAAGTCTGTGTGTTGATACCTTGCTGCACACTTGAGTGCTCGGTGGAAGGTACTAATGTTTTTTTGCTGGTGTGGGGTCGTTGCCTTGCTGCTACTTGTACATGGGAACGGGGGAGCTGGGGGGGACTTCTGGGGTTCTGATGTTTAACTCTCATTCATTCTGTTTTCATGGATGCTTGCAAAGAAGAATTTCAGGATGTATACTGTATACATTTCTCTGACAATAAATGCACCTATTGAATCTGTTGAACCTAAACTAGTCCTTGGAGTGTAGGCTAATGTCATATAATCTTCCTAAAGTAAGGTTACTTATCATCAGGGGCATGAAGTCTTCACTTAAGCTTTGTGCTCTTCACTGGGTACAGTCAATAGCACTGAAGACACTGCTTCCGACTCATTCATTCTAAATAACTGTGATTCTTAAGAAATGGTGTATCCTTGCACACCATGCTTTACAATTTCTTTTCAGGAATGTTGACAAACTACCACTATGGAAATGGCAAAAAAGCAGAGGCAAACTCAGGTGGTCAACTTTAGTACAAGTGTGAGAACTTCTAAGCCAATGAAACAAGTTCAAAGCAATTAAGGTGAACGATGCATAGTCACGATGATTAATTAACTATAGCTCTTCCTTATGCTCTTCACCAATCTATTCCATAGAAGGAATTAAAACATTTTATTGAGTGGAAACCAGATTTTAATCATTGTTGGTTGTCTATTGATTTCAACAATGATGATAGGAATCTGTGCAGCAAAGATTTTTAAGTGGAAAAGTTGTTGCACAAGGAGAGTTCCACTCTCTTGACCTCAGAAGCCCTATTCTAGTGGTACAAGTGATCATCATGACTGGAGGTTTCCTTGGCTGCAGTGGACATCTTCGGTGCCTCACCGTGGCCTTTGATCTCTGTGGAGCACTGCAGAAGCACCTTCCTGGCTGTTGATCTCATTTGCACAGTCCACTGAAACTGACTTTGCATGCTAGGATATCTCACTGGCATTTCAGGCTAAATGGCTACCCTCACTTGGTTTAGCCTGCCTATTGAAGCAGAGTACCATGGTGTGGTTGCTGCCACATGCAATCTGCTACTTAGAGCCACAGTTGAGAGCTAAGTGTCAGATGAGGACCAAAGGTGGATGAGCTCTCCTGCAGGGGACAGGACGAGCCCGTTCAGCAGAGGTTCTCCCCCTCCCTGGACACCCCATAGACCCCAATCTGATGATATGAATCATCAGGCATTACACAATGTGTCCTTATTTCATCCCTGTATTCCAATATTGTGTGAGTACATTTAGGATATCTGAAACATGATCAGTCCTTACACACTTTTGCTATCTGTTGAACACATCTCAAAAACTAGCTCATTTCAGCATCTAAAAACTTGACTTAAAATAAATTAGCAAATTGGTAAATTGCATAAAATACAGGAACAGCTTCTTCCCCTCTGCCATCTGATTTTTGAATGGTCATTGTATCCATGAATACTACCTCACTACTTTTTTATTTCAATTTTTTACAATACTTATTCAATTGAATTGGATGATTTAATTGAATTTCTTACATCCTTCACATACATGAGGAATGAAAATCTTCATGTTACGTCTCCATCTAAATGTGCAAAGCGCAATCATTGTAATTTATAATAATTTATAGTAAATAGAACTTTCAATGTAATATAGAGTACATTCAAATCAGCGTGAATTCATCAGTCTGATGGCATGGTGGAAGAAGCTGTCACGGAGCCTGTCGGTCCTGGCTTTTATGCTGTGGTACCATTTCCCGGATGGTAGAAGCTAGAATAGACTGTAGTTGGGGTGACTTGGGTCCCCAATGATCCTTTGGGCTCTTTTTTCACACCTGTCTTTGTAAATGTCTGAATGATGGGAAGTTCACAACTACAGATGTGCTGGGCTGTCCACACCATTCTCTGCAGAGTCTTGAGATTAATGGAGGTACAGTTCCAATACCAGGCAGTAGTACAGCCAGTCAGGATGCTCTCAATTGTGCTCCTGTAGAAAGTTCTTAGGATTTGGGGGCCCATACCAAACTTCCTCAACCGTCTGAGGTGAAAGAGGTGCTGTTGTGCCTTTTTCACCACACAGCTGGTGTGTACAGACCACATGAGATCCTCGGTGATGTGGATGCTGAGGAACTTAAAGCTGTTCACCCTCTCAACCCCAGATCCATTGATGTCAATAGGGGTTAGTCCGTCTCTATTCCTCCTGCAATCCACAACTAGCTCCTTTGTTTTTGCGACTTTGAGAGAGATGTTGTTTTCTTGACACCTCTGTTTCAGAGAGATGACTTCTTTCCTATAGGTCACCTCGTTATTGTTTGAGATAAGGTCAATCAATGTAGTGTCATCAGCAAATTTAATTAGCAGATTAGAAGCGCAAAAATATACGTAATAATTTTAATTATTATGTATACATGTGTGTGTTACATTACATAAGAAGTGCAAAAGATATATATGTATATACTTCGCAAACACGAGAAAATCTGCAGATGCTGGAATTTCAGGCAACACACATAAAAGTTGCTGGTGAACACAGCAGGCCAGGCAGCATCTATAGGAAGAGGTAGAGGCGACGTTTCGGGCCTAGACCCTTTGTCAGGACTAACTGACAGAAGAGATAGTAAGAGATTTGAAAGTGGGAGGGGGAGGGGGGGATCCAAAATGATAAGAGAAGACAGGAGGGGGAGGGATGGAGCCAAGAGCTGGACAGGTGATTGGCAAAAGGGATATGAGAGGATCATGGGACGGGAGGCCTAGGAAGAAAGAAAGGGGGAGGGGTGAAGCCCAGAGGATGGGCAATAACGGATGGGGTACAAGGGGGAGGTGGGGCATTAACGGAAGTTAGAGAAGTCAATGTTCATGCCATCAGGTTGGAGGCTACCCAGACAGAATATAAGGTGTTGTTCCTCCAACTTGAGTGTGGTTTCATCTTTACAGTAGAGGAGGCCGTGGATAGACATATCAGAAAGGGAATGGGACGTGGAATTAAAATGTGTTGCCACTGGGAGATCCTGCTTTCTCTGGCGGACAGAGCATAGGTGTTTACCGAAACGGTCTCCCAGTCTGCGTCGGGTCTCGCCAATATATAGAAGGCCGCATCGGGAGCACCGGACGCAGTATATCACCCCAGCCGACTCACAGGTGAAGTGTCACCTCACCTGGAAGGACTGTCTGGGGCCCTGAGTGGTAGTGAGGGAGGAAGTGTAAGGGCATGTGTAGCACTTGTTCTGCTTACAAGGATAAGTGCCAGGAGGGAGATCGGTGGGGAGGGATGGAGGGGACGAATGGACAAGGGAGTCACATAGGGAGCGATCCCTGCGGAAAGCAGGGCGGGGGGAAGGGAAAGATGTGCTTAGTTGTGGGATCCCTTTGGAGGTGGTGGAAGTTACGGAGAATTATATGTTGGACCCAGAGGCTGGTGGGGTGGTAGGTGAGGACAAGGGGAACCCTATTCCTAGTGAGGTAGTGGGAGGATGGGGTGAGAGCAGATGTGCGTGAAATGGGAGAAATGCGTTTGAGAGCAGTGTTGATAGTGGAGGAATTTAAAAAAAGGACATCCTCTTTAAAAAAGGAGGACATCCCACCACTAAGCGCATGTTTCCCTCCCCCCCCCACTTTCCGCAAGGGTCGCTCCCTACATGACTTCCTTGCCCATTCATCTCCCCCATCCCTCCCCACCGATCTCCCTCTCAGCCCTTACCCTTGGAAGCAGAACAAGTGCTACACATGCCCTTACGCTTACTCCCTCACTACCATTCAGGGCCCCAGACAGTCCTTCCAGATGAGGTGACACTTCACCTGTGAGTCGGCTGGGGTGATATACTGCGTCCGGCACTTCCGATGTGGTCTTCTATATATTGGCGAGACCCGTCGCAGACTGGGAGACCGTTTCGGTGAACACATATGCTCTGTCTGCCAGAGAAAGCAGGATCTCCCAGTGGCCACACATTTTAATTCCACATCTCATTCCCATTCTGATATGTCTATCCACAGCCTCCTCTACTGTAAAGATGAAACCACACTCAGGTTGGAGGAATACACCTTATATTCTGTCTGGGTAGCCTCCAACCTGATGGCATGGACATTGACTTCTCTAACTTCCGTTAATGCCCCACCTCCCCCTCGTACCCCATCCGTTATTGCCCATCCTCTGGGCTTCCCCCCTCCCCCTTTCTTTCTCCTTAGGCCTCCCGTCCCATGATCCTCTCATATCTCTTTCGCCAATCAACTGTCCAGCTCTTGGCTCCATCCCTTCCCCTCCTGTATTCTCCTATCATTTTAGATCTCTCCCTCCCCCTCCGACTTTCAAATCTCTTACTAGCTCTTCTTTCAGTTAGTCCTGACAAAGGGTCTTGGCCCAAAACGTCAACTGTACCTCTTCCTATAGATGCTGCCTGGCCTACTGCATTCACCAGCAACTTTTATGTGTGTTGCTATGTATATACTTCATGTAATTCATTTTTTTTTCTGTTATCATGCATTGCATTGTACAGCTGCCACAAAGACACCAAATTTCACGACATATGCTGAGATATTAAACCTGATTCTGGTTAGCGTTACAATCATAGAGATAATGCAGTGCAGGTAGTTAGTGCACAGGTTAGAAGAATAATATATAAGTGTATAGTATTTAGCAGAAAATACTGGAAATATTCGGACGGTCTGGCAGTATCTGGAGAGACATATAATTGATGCTTGAGATCAGTGGCTTTTTTCAGAACCGGAAAAAGTTGTGGATGTAAATTTTTTAAATGAAAGATGCGAGTGAAGAGGAAAACAAGAGAAAATAGAATGAAGGGATGGAGAGCTGGAGAGATTAAATCACAATGGAAATAATGGAGCCAGGTAAAAAGATGTAAATAAATAAAAAGTAACAAAAGCAGTAGGTTCACATTTTAAGCATCAGAAGCATTTTCTGTTTAGAATTGTGTATGTACTTTAAAATCTCTGCTTAAGTGCAACTCAAGTCCAAGTTACTTCTATGATCAATAAAAATACTCAAGCATAACATAAACTACTTGGCTCTGCTCGGTCACTTATCTTGACCTGCTGACTGAAGAAAGTGTCATTTTACGTAGATTTTGTGTCAATTGGTATTTCTATTTTATCAAAAACATATTATTGAGTATGATGTGTCCTGCACAAATTTAACCATCCTCCAAGACTTTGGACTTTATCTGTCACTGTAATTAAATGAAATGTGTCTCTGGGGCTGTCACAGGAATTTGAATCTCCACAGCAAAGTAGAAATGTGAGATAAAAAGAGATATTCAATATCAATGTTCTGAGCATGCAGTTATCTAAATATCATGCATACCTGATAGGCTTGGCTGTAAAGTAGCTTCTCATCATCATTTATAAACTGATAATGTTTCATGATATCAAAATCTACCTTCATTGAAGACAAATATGTGGTTTTACAAGATTGGAGCAGTTGATGGTCTTGCTGGAAAAATAGGGAATAAACTCCGGATTTTAACACAGCATTCCTTGGTGAAGGAGATTGCTGTGTTCAAATTGATTTGGAGGTCTATCGTTCTGTTCATCTCTCACACAAGACCACATGTACTTCATGGTTCTTACTTCAGTGATTAGTAAGTTGATGGAAAAGATCCTGAGAGGCAGGATTTATGAACATTTGGAGAAGCATAATATGATTAGGAATAGTCAGCATGGTTTTGTCAATGGCAAGTCATCCTTATGAGCCAAATTGAATCTTTTGAGGATGTGACTAAACACATTGATGAAGGTAGAGTAGTAGATGTAGTGTATATGGTTTTCAGCAAGGCATTTGATAAGCTACCCCATGCAAGGATTATTGAGAAAGTAAGCAGGCATGGCATCCAAGGGGAAATTGATTTGTGGATCCAGAATTGGCTTGCCCACAGAAGGCAAAGAGTTGTTATAGATGGGTCATATATGGAGGTTGGTGACCAGTGGTGTGCCTCAGGGATCTGTTCTGGGACCCTTACTCTTCATGACTTTTATAAATGACCTGGATGAGGAAATGGAGGGATGGGTTAGTAAATTTGCTGATGACACAGACGTTGGGGGTGTTATAGATAGTGTGGAGGGCTGTCAGAGGTTATAGCAGGACATTGATCGGATGCAAAACTGGGCTGAGAAGTGGCAGATAGAGTTCAACCCAGATAAGTGTGAGGTGTTCATTTTGGTATGTCAAATATGATGGCAGAATATAATATTAATGATAAGACTCTTGGCAGTGTAGATGTTCAAAGGGATCTTGGGGTCTGTGTCCATAGGACACTCTAAGTTGCTGCGCAGGTTGACTGTGGTTAAGAAGGTATACGGTGCATTGGCCTTCATCAACCATGGTATTGAGTTCACGAGCCGAGAAGTAATGTTACAGCTATATAGGACCCTGGTCAGACCCACTTGGAGTACTGTGCTCAGTTCTGGTCACCTCACTACAGGAAGGATGTGGAAACTCTAGAAAGGGTGCAGAGGAGATTTACAAGGATGTTACCCAGATTGGGGAGCATGCCTTACGAGAATAGGTTGAGAGAACTTGGCCTTTTCTCTTTGGAGCGATGGAGGATGAGAGCTGACCTGATAGAGGTGTATAAGATGATGAGAGGCATTGATCACGTGGATAGTCAGAGCCTTTTTCTCAGGGCTGAAATGGCTACAAAAGAGGGCACAGCTTTAAGGTGCTTGGAAGTAGATGCAGAGGAGACATCAGGAGATGCAGAGAGTGGTGAGTGCATGGAATGGGTTGCCAGTGATGGTGATGGAGACAGATATGATAGCGTCTTTTAAGAGACTCCTGAACAGGTACATGGATCTCAGAAAAATAGAGGGCTATGGGTAACCCTAGGTAATTTCTAAAGTAAGTACACGTTCGACACAGCATTGTTGGCGGAAGGGTCTGTATTGTGTCGTAGGTTTTCTAGGTTTCCATGTTTCTATGTTCTGGGAGAGAAAGAATGTGAACATGAGGTTGACCATGGATGTTGTGTCCCAGATGTCTAGATACGCAAGCCAGGGTAGTATGATGTGAAGAGCTGTTGCCCATGCACACAGCTGATGAATCCAAAAGAACGGCAGAGACCGACACAGTTTGGCACTGGCAGCATTGTAGGAGTTGCCAGTCAGTGTTGAACTTAACACAGAACTGCCTTAGGGACCCAGCTCTGGATTTTACATTGGAATTTACTCCCAAAGTCTTCCCCATGAGTGAGCATATGCACAAGGCAGCGGAGGTTTGAGATCAGTGCTTTCCTTCTTCTGGATTGGCAGCCAATTATGGCTGATGAGCCCCATCTGCCCAAAGTAACTGGTTTTAAGCAGCAGTAATCCTCCCTTGCCCCTTCTCCTGTTAGTAGAAATAGTTCCACCAGGCTTAGTAGCTAAGCCACACATGAAAGTTGGGAACTGATCTTGGCTGTCAGAGGCTATTTTAGATGGATGCCATTAAGAGCATTTAATAGGTAGTGAGAGCTTATCCCTACTACACAACCCCCCCCAACACCAATCCCACGACTCTAATACCTGAAGGAACCAAGTGTGAACATGATACAGAAGAATCAGAGATGAAAAAATCTGCAGATGCTGGAAATCCAAGCAACACACATAAAAATCAGAATCAGGTTTAGTATCAATGATATATGTCATGAATTTTTTTGTTTTGTGGCAGCAGTACAGAGCAAAGAAGGAATAGTGAGGAAGTGTTCATGGACCGTTCAAAAGTCTAATGGTGGAGGGGAAGAAGCTGTTCCTAAAACAATGAGTATTCCTCTTTAGGCTTCTGTACCTCCTTTTTGATGGTAATAATGAGAAGAGGGCATGTCCTGCATGGTGAGGGTGTTTAATAATGGACCCATAATGTGCATGATTTAACGGGCCATTCTCCTGCTCATCATTATTTGTGTGTTTCTGCCATTTGCAATTTTTGCTCTTCATATTGGTGTATTATTTGTCAATTTAGGCAAATGAACTTGCCCAAAGGATTAAGGTAAAAAGTAAAAAAAAATCAATTAGCACTGAGTTTGTTTCAATAGACCAATTAACAGGTACGGATAATACGGGGGAAATATACTGCATTGCAAAGAAGACATCACACTGGCACATCCCCAATAATTAACTAAGCATATATGTAATAGGACCCACATTCAAATGTCTGCCCCCTGACTTTAAGGGTGTAATGCACATCCCTGCAAAAGACGCTTGTACCGATGTGACTAATCTGCAGATAGGGAAAAGGTAGTTGGAAATAGAGCAGTGGAAAATTGACAAAACATATTGGACTCTAGAGCCCAAAACTCAGGAAAAGAAGAGAGGCAGAGGAGTACTGATTGAAAAAAACGCAAAGTTCTGATTGCTACTATCAAGGAGGAGGTATAGGAGCCTAAAGACACACACTCACATTTTAGGAACAGCTTCTTCCCCTCTGCCATCAAATCTCTGAATGGACAATGAACCCATTTATATTACCTCACCATTTTTTGCTCTCTCTTTGCACTGCTTACTTAATTAAAATTTTAATATGTTTTATTGCAATTTAGAGTTTTTATTATTATGTTTTGCAAAGTACTGCTGCCACAAAACAACAAATTTCACAACATATGCCAGTGATGTTAAACCTGATTCTGATGCAGATTTGCTTATCCTATCTCCAACTAGACATTTTAATGACAACTTGGATTTTGATAATTAATGACTAATTGCTTAACTGGAAAGCAGCCGGGCTCACTATTGAGTTGAATGCACATATAATTAAAGCCAACTAAAACCTGATTAGAACTTCTTTTTTGTTCAATTCCACTTGGGAAATAAGAAAAAATAACTATTGGACCAAATGCAGACGAGAATAGATTTTAAACTGCAGAACACAAAATTTTAATAATATTAGTTTTGTTTCAGAGTGGAAACTTAATCCATATATACTAAGATCAGCACTTCTGAATTTTTCTCCCTTGTCTTTGTCATTATCCAACTCAATGGGAAAGTGTTTTGTTTCCTATGTACACAGATAGAGGAGAGGAATCTATACTTATTATGGTTGACTTCACGATGAGAGAAATTTTGGAACTGGATACATTATACAATTTACACCAAGGAAACAGGCTATTAGCCAAATAGAGCACATTGGGATCAAGTTCCACTTGAACCTCTTCTCACACTACCTTATATAATGCAAATTTCAAATTAAATTTATTAATAAAGTACGTATATGTATGTCACCATAAAGTACCTTGAGATTAATTTTTTTGAAGGCACTTACAGGAAAAATAGAATTTTACAAAAAAAATTCATAAACAAATAAGATTGACAGACACCACTGTGCATCTGGAGAAGTCTGCCAAAGTATTAGGTGAAATGCCGAATCTGAGCAAACCTCTAAGAAATAGAGATGCTGTTGTGCCTTCATTGTAACGGTGCTTATGTACAGGTCACAGAACAGATCCTCTGATATGTTGACAACAAGGAGTTTAAAGCTACTGACCCTCTCCACCTCACTTCCACAATAGGGAGCAAAACTAATTATTATAAAGTATCAAGATCATCTGAAATGATAGTTCCAAATTAATCTTTGTATTCAGAATTCTGGCATTATTGTTCAAATGGTATTTGAATTAGCCCTCTTGCTTGGACAGAGAAATCGAATCCAACTATCTTGAAATTCTGGAATGAATACCTCACTTTTATGGGTTTGGGACAACTTAACAGTGTCAATTAAATATGCTTGAGGCCCAAGTACTGGTATGATACATAAAATATTGCAGCAAATTTTCACACAGGAAGCTCTCACAAATAGCACATCCCACCCCACCACTGGTAATTTCCCTGGAAGACATTGTGCAAAAAGGCAACATTGGTCATCAAAGTTCCCCACTATCGGTGCCATGCCTTATTTTCACAGTTACAATTGTGTAAGAGGTCCCACACCAACAGGTTAAAAAACAGCTACTTTCTTTCAATTATTTGGTTCTTGAATCACCAGAAGAGAACCCTCAAGGGCTGTGTCCAGCTCCTGAATTCTTCAGAGAATGCAGAGGAGATTTAGGGAGTGCAGAGAAGATTTAGAGAGTGCAGAAGAAATTTCTAAGGATGTTGCCTGGATTGAAAGGCATAGCTTATGAGGATAAGTGAGTGTACTTGGCCTTTTCTCCTTGGAATGACGGAGGATGAGAGGTGACCTGATAGAGATGTATAAGATGGTGAGGGACATTGATCGTGTGGATAGCCGGAGGCTTTCTCCCAGGGCTGAAATGGCTAAGCCGGTGCTTGGAAACAGGTACCAAGGGGATGTCAGGGGTAAGTTTTTCACACAGACAATGGTGGATGCATGGAATGCACTGCCTGCAGCGGCGGTGGAAGTAGATACAATAGGGTCTTTTAAGAGCCTCTTAGATAGGAACATGGACCTTAGAAAAAATAGAGGACTATGTAGTAGGGAACTCTAGACAGTTTCTAGAGTAGGTTACGTGGTTGGCACAACATTGTGGGCCAAAGGGCCTGTAATGTGCTGTAAATGTCTATGTTTTATGTTCTTGTGAGTTGCTGTGGTGCACCTTATAAATGGTGCACACTACAAGCACTTTCTGACAATGGTTAAGGAAATGAATGTTTACAGTGGAAGGATTGAGCACCTTTTCAGTAAATTGCTTTGTCCCTTGATAGTACTTACGTTTTTAAGGGTTTTTGGAGACACACTCATCCATGAAGGCAGAGAGTATTCTTGTATTTTTCCTCAAAGACAATGGAAAGTTTAAAGAGTTGGAGGTGAATTACTCACTGCAAGACAGCTGGTCACCATATTGAATAGAATTAGCACAAGGTGATTTACAGAAGCACTGGAAATGATAGTGGACTCTTTGGAGTACATTTAAAATGAGCTTCATTGATTTGATGGCTATTTTTATTGAAGATTTTATTACTTGCTTATTGGCTTATTGAAGAAGAGAGTTTAAAGAGCAACAATAGATCATGCCAGTATTTGAAAAATGGAAGTATTCATATTAAATTCATTTAACTTTGCCTTTTAACTTAAATGTGTGTAAATGTTTTGTAAATTTTACCAAATATTAGTTTTGCTTTTAAAATGGACTTTATAAAGTACTGAAAAGAATGGCTTTTTGCGAGATAAGAATTCACAAGGTACATTTACTTGTATCTGAAACAAGATTTGCAAAGTGATAGGAAAATCTCAGACACGAGGAAATCTGCTGATGCTGGAATTTCAAGCAACACGCATCAAAGTTGCTGGTGAATGCAGCAGGCCAGGCAGCATCTCTAGGAAGAGGAACAGTTGACGTTTCGGGCCGAGACCCTTTATCAGGACTAACTGAAAGAAGAGCTAGTAAGAGATTTGAAAGTGGGAGGGGGAGAGGGAGATCCAAAATGGTAGGAGAAGACTGGAGGGGGAGGGATGGAGCCAAAAGCTGGACAGTTGATTAGCAAAAGGGATATGAGAGGATCATGGGTCAGGAGGCCCAGGGAGAAAGAAAAAGGGGAGGGGGGAAACCCAGAGGATAGGCAAGGGATATAGTCAGAGGGACAGAGGGAGAAAAAGGAGAGAGAGAAAAAGAAAAAGAATGTGTGTATATAAATAACGGATGGTGTACGAGGGGGAAGTGGGGCATTAACGGAAGTTTGAGAAGTCAATGTTCATGCCATCAGGTTGGAGGCTACCCAGACGGAATATAAGGTGTTGTTCCTCGAACCTGAGTGTGGCTTCATCTTTACAGTAGAGGAGGCCGTGGATAGACATGTCAGAATGGGAATGGGACGTGGAATTAAAATGTGTGGCCACTGGGAGATCCTGCTTTCTCTGGTGGACAGAGCGTAGGGGTTCAGTGAAATGATCTCCCAGTCTGCGTCGGGTCTCGCCAATATATAGAAGGCCACATCGGGAGAACCGGACGCAGTATATCACCCCAGCCGACTCACAGGTGAAGTGTCGCCTCACCTGGAAGGACTGTCTGGGGCCCTGAATGGTGGTAAGGGAGGAAGTGTAAGGGCATGTGTAGCACTTGTTCCGCTTACACGGGTAAGTGCCAGGAGGGAGATCAGTGGGGAGGGATGGGGGGGATGAATGGACAAGGGAAAATCTCAGTATCATTTAATGTCATTTAAATATATAATATGTGTTTAAGATCATTCAGGTGATAGATTGCATCATAACAATTATTGGTTTCCTGTGATGGGTGAGTAAGATCATCTTTAGATTGCAAACTTACTGTGATAAATGATGCATGGACACGATGAACTGGTGTGCAGCAGCAAAGTTAAAAGAGGGTAATGCAACCATAGAATTTTTTTTTATTAAGGATAAGTATTTTTCAAATAGACATTCAAAAGAAATTCTTCGAATGATGCAATTTCTGTGCAGAAGAGTGTGATCAGGTTTGCAGATAGCATTTTGTCTGATTGACTATGATCATCTCCCATCCTCTGGCATTATTTTTGCTCTTCCCTCTCCCACTTGGCTCCACCTTTCCATCAACCCCTCCTTATCTGGATCAAGCTATTGCTTGCCAGTGCCTGCCTCACCCATCCCCTCACCTCTCGAGACTATCTCTTCTCTCCACTCTCAATTCTGAATTAGAGTCCTTATTTGAAACACTGACTATCTCTTGGCCTCTGCAAATGCTGCCTGATCTCATGAGTTTCTTTAGTACTTTGTTGTACACTCGAGGTTTCAGTACCTGCAGGTCTTGTGCAAACTTTTTCTTTCAGCTCAAAGATTATATCACATTGGATATAAAATTGCATGCCTTCATTTTCACTGTGTTAAAGTCCTGTGTTAAAATCCGGCAAACTAGCAACAGAGGAGCGGAAGGCAGTGTGGACAGGGCCAATGAACTTAACCTGTTCTTTAACAGATTTGACATTGTGGCCCCTGCCCATCCCCCACATGAGTCATCTGTTGTCAACCCCCAACCAACACATATTCCACTCTCCCTCCCACCCCTCCTCACAGTCCCCCACTCTGCTCTCATAACTATACCCATTCCCCACACGAAACCACCACGGTAGGCTTCACAGCTGAACAGGTGAGAAGACAGCTGAAACGTCTCAACCCAAGCAAGGCTGCAGGACCAGATGGTGTCAGTACCAGGGTGCTCAAAGCCTGTGCCCCTCAGCTATGTGGAGTACTTTGCCATGTATTCAACCTGAGCCTGAGGCTCCGGAGGGTTCCTGTACTGTGTAAGACGTCCTGTCTCGTCCCTGTGCCGAAGACGCCGCGCCCCAGCGGCCTCAATAACT
The DNA here is from genome assembly GCF_030028105.1 of Mobula birostris. Lineage (NCBI taxonomy): Eukaryota > Metazoa > Chordata > Chondrichthyes > Myliobatiformes > Myliobatidae > Mobula > Mobula birostris. The sequence goes on along the minus strand of NC_092370.1, from coordinate 98,815,172 downwards.
ACAGACCAGTGGCATTGACCTCCCACATCATGAAGACCCTGCAGAGACTTGTTCTGGAGCTGCTCAGGCCTATGGTCAGGCCACACTTAGATCCCCTCCAGTTAGCCTACCAGCCCCGACTAGGAGTTGAGGATGCCATCGTCTACCTGCTGAACCGTGTCTACGCCCACCTGGACAAGACAGCGAGCACTGTGAGGGTCATGTTTTTTGACCTCTCCAGTGCGTTCAACACCATCCGCCCTGCTCTGCTGGAGGAGAAGCTGACAGCGATGCAGATGGATGCTTTCCTGGTGTCATGGGTTCTTGATTACCTGACTAGCAGACCACAGTACGTGTGCTTGCAACAATGTGTGTCCGACAGAGTGATCAGCAGCACTGGGGCTCCACAGGGGACTGTCTTGTCTCTCTTTCTCTTCACCCTTTACACCTCGGACTTCAACTACTGCACAGAGTCTTGTCATCTTCAGAGGTTTTCAGATGACTCTGCCATAGTTGGATGCATCAGCAAGGGAGATGAGGCTGAGTACAGGGCTACGGTAGGAAACTTTGTCACATGGTGTGAGCAGAATTATCTACAGCTTAATGTGAAAAAGATTAAGGAGCTGGTGGTAGACTTGAGGAGAGCTAAGGTTCCGGTGACCCCTGTTTCCATCCAGGGGGTCAGTGTGGACATGGTGGAGGATTACAAATACCTGGGGATACGAATTGACAATAAACTGGACTGGTCAAAGAACACTGAGGCTGTCTACAAGAAGGGTCAGAGCCATCTCTTTTTCCTGAGGAGACTGAGGTCCTTTAACATCTGCCGGACGATGCTGAGGATGTTCTACGAGTCTGTGGCGGCCAGTGCTATCATGTTTGCTGTTGTGTGCTGGGGCAGCAGGCTGAGGGTAGCAGACACCAACAGAATCAACAGACTCATTTGTAAGGCCAGTGATGTTGTGGGGATGGAACTGGACTCTCTCACGGTGGTGTCTGAAAAGAGGATGCTGTCTAAGTTGCATGCCATCTTGGTCAATGTCTCCCATCCACTACATAATGTACTGGTTGGGCACAGGAGTACATTCAGCCAGAGAATCATTCCACCAAGATGCAACACAGAGTGTCATAGGAAGTCATTCCTGCTTGTGGCCATCAAACTTTACAACTCCTCCCTTGGAGGGTCAGACACCCTGAGCCGATAGGCTGGTCCTGGACTTACTTCATAATTTACTGGCATAATTTACATATTACTATTTAACTATTTATGGTTCTATTACTATTTATTATTTATGGGGCAACTGTAACGAAAACCAATTTCCCCCGGGATCAATAAATTATGACTACAACTATGACTATGACTAATAACATTGCTGGTGGAGCTGCGGGAACATAGGTTCAATCCTGATCTCCAATGCTGTCTGTGTAGAGTTTGCATGTTCTTCTTGTGACTGCATGGGTTTATACTTGTGATCTATTTTCCTTCCACATTCCCACATGTGTGGGCTGGTACATAAATAGGCTACTGTAAGTTGCCTCTAATAGTGCAGTTAAGTGATCAATTTGTGGAAAGAGGGTGGTAGTTATTAGAAATGTGAGAATAAATGGGTGGGGTTGGATTAAAGTTAACACAAATGTTTGATGTTTGGCATGTACTTGGAAGGTCAAAGAACCTGTTTGTTTGTTGTATTTCTCTAGGTCTCAAATTCTCAATCCCAGAGACTGCCATCACCATGCAGACTAACTTCTTAATCATCTGCAACCATCTTCTCAAGAGTAGCTAACAACAGAAATAAAATGTTGATTCTGATTTTCACTGCAGTGATGCTATCTGATCTGCTGAGTCCTTCATACATTTTCTGTATTCACAGTGATGGATAATGAATGTTGTTCCCATGAATTTGCCCATATTTTAAGAATTAATTACAAATGAAACTCACGTGGGCAGGTCAAATATTTATTAAAGCAAGAGAAGGAAGAAAAGCGGAAGATGGTTGCTTTGAATTGAACCTCAATGCTGTTGCTTTCATCAGGAAGGCACAGCTTCTTACACTCAGTGGCCAATTTATTAGGTACACCCGTACGCCTGCTTGTTATTGCAAATATCTAATCTGCAAGCATAACAGCATGCAGATATGGTCAAGAGGTTCATTTGTTGTTCAGAGCAAACATCAGAATGTGGAAGAAATGTCTATGTAACTTGACTGTGGAATAATTGTTGGTGCCAGACGAGGTGATTTCAGAAACTTCAGAAATTTCTCAGAAACTGCTGATCTCTTGGTATTTTTATACACAAGATTCTCTAGAATTTATAGGGAATGTACAAAAAATGAAAAAGCATCCAGTGAGCAGCAGTTCTTTGGGTAAAAATGCCTTGATAATGAGAGAGGTCAGACTGAGCAGACTGTTTCAAATTGACTGGAAGGAGACAGTAACTCAAGTAACCACACATTACAACAGCGGTGTGCAGGGTGTGCGTCTCTGCACAAAACATCGAATCTTGAAGTGGATGGGCTTTAGTAACAGAAGAGTATAACCATACACTCAGTGATAACTTTATGTTGGGCAACTCAGATAAGGCACACCAAAGCAGTTTGGGAGCAAACCTACTCTGACTAAAACAAAATTATTATTTCCATATAAGACTAACCATAATCTGTTTTGAGCCCAAATTTATGCCTAGAAAAAGAGAAAAAAGCCATTAATTCTTCCTTATCATTCTATGATTATTCTAATATATTTCCTGATTTACATTGTTTGGTTTCTTTGCATGCCTTGTGGCACATTGGATGGCATATTTGCCATATCCTTAGCATTTGCCTGTTCTTTTTTAAGCCCATTTGCTAGCTTGATGCTCAGCCCAGCACAGATTCAACCTCAAGATCATTTGAACCTGGAACCATATGCCTCGAAGTCCATTGGTGATGCCACTACACCAACAGCCAGCTTATTTACATGATCATGTTTTATCTGCTTAAGAATTCTCAAAAGAAATTAAAAACAGATGAGGTATCAAAATGAACTGTCAAATCAGTGCTGTCCATTGAGCAATTTTGTCAAAGCTGACTTACTTTGCCCTCACTCTCCTGAAATAGAATCTAATGGTGATATTAATAACTGAGTTTCTCAGTACCAATTATCACCAGATATCGATCTAATCCTCTTTCTAATCATCAATACACTCTAAATAAGTTCTTTTCTTGGGATTTAATCCATAAATACACTAACCTATATGACATATGGTTCTTTTATAATGCCTTACCATGAAGATGTGTGAAGCTTATGATTGTATCATTGAACCTTACTGTTCAAGTTAAAAAAACTTCTATCTTCAAATGTTGCTGTTTTGTTAAAGTTAAAGCATATTTGGTTGAAACATCTCTAACATATAGATGATTAGTCCCTTATTTTCATTCAAGTATTTTCTTTCCTCTGCCTCTTTCCTCTTCTTCAACCTCATTGTAGGCCTAAGTGAAATTTCTGGTTTTCTTGGTTTTCTTTTAGTTAAAACTAGTCTCTCACAATTAGAGTTTGCTGGTAATTCACTGAGATATTGCATCAACTCAATAAATCAAACAGGGTTTAAATCAGCTTAAATTAAAACAGGAACAATGATAATTCCACAGTCAATTCCTGATGAAGATGTTGTTACAGAATGATTAATGCAGTAGATAGACCAGGAAAGGAGCAAGAAGTGGATAATTAAATGGAGATTTTAATTTTAAATAAATTGCAATCATTTATTTTCATTCAAAAACATAAAAAATAATGAGCTATGGCTGTATTTATTTGTTTCATCATTTCCATGAGTTATTGCACGGGATTATCAGGAATAGGAATCCATTAAGATATTCTTAATTAAGCTATAGTGCTCTACTAAAAGTCTAGAAACAGTGTACTTGAATTTAATTGGATTTCTTGAAACTTTCTTGGATAAGTAAAACAATGTTCTAACTCATGTTATGAGAAGATTTGCCACTGCTGTAATTTTTATTCAATAGCAATGTTATAATTATGAGGTAAGATTATCTTTGAAGATGATACCTAGTAGAATATTCAAAATATCAAGTGGCAAATTAATTTAACAAATGCTTTGCTAAATTGTCTTCAACGAAGCAACTAATGCCATATATTTAACATGCATCTTCAATATCTTAAGGTGTATTGACTGACCTTACCATTGAATGCAAAATTAACTATTAGCACCACTGCATCTAGCTTGTCAAGGCCTGATTCAGAGATTTCACCTCTACTGTTAACTCTTCCTATTACTTTTCTGGCATAAGAAGATCAATTCCTGCAGACTGATCACACGTGTCTCTCTTCCTAACATTGCTGATAAGAAATACAGTGCAGACTTTGGGGGGAAAAATGGTGGAGCTGCTATTTTAAAGGCTTATTAAACAAAATTAGAGCACATTTGTATTGGGAGTACGATACTTAAATATAATGATGATTAGTGGACAGACAGCAGAGAGTAGGTCACGTGCAGGTTGGGAGGCTCCATTAGTTATGTACCACAAAACTTGGTGTGGGGTTCTAGTTATTCTTGTTCTATGTCAAAGAAGTAACTGAGGAGACTAAGTGTAATATATTCAGTGTAGACAGATAGAGATTATTGGGTAAGTAGTGAGAATGATGCAAAGAGGTTTCTGGGGAACATAGACAGGCTAAGTGAATGTGTGAAGGCATAATAGATGGAATATTATTTGAAAATGTCATTTTTCATATCAGTAGGTAAGAAGAGTATTTTTTTTAATTCAGAAAAGCTAAAAATATGAGACCTGTGAGTCCTTGTGTATGAATCTCTGAAAGTTGCACGTGGGTACAGTGAGCAATTAGGTGGGAAAGTGGAATGTTGGCCTTTATTGCTAGAGGATGTGAGTACAAGCGTAAAGACCATGCCTAGAATGTTGAGTAGCTCAAAGTGAATTAATTATTGAAGTATGTATATGTTACCATATACTACTATGAGATTCATCTTCTTGCAGACATTTACAGGAAAAGAAGAAATATAATAGAATTTTACAAAGAGCTATACATTCACAAAGACTGACAATCACAAATGTGCAAATGAGGACAGATTGTGCAAATAAAAATAATGCTGAGAACATGAGTTGTAAAGAGATCTTGAAAATGAGTCTGTAATGTAATGACATTGGGTTCACTCTCTGCAAAGCCCTGTAGTGCTCAAAAGGTGATTTTAAGCCCTATCCGATATGGATACCTACGGGTACCCTTACTATACAGAGGTTATACTGTACCACAAGGACTAGCTTGCTCCATATATAGTCTCTGTAGTGAGGTCTAACTGCCAATACCCACTGCTTGGGTGGTGAGTACCACCGCCCCACCAAAGAGGAGATACTTCCAGCTAACAAAATTGTTAGTCCTGACGAAGGGTCTTGGCCTGAAACGTCAACTGCACCTCTTCCTAGAGATGCTGCATGGCCTGCTGCGTTCACCAGCAACTTTCATGTGTGTTGCTTGATTTTCCAGCGTCTGCAGAATTCCTGTTGTTTGTGTTTTTAAAATTGTTTAAACGTAGTTTGTCTTATTTTTAGTGATGCATGTCTAAATTTAGACAAATAGTTCTTAACACACATTTAAAACTCACAGATTTATTAAAATAAATCCAAATAATCCAAAATAATTTCCAAATTGCAGAAGATTTATAAACTACAAAGAATTTCAAAACACAATTCTTATGAACTAAAGGAACATTCTAATGAGTTGCAAATGAATGAGTTGTCTGTCGCAGAAATCAAATGATGAGGAATGAATTCTAGTTCTTCTTTCTGCCATCCCATCTTTCTGTTATTCTCTTTGTCATTCCAAATAATCCCCAATGTTTTCTAACATTTTTACTCGTTTGCTACTAGTTGACATTATTTGTCCATGATATTCCTCAGATACATCTCTGGTGAAAAAAGTAATTCACGTAGATAGTATAAAGACTATGGTTGAAAAAGATCCCAGACACCCACAATTGGTGCTGTGAGGGCACAAATATCTCAACTTTCGATTGATAATACCCGTGACCATCATTGATGTGCTAAGTGACAAAATAAGCCTGGTCTGGAACCTTCCCTCATCTCTATCACAATGAAGCAAATAACTTAGCTGTAGATTTATTTATTTATTGTTTGTTTATTTGTTTATTGAGATACAGTGCAGGATCGGCCCTGCTGGTGGTTTGAACTGGCTGCCCAGCAACCCACAATTTAATTCTCGCCTAATCACAGGATAATTTACAATGACCAATTAAGCTACGAACTTATATGTCTTTGGACTGTGGGAGGAAACCAGAGCACCCAGAGAAAACTCACACATTCCAGGGAAATGACATTCAGACTCCTTACAGATGACATCAGAATTGAACTTCAAGCTCTGAAATCCTGAGCTGTAATAGCATTACCCTTAACCTCTACATTACTATGACACCCAGACAAGATAACTGGTTTGACATAGACCAATTAACATGAATTCAATGTCTTATGTTTAGCTACTGTAGACAAGAAATATCATGGTCACTTCACTTTGCAAACCATATCTCTTAGCAACCTACCCCCCTCCCATTGTTGGCCAGCAGCCTGTGCTCTGTATCACTCTTTGCAAAGCTATGCTTTTAACTTCAAACTGATTATTCATTAGAAATTACGTTAAGAACTGAAGACTGAGTCTTGATTACAGAAAGAAGCTGAGCAAGTAGTATCTGTTAGAAGTTCAACTTTGACAGCAACAACTCTGACCCTTTGGAAGGGTCAAGCTGCTGTACCAGAAAGCTGAGGTTAGCAATAAGCCTCTTGTGTCCAGGCAAGTGAATATACGCCACAGTAGATCATAAAATCAGTTCAGATTATTGGTGAATGAGATAACCCACGCCAAATCAGGAGCCTGATGTTTGTAGAATAATTATCCATTCATGAATGTGGTGGTGCGGAACTTAAGGCTTCTACTCAATGGTAGTAGCATGAAGAGGGCATGGCATGGATGGTGGGGTCTTTAAAGGTGAATGCTGCTTTTTTCTGGCAGTTCTCCATGCAAATATTCTCAAAGGTAGGAAGAGCTTTACCTGTAATAGACTGATAAGTTGATGCCAAGGAAATTAAAGATACTCCTAATGATATCTTTGCCTCATGAACCTTTGGTTTCTTCCTCCTATAGTCGATAACCAGCACTTTAATTTTGCTGGTGTTGTACGAGACGTTGTCATTGTGGTACCATTCAAACATATTTTCAATCCCTCTCCTACAAGCCGACACATCACCACTTTTGATTCAGCCAACAACAGTAGTGTCAACATCAAACTTAAATATGACATTGGAGCTGTACTTTGCTACACAATCGTAAGCATAAAGTGAGTAGAGCCATAGAGCAATTTGCCTCTGTAAATTGCTTCTAATATGTAGGTGAGTGGTAACATCTAGGGCAATTACTGAGCATGTGGAGAAAATAGGATTGGATTGGTGACGGATTATTATAAATGAGTGTTTGGTGGTTGGCACAGTCCTCATGGACTCCAGGCCATTTTCTGTGCCATACATCTCCATGACCTTATCACTCTATGCTCAGAGCAGTCAGGCAGATCACTGTAATAGTTGAACCATAATTCAGCTACTGTGCACTGTTGGTGGAGGAAATTAAAGTGGTTGACGGCATGCCAGTCAAGCAGATTCTTTTGTTCAACATAACGTTGAGAACGTTGAGAGTTATTTGTGATGTTTTCATCCAGGTAAAGAACAGCATTCTGGTCACATTCTCAATTTGTGTCTTGCAGATAATGTCAGGAGATGAATCACTTGCAGCTGAATACCAAGCATCCGATCTGGTCTTGTCACAACTGGAAACATGGAAAGGTTCAAAGTAAATTTTATTATCAGAGTGCATACATGTCATCACATCCAACCATGAGATTTATTTTCCTGCGGGCATACTCAGCAGTCTTTAGAAAATTAACTGTAACAGGACCAATGAAGGGTCAACCAGAGTGCAGAAGACAGCAAACTGTGCAAATATAAATATTAATAAGTAGCAATAACTTAACAAAAACATGAAATAACAAGATAAAGAGTCCTTAATGTAAGATAATTGGTTCTGGGAAGATCTCAGTGGATAGACATGTGAGCGTAGTTATTCCCTTTTGTTCAAGAGCCTGATGGTTGTGGGGTAGTCACTCTTCTTGAACTTGGCGGTACAAGTCCTGACACTCTTGTACCTTCTACCTGATGGCAGCAGCAGCAAAAGAGCATGGTCTGCCTGGTGAGGATCTCTGATGATGGATGCTGCTTTCAAACAACACTGTTTCATGTAGATGTGCTCAATGGTTGGGACAATTTTACCTGTGATGTATCAAGCCAAATCCACAACCTTTTGTAGGATTTTCTGCGTAAAGGCATTGGTGTTTCCATACCATGCTATGATACCGCCAGTCAATATGCTCTTCACTACATGTCTATAGAAGTTTCTCAAAGTTTTTGATGTCATTCCGAATCTCTGCAGACTACTAAGGCAGTAGAGGCACAGCTGCATTTTCTTCGTAATTGCATTTACAGTATGTGCCATGTCCAGGACAGCTCATCTGAAATCAGAATCAAGTTTAGTATCACCAACGTATGTTGTGAAATTTGATAACTTTTGCAGTAGTAGTCCAATGCAATACATGATAAATACAGAAAAAAATGAAGTCCATACTTGTGTGTGTGTATATATATATATATATATATATATATATATATATAGAGAGAGAGAGAGAGAGAGAGAGAGAGAGAGAGACTAAATAGTTAAATCAAAGTAAGTCGTGTGGCAGTGTTCACGAGTTCAATGTCCTTTAGGAATCATATAGCAGAGGGGAAGCAACTCACATCAAAGTTGCTGGTGAACGCAGCAGGCCAGGCAGCATCTCTAGGAAGAGGTACAGTCGACGTTTCAGGCCGAGACCCTTTGTCAGGATTAACTGAAGGAAGAGTGAGTAAGGGATTTGAAAGTTGGAGGGGGAGGGGGAGATCCAAAATGATAGGAGAAGACAGGAAGGGGAGGGATGGAGCCAAGAGCTGGACAGGTGATTGGCAAAAGAGGATACGAGAGGATCATGGGACAGGAGGTCCGGGAAGAAAGACAAGGTGGGGGGACCCAGAGGATGGGCAAGAGGTATATTCAGAGGGACAGAGGGAGAAAAAGGACAGTGAGAGAAAGAATGTGTGCATAAAAATAAGTAACAGATGGGGTACGAGGGGGAGGTGGGGCCTTAGCGGAAGTTAAAGAAGTCGATGTTCATGCCATCAGGTTGGAGGCTACCCAGACGAAATATAAGGTGTTGTTCCTCCAACCTGAGTGTGGCTTCATCTTTACAGTAGAGGAGGCCGTGGATAGATATGTCAGAATGGGAATGGGATGTGGAATTAAAATGTGTGGCCACTGGGAGATCCTGCTTTCTCTGGCGGACAGAGCGTAGGTGTTCAGCAAAGTGGTCTCCCAGTCTGCGTCGGGTCTCGCCAATATATAAAAGGCCACATCAGGAGCACCGGACGCAGTATATCACCCCAGTCGACTCACAGGTGAAGTGTTGCCTCACCTGGAAGGACTGTTTGGGGCCCTGAATGGTGGTAAGGGAGGAAGTGTAAGGGCATGTGTAGCACTTGTTCCGCTTACACGGATAAGTGCCAGGAGGGAGATCAGTGGGGAGGGGTGGGGGGGACGAATGGACAAGGGAGTTGCGTAGGGACCGATCCCTGCGGAATGCAGGGGGGGGGGAGGGAAAGATGTGCTTAGTGGTGGGATCCCGTTGGAGGTAGTGGAAGTTACGGAGAATAATATGTTGGACCCGGAGGCTGGTGGGGTGGTAGGTGAGGACCAGGGGAACCCTATTCCTAGTGGGGTGGCGGGAGGATGGAGTGAGAGCAGATGTACGTGAAATGGGGGAGATGCATTTAAGAGCAGAGTTGATAGTGGAGGAAGGGAAGCCCTTTTCTTTAAAAAAGGAGGACATCTCCCTCGTCCTAGAATGAAAAGCCTCATCCTGAGAGCAGATGCGGCGGAGACGGAGGAATTGCGAGAAGGGGATGGCGTTTTTGCAAGAGACAGGGTGAGAAGAGGAATAGTCCAGATAGCTGTGAGAGTCAGTAGGCTTATAGTAGACATCAGTGGATAAGCTGTCTCCAGAGACAGAGACAGAAAGATCTAGAAAGGGGAGGGAGGTGTCGGAAATGGACCAGGTAAACTTGAGGGCAGGGTGAAAGTTGGAGGCAAAGTTAATAAAATCAACGAGTTCTGCATGCGTGCAGGAAGCAGCGCCAATGCAGTTGTCGATGTAGCAAAGGAAAAGTGGAGGACAGATACCAGAATAAGCACGGAACATAGATTGTTCCACAAACCCAACAAAAAGGCAGGCATAGCTAGGACCCATACGGGTGCCCATAGCTACACCTTTAGTTTGGAGGAAGTGGGAGGAGCCAAAGGAGAAATTATTAAGAGTAAGGACTAATTCCGCTAGACGGAGCAGAGTGGTGGTAGAGGGGAACTGATTAGGTCTGGAATCCAAAAAGAAGCGTAGAGCTTTGAGAACTTCCTGATGGGGGATGGAAGTATATAAGGACTGGACATCCATAGTGAAAATAAAGTGGTGGGGGCCAGGGAACTTAAAATCATCGAAAAGTTTAAGAGTGTGAGAAGTGTCACGAACATAGGTAGGAAGGGATTGAACAAGGGGTGATAAAACCGTGTCGAGGTATGCAGTAACGAGTTCGGTGGGGCAGGAGCAAGCTGAGACAATAGGTCGGCCAGGACAGGCAGGTTTGTGGATCTTGAGTAGGAGGTAGAAACGGGAAGTGCGGGGTGTGCGAACTATAAGGTTGGTAGCAGTGGATGGGAGATCCCCTGAGCAGATAAAGTCGGTGATGGTGTGGGAGACAATGGCCTGGTGCTCCTTAGTGGGGTCACGATCGAGGGATAAATAAGAGGAGGTATTCGCGAGTTGTCGCTGTGCCTTGGCAAGGTAGAGGTCAGTACGCCAGACTACAACAGCAACCCCCTTATCGGCGGGTTTAATAATAAGGTTAGGATTAGTGCAGAGGGAGTGGAGAGCAGAGCGTTCCAAAGGAGTGAGGTTGGAATGGGAACAAGGTGTGGTGAAGTCGAGACGGTTGATGTCCCGTCGACAGTTAGCAATAAAGAGATCCAGAGCAGGCAGAAGACCAGAGCGGGGTGTCCATGAAGAAGAGGAGGGTTGAAGACGGGAGAAGGGGTCATCGGTGGGGGTGGAGACGGGAGAAGGGGTCATCGGTGGGGGTGGAAGAGTCCTTGCCGAAGAAGTAGGACGGGAGAAGGGGTCATCGGTGGGGGTCGAAGAGTCCTTGCCGAAGAAGTAGGTGAAGAAGCTGTTCCTGAATTGCTGAGTGTGTGTGACTTAAGGCTTCTGTAACACACATAGTAATACGCAGGAATTTAAAGTTGCTAACCTTCTCCAACTCTGATCCTCCAATAAGAACTGGCTCATGAACAGACCTTTGGTTTCCTTCCCCTGAAGTTTATGATCAGTTCCTTGGACTTGCTGTCATTGAGTGAAAGATTGTTGTTACGACACCACCCAGCTTAATTTTCAGTCTCCCTCCTGTATGCTGATTCATCACCACCTTCGATACAGCCCGCAACAGTCGTGTCAAAGTTGAATATGGAACTGTGCTTAGTCACACGGTCATAGGTGTAAAATGAGTAGAGCAGGGAGCTAAGCACACAGCACTGCAGCGTGCCTGTGCTGATGGAGAATGTGGACGAGATGCTTTTGCCAACCTGAACTGAATGGGGTCTACAAGTCAGGAATTCCAGGATCCAATTGCACAAGGATGTATTCGGGCCAAGGTTTTGCAGCTTATTGATTAGTTTTGAGGGGATTATGGTATTAAATGCTGCACTGTAATCGATAAAGAGCATTCTGGCATTCTGATGTATGCATGTTTGCTATCCAGATGTTTTAGGGTTGTGGTGAAGAGCCAGTGAGATGGCTTCTGCTGTGGACCTAGTGACCTGGTAAGCAATTTGGAGCAGATCCAAGTCACCTCTCAAGCAGGAGCTGATGTGTTTCATCACCAGCCTCTCAAAACACTTCATCACTGTGGATGTAATTGCATCTGGGTGATAGTCATTGAGGCAGCTCACCATACTGTTGTTAGGCACCAATAAATTTGAAGCCTGTTTGAAGCAGGTGGCACCACGCACAACCGAAGAGAAAGGTTAAAGACACCAGTGAACAGACCAGCCAGTTGGTCAGTACATTTCTTTCGTATGTAGCCAGGTGCCCAATTCAGTCTGGTTGGTTTCCGTGGATTCACCCCCCCCGAAGGTAGCCGGCACGCCAGCCTGAGATACTGCAATCAAAGGGTCATCATGAAATGTGCGGCTCGTGATGGTTCCTCCATGTTCTGATGGTCAAAGTGAGCATAGAAGACATTGTGCTCATCTGGAAGCAAAGCCCTGCTGTACCTCATGTTGCTTGATTTAACATGGAGGTAGTCTAGTTGAAGTTCTAATCACAGTGGCAATTTCCAAGTTATTGATACTGTGGACTCACTAATGGTATTGGCACAGAATATAGAAGGTAAAAAGTTTGATTATCTCTTGTTAAAAATGATCATTGCCTTAAGCCTTTTCAGAAAATATTCTTCTTACACCTTTTCAGCTCATGTTGACTGCTTAACATTCCTCTTATTGGTGTGTTGAGTAGTCACAGATCTAGAAAAAAATAGTCAGCCATTTAAGATTGAGCTGACAACAGTTTTGTTCACCTAAAGAATAGTAGTGGAAGTTCATTGCTAGCAAATATCAAGACAAAAATCTATAACTGACCAGAATTTATCTGGCTCTAGTAAATCTCTTAATTCATGCATAACTGGCTGTGACTTGGCATGGCCTCCTCTAAAAGGAAGTAATTGTTCTCGATTTTCATATTATTTGGCCAGGTCAAGTTTCTCCCTTGCAATTTATCTGCGTAGAAGGTTAGTGAAGGATTAAAATATATCTTGGTATTTGATGAACTGTACTCATAAAAGCTCTGAATTGCTAGCTTTTTATATTTAAATCAGAGGAAAGTGAAAACAACAAATTAAATAACTTTACTTAAGGATTTTAGCTGAATATTACTGATAATGGGATGATATCCCGGTCTGAAATATATGTAATTATGATTGAAGGAATTCTTTATGCCAAATTATTTAGTTGTTATTTTAGTTGAATTCTTTCCTTTTCTTTTTGCTATTTGATGTCTAATGATTATTGTTTATTTTCAAATCATTTTATATTAATAACTAATATCATTGAACTCTCTATTAAATATTTTTTTAAAATCTTGTATCCTTCCATAAATTGATTTTATGGTACTCTTCATGCCCAAAGTACTTCTCATGACTTTTAAATTATGATTAATTCAGCTTTTTACACTTCACTATTACTCACCAGATATTATACAGGAATAGCCATTTAGGTCAATATGTCGCTGTGGATATTCCATTGAATGCTTCTCAGAATAACCTGATCTGCATATTCTATTCTTTTCTACTTTATGCACCATAATGACAGCAAGGGAATTGCTTCTTGTAGCAGAATTCCAATAACTCCAATTATCTGGAGGATCGCATATACAAAGTGCTGAAGGAACTCAGTAGGTTTGGCAGTCTGGAACCACCAAAGCCAAATGAACAGTTTTACTGTAACACATGGGTTCATGGACCATTTATAAATCTGATGGTGGAGGTGAAGAAGCCGTTCCTGAACTGCTGAGTATAGGTCAAGAAGCACATTCCAGTCCAGGCTTATTGATGTCGGTGTCCTGAGACACAATCTCTTGAAAATGTCCTCAATGGTAGAAGGTTTTGACCCAAAATGACGTTAATTCCTTCCCCCTACAGATGTTGTTCAATCTGCTGCATTTCTTCGCAGATTGTTGCCCTAGATTCCAATATCTACTGTCTCCTGTTTTTATTAACATGTTACTGGATTTATCTTTGACTAACTTTTTATTAAAGCTTCTGACTACCCATAGATAAAAAAGCATCTTCTCTCAAGTGTTAAACCAATTCATAATTTGAAAAACTTCACCTGTCTTTTCTTTCCAATAGAAAGAACATCAATCCATTTAACCATTTTCCTAATGCTTAAAACTTCTCACCTCTGATAACAGCCTTTTAAATCAGTTGCTTATATTTGTCCAGTAAAGCTATACAATTATCCTAAATTTAACTTCTCTGATCAAGTTGTCTAACTAAGTCATCTGTTCCCATGAAGGCACAAAAGAATGGAGTGCTGTCAACAGTTTTGGGCCCCGTATCTCAGAAAGGATGGGTTGTCATTGGAGAGTCCAGAGGAGGTTCATGAGGATGATTCCAGGAATGAAGGGGTTAACATATGAGGAGTATTTGGCAGCTTTGGCCCTGTACTCACTGGAATTGGGACGTGTATTTGTTGAAGGTGTAGCTATTGCCTTGACACATTGTAAATCCATTGACTGGGATGTATTTTAGCATTGGCAAAGTGAAAGAGCAGCCAACATATGAAGGTAGAAAAAAAATGGCTTCTGAAAATGGAACATCATTGTTTGGAATTCAGCCTTAAGTAAGTTCTACAATGAATAGGATGTGTTTTGGTGGCAGAGTACAAATACTCTGGAAAATAAGAGAGAAACAGAAGAATTTAGGAGTTCATATCAGAAGAACATAAACACAGGAATGCAGATTAATAATGCTATAAAATATGTAAAGTAGACATATTCATTTTTCAATGTATAAGACTGAAAACCGTGAAACAGGTTGGGGGGGAGGGGGTATCTCATGGAAATCTACCAAATATTGAAAGGACTGGATAGACTGGACATGAAGAGGATGTTTCCTATGGTGGGATCTGGGATCAGCCATGATGGAATGGCGGAGCAGACTCAATGGCTGACTGGCCTAACTTTGCTCCTATGTATAATAGTGTTATAGACTGCAGAGTCTGGAATATGGAGCAATGCACAGAAAGCTGAATGAACACAGCAGGTCAGGAAGCATCAACTTGCATCCCTGATTTCAGTTTTACACATCAAAAAAGAATATGTTTGCCAATGCCTTAATACATCCTAGTGTATAGATTTACAATATGTCAAAGCAATAGGTACAATTGCAACAAATAAGCTATGATTGGTTTTAGAACTTCAGACAGTGTACTTTATTATATTACAAAACACACAAAAGGCTGGAGGAACTGAGCAGGTCAGGCAGCATCTATGGAAATGAACAAATAGTCGACGTTTCAGGCTGAGACCGTTTATCAGTTCTGGAAAGGAAGGGGGACCATGGGAGAAAGGGAAGAGGAGGAGCACAGGGAGAAGGTGATGTGCAGGTGAGGAAAAGAAGTAAGAGGGCAGAGTGAGAAGTAGAAGAGAGAAGGGGGAGGGGAAATTTTACCAGAAGAAGAAATTGATGTTCATGCCATTAGTTTGGAGGTTTCCCCGGTGGAATATGAGGTGTTGTTCCTCGACCCTGAGAGTGGCCTCATCATGGCAAAAGACAAGGCAATGGACTGACGTGCTGGGATGGGAATGGGAATTGGTGAAGTGTTGCCTCGGCTGATGGCATTGTTTGAGCCCCTGAATGGAGGTAAGGGAAGAGGTAAATAAGCAGATATACTTATTTATTAAAGGACTGAGGTCCTTTAACATCTGTCGGACGATGCTGAGTCTGTGGTGGCCAGTGCGATCATGTTTGCTGTTGTGTGCTGGGGCAGCAGGCTGAGGGTAGCAGACACCAACAGAATCAACAAACTCATTCGTAAGGCCAGTGATGTTGTGGGGATGGAACTGGACTCCCTGACAGTGGTGTCTGAAAAGAGGATTCTGTCCAAGTTGCATGCCATCTTGGACAATGTCTCCCATCCACTACATAATGTACTGGTTGGGCACAGGAGTACATTCAGCCAGAGACTCATTCCACCGAGATGCAACACAGAGTGTTATAGGAAGTCATTCCTGCCTGTGGCCACCAAACTTTACAACTCCTCCCTTGGAGGGTCGGACACCCTGAGCCAATAGGCTGGTCCTGGACTTATTTCCTGGCATAATTTACATATTACTATTTAATTATTTATGGTGCAACTGTAGCGAAAACCAATTTCCCCCAGGATCAATAAGGTATGACAATGACTATGACTATGACTATACAATTTTGGTCTCTTGCAGAGTTATGTGCCGGGAGGGAACATAGTGGGGAACGACGAATGGACAAGAAAGTCATGGATGGAGAGTTCCCTGCAGAAAGTGGAGAGTGGGGGTGGAGAGAGGTAAAGATGTGTTTGGTGGTAAGATCCCTTTGAAGGTGATGGAACTTGTGTAATGTGTGTTGAATGTGGAGGCTCATAATAGTTGAGAACAAAAGGAACTCTATCCCTGTTAAAGCAGCAGGAAGATGGGTTGAGCATGGATGTCTGGAAACTGGAGGAGATGTGGATGAAGGTAGCATCAATGGTGGAGGAAGGGAAACCCCATTTTTTGAAGAAGGAGGATATCTTTGGTGTCTTATAAAGGAAAGCCTCATCCCACGGCTTATTCTATTTCTGCTTGCACCTAACATTTAACTAGCTTTCTCCCCACCTGGGTTATCATTGTACCAAGGCCAAATTCCCACTTTGTGTTTTCTTCTCTGAAGCTACATTGCTGTAGTTCTGTTATAAGAGAAAAGATAGTTAATTCAAGTCATAATTAGAAAATTTTACTGAAATGGAATGCCACAGCAATAAGATCAGTGCTTCATAATGGAAATATATTTCTCCTCCCACTATAATCATGTCCTTTAAAGTGATGTTTTATATAAAAAAAATAAAGCTGAGAATTAATTGATTAAAATATACTGACATTCAGAATAACTGCATTTTTGTGAAATATTTAACAGGTACTGAATGCAAAATAATGGAATGTCTGGAGGATTGTCACTTATAATAAATATGTTATAATAAAAAGCCCAGTAATTAATGCACTTCCTGCCTCTTTTCTGGCTCTGTGCATGCGATAGGCTTATTTATAATGATATGAATTTATAAGCTATTCATTGGCTGTCACTCTCTTTTCTGAGTTGCATTTGCCATTCTCTTTGGATTCTTTGTTCAGGACAAATAATTAATCCTTACCCTGATCTGTCTCTCACGTACACCAGATTAAAAATAATCTTATATTGTTTATACATCCTGAACTTCCATGTATCATTTTAAACTGCAAAGTACTATAGTAATGATCTTGATGCAAAAAATACAAAATACTGCAGATGATGTGTTAGAAGCACCTATCTGCAGAATGAGGAAAAATGTGATTAGCATTAGATTTCAGCAACCTTGTAGTTGTTGAGATAGAACATTAATTCCACCCATCCTCTCTCCTCAGGAGATAACTGTTTTTCATAATTTTTTATTTCATTTACTTCAATGATAATCCTGAATATTTTTGAGTTTTAAACTCACATCCCCATATTAGACAATAAAACTATAAAACATAGGAACAGAATTAGGCCATTCAGCCCATTGAGTCTGCTCTGCCATTTCATCATTGCTGATCCCAGATCTCACTCAACTCCATACACTTGCCTCCATGCCATATCCTTTTATGCCCTGACCGATCAGGAAACGGTCAACTCCACCTTAAGTATACCCACGGACATGACATCCACCGCAGTCTGTGGCAGATCATTCCACAGATTCACTACTCCCTGGCTAAAAAAATCCCTCCTAAACTCTTTTCTAAAAGGTCACCCCTCAATAGTGAGGCTGTGCCCTCTAGTTCTGGATATCCCCACCTTAGGAAACATCCTTTCCACATCCCCCCTATCTAGTCTTGTCAACATTCAGTAGGTGTCAATAAGATCCCCACACATTCTCCTAAATTCCAGCGAGTACAGACCCAAAGCTGCAAACGTTCCTCATATGTTAACCCCTTCTTTCCCGGAATGATCCCCGTGAACCTCCTCTCAGCTCTCTCTGATGAGAACACATTCTTTATGAGATATGGGGCCCAAAGCTGTTGACAATTCTCCAAGTGCAGCATGACTTGGGTCTTATAAAAGCTCAGCATTATCTCTGTTCTTTTATATTCTATTTCCCTTGAAATAAATGCCAATATTGCATTTTCCTTCTTCACCACAGACTCAACCTGTAAATTAATCTTCTGGGAGAGTTGCACAAGCACTCCTAAGTCCCTTTGCATCTCTGATTTTGAAACTTCTCCCCACTTAAATAATAGTCTGCACTATAGTTCCCTTTACCAAACCGCATTTTCAAACTTTTCCCAACACAGTATTCCATCTGCCCCTTTTTTGCTCATTCTTCCAATTTGTCTAAATCCTGCTGCAAATGCATTGCTTCCTCAGCACTACCTACCACATCATCTATCTTTGTATCTTTCCTATAACACCATAGGATTTTATCTTGTTAAGCAGCCTCGTGTGTGACACCTTATTAAATGCCGTTTGAAAATCTAAGTAAATACCTTATACTTTATACGTTATTTTCACCAAACAATTGGTACTAGAACGTTCAATCATCACAGCGATATTTGATTCTGCGCTTCCCACTCCCTGGATTACAAATATTAAATATTAAAAATAGTAAAAATGGTAAATATTAAAAATTTAAAATATAAATCATAAATAGAAAATAGAAAAATGGAAAGTAAGGTAGTGCAAAAAATCCGAGAGGCAGGTCCAGATATTTGGAGGGTACAGCCCAGATCCAGGTCATAATCCATGCAGCAGTCTTATCACAGTTGGAAAGAAGATGTTCCCAAATCTGGCCATACGAGTCTTCAAGCTCCTGAGCCTTCTCTTTAAATGACATCCACTTACTATCTTTTGTCCACCCTGCTTGTTACTTCTTCGATGCACTCTAACAGACTTATCAGGCAAGATGTCCCTTCACAGAAACCATGCTGACTTTGACTTATTTTATCATTAGTCTCCAAGTACCCTGAAACTTTATCCTTAATAATAGACTCCAACATTTCCCCAACCACCATGGTTAGGCTAACTTGCCTATAATTTCCTTTCTTTTGTCTTCTTCCCTTTTTAAAGAGATGAATGACATTTACAATCTTCCAGTCCTCCCGGATCATGGCAGAATCAACTGATTCTTGGAAGATCATGACCAATGTATCCGTTTTCTCTTCACCAACCTCTTTCAGGACTCTGGGTTGCAGTCCATCTGGACAAAATCTTTTGGTATCCTTCTGTATATTATTGGCTAATTTCCCCTCATATTTCATTGTTCCCCTCTTATAGCTTTCTAGTTGGCTTTGGTTGCATTTTAAAAGCTTCCCAATCATCTGACTTCCCACTCACTTTTGCTACCTTATATGTCCTTTCCTTGTTTTTTATGCAGTTGTTGTGGGGTGGATGAAATCACCAGAGAGACAGAGTTACTGGTAGATACAAAGCAGCTTCTTTACTCGACACAACAAGGTACAACAGCATCATACGGACGGCGACACGTTTGGTGGAAAGGTCTGCTAGCCCAATGTGGGCTCGATATTTATATGCTAAACACAAAGGGAAATTGCTATTTACAAAGTTATAGACAATGATTCCTTTTGAAGCTACATACAAAACATCACACCTTCTGGCTTTGTCCTTTCCTCCCGATGCCAACATGTCGGGGTTGGCACTCACAGCCTTTAGGAGTGCAAGTCAAATCCACAATACATTTATTTGGTATTTTACGTGCTAGCATAGAGGACAATTAATATTTATAAAGTATAGATAAGGTTGTCTTCGAAACTACCTGTAAACTTCACACTTCCATCCACAGCATTTGGCTAGTATTCCGATATTCGCAGCTTTTAGGAAATGCATTGTTGTGAACACAATCCACAGTACTTTGACAAACAGAAGACTGGTGGCCAGAGTCACTTAAGTGTAAGTGAATCATCTACTCCAAAACTTGCTCTAACAGTCCTTAACTTCCTTAGTCAGCCAAAGTTGCCTACCCCTGTGATTGGAGAACTTCTGTGGGACATATCTATCCTGTGCCTTGTGGACTATTCCCAGAAACTTCAGCCATCTCTCCTCTGCAGTCATCCCTGCCAGTATCGTTCTCCAATCCACCAGAGGCTCCTCTCTCATGCCTCTGTAATTCCCTTTATTCCATTGTGATACTGATCCATGTGAGTTATGCTTGTCCCTCTCAAATTGCAGTATGAATTCAGTCATAATGTGATCACTGTTGCCCAAGGGTTCCTTTACATTAAGCTCCCTAATAAGATCTGGGTTATTACACAACAACCCACAGGGTGGGTTATTACACTGTATATAAGATGATGAGAGGCATTGATCGTGTGGATAGTCAGAGGCTTTTTCCCAGGGCTGAAATGGTATCACGAGGGGGGCGCAGTTTTAAGGTGCTTGGAACTAGTACAGAGGAGATGTCAGGGGTAAGGTGCTCTGAAAAGACATCTCATAGGCATTTGAACAAATTCCATCTTTTGTGATCTGGCACCAACCTGATTTTCCCAATCCTCTTGCATATCGAAGTCTCCCATTACAATTGTGTCATTACCCTTATTACATGCCTTTGCCAGCTCCCGTTGCAATCTCAACCCCACATCCTGGCTGCTATGGCTGCTATTTGAAGACCTACATATGATTCCTATAACGTTTTTTCTTACCCTTGCAGTTTCTTAATTCCACCCATAAAGATTCAACATTTTCTGACCCTATGTCACCTCTTTCTAAAGACGTAATTTCATCTCTTACCAACAGAGCTACACCACTGCTTATGCCTTCCTGCCTGTCCTTTCGATAGAAAAATATATCCTTTGATGTAAAGCTCCCAACTATGGCCTTCCTTCAGCCACAACTCAGTGATGCCCACAACATCATACCGACCAATCTCTAATTGCACCACGTGTTCATCCACCTTATTCCGAATGCTGTGTGCATTTAAAAACAGCAACTTCAGCCCTGCGTTCTTCACCCTTTTGAATTTTGCCTCTGTAGTACAAAAGAGTTATGAACAGATGGACTAAGTATATTCAGGAATCGTTTGAAGACGATCGAGGCGAAAAACCAGAAATTAAGAAAAACATTGAAGGTCCAAGTATTTTAAAATCTGAAGTTGTCACATTGATGGGGCATTGGGAGCAAGGGTAGGCCCAAATGCAAGACACACCTTGTGAGGTTACTTAGGTTTAGTTTATTGTACGATACCGGGAGAGCAAAACAGAAGCAGGAATAGCGAACAGGATAAGGACTCAGGACTACGACTAGGCTGGGACCAAGGGTCTGGGCTAGGACTCGGAATCGGCTCCCAGAACAAGAGGAGACATGAAGAGGCTAGGGTAGGACTCTGAGCCCGAGACTGGGCAAGGACCCAGTACCTAGATCTTGCCTCGTGCTCGGACCCCAAAACCAGGCATGGACATGACATAGGCTAGGGAGAGGAGGAACATGGAAAACAGAACTTTGGTCACGGGAGAGCAGGTACATGGAACCATGGACATATACATAGAACACAGAGCTGGGACCCCTCCTTAGTACAGGACATAGGGCCAGGACTCGCACCCAGAACAGAGAGCCGGGACCCCTCCTTGGGTACAGGACATAGGGCCAGGACTCATGACCCTCCGCGGGGCAATGGCAAGACGGCCTGACTTACCCCACGGAGGTGAGGACAAGACAAGACAAGACACGACTCCCCGTGGGGCAATGGTAAGTTGGCCTGACTTACCCCACGGAGGTGAGGACAGGACAAGACAAGACATGGCTCCCCACGGGGCAACTGCAAGACGGCCAGACTTACTCTACGGAGGCGAGGACAAGACAAGACAAGACCAACACGAATGAACACCAGACAGTACCTATCTAGCTCCGGTGATGGAACTAGACTGAAGTGCAGGCGGGGGCTGCAGTTGAGGGCTAGAGGCAAGAGGGGCAGAGAAAAGATTCAGACAAGGGGGTAGGACAGGAATCACAGACCGCCAGGGCCAGGATTTGACACAGAACTGGGAAGCCGCCAGGGCCATGACTTGACTTGGTGCTTGAATGCTGCCAGGGCCAGGACTTGACTTGGTGCTAGAATGCCGGCAGGACCAAGACTTGACTTAGTACTTGAATGCCCCCCGAGCCAGGACTTGAATTGGAGCCTCCGGGTAGTGGCGAGCTCTCAACTCGGCCTGGGAACAGTAGACGGTGATTCTTGATTCCCTCTGGCGGGTTAACTGACGGACCCACCTCGGTGAGGAAACTTTGCAGGCTCGCTTTGGCGAGGTAACTTGACAAGGTTGCTCTGGTGAGAAAAGGTGAATTAACGGCACTCGCTTCGGGCAGAAACTAGGTTTGTTCCAGCCAGATAACATTGGCACGCCGTACCTTGGTGACTTTGCAAACGCTCCCGCGCTGAACAGCTGAAAGCCGGAGACTATAAACTACTGGTTCAGCCGAGCGTTAATTGCCTGTAATCACCAAAGTCAAGGGACACGGGAAAACAGGGAATCAACGGTCCGGATCATAACATAAACAAAGTAAATTTAAAGGGACCCCGATCTGGACCATGACAGAAGTTCGTAATGCAATAAGTAAGATGAAGAAATGAAAGGCAGCAGGTCCTGATGAGTTAGTAATAGAACAAGTTATTGCCTTTGAAGATTATGGGATTGAAAAACTTGCTGGTTTAATCAATGACATTTATGAGACTGGAATAATACCAGAAGAGATGAATAACTCAGTATTTATCACTCTTCCTAAGAAAGCAGGAGCAATAGAATGTGAATTACATAGGACCATAAGTTTAATGAGTCATATCACCAAGATACTTCTAAGAATTTTGATGACGAGCTAAAAGTAAGATACAAGCTGAAATAGGCAAAGAACCATGTGGTTTTATGAAAGACAAAGGTACAAGAAATGCAATATTGATGTTAAGGATACTATCAGAATGAGCTATTCAAGTGCAAAAAGATTTGTTTGTTTGTTTTATATACTACACAAAAGCATTTCATAAAGTGAAGCGCAATAAATTATTACAGAAAACTCTAGATCTAGATTCATAAGACCTCCGCCTAATCATAAATCTGTACTGGGATCAAACTGCCGCTGTAAGAATAGGTGGAGATGTAACTCAGTTTATGAAAATCAAGAGAGGCGTTAGACAAGGGTGTGTTTTCTCCCCTGATTTATTTAATGTGTACAGTGAAACAATATTACAAAAAATAAGATACATCTTGGGAATCAAAGTTGGCAGTGAAAACATCAATAATTTCAGATACGCAAATGATACTGTGTTAATTGCAAGTATGGAGGAAGAACTAGAAAATTTAATTGATATAATTGAAGAAAGTGCAAAAATGGGTCTATCTGTTAATTGCAAAAAGACAGAATGTATGGTGATATCCAAAAAGAAGGAGAATCCTATCTGCAGGCTGAGAATAAATGAGGAAGACATAAAACAAGTAAAGAACTTTTGCTACTTAGGAAGCTGGGTGAGATCAGATGGCAGGTGCGACATGGACATCAAAAGAAGAATAGGGATGGCAAAAGACACCTTTACGAGAATGAAGAGTATACTGACCAATACTAAACTAGGCATGACAACCCACCTCAGAGTACTGAAATGTTACATTTATCCAGTTAAGTTATATGGCTCGGAACGTTGGACAATATCTAGTAAGATGAGGAAACGATTTGTAGCAGCAGAGATGTGGTTTTTGAGGAGGATGCAAAGAATATCATGGATGAAACCAATATCTAACGAAGATGTCATGAACAGAGCAAACACAGAAAGAGAAATAATGTATGAGATCATGAAAAGACAACGTGACTTCATTGGACATGTGATTAGGAAAGAGGAGTTAGAATGCACGATAATTATGGGAAAGATTGAAGGGAAGAAAGCAAGAGGAAGACAAAGACAAATGATGATGGAGACGGTAGCCAGAGAACTGGAAATGAATACCAATAATTTGATCCACTTGACCCGTAACAGGAATGTGTGGGCCATGGCAGTCAAAGCTCAAACTGGGCACCGCAGCTGATGATGATGATGATGATGATGGTACACTTTGCTGTCTGCATTTGTACCTAATCATTGACTTGTCCTATTTTACATTCATGTTACATCCATCATCTACTTGTAAACCTGTTGGCTCATCCTCATCTCTATCATACTGATTCTCATCCCTCTGCCATATTAGTTTTACCCCTCCCAACAGTTCTAGTAAACCTACCTGCAAGAACATTGATCCCCTCGAATCCTCTACTTCATTCAAGTTCTATTTTTCTGTGCTTCTTGATTAGTCATTCACAGAGACACAAGGCTACATTGTTCCTGATCATAATTAGCCAATGTTGATAATGTCCTCACTACAACAATGAGTAAAAATGGAAAATAGCAATTGAGTTTATCTATATTTATCTTTTTCTCAAACGTAAATCAGCTTTAAAACTGGATTCAAACATAACTAAGATATACTCAATCCAGTCATGGAATCATAATGATTCCATAACTGGATTGACTATATCTTAGTTATGTTTGAATCCAGTTTTAAAGCTGATTTTGTGAATTGGATGAATGTTTCAAAGACAAAAATATCAAATCCCACCAAGCCGCAGAGAAGATAAATTCAGCTGATTAAATAATCTGAAATTAAAAATAACGATATCCATGAATCAAGCAGATTATTATAAAAACTCAGTTCCTTCTCTCATTCACGATTACCTTCATTTACAGAAGAAAATTGGCCATCCTCACCCTATTCAATGAGTTGATGATTCCAGATACAGTTTAGCAACCTACTTGGCTGAATCAAACCACAAAGGAAATGTACACCTAATTCGATGGCTCAAGAATTCTTTTCACAGTATGTGGGCATGTGTCAAATTTGGGAGAAAGTGTATAGCACTGGTCATGTATCAGCAAGTCTGTCCCACTCAGAGAATGATACCTTTGGTATCATACACTAAAGTCCTACACTATGCTATCATGATCTCCTGGTATATTTTATATTACAAGAAATGGAAATCATAAATGTAAATCCATGAGAGTGCACAGCACTTGGGCAAATTTTCTCTTATTGATAATTCCTGCCCTGTACAGAATGTGGATGTTTAGCTGTTTAAGTAGCAATAAGTTTGGCATTTGGATTTATTGACAGATTCAGAGCGCTGGTTTGCTTACTGGTGGACATTGCATGAAATCCAATGGTTGAACACTGATCTTTGGAGATTCAGTGAAGTGTTACGCTAGGTAATCACCTCATGGAGACTTTACTTCCATTTACATTCATGTCAATTATTTAGGTGTTCATCTTTTTTGTTGAATAAATAAGATTTTTTAACTTTTTAAATTATTTACTTCAGTTTAAATTGGGGTCCCCAACCTTTTTTGCACCACGGACCGGTTTAATATTGACAATATTCTTGCCGACCGGCCGATCGGGGATGGAGCGGGGGGTGATGTTAATCACGACTGGAATATAGGTGATAAGTCAACTATAAGTCACTTATAAGTGGCTAATACACTCAATTTTGTTTCTAAAAGGGTTTATCTAATGAATTTAATATTAAACACACAGCGCATATTTTCCTGGCATGAATATAGTGATAAGTCAATTATAAGTCAATAGCATCATAACATTTTAAGTAACGTTTAGATATTAAACACACAGCGCATATTTCCCCTGCATGAACATATAAAATCATTGCAACACAGCAATATCGCTGAATCAGTGGGAGCCCTGGGCTTGTTTTCCTGCAACAAGACGGTCCCATCAAGGGGTGATGGGAGACAGCGATACTCGAAGGGTATCTTATGTCTAGTCTATTCCGCAATTTAGTTTTCGTTGCATTCATTGCAGAAAACTCCACTTTGCAGTGATATGATGTTGGAAATGGAAGCAACGTTTTCAGTGCTTTCGTAGCTTTCTCAGGATATTCAGCCTTTACTTTGATCCAGAATGCCGGCAGAGATGTTATGTCAAACATACTTTTCAGCCACCATCATTTGCAAGCTCGAGGAGTTGATCTTCTTCCCGCACTGACATGGATGATTCACCGGGGACATTCACAAATGGTTCACGGACCCATTCCTTTGCACATCTTGGGTCACTGATGACCTTGCGTGGGTCATGACCTCGCACGCGTTCAAGTTCTAACAGTGGGCGTGAAAGGGAATGAGGAAAGGTGCGGCTGACTCATATCGCCAAATCATGTCATTTCCTCACGGCCCGGTAGCACATGCTTTGCGTCCCGGTACCAGTCCGCGGCCCGGTGGTTGGGGACCACTGGTATAAATATTTAAGAAATTTCTGAATGTCAGAGATATTTAAGCACTTCAAAATTAGCTGGATATGGATCTTTCCTTCCTGTCATAGTTTTCAAGTTATATGGGTTCTGGGCTTTTTCATACTCTGCTAGTAGAGGCTCTTGAACCAAGCAGGCACAGGCCACCGAGGTTGTTATTGGTTATTAGTGGTTATTGATTGTTGAAGGACTGGAGTGATTCAGCAAGATCTGGCCCAATGACTCCAGACTTCATCATCAAAGTGCATCCGTTCAAACACTGGCAGTAAAGCTTCCTGCTAGTTACCATCTCTTCCAGCAGGTGAATCAGTTCTCCATCAACAATTGGAAGAATCTCTGAAAGCTGCATTAGAGTTGACTTCAATATGCATCATTGAGGCTGGATCAGTGGCTTCGTCATAGAACTGACTAAATCCTGAAATGCTGGTGGTGGGTTCCGTGATACCAGGGATTCAAGGTAAACCTGCCTGACCTCATCTTCAAATACATGACAACATTGGTAAGAATGGCTAGATTGTCCTGGTGAGTCAAAGTCCCATCTACACACCAAAGACACCTTTACCATTAGCACTACTATTGTACAAATGGAATAAAACCAGAAAAAAAAACCTGGATATTCAAAGTAGTAGTCATAGGAATCCACATCACTAAATCAAAGCCTGGCAGATTGTTCATTCTACAATTGCTATCAAACCAGAGAATTGATCAGGTGTGTGGAAGGACAAGTCAGGAGTGGACCAGGCAGGAGTTAAAATCAGATGAAAACTCTGGTGAAATAAAAGCATTCCAAAATTCCCTTGATGCACCTAGGATTTCTTTGAATTGAAGAACGCTGAATGTAGGTTTTTAACCACTTATATGTGAAATGGACAGGTTGTGTTTTGATAAAAGGTTGAACAACCTCAGTTTATAACCACCAGAGAAGTGGCCTGATTGACACGTGTACAAAACTCATGGATCTTGATAGAATAGGTGCAGAGAAAATGTTACCTCTTGTAGGTAAATCTAGTTCCAAGGGTAAGTGTGGGATGCCCATGTAAGATAATGGTGTGGCAACATTTTCCTCCCAAGATTGAAGACCTTTGGAACTCTCTTCTTCAGAGGGCGCTGAGAACAGAGCGATTGGATATTTTTTAAGGTAGAAGGAGATAAATTCTTGATAAACATGGACATGAAAGAATTCTGGAGATAGGTGATAAAGCGGAATTGAGGATACAATCAGATCATCCATGAAAAGCAGAAAAGGGTTTGAGGCTGACTTCTGTTCCTAGTCAATGTTAGTATGCATGTCCAAAAAGGCCCAGCTTGCCCTTGCCAACCATCAATACAAATTTATACTAAACTCTATTACCAATTCTTTATGCATAGCTTTCTGTGCATTGATGATTCAGGTGTGTGTCTAGATATTAAACAACAATTTTTAAGTAATAAAGATTGTGCGTGCTGATGAAATTCCATCTAAAGGTACACAGACCAAAATATTTTCATCTCAAGCCAAGATGTTCGAGGACAAGAATGATGGTTCTTGCCATCCACCTAATAATGTGGGAATTTGTGCACATATCTCTTCCCATAGAAGGAAGGGGGTATCCAGTTTGATGAATTATTGCCAGTTCACCACTATCTTTAATCATAGGAAATGTGATTGAAGTAAACTGATAACACAGGGCAGCAAATATTTTGGTTCCTGAATACTTCTGGGTGTATCCTATGGATTTTATGCTGCTGATTATGAAAAATCACCATGAAATTTCCCTTTCATGCACCATTTTTTGAAATCACCTATAATTGGTATTTCAATTCATCATCCAAGTCAATTAAAATGTTACCCACAATGTAAGCTGAAACTTTTCTCTATTTTGTCCAGGCATGCCTGGGCATGCTTAGGCAGGGCAGATGCTGCATGGCAGCATAATTTTAGAAAGGCTATACATTTTCGTGAAGAATTTTGATACGTGACAGATGTTTCCCAGAATAACTGAAGGTAAGATTAAGGAAGGCATTTTGCTGTCATGGAGAAAAGGTATGAGGGCAACTGGAATCTATCAATGCAGGCTGATTATTGTTAGACACTTAAGCAAGAAACCTCAGACACTGAGTACAAATGAAAATCATCAGCAAACCATTTTTAGCTTAGTTAAACTATGGCAAAGCATCAGGACCATTGTGCAATTAAACACATTATATTCAATAAAAGCTGATTTCTTATTATTCCAAATTCCTAAGTGATACAAGTATTCTGAAATTATATTTGTGTTCAGCTTCAAGCAGACTATCACAAACTAAAACAAAAATCTAATGAGACAGCGCTTTCGAAAAAGTTTGTTGTCCAGTGTGATCTGTTCCTGGATACAAGAGATTCTGCAGGTGCTGGAAATCCAGAGTAACACAAACAAAATGCTGCAGAGGTTCAGCAAATTAGGTGGCATCTAAAGAGAGGAATCAACAGTCAGTGTTTCAGGCTGAGATCCTTCACCAGGACTTGAAAGGAAGGGGGAAGAAGCGTCGGCCAGAAATTTTGATTGCTAATTCCTCTCTTTAGATGCTGCCTGATCTGCTTCTGGATATTTTGTTTGGAAATTCCCAGGACCACATGATTCCAGATTTCATTGGAGCCACAGTCCAAATATGGCTTTGGTACTGGAAAGACTATGTTGCCCCTGTTGAATTTATGTGGAATCCAGTAAGGACCATAGGATTGCCATTTTGTTGGAGCAGAAGAATGAACAACTTTTGCATGGTTAAAAACTGAAAGCTGACTGATGTTAACAGCTTTGTCTGTGTTTAAGTCGAAGATCAATATTCTTTGCAGGGAAAACTATGGCTAGAAAAGAAACAAATAGTAAAAGGACCAACACCAATCAGATTACTTCTCTTGTGGATATAAACCCAGGTCAGTTTCTATGAAATCTTATTTGCAACTAAAAAATATTTCACTGTCCCTATATTGAGAGCTGGCCAATTAATCATTATAAACTAACAGTTTGATGAAATGAAATAAGCAACAAATCCAAATCCAATCAGTAAATGTTCTGCTGAATTTGAAAAAACTGTTGATTTTATATTGGTTCAAAGAGACTCACAAAATGCACTAATATGGAAAGACTCTTCCAATTCAGAGTCTAATCAGAAAATAACCTTGGCTGCCTTGAAATGATTTGATTTTTAAATAGTCATTGTCTCGATGCAATCACGGCCTGCCTGGAGATCTTTCCCTTCAGTCATTTTTATTTCATTATATGGGCATCACTGGCAAGGCCAGAATTATTACGCACCCATAATTGTTCTGAACAGATTGATCCTGTCAGAGCCTATTGATAGATCAAACACAAGGATGGGTCTACAGTCACACCTAGACCGGATGGTAAGAATGCCAGGTTACTTCGAGACATAAAAGTTAGCAGATGCTGGAATCCAGAGCAACGAATCAGTTCTTTAGTGGAGTAAGCAGAATTACAGAGGCATGAGAGTGAAGCTGGCCAAAATGATCGGAAGGCTACACTTGCAGGGATGATGGCAGAACGGTAATAGCTGGAGTTTCTGGGAGCAATTCTGAAGGCATAGGATAGATACATCACAAAGAATAAATATTCTAAAGGGAGGATAAGACAACTCTGGACGACAAGGGAAGTCAAAGAGGGCATAAAAGCAAAAGAGAGGGCATATAATATAACAAAAATTAGTGGGAAGTTAGAGGATTGGGAAGCTTTAACAAACCTACAGAAGGTAACTATAAAAGCTGTAAAGAGAGAAAAGGTGAAATATGAAGGCAAACTAGCCAATAATATACAGGATGATAAGAAAAAACAAAATCTTTGTCAAATATATAAAGGGTAAAAGAGAGATGAGAGTGGATATTCAACTGTTGGAAAATGATGCTGAAGAAACAGTAATGGTGCCAAAGAAACGGCGGACAAACTTCATAATTATTTGTGTCACTCTTCACTCTGGAAGACACTAGCCATATGTCAGAAATTCAGCTGTGGCAGGGGCAGAATTAAGTGTGTTTGCTATTAATAAGGAGAAAGTGCTCAGGAAACTGAAAGGTCTGAAAGTAGGTAAGTCACCAGAAATAGATTGTGTTCACCTCATGTTTCTGAAAGAGGTGGCTGAAGAGATCATGGAGGCAATAGTAATGATCTTTCAAGAATCACTAGACTCTGGAATGTTTCTGGAGTACCGTAGTATCGTGAGCAGTTTTGGGCTCCTATCTAAGAAAAGATTTGCTGGCATTAAAGAGGGTCCAGAAGATATTCACGACAATAATCCCATGAATGAAAGGTTAACTATGAGGAGTGTTTGATTGCTTTGAGGCTGTACTTGCCAGAGTTTAAAAGAATGAGGGAAGATCTAATTGAAGCTTATCGAATTTTGAAAAGCCGAGTACAGAATGGAGGTGGAGAGGATGTTTTCTGTAGTGGGCGGAATCAAAATTGAGGTACGTCCATTTATAACAGAGATGAGGAAAAATTTCTTTAGCGAGATAGTGGTGAATTTGTGGAATTCATTGCCACAGACAGCTGGGCAGGCTAAGTCAATAGGTATATTTAAAGTCGAAGTTGATCGATCCTTGATTAATCAGGGCATCAAAGGTTACGGGGAGAAGACAGGATAATGACATTGAGAGAGATAATAAATCAGCCATGATGGAATGGCAGAGTACACGCAAAGTGCTAAATGGCCTCATTCAGCTCCTATAGCTAATGTTTTTATGGTTTATGGACTGGAAAATTAAAACTGTCTCTCTACTTTTTAAGATGGGAAGGAGGCAGAAGAAAGGAAATTATCGTCCAGTTAGCCTGACTTCAGTGGTTGGGAACATGTTGGAATCCATTATTAAGAATAAACTTTCAGGCTACTTGGAGGCACATGATAAAATAGGCCAAAGTCAGCATGGTTTCCTTAAGGGGAAATCTTGCCTTAAAATCTGTTGGAATTCTTTGAGAAAATAACAGGTAGGATAGACAAAGGAGAGTCAATGGATGTTGTATACCTGGACTTTCAGACAAGGTGCTGTACACAAGGCTGCTTAACAAGATAAGTGTCCATGGTATTGCAGAAAATATTCTAGCATGGACAGAAGATTGATTACCTGGTAGGAGGCAAAGAGTGGGAATAAAGGTGGCCTTTTCTGGTTGACTACCAATGACTAGTGGTCTTCTACAGGGGTTGATGTCGGGACCGCTGCTTTTTTACATTATATGGCAATGATTTGTCATAGTCATAGTCATAGTCATACTTTATTGATCCCAGGGGAAATTGGTTTTCGTTACATAAATAATAAATAGTAATAAAACCATAAATAGTTAAATAGTAATATGTAAATTATGCCAGGAAATAAGTCCAGGACCAGCCTATTGGCTCAGGGTGTCTGACCCTCCAAGGGAGGAGTTGTAAAGTTTGATGGCCACAGGCAGGAATGACTTCCTATGATGCTCTGTGTTGCATCTCGGTGGAATGAGTGTCTAGCTGAATGTACTCCTGTGCCCACCCAGTACATTATGTAGTGGATGGGAGACATTGTCCAAGATGGCATGCAACTTAGACAGCATCCTCTTTTCAGACACCACCGTGAGAGAGTCCAGTTCCATCCCCACAACATCACTGGCCTTATGAATGAGTTTGTTGATTTGGATGACGGAATTGATTGCTTTGTGGCCAATTTTGTGGACGATATGAAGATAGGTGGAGGAAGCAGGGAGTCTGCAGAAGGACTTGGACCTTTTGAGAAAACGGGCAAAGAAGCGGCAGATGGAATATAGTGTGGGGAAGTGTATGGTCATGCATTTTGGTAGAAGGAATAAAGGTATAGATTATTTTCTAAATGGGAAGAAAATTTAAAAATCTGAGGTGTAAAGGGACTTGGGAGTACTTGTGCAGGATTCCCTAAAAGCTAACTTGCAGGTTGAGTCAGAACTAAGGAAGGCAAATGCAATATTAGCATTCATTTTGAGAGAATTAGATTATAAGAGCAAAGATAAGATTCTGAGGGTTTATAAGACATTCGTCAGACCATACATGGAATATTGTGAACTGTTACCTAGTTCATATTTTATTTAGATATCTGCAGATTTGAAGTTTTTTGAATGGTATTTTACCTAACTTTCCAATATTTCACCCAACTAATATTACAGAAAAATTTTTAGGTTTAAATCCCTATCAGAAGCACTTAATAGCAGTTTTGTATGATCTAATTATGAAAATACATCTAGGTACATCTGATAAAATAAAAAAAAATGAATGGGAAAGAGAACTTCAGGTATCTTTACCTATAGAGAAATGGAAGAAAATTCTTCAACTAGTTAATAGTTCTTCAATATATGCTAGACATACACTGATAAAATTTTAAATGGTCCATAGGGCTCATATGTCTGAGGATAAATTAGCTCGTTTTTACTGAAATATAAACCCTGTGTGTGACAGATGTAATTCTGAGGTGGCCTCTCTGACACGTATGTTTTGGTCTTGCCCTCTTTTAGATAAATATTGGAAAGATATTTTTGATATTACTTCAACAGTTTTGCATATTAATTTAAAACCTCACCCTGCTACTGCAATTTTTGGATTACCAGTGACAGACGACGGTCATTTATCCTTCTCAGCTTGCTGTTTGATTGCACTTGTTACACTAATAACTAAAAGATCCATTTTACTTAAATGGAAAGATTCTGATCCTCCTATTATTTTTCAATGGTTTTCTCAAACTATATTATGTTTAAACCTGGAAAAAATTAGGTGTGGTATGGTTGATTCTTCAGTTAAATTTGAAGAAACCTGGAGACCATTTATTCAACATTTTCATACGATGTAAGCTGTCCCTTTCAGAACCCTTTTATTTTTTTTAATAATCTTTTGTTTATCTTTGGCGGAGCGGAATTAATGACAAATAATGTTCTTATCCGAAGGAATAGGACATCCCAGTTTTGTTTTGTTTGTTTTTTTTAGCTTAGGGGGTTCTTTATAAAATTCTTTTTTCATGTTCAACTACTTAGAGATTGGAAGGCTTGAATTATATATTTTACTCAAATTATGCTTGTATATGTTAACCATTATCAATGTTATACTGATCTCTTTGTATCATTAATATTGTTATGTATATTAATCTGAAACTTAATAAAAAGATTGAAAAAGGAAAAAAGTATTGTGAACTGTTCTGAAAAATGAAAAATGAGGTTCATAAGAATGATTCTGGGTACGACAGGGTTAACATATGAGAATTGTTTGATGGCCCTGGGTATGAATTCGCAGGAGTTTAGAAGAATGGTGGGGGGGGATCTCTTTGAAACCTACTGAATATTGAAAGGCCTAGTAGGTGAATCTAGGATCAGAAAGCATAGAGTCAGAATAGAGGAATGTCCATTCAGAACATGTCCATTTTGTGATGAAGAGGTATTTCTTTTGCCAAAGGCTGGTGAATCTGTGGAATTCATTGTCACAGATGGTTACAGAGACCGAGTCAAGGAGTATATTTCAGGCAAAGGTTGATAGGTCCTTGATTAGTCAGGGCATCAAAGGTTATGGGGAGAAGGCAGAAGAATGGAATTGAGAGGGATAATAAATGAGCCATAATGGGATGTCAAAGCAGACTCAGAAGGTTGAATAACCTAAATCTGCTCTAAGTCTTATGGTCTAAATTAGTAAGTACACAAACAGTGTGAACCTTTCTGTGGTTTAATGCACGTTAATCTTGGGATAGTACTTTATTCTGTAGTGTATTTTGGGTGAATTTGTCCTTTTTATTTATAATCTCTTGTTGGGACTAAATCTACTCTAAAAATACAAATGACTTTCCATTGCAAGTGTTCAATGATCAGCAACATAAGCATAATCATCATTTTTGTATTACTTAATTAGATCTATTCCATTATCTCTAATTAATTTCCTTATAAGGAGTAAATTTAGGTTTTAATTATGAATGGATGGTAATCTTGTTTCATTAAATCAAATGGTAAGTTACATGAGATATTGCAGTTGCTTCTTAGGACAGAGGGACTTACAAGTTAATAAGTTTTTTTGCTGAAAAGAAATTACTCCACTGAGGAAACAAAAATTCTGCGTAATTTTTTGTTCAATTAAGAATTTGTGAGAATGAGTATAACATTCACATAGAATGTCCCAATGTACCAACGCCAGCACATTTTCTCATGGCTGAATACAAGGATGATATCAAGACACTTACTTAATTAGTTTTGGGCTTGTGTGTATCTACTGCATGTTTGATGTTCTAATCAGAGATTCACTAAGTGATACAGAGCCAATGGCGTGATCAATGATGCATTGCTTGTGGGAAGGCTTGATGCTGGCCAAGGGTGGAAAGTACTCTACAATCAGGATGATGGTGGAAAGCCTCCTTGCCAGATAAGACGATGACATTTGATTTCCAAAAAAGTAATTATGTTTCTATCTTGAGGGCCATCTCCTTACTGGGTGGAATACTATGTTGAAATAATATCTTTATGTATTTGGTTTGTTATGTCTTAATTTGGTTTATGTTAGACAATGCGATTATGTCTGGAAAAAAAAGTAATTGTATCCTTTTAGTATAGAAATATATATATCAAGCCCAAGAAGCCTGGATATTTTGGATTGAATAAATTGATATTGAAAGGAACTTATGAAGCAGCAGCAGAAGTAGACTAGCTAAATCCAATCCACCATTTAATAACGTAATATCTAATCTAATCTTGACCTCATCTTCATTCTGGCATGTGTCCTATAATCCTTGATTCCAAACTAACTGAAAAATCTCACTCATCATTTAATAATTTTATACCTACATTCAAATGAAAGAAGAATTCCAAAAACAAGTGAAATTTGAGAGAAGCTCTTCCTTATTTAATTTCAAATGTGTGTTTTGTTATTTGGAAACTAAGCCCTTTAATTCTTGCTTCCCACACAAATAGAAACATTGTTATAGATTTGAACTTGTCAAGCCCAATATGAATTTACTGTTTCAATAATAACACTTCTCAAGTAGTCTAGAAACCCACCACATTTATTCCTCACTAAAAAAAATTCTTCATCCCAGTGATTCTTACTTATGTAAAGATTTTCTGTAGAAAACTATTAGTATATACTTAAAGACTTATGTGAGATCTATTGTATGAAAATGTTAATAACATAATCATGTATAGCTAAAGTAAAGTATTTTATCGGGGATATTTTATACCCAATATATTGATCTTGTCTCAGTTCTGCTCTTCTGTTGAGATCAGATGTGGGTGATATCCTCTTTTGCCAAGTTTCAGAGTTCAAACTTAACCCATCCAGTCAGGTTAAACTTATTCAAAATTCACAAGCAGCACAACCCAGAACTCACTGACTCCTTTGAAGGTTTATTAAGACTGATAAGCATGTAATGCTGAGGCTTTATAAAGCATTGGTCAGACCAATATGGTTGTGGGGCCCGCTCTTAGGGGCTCTTGATCAGCCTTTTTGATATCCCAAGGACACGACCCAGAAGACGAGCACGTCTTCAGGGTTCTGAGGCTTTGGGGCCCTGGGGATAGGCTGATTTTAAGTCGTTGCAGCCAACTGAGGCATCGTGGGAGAAAACGGAACATCAGGAACAGCAGATCAGCTATCTGGAGGTCTGTACCCAGTGAGTTGCACTTTCTCTCTCCCATCAGTGAGGAAAGGATTGCTTCTGATTTGCGAGTCACAGAACTTGAAAAAAAAAGCAAGACAACAGTCTTTTAACACCATAAATCAGCAAGTGGTTTTGTTATGTCTCCCCTCCCACTGTTCAAGGGGACACCATTTTTCTCTATATTAGGGAGAGGGAGAGCCAGTGATATGTCCAACTGTTGGGTGAACAGTTAGTTTTTGTTGTACTGCAGCTCATGGTCTTTAATGGGGACTTTGCTATTGCATGCTCAGGGAGTGGAGGGGGCTGCTGCTTTTTTGCGTAAATGGGTCAGGGTGGAGCAGGGTTGTTGCTTTGCTGCTGCTTGTGCATAGGGGGAAGTAGGGGGCTTTGGGATTCTAATGTTTTTATAGTCAATCATTCTTTGGGGCATTCTTTTGTTTTCATGAATGTCTATAAAGAAAAAAGAATTACATTATGTATATTGTATACATTTCTCTGATATGAAATGGAACTATTGAACTATTAAATTATTGAACCATACTTGGAGTCTTGTGAGCAGTTTTGGGCCCCTATCCTAAAAAGGATGCGTTGAGATTGGAGAGAATCCAGAGAAGGTTCATAAGAATGATCCCAGAAATGGCAGGGTTAACGTATGAAGAGCATTTAGTGGCTCTGGGCCTGTACTAATTGGAATTTAGAAGAATGAGGTGGGGGGCAGGAGGTTATTGAAATGTCCTGATTGAATGGAGTATGGAGAGGATGATTCCTAGAGTGGGAGAGTCTAGGACCAGACAGCACAGACTCAGAATAGAAGGACATCCTTTTAGAATAAAGGTGAGGAGGAATTTCTTTAACCAACGGGTGATGGTCTATGGAATTCATTGCCACAGGTGGCTGTGGAGGCTACATTATTGGGTATATTTAAAGCAGAAATTGATAGGTTCTTAATTAGTAAGGGTGGCAAAGGTTACTGAGAGAAGTAGGAGAATAGGGTGAGAGGAATAATCAGTCATTATGGAATGGCATAGCAGAGAGATGGGCCAAATGGCTTAATTCTGCTCTTATGTCTTATGGTCTTATAGAAGTATAAAGACTGTGACTAATACTGTATAAAAAAGGATGTTTAACAAAAGGACATTATGGAATTATAGAATACCACAAAATGTTATGTTATTATACAATCACTAAGTTCTAATAAATTTACATTGCTTTAACCTCTAAACATAACTCATTCTAGCGATCACTAGAAGGAGGTTTTCTTCCCTACTTCTGTAGGTGAACACCCATGTCTGCAGTTTCCTTTCAAAATTCTCTTTCACCTTAAATACTACTCACACTAGTTGATTTATTAAAATACAACTCAGTCTGGTGATCACTCAAAGTACTCTATCTGCATAACTAATGGGCATCAGTCTTCAACCTTCAAGCTGTGAATCTTTACTCCTCCTCCTTAGTACAAAAGTCATACCTATGGCAATTTGATTGACACAACTGCCCTTTAATCATCACCAGGGACCCCCACCATTCAGGTCATGCCATCTTCTCGCTGCTGCTCTCAGGAAGAAGGTACAGGTGCCTCAGATCTCACACCACCAGGTTCAGGAACAGTTATTCCCTCTCAGCTATCAGGCTCCTGATCCAAAAAGGATAACTTCACTTGCCCCATCATTGATATGTTCCCACAGCCTCTGGACTCACTTTAAAGGACACTTCATTTCATGTTTTTCATATTTATTGCTTATTTATTTATAATTATTATTTCTTTCTTTTTGTATTTGCACATTTTGTTCTCTTTTGCACACTGGTTGAATGCCCACGTTGGTGCAGTCTTTTATGAAACTGTTATGGTTATTATTCTAATATGGAGTTATTGAGTATGCCCAGAAGAAAATGAATCTCGAGGATGTATAGGGTGATATATATGCACTTTGATAATATATTTACATTGAACTTTGAACTTTATTTGTACTATATTTATCCTGTTGGTCCACAAGCTACTGATATCAAAATTGCCATTATTTAATATATGATTACTAGCCCGACAAGAATATTTTGTAAAGGAAAAATCTGAAATCCATGTTCTGAAATTTGGGTAACTGTTTAAACATTCAAACTCATTTATTTATCACATGTACTTTGAAACATACAGTGAAATGTATTGTTTGTGTTAGCAACCAACACAACCTAAGGAGGTGCTGGGGCCAGCCTGCAAGTGTCACCACACCTCCGCTGACATAGAATGCCCACAACAGCAGCAGCAAAATGAAGCAATAACAGCAAAACAAACCCCTTTCCTCCACCCACCCACTCACTCACACATTAAGACAGGCCTCCAACACCAGGACAAGCTGCCTCTGAGGCCCCAACCTCCACAGACTTGCAGATATCGGGCCTATACTTCCAGCCATTCCAACTCAAGGGCTTTGACCAATGGGCTTCATCCTCCAGTATCAAGCCCAGGACCACTGACCACATGTGGTCCTCTGATCCCGGGATTTGATGACCTGAGGGTCATTGGCCCTCATGTTTCCTGCACACATGGACCAGTGATCATAGGACACGTCATCCTGGGTGGTCACCAGACTTTGTCCGCAGGGCCTACTGAATGCAGTCATTGACCTTGAGTATCACTAGTTTTGGTCCTCAACACCAGCTGACCCAACAGGGATCACTGGTTTTCAACCATGGAACACTTTGACCTGAACTCTGACCACTGGCTTCTGCCTTCACTCTACATTAACAATCTTGACCCCTAACTGCCTCTCATCCCTGTCTCTAAACTCTAAATTGACCCCTAACTCCCTGTGCTGTGCCAAAACTATCCCTATGAGCCTAAAAGCAACAATGTTTTAAAGATAACTTCAACGAACATTACAACTTGACACCATCCTGACCAGAAAAATAAGATTTTGCCCTTTTAGGACAGAGATGAGCTCTTAATTTCAGAGATCAATGAGTCTTTGGAACTCTCTCCATTAAGTGTGGCAAAAAAGTGTCTTTAACTATTTCAAAACAGAGCTAGATAGGTTCTTGATAACTAAAGAATTTACATTTAAAGGTTATAGGGGACAGGTGAAAATGCAGGGTAGATATTACAGTTATATCGACCATGGTCTTATTGACTATTAGAACAGATTTCAGAATTAGAATCAGAATCAGTATTGTTGTTACTGATGTATGCCATGAAATTTGTTGTTCTGTGGCAGCTGTAAACTGCAATACTTAAAAATTATTACACATTACAATGAGAGTATATAAAATAAATACATAGTGCAAAAAAGAGCAAAATAGTGAAGTAGTGTCTGTAGGTTCATATTCAGAAATCTGACAGCAGAGTGGAAGAACTTGTTCCTATAACACTGAGTGTACTTCTTCAGGCTCTTGTTCCTCTTCTCTGAGGGTGGTAAAGAGAAGAAAGCATGTCTTGAATGGAGTGGGTCCTTCATGATGGATGTCATCTTCTTGAGTCACTGCCTCCTGATGATGTCCTCGATGGTGGGGAGGCTTGTGCCCATGATGCTGGCTCAGTCTAGGCTTGACTGGCCTGACCCTACTCCTAGTTCACGTGTTCTTTCGGATAGTCTGTTTAAACTATTTATTAAAGTCTCATATAATTTTCATGGAATGCTGTTTGGTCAATTGGCTTACCATGGGTTAAAAACCCCATTTCCTGGTAATATGACAACATATTCTATATGTCAGCTACCACCAAGAGAAGTGGATTGTCATGCATTAGAATGATACTGCTTAGTAAGTCAATGTGATCTGTTCTCCAGGGTCTACTTATGACCTTATGACCTTACCAAAATGAGAGCTTCAGGAATATGCTTAAAACATTGAGGGATGAAAATGTATCTCACAGGGGAGAAAGATTTAACAATTCCTTTAGGCAGCATAACTCTATCTTAAAAATGATTAAATTCAGCTTTCTATTCTCCTTAGAGCCTAAAATATCTAGTCTATACTAGTAACTAGATAAGAACCCAATCAGTTTCTTTTAAGAATTTCATCTAGGTAATTTAATTTTTCCACTTCCAATAGATGGTGAGAATTTTGTCATTCTCTAGTGTAAGGCTTTGAGGTTATAGGTGTAAGTAATTATTTCTTCCATTATCTCTCAATAGCCGAGGAAACTCTCATTGAGAGTAAGCCAAGGGTAACTTTCCTCCTGGCTCCAGGAATTGAAATTACGCAGAACAAAACTGAAAGTAAGTGTCATGAATTTGTATGAAGATCCTCAGCATGTTCTTTGAACAAAGATACTGAGCAGCTTTGAATAACAGCTTTAAGATAATTGTTTCTTTATGAATACACTGAAAAATGAAGATTCCAATTGAAAGGCGTTCTAGTGTTAGCAATTATTTGGCCTATCATTCCTTTGCTAGCTAAATAGGCACATTTTTGTTTAATATGGCATTCCAATCAGTAAGAGAAATAGTGGATCAGAGCAAGGCTCCTATCCGAAGCATTAACTGGTTTCTTTACCCTTCAACGCTGTTTGTCTGGCAGAGCTCTTCCAGCACCATTGATTTGTTTCAGGTTTTCAGTACCTCCAGCTTTATTTCTGTCCCAGTTTCCACTCATTAGTCCACAGCTTTGTTGGCACTTCAAGCACATATCCAGATACAAAACACTGGAAACATTGGCATTTTATCATCTTTCAGGAAGAGATCTGCATATTCTGTCCTCTGCCTGTTCCCATTCCATATTGCAGGAGTCTGCGAGGGGATTTTATAGATACGTATAAAATCATGATGGCTATAGTCTGTGAATGGTCACGGTTTTTCTCCAGCGTAGGGGAATTTAAAATTAAAGGGCATTGATTTAAGTCAGGAGAGGAAAATTTTAAAGAGACTTTGAATGCAACTTCTAACACACAGAGGATGGAGGGAAATTGAAATGAACTGCCAGAAAAAGTGGTAGAAGCAGATATAATTACAATTTTTCATAGAGATTTGGACAGGTACCTGGATAGAAATAGATTAGGCATATAGACTTCTTGGCTAAGGAAGTACACAAGTGTCTCTACTTCCTCAGGAGGCTAAAGAAATTTGGCACGTCCCCTTCGACCCTCACCAATTCCTACAGGTGAACCATAGAAGGCATTCTATCAGATGCATCATGCTTGGTATGGCAGCTGCTGTGCCCGAGTCCGCAAGGAACTGCAAAGAGTTGTGGGCACAGCTCAACACATCAGAAACTAGCCTTCCCCTCCACAGACCCTATCTGCACTTCTCGATAACACAGCTAACATAATCAAAGAGCCCTTCCACCCTAGACATTATCCCTTCTCCACCCCATCCTCCCATTAGGTAGAATATACATAAAGCCGAAAGTAGGTAGCACTGGACTGAAGGACAGCTTCTACCCATTGTTTTAAGACTATTTACTGGTAACATAGTTCAATATAATGGACTCGTTACCTCACATTCCTTATAATTTTCCTATTGTTTGTGCTTGTACTACCCTAATTCACTGATAGGATGAAATGATCTGTATGGATGGCCTACAAAACAGCTTTTCACTGTTCCTTGGTACATGTGACAATAATAAAACAACTTATATGCTCCCCAAGGTTAGGGTCCATGTCTCAGCAAGATTAACCAAAAATGTGTCATCTATATTTAATGTGAGGCAGACATATAAATAGAGTTTCAAAGCTATTACACCAAGCAATAGAAGTACCATGTCAGCAATTCAACTGTGGCGGTAAGATCAGTCACAACTTTCTATCTACTCCCTTGTAATTGTGCCACACTTTTCAAACATGACCAGCTTTTTTGAGCAATCCAGTCTGATTCCCCTACTTAACCTATAATTCTCAATAATTTTAATCCTACTCTCATTTGGCTGAAGGACATCAAGTTGATCTCTAAATTATACCCTAAAGCCACTTACCTTTGTTTCTTGTTACATAAATGTTGTCTGAGCTCCTGAACATTCCCAGAATTTTCTGTCTGATTTCAAATTTCCAGCAGCATTGTCCTCTTCTTTTCCACTTCTTGCTTAATTATTATCTTATTTTGAAGCAGAAGTGTCTCTTTTACCTTTCACTAACTCAGGTGCACTTTTTTATTTTTTCCCTTCGGAGTATGGATGATTAGAAGCCTGATTTTTTTCTTAAATCTATTAAATTGCTTTTGGTATAAATTTGGCACATGGAGGGAGAAGAAAATCATATGGGAAAATGGAAGCAAAACTTCAGCATTTATAATCTTCAAATTGATTTAAAAATGCAAAAAGAGCAGGGAAATTTTCCCTCATATTCTCAATAGCCATTATATAACAAATGTAATCAAAGGAGACTGGCTGGCCAGTTTGTGCTGCTGTGTCTGAGACATTATTGTGTGAAAATTAGCAGTGATATCTAATAGTATATTAGCAGTGAAAACTTATAAAACCATGAACTGGATATATGACCCGCAATAAGATCATGTCTGTTTATGTGCTTCAATTCACCTTCCTGCCTGAGCTTTCAAAGCTAAATCTTCAATAATCCTTTTGATGTCAGTTTTGTATTTACTCAATATCCAATCAGCTATTACACTTTTGGTGATAAATAAGATCAAAAATAACTTGCGTATAAATAAATTTCTCCTTATTTCACACCTGCCTGTGATCATGCTGGTTTCTTTTTCTAGTTAGCTCCAAAATTATATGTGGTTCGGTGGGTCAATTAGCCATTGTAATTCCTAAAGTATAGGTGAGTGATTCTTGATTAAGTTGATGAGAATGCTGGGAAAATAAAAAAGCAGGATTAATATGGATGAGTGGCTAATGCTCAATGTAGACAGTGTGCTGAAGGGTCTGTTACTATAGTATATGTCTCTATGACTCTGTGACTGCATGTCAGATCCCGTATCCAATGTCCCCTTGTTCCAGACACTCAAGTGAAATGAAACAACTGCTTGGAATCCACCCATAGTGAACTTCTCTCAGAATCCTATTACCCTCAATAAGAAAGAATATACAATTATTACAGATAATGGAGGTCAATCAGCCACTGAGTCTGTTCAACTGCTTAGCAATGCCTGCTGTACTCACTTTATACTTATGACTGTGTGGTTAACCACAGCTCCCATGCCATACTTACGTTTGCTGCAACGCCACTGTTGTTGGCTGAATCAAAGATGGTGACAATTCAGCATATAGGATGGGGATTGAAAATCTGACTGAGTGGAGGCACAGCAACCTCTTACTCAATGTCAGCAACGCCAAGGGGCTGATAATTGACCTCAAGAGGAGGAAACCAGAGGTCTATGAGCCAGTCCTATCTAGGGATCAGAGGTAAAGAATGATCAGGGGATCAGAGGTAA
Source organism: Mobula birostris (assembly GCF_030028105.1). Classification (NCBI taxonomy): domain Eukaryota; kingdom Metazoa; phylum Chordata; class Chondrichthyes; order Myliobatiformes; family Myliobatidae; genus Mobula; species Mobula birostris. Next base: position 98,771,997 of record NC_092370.1, on the reverse strand, counting down.
AGAGTGTCAGCAACGTTAAATTCCTTGGTGCTATCATTTCAGAGGATCTGTCCTAAGCTCAGCACGTAAGTCCAATCATGAAGGAAGCACAGCAGCACCTCTACCTCCTTAGATGTTTGCAAAGATTCAGCATGACATCTAAAACTTTGACAAACTTCTATAGATATGTGGTAGACCGGTATGACAACCTCAATGCCATTGAACAGAAAATCCAATATAAAGAAGTGAATACAGCCCAGTAAAGTTCTTACTATCACTGAACACATCTACGTGAAGCGTTATGACAAAGGCAGGTTCTACAACACACCCAGTGGAGTCATCAGCAGAGGGAATTAAAAACCCCGACCATTGTCATTGGAGAGTTTAATGCCAAAATAGACAGGGATAATGCAGAATACAAACAGGTGATGGGCACCATGGTCTTGGAGAAATGAACAAAAATGGGGAACAATTTACAGAAACTTGTGCTAACTTCAAGCTAGTTATTTGGATGAAGCTTATACCCACACAAACAAATACACAAGGCAACACGGATGTAGCAAACAAGGCAACAGAGAACTAGATGGACCACGTATGCATCTCAAAGAAGTTTTGAAGATCACTCCATGATGTAAGAGTAAAATGTGGTCCAAATTCAGGATCAGACCATCATCTTCTGATCACCAAAGTACAGACCTGGATGTCAATTGTGCCAATCCACCAAAGAAGGAAATCATACGGGTAATCAAGAAGCTAAAGTCAGGAAAAGCAGCTAGTCCAGACAGTGTACCAGCAGAAACATTGAACGCAGACCCTATACACTTCGTTCTGCATCATCTGGGATAAAGAAGAGATGCCACTAGAGTGGAAGGAAAGTTGATGATTGAGCTTCCAAAGAAAAGTGACCTAAAAGACAGTTAAAACTATAGAGGTATATCCTTAATGTCTGTTGGTTGGAAAGGTGCTAAACCAAATTATTCTGCAATGGCTTTAACAAACTGTTGACACAACATTAAGGGACCGACAGCAGGATTTAAGAAATATTGTTCCTGCACAGGTCAGAATAATCATTGAACAGTCAGTTGAATTAAATACCTCTATCTACATCAACTTCATCAACTACAAGAAGGCCTTTGATAGCTTAGACAGAGCACCCTTTGGAAACTTATGAAACATTATTAAATACCACAGAAATGTATCAATATAATCAGGAACTCCTTCAACAACATGTCATGCAAAGTCATACTTGCACGAAAACTGTCAGAAAGCTTCAGTATCAACATGGGGGTGCAGCGGGAATGTTTGATGGCTCCTTTCCTATTCCTATCAGAAATAGACTGCATTATGAACCAGATAACAAGTGAAAAATAAAATGGAAACCAGTGGACTATGTGGTGACAAATGGTTGAGTTTGCAGATGCTATCACCCTACAGTCTGGCTCTAACCAACAGATGCAAGAGAACTCAACATTCTTGACCACTAAATCCACCATGCTGGGTCTAAGACTAAATGTAGATAAAAACAAAAGTGATGAAGATCAACTGCACAGGTAATAGACCCATAGTGATGAGAGATACAACCCTGGAAGAAGGGATTTCCTTTGTCTATCTTGGAAGCATTGTGAGTATATGTGGTGGAATAGATGAGGATGTCAAAACCAGGATCAGTAAGGTCAGAGTAGTTTTCAGCATCTTGAAGAAAATGTGGACATCCAAGGTCATATCAAGGAAATCCAAAATCAGAATCTTCAATTCAAATGTTAAAGTTCTCTTATAAGTCTTTGAAACCTGGAGAAGAACAAAGAAGAGACTACAAAAACTGCAGGCTAACCGGAAGACCACAATCTGTGTGGATTGCTGATAATATCTCCTCCTCGCTGATGATCAACACTGGTGCACCTCAACAGTGAGTGCTTAGCCCACTGCTCTACTCTCTCTATACCCTTGATGTGTGACTAGGCATAGCCCAAATACCATCTATAAATTGGCTGATGATACAACCATTGTTGATAGAGTCTCAGATGGAAACGGGAGCACATACAGGAGCAAGGTATGCCAACTAGTAGAGTGGTGTGACATCAAAAATCTTGCACTCAATGTCAGTAAGACGAAAGAGCTGATTTGGACTTCAGGAAGGGTAAGACGAAGGAACACATACCAAGCATAGAGGGATTAGAAGTGGAGAGAGTGAGCAGTTTCAAGTTCCTGCAGTTATAAAAAAGGCAAGACAGCACCTATACTTCATTAGGAGTTTGAAGAGATTTGGTCTGTCAACAAATACACTCAAAAACTTCTGTAGATGTACCATGGAGAATATTGTGACAGGCTGCATCACTGTCTGGTATGGGAGGGGAGCTACTGCACAGGACGAAAAGAAGCTGCAGAGGGTTGTAAATTTAGTTGGCTCCATATTGGGTACTAGCGTACAAAGTACCTAGCCTAATCACAGGACATCTTCAAGGAGTGGAGTCTCAGAAAGGCAGCATCCATTATTAAGGACCTCTAGCACCCAGGGCATGCCCTTTTCTCACTGTTACCTTCAGGTAGAAGGTACAGAAACCTGAAGGCACACACTCAGCGATTCAGGAACAGCTTCTTCCTCTCTGCCATCTGAATCCAAAATGGACATTAAACCCGTGAGCACTACGTCACTTTTTTAATATATATTATTTCTGCTTTTTACATGATCTTTAATGTATTCAATATATGCGTACTGCAATTAATTAATTAATGTATTATTTTTATTATTATTATTTCTTCTTCTTCTATATTATGTATTACATTGAACTGCTGCTGCTAAGTTCAATGACACATGCCAATGATAATAAATGTGACTCTAATTCAACCAGTGCCTGAGAAGGATCTTGAACATCAGATGAACTGACAAAGTCACCAGCCAGGCACTGTAGGAAAACACCAACCAGGAACCCATAAAGATACAAATATGCAAACAGAAATGGAGGTGGATTGGCCACATCTTGAGGAAGCCAACCAACAACATCCCAGGCAAACACTAAAATGGAATCACCAAAGAAAGAGGAAAAAGGGACTTCTGAAGAACACATGGAGGAGAGACACCTAGGCTGAAATTAAAAAATGGGAACACTCCTGATCCACCCTTGAGAAACTGGCTAAGAACAGAGGATGATAGAGTCAGGGGGTCATTGATAGCCTCTGCTCCACTGGGAGCGAAGGGCTCAAGAAGAAAACATGGAGCATTGTCACAGGGAAGGAGTATCCATCATCAGGAACCTCCAAGACCCAGGTCATGCTCTCTTCTTGCTGCTGCCATCAGGAAGAAGGTACAGGAGACTAAGTAGTCACACCATCAGGTTCAGGAACGGTGATTACCCCTCAACCATCAGGCTCTTAAACCAGAGGGAATAACTTCACTTACCTTCACTAGTCCCATCACTGAACTGTTCCCACAACCTATGAGATCCACAAACCTGCCTATCCTGGCAGACCTATTGTCTCAGCTTGCTCCTGCCACACCAAACTCGTTTCTGCGTACCTCGACATGGTTTTACCTCCCCTTGTTCAATCCCTTCCTACCTATGTTCGTGACACTTCTCACGCTCTTAAACTTTTCGATGATTTTAAGTTCCCTGGCCCCCACCGCTTTATTTTCACCATGGATGTCCAGTCCCTATATACTTCCATCCCCCATCAGGAAGGTCTCAAAGCTCTCTGCTTCTTTTTGGATTCCAGACCTAATCAGTTCCCCTCTATTACCACTCTGCTCCATCTAGCGGAATTAGTCCTTACTCTTAATAATTTCTCCTTTGGCTTCTCCCACTTCCTCCAAACTAAAGGTGTAGCTATGGGCACCCGTATGGGTCCTAGCTAAGCCTGCCTTTTTGTTGGCTTTGTGGAACAATCTATGTTCCGTGCTTATTCTGGTATCTGTCCCCCACTTTTCCTTCGCTACATCGACCACTGCATTGGCGCTGCTTCCTGCATGCATGCAGAGCTCATTGACTTTATTAACTTTGCCTCCAATTTTCACTCTGCCCTCAAGTTTACCTGGTCCATTTCCAACACCTTCCTGCCCTTTCTAGATCTTTCTGTCTCTGTCTCTGGAGACAGCTTATCCACTGATGTCTACTATAAGCCTACTGACTCTCACAGCTATCTGGACTATTCCTCTTCTCACCCTGTCTCTTGCAAAAATGCCATCCCCTTCTCGCAATTCCTCCGTCTCCACCGCATCTGCTCTCAGGATGAGGCCTTTCATTCCAGGACGAGGGAGATGTCCTCCTTTTTTAAAGAAAGGGGCTTCCCTTCCTCCACTATCAACTCTGCTCTCAAACGCATCTCCCCCATTTCATGTACACCTGCTCTCACTCCAACCTCCCGCCACCCCACTAGGAATAGGGTTCCCCTGGTCCTCACCTACCACCCCACCAGCCTCCAGGTCCACATATTATTCTCCGTAACTTCTGCCACCTCCAACGGGATCCCACCACTAAGCACATCTTTCCCTCCCCCCATTTCTCTGCTTTCCGCAGAGATCGCTCCCTATGCAATTCCCTTGTCCATTCGTCCCCCCCATCCCTCCCCACTGATCTCCCTCCTGGCACTTATCCGTGTAAGCGGAACAAGTGCTACACATGCCCTTACACTTCCTCCCTCACCACTATTCAGGGCCCCAGGCAGTCCTTCCAGGTGAGGCGACACTTCAGCTGTGAGTCGACTGGGGTGATATACTGCGTCCGGTGCTCCCGATGTGGCCTTCTATATATTGGCGAGACCCGACGCAGACTGGGAGACCGTTTTGCTGAACACCTACACTCTGTCCGCCAGAGAAAGCAAAAGCTCCGAGTGGCCACACATTTTAATTCCACATCCCATTCCCATTCTGACATGTCTATCCACGGCCTCCTCTACTGTAAAGATGAAGCCACACTCAGGTTGGAGGAACAACACCTTATATTCCGTCTGGGTAGCCTCCAACCTGATGGCATGAACATCGACTTCTCCAACTTCCGCTAATGCCCCACCTCCCCCTCGTACCCCATCCGTTACTTATTTTTATACACACATTCTTTCTCTCACTCTCCTTTTTCTCCCTCTGTCCCTCTGACTATACCTCTTGCCCATCCTCTGGGTTCCCCCCCCCTTTGTCTTTCTCCCTGACCTCCTGTCCCATGATCCTCTCGTATCCCTTTTGCCAATCACCTGTCCAGCTCTTGGCTCCATCCCTCCCCCTCCTGTCTTCTCCTATCATTTTGGATCTCCCCCTCCCCCTCCCACTTTCAAATCTCTTACTAACTCTTCCTTCAGTTAGTCCTGACGAAGGGTCTCAGCCTGAAACGTCGACTGCACCTCTTCCTAGAGATGCTGCCTGGCCTGCTGCGTTCGCCAGCGACTTTGATGTGTGTTGCTTGAATTTCCAGCATCTGCAGAATTCCTGTTGGTTGTCCACAACCTATGGACTCACTTTCAAGGTCTCTTCATCGCATGTTCTTGCTACTTATCACTCATTATTATTTCTTTTTTTTCTTTTGAATTTGCACAGTTTGTTGTCTTTTGCACATTCATTGTTCATCTGCCCTTTTGGGTGTGATCTTTCATTGATTCTGTTACGGTTCAAAGGTTCATTTAATACCAGAGAATGTATGTAACCTGAAATTTGCACTCTTCACAGGCATCCACGAAACAAGAACCCCATAGAATGAATGAAAGAATCATCAAAGCCCTGAAGTGCTCCCTTCCACTTCCCTTCACACAAGCAGCAGAAAAAGCATCGAACCCCTCAACCTACTCACATTAGCAGAAGCACCAACCCCACCCATGCCCCTACCATGCAAGCAATAGCAGAAGTCCCCCAAAGAGACCTTGATCCAGAGTCCATCAAAATTGCAGTCCACAAGCCAGCAATTTGGTATCTCAGACAGGCTCTCTCCATGAGGGAGAGAGGGGTCGCTCCTTCAAGAATGAGAGCGGAGACCAGCAACTCACTGTTCTGATGTTACAATCTTCTGTGTTGATTCTCAAAGCCCCCCCGCCACCTCGAGGACCAGCTGGCTCTCACTCTCCATCAAAAGAGAGAGAGGGAGGAGTGGGGATTGCTCGAGTAGAGGGGCCTACCTCTGACAACAGCCAGCAATTAGCAAACACAATGCCTGCTGTCTCAGTGTTCCAGTCTCGATCTTTTAGTCTCCCACAAAACTTCAGTCAGTGAAATCGGTGAGGAACTGGGTCATCCACAGGACCACTCCCCAACCTCTGACCTCCCAGTTCAGAGAGCTTACAAATTCCTTGCCGTTCCTGGAGACAGCAAAGTGTTAGGCCACACATTTAGTCCAAAAACCCAATGTTCGTGAAGAACCAGAGTCTGAAGTGTAGATCACGAATTCTGACAGAACCCCAGCCACCTTGAAAAGAAAAGGAAACCTAAGAGAAGAAAAATCTGTTCCATGGATGAACTGGAAGAAGCCGCATAGGCCGACAAAATCCGTTGGTGCCATCATCCTTTGGATTTATTGAGTATGCCTGCAAGAAAAGAAATGGTTGTATATGGTGACATATACATACTTTGATAATAATTTTACTTTAAACTTTAAATTTTGAATAATGCTGATTGTCCTGGTCAACTGATTTTTTTCTTAAGCCCTTCAAATGATTCATTCTCAAGTATCCAGTGAATTCTCTTTTGATTTTGCTTCCAACTTGCTGATGCGCAATGAATTCCAGATCCTAGCTTCTCTCTGAGTGGAAAAAAAATGTTTACTCAGAATTCCTTTGTATTTTTTGCCCCAAAATTTAAAACTTTGCCCCCTTTTGTTGAAGTAATCGCAACAGCTTCCCTCTTTCTATTTGCCTAACTTAGCTATGATTTTGTACAGCACTATCAGATCTTCTCTCAAGCTGCCTTACTTCAATGAAAATAGTCTGAGCTGAAAAGTTCAACAATAAAATCTTTTCATGGATTGTCATGTTCTTCTTAATCTATACTCAGTACAACAGATTTTACAGTTTTAGTGTAGCTTCTCTTCTTTTGTGCTCACAGTCACTTTCAAGGTTTTCTGTACATGTAAATAGACTTTTTGTCAAAGTGTATCATTGTACATTTCTGTGCACTAAGTTCTACCCAGTTATTACTCATTCAGTCAAACCTAACTATCACCTTATATTCTGTCTGGGTAGCCTCCAACCTGATGGCAAGGCATGGACATCGACTTCTCTAACTTCCGTTAATGCTCCTCCTCCCCCTCGTACCCCAGCCGTTATTTATTTTACAAATATATATACACATATACACACACACATATACACACATTCTTTTTCTCTCTCTCCTTTTTCTCCCTCTGTCCCTCTTTGCCAATCACCTGTCCAGCTCTTGGCTCCATCCCTCCCCCTCCTGTCTTCTCCTATCATTTTGGATCTCTCCCTCCCCCTCCCACTTTCAAATCTCTTACTAGCTCTTCTTTCAGTTAGTCCTGACGAAGGGTCCCGGCCCGAAACGTCGACTGTACCTCTTCCTAGAGATGCTGCCTGGCCTGTTGTGTTCACCAGCAACTTTTATGTGTGTTGCTATCTAAGACTTTGTGCAGTTTATCCACAGATCATTTTTACTAAACAATTGTGAGTATATATTGGTCTTATTCAGTTATCTTGATTGCCAGTGGTAAGCACGGCACTAATATAGCTGGTGGGGGGGAATGGTGGGTGGGTTCAGAGTTCAGAGTTCACTTCCAGTGCTGGCTATATGGAGTTTTTACATCCTCCGACCAATGAGTTTCCTCCCTCAGCCCAGTTCTAGTTAGTAGGTTAACTGATCATTATAAACTGTCCTGTAATTAGGCTGGGGTTAAATAGGTGGGTTGCTGGGAGGTGTGGCTCTTTGGGCCAGAAAGGCCTGTTTTGCTTTGTATCTCTAAAATAAATAAGGTAATTAAAAACAATAATCTCAGGAATCATTCTTACAAATCCACCTGGCCGAGACCAATATGATATACTGTATTCTAAATTTTGTTTTACCATATCTCTGTGCAACCAGTGCAGGATTACATTACTTCTGTGCTCTAAGCACCTTTCAACTGAATATTTAACTGGCTACAAAATATATTAACATATGTAGCCAAAGGCAACAAAGAATGAAGTTGCATTTACATTGAATCAGATGTGAAAATGTGTGGGTGAACTCTTTAATTTATTGCATTGGCATAATGACACTGACTCTTAATTGAGAACTTGTATTTAGATTTGGGTGGTGATGTTGAAGAAGCACAGAGAACTGCTCTAGCTGAAGCACACATCAGTCATGATAGATTGGCGAAGGAGGGAATACATATTAAAAGGGTGCATTTAGTTTGCCTCCACGTTGTTGAATGTTGAGTTGTGCTGCAACCAAATTTATTTGGGAAGTAAAGAACACTCCATCAGACTTGTGCCTTGCTGCAGAATACATCGTCAATGAAGAATGTTTTAAGCCACTGCATTAATATATCGATTCCAGTTAAGGTTCAGGTCAATTAATGTCTCCATGAGGTTAATGGAAGGTAAATGTTTGATGCTACATCACTGAACTTCAAGGAATAACGCAGTACATCCTCTGCACATGATTGGAGTGACAGCCTATATTTTGTGCCTTAAGTACATTTACATATTTGGACAGACAGTATGGCACAGCATTTGGATGAGGATGTCCTGTGCTATCTATACACTCTGTGGCTACTTTATTAGGTACCTCCAGGATCTAATAAAGTGGCCATTGAGTGTAAGTTTGTGGTCTTCTGCTGCTGTAGCTCTTCCACTTCAAGGTCCAATGTGCTGTGTGTTGTGTGCTCAGAGATGATCTTCTGCACTCCACTGTTGTAACATGTGATTATTTGAGTTACTCAAGGTACCTTTGCCCCCAGAGATGCCATACACTGGATGCTTTATTGGTTTTTTTCACACTATTCTCTGTAAAATTTAAAGACTTTGTATGTAAAAATGCAAGGAGATCAGTAGTTTCAAAAGATACTCAAACTGTCCTGTCTGGCACCAACATTCATTCCACAAAGTCTTTTAGATCACATTTCTTCCCCATTCTGATGGTTTTGTCTAAACAACAACTGAACCTCTTTCTTCTTCTTCTTCTTCCTCCAGTGATGATTAATGGTGGTTAGCAGTCCAACATAAGGCGCATTACCACCACCTACTGAGCATCATTGAAGCACACCAAACACTTTTCTTCCAGAAAATCTTCCACCACCACACCATTCACATTTGTATCAGTACAGCCCCACATAGTGCAATGAGCATTAAAATCTCCACATTATATAACCTTATATTTCCCATTTCCAATTTATAAAAAAATTATTATTGGGTTCTTTACTTTTCTATTCTTTCCCCAAATTTCAACCACAATTGACTCATAAACAACTCCAATTTCCAAAACTCTATGTGCTATCCCATTTTTAACAAAGATAGCCATTCCTCCTCCATTACCCATTTTTTGATCACGTCTTATATCAACCTAACCTTGTATTTTAAAACTTAGACAAAATTTCAGCCAGGTTTCCTGTACACGTATAACATCAGGTTTATTTGGTAATTCTTCTACAAATTTTTAAAATTCTTGACCATTAGCAACCCAAATATCTAGCATTCCATTGTAAGATTAAAGAAGGCATTAACACCATTCCTTTGAAGTCTGGACATTATTTGCTCCTCCTTTTAAAGCATCATTAATAACTTCTCACATAGAACCTCTGTGTATGATTTTTAACCGAACATGCTGCACTTCCACAGCTTTCTTATTTTCAGGCCACCCTGCATAAACAGAGCCACGTTCCCTTTAGTCTAACACCTTCTCCACAACTGCCATTATCATGTTTTTTTTGTTTGTTCATTTATTTACTTATTGAGATACAGCATGGAATTAGCCCTTCATGCTGTGCTGCCCAGTAACATCCGATATAGCCTAGCGTATTCACAAGGCAATTTACAATGACCAATTAACCTACCAACTTGTACATCATTGGACTGTGGGAGGAAACCAGAGCACCTGGAGGAAACCCACGCAGTCATTGGAAGAGTATACAAACTCATTATAGAAAACAGCGGGAATCGAACCCGGGTTGCTGGTACTGTAAAGTGTTGTGCTAACCACTGCGCCACCATGCTGTCCCAACCCCACCACCTCTACCACACCACGTTTTACCCTTACACATAGATGCAACATCATCAAACTTGTGGCACTGAAAACATCTCAGAGGGGACCGTGCATAGACTCGAACCATATAACTCATATAACCTAAATTAACTGTATCTGGTAACTTCTTACTGTCAAATTTAATCAACACTGATAAACTATCTGTTCTTATTCCACCACGAAACTCCTTTAAACATCTAGCGTCCACACCTTTTTCCCTGACTAAATTATTTTTAACTTGGTCAAACATATGAAGAGTAGGGATTCCCAACCTGGAGTCCACAGACCCCTTGCTTGATGGCACTAGTCCACGGCATAAAAATGATTGGGAACCCCTGGTCTAGAAGCACTCCAATGATTACTCTGCAATGCAACTGTTGTTCAATATAATTCCTTGGTGTTATTTTCCTTCTTCCCACAGCCTTTAACCATAAAGCTTTCTCACATTTCTTAATATCTTTACAAAATACTATGTATGCCCATCTCTTAAAGGTCTTGCACCCACAATATCTTCCAATGCTTTTTTTCAAATCCTTCGTAAATCTAATTGGGTTGATATAAGGAACAGGTCACATTCAAAACTCAGTAATACCTTAAACTCTTCCTTCCTTCTTTTATTTACTCTTCTGTTTATTGCTTTCATCATTTGATAAGTCACTGCAATACTCAATTTACATATAATTTTCAAATTCCCAGAAATCTGCCATTCGTCTTTCTTCAATACAACTACTATCACTCAATACTGTCTTCAATTCACTACTTCCATCTTCTTCATCACTTCTTGCCATCACACACTCTCCACACATCTTAACTACCTTCTCTACCCTCTCCCCTCCTTCCTATCAATCACTTATCAACTGGCCCTCTTGACTATGTCTGCCTGCTTTTATGCATATGACTGGCTGATTATATATTTCTATTAATGTACAGATTTACCAAATAAAGTGCCCACTGAGTGAACATTGCAACATCGATAGTAATTGCAACGGTCATTTAGAGTAGATTTGTGGAGGAATAATATTTATATTGATTAAGCATTGTTATCAACCTTGTTAATTAAACATTATTATACTTGTATTAGCACCATTTACAGAAGATATTAAGTTCTCTTTTCCAACTTTTGGGCTTCAGTCCATAACTCTCTAATTTTGTTGCAAAATTCCTCTACAAGCCACAAAATAAAAAGCATTTCCAATGTCACAAGATATAATTTTAAAACTCCTTGTTGGGTAAAGTTAATAATCATTATAGAACTCAGTGCTCAAACTCATCTATCACCAGGGCTTCCTTTCTGTGAAGCTGCTTACTGTCTCCTGTCTTTCCTCCATAATTAACAGGTCCTTACAAACTCTTACAGGACAAACTTTGAATATATTCTACAGGAATACAATAGCAGAACCCCTACTATGGCGCTAGGAGTTTTTCTGAGTGTAGATTCAACAAGTAAACGGTATCATTATGACCACCAGGAATGTATAATTTTAGTTGATAAACATGAAAGGCAAAACAAAACTGCTTGTTTTTGATATACTTCCTCTTTATGTTTAGTCTTATAAACCCAGAAGGATTGGCCTTTGATCTATCAGTATGGATGCGCGTTGAACAAAATTCACATGTCAAATCCATATCAACAAAATCCTGATAGATAAGTTACAGAACTTGGACTTCCCAACTGGAAGACCACATCTGTGCAAACTGGTGATAGCATCTCCTCCTTGCCGTTAATCAACACAGGCGCACCTCAGGGATGTATGCTTAGCCCACTGCTCTACTCTCCCTATGACTGTATGGCTAAGTATAGCTCAAGTACCAGCTATAAATTTGCTGATGATACAACCATTGTTGGTAGAATCTCAGCTAGAGATGAGAGGGAGTATAGGGGCAAGATATCCTGGTGGAATGGGTGGCAGCAACAACCTTGTACTCAGTCAGTAAGACAAGAGAGCTGATTGTGGACTTCAGGAAGGGTAAGACAAGAGAAGACAAACTAATCCTCATAGAGGGATCAAAAGTGGAGAAAGGGAGAAATTTCCAGTTCCTGGGTGTCAATATCTAACCTGGTCCCAAAACCTCAATGCAGCTACAGTATAAAGAAGGCAAGTCAGCAGCCATAGAAACATAGAAAACCTACAGCACAATACAAGCTCCATGTACCTATCAAGGAGTCTCTTAAAAGACCCTATTGTGTCCATCTCCACCACCGTCACTGGCAGCCCATTCTATGCACTCACCACTCTCTGCATAAAAAACTTACCCCTGACATCTCCTCTGTACCTACTTCCAATCACCTTAAAAGCTGTGTCCTCTTGTGTCAGCCATTTCAGCCCTGGGAAAAAGCCTCTGACTGTCCACATGATCAATGCCTCTCATCATCTTATACACCTCTATCAGGTCACCTCTCATCCTCCGCCACTCCAAGGAGAAAAGGCCAAGTTCACTGAACCTATTCTCATAAGGCATGCTTCCCAATCCGGGCAACATCCTTGTAAGTCTCCTCTGCACCTTTTCTATAGTTTCCACATCCTTCCTGTAGTGAGGTGACTCCAAACCCAAGATCCCTCAGATCCTCCACACTGCCAAGAGTCGGCCAAGAGCAATATTTCATTAAGAGTTTGAAAAGATCTGGTTTGTCAACAAAAACACTCAAAAACACTCAATAGGTGTACCATGGAGAGCATTCTGACAGGCTGCATTACTGTCTGGTACGGGTGGGGTGCCTTTTGCATAAGGCAGCAAGACACTACGAAAAGTCATGAAATTAGTTAGCTCCATCTTGGATACTAGCCTCCATAGTATCCAAGACATCTTCAAGGGGCAGTGCCTCAGAAATGTGACATCCATTATCAAGGACCTCCATTATCACCCAGTCATGCCCTTTACTCATTGTTACCATCAGGAAGGAGGTACAGAATACTGAAGGCACACACTCAGTGATTCAGGAACAGCTTCTTCCCCTCTGCCATATGATTCCTAAATGAATATTGAACCCATGAATTTTTTTCATTTTTTAAAATTTATATTATTTCTGTTTTTGCAGTACTTTTAATCTATTTAATATACATATATATATACTTACTATAATTGATATATGTATTTATTTTTGTCTTCTTTCAATATTATCATGTATTGTGTTGAACTGCTGCTGCTAAGTTAGCACATTTCAAGACACATGCAGGTGACAATAAACCTGATTCTGATTCTGTGGTGACAGAGGAATAAGTTATAAAATTAAGGAATACTAATTTTACATTCTCCTTAATAGATGTTTTCTTCCTTGTGGGCATATCCAGATATCTATCATAAAAATTATTTTCTCAGTTATTTTGTTTATGAAGTTTGTTTGACACTCAAGCTATGTCAAACATTAAGAATTATAATGCTACTTGTACATCGATTTCTGTAAGGGAAAACAGGCTAAAGCACCTGTCTGAACAGGTCCAGTTTCTGATAGTTATTTTATGGCTCTTGGATAGCTTTAATCCTCACTAATTGTGCCCAGGATCAATGAAGCAGAAAAATGCAGTTGGACAGCAAATATGGCATTTGAAGTGTTCTTCAAAAAACTACTAGGTGAAACCGTAAAACAGTTGGTATAAGATTTTGTAGAAAAAACACTTATCTCTGACTGGTCTCAGATCATCTCTCACTGTCTGATGCTTTACAACTATTGAGCTAGTCGGAGTTGATAGTACTTTCACTCTACACTGTGTCTGAAAATTTATGAGTTTAATTCCACCAAAGGCCTCTTCAAGGTCTTCATTATTCCATTGGCAGGCAGACACATTCTAAATTTCATTCAATTGCACTCAGATTTCTAGGTGATGATTTGAAACCTACAGATAAATTAAACTCAGTCAATTCTACTAAAGATCAACTAAGCTAATAAACTTCTGAATTATGAGTTAATAATGATAACCCACTGTCGCTTTGTAGAAAGGCCATCCAGTTAGGTTGCTTCTAAACGATTGAGATTTGCATGCAAGAATTCAGTTTCAGATTTTTAGACTTAATCATGTACTGCATGCACAGAACCCAAATAATATCTTTAATATATTAATAAAATTGGCTAAAAGTCTATCAAAAACAGTGCTATGATAGCTTATGCTGAAATCATGCATTAACCTAGGACCTGCGCTGATGTTTATGAGAGTGCTCTCAGCTGATAGTAGCTTTTGGCAAATTATCTATCAGAGAAGGACATCATTCCTTTAAGATATACATTCCGATGGCAGCCATGAAGGAGAAAGATTTAAATGACTAGAAAATGGATTTAACATAAAGGAGAGAATCCTTGGATTTAGCAAGAGTTAAAGATAATAAAGTAGGTGCAATATTTTTATCCATGTTTTTAAAGGAACATATTCATACCCAAGCAACATTCTTCCAGTGTTACTAGTGTTACTAATTTATGAACTGATATTGCAATGATAGAAGGAGGGTGAGGGAATGTTTCCTGGGTGGTGGGGGAGGTCGGAGGAGTCTAGACAAACTTGTAAAGAACTATACCTGTGAAATGCTCACTAATAATATATTAAAACAACAGTCATTTATACAGAATATTTAATATAAATCGGGAGTTCTCAAAGCATTTGAAGGAAAAACATATTTTCATCGAGCAGGTTTAGTAAAAAGATTCAAGTTGAAGATACTTTTTTTATAATATTTATTCACATGCCTTTGAGAGATGTGTACTCCAATAAATACATTTTCAGAATCTAAGGATTTTCATATGTGGTATATTTTAAATAAGACGATTATAAATATATCAGGAATTACACAATCAAATTTTTGCCCATATGATCAATGATCTCTTAGGCAATTCCATATAAATTACATTGATGATCTATTTTATTTGCAAACTAAGTCTTTAAACTCAAGCACAATATAGTCTGCAATAAACTGTGCTTGGAGCACAAAATATTTGCGGTGATCAGTCATTATTTCAATGACTTTTCATCAGAAGTAGAACAGTGAGTAAGCAAGTTTGTTTCAAGTTTCATAGTAGGGAAAGGGTGGAAGACACCCTCTTAGAGTTCCCTCTAAGTTGCGTGGGTGTGTAGCTACTAAGTAACGGAAATGCTCTCACACAGATAACATTTGTTGCTACACAGCTGAGAAAAAGTTTATGAAATGTGTAAGATTTTCTTTTTGTTATACCATTCAATTAATAAATAAAATCAAGAGTAGGTGATCTTTCAATTTTCATTCTAAGTATTCATAATATGCATATTACAAAATAACCCATTTAAAGTACCGCACAGTTTTCAGGGTGTGTAAACATTTGCTGTTCAGAGCAATGGTTGATCCTCACAGCTGTAAAAAAAATTAGAGGGAACTTCGCTGGAGGGAACAGAGGGATTGACTGTAACAGGCAGGTAGCTAAGGATTTTCAGGAAATACTATTTTATGTGTCAATAGTCATAGAAGAAAAAGAAACAAAAGAGCAGGTTGAAACTATGAGAAGTGTTTAATAAATGAGCAACAGTTTTAATATCATTATTAGGGTACAGGAGCCTTAGGTCCCACATCACTAGATTCAGGAACAGTTATTATCCTTCAACCATCCGGCTCCTGAACCAGTATGGATGACTTTACTCACCTTAACACTGAATTGATTCTATAGCCTACAGACTCACTTTCAAGGAGTCTTCAACTCATGTTT
This sequence comes from Mobula birostris, assembly GCF_030028105.1. Taxonomy (NCBI): domain Eukaryota; kingdom Metazoa; phylum Chordata; class Chondrichthyes; order Myliobatiformes; family Myliobatidae; genus Mobula; species Mobula birostris. Next base: position 98,756,209 of record NC_092370.1, on the reverse strand, counting down.
GCAATATTATTTATTTATATATGTACAGTATCTATTAATCTTTTCTTTTTTTGTATTTGCTGTTTGTCTTCTTTTGCACAATTTGATATTTGTCAGACTTGTGCATAGTTTATCATTGATTCTATTGTATTTATTTGCTTCAAAGTCTGACTACAAGAAAATGTATCTTGGGGCAGTATATGGTGACATACAGTAGATCATTTTGCTAATTAATTTACTTTGAACTTTGAACATGAACACAAATGCACAAATATTATTTTATGTTTCAAATATTTGTTGTATGGAGGCATAAAGTCTGCAATCCCTTTCAGATATAGTCAATTTAGAAATGAATGACAGACAATTCATTGAACAGATAATGGAAGGAGGATGTTCCAAGTAAATCTCCATGCACAAAAAAGGTGTGGCCAAGATTTGGGAGTACTATAGAAAATATTGATACATTCTGTATTACATTTGGGCAGAAGTGCCAAATTGTCTTCTTCTAGAGATCTCTGCTGTCACAAAAAACATTCTCTAGTGAGTCCAGTCAATTTCCAAAAGGAAGTTCCAATTCCTTACAAGTTTCATTTTTAAATAATTTTCCTAAAAATCAGTTTTTCCACAGTACATGAATAATATGAATGTTTATTAGGGCTTAAAGTTGACAAATATCAAAGGCCCACTAATCTACATTCTAGGAATTATGGTGGCATTGATAGTTTTCCTCTAAATTTTTTAAAATTCTGGACTTGTTTCTATAGCTTGGAAGGGAGGCAAATTTAATCCTAATATTTTAAGAAGCAAAGATGGAAAAATCAAGGGGATAATAGACCAGCAATGATAATGCCTTTAGTCTGGAAAAATCTGGACTCTATTCTAAAGAATGCAACACTGGATTACTCGGAAAGCAGTAATGAGATTGATGAAAGTTAGTGTGGTTTAATGAAAGGAGCCCTATAATACACAAGCAGCTCCTTCAACTGAAATGCACATCCAAACTTGTACATTAGCCAGTGTTTGGCCCTTAAACTTCTAAACTTTTCAGATCAAAGTACCTGTCCAAGTATCTTTTAAATATTGTTATTGTTCCTGCCTCAACAACTTTCACTAGCAGCTGATTCCACATGCATACCATCATCTGTGTCAAAAGATACCCCTCAAATTTTCTTAAACCTTTCCCGTCTTGTCCTTGATTCCCTAACTCTGGGGGAAAATAAATGCATTCACCTTATCTCTGTCCTTCATGATTTCATGTACTCTATAATATCACCTTTCAGTTTCCTGTGCTTCAAGGAAAGAAATCCTAGTCTGTCCATCCTCTCCCTCTGGCTCATTCACATGATCCTGGTAACATCACCGTAATTTCTTTTTCTGTACTCTTTCTGGAATAATAACATACTTCCTATAACACGGTGCCCAAAACTGAACAAAATACTCCTTAGGGCCTTGTCAGTGCCTTGTAGAACCACATGATGACTTTTCAACTTCTATATTCAATGTCCTAAAAGCCAACATGCCAATCACCCTGTCTACCTATAGTCCAAGGTCTGTGTCTGTTCGACAAGAAATCAAGATGAATTAATTTACTGGAATTTTTGAAAGAAATAACTAATCAACTAGGTAAGGGAGAAACAGTGAATGTGAACTGTTTGGGCTTTAATGTAGTTTTGAATAAGATTTTTTTGACCCAGATGAATATTCTGAGTGGGCCAGCTTCAAAACCAGAAATGTGAGATCTCCGAATTAAGTTTATTATCACTGACATGTGATATCTGTTGTTTTGTAGCAGCAATACAGTCAAGCACATTCAAATTACTGTAAATTACAATAAGAATACTGTAAATAAAAATGAAATAAATAGCCTGAAAAGAGAGCAAAATAGTGGGATAATGTTCATGGGTTCCTGAACTATTCAGAAATCTGATTGTGGATAGGAAGAAGCTGTTCCAAAATGTTGAGTGTGCAACCTCAGGTTCCTGTTCCTTCTTTGAGATGGTGGTCGTGACAAGAGGGCATTTCCTGGAGAGCATCCGTACTGATGGATGCAGCTTTCTTGATATACCGCCTTTTGAAAGCACCCTTGATGGTTGAGAGGTTAGTATCCATAATCGAGCTGGCGGAATCTACAACCTTCTGCAGCTCTTTCTGAACATATTCACTGGCTCCTTTTAAGCATTGTTTTAAGTTGCCTTCAACTTTGGGATTTTATTGGAGATGATTCTAACTGCAAATAAGAAAGCTGCAAATTTCTGTGGAATCACTGGGAATCTTCATAATTAGTGCAACTATTTACATCATTAGCACATGTAATGAGGTGATTTTGAATTGATTTAAACAGACATTCAAATTTAACTCCTCCGGCATGCGTTTCCCAGGGCTCGGCATCTGGCCAGTGAAAAGGAAATGGGATTGTGAGGCATTTCACAGTAGAATGTAAATTCATGTTGTCCAATATCATTAAAGCCTCATTGCCTACAGCTTCATTGCCAGTTCCCTTTATAAAAATACTTGCAGTTAATCCTTGCCAGCAGAGATGTTTCTGTGAATTTCTGCAGTTTTCAAATGGCCATTAACCAGATTGAGTACATCAGACCACAGTCAGTAAATAACAGTGTCTGACAGTAGAGAGAGTTTGGAGATAAAGAAACAGACAGAAAAAAAAAGGCCTGATGAAGGATCTTGATCCAAAACGTCAACTTTTTATTCCCCTTCATAGGTGTTGCCAAACTTGTTGAATTTCTCCAGGATTTTGTGTGTGTTGCTTAATATTTCCAGTATCAGCAGAATCTCTTTTTTTTTTATTAAGTTCAATCATGAACAATAGCCAGATCAGAAATGCTGATCAAGTCAACTAGTTCTCAAAGAGAAATCTGATAGGCCAATCAGCTGGTTCATTACTGCTCAGCGATAGAACATAAAAAAAACACGTATGTACAATTAAGAAATATTAAAGAATAATAGAAATACTGGAGTCATGATGATCATGATGAGGTCTGCTAGAGAGAGACATTTATGCACATGCTATCCTCCATAATTCAAAGTGATTGAAGTATGAGGTTGCATTTGTGAGTCTGATAAGAAAGAAGCTGAGAGGTTGGAGTACAGAAACCATTATTCAAATGAATATCTGACCAAAGGTCATATACCTGGAAGGTTAACTCTGTTTCACTTTCTAGCTGTATCTGAAGGTCAGTGCCTCCACTTGTTCAGATTGACATGGTAAGTGGTTGCTGTCTCCTTGGAAAAGAACTGCTGCCTTCCATTGTTTCTGATTCCTCTCATCAAACTCACCCAGGTCACCCAGGAGGAGGTTCCACATATATGTAAATAGAGGACATCTTGCCAACACTGTCCAAAAATGAACTGCAGGTGAGGGGAATTTATTATGCAGCAAACAAGTTGAACTTACATTAGTGCTTTAAGGGGCAGAAGGGGAAAAAAAACAGTCAAATTGTTCTAAAAACAGGGAATGTAATAAAGGCAATTATACACAAAAGTAAATATACAGTGTCAGGTTGTTTTTAAATGGGTTTTGACTGAAGAAGCAAAGTTATCATCTTTAAAGCAATAGCCAGTATGTGCAGGCATCTGTAATAATTCCTCTGGCTATCTTCCAACATGTGCAGATACTGAGAATGAAAAAAAACACTCCAGTAATATTTAGTAGCCAGGCAACACCTGCAGAGAAAAACTGAGTTAATCCTTCAGGCTGACAAACTTTTGTCAGGACTTTTAAAACAATGAGACGACAATGACCTGAAACATAAACTTTTGTTTTGTCTCTCTACACCCATTGAGGACTTCCAGAATTTTCTGAACTTCTTTCAGGTTTTCTGTATTGATAGTGTTTTTTGTGATACAATTGTCTTGAAATTGGATCACACTGTGCCATATTTGTGAGTGCCTCAGAATCTAAATTCTAAGAAGATAACAGATTAAAGAAAAATAGGTTTGCACCGCATGGATTGTGAAGTCCACAATTTTCGTTTTTGGCCGTATATGCATCTAAAGTATAGCACGTAGAAACCTCTAGATCACGTGTTCCCAACCTGGGGCCAATGGACTCATCAGTTAATGGTAGGGGTCCATGCAAAAAATACATTGGGATATCCCTGCTCTAGCTATATGCAGAGGCATTCAGTGTTATGCAGACACATATTTAGATGCATCTTCCATCTTCATTGACTGAGTGTATTCCTACATGACTTAAATGAGAACCACCTAAGCCATTGGTCCCAGGTTCCTTGTCAATGGTTGGAACTAATGTAATTAAGTTTACTTTTGTTTTCCCCAAACTAATACTCTGAGAATTGCATTAACACCAACACAAGTTTATGACATTCATAGAGTCATGGATACTGGTCCTTTAGCCCAAATGGTCCATGTCGACCAAGATTCCCATCTAAGCTGACCATTTACCTACAATTGGTTCATATCACTCTATATTTTTTCGCTATCCATGTACCCATCCAATAATAATTGGACCTTTCAAATATTGTTTATGTACCTGCCTCAGCCACTTCCTCTGACAGCTCATTCATACACTGACCACTCTCTGGGTGAAAAAAATGTCCCTCAGGTTCCTAGTAAATCTCTCTCCTCTCACCTACACTTATCTGATCACTGTCAACTAATCTTCACCACAACAGCAATCTCAAACTCTAGTTCAACTACCACCAGTGATCAACAGTTTGAAACCATAAAGTTCACTCCCACTGCCAGTCCATAACCCATGATGGCTATTATGCCCTTGCTTCCTTGCAATCACCTACTCCCAATAAGCCACTAATATTTTTTTTGGTAACTGTTTGGCATATCAGGTGGGTATCAGGATTACTGGCTGATCAATGCATACAAAAGATGAAAAATATCCCTCTCATTCCTGGGGTTTAAACATTAACACTATCATTTCTATGTTCAAGCCAGTCATACGGTTACTAATCACAGTCTTCCATGGTTGGCAAGATGTTAGAGTCATTTATTAAGGATGAGCTTGAAGCACATGATAAAATAGGCTGAAGTCAGCATGGTTTCCTCAAGGGAAATATATTGCTGACAAATCTATTGGAATTCATTGAGGAAATGACAGGGAGGTTAGACAAACGAGAGTCAATGGATGCTGTTTACTTGGATTTTCAGAAGGCCTTCCACAAGGTGCTGCTAAACAAGAGTCCATGGTATTACAAGAAAGAAGCTACATGGACAGAAGGTTAGCTGACAGGCAGAAGTCAATAAAATAGGAATAAAAGTGGCCTTTTCTGGTGACTGCCGGTAATTAGAGTTTTTTCTCAGAGGTCTGTGTTGAGGTGATCCTGCTCATTCTTAAATCATATGCTAACAATCTGGATGATGGAATTGATGGTTCTGTAGCCATGTTTGTGGATAGTTCAAAGATAGGTGGAGGAGCAGGTCATATTGAGAAAGCAGGGAGTCTGCACCTAGTCCATTTTCAAAACCTCCTTCGCCTTTCTCAATCTCACTATCTCTGTCTTTGATAACAGGTTTCCTACTGATGTCCATTATAAACCCATGGACTCTCACAGCAACGTGGACTTTTCCTCTTCTCACCATTTCAATTGTAAAAATGCCACCCTCTTCTCTCAATTCCTCAGTTTCTGCCGCATCTGCTCTCAGGTTGAGGCCTTTCATTCTAGAACAAAGGAGATGTCCTCCTTTTTCAAAGAAAGTGGTTTCCCTTCCTCCACCATCAATGCTGCCCTCAACCGCATCTCTTCCATTTCACGCACATCTGCACTTACCCCAGCCTCCTGCCACCCTACCAGGGATAGGGTTTCTCTTGTCCTCACCTACCACCCCACCAGCCTCCATGTCCAGCACATAATTTGCTGGAACTTCCGCCATTTCCAAGGGGATCCCACCACCAAGCACATCTTTCCCACCCCCCCACTTTCTGCTTTTCACAGGGATCACTCCCTACGTGACTCCCTTGTCTATTCGTTCCTCCTGCCACTTATCCTTGCAAGCAGAACAAGTGCTACACCTACCTCTACATCTCCTCCCTCAATATCATTCAGAGCCCCAAACAGTCCTTGCAGGTGAGGCGACACTTCACCTGTGAGTCTGTTGGGATTATATACTGTGTCTGGTACTCCCAGTGTGGCCTCCTGTATATCGGTGAGACCTGACGTAGATTTGGAGACTGTTTTGCTGAACACCTATGCTCCATCAGCCAGATTTCCCAGTGGCCACCCATTTTAATTCCACTTCCCATTCTCATTCTGATATGTCAATCCATGGCCTCTACTGTTGCGAAGAGGCCATAGTTAGGTTGTGTCTGGGTAGCCTCCAACATGATGGCATGAACATCAATTTCTCCAACTTCCGGTAATGGCGCCCCTTCCCCTCACCATTTCCCATCCCCTTTTCCCTCTGTCACCTTATCTCCTTGCTGTCTGTTGCTTCCCTCCCATGGTCCTTCCCCCCTTTTCTTTCCTCCATGACCTTCTGTTCTCTCCTATTGGACTACCCCTTCTCCAGCCCTATATCTCTTTCACCAGCCAACTTACCAGTTCTTTATTTCATTCCCACCCCACACCCCGGTTTCACCTATCATCTTGAGTTTCTTTCTTCCCTCCCCCACCATTTATATCTACTCCTCAACATTTTTTCTCCAGTCCTTCCGAAGGATCTCGGCCTGAAATGTCGACTGTACACTTTTCCATAGATGCTCTCTGGCCTGCTGAGTTCCTCCAGCATTTTGTGTGTGTTGCTTGAATTTCCAGCTTCTGCAGATTTTCTCTAGCCTAGAAGGACTTGGACAGATTAGTAAAATGGGCAAATAAGCATCAGATGGAATACTGTGTAGGGAAGTGTATGGTCATGCAGTTTGTTAGAAAGAATAACTTTGTAGACTATTTTCTAAACAGGGAATGAATTCAGAAATTAGAACTACAAAGAACTTGGGAATTCCTGAAAGGTTATCTTGCAGGTTGAGTCTGTATAAGGAAGGCAAGCACAATGTTATCATTCATTTTAAGAGGACTTGAATATAAGGGCAAGGAAGTAATGCTGAGACTTTATATGAACTTGGCTATACCATATTTGGAGTATTGTAGGCAGTTTGGGCTCCATATCTAATTAAGAACGAACAGGCACTGGAAAGGGTTCCAAAGTGGTTCCTGAGAATGACCTCGGGAATGAAATGGTTAATGTATGAGGAACATTTGATGGTTCTGTACTCATTGGAGTTTAGATGATTGAGGTGGATCTTATTGAAACCTATTAGACATTGAAAGGCTGAGGAAGAATGGACATGGAGAAGCTGTTTCCAATAGCGGGAGAGTCTCGGACCCGAGAGCATGGTCTTAGATTGCAAGGACCTTCCTTTAGAACAACAATGAGGAGGAATTTATTTAGCCAAAGTGTGGAGAATCCAAAGAATTTATTGCCATGGATGGCTGTAAAAACCAAGTCATTCTGTACTGTATATTTAAAGTGTAACTTGATAGGTTCTTGATTAGTAAGGGCATCAAAGGTTGGGGGCAGGGAGTAGGAGGATGGGGTTGAGAGGGAAAATAAATCAGATGATCAAATGATGTAGTAGACTTGATGGGCAGAAGGGTGTAATTCTGCTCCTATGCCTTTTGGTCTTATGGATGAACTGTCTGGAAAAATACTTGTCAAAAGCATTTGATAACTGTTCTCCTCTGAATCAACAGAACCAGTAGATTGTGGTAAATATTGTGCAGTCACAGGCTTGTTACTTCTTTCCATCCAGTCCATCTTAGAACATAGACCATAGAAGAGTAGAGCACCAGAACAGGTCATTCGACCCACAATGTTGTGCTAAAACAGCTAAAAAGTAAATCAAGAACACCCAAACACTAATCCCTCCATCTTCCTTACATCAATGTGCCTGTCCAAATGTCTCTTAAAAACCTCTAATGTATTTGCATCTACCACCAGACCAGGAAGCACATTCCAGGCATCCATGACTCTCTGAGTATAAATCTCACGCCTTACATCCCCCCTGAACCTATACCCTCTCACCTTCTATGCATGGCCTCTGGTGTTAGACACCTCACGGTGCTTTGCTTCAAGAAGTTTAATGGTATAATCAAGGATTCTTGCCACCCTAGTAATTCCCTTCTCTTTCGTCTATCTTCTAGGGGAAGATGGCCAGACTTAAGATCAATATCTTCCCCACTGCTATCAGAATTCTGAATTAATCCCCTCTTCCATAGCCTCTTCCCAATGGTGCTGCCATGTTCTCGAACACTTACTTCTACCTACCTCCATTATTAATTCTGTTGTCGTCACTTCAGTATTTATTTTTGCTCTCTTTCAGATTTCACTACAACCTTTACACCATTCTGTTGTTCTGTGCTCATTGCTATATTTACTGTTGGATTTTATTACTAATGTATACATATACTAATAACTCTGTGAGTTTCACACAACTGAGTAATTTCATTCCACCCTAGTGTATATGACAATAAACTAATCTTAATCTTTGAGAAAAATATGATTTAACACAGATACCTAATTTACCACTAACTCTATCAAATTGATGGTAATTGAGAAAATGCATGGAGATTTAATGGATTATGATTTAGTTGTTTAACTATCAAACTGATCCATTGTCATGATCAGTTTGGAATTGCTATGGTGTTAATAATTTCCTACAGAATGTGATATGATTCTCTGCAAGTTGGGCCTGGCTGCATTCATAATAAGGAGGTTTAAATTATCATCCCCAGCAGTTAAATAATTACTGTAGATCAGCTGCACTGAGTACTCTTCATCTGCATCATAGAACATAGAAATCTACAGCACTTAGGCCCACAATGTCATGCCAACCATCAAGGGGGTACATTGTTGATGTGCACTTTTCATTACGTCCTTTGTAATCACATGAAGTAGAATTCTCTGTTTGCATGCTGCTGTAAATAGTTTGAGGCTAAAACAGGCACAATCACCTGCTTTCTGACACAACCATCAAATTGCCTTGGTAAGGCCAGAAAACTTGCTTCACATTCTTGCAGATAATAAGACTTTTTACCTGTGTTTATATGGATACAGGTGTCCCTCACTTTTCGAACGTTCGCTTTACGAAACCTCATTGTTATGAAAGACCTACATTAGTACCCTGTTTTCACTTTCGGAAGGTGTTTTCACTGTTACGAAGAAAGGCAGCGTGCGATAAAAAATCAGCGCGCGAAAAAATCAGCGCACGATAAAAGGCATCGCGCGCCCTGAGCAGTCGCTGTCCCCCGGATTTGGAACGACATTGCTTAAACACGTTGCATTGAGCAGCTGTTAGCAAGATGAGTTCTAAGGTGTCGGAAAAGCCCAAAAGAGCTCATAAGAGTGTTACACTTAGTGTAAAACTAGACATAATTAAGCGTTTCGATTGTGGTGAACTAAGTAAGGAGAACGTGAGTTTGGCTTGTGGAAGTTGATGAAGATGATATTGAAGAGATTTTGGCATCCCATGACCAAGATCTGATAGATGAAGAGCTGATGCAGTTGGAAGAGGAAAGGATAACAATCGAAACCGAATGCAGTAGCGAAAGTTAAGCAACTGCGTGAGATTTTCGCTGCAATGATAATGTACGACTTTAATTTTGAAAGGGTACGTAGGTTTAGGGGATATTTGCAGGATGGTTTGAGTGCTTACAAAGAACTGTGTGATAGAAAAATGCGCAAGGTTCAACAGTCAAGCAAGCCTTCCACATCAGCCACAGCAGACGATGAACCTTGACCTTCGACATCGAGGCGGGCAGTCATAGGAGAAGATGAGCTGCCTGCCCTGATCGAAGATAAGATGGCACCCCCCCCCGTGTCCCACCACCCCAACCCCCGGACCCTGGACAGATACTGTACCAATTCGCAGAGAATGCAGCGGTGGCCGGGAGGCACACAGCACATCTTTAAGAAAAAAAATGAAATAAACATGTTAATTAGTTAGGTGCCACATAGCACGTAATTAATTAGCATGTTTATTTCGGTTTTTTTCTTAAAGATGTGCTGTGTACTTCCTGGCTACCGCTGCATTCTTCGCCGCAATGTATCGGGTCGGCGGCCCTGAGGGTGGGGGCCACTGCATCACCCAAACTCCAACAAGTCTAACACACCATCATCAGTGTGCTCGGCCCTGTTTTCCCAATTCCGGTAGGTGATACTACACTATACATACATTATTTCTACTTTATATAGGCTGTGTATTTTTACGTGTTATTTGGTAGATTTGCAGCTTCACAGTTTAAAGGTTACCGGAGAGCGTGTTTATGCCTACAGCACTTGCGTGAGATCTTCTGCCGAGAGCGCTTGCATGAGATTTGCGCTACGGAGATCTGTGCAGGCAATCGTTGTAAAGAAGTATTTCTACTTTATATAGGCTGTGTATTTATCATATCATTCCTGCTTTTACTCTATGTTATTGTTATTTTAGGTTTTATGTGTTATTTGGCATGATTTGGTAGGTTATTTTTGGGTTTTCGAACGCTCACAAAATTTTCCCATATAAATAAATGGGAATTGCTTCTTGGCTTTACGACATTCCGGCTTACGAACCGTTTCATAGGAACGCTCTACCTTCGGATGGCGGGGGAAATCTGTACTGTTAAAACATCAATATTTAAATAGAACACAGAGCATAGAACAGTAGAGCAGAATACATATCCTTTGGCCTACAATGTTTTGCCAATCTTTTAATTTACTCTAAAATCAAACTAATCCTTCCCTCACCCATAGCCCTTCATTTTCTTCCATCCATGTGCCTATCAAAGGGTCTCATCAATATCCCTATTGCATCTACCTTTACCACTATCCATAGCAGCATGTTCCACAGAGCTACCACTTTCTGTATATAAGAATTACCTTTGACATGGCTCCTCATGTTATCCAATTCCACTCTGGGAAGTCTGGTTGTCCACGTGATCCTCGCCTCTTATCATCTTGTACACACATATCAAGTCACCTCTCATCATCCTTTGCTCCAAAGAAAAAAGCTCCAGCTCACGCGACCTTTCCTCATAAGACATGCTATCTAATCCAGACGGCATCCTGGTAAATCTCCTCTGCATCCACTCTAAAGTTTACACACACTTCCTATAATGAGGCAACCAAAACTGAACACTATATTCCAAGTGTGGCCTAGCCAGGGTTTTATAGAGCTGCAACATTACCTCATGGTTCTTGAACTCAATCCTCTGACTAATGAAGGTCAACATACTATAATTTCATTCTTTATTGCCCTATAAGTTTACATGGAAACTTTGAGAAATCTATAGACTTGAAATGCAAGATTCCTCTGTTCCTTCACAATTTGAAGAATCCTGTCATTAACCCTGCATTCTACCTTCAAGTTTGACTTTCCAAAGTGTATCACTTTTCCAGATTTAACTCCATCTGCCATGTCTCAGCCTAGCTCTGTATCTTGTCGATGTCTTGTTGCAACCTACACTAACCAACACCATTCACACCACCAGCAATTTTTTGATATCATCTGCAAACATACCAATCCATCCTTCCACTTCCTCATTGAATCCTTCATAAAAATCACAAAGAGAAGGAATCCCAAAACAGATCCCTGCTGAGGATAATTTGGGATACAGCAAATTCTGGGCAAAGTATTCTCCATCTACTACCACCTTCTGCCTACCCTGGGCAAGCCAATTCTGAATCCTTACAGCTAAGTTTCCCTGGATGCCATGCCTCCTGACTTTTGGAATGAGCCTTTCTGAATTACATACTTATAATCCATTGTTACAGTTTTACTTCCTAAAATAGTAGCGCAGTCTTTTTAGAATGTACCATAAGCTTTACATCATTGATCATTGTGTCCCTGCAGTCCATTGTAGAGAGTTAGTCCAGAAGCTGGCATTGTAATAAGTTCCATCACAGCCAGTGTGAGAGGCAAATGTCACTTTGTAGGTATAATGCAGGGTAAGTATTTAATCAATATAGAAATTTGGACAAACTGTGTCAGGACACAATTGCTTAAATTTTGAATCAGATGGTTTGTCAGGGTTGTTTTATCAAGTGTAAATTCATGGTTTCATAAAGAGCAGGATCTATTCAGTGCTTTTATTTTACCTTTTATTTTTATAATCTTTCACGGGATATGGACATTGATTCCCCCACTATGGAAAGAAAGATGAAAAATTTCCACCTCACTACTTTATGGCATTTCAAAGCAAGGTTTTGAACTGTAATTGCAGTTGCAATGAAAGAAACACAGCAGATAATTTGTGCATACAATTAATATCCCAAAAACACCAATATGAAAATAACTAGATAATACTTCTGTTGACCAGTATGGTCGAAACATAAGTATTGGTCAGGACTTTGGGGGAAACTTCTTTGCAACAATGCCATTTGGCTTTTGATCCTGAGAAAGCTGGATGGAAGTAAAAGAACTTTTCAGGCAGTTCTGAGGCTGATCACTTCACAGCGCTGAAGGAGAGGCTGGACAGACTGTTCTGTTGTTTAATTAGACTGTTGTACCAAAGATTTTAGTATTGTGGTGTTTTTGAGACCCTGCCCAGTTGTTCGTTTTCATTTTGTTCCCTAGGATAGTCAGCAAATTAAACCATATTTTGAGCTTTCTTGAAAATCATCTCACTTATATCCTTATATAGGTAGTATTAATTCACTATGAGGAACAAATTACTGATTGAAGGTGAGCTCTGTTGCTTTATTTCAAACATTACACTCTCAGTTACTGCAGTTTTTTTCATAGTCATACTTTATTGATCCCGGGGGAAATTGGTTTTTGTTACAGTTGCACCATAAATAATAAATAGTAATAGAACCATAAATAGTTAAATAGTAGTATGTAAATTATGAAATAAGTCCAGGACCAGCCTATTGGCTCAGGGTGTCTGACCCTCCAAGGGAGGAGTTGTAAAGTTTGATGGCCACAGGCAGGAATGACTTCCTATGACGCTCTGTGCTACATCTCGGTGGAATGAGTCTCTGGCTGAATGTACCCCTGTGCCCAGCTAGTACATTATGTAGTGGATGGGAAACATTGACCAAGATGGCATGCAATTTAGACAGCATCCTCTTTTCAGACACCACCGTGAGAGAGTTCTATCCCCACAACATCGCTGGCCTTATGGATGAGTTTCTTGATTCTGTTGGTGTCTGCTACCCTCAGCCTGCTGCCCCAGCACACAACAGCAAACATGATAGCACTGGCCACCACAGACTCGTAGAACATCCTCAGCATCGTCGGGCAGATGTTAAAGGACCTCAGTCTCCTCAGGAAATAGAGACAGCTCTGACACTTCTTGTAGACAGCCTCAGTGTTCTTTGACCAGTCCAGTTTATTGTCAATAAGTTTGTCTTAATCTCTACTTTCAGTGTGCTTTCAACATTTTACCAATTAGTGGTTGTATTCATTCCAGGAAGATGGTTGTTTTTTTTTTCCAAATTATCAATTCTTCTACTCCTTACTTTCTCTGAATGCATTGATTCTGTGCTACTGAGTCACATCCATAGATCCTATTGTATTTTGAAGCTTGATCGGGATCTTAGCCTAACTTCACCCTCATTATATCAGGGAATGTTGAGGACACAAGTGTAAGACCAGTTATTTCGTAGTCTTATAAGTGTGATGGTTACTAACTCTGCTTGAGTTATGTAAACTCCCATGAACTATGTTGACACCTGGTCCACGCACAGCACAAATTTACCACCAAGTTTCCCTCTCACCAACCCACCATCTCTCCCCCCCACACCCCACTCTCCATGCTCTCTTCCGAAATTCCTTGTGCAATTGTCTGCCTCACTGATCTCCCTCTTGGCACTTATCCTCGCCAGCAAGACAAGTGCTACACCTGCACCTGCATTTCTTCCCTCACCATCATTCACGGCCCCAAGCACTCCTTCCAAGAGATGCAACGTTTCATCTGTGAGCCTGTTGGGTTGCTTACTATATCCAAATTTCCTAGTGCAGACCTTTCTAGAATTAGTGAGAAATAATGTAGATTGGGGCCTAATTACACTGGACAATTTTTTTTTCAAAAATGTTGCTTCCTCAAGAATATTTTTTGTTTATTATAGACCACTTGAAGCTGAACACAAATATAATCTCAGACTACTTGTAGGAATTGCGAGAAGAGAGGAATTAACTTTTATTGAATATAATGCATTTAATAGCATAACGGTGCTGAAGCTTTGCAATAGTTCAACTAAGCTAAAAGAGTTCTGTTGATGATTTTCATTTGTACTGTGTCTGAGGCCTTTTGCTTAAGTGTCCAACAATAATCAGCCAGAATTAATAGATTCCAGTTGCCCTGATACCGTTTCTCCATGACCACAATATCCTGGTGAAACTTTGCAACATACTCATCACTGACAGCAGGGAAAAAGTGTAAATGGGGATACAGAAAATGAATCTTTAGTGAAATGTTGCACTTCATGGATTTGTATGCTTGACGCATGTTGTCAACCAACATGTACTTTGGTGCTTTGTAATTGCCAAAAAATTTCAACATCCTGGAATACCTTCCATGTGATTTTCTCCAGTCCCACTCAAGGTTCTTTGAATTGCCTGTAATTGATAACCCTGCTTGATTTGTGGACCAACAAAAACACCTTCCTTAATCTTGACATTAGTTATTCTAGGAAATGTTTTCTCAAGTACTGAAATCCTTCACAGAAGCAGTACTTCCAGGATAGTAATTTCTGGATTGTTACCTGTGCCATGTGCTAGTGAGGGTAGAAACAGGATGATTTGGCAGATAAGTATGTGGCTGAGAAGTTGGTACAAGGAGCAGGGCTTCAGGTTCTTGGAACATTAGAATGTCTTCTAGGGGGTGGGGAGGGTGGTTGTCACAGTATGACCTGTACAAAATGAATGGGTTGCACCTGAACCCCAGGGGGACCAATATTCCTGAGGGCAGATTTGTTAGAGCTGTTGGGGGGGGTGGTTTAAACTAATTTGGTAGCAGGGTGGGAACCAAAATAAAGGGTCTCAAGATAGATCGGATGGTTAGAAAAGCAAAGATAGCATGCAGTCAGACTGTCAGGAAGGGCAATCTTCTTTCTCACCCATCCCCCATATACCAATCTTCCGCCTCACCTGGTTTCACCTATCATCTGTCATCTTGTACTCTTCTTCCCCACACCTTCTTATTCTGGCTTCTTCCCTTTTCCTCTCCAGTCCTGATGAAGGGTCTTATGACACATCAATCGTTTATTCCTCTCTATAGATGCGGTCTGACCTGTTGTGCTCCTCCAGCTCTTTGTGTTTGAAGCTCAAGATTTCCAGCACCTGCAGAATCTCCTGTGTTCAAATTTCAAATCTTCATCATTGTTCTGAACTCTCTATGCTCTTATGTCTCCCAACCTTTATGACTTCAAACCAGTTAGAAAACACGAAAGCTCCATATTCTTCCTACTATTGGCCTCTTGCATGGCCAATACCTTTTGTTTCATGATCTGTATCAGCGTCCTCACCCATCCAGATTCAAATATCTACAGTTCCCTTAATAAACTTCTCGAACTCTCCCCTTCTTTCTCCTCTTTTATCGCATCTCTTGACTGAGTTTTTGGTCATATGTGCTAACTAGGTTCTGTGACCTGGTGTCAAATTTACTCAGATATCCACTCCATGAAACAACTTGTTTTATTGTTATTATTATTAATTGAAAAGCACTAAATAAATGGAAGTAATTGTTCTTGTTTTCCAAATAGTATCTTCCCCTAACTGAACATCAGCAATAAAATCGATGGGCAGCAAGTTTATGTCATTGATATACATTGGAATTTGCTGTGCATAGAATTGGTCTCCAATTTTTGCCTGCATGTTAACAGAGCAGGCCATGTCCCATTTATCAACGCAACAAATCTGTAACCCATTGTGGCTTAATATGTCAATTAACAGCATGGTAGCATAGTGATTAGCATAATGTTATTACAGTGCCACTGTCTGGGTTCAGTTCTGCTGCTGTCTGTAAGGAGTTTGTACATTCTCCCTGTGACTGTGTGTGTTTCTTCCAGGGTGCTCTAGTTTCCTCCCACATGTAATAGGTGGCATGAGCCTATTGGGTCTAAAGGACATGTTACCAACTGCTCCTCTGAAGAGATAAATAACAAGCATTGTCAGGATCTGGCAAACAGTGGAAAGCAAATTTTAATATTTAAATACAGTAGCTCTTTAGTTGTCCATCCTGTCAGGACTTCGGTACTATTGAACTTACAGATCTTCCAGACTGTAGATGTAATTTCTAATAATGCTGCAGTGTACCACTTCTTCACGCTTTTTTTCCCTGCGTTACACTGTGGAATAGTAAACTTTCTAAGAATAGGCACAGCCAGTTTCAGGAAATAGATGAGCTTAAATGGAGTGTGGGAACCGAGGCCCCGATTAATTTAAAGGGAGTGTGGGAAATGGTGCCCCAGTATGTTAAAGGGAGCAGAAGAACTAGCCCCCAGTGAGCTAGATGCCAAGCAATTAGGATTCCCAAATATCAAACAGAGGATTACTGAACGAGAAAGTAACACTGTTTATTAAAAAGCCACACAAACTTTTTAGAACTTAGTATTTTTAATTCTTCAGAAAAATTTTAATTAATAAAATAATCATCTGACCCATTCACTGATCAGCGCCATGATAATTAATCAATAATGCTCTCGTTGAACCTGTTAATCAAATTACCATATCATGTGATATTATATGAGAATATTTATTGTCTTACTGTCTCTCAAAATTTAGCAATCTGTCAGGAATTATTATTGCGTAATCCACAAAGTACCACAGTAGATAAACATAACCTAGCTATTAGCCAATATTTTAGCACTAGGCCTTACAGAAGAAATTTAAGACAGAAGAAACAGGAGCTGCAGTATGTCAATGGACCTTTTGAACCTGCTTCATCATACAGTAAGAACATCGCAGATCTGATCTTGGCTTCAACACCACATTATGTTACAGTTATAATATACTACAGAATTCATTTCAAAAACATGTACGGAGATTCTGGTTAATTGGGCCATCAGTTAATCATAAGACCATAAGACATCGGAGCAGAATTTGGCCACTCAGTCCGTCAAGTCTGTTCCACCATTCCATCATGGCTAATTTATTATCTCTTTCAACCCTATTCTCCAGCCTTCTTCCCGTAACATTTGATGCTCTGACTAACTTCTGCTTTAAATATACTCAATGAATTTGCCTCCACAGTCATCCGTGGCAATGAATTCCACAGATTCCTTCTTGCCTGTGTTCTAAATGGATGTCCCTCTATTCTGAGACTGTGTCCTCTTGTCCAAGACTCATCAACTTTGGGAAACATCCTCTCCACATGTACCCTGACAAAGCCTTTCAATATTCAATAGGCTTCAGTGAAATCCCCCTCAGTCTTCTAATCTCCAGCAAGTACAGACCTAGAGTTATCAAATAATCTTCATTCATTAACCCTTTAATTCCCAGAATCATTCTCATCAGGCTTCTCTGGACGGTCTCCAATGCGAGCACATCTTTTCTTAAATAACATGCCCAAATCTATTCACAATATTCCAAGTTCGGTCTGACTTATGCCTCATAAGGCTTCAACTTGACATTCTTGCTCTTATATTCTAGTCCTCTTGAAATAAATGCTAAAATTGCAATTGCCTTCCTTACCACTGACTCCACCTGCAAGTTGACCACTAGGGAATCCTGCACAAGGACTCCCAATTACTTTTACACCTCTGATTTTTGAATTTAGAAAATAGTCTATGCCTTTATTCCTTCTACCAAACTGCATAACCATACACTTCCCCCATACTATTCTCCATCTGCCACTTCTTTGCATGTTCTCCCAATTTGTCGAAGTCCTTCCACAGATTCCCTGCTTCCTCAACCCTACCTGTCCCTCCAACTATCTTTGTATTGTCTGAAAACTTGGCCACAAAGCCATCATGCTGCATTCCAAATCATTAACATATAATGAGAGAAGAAGTAGTCCCAATACCAATCCATGTGAAGCACCACTTGTCACCAGCAGCCAGGCAGAATAGGCACTCTTTTTTCCCACTCCTTGCCTCCTGCCAATCACCCAATCTTGTATCAGTACCAGTATCTTTCCTGTAATACTACTGGCTCTTATCTTGTTAAACAGCCTCATGCGCGGCACATTGTCAATGACCTTCTGAAAATCCAAAGAAACAATTTTCACTGACTCTCCTTTGTCTATACCATCTGTTATTCCCTCAAATAATTCCCAGATTTGTCCAGCAATATTTCCCCTTAAGAAAATCATGTTGACTTTGGCTTACTTTGTCATGTGTCTCCAACTACCTCTTTCAGAACACTGGTATGTTGTCCATCTGCTCCAGGTGATTTGTTTATCTGCAGAACTTTCAGTTTCCTAAGCACCTACTCTTTAGTAATACCAATAATATTTGCTTCTATCCCCAGAAATGTTTTAATTTCTGCCACATTGTTAGTGTCTTCCACAGTAAAGACTGATGCAAAATACTTAGTAAGGTTGTCTGCTATTTCTTTAACTCCCATTATTACCTCTCTAGCATCATCTTCTAATGCTCCAATCTCCACTCTTGCCTCCCTTTTACACTTTATATATCTTAAAAATCCTTTATTATCCTCTCTGATATTTTGGCTAGCTTAACGTTATGTTTTATCTTTTCTCTCCTTATAGCTTTTTTTATAAATAACCTTCAGAAGGTTTTTAAAAGCTTCCACATCCTCTAACTTCTGATTAGTTTTTGCTATATAACATGTCCTCTCTTTTGCTTTTATATTTTCTTTGATTTCCCTTGTCACCCACAGTTGCTCGTTAGAATATTTTTTTCTTCTTTGGGAGGTTTCTATATTGTGCCTTCCTAATTGCCTCCAGAAGCTCCAGGCATTGCTGTTTTGTCATCATCCCTGCTAGTGTCCCCTTCCAAACAATTTTGGCCAGTTCCGCTTTCATGCCTCTGTATTTGCCTTTACTGCGCTATATTACTAATACATTTTACCTTATCTTCGTCCTCTCAAACTGTAGGATGAATTCTATTTTATTATGATCTCCCATTGGTTCCTTTACCTTAAGTTCACTAATCAATTTTGGATTATGACACAACACCCAATCCAGAATTGCCTTTTCCTTAGTAGTCTCAAGCACAAGCTGCTCTAAAAAGTCATTTTCTCTGCATTCTACAATTTCCTTCTCTTAGAATCAAATGCCTGGGTGTATTCTGGAGTTAGGGTACATAGTAAATATTAATTTCACCAGCAACCAATCTTCAGACATGAACGTGGATTGTAGATTGAATTTAAAATGAAGCCCTGATCAATAGTTTTCCTGGAGCTGTCGACTGGAGTTGATTGCAAACCAGACAATGCTGATTAACATTCATCTTGGGTGTCTGGATTGTGGGTGTGAAGAAGGAGGTGTATGAAAACTGTATGTAAATCAATTGAAGCATTGTAGGTACATTGTAACTATAGAATTGTCTTGCTGTTACTTTTGATCTTTAGTATATGAAAATGAAATGTAATATTGAGTTGCTGGGCCTCTTCTGCTGATGCCTGCTGTTCCTTGGTGATGAATACAGCAATTCTATATTCATTAGCCGCAGTGTCTCTCTGGTGACTTAATTCACATCACAACACCAGCATTAAACTGATTTTCCCCAATCCCTCCAGATTGGAATTCTTTGACAATTGGAACATTGCCCTTTTCATATCCCTTTTCTTTTTCCCATTGAAATTTATATTCCACATCCTAGCTACTGTCTGGGGGCTTGTATGTAACTTTCATCAGTTTTTTTTTACTCTTGCGGTTGCTTAATTGTACCCACAAGGGTTCTACATCTTCCAGTCCTATGTCACTTCTTTGAAAGCATTTGATTTCATTCTTCAATAACAGAGCCACCCTAACTCCTCTGCCTACCTGGCTGTCCTTTTGATATAAAATATATCCTTGGATGCTAAGCACCCAGCTATGATATTTCATCAGGCAGCCACTTACTTGGGACAACTCTTTAAAAAATATAATTGAGAAAATAGCTTGGATTCCCTTCATTTATTTGGGACATTATGCCACTTAATTGGAGACTGTTGCAAAGCAGTTTCTAACTAGCATCAGTCACATGAACTTGTGTAACCAGCATTACACCATGCTTAGAGTGAACAGTTTTTAAATCGTGTCAGTTACATGTTTGTGTTCAAAAAGCAATGATTTTTGTCACTGATATCTGGCAAGAAATAAACAGTAGGACAATTCAGCAGTTTTGCTCTCTGTGGTTTCAAGCATTCAGACTTGGAGATGCCAGAAACAGCTGGGAGTGAAAATGAAACAATTTCACCACTTCATAGGAACTATGAGGGTATCAATAATCATCTTGAATGTTACCTTTGGTCTGCACTGGACATTCAGCTCTCACTTGTGGCTCTAAGTAGCTGTTTGTATGCAACAATGGCTACACCACGGTACATCAATTCGACATGTAGGCTAAACCAGGTGAGGGTAGCCGTTGGGTCTCCTACACCAGTGAGATAGGGGTATGCCTGCCCTACTATGCAAAGTCAGCTCTGGTGGATTGGGTGGATAAGTTCTAAAGTGAGATCCAATGACAGTTTGGCAATGCTAAGTGGAGAGAAAATCACATAACAAGGCACTGAGGAAGTCATGTTCTTCCACTGCAGCCATGGAAGACCCCAATTGAGATGTCTACTTGTCCCACAGTGCCCAGACTTCCAAGCTCAAGAGAGCAGAACTGCCCCAGTGCAAAAGCTTTTCCATTTTAAAAACTCTCCCACAAGGTTTTCTGTTATTGTTGGATATGATGGACAATCACCAATAGTATTGGTAGTGTTCTAATTGGTTCTGTATTTCGGAAGTGAGTAATTTTTTACTCACTTAAATGGTAGTTTGTCTTTTTTAAAGCTTTTTAAATGTTTCCATGAAACTTTGGCTAACTGGGCCAAAATGTACTGGTCTCGATGTGTCCCAATTAACCGGAATCCACTGTATTTTTCTAAGGAAACTGTCTATTTTGGAATAAAGGCAGTATGATATTCAGATTTTACTGAGCAGTCATCCAGAAATATGCTTCACCAAAAATATGAAATCAAAAGAGTTTACAAAGTTCATTGTTTTTAAGTTGTTCATTTCTTTTACATCAAAAGTTTCTTGGAGTACCCATTCCCTGTTTTCATCCCTATTTTCTACCTTCTGTATCCAGTTCCACATGGAATTATTCAAGCAAAATATTCAAACAGATTGATGTTGTAATTAATTATTTTGAAAAACTGTTTTTTAATTAAACTTTCCCTCAGGTCAGAGTACATCTAAGAGTGCCTGCCTTAGGCAACAACAATGATTTCTGGGGTTCTGTAATGATTTGACAACATTGAGATGTTCACAAAAAATGAGCAAACATACTGTATACTCTGGACAATAGCTACAGTGGATTGTATAGCTGCTAAGTCAACTGAAGAACTGAAGAACAGCCTCAGCTCCTGAAAAGGCATGTCCGATGATTTCATCAGGTGCTAATGAGAGATGGTGCCTACCATACTGAGCATTAACAGCAGAGACTTTCACATAAGATGTTTAAAACCATGATCTGGTTGGAGAAATATGAGTTGACAGTGATCACAAGTGCCAAGTTACTAGACAAGTATATGGAGGAACTTAAGGTGGGGGGTTATGTGGGAGGTAAGGTTTGAGGGTCGGCATAACGATGTGGACTGAAGGACCTGTACTGTGCTGTACTATTCTATGTTCTATGTTTTCATCCATTATTCTGTTTATCAATATTTCTCCAGGAGCTAAAGGAATATTGCTGGAGGAACCAGATTGAATAGCGTCTCAGGGTGCGGGGATGTAAGGAACTGTCAATGCATCAGGACTGAAAATGGATAACGAAGTTTGCTGGTATAAAGAGGAAAGGGAGGAAAGCTGATAGCTAATTGGTGGATGGAGGAGAACTGAAGGATAATGGGTAGACAGATCCAGGTGGAGTCAGAGGCAGATGGATGACAAGTGGAAACAGACAAGGAAAAAAGGCAGATTATTCTGGTGGAAGGAGGACAGGATGAAGATGGAGACAATTGTAGGAGGGTGCTAAGGAGGAATACAAAGGCTACAAATGCTAAAATCTGTCCAGTAAAGAAGATAATAATGGAACTATTAAGGGAGAGATGTAAGGTAGATGGAACCAGATGGGGGAAGGGATTGGTGGGTGAAGTGTGGGGTGATAAACAAGGGGAACCAAGATGGGAAGGGAGACAAAAATGGGTGGAGGGGAAATAGGACAATAAGAATGGAAGTGAATTGGAAGAACAGAGGGAGAGGAACACAAGTGGTAAAGCTAGACAATAGTATTAAAGAGAATACTAAAGTTTTTTCAGATATATAAAGAGTAACTGAGAGGGAAGGTTAGCTATCAGACCACTGGAAAATTACACTGGAGCGATACTAATTGGGAACACGGAAATGGCGGACAAAATAAATAAATATTTTGCATCCATCTTCATTGTGGAAGACACGAACAGTATACTGGAAATTTGAGAATGTCAGGGGGCAAAAGTGAGTTTAGCTGCTATTATCAGGGATAAGGTGCTTGGGAAGCTGAAAGGCCTGAAGGTCTGAAGGTAGATAAGTCATCTCGACCAGATGGACTACACCACAGGATTTTGAAGGAGGTGGCTGGGGTGGATTGTGGAGGCATTACTAATGATCTTTCAAGAATCACTAGATTCTGGCAGTGATCCGGAGAAGTGTCACTCCACTTTTCAGCTAGGAGGGAGGCAGAAGAAAGGAAAGTATAGGCCTGTAAGCCTGATCTCAGTGGTTGGGAAGGTATTGGTGTGCATTATTAAAGATAAAGTATCAGGGTATTTGGTGGCACTTGATAAGATAGGTCAAAGTCAACAAGGTTTCCATAAGAGAAATCTTGTCTGATATATCTGTTAGAATTCTTTGAGGAAATAACAAGCAAGATAAACAAAGGAGAATCATTTGCTGTTGTATACTTGAATTTTCAGAAAGCCTTTGACAAGGTGCCTCCCATGGTGCTGCTTAACAAGTTAAGAGCTCATGATATTACAGGAAAGATACTAGCATGGATAGAGCATTGGCTGATGGGCAGTTGGAAAGAGGGGGAATAAAGGGAGATTAGGACAATGGCAAAGAAGTAGAAGATGGAAGACAATGTCAAGAAATGTATGGTCATGCACTTCGTTAGAAGAAACAAAAGTATAGACTATTTTATAAATGGGCAGAAAATTCAAAGATCCGAGATGCAAAGGGACTTGAGAATCCTTGTGCAGGTTTCCCTAAATGTTAATCTGCCCGTTGTGTCAGTGGTGAGAAAGGTTAATGCAATGTTAGCATTCATTTTGACAGGACTAGAATATCAAAGCAAGGATGTAACGTCAAGGCTGTATAAGGCACTGGTGAGGTCTCACTTGGAATATTGTGAGAAGTTTTGATATTCTTAACTAAGAAAAGATTAGCTGGCATTGCAGAGGGTTCAGAGGAGGTTGATAAGAATGCTTTCAAGAATGAAAGGTTTATTGTATGAGGAGCATTTGATGGCTCTGGGCCTGAATTCACTGGAATTTCAAAGAATTGTGGGGGGGGGAAGAATCTCATTGAAACCTATTGAATGTTGAAAGGTCTTGCTAGAGTGGATGTGAAGAGGGTATTTCCTATAGTGGGGGATAAGGTTAGAGGGCTTAACAGAGTTCATTCTGGGGAACTTACTTGGGGAGCAGGGTAAAGATCCAAAGTCCTTGACGTCCACAAGCCAGCAGCTCTTAAGATTGGTTAGCAGTCGTTGGGCACACAGGAAATCTGCACCAAGCAGAGGTCTAGCCATTTTAGCCATGACAAAGTCCCATGTGTAACATCGTCCACTGAAACACAGCATCACTTGTTGTGTCGCATAGGTCTGGATCCTGTTGCTGTTGGCGGTCTCTAGCAAGGTTTCTTTGCCTTCTCATCAATAGACGATGCAGGCAGCACACTCACTTGAGCACTCCATCACACAGGATGTGTCACCCTGAAAGGTTGTCCATAATGAACAGTAGACAACACTGGCAGCTGAAAAGCATGGTGTTCACAGACCTCTGATATCCCAATGTGCTGGCACTGTCAAAGTTGCAAGGTTGTTGGCACTTCTAAGTGTTCATACCAAAGCAAGTATGGTAAAGACGCAGGTCTAGCATTTTCTGTTTCACAGCCGTGGGCACCCTTATGTTGGGAGTCTCTCTGACCGGGCTTATTGAGGTAGAAAAAGGAGGCGGAATGATGCATCACTGCCTAACTGAATGTAGACTATCAGCCATTTCAGCAAGCTCCTATAGTCCTTCACAGGTGCAATAGTGAGGGCTATACAAACTTGATCAAGCATTTGCTGCATGAAGAGATCCTTAAAAGTAAACAAGGATGGTGATTTCCCAGGAAAGACAGCATATGGTTCATTATCTCTGATGACTTAGCATCGCCAAGACAGGATAAAGAGAGCAACTGTCTGGTGAACTCATACTCCAATAGTCCAAAAGTCTGTTAAAGATGAGTTTTCAGCAATCAGTAGTGAGTTCAGGCAGGTGTTCAAATAGACTCGCCACTCTCACAGCTGTGGAGTTTCCGACTGACGCAACCACATAATAGAATTTGGTTTTGTTGGTGGTGATATTTCGCAGACCAAACTGGACTTCAGCTTGTACAACCAAGCAATGGCATTTTGATCCCAGTACTCCAGCATTTTCAAAGTAACTGTATTGGCTAAAATGTTCAATAACTTTGGAATCATCCTGGAGCATTAGGGTCACCAAAGTAGGTTTTCACAAATAAACTTAAGTGAGGCATTTTATTTTTAATGAAACCCATAACAACTTTTACAGAGCTCTAAAGCCTAAACACAAAAGCATGTTAAAAACCTTTATATCATCACCTCAGACCAGCCTCTTGAGGTAAACCCCGACTCAACATCGGTGGTTGTGAATTATGTACATTTCTCCCAATTACGTTACCTACACAGCCAATTACGATACTTTCCACTGTGCACTGTGAAGTTTGTCAAAGTTTTACATGGCATGTTGATTCCCACTTGTCAGTGGAAGACAAAAGAAAATGCAAATGTTCAAACGCAGAACAAATAACAGGATTCTGGATGAACTCAGCATCAAACAGGATCTGTGGAGGCATAAAGTGTAAACTGAAGATCTGGCACCAGTCCTGATGCTGGGTCCTGACCTAAATCATCAACATAGCCCTTTTGTCTCACAGATTCTGCTTGACGCACTAAGTTATTCCTGTATCCTATATTTATCCAAGTTGTCAGCTGTTATTTTACCTGCAAGCATCTGCTCCTAACCTATTTTTTTCTCTTACATTATTGATATCAGCTTTCTCTCAATTCATGAGTTTAACCTGAGGACCAGTTGTAGCCCTTGAAACTTATAGCATTACGGTTCCTGCCCCTAAAATGTTCCCTCCTGACTCCTCCATCATCTGGCCAGTTTCATTATCTAAGAAAAGGCAATTTACTGCCCTGTCTCACCACACATTGCCTCGAAAAACTTACTTGAACATATTTAATAAATTCTAACCCTTCCCATTGGACTCAGACAATCTCAGTTAATAATAGGAATGATGAAATTGCCCACTACTTTAATCCTATTGCTCTTATGGTTTCTGCAATTTGCTTTGATGCTTGATCCTCTATTTCCCGTGGACTATTGAAGTCTATAGTATAATGTTATCACTCCTTCCCAGGTTCGAGCCATATGGCCTCATTGGATGATCTCCTGGGATTTTCATGCACTACAGTCTCCAGAGATTACAGAAAATAGTGCGAAAAGCGAAAAAAAAGAAAGAAATCCAGAGAGGGGAAATTCTGGGGGCAAAAATGTCTTGTTAATGACAGAGGTCAGAGAAGAATGGCCAAATTGGTTCAAGATGACTCAAATAACCAATTGTTACAACACCAGCATGCAGAAGAGAATATATGATGTGGAAATTTTAATGCTTATAATATTTCGTGGGATGTAGTGACATAAGTGTGAATGAGATGGTGGTGCAGGAATTTCTGAAAGAAAAGTTTTTGTTGTGTTTGAAAGGTGTTTAGGAGGTGGTGGTAATGGCCTGTCAGCTACCATTAATTGTTACTAGAAGAATAATAATAAGAAAAAGGTTCAGTTGTTCCAACCAAACATCAGAACGAGATGGGAATGTGATCTCTTTTAAGTGACTTCGGCCGTGGAATGATTATTGGTGTCAAACATGTGTGGTTAGACTATCTCAGAAATTGCCAATCTGCATTTTCATGTGCAATAGTCTCTGGAGTTTACAGAAAAAAAACAAAACGAAACAAAAATCCAGTGAGCAGCAGTTCTGTGGGTGAAAACACTTTGTTAATGAGGGGGGTCAGAGGAGAATGGCCAGGATGGTTGAAGCTGACCAGGGAGGTGATAGCGACTCAAATAACCACACATTACAACAGTGGTGTGCAGAAGAGCATCTCTGAACACACAGCTTATTGAACCTTGAGGTAGATAGGCTACAGCAGCAGAAGACCATATCAATACACTTAGTGGCATCTTTATTAGGTACAGGTAGCAGCTAATTATTTTACTCATAATGAAAAATAAAACTTGTGTTTTCATATAGTAATCATGAAATATTAATAATAATGCTATACTATACGAGGGCTGATTGATAAGTTTATGGCCTAAGGTAGAAGGAGTCAATTTTAGAAAACCTAGCACATTTATTTTTCAACATAGTCCCCTCCTATATTGACACACTTACTCCAGTGGTCGTGGAGCGTACGGATCTTGGACCTCCAAAAAGTGTCCACAGCATGGGTGATTGATAAGTTTGTGGCCTAAGGTAGAAGTAGATGAGTTATACAGCTCTCGTTACATGCACTGCAGTTCAGCTCCTTGAGTGATTATGCAGAAAGTTTGAAGTTAATAACTCATCAGTTAATAACTTATCAGGGGTGATTGATAAGCTTGTGGCCTAAGGTAGAAAGAGATGAGTTATTAAGTTCAAACTTTCTGCATAATCACTCAAGGAGTTGAACTACGTGTGCATGTAACAAGAGCTGTATAACTCAACTCCTTCTACACCAGGCCACGAACTTATCAATCACCCGTGCTGTGGACACTTTCTGGAGGTCCAAGATCCGTATGCTTCACGACCACTGGACAAAGTGTGTAAATGTAGGAGGGAACTATGTTGAAAAATAAATGTGCTAGGTTTTCTAAAATTAACTCCTTCTATCTTCGGCCACAAACTGGGTCCTGGGTACTTGAGGTCCTTAATAATAGACACTGCCTTTCTGAGACACCGCTCCTTGAAGATGTCCTGGGTACTTAGTAGGCTAGTAACCAAGATAGAGCTGACTAAATTTACAACCCTCTGCAGCTTCTTTCGGTCCTGTGCAGTAGCCCCCCAACCCATACCAGACAGTGATACAGCCTGTCAAAATGCTCTCCATGGTGCATCTATAGAAGTGTTTGAATGTATTTGTTGACATACTAAATCTCTTCAAACTCCTAATGAAATATAGTTGCTGTCTTGCCTTCTTTATAACTGCATCAATATGTTGGGACCAGGTTAGGTCCTCAGAGGTCTTGATACTCAGGAACTTGAAACTGTATACTTAGCAAATCTATAGAACAGTAACAATAAACAGTATCAGTAAACTGTAAACAAACTGTGCAAATGCAGTTAATAAATAAATAATGAACATAAAATAACAAGATTAGAGAGTCCTTAAATGAGTGTAGTTATCCCCTTTTGTTCAAGACCCTGATGGTTAAGGGGTAGTATCTGTTCTTGAAGATTGTGCTGTGAGCCCTGAGGCTCCTGTATCTTCTACCTGACAGCAGCAGTGAGAAAAGAGCATGGCCTGGGTTGTGAGGATCTTTGATAATGAATGTCGCTTTTCTACGGCAACGTTTCATGTAGATGTGCTCAATAGTTGGGAGGGTTTTACTTGTGATGTACTGTGTCGAATCCACAACCTTATGTAGGATTTTCCATTCAAAGGCGTTAGTGCTCCCATACCAGGCTGTAATGCAGCCAGTCAGCAGACTTTCAGCACACATGTAGAAGTTTGCCAAGGTTTTTGATGATATGGCGAATCTCCGCAGACACCTGAGGAAGTAGAGGCAATGTTGTGCTTCCTTTCCAACTATATTTATATGTTGGGTCCAGGATAGGTTCTCTGAGATAGTGACACCCAGGAATTTAAAGTTCTTGACCCTCTCCACCTTTGATCCCCTGATAATTATTAGCTCATCGACCTGAAGGCAAAAAACTCTCTTTACAAACCCTAACTACCTGTGACACCACTTGCAAGGAATTATGGACCTGTATTCCCAGATCCCTTTGTTCTACTGCACACCTTAGTGCCTACCATTTACTGTGGAAGTCCTATCCTGGTTATCTTCCCAAAATACAACACCTTACACTTCCCTGCACTATATATTCCACATACAACTTTTCAACCCATTTTCTTCCTGGTCCATATCCCGCTGCAAGTTTTGCAAATCTTCTTCGCTACAATCTTGATATCATCCGCACATCTGCTGATTCAGTTTATCACATTGTCATCCAGCTTGTTGATATGGATGACAAATAACAAAGGATCCCTGTGGCATACCACTACTCACAGGCCTCCATTCAGAGAGGCAACTATCTACTACCACTCTCTGGCTTCTCCCATGAAACAAATGTCTAATCCAATTGACTACCTCACCTTGAATGTGAATGAATGAATTTTTTTCACAAATCACACATGCAAGACCTTATCAAAGGGCTTGCTGAAGTCCATATGGACAACATCAACTTTCCTTCATCAACTTTCATGCTAACTGCCTTGAAAAGCTCTATAAAATTGGTTAGACATGACCTATCATGCACAAAGCCATGGTGAATATTCTTAATCTGTCCCTATCTATCCAAGTATTTATATATCCAGTCTATCTTGCAAAGGAGAGGAGGAGAAGATGGCGGCGTGACGCAGCGTGAGCGGCCACTCCAAAAGATATCGTATTTGTAAGTAGGATGCTGTACACAATCCTGATTTGATGGAGGCAGATGTGAGAAGCATGGAGGAACATCTGGAGAAACTTCTGAAATGCCCGCTTCACTGCTGCTGCTACTGTGCAATCGAGAATCTCTGGAGGGGAAGGCCCTGAATCCTCGGCTTTGCCTGTTGCTTGGCGGCCGGGGCCAGGGTCGAGGCGCTCGGCAGCGATGGTGCTTGGTGTTGGAGGGCTGGTCGCAGGCTCGAAGTTTTCGGACGGACTCAAGAGTCAGTTGTGGTCGGGTGCTTTCAGGATGCTGCATCGGTAAGTTTGCGGTGCTGGAAGCTCATGGCAGGGAGAGTTTTCTTCCATCTACTGTCTGTGTGAGATGATGGGACTTTCAAGAGGCTTTGAGACTTTTTTTTACTGTGCCCATGGTCTGTTCTTATCAAATCACGGTATTGCTTTGCACTGTTGTAACTATATGTTATAATTATGTGTTTTTTGTCAGTTTTTCAGTCTTGTTTTTCTTGTGTTTCTGTGATATCATACTGGAGGAACATTGTATCATTTCTCAATGCATGCATTACTAAATGACAATAAAAGAGGACTGCGTGTCCTCATAATCTAATCTAATCTAATCTAAAATCTTTCCCCCTACTGATGTCAGGCTCACTGGCCTATAATTTCCCGGCTTATTCTTAGAGCCTTTTTTCAACAATGGAACAACATTAGTTATACCCTAATCCTCCAGCCAGCAGATAGCTCTGCTAGGCATCTGCAATTTCTGCACTAATCTCCTGCAAGGTCTAAGGGAACACCTCATCTGGCCCTGTGGATTTATCCACCCTTATTTTTCCTCAAGACATCAAGCACCTTCTCCTTCTGTAATCCTTGGAACATAGACTGCTCCACGTAGCTGACAAACAGGCAGGCATAACTGGGACCTATGTGAGTGCCCATGGCTACCCCTTTTGTTTGAAGGAAGTGGGAGGACACAAATGAGAAATTATTTCGAGTGAGGACAAGTTCTGGAGGATGGAGATATGTAGGGACTGGACATGCATAGTAAAAACATGGAACAGTCTATGTTCCAAGCCTGCACTGATGAACCTCCCGCACTCTTAATACACTACATCGATAACTGCATTGGTGCTGCTTCCAGCACCCGTGCTGAACTTATCAATTTCATCCACTTTGCCTCAAGTTCATCTGGTCCACTTCCAGCACTTCCCTTCCCTTTCTTGGTCTCACTGTCCCTCTCTCTCCAAAGACAGCTTATCCACCAATGTCTACTATAAACCAACGGACCCTTACAGCTACCTGGAGTATATCTCATCCCACCCTGCTACTTGTAAAAACTCCATCTCTCAATTCCTCTGTCTCCACCACATCTGCTGTCAGGATGAGGCTTTGCGTTCTAGAATGAAGGAGATGTCCTCCGTTTTCAAAGAAAGGGACTTCCCTTCCTCCACCATCAACATGACCCTCAACCACATCTCTTCAATTTCACACACATCTGCACTTACACCATCCTCCCGCCACGCTACCAGGGATAGGGTTCCTCTTGTCCTCATCTACCACCCCACCAGCCTCCGCGTTCAGCACATAATTTTCCAAAACTTCCAGCACCACCAACTGGATCCCACCACCAAACACACCTTTCCCTCCCCCCCACCCCCATTTTCTGCTTTCCGCAGGGATCGTTCCTGTCATGGTCTGGTCCGTGAAGTCCGTATTCTGGTTCATGGACTGGTCCATCGACCCTTGCTCCAGGTTTTCCTGTCTACCCTGTTTCTGTTCTTGTTGAGCTCTAATTGAGGCAGCTGATGCTTGTTGGGGCTGGCTGCATAAATACCTTCAGAGACCAGGGCGTGGCTGCTGGATTGTTCTTGTCCTTACTCCTTGTATCTCTTCCTCTGCCTTCTGTTTCCTCGCCTGAAGCCTTGCCGCTAACTCTCGCCTCGCCTGAATTTCTTGTTTCGCCTTGCAATTCCTGAAGCCCTGCCTTGTCTTGCTGTCTTGTCCTGGAGCCACCCCGTACCTAGCTCCCTTCCTGTCCCTTGCCTCCGTCGGGTAAGCCAGGCCATCTTGCTGTTACCTGCGGTTGGTTCTGTCCCTTCCTGTCCCTTGCCTCCGTCGGGTGAGCCAGGCTGTCTTGCCGTTACCTGCAGTTGGTTCTGTCCCTTCCTGTACCTTGCCTCCGTTGGGTAAGCCAGGCCATCTTGCCGTTACCTGCAGTTGGTTCTGTCCCTTCCTGTACCTTGCCTCCGTCGGGTAAGCCAGGCCGTATTGCCGTTACCTACGGTTAGTTCTGTCCCTTCCTGTCCCTTGCCTCCATTGGGTGGAGATCCACGCCCTGCCCTGGAGGAACTTCCAGTCTCCTGCCTCCGGCCCCCAGCCTCGCCATGCCTCAAGTCTCAAGTCTCCAGCCTCCTGCCAAGCCTCACCTCAAGTATCAAGTCTCCTGCCTCCTGCCTAGCCTCAAGCCTGAAGACTCCAGCCTCCTGCCTAGCCTCAAGCCTGAAGACTCCAGCCTGCTGTCTAGCCTCAAGCTTGAAGACTTCAGCCTGCTGCCTCCTGCCAAGCCTCGCCTCAAGTCTCCTGCCTCCTGCCAAGCCTCGCCTCAAGTCTCTAGCCTCTAGCCTCTAGCCTCAAGCCTCGTCCTGCCTGCCAGCCAAGCCTCGTCCTTGCCTAGTTCTGGGGTCCGAGTCAGAGGCAAGACCCAGGTACTGGGTCCTTGTCCAGTCTCTGGCTCGAAGTCCAAGCCCGGGCTCCTAGCTCTCTTGTCCAGTCCTGTTCCGGGATCCCAGTTTTCATGTCCATGTCCTTGCCCTCACCCTGTATCCTAGTCCTGTCTCTAGTACTTCAGTGTCTGTGTCTTGAACTTGGGTCCATTCCTAGCCACCGCCTTATGACAGTTCCCTACGTGACTCTCTTGTCCATTTGTCCCTCCCCACTGATCTCCCTCCTGGCACTTATCCTTTCAAGCAGAGCAAGTGCTACACCTGCCTCCTCACCTCCTTCCTCACTACCATTCAGGGCCCCAAATAGTCCTTCTAGGTGAGGCGACATTTCACCTGTGAGTCTGTTGAGGTCATATACTGTGTTTTGTGTTCCCGGTGTGACCTCTTGTCTTTCAGTGAGACCCAATGTAGATTGGGAGACTGCTTCACCGAGCATCTATGTTCCGTCCGCCAGAACAAGCAGATCTCCCCGTGGCCACCCATTTTAATTCCACTTCCCATTCCCATTCTGATATGTCCATCCATTGGCTCCTCCACTGTCTGGATAAGGCCACACTTCGGTTGGAAGAACAACACCTTATATTCCGTCTGGGTAGCCTCCAATCTGCTGGTATGAACATCAATTTCTCAAACTTCCAGTAATGTCTCCCCCTCCTTCACCATTTCCCATCCCCTTGTCCCTCTCTCATGTTATCTCCTTGCACACCCATCACATCCCTCTGGTGCTACTGACCCTTTCTTTTTTCTGTGTCTTTCACTAATCAACTTCCAACTACTTTGCTTCCTCCCTCCCCCTCCAAGTTTTACCTATCGCCTGCTGTTTCTTTTTACCCTACCCCCACCTTTAAAATCTACTCCTCAGGTTTTTCGTCCAGTCCTGCTGAAGGGTTTTGGCCTGAAACATCGACTGTACTTTTTTCCATCAATGCTGCCTGGCCTGCTGAGTCCCTGCAGCATTGTGTGTGTGTTGCTCAGATTTCCAGCATCTGCTGATTTTCTTTTGTTTGTGATTACTCCTGCTCCAGTCCATGAGCAAACCATCCCACTATTCTGACTGCAATAAAAAAAGGAAATAAAGAAAGAAAGCTACCTGAAAAATCTACCTAGACACTCCACCTCTTTTCTCTGAATCCTCTATGAGCCAAAGCCTCAAGCTCCCCACTCTAACACTAGTCCACTCCAACAATGGACACTGTACTTAAAACTAACTTCTTTGTATTGGCATTTTCCAAGTTCCACACTCCCTGGAAGAGAGTCCAGTGATCCAAATACCTGAAGCCCTCCCTCCTGCACCAACTCCTTAGTCACGTGTTAAACTGTATTATCTTCCTATTTCTGGCATCACTAGTACATGGCTCGGGTAGCATTCCTGAGATCACCACCCTGGAGATTCTGTCCTTTAACTTAGCACCTAACTCCATGAACTCATTTTGCAGCACCTCATCACCTTTTCAACCTGTGTCTCTGGTACCAACATGGACCTCTGTCTGCTTAATCTCTCACTTAAGAATGCTATGGACTTGATCCAGCATCTCTCTGACCCTGACACCAGGGAGGCAACATACTGTAACATGCTGTAATGTTTCACTGCTGTGTAACATGTTGTAAGGTTTCACTGATAATGTAATGGTTTCTCTGTAGCAGCAATGTTTGGGTTATGACCAGAGATAACTGGGTTTGGAATGTTGTTGTTCTTTCTTGTGAGTCTGGAAGAGAGGTTTTCACGGTTTTTGGTCAGCGAGAGGAGAGGAGAAGAAGGAAGATGCATGTGGAGAGAGCCAGACGAACACCGAAAGGAGTGGACCGGGAGCAAGGGTCTGAAGGTCAGTGATGCTCAGAGGAGGTCAATGGTTGACGATCTCTTATCAGTGAGCTCCAACATTGTTCAACAGACTGTTTAATAAGATTGGGCCCTTTTTTCTTTTTTCGTTTCTTTACTAACCATATAGTCCAAGTAGGAATAATAAAGCTTCATCGCTTAATCGCATATTGTTTATTGTTTGTTATTTTGGGGTACTGATTTGTAACAGGGGATACATCGCGCAGCATCCACCCAAACGAGATTTCTTAAGTTTGGCCAGGCGAGGGGCTATCACGCCCTGTATTAAGCCGCTAGATGAAGCAAGAGTTACAATACCATCTGGTAATTTTATTCTTGTCCATAGAACCTTCTGTCTGTTCCACAAACCAATGAATCCTGTATCATTACAGCTCACCTCTTCTCACACCTTATTTTCTGAGCCAGACCCAAACTGAGTGCCAGAGACCTGATTGATTGCTGTACATTTCATCTGCTCCATCATCCTCACAACAGTATCAAAAATGGAATGACAACAGGGCTACCCTGCACTGGCTGCCTATCTTATTTCCCCCCGCTGATCAACCAGTTACCTGTGTCCTGAACCTTAGGTGTGTATACCTCCCTGTATCATCTGTCAATCAACCCCTCAGCCTACCAAATGATCCAGCTCCAGCTCCACTACCCTAACATGGCCTGTAAGAAGATTCAGCTGTATGCATTCCTTGCAGGTGTCGTTGTCGGGACCACTGGAGGACTCCCTGCCTTCCCATATCCTGCAAAAGGAGTATTCCACTGCCCTGTTAGATATTCCCACTGCTCTAGCTGTGCAATAAAAAAGAAGGAAAAAAAGAAAAAAAAAGCTACCTGAATAATCTACCTAGACCCTTCATATCTTTTTGTTGAATCCTCTATAAGCCAAAGCCTCAAGCTCCCCATTCTAACATTGGTGCACTCCAACAATGACCACTCCACTTAGAACTTGTTTGTTTTGGCATTTGCCTAATTAACATTGGTATTGGTCATTGGTATGCAGAATGTCCCAGCTGGCAGCACTAGCCTTTTCAAATTCCACTTCCACTACGCATAACATGAAGGCTCCTCGCAATCTGTGGCACACAGATAGGTTCTTGATTAGCAAAGGCATCAAGTGTTATGGGGAGAATGCAGGAGAACAGGGCTAAGAGGGAAAGTAAATCAGCCATGATCGAATAACATAGCAGACTCGATTCTGCTCCTACGTCTTATGGTCTTATTGAAGAATATATATCTTCTTTTGGGCATAATAGTTAAAAGAATTATTATTCTGTGTTCACAAATATAATTTCAAAGATTTACATCACAGCCAAGAACAAACACAGTAGAATAATTATGTCCTGTCAAATTGACAGAGTTAGGTGTCTCTTCTTGAGTAAACACTGGACATTAAGCAAGAGCTCTCATATTTGGGCCTTACATGTACTGCATATATTCTTTCTATTAAACTGAATGTAAATACAATTGGAAGAACAAAATGTGAAACCTCCTAAGCTCTGAAGTTATTTTGTTTCTGATATATCAAGGCTTCTTTTACATGATAATAGTATATAAGATTTTGAGAGCCTGAGGAAGGTAGAAGAATGACAAAAGAAACATAAAAATTAAGAATTAATGGTTTTAAGATGTAGGGAAGGTGTTTTAAAGGGAATCTGAGAGGTTAGTGAATTGAACTCAGTCCAGAGGAAGTGGTAGAACCATATATAATTATTATGTTTAAGAGGCATTTAGACAGACAAAAATAGCCAAGCTAAAAGGACACAGTAATAGAGGGAACAAATGTGACTAGTATCAATGGGCAAAAAGGTCAGCATGGGCATGTGTGGGCCAAATGACATGCCTCTCTGCTGTACAACTCCATGAATACCAATTGAAATCCACAGCCCGGAAGAAGAAAAGCAGAACACCCATGGGAATGCAATCAATAGGCAACTTTCCTGTCACATCACTGACTATCCTGCCATACCACTGAGTATTCTGTTTTGGATTCTGCTTTGGGGGATGACCTTCCAGGGGAATGCCACAGAGACCAGGTTACAGGCACTGAGCATGGGCTTGTGGTGCAGAAGGGGAAGAGGGAGAAGAGGGGAGCGGTACAGATAGGGGACTCAATAGTCAGGGGAACAGATAGGAGGTTCTGTGGACATGAACAGATCACCCATATGGTATGTTGCCTCCCAGGTGCCAGGGTTAGGTACGCCTCGGATCGTGTCCACAGCATTTTGAAGGGGGATAGAAAGCAGCTTGATGTCTTGGTACATATTGGTACCACTGACATGGGAAGGAAAAGCAAAGAAGTCCTGAAAATAGAATTTTGAGAGCTAGGCAGAAAGCTGAAAAGCAGAACCTCCTGGGTAGTAATTTTTGGATTGTTGCCTGTGCAACGTGCCAGTGAGGGTGGAAACAGGATAATTTGGTAGATTAGTGCATGCTCAGAAGCTGGTGCAGGGGCCAGGGCTTCACATTCTTGGATCATTGTGTCTTAAGGGGGGCATTGGGAACAGACCTAAAAGCAAGATACAGACACTGAAGTACTAGAAACAGTACTGGACAAAGCTGAAGGACGGGACAGGTTGCAGACTAGGCTAGGGAAGCAGGACTAGGACAAGGGACTGGGAACAAGGAGCCTGGGCATGGACTCAGAGCCAGAGACTGGACAAGGACCCAGAACCTGGGTCTTGACTTGGGCTCGGACCCCAAAACCAGGTGAAGACATGACGAGGCTTGGGTTCTTGGAGACCAGGCGAAGACATGACGAAGCTTGGGTTCTTGGAGACCAGGCGAAGACGTCATGAGGCTTGGGTTCTTGGAGGCTAGACGAGGACATGACAGGGCAAGGGTACTATGAAGCAACTCTTGGGAAGGACGCAGGACTCCTGGGCAGGACGCGGAACTCTACCCCACTGAGACAAGGACAGGGAGGGACAGACTCAACCACAGGGTAACGACCAATGGCCTGGCTTACCCGATGGAGGCAAGGGACAGAACCAACCGCAGGGTAACAACAAATGGCCTGGCTTACCCAACAGACGCAAGAGATAGGAAGGGACAGAACCAACCGCAGGGTAATGGCAAATGGCCTGGCTTGCCCAACAGAGGCAAGGGACAGGAAGGAACAGAACCATCCGCAGGGTAACAGCAAACGGCCTGGCTTACCCGATGGAGGCAAGGGACAGGAAGGGAGCTAGGTCCGGGTTGGCTCCAAGACTCAAGGAGGCCGGTAACCTTGGCGGGCTACAGAACAGCCAAATCCATATCTCGATGACTGCACTAGCCTTCCACCAGTGGGTTACTCCAAGGGGAGACTGACAAGACAACCCACCATCCACGCTCAATCCCAGGGCCACTTATATTCCCAGCCCCAAGATGAGCATCAGGTGCTTATGGTTAAGTCCAACTGAAACCAGGGACAGCCGGAAGACCCGGAGTCCGGAGAATGCGGACCAGACCGTGAACCAGAATGCAGACTTTGGACCGGACCATGACACATTGGGATCTTACTCTGGGTGGGTATGACCTGTAAAAAGTGATGGGTTGCAGCTGAACCCAAGAAGGATAATATTCTCACGGGCAGGTTTGTTAGTGCTGTTAGGGAGAGTTTAAACTAATTTGGCAGAGTGGTGGGTACCGGAGTGAAGGGACTCAGGATAAGACAGATAGTAAAAAAACAAAGATAGCATGCAGTCAGACCGGCAGGAAGGGCAGGCAGATGATAGGACAAAATTACTGCCAGCAGGCTGAGTATCAGTGCATTAGGGATGCAGAGTCAAAAAGGGTAGCCAAAGTGTTATATCTCAATACATGGAGTATAAGAAATCAGGCGGATGATCTTGCTGCACTATTACAGATTGTCAAGTATGACGTTGTGACTATCAGTGAATTGCAGCTGAAAGATGGTTGTAGTTGGGAGCTGAATGTCCAAGGTTACAATGTTGTATCAGAGGGATAGGACAATAGGCAGAGGGAGTGGCATGGCTCTGCTGGTAAATAATGGCATCAAATTAGTAGAAAGATGTTACATAGGATCGGAGGATGTTGAATCCCTGTGGGTTGAGTTAAGAAAATGCAATGGTATAAAGACCGTGGTGGCAGTTATATACAAGTCTCCCGACAGTAGAAGGAAAGTGAACCATAGATTACAATGGGAAATAGAAAATGCATGTTAAAAGGGCAATGTTATGATAGTCATGGGAGATTTCAATATGCAGATCAATTGGGAAAATGAGGTTGGTAATGGATCTCATGACAGTGAGTTTGTTGAATGCTTGTGAGATGGCTTTTTAGAACTGTTTGTCACTGAGCTTACTAGGGGTCCAGCTATACTGGATTGTATGTTACGTAATGAATGAGAGGTGATTAGGGAGCTTAAGGTGAAAGAGCCCTCAGGATGCACCGATCACAATATGACTGAGTTCAACTTGGAATTTGATAAGGAGAAAGTAAAGTCTGACATAGCAGTATTTCAGTGGAGTAAAGGAAACTACAGTGGTATGAGAGAGGAGTTGGCCAAAGTAACTTTGAAGGAGCTGCTGGCATGGATGACAGCAGAGCAGCAATGGCATGAGTTTCCAGGAAAAATGAGGAAGGTGCAGGATAAATGTGTTCCAAACATGAAGGAAAACTCAAATAGCAATATAGTACAAACAAGGCTGATAAGGGAAGTCAAAGCTAATATAAAAGCATAAGAGAGAGCTTACAATTAGCAAAAAGCAAAAATTAGCAGAAAGATAGAGGTTTGAGAAGCTTTTAACAACCTACTGAGAGCAACTAAAAGGATCATTAGGATGGAAAAGATGAAATATGAAAGCAAGCTATCAAATAATATCAAAGTGGACAGTAAAAGCTTTTTCAAGTATGTAATATATAATAAAAGAGATGAGAGTGGATATAGGACCACTACAAAATGAAGTTGAAGAAATAATAATGGAGGGCAAGGAGATGACAAATGAACTAAATTAGTATTTTGAATTAGTCTTCACTGTGGAAGGGACTAGCAATGTACCAGTAGTTGAAGGGTGTGAGTGAAGAGAAGTAAGCACAGTTACTTTTACAAGGGAGAAGGTGCTCAAAAAGCTAAAACAGTCAATTGTTAAGGATGAGGTTATGGAGTACTTGCTGACATAGGACAAGATAGGACAAATTCAGCATGGATTCCTTAAGAGAAGTACTTGCCTGGCAAATCTATTGGAATTCTTTGAGGAGATTACAAGTGGAAAAGATAAAGGGGATGTAGTGGATGTTGTATATTTGGACTTTCTGAAGGCCTTTGACAAGGTGCCATACTTAAGGCTGCTTACCAAGTTAAGAGCCCATGGTATTACAGGACAGTTACTGGCATGGTTGGAACATTGGCTGATTGGTAAGAGGCAGTGAGTGGGAATAAAAGGATCCTTTTCTGGTTGGCTGCCAGTGACTGGTGGTGTTCTGCAGGGTTCGGTTTTGGGATCGCTTTTTATATACTGTATATCAATAATTTAGATGGTGGAATAAATGGTTTTGTTGCCAATTTTGCAGATGATGCGAAGATTGGTGGAGGGGAAGGTAGTGTTTAGGAGAAAGGTAGGCTGCAGAAGGACTTAGACCGATTAAGAAAATGGGCAAGAAAGTGGCAAATGGAATACAATGTTGGAAAATGCATGGTCAGACACTTTGGTAGTAGACATAAATGTTCAGACTATTTTCTAAACAGGGAGAAAATCCAAAAACCTGAGATTCAAAGGGACTTGGGAGTCCTGTGCAGAACACCCTAAAGGTTAGCTTGCAGGTAGAGTCGGAGGTAAAGAAGACAAATACAATGTTAGCATTCGTTTGAAGATGTCCAGAATGCAAGAAAATGGGTGTGATGCTAAGGATTTATAAGGTACTGGTGAGGCCTCATCTTGTGAACAGTTTTGAGCTCCTAATGCTAAGAAAAAATGTGCTGGTATTTTAGACGGTTCAGAGAAAGTTCACAAGGATGATTCTGGGAATGAAAGGTTCATCATATGAGGAATGTTTGAAGGCTTTGTGCTTGTACTCACTGGAATTCAGAAAGATGAGGGAGGATCTCATTGAAACCTTTTGAATATTGAAAGGCCTAGACAGAGTAGATTTGGAAACATGTGGGGGAGTTTAGAACAAGAGGGCACAGCCTCAGGATAGAGGGCAATCCATTTAAAAGAGAGATGTAGGGAAATTTCTTTAGCCAGAGGATGGTGAATTTGTGGAATTTGTTACCATAGGGTGCCGTGGAGGTCAGGACATTGGGTGAATTTAAGGCAGAGCTTGATACGTTCTTGATTGGACACAGCATCAAAGGTTACGGGGAGAAGGCCGGGGAGTGGGGTGGGGGGGGAGGGAGAAAAGATCAGCCTTGTTTGAATGGCAGACTCAAAGGGCTGAATGGCCTAATTCTGCTCCTATGTCTTATGGTCTTATGGTGTATTTAATGTTTCAGTAATATTTGAGTAGTAATATAAATATATTGTTCGACTAAGCATTCTTTGTTGTTATACTCTGTATAAAGGAATGTCAATGGCATTTGTCATTACGCCACCAGATCATATGTGTGTGCCTCACTAAAGAAATACTAAACATACATGAGCTATCCCCTTCTTCTACGTTTTTCTTTCAATTAGTGTTTCGAATTATAATACATAATAATCTTTTGCACCAGTTTTTTTATATAACTGTGTAACCCCAGTTTTTTTCAGTTACATAACAACAACTTTTCATGCACAGGTAGGTAATTTTGTCAGTTGTACTGATTACCATGTCTTATGTCTTATGGTCTTATCCTGACTTGAGAATATTTTACTGTTCCTTCATCAATGCTGTGTCCAAATGCAGCAACTCACTGCCCATTAGCACTGTTACTAGCAGCTAGTGAGTGATAGTGGCTCCAGAAAGTGGCTCAGCGTAATCTTCTGAAGAAGAATTAGCGAAGTATTATAAATGCTAACCTTGTCAGCAATAGCCACTTGCTTTAAATGAAAAAAATCAAACAAATTTATAAAATATGCAAATAAAATAAAATTTATATTTCTTTATTACCAAGATTGATTTTTCTGCAAGATTCAACATGCCTTCAGGCCCTGCCAAGGATAAGATTTGGAGATTCGCTTGGATATTAAAATCTACACAAAGATGTTTTGCAACCTCAGCTTTCCAGTCTCAGGAGTATGAGAAATGGACCTATCAGAAACACAGCCAGAATCTGACAGAACTAATGGACATTATTCAGCCCATCATTTTTGTGCTGGCTCTTTGAAAGAGTTATTCAATTAATTCTACTCTGAATGCACATATATGTGGAATATCTAACATTGAAATCCATTGTTAAAGGTTATGTAATTGAATTCCACTACCTAAGCGTGGGCATGAAGATAAAACCACTATGGAGTTATAACATGGGATAACTTACTCAGCCCTAAATGTAATTATGTGTCACAATTCTCTCTAAAATGTTTTTTTCTCATATTC
This sequence comes from Mobula birostris, assembly GCF_030028105.1. Lineage (NCBI taxonomy): Eukaryota > Metazoa > Chordata > Chondrichthyes > Myliobatiformes > Myliobatidae > Mobula > Mobula birostris. The sequence goes on along the minus strand of NC_092370.1, from coordinate 98,715,225 downwards.
TCTCCCACAAGAGCATATATCTTTACATACAGTAGGAGGATGTACAACATCTTATTTTTGCACAAAGATTCAAGTGCTTTCCCACCGAGAGCCCATGGCATTATTAAGTGCAGAACATATCAAGGTTTGAGTTAGGGGAAAATATAAGATTACGGGAAGCAAAAGAAGCTCTGAAATTTTCAATTATTATGAAAATGAGTTCATGCATTTGTAAGTGACTATTGAGATACAAATTTTGTACAGCCTCTGATGAAAAACAATTTTCACCCTCCTCACCCTTTTGGAAACCCATAGTCAAGAAGATCAATCATCACTTTGGTTTATCCATATACAAATAAGGCAATTTGGACTGTCAGCCAGGTTATTAATACAATCCAGCTCATTATGGATGCTGTATTTCCTATTAAATTTCTGGTCAGGTGGATGTTTGTTGAATAATCCTCAAAGACTGCTGTTGATACTTATACAAATGTTCATCAATCATCATTTATTAATACAATAGCTTTCATTTTTATAATGCCTTTCATGCTCTTGAGCAGTTCAAAGCACAAAAGAAATAACAGATTATACTTGAAGTGAAGCAACACACACAAAATTTTGGTGGAACGCAGCAGGCCAGACAGCATCCATAGGAAGAAGCACGGACGACGTTTCGGGCCGAGACCCAAAACATCGACTGTGCTTCTTCCTATGGATGCTGTCTGGGCTGTTGCATTCCACCAGCATTTTGTGTGTGTTGCTTGAATTTCCAGCATCTGCAGATTTCCTTGTGTTTGCATATTTGAAGTGAAGTTATTTTTGCACATAGCCAGCATTTTGCACCCGGCTAAAGCTCTCACATAGGAAAGAAATAGAAGACAAGTTAATCTGTCTTTGATAACTGCTCATTTAGAGATTAATATTAACAAGGGCAGATAAAAAAATTGTATCAAAAATAGAGAATGCTGGACAGGCCACACATATAGGTAGAAAAATAGAGCCAGCAGTTCAGTTTGGACCAATCAGACAAAGGGTCTCCAATCTGAAATGTTGACTTTGCTTTTGTCACACATTTGTGAGTATTTCCAGAATTTTTCATGTTATTTTAAATTTCCAGAGTCTGCAGTTTATTTTTGATTTTCTGATAAGGATTGCCTTGACTGCTCATTCTCAATGAGCTCAATCAGATGTTTTGCCATCTACCTAAGCAGCCAGTATTTTGGTTTAATGTCCAATCTTAAACAATATCGTCCAGAATTTCTCAGATGATTCTAATGTTAACTGACAGTTTATAATCAAGTATTTTAGATGAGTCTGGAACTTGCTACTTTCCCAGGCCTGGGGCTAGTGCACCACTCAGCTAAAATTATGTATTATTAAATATTGCCTTATTTCCCCCAAGGTAACAATTTCTGTTGACATAGAAACCCTTTACCATCCAGGCACCACTACTAACTAAATTAATCGAGGATGGTCGGAGCCAATATGCTATGTTAACAACATCCATAAATGGTACCTTCATATACAGACTGTTTGTGCATCAGATAGGAGGACAGTGGCTGTCTCTCGGGCTGTGAATGCTTAGTGAAGAGAAATGAATAAATGGAGACCATGAAAGCTTAGCAGAAATATAACCTTTGTTTATATTTGCCTGAATATTTATTTCTCTGGTGTGTGTGTGTGTGTGTGTGTGTGTGTGTGTGTGCACACATGTATGCACACATGCACAAGCTGGTAGGACAGAGTGAGATGAGGGGTTCAAGAGAGTTATCCATTTATTTTAATATTGTTCCAGCTATATATGGAAAAAGCCTCAAAGGCGTTGAGCATAATGACATGTAGCACAAGCCATAATCATTTTATGTTGAACAACAGAGGGCTGTATTCTATACAGCGTATTTCACACAGCTGTTAGCAGCTCTCATTATACATGCAAGAATAATGATGTGTATTTTAAACACAAATAATGCTGTAGTCAAAGCAGGCCATAATTAAACTTACTAAAAGAGTTCCAGTTCATTTTTTTTTGTGGCAGACATTACATTTTCTTTCTTTCATTAAGAAGCTGATTTACCTTCAATTGTAGGCATAAAAATATCTTACTAAAGGACCATAAAGGATTACTGTGGTAGTCTGTCTGAATAAATTGGATCCATCAGAATAGCACTTTAAGCTACATGCCAATATCATTCCGCCTTTTGAGAGGCAAATTAACACAACCAAAGTTCAAAAAATTATCTTGGGAGTTCATTTTCAGAAAATAAAACCATCTTATATATTTATGTCCTGATTTGTTCACCTTCAAAATATAGTTGCTTGTTTCAAATATTTCCTTTGTCTACTTACTTAGCTTAGAGGTGGCATGGTAGTTTAGTGGCTGGTGCAATCTGTAAGATTGAGGTTCTATTCCTGCCACAGTCTATAAGGAGCTTGTAAGTTCTCCCCATCATTGCATGGGTTTCCTCCATTGCTCCAGTTTCCTCCAACTTTCCAAAGACAGACTATTAAAGTTCATGACTTGTGGCCATGCTATGTTGGTACTGGAAGCATGGCAACACTTGTGTGCTGCCCAGCACAGACCTTGCTGATTTGACACAAATTATGCACTTCACTCTATGTTTTGAAGTACATGTGTCAAATAAAGATGATCTTTCTTTCTTGCTCTGCTTTCTATCATTAAGCTCAAATTTGCTTATTATTCATTAGAAAAATCATTTTGGGATAAATATGTTGAACTTTGACTTCTATGAAGTTAACTTCAATTAAGCTAATTATTAGTAGTTGATTAAATGCAAATATTCTCATTTTGCTCACCATTTCTGTATCTAATTTCACCCTTCTGGGAGTTTATTCAGTATTCTGTTGTAATACATGATATGTAAATTTTGCAAATTTAAATAAGATTACATGAAATGGTAGTTTTATTATGATTAAGATTCACTGAGACTAAAGTTTCAGGGACGAAGTCTCATACCAGAATGTTGAGCACACAATCTAGCACAGGATAAAGGGATTACTGGACTTCAAATGATATGCTAGCCTAAAGCTCATGTGTTTTCAGGGTGAATAGCAATCTACATTCACAACAAGAAACTTGAGAACAAGGAATCAGATACTTTAACAAAGACAAATACAGGAAGATGCAGTATCAGACCTTAAACACTGAAATACCACCAGTGGTTTAACTTTTATATTATGCTCTAATGGGAAAGTTCAAAGCTCAAGGTACATTTATTATCAAAGTATGCGTGCAATATACAACCCTGAAATTTGTCTCTTTACAGGCAGCCATAAAACAAAGAAACCCAATGTGCAGAAAAAAAGCAAATTGTGCAAACAACAAAAGCAAGCAAACAACTGAAGTTTATGACAGTGAGTCCACAGCTATGAAACCAGTCATCCCTGCAGCCGATCCAGTTGCCTGTTAGTTGCAGACCACAGTCTCAGTTCAGCACAGAAGTGAGTAAATCTCACAGAGTAGTAAGCTGAACCAGCAAATCTCTTGTCTCCAGCCCTGATACGCTGATCTTTTCAAACTGGCCTGGTGCCTAAATCATTCAAATCTTGGGTCATTTCTCACTCTTGGACCTGGGTCCTGCTGCTTTGGTATGCTCTCAGGCCTGGGACCGCCACCTCGATTTGGGCCCTACCTGACCTTTCCAATTCAGCCAGGTGAGTAAATTGATCAAAACTTGGATTTCTCCTTACTCTCAGACTGGGTTCTGGGCCCTGTCGCCTCAATTTTGCCTCGCCTCCTCTTGCTCCTGCTGCATCAAATCCCCTTTGTCCACTCCAGCAATGTCTAAATATTGGCTCATTCTCCATCTCGGGCCCAGGCTCCAATGCCTTGATTTGGCCCGCACACGTCATGCCACAATCATCCTGCACATTCGAGACTTCAGTTCACATTTTAAAAAGGCCAAGTTTTTCAGTCGGTTCAAAAGCTCAGTTCCAAATAGGAAGTTACAGGCTATTGTTTGCAGTGATTGTTTATCACAAAAAGTGAGAGTAATAAAGTAGTTAGTAGTTTTGTTTGTTTTGTTTGCTTCTGACAAGTAGTTGCTGTACTTCACCAGTGCCATCTTAAACTGGAAGAAGCGAAAGTGAATTAATTGTAAGTGTTGTCCACAGCCATTGCTGCTGATTGAGGTGAACACAAGAACAGAAGGAAACAGGAGCAGGAATAGGCTACCAAATCCTCAAATCTGGCCTACCATTCAATATATACTTGGCTAACATTGGATGACCTTAACCCCCCCCCCCCCCCCGTACCAGTTCCCAAGAACTGTCAAATAATCATTCAACTTATTACTTATTATCTAATCATCCAGTCTCCGCCACCTTCCGTGGCAAATAATTCCAGGAATTCACTACCTTCTGAGAGAAATTGTTTATCTGTGCCTCAGATTTAAATGACTGACTGCTCCAAGGAAAATCATATTCAATCAATAACAATTGAAATTATTCATATACTGAGGAGACCTGGAAGATTTTAACAATGGAATCTGAAGATGTTGAGTATCTGCACGACAATATTGGAAGAGATTAGCACGTGAGATCTTTCAATCATAAAGATGCCTAAATGAAATTTTTGTAGGAAGCCCTTAACCATTTACTGTGCTTAAAGAATTTGAAAAATAAAATCACAGTAAATGTTAACTTCTGAGCTGCTAACTAGCTGATCAAATGGCTTTGATGAAAGATCATGAACAAGAAATCGTTGCTCCTTGCACTTGTCTAACCCCAATAGAACAATGTCACAAAGTCCAAATTCTAATCATGTGTGGGGCTTACAGTCCTGGGTGAAGCTAAGGACACCTGTACTTTGGTGTACCCGCATGAACTCCATTCAGTCTTCTGGGGCCATCATGGTTCCAATGATTGCAGTTCATTCCTCTTCTTATTTTTTGGTACCTCTGTAACTTATTCTCCTCAGAAATGCTTAATAACTCTTTGATTTTTTTTGCCATTAACTTGCACAAAGAGATAATATACAGTACCCAGTTATTCTTCTAGCCATCTTTGACATGTGCGAGGAAATTAGAACTTTTGGAGGAAAGCTGCCTGTTCACAGATAGAACATGTAAGGTCCACACAGATAACACTTCCGGTTAGGATCAAACCTGAGTCTCTTGAGATCTGGGACAACAGCACTGACTTCTGAACCACTATGCTGTATATGCATTGCGTCATCTGGTGTTTAAGGTTTCTGCAAGCCAAGAGCCACAACACATTTTTCCAATGTGTACAGTCCTTTTCACTACACTCTTCACAAATCTTCCACTGTGCTATGATACAATACATAGAGAAGACTATATATTAATCACTTTTGCAATCAGATTTACAATATAAATCATCAGAAAATAATTCGTATTGTGCACAAACCTCAATAATCATTAACTCTTCATATGGCAGTACTTGTTTTGTTTTCTCTTCTGAAATTTGGCTTGAAAAAGTGATTAGTTTTTCCTTAAATAATGGGAACTAATAACATAATTAATTCAGTCTTTTATTTGTTTGTATTTTTCGAGTACCAGCATGAATTATGTAAGCTGCCTACACAGAACAGTAATTTTCTCTTCTAAACTCTTAAGCTTGTCTGTTTTGTTACTTAAAATTAGATTTGTTCCTTCATAGCATATAAAGTGCTACGTAAATCAAGGTTTGGAAAATGGTGAATTCGTGCATGTTCTGCAACATAGCCATGTTGATATCGAGAGATGATTTTTACCATTGCTAACTTTAACTCAAATTCAAATATTTATTTCTTTTATATATTCACTCTCTATTGGAGTATTTCCTTCCTTCTTTCTCTTGATCATTCCAGATTGAATCCAGTGGCTTTGCATATCATAAATCACAAATCAAACTGTCTTGTACGTCTACATTAAGCACATAATATAACTACACTAGATCCAATACTTCATCCTAAAACATCAGCCATTCTTTTCCCTCCACAGTTTCTCTCTAGCCTGTTGGGTTCTTCCAGCAGTTACTTTTTTCAGTTCCAGGTTCCATCATCTGTGAGTCTTATGTGCTTCCAAAACTTCGTCTTTTTCTCTATAGAGGCTATAAATGACAACTTGCTGCAAATTCAGTGTATCAGAAGCTGAAAACGCTCAGTCAGGCGCGACAGAATACCGAAACCCTAGAGCATAAGTTTCCAGGAATATACAGCTAGTGTGATGATGCTATGAAGTGCATTCCGCTACAAGTATCTTGACCATAGTCATAGTATTTGCATAATAGCCTGCACTTAGACCCTCCTATCTGTCATGGAGGGGGGTGACTGCTCTGACAAAGAGGCTCCCCCTTGCACTCATCACATCTATCAGGACCCCACATACAAATACGGAGATTAATTTTATTTTCTGCCAAGAATTTATCAGATTGTTGATTGTGCAAACTGTCAAGATCCTCATGCAATCATTTTTTTGGTCCTCAGGAACTTTTAAGATTGTCATTGTGTTCTAACTGCCCCATTTTTAGTTAGATGCCATGGTCAGCTTTAATACTGTATTATTTTCCTATATCTGATCAACTAATTTAACTCAGAGCAGAAATAGTCATGTAGTCATCTTGCTTCTCAAACAATATTATAATCTCATAGACAGTCAATTCATAACACCTAATAAATCTTGGAAATAAACCTCAACTGTTTTGTATATATTCTCAGTAGCCACTTTATTAGGCAAACCTGTACACCTGCTCATTATCTAATCAGCCAATCGTGGCGGCAGCAAATCAGTGCATAAAAGCATGCAGACATGGTCAAGAGGCTCAGTTGTTGTTCATACCGAATGTCAAAATGGAGAAGAAATGTGATTTCAGAGACTTTGACTGTGAAATGATTCTTCGTGCCTGCCGGCGTGGTGACTATCCCGGATTTCCTGAGATTTTCACACACAGTTGTCCCTAGAGTTTACAGAGAATGGCTTGAAAAACAAAAGAAAAATTCCAGTTAGTAGTAGTTTTCTGGACAAAAACACCTTGCTAATAAGAAAGGTCGGAGGAGAATGACCAAACTGGCTCAAGCTGACAGGAAGGTGACAATAACTCAAAGAAACAAGCAGTACAACAGTGGTGTACAGAAGAGCATCTCTGAAAGCAAATCACATCAAACATTGAAATGTATGGGCTCCGGCAGCAGACGATCACAACATACACTCTGTGGCCACTTTATTTGGTACATCCTGTGCCTAATAAAATGGCAACTGAGTGTTTATTTGATGAGCCTCAATGCACTCTGAAGACATAACGTTATCTATTCACAGCCAATGGCACAAAAAGCTGGTATATCAATTAAGAAACTGCCACTGCAACAAAGAGTTGCAGAACTAATCAAATTACCTTTGCATGACTTCCCTTGAACTTTGAATTTGCAATTTGTTGATATCCTCTTAATTGCTATGTTTCTTCTCTGTTTGTCAGGAAAGCCAACAGGGAAATAAATAGATGAAGAGAGCAATCAAAGAACTATGGTCCAGCAGTTAGCATCACTCCTTGACTTTGAATCAGCCTTCAAGCAATAATCCCATGCCATGTTTACCAAAAGAATTAATCAACCCTGCATTGATCCCAGGTGATATATACTGATCAAGTTTTTTTTTTGCTTCAATATATTCTTTTCTTTTGCAAATGATGGAAAGAAAGATGGTTGATGGTTGAGTGCTTCACAAACATGAGAAAATCTGCAAATGCTGGAAATCCAAATCCAAGTCCTAAAGAAGGGTCTCGGTCCAAAATGTCATCTATTTACTTTTTTCCATAGAAGCTGCCTGACCTGCTGAGCTCCTCCAGCATTTTGTGTGTAGTGGTTGAACGTCTGGTCAGACAAACATATCTAGGATAATTTTGGTGACATTAAGAAAGCTGAAGTGGACAAAGCCAGCAATAGTACATTAACTAGCCCATACTGTGATTAACCACAAGTGGCCAGAGTAGTGTATTCAATGTTTCAGTAATATCTGAGTACTATTGTAAATATATTTTTGATTAAGCATTCTTTTTCTGTTTACATGCTGTAATTCATCATGTGTTATACTGTATATAAAAGTATATCATTATGCATACCTCACTAAAGTAAAACTATACATACAAGAGCTATCCCTAGTTTCCCTGTTTCTCTTTCAATTAGTGTTTAGAGTTATAATGCGTAACAGCCAATAGTATGGAATTCTTTTGCACTTTTTTTTAGATAAATGTGTAAACCCAGTTATTTCAGTTATATAACAACAACTTTTCATGCACAGAAAAATAATTTTGCCAATTGTACTGATTACCAACTTTCTAAAATTAGATGAAAATGTACAAATTAAATCAATGTGAAAATAAGTAAAAATAAGCAATATTTGATTGATGAAAATATGATACTGGATGTGAGCTTTATTTTTTTTTGAATGTATGAAAGCCACTGATGATATTTCTTTGAGTAAGGTTCTTTATTTTAAAGGTTAAGTCATATCTCTTTAACAATTTTCAATATCTCCTCTAAACCTCTGCTTCAAAAGTATAACTCAAACTGTTTCGGCTTCACTCATTTTCCCTCTGCTCTCAATCTAACAAGATGTTGACTTTAAAATTGCTAACCTTTTTATCAACTTTTCCCATGTTTTTATTCTTTCATATCATTTATGATCATCTTTGCCACATTCATAATCCATTAAGATAGTTGTACTCCTCCAAATGCGACTTCATGATAATCACTGATTGATAATTGTTCCACTTTCTCTAGTTTTGATATTTTCCTTGTGATCCTCTTTTCATTGGAATTTGGCTATTTAAAATCATTCATAAAATATATACCTTTGATCAAGCTTTTGATACTAATAACTTATTAGCAGTAAGTGGGTATTAGATAGTGTTACATTTACACAGATCCAGTGACCCACCATTGTTTATAAAGACAATATTCTTCCTGAGAATACACTGGGTGCTGCTGATTTCCTTCCATGTTTCAAAAATGTGCCTGTTGATAGGTTCATTGGCTATTGGAAATTGTTCATAGAAAAGGTAAGTCACAGGAGAATCAATGCACAGAGTCAATGTGTACATACCTAGGAATATTTTATAAGGGAAATTAGTGGAGGTGTAGGACTATGGGAATGCTCTGAGTGTCAGTGTGGAACTGAGGGCCAAATGGCCCTCATCATTAAAATAGAAATATATGGATCAGTTTTGGATCATGTGAAGTGTCTTGAGAGGTATTGCAACACTAACGATATGTGGTTGTGGTTGTCCTCCCTAAGTTGGGTCTGTTGTTCTTCTCATTGCTGACTTTTCTTTCAAAGTTATAATATTCAGTTAAAACTGGCCATAAAATCATGAAGTCATACAGCAACGAAACCGGTCGCACACCTCAACTGATCTGTGCTAACCAAGATGCCCCGTCCTAACTAGTCCCATTTTCCAGCGTTTGGCCCATATCTTTCTAAACCCTTCCAATACATGTACCTGTCCAACTGTCTTTGAAAAGTTGTTTTTGTACCTGCTTTATCTCCTTCCTCTGGCAGCTGATACTACCCATTGTATAAAACAGTCGCCCTTCAAGTTCTTCTTGCATATTTCCCGTCTTATCTTAAACTTATACCCTCTAGTACTTGATATCCCAAATCTAGAAAAGAGACTAAGAGCATTCACAATCACTATGCTCCTTGTGATTTTATGCATTTGGTAGATCACTGCTCAGCCCCCAATCTGCTGAGAAATGAAGTCCTAGTCTATTCAACTTCACCCTATAAAATCAGTCTCTCAAGAGTGCTCCTTGTCACTCTTTGCTGTGTTCTTTCCAGTTTAATAACATCTTTCCTAAAGCAGGACAACCAAAACTAAACACAAGTGTGGCCTCATCACAATTAAGGTCAACCACACCATGATCTCCCAATTGTTATACTTAATGCCTAGACTCATGAAGGCCAGCATACCAAAAGCTTTCTTTACCGCCCTGTCTACCCATGACTCTATTTTGAGTGAACTATATTCTTGTACTCCAAGGTCCCTCTGTTTTACAACACTCCCCAGTGGCCTGCCCTTCATTGTGTAAGTCCTCCCTGCATTTAACATTCCAAATGCAAATCTAAATAATAAACTCCATTTGCGCACTGCTATAATTTTTGATAAGCTTCTTCACTGTTCACTATACCACTTATTTTAGTGTCATCTCGAAACTTACTGACATTCTTATGTTTGTACATTCTTTTCCAAGTTGTTGATATGGATGACAAACAGTAATGGGCCAAGCAGCACCCCACCAACGCCAGCCACTAGCCACAGGTCTGTAATCCAAGAAACAACCTTATACAATTACCCTCTGCTTTCTACCATAAAGCCAACTGTGTATCCAATTCGCAGGCTCTCTTTGGACTCCATGCGATCTAACCTTTCAGAGCTGTCTACTATGTGGAAACTGATCAAAGGTCTTACTGATACCCATATGAGCCACATCTACTAACCCATCCTCATCAACGTTCTTGACCATATCATCAAAAAACTCAAGTTCATGATACATAATGTCATGGTCCAGTCAGTTAACTACTCATTTCAGTTAATTTCCTTTTCCCCGTGTTCCAATGTCTCCTTGATTAGGGCACCTGATCCTCATTCGAACTGGCAGCATAAAAACTCTAGCTTACTTCTACTTGTTGCTGGTTCGTCATTTCAGTAGAGCGGCTATGCTCGTTCCCAGCCGCCAAGAATAAGGGACCATCTTCCGTATTGTCTGTCGTTGTTTGTTTTTTGTTGTCATGGGTCCAGCTGAGTATTGCTGGCCATTTGCTGCTGCTCCGAGCCACGATACGAATTGTCTGTCATTGTTTGTTTTTGTCATCTTGTGTCCAGATGAGTGTTGCCAGCTGTTTTGCCGCTGCTCCGAGCTGGGATGCGAGTGGTCTGTCATTGCTTTGTTTAGTCAAGGCTCCGAGTCTCAGTCCAAGTCAAGGCTTCGAGTCCCAGTCCAAATCCTGGCTCTGAATCTAAGTCCTGGCTCCGAGTCCAAATCAAGTCCAAGTCCATCTCCGTGTCAAGTCTCTGTGCCTGTGTCCTGTACTTGGGTCCGCACCAGCCGCTGATTTCAACACATGATCTCCCCTGCAAAATGACATGCTGACCGCCCTTAATCAAACTCTATCTTTTCAGATTTGCATGTATTTTATCCCTCAAAACCCTCTCCTATAATTTACCTACCACAGATGTTCAACTTATTGGCATTTAATTCTCAGTACTTTCTTCGATACCACTTGCCAGTTTAGATATATTACTATTATTCTCTTCAATACCAATGTATAGAAAGACAACTGCTAAAGTTAAATGGGTAAAATCCAAGAAACTACGTGTTTTGAGATCAAAATATAAAATCCACATCATGAGCTTGTCCATAAAAGAAACAGATTGTTAAAAGCTCATTTATTCATAATCATTATGTAATCTGGAATGTATCAATCCAAAGACTTTTTTTTCTGTTTAAAGGAGATTATGGTACAGACTGTTATTTTATATAACTGGTAGATGGCACTGCAGCTCTAGAAACATTGTCAGGGATTAATTACAATTTGATATTGTTATTTAAACATGCATTCAAGCTCCTTATTTCAATTTGTGGAAACATATTCAAAGGCTTAACTATAGCATGCATATGTTACAGTCGTTTTTCACAACGACTTTTACTCCCTCATGTTTCTCCTTGAGCAAACATGAAGGATAATTTTCAAAGAGTGTGGACATCACAGTCAAGATTGCATTTAATACCAATGCTTAATTGTCCTTGAGAATGCCATGAACTGTCTGTGTGAACCACGACTGTGCTGTATTGAAAGTACTCCCACAGTGCTGAGGGTTAAGGTTTTCCAGAAGTATGACTGAAAAATGAATGCCACCACCTACAAGTTTCTCTCCACGATGGGATAGTTTGATTCCCACACCCCAGTACTCTTGAACATTTGAATAATATTTACAATGCACACAAAATGCTGGAGGAAATCTGCAGGCCAGGCAGCATCTAGGAAAAGAGTACAGTCAAAGTTTCAGGCCAAAACCCTTCGGCAAGGTTTTGGCCCGAAACGTCGACTGTACTCTTTTCCTGGATGCTGCCTGGCCTGCTGAGTTCCTCCTGCATTTTGTGTGTGTTGCTGGGATTTCCAGCATCTGCAGACTTTCTCTTGGGATTGAATAATCTTTAGTTGGTTTTGCAGATAAAAGATAGGGCAATTATGGTATCAATAACCAATGAAAGGAGTGGGTGGTGGATGAGGTGCAAGAAAGTTGCTTACTTTGTTCTGAATGTTTTTCTTGAGAAGTTCCACTGGGAGTTCATCCACACAAGAGGGGATTATTCCATTGAATGCATATTTAGTATGTGATGGAACAGTTTTGAAAAGATAGGATTTGGGTCATTCACCTCAGAATACAAAGCCTCCGACTTGCTCAATCATTAGTCAAGATCTACACTTCTAACTTGAATGTAAAAGGATATTCATTGACTAAATAGCTGGAGGTGGATTGGCCTAGAGTATTTCCTTGATAAACTTCTGCAAGGATGTCCAATGCTAAAGACATAGGCTTCCAGGTATTACCATTTGTGTGCTAGGTATTATTCAATTTGGTGGAGAGCTTTCTCTTTGATTTCAATTTTACTGGTGTTTTTCAATTCCACACCTGACACAAAGATCAATAAACTACTGTACCTTGCATCTGGAAGACAGTTGCTTTGTTCATTTTGCTCCAAAGGGCAACATGATAAGGGGCTGAGCCCTTACCGTTGTCACGTGGACTCAAGGGCAGGCCATAGGCCTCTGCAAGGGGATGTTCATGGAGATTACCAATTTTTTGGTTCATCATAGTTCACAATTGGTTTGTCTTGATTCATCTGCAGTGGAATTGTGTAGCTCTGCCAATAGCATGGTATTCCAGCAGTTTCTGAAGGATGTAGCATCACACAACATATTGAAAGATGACCTCAATGTAAAGCAAAAACTTCACTGCAAAGATATTCTGCCACTTGCTCTCACTAATATTGTCACTGAGCGATGCACTGAGGCATACAAATCTATATCGGCAAAGTCAAGTTGTGATGATATCAAGTTATAAAACCGTAAGACCATAAGAGATAAGAGCAGAATTAGGCCACTCTATCCATTGAGTCTGCTCTACCATTTCATCATAGCTGATCACCTTTCTCTCTCAACTCCATTCTCCAGTTTTCTCCTAATAATCATTCATGCACTGAGTTATTAAGAACCTATCAATCTCCACTTTAATTATACCCAATAACCTGGCCTCCACAGCTGCCTGTGGCAATGAATTCCACAGATTCACTACCCGCTAGTTAAAGAAATTCCTCCTCATCTCTGTTCTAAATGGATGTCCCTCTTTACTGTGCCTGTGCCCTCTGGTCCTAGACTCTCCCAAAATAGAAGGTATCATCTTCATAACAATCCTATCTAGGTCTTTTAACATTCAATAGTTTTCAATGAGAACCCCGACTCCTTCATACTTCTAAATTCCAGCTTGTACAGACACAGAGCCATCAAACACTCATCATATAATAAACCTTTGTTTCCCAAACTCCATTGAACCCTCTCCAATGTCAGCACATCTTTTCTTAGAGAAGGGTCCCAAAACTGCTCACAATACTCCAAGTGAGGCCCCACCAGTACCTTATAAAGCCACACCATTATATCCTTGTTTCTATATTCTAGCCCTCTTGAAATGAATGCTAACAGTTCATTTGCCTGCCTTGCCACCAACTCAATCTGCAAGTTAATCTTTAGAGAATTCTGCATGAGGACTCCAAAGTCCCTTTCCAACGTGGATTTTTGAATTTTCTGCCCATTACGAAAACAGTCTACACATATACCTGCCCTTCCACCTATATTCATATCATCAGCAAACTTGGCCACAAAGTCATACAAATCATTGACATATAATTCAAAAAGAAGCAGTCCCAACACAAACCCCTGTAGAACACCACTAGTCAAAGGGCAGCAAACTGAAAAAGGCTTCCTTTGAAACACCATGATTTCCTTGGCTGCGTAAGTCTAGGGAAGACAACGTCCAGCCCTGCCAAACTCCTGATATTGGGGAGTGCTCGATCCCACCCCAAGCCCCGGTTTGTGTGGATGCTGTGTCGTTTGCTACCCTGTCACAAATTAATGCCACAAAACAACAGACAGTACACTGCATACAATTGAAGGAATTATATTTATGAATCTTAACTAAAAGGTTAGTAAAGAATAACAAAAAGAAAAGGGCCCATTCTAATTAAATAGTCAAATGTGCACAAGCTGGAGCTCATCTTGAACTTCTGTCATTCACGTGCTGGGACCTTAGTAAATGTGAAGGCACACACCACCTTCCGATCATCAGTCGCAATCCATCGTGAACAAACGGCTCTCCCACCAGATCGTATGTTACAACTGGTTTTCCCCAGCATCTTCTCTCTTCATCTCCTCTTGAATAGAAGCTCCAAGCTCAACCTTAGTGTCCCTCTCCAGAGAAACCTCCCCTTAATCTGACCATCGTAATTGGATGGCACACATTTTTCCTATCTCTTATTTTCAACAGTAACCCAAACTAGCATGAAAACAGAACAGACTGATTTTACAGAGTTACCAAAATGAAATAATACAGCATAACAGTAAAAATATGAACCAAGGCATCACATTTTATTCCAAATCTTTGCCTCCTGCCAATCAGTCAATGCTTTCTCCATGCTAGTGTCTTCCCTGTAATACCATGGACACTTAGCTTGTTTTGCAGCCTCAAGTGTGGCAGTACATAACTTCCACTGATTCTCCTTTGTCTATCTTACTACTTTACTTCTTACTTCTTCAAGGAATTCCAACAGATTTGTCAGGCAGGATTTTACATTAAGGAAATCATGCTGACTTTGGCCTATTTCATCGTGTACCTTCAAGTACCCTGAGACATCATCTTTAACAATCGACTCCAACATCTTCCTAACAACTGAAGTCAGGGTAACTGTTCTATAAGTTTCTTTCTTCTGCCTCCCTCCCTTCTTGAAAAGTAGAGCGACATTTGTTTGCAATTTTCTAGTCCTCGGGAACCATGCAAGAATCTAGTAATTCTTGAGAGACTAGTACCAGTGCCTTCTCTTTCAGAATCCTGAGGCATAGTCCATCTGGTCCAGGTGACTTATTCACTTTCATACCTTTTGCTTCACAAGCACTTTTCTCTAATAATAGCAATTGTGATCACTTCTGCCCCCTGCACTGTCTTCCACAGTGAAGGTGGATGCAAATACTTATTTAATTCATCCTCCATTTTCTAGTCCCCCATTACTACCTCTGCAGTATCATTTTCCAGCAGTCCAATATCTACTCTTGCCTCTCTTTACTTTTTAATATCTCAAAAAATCTTTTGGTATCCTCTTTGATATTATTGGCTAGCATGGATTCATATTTCATCTTTTCCCTCCATATGGCTTTTTAGTTGCCTGCTGTTGTTTTTTCAAAGTTTCCCAATCTTCTAACTTTCCACCATTTTTTGCTCTATTATATGCCCTATCTTTCGCTTTTATGTTGTTTTTGACACCCCTTGACAGCCACGGTTGCATCATCTTGCCTTTAGAATACTTCTGCTTCTTTCTGATGTACCTATCCTGTGCCTTCTGCATAGTTCCCTGCTAGTGCCCCCTTCCAATCAACTATGGCAAGCTCCTCTCTCATGCATCTATAATTCCCTTACTCCACTGTAATACTGATACATCTGACTTTAGTTCCTCCTTTTGAAATTTCAGGATGAAGTCTATTATATTATGATCACTGCTTCCCAAGGGTACCTTTACTTAATCAAATTCAGTTCATTACACAACACCCAATCTAGAATAGTTTTGCCCTCTTTGGCTGAACCACAAGAAGCTCTAAAAAGCCACCTCATAGACATTCTACAATTTCTCTCTTGGGATCCAGTACCAACCTGAATTTCACAAACTACCTTCATATTTAAATCTCCCATAACAATCATAACATTGCCCTTTTGACATATATTTTCTATCTCCTATAATAATTTGTTGTCCACAACCTGGCAACTCTTTGGAAACCTGCATATAACTCTCATCAGCGTCTTTTTTACCTTTTCAGTTTCTTAACTATACCACAAGGATTCTACATTTTCCAATCCTATCTCTTTTAAAAGATTTGATTTAATCTTTTACCAACAGAGCCATGTCACCACCTCAGCATTTCAATACAATGAGTATCCTTGGATGTTAAGCTCCAAACTATGATCTTTCACCCTGCCCTCAAGTTTACCTGGTCCATTTCCGACACCTCCCTCCCCTTTCTAGATCTTTCTGTTTCTATCTCTGGGGACAGCTTATCTACTGATGTCTTCTATAAGCCGACTGACTCTCAGAGCTATCTGGACTATTCCTCTTCTCACCCTGTCTCTTGCAAAAATGCCATCCCCTTCTCGCAATTCCTCCGTCTCCGCTGCATCTGCTGTCAGGATGAGGCTTTTCATTCCAGGATGAGGGAGATGTCCTCCTTTTTTAAAGAAAGGGGCTTCCCTTCCTCCATCATCAACTCTGCTCTCAAACACATCTCCCCCATTTCACGCACATCTGCTCTCACTCCATCCCCACCACTCCACTAGGAATAGGGTTCCCCTTGTCCTCACCTGCAACCCAACCAACCTCCGGGTCCAACATATAATTCTCCATAACTTCTGCCACCTCCAACGGGATCCCACCACTAAGTACATCTTTCCCTCCCCCCCCCCCCCGCTTTCCGCAGGGCTCGCTCCCTACGCAACTCCCTTGTCCATTTGTCCACCCCCCATCCCTCCCCACTGATCTCCCTCCTGGCACTTATTCTTGTAAGCGGAGCAGGTGCTACACATGCCCTTACACTTCCTCCCTCAACACCATTCAGGGCCCCAGACAGTCCTTCCAGGTGAGGCGACACTTCACCTGTGAGTCGGCTGGGGTGATATACTGCGTCCGGTGCTCCCGATGTGGTCTTCTATATATTGGTGAGACCCGACACAGACTGGGAGATCATTTCACTGAACACCTATGCTCTGTCTGCCAGAGAAAGCAGAATCTCCCAGTGGCCACACATTTTAATTCCACGTCCCATTCCCATTCTGATATGTCTATCCACGGCCTCCTCTACTGTAAAGGTGAAGCCACACTCAGGTTGGAGGAACAACACCTTATATTCCGTCTGGGTAGCCTCCAACCTGATGGCATGAACGTTGGCTTCTCAAACTTCCGCTAATACCCCACCTCCCCCTCGTACCACATCTGTTATTTATTTATATACACACATTCTTTTTCTCTCTCTCCTTTTTCTCCCTCTGTCCCTCTCACTATACCCCTTGTCCATCCTCTGGGTTTTCCCCCCTCTCCCCCTTTTCTTACTCCCTAGGCCTCCTGTCCCATGATCCTGTCATATCCCTTTTGCCAATCACCTGTCCAGCTCTTGGCTCCATCCCTCCCCCTCCTGTCTTCTCCTATCATTTCAGATCTTCCCCCTCCCCATCCCACTTTCAAATCTCTTACTAACTCTTCTTTCAGTTAGTCCTGATGAAAGATCTCGCCCAAAACGTCGACTGTACCTCTTCCTAGTGATGCTGCCTGGCCTGCTGCATTCACCAGCAACTTTTGTGTGTGTTGCTATGATCTTTCTGATTGTTTTCCACTATATTTTTAATACTATAAATGAAACTCCAATCACCCATCATTCCTGTTTTTAGATTCCTCTAGTACCTTACTTCTCCTCGTCACTGAAGCATCTATAGACTTCCGACAGCTCTGCACTCCATTAGTTTTGGCCACTTATATGCCATCCATTTTCCTCTTTCATTGATAGTTTAGGACTAACCTTGTGAAGTAGCTCTCTGGCTCTTTCTGTTTTCTTTCAAAAGGTTTTTTTAAAAGCTACTGCTTTGGCAAAGTTCTGGCTTATCTCTCCGAATATCTTCATTTGTGCCTTGGTATCAGACTTTACTTACTGATGATCTAGAATTGTTAGTTCCAAAATTGTTCACTGCAGAGTGAAGCAAGGATTTTAAGCATTTGGGAGGATCCAGAACAAACAGGGTTCTGGCACAGAAGAGGCTGATGCAGATCAGCCATGATCATAGAAACATAGAAACATAGAAAATAGGTGCAGGAGTAGGCCATTCGGCCCTTCGAGCCTGCACCGCCATTTATTATGATCATGGCTGATCATCCAACTCAGAACCCCGCCCCAGCCTTCCTTCCATACCCCCTGACCCCCGTAGCCACAAGGGCCATATCTAACTCCCTCTTAAATATAGCCAATGAACTGGCCTCAACTGTTTCCTGTGGCAGAGAATTCCACAGATTCACCACTCTCTGTGTGAAGAAGTTTTTCCTAATCTCGGTCCTAAAAGACTTCCCCTCTATCCTCAAACTGTGGCCCCTCATTCTGGACTTCCCCAACATTGGGAACAATCTTCCTGCATCTAGCCTGTCCAATCCCTTTAGGATCTTATACGTTTCAATCAGATCCCCCCTCAATCTTCTAAATTCCAACGAATACAAGCCCAGTTCATCCAGTCTTTCTTCATATGAAAGTCCTGCCATCCCAGGAATCAATCTGGTGAACCTTCTTTGTACTCCCTCTATGGCAAGGATGTCTTTCCTCAGATTAGGGGACCAAAACTGCACACAATACTCCAGGTGTGGTCTCACCAAGGCCTTGTACAACTGCAGTAGTACCTCCCTGTTCCTGTACTCGAATCCTCTCGCTATAAATGCCAGCATACCATTCGCCTTTTTCACCGCCTGCTGTACCTGCATGCCCACTTTCAATGACTGGTGTATAATGACACCCAGGTCTCGTTGCACCTCCCCTTTTCCTAATCGGCCACCATTCAGATAATAATCTGTTTTCCTATTTTTGCCACCAAGGTGGATAACTTCACATTTATCCACATTAAATTGCATCTGCCATGAATTTGCCCACTCACCCAATCTATCCAAATCACCCTGCATCCTCTTAGCATCCTCCTCACAGCTAACACTGCCACCCAGCTTCGTGTCATCCGCAAACTTGGAGATGCTGCATTTAATTCCCTCATCCAAGTCATTAATATATATTGTAAACAACTGGGGTCCCAGCACTGAGCCTTGCGGTACCCCACTAGTCACCGCCTGCCATTCTGAAAAGGTCCCGTTTATTCCCACTCTTTGCTTCCTGTCTGCTAACCAACTCTCCACCCACACCAATACCTTACCCCCAATACTGTGTGCTTTAAGTTTGCACACTAATCTCCTGTGTGGGACCTTGTCAAAAGCCTTCTGAAAATCCAAATATACCACATCCACTGGTTCTCCCCTATCCACTCTACTAGTTACATCCTCAAAAATTTCTATGAGATTCGTCAGACATGATTTTCCTTTCACAAATCCATGCTGACTTTGTCCGATCATTTCACCGCTTTCCAAATGTGCTGTTATCACATCCTTGATAACTGACTCCAGCAGTTTCCCCACCACCGACGTTAGGCTAACCGGTCTATAATTCCCCGGTTTCTCTCTCCTTCCTTTTTTAAAAAGTGGAGTTACATTAGCCACCCTCCAATCCTCAGGAACTAGTCCAGAATCTAACGAGTTTTGAAAAATTATCACTAATGCATCCACTATTTCTTGGGCTACTTCCTTAAGCACTCTGGGATGCAGACCATCTGGCCCTGGGGATTTATCTGCCTTCAATCCCTTCAATTTACCTAACACCACTTCCCTACTAACAACTATTTCGCTCAGTTCCTCCATCTCACTGGACCCTCTGTCCCCTACTATTTCTGGAAGATTATTTATGTCCTCCTTAGTGAAGACAGAACCAAAGTAATTATTCAATTGGTCTGCCATGTCCTTGCTCCCCATAATCAATTCACCTGTTTCTGTCTGCAGGGGACCTACATTTGTCTTTACCAGTCTTTTCCTTTTTACATATCTATAAAAGCTTTTACAGTCCGTTTTTATGTTCCCTGCCAGTTTTCTCTCAGAATCTTTTTTCCCCTTCCTAATTAAGCCCTTTGTCCTCCTCTGCTGAACTCTGAATTTCTCCCAGTCCTCAGGTGAGCCACTTTCTCTGGCTAATTTGTATGCTTCTTCTTTGGAATTGATACTATCCCTAATTTCTCTTGTCAGCCACGGGTGCACTACCTTCCTTGATTTATTCTTTTGCAAAACTGGGATGAACAATTGTTGTAGTTCATCCATGCAACCTTTAAATGCTTGCCATTGCATATCCACCGTCAATGCTTTAAGTGTCATTTGCCTGTCTATCTTAGCTAATTCACGTCTCATACCTTCAAAGTTACCCCTCTTTAAGTTCAGAACCTTTGTTTCTGAATTAACTATGTCACTCTCCATCTTAATGAAGAATTCCACCATATTATGGTCACTCTTACCCAAGGGGCCTCTCACGACAAGATTGCTAATTAACCCTTCCTCATTGCTCAAAACCCAGTCCAGAATAGCCTGCTCTCTAGTTGGTTCCTCGACATGTTGGTTCAAAAAACCATCCTGCATACATTCCAAGAAATCCTCCTCCTCAGCACCTTTACCAATTTGGTTCACCCAATCTACATGTAGATTGAAGTCACCCATTATAACTGCTGTTCCTTTATTGCACACATTTCTAATTTCCTGTTTAATACCATCTCTGACCTCACTACTACTGTTAGGTGGCCTGTACACAACTCCCACCAGCGTCTTCTGCCCCTTAGTGTTACGCAGCTCTACCCATATCGATTCCACATCTTCCCGGCTTATGTCCTTCCTTTCTATTGCGTTAATCTCTTCTTTAACCAGCAATGCCACCCCACCTCCCCTTCCTTCATGTCTATCCCTCCTGAATATTGAATATCCCTGAACGTTGAGCTCCCATCCCTGGTCACCCTGGAGCCATGTCTCTGTGATCCCAACTATATCATAATCATTAATAACAATCTGCACTTTCAATTCATCCACCTTATTACGAATGCTCCTTGCATTGACACACAAAGCCTTCAGGCGCTCTTTTACAACTCTCTTAGCCCTTATACAATTATGCTGAAAAGTGGCCCTTTTTAATGCTTGCCCTGGATTTGTCGGCCTGCCACTTTTACTTTTCTCCATAGTACTTTTTGCTTCTACCCTCACTTTACACCGCTCGGTCTCTCTGCACTTGTTCCCATCCCCCTGTTGTGAACTAACCTCCTCACGCCTAGCCTCTTTAATTTGATTCCCACCCCCCAACCATTCTAGTTTAAAGTCACCTCAGTAGCCCCCGCTAATCTCCCTGCCAGGATATTGGTCCCCCTAGGATTCAAGTGCAACCCGTCCTTTTTGTACAGGTCACGCCTGCGCTAAAAGAGGTCCCAATGATCCAAAAACTTGAATCCCTGCCCCCTGCTCCAATCCCTCAGCCACGCATTTATTCTCCACCTCATCGCATTCCTACTCTCACTGTCGCGTGGCACAGGCAGTAATCCCGAGATTACTACCTTTGCGGTCCTTTTTCTCAACTCCCTTCCTAGCTCCCTATATTCTCCTTTCAGGACCTCATCCCTTTTCCTACCTATGTCATTGGTACCTATATGTACCACGACCTCTGGCTCCTCACCCTCCCACTTCAGGATATCTTGGACACGATCAGAAATATCCCGGACCCTGGCACCAGGGAGGCAAACTACCATCCGGGTCTCTGGACTGCGTCCACAGAATCGCCTATCTGACCCCCTTACTATCGAATCCCCTATCACAACTGCCCTCCTCTTCCTTGCCCTACCCTTCTGAGCTACAGGGCCAGACTCTGTGCCGGAGGCACTGCCACTGTCGCTTCCCCCGGGTAAGCTGTCCCCCCCAACAGTACTCAAACAGGAGTACCTGTTGTTAAGGGGCACAGGCACCGGGGTACTCCCTATTACCTGACTTTTCCCCTTCCCCCTCCTAACCGTGACCCACTTGTCTGCCTCCCGTGGCCCCGGCGTGACCACCTGCCTGCAACTCCTCTCTATCACCTCCTCACTCTCCCTGACCAGACGAAGTTCATCGAGCTGCAGCTCCAGTTCCGTAACGCGGTCCCTTAGGAGCATATTGAATCTCTGAGGATTGTCACTTTGTCATTGTAGAGAGGTTTGAGTGCTTCTGAGATTCCAAGAGCGATGCCATCAGGAATCTAGCCATCTTGTACTTTGTACCTGGTAGGTTCACCCACAGTGGTAAGGGTGAGGGGTCGATTCCAAACAAAGATTGATCTGGCCAATAATTCAGCGATGGAGCTGGTGCAAGGTGATAACACATCACAAGGACAGTCATCTTGCATTCCCTGATACTCAGCCCCGATTCTGATCCCTCAACGACCATGCAGCAGCTGCCTGTGATTCAGCCTCCCCACTTTAAACCTAGTCACACACAGTCCTCCTCCATTAAGTGAATTCACCTTAACATCCTGGATAAAGTCCCATAGTGATCAGTATGTTGCAAAGGGGCAGGATTTTGCCTCGATCAGACACTACAGTGACCTGAAGATCCACCAGTAGTGAACCCCTTAGGAAAACATCATATTCAACGCAAATGATTCTAATATTACAACTACTATTGAACGATAGGATGGACTTGAAGGGCCAGGTGGTTTATGCCTGCACCTACTTTCTTTTGTTCTTGTGCAATATAAGTCAATATTCTAGACATTGTGACAAATAAAACAAGAGTTGGAGAATATGGCTACACTTATTTGGCTTTCATAACTTGAATCATTCCAGATCTGGCAGTGCAATCTACCCACTGAATCTTAAGGGAACTGTTAATCCACAAAACATTTCATGAACATTGTAAATACCAGCTTAACCATGAAAAAATAGGGCAGAAACATTCACTAAATAAACAATTAGTAAGGCAAATTAAACAAAGTTATGGGTAAAATCAAGAGAGTACTGCTGGTTTCCATGCTTATTGAGTGAGAGGTTTTCTTGCTGAGTCTGGCTGTAGATTTATCAGTAATGAAAGAAAAAATGCAAATATTTGACCAGAAGCAATAACCCTGCAAGGGAGCATAAAATCTAAATGTTTTCCTCCACCCTGCTGCTCAGTAATTAGACAATAATATTGAGAAGGTTTGTATGTGTTAGGGATTTTATCATTTCAAAGCAAAGCCAAATAAAACCATAATTTTGAAGCCAATTAAAAAGAAACCATGATGTTAATTTTATTTTGCTTAGTTGCTGCGTAAACAAGTGTTGTTTAGGAATTCCATTTTATAACATTTTTCATATCATGTGTATCATAATATGTAATCTAATCTCTAACACCTTATTGCTAATGCAACATCCTATAATTCAAACAACACACATAGAAATTGCTGGTGAACGCAGCAGGCCAGGCAACATCTATAGGAAGAGGTACAGTCGACGGCTCAGGCCTAGGGTCTCGGCCCGAAACATCGACTGTACCTCTTCCTATAGATGCTGCCTGGCCTGCTGTGTTCACCAGCAATTTTTACATGTGTTGCTTGAATTTACAGCCTCTGCAGATTTCCTCATGTTTGCGATCCTATAATTCAGCGACTTGGTACATGGAAGTCCTGGAAAATGCTTAACATTCTCCCATCTGACTTGTTTCACTATCCAGTGCTGGTAATTTGGATGTCTACCAGATCTTTCGACATGTGGTTTCAGTTTGTTCAATGTGCATTGCACAATATTGTCACTAAAAATGATGACCTAGAATTTAAGATGACACTGGTGAACCACAGTGATGGGTTGTGGGCAGCTTACAAAACTAAATAACATTCTTCTGAACTACTCTTACTGCAATCTGCAACCTGTAATTTCTAAGTAAGTAATGTATTTTTGAACCACCTTAATGAACTAGTGATTTCCCAATCTTCTGAAGGACTTGATGGACTTAATTTGCAAGCAGGCAGTTATGGCACCTTTATGCGGACGAAGGTACATTGATGTAGCTGGAAGAGAGCGGAAGAGGGGAAGACTCCAAGACAAACTGAAATGTAACCATGAAACTCTCGCTACTCAGCATCTTGTCAGCAAATGTACAGTCCTGGAGAACAAGACTGAGTGCCAAAGGGATTGATTGCTGTATTGGAGGGAAATTAGGAATTGCTGCATTCTCTGTTTCACTTCGGATGTTGGTAAGACCCAGGGCTTCTTGATAGACAGGGTAGATTGGACAGCTAATTTGGAGAATGCAAAAGGGTGGGGGGGGGGGGTCTGTGTTTCATGATAAACTCTTTGTGATGCTCGGACACAGCAGTCTTATCTCACTATTGTTCCCCCGACCTGGAACATCAAATGATTAGGTGCCGACCATTCTACTTACTGAGTGAGTTCTGCTCCATGAACCTGACCACAGTTTACATGCTGCTAAAGGTCAATATTAAGCAGGCACCTGAGGTACTGAGTATCGCCATCAGCAAAGAAGAAACATCCTTCCCCGACGGTCTTCAAGTCATTGCCGGGGAATTCAGTCAGGCTTGGTTATAAAATCTCTGCCCAATTATTCTCAGCATATCACTTGCAGCTCCAGGAGCCTCAACACATTCAACCACTTCTATACTACAATTGGGAATGCCTACCATTCCATGTCTAGACTGCATTTTGGGAAGTCTGTGTTTTCATTTAAGTTTAATGATGTGTACTTCTTATCAGAATTGCATATGCTCACACGAAGTGCTGTATCCTGTTTTTGTTGATGAAAATATATTCTCAGAAGTTATTATTATTATTACTTATTTCTTTTTTCTTTTTGTATTTGCCTATTCTGTTGTCTTTTGCACTTTAGTTGGGGCTAGTCTTTCGTTGATGCTATTGTGTTGCTTGTATTTACTGTGAATGCCCACAAGAAAATGAATCTCTGGTTTGTATATAGTGATTATATATATATATATATATACTTTAATAATAATTTTACTTTGATAAAAAGTCTGATAGCAAGGCACAAAGAGATATTGGGCTAGGTAAGCCAGAACTTTGCCAAAAAGGTAATTTTTAGGAAACCTCGTAAAAGAAAAGCGAGATAGAAAGAGCAGAGACTTCACAAGTGAAATCCAAAGCTGAGGACGCAGGCAGGTGAAAGCACAACTGGCAGTGAAAGATGAAAATGGGAGATATGCAAGCGGCCAAAACTGGTGGAAAGCCGAGCTGTCAAAGGTCTCTCAATGTTTCAGTGATGGGGAGAAGTGAGGTCCTAGAGGGATCTCAAAACAGGGATGGGAATTGTAAAATTGACATTTTTCTGCAAAGGGAACCACTGAAAACAGAAATGCTGGGTGGATGGAATTTTATTTGATAGATTTATTTTGTGTATAAAATTGTTACAGGTGGTAAAAGAGAGATTAGCGAAGAGACAAATTGGAAAATCGCCTATGTGTAAATTGAAACAAAGGCAGGGATGATTAATGTTAGAGAAGCAAAAAATAAAGGAATGGATATGAGATCAGAAAAAAACCTGAGAGTCGGCTGGGTTGCCAGATTTAGAGACAGGCTAGTTGAGGCTTAAACAATGACCGAGGGGGTGGTGGGTGAGTGGTCCTACTGCCATTCAATGAACAGACTAATGACCAATGTCAGCACATATTGGCAAATTACAAAGCACAGAAACTGCTGATAATTGTGAGTTTAACCTCTTGGTAACGGGAAAAAGCATTGTGTTTGAGTGACAAGGAATAACACCAATTGAAGTTAACATGAGTGGTTTGTCACCATTCTCCTGTTCAGAATACTTGACATCTTACTGAATAATGATTTCATCGGTGGGAAGTTCAAAGCTACTGCTTGCCTTTCTTCAACCCAATTAAGGCAGACATTGATTTATGAACTTATGTTTGAACACCTGGTAGCTGGTATTCTTACTTTCACAATTTCGTCATCATCTGTGTGATATTCACTCGTTAACATGATTGAAAAATATCACATGCATGTTAGCTGATGACACAACTGCCACCTTAATATCTACAAATTTTGACCTACAGTACATACCTTCAAAGTATAACAGATGCCTTCTGGTCCATTTCTGAGGGCAGCAAGATGCCTCTTCCCCTCAGTCCCTTACCTGCATTTACCTGAAACAGAATATTGGTCCCTTAAATTGGCTTTCCATCAATGAGGCTGCATGCAAGGCAAAACCTTCCCACTTAAAGTTCAAGACCCCTCCCCAACCCCTGTCAAAGAAGTGCTTTAACAGTTGATGAAACTGCATTCACAGTCATGGGAATATCTGTCAGAAATAATTGTGAATATTTCTGACAGACGTAAACAATGTAAAGTATTTAAAATATAAGGACATTCATTATATTATTAAAATGACATTTATTATATAAAAATTAAAACAGAAACTCCAGAGAATACATAAAAGAGCCCAGATGTCCCAGTCTAGACCATCGACCATAAGACCATAAGACTTAGGAAGAGAATTAGTCCATTTGGCCCATTGAGTCTGCTCCACCATTCCATCATGGCTGACTTATTAAACCTCTCAACCTCAAACTCCTGCCTTCACCCTGTAACCTTTGATGCCCTTACTAATCTCCACTTTAAACATTCAGTGATTTGGCCTCCACAGTTATTTGTGGTAACAAATTTCACAGAATCACCACCTTCTGACTGAAGAAATTCCTCCTCATCTCTGTTCTAAAGGAAGGTCCTTATATTCTGAGGCTGCTGCTAAGAAAGTGTATAAGTTGATGTTTTGCTATTGGACTCCCTCAACACATCAGAATACAGTTAGAATTATGACAGAAACTTACACCTCTACCACCACTCTGCTGGTCTAGCGGAATTAGTCCTTACTCTTAATAATTTCTCCTTTGGCTCCTCCCACTTCCTCCAAACTAAAGGTGTAGCTATGGGCACCCGTATGGGTCCTAGCTATGCCTGCCTTTTTGTTGGCTTTGTGGAACAATCTATGTTCCGTGCCTATTCTGGTATCTGTCCCCCACTTTTCCTTCGCTACATCGATGACTGCATTGGCGCTGCTTCCTGCACGCATGCAGAGCTCGTTGACTTTATTAACTTTGCCTCCAACTTTCACCCTGCCCTCAAGTTTACCTGGTCCATTTCCGACACCTCCCTCCCCTTTCTAGATCTTTCTGTCTCTGTCTCTGGAGACAGCTTATCCACTGATGTCTACTATAAGCCTACTGACTCTCACAGCTATCTGGACTATTCCTCTTCTCACCCTGTCTTTTGCAAAAACGCCATCCCCTTCTCGCAATTCCTCCGTCTCCACCGCATCTGCTCTCAGGATGAGGCTTTTCATTCTAGGACAAGGGAGATGTCTTCCTTTTTTAAAGAAAGGGGCTTCCCTTCCTCCACTATCAACTCTGCTCTTAAACGCATCCCCCTCATTTCACGTACATCTGCTCTCACTCCAACCTCCCGCCACCCCACTAGGAATAGGGTTCCCCTGGTCCTCACCTACCACCCCACCAGCCTCCGGGTCCAACATATTATTCTCCATAATTTCCGCCACCTCCAACGGGATCCCACCACTAAGCACATCTTTCCCTCCCCCCATCTCTCTGCATTCCGCAGGGATTGCTCCCTATGCGACTCCCTTGTCCATTCGTCCCCCCCATCCCTCCCCACTGATCTCCCTCCTGGCACTTATCCGTGTAAGCGGAACAAGTGCTACACATGCCCTTACACTTCCTCCCTTACCACTATTCAAGGCCCCAAACAGTCCTTCCAGGTGAGGCAACACTTCACCTGTGAGTCGGCTGGAGTGATAAACTGCATCCGGTGCTCCTGATGTGGCCTTTTATATATTGGCGAGACCCGACGCAGACTGGGAAACCGCTTTGCTGAACACCTACGCTCTGTCCGCCAGAGAAAGCAGGATCTCCCAGTGGCCATACATTTTAATTCCACATCCCATTCCCATTCTGACATGCCTATCCACGGCCTCCTCTACTGTAAAGAAGAAGCCACACTCAGGTTGGTGGAACAACACCTTATATTCCGTCTGGGTAGCCACCAACCTGATGGCATGAACATCGACTTCTCTAACTTCCGCTAATGCCCCACCTCCCCCTCGTACCCCATCTGTTACTTATTTTTATACACACATTCTTTCTCTCACTCTCCTTTTTCTCCCTCTGTCCCTCTGAATATACCCCTTGCCCATCCTCTGGGTCCCCCTCCCCTCTTGTCTTTCTTCCCAGACCTCTTGTCCCATGATCCTCTCATATCCCCTTTGCCAATCACCTGTCCAGCTCTTGGCTCCATCCCTCCCCCTCCTGTCTTCTCCTATCATTTTGGGTCTCCCCTTCCCCCTCCAACTTTCAAATCCCTTACTCACTCTTCCTTCAGTTAGTCCTGACGAAGGGTCTCGGCCTGAAACGTCGACTGCACCTCTTCCTAGAGATGCTGCCTGGCCTGCTGCGTTCACCAGCAACTTTTATGTGTGTTGCATGAAGTTTGAGGCATTCAGGCTTGATTGAGTGCTCCTTAGGAGTGATTTTGTTTATCAATATAGTCCAATAATCACAATATGGTTAATGATAATCCATGTATCGTAATTGGCTATTTAAGAACAATGATCCCTGTCTGCTGAAATGCTTGTGAAAACAAGATTTCTTTCAACAGGCACCATAAGCACTGGAAAGATACACATCATCAATGTCCTTATGAAATTTTCTAGAAAAATAAGTGAACTAACAATGCTATTCTTCTCCAGACCCTCATTCCTGGCATTGAGGTACAAGTTACACTTTGTCAGTAATGTTGGCTATTTCATTTATGTGCCCAATTCCAGACCCTAAAAACAGACATGATCTATTTCAAGCTCTGTTGGAGAAAGGGGTTACCAGTCAGACAGAGGTAAAGATTCAAGGATGAGCTTGACAAAATGCAACAACCTCACTGACCTCGGAATCTCTGGCCCACAATCATCAAATGGAGCAAAGCATTCAGAAAGGTTCTAAGTCCATGAACTGGGAACACACAGAAACCCCATGTAAGTGGTAGAAACAGCAGCCCACCTCATTAACTATTCTTCCTTCCACTTCATTAGGCACCTCTTTGGACGAGCTTGCAATTTCCACACTGGCCTCATCAGACATATCAGAACCCACAAAACTAATGTGGAAAAAAGACATCTTTGATTCTAAACGTCTGTCTAACGGAGTGCAAAGTTATATGTCCAAAATAACAGATGGGGAGCCAGATTCATATTCGGATTCATTTATTTATCACATATTCATCAAAATATACAGTGAAATGCATTGTTTGTGTTACAACCACCTATGGAAGTGCTGGGGACAGACTGCACATGTTGCCTCCCATTCCAGCACCAACACAGCATGTTGACAATGCTTAGTAGAAGAGCGCTGAATGCAACAAAACAGAACACAACCAGCAAAAAAAGCAGCATCAGCAAAACAAGCCCCTTTCCTCCCTCCTACCCACTCACACACATAGGCAGTTGGGCAGCCT
The DNA here is from genome assembly GCF_030028105.1 of Mobula birostris. Lineage (NCBI taxonomy): Eukaryota > Metazoa > Chordata > Chondrichthyes > Myliobatiformes > Myliobatidae > Mobula > Mobula birostris. The sequence goes on along the minus strand of NC_092370.1, from coordinate 98,685,822 downwards.
ATTCCTAGGACAGGCCTCTGGTATTTCTGTCTCCAGTCTCTAGTTTCTAGGCTTTGGCCATCAGGATTTGACTTCCGGACTTCTGAACGATCTTTGGGCTTCGATCTTTGGTATAGACCCGTGGACTAGCTGATGATTGTACTCCAAACTCCAGGACTCAGACTCCAAACTCATGTGCTAACTGGCCCTCGTACCTCCTGCTCTCATGGACATCCAACTGGGATAGTCCAATATCTATAGGTATCTGTCATCACACATCCATGTTGCTGGCCTTTGAGTGCAGAGCCTAGGCCTGGAGGCCAGCTTGACCTCAAACTCTTCCTCATCCCTATCCTGAAACCCTAACCTGACCTCTAACTCCCTTCTTTGTCCCCAAAGCCATCACTACAAACTTAAAAAACAATTAAGTTAGAGCCATGATCTCAATGGAGACTCCAGCTTGGCACCATCTTGACAGAAGTGTTTCACTGAGACTTGAGGTTCAATAGTTCAAAGTTCAAAATACACTTATTATCAAAGTATGCATCCCATATACAGCCTTACAACCCTGAGATTCGTCTCCTTACAGGCAACCACAAAACAAAGAAACCCAACAGAACCATTTAAAAAAGAAAACCATCAAACACCCAATTTGCAAAAAAGAAGAACAAATTGTACAAACAATAAAAAGTAAGCAAATAACATTCATAACTAAAGTTCATAAAAGTGAAATCACAGCCACAAAGCCAGTCATCACTGCAGCAGGTTGAGGAGCCCATTAGTTGGAGACCACAGCCTCAGTTCAGCACAGAGATTAGTAAAACTTGCCGAGCAGCAGGCTGAGAACTGGCCCACACTTCCAGTCCCAATACCCTGACTTTTTCAATCTGGCCTGGTGCTTAGATCAGCCAAACTTTGGCTCATTCCTTGCCGTTGGTCCTGGGCTCTGTCACCTTGATACACTCTCAGGCCCGGGCCCCGCTGCCTCGATTCAGCCCATACTCGACCTGGTGCTTGAGGTGGTTATGAATGGAACAGCAATATAAATATTGTTCTGACACATGTTTGTGAACTGAAATTGAAATAGGCAAAATCCACTCCAGTTAACCAGTGAGGTCAATTTCAGTGGAATTACAGTTTGTTGCCTTCAGTTTAAAATGAGCACCTCCAGATCGTTAAAGGAACAAGTAGCTCATCAATATACATTGATCACAGAAAATGCACCGTAAGGGACATTCAACCAGCCAGCTTTTGCAGATTCTAGGCAAGAGTAATTAATCTGGCCAGACTTGGTCTTGTGGTCCACAACAGCCAAGCTGGCATATGTTGTGGAATTGACAGTATCATGGGAAGATGGTGTCGAAGAAGCCTATGAGAGGAAAAAGACTAAGTACTCTGAACTGGCAACTGAAGCTGCCCAGAATGGCTGGAAGACCAAGATTTTCGCTGAAGAAGTGGGATGCAGGGGATTCCTTGCTACATCTACGACCAGTCTATTGAAGAAGATGGGGGTGAGGGGTCACTCCCTCCAACAAGAAATCAAGTCCTTGTCAAACGCAACAGAAGAAAACAGCAATTGGATTTGCTTTAAAAGGAAAGACAACAACTGGGCTGCACAGTGAAGACAAGAGGGTATGGAACTGAGGGGGGTGTATCTGGGACACCAGGTAGCACCGTTGAGCCCTCTGGAGATGTCATGGGCTTATCAACGAAACGTCAAAGAAGGAGGGTGCCCACCTGATGACGCTGATGACATACCTACCCTCCGTCCTTGTCACCACTCCAAACCCACTGCCAACATCGAGAGTGCCAACTTACCACAGGGATTGAAACATCAAGTCCTAGTAGCTCTACTTCTACCTTTTTTTAACCTCTGTCTTTTTCTCTGCATTTATTTTTCCAGTTCGTTTTTAAATGCCACAACTGCTTCTTTATTCATGCCACCATCTGATCTAACCCCCCATATAGCTCATCCTTCATCTTTTCAATTCCACAGTGTACACCCTTCCAATCCCCCACTCTCCCTCCACTTCACACCCTGCTCTCTCCACATTCCCCTCCCGATTCTCTATTCCCCATCTCATACCAATCCTCTAGCAGTGCATTCCAAATTCTAGCTACCTACAGAGCAAAGATGTTTTCCTTTTATCACTTCTGCCAATTAGTTTAATTCATTCTACTCCGGATCTTAACCCTTCCAGAAAATACAGCATTTTCTTTCTATCAGTTTAGTAATGATGACATGCAATTAATTAATGAGACCATCTGGGACCATGTAACAGTTCGGCCCATAACAGTTGCTTATTTCTGTTTAAATCATAAGATTTTGGATGAAGGAGAACACAGAAGTGATAGGCTTATTCTTTAGGGAAGAACATTCTGTTAACATGCTTTCCTTCCTGGACCAGTCTGAATCTAATCCTAAAATCCTATTCCTTTTCTTTCACAAGACATTCAATATTTATAACACCCCCATATTTAAGATAAATGTAAGTGCATGGCTTGTGCTAAGCATAGTAAAAGTTCATATTGTTATACTTATTGAAAGGAAGAATTTAATTGCCTAAATATTAGCTTTCTTGTTCAGATGTCCACAATTATGTTATGTGTACGCCTACATAATACCAATTTGTTGGCATCAATGAAAGAAAAGCTTTCCAATCAGGACACAAGTGAAAGTATTAATTAAACATTTCATTGCGTAGTGTTCAGAACTTTAAATAACATCTCCTGAAATTATTCAAAGCATTGACAGCACCAGGAATGATGCATCCCCTTCTCCTCCTGAAATGTACAGATACATATTTAATTGCCAATGTTTGAGCAAACCTCAGCAGTCATTATCTCATTAAACTTAAAACATAACCAATCATTTTTTATTGATTGTTTCTTTTATTAGTTTGGGGATACAACAATATTCACTGAGTATTGTGCTTAAAGCAGGGAACCATTATGCAAACCATGTTGGGTTCCTCTCTGCTTTTAGCAGAAGTCAAATTTAATGGAACTCAATTTGTCAATGTACTTGGGACCAGAACTTTATTTTTACTTGTCAGATGCAGGTCACTCCAATTGTTAAAGTACCAGTTGAAAAGCACCCTTTATACCTCTCCCAGCTTGTATTTGTCCCATAATCTTTCAAACCCCAGGATTGCCATCATCTCACTGTTGATGCACAATTCACACACTTTCTATCAGACAGTGGATTCCACAGAAAAGATTCTCAATGGTAATCTTTAAAATAAATCCATATTGAATTATGCATATTTTAAAACTGAACTACTTAATGGACATGACTAATCCTTCCAGTCACACAGGCAAGCATTATTCATAAACTGGCAATAATGTTGTGCTCAGGTTGCACACTAACAATAAAACCCATTGTGATCTCCTGCTGTGTAACTAGAATATGACATTGGGATGAACAGACTCTGCTCCTGCTCTTGCCGCAAGATAAAATCCATAGCCATTGAGCAAACCAGCATAATAACAGAAAATGCTGGAAATATTCAGCGGGTCGGACTGGACGGATGCTGACTGGCATGCTGAGTATTACCAGCATTTTCTGTTATGAGTTTAGATTTCCAGCATTTGCGGCTTTTTTGTTGGATTTTCTTGAACAAAGCAAAGCCCTGCGGAAGGGTAAAGCATCACAATGCACCAATCATCTGGTCAATAAAACTGCTTTTTTGGCATTGACCACAGGGTAGTGCCTCGTAGAGCTTGAACTTCAGATCGATTCCACCACAATTTACCTGCCTTCTACCCAGCCTCTATGGTGGTCACATGGCATCCAAGCCTATTGGGTAATAGGAGAAGATGAATAAATTCAAATGAAAAGTCAAGTCAATCCTGATGCAGGGTCTCGATCCGAAACATCAACAGTGCCTTTCCTCCACAGATGCTGCTTGATACCTGAGCTCCTCCAGCAGATTATAGACAATAGACAATAGGTGCAGGAGTAGGCCATTCGGCCCTTTGAGCCAGCACTGCCATTCACTGTGATCATGGCTGATCATCCACAATCAGTACCCCGTTCCTGCCATCTCCCCATATCCCTTGACTCCGCTATCATTAAGAGCTCTATCTAACTCTTTCTTAAAAGCATCCAGAGAATTGGCCACCACTGCCTTCTGAGGCAGAGCATTCTACAGAACCAGAACCCTCTGTGTGAGAAAGTTTTTCCTCAACTCCGTTCTATTCTCAAATTGTGGCCTCTAGTTCTGGACTCCCCCAACATTGGGTACATGATTCCTGCCTCTAGCGTGTCCAATCCCTTAATAATCTTATATGTTTCAATCAGATTCCCTCTCATCCTTCTAAATTCCAGTGTATACAAGCCCAGTCGCTCCAATCTTTCAACCTATGACAGTCCCGCCATCCCGGGAATTAACCTCGTGAACCTCCTTCCTCAAATTTGGAGACCAAAACTGTACACAATACTCCAGGTGTGGTCTCACAAGGGCCCTGTACAACTGCAGAAGTACATCTTTGCTCCTATACTCAACTCCCCTTGTTATGAAGGCCAACATGCCATTAGCTTTCTTCACTGCCCGCTGTACCTGCATGTTTACTTTCAGTGACTGATGAACAAAGATAACAAGATCTCGTTGTACTTCCCCTTTTCCTAACTTGACACCATTCAAATAGTAATCTGCCTTCCTGTTCTTGCCACCAAAGTAGATAAGCTCACATTTATCCACATTAAACTGCATCTGCCCATTCACCCAACCTGTCCAAGTCACCCTGTATTCTCATAACATCCTCCTCACATTTCACACTTCCACCCAGCTTTGTGTCATCTGCAAATTTGCTAATGTTACTTTTAATCCCTTCATCTAAATCATTAATGTATATTGTAAATAGCTGCGGTCTCAGCACCGAGCCTTGCAGTAACCCACTAGTCACCGCCTGCCATTCTGAAAGGGACCCATTAATCCCTATTCTTTGTTTCCTGTCTGCCAACCAATTTACGATCCATGTCAGTACCCTACCCGCAATACCATGTGCTCTAATTTTGCCCATTAATCTCCTATGTGGGACCTTATCAAAGGCTTTCTGAAAGTCCAGGTACACTACATCCATTGGCTCTCCCCTTGTCCATTCTCATAGTTACATCTTCAAAAAATTCCAGAAGGTTAGTCAAGCCTGATTTCTCCTTCATAAATCCATGCTGACTCGGACCTATCCTGTTACTGCTTATCCAAATGTCCCTCTATTTCATGCTTTATAGTTGACTCCTGTATCTTCCCCACCACTGATGTCAGGCTAACTGGTCTATAATTCCCTGTTTTCTCTCTCTCTCCTTTCTTAAAAAGTGGGATAACATTAGCTACCCTCCAGTCCTCAGGAACTGATCCTGAATCTATAGAACCTTGGAAAATAATTACCAATGCATCCATAATTTCTAGAGCCACCTCCTTAAGTACCCTGGGGTGCAGACCATCAGGCACTGGGGATTTATCAACCTTCAGTTCCATCAGTCTATCCAAAACCATTTTCTGCCTAATGTGAATCTCCTTCAGTTCCTCCGTTACCCTAGGTCCTCTGGCCACTATTACATCTGGGAGATTGTTTGTGTCTTCCCTAGTGAAGACAGATCCAAAGTACCTGTTCCTTGTTTCCCATAATAAATTCACTCGTTTCTGTCTTCAAGGGCCCAACTTTGGTCCTAACTAATTTTTTCCTCTTCACATACCTAAAGAAGCTTTTGCTATCCTCCTTTTTATTCTTGGCTAGCTTGCCTTCATATCTCATCTTTTCTCCCCGTATTGCCTTTTTAGTTATCCTCTGTTGCTCTTTAAAAGTTTCCCAATCCTCTGGCTTTCCACTCATCTTTGCTATGTTATACTTCCTCTCTTTTATTTTTATACTATCCTTGACTTCCCTTGTCAGCCACAGTCACCCCTTACTCCCCTTAGAATCTTTCTTCCTCTTTGGAATGAACTGATCCTGCACCTTCTGTGTTATTCCCAGAAATACCTGCCATTGTTGTTCCATTGTCATCCCTGCTAGGGTATCTTTCCAGTCAACTTTGGTCAGCTCCTCCCTCATGGCTCCATAGTCCCCTTTGTTCAACTGTAATACAGTACTGATGCTTCCGATTTTCACTTTTCCCTCTCAAATTGTAGTTTAAAACATCATATTATGGTCAATACCTAATAATGGCTCCTTTACCCCGAGATAGTTTGTTACCCCACATTTACTCATTTACTCCTACAGCAAGAAGCAGAAATCAGGAGTTTATTGAGAGATTGTGGGGTTCACGATTTAAATGATATTCAATTGCAACAGAAGACTTTAAGGTAGTTTCAAAAAATTATCAGAACATAGTGGGGTTATAATTCAACTTTGGTATCACCTTCTTATTATTCAGAACATATTTATTTCTGTTAATAAAATAATCTTTCAATATCTAGCAGTAAATCTGTGCTTAGGTGGTAATTTTCTTCATGCTGACAAGAAGCATCATAAAAGAAGACAGTATCATTTATATCCTCTGCTTTAGTGTTGCTTTATCTGTGGATATTAACAATCAGTGGGGGCCAGCTGCTCTGTCATTCTGTTCACTTATTCTGTTGGAAAGGGGAAGTTTGTGAGGAGAATATGGAGGTTTTATTAGGGATATGCTGTACTGCTAAGTTGAAGGTGATATTCACTACCTGATCTCACATGTGAAAAGTAACATGTTAGTAAGATGGCAAATACCTATGATTTTGGTCATAGAATAAAAGCTCAAATTTCAAAGTTCAAAGAAAATTTTACTATCAAAGTACATATACAACCCAAAGATTCATTTTCTTGTGGGCATACTCAGCTAATCTATAGAATAGCAACTATACGAGGGGTGATTGATATGTTCGTGGCTTAACGTAGAAGGAGTCAAATTTAGAAAACCTAGCACATTTATTTTTCAACATAGTCCCCTCCTACATTTACATACTTCATCCAGTGGTTGTGGAGCATACGGATCTTGGACCTCCTGAAAGTGTCCACAGATGGGTGATTTATTCGTTCGTGGCCTAAGGTGGAAGGAGATGAGTTATTAACTTCAAACTTTCTGCATAATCACTCAAGGTGTTGACCTGCATGTGCATGTAATGAGAGCTGTATAACTCATCTCCTTCTACCTTAGGCCACGAACCTATCAATCACCCATCTGTGGACACTTTCAGGAGGTCCAAGATCCGTATGCTCCACAACCACTGGACTAAGTGTGTAAATGTAGGAGGGGACTATGTTGAAAAATAAATGTGCTAGATTTTCTAAAATTGACTCCTTCTATCTTAGGCCATGAATATATCAATCACCCCTTGTATAGTGTAATGTAATTGTTAGAAACATGCATAATTCACAAACATTGATATTGAGCTGGGGTTCACTTTAGGAGGCATGATGACGTATTATGTGAAGTTCTGTTACCGTGCGTTTTGTGTTCAGTATCTAGAGTATAATAGATGAGTTATTATGGTCTTTCTTAAACATAAAACAGCTCATGTTGTTTTATTTGCAAAAACCTACATTGGTGACGCTGATGCTCCAGGATGATTCCAGAATTATTGAACATGTTGGCTGATGCAGTCACTTTGAAACTGCTGGAGTTTTTGGAGAAAAATGCCATTGCTTGGATTGTACGAGCTGAAGCCCAATTTGTGCCATGAGAAATCTCTGCCAACAGCACCAAATGTTTATATGTATTAGCATCACTCAGTAACTCCATGGAAGTGAGAGTGGTGAGTCTACTAGAGCACCCACCTGAACACAATAAAAAGTGATCGCTGTAAACTCATCTTTTACAGACTCTTGCTGTCAGAGACTGAGCATGCCAAACAGTTGCTCTCCTTGCCTGGCTTCAGCAATGCTAAGTCACCATAGACCACATGCTGTCTCTCCTGGGAAATCACCATCCTTGTTTTATTTTTAAAAAACTCTTCATGCAGCAAATGCCTGATCAAGTTCACATAGCCTTTGCTAATGCACCCATGAAGGAGAATTGCATGAGAGAAGAGAATGTTAAAATAGCTAAGTCTACACTTAGCCAGACAGTGGTGCATAGTTCCTTCTCTTTTCCTTGCCTCAGCCAGCTCAGTCAAAAAGCCCCCCAACATAAGTGAAACAGACTGCTAACTAATGCTGCAAAGCAGACTACATTGGGTTTGTGCTTTTACCACGCTCGCTTCGGTACTAACGCTAGGAAGTGCCAATGGCAATGCAACTTTGGCAGTGCATCAGGACATCAAAGGTCTGTGAACTCTAAGTGCTCCAGCTGTCATGGACATCTAATATTCATTACGTACACCTTTTCAGGGAAATGCTTCCAATGTGACACAGGTGCTCAAGTGAGTGTGGTGCCAGCATTGTCTATTGATGAGAAGGCAAAGTGCGATGAAACCTCACTGGAGGCTGCCAGTGGCAGCAGGACCCGAACTTATGGGACATGGCAGGTGACACTCTGATTTAGAGGGTGATGTTACACATGGGACTTTGTCCTGGCTAAAGTGGATAGACCTCTGCTCGGTGAAGATTTCCTGTGTGCCCATGGACTGGTAGCTGATCTTAAGAACTGCCAGCTTGTGGATGTCAAGGACTTTGGGTCATTGCCCTGTTCCTCCAGTAAGTTTCCCACAATGACTCTGTCATGCACATGCACCACTGCATGGGAGTTTACTTCAGCACTGGATGATTTCCCAAATCTCACAAAGCCCACATTCTCCACTACAGTCACAAAACATGGGGTAGAGCACCACATCTCCACAACTGGCCCTTCAGTCTATTCCAGCTTTTCTGGGCAGACTGTACCCAGGAAAGCTGGCAACCGCAAAGGTTGAATTTGCCAACATGGAAAGATTTAGCATTGTATGCAGGTCAAATCAAAGTTCAAAGTTCAAATTTTCAAAGTAAAATATATTACCAGACTACATACAACCCTGAGATTCTATTAGTCTACAGAACAGTAACTGTAAACTGTAAACTTCAGGAACTGGCATAATTTACATATTACTATTTAACCATTTATGGTTTTATTACTATTTATTATTTTTGGTGCAACTATAATGAAAACCAATTTCCTCCGGGATCAATAAAGTATGACTATGACTATGACTATGAACCACTGCTCCTCGGTTTAAACCAGAACTACATTATCATCCAGATCCTTGATCCAGATGATAAAAACAGCAGACCCAGCACTAATCCCTATGGCATTCCACTTGTCACAGCCTCCAGTCATAGAGGCAACTTCTCTGCCTTCTCCTGAAAAGCCAATGTCCAATCCAATTTACTACCCTCATCTTGAATTTCAAGCGACTGAACCTTCTTGATCAACCTTTCATGCGGGACCTTGTCAAATGCCTTGCTGAAGTCCAAGTAAGCAAAAGCCACTGCATTGCCTTCATCAAGTTTCCTGGTACCTTCCTTGAAAAATTCTATAAGGTTGGTTAGACACAACCTACCATACACAAAGCCACACCGTCTATCCTTAATCAGTTTCTGTCTATTGAAATCCAGTCCTTTAGACTACCTTCTAATAACTTTTCCACTGCTGATGTCAGGCTCACTGGCCTGAAATTTCCTGGTTTATTCTTAGAGCATTTCTTAAACAGCAGAACAACTCTAGCTATCCTATATTGTAAGGACCTTGGCCACAAGCAAAGCTCCCTGGTCATGTGTTATCTATTTGGTATAATTGCCTCTGAGGTGAACCTCAATCATATCAATAGCATTAGCAAAATGACTAACTTATATCATTGGACCACTTTCCTACTCACTGAATGTCTGCAGCAAAATCTCTCATATGTCACTTTGTTACCGAAAAGACTTCCAGTGCAGGTCATTTTAACCTCTCTAAACCTAAGACAAATACCAATTGCTGATCTTTGCATTGACTCTTCATGAAGTAATGTCTTGATCATAAAATTATCCTTATATTCAGATTCTTCATTAACTATGTACCTCACTCTATCTATAATCTCCAGTGGATTACAAGATTGCAGACATCTTCAGTCATCCAGTTCTGGTCTCCTCATGAACTTATTTCAATGACTTCACAATGTTGCCATTGCCATTAAGTGGTCTGGAATTTTCTCCATAAACTTCTTTTTCTCTTTTTAAATAACTCTTTAACACCTATCATCTTGGTGAAGTTTTTGACCATCAATCCTAACCTATCTTCATATGTTGTAGTCTTTGACAATGATTGATCATGCTCGTGTGAACTGCCTAGAGACATTTAACTTTGTTAAAGGCATAATGTTAATGCAAGTTGTTGAAGGTACAGGTTGGCACTCCATCCATCACTGAAATTTTTCATTCCCTCCATCACTGGTTTACTGTGGCTGTGATGCTTGCCATCAATAAAATGTATTGCAATTCCTCACCTAACCTGCTTTGACAGCACCTCCCAAAGCCACAACTTCTATTGTCAAAAAGGAAAAAGCCACTGGGCATATAGGAAAACCACCAGCTGCATAATTCTATTCGTCTTGTACACTACCTTTCATTGTCAGTGGGTTTCAGTCCTGGAGCTCCCTTCCAGACTGTACTCTGGGAATATATTCACCAGAATGATCAAGGATCAACTTTATTCATCATATTCATTTACGTGTTTTATGAATCTTCTGTGGAAATTCTAGCACTCCTAATGTGGCCTCCTCTACATTGGTGAGACCCATTGTAAATTAGGGGACCACTTTGTTGAGCACCTCTGCTCCATCTGCCAAAAGCGGAAATTCCCATTAGCCAAACATTCTAATTCCCATTCTCATTCCAGTTCTGACATTTCAGTGCACCGCCTCCACTTGTGCCCTCGAGGTGGAGGAGCAGAACCTGTATTCTGTTTGAGTAGTCTCCAATCTGATGGCGTGAATATCGAAATTCCCTCCCCCTCCCTTCTTCTTCTATTCCCCTCTATCTCTTAACAGGTATAAAATTTCTCTTCTCACCTACCACCCTATGAACCTCCACATCCGGCACGTCATTTCCACAACCTCCACCATCTTCAATGGGATACTACCATCGAACACATCTTTACCTCCCCCATTCTCTGCTTTAAGCAGGGATCGCTCCTTCCATAATTCTTTTTCTATTCCTCACTATCGTCTTTTACCACTTCTCACCTGTCTGTCATCTCCTGCTGGGTCCCTTCCTCCTTCCCTTTCTCCTATGCTCCACTCTCCTCTCCTGTCAGATTCCTTTCTCTCCAGCCCTTTCTCTTTCCTGCCCACCTGCCTTCACCTATCATCTTCCAGTTATCCTCCTTCCTTTCCTCTTATCTTTTTATTCCGGCTTTGTTCCCCTTCCTTTCCAGTCCTGAAGCAGGGTCTCAGCCCTAAAAGTCGACTGATAGTCATTTCCATAGCTGCTGCCTGGCCTGCTGAATTCCTGCAGCATTTTCTGCGTGTTGCTTTGGATTTCCAGCATGTGCAGAATTTCTCCTGTTTATGATTTGCTCTGGTGTGTCAGTTAGGGTAAGACATGCAATAAAAGACAACAACACTCTAATTATGAAGAATATAGAATTATATAAAAATAAGGAATAAAAGATGCTATGATAAAATACCTATGGAATAAAATATGCATAGATACATGCTAAATACCAGCATTTATTTACAAGGCAAACAGCTTTATAAAAGGTATTCTAAATTGTTTACAGTGTAGTGTTGAGACAGGGATAATAGATAGAGGGTGCTGGGAAGGGAGCTAACTGAAATGACTGATCAGATTAACTCCCTTGGGAAAGAAACATTTAAGATTGTATGAAGTTTCTGTTTAATAGCCCTATAGTACTTTCCAGAAGGGAGCTTTGTATGCAGTGGTTCAAGAAGGATCACCACCTCCTTCTCAAGGGCAATTAGGAAGGGTCAGCACATGATGTTCTTGCCAGCAGCACTGACATGCCAAAATGCTAATTGAAAAAAATCTATAAGTAATTAAAATAAGCTTTATTCACACTAAGGAAGATTATTTTCCTGAAATATTGGGCTTTAATACATTTCTCTGCATCTTTTCACTGCTCCATGAAGTGTGATAGCCTTCGCAGATACTTGCAGCTTCCCTAGTCACTGTTCAGTACTCCTTCTGAAAAGCCCCTGAAGACATCAGCTGTGGCTTATTGATACTGAGAGAGGAAGAACTGGCTTTCTGTCCCAGATTTCCAGCAAAACCTCTGAGATACTGCCTTTCTGGTGAAATGTTAAATCAACACTTTCCCTGCTTTTCTTGGGTGTTTATTTAAAGAAAAACAAGTCTTTATTTTGAAGAAGGAGAAAGGGGTTTATACCTATCTCTCACCAGGATCACCAGCAAATATCACATGGTCAATTCAACATTGATGCTTTGGTAACTTGGCTACTGATTATTGTAGTTTACTAGAATTGTGAATTTCTTTTTGTCGACTATCCTTGTGTAATTGTAGGTACTGTGTGTAAATGGTATATGACTTGTATCAGATCGTGAGAATTTATTTCATCAGGTATATTTGTTCTCTTTATTGTTATCTCCAATATGGATCTGACAAACCCCTGTCATAATCAAAATTAACTTCCATAAACATGGCAAAGTGGTAACTTTATAAAATCTTTATACAATAGATCGGTAGCATAGCGGCTGGAGTGTCGCTATTACAGCTCAGAGCATTCCGGAGTTCAGAGTTCAATTCCAGTGCCATCTGTATGTCTTCCCCTTGGAATGCGTGGGTTTTCCCTGGGTGCTCTAGTTTCCTCCACAGTCTAAAATGTACTGTGTCGGTAAGTTGGTAATTGTAAATTGTTCTGTACTAGGTTAGGGTTAATCAGGTTTATTGGGGTTAGGGGGGTTTACACTGCACTGTATTACTAAATAAATAAAATAAAAATCTTTTTTCTATATTAGTAAGCATGTAAAGTTGTATTTGTATACATTCTTTCAAAACTTTGGGATATCCCTATGCCAATAAAGTCATGTTGTGATGTAGCTGTCATTGTAAGGTGCAAAGTTCAGCAGTTAACTTGCTTACAACATCATGCATAGCCAGTATGTCTGACAAGAGTATTTGTTTTAATCCTGATGAATGGTCTCAGCACAAAACGTCGACTATTCTCCTCTATGGATGCAGGCTGACTTGTTGAATCATTTTGTGTGTGTTGCTCAGAATTTTCAGCATCTGCAGAATCTCCTGTGTGTATAATCTGTTTTAATGATAAGATGAGAGATAACCATTCCCCGAAACAGGAAGGATAAGTGCTCTGCCATCCATATTTTCCCTATTATACCCTCATTTTTATATATATATATTCACACAATGTAGAATATTATCCAACTTTTGTTTCCTGGATGACTGACTCCAGTGGTTTCCTTTTAATAAAGTGTTTCAAGTTGGTTTTGTTATAATCAAACCCTACTTGTCAGAGGAAAAATACAAGATAAACTCATGGTCATCTGTTTGGTCCAAGTGTTGAACTTGGTTCGATTACATCGTCATCTAATTGAGGGGTCAGAAGGTCGTCTGCTCATGCATGGCAGGTTTCAATAACCAATGGACCAATCTCCACCTAATTTGGCCTATTATTGCCATCAGCCTGATGCCAAACCATCTGGTTCAACTGAAACAGAGCACGGTCAATGTCACTGTTGCTAGGGGCCCACAAAGGTCACTGTTCTCTCAAAGTGCAACACAAACCGCCAACATGAAAAACATGAGCTGAAGAGTGCCCACAGCAGTGGGCTGCCCAAAGTCTAACATAAAGCTCCATTAAGAAACAAAAAAAGAACTAGAAATGACTTGTTGAGAATGACAAGGAGATTCAGGAGCTTGTTTGTAGAAATATGAATGGGCAGGAGTGTAAGAAGCTGCAGAGTGTAGTGGACTCATCCCTTCCCAACATTGGTAGTATCTATAGGAGATACTACCAATGTTGGGAGGCAACATTGCTTCAAGGAGGCAACAACCATTAACAGAGTCCATGCCATCTCCTTGTAGCTAACATCAGGCAGGGCGTATAGAAGCACAAAGACTCACAGAACCAGGTTCAAGAATAACTACATCTTTTCAACTATTCTGTTCTTGAACCTACATCATTACAGTTTAGCAACACTATGACCACTTTGATCGCTTTGCACTAAAATGGAACTTTTTTGTCTTTAATTGTGTTCTTTCCTAGAAAAGCTGATTAATTCTTGTTTTTCTTGCAAATACTGCTTATATGATGGTACCTATATGCTGCTGCAAATAAGTTTTTCATTGCGTTTGTGAATATATGTGAATATATAAAACTTTGCGACCAGAAGGAGAAATCGGTATTCATGCCCAGTTAGAGGCTACCCAGACAGAATATAAGGTGTTGCTCCTCCACCCTAAGGGTTACTTCATCTTGGTGCTAGAGGAGGTATGGACTGAAATATCGGAATAGGAATATTTAGTCACCAGGAAGTTCTGTTTTTGGTGGATGGAATGGAGGTGCTCAATAAAGCGGTCTCCTAATTTGTGATGGGTGTCACCAGTGAAGAGCTGGCTGGATCGGGAGCTCCACACACAATAGACGACCCCAGCAGATTCGCAGGTGAGGTGTTGCCTCACCTGGAAGGACTGTTTGGATCCCTGAATGGAAGTGAGGAAGAAGGAAAATGGGCAATTGTAGAACTTTGGTCACTTGCAGAGTTAAGTATCAGGAAAGAGATTAGTAGGGAGAGATGAAAGAGCTTCTGCCTTTCTAGATATATTTGCTGTAACTTTACAAAGTTGTGTCTTCCACAAAGCATTGATGACTGGGTTAGAATGTTTCTATTACCTGATCCCTTTGAATTACTAGAGAACCAGAGATCATGAACTTTATGTGGGGAAAATTAATTAGAAATGCACTTGTTTAGTTGTTCTAGGAAAGGCAGAGATAGTTAATCAATAATATACATCATTGTTTGTGCTACTTTTGTCACTGGTTCCCCAGACAAAATAAAAAATTAAAACTGATGCGGGCATGGTATCAGTTGAGCATTGAGTAATTATTGAGGAAACATACAAAGGGCACATTAGAAGCAAGAATTGTGTAATGTAGCAATGCATCCAGAAGTCAAGCTGTTGACAAGAAATACCCAAAAAATCTCATTACTTGTGATTCATGAGTTAAATAGATACTTTCAGAATTTATGGTGTTTTTGCTGCTCTCCCATTCCAATTTGGTTTTACTAGCAAAGCGTGTAAGCTGCTTGTAAACTCAACAAATCAATACACTGAAGCCCCTCTCAATGATTTAACGTTAGGTAATTATCATAAATTCTTTCACATACATGTTCTCTCATTGTCAAAAATGAATTAACATTTGGTGATTTCTGTGCCTTTGATCATTCTAATGGCAATTATCAAGAAATCCTGAATACACACACTGTTCAAGCAAAGTGAGGTATTCAAGCTCACTGTTCACTTGCTTCAGTTAGGTAATTCAGTTCTAATTAATTAAGAAGACAATATATTTTAAGGATTCCTTTTTACTCTCATATTGTTACCAATATCAGAGGTGCTGAATCTCCCACACCAATCCTTGAGGTACACATTTAACTTTTTATCTTATGTCAGCTACAATGTGATCTCACCACCAGCCATATGTTCCCCCTTCACCTCTTTCATCTTTCTTCAGTGACAGCTCTGCCCAAGATTCCCTAGTCCACTCATCTCCCCCTCCCTAAGCACTTTCCTCTGCAACCATAGGAAGTGTAAAACTGTCCCTACTCCCCCTCCCCTCGTCCCTCACCACAGTCTAGGGAACTAAATAAATCATCCAAGTAAGGCAGAGATTCACATGCACGTCACTTGTGAGTTTGTTGGGGTTTACTACTGTATCTGCTGCTCCCCTTGTGACCTCCTCAGCAAAGCTGAGACCTGATGTAGATTGGAGGGTTGCTTTGTCAAACACCTTCACTCCATCCACCATAAAAAGTGGACTTTCCTGGTGACCACCGATTTTAATGCTACTTCATAGAAACATAGAAACATAGAAAATAGGTGCAGGAGTAGGCCATTCGGCTCTTCGAGCCTGCACCACCATTTATTATGATCATGGCTGATCATCCAACTCAGAACACCGCCCCAGCCTTCCCTCCATACCCCCTGACCCCCGCAGCCACAAGGGCCATATCTAACTCCCTCTTAAATATAGCCAATGAACTGGCCTCAACTGTTTCCTGTGGCAGAGAATTCCACAGATTCACCACTCTCTGTGTGAAGAAGTTTTTCCTAATCTCGGTCCTAAAAGGCTTCCCCTCTATCCTCAAACTGTGACCCCTCGCTCTGGACAACCCCAACATCGGGAACAATCTTCCTGCATCTAGCCTGTCCAATCCCTTTAGAATCTTATACGTTTCAATCAGATCCCCCCTCAATCTTC
Source organism: Mobula birostris (assembly GCF_030028105.1). Lineage (NCBI taxonomy): Eukaryota > Metazoa > Chordata > Chondrichthyes > Myliobatiformes > Myliobatidae > Mobula > Mobula birostris. Next base: position 98,669,491 of record NC_092370.1, on the reverse strand, counting down.
TAAATTCCAACGAGTACAAGCCCAGTTCATCCATTCTTTCTTCATATGAAAGTCCTGCCATCCCAGGAATCAATCTGGTGAACCTTCTCTGTACTCCCTCTATGGCAAGGATGTCTTTCCTCAGATTAGGGGACCAAAACTGCACACAATACTCCAGGTGCGGTCTCACCAAGGCCTTGCACAACTGCAGTAGTACCTCCCTGCTCCTGTACTCAAATCCTCTCGCTATAAATGCCAGCATACCATTCGCCTTTTTCACCGCCTGCTGTACCTGCATGCCCACTTTCAATGACTGGTGTACAATGACACCCAGGTCTCGTTGCACCTCCCCTTTTCCTAATCGGCCACCATTCAGATAATAATCTGTTTTCCTATTTTTGCCACCAAGGTGGATAACTTCACATTTATCCACATTAAATTGCATCTGCCATGAATTTGCCCACTCACCCAACCTATCCAAGTCACCCTGCATCCTCTTAGCATCCTCCTCACAGCTAACACTGCCCCCCAGCTTCGTGTCATCCGCAAACTTGGAGATGCTGCATTTAATTCCCTCATCCAAGTCATTAATATATATTGTAAACAACTGGGGTCCCAGCACTGAGCCTTGCGGTACCCCACTAGTCACCGCCTGCCATTCTGAAAAGGTCCTGTTTATTCCCACTCTTTGCTTCCTGTCTGCTAACCAACTCTCCACCCACACCAATACCTTACCCCCAATACCGTGTGCTTTAAGCTTGCACACTAATCTCCTGTGTGGGAACTTGTCAAAAGCCTTCTGAAAATCCAAATATACCACATCCACAGGTTCTCCCCTATCCACTCTACTAGTTACATCCTCAAAAAATTCTATGAGATGCGTCAGACATGATTTTCCTTTCACAAATCCATGCTGACTTTGTCCGATCATTTCACCGCTTTCCAAATGTGCTGTTATCACATCCTTGATAACTGACTCCAGCAGTTTCCCCACCACCGATATTAGGCTAACTGGTCTATAATTCCCCGGTTTCTCTCTCCTTCCTTTTTTAAAAAGTGGAGTTACATTAGCCACCCTCCAATCCTCAGGAACTAGTCCAGAATCTAACGAGTTTTGAAAAATTATCACTAATGCATCCACTATTTCTTGGGCTACTTCCTTAAGCACTCTGGGATGCAGACCATCTGGACCTGGGGATTTATCTGCCTTCAATTCCTTCAATTTACCTAACACCACTTCCCGACCAACATGTATTTCGCTCAGTTCCTCCATCTCACTGGACCCTCTGTCTTCTACTATTTCTGGAAGATTATTCATGTCCTCCTTAGTGAAGACAGAACCAAAGTAATTATTCAATTGGTCTGCCATGTCCTTGCTCCCCATAATCAATTCACCTGTTTCTGTCTGCAGGGGACCTACATTTGTCTTTACCAGTCTTTTCCTTTTTACATATCTATAAAAGCTTTTACAGTCAGTTTCTATGTTCCCTGCCAGTTTTCTCTCATAATCTTTTTTCCCCTTCCTAATTAAGCCCTTTGTCCTCCTCTGCTGAACTCTGAATTTCTCCCAGTCCTCAGGTGAGCCACTTTCTCTGGTTAATTGGTATGCTTCTTCTTTGGAATTGATACTATCCCTAATTTCTCTTGTCAGCCACTGGTGCACTACCTTCCTTGATTTATTCTTTTGCCAAACTGGGATGAACAATTGTTGTAGTTCATCCATGCAACCTTTAAATGCTTGCCATTGCATATCCACCGTCAATCCTTTAAGTGTCATTTGCCTGTCTATCTTAGCTAATTCACGTCTCATACCTTCAAAGTTACCCCTCTTTAAGTTCAGAACCTTTGTTTCTGAATTAACTATGTCACTCTCCATCTTAATGAAGAATTCCACCATATTATGGTCACTCTTACCCAAGGGGCCTCTCACGACAAGATTGCTAATTAACCCTTCCTCATTGCTCAAAACCCAGTCCAGAATAGCCTGCTCTGTAGTTGGTTCCTCGACATGTTGGTTCAAAAAACCATCCCGCATACATTCCAAGAAATCCTCTTCCTCAGCACCCTTACCAATTTGGTTCACCCAATCTACATGTAGATTGAAGTCACCCATTATAACTGCTGTTCCTTTATTGCACACATTTCTAATTTCCTGTTTAATACCATCTCCGACCTCACTACTACTGTTAGGTGGCCTGTACACAACTCCCACCAGCGTCTTCTGCCCCTTAGTGTTACGCAGTTCTACCCATATCGATTCCACATCTTCCTGGCTTATGTCCTTCCTTTCTATTGCGTTAATCTCTTCTTTAACCAGCAACACCACCCCACCTCCCCTCCCTTCATGTCTATCCCTCCTGAATATTGAATATCCCTGAACGTTGAGCTCCCATCTCTGGTCACCCTGGAGCCATGTCTCTGTGATCCCAACTATATCATAATCATTAATAACAATCTGCACTTTCAATTCATCCACCTTATTACGAATGCTCCTTGCATTGACACACAAAGCCTTCAGGAGAAAAAACCCTTGTTATTCATCTGATTTATTCAGTTTTGTAACATTTATAGTACTTTTATGTATTGCATTGCAATGCTGCTACAAAACAACAAATTTCACAATATATGTCAGTGATAATAAACCAGGTTCTGATTTTGATTCTGATAGTCAGTGTAAGGAATAGGATTTTCAAGACAAAAATGAGAAAAATATTTTTCAACCAAAATGATAATCTGACTCCCAAAAGTGTTAACTTTCAAGACAATGCATGATAGATTTTCAGATATTAAGTGAATCAGAAAACAAAAAGTTAATATGGCATTGAACTACAAGATCAATTGCCATCTTAACGGGTGGTGGAAATGGCCAAACACTCCTGCTTCCATTTCGTACATTGCTTTTGAGTTGGTCTGGAGGATTTTCCCAAGACTGGAGTGGGCATCTTCCTTGGCTTCATCTGTGGCTTCTGTTTTGTGTTTCCAAACATTTAAAGTTAAATGAGTTGAGCAGTATATGATCTCCATTTGCTGCAGTTTGTTTGTTGAATCTCATTTCATCCCTTTCCAGTCATGGGTGAGTAAATCCTTCACCTTAACTGGAAGCAGCAATGCACAAAACACAGCAAAGCCAGTGTCTAAAAAGTAAAATGTCTTTGTATAAACAAGATAGTTTGGAAGTACAAAGACCTGCACATCATTGCCTGGTTAATTGCTTTATACATTCTATTGTCCAAATGCCGGCGCTTTCACGTCGAACAAAATAATGATGATGCACTGCTTCCGCACACAAAAGTTTACAATTTCGGGGCTATTCATCTGCAGGTAAGACTTGACAACTCTGCAATTTGCTATTTACAGCAAGCTTTTCAGAAGTGCACACTTGAGTAGCTTCAACAAAAAAAAAGCTGGGTGAGTCACAGCACAAGATAATGGCTCAGTGATGTTTCCAATTTAGTTTAATCATAAAAACCAATTAGTCAATCATTTCATAAAAATCATTTTTGAGAAAAAGAAACTTGCGACTTTACTTGTCAAATAAGACTATCAATGATATGTAAGGTGCCAATGTAGAAACAGGACCTTTGATGTTCAATAGGAGCATTATGAAATGCAGTTTGACACCAAGCCATATGGTTAACACTGCCATTAAGGCCAAGATCTGATCAAATGGTAGGTTTTACCGATAGTTGCTGAGGATGAAAGATACAGAGGGAAACTGGGATTTAGAAAGAGAATAAGCCTTGGCTGTGGTAAGCACTTGCAGTGATTAAAATTAGAAGCAGCTAAGAGATCAGAATTGGAGAAGCCTGGGTATTTGAAATGATTATTAGAATAGAGAAGACTACCAAATCAGAAAGTAATCAGACCTTAACAGGATTTGAAAGCAAAGGCGATATTTTTGCAAATCAGATTTGGTTTCACAGTGTCAGTGTGTACTCAGTTGCAAATTTATTAGGTACACCTTTACATTTGCTTATTAATACAATTATCTAATTATCAGCCAATCATATGGCAGCAACTGAATGCATAAAAGTATGCAGACATGGTCAAGAAGTAGTTGTTATTGAGACCAAACACCAGAATGAGGAAGGAATGTGATCTGAATGATTTTACTGTGGAATGATTGTTGGTGCCAGATAGGTGGTTTGAGTATCTCAGAAAATGCTGATCTCCTGACATTGTCACACACAACTGTCTCTAGATTTCACAGAGAATGGTGTGAAAAAGGAAAAAAGAATCATCCAGTGAGCAGTAGTTCTGTGGGTGGAAAAACCTTGTGAATGAGAGGTCAGAAGAGAATGGACAGACTGGTTTAAGCTGACAGGAAGGTGACAGTGACTCAGATAACCACGTATTACAACAGCGGTTTGCAGAAGAGCATCTGTGAATACACAACATATTGAACCTTGAAGTGGATGAGCTACAGCAACAGAAGACCAATCACATTCATTCAGTGGCCATTTTATTAGGTACAGGAGGTAAAGTGCCCCCTCAGAACAGTTCACTAAGAAGAGGGGTGATGGTTGAAGTGAAATTGATGTGATTGGAAAATATGTACCAGAGTTTTGGACAGATCAAGAAAATTCAGTTAAACATGTTTTGAAACAAAAGAAGAGGGTTTAGAGCAAACTTTTGCAAATTGCAAAGAACTGTGGAAAACTAAAGACAGAGTAACTATGTAAGAGATATTACTGACTGCGTTAAGATCCTGGACCCATAACATAGAGGCCTGGAACAACCTGGAGACATCCATTTAAACCTCCCTAAGGCACTGGGGCATTTCAATTTAGTTAACAAAATAAATTTGGAATTAAAAAGCCATTATATGTAAAAGTGACCATGAAACTATTGATTGCTATATAAACTCATCTTGTTCAGTAGTGCTTTGCAGAGAATTAAATCTGTCATCCTTAACCATCTTTATATTTGATCTTCGTGCAATGCCGGAACAACAGCAATGGAGCTGGTTCTTAAAAGTCCCCTGAAATGCCCCAGCAAGATACTTCATTTGAGGGCCATCAGGACATCAGCCTTATCAGCAATTCTAAATCACATGGAAGGATAGAAAAAGCACTGTTATTTTATTGTTGCTAGGATTCCTAAGTTGAATTGAATTGAATTTATTACTTATATCCTTCATATACGTGAGAAGTAAAAATCCTTATGTTACGTCTCCATATAAATATGCAATGTGCAATCGTAGTAATTTATAATAATTTATAATAAATAGAATAGTTAATGTAATATAGAGTACACTCAAATCAGCATGAGTTCATCAGTTTGATTGCTTGGTGGAAGAAGCTATCCCGGGGCCTGTTGGTCCTGGCTTTTATGCTGTGGTATTGCTTCCCGGATGGTAACTAAACCATTTATAAAAGACATAGGCCTTAAAGGTTAAATTCTTTTCTTTCTCTTACAGAGGCTGCCTCAACTGCTGGTTAATTCCAACACTGGTAGTTTATTTTTTTCTTTTAATTCATATGTAAATATCAGGTTTTTTTCTGGTATCAAAGCAGATTATTGTTTCAAGCCTTTTGAGATTTCCTGAAATTGTTCTTAGCAGTTGACATTTAATATGATCACTTTTGTTAAAGTAATGGTAAATAGACAAATTCGATCATCCTTTTATTGCTAAATATTAATACAGTTCAGAACAAAGGTGCTGTGAAGGTATTAGAGAAAATTGAAAATTTCAGGACATTAAAAATCTCATTCAGAGCTGTTTATGTAGCTGACATGATTTCAGACTATTTCTAGGACAGAGCTCAACCCACTCATATTTCCCAAAGCGTACTAAAATACTTCTACTTCTTCTGACTCAGGAGAAGTCAAGATTATGGATTGCTGCCCATGCCACACGCAGTCAGGGTAAGAATAGGATAGTTTGGCAGATGAAGGCCTGGCTGAGGAACTAGTGCAAAGAACAGGGCTTCAAAATTGTAGATCATTGTGATCTCTTCTGTGGAAGGTAGGACCCGCGCAAAAGGGACTGGTTACATTTGAACAACACACACAAACTGCTTCAGGAGCTCAGCAGGACATACAGCAGCTATGGAAAAAAGTACAGTCAACGTATCGGGCCGAAACCCTCCAGTCTTGCCAGATGGCTTTCGCCTGAAACATCGACTGTAATTTTTCCATAGATGTTGCATGATCTGCTGAGTTTTGTGTGTATTGCTCGGATTTCCAGCATCTGCAGATTTTCATAGAACATAGAACATAGAATAGCACAGCACAGTACAGGCCCTTTGGCCCATAATGTTCAACCCTTAACCCCTGCCTCTCATATAACCCCCCACCTTAAATTCCTCCATATACCTGTCTAGTAGTCTCTTAAATTTAATTAGTGTATCTGCCTCCACCACTGACTCAGGCAATGCATTCCATACACCAACCACTTTCTGAGTAAAAGTCCTTCCTCTAATATCCCCCTTGAACTTCCCACCCCTTACCTTAAAGCCATGTCCTCTTGTATTGAGCAGTGGTGACCTGGGGAAGAGGCACTGGCTGTTCACTCTATCTATTCCTCTTAATATCTTGTATACCTCTATCAAGTCTCCTCTCATCTTCCTTCTCTCCAAAGAGTAAAGCCCTAGTTCCCTTAATCTCTGATCATAATGCATACTCTCTAAACCAGGCAACATCCTGGTAAATCTCCTCTGTATCCTTTCCAATGCTTCCACATCCTTCCTATAGTGAGGCGACCAGAACTGGACACAGTACTCCAAGTCTGGCCTAACCAGAGGTTTATAGAGCTGCATCATTACCTTGCGACTCTGAAACTCTATCCTTCGACTTTTGAAAGCTAACATCCCATAAGCTTTCTTAACTACTCTTCTACCTGTGAGGCAACTTTCAAGGATCTGTGGACATGTACCCCCAGATCCCTCTGCTCCTCCACACTACCAAGTATCCTGCCATTTACTTTGTACTCTGCCTTGGAGTTTGTCCTTCCAAAGTGTATCACCTCACATTTCTCCAGGTTGAACTCCATCTGCCACTTCTCAGCACACTTCTGCATCCTATCAATGTCTCTCTGCAATCTTTGACAATCCTCTACACTATCTACAACACCACCAACCTTTGTGTCATCTGCAAACTTGCCAACTCACCCTTCTACCCCCACATCCAGGTCGTTAATAAAAATCACGAAAAGTAGACGTCCAAGAACAGATCCTTGTGGGACACCACTAGTCACAATCCTCCAATCTGAATGTACTCCCTCCACCACCACCCTCTGCCTTCTGCAGGCAAGCCAATCTTGAATCCACCTGGCCAAACTTCCCTGGATCCCATGCCTTCTGACTTTCTGAATAAGCCAACTGAGTGGAAGTTGTCAAATGCCTTACTAAAATCCATGTAGATCACATCTATTGCACTACCCTCATCTATATGTCTGGTCACCTCCTCAAAGAACTCTATCAGGCTTGTTAGACACAATCTGCCCTTCACAAAGCCATGCTGACTGTCCCTGATCAGACCATGATTCTCTAAATGTCCATAGATGCTATCTCTAAGAATCTTTTCCAACAGCTTTCCCACCACAAATGTAAGGCTCACTGGTCTATAATTACCCGGACTATCCCTACTACCTTTTATGAACAAGGGGACAACATTTGCTTCCTTCCAATCCTCCGGTACCATTCCCATGGACAACGAGGGCATAAGGATCCTAGCCAGAGGATCAGCAATCTCTTCCTTCGCCTTGTGGAGCAGCCTGGGGAATATTCTGTCAGGCCCCGGGAACTTTTCCATCCTATTGTATTTTAACAACTCCAGCATCTCCTCTCCCTAATATCAACATGCTCCAAAACATGAACCTCACTTATATTGTTCTCACCGTCATCAAGTTCCCTCTCATTGGTGAATACCGAAGAGAAGTACTCACTGAGGACCTCACTCACTTCCACAGCCTCCAGGCACATCTTCCCACCTTTATCTCTAATTAGTTCTACCTTCACTCCTGTCTTCCTTTTGTTCTTCACATAACTGAAGAATACCTTGGGGTTTTCCTGTACCCTACTCACCAAGGCCTTCTCATGCCCCCTTCTTGCTCTCCTCAGCACCTTCTTAAGCTCCTTTCTTGCTTCCCTATATTCCTCAATAGGCCCATCTGATCCTTGCTTCCTAAACCTTATGTATGCTGCCTTCTTCCGCCTAACTAGATTTTCCACCTCACTTGTCACCCATGGTTCATTCACCCTGCCATTCTTTATCTTCCTCACTGGGACAAATTTATCCCTAAGATCCTGCAAGAGATCCCTAAATATCGACCACATGTCCATAGTAAATTTCCCTGCAAAAAAATCATCCCAATTCACACCTGCAAGTTCTAGCCTTATAGCCTCATAACTTGCCCTTCCCCAATTAAAAATTTTCCTGTCCTCCCTGATTCTATCCCTTTCCATGATAATGCTGAAGGCCAGGGAGCAGTGGTCACTGTCCTCCAGTTGCTTACCCACTGAGAGATCTGTGACCTAACCCGGTTCATTACCTAATACTAGATCTAGTATTGCATTCCCCCTAGTTGGCCTTTCAACATACTGTGACAGGAATCCATCCAGGACACACTTAACAAACTCAGCCCCGTCTAAACCATTTGAACTAATCAGGTGCCAATCAATATTAGGGAAGTTAAAGTCACCCATGATAACAACCCTGTTATTTTTGCACCTTTCCAAACTCTGCCTCCCAATCTGCTCCTCAGTATCTCTGCTGCTACCAGGGGGCCTATAGAATACTCCCAATAGAGTAACTGCTCACTTCCTGTTCCTGACTCCTACCCATACTGACTCAAAAGAGGATCCTGCTACATTACCCACCCTTTCTGTAGTTGTAATAGTATCCCTGACCAGTAATTACACCCCTCCTCCCCTTCCCCCCCTCATCCCTGTTAAAGCACTGAAATCCAGGAATATTGAGAATCCATTCCTGCCCTGGTGCCAGCCAAGTCTCTGTAATGGCCACTACAACATAATTCCATGTATGTATCCAAGCTCTCAGTTCATCACCTTTCTTCTCTTGTTTGTGATTATGTTACATATGTACCCAAGGGGGACCAATATCCTTGCAGCGGGTTTGCTAGAGCTGTTGAAGATGGTTTAAACTAATTTGGTAGGGGAATGGGAAACTGAGTGATAGGCTGAGGATAGGCCTGTTGGTATAATACCAGATGCAGTGTGCTATGAGATTGTCAAGAAGGACAGGCAAAAGATAGGGCAAAATAGCAGTCAGTGGGCTGAGTTGCAGAATAACACGGAGACAAAAATTTAAAAAGGTGACAAATATAACCCTGTAGGTGTAATATTTGAATGCACGCAGTATATGGAATAAGGTAGGTGATCTTGTAGCACAGTTAGAGATTTGTGGGTATGGCGTTGTGGGCATCACTGATCTGTGGCTGAAAGAAGATCATAGTTGGGGGCTTAACATCCAAAGATACACATTGTAATGAAAGAACAGGCAGATAGGCAGAGGGAGATGGGGTGGCTCTGTTGGTAAAAAGTGAAATAAAATATTTAGAAAGAGTTAGCATAGGATCAGAAAATGTAAAATCCTTGTGGGTAGAGTTAAGATACTGCAAGGATAAAAAGACCCTGATGGGAGTTATATACAGCCCTCCGAACAGTATCCAGGATGTGGGCTACAAATTACAATAGGAGATACAAAACACATGTCAAGAGGGCAATGTTACAATAGTCATGTTTGATTTCAGTATGCAGATAGATTGGGAAAATCAGGTTTGTGCTGAATCCCAAAAGAGAGAATTTGTAAAATACATACGAGGTGGCTTTTTAGAGTAACTTGAGGTTGAGCCCACTAGGGGAAAGGCAATTTTGGATTGGATATTGTGTAATGAACCAGATTTGATTAGGGAGCTGAGCGTAAAGGAATCTTTTGAGGCAGTGATCATAATATAATGACTTCACCCAGCAATTTGAGAGGGAGGAGATAAAGTCAGATGCATCAGTATTACAGTGGGGTAAAGGTAATTGTAGAGTCATAAGCAAAGAGCTAGCCATAGTTGATTGGAAGGGGATGCTATCATGGATAACAACAGAACAGCGAAGACTGGAGTCTCTGGGAGAAATTCAGAAGGTGCAGGATAGAAGTAGAAGTAGATTTTCTAATAGCAGGGGGACACAACCTCGGGTTGACCAAGGAAGTCAAAAACAACAGAAAAGTCAAAGAGAGGGCATATAATAGAGCAAAAATTATTGGGAAGCTAGCTGATTGGAAAGCTTTAAAAAACAACAGAAGGCAACTGAAAAAGCCATAAGGAGAGAAAAGATGAAATATGAAGTTAAGCTCGGCAATGGAGTCATAGAGTAATCGAGTGGCACAGCACAGAAACAGGACCTTTGGCCCATCTAGTACGTGCTGAACAATTTAAACTCTCTAGTCCCATCGTCTGCTCTGGACCAAGCCATCCATAACCCTACTATCCATGTATCTATCCAAACTGTTAAGGCTGCTTAACAACATAAGAGTCCAGGGTATTACAGGAAAGGTAATAGCATGGAGAGAGCACTGGCTGATTGGCAGGAAGCAAAGAGTGGGAGTAAAAGGAGCCTTACACGAGGAAATCTGCAGATGCTGGAATTTCAAACAACACACATAAGAGTTGCTGGTGAACACAGCAGGCTAGGCAGCATCTATAGGAAGAGGTACAGTCGACATTTCCGGCTGAGACCCTTCGTCAGGACTAACTGAAAGAAGAGCTAGTAAGAGATTTGAAAGTGGGAGGGGGAGGGGGAGGGAGAGATCCAAAATGATAGGAGAAGACAGGAGGGGGAGGGATGGAGCCAAGAGCTGGACAGTTGATTGGCAAAAAGGATATGAGAGGAACCTAGGACGGGAGGCCTAGGGAGAAAGAAAAGGGGAGGGGTGAAGCCCAGAGGATAGGCAAGGAATATAGTGAGAGGGATAGAGGGAGAAAAAAGAGAGAGAGAAAAAGACCACCTTTTTTAAATTATACGAGGGGTGATTGATAAGTTTGTGGCCTAAGGTACAAGGAGTCAATTTTAGAAAACCTAGTATATTTAGTTTTCAACATAGTCCCCTCCTACATTTACACACTTAGTCCAGCGGTCGTGGAGCATACGGATCCCTTCTTTGTAGAAGTGGTCCACAGCAGGGGTGATTGATAAGTTCGTGGCCTAGGTAGAAGGAGATAAGTTATTAACTTCAAACTTTCTGCATTATCACTCAAGAGTTGAACTGCACATCCATGTGCCAAGAGCATCTTGGACCTCCTGGTGGTCCACAGCAGGGGTGATTGGTAAGTTCGTGGCTTAAGGTAGAAGGCGATGAGTTATACAGCTCTTGTTACACGCACATGCAGTTCAACTCTTTGAGTGAAAATGCAGAACGTTTGAAGTTAATAACTCATCTCCTTCTACTTTAGGCCACAAACTTATCAATCACCTCTGCTGTGGACCACCTCTGGAGGTCCAAGGCACCGACTTCTACAAAGAAGGGATCTGTAGGCTTCACGACTGCTGGACTAAGTGTGTAAATGTAGGAAAAATAAACGTGCTAAGTCTTCCAAATTGACTCCTTCTACCTTAGGCCACGAACTTATCAATCACCCCTCGTATGTCAATGATTTGGATGATGGAATTGAAGGCACAGTCACCAAGTTTGCGGATAATATGAAAATAGGTGGCGGGGAAGATAGAGTTGAGAAAGTGGGGCGACTGCAGAAGGATGTAGACAGACTAGGAGAATGGACAAAAAAGTGGCAGATTGAAGTGTATGGCCATGCACTTTGGAAGAAGCAACAAAAGCGTAGATTATATTCTAAACTGACAGAAAATTCCAAGGTGTCAAGGTACTTGGAAGTCCTCATGCAGGATCTCCTAAGGGATAACTTGCAGACTGAGTCGATGGTGAGGAAGGCAAATGTATTGTTAGAATTCATTTTGCGAGGACTGGAATATAAAAGCAAGGATGTAATGCTAAGGCTTTATAAGGCACTGCTGAGGCCTCATTTGGAGTATTGTGTGCAGTTTTTGGCCTCTTATCTAAGAAAAGATGTGCTGACTTTGGACAGGGTTCTGAGGAGGTTCACGAAACTGATTTCAGGAATGAAAGGATTATCATAGGAGGAGCATTTGATGGTTCTGGGCCTACACTCACTGGAATTTAGAAGAATGAGGATGGATCTCACTGAACCTCATCAAATGTTTAAAGACCAAAATAGAGTGGATGAGGAGAGGACGCTTCCTATAGTAGGGTAGTCTAGATCAGAGGGAACAGCTTCAGAATAGAGGAATGTCCATTTGGAATGTTGAGAGGAATTTCTCTAGCCAGAGGATGGTGAATCTGTGGAATTCATTGCCGCAGGTGGTGTGGAAGCCAGGTCGTTATGTGTATTTAATGCAGAAGTTGATAAGTTCTTGATTAGTTAGGACGTGAAAGGTTATGGGGAAAAATCAGGAATATGGGGTTGGGAGAGAAAATGGATCAATCATGATGAAATGGCAGAGGAAACTTGATGGGCTGGATGGCCTAATTCTACTCCTTCCTCTTATGAGCTTATGGTCTTATTCCTCTCTGTGTGGCCTCCAAAGAAACCTATTATAAGCGAAATGTTTTGTTTATTTGGTAGCAGTACAACACAGAAGACTGAATTTAGCCAATCTCTACTACATAAACCATTCCAGACACAATATTCTCATCTCAAGAGAATTCTCATTCTAATGAGACAGATTCTTATCACCTCTCCATATTTTAAACTTTTAGGATCATTCATTCTTTCTAAAACTACCCAGAATATAGTGTGTAGCTGAAAATTGTGTTATCATGGAGTAGAACTGGATGACAAACATGACTTCTGACTAAAACACTGTACTACTGTAAAAGTGCCTTAATGTTGCCTGCAATAGCACAACTCACAAATGTCTCTGACTTCTCATCTTTCTTTTCCAGTCCTGATGAAGGATCTCGGCCTAAAACATTGATTGTTTACTCTTTTTCCATAGATGCTGTCTGCTGACCTCCTCCAGCATTTTGTGTGTGTTGCTTGGAATCTATGACAGCATATTTTCTTATGTTTGTCACAAATGTCCATCTTCATTAATCCAAATAAATGTCAGTTCTGTTTTTCTTATAGTGCAATATACTTTCATTGACTGTTTCCTCTGCTATCTGAGGTTGTATTCAATATATATGCTTTAACACATTGCTCCAGAGCATCCTGTTGTCTCACTGTTTTCCCCAGCAATTAACCTTCCTTACATCTTTGACACCTTTTCCACACTGATTTGCAGTAAAGAGTTGCCAGTAACTAAGCTCTCTTGTCATGTGGTAAGGAGATGAATCAGGGGCATCATTACAACACAAACAAAATGCTGGAGGAACTCAGCAAGCCAGGCAGCATCTAGGAAAAGAGTACAGTTGACAGTGTTAGAGTGAGTTTTTGGGTAGATGATTCATTTACATTTAAGTGGCTTTGGCCACCAGTCTTCTGTTTGACAAAGTACTGTGGATTGAGTTCACAACAATCACCATCATCATCATCATCAGGTGCGGTGCCCAGTTTGAGCTTTGACTGCCATGGCCCACACACTCCTGTTTAGGGTCAAGTGGATGAATTCATTGGTATTCATTTCCAGTTCTCTGGCTGCTGTCTCCATCATCATTTGTCTTTGTCTTCCTCTTGCTTCCTTCCCTTCAATCTTTCCCATAATTGCCATGTATTCTAACTCATCTTTCCTCATCACAGGTTCAATGAAGTTACATAGCCTTTCATGATCTCATACATTATTTCTCCTTTTGTGTTTGCTCTGTTCATAACATCCTCGTTAGATATTTGTTTCGTCCATGATATTCTTTGCATCCTCCTCAAAAACCACATCTCTGCTGCTTCAATTCGTTTCCTCATGTTACTAGATATTGTCCAACATTCTGAGCTATATAACATAACTGGATAAATGTAACATTTCAGTACTCTGAGGTGGGTTGTCATGCCTAGTTTAGTATTGGTCAGAATACTCTTCATTCTCGTAAAGGTGTCTTTTGCCATCCCTATTCTTCTTTTGATGTCCATGTCGCACCTGCCATCTGATCTCACCCAGCTTCCTAAGTAGCAAAAGTTCTGTACTTGTTTTATGTCTTCCCCATTTATTCTCAGCCTGCGGATAGGATTCTCCTTCTTTTTGGATATCACCATCCATTCTGTCTTTTTGCAATTGATAGATAGACCCAATGTTTGCACTTCCTTCAACAACTATATCAATTAAGTTTTGTAGTTCTTCCTCTGTGCTTGCAATTAACACCATGTCATCTGCATATCTGAAATTATTGATGTTTTCACCTCCAACTTTGATTCCCAAGATGTCCCATATTTCTTGTAATATTGTTTCACTGTACACAGTAAATAAATCAGGCGAGAAAACATACCCTTGTCTAACACCTGTCTTGATGTTCGTAAACTGACTCACTTCTCCATCTATTCTTACAGCGGCAGTTTGTTCCCAGTACAGATTTCTGATTAGGCGGAGGTCTTTCTAATCTAGATCTAGAGTTTTCTGTAATATTTGAAATAACTTATTGTGCTTCACTTTATCAAATGCTTTTGTGTAGTCGATAAAACAATCTTTTTGCACTTGAATAGTTCGTTCTGATAGTATCCTTAACATCAATATTGCGTTTCTTGTACCCTTGTCTTTCACAAAAACATATTGTTCTTTACCTATTTCAGTTTGTATCTTACTTTTAGCTCTTGTCATCAAAATTCTTAGAAGTATCTTGGTGATATGACTCATTAAACTTATTGTCCTAAGTAATTCACATTCTATTGCTCCAGCTTTCTTAGTAAGAGTGATAAATATTGATTTTTTCATCTCTTCTGGTATTATTCCAGTCTCATAAATGTCATTGATTAAATCAGTAAGTTTTTCAATTCCATAATCTTCAAAGGCGATAATTTGTTCTATTACTAATTCATCAGGACCTGCTACCTTTCCTTTCTTCATCTTATATATTGCGTTATGAACTTCAGATTTTAAAATACTTGGACCTTCAATATTTTTCTTGATTTCTGGTTTTTCACCTCAATCGTCTTCAAACAATTCTTGAATATACTCAGTCCATCTGTTCATAATCTCATCTTTTTCCATGATAATGGTACTGTCCTTTGCTATCAAGCGTCCACCTGAAGAACAGCGGCAACATACATAAAATTTGCTGGTGAATGCAGCAGGCCAGGCAGCATCTCTAGGAAGAGGTACAGTCGATCTTTCGGGCCGAGACTCTTCATCGGGACTAACTGAAAGAAGAGCTAGTATTTGCCCATGTTTGCGTGAAGAACAGAGGGGCTTTTTACCAGTCATATTCTTGCTTTGTTGATGTAACCTTTTTGGATCAGTAATAGGGATTCTTTCTATTTGCTCACATTCCTGGTTTAACCATTCTTCTTTGGCTTTAAATAAGCTTTTAACTTTTTTATCTGAAGACTTATATTCTATAGGATTTGCTTTCTTCTGTCTCCTTTCTTCCATTAGATTTTTGATTTCAGCTGACATCCATTTATCCTTTGCGCTTTTTTTCTTTTTTAGGAATCACTGACTGTGCTGATTCTACCAAAGCATCTTTTAGAGAGTTAAATTTCATTTCTACATGATTGCTATCATCTTCAACAGATTCTATTTCTAGACTTTGAAATCTGTTCCTTACTTCAATTGTAAATTTTTGTCTTAAATTTTCTGCTTTAATTAATTGCAAGTAGTCAAGGGATTGTTCAGGTTTTTCCTTCTTTAGTCTTACTTTTACATGACATACTACTGGGTTATGGTCACTATTACAGTCTGCACCTGGATATGTTTTGCATTGAGTCACTGAGTTTCTAAATCTTTGGTTTATAGTAATAAAGTCAATTTTATTTCTGGTGTTATCACCTGGACTTTTCCAGGTCCACAAGCGTCTTGGATGGTTTTTAAAGTAGGTATTCATAATGACCTGATTATTCCTCTTGTACCATTCTACCCATTTCTCACCTCTTTCATTTCTTTCCCCGAGTCCAAATTTTCCTATAGTATTTCCATCAGCACCTTGTCCTACTTTAGCATTTAGATCTCCCATGACAAGAACAATATCTTGAGATTTGCAACCATTCTTTGCTTGTTGAAGCTCTTCATAGAATTTATCTATATCCTCATTTGTTCCATCTGTTGTTGATGCATATACCTGTATAGTTGCTAAATCAACAGGTTGTCTAACAAGGAGCACTCTTTCTGATATTGCCCAATGTCCTAAAGCACTTTTTGCCATGTTTTCGTCCATAAGCGTTCCTACTCCATTAGTATGCGATGTTCCACAAGAATAAATTAGTGTTTTATTTCTATTCTGACATGTTCCAGCACCTATCCAACGAACTGCACTAATTCCCATGATGTTATTCTTTAGTCTTTCCATTTCATTTATCACGTTGTCTAATCTTCCTGCTTGATATAGGGTTCTTACATTCCAAGTGGCAATAATTTTCTTTTGTGTTTGAATTTTATGAGCAGTGGCTTGATGACGGTCGGAGATCCCCTGCTGCCCAGAATCAACCTTACCGAGTGAAGCAGCTTCAGAATTGTCTTGAAGATCCTCTTGATGCTGTTGTTGTGTGATACATTTTGTGAGTTTGACCATGGTTTTCTTAACAAGTAGATTCTAGGAAACCTAGTATCTAGAAACGGTGATTTGCTATTGCCTACCGTTGGGCGAACTAAAGAAATTGCCATTTCTCTTCCCAAATGTTCATCCGTCTGTACTATAGCCGTTGGCATTTGAGGTCCTAGCTCATCAGCCTTCTCCATCATAAGTTCAGTTACTGAACCTGCCGGATCTGCCGTGGCTGCCGTGGCCTTCGCTCGTATCCTGAGCTGGAACCCTTGCAGGTGCTACCGTTCGGGGTCAGAGTGGCCCTGGGAGCAATGACTAAGGGGTAACTCCACTTTCCCCAAAGCTCTGGAAGTCCCTGATCAGAGCCTCATCACCAGTTGCAGATTAGAGTCATACCCAGGACCTTGCATTACAACAATGCATTTCCTAAAAGCTGTGAATATCGGAATACTAGCCAGATGCTGCAGATGGAAGTGTGAAGTTTACAGGTAGCGTCAAAGACAGCCTTATCTATACTTTATAAATATTAATTGTCCTCTATGTTAGCACGTAAAATACCAAATAAATATATTGTGGATTTAACTTACACTCCTAAAGGCTGTGAGTACCAACCCAGACATGTTGGCGTCGGGAGGAAAGGAGAAGGAGAAGGTGTGATGTTTTGTATGTAGCTTCAAAAGGAAGCATTGTCTATGCATTGTCCATAACTTTGTAAATAACAATTGCCCTTTGTGTTTAGCATATAAATATCGAGCCCACATTGGTCTAGCAGACCTTTCTACTGAGAGCGTCTCTGTCCATATGATGCTTGCTGTACCTTGTTTTGTCGAGTAAAGAAGCTGCTTTGTATCTACCAGTGACTCTGTCTCTCCGGTGATTTCATCCACGCTACTACAGACAGCTTGGGCCAAAACCTTTCAGCAGGACTGGAAAATAAAGTTAGGGAGTAGATTTAAACAGTGGGGGGAGGAAAGAGAGAAACGCAAGGTGACAGGTGAAACCTGTAGGGGGAAGGATGAAGTAAAGGCCGGAAATTTGATTGGTGAAAGAGGCAGAAGACCATTGAAGAAAGAAAAGGGGGGAGGAGAACTGGAGGAGACGATGGTTGGGCAAGGAGATAAGGTGAGAGAGGGAAAAGAGGATGGGAAATGGTGAAGGTGGGGGGGCGGTGGAAGGCATTACCAGAAGTTGGAGAAAATGATGTTCATGCTATCAGGTTAGAGGCTACCCAAACGGAAATAAGATGTTCCTCCAACCTAAGTGTGGCCTCATCATGACAGAGGAGGAGGCCATGGATGGACACATTGGAGTGGGAATGGGAAGTGGAAATAAGTGGGTGTCCACTGGCAGTTCTCACTTTATCTTGCAGATGGAGTGTAGGTGCTCAGTGAACCCGTCTCCTAATCTATGTTGGGTCTCACCAACATACAGGAGGCTACATCGGGAGCACAAAACACAGTGTATGACCCCAACAGACTAACAGGTGAAGTGTTGCATCACCTGGAAGGATTGCTTAGGGTCCTGAATGGTAGTGAGGGAGGAGGATTAGGGGCAGGTGTAGTAATTGTTCCGCTTGCAAGGATAAATGCCAAGAGGGAGATCAGTGGAGAGGGACAAGGGAGTCATTTAGGGATAGATCCCTACGGAAAGCAGAAAGTGGTAGGGAGGGAAAGATGTACTTGGTGGTGGGATCCCACTGGAGATAGAGGAGGTTTCGGACAAGGAGACTGGTGGCGTGGTAGGTGAGGACAAGAGGAACCCTATCCCTGGTAGGGTAGTGGAAGGATGGGGTAAGGGCAGATGTGTGTGAAAAGGAAGTGATGCGTTTGACAGCAGCATTGATGGTGCCTTCCCCACCGCCCTCCCAATCCTTCACAATCTCCCATTCCCTTTTCTCTCTCGCACCTCATCCTCTTGCCTGCCTATCACTTCCCTCTGGTGCTCCTCCCCTCTTTTTTCTTTCTTCCATGGCCTTCTGTCCCTTTCACCAATCAACTTCCCGGCTCCTTACCTCATCCCTTCTCCTCCAGGTTTCACCAATCACCTAGTGTTACTCTGTCCCTTCCCCCCACCTTTTAAATCTACTCCCTAGCTTTTTTCTCTAGTCCAGCATTTTGTGCGTGTTGCTCAGATTTCCAGCATCTGCAGATGTTCTCTTGTTTGTGCAGGGACATCAGAGCTCCCCTGTAGAAAGAGACACAGCAGAAAACACCATCCATGATGGTGTCCACCTCAGTTTTCCTCCACAGACACAAGACTAATAGGTCTATAATTGTGAACCACTGATATAGGACTAATTCACCTAAAACTAAGTGCCATTGATATTAGATGAACTGGCCTGTAATTATCTGAGATAACTATCATAGAACTGGCTGGGAGACTCCATATGAATACTTTGTTAAAATAATAGACATTATTCTGCTTGACTAAAAATAAACAATTTTAATGAGGTGGATTATGTTGATACTGGGACAGTGCATATCAATTTTGTAGGCATTGACGTGTTTAGATGTGAAGAGGTCTCTTTTATTTTGTGGATGGTCATTTCAATTGTTGATTGCTGTGGACTGGTTGTTTTGAAATTGGAACTAAATGACATGCGATTGCAACTGATTTCACAGTTTATAAAAGCAAGGAGGGTTTGATTTTTGTTTCTTAACTTGGTAGAGTTTAATTTAGTTTTTTGTTTTAATTTTTCAAAAATGTACATATTTACAGCTGAATGGGTGAACTGAGGGCCATAATGCTTAACTGCATCCTAACAGATTGGGGAAGTCACAATTAACCCCATGTCTATTCTTTCTGATATTTTCATCTGCTTTGGCTTCTAGTCAGGATTTCAATGATTTTCTGAAACCTTCCCAGGATTCACTGATGAAGAAGCTATTTTAAAAAGCTTGTACCTGCTCTTCAGAATATTAATTATGTATCACAGTTGTAAAATATTTTATAGTATTATTTAGAAACCTGTTAGATTTAGTCATACATTATAGACACACACACACACACACACACACACACACACACACACACACACACAGACACACACACACACACACACACACACGCACACACAGACACACACACACGTATCCATATGATGTTAAACAAAGAACTTGAGAGACATAGGGGACTGTGTGTAATTCTTGTGTTTTGCACATAATGTGTAAAACACAAGAATGTGCTTCTTTCCTGCTATAGAGAAATCTAAGTGTCCTCAGTTATTAATCTTCAATTCACTGAATCCCAGGCCTACATCTGATGTCTGAGAGCCACAAAGAAAATGTATGTGCACTGCATATGGATTGGTTTAGCCTAAGATGTATCACGCTCTGTTTTCAGTAGCTTCATATTCCAGAACATTGATGCACACAGCAGTGTTTTAGTCTCCTGCTGTGTTTGTTATTTTGTGCTCTGGGGTGCAGATAGGAAGACAAATAAAAAGGTAGGCAAATCTCAGCATCAATGATTCTGGTCAGTCTTCGAACACAGTGAAAGAACCAATAGAATATTCCGTAGCATTGTTCATGGTCAGTGAGAGGAGTCAATCTTTGATTATGATGTATGTTATACAAAGGACACATAGTGCAGTTTCATATAGAATATAGTTGATGTCCTGCAATGTTTGTAGCAACATGAACTAAAATATAATTAGCAAGTCCTTGCAACTCTTTCTTTACTTCATTATCATAAAGTAATCATTATTATTTACAAATGCTCTCCATGCCTTGCTTTTTTAACTATTAATTTCCTCTTTCTGGTTAATGTTTGTTGCTTTCTTATTTTGCCTTCTCGACAAGATAATTTCACTTTCACCCTAGTATCCTCTATGGAAAAGTGAATCATACTGAGCTGAGGTGCATTTCATAGTTTAACAGACAAGAGGATTTTCATTCTCGGTTAATGTATGAAATAATAACTCTAAGTGAAGAAGAACAAGTGTGCTAACACTTTGAGAGGAAAGCCAGGAGAACTGTCTGATGAATAGCTGATCTGATGTTGTCATTCTGCTCTGTCTCCAAATATCAACATTACTCCTAGTGTTTTTAGAAAAAGAGTCATAGAGTCATGGGGCAACACCATAAAGAAACAAACCCACCATCCTATTCATCCACGCTGACCAAGATGTTCACCTAAGCTAAGTCCTATTTGCCTGCATTTGGCCTTCTAAATTTTCCCATACTGTACACGTATATGTACCTGCCCAACCAACTTTTAAATGGTGTTATTGTGCCTGCCTCTACCACTCCATGTGGCAGGAAATGCTCCAGCCTTTGAATATAGAAGTCAGCCTATTTAAATGTTTTCCGTCCCAATTTAAGATTGTGCCATCTAGTTTTTGATTGGCTTTCTCTGGGCAAAAGACTGTGTGCATTTATTCCATCTACACTCTTTATGATTTTATATACCTCTATAAGGTGGCCTCTGTCTTCAAATCTGCAAGGAATTAGCCTGCCTAACCTTTCTCCATATTTTAGGCCATTTAGGCTATTGAAATGGGTGGAGCATTGGCTGATAGGCAGAAAGCAAAGGGTGGGAGTAAAGGGATCCTATTCTAATTGGTTGCCAGTTACTAGTGGTGTTCGGCAGCAGTCAGTGTTGGGGCCGCTTCTTTTTACGATGTATATCGATGACTTGGATTATGGATTAAATGGTTTTGTGGCTAAGTTTGCGGATGACACCAAGATAGGTGGAGG
Organism: Mobula birostris; assembly: GCF_030028105.1. Classification (NCBI taxonomy): domain Eukaryota; kingdom Metazoa; phylum Chordata; class Chondrichthyes; order Myliobatiformes; family Myliobatidae; genus Mobula; species Mobula birostris. The sequence goes on along the minus strand of NC_092370.1, from coordinate 98,648,201 downwards.
AGCAGGAAATGTTGAAGAAACAGAAAGGTTGCAGAGAGACTTAGTCAGTTTAGGAGAGTGGGCAAAGAAATGGCAGATGAGATACAACGTTGACAAATGTACGGTTGTACATTTCGGAAGAAGAAATAATCGAGCAGATTATTATTTAGATGGGGAGAAAATTCAAAAATCGGAAGTGCAAAGGGACTTGGGGGTCCTCGTGCAGGATACCCTAAAGGTTAACCACCAAGTTAGATCGGCGGTAAGGAAAGCGAATGTTATGTTGGCATTCATTTCAAGAGGAATAGTGTTTAAGAGTAAGGAGGTGTTGATGAGGGTCTATGGGGCATTAGTGAGACCTCATTTGTGCCTTGTGCAGTTTTGGGCCCTCTATCTTAGAAAGGATGTACTGATGTTGGAGAGAATTCAGAGAAGATTTACGAGGATGATTCCTGGAATGCAGGGGCTAACATACGAGGAGCGTTTGTTGGCTCTTGGATTGTATTCATTAGAGTATAGAAGAATGAGAGGGGACCTCATAGAAACATTTCGAATGTTGAAAGGGTTGGACAGAGTAGATGTGGAAAGGTTGTTTCCCTTGGTGGGTGAGTCCAGGACAAGAGGCCATAGTCTTAGAATTAGAGGGTACCTGGTTAAAACAGAGATGAGGAGAATTTTTTTTAGCCAGAGGGTCGTGGATTTGTGGAATTCGTTGCCACATATGGCTGTGGAGGCCCGATCATTGAAGGTGTTTAAGGAGGAGATTGACAGGTATCTAATTAGTCAGGGTATCAAGGGATATGGGGAAAAAGCCGGAAATTGGAACTAGATGGGTGAATAGTTTAGCTCATGGAGGAGCTGCGGAGCAGACTCGATGGGCTGAATGGCCTACTTCTGCTCCTTTGTCTTGTGATCTTGTGAGTCCTGGAAGCATTCTTCTAGATCTTTTTTTTTTGCAGTCTGTCCAGCTTAGTGACATCATCCTTAAAAAGGAAGGATGACTGTCATGAAAGGGGCAGACGTTACATTGCACTAGATTGTACTTGATCCAACTAATTACGTCCATAACTCACACTTATATTTGCAGCTCTATGGGTCCAAACAACATCCAGGCCTCACAGACATCATCATCCTGCCAAACAAAGCAGCCTGGCCTAAATCTGTACGTAGTGTTCTCCAAAGCCTTGATGGCATTCAACATCTCATGGCAAACAGCTGAAATAGATATAGAACATGGAACATAGAAATTTACAGCACATTTTGACAAGGAGATTAGTGTGCAAACTTAAAGCACACGGTATTGGGGGTAAGGTATTGATGTGGATAGAGAATTGGTTAGCAGATAGGAAGCAAAGAGTGGGAATAAACGGGACCTTTTCAGAATGGCAGGCAGTGATTAGTGGGGTACCGCAAGGCTCAGTGCTGGGACCCCAGTTGTTTACAATATATATTAATGACTTGGATGAGGGAATTAAATGCAGCATCTCCAAGTTTGCGGATGACACGAAGCTGGGTGGCAGTGTTAGCTGTGAGGAGGATGCTAAGAGGATGCAGGGTGATTTGGATAGATTGGGTGAGTGGGCAAATTCATGGCAGATGCAATTTAATGTGGATAAATGTGAAGTTATCCACCTTGGTGGCAAAAATAGGAAAACAGATTATTATCTGAATGGTGGCCGATTAGGAAAAGGGGAGGTGCAACGAGACCTGGGTGTCATTATACACCAGTCATTGAAAGTGGGCATGCAGGTACAGCAGGCGGTGAAAAAGGCGAATGGTATGCTGGCATTTATAGCGAGAGGATTCGAGTACAGGAACAGGGAGGTACTACTGCAGTTGTACAAGGCCTTGGTGAGACCACACCTGGAGTATTGTGTGCAGTTTTGGTCCCCTAATCTGAGGAAAGACATCCTTGCCATAGAGGGAGTACAAAGAAGGTTCACCAGATTGATTCCTGGGATGGCAGGACTTTCATATGAAGAAAGACTGGATGAACTGGGCTTGTACTCATTGGAATTTAGAAGATTGAGGGGGAATCTGATTGAAACGTATAAAATCCTAAAGGGATTGGACAAGCTAGATGCAGGAAGATTGTTCCTGATGTTGGCTAAGTCCAGAACGAGGGGTCACAGTTTGAGGATAGAGGGGAAGCCTTTTAGGATCGAGATTAGGAAAAACTTCTTCACACAGAGAGTGGTGAATCTGTGGAATTCTCTGCCACAGGAAGCAGTTGAGGTCAGTTCATTGGCTATATTTAAGAGGGAGTTAGATATGGCCCTTGTGGCTACGGGGATCAGGGGCTATGGAGGGAAGGCTGGTGCAGGGTTCTGAGTTGGATGATCAGCCATGATCATAATAAATGGTGGTGCAGGCTCGAAGAGCCGAATGGCCTACTCCTGCACCTATTTTCTATGTTTCTATGTTTCTATTACAGGCCCCTTGACTCACAATGTTGTGTCGATCATGTAACCTGCTCCAGAGACTGCTTAGAATTTGCCTAGCACATAACCCTCTATTTTCCTGAGCTCCATGTACCTATCTAAGAGGCTCTGAAAATACCCTATTGTATCAGCTTCCACCAGCATCCCTGGCAGTTCATTCTACCCACCCACCACTCTCTGTGTGAAAAGCTTACCCCTAATATCCCCTCGGTACCTAGTTCCAAGCACATTAAAACTTTCCCCCTTTTGTTAGCCATTTCAGCTCTGGGAAAAAGCCTCTGGCTATCCACGTGATCAGTGCCCTTCATCATCTTATATACCTCTATCTGGTCACCTCTCATCCTCCATCGCTCCAAGGAGAAAAGGCCAAGTTCACTCAACCTATTCTCATAAGGTACACTCTCCAATCCTGGCAACATCCTTGTAAATTCCCTCTGCACTCTCTCTATAGCATCCACTTCCAGCTGTAGTGAGATGACAGAACTGAACACAGTACTCCAAGTGAGGTCTGACTAAGGTCTTATATAGCTGTAACATTACCTCAGGGCTCTTGAACCCAATCCCATGGTTGATGAATGCCAACAAACAATATGCCTTCTTAACAACACCGTAACCTGCACAACAGCTTTGAGTGTCCTGTCGGCACAGACACCAAGATCTCTCAGATCCTCCACACTGCCAAGAGTCTTACCATTAATACTAAATTCTGCCTTCAAATTTAACCTAACAGAATGAACCACTTCACACATATTTGGGTTAAAGTCCATCTGCCTCTTCTCAGTCGAGTTCTACATCCTATCAATGTCCCACTGTGACAGCTCTCCAGACTATCCACAGCACCCCCAACATTTGTGTCATCAGCAAACTTACTAACCCACCCTCCTTCTTCTTCATCCAGGTCATTTATAAAAATCACAAAGAGGGGGAGTCCCAGAACAGATCACTGAAGAAAACTACTGGTCACCGACCTCTGTGCAGAATACAAACCATCTACAACCACCCTTTGCCTTCTGTGGGCAAGCCAATTCTGGATCCACAAAGCAAGGTCTCCTTGGAGCCCATGCCTCCTTACTTTCTGAAGGAGCCTTGCACAGGGAACCTTATCAAATTCCTTACTAAAATCCATATACACTGTTCTACCTTTATTACTTATGTAAATAATTAAAATCATAAAAAAAATTACGGCATCACATTGCAAAAACCTTACTTAAAATATATTTCAGTGATGTAAATTAATTAAAAATAATACTATTAAGTAAAATAAAATAAAAGCTTGCCCTTACATTTTCAACGGAACTCTAGACTGCATTCAAATGAAGGAGGCATTGAATACACCAGTGGAGGGGAAGATGAAACATCAATCTTCATTGTAATGTACAGTTGCAGAAGTCAAGGTCAAGGTGACCCTAATATTACAGCTGAACTAAAGAGGTGTTTCACAGGCCATAAGATATAGAAGCCAAATGAAGCCTTTCAGCCAATTAAGCCTTCTCCACTATTCAAACTTGGCTGATATTTTGCAACTTCATTCTCCCACTTTCTCCCTGTAACCCTTAAATCTCTTACCAATTAAGAACCTATCAATTTCTGTCTTAAATCCTTTCAAAGGATTCTGTGGAGAATCCGTTTAACCCTTGAAGCAATGCATTCTACAGATTCATCATCACCTGGCTAAAGAATTACTTCTTCATGTAAGTTTTAAACTGATCATCTCCATATTCTGAGGCTGTGTTTTTGGATCGTAGACTCTCCTATGAAAAATCTCCATACCTGCTCTATCCAGACCTTACAGTGTGGCTAGTCAAAATCTTCTCTACCCTATTCCAAGCTTTAAACAGAGGTATTTATGATTAACACAGTCACTTTGACCTCCACAGGAGGTACCTAATAAAGTGGTCACTGAGTGTATAAGCAAACTTGTATTGCTTGAATATCATGCTACATAGAGGGTTAGCAATATTTGGCATCTGTTTCTATGAGTAATGTCTACATGAGCTGAAAAGCTAAGTCCTGCATGATTATAAATCATGGTAAAAACAATTCCAACTGATGCTGGCAAGTGCAAAGTGCCAGCATTGCCTTGAGCATTGCTGAAAGCAAATGAATACAGATTTACTTTATAAATATATTGTTTTTATCCTCATGGTATTGTCCTGTTATGATTTACTCCATCAAATTCCATTTAAAATTCTATTTCATTATTACATTGAACATAGAACATAAAACAATACAACACATCGACAGACTCTTTGGCCCACAATGTTGTGCCAAACTAATTAAGTTAATGATGCCTAATTACACTAATCCCTCTCCCTGCACATAGTTCACATCCCTCCATTACTTTAAAGTTTAGCCTTTGTAGTTTGATTAAAGGAAAGGCATCCGTTAGTCTTGCGAGACCATGGATCTGTGCCTGGAAAGTCTTCACTCTCCAGGACGCAGGCCTGGGCAAGGTTGTATGGAAGACCAGCAGTTGCCCATGCTGCAAGTCTCCCCTCTCCACGACACCAATGTTGTCCAGGGGAAGGGCATTAGGACCCATACAGCTTGGCACCAGTGTCGTCGCAGAGCTATGTGTGATTAAGTGCCTTGGTCAAGGACACAACATGTTCCCTCGGCTGGGGCTCAAACTCACGACCTTCAGGTAGCTAGTCCAATGCCTTAATCACCTGGCCACGTGCCCCCTATAGTTTGATTATGCCTCCATAATAATGGTGAGTATCTTTGCAGAGCATCTGACCTGACAACACACATTGTAAATTCATTCTGATTAAAAGCTGGGTTTCATTTTTATCTCCTATCTGACCCATTACAACTGGGAATTGATTCAAATGTCATTTTGTCTGAATGAATCCAAAACTGATAATGATGTCAGCACTCAGCATTCCAGGCAGCATCTCTGGGAGAGATATGGAGTAAATATTTCAGTTCTGTGACTAAAGTCATGAAAAATATTTGAGCTGAAAAGTTACTTCTCTTTGCTGAGATACTGATGGCTTTTATTGTGGAATATGGGTCTCACTGAAACCTGTCATTTAATCCCAATCACTGATTTGAGAAAGTGGTGGTGAACCATTTTTTTAACCTATTGCCTTTGTGGTGAAGCTATGCAGCAGTGCTTTTAGGAAAGTAGTTCCAAGATTTGGATCCAACAACAATAAAGAATAGGTGGTATATTTCCTAGTCAGGGCTGTACATTAGTGTTCATGGTCACTGCCTGATATCCTTACTCATCTTGGCGATCAAAATGATAGGTTTGAGAGATGCTATTGGAGTAGCTGTCTTGAACATCTGCAGTCTTTACAGATAGGGTCACTGAAGTGTGTTGACTAGAGAAGGAATGAATGCTTAGAGTGGGGTTGCAAGAGAGCATGGAGTTATTAAAAGGCAAAGAGCATAGTTTTAACTTAATTTTTGGTGAAAAGCTAGATGTCGAAGGAGGCCATTCAGCCCTTTAAGTCTGTAAGAACCTATGAAATAAGAGCAGGAGTAGGCCACTTGCCCCATCAATCTTTCACACCACATAATATAATATTAGCTTCAATTTTGTTTTCTGTGCCATAACCCTCAATTCCCTGCTCTTCAAGACTATTTCCTGTTTAAATCCACCCAAAACGCTCTGTGAAAGAGATTTCCAATGATTCACCGCAAGTTCTCAATTTCAAATGATTGCCTTCTAATCTTTCATGTAAACTCTTATCTTGAAACTCAAGGCAGTATTAAAGATAAGACGTACAGTTGGTTAGCATGATTGGTGGATGGGGAAGGGGTAAGAATAGGAGAGAGATATGAAGGGGCCTGATGATAGAAGGGCACGGAGGTACCAGGAACTATGCATTCCAGTTAGTGGTGAAAAAGGAATTGTCATGATGTCAGAAAGAGTAACAGAAAGTAAGCAGCAAGCTCAAAGTTAATCTTCATGAACACTTATACTCTGATTCAAAATAATACATTAAATACATTAATTTATGGAATCAATGCCTGGGTTGAAAAATCCACCCAACTATTGACAAAAATAAAAGTTCTTTTAAAATGAAGAATGAATAATCAATCTTTTCAAGATCTAAGTAGAACATAATGTCTCTGAGCCATTGAGCACGAGTGGGTGGGGTAACATCTCTCCACCTAAGAAGGACGGCATGTCTTAATTCGGACATAAAGTTCCAAAGGATGTGGAGACCTTTTCTTGAATATTTTCATAATTCCTGTTTAGATTAAGGGTTTACCTCTTCTTTTTTTTTCTTTTGCGTTTAAATCCCTTACTTCCAGATTTTTCGGTTAAGACTTACATTTTTTTTGATGTGTAAACATATTATAGCTCAGGTAGTAGGCAATATACCTTCTTTTTATAAATACAGCTCTGTGGTGATACAAGTTATGATTAACTTTTCTATATGTTGTAAGGTTGGCTTGGAGTTGGGGAGTGGGAGGGCGGGGTGGTAACTAACTTTATACGATTCTACTTTGGGTGCTTTTTCTTAACTGTTATGAACTGTACATTTGATATGTTTGTTTTGCACTGTATAACCCTCTTTTTTACTGTTTTTTTGTTGTTGCGTTGTAAAAACTTATTAAAAGAATTTTTTAAAATGAAGAATGGAGTAATCACAAAATGTTTCATTGACTGACTTACACACAACTTACTGGGCTGAATTGACACCCATGTCTCATCTTGCTACTTACATTAAAAATGGTAAATTAGTTGATTATCGTCACATGTACCAAGGTACAGTGAACAGCTTATGGTATATAGTGTCCATACAGAGCAGTTCATTATAATAGTGCATTGGGGTAGCACAAGGTAAATATAATAACAGGGTGCAGAATAATATGTCACAGTTTATGGGAAGTGTAGTGCAGTGCAGTTAAACAATAAGCTGCAAGGCTATTACAAGTTCAAGTTCGAGTTTATTGATATTTCAACCATATGCTTGTCAAACGAAACAATATCCCTCTGAACCAAGATGCACAGCACAATACGTATAACTCACACCTAACACAAAAAGTAATTTTACCACAATTAATTCAAGAAATAATAAGGTGTATTTATGTCATAATTTAAAAATTAAACAGTATAACACAAATGCCACTTCATATGTGGCAAGATCAAGGAGGTGGCAGGGAGTTCATTAGTCTCAGAGCCTGAGGGAAGAACATGTTTCCCATCCTACCAGTTCTTGTCCTAATACTATGGTACCTCCTGCCGGATGGTAGGGAGTCAAAGAGATTGTTCCAACAAAGAGGTTGTCAGGAGAGAACATTTAAAATGCCTTGTGTATGCAGCACACCTGGTAAGTTCCCGGATGGGTGGAAGACAGATACCAATGATCCTCTCAGCAGTCATCACAACCTTGCAGTCAGATGCCTTGCAATTCCAGATAGTGATGTTAACTGGTCAGTGCACTCTCAGTGATGCTCCTATTGTTTAGAATGACGGTGGGGAGACATTACTCACCTCACTCTCCTCAGGAAGTGGAGACGATGCTGTGCTTTCTTGACCAAAGAGGTGGGTTTTAAGGACCAGGTGATATTGGCCATTATGTGCACTCCCAGAAACTTGGTAGGTAGATAAGTACTAGATTGTGAGGTCCACCAAGTGGTACTGTTCAAGAACGGAATCCTGCGGAATGCTATTGGTCACCGACCTCCAGGCAAATTACTCTCCACCTGCTAGCACCCTCTGCCTTCTATGGGCAAGCCAATTCTGTATCCATACAGCCAGATTTCTATAATCGCATGCCTTCTGACTTTCAGGATGGCCAACCATGTGGAACCTTATCAAATGCCTTACTAAATTCCATATATAGCACATCCACTGCTTTACCGTTATCAATGTGCCTTATCACATCCTCAAAAAGTTCAATCAGGCTTGTGTTATATGACCTGCACCTCACAAAGCCATGCTGAATATCCCTAATCAGACTATGCTTCTCCAAATAATCATAAATCCTGCCTCTAAGAATCCTCTACAATAATTTGCCCACCACTGAAGTAACACTCACTGGTCTATAATTCCCAGGATTATCCCAACCCCCTTTCTTGAGCAAAAGAATAGCATTTGCCACCCTACTATTGTGGTCTGTGGGGATGCAAGGTCATCACCAAAGGTGTAGCAATCTTTTCCTTGTTTCCAGTAGTAACCAGGGATATATACCATCTGACTCTGGGGATTTATTGATCCTAAAAGTTCTAGCACATCGTGTATCTTAATATCGACTTCGTCAAGCATGTCAGCCTGTTTTATACTATCCTCACAAATTTCAAGGTCTCCCTCACTGGAGAATACTGAAGCAAAGTACTTATTAAGGACCTACCCTACCTCCTCTGACTCCAGGCGTATGTTTCCTCTACTGTTCCTGATCAGTCCTACCCTCACTCTAACCATTCTCCAGTTCTTCACATATGTGTAGACTACATTGGGGCTTTCCTTAATCCTACTCGCAAAGGCCTTCTCATGCCCATTCTAGCTCTCCAAAGTCCATGCTTCGGCTCTTTACTAGTTACCTTGCAGCTTTTTAGCGCCCTGTCTGCTCTTTGCTTCCTAAACCTTAAGTAAGCTTCTTTCTCCTTCTTGACTAGATTCTCCACAACTCTTGTAACTTATAAAGCTGATCTTGTTGATCACATGTTAGTAGGTTCATTGACTATTGGCCAATAATATTTTAGGTGTTGGTTTAAACAAAGGGGAAATGATAAAGTATAAAGTGCAGGGCTATGGGGACATAGGGAAAAATAGAATAGAATTCATTCGATTCTATTCCATCACTGGCTCTGGTGGTGAGATTTGCTCTTTTAGGAGCTGGCATGGACCCAAATGGGTGAATGATTTCATTTTGTGTCGTTGGTGGCCGGTGTTTCACTAGATACCCAATTTATCATGTCTTGTATCTCATCAAAATCTTCATTTAATCCAATTGGCATAGAATAACAAAGAAGCTTCATTTCCAAGGAGATTGGTTAACTTAAATTTATATATTGTGGGTCAGTAATTCTAGCCATTGAGGGAAGGTAACAGATAAATCAGGTGGAATGGCGCAGTTGGGTTGTGAGGATGAGGTTGATAGTAACTTCTTACTCGAGTACCCTGTGTGCCAGCAAGTCCCCTCTCGATTTCCCTTTCTTGAGAGTTGCCAATAAGACAGAAACTGACTTGCAGTTCCGAAGGAATAGTCTTTTGGTAAGATATTAAACCGTCATTCTTGACTAGATAAAATAGTCCCATGGTATGGATCATTTACTTGTAGGCTGAATAAGAGTACAAATTCAAAATTGCAAAAATAATCGGATCCCACTCTAGTTCCCATAACTCATGCCTATTTTCTCCATCAGACATCAATCTTTCAAACATTTTGCACTTGTTGACATGATTAAACTTCAATCTCTTTGTTTTCTATCCTGTATATATACTCATCTCCTTCTGCGGATGATATTCATCCTAAACTGTCTGAAATAACAGACTGCAATGCATAAATAAACAGTTTATCATTGGCATTAAAATAGAACCAGTTGGAAAATAGATCCAAGAACACGATGCTTCACATTGCAGCACAGCAGGGATGCCTTCAATATATCAGCCAAAACATACATCTTTATATTCTCCCTACATTATAAGCTAGTGAACAAGTATAATCTTCCAGCACTCTTCAATTATGCTCATGATTGGTTCATACCAAACTTTTCCACCAAGGCAGTATGACATGATAACAGTGAGACTAAAAGCAACATAGGGCCAGGAGAAAGCTTTCTGGCTTTCCTGCCACTAAATTAGATCATGCCTTATCTGTATTTTGACTCCATCTTGTCTGTCTTGTTTCTGCAGCTTTTAGTATCCATTCCTCAGAAGGGTTCTGGAGCAGTAGAAAGAATCACTCATCAGATTTTGCGAGAGAAAATCTATGCTGTTGTCACTATCAAGAGAACCCCTGGGGAAGTGGCTTTAATTCTCTACAAAAAATGCTCTCGTGTAGTTTTCCATGCAGCTTTCTTAGCTTCAGCTGAAGGTGCAGCCTGAGATTTAGACCAACCTGCTGGAACATCTTCTCTGCTCAGCCATGAGGAGTGAAAAAACACAGATTTCCTCAGCACATTTTCAGACTCAAATATTTAACGTTCAATCCTGACCTCAGGTGCAGTCTGTGTGGAGTTTGCATATTCTTCTGAGCACATTCCATAGATTTCTTTTGGGTGTCAGTTTCCTTTCACATTTCAAAGATTTAGGATGTTAGATATTGATATTGTATTGGGATGCATTGATTACTGTTATGTGTGCAAATATACAGTGAAAAGTGCGTCTTGCATGCCACTTATACAGCACAAATTATTACGCAGTACATTGAGCGAAACCAAGGTAAATCAGTGACAATGCAAAATAAAGTGTAAAAGCTACTGAAAAGGTGTTGTGCAGGTAAACAGTGAAGTTCAAGATCGTAACAAGGTGGATCGTAAGGTCAAGGGTTCATTTTATTGATACAAGACATCAACATACATTCATGAGTCTGAAAATAGTGGGTTGGAAGCTGTCCTTGAGCCTAGTAGTATGTGCTTTCAGGCTTTTGTATCGTCAGCCCAATGGGAGAGGGGAGAAGAGAAAATGGTTCAGGGTGGGTGAGGTCTTTGATTCTGCTGGCTGCTTTAACAAGACAATGAGGAGCGTAGACAGAGTCCATAAAGGGGAGGCTAATTCCTGTGATGTGCTGAGCTGTGCCCACAACTCTCTGCATTTTCTTGTGGTCATGCGCAGAGTACTGGCATATCAAGATGTTATGCATCCAAGCAGAATGCTTTCACTGGTGCATTCATAAAATTGATAAGAGCCGATGAAGATGCTGAATTACTTCAGCCTCTTGAGGAAGTAGAGGTGTTGGTGAGCTTTCTTGTCCAATGCATCAATGTATTTGGACCAGGAAAGACTATTAGTGATGTTCTCAACTAGGAATTTGAAGCTCTCAACCCCCTCATCTTCAACATCACTGATGTAGACAAGAATAGGTGAACCACAACCCCTTTTTGAAATGAATGACAAACTCTTTTGTTTCGTTAACTTTAAGGAAAATGTCATGACACCATCTCCTCTATCTCCTATCTCTCCATATCCTTCCTGTACTCTGACTCATTATTATTTGAGATGGTTATCAACTGCAAACTTGTAGATGGAACTTGTAGAATCTGGCAACACAGTCTTGAGTGTTCAGTAGGGGGCAGAGAATGCAACTTTGTAGAGCGCCAGTGTTTAGAATAATTGTGGCAGAGATTTTGCTCCCTGTCCTTACTGATTAGGTTCTGTTGTTCAGAATGTAACTGAGGGTTAGGTTCTGGGGGTATTAATAAGAATGAGGAGCCAATAGAATGGGATTAGTATGAAAGAGAGCTTAGCAGTTGTCATGGTCTGAATGGACGAAAGGGCCCATTTTTATGTGGTATTGTTTTCTGACAGTTGATCTGGATCACTAACAAAATACTAGAAACCTTAGATAGAAAATAGGATGGTCTTTGATTTCAACCATTTCTCAATAGAGGTCCAGGGAGCTTCATTAGTCCAATATACTTATGGAGAAAATGCCAACTTATTGAACACTTTGAATATAGAGTCTATCCAGTTTAACAGTACTACTGGTTTACCTGAAAATAACTCTTGAAATGATGGCAATAAAAATGACCGTTTAACTGGTATGAAACAAATTTTCTTTCCATTAATGTATCTTTGCCTCCTTATTTTTCCTTTAAACAATAAAATTGAATCAGAGAAATACAATATATTTAAAATAGTTTGCTCTGATTTCAATGCATATACTCGAAATATGGCTAATGCAAAGCTACTTTTTTTAGTTTTCAATTGCCCTTTTAAACTGGCAGCTTAGATAAAATAGTTAGAAAATGTTGAAAGTACTATTTGTGGCTTTTGCCTTCAGATGAGATGAACTCAGCTAACTTCTTGGTCCTGGCCAATTTGAATCCACTCACATGTGCAATTGGTTGCTATGTGATTGGTTGCATTACCATTCTGGTCTATTGAATATTAAATGTCTCCCTTCCCACACTAGTATCAAAGCATAACACATAGATGCTCTTTAGCCTATCCCATCGATGCAATCTTGCTGGAAAAGATGCTGATATCATCCCACAACCTTGGTCTTTTCCTAAGGCACTGCAATTTCCTGTTTCAAGTACAATCAACTTTTGACTATCCAGGACAATGGATGAAGGGGAGTAACTTTGCAAATTAGGTAAAGACAGAGATAATGCAAAATAGAGTTTTAAATACAACACAGGGCATAAAAATGTCACAAAATGCTTATGTTGTTGTTTATTAAAATACTTAATCCCAATTGCTTCATTGATTTGCTTGTCTTTTAAGTTCAAGTATTGGTCTGTAACAGCTGAATAAATACTTTTCTATCCCAAGAATGTGTTTCATCCAACAACACATTATAATATGTATCATGGTTAGAAAGCAGCTCATAATCTTGCTCAATATTTTCTGCTTCGACATATTGATCTCAGCCCGATGGCTGCACAATTTCTGCTTGCTATGCTGCAAAAGTGTCTTCCTCATTCAAGTTGTTGCCACCTCTTACCTATGAAAAGATGTTTCACTTTGATTCCATGCTCACGGTCAGTGTCACTTTCCTTCAAACTCACTTTGCAGGTCATATCCAGAATGGTCAGCTACCCTGAAAATGATTCCCGACATTCCCATATCATTGACATGCTTCTGTTACTGTTCTATTTAAATCATGCAACTGCTTTGTGGTCCACAGGTTTGATTATTTTCACATTTGATTGTTAAAGGCTTCAGAGAAAGGGTGTTATCCACCAACAGGACAGCTTGTCTGGTGGGCCTTTTGATCACTTATATTCCTGGACATGAGGAACAAACTCCTTGTGAAACCACTCTTTGAAAATGCCTTGATCTACCAATACTAATTTCTTGCTGAATAAATCTACTGTCACATTAGTGGTTTCAATTGTATTCCTTTGTGAATCACACAGAGTTTGAGCTGATTGTTTTTTCCCTGCATTTGAGTGCTAACCTCTCTTTACTATGCTCGTGTTACTCTGTAAGCATTGCTAATGATGTCCACTTCATTCTGCGTTACAGTATCCTCTGGTTGCAATCATTCTTTAGTGAATGCAATGTATTCCTTTCAGAATTTACAAACAGATAATATCTTCACTTAACTTCTCCTTTCGGATCTCATAACCGTTCTACCAGCCTGTTGTTGCTAGTACAATTTTCTATGCAGTGGTGGGCTGGAGCAATGGTGTCAACACAGGTGATGCCAACAGGCTCAGTAAACTGATTAGAAAGGCTGACTCTGTTATAGGAGTCAAACGGGACACACTGGAGGCTGTGGTAAAACAAAAGACCCAGTGGAAAATCCTGACAATTCTGGGCAATATTTCTCACCATCTGCATGCCAACTTAGCTAAACAGAAGAGCTCTTTTAGTAATAGACTAAGACAACTGTGCTGCTCCACAGAGCGCTATATGAGGTTATTCTTCCCATTGACCATTAATTTCTATAATGAGTCAACCTATAGCCAGGGAAGTAATGACCCCCCCCCCCCCTCCCTTCTGTTAGACTATTTGAGGTAAATTACTTTAAAAAAAAAATTCTTACTTCTCTTCTAATATTTGTATACCTGTGCACTTGTAATACTACTAGAACCAACTAGAGAGCAGGCTATTCTAGACTGGGTTTTGAGCAATGAGGAAGGGTTAATTAGCAATCTTGTCGTGAGAGGCCCCTTGGGTAAGAGTGACCATAATATGGTGGAATTCTTCATTAAGATGGAGAGTGACATAGTTAATTCAGAAACAAAGGTTCTGAACTTAAAGAGGGGTAACTTTGAAGGTATGAGATGTGAATTAGCTAAGATAGACTGCAAATGACACTTAAAGGATTGACGGTGGATATGCAATGGCAAGCATTTAAGGATTGCATGGAAGAACTACAACAATTGTTCGTCCCAATTTGGTAAAAGAATAAATCAAGGAAGGTAGTGCACCCATGGCTGACAAGAGAAATTAGGGATAGTATCAATTCCAAAGAAGAAGCATACAAATTAGCCAGAAAAAGTGGCTCACCTGAGGACTGGGAGAAATTCAGAGTTCAGCAGAGGAGGACAACAGGCTTAATTAGGAAGGAGAAAAAAGATTATGAGAGAAAACTGGCAGGGAACATAAAAACTGACTGTAAAAGCTTTTATAGATATGTAAAAAGGGAAAGACTGGTAAAGACAAATGTAGGTCCCCTACAGACAGAAACAGGTGAATTGATTATGGGGAGCAAGTACATGGCAGACCAATTGAATAATTACTTTGGTTCTGTCTTCACTAAGGAGAACATAAATAATCTTCCAGAAATAGTAGGGGACAGGGGGTCCAGTGAGATGGAGGAACTGAGCGAAATTCATGTTAGTAGGGAAGTGGTATTGGGTAAATTGAAGGGATTAAAGGCAGATAAATCCCCAGGGCCAGATGGTCTGCATCCCAGAGTGCTTAAGGAAGTAGCCTAAGAAATAGTTGATGCATTAGTGATAATTTTTCAAAACTCGTTAGATTCTGAACTAGTTCCTGAGGATTGGAAGGTGGCTAATGTAACCCCACTTTTTAAAAAAGGAGGGAGAGAGAAACCGGGGAATTATAGACCGGTTAGCCTAACGTCGGTGGTGGGGAAACTGCTGGAGTCAGTTATCAAAGATGTGATAACAGCACATTTGGAAAGCGGTGAAATCATCGGACAAAGTCAGCATGGTTTTGTGAAAGGAAAATCATGTCTGACGAATCTCATAGAATTTTTTGAGGATGTAACTAGTAGAGTGGATAGGGGGAGAACCAGTGGATGTGGTATATTTGGATTTTCAAAAGGCTTTTGACAAGGTCCCACACAGGAGATTAGTGTGCAAACTTAAAGCACACGGTATTGGGGGTAAGGTATTGATGTGGATAGAGAATTGGTTAGCAGACAGGAAGCAAAGAGTGGGAATAAACGGGACCTTTTCAGAATGGCAGGCAGTGAATAGTGGGGTACCGCAAGGCTCAGTGCTGGGACCCCAGTTGTTTACAATATATATTAATGACTTGGATGAGGGAATTAAATGCAGCATCTCCAAGTTTGCGGATGACACGAAGCTGGGTGGCAGTGTTAGCTGTGAGGAGGATGCTAAGAGGATGCAGGGTGACTTGGATAGGTTAGGTGAGTGGGCAAATTCATGGCAGATGCAATTTAATGTGGATAAATGTGAGGTTATCCACTTTGGTGGCAAAAATAGGAAAACAGATTATTATCTGAATGGTGGACGATTAGGAAAAGGGGAGGTGCAACGAGACCTGGGTGTCATTATACACCAGTTATTGAAAGTGGGCATGCAGGTACAGCAGGCGGTGAAAAAGGCGAATGGTATGCTGGCATTTATAGCGAGAGGATTCGAGTACAGGAACAGGGAGGTACTACTGCAGTTGTACAAGGCCTTGGTGAGACCACACCTGGAGTATTGTGTGCAGTTTTGGTCCCCTAATCTGAGGAAAGACATCCTTGCCATAGAGGGAGTACAAAGAAGGTTCACCAGATTGATTCCTGGGATGGCAGGACTTTCATATGAAGAAAGACTGGATGAACTGGGCTTGTACTCGTTGGAATTTAGAAGATTGAGGGGGGATCTGATTGAAACATATAAAATCCTAAAGGGATTGGACAGGCTAGATGCAGGAAGATTGTTCCCGATGTTGGGGAAGTCCAGAATGAGGGGCACAGTTTGAGGTTAAAGGAAAAGCCTTTTAGGACCGAGATTAGGAAAAACTTCTTCACACAGAGAGTGGTAAATCTGTGGAATTCTCTGCCACAGGAAACAGTTGAGGCCAGTTCATTGGCTATATTTAAGAGGGAGTTAGATATAGCCCTTGTGGCTACGGGGATCAGGGGGTATCTATCTATCTATCTCTCTAATCGTCACCCGTCCAGGCAAAGTACTAAAGTGTGCCCATTCCTAGAAATTCTTGGCCTATTTAGCAGATAAGGATCTAGAAGCTGAAGAACCTTCACCTGTAATGCCAGAATAATTAACCCATTCTAGTATTTTGTTCAAATCCTCCAAAAATGCCTCTCTCGCCAATTTTTGAATCAATGCACTACTTAAAGAAAGAGAGAACCATTTAAGAAACCGTTGATAATTTCACTGGAAATTCTCTGGATGTTCTGGTGGAAACTGTGGAGATTATTTGGTGATCTCCAGTAAATTTTCCAGATATTTACTACAAATTGAGAATTCCTTGGATGTTCTATGGATGGTTCCAGAAGTTAATTGGTTTATTACAGCCACATGTACTGAGATACAGTAAAAAGGTTTATTCTGGAGGACACCTGGACGGATCATTCCATACTTGAGTGTATCAAGATAGTACGAATGGAAAAATAATAACAGAAGGCTGAATATAGCAGTAAAGTTGCAGAGAATGTGTAATGCATGTGGACGGTAAGTGGCAAGGCACATGAAGTGGTGACTAAGTGATCAAAAGTTCACCTTTACTGTACAAGAGATCTATTTAAAAGTCTTATTACAGTCTGATACAAGCTGGCCTTAAGCCTTCTGGTGAATGCAGCAGGCCAGGCAGCATCTCTAGGAGGAGGTGCAGTCGACGTTTCAGGCCGAGACCCTTCAAAGTCCTGATGAAGGCTCTCGGCCTGAAACGTCGACTGTACCTCCCCCTAGAGATGCTGCCTGGCCTACTGCGTTCACCAGCAACTTTGATGTCTGTTGTTTGAATTTCCAGCATCTGCAGAATTCCTGTTGCTTAAGCCTTCTGGTATGTGTTTGCAATCTTTTGTATCTTCTGCCCTACAGATGGAGGATGAATGGTAATGACTGTGGTGGGTTTGTTCTTTGATTGTATCAAAGTCAATGGAAAGTCAGGTGTATTTGTGATAGACTGGGCTATGTTCATAATATCTGAACTTTCATACAATTTTAGGCAGAAACATTGTCATAGCAAGCTGTGATACGTCTGGATAGGATACTTTCTATGGACATTTGTAAAGATTGGTGGAAATCTTTGGGGACCTGCCAAATTTCCTGTGCCTCCTGAGTACTAGTGTGATTCTTGGCTATTTTATCTATATGGTTCGATCAGGACAAATTATTGGCAAGTTCTCAACCTCTCTACCTCAGCACCATTAATATAGACAAGGGTGTGTACACATCCTTGTTTCCTGAAGTCAATCACTAGCTCTTTTATTGACATTAAGAGAAAGGTTGTTGTATTGACAATATGCCACTAGATTTCCTATCTCTTTTGTAAACACTTTGTCATTGCTTGAGATCCAGCTCACTACAATGCTATCATCTTCACACTTGTTAATAGATTTAGAGCAGAATCTGTCCTTACAGCCATGAGTTTAGGGAACAAATAGACAAGCAAGCAACCTTTTGGAGTTCCACTGCAAGTTTACTGTGAGAAATATGGGGATTCTCTGAGGTTTCCTGGAAGTAGCCAGGACTTTTTCCTAGTCTTCTTTGAATATTTTCTGCAATTTCTTTGAAAGTTCCCTAGTGGTTTCCATGATATTGACTGAAAATTCCCTGTTTTCCTAAAGGTTCCCGAAAATTCTCTGCAAGCCCATTTGGAGTTTTCTTCTGATGTTTACTGGCAAATACTTAGAAGTTCCCAGGGCATACATTGAAAATTGCTGAGAAATTCTCTGAAGGTTCTCAAAAGTTCCCTGAAGGCTTACTAGATGTTCTTTGGGGATCTGCTGGAAATTTCCTGAAAAGTTCTTTGGAGGCTCTGTGATGGTTTACAGAATTTTTTTTGAGGGCTCTGTAGATATCCATGAAGGCTTCTGAAAATACACAACAAGGTCTTTATAAGTTCTTGAGTGGTTAGCCAGGGTTCATTTGAAGGTTCTTTTGACATTCATTGGTAGATACCTGGAGGTTTTCTGGTACTTTCAATATGTTTTCTGAATGACCTTTTGTGATTTATACAATGTTTTCATGAGGTCTTTGGAAATTTTCCATAGCAATTTTTTAAAAGTACCATAGATGTTCTTTCAAGAATGCTCCTGGTTAAGGATTCTCTGATAAATTTCTTGAGGCTCTCTGACAGCTCTTTGGAAGCTCCATTGAGGTTTCACGGAGATAGATCCTGAACATTTTCTGGAAGTTTTATGGCAGCAAACCTTTAAATTGAAATTAATGTGGACTTTATAAATCTCAAAGTATGACTTTTACAGCAATCAGCTCAGAATTTTCAACAGACTGCAAAACCTTTGGAAATTTCCATAGTAATCCCAATAAATGACCTTTGAGAGCCCTTTTTAATGGGCAATAAAGAGTGAAACAAATTGTTACTAGTCTGGAGTCACAGATTGATGCAATCCCTAAGAAGATGTGCTGGCATGGATATTTTCTTGGAGATTTGAGGAGATTTGGTATGTCTCTAAATATTCTTAAACTTAAACAGATGTAATTTTGAAAATATTCTGATGGGTTTCATCATGGCCTGGTATGCAATTCCAACTGCAGGACACTGCAGAATGATGGACACAACACAGTACATCATTGGGTCCATCTCTCCCCAGCATCACAAGTACCTACAATACATTAAGAAGGCAGCATCCCTACCATCCAGTTCTTGCCATTTTCTCATTGCTACAGTCAGGCAGGAGGTACAGAAGCCTGAAGGCCTGCACAACCAGGAAGAGCTACTTTCTTATAGCCGTCAGATTCTTGCACTAACCTGTACAGCCGAACCCTTCTTTAGCAATGGAATACTACAGACCACCTATTGCACTACATTGAATGGGTCTCAGATTTCTTACACTCTTATTTTGCACAGTCATTTTCTATCTCCTCTGTCTTGTATATAATTTGTATAATTTAACCTACATTCTGTTTTGTCTGATTCTACATTCCAGCCATGCTCCTGCAAGCAAGTTTTTCATTGTACACATACCTCACATGACAATGAACTTGACCTGATTTGGCTTGACCAGCCTGAATAAATCTGCAAATCTCCTTTCCTAAATGACGTTAATGAAACAAAAGAATCCTTATGGCCAGTTGGTATTTGTGTGATTGCCATCTTCCAAACTACTCCTTGGCTGGAATAGTATTCAAAATTAGGCTTCTTGATTATTTGTACAACTTTCTTCTGTATTATAGTCCCAGGTTACCAATATTTCTTCTCTTACTACCTTAAATAAAGCGTATGCGGCCACTTCGGTGGTGATGTCTGTTATCTGTCAAGTAGGGGACCATGCACAATCCTGATTTGATGGAGACAGACGTGAGAGTATGGAAGAACATCCGGAGAAACTTCTGAAATGCCCGCTTCACTGTCGCTGCTACTGTGTGGTAATCGGAATCTCCGGAGCAGAAGGCCCCGAAATCCTTGGCTTTGCATGTTTCAGCGGCCGGGGCGAGGTCAAAGGCACTCGGTAGAGGATGGCGCTCAGGAGGCTGTATCGGAGAGGCTGGTCGGAAGCTCAAAGTTTTTGGACAGATGGACTCTGTGTTGGCTGTGGTCGGTTGTTTCCAAGGCATCGGCAAGTTGACGGTGCCTGGAGGTTTATGGCAGGGAGTTTCTCCCTTTTGCCGCCTGCTATCGGGGACTCGGAAGTCGATCGACTCGGGGACTTTTGAGACTTTATTTACTGTGCCCATGGTTTGTTCTTCATCAAATGATGGTATTGCTTTGCACTGCTGTAACTATATGTTATAATTATGTGGTTCTGTCAGTGTTAGTCTTTGGTTTGTCCTGTTTTCTGTGATATCACTCTGGAGAAACATTGTAGCATTTCTTAATGCACGTATGCATTTCTAAATGACAATAAAAGAGGACTGAGTGTTCTCATAATCTCAAAAAAAAATCTTCCTATTGAGTTATGTCTGATATTCAACAACAGGTTCAAAAATTTAAAAAAATATTAAGTCATTGTACAAATTTGGTATTCATGCCATTTCACTGAGTATTTCTAAATGAAGTCTATACATTGACCATATGGAATTTTTGTTTGATGTCCATAGAAAATGACTTATTTTTTCACATCTACATTTAATTATACAGTTCTGTGTTACTTTTGCATTTTCTTTTTAATTGGCTTCTTCAAGTTTTCTCATCATTGCATCATTGATGGCTCATGTCATCATGTCAGAGGAGAGTAGTGTTCAAACTGCATGTCAGAGACATGAAATCAAAAATATTGGTGTACAGGCTCATGAAGTATGAAGCAAATATAACATTGTTATTTGGTTCACTTAAGATCAAGTCCTTGACCACTTTCTTGGGTAGACTAAAAGATCTGCAGTCAGCCCATCTTCCTGCCGCCTTAACAGTGACAGAGTTCCTCTTGTCCTTACCTACCACCCCATGAGCTTCCATATCTAACACATCATTCTCCTCAACTTCCACTATCTTCATGGGATCCTGTCACCAAACACCATCTTTATCAATCCCTCTGCTCCATCACCCTTTGCTTTCCTTATGGAACGCTCCCTCTGTCATTCGCTTGTCTATTCATCCTTCCCCAGTAATCTCCCTGCTGGCACATATCCCTGCAAGTGATAGAAATGCTGCAACTGCCTTCTCCATCCCCTCCATTCAGGGCCCTCAATACTTCACATCTGAATATGTTGGGATTGTCTATTATATCCAGTGCTCCCAGTGCAGCCTCCTCTACACTGGTGAGACGCGTCATAATTTAGGAGAATGCTTTGTCAAGAATCTCCAGTTCATCCACCAGAGTGGAATTTTCACAGGGGGCAGCCATTTTAATTCCTCTCCCCATTCCTGTTCTGACATGTCAGTCCATGGCCTCCGCTTTTTGCCATGATGAGGCTACTCTCAGGACAGAGCAGCAACTTCTTATATTCTGTCTAGGTAGCCTCCCACTTGACGGCATGAACATCAATTACTCCTTCTGTGTTTTTTTCCCTCATTTTTTTCTTTCTCTCAGATTTTTTGGTTTGATTTTCCTTTCCCCTTCCCTCTTCTTCTATTCCAAATTCTGGCCTCTTACATCTTCTCCTCACTTGCCAATCACCTCTCCTGATGCCCTTCCTCCCTTTTCTTCCTTGGTTTACTTTCCTCTCCTATCATATTCCTTCTTTTCCAACCCTTTACCTTTCCCACCCACCTGGTTTCACCTATCACCTTCTAGCTGGCTATCCTTCCCCTCGCCCTGCATTTTTGTTACAGTGTTTTCCCCTTTCCTTTCCAGTCCTGATGAAAGACTGTGGCCCAAAGCGTTTATTCATTTCCATAGATGTTGTCTGACATGGTGAATTCCTCAGCATTTTGTGTGTGCTGTTCTGAAAGATCCTATGATGTTATTTTGAAGAGAAGCAGAGGAATTATCTTCAGCCCTCTGACCAAAAATATTTATTCCTTAATTAACTCCAGTAAAACAGATCATTTATCCATCTCATTTCATTGTTGATTAGTATTTTAGGAGAATATATTTCCCTGCAATTCACCCACTCACTGTTTTAAATATTTCCATTGCTCTTTTATCATTTATTGTCAAAATTTTCTTTTCTTTTTCTGCTTCTACTCCAATGCCCTGAAAATCAGTTCTTTGCATGTTGGTTGTTTGTCGCTTTTTATTTTTGTGTAGTTTTTTATTGATTCTACTGTGAATGCCTGCATGAAAATGCATCTTAAGGTCATATATGGTGACATCTGTGGTATGTACTTGGATAATAAATTTACTTTGAACCTTTGACGTTGACTTGCATTTGTCTTTCCCTGTCATTTTCAGTGTACTAGGTGGTCTGATTTGTTCACCTTTATGTGCTCTCTTTCATGTCCCATTTATCCAGCAGTTATACTACTTTATACAGTATGTGCTGGATAATAAAGTATCAGTAATGATTTAATGCACAGTATAATATTCACTCCCAGATCATATTCCCAATCAGTTGTAGTTCTCATGGAAGGTAGTTGATAACTGTTATCTATTATTTGAAAATCTGTACTCATTACATAGATTTGTCTTCATATTTTTCTTCCATGTATTTTCCACAATTAAGTAGTATGCAAAATGCCATGTTGAAATCATTGATTCTTTTTGACCCCTTCCCCTTATACATGCTTTTTAATATTTTGATCATAAAGGAACAATTTTAACACAACTCCGGGGATCGTCACCTTGTTGTGATGGAGAGCTTGTGAACTCCTGAGGTCTCAAGAGCAATTCCATTTGGAGTTTGACCTTCCGGTACCTAGCTCCTGGTAGCATCGCCCATGGTGGTAAGGTCAATGTTCCAGACAATGAGTGATCCAACCACAACCTCAGCTGTGGAGCTGGCAGAAGATGATGACACATAAAAACAGCATTGAAGGCGGAGGGAGGCTGTGGCAGTGAAGGGTCCACAGTTATCCTGCATTTCACACCTCGGGACTCTGACCCTCATCTGTCAAGGACAACGTGATGGCTGCCCATGCACAGGTGTTTTTTCATTAAGGGAATCCACCCTAACATCCCTGATATGTGGATCCTGTATCAGATTCTACAGCCAGATTGAGAACCCACCAATAGACAACCCCTTAGGAGAACATTATACTTGACTCACCTGAACGCGTTCTACTATAATAACAATCAAATTTAAGAAAGCAAAATGTGAAACACTTTTTCTTTCCTTTCAGCTATCAACAAACATAATAGCTTATTTTTATTCTTTGTAGTTTCAGAATCCAAATGTTGACTTAAGAGGTGTCAGACTGCTTCTAACGGGTATGAAATCTACAAAATGTTAGTGTCTTGAATGCTTTGATGGATTTTTAAGGTAGTAAAATCTACAGGGAGGTGAAGAGTGTCAGATCATAAGGTGCAACTAGAGGCACGTCATCAAAAAGCTCTTTATATTTCAGAGCAAAAAAATAGAAATCAATGAAAACTTTGATATAGTGTCAATGCAATGCTTGGAAAAAAAACAGTATTGTTTGTGCACATTTTTATGCCAAGTAAATGAAACGGGGTGGGGATTATCAACAATAGTTGAATGGGCTTCAGCAGAATAGTGGATAAGTTACTGAACTAAAATCGATAGGCCTGGACTGTTGATAATAGATTTATTGTGATAGGTATGGAATTCAAAACCATGTAATTAAGTAAATCTGCAATTTAAAATAAATCTGTTATCAATAATGGTGGTCATGAGACTATTGAATTCCTATCAAAAACTTACCTGTATCACCAATGCCCCTTTCAAGAAGGAACTATGTAATGCTTACCTAATCTGATTTATATGTGATTAGGCAGTGATGTAGTTGCTCTTAAATGGCCTAGCAAACCACTATTCTAAAGGCACATAGGCATATGAAACAAATGATGACCTTTGTAGCTACAGCCTCAGCTCCTTACAAATTCTATAAGTGTCTTAGATGAAGGCAGCAGAGGTATAATTGACAAAATTGCTGATAAAGCAAAAGTGGGCGGAAGAGTAAATTGTGAAGGCTATGTTAGACAGCAACAAAATAAAGCTGGGCTAAGTAAGTGAGCTAAGACATTGGAAATGGAGTATAATGTTTGAAACTGTGGAGTTGTTCTCTTTGGCAGAATAGAAATGATAAAATATTATCTAAACGGTATGAGATTAAAAGCTCTGAGATGTAGAGGGATCTAAGTTCATACTCCTGTATGATTCACAAAAAGATCATATGCAGAATCAGCAAGTAATTGGAAAGAGTTAACAGAAATTTATTGTTTATGGTCAGGGAATAGAATATAAATCTAGAGAGATCATGTTTTCATTAAATCTATGGGTTACCTTTTTTTTAAAAAAGGAGTTAACATTTAAAATAGAGGTAAGGCAATTTTTTTTAGTGTAATGAGCATTTAGTACTTCCTGCTTCAAAGGATGATGGAAGCAGAGTTTTTGACAGATGTTTGAAGTGTAAGGGATGAAATAGTTAACGTAGAGAAATGAGACGCGAGACTGCAGATGCTGGAAATCAGGAGTAACACACAAAAACGCGGGAGGAATTTGACAGATCAGGCAGCATCTGTTGAGGGAAGTGAACAGTCGATGATTTAGGCTGAGAATCTTCATTGTGTTTACAGTCTTACAATAACTATTATAAATATTAGAACTTTATAAATAGATTTGTGCCAAGTACTCAGTGAAGAGTACACTCAGATTCAATTTCAAGTTGTTGATGCTGAAGGTTGAAGCCCGTAGGTCGATCAGAGGGGAAAGCCCAATAGCTGAAATCTGGAGACTGGAGGCCAGGAAGCCTAACCTGGAGCTGGAAGACCGTCTATGTGTGCGGGTGGGTGGGAAGGAGGAAAGGGGTTTGTTTTACTGTTATTGTTTTGTTGCTTGTTGTGTTCTGCTTTATTGTGTTTTGTTTTGTTCTGCCAAGCATTGTGGGCATGTTATGTAGGCACTGGAAGTGCAGCAGCATTTGTGGAAGTCAGATGATATGTTTTGAAATCCTCCCAGACCTGATGTACACATCAGTATTTGTAGAACAATGAATAAACATAAATCGACAAGGACACATTCTTTTTCCTTTAAAAATCATAATGTTCATAATTTATTAATCAATAACAATCACTGCTCAAAATTATTATGGCACACAAGAAAAAAAAAATTGAAGCTTATCTCTAATTTGGGCTCATTCTCAATAAAGATTCACCACCCCTGGAATGAGTAAGTTAAGCTTTTTATTTCTATGAATATTGCCTGACTTGTTTATTTTTATCCATCTCTACAATAGACTGCTTGCATTTCTTCCAGTATATTGCATGCAATGTGGGATATGGGGTCTCCTCGGCACTAGATGAACCAAACATAGATTAGGAGCTCATTTTCTGAAGCACCTGCACTGAATCTGGAGGATTAGCCCTGAACGTCCAATTGTGACCCTTTTCATTCAGCATCTGGTTCCCACTCTGACCCCTTTGTTGGTGGCCGCTAGCACTGATACAATGAGTCCCAGTGTTAGTTTAGGAAACAACCCCTCTGGTATTTGGGCAGGTTGAAACCTGAAGGACTCAATAATGAATTCTCCAACTTCTGATGATTTGCTTTTTTTCTTTCTGAATGTATTAGGGTTGCTAAACTGCATTAAGAACAACCCTTCCCTTGATTAATCTTAAATTTGCTTAGGTGGTTTTCAGCCCCTGAGCTGGGCTAAATCTTCAAATGGTCAGAGCCATTAAGAGTGATACAACACCACTATTCTTATGGAATTTGGAATAAATCAGTATGTTGAGCAGAATTGGTGGGCTGAGAATAATGTTGATGCTTCAGAGTGGCATCCTGCTTTAAGCCTCCTCTTTTTATTCCGTTTTGCAAGAATTGTTACAAACTCTTCAACTCCGGTGATCTCTTGGCTGTTATGCAAAAAGTATGCAGCTGTTTCCAATTACATGTAAATACTCAAAATGTGATGCCTACTAACGCAGCCAGGGCCCCAGCTGTACAAAGCCATCACACAAACACAGGAGCCTAACCATTTAAACAGTTGGCCTTTCTTTATACCCAGTGTAGATGGTGGGTTCCAATCTCAATGCAAATATACCTCAGTCAATAGGGAATTGTAATCACTGTGATGTGCATATTTTAGGCATTATCCAGTGAATATTATGAGGTAGATTTAAATGGGAAGATGAGGAATATTAAGCCAAATGATTTTATTTGTGCAAGATTCCACAGAGACTGGAAGGTATTGTGCCCATTTCTTTATTTAGTGATAATTCATAAATCAGTGGTTAAAAATAATATTGTACCAAAAGAAAACACTTACAATAATTCCAAGAAGAATATCAACATAAGGAATCAAAAAGTAGCAGCAAAAAATGTTCTCTCTCTGGATTTTCATAGGTGCTCTGCAGTTCATTGAGATCATGAATGATCTTGCATTCAGATCCATTTTCCTTCACTGTCTTCATATTCGTTGAATCAGAATCAGGTTTAATATCACCAGAGAAAAACACACTAAATGCTGGAGGAACTCAGCAGACTATGAAGCATCTATGGAAAAGAGTACAGTCGACGTTTCAGGCTGAGAGAGTCTTGCCAAAGGGTCTCAGTGTGAAACGTCGACTGTTTGCTCTTTTCCATAGATGCTGCCTGGCCTGCTGAGTTCCTCCAGCATTTTGTGTGTGTGTGTTGCTTGGATTTCTGGCATCTGCAGATTTTCTCTTATTTTTAATATCACCGGCATATGTCATGAAATTTGCTAATTTAGTGCAGCAGTACAATGAAATACATGATAATATAGAAAAATAAATAAGTAAATTACAATAAGTGCATATGTATATTAAAGAGTTAAGATAAAAATAGTAGTGCAAAAACAGAAATAAATTTTAAAAAGTGAAGTATTGTCCATTGTGCCACTGTCCATTTAGAAATCAGATGGCAGAAGGGAAGAAGCTGTTTCTGAATCACTGAGTGTGTGCCATCAGGCTTCTGTACCACCTACCCAATGGGAACAATGAGTGTCCTTAATAATGGATGCTGCCTTTCTGAGGCACCGCTCTTTGAAGATGTCATTAGTACCACAGAGGCTAGTACCCATGATGGAGCTGACTAATTTTACAGCTTTCTGTAGCTTTGTTCGATTTTGTGCAGTAGCAACCCCTCCCCCCCATACCAAACAGTGATGCAGCCTGAATGAATGCTCTCCATAGTTTTCAAGTGTTTTAAGTATCAAAACTAAATCTCCTCAAACTTCTGATGAAATATAGCTGCTGTCTTGCCTTATTTATAGCTGCATTGATATGTTGGGACCAGGTTAGGTCCTCAGAGATATTGTCGCCAAGGAACTTGAAATTGCTCACTCTCTCCATTTCTAATCCCTTTATGAGTATAGGTTTGTGATTCCTCATTTGACCCTTCCTAAAGTCCACAATCAGCTCTTTGGTCTTACTGAAGCTGAGTGCAAGGTTGTTGCCACAACACTACTCAACTAGCTGGTATATCGCACTCCTGTACACCCTCCCTGCTCCATCTGAAATTCTACCAACAATGGTTGTATCATCTGCAAATTTATAGATGGCATTTGAGCTATACCTAACCACACAGTCATGGGTAAAGGGAGAGTAGAGCAGTGGGCTAAGCACACACCCCTGAGGTGCACCAGTGTTGGTCATCAGCAAGGAGGAGATGCTATTACCAATTCACATAGATTGTGGTCTTCCAGTTAGGAAGTCAAAGATCCATTTGTAGGGGGAGGTACAGAGTCCCAGGTTCTGTGGCTTTTTAATCAGGACTGTAGGAATGATGGTGTTACGTACTGAGCTATAGTTAATGGACAGGTTCCTGACATAAGTGTCTGTATTATCCAGGCAATCTAAGGCCCTGTGAAGAGTCATTGAGATTGTATCTGCCATAGACCTAGTTGCTGTCTTTGTTGCTATGAGGCAGGAATTGACTCTAGCCATAACCAGTCTCTCAAAGCATTTCATCACCATAGATGTGAGTGTAACTAGACGGTAGTCATTAAGGCAGCTCACACTACTATTCCTATTAGAAATTGATATAATTGTTGCCCTTTTGAAGCAGGTGAGAATTATTGATCTTAGCAGTGAAAGATTGAAAATGTCTTTGAATACACGCGCCAATTGATTTGAACAAGGTTTCAGAGCCTTACCAGGTACTCCACCAGGGCCTGCCGCCTTGCAAGGGTTCAATCTCCTGAAAGAAAGCGTGACATCAGCTTCTGAGACAGAGGTCAAAGGGTCACTGGGTGCAGAAGGGATCCTCAGAGCTTTAGTTGTATTCTCCTTTTCAAATCAAGTACACAGTAAAAGGCTTTGAACTCATCTGGTAGTGAAGCACCACTGCCATTCATGGTGTTGGGTTTTGCTTTGTAGAAAGTAATGTCCTTCATACCCAGACATATATTAATCTCTCTTTTTGAACTAAGTAAATGACTGAGCCTCCACAGACTCAAGGATAAAAGTTTTCCAAACACTCACTACCTGAAACGTGCAAACAATTCTCCTCATCTCCTGGTAAGATATTGTTTCTGAATACCCATAATCATGAAACTATGGTCCGTGGTTCTAGACTCTTCAGTCAGAGGAAGCAACATCCCTGCACCTACTCTGTTCAGACCTGTCAGAATTTTATAGCTGTCAATGAGGTTGATACAATAACAAATTATTAAGGCTCATGATACGCTGTAACAAGATATGAGTACAATGGATAAAATCCCATTCCCAAATCAAATGGATCCAGAGAATGTATACAGTATACAACCTGAAATTCTTACTCTTTGCAGACACCCATGAAAAACAGAACCCAAACACAATGAATGATAGAAAAATGTTAGAACCCCAAAACCCCCTCTCCCCCTTCCCACAAGCAAGCATCAACGCATTGAACTCCCCTCCCCACATTTGGTTCAGCAAATTGCGTCAGTGGCCACACCCACCAAGCAATAGCAAAGCATCCAAAGAGCAACCATGATCTATAGTCAACAAAAACTATTGTTTACCCAACTGTAAACACGAGGAATTCTGCAGATGCTGGAAATTCAAGCAACACACATCAAAGTTGCTGGTGAACGCAGCAGGCCAGGCAGCATCTCTAAGAAGAGGTACAGTCGACGTTTCGGGCCGAGACCCTGACGAAGGGTCTCAGCCTGAAACGTTGACTGTACCATTTCCTAGAGATGCTGCCTGGCCTGCTGCATTCACCAGCAACTTTGATGTGTGTTGTTTACCCAACTGTATTTGCTCCCTCCCTGTTTACCCTGTATACCTTGGATGTTAGATATAACATTGAGTCATGTCATCTGCAGAAATTCTCTGATGTCTCAGCAATGGTTGTGCATATAAGGGGAGGACGGGAGGATGAATACAGGGCCCTGTGGGAGGACTTTTGTTGAATGATGCAAGCTGAATCATCAGCAGCTCAGCATTAGTTAGACGAAGGAGATGGTGATGGAGTTTAGTAAAATGAAGCCTGTATTACTCCTGGTACTATTGATGATGATGACGATATGGATGTGGTGAGGACCTACAAGCACCTGGGGGTGCACCTGGATGACAGACTTGAGTGTCGTACCAACACAATGGCTGTGTACAAGAAGGACCAGCGTCACTTCTACTTCCTGAGGAGACATCAACAAGTTTGCCGATGACACGGCCGTGGTGGGTCTCATCAGCAAGAATGATGAGTCAACATACAGAGAGTAGGTGCAGCAGCTAACGGACTGGTACAGAGCCAACAACCTGTCTCTGAAGGTAAACAAAGCAAAAGAGATGGTTGTTGACTTCAGGAGGACACGGAGCGACCACTGTCTGCGGAACATCGACGACTCCTCCGTAGAGATCGTTAAGACCACCAAATTTCTTGGTGTTCACCTGGCCGAGAATCTCACCTGGTCCCTCAACACCAGCTCCATAGCAAAGAAAGCCCAGCAGCGTCTCTACTTTCTGCGAAGGCTGAGAAAAGTCCATCTCCCACCACTCCCCATCCTCACCACATTCTGCAGAGGTTGTATTGAGAGCATCCTGAGCAGCTGCATCACAGCCTGGTTTGGAAATTGCACCATTTCAGATCACAAGACCCTGCAGCGGATAGTGAGGTCAGCTGAGAAGATCATCGGGGTCTCTCTTCCTGCCATCAATGACATTTACACCACATGCTGCATCTGCAAAGCAAACAGCATTGTGAAGGACCCCACGCACCCCTCATACAAACTCTTCTCCCTCCTGCCATCTGGTAAAAAGCACCAAAGCATTTGGGCTCTCACGACCAGACTATGTAGCAGTTTCTTCCCCCAAGCCATCAGACTCCTCAATACCCAGAGCTTAGCTTGACACCAACCTACTATACCCTCTACTGTGCCTACTGTCTTGTTTATTACTTATTATTATTTATTGTAGTGCCTGCACTGTTTTGTGCACTTTATGCAGTCCTGGATAGGTCTGTAGTCTAGTGTAGTTTTTGTGTTTTTTTCTTACGTAGTTCAGTGTAGTTTTTGTATTGTTTCATGTAGCACCATGGTCCTGGAAAAAGTTGTCTCATTTTTACTATGTTCTGTACCAGCAGTTATGGTGAAATGACAATAAAAAGTGACTTGACTTGACTTGACTTGACTGAGTTTCTTTGGAGTATGCAGGCCTCTCCTTCACATGTTCTACCAGTCTGTTGTCACCAGTACAGTCTTCTATGCATTGGTGTGCTGGAGCAATGGCATCAACACGGGTGATTGCAACAGGCTCAATTAACTGATTCGAAGGGCTGACTCTGTCATAGGAGTCAAACTGGACACACTGGAGGCTGTGGTAGAACAAAAGACCCTACGGAAAATCCTGGCAGTTCTGGACAATATTTCTCACACTCTGCATGCCACCTTGACTGAACAGAGGAGCACTTCTAGTAATAGACTAAGACAACTGTGCTGTTTCAGAGAGCAGTATGTGAGGTCATTCTTACCCTTGGCCATTAGGCTCTATAGTGAATCAAACTATAGCCGGTGAAGTGATGACCCCCTGCTTGTTAGACTGTTTGAGGTAAGTTATTTTTTATTCTTTCTACTTCTCTTCTAATATTTATACCTGTGCACTTGTAATGCTACTGTGTCACTGTAATTTCCTTCGGGATCAATAAAGTATCTATCTATCTATCTATTTAATATTAGCCTAATCACAGTACAATTTACAATGAACAATTGACCTGCTAATCAGCACGTCTTTGGACTGTGGGAGAAAACAGAGCACATGGAGGCAAACAACACGGTTCACAGGGAGAACATATGAACTCCTTACAGATGGCACTAAAATTGAACTCCAAGCTTTGATGCC
The DNA here is from genome assembly GCF_030028105.1 of Mobula birostris. Lineage (NCBI taxonomy): Eukaryota > Metazoa > Chordata > Chondrichthyes > Myliobatiformes > Myliobatidae > Mobula > Mobula birostris. The sequence goes on along the minus strand of NC_092370.1, from coordinate 98,617,012 downwards.
CCTAACATTAATAGTGTAGTCATGATTTTATTTTTTATCCTTATTCAATGCTTCCAATATCCCAGAGTCTTATTTGACTACAGTTCTTTTATTAATTTGAATATTTTCTCATGTTCAGTTGTAACATTACAAATTAATTTGCATAATCAAAATATTTACTAGTTTGGTACAATGCTCATACCAAGTCTTTACTGAAGCCAATGTTCAGAAACAGATGTAAAAATATAGTTGTGTACATACATCTGTTGATGCTTCTGGACACATCTTCAGTGATGTTCCTGGAATCATCGGGTGTTTCGGGTCTTTCAACATCATACAACCTCCTCCAGGTGACCCAGCCAGGGCTGATCAGACCCCAGCTTGTGTCCAGATGGCTAGCTACTTATGGCTCCATGGCTCCCCTCTTTTGAGCTACAGCCATCTTGAGGCCCTCTCTGCCGCATCGGTGGTACTGCAGATGGCTCTCCTCTTCCTCTCTCCCTCGATGCCCAAAATGCTGAAGGCTCTAACTAAAGAACGGGCTATGAATCCCCTACAACCAACCTCCACTGGGAGACACCTCGCTCTCCATCCAGCCTGCTGACAGTTGCTGACCAGTCCTGCGTACTTGGAGAGCTTCCTTTCAAAGGCCTCCTCCAAGCTATCTTCCTATGGGACTGTCAGCTCCAGCAGCACCACTTGCTTAGTAGCCTCAGACACTAGGACAATGTCTGGTCGCAGGGTGGTGGCTGCGATATGGTTGGGGAACTTCAGCTGCCCTTCGAGGTCCGCCAACAGCTGCCAGTCCCTTGCAGAGGTCAGAGTGCCTGTAGATGTTCTTTTGGCAGATATTGGCTGCTCCCCAGCTCTGACAAAGGCAATGGTCTGCTTGGAGGGTCGGGACCACTTCGCCCACTCAACTCCTGCGCTGGCGGCTTCAGCGATGGCCTTCATGACCTGATCACACCTGTACCGTCCCTCACCAAGTGCCCTTGCACAGCCACTGAGGATGTGCTCCAGGGTTCCTCACTTGGAAAGCAGTGGTCATGCAAAAATATAGAGATATAGAAAGTAGGAGAAGATGCAGGCTACTTAGTCCACACCTGCTTTTCCATTTAATTTGATCACAGTGATCCATCCAAATTCACTTGTTTATATTCATATTTAGATTAGGTTCCTGCTTTCTCACCACCCCCTTTGATCACATCAGCCACTTGATGGACTTGATCTCACTTATATTCTACAATAAAGAATCCCACAGGCTCAACCCTCCCTCAGTGAAGAAATTTCTCTTCCTGTCAGGTCTACCTTATATCAGCAGACGGTGATTCCTCGTCCAGATTTTCCTACCAGTGGGACAATCTTTCCTGTATCTTGCCATCCATCCATGTCAGGAGTTTATGTTTCAGTGGGATTTTCTCTCATTTTTCTCCGATGTAAGCCAAACATAAACCAAATTGGTTGGTACTGGACCCCAGGATAGGGAGTTTGTAGAGTGACTACGGGATGCATTTTTGGAGCAGCTTGTACGAGAGCCGACCAGGGATAAGGCTATTCTGGATTTAGTGTTGTACAATGAACAGGATTTGATAAGTGATCTTGAAGTAAAGGAGGCATTAGGAGGTAGTGACCATAATATGACAAGTTTTTATCTGCAAGTTGAGAGGGATAAGGGCAGATCAGAAGTGTCAGTATTGCAGTTGAACAAAGGAGACTATGGAGCCATGAGGGAGGAGCTGGCCAAAGTTGACTGGTTGGACATCCTAGCAGAAAAGACAGTGGAACAGCAATGGCAGGTATTCTTGGGAATAATGCACAAGGTGCAAAATCAGTTCGTCCCCCGGAGAAGGAAGGATTCAAAGGGGGAGAAAGTGGCCACAGTGGTTGACAAAGGAAGTCAGAGATAGCATGGCATTAAAAAAGAAGTATAACAGAGCTAAGGTGAGTGGGACGACGGATGATTGGGAAAATTTTAAGGAGCAACAGGACTTAACTAAAAAGGCAATACGGGGAGAAAAAATGAGGTATGAACGCAAGCTAGCTAGGAATATAAAGGAGGATAGCAAAAGTTTTTTTAGGTATGTGAAGAGAAGGAAGATAGTTAAGAACAATGCTGGGCCCTTGAAGAATGAATTGGGAGAAATTGTTATGGGAAACAGAGAAATGGCAGACGAATTTAATAAGTATTTTGAATCTGTCTTCACTAGGGAAGACACAAGCAATCTCCCAGATGTATGGATGGGCCAAGGACATAGGGTAACAGAGGAACTGAAACAGATTGACATTAGGAAGGAAACGGTGATGAGTAGACTGATGAGACTGAAGGCTAACAAATCCCCAGGTCCAGATGGTCTGCATCCTAGGGTACTAAAGGAGGTGGCTCTGGAAATTGCGGATGCATTGGTGATCATTTTCCAATGTTCCTTAGATTCAGGATCAGTTCCTGAGGATTGGCGAATGGCTGATGTTATCCCACTTTTTAAGAAAGGAGGGAGGAGAAAACGGAGAACTTTCGCCCTGTTAGCCTAATATCAGTAGTGGGGAAGACGCTAGAGTCCATTATTAAAGATGAAATAGCAGCATATCTTGATAGCAGTGATAAGATTGGGCCAAGCCAGCATGGATTTACCAAGGACAAGTCATTCTTGTCTAATCTATTGGAGTTTTTCGAGGATGTAACCAGGAAGATAGACGCGGGAGATCCAGTGGATGTGGTGTACCTTGACTTTCAGAAGGCATTTGATAAGGTACCACATAGGAGATCGGTGGGTAAAATCAGAGCTCATGGCATTGGGGGGAGGATATTGACATGGATAGAAAACTGGTTGGCAGATAGAAAGCAAAGGGTAGCAGTGAATGGGTGTTTCTCAGAATGACAGGTGATGACTAGTGGGGTGCCACAGGGCTCGGTATAGGGACCACAGCTGTTTACGATTTACGTCAATGATTTAGAGGAAGGCATTGTGAATAACATCAGAAAGTTTGCTGATGATACTAAGCTGGGTGGCAGTGTGACATGTGATGAGGATGTTAGGAGAAATCAAGGTGACTTGGATAGGCTGGGTGAGTGGGCAGAAACTTGGCAGATGGCGTTTAATGTGAATAAGTGTGAGGTTATTCACTTTGGGAGCAAGAACAGGAAGGCAGATTATTATCTGAACGGTGTGGAGTTAGGTAAGGGAGGAATACAAAGAGATCTAGGAGTACTTGTTCATCAGTCTCTGAAGGTGAATGAGCAAGTGCAGCAGGCAGTGAAGAAGGCTAATGGAATATTGGCCTTTATTACAAAGGGAATGGAGTACAAGAGCAAGGAAATCCTTTTGCATTTGTACAGGGCCCTGGTGAGACCACACCTGGAGTATTGTGTGCAGTTTTGGTCTCCAGGGTTAAGGAAGGACATCCTGGTTGTGGAGGAGGTGCAGCGTAGGTTCACTAGGTTAATTCCTGGGATGTCCGGACTGTCTTACGCAGAGAGGTTAGAGAGACTGGGCTTGTACACGTTGGAATTAAGGAGATTGAAGGGGGATCTGATTAAGACATATAAGATTATTAAAGGATTGGACAAGATAGAGGCAGGAACTATGTTCCAGATGCTGGGAGAGTCCAGTACCAGAGAGTATGGTTTAAGAATAAGGGGTAGGTCACTTAGGACAGAGTTGAGGAGGAACTTCTTCTCCCAGAGAGTTGTGGAGGTGTGGAATGTGCTGCCTCAGAAGGCAGTGGAGGTTAATTCTCTGGATGCTTTCAAGAAGGAGCTGGATAGGTATCTTATGGATAGGGGAATCAAGGGTTATGGGGACAAGGCAGGAACCGGGTATTGATAGTAGATGATCAGCCATGATCTCAGAATGGCGGTGCAGGCTCGAAGGGCCGAATGGTCTACTTCTGCACCTATTGTCTATTGTCAAATTGTCCCAATATCTCATTATGAATCACTGCTGTCACCTTACGAATCAGTCCAGTAAACCTTTGCTACAGTTTCTTCTTGGTATGAACACCCTTCCTCAGATAAAGATACCAAGACTGTACACGTGAATAAGAATCAGATTTATAATCATTGCCACGTATTGCAAACTTCGCTGCTTTGTGACAGCAATGCAGCGCAAGACATAAAATATCACTGTAAGGTACAATAAATAAATAGATAGATAGATAGTGTGAAAGGAATAGTGATGCAGTGTTCATGGATTCATGGACCAAGCAAAAATCTGATGGCAGTTGGAAGAACTTGTTCAAAAAAAATTGCATATTGGTCAACAAGCATTTATACCTCTTCCCTGATGGTAGTTAGTTGCTCTTATGTCTTATATTTGGGTCACACAGCAGCCTTCCTTCTAATCTGTCACTATTCAGATAATAATACACCCTTAGACCACAGTGGAGAAACACAATACACTGCATTTGCCCACTCAGTCAACATGTCCAGAAATACTACAGAACATTTCTGCATCCATGTCAAAGCTCACGCATTAGCCAACTTCGTGTTTCATACAAAGTTGGAAATTTTATACTTATTTCTGTCCTGTGAATCACTAAGTTTTACCTTGGATGGCTGAGGATCAAGCACTGAATGCTGAATGCAGCTTGGAAAAGGGCCTGTTTATTCCTACAAACAACAGGAATTCTGCAGATGCTGGAAATTCAAGCAACACACATCAAAGTTGCTGGTGAACGCAGCAGGCCAGGCAGCATCTCTAGGAAGAGGTACAGTTGACGTTTCAGGCCGAGACCCTTCATCAGGACACTGAGTCCTGACGAAGGGTCTCGGCCTGAAACGTCGACTGTACCTCTTCCTAGAGATGCTGCCTGGCCTGCTGCGTTCACCAGCAACTTTGATGTTTATTCCTACACTTGATTTCTTGTCTTCTAACATATTCTCTATCCATGACAGTCCATTAGCCCACAATCCAACGTCTTTTAATTTTGAATATTATTTTCTAATTTAGGATTTTATTACAAGTCTTTTAAATATTCAAAAGCACCATCTCCATTGAGGTTCACACCCATTCTTTCCTACCAGTTCCAGTAAATCTGTCAATCATAATTTCTTTCTTATAAATCAATGCTGATCTTGACTGACCCTATCATTATTTTCTAAATACTCTGAGTTGTAACTTTAATTACAGACTCTAGCAATATAAGGCTAACAAGGGGGATGTCAGAGGTAAGTTTTTCACACAGAGAGTGGTGGGTGCATGGAACGTACTGCCAGCGACGGTGGTAGAGGCAGATACACTAGGTGGTTTTACAAGACTCTTATGTACATGGAGCTTAGAAAAATAGAGGGCTATGCGTTAGGAAAATTCTGGGCAATTTCTAGAGTAGGTCATATGGCCGGCAAAACATTGTGGGCCGAAGGGCCTGTAATGTGCTGTAGATTTCTATGTTCTAACTGGTCTATAACTCCCTGTTTTATCTCTCCCTCCTTTTTACTTAAACAGTGGGGATAATTAGCGACACTATAACCTGTAGGAGCATTTTTAATATTATTTCTGTTTTGCACTATTTTAATCTATTTAATATACACATAAATACTTACTGCAATAGTTTTACTTATTTACTTTTTTCTTTCTATACTATCATGTATTGCATTGTACTGCTGCCAGGTTAACAAATTTCATGACACCTGCCGGTGATAACAAACCTGATTCTGATTCTGATTCTGATTCCAATAGGGAATCCAGAGGATGCTTGAGACTGACTGGCAATGCATCTACTTACTTAAGAATTATGGAATCTAGATCATAGGCCCCTGGGAATTTTTCAGCCTTTGAGCTCTTCAGTTGTCCTAACACCATTTCCCTATTAATACTAACTTCTTTTTTACTGTTAGACTTCGGCCACATTCCACTGAGATACAACACGGGAGGTCGTTCCTGCCTGTGGCCATCGAACGTGCAGCTCCTCCCGTGGAGGGTCAGACACCCTGAGCCAATAGACTGGTCCTGGTCTTATTTTCCATCTGGCATAGTTTGCATTTTGTTGTTTGATTGTTTGTGGTTTTTTGTATTGCTATATTTATGCTCTATTCTTGGTTGGTGCGGCTGTAATGAAACCAAATTTCCCTCGGGATTAATAAAGTATATCTATCTATCAATCTATCTATCTATCTAGTTCCTTCCTCCCACTATCCTAGGTTCCCAAATGTTACTGGGAGACTATTTGTACAGTTGACCTGTCATGTCTTTGCTCACCTTGTTTCTGGCTGCTAGGGGTCCACATTGTTCTTCACCAATCTCTCTCCCTTTATACATCTATGGAAGTTTTTACAGTCGGTTTTTCTGTCATTGGTAATTGGTTTGGTATTTCCGTGTATACTAATGCAGAGTGAAAAGCCTTGTTTTATATATCATACACACTGATCGGTACAGCAAGGTGGTACAAGGGAAACACAATAGAAGTTACAGAGAAAGTACGGTGTAGGCAGACTAAAACGGGCAAAGCCACAACAAGGTCGATTGTATGGTCAACAATCCATCTTATACTACAGGACTGTTCAATACTCATTTAAAAGTGGGAGAGGAGCTGTCATTGTGCTCAGAATATGTTCTTTCAGACTTTTATATCTTCTGCCAAATGAGAGGAATGAGAAGAGAGAATATTCAGGGTTTGTGTAGTCTTTGATTTTGTTAGCTACTTTTCCAAGATGGTGAATAGTGTAGATGGAGTCCATGAAGGACAGATTGTTTTCTGCAAGCTTACTCACATTATCTAATTTTCCTCCATTTTAATTATTGCTTGGTCATCCTTTGTGAATTTTTCAATGTTTCAGTGTCCTTGGTTTGTTGCTCTCTCTCTCTCTCTGTCTCTCTGTCTCTCTCTCTCTCTCCAATTAACTTATACATCTCCTTAACATTTCACACTGATAACAAATGTACTTTGACTTTGAACACTTTTTCTAATTTCACTTGTTGATTGCTCAGTGCTGCCCTCCGGTGTTCACTCAGTAGAGGTAGTAGCTCGACCAGGACTACTCAGGGTCCTGGGCGATATTATTATGTTTTCCTCTCTCTTTGTGATAATTTTTCTGAAATTGTAGCCATATGTGTTGTTTTGTGCAATGTGCTGTGTACTGTTGGTAAAGACTTTTGCACCTTGGCCCCAGAAAGAAAGCCTGTTTTGTTTGGCTATATTCAGATATGGTTGAATCATAATTAAACTTGAACCTTGAAATTTGAACTTGTAATTTGGTTGAATTGAAGTAACATTCCTGTTCATTGTGGCAGAGAGGAATAAACAATTGTAGATCACCAACACATTGCTTATATGTTTGCCATTGATAATCTGCCATCAAACTTGTAAGTAAATGTTCCGTACTTTATCATAGCTACATTTGTCTCCTACCAAGATGGCTTCCTTCATTTCAATTTAGGACCCTCGTCTCCGAATGGAGAAATTCAACAGTGAGTATTGGTACCTAAGTTTCTGCTCTTCAAAACTTCCCTGGGAAGATTCAGGCAGTTCCAGATGGAGCAGTTACTGCGGTAACTGTCAGGAATATCAGGAGTCCTGAGCAAGTTATTGCTGCTGTCATTTTGACAGCTCTCTGAAGTTGGATTCCTCATGGAATGCAGCAGAGCTGTGCACTCTTCCTGCAACTCCATGAGGAAACCTCTCCACTGGACTGTTTCAGTGAATCCATTCTCTTCAATGGGAATAAATACCTGAAAGAAACAAAAAGTTTCGGATGATGTACATTTCACTGATTTTTCAGACGTATCTAATTATTCCATGGTTTTATATCTTTTTGGTATATTTTATGTTACTTAACAGCTGTTCGGGGAAATGCCTTAACTGGATGGCAAAGCATCTTTATGAGATTGTTGAAGTTAATATTTCAGCACAGACCAGATGGGCCAAAGAGCCTCTTTCTGTGCTGTGGTGTTCTATGATTCAATGACTCTATAATACAGATTTAAGACTATTTTAACACTAACTTGTTAGCCACCTACATTTCTGACGCAGACTACCGAACACATGAATACATATTCTGTTGCTCAAACTGCTTATGACACCCACAACCTTCAGATGGTCTTTTAATTTTATTTGGCAGTGCTACACGGGTAAGCGCCATATTTCCTTACAGGTTCACTGGTAACAAAATTTGACAGCGCATATAAGAAATTACAAGTGAGTATCTAAGGCTCTCATCAAAGTGAAGTTCAAGCAAGAGGCCATCTGATGTCCCCACATAAGCTGTTGAGAAATATAATTTTAAAGATTTATCCATTACAAGTCATCTGAGTCTAAAATAATATTTCCATGCAGCTCTCTGAATTTAACAAATTAATATGTTTTGCAAACATTCATGTATTCTGAAAATGAACGAAAGATATAAAATTGCACTCTAGGATTCTATTATCATGGCATTTGTACCTAGAGACCTGCCGTAGATTTTTCAGCTTTTTGCCTGAAATGCTTTTTTTCCAATAAAAAAGGAATTATTGGATTCAAAAAGAAAGGGACATTTTGCACTGCACCATATTTGCTTCATTGCTAGTACTGTCTTTTCAATTCAAGTGAAGTATCCCCATGGTCTGGTTTTCGGAGCTGAGCTTGGGAAGATCTCGACAAAATAAAGAGACAGTTTTTGCATTGCAGATGATTTATAGAGTGCAGTGTAGTGGAATGTAACTATCAATGCAGCATTTATTCTTATATTCTTCAATAGTGATCTGCCTCTTTACAATCATGCAGGTGCTTGTGGACAAAGGACATGGTAAGGGAACCAGATAGGATTTAACCTATGATATTAGAATTTAAGAAACATTCAATGAATATTGGATGCAGAAAAATCTAATAAACTGAAAGCTTATCTCATGAATTTTAGCACGTTTTCGATAGGGCTTTTGGTTACTATTGAAGTGAGCAAATTTAAAATCAGAGCTTGAGGGGAGGGTGTCACATAATTACTTACACATTGCTCCTTCTATTTTGTCACCAGGCACTGCAGTTAATGATTGTATTCTATATGGCTGAGCTCTGGAGATGCGCAAGGTTCACAAGGTCGACTTTAGAATCTATGAGTAATACGTTGGTGAAAGCATTCTGCACATGAACAAATAATTATAATCTGTGCAATTAATGTGCAAGCAATACCAACTGTTACATCGTCTGATGTACAGCTCTTTAGTGACCAGAACACGAATTTACACTGATGGATTGGCTGTCATGCAGTTCATATCCATAGATGTGAAATATGAAGGCACAAAAGCCTGCAGGTGCTGGAATCAGGAGTAATGCAGGGTTTCAACCCAACATGTAGACAGTTCCCAACTCCCCATAGATGCTGTTCAACCTGCTGAGCTCCTCCAGCAGACTGTTTGTTGCTATGTGAACCAAGAATTATTTTGTGCTAAGGCCTCAGCCCAGAGATAATGAGAACACCATCTAGATTTCCCCTCCAGTCAACTTCTGTAAGACTATAAAAATATTATTTCACTTTCCGTCTAGAGATACAGCACAGTTACAGGATGTTCAAAACAGCAGCAGGTTTAGGACAATGGGCTCTTGAGTCTGTTCCACCACTAAGTAAAATCATGGCGAATACAATCAAGGCCTTGTCTCTACTATCCTGTACCCCTTGATTTCTTTATAGTTCAAATGTTTGACTGTATCTGCATTGAATATATTCAGTATTTCCACTTCCTGAGATAGAGAATTCCAACAATTTATAAACCTGTGAGACAAGAAATTGCATTATCAATGGTGTGACCTTTGGATTAGAAGAGCTATAATTCAATTTTGCTGAGCAGTTGTCATGACTGAACATTTAAAATATCAAAAAACAACAAACAACAATTTAAAATATCAGTTGGACTACTTCACTCCTACATTCAAATGATATGTAAGGTTTATAATATATACTGTTTGGCTTCCAATTTGCATGTTGCAACTGCATGCTGATTTCCAGTGATTTATGTACAAGCTCACTTAAGTCCTTTTCAACATCATGATTATCCACTATTTTTAAAAAAATGCACAATATAGTTGATAACCTTTTATTTGAGTGTTCTCACTCCTTCACATTACCTATGTACCCAAATTCCACTCAACCATCATTGTATGCACTCAGTTGATCAAGGTCGTGCATAGATATTGTGTCCTACCGTGGAGAGCATTCTGACAGGCTGCATCACTGTCTGGTATGGAGGGGCGACTGCACAGAACCGAAAGAAACTGCAGCTGGTTGTAAATCTAGTCAGCTCCATCTTGGGCACTAGCCTACAAAGTACCCAGGACATCTTTAGGGAGCAGAGTCTCAGAAAGGCAGCGTCCATTGTTAAAGACCTCCAGCACCCAGAGCATGCACTTTTCTCACTGTTACCATCAGGCTGGAGGTACAGAAGCCTAAAAGCACTCACTCAGTGATTCAGGAACAGCTTCTTCCCCTCTGCCATCCGATTCCTAAATGGACATTGAACCCTTGGACACGATCTCACTTTTTCTAATATACAGTATTTCTGTTTTTGCACATTTTTTAATCTATTCAATATATGCAATTGATTTGCTTGTTTCTTTATTATGTGTTTTTTTTCTCTGCTAGATTATGTATTGCATTGAACTGCTGCTAAGTTAACAAATTTCACGTCACATGCCAGTGATAATAAACCTGATTCTGATTCTGATTCTGTGCAAGCCAGGGCAGTATGATCTGGAGAGAAAGCTGCCGGCCATGGAACAGGCTCCCCCCACCCACCACCACATGCAGCTGATGAATCCAAAGGAATGGCAGAGACCAATACCAGTAAAGTTGCAGGAGGTGCCAGTCAGCATTAAACTCAATGTAGGGCTACCTTAAGGGGTCCAGCTGCAGATTTTTTCCTCGGGATTTATTCCTGAGGCCTTCCCATGGGTAGGTTTAGTCTCAAGGCAGCGGAGGTCTGAAATTTGTTTTCCTTCTCCTAGATGAGCTGCCAACCATGGCTGACGCAAGCCCCATCTGTCTGAAATGATTGGTTTTAAGGCACTAGTAACCTGCCTTTGCCCCTTATCCTGTCAGTGGAAGTTGTTCTGCCAGGCTTAGTACCTAAGTAACACATGAAGGAGCTGGTTAACAACATCAGCAAACTTGATTCCCCTACCCCACTCAGAAACAAGAGAAAATCTTCAGATGCTGGAAATCCAAGCAACATACACAAAATGCTGGAGGAACTCAGCAGGCCAGGCAGCATTATGGAAAAAAGTACAGTCAACGTTTTGGGCCGAGACCCTTAGGCAGGACTTTGCTGATATAAATTGTAAACAACTGGGTCCCAAACAAAAGTGAAAATGATACACCTCTAGTCCCAGATTATCAATCTGGAAGTGATCAGTTTATAAACATTCATTGCTTTTTGTCTATTAAAGTATCAATCAGTATCAGTTTTCAATGTTTAACTGCCTCCTAAAAAGTTAGTTACATTAATTCACTGATTTCCATTTACCTATTCTATTTTGTCACAAGCATAATCCATTGTCACAAAAAATCCAGTAGATTAGTGAATGATAGTTTTACTTTCGTAAATCCATGCTCTGTCCTTTCAAATTGACCCATTTATAGTGACTCGCTGTTGTCAGTTTGTGAGCCAGTCCCTTATTCAAGCTACTATATTATTATTCACAAACCCATATGTTCTTTCCGTGAAATGGTAGTGTTGTATTTGGCACCTTATTGAACGAGCTTTAGAAATTCATATATATTATTTGTTCTCCTTTATCCATCCTGTTTGTTATATCCTTAGCAAACTTCAGGAAATTTATCAATTTCCATTGAATAAAGCCATATTGGCTCTTCTGGTTTTATAATTTTCTAGATTTCCTGTCATTACCTTTGTAGTATTAGATTCTAGATTTTTTCCAAACTAGATACTTGGTTAACTAGCCTTTGTTCTTGCCTCTTGTCTCTCTCCTTCATGGACGCTGGTTTATATTTATACTTCTTCAATCCACTGGAACTTCTCCATAATCCAGGAAAACTTGGTAGATTAGAACCAATGTATCTACTATCTTTGCAGCCAATTTAACATGCAGGCTGAGGGGGCCAGAGGAAATCAGGCTCTAGTTTAATTACTTTTGAACTTAGACTTCACAATTTAGCTCGTACGTGATACTTGCCCCTCATTGTCTACCTGCACTGTCCTTTCTCTATAACTCGAGCACAATATTCTGCTTTCTGCTTTGTGCTGCCTTGATACAGAACATAGAAATCTACAGCACATTGCAGGCCCTTCGGCCCACAGTGTTGTGCTGACCATGTAACCTTCTCTAGAAACTGCCTAGAATTACCCTACCGCATAGCTCTCTATTTTTCTAAGCTCCATATACCTATGTAAGAGTCTCTTAAAAGACCCTATTGTATCCGTCTCCACCACCATTGCCGGCAGTGCATTCTATGCACCCATCAATTTCTGTGTGAAAAACTTACCCCTAACATCCACACCCCCCCCCCCGTGCCTACTTTCAAGCACCTTAAAACTATGCCCCTCCACGCTATCCTTTTCAGCCCTGGGAAAAAGCCTCTGGCTATCCACACAATTAATGCCTCAAATCATCTTATGCACCTCTATCAGGTCACCTCTCGCCTTCCTTTGCTCTGTGTCTTTCTGTGTCTTCCATCATGAAACTGATTTAAAGAAATATCTAGGATCTCTGCTGTTTCTTTATCTATCTTTATTAATTTTTCAATTTCGTCATCCAAAAAACATTGTTTATTTTATTTAATTCTGTCCTTTTTTTATAGGACATAGGAGTAGATTTGGGCCATTCAGTTCAAGGAGTCTGCTAAAGAAGCTGTTATGATTTTTACTGGATGGAGTTACTCCTTATGACAAGATCCTGTTTACCTGAGTGCCAAAAACCTTTGGCTTTTCCCCTTATGAATGCCAAGGTGGACAGACATTGTAACTCAGAACTTCTTGATGGCTTGACTATTGCAGACACCCTTCTTCTTTAATTTTTTTCCTGACTTTATGTGCAGTCATATTTTTATTCTTCTGCTATGTTTTTGATCATTTCATTCAATATATATTTTAACTGCTACAATGTTTGATAAGTTCCATCACTTGTAAAAGTTAAGATGCACTTTGGAGCAGAATTCCTTTTCCAAAGTTACCTATTTCCATTGATTTCCTTTAACAGAGAAAAGATATTAATATAAAATGCACTGTCACTATTGAATATCTAATTTTAGTTTACTGCCAAGGTTAATTTTATGAATCCAAAACTACTTTGTTCAGTTTAAGAAGTTATACTATATATACAGTACTAGATTATTTACTATATCTGGCACAGAATGTTTGTGGACTTTCTTCCCAACACAAGTTAATAGTTGGAATAAGTGAGCAACTGAGATCATGTGCAGATATAGATTTCTAAATTAAATGTTAGTAACATTATGCCTATCAAAACTTCCCTTTGAAACAAGATATTTAAAAAAAGGTAAGAACACCATCTTTTGTTCTGTTTTGTTAGATCAGCAGTCGCCAAACACCGGGCCACGGACCAGTACTGGGCTGCAAAGCATGCGCTACCAGGCGCGAGGAAGCGATATGATTTGGCGATATGAGTCAGCTGCACCTTTCCTCATTCCCTGTCACGGCCACTGTTGAGCCATTACGCATGCGAGGTCATTACCCGTGCATTATCCATTTCAGTGCGGGAGGGAGATCAACTCCTCAAGCTTGTAAATGACGACGGGCTGGAAAGTATGTTTGACATAACATCTCTGTCGGCATTCTGGATCAAAGTCAAGGTTAAAAATCCTGTGATAGCCACGAAAGCACTGAAAACATTGCTTCCATTTCCAACATATCACTGCAGTGAATGCAACGAAAACTAAATTGCGGAATAGACTGGACATAAGGAATCCCATTCGACTATCGCTGTCTCCTGTCACCCTTCGATAGGACCGTGTTGTTGCAGGGAAACAAGCCCAGGGCTCCCACTGATTCAGTGATATTGGTGTGTTGCAATGATTTTATATGTTCATACGGGGAAAATATGTGCTGCGTGTTTAATATCCAAACATTACTTAACATGTTACGATGTTATTGACTTATATAACCATATAACAATTACAGCATGGAAACAGGCGATCTGTCCCCTTCTAGTCCGTGCCGAACGCTACTCACACCTAGTTCCACCGACCTGCACTCAGCCCATAACCCTCCATTCTTTCCTGTCCATATACCTATCCAATTTTTCTTTAAATGATAATATTGAACCTGCCTCTACTACTTCTACTGGAAGTTTGTTCAACACCTACTTCAAGCTCCCCTGTCCTCCCCGATAATTGACATCACTATATTCATGCGAGGAAAATATGTGCTGTGTGTTTAATATTAAATTTGTTAGATAAACCCTTTTAGAAAGGAAATTGAGTGTTTTGGCCACTTATCACTGATATTCCGGTCATGATTAACAACACCTCCGCCCCCCGAACAGAATCGCCAAAATCAATTTGTAGAAAAAAATCGTACACGCATGCGCACTGGTGCCCACGCAAGGCTTCATGGTCATTGTAGTCTTCCTCGGGGTAAACCCCACGTATTTGACTGCTGCTCTTGTCCGTTGGCAACCCTACCACCACCACCCGCCCCCCCACCCCCCTGGTCGGCTGGTCCGCAAGAATATTGTCAATATGAAACTGCAGTGCGAGAAAGGTTGGAGACCCCTGTGTTATATGATACAGTATTTCTGCCATGATCTTACTGAATGGCAGAATGGACTGAAGAGGCCATTTGGCCTTTTCTTGCTCCTGTTTCTTTTGTTCACATTTTCTTTGACACTGCATGACATTGAGCTCGTTGATAGCATGAGAAGGCATACAAAAACTCTTGGTGTTTTTCAGTGATTCTATAGATTTAAGCAACACTTGCAAGAGCAACAGGCAGTTGTTACCTCAAGCCATGTGTCAGCTATGACTCAATATGTTGTTCTTGTTTTTGAGTCAGAAGGTTTTGGATTCAACTCACAATTCAAAAATTCTAAGTATTAAAAAATAGACTCTGGGGGAATATCAAAGAGTGCTACACAACTTGAGATGCAAGACTCAGTGATGTTCAGTCAGGTTAGAGCTGCAAGTTATATTATAGATTATTTACCATATCTGGCACTTGGAAATGACAATCTAGATTTCCATGAAGGTCTTTAAGTAATTTGAGGGTTGAGATGCAAGGAGTTTGATGAGAGGCTGGGGCAAGATTATGAAGGGGATTGAAAATTGACATGATGGGTTGAGTTGAAGAATGTATAGATAAATATGGCACTTACCTTAATGAGGTTCCCCAGAGCAGCAATGTGCAATGAAAGGTTCTCCTTAGTGTGACCAACAATAGTTGCTTCCAGGATAGTAGGGGCTAAATCCTGCTGTAATGCACCAAAGGAGTGTTGTGTGGGAGATTAAATCTTTCGATATGCATCTGACACCTGTGTCTCCTCAGACAGGTAAGTTAGACACATGCCAAGAAATTAAAATTTCAGGAACCTGGAAATGGATGCTATCAGGTTTCACCTTAAGAAAGTTGTGACAATACGTGACACAGCAAAGGCTATGAGAGCTGACAACATCTACAGTATAGTAGTGAAGTTCAGTAATATCTCTAGTCAAGATGTTCCTGAACAGTTACAATATTTGCATCCAGCTGACAATGTGGAAAATGGCTCAGGTTGATCCTGTTCAAAAAGAACTGGACAAACACAGACCCACTCAATTAGTTCACTGTCAATCATAATTGATGTGGTGGAAGTCTTATCATGATGCTATCAAGAAACATTCACTCATAAATAGTCTGCTGTGCTTTGATCAGTTTAGATATTGTCGGAATGATTCAGTGCCTTGGTTATCACTACTCCAGTCTAGAGGTGATTCAGTTTCAGATTAATTTATCACATGTATATTGAAACATACAGTGAAATGTGTAGTTCATGTTAACAACCAATTAAACCTAAGGATATGCTGGGACAACCCACAAGTATTTCCTCACATTTCAGCACCTACATAGCATCCCCACAATGTTTGGCAGAACAACAACAGCAAACAAGCTCCTTTCCTCCATGTCTGCCCTCCCCCCATGCATTAACTCACACAGATGGACAGGCCTACAATCCCCAGACACACCGCCTCAGAGTCCTTGGCCTCAGACTCTCAAACATTGTGCCCGGACTCTTGGTTTTCAATGTTTGGGCTTTGACTTCCAGGCTCATCAACTTTGGTCTTTGACCTCACCATTTATGGACTTTTTACCTCTGGTGAAGTAAGAACAACTATTTCTGAAATTAAGCCATCTTAGGCCTGAATGTGGTGTTGAGAAGCCCTGTAAAACTGCACACAATGAAGATCAAGCGCAATCGACTGTGAATGTGGTTGTTGCTTTTCAGAGGTCAGTCATCACAGCCTCATGACATCATTGCAGGACTTCCTCAGTGTCTTATACCCAACCATCTTCAATTCCTTCATAAGTGACCTTCTATCCCTGGTAAATTCAAAAGTAGGGATGTTTACTGAAAATTGCAGAATGTTCTGGAGTTGGTGAGATCAGCACAAACTGATGGGTGACACCATCACAGGACCAAAGATGCAGAGATGTTCCAGTGGGATTTGAACAGGTTGAATGAGTATACAAATGGCAGATGCATCATAATATGGTGGCAAAAGTAGGAAGTTAAATAATTACCTGAACAGCAATAGATTAGGAAAAGGGGAAGTACATCTACTTTTTTCATTAGTTGGTGAAGGTAAGTGTGCAAGTGAAACAAAAGGAATTGTGCTTTGGAACAGGAATGTCTTACTGCATTTGTACGAGCCCTTGTGGCGTCACAGGTAGACAGGGCTGCAAAGAAGGCTTTTGGCATCCTGACATTCATAAATCAAGGTATTGAGTATAGGAGTTGGGATGTTATAGTGAGGTTGTATAAGACATTGGTGAGGCCAAATTTAGAGTATTATGTGCAGTTCTGGTCACCTAACTATAGGAAGGATATCAGTAAGATTGAAAGAGTGCAGAGAAGATTTACTAGGATGTTGCCGAGTCTTCAGGAGTTGAGTTACAGGGAAAGATTGAACAAGTTAGGACTTTATTCCTTGCAGCATAGAAGAATGAGGGGGGATTTGATAGACGTTTACAAAATTTTGAGGGATATAGACAGAGTAATTGCGAGTAGGCTCTTTCCACTTAGATTAGGAGAGACAAATACGAGAGGACATGGCTTTAGGGTGAAAGGGGAAAGGTTTAGCTGGAACTTCTTCACTCAGAGCGTGGTGGGAGTGTGGAATGAGCTGCCATCTGACATGGTAAATACGGGCTCACTCTTAAGTTTTAAGAATAAATTGGATAGATACATGGATGGGAGAGGTCTGGAGGATTATGGACTAGGTGCAGGTCAATGGGACTAGCGGAATAAAGTTTTGGCACAGACTAGAAGGGCCGAATGGCATGTTTTCTGTGCTGTAGTGTTCTATGGTTCTATGGTTCTAAACCACATCTTGTGAGCTGTGAGGTGGTTTAATCTCGTTATCTGAGCATAAATGTTCTTGCAATGATGAAGAGCAGCAAAGCCTAGGCAGGGCTAAAAAATACAGAGATATTTGAATGATTGAGCTTACCTTCAACAGAGCTCAGCTGAATGTTGATGGCATCAATGAATCCTAATGCAGAGAGATGTTCCCAGTGGTTGAGAGATTCAGAAACTGAAGGTCACACCCTAAAACTGTGGGCCTGAGTTGAGGAGAAATTTCTTCACTGAAAGACTGATCCTTTACCACAGAAAGCATTTGATGCCAAATCACTAAATCTTTTCAAGAAGAAGTTAAATGCAGTTCTAAAATCTAAAGTATTAAAGTAGCATGTGGAGAAAGAAGAAAATGAGCACTGAATTTGAATAATCAATCACAATCATGTTAAATGTTACAGTAGGCTGAAAGGGCTGAATGCAGTCCTCCTGCTCTAAAATTTCTCTGCTGAATTCCATTGACAAGTTTGCAGTAAATGAAGCCGAACATGCTTGTATAATGCAAGTGTTAGACAGCATTCAAGCATGGCCTGGTGAGTAACAAATATAATTTATAAAATGTATGGTCATCTTCAACAAGAGAGTGAATAAACATCTGTTTGTAATTGTCAGTACGGCTTCTACCTCTGATTTCCTAAACTTCATCCTTATCTGGGTCACCACTGACTCACCAGAAAGTCACCTGTACCAACCAAGTACTGCAACTATATGAGTAGGTCAGAAATTGGATACTCTACACCAAATGGCTTACTTCTTACATCCAAAATCCATTCCACTGTTTACAAACCACAAGACAAAAAAAGTGATGGATTTTTTTCCACTCAGCTGGATACGTACCACTTGATCCATAGACAGGAAGCTGACAACATCCAGGACACAGCAAGCTGTTCAATTAGTATCCCACCCACCACCTGAATTCTCTACATCACTATCACAGAGTGATTGTAGTATCTACCAGAACACAGAACATAGAACAGTACAGCAAAGGAACAGACCATTAAACCCACAGTGTTGTCATAGAATCATAGGGTCATAATAGAGTACAACAGCACTAAAACTGTCTAATGAGTCTATGGCAACCTGGTCTTCTGGCTGGACCCATCAATGCCAAACTAATTAACTTGCATATAAGTAGCTAACTAAACCAATTCTTCAGTCTGCACAGTGTCGATATTCCTCTATTCTTTGCACATTCATATGCTTATCTGAGGGTCATTAGATACTATCTACTATATATTCTCCTAGATTATTCCAATGTCATCTTCCAAGCACCATTAAGAAGAAAAAAACCAATAGGTCGTCATTTTATCCTAAAGACAAAACTGAAGTCAGTTGTTGTTAGAACCTCACATATGAACTTATAACATATCGCTTATCAACATCAGAGGTGCAGAGTATCACAGATCCACTCATTATAAAGAAAAATGTAGTTGAGTCTCTTTTCCAAGAGCAGCAAGGTATTTAAATTTGGACGTTATTGTCAATGATTTAGTATATAGCAAAAAACATGTTATAAATGTTGCATCATTTGTATTCATTGAAATCCCACATTCTGATTTGATACTTATATTAAATTTACAAATTACTTAAAAACTACTAGTATTTCTTTTTATATGCCACAGTTTAATGCTGATCCATGAAATGGCAGAGAGGTGAAAATCTATAGCCCCTTATATGACAGCTCATAAAGTTCTTGCAAACAGCACCATAGACTGTAAACAATGAGTCACAAGTGCTAGCATTAACACTGGTGTGGACACCAGAGATTTATGTGTGAATAAACAAGTGATAATAGCCATTTCCCAACTGTTGTTTTTATATATATATCTGGAGTAGATGCTATTACAATCTGGTGATTGTCATGAATAGTGCTCTGAAACTTCTAGGGTAAGCTCAATAATCACAAATGTGTGATGGTTACTAGGTTTTGATGAATTGCATTTGGGAGGAGGTATATGGGGAGGATAAACGTTAATATGTGATATACCAGATGAACTGAAAGCCTTCTTTAATTTCTATGTAATTGCATAAAAAAGTTTCTTAAGCTTGTCGGAACCAGGGAGTTGTGTGGCTGGGGGTGGGTGGGGTGCGGGGAATTGTTAGTGGGGATACACTCCTACTACCTATTAAATGCTCCCAATGGCGTACATTTCAAATAGCCTCTGATAACCAAGTCCAGCTCCTGGCCTATGCACATGGCTTGTTGCGAAGCCCAGCAGAACCATTTCTACTAACAAGAGAAGGGGCAAAGGTGGGCTACTTGTAACTTAAAATCAATCACTTCGGCCAGATGGGGCTCATCAGCTGTGGTTGGCAACTCATCTAAGAGAAGGAAAACTCTGATCACAAACCTCCACTGGTTTGCGACATTACCCATTCAGGAGCAAATCCTATGAAAAATCCAGAGTTGGAGTCCCTAATGCAGTCCTATGTTGAATTCAATGCTGACTGGCAACCCCTGCAACACCATTAGTGCCAAACTGTATCCATCTCTGCCATTCCTTTGAATTCATCAGTTGTATGGAGAGGGGGGAGCCTTCTGCATAGGCAACACGTGCTCTCCATATTGTACAGTCTTGGCTTGTGCACTGGCTTGAGTATCAGCTGATCGAGATCCCAATGCAAGTCATGACTGTCTTACTTGCTGTCCACTACATTCCCAATCTTGGTTTCATCCACAAATTTACTGATCCAATTAACCACATTATCAGCCAGATCATTGACATAGAAGGGAAACAACAAACCCAGCGGTGCTCCATTCGTCACAGGCCTCCATTCAGAGACGCAACCATCTACTACCATTCTCAGGTTTCTCTTACAAAACCAATGTCTAATGCAATTTACTATCTCATCCTAAACGCCAAGTGACTGAACCGTCTTCACCAATTTCCAGTGTGGGACCTTATCAAATGCCTCACGAAAGTTCATGCAGGCAACATCCACCGCCTTGCCTTCATCAACTTTCCTGGTAACTTCCTCAAAAATCTCTATAAGATTGGTTAGACATGACCTACCATACACAAAGCCATGCTGACTATCTTTAATCAGTCATTTCTATCCAGATATATATCTGGTCCCTTAGAAATACTTCCAATAATTTTCCCACTACAGATGTCAGGCTCACCAGCCTATAAATTCCTGTTTTTTTCCCAGAACCTTTTTTAAATGGTGGAAAAACATCGGCTAAACTCCAATCCTCTGGTACCTTACCAGTTGCTAAGAATGATTTAAACATCTGTTAGGGCCCCGGCAATTTATGCACTTGCCTCCTGTGGTATCTGAGGGAGCACCTTGTCAGGCCCTGGGATTCATCCACCCTAATTTGCTTCAAGACAGCAAACACCTTCTCCTGTATTATCTGTATAGAGTCCATGAAGTTGATGCCATTTCATCTTACTTCTATAGACTCTGGGTACATCTCCTGAGTAAATACCGATGCAAAAACTGCATTTAAGATCTGTCCCATCTCTTTTGGCTCCACACGTAGATTACCATTCTGATCATCCAGAGGACCAATTTTGTCCCTTGCAATCCTTTTGCTCTTTTCATATCTGTAGATATATAGAACCCTTAGGATTCTCTTTCTCCTTGTCTTCTAAGGCAACTTCATGCATTTTTTAGCCATGCTGATTTCTTTCTTAAGTGTTCTCTTACATTTTTTATACTTCATAAGCACCGTATTTTGTTCCTACCTGCCTATACCTGCAATGCACCTCCTTTTGTTTCTTAACCAGGGCCTCAATATCTCTTGAAAACAAAAGTTCCCTACATCTGTTATCATTACCATTTATTCTAACGGTCACATACAGGCTTTGTAATCCCAAAATTTCACTTTTGAAGGCCTTCCACTTATCAAGTACACCTTTGCCAGAAAGCGGCCTGTCCCAATCCACACTTGCCAGACCCTCTCTGTTACCATCAAAATTGGCCTTTCTCCAATTTAGAATCTGAATCCACGGACCAGGGCTATTGTAATGTATATTTACTTTGAAACTATTTTTGAGTGATTATATGTTCCTCAATTTACAAATACATACAGTATTTTGGAAACAAATGTATGCCACCAGTAATGAAGTGCGTAACTACCAAACTGCTTTGAAAAAAAAATCTGATGCTTTCATTTCATTGCATAACAAAATATATCTGATAATCAGTGTTAAGTGCAAAATAAAATAGAAGCCACAGCATAAATCATGCAACAGATCATGTAAAATCCCAGATTTAATGAGAAATTACTCCACAATTCTCAAGAGTGTAATGGAAGATGTGAGAATCTACTTCCTGGATAGCAGCCGACACTGAACCAGAATGAATCAGAACAAAAACAATAGAATTTACCTTTTGAAACAGAAGTTATTTGAGTAAAGTAATAAGAATTCCCTCACCACATTTTTTCTGTTTCCCAAATAAGTTATGAGGCTTGAAAGGTTTAAGAGTTTTATGCTGGTAGGGAAGAGAATCAATTGTACTTCAGTTATTTTGATCAGGCTGACAGGTAATATTGACACATATTGAGTAGCAATTATATTAATTTTTTCAACTGCAAACAAATTATATTTAAAATGAACATCTTAGTCCAGTTTTCCAGCATACTTAAGTGGTGTTCTGCAGGGGTCGGTGTTGGGACCACTTCTTTTTATGCTGTATATAAATGATTCATATGATAGAATACGCAAACACGAAGAATTCTGCCGATGCTGGAAATTCAAGCAACACACATCAAAGTTGCTGGTGAACGCAGCAGGCCAGGCAGCATCTCTAGGAAGAGGTACAGTTTACGTTTCGGGCCAAGACCCGTCATCCTGACAAAGAGTCTCGGCTGGAAACGTCAACTGTACCTCTTCCTAGAGATGCTGCCTGGCCTGCTGCATTCAGCAGCAACTTTGATGTGTGTTATTATATGATAGAATAGATGGCTTTGTTGCCAAGTTTGCAGTCGATATGAAGATTAATGGAGTGGTAGGCAGTGTTGAGGAAACAGGTAGGATGCAGAAGGACTTAGACAGATTAGGAGAATGAGCAAGAAAGTGGAAAATAAAATATAACGTTGGAAAATGCATGGTCATGCACTTTGGTAGTAGAAACAAATGTGCAGTCTATTTTCTAAATGAGGAGAAAATCCAGGAATCTGAGATGCAGAGGGACTTAGGCATCCTTGTGCAGAACACTCTGAAGGTTAGTCAGTGGTGAAGAAGGCAAATGTCATTTCAGCATTCATTTCAAGTGGTCTAGAATACAAGAGCAAGGATGTGATGCTGAGGCTTTATAAGGCCTCACCTTGAGTATTGTGAACAGTTTTGGGCCCCTCATCTTAATAAAGATGTGCTGGCATTGGAGATAGTTCAGAGGAGGTTCACAAGGATAATTCCAGGAATGAACGGGTTACCATACGAGGAACGCTTGATGGCTCTGGGTCTGTACTCGCTCGAATTCAGAAGGATGAGGGAGAATCTCATTGAAACCTTTCAAATGTTGAAAGGCGAAGGATGTTTCCCATGGTAGGAGAGTCTACGGCAAGAGGGCACAGCCTCAGGATAGAGGGGCTCCTTTTCAAAACAGAGATGCAGAGAAATGTCTTTAGCCAAAGGGTAGTGAATTTGTGGAATTTGTTGCCACATGCAGCTCTGGAGGCCAGGTTGTTGGGTGTACTTAAGGTAGATATTGATAGGTTCTTGATTGGCCATGGCATCAAAGGTTACGGGGAGAAGGCCGGGAACTGGGGTTGAGGAGGAGTAAGCCAAAAAGGATCAGCCATGATTGAATGGCGAAGCAGACTTGATGGGCCAGATGGCCTAATTCTGCTCCTATGTCTTGTGGTCTTACCATATTGAGCAGATAAACATGGTCTCAAATTTTAAATCAATTTGAGCTCATTTACTGAAATGATAAAAGAAACAGCATCAAAGCATCCATTTCAATAATGTAATATATAAATATATATAGTATATAGTAATATATGATAATATATAAAGTAATAAAAAGTAAAATGATATATAGCATTTCTTTTGTTTCAATTATTATTCAGATATCAACTTCTGCCTGAGAAGTGACTTAGATACACGCAAATTTGCGTAACAGAGCAACAGGTGCCATTTCATTGGCTATTCACTCAACGCTGGAAAATCTGGACAACAAAGGTGCATACATCAGGATGCTCTTTATCAATTATAGCTCTTCATTCAATACACCCCATCAAAACTAATCAATAAGCTGCTAGGCATTGGCTTCAATGCATCTTTGTGCAATTGGATCCTTGATTTTCTCACCTGCAGACCCCAGTCAGTTCAGATCGGCAACAATATCTCCTCCACAATCTCCATCAGCACAGATGCACCACAAGGCCGTGTGCTTAGCGCTTGCTCTGCTCACATTACACTTATGACTGTGTGCCTAAGCATAGCCCCAGTGCCTTATAAATCAATATATACTGTAGGAGGAAGATTAAAAATCTGGCTGATTGGTGCTATAACAACAATATCCTACTCAATGTAAGCAAGACCAAAGAGCTGATTATTGACGTCAGTAGAGGAAATAAACCAGAGGTCATAAGCCAGTCCTCATGGGGGGATTAAAGGTGGAGAGGGTCAGCATCTCTAAATTCCTCAGTGTTATTATTTCAGAGGACCTTTCTGAACCCAGCTCATAAGTGCAATTAGGAAGAAAGCACAGCAGCACATCTACTTCCTTACAAGTTTTCAAAGAATCAGCATGACATCTAAAACTTTGACAAACTTCTGTGGATGCGTAGTGGAGAGTGTATTGACTGGCTGCTTCACAGCCTGGTATGGAAACATCAAATTCCTTGAACAGAATATCCTACACAAAGTAATGGATACAGACAAGTCCATCATGGGTAAAGCCCTCCTCATCATTGAGCACATCTACATGAAACACTGTTGCAGAAAGGAAGCACCCATCTTCAGCGACCCTCATCATACAGGACACGCTCACGTCTCACTGCTGCCATCAGAAAGAAGGTACAGGAGTCTCAGGACTCACACCACTAGGTTTAAGAACAGCTCCTACTCCTCAACCATCAGGCTCTGGAACTAAAGTTGATAATATTACTCAAGCAACACACATCAAAGTTGCTGGTGAACGCAGCAGGCCAGGCAGCATCTCTAGGAAGAGGTACAGTCGACATTTTGGGCCGAGACCCTTCAACAGGAGGGTCCTGAGGAAGGGTCTCGGCCTGAAATGTCGACTGTACCTCCCTAGAGATGCTGCCTGGCCTGCTGTGTTCACCAGCAACTTTGATGTGTGTTGCTTGAATTTCCAGCATCTGCAGAATTCCTCGTGTTTACGTTTTTAATATCACTCAACTTCACTTGTCCCATTACTGAACTATTCCCACAACCTATGGACACATTTTCAAGGACTCGTCATCTCATGTATTTGACACTTATTGCTTCTTTCTTTCCTTTTGTATTTGCACAGTATGTTATTTTTTTCACACTGGTTGAAAGTTGGTGTGGTTTTTCAATGAATCTGTAAGTTTTTTTTTATGGATTTAATGAGTATGCCCACAAGAAAATGAATCATGGGGTTGTATATGGTGACATACATGTACTTTGATAATAAATTTACTTTGAACTTCGTTTAAATTCATGTTACCTGAAATTTATTTTTCAACTGGTGTTGATACAGCAGGAAAAAAAATCACCTGCAATGTCCATTTACTTTGCTTCTGTGTTTCTTCAAAAGTAAAGTTAAATTGTAAAGATGTAGAATGCAGGTCAACATTTTCATTGCAACTGTCATTGCCAATATTGAAATAACTAAAGTAACTGGGCCCAGAACACATGCTCTCTTATGACTCAAGCATATTGTATTTGCTTGGGCAAAAGGAGAACAGTATGGCCCCTGTCACACACACACTTTCCTGAATTCAGGACAGGAGACTTATTTTTATACAGTTTTGGCTTGTCAGTTATAGATATTCAAGCAACACACAGAAAGTGCTGGTGGAACGTAGCAGACCAGACAGCATCCATAGGAAGAAACACAGTCGACGTTTCGGGCCGAGACCCTGCATTCCACCAGAATTTTATGTGTGTTGCTTGAATTTCCAGCATCTGTAGATTTCCTCGTGTTTGAGTTATGGATATTGGCCATTTGGTAAATGGTATATGTTTGAATTCCTTACTTGCAGGATCAATCACCATTCACAATGGAGATATTAAACATCAATAAAAACAAGGTGAAAACAGATGACACTTTGAAGTTAGCAAAGTAATTGTCCCTTAGTTATTGAGTGTATATCACATCCTTGCATTATTGCCATCTCATCTGTCTCTGCACCCCCCCAGAATTCTAAAGGGAAGCTCGGAGGATTGATGACACACTGCCACAGTCCTTCTCACATCTCTCCCTGCTGTAAGCAAATTTGGCTCTGGTGGTTTCTCTTGTCTAGGTTCAACTACACACCATCACAGCATTTTCACCAGGTCTTTAACCCTTGCCTTACTGCAACTTCCTTAACATCAATATTAAGTAATCCAACTTGAATATTTCTTTATAAATATATTGCTGAAAGGAAGAAATAAAGAATTGGTGGGAGGAGAGAAGCATTGTCATTGAATTCTATTCTTAAATTTTACAGACCCAAGCAAATTCAGAACATAAAATATCCCCTTTTTAATTCAAGAGATGATGATTAAAGTTATTATTAACACAATTGACATACTTGAATCTAAGGAATTTATTGTTTTTAGTATAATTGTGAACGGTAGAGTTCATTGATATGAATATTGAATTGGCACAGTCCAACTTGTCTACAGCATATATGAATATGAACATTAGTCTTGAGTTTACAATAAAGGGGAGGCAATTGATGTGTTGTTTAGAAAGATCTGTCCAGTTAGATACCCTCTCTTGGTCCTGACAGATCTCCTTGTATTTTTTTTACTTTTTAAGAATTTATCCAATACTCTTTTGGAAGCTAGTGTAGAATGTATTTCAACCATTCCTTCAATCCTTGCATACAACCCATAACATGAAATATATCCCAACGATTCTCCTCAGGTTTTTTTGACAAATATCTTTAATCTACTTCGTCTGGTTATGGTGGAAGAGACTTTATTCTTCTTCACTTTATTGTACTTATTAATTTTGAAAACATCGATGAAATCTCTCCTTAGCCTTGTAAGATAGGGATAGGTCATGAACAAAAAAAAGAGCGGCAACCAATGTTTTACGACTAATACCAAAAGTTTGTTATGTACTAATTATAATCATAATTGATGGTAGTTCTCAAACAAATCTTAAGAATGTGTGAATCATGCTTAGCCAAATCATTCAATCCTCAGACAAAGGCCATTCAATCATTGGTCCATTTGATTTAATTGCTTCAGTTGTAAAATATACCCTTGCCATTTAAGATCCCCTGAGTCTAACAATTAACAGCTCATGTTAGTTCAGCCATTGCTTACTTTTATTTCCCTCGTGTAGATCATTCACATCTATTCTTCTTCCTGTAGATCTCCAGCATTACACATAATTCCATTTTTTCCTTCAACTATTAATAAAGAAAAAAGTCCTTATCACAGTTCTGTCCTGTCCATACTGCACCAACCACCGCCACTGGGCTATAAACGTGCAGGAGCAATGTGTGGTTAAGTGCCTTACTCAAGGGCACAACACGCTGTCTCGACTGAGGCTCGAACTCGCGACCTTCAGATCACTAGTCCAATGCCTAAACCACATGACCAAGGTTAAGTTGATAGATCATATCAACATATTAACTGCTATTTCTTCTTTGCTTAACTTATTTAGCCAACATGGACGATAATTTTATGGCTATACAACAAAATAAATCAAAAAGGGATAAAGGGATTTATTCAGTATTTACAGCTGTTTTTTCAAGTCTCAGAATAATGGTTATCGTTTTTCTTGTCTCTCCGTATGGCTGAATGCCTCCATTATCCCAAATGCTCTCTGCACCTTATGTAAAGCTTTGACAAAAATTCAAAAATCCAGCTCCCAGAATGAGATACGGCATTATTAAGTATGACCACTCCAGTGACGTATAAGTTTCTTTAGATATAGTTTGCCTTTCCCGTTGGCACTGGAATAAGTATCATAGATAATGAAAAGTCAGACACGATTGTGCTCTGCTCCAAATGGAACTGAGCAGACTATCTCAGTGGGAGGTGAGGTAGCAGATGGAATCAAACTCTTCCAAATGAACAGTCCTGAGAATGGATAAATGAAGAGTGCATATTATATGGTAATATGGCCAAAATATCAGTAAAAGAAAGAAATCTGTTTCACATACTAAAACATCATTAAAATTATTCAGTCTTCAAAATCAGACAAAGATTTAGTGAAAGTGAACAATGTATGTAATTTATAATTCATGACAATAGGTTATTTTTCCAACTTTTATTTAAAGGCATGGATCCAAACAATTCCCAAACGTTCACTTATTTAACTTTGGCCTGGAATTTCTGAGAAGAAGCTGGTCAAGGTGATAATGAGAAACACACACTAAATGCTGGAGGAACTCGACATCCATGGAGAGGAATAAACAGTCAGCAGTTTAGGCCAAGACCCTTCATTAGGACTGGAAAGAAAGGGAGAAGAAGCCCCCCTCCATCATGAGCACTAGGCTCCCCAGCATCAAGGACATCTTCAAAAGGTGATAGCTCAAAAAGGCAGTACAGTATCTCTCATTAAGGTACCCACATCACCCAGGACATGAGCTCTTTTCATTGCTATCATCAGGGAAAAGGCACAGGAGCCTGAAGGCACACACTCAACATTTCAGAAACAGCTTCTTCCCCCCACGACAGATTCCTAAACAGACAATGATCACATGAACACTTTCTCACTACTTTTTCCTCTCTTTTATAGACGGTTCTGTTTTAATATCACAGAATGTATATAGTATAGAAGCTAAAATTCTTACACTTCACAGACATCCACGAGAAACAGAAGAAAACCTCAAAATAATAAACAACAGAAAAATGTTCAAACCTCAATGTCTCTTCTCCCCCTACCATGCACAAGCAGCAGCAAACCATCAACCTCCCCCTCCCCACACCCATTTCAGTGCCCATCATCCACCAAGCAACAGCAAAGCCCCCAAAGAGACCATGATCTGCAGTCAACAAAAACTATTGTTTACTCGACAGTGCAACATGTCACAGTCTCTGTCTCACTAACATTGGACAAAGAGCTGTCACCCATTTCACAGCAAAAGAGGAGACAAACAAATAGTTGCTGTAACAATGTTGCTGTCACATTGCTGTTTATTCTGAGATTCTCTGACTCGAGAATCGGGAGCAAACTTTCCCCACCATTAAGAGACAGAGAAAGAGAGAGAGCGATCACTTGATCTCAGAGACCTTCATCCGCAGCATGTGCCTCCAAAAATCCTGATGTTCCTTCTCCTATCGGTGGCACTGGCATGGAATTGGTCATCCACAAAGCCACGCAGGGCTGCACCCCGGAGGCACGTATCTTTCATGCCACTCCTGGAGTATATTGAAAAATGGCCGGTTGCTGAGCTCCAGAAGTGGCGACTCATCCAGCATGAAAAACTGCAGTTTGAGTGCTGTTGCAGATCATGGGCTTCGACAGCACCACAGCAATCTTGAAAGGGAAAAAAGAGATGTTAAAGAGAGGAATTCAATCTGTTTCCACAGATGAGCTCAAAGAAGCAGCCATTTGGCGCATCTTAGCTCCACCCACTGTTTATTTGCACTGCTTATGTAATTTATTTTTTATATTTACTTATTCTAATTTATAGTTTTTATTATTATGTATTGCAATGTATTGCTGCTGAATATTGCAGGACATTGTAATCATTGTAATGCAAAAAACTGAATATATATATATATAAAATACATATATACAATTAAAAGATACTGTCTGCCTATTCTCCTACTCTATCTATGCCTCTATCTATAAACCTCTATCAGATCTTCTCTCAGCCTCTGCCACTCCAGAAAAAAACATCCCAAGTTTGTCCAATCTCTTGTTGTAGCACATGCCCTGCTAATCCAGGCAGTATCCCGGTAAACCTCTTCTCCAAAGGCTCAACATGCTTCCCATAATGGGGCAACCATAAATATATGCAACACTCCAGACATGGCCTAACTACAATTTTATAAAGCTGCAACGTATCTTCCTGACATTTGAACTGAATGCCTCAACTAATAAAGGCAAGCACGCCATTTGCCTTTTTTAACCATCCTATCAACCTGTGTAGCCACTTTCAGGGAGCTATGAACTTGGATCACAAAATCCCTCTGCTTATCAATACTGTTAGGAGTCTTGTCCTTATCAGTGTACCATCTCTTTATATTTGGCCTACTAAAGTGCAACACTTCACATTTGACCTGGTTAAACTCCATCTGCCATTTATTTGTCCTGATTTGCAAACTATCTATATCAAACTGAAAAGGCAGTTAGCTTGAAAATGCAGGGGCTTAAATGCAGTCAAGGGTTCTCTCTAATATTCTGCAAATCTAGAGTGATAAATTGTATTGGCTTGCTAAGGCAACCATGATTATTCCTTCTCAATGGATGTAAGTTAGCATTCCGAACAGAAG
Source organism: Mobula birostris (assembly GCF_030028105.1). Taxonomy (NCBI): domain Eukaryota; kingdom Metazoa; phylum Chordata; class Chondrichthyes; order Myliobatiformes; family Myliobatidae; genus Mobula; species Mobula birostris. Next base: position 98,586,986 of record NC_092370.1, on the reverse strand, counting down.
GCAGAATTAGAGCTGATTTGTCTTAAAGTGAACAACTTAGACAAAAGGACACAGTGGGGTCCAGACTCATGCTGAGAGAGAGACGTCAGACAAGCTCATCAAGCGAACTTTCAATAAAGTGATATCAGGTTATGGGCATACAACCTCAATATTACAGCACATTACATGATTTATATATTAATTCTATTCATTGCTCTAGACTTTAAAGGTAAAAACGTTGTAATATATCTCATTCAGATTCAGTAAAACTACATGTTAAGAAAACAAATATAATAATCACAATGATATTGATCACAGGAGTCCGTTGAGTTTTCTTACTGTCTGTCCACCAAACCAATCTTCACCACTATTTATAACACAAACTACCCTCCCCATGGAATGTCTATGTTTGCTGACCAGCTACGAATATAGAACAAGAACCTTTATCCTACTCAGCTTAGGATTTTATTCACTATTGGTTCAGAATCTCTAAAATCACAAGTGCAGATGAATGTGTTGCGTTAGGTTAGTATCATGATTAGCACAGGCATGGTGAAGCAAAGGGCCTGTTCCTGTGTTGCATGCCTTATAGTCCATGTAGTTCCACATGACTCAATTTTGCACACCACCTCTTTAGATGAGAAGTTATCAAATTACTTCTGAAATTTCATGGGCACATCAATTTCATTATTCCAACAAAACTTCTTTATTAGTTTTCCCAAATATCTAAATCAAATTAGTCAACCAAACTTTACCTTTAATAAATACACACTGGCCCTATTATACTCACCCTGCTTTTCTATGTGAATTCTATTTCTAGAACATGACTGGTACTGGCTAGAGCAACATTTATTATCCATCCCTTTGATCCTTAAGGAAGTAGTGTAGGCTGGCTTCTCAAACAACTAATGTCCTTCTGTGGGAGGTCCTCCCACAAAGTTATACCATTATTGGATGAAGTTCTTACATTTAAATCTAGTGACAATACATTTTGAAATCAGGTTGCTCTGCATCTTAGAGGGGAATCTTTATTTGACCATGCACCTACTATCTTTGTCTTTCTTGCTGGTAAAAGCCATAAGGAAGAACCTTAGATTATGAACTGTTTTCACTTTCCCTGCCATCATCAATGTAAGATCCAGCCCAATATAACCACATGGAAGCATTTACCTTATTGTGCTTCCTCATAATGAGCCCCAATAGTTTCCCTTAAGATTCTGATTAGCTAACAATTGAATTTCTCCAGCTACGTTGATTGTGTTTGGACTCATGCTCTCAGATCAATAGTCTAGTCCTTGAGATACCAGTACAATGAGTTAAACCCTATTTTAGATCTGCCCAAAGCTGGTCTGAAGTTATACAGTAGCAGAACTTTCATCCTAATAAATGTGTATGAATGTCAACTACTATCTATATTTTTCTATGCTGGTCTCATTTTATCCTTCCCACATTTACATCAGTTCTTCCAGGATCAGTGACCCTCACCCCAGGAGCAATTTACAGTGGGCAATTAATTTACCAATCCTCAAGAGTATGGGATGTGGAATGAGAGTATATCACCCCAGGGAAATCCACTCGGTCATAGGGAGAACATACAAGCTCCACAAAGGTAGCATTAGGGGTCAGTAATGAACTCAGATTGCTGAAGCTTTGTGCAGTAGCTCTGTTAGTTGTGCCTCTGTGACACTTACTGATATTGTAAGTGCTGACGAGGTAAAGAACTGATCAGTTTTTGGAACATTACAATGACTTCTTGTCAGTGGAGTGGCTCTAGGTGTCTAAAAATCTAATCTGAGCTGAAGAAAAAATGGAAGCTGAAGGCAAAATAAAAATGAGTTGCCTTTCTATCAATCCTACATTTATTGAACAGATCATATGTTACATTTTATGTCAGGATAAAGTAAATAAATGATAATTACTGAAGCACACAAATGTGAATTCTGTGAGGGTCATCTTGGTGCCAATTTTACATCTGGAACTGAGGGTCAGAGTTTTGGGTTTAAGCTGCAGCCTAACAGCTTGACTTTATGTTCGAGGCTGATATTTCAATACAACAATGAGAGAATGTTATACCATCCAGTTTTGGAAAAGTCCCCTCTGGTAGATGCATAAGATAATATAGCACTTTTTAAATGGAGCCCCCAAAGTTCTATCTTTATCTGTCCGCGTGACAGTTTAATCTTTCAGTAGTATTGACCAAATGAAGATACCTTGCTCCAGGCTCAATATAAATCTTTATATATCTACTCAAACATAAATGTTATTACCAGTTTTAAGCAGTGCTACAAAACAATACTGTTACTCCCAATTTCAAGGGATTCAATAAAAAATAAATGTTATTATCACCACAATAACATGAAAATGTTACTTCTAATGCAATAAAACCTAAACATTACTAGCAATTACTATACAATACACTAAAACATAATTATTACTACAGACCTTCTAAACCTAAGAAGCCTCTTTCTTTAACCAAAGTTATATTACAAAAATTCCACCTAGCTTCATTTACACTCTATTTTGTTTGTCTGTACATCTTACAATATTATTCTTTTGTTTTGCAAACATTTACAGAACCACTGTTTGCTGGAGGCAAATTTAGCCTAAGTTTTATTTTACACCATCTATTAAATATTCAATATCTCTGAAAGCAAGTTGATTTCTATGAATACTTACATGCCCAAGACTTCAGAAGATGTTAACTAGTTGTGTAGTTCTTGAAACAGTTTAGACTAAATGTTTTATTTTACCTCTTAGCTTGCAATTGTCCCTAATTTCCATTCACTCAGCTGTTACTTTGGAGCCACTTTCACTCCCATGAGAACATGTATTTGAGTTGAAAATGCAATAACAAGATAAAGTGGTAAGGGATTTAGCAAACTGCAAGAAGATAAAGAAGTAAACATTAATGGAAAGATATTGAGTGTTTTTTTTATTCATTTACAGAATATGGGCATCACCAGCTCAGCCCGCATTTATCACCCATCCCTAGTTGCCCTTGAGAAGCTGGTGATGAGCTGCCTTTTTGAACCGCTGCAGTCCTTGAGGAGTAAGTATACCCACAGTACTGTTAGGGAGGGAATTAGATGATTTTCACCCAGCGACCATGACCAAGTCAGGATGGTGAGTGACTTGGAGAGGGATTTCCAAGTGGTGGTGTTCCCAGGTATCTGCTGTTCTCATCCTTCTAGATGGTGGTGGTCGTGGGTCTGGAAGGTGCTGCCTGAGGAACTTTGGTGTGTTGTTGCAGTGCATCTTGTAGATAATACACACTGCTGCAACTGTTCGCCAATGGTGGAGGGATTGGATGCTTGTGGAAGGGGTACCAATCAAGTGGACTGCTTTGTACTGGATGGTGTCAAGCTTCTTGAGTGTTGATGGAGCTGCACTCATCCAGGCGAGCGGTGGGTATTCCATTACATGACTGACCAGAGCCTTGTAGATGATGGACAGGCTTTGGGGAGCCAGGAGGTGAGTTACATGTTGTAGGATTCCTAGTCTTTGACCTGCTCTAGTAGCCACGGTGTTTATATGGCTAGATCAATTCAGTTTCTGGTCAATGGTAACCCCCGGGCCATTGACAGTAGGGGATTCAGCGATGGTGATGCCACTGAACATCAAGGGACGATGGTTAGAGCTTATCTTGTTGGAGGTGGACATTGCCTGACACTTGCATGGCTTGAATGTTACTTGCCACTTGTCAGCCCAAGCCTGGATATTGTCCAGGTCCTGCTGCATTTGGGTGTGAACTGCTTCACTATCAGAGGAGTCACAAATGGTGCAAAACATTGTGCAGTCATCTGCGAACATCCCATTTCTGACCATACGACGGAAGGAAGGTCATTGATGAAGCAGGTGAAGATGGTTGGTCCTGGGACACTCCCCTGAGGAACTCTTGCAGTGATGTCCTGAGCATGAGATGATTGACCTCCAACCACCACAAACATCTTCCTTTTTGCCAGGTATGATTCCAACTAGCAGAGGGTTTTCCCCCTAATTCCCATGGACTCCATTTTAGCTAGGGCACCTTGATGCCATACTCAGTCAAATGCTGCCTTGATGTCGAGGGCTATCACTCTCACCTCATCTCTGGAATTTAGCTCTTTGGTCCATGTTTGGACCAAGGAGGTGATAAGGTCAGGGGCTGAGTGGCCTTGACGGAACCCAAACTGGGCATTTGTAAGCAGGTTATTGCCGAGTAGGTGTTACATGACAGCACTGTTGATGACCCTTCGATTACTTTGCTGATGATTGAGGGTACACAGATAAGGTAGTAATTGGCTGGGTTAGACTTGTCCTGTTTCTTGTGTACAGGACATACTTGGACAACTTTCCACATTGCTGGGTAGATGCCAGTGTTGTAGCTGTACTGGAACAGTAAGAAGTAAGAAAAGGACCTCGGAGATTACTGCATATGTACAGATTTTCAATTATAAGCAACAATCACTCTGCTGAAGGAACTTAACAGCTGCAGCAGCATCTGTAGGTAGAAAAAAATTATTGATGTTTCTACAGCAGATTGTTGCTCCAGGTTTCAGTACCTGCAGTCTCATGTGTCTCCAGACTTGTCAATAATGTAGGTAAAAAGACACACAGGGCTCTTTCTTCCACTAGTGCATGTAGAGAGGTTATAGTAGAACTAGTAAAACTATGGCATAAGTACTGCTCAGAATTCTTGTCACTGCATTACTGAAAAGTTGTGACTGCATTGGAGATTAATAACAATATAGCCAAGATTGGCATATAAATAAGCTACATTAATTTTCTTTGGATTGCATGACAAATGGAGGCAATTAACACGTTTAAAACTATGACGTGACTGGAAAGATCCACTTGAGTTAAATAGCTTCCATTTCCCTAGTTTAAAAAAATAAGAGCCAGGAAACAAGTTACGAGGGAGGATTTGAGGGGTATTTATTGTTGTTGCATGAACGAAATTGCCAGAGAAAGTCCCTGGTAGATACAAAGCAGCTTCTTTATTCGACAAAACAAGGTATAGCTACAGCAGGACAATCTATATTTACAAAGTATAGACAATGATTTCTTTTGAAACTACATACAAACTTCACACCTTCTCATTCGCATCCATCCCACAGATGCCAGCAGCGTCTGGACTGGGATCCACAGCTTTTAGGGATGCATCGTTACAAATTAAATCCACAATACATTATCAAGGGTCAGAAGACTGGTAGCCAAAGCCATTTGCCAAATGTAAATTACTTGAACCCAAAAATCACTTTAACATTGACAAAAAGTATTTTACACCCTAGGTCTTATCGATTTGGAACTTATTTAGAAGAGTGGTAAAGGCTGAAATTCTCTTCACATTGAAAAAATACTAGGATGGTACTTGAAGAATGATGATCTGTAGAACCGCACACCTAGTGCTACAACATGGAAGAAGGTTGGATAGTACATACAAAAGACAATTAGCTTGTTCTAATTCTCAAATGCTCTATGGTCTATGAATTAACTATTTCTTTATTTGCACAAAGGTAGATCCCTAATAAATCTCTGTTAGATATATTCAGGAAAAGGGATTATTTTCAGGTAACAACTAATAAATTTCACATGTCACACTTGGTAGAAATTAAACAAAAATTTAGAGTGAAAACAAAAATTGCTGGAAACTTTCAGCAGATCAGGCAGTATCTGTTGAAGGGACAGGTGAAGTCAGGTAGCAATTGTGAAAGAGAAAGAGAGATGCTGCATGACATGAATTGATCCCTCCATGTAAACTGCCTGACTACTGAGTGTTTATAGTGTTTTCTGTTTTGTTTTCTGATTTTCAAGTATCTTATTTTATTTATCTCTGCTTTTCAGAATCAGATCCATGCTGCAAAAAGGCAACAGATCATAAAATAAGATATTTTGAAGAGTTTTGTATTCTCCCAATGGTGCTGGATTTCAGAATAATCTGTTTTGACAGGATATCACTTTAAAAAAAAGCATGCATCAAATGCACAACCATTCACAAAGGAAATGCTCAGCATATCTATTTATTCCCAGTTGTACAGGATAAGGGGTTGTTTTGAACAGAATTTAACCACATTGTGCTGAATTTCACTCCATAGTGAAACACTCTGCTTTGATCCCTTCCAAAGAGCAAATCTGGCAACAAATTAAACACCTCTGGAAGGAAAGAGAAAGCATAAATCACAGATATGTGTTAATTTTTTTTAAAAAGTCTAATCGGTGGAATGGTGTTTAAAAAAATCAAGCTGGCAGTTTAGGGACAAAGTTATGCAGCACTGATATTTAAAATGCAGGCTGGAGAAAGTCTACAGTACCATATGCGCCTGTCTCAAGGGCCTTCCATTGTGTTAAAACACCTGCCATTTGCATCCACTGAATTATGCTGTTTAGTCACTATATCTTCAAAAACAATCCAGAGATAAAGGTAAAATGTCATTGTATCGAAGTGTGTTGCCTGATTATACAAACAAAGTGGACTGCTTTTATTCTCTTTTCAAACTTTAAAGGGCACATTAACATTTCGGGCACCATTGGACTCACTGGCATTATTTTCCCATTACAATTGAACAATACATCAAAATTGAACAACAATACTTGGATATCTGCGAGGTGCCCTTTTTTTCTTTTCATTTCACAATCACTAAATAAATGAGAAAATAATAGAATTAAGTAGAACCAGCTAAACATTTTATCAGTTTTATTTTAATTCTTTCCACTGTAGCTTTTCTTTTTGGTGCTTTCAAGGCTATCTAGGTGGCACTTATAGTACAGAACTCAATTTTGTGCATCCTTTTACATCTTTCAGGAGAAAGGAATTGGTCATTAACTCATAATTCAAATACTCAAATTCCTTATTTATTGAAACAAATCTAAAGAATTAATATAACCTTTTGCAGTAGATGTTAATTGTTAGAAACATTAGATGTGAATAATTTAAATCTTACCACTTTATGAAGGTGATGGAACTGAATGTGGCCTTCATTCAGTGTGCCTGATAATTTAAAGCCAGGATGCACAAATGCTTTTCAATATTCAAGAGTCAATGTCTTTTCTATTTAATAGCAGCCTGGATGGTGAGGATAAGCTGCTGTGAAATGTTTATTAAAATACCTTTCAAAGGAGTAACGAAGCAATGAAGCCCAGCCCCATGGATTTGCACAGGTGAAATCTGACAAGCTTTCTGCATTAGATTTCTGTGCAGACACATGTGTGGAAAGTACTTGTAAGCATTTTCTTTCCTTTTGTTCTTTTTGCCACTTTTGGACAACAGAGAGAATTTCAGAGTCTAGGATGTAAAGAAATAAAAATTGCAGTTATAAATCTGTAGATTAATGGAATAGTTCTGTTTTTCAGTTCTAGGTTTTTACTGATCTTTATTTCTTTCAGTCATTTTGCAATCATATGAATATGTAAAATTGTAGCGTGGGAGCAGTACATTTTCCCACTCAGTCGATATCAGTAATTATTAAGGAGTGAATTGCATTAAGACCTTTCCACACCCTATTCCATGTGTTCTTCAGCTACTCGCTTTTACTCCAATTTAACCAAGGTTCCTTAAAGGTTGTCATAGCTGGGGGAGGTAGTGCAGGTACATTCCCTCTGCCTATTAAATGCTCCCAATGGCATGCATCTCTAATAGTCTCTGAAAATCCAGTCCAGCTCTTGACCTTCACTTGTGGCTTAGCTACTGAGCTCAACAGTTTCTACTGAAAGGAGAAGGGGCAAAGGTGGCTTACTGGTGCCTTAAAACCAGTGGCTTCAGGCAGATGGGGCTCATCATTTGTGGTGGACAGGTCAACTAGGAGAAGGAAAACACAGATCTCAAACCTCTGTTGCCTTGCAGCTATACCACCTCATGAAGAAGGCTTCAGGAATAAGCCCCGAGGAAAAATGTGGATCTGGAGTCCCTAATGCAGTCCTATGTTGAATTTATTACTGACTGGCAACACCTGCAGTGCCGCTGCTGCTGCTGCTGCTGAACTCCACCAGTCTCTGCCACTCTTTTGGTTTCATCAGCTGCATGTGGAGGGGAGCCTACTGCATGGGCAACAGTTTGCTCTCCACATCGTACTGTTGAGTATTGGTTTGTGTATTATGTAGACAGCTAGGATACAACATCCATCGTCAAACCTGACCAACGGAGGGCATCACAGCCTTTATTTTACTGCCAGCCACTTACACTGAAGATACTTCCTGTGGCCTCTGTATGATAATGTTTAATCTGCTGTTTTGCACCAGATCACTTCCATTTAATCTTACACATCTTTCACTCATGCGTGCACTCTATCAGAAACCAAGCACTTTTAAATTGAATATCTGACAGCATCTGAGTATGGTAAACTTCATTTGGAACTGGGATTTGCTACTGATGTAAAAGGTTTTAAACAAGGTCAGGAAATATGGGAGGAAACCCTGTCATTTGATGTAGGTCAGGAGTGTTTCTATCAACGGTGGTATTCAGCTCTATTGATCGAAAAATTGAAACAGTTTGCAAGTTCTTAGAGTTTGAAGGGCCCTTGTTTGAGATGTTAATAGTGGCATTTTTTTTGTTTAAGAGTCCCCTACAGGAAAATTTATTGGTGCCTGTGGCCCAGTCTCTCAGTAGTGTGCTAATAAGGTTTTATGCAATGAAAGGCTTTTACATGCAGTTTTCTGTCAGAAAACTCTGGTTACTGATCCCCATAAGAATCCGGATGAAGGTTCCTGGCCCAAAATATAGACTGTTTACTCTTTTCCCATAGATGCTGCCAGCCTGCTGAGTTCCTCCTGTATTTTGTGTGTGGTCTCCATCGTTGCCATGTTCACAAGTTTGTGCATTCGCAAGGCTTTAAGAAAACAAATAACCTTCTGAAATGGATGAAACTTGCCCCACCTTTTTATCAGATGATAATGAGAAAAGCTGTTCTTGAAGTCATGTAGTATTGAGTTTCAAACTTAAAAGATGGAAGAATAAGAAAGATAAACAACTTCCTGTTTTATGGGTTTTATTTAAAAAAATAAAACAGTAAGAAAATAAAATGGTCACACAGATAGCTTTGACTCCAGCATTTGGCACTCAAGCACAAACTTGGCAGATATTGCAAAATACTGGTGCTTTTCTGTGTGGAAACAATAATGCTGATGAAAGTGAACAGAGGTCTTTCCTAATTAGCCTCTTTGGAGCTTGTACAGATAGTTTAATGAGAAGCTTGCTGAGACTAGAGAAATTCTAAGTTTAAAGAAGTAAGGAAATTGTGGATTACCTGCAGCACTCCAATCATCAAGGTGGATTATGCAAGATTTGCAAGCAAATCCTGCTGTTCCACCTGATATTGTACTCAGTGGACAGCAGGAAACACAGTTTCAAAGCAAATACAACATCACTTCAGAACATTAATCAAAAATTATTACCACTGTAGAGGGAGATGCATATTCATTACAGAACATAAAACATAAAACATAGAATATGGAAATTTACAACACAATATAGGCCCTTCAGCCCAAAATGTTGTGCGGACCATGAAGCCTATTCTAGAAACTGCCTAGAATCTCCCTAGTGTATAGCCCTTTATTTTTCTAAGCTCCATGTACCTATCTAAGAGGCTCTTAAAAGACCCTGTTGTATCCATTTCTACCACCGCTGGCAGTGCATTCCACGTGCCCACCACTCTCTGGTGAAAAACTTACCCCTGACATCTACTCGGTACCTATCTCCAAGCAACTTAAAACTACGCCCCTTCATGATAGCCATTTCAGCCCTGGGAAAAAAGCCTCTGGCTATCCACACAATCAATGCCCCTCATCATCTTATAAACCTCTATCAAGTAACCTCTCATCCTCCATCGCTCCAAGGAGAAAAGGCCAAGTTCACTGAACCTATTCTCATAAGGTACACTCTCCAATCCTGGCAACATCCTTGTAAATCTCCTCTGCACTCTCTCTATAGTATCCACTTCCTTCTGTAGTGAGATGACCAGAACTGAACACTGTACTCCAAGCAGAATCTGACTAAGGTCTTATTTAGCTGTAACATAACCTCATGGTTCTTGAACTCAATACCATGGTTGATGAGTGCCAATACGCTATATGCCTTCTTAACAACACTGTCAACCTGCTCAGCAGCTTTGAGTGTCCTATGGACACAGACCCCAAGATCTCTCAGATCCTCCACACTGCCAAGAGCCTTACCATTAATATTATATTCTGTATTCAAATTTGACCTACCAAAATGAACCACTTCATACTTATCTAGGTTAAAGTCCATCTGCCACTTCTCAGACCTGATCTGCATCCTATCAATGTCCCACTGTAACCTCTGAAAGTCCTCCACACTATCCACAACACCCCCAACCTTTGTGGCATCTGCAAACCTACTAACCCAACCTTCTACTTCTTCATCCAGGTCATTTATCAAAATCACAAAGAGTAGGGGTCCCAGAACAGGTCCCTGAGGAACACCTGTAGTCACCGACCTCCATGCAGAATATGAACCATCTACAACCACCATTTTCCTGCTGTGGGCAAGCCAATTTTGGATCTCCAAAGCAAGGTCTCCTTGGATGCCATGCCTCCTTACTTTCTGAAGGAGCCTCTGATGTAGGACCTTATCAAATGCCTTACTGAAAACCACATACACTACGTCCACTGCTCTACCTTCATCAATGTGTTTTTTTACTTCCTCAAAGAATTCAATCAGGCTTGTAAGGCACGACCTACCCTTGACAAAGCCATGCTGACTATCCCTAATCGGATTATTTCTCTCCAAGTGCACATGAGCCCTGCCTCTCAGGATCTTCTCCAACAACTTGCCCACCACTGAAGTCAGACTTACTGGTCTATAATTTCCTGGATTATTTCTACTCCCTTTCTTGAACAAGGGAACAACATTTGCAACCCTTCAATCCTCCAGTACTTCTCCCATCCCTATTGATTACACAAAGATCATTGCCAGAGGCTCAGCAATCTCCTCCCTCACTTCCCACAGTAGGCTAGGGTATATCTCATCAGGTCCCAGTGACTTATCTAACTTAATGCTTTTCAAAAGCTCCAGCACATCCTCTTTCTTAAAGTCTATATGTTCAAGTGTTTCAGTCCACTCTAAGTCATCCCCACAATTGCCAAGGTCTTTTCCCCTGGTGAATACTGAAGCAAAGTATTCATTATGTACTACACTACTTCCTCTGATTCCATATACACGTTTCCACTATTGAACCTGATTGGTCCTATTCTCACACGGCTCATCCTCTTGCTTTTCACATACTTATCAAATGCCACAGGGTTTTCTTTAATCCTGCTCACCAAGGCCTCCTCATAGCCCCTTCTGGCTCTCCTAATTCCATTCTTAAGCTCTTTCCTAGCAATTTTGTAATTTTTAGAGCTCTAACAGTACCTAATTTCTTGAACCTTTTGTAAGTTTTTCTTTTATTTGTAACTATCTCTCATCAAAGCTAAGGGCAGTTCCTATGCATTATGCAATAAAATCAAGATCGGTGGCAGAAATTGACTTTTTTAGGGAGAAGGCAATTGAACCTGTTAATGCACTGAATGGCAGCATCTATTGGGTCAGTGTTAAAGCACAATGGGTCCATTGTGATTACTGGAGATTACAAACTGGCCTTCTTGCTGAATATGCAAACATGGATCTAGTCAAGATGGCACCAGCAAGAAATGATTCCTTGGGCGACATCTCTCAGATAGCCAATCTCTTCAATTATTTCACTTTCTCTGTGTCTTCTCCTCGTTCTTCTAGTCTTGATTGTGTTACGGAAACTCTTGGAGCCTGCTACGTGCAGTTCAGAATTCGACTCAATGATCTAGGCATTGTGCAGTGTCTAGAGAGAGCCGAGAGCACGAGCACAAACTGTCTTATGGAGAAGAACAGAGACGCGGTCCAGAGGAAAACCGAGAACATGAGCCCCCTCGGGGAAAAGTCCAGAGACGGATTGTGCGGTCATGAATGACTTAATTTCGAAGCATTCAGAAAGATGGAAGCATCAAGGCAAATGTGGAGTAGTCAGCAGTCACTCTTAGTTGAGGTCATGGGTATGACGGTAAAGGTACGAACATATGTGGCCACTCTCCTCGAATGCTAACAGGAGGATGTTTTCGATATTCTGAGATTTATGAGAAAATTGGAATGTACTTTCTATTGGTCTCCTTCAGTTTTTGTGTTTTCTTTCTTGTTGCTGATTGGAGGGTGGGCAATATGTTACTTTTTGTGAGAGGAAGGAGTTAAGTACTTGGGGTCTGAAGTTCTTGCTGGTGTTTTACTGCGTGAGTGTTGGTGTTTTCCTGTTAATTTTTTTGTGTGTGAGAGAGGGGTTGGGGCTTTAGATGCTATTGTTACTGTTCATTTCTGCTAGGGAAGGGGTTTGGAGTTGATATTATATTTGCTTTTTTTGTGAGGGAGGGTTTGGGGGTTTGGGATATAATGTTACAGCTGTCGTTTTCCATGTGAGTGATCTGTTTGTTTTTTTTTGTGTGGGGGGTGGGGAGTGGATTTTGGGGTTTGAGAGTTTTGTTTCTTTACCGTTTTGTGCCAGGAGGGGGGTAGTTGATTTTTCTTTCAACAGCTCCATGGAATTTCTGCATTTTATGGCTATCTAGAGAAGATGAATATCAGAGTTGTATTATACATGCATTCATTGACAATAAAATTAACTTTTGAACCTTTGGGTGAAAATCTTCAAAGTGGTTTCAGTTTCAAGCCCTTCATGTCATGCTCCTTCATGCAATGCTGCATTAGGTGCATGGAGGAGCCTGAAGGACAATGGGCAACTTTATGCAACTTGAGCTGTCCTCAATTTTCTTTACTGCTGTACTTTTCATTGAAACAGAATTACATGCCAATGACAAGGCAAAACGTCCCTTTCCTTGTAATTCTATTAATCTTTACCAGAATAACAAGTATTGTAGAAGACTAAGAGTGGAAGTGATTTACAATAGCAACTGATATGAAATGCAAGGTTATCTTGTGACTGAATGGTGATGTTTAGCAAAGCAGACAACAGCTATTTTTGAGTCTCCTTGTTGTGCATTGTACTCACAGACACAAGGGAGACTGCAGATGTTGGAAATCTTGAGCAGCACACAAAAAGTGCTGGAGGATCTCAGATGTGAGGCAGCTTTACGGGGAAAGTAAGCAGATGTGGACTAACCTGTTGAGTTCCTCCAGCATTTTGTAAGTGTTGCTGTATATTGTGCTTTCATTTTACTGAACGTGTAATGCTTCTTTGTTATAAGATTAGGATATGTGAAGGGAGAAGTGGTTAGGTTACCAGAACAGCAGCTAGAGGTTCAAACATGAGAAAGAGTCTCACAATGACAACTGGCAAATGTAAATTAAATATGGAATTACAGATAAAATTCTCATTAGAGTACCATTGCAGTGGTGGTAATGACACTATTGAAACCTGGATGTTCTGAAGTTCTTAGTTCAATTCCAGCACCAAATGTAAATTATTTGTACGCTCTCTGTATTTGTTTCTTCTGTGTGCTCTGGTTTCCTCCCAAAATCCAAAGAAGTACCAGTTAGTAGGTTATTTGGTCATTGTAAATTGTCCTATTATTAGGCTAATCCTAAATAGATAGATTAATAGGTGGTGCGGTCTTGTTGGACTGGAAAGGCCTGTTTCTTGCTGAATCTCGAAATAAAATAAATATCAGTAAAAGTAATCAAAAACAAAACTATTAGATTATCATTAAAGCACAATTGGTTCACAAATGTTCTTTGAGGGACCTGGTTGGGAAATCTGCCATTCTTACAATGACTGGCCCCATGTGTGACTTCATATCCATGAATATTGTGGCTTCTTAACTATGTCTCTATTTTAAGACCATAAGATATAGGAACAGAATTAGACCATTCGGCCCATCGAGTCTGCTGTACCACTTCATCATGGCGAATCCGATTTTCCCTCTCAGCCCCAATCTCCTGCCTTCCCCCCATATTCCTTCATGCCTTGACCAATCAAGAATCTATCAACCCCTGCCTTAAATATACATAAAGACTTGGTCTCCACAGTTGCCTGTGGTAAAGAATTCCACAAACTCACCACTTTCTGTCTAAAGAAGTTCCTCCTCATTTCCATTCTAAAACAATATCCCTCTATTCTGAGGCTGTGTTGTCTGGTCTTATACTCTCCACCATAGAAAACATCTTCTCCATATCCACCCTATCAAGGTCTTTCACCATTTGTTATGCTTCAATGAGGTCATCCCTCATTCTTCTGAATTCTAGTGAATACAGGCCCAGAGCCTTCAAATATTCTTTGAATGATGCCATTCAATCCTGGAATCATTTTTGTAAACATCATTTGAACCCTTTCCAGTCTCAGCATATCCCTTTGAAGATAAGGGGCCCACAACTGCTCACTATATTGCAAGTGAGGCCTCACCAGTACTTCATAAAGTCTCAACACTACATCCTTGCTTTTATATTCTAGTCCTCTTGAAATGAATGCTAACATTGCATTTCACTTTCTCACCACAAACTCAATCTGCAAATAAACCTTCAGGGAATCCTGCACAAGGACTCCCAAATCCCTTTGTGCCTCAATCTATCTGCCCCTCCATCTGTCTTTATATCGGCTGCCAACTTTGCAACAGAGCCATCAATTCTATCATTCAAATCATTAATATATAACGTAAATAGTATTTGTCCCAACACAGACCCCTGTGAAACACCGCTAGTCTCTGGCAGTCAACCAGTGAAGGCTCCCTTTGTTCCCACACTCAGCCATTGCTTTACCTATGCTATCAGAATTGAACTGGAAATGAATACCAATGAAACGATCCATTTGACCCAAAACAGGAGTGTGTGGGCCATGACAGTCAAAGCTCAAATTGGGCATGGCACCTGATGATGATAATGATGAACCATGCTAGAATCTTCCTTGTAATGCCATGGGTTTGTACCTTGTTAAGGAGCATCATGTGTGGCATCTTGTCAAAGACCTTCTGAAAATCCAAGTACACAACATCAATCGATCCTCCTTTGTCTATCCTGCTTGTTATTTCTTCAAAGAATTCCAACAGATTAGTGTGGCAAGATTTTCCTTTCAGGAAACCATGATGACTACGGCCCATTTTATCATGTGCTGTCAAGTATGCTGAGTTTCGGGGTCTGTATACAAGTCCCATCAGAGTCTTCTTACCCTTGCAATTCCTTAGCTCTATCCACAATGATTCAACACCTTCTGACCCTATGTCACCTCCTTCTAATGACTTGATTTCATTTTAGGAGTATTTGTGGCTGGACAATAATTGTTGCGTTTGTGAACACTTTGCATACCGTGAATTAATCAGAAAAGGTTATTTTCCCTGAAAGTTACAGTATAGATAAGGCTATTCTGCCCATCGAAATCAATGCCTGTTTCCTGTCATTTTGCTCCTGACAAAGAAGGGATTTTCTTTAAGTTTTCCCAGTGATTTTTTTTATTTCCGCACACCATTCAACATTCTGGCAAATCTTAGCAGTATTTTCATATCGTATAGAGGACAGTGCATGACAGTCTAACTGTGGTCTTATTAAAGTATTATGGTGTTTCATCATTATCTCATGGTTTTAATGGTCTACACCCTCTGAGATAAATCTGAGAATTCTATTGTAATCTTCATGGGTTTATTTCAGTGATTCCTTATTCTGGTGCTTATTGTCACAGACAGTTTATAGCATTAGAAGAACATAGATATAGAACTCAATGTCTGCTGACCACGATCCCTACTTCAGCTAATCTGAACTATCTAATCACTTCATAGTCTATACTCTTCCATTCCTTGCTTGTACATATACATGCTTAAATGCCTTTTAAATTTTGCCAGCATAATTACCTCAGCCACTTCCCCGACACACTCTGGACTCTTACCAGCCATTATCTAAAAATACTTGCACTATTGATCTCCTCAAAATATTCCCCATCTCACCTCCAAGCTACGTTCTTTTGTATTTGACGTTTTCATCCTGGGAAAAGACCATCTACTCTCTCTGTGCCAGTCATAATTTGATATGCTTCTATCAGGTTATTTTTCTACTTCAGACACTCCAGAAAAAAAAAATCCACATTTACAGAACCTCTACAAATAGCTAAGTACTCTCCAATCTAGACAATATGCTGATAAAACCCTCTAAACCCCCACATACTCACAATATTGCAGATGTGGTATAATGAAAGTTTTATTTAGCAGCAGCAAAACTAACATTTATAGTCAGTAGGTCAGGTAGCATCTATAGAGGCAAAAGGATTGTCAGCATTTCACGTGGAGACTGAGAGTGGAGAAACAGGACAGCCGGAATAAGGAGGTGAGAGGGAGACATGAGGCAGGAGCTGGCAGTTATTAGGTGGAACAATATGAGGAGAGGGATGATGGAACCAGAGGGATGAGGAGGGTGGTTGAATTGGAAGATTATGGCTCGTAGTGATAGGTAGAGACAGATGAGGAGAGTTAACAAAAATAAGAAGAGAGGATGGAACAACAGTTTTTTTTTGAGGAGGTGCAGAGAATTGGGGTTAAGATGGGAACAAAGGCTGGAAACTGCTGTGGAGCCAAAGGGGATGCAAATGCTGGAATCATAAATAAGGAAGGTGGCAAATGGAACCAAGAAAGTGATGGATGAATGGAAGATAGTGCCAACTGGTGGAAAGGTTTGGAAACCCAGTATGTTGAGTGCTTGAGTGATAGCAGATGGAATCAAGCGGACGATGGGAATCAACCTGGGTGACGGAGTTGGGGTAGGCAACGTATGGAGAAGTTGGGAGAACTTGTGTGGATCAAAAGAAAGAAAGTAACACAAGGATTGAGGGATACCCGAAAACATCCTATGCCCTAATATCCTATAGCATGTTGGAACTAGATGGCACCAGAGGGTGACTTCTCCCAGCTCATCAGTGAAACAATTAAATTCTTCCTGTTCTAATGTCTCTATTTTCCTGGTGGGGGATGGAAGGCCTCAATGCTCTCTCCGTTTCTTTCTGGACACCAGACCCAACTAGTTCCCCTCCACCACCACTCTCGTCCATCTAGCGGAACTTGTCCTCACTCTTAATAATTTATCCTTTGGCTCCTCCCACTTCCTCTGAACAAAAGGTGTAACCATAGGGAGTCACATGGGTCCCAGCTATGCCTGCCTTTCTGTCAGCTATGTGGAACAGTCTATGTTCCAAACCTACACTGGTGTCACTCCCTCACTTTTCCTCGTTACATCAACAACTGCATTGGTGCTACTTCCTGCACCCATTGTTGACTTCATCAGCTTTGCCTCCAACTTCCACCCTGCCCTCAAATTCACCTGGTCCATTTCTGATACTTCCCTTCCCTTTCTTGATCTCACTGTCTCTATTTCTGTAGACAGCTTATCTACTGATATCTATTATAAACCCACGGACTCTCACAGCTACCTGAACTATACCTCTTCCCACTCTATTACATGTAAAAGCAGCCTTCCCTTCTCTCACTTTCTCCACCTCCACTGCATCTGCTCTGAGGATGAGGTTTTCATTCCAGAATGATGGAGATGTTCTCCCTTTTCAAAGAAAGGGGCTTCCCTTCCTCCACCATTAATATTGCCTTCAACTACATCTCTTCCATTTCACATATGTCTGCTCTCACCCCATCTTACCGCCACCCTACCAGGGATAGGGTTCCTCTTGTCCTCATCTACCATACCACCAACCTCTGTGTCCAGCGCATAATTCTCCGGAACTTCCGCCTTCTCCAATGGGATCCCACCAACAAACACATCATTCCCTCCCACCCACTTTCTGCTTTCCACAGGGAATGCATCCTATGTGACTTCCTTGTCCATTTGTCCCTTCCCATTGATCTCCCTCCTGGCACTTACCCTTGCAAGCCGAACAAATGCTACACTTGCCTCTGCACCTCCTCCTTCATTACCTTTCAGGGCCCCAAACAGTCTTTCCAGGAGAGGCAACACTTTACATCTGAGTCTGTTGGGGTCATATACTGTGTCCCCTGCTCCAAGTGTGGCCTCCTGTATATTGGTGAGACCCAGTGTAGATTGGGAGACTGCTTTGCTGAGCACCTACACTCCACCTGCCAGAAGATGTGGGATCTCCCAGTAGCCACGCACTTTAATTCCACTTCCAATATGTCAACCCTTGGCCTCCTCTATTGTAGCGATGAAGGCATACTCAGGTTGAAGGAACAACACCTTATATTCCATCTAGGTAGCCTCCAAACAGATGACAGATGACTAAGGCTACAGCCTGGTACAGATCAGATGGAAAATTGGGCAGAGTGATGTGGAGTTTGATCCCAACAAGTGTGAAGTGATACATTTTAGGAATTCAGGTAGGGGTAGGATGTATTTGGAAAATGGAGGGCCACTAAGGAAATTTGATGAACAAAGCATCTTGGAGTTCAAGTTTGCAAACATGAGGAATTCTGCAGATGCTGGAATTTCAAGCAACACACATAAAAGTTGCTGGTGAACGCAGCAGGCCAGGCAGCATCTATTGGAAGCGGTACAGTCGACGTTTCGGGCCGAGACTCCGGAAGATGCTGCCTGTCCTGCTGCATTCACCAGCAACTTTTATGTGTGTTGCTTGGAGTTCAAGTTCATAGTTTCCTGATAGTGTTAACACATGTGGACAAGGAAATAGTACATGATATGCTTTGTTCAATAGGCAGGGTATAGAATATAAAAGTTGGGATTTTATGTTGCATCTTTACGTAACACTAGTTAGACCTCCCTTGGAGTATTCTATGCAGTCTTAGTCACCAAACCATAGGAAGGATTGTACTGGAAAGGGTAGGGAGAAGATTCACGGATATGGTTTGGGTTGGAGGACTTAAATGACGGAGAGAGATTAGACAGGCTGGTTTTGTTTTCCTTGGAATGTAAAATGCTGAGCCGTGCTCATGGTGTATAATGTTGTAAGAATAGACAGTATAGGTAAAAACTTTTTGTCCCCATCTTAAGGGTATCAAAAACAGGATAGCATGGGTTTAAAGTGAAAGAAAGAAGTTTTAAAAGTGATTTGAGGGTAAATTGTTTTACATAGATTGTGGTTGATATCTGTAACACTCTGTCAGAGGAGGTTGTAATGTCAGAGGCAGGCTTGAAACATGGCACTTAATTAAACAAGGCATAGAAGGTTATAGATGAAATGTGATTTGCCTACATTATGTGGGCAAATCTTATTGAAATATTGTAAGCAGTTTTGGGCTCCTTATCTGAGAAAGGATGTACTGACATTGGAGAGGGTTCAAAGGAGGGTCACAAAGTTATTGTGCAATTGAAAGGCTTGTCATATGAGGAGTGTTTGATGCCTCTGCCCTCTACTCATTGGAATTCAGAAGAACAAGGGATGACCTCATTGAAATCTATTGAATGTTGAAAGGCCTTGATAGAGTGGATATGGAGAGGATATTTCCTATGGTGGGGAAGTCTAAGACCAGAGGATACAGCCTCAGAATAGAGGGACATCCTTTTAGGTCAGAGATGAGGAGCAATTTCTTTAGCCAGAGAGTGGTGAATCTGTGGAATTTGTTGCCATAGGCGGCTGTGGAGGCCAAGTCACTGGGTATATTTGAGGCAGAGGTTAATAGATTCTTAATAAGTCATGGCATGAAGGGATACAAGGAGAATGCAGGAGATTGGGGCTGAGAGGGAAAATGGATCAGCCATGATGAAATAGTGGAGCAGATTCAATGGGCCAAATGGCCTAATTCTGCTCCTATATCTTATGGTCTTATGGAGATTTGTGCAGATGGAAAATAAGGATAGGCATGGATGTGGTGATGGAAGAGTCTGATTCTTAGTTAAAAATTAAAGAGATTAAATATTAAAGATTGGCTTTTGTTTGCCACATGTATATTAAAACATTGAAATATGGTGTGAAATGTGTCATTTGTGTCAATGACCAACACAGTCCAAGGATTGCGCTGAGGGTTGCCTGCAAATGTCTCTAAGCTTCTGGTGCCAACATAGCATGCTTGAAACTCACTAATGGTAATTCCAAGTGAATGAGGGAGGAAACCCACACAATCACAGGGAGAGTGTAGAATGTCCTTACAGACAGCGACAGGCATTCAACTCCAATCAGTTATTGCTGGCGCTGTAAAAATGTTGCTAACTGCTGTGCTTTTGTGTCGACTCTATGACTAATAAAAATTCACAAGCCAGTAAAAGTAATAGTATTTGTAAATCAGAAAAGTACTAAGTGCTTATAGGGCTCATTATTGATAAATATATTGCAAAGGAAAATAGGTCATATTAAATTCATGCTGAACACAATTTGGACAAACTTCTGCTCTCTATATAAGGGAAAATGGATAAAGAAATCATGAAGAAGGTAACATGATGATTTTCAAGGATTAAATGTACAGATAAATGTATGAATTTGATTAATATCACTAACCATTTACATCATCTTTGTAGATAAGAACATGCAAAAATCAGGATTAAATATAATAGTCATAGAATGATTAAATTGTTGATTAATTAATATATAATTTATTAGGATTAAGAGGGAAGTAGATCAGCCATGATGAAATGGTGGAGCAGACTCGATGATTCGATTCGCCTAATTCTGCCACTATGTCTGATGGTCTTAAATAATTTATTAACAGTTTATATTCTAAATACACAATAGCCTTATTTCTATATAACCTAGGGCCTGCTATCTGTAAGGATGTTGGGAATAAGAACTTTAAAATGAAATTGGTTTGACACAATAGAAAATAAGTTACATATCTATATGGAAAGGACTAGAGAATGAGTTTGATGAGATAGTTCTCACTGGAATTGATGCAGGCCTGGAAAAAGAAACAAATGACATTTTTCTGGGTTGCAATTATCCCATGAGTCGAATCCAGAATATTGGCTTCTGCGGAGATATACTACTCATAAAATATCTCTTTGGACTGTAATTGATATGTATCAATGAATAATAATCTAGCGAGACATCGGAAGGCATGATCCAAGTCCTTTGCAATATCCTGTACAACTCGACGGTTTTCATTGACCGTCTTGTATTACATTAAGATTTCATGAGCCATGACTGGATAGTATCCTTTTGTTTTCTTGGAGATAGGGTTTCAAAATGTCTTTTTTTTAAATAACTCAAGTGCAAAGAATTCTCTTTAAAGCAAAGAAAAAACTCTAGTCTAATCTTGTGGGAAATGTTGGTAAAACTGCCAGCTGTCATGAATAATCTTATCTTCCTCTCTCACCTGGTTTCATCTATCTCTTGCCAGTTTGTATTCCTTCCCCTTCTCCATTTTCTTAGTCTTACCTCTTACCCGCTTTACAGCCCTGATGAAGGGACTTGGCCCAAAATGCCAACCGTTTATGCCTGACCTATTAAGATCCTCCAGCATTTTGTGTGTGTTTCAAAAGTATAAAAATGTTTCGTTTATATTCTGAATTGCTTATGTTATTTCGGCTTTAACTTCAGTTATACAATTAGAAGTTAATATTTACTTAGAGTACTGCATGAGACTAAATAAATTTATTAAGCTTTATTTCAACCAGTGAGAATTCTGTACATCATTGGTGGCGCAGACAGCTCGATGACATCATCATTTGGTGGGACCAATTTAAACCAACACCTTACAGAGCACATTTAAAAAAAAAAGTAATTTTCTCAGCAATAAATGTTTAATTTTTGTTGGAAGCTTTCTTTGAAGTCACCAATATTTTCTGTTGCTTCATTACTAATCAGAGCTTCAAATAGAAATGAAACCCATGAGATTGACATCAAATGAGCAAATGGTGGCGATTTGGAAAGGGTAACTGGTGAAATGATTCCTTACCCAGAAGAAGTTTTGGCTACTTCTTCTGTCCTTTCTCAGAATATTATCATCATTGGAAAATTTAGTAGCCTCTATTGATCAATAGTTTTTATCATCAGCTACCTTTATGTAAGTGAGAAATTATAATATTGATCCCTGTAATTTTGGAGTGATAGCATGAATATAAATGTGCTGCCTTCTCAGATGACAGATAAAGAAAATCCTACTGAAAAAAATAGACTCTCTACCAGGTCACAATAGTTCTGAAAATAATACTGAATTATATGATAATGCTGTATCTTGGGGGTAGCAGTATACAGCTACAGTATTTATTATGTAAATATCTATTCTATTGCAATAAGCTGCTGAATTGATTATAGGCTATCCTTGACTTTTCATGAAATGTATGAATTTTAATAACCTGACCATCAAGATGCATAAAGAAGCTAAGGCATATTTGCATTTTATAGCATCATTCACTTTGGCCATTTTTGGCCACTAACAAGGCTATGATTTCAGCTTTTCTGTTCAATTGCAAAAAGCTGTGCATATCTATGAGTGCCTAATCTGAATTTGACAGCCTGTCAAACATTAGTATCTGTGGAGTTTTCAACTCCTATTTTAATCAGTCGAAATGGAATTTACTCATGTTGGACTTTTATATTCAATTGGCAACACTCCCAATTATAACAATTAAAAATAGGCTTTTGTTAAGATTTATATTAGAACATTTGCAAGGAGCTTCATTCATGTCTCAGATGGCAAGGTCATTGTTTAATGCAGACTAGAGCTGATCCGAAGGGGAGGATTTCAGTTTTGTTCTCTGGACACTGTGGAATTACCTATTCATAGCCTGACAATCCTGCAATGATATAGAGTTTCGAAAGGGAACAAAAAAAAGTCAATGCAAGCCACCAGCCCTAATTACAGCAAGTAGCTGCCCATACGAATTGTCTAAAGGTAGCCATCAGTATAGGATAGTTTTAACTGTAATACTCACGACTCTTGTTATGTCAGCATTTATATTGCAGTCTTTATAGGCAAGTAAATCAAGCAGAACAATTTTACTAATTTAAAATATTTTATTAGATAGGTACCAGTAACAAAGCAGCATTGCATTATAACTTCTACTAAACAAAAGACTCATTACATCAGGTATTATTGGATGCATGAAATTGCAAATAATTTATTGATTAGCAGTTACTTATCAGGTTAGATTTCAGATGCATTTGGAAATGAAAGATAATTCAGTCATAGCAGAATATCTTGGATGGAATACATCAGAAAGTGAGACCCAGAACTGCTGGAAACACTCAGCAATTTAGAATCATGGAGCCATAGAGCAGACAGCAAGGCAACAGGCTGTTCAGCCCACCGGGTTCATGCTGACCAAGGTGCCCATCTAAGTGGGTCTCATTTACTTGCGTTTGACCTAAATCCCTGCAAACCTTACCTATATATGTACTGTACTTATACAGATGTCATCTAAGTATTGTTATTGTACCTGCCTCAAATACTTGCACATTCTGTATACACACATCACCCTTGGTTTGAAGATGTTTCTCCTCAGGTCTCTTTTAAGTCTTTCTCCTCTCATCTTAAACCTCTGCACCTTAATTTTCGGTTCCCTTTTCTTGGGAAAAAACTTGTGCACATTCACCCTGTCAATGATTCTATACACCTCCAGAAGGTTAACCCTCTGTCTCCTCTGCTCCACAGAATAAAGTTCAAACCTGTCCAACATTTCCCTATAACTCAAATTCAAAAATCATGATAAGGCAGCAGCTACTGTGAAAGATACAGTATGAAATCAACATTTTAGATTAATCATAATCACTCTTCACTTGAAGAAACACTATGAGGAAGAATAATAAAGTGTGGCAAGAAAATAAATTGTTCGTATTTTTATATGCAGTTCAGTAAGAAATGACTATTGTCTTTTAGCACCGTTGTTTTGCTAGCACACATCAGCAAAAATGAATTCTAATGGATAGTAGATTCACGCAAAATATCTTTGTCACCATACATCCACACCCAACAGGAAATTGAAACCTAATTCTTGTTCTACAAACCAATAAAATACTGCGCCCGGTGCATAAGTTATCTGTTGAAATGTTGCTTCAAATATAGCAGGAAGGAGTTCATACAGGGGATTAGGAAGGCCTAAGGGGCCAAGGAGTGTCCTTTGCAATTAGAATTTGTTTATTATTTTCACATGTACCATGATGACAATCACAACAAGTCAACAGTAGATCCATTTCATTGGCTCTTCACTCAATCCTGGTTCATCAGGACCGCAAAAATGCATACATCAGGATACTCTTCATTGACCTTAGCTTGGTATTCAGTACCATCATCCTCTCAAAAGTTATCAGTAGCTTCAAGACTTTGGCTTCAATACTTCCTTGTGTAACCGGATCCTCGACTACCTCACTTGCAGACCCCAGTCAGTTTGGATTGACAACATTTCCTCCACAATCTCCATCAGCACAGATGTACCACAAGGCAGTGTGCTTAACCCCTGCTATGTTTGCATATACTTATGTCTGTGAGGCTAAGCACATTTCCAATGCCATTTTCAAATTTACTGATGACACTGCTGTCATTGGCCAAATCTAAGGTGTTGATGAATTAACATATAGGAGGGAAATTAAAAATCTGGTTGAGTGATGCCACAAAAACAATAGTTCACTCAAATATCAGCAAGATCAAGGAGCTGATTATTAACTTCAGGGGGAGGAAACTGGAGGTGTATGAGCCAGTCCTCATTGGGATTTCAGAGTTTGAGAGGGCCTGCAACTTAAATTCAATTATTCTCATTGAGGATGGTGCCATCGAACAAGGCTATCAAAGCGACATCCTCAAGACATTCACAAAGCAGCTCCTTGCACTTCCTTTACTTTTATTATGTCTTCTTTTTTAATTCAGAGAATGTTGGAGCCTGTTATCTACATTCTGGCAGTGTACTTTCAGCGCGATCAGGCAATCTGGCACTTTGCTGTCTCCAAGAGGATTCCTCGAGGCTGCAAACAAAGCATGCAGAATGGAGGCCAGGAAACCAGGAGACCATGACTGACTCCACCTCTTGCGACCTCGTCGATTAAAGTGCTAAGGAAAATTGAAATAATTGAGGCGTGGGTGTGGAGGGCAAGCAAGTGCCTCTTGCTCACTGCTGCTGGAGGAGAGTGTGTGGTGGTCATTTTTTCCCTCTCACGCACTGCTCTCAAAGTCCTTGCTTTCGAGTGATCGCTCCCTGTATACTGTCGGAGGATCGTGCTCAGAGCAGGATTTGGTCACCATGCTTGGTAAATTTGAAATCTAATTCAGGTTTATGATGTTTTCTAGGTTTGGTCACTCCTTATTGTGTGCTACTTTTGGGCATTTTTGAATTGGGGTGGCCTGCAGATAATGAACATTGAAACGAACTGAAATATGCCTTTTGATTTTGAATCTTATATTCTGTGTTTTCACTTGTTTTTTGCTGCCATTAGTGCAATTTTTTTGCAAATGGGGGAGGAAGTGTTGTTTTTTCTTTGGATCTTTGTTTCATGGCTGTCTATGGGGAAGATAAATTTCAGGGTATGTCTGCATACATACACTGATAATACATATTTGATTCTTTCAAATTCCTTGGTCTTATCATTTCAGAAGATCTGTCCGGGGTCCAGAAGGTCAATGTCATTATGAAGAAATGCACCTCTACTTTCTGAAAAGTTTGCAAAGATTCAGCATGTCATCTAAAGCTTTGACAAAATTCTATAGATGTGTGGTGGAGAGTATATTGACTGGCTGCTTCACAGACTTGTATAGAAACACTTAACACCCTTAGGTGGAAAATCCTACAAAAAGAAGTGGATACAAACCAGTCCATTATGGGTAAAGCCCTCCCCACTCTTGAGCACATCTACACAGTGCGCTGCTGCAGGAATGCAGCATCATAATCAAGTTCTCCTACCATCCAGGCTATGCTTTCAGGAAGAAGATACGGAAGTTTCAGAATCTACACCTCTAGGTTCAGGAAAAGTTATTACATCTCAACCATCAGGCTCTTAAACCAGAGGGGATAACTGCACTCAATTTCACTTACTCCATTACTGAAATTTTCCCACAACCTATGGCCTCACTTTCAAGGATTCTTCATCTCATGTTCTTGATACTTATTAATTATTATTATTATTATTATTAGCTGGCCGGTAGCATAGTCACATCCCACTGGACTTTGAAGCGAGTGGTCTTGGTTTCAAATCCGGTTGGCTACTTACATGCTTTCCATCTGTGCTGGGTTGAGCATCAAGCTAGCAACTCAGCCCCGTAAAAGACAGACAAAAATGTTAAAGATATGACAGAGTTTTTGCCTAATGCACCACAAGATATGGAAAAGGACAACAATTATTATTATGATGATTATTTTTATTTTTTCTCAGTTCAAGCTGATAAAACCTGAGGTGCAAGCATAGCCAAACACCCTCATTTCTTAATTGCTAGGAACTTTCAGACTATTCTAGCAGTTTTTAGTATTGTGGCTTTCTGAACATTTACATAGACATTGCTGTGTAGCCCTAATTGTTTAATGCTATTGTGCGATGAATTTGGAATGATAGCATTTGTAAGTATTACAATCAGGACAATGTATACCCTGTTCATGTTCCATAGTCTTCCATTTTCCTCTTTTAATTCAGTGTAATTCTGGTATTTTTCACTTATTAATTTCTGTATGTTATGTGCATTTGGAATGACTATATCTATTAAGTAAGTTGTTCTTACTTGTTTTTCCCATATTATTATATCTGGACAGTTGTCCTATCTGTAATAACTGATCAATTCTAATATAATTTGTGGGACTCTGACTGTATTATTTCTTTTTTTCCTTTTCTTTGTATTTGCACAGTTTGCTATCTTTTGCACAATTTTCATTTGTCCATCATGTTGGATGCAGTCTTTCATTGATCCTTTTGAGTTTCTTGTATTTACTGGGAATGTCCACAAGATAATGAATCTTCGAGTTCTTTATGGTGACATACGGTATATGCACTTTGATAATAAGTTACAATGAATGTGGAAGCTATAGAGAAACATTTATCTTGCATACTCTTCATACAGATCAAATCATTACAACTGTGCATTGATAGAGTACAAAGTAAATCAGTAAGAGAAAGCAGAATAAAGTGTAACAGCTACACAGAAAGTGCAGTGCAGGTAAACAATAAAGTGCAAGATCGTAATAAGGTAGCTTGTAAGGTCAAGAGATCACTGCGGCATCCTGCTAGGTCCATGTCTCCAATCTGAGAGAAAAGAAACCAGTACCACCTATCCCTCCTACTTCAAATATACCTTCTGGATGTTCTTATGTTTGTGAAATCAATATCTGTTAATCTCATCCTGAACTGTTCTAAGGTGTGTGACAGTGGTGTAAAGATCCAGTTGTCTGATGTTCACCCAAATGAGTGATACAGATGTAAAAAAATGTGATAGTTGCCCAGGGGTACAAATAAATATTTGTTAAATCTGGTGTTGGTCTAATATCAAACTTGTGTCAAGAGAAAAAATCTGGAAACAAAGGAACACAAATTAATCATACGTACTAAGATTCACTAAGTCTTTACCATCTGCTGCATCCATGTAGATGAAAAGCTAATGCAGTTTCCCTTACACTTTGAGAAATAATCGGACTAAGCTTGACTTTGACTGATTGTGGTCATGAGTAGGTCAGCACATCATTTCTGATTTCCATTTATATTGACTTCGAGTTTACCAGCGATGTATTTAAACATTTAACATTTATGGGAAGTGGAAGCTTCAAACGAATAATATAGCTGATATCTAATGATCTCCAGTTATATATGCATATGTGATATAAACCTTTAATTTATGCTATTGTCCTTTTTTTGCCTCTGCTCAGTGTTTTCCTGTCATGTTTTACTCAAATTAGCTACTTTGTTATTTAAGAGCCAATTTAATTCTCTGCAAAAGTGACTTAGATTTTAATGAATGCAGTGGATTTAACTTAGATTGTTTAACCTTACAATTAGAGGGCACAAGTATTTCATTAATATGCATGAAACTGAAGAAATTATCCAAGGACATGGGTAGTACAAAACAGATTAGTACTGTTGATCAATGTATGTGGACAAAAACAGAAGGCATGTAAAGTAATAAAAGGCACTTATCCAATAACTTTGGACTGAGACCAAAACAAATTTTGGGTCAGACTTTCATTTGCATTTGATCAGCAAGCACAGAATTAACACTCATGAGCTGCCTAGCAGTTGGGAATAGTGGAAAATCTGACAGCATTTCCACAGATTGGTGCCAAAATCAATAGTTTACAACGCAAACAGACAACTGAGATGGAGGAACTCAGCAGATCAAGTAGCATCGTCATAGGCAAAGAAATTCATGGTGTTTTAAGTCAAAAGCTTGCACACGACTGAGTGGAGAGGGAAGATAGTCAATATAATGAAGAAGTGAAGAGTGGTGAAAGAGGATCCAGTAGATGATTGTTAGACCATATGAAATAAGATCGGCAGATGGAGCCAGGAAGGAAAGATGCAGGAGTGGAGTTGGGAGACAGAGGCAGGGAAATGATAGATAGAGACAGAAAAAAAAATCTTTTCATCCCACACATGCTGCTCCAACTGTTGAGTAGGTCCCACAGATTACTTGTTACTCCGGGTTCCAGTAACTACAGTCTCCTGTGTCCAACTGTGCTGGGAAAGAGAGGTGCAAGAGTAGGATGGTGAAGGGGTGAGGTGAATGAAGTTGCATATGAGCAGGCTAATATTTAAGAGCAACTGAAAGTGTCCTATTAATATAATTACCACTGTATATGACTTCTTCCCACCTTCCACAATCAGCAGCAATAATTTTAAATATCTCTGACTGACTATTCAAGTACACTACAAATGGACAGAAATTGGAAACTATGTGCAATGGTGTAGTGGAAAAGTTATTTGGTTACTTTGCAGACAACTAGGCTAATAATGTTCAAGAAAGTTAATTAAAATCCTACTAAAGAAGAAAGACAGCTTGAATTTAGTTTTCAAACAATAATTTCTGTAAAATTTATCAAGAAACTATGGCACTGTTATTGGAAAACCATATGCTTCTCAAAGGAAATCTGTTCTCCTTAACTGTTCTGGTTTTCATGCAACTTCAATTCCAAGTCACCTCCCTTCTGAAGAGGGTACTGCTCCCACTGATTTTAAATCACACTGTGGCTCAGGAAGAAAGCCTGTCACCAGCTTCTCAGAGAAAATGTTCTTGTATATGGCTGAACAATACCTTTTATTTTAAGTTCCCAATGTGTAAGCTACCGTATGGCATCTGAAAAGTTTATGGCAAAGATATCTCTTTCAAATTTGTAACAAGGGCAGGTGATTTGATGGTCCACTGTCTCTCCATGTTACCAAATCCCAATCTAAAATACATGAAAATACATTAAAATACACATAAAAACACATTTGACCACATCACCTATATCCCATTCAAATACTTTACATTATGGAGATCCAGTAGTCCTCAGCATTGGACTAGCAATGATTTCCTTTATGCAATTAAGGCTTTATTACATTAGTCATCATTGTTGAAATTGATAAAGTGAGAAAACCTGGGCCAGAGGGAGCTCCCAGAACTGGAGCTGCAAGGACTTCTGGAATTCCTTAGGATTTGAAGGGATACAGTGAGATCCAAATGGATGAGCGGGTGAGGGTTTCAAAACCTCAGTGTGTTGTAGTGGTGGTGATGCACAGGGCAATGAAGTTGGGATCAACATTAAGGACCGGCAACCACTTGCATGTTCAAATTCAGCAGTTTTTCAGTGATTTTGTATGAAGGTCCTCTACCCAACCAGATGCCAGTACCCAGCAGTGCAACCACACTACTTTATTTTTGCTCAGTATTACTCTAACCTGTAGTAGGTCTTGCCATTGATTCCCATTCCCTTCAATGTTACTTGGGCTCATGATCTCACTGTCAACTCAAATCACCTGGCAGTCAAGGGGAGCCACTCTCACTTTACCAACTATTCCTAAGGAAGCCAAGACTAAACGCTATGGAGCTAGTCACTGTACCTTAGTGTGGCTCAATTATAGGCCTGCTATTGTTAAACAACAATGTCCACAATTATATACGGAGGCCATGACATGTCGGTTATTTATGCCTATATAATGAGATGCTGTCATTAGTGATTTTCCCTAATGAATAGTTAAGTCCAGCATGGAGCATTGAGTTTGGTGGTACTGCTTTTGGGAGATTGGATATAAACATGTGTACCTTGACCTTGGTCATGCTTGTAAGATAATTATATATCTTCTACCAAAGGTATATCTTTTTGGCTTGACGCTGGTTGTTGATCATGATTGTGCCCTCCTCCCATTGGAATTAAAACATGAAATTGGTGATTTCGTTCTGCATATTTTGGACATCCACCATCTCTTGGTCTCATCAACGAAGGTATCCAGAGCTACACCTAAAAATCAGATGGTCTGAAATTACTCGTGTCACAGAACAGCGCTTACGAAGCAGTCAAACACATGGCGTGTCTTCCATCACCTTCTGCAGGCAGAGTGATCCTGCCTTTCTAAAGTTTTTGTCAGAGCTTTAGTTGACAGCAAGTATTTCAAGTGTATCATAGTGTTTCACATAATTGGATCCACAGTTGTGCACTAAGACAAGGATCAATATTGTCAGCATTATGTGAACATTTCAAAGCCAAAGTCGAGGTAGGTCAAAGTTAATTTATTATCAGAAGTACATATTTGTTACTGTATACTACCTTGAGCTTCATTTTCTTGAGAAAAATAAAGAAATACAATAGAATTTATGAAAAAATATACATAAACACTTACAAGCAATCAAAGTGCTAATGACAAGTTGTGCAAATAAAAATAAATAATAAAGAATGTTAAGGCTCCAGATGAATTCCTCATATGGGAGTGAGTAAAGACAATCAAATTGTTTCTCTGAATTATGTGAAGTAACAGAGAGATGTTGAAAAAAATATGTAAACATTTCTTTATTTGAAGAATATTGAAACACATTATATTTATCATCTTACATTTGCTAACAGTATGACTAAAACTAATCAAAGCATCTGTCATATTGCAAATAAAATGAGACAATGTTGAAAACTACCTCAAGAGAGCCAGCATCCCTGGAAAAGGAAACAAAATTAGTATGTCTGAATGAAGACTCTTCCTCTGAAATTTGATCTAAAATTGTAATTCTGTGTCTCTACTTGGCTTGCTGCCTATTTCCAGCATCTGCAGTTTCTCCAAATTTTAATCCAATTTTTAATGTCCTGCCGAAGGGTTTTGGCCCGAAATGTCGACTGTACTTTTTTCCATAAATGCTGCCTGGCCTGCTGAGTTCCTCCAGCATTTTGTGTGTGTTGCTTGGAATTCCAGCATCTACAGATTTTCTTGTTTCCAGTTTTTAATCCTACTTTCTTCAGTTACTGAATTGAAAATAAGTTATCAAAAAAACAATGTCCCTAGTTAATTTACGTTGTTTCCAACAACAAAAGGAGTAGATTAGCAAAGCACTAGCATCAGAAACTGTCCGTATGCTGAACACAAACAAGAGAAAATATGTCCATCCATGGCCTCATCCACTCTCGTGATAAGGCCACACTTCGGTTGAAGGAACAACACCTTATATTCCGTTTGAGTAGCCTCCAACCTGATGGCATGAACATTGATTTCTCAAACTGCCAGTAATACCTCCCCCCACTTCACCATTTCACATCCCTTTCCCCTCTCTCATGTTATCTCCTTGCCCGCTCATCGCCTCCCTCTGGTGCTTCACCCATCTCTTTTTTTTAACTTCCATGGCCTTCTGTCCCTTTCGTTGATCAACTTCCTAGCTCTTTGCTTCATTCCTTCCCCTCCAAGGTTCACCTATCTCCTGGTGTTTCTCTTTCCCCTCCACCCACTTTTCAAATCTACTCATCAGCTTTCACTTTCTCCAGTCCTGCTGAAGGGTTTTGGCGTGAAACGTCGACCGTGCTTTTACTCCATAGATGCTGCCTGGCCTGCTGAGTTCCTCCAGCATTTTGTGTGTGTTGCCAGACTGAATGCTGTATTGTTAAGGTGTAAGTACCCTCTCAGACAACTGAGAGACAGATTTGAATTTTTGTTGCTAATGGCACCAATAAAACAATGAATGCTTTTGTTACGAAAGAACTACTCTCAGTCTAAGTAAAACAATCATTTAAAATCCTCTCAAAATGTGTCTTTTTACTATACAATACTTAATGAATACTTTGCTTCAGTGTTCAGTATTCAGTATCTGCTTCAGGATCTTGGCGATTGTAGGGATGACTCGCAGCGGACTGAAAAGCTTGAGCATGTAGGTATTAAGGAAGAGGATGTGCTGGAGCTTTTGGAAAGCATCAAGTTGGATAAGTCACTGGGACCGGACGGGATGTACCCCAGGCTACTGTGGGAGGGAGCAGATTGCTGAGCCACTGGCGATGATCTTTGCATCATCAATGAGGACGGGAGAGGTTCCAGAGCATTGGAGGGTTGCAGATGTTGTTTCCTTATTCAAGATATGGGAGGAGAAGATGGCAGCGTGCCGCGTGTGCGCAGCTCTCCAGTGAAAATGATATTGTATCTGTTAAATAGGGGCCGTGGACAATTCTGATTTGATGGAGAATGGACGGGAAAGCACAGAGGAACATCTGGAGAAATTTCTGAAACGCCCGTTCACTGCTGTCGCTACTGTGCGGTCATGAATCTTTCGGAGGGTAGGCCTCAAAATCCCCGGCCTTGCCTGCTTTTGGCGACCGAGAAGGAGGTCAAATCGTTCGGACAGAGATGGTGCTCAGTACTCTGTGTCGGAGAGCTGATCAGAGCTCAAAGTTTTCAGATGACTCAGAGTCGGATTGTGGTCGGCATGGCAGGGAGAGTTTTTCTTCCTTCTCCCGTCTGCGTGAGATGTGGGACATTTGAGAAACTTTGAACTTTACTGTGCTCACAGACTTCTTCATCAAGTTATGGTATTGTTACACTGTTTGTAACTATATGTTATAATTATGTGGTTTTGTCAGTTTTTTCAGTCTTGGTTTGTCCTGTGTTTTGTGATATCATACCAGAGGAAATAATGTATCATTTCTTAATGCATGCATTACTAAATGACAATAAAAGAGGACTAAGTGTCTTCATAATCATCATAAGAAAGGGAGTAGAGATGGCCCAGGAAATTATCGACCAGTGAGTCTTACTTCACTGGTTGGTAAGCTGATGGAGAAGATCCTGAGAGGCAGGATTTATGAACATCTGGAGAGGCATAAGATGATTAGGAATAGTCAGCATGGTTTTGTCAAAGGCAAGTCATGCCTTATGACTCCGATTGAATTTTTGGAGGATGTGACTAAACACATTGATGAAGGTAGAGCCATAGATGTAATGTATATGGATTTCAGCAAGGCATTTGATAAGGTACCCCATGCAAGGCTTATTGAGAAAGTAAGGAGGCATGGGATCCAAGAGGACATTGCTTTGTGGATCTAGAACTGGTTTGCCCAAAGAAGGCAAAGAGTGGTTGTAAATGGGTCATATTTTTCATGGAGGTCAGTGACCAATGGTGTGCCTCAAGGATCTGTTCTGGGACCCCTACTCTTTGTGATTTTTATAAATGTCCTGGATGGGGAAGTGGAGGGATGGGCTAGTAAATTTGCTATGACACAAAGGTTGGGAGTGTTGTGGATAGTGTGGAGGGCTGTCAGAAGTTACAGTGGGATATTGATAGGATGCAAAATTGGGCTGTGAAGTAGCAGATGGAGTTCAACCTAAATAAGTGTGAGGTGGTTCATTTTGGTAGGTAAAATATGATGGCAGAATATAGCATTAACGGTAAGACTCTTGGCAGTGTGGAGGATCAGAGGGATCTTGGGGTCCGAGTCCGTAGGACACTCAAAGCTGCTGCACAGGTTGACTCAGTGGTTAAGAATGCATACGGTGTGTTGGCCTTCATCAACTGTGGGATTGCGTTTAAGAGCCAAGGGGTAATGTTGCAGCTATATAGGATCCTGGTCAGACCCCACTTGGAGTACTGTGCTCACTTCTGGTCACCTCACTACAGGAAAGATATGGAAACCATACAAAGGGTGCAGAGGAGATTTACAAGGATGTTGCCTGGATTGGGGAGCATGCCTTATGAGAATAGGTTGAGTGAACTCGGTCTTTTCTCCTTGGAGCGATGGAGGATGAGAGGTGACCTGATAGAGGTGTACAAGATAATGAGAGGCATTGATCATGTGCACAGTCAGAGGCTTTTTCCCAGGGCTGAAGTGGCTAGCACAAGAGGGTGTAATTTTAATGTGCTTGGAAGTAGCTACAGAGGAGATGTCAGGGGTAAGTTCTTTACGCAGAGAGTGGTAAGTGTGTGGATTGGGCTGCTGGTGGCAGTGGTGGAGGCAGAAATGATAGAGTCCTTTAAGAGACTCCTAGATAGGTACATGGAGCTTAGAAAAATATAGGGCTATGGGTAAGCCTAGGTAGTTCTAAGGTAAGGACATGGTCGGCACAGCTTTGTGGGCCGGAGGGCCTGTATTGTGCTGTAGATTCTCTAAGTTTCTATGTTTCTATACAACCTAAGGATGTTTTTGCTTCAGTAACAATCCTCGCAGCCTCCATTATCAATACCTTCATGAAAAATAAAGTGAAAGTATTTTGTTTAAAACACCAGTACACAAATTATATTGTAAAAGATTATCAATGCCAAAGAATAAGAATTTACAAACAAGAGAAAAGCCGAGCACCAAACAATAAAAAATTGATCCTTTTTTGGGGTAATTAGAGAAGAGATTGCACCTTCATTGGCCCCAGATATGCTTGTCTTTTCATCAGCTACCTAGAACAGTCCATGTTCCAAGTCTTCCCCAGTACTGCTCTCCAACTCTTCCTCAGCTCCATCGACGATTACATCAATGCTGAGCTCGTCAATTTCATCTCCAACTTCCACCTTGCAGTTAATTTCACTTGGTCCATTTCCAACACTTCACTCCCCTTTCTTGATCTCTCTGTCTCCATCTCTGAAGACAAACTGTCAATGGAAATCTTTTATAAACCTACTGATTCCCTTGTTT
This sequence comes from Mobula birostris, assembly GCF_030028105.1. Taxonomy (NCBI): domain Eukaryota; kingdom Metazoa; phylum Chordata; class Chondrichthyes; order Myliobatiformes; family Myliobatidae; genus Mobula; species Mobula birostris. The sequence continues at coordinate 98,552,206 of NC_092370.1, read as the reverse complement.
ATTTTGAGTATACCTCTTCCCCACTTGTCTCCTGTAAAAATGCTATTCTCTTTTCTCAGTTCCTTTATCTCCATTGCATCTGTTCCCAGAATGCAGCTTTCCTTTCCAGGACATCAGAGATGTCCTCCTTCTTCAATGAATGGGGTTTCCCTTCCTCCACCATTGATTCTGCCCTCACCCATACCTTCTCCATTTCCCAAACATCTGCACTTATCCTATCTTCCTGCCTCTTGAACAGTGACAGAGTTTCTCTTGTCCTTACCTACCACCCTATGAACCTTCAAATCCAACCCATCATTCTGCTCAACTTCTGCTATCTCCAAGGGGATTCTACCACCAAACCTATTTTGCGCCCCCCCCCCCACTTTCCACAGGGATCACTCTTTCCATGATTCCCTCGTCTATTCCTCCTTCCCTACTAATCTCCCTCCAGGCACTTGTCCATGCAAATGGCCAAAGTGCTAAATCTGCCCATAAACCTCCTCCCCCACCTCCATTCAGGACTCCAAACAGACCATCCAGGTGAGGCACCACTTCACCTGTGAATCTCCTGGGTCGTCTATTGTGTCCGGTGCTCCCAATAAAGCTTCCTCTACATTGTTGAGATCCATCGTAAATTGGGGGACTGCTTCATTGAGCACCTCCATTTTCCAAAAGTCGATCTTCCCAGTGGCCAAGCATTTTAATTCCGATTCCTATTCACATTCCAACATGCTGGTTCATGGGCTTCTCTTGTGCCATGATGAAGCTACCCTCAGGGTGGAGGAGCAACACCTTATATTCTGTCTGGGTAGCCTCCAACCTGATGGCATAAATATCAATTTCTCCTTCCAGTAATTTTGTTTTCCCTCCCCTTCCCCTCTTCTTCTATTCTTTCTCTGAACTCTTACTTCTTCTCACCTGCTTATCAGCTCCCTTTGGTTTCCCTTTGTGTAATTACGTGTGTACATAATAAAGAACTTTATTTCCCAGTGGGCAATGTGGGTGGTTCATTCGGAGCCGGAAGTGGCAACGATGACCTGGTCCTTGCCCTTAGTATTGAGCTAGAGCCATTCTGTAAGTAGAATGTTGTAGTGTTTGTCTTTAACAGCCTCCTCCTTCACTTTCTGCTTTGGTCCACTCTCCTCTCCTGTCAGATTCCTTCCTCTCCTGCCCTTTATCTTTCCTACTCACCTGGCCTCACCTATCACCTTCTAGTTATCCTCCTTCCCCTCCTGCCACCTTTTTTATTCTGGCATCTTCCCCCTTCCTTTCCTGTCCTTAAGAAGGCTCTGGTCCTGAAATGTCCACCATTTATTCATTTCCATAGACGCTGCCTGGCCTGCTGAGTTCCTCCAGCATTTTGTATGTGTTGCTTAGGATTTCCCAATCTGCAGAATTTCTTGTGTTTATGAATTAGGGAAGAGTGTTAGGCTGCAAGGCACACTTCCATATCAGCTACACAACAGCAACACACATTATGGCTATTAGGCAGGAATAAGAGGCCAGAAAAATCATGTAGAAAAAAAATCAGCTTCTTAGCAAAATATTGAAGTCCTGGTGAATCATTTATCTGCCTGGATGGAGAAGCTTCATACAATGATGTGATTCCAGTAAGATATCATGACTGACAAATATGTTAAGATGATCCCTACAGTAGCGTAAATGCTGTAATTTAATACTCAGAGATACTACACATACACACACACCCATTACCAGATTAACACAAATATTTTCACTCACTTCGACAACCTATTCTCTCCACAACCCTCCACACATTAATTAAGTCTATAAATGTATAATAAAGTTTAAAGGTAAAAGACTGCAGTTAATTGAAATCCAAAATAAAAACAGAGAACACTGGAAATGCTTAGAGTTGAAGGGTTCCAGTCTGAAACATCGACTGGACTTTTTTCCAAATATGCTGCCTGGCCTGCTGAGTTCCTCCAGCATTTTGTGTGTATTGCTCAGCTTTCCAGCAACAGCAGATTTTCTCTTGTTTATGAAATACTTAAAAGGACGGGAAGATCTGGGGAGAAAAATCAGTGCTAATCAAAGTTCAAAGTAAGTTTTATTACCTAAGTACATATGTCACCATATACAACCCTAAGATTCATTTTCCTGGGGAATACTCAGAAAATCTATAGAATAGCAACTATAACAGGATCAATGAAAGATCAACTAGAGTGCAGAAGACAACGAACTGTGCAAATGCAAATATAAATAAATAGCAATAAATAACATGAACATGAAATAACAAGGTAAAGAGTCCTTAAAGTAAGACTATTGGTTGTAGGAAAACTTCAATGGATGGGCAAGTGAGTGTAGTTAATCCATTTGTTCAAAAGCCTAATGGCTGTGGGGTGGTAACTGTTCTTGAACCTGGTGCTGCAAGTCCTGAAGCTCTTGTACCTTCAACCTCATGACGGCAGTGAGAAATGTGCATAACCTGGGTGGTGAGGATCTCTGATGATGGATGCTACTTGCCTATGACAGATAAATGGATTACTGTCAGGAGAGGGAAAGGAGAACGTCAGATGGTGGAGAGCTCCCCTGTGGCTGTCTCCCTCAGCAATAAGTACTGTCGTGGGGTTGACCTACCTGTGGAAGCAGCAGCAGCCATGTCTATGACACTGTCTGGCCCTGTGGCTCAGAAGGGTAGGGAACTGAAGAGGATGGCAGCAATAGCAGATTCCATAGTCAGGGGTACAGATAGGTGATTCTGTGGACATTAAAGGTAGTTTGCCTCCCAGGTGCCCGGGCCCGCAATGTTTCTGAATGCGTCCACAATATCCTGAAAAAGGAGGGTGAGTAACCAGAAGTTGTGGTACATATTGGTATCAACAACATAGGTAGAAAAAAGGAGGAGGTGTTGAAAGGTGGCTTTTTAGAGTAGCTTATGCTTGAACCTACTCAGGGAAAAGCAGTCTTAGATTGGATGCTGTGTCATAACCCAAATCTTATTGGGAAGCTTAATGTAAAGGGACTCTGAAGGAGGCAGTGATCATAATGTTGTTGTTCGTCCTTCATAGTCAAAGATGACCATGGCTTCAAAGTCAAATGGGAGATTGGTGGCTGTGGGTCCGGAGGTGACTGATGAGGCCAATCCGGGCCTTCAAGGCGCGCTCACATGTGGGACACAAGTGGGTGGGTGCTGATGTGGCAGTGGATGCTGCTCGGGCCTTGCGCACAGCACGCTTTGGTTGCACCTCGATGATGCGCCTGACTTCAGCTGCACGGGCTCCTGTGGTGATCTTGCTGCGCCAAGCTGGACGGTCGAGGGCAAGCGTCTCCCACGTGTTGATGTCGACACCCAGGCCTTTGAGGGACGCTTTGAGGCAGTCTTTGTAATGTTTCTTCTGCCCCCCGACTGAGCACTTGCCCTGACACAGTTCTCCGTACAGCAGCTGCTTAGGCAATCGGCTGTCTGGCATTCTGACCACATGTCCAGCCCACCTGGCTTGGGCCTTCAGCAGGAGGGTGTAGATGCTGCAGAGCCCAGCTTGTTCCAGGACTTCCGTGCTGGGGACTTTGTCTTGCCACCTGATATGGAGGAGTCTGCGGAGACAGCTCAGGTGAAAGTGGTTGAGCTGTTTGGCGTGACCGCTGTAGACAGTCCAGGTTTCGCTGGCATAAAGGAGGGTGGTAAGGACCACTGCACAGTAGACCTTCAGCTTGGTGGTAAGGCTGAGTCCTCTCCGCTCCCAGACGTTCTCACGGAGTCTCCCAAAGGCGGCGCTGGCTTTGGCAATCCTGTTGTTGACCTCAGCGTCTATGTTCGCTGCGTGATAGAGCATGCTGCCCAGGTAGGTGAAGTTGTCGACTGCCTGGAGGTTCTGGCCCTTCACCGTGATGCGCGGCTCCTGGTATGGCTTTCCTGGGGCAGGTTGGTGCATAACTTCGGTCTTTTTAGTGCTGATAGTGAGACTGAAGTTGTCGCAGGCTTGTGAGAAGCAGTCCATTTCACGCTGCATCTCCGGCTCTGTGCTGGCGTTGAGTGCGCAGTCATCAGCAAACAACAAGTCTCTGATGACAGTCTCTCGCACCTTTGTAACTGCCTGCAGGCGCCTAAGGTTGAACAACCTGCCGTCAGTCCTGTACCTGACGTGGATTCCTTCTTCGTAGTTGTGGAAGGCATCTGTCAGCATGGCAGAGAATACCATACTGAACAGAGTCGGGGCAAGAACGCAGCCTTGTTTGACGCCATTTGTCACTGGGAAGGCCTCCGACTCGTCGCCGTCATCCAGAACTTTCACCATCATACCGTTGTGGAACTGCTGGACGATTGTGATGAACTTGCTGGGGCAGCCAAACTTCTCCATGATCTTCCACAAGCCTTCTCCGCTGACCGTATCGAAAGCCTTGGTTAGATTGACAAAGGTCATGAAGAGGTCGCTGTGTTGCTCCTGGCATTTTTCCTGGAGTTGGCGTGCAGCAAAAATCATGTCCACGGTCCCACGTTCAGCACGGAAGCCGCACTGGCTTTCTGGGAGCAGACCTTGCTCAAGATGTTGGAGAAGGCGGTTGAGCAGGACACGGGCCAGAATCTTCCCCGCAATGGACAAGAGGGAGATGCCTCAGTGGTTGTCGCAAGACTGGCGGTTGCCTTTCCTCTTGTAGATGTGGACTATGCTGGCATCTTTCAGCTGTTGCGGGACCCGTCCCTTTTTCCACATGGACTGGATCATAAGTGATCATAATATGATTGCAGTTACTGCAATCTAAGAGGGAGAAGCATAACTCACATGTATCAGTATCACAATGGAATAAAGGGAATTACAGAGGCATGAGAAATGAGGTTGCCCAGGTGGATTGGAGAAGGAATGACTGCAGAGCAGAGATGGCTGAAGTTTCTGAGAATAGTTCACAATTGCCGATTGCGTCACCTCTGATCTGGGCCGACATTTACATGCCAGATGGCCCTAATTAATTAGCTTGTTTATTGCAGTTTTTTCTTAAAGATGTGCTGGGCGCGTTCCGGCCACCGCTGCATCACTGCATGCTTCACGGATCGGTATCAGTCCACGGACCGGAGGTTGGGGACCACTGAGTTATCCTAACCTCAGTGGCTGGGAAAGTGTTGGAGTCCATTATTAAGGACAAGATTTCAGGATACTTGGAGACTAATAATAAAACAAGTTGAAGTCAGCATGGTTTCTGTAGAGGGAAATCTTGCCTGAAAAATTTTTTAGAGTTCTTCAGGGAAGTAACAAGAGAGGCAAGAGTGGACAAAAGAGAGGCAGTGGATGTCATTTACTTGGATTTTCAGTAGGCATTTGATAAGGTGCTATGCATGAGACTGCTTAACAAGATAAAATCTAATGGTGTTGCAAGAAAGATACTGGCATGGATAGAGGAATGGCTGACAGGTAGGAGGCAGTGAACGGGAATAAAAGGGGCTTTTTCTGGTTGGCTGCCAGTGATTAGTGGTATTCCTTAGGTGTCAGTATCGGGACACGGCTACTTTTTATATTGTTTGTCAATGATTTGGAAATTGGACTTGATGGCTTTGTGGCAAATTTTGTGGATAATACAAGGTTAGGTGGAGGGGTAGGTAGGGCTGAGGAAACAATGCGATTGCAGCAGGACATAGACAAATTGGAAGAATGGGCAAAAAGTGGCAGACAGAATACAGTGTTGAGAAATACATGATAATGTATTTTGGTAAAAGGAAGAATTATTTAAATGGGGAGAAATAATGTGGACTATTGTTTAAGTGGGGAGAAGGTTCAAACATCAGAGGGGCAGAGGGACTTAGGAGTCCTTGTGCAAGACTTCCAGAAGGTTAATTTACAAGTTGAGTCTGTGATAAAGAAGGTAAATGCAATGTTGGCATTTATTTCAAGGGGAATAGAATATAAAAATAAGGAGATAATGCTAATCCTTTATAAGACTCTAGTCCAGCCATGCTTGGAGTATTGTCAACAGTTTTGGGCCCCATATCTCAGAAAGGATAAGACCATATGAGCATAAGACCATGAATGTGTTGTTATTGGAGAGAGTCCCAAGGAGGTTCACAAGAACGATTCCAGGAATTGAGATATTAACATCTGAGGAGCGCTTGGCAGTCTTAAGCCTATACTTACTGGAATTTAGAAGAATACATGGGGAGCTCATCATAACCTACCAAATGTTGAAAGGACTAGATAGGGTGGATGTGGAGAGGATGTTTCCTTTGGTGGGTGCATCCAAAACTAGAGGACACAGTCTCAAATTTATAGGGTGACCTTTTAGAACGGAGGTAAAGAGGATTTTTTTTTAGCCAAGGAGCAGTGAATCTGTGGAATACTCTGCCACAGAATGTGGTGGAGACCAAGTCCGTGGGTATATTTAAGGCAGATATTGATCATTTCCTGATAGGTCAGGGCATCAAAGGATATGACAAGAGGCAAGTGTATGAGGTTGAGTGGAATCTGGGATCAGCCATGATGGAATGGCGGAGCAGACTCGATGGGCTGAATGGCCTAATTCTACTCCTATGTCTCACGGTTCTGTGATCTTATGGTTGGGAGGGCTTTACTTGTGAGTGATGTACTGCACCTTTTGTAAGATGCAACTTGAAACTGCATTTTTAAATTTTCATCTAACAGGAATAGATCTGAAGCCACTCATTGGTGGGGACTTTCAACATATAGTCAATGAGACTGAATGAAACTGCCCTGGGCAGACATACCACTGAACAAAATGAAAACCATTTCTTGAGATTAAATTCTTCAGAAATACTATTTATTAGCTGAAATATGATATAAACACTAAGAGAAGCAAGCAAATGGATGTCTGCTTTGTCAATAATTCATTTATAAGCTACATAGCTCTTTAAGTGGCACCTAAATCCACATTCGAAGTGTTGTATGCCGTGTTTCCTATGACTGATCTTTCTGGACTTAGGATCATTAGGCAGATTATTGCACAATGACTGTTGTCAAAAGGTATCATAAATTTCTCAAATCTTTTTGAACTGCCTTTGTCAGATTTGGTCCCTGAAAATTATTTTCATTTATTTCAGGGTTAAATATTACCACTGAATTGAACTAGCACAACTGCTCTCTGTACTGACTACTACATTAACAAACTAAACTCAGACATCTGCAGTTAATCTTCACATCAAAGGCCACAGAACTATTAATTGTAAAGCAACATTAATCACTAATCCCACCCTACTCACAGATCTGAAGCTATTAATCATTCAGGTTTGCTTGGTCCTCGCAGTCTCGGTAAAGGTGGTGGATCACAGGAATTTCAGAGTACAGAAAGGTGCCAAAGATTAAGAGGACCAGAAAGAAAAGAACATCGTATTTATTTCTAAAGGGACAAGAATGAAAGTAGGGAATTATTGCTAAACCAGAATTGAAATTTGATTAGATTATACTTAATAGTTCTGCAAACACTTCTATTTACTGTATTATACAGTGCTGCACAGATGGTGCTGGCAAAACATGGCGATGCTTTATAGGCAGCAAACAAAACTACTAACTATTTTACTGGATTACGATCACGGCAATTGGCAGCCTGAAATTTCCATTTGGGCGCTGTGCATTTGAACCATCTGTACAACCGAACGTTTTTGCCCTACCCTGAAGGACTCCGTGAACTGGATTCTCGAGAATGCAGTTACGGCTGTGGCAGCCATTGCTGGAGCAGATTTGGGGTCAGGTCGAAGCAGCAGGGCCTGGGCCCCAGAGCAAAAAACCGTACATGGCCAACTTAAGCACAGAAAAGATTAAAAAGATCAAAGTATCAAGGTTAAGGGCAAAGGCTGAACTGGTGTTCATTGCACTACTCTATGAGTTTTACTCAGCTCAACACAGAACTGGCTCCATGCCTGTGGCCTGCGGCCATTAGGCTCCTGGACTACCTGCAGCACAGATCTACCTCCGTGGCTAAGGACTCACTTTTGCTGACTCTGTGGTTCATGCTCTGTGTTCATTGTTTACCTTTCTATTGTTGTACAATTTGTTCCTTTTTTCGCACACTGGTTCTTTGTCATTCTGCTGTGTGTTTTTTTTTAATGGGTTCTATTCCGTTTCTTTGTTGTCTGGCTGCCTGCAATAAGTAGAATCTCAAGGTTGTATATAGTCTACATACTCAAGTGTACCTTGAACTTCGATTATATGAAAGGAATCACACGTACTAGAATTGGTTTGGAGAAGATTTACAACTTAATAACAGAAATACAAAGGCATCCATATCAGGATAAATAAACTGTCCCTCTTTTCTCTTGAGAAAATAACGCTGAGAAATTAGTAACTTTAAAATATCAACGATTTTAATATATTTTATTAAGAAAGGTGTTTACACTTGTTGGGGGAGAGGATTACTAGAGACTACTATTACTAAAATAATCAAATGGGGTATTCTTAAGAAATTTTTTTGCCCAAACAATGGTGAAATTGTAGAATTTATAAAAACAACTATTACTTTTAGCAAGTAGTATCGATGCACTTGAGGTTGGCTAGGGAAAACGTGGGACAATGAAAAACGGTTAAACTGATAGCTTTCTATGAGGAATAATTAGATGATCTTTAAGTGCAGTATAAAAACCAACATGAATTGATTGAGCCAAATGGACTGATACATCATAAGATTTCTTAAGGATGGTGCAGTATAATTTAGTCAACATATCAGAATCAGTTTTAATATCACTGGCATATGCTGTGAAATTTGTCACCTTTGTGGCAGCAGTACAATGCAATACATAACTATAGGGAAAAAACTGTGAATTACAGTATGTATATTTTAAATAGTTAAATAAGTAGTGCAAAAAAAGAAATAAAGAATAGTGAGGTTCAATGTCCATTAAGAAATTGGATGGCAGAGGGGAAGGATCTGTTCCTGAATCCTTAAATGCGTGCCTTCATGATTTTGTGCCTCTTTCCTGATGGTAGCACCTTGCTGATGAGGGTCTTTAATGATGGGCGCTACCTTTTTGAGGCATTGATCCTTGAAGATGTCCTAGATACCATGGAGGCTAGCGCCTATTTTGGAGCTGATTAAGTTTACAACTCTCTGCAGCTTACTTCAATCCTGTGTAGTACCCCAACCTGCAATACCAGTCGATGTCATGACTTTTTAAAAATACCTGACCCACAATCATCAGAAACAAATTCATTTATATGATGCCTTTAACACAGAAAGATCCCCAAGGGTCTTACTAGAGTTATGTCAAATAAGCTAAATAAGGAACAGGCATGAAAAGTTTAACAAAAGAAACATAGATTCTAAGAAGTTTCTTAAAGAGAGGGTAATGAAAAGTTGAAAAGATTTAGGATCAGATTTCCAGAGTGAGGCCCAACTAAAATAGGAAGCATAAAGCAAGTGTCAAGGATAGGAGCGTTCCCTTACAAGACCTTATTCAAGCAGTTGGATTATTATCAACAATAAAGAACGTCCATCATTTCCAAAGTCAGCAGCATATCTGCAGACATATATTTATATCAGTGGCACAGCAGAGGAAACTGTGAGCAGTTTCAGATTCCTGGGAGTGCACATCTTACACAACCTCTCTAGGTCTCATACCATACCTTACACAATCAAGAAAGCTCACCAACACCTTTACTTTCTGAGGAGGCTGAAGAAAGCTGGTTAGTGCACATCAACACTCATGAACTTCTACAGATGCACATTAGAGAGCATCCTAACATGCTACATCATTGCATGGTATGGAAATTGTAGTGTGGTGGACAGGAAGGTCCTACAATGGGTAGTCATAACTGCCTAACACATCATTGGCACCAGCCCACAAGCTATCAAGGACATATATACAGAAAGATGCTGGAAAAAGGTTAGAAATATTATGAAAGATCCACCCATCCCTGTTTGTCCCACTCCCTTCAAGGAGGAGGCTACTTAACATCCAAGCCAGAACCATCAAACTCAAAAAATGACTTTCCCCAAGCAGTAAGGCTGATTAACACCTCCAACTACTAACACAATCCTCCATAACTCCACCAACACTTCTTTCACAATCCCTCACAGGTAAAGTCCACCCCACCAATGAGTATATCTACAAGATTTGATGAACCAGGAAAGCGGCACCCAACATCAAAAATCCCACCATCCAGGCCATGTTCTCTTCTCACTACTGCCATCAGGAAGAAGGTCCCACACCACCAGGTTCAGTAACAGCTATTACTCCTTAACCATCAGGCTCTTGAACCAGTGTGGATAACTTCACTCAATATTCATTCCATTACAACTGATGTAAACACCTTCAAGCAATTTACAACTCATGTTCTCAATAATTGTTATTTATTTATTTATGTATTGTTATTATTTATTTTTATTTTCTTTTTGCATTTGTACAATTTGTTTTCTATTGCTTATTAGTTGTTTGTCCATCTTTGTGTCCTGTTTTTCATTGATTCCATTTTCTTTGTATTTACAGGGAATGCCTGCAAGGAAACAAACCTCAATGTTATGTGGTGGCATTTTTGTATGTTGGTAATAAATTTACTTTGAATTTTGAAGTTTTTGAGCTTTATCATTTCCTATTAGAGTCATGTTATGTTCAGACACTTCTGTATCTGGAGTCACTTTATGAACAGTACATACTATCAATGTTTATAAGTTATCTTATTTTTTATATTTTGTTGTTTTTTTTTTACTATTGTATTCTTTGTGTTTTTTTGCACTCTATTGGATCTGGAGTAACAATTCTTACATTCACCTTAAAGTTTTGTACCTGAAATGTGATTAAGCATTCTTGATCTTGAATTACTGATGTTATTGATCATGACGTTGATATTAAACATGGTGGAATTATGAAATGAGTTTTCTTCACAAGTATCACTGGACAATTGCAGCTGAGAGCAGTACCAGGTATTTACAGAGGCATACAGTGGGACAGCATGACATAAATTACATTACAATGTACCTTCTGACACAACTGGTTATTTATTTCATTAAGAGATGCAGCACAGAACAGGCCCTTCCGGGCCTTCAAGCCGTGCTGCCCAGCAACCCATCGATTTAATCCTAGCCTAATCACGAGATAATTTACAATTACAAATTAACCTACTAACTAATATGTCTTTGGAACGTGGGAAGAAACCAGAGCACCTGGAGGAAACCCACACATTCCACTGGAAGGTCGTACAAACTCCTCACAGAGAATGTGGGAATTGAACTCCGAAGTCTGGAACAACCCAAGCTTTAATAGTGTCACGCTAACTGCTCTGTTTCCATGGTGCCTGCACACTGTTGTCCTTCAGCTTGCTAACACAGTCTTTTTCAGCATGCCACATTGCTGCAGATTTTAATCCTCATCTTCTAAGCAGTACTGAAAGCTTTTCTCTGAATGTCATCTCCTGCTGGCTTTGTCTAGCCGGTAATTTTATGTTCTTCAGACCAGCTGAGGATGGTCAGCACCAGAATTGCATTGCGAGAATGAACCTGCCACATTATAGCGGCATTAAAAATTCCCAGGTTTCTCTATGGACATCAAACTACTGCTCGAACTGTGATGTAGGAGCAGAAAATGTGTCATATGTCAACGTCTCATAATTAACAATGGGGACCATTAACTGATATTAGATAACAATTAAGTGTTGGTTGAATAAGCATCGATTTTGAAAAGGTGCCATGATTTCTTTTACATTGATCTAGGAAGATTTTCTGCCACAGACAGGCATCATGTCTTAAAATCAGCACCTTCGTCATTGAAGTGTTAGCTCAGTAATTCACCACATATCCCTGCAAATCAGCATCTATATTCACTGCAACTTGAAACTCTAGTGTTACTAAACAGGCAAGAATATCTGGGTGAAAAACCGCCATCTAGCCGGAATGTTGCGCCACAAATCACCAACTGCTGTTTCACTCTATTTAGTCATTGTTCAAATACCATGTGGTCTTCATTAAACATTTTGCTGTGCAGAAAATCCAAACCTACAACTAGATGTTTCAAATCTCAAAAAGTTAACTGCAAGCACTGTTAACCTCCAACCTTTATTGAGTGGTCGACTGTACCTCTTCCTAGAGATGCTGCCTGGCCTGCTGCATTCACCAGCAACTTTGATGTCTGTTGCTTGAGTGGTAGTCTCTCTTTTTTATCAGAAGAAACTAAGGAAGACTATCTCTCACCTTTGCTCTTCTGATGATTTTGTTTCTATCCAGACAGGTAATCCCAGTTCACACCAAGTAGTTTAACAACCACTGCAGGACTTTGGTAAGGGTTATGCACAAATCACAGGATGCCATCAGATTTGAAAAGTCTCAGAGAAAAGCAAGTAGTCTTCAAATATTAGCAGGCCTTATATTAAAGTTTTTCAAAGTGGATTTTCAATTTGCCACTGAGGTCAAAACAGGGATTTCAGATTAGTGACCTGTCAAACAAATTGAAATCACTGTTTCATTGTTCCACTTTGCCAGTTATACCCATAGTTGGCAAGCTGTATGTCTAGCCCATTACCGATAGCGACGCCAATAAAGAAAAATAAATAATTTGAAATGCATCCTGAAATATATGGAATGAGTTTCATCGGCAAAGGTTAATGTTATAAAGCCACTGATTAAAAATATATAAACATTAAATAGGTTTAGTAGTGAGCCATGAAGCTCTGTCATTCAACAGGAATACAATGAATCTAAGGTTTAATGCCACATGTCTGCCTGTTCCTTATAAACTGGCTCTCTGTTGCCCAAAAGTTTATTGGTGTCTGTCTTAAATATACCATGGATTCTGGTTAATTCGGACACATCAGGACCAGGATATTCTGGCCCATTTAAGTGTCTGCCCCAATTAACTGAAGACTCGTGGAAATAATTTAGATAGATAGGTAGATAGATAGATACACTGTACTGATTCCCAGGGAAATTGGGTTTTGTTACAGCCGCACCAACCAAGAATAGAGCATAAATATAGCAATACAAAAACCACAAACAATCAAACAACAAAATGCAAACTATGCCAGATGGAAAATAAGTCCAGGACCAGTCTATTGGCTCAAGGTGTCTGACCCTCCACGGGAGGAGCTGCAAGTTCGATGGCCACAGGCAGGAACGACCTCCCGTGCCGCCCAGTGTTGTATCTTGGTGGAATGTGGCCGAAGTCCAACAGTAAAAAGTTCAATATCCGGTCTACAAACACGTTCCTCGATCCTAATATGACCCGAATTGCACCATCTGTTGTTAACCAGAACAGCAAGCACCCAACTCCTTTACGCTTACTGCTCTCAGTGCACTTCCGGTCAGCTGGAACGGTCTGGAAGCTGTCCATGGAGAAGTTTTGATCGGGTATGTCCTCGTGCAGCCCTGTTCCAGTGAAACACATAACACTGCACTCCCAAAATGTTCTCTGACACCTGGCTAGCGCCGTGAACTCGTCCATTTTATTGCCCACCGAACTCCTCTTCTCCATAAGTCTCTGTTGTCTCGACCCGGTCCTCTTTCCTCGACTTTGTGATCTCCCTCTGCATCCTCTACGTGTTTTCCTCCAGATTTCAGCAGGGGTGTCCGCTGCTCTGCTCGCTAAACCGGCCGGCATTAGCACAAGCAGCTGGTCCCTGGAATGAACAATGCGACCATGCTTCTGTCCCGTGTGTCGGGATGTAACTATTTCCAACACTAAAAACCCAAATAAAACTCTTTCTACCAGCATGTTAGAGAGGGTGCAGCTTCGACGTGTTACCGTGAAAAAAAATACAAAAAATAACGTAAGTTAAAAAGTAAGAAGAAAAAAAAGTAAGAATACTGATCGGAACGGCTGTAACAGGCTGCATGCATGACCAGCGCATGTGCACAGAGCTTTAAAAGGCATAAAAAAGAGAAACTACCATTTTATTGAGTAAAAAATTATGTATGTATTTAAATGAAATGCAGAGCATCCTAGAACATTATCTGTAATGCTACAGTACTATAAAACTGTGCATTAGTTCATAATAGTTATTAATAGAGGAATTCTTTCAGTGTACGCTGCCATGTTCTTTTGATTCCAAATCCTCATTTTTATTGTAACATTCAAGATGATTGTTGATACCTTCAAATTCTTCGCAATTCTTAACTTGTTGAAGTAGTAAAATAGTTTTATTTTCACTCATGGCTGTTTACGGCATCTCCTAGCCTCAATGCTTGAAATTACTGTGAGAAAAATAGTTCTGAATTGTCTTACTGCCTATTTATCACAAACCATCAGCGACAAAAATCACTGCTTTTTGAACACAAACACACACAACTGACACTATTTAAAAACTGTTTGCTCCGAGTACAGGCTGGTGTCTTACGGCCATGCTAGTGCACGTGGCTGACGGTAGTTAGAAACTGTTCAGCAACAGTCTCCTGTCCCAATTAAGCAGCATAGTGTGACAAATAAACAAAGATAATGCTGTCTATTTTCTTGATTAGTTTTTGTTCTTTAAGAGTTGTCCCAATTATCTGGAACCACTGTACTCAGAGATTCATCAACCAAAATTCCTACCCAATCCCCTGAGACTCCCTTGACTTATGGATAAATTTCCATGACTAATCTCCCCATCACATCCATAGACTGCTTGAAGGCTGATATCATCTGGAGATAGTCAACATGTTATTTTTCCTTAAGGTTGTTATATCCAGGGGTGGTAATGGGGACAAGCTCCCACCACCTGTTAAATGTTCCCAATGGTGTGCACCCCAAATAGCCTTTGACAACTAAATTCAGCTTCTGGTGTTCACATGTGGCTTAGCTACTAAGCCCAGCAGAACTGTTTCTACTGACAGGAGAAGGGGCAAAGGAGGATTACTGATCCCTTAAAACTAGTTGCTTCAAGCATATGGGGCTCTTCAGCTGTGATTGGCAGCTGATCCAGGAGAAGGAAAGCTCCTCTGTCTTGCGGAAATACACACTCATGGGGAAGGCTTCCAAAGTAAACCCCGAGGGAGAAATCTGGTGTTGGAGTCACTAAGGCGGTCCTATGTCGAGCTCAACAGTGACTGGCAACTCCTGTGACATCACCGGTGCCAAACTGTTTAGGTTTCTGCTGTTCCTTTGGTTTCATCAGGTGCATAGGGGGCTGGGTGCTTTCTTTCCTATCTTACTGTCCAGGCTTGCAAATCTAGATAGCTAGGACATAACATCTATGATTGACCCTGACTGACATAGGCCCATAAGTCAACATAAATAGCAGCAGCTGATCATTTAAAGAGTCTTAACTGTAGCATTTTCCTTGAATTTCCACCATCCATATAAGCACCTAACTTGGTGTGGTGCATGGCCAAGTGGCTAGTGATCTGAAGGTCATGCATTCGAGCCTCGGTCAAGGCAGCGTGTGTGTCCTTGAGCAAGGCACTTAACAACACAATGCTCCAGTCTACCCAGCTGACAATGGGTACTGGCAAAAATGCTGGGGGTTAACCTCGCGATAGACTGGCGTCCTATCCGGGGGGGGCGGTGCAGTCTCCTACTCTCAGTCGCTTCACACCATGGAAACCGGCATAAGCACCAGCCTGATGGGCCACAAGGCTTGAGACAGACCTTAACTTTTAATCTTAAGTATAAGCAGCTATACTGCAAGAAGTTGATTACTTTTAATAAACAAGTCAAATGTGTCACTCAAAAAAAACAACTCAAAGATTTTTGTGGAAATTCTATTTTTTAATGCAGTTATGAAGAACTGCAGAGTGAGTGATCTGTTAGCCTTGATCCTTCAGCTTTTCAACTTTCAATGAAAGGAATAGAAACTTTAATCATCAGGTGACCTAAACCTAGTTGTCTGTTTGCAGGCGTCCTTGTATCCCGACAACTGACAGTGAACATGAAAAAGCCAAATGACATATTGTCCTCTGTTGCAAGGGGTTTTGAGTACAGAAAAAAGATATATTGCTACAATCATTCAGGTCCTGGAGAGGACCATATCTAGAGAAATGTGCATCGTTTTAGACTTCCTATCTAAACAACAAGATATTCTTGCCATAAGAAGGGTGTAATTAAGATTTACCTGCCTGATTCCTGAGACAATGAAGGCATCAAATGAGAATTTACATTGACTAGGCTTGTACTCATGAGAGTTTATCATCATTACCATCAGGTGTCGTGTCCAGTTTGAGCTTTGACTGCCATGGCCCACACACTTCAGTTTTGGGTCAAGTGGATCAATTCATTGGTATTCATTTCCAGTTCTCTGGCTGCTGTCTCTGAGAGTTTATAAGAATGTGAAAAGATAACATAGAACTGCACAAATCCTATCAGGGCTTGAGAGGATTCTAATCCGTAATACATCAGTAATCAGTAAAATTAAGCCTGGTTTGTTGATATGGGCTAAGATATTTAGAACTAAGATGAATTTTTTTCACTCAGTAAATTGCGACCCTGTGAAATTCTCTATCACAAAAAACAGTGGAGACCAAGTCACTGATGTATTTAAGAAGTAGATAGACTTCTAGACACAAAAGCATCACATTAAAAGAAGTTTATGAGGAACATGTTACAGTATTGCAATTGAGGGTCAATTATGATCATGTTAACTGGTCTAGGAGGCCCAAAGAGTTGAATAGCATATGCTTCATCTTAAATCCAGGCCATGCCCTCTTCCCAAGCAGGAGGTAGGGAAGCCTTAGTTTCCACACCACCAGATTCAGGAACAGTTATTACCCTACAGCCATCTGACTTCTGAACCAGCATAGATAACTTCATTCACCTCTACTCTGAACCGATTCTCTGACCTACAGATTCACTCACTTGCAAAGATCTTTACAATATTCTGAATAATATTTTTATTTGCAGTCTTCCTTCTTTTGCACGTTGTTCATCGGTCTTTGTCTATTTATGTATTTTATCATAAAATTCTATCATATTTCTTCTTTTCCTCTGCATGTCTACAAGAAAATGAATCTCAAGGTAGTACATGATAACATACATGTACTTAGATAATGAATTATCTCCCTGAACTTTGAAATATTTTAATTTATTTCTACTGGGGTAAAGCAGTTTGTTCATTGAATCTCAAAATTTATTTTTTCTGCCCAGTGATACATATTTCACAATCATTAGCCTGACTAACAGAGAAACCTGGAATTAATTATATTTGTCCTCAGAAACTTGTTTACTTTGAGCTCTTTTTCATCTCTATGAAATTGATTGCTGCAGAAGTCACTAAATCTGCTGGATTATTTCTGATGCTTCCATTAATAAATATTTCACAAAAAACATTTCACAAATATATAAACTTTACTTCTCACTAAAACCGAAAATCAAACATCTCCTCAATAATATATGGAAGTTAAATTTCCATTGAGATTCTCCTGGATATCTTGCCAGGAAATATAGAGCAGGCTTAGCCCAAAAGCAGAGCAGCAGAAATGATTCAGTGAGGAGGCCACTCCTTTCCTGGATGGCAGGAGATGGGTAATAAGTGGGCCCATTGGAGTACTTGGGCACACAGCTGTCAGTCTATTTGTGTGGTCTATGATGCGACAGGGAGCTGGGTTCCTTTTTTACTGAAGCTGATGGCTAAATCATGGTCTTCCTGTGGGAGTTTGGTTAGATCAAGAATTTTCTATGTTTCCATGGATTCACGGTGAAGTCAGTTGAAATTGCGGGCAAGTGGATTCCCAACTCAGCAGTGAACCAGATGACCAGGTGAAGCAAGGGTTGTGAGTGGTTAGTTAGGGATAATCCAAGATGAGGGGGTGTTGGGTGAGTCGATCAGGAGGGATTGGATGGATGCAGTGCTCTCTGATGATCATCTGTGTAACACGCTGTCATGTTTCACTGCTAATGTAATGGCCTCTCTGTCATGTTTCACTGCTAAGGTAATGGTTTCTCTATCGCAGCAATGTTTGGGTTATGACTAGAGATAACGGGACTTTGAAATGTATGTTATCCAATGAGAGGGATGTTGTTCTTTCTTGTGGGTCTGGAAGAGAGATTTTTGTGGTCTTTTGTTGGCGAGAGAAGAAGGAAGATGCGTGAGGAGAGAGCCGGTAGACTGCCGGACGGAGTGGACCAGGAGCAAGGGTCCGAAGGTCAGTGACATTCAAAGAAGGTCGATGGTGGACGGATGGCCGTATCAGTGAGCTCCAACATGCACTTTTGACTTTTTCCTTAAAACAAGCCCTATTCATCTAATTTTCTTTACTAACCCTATATTCAGATTAAGATTTATAAAGTCAATCATTTAATTGCATATGGTGTACTGTCTGATATTTTGGGGTGCGGATTTGTAATAGGGTAACACATCATGCAGCATCCACACAAACAAGATTTTTCAGTTTGGCGGGGCCAGAAGTTGTCTTCCCTTAGACGAACACGTGCTGGCCGAGCCTGAGGGTTATATCAGCATAGGCCATGTGCGTGTTTTGATCATCGCAGACACCACGGGATGTCTGTCAATGGCTGTGATGCAGACAGGGTGAGAGATTGGCTTGGTAGTCCAGCTTGTTGGTCCAGAAAATTGCCGGCAACATCTGAATCCACCAGAGCTTTCTGTGCGCTTAGAGATATTGAAGTGTGGAGGAGGACAGAGAGCATGAGTTGGGCTATGGCGCTGGAATGAGGGGCTCGGTGAGCCTACTAGAGAGAAGGCCTTTATCTCTATGTGGTGGTGCCATTTCCCGGACTCAGTGAGTGGATTAAGCATGGGTGACTGGCTGTGCTGCAGTACGTGCAGAAGTTGTTCCTCCCTGAGTTATGGAGGTATTGCTGATTAGGGTCCTGCAGCTTGAAGTGGCTCTGGGAAAGGAACTATGGCTCTAGCTGGCAATCTGAATGGTCATTCCATAAGATGCTTGTCGTTACAAAGGGCCAGAGTGATGAGACTTTTGAAGTCGGTGGGCATCTGCCGGGTAGACAACTTGTCTATCAAGCACTTCAACAGGCTGTGATGGTAAAGGGCCAGCACCACTTGCACATTCCATCTGCACTCCATCGCAAGTCCCCGAATTCCATGCTGTAATCCAGCACCAAATGCGAGTCTTGATGCAGGCAGAATATCTGATCCACTGCTTCCCTTCCGCCTCCTGGATAGTCAAAAACCCGGTGCACCTCAGCAGTGAATTCCTCATATATACGCAATGATGAAGGCAATCTTGGCTCAGTCCATAGAATACAGAGATAGTAAGAGCTCAACATGGAAGAGGCACTGGGACAGGAAGTTGCAGCTCTGGACTGGGGATCTATTGAAGATTTCAGGAACTGGAACCCGGGGCTCTGAGGGAGGAGGGTGACTATCACAGGGCTGCTGAAACGAGATGGAGAGTTGATTGAGAGTGACAAGCAGATGGTAAATGGTTTCCTGCCGCTTCTGGATTGGGTATTCATGTCAGCGAAAGACTTTCTTTAAGCTAGCAAATCCTGCTAGGTCATTCGCTGGTTGACCTATCCTGTCAGGAAATGTAGAGGCAGTTTGGCCCAAGGGCAAAGCAGCAGAAACAATTCAGTGATGAATGATGTTTAATAATAGACTGCAAAAATAACAAGCCATGAAAGACCGCAGAACATGAGAGAATAGCTATTAACCACCACTGGCAACAAGGTAACTGAGGACTGGAATAAAATAGATGAGGCTAGCTCAATGGGTGAACAAGGACTATGGTTGAGAGCTGGGTTTAAATAGGCTGCAGGTGATGAATTGGAAATGAGTAGAAAGTGATTCCTGTTAACTGAGTGGAGCCTGGGAATTGCTTGCCCCTGGAGTTCTGACATATCTGCTACAGTAATGTATCCCTGGAATTTGATGAAATCCATACAACAAGATCCATTAAGCTTTACAGAACAGAGAAGGGGAAAGATAAATAACGAAGCCAACAGTATATAGTGATTAACTTGGATTTATAAACTAAAAAAAATTATGACGGAAAGGATTAATGTGGGAGGGGGGTACAGTATTACACCATTTCCCTTAGAAAGATAGATTAAATTAGAAAATAATGCAATGAGTTTTGATTACTGCACAGTTCACAGGTTCATAGATTATCACAAACAGGGGATTATTTGTCTTACTGAGTTTGTGTTGTCTTTTTGTTCAATTCCTAGACTGTTTCCCAATATCCCCTATCATTTTTTGATGATGAATGAATTAAATCTTTTCTCACTGACATACCAGGAAGTATATCCAAGATTGTAATGGGTGTACCACGGTAGTGTAGTGGTTAGTGCGACATTGTGACAGCTTGGGACGCTCCGAGTTCAATTCTGCCACTATTCTGTAAGTGGTCATTGTACAACCTCCCCCTGGAATGCATGGGTTTTCTCTGAGTCATCTAGTTTCCTTCCAGAGTCCAAAGACACACCAGATAGGTCAATTGGTCAATGTAAATTGCTCTGTGGTTAGGATAGAGTTAGATCAGGGCTGTCGGGGTTTGCTGAGGCGGTGTGGCTCAAAGGGTTGAAATGGCATGATATCACGAAGTGAAAAACAAAAATACATTTTCATGACAAAGTTTCACCTTGTATTCTTTTCATGTCAGATGAACAAGTACAGCAAGGTACAATGAATGAAAAGTTTGCTTACTGTAATACCGCAGGCACGTGAGTATAGACAACACACAGAATTTAAGTTAATCATAAATTGTACAAGGCAGTGAAGATGAAACATACTCAAAGTTCTTGTGATTTTGGTGATCCGATTGAAAGGTAATAACTTTTGTGCACTCCTATAAGGATTAGCTTCTGAAAGAATTTGACAGTGTGTATGCACTATGTATGTATTCCTGATGGGAAGATCCAAAACTAGGAATATGGTCTCAGGTTAAGGGATTGCTCAGCTAAAATGAGATGTGGAAGAATGTGCTCTCTGTGAGGATGGGGAATATTTTGAAGTATCTGGGCAAGACAGGTGCTGAGTAATACTCAAGGCTAAACCAAATAGGTTCTTGCAATGTTGGGGAATTGATATTGTTGATTCTTCCTCTTGTGTCACAATGAGGTCACCCTCATTGTGGAGGAGCATCTCCTTATAATCAATATGGGTAGCTTTTAAGCTGATGGAATGAATACCAATTTCTCCTTCTGGTAAAAAAAAATGTCATTCCTCTTCCTTTATTCCCTATTCTGGCCTCTTACCTCTTCTCACCTGCCTATCACTGCCCCCTGGAGCTCCTCCTCCTTCTGTTTCTCCTGTAGTCCACTCTCCTCTCTTGTCAGATTCCTTCCCACCTTTTACCTTTGCTACCCACCTGGTTTCAGCTATCACCTTCTAGCTACCCTTCTTCCCCTCCTCACACCGTCTTATTCTGGCATCTTCCCCTTCCTTTCCAGTCCTGAAGAAGGGTCTTGGCCCAAAACTTCAACTGTTTGTTTATTTCCATGGATGCTATCTGGGCTGCTGAGGGCCTCCAGCATTTTGTGTGTTGCACTTGGCAATCAATGTCTCTTTTGCCATCAACAGAGCAGGTTTAATGCCCCTCTTCTGTCATAGTGTTTTAAATCACTATGGCAGGCACAGGAAGAAAAGAATGATGCTTAGCAGTACACTGAGGTTACCAGAATGCAATAGGCACAAGGAAGTGAGAATTGAGATGGGTGAGTTAGAGTTCAAAGTCTAGCAATTAAAGGGAGCGATTTAAAGAAAAGATCGAACAACATTTATGAATATTCTTTAAGAGAATTATAATGTCATGATTAGAAAATTTGTAACGATATCTAATAATTTACTGTAGGCAATAAGGATTTTATTTCTTATTTTGCACAGAAATTACAGATATTACTGAAGTGATTTGCTACATTAAATTAAAATGGCACATCACACTGATAGTTATAAAAGGATCTCATCAGATTGCAAATCTCTTTCATGATAGCTAACTAACAATACATTAAGATGCCATGTATCTTGTGTAACTATAGAAAAGATGGCTTCACTGTCTAATTTCAATGCTGCTTGAGCCATTAGAGAAATATGAAAAAGTAGTCTGCTGTGTGATTGTAAAGTCCTCTAGCAATTGTCCTTCAGGAGATTTCTATTCTTTATGAAATTACTTGTATAACTCTGTGACTTTCACTGAAGAGTAGAAATATCCGTAGACGACCAATCTTGATAACAAATCCCTACATGAACAACTGCACAAAGAATATGATTAGAATCCTTATATATCACTGTACATCATTTTAAATATTTTACCAGAATGTTACTGTCAACATATCATTTAGAGCAGCACAAAAACAAGCCCTTTATCCCCGCTTGCTTATGCCAAAGAAGGTGCCCATTAAACTCATTCCATTTGCCCTACTTGGCCCAAATCCCACCAAAAATTTCCTATCCATGTCTTTTAAATGTTGTTATTATACTTGCCCCAACTACTTCCTCTGGATACTCATTCTATAAGTACTAAGGATGATATCCTCAAGACAGGTCACAAAGCAACTGTCTTCATTTCTTTATTGCCTTCTTTTTCATTTTGGTTGTGGTCCTGCTACTGCTGGAGCCTGTTATCTACATTCTGGCGGTGTGTTTTTTTAGGACGCTCAGGTGATCTTTGTCGTCTCTGAGAGGGTACCATAAGGCTGAGAGCAAAACGTGTGGCATTGAGGCTAGGAGGCCTGGAGACAGGGCACAGGGCCATGATCATCTCTCACCAATCTTGCTGATTAAAGTGCCAAGGAAGATTGAAATCATTGTGGCAAGTGCAGAGGGAGGCAAGTGAGTGTTCAGTGTCTTCTACCAGCCTCTCACTCACTGCTACAGGAGGAGGATATCTGTGTGTGGTGGTCTCCCTTGCCCTCTCACTCGCCGCTTTTGAGAGAAGGTCCTTGTGTCTGAATAACCTCTCTTTCCCTCAGTGCTGTCGACAAGGTTTAATCAACACGGTTTGTGGAATGTTGACTCTAATTCACGATTATGATCTGTTTTCTGGTTTTTCTTCATGCCTTTTTTTGTTACTAGTTTGGCCAAATTTGAATTGGGATGGTCTGTAGATAATGCAAACTGAGGTGAACTGAAATATGACTTTTGATTTTGTGCTTGATATTCTATGTATTTTCTCTTTTTTGTTGCCATTTGTGCAATTGTTTTTGGGGAGGGTGGGTTTGATGTTTTTTTTTCTTTGACCAGGTTCCATAGTTCTTCTTTGTTTTGTGGTTGTCTACGGGGAAGATGAATCCCAGAGCTGTATAGTGCATGCATACTTTGATAATAAATGTATTTTAAGTTCTTTAAATCCACACCACCCCCTGCATTAAGAAGTTGTTTCTCAGGACTTTTTTAAATTTTTCCTCTCTCACCTTAAGCCTTTGCCTTCCAATTTCTAATTCACATTCCCTGGAAGTCTTGGCTGACCAGAGCGGAGGAAGAACCATGAGATAACAATCATGATAAAGGATTTGGTAATTAGTGGGACAGATGGGCATTTTTGCATTCCAAGATCATCTGTTACCCCTCATGATATCTTTAAAAAACTGTAAAGCCTTCTGGTGGAGGATGAAGAGCCAGAAATGGTTTCTAACATAGGTTACAATGACACATGTTGAGAGTCGGATGAAGTTCTCCAGGCAGGATTCAGGGAAACATAGAAATTGATAAAGAACAACTGAGAGTACACATAATCAAGTAACTAGGGGAAACACAAGGAATTCTGCAGATGCTGGAAATTCAAGCAACACACATCAAAGTTTTTGGTGAACGCAGCAGGCCAGGCAGCATTCGTAGGAAGAGGTACAGTCGATGTTTCTTACTCTGCCCAAAACGTCAACTGTACCTCTTCCTAGAGATGCTGGCTGGCCTGCTGCGTTCACCAGCAACTTTGATATGTGTAACTAGGGGAAAGCCAGTTTCAGTAAAATGCAAGTATATCTGGCTTGCATTAATTGGATCGAAGAATTGACCCACAAAACTGCAGCAAAATATGATCTGCTTTTGATGAAAAAACGATTCAGGTATAGTTGAGACGCAATCTCATCAGGAACAAAGGAAGAACAGTCAAACCCAGATCTCCCTGGATGAGAAAGGAGATATACAGGAAGATAAAGCAAAGAAGAAGGCTGGTTATGAGGAGTCTTGGCTATAAATACCAGCAAGTCTCAAATTGAATTGAAAATAGTCAGAAAAAAAGTGAAAAATTAAATAAGAGCAAACACGGAGTGTGTTTATAAAAACATCGGTTGCTAACATAAATGAGATACAAATGGCGAAAGGGTGGCTCATAAAAGTCATGTGGCAAAGTCAATGTAAATTTATTGCCAAAGTATATATATGTCAACATATAGTATCTGAAATTCATTTTCTTTCAAGCATTTATAAGGAAATTAGGAGATACAATAGAATATATGAAAACTATATATAAACAAAGACTGACAAAAAACCAATGTGGTAAAGAAGACAAATTGTGCACATAAAAATAAACAACACTGAAAACATGAGTTGTAGAGTCTTTGAAGAGATACTGCAAATTGTGGAATTAGAGAGAACAAGAGTGAGTGAACAAGAAAGGAAATTTCAAATGGCTGCAGAGTAGTAGTAGTACTAAATAGGTACTTCATATCTTCATAGTGTTCACCAGGTTCTTCTGAAGTAATAATTAAAGCAGAGGCAGTTTAGAGACTATTTATGGTAAACATTGACAGTATAGAAGTATCAAAAAAGTCAGCTGAAATTAAATCATCAGGACCAGATGGGGAGCTTCCCAGAAATCTGAGGGATGTGTGAGAGAAAGTATGAAGACACTGACAATAATCTTTCAATGCTCTTTGGAAATAAGGAATGGCAGAAGACGAGAGAGTAGTGAATTTTACTCCTTCTCCCTGAAAGAGAATGAAGGAGAATCACCACAATCACAGTTAAGTCAGTTGAATCTAAGTAGGTAAGAGAGTCATATATTACAGGAATAAGTCTTTTGTTCATACTAATCATCAAGTACCCTAATACTAAAATTTGTGTGGGCAGATCATGTCTTACTAACTTGACTGAGCTTCTCAAGTAGATAATGAATGGGATTGATAATGAATGAAGACAGAACAGTATGGTAAGACATTCAACAAGGACCCTCATGCTAGATTCATCCAGAAAAATTAAGATGCAAGTATCCAAGGATCTTGAACGTTTTTGGTCAAAGCTTCTTAGCCTCTGGAAGCCAGAGAGTAATGGCTGAGGGGGTCTTATTCTGGCTGGAGTTTGATGACAAGTGGTGTTCCACAGGAATTCATACCGGGACCTCTCCGTGATTATATAAATGAGTTGGATGAAAATGTGAATTAAAGTCAAAAGTTGAGTTTATTGTCATGTATTTAATTACATGTATGCCCAGATGCAAGTGAAAACTTACTTGAACAGCATCACGAGCACATAGCATCATATAAGTAGCATTTCAAATGAAAATCCAAAGGAAAAGTATAAAGTTAATGGCAAGACCCTTGGCAGCATTGATGTACAGAGAGATCTTGGTGTCCAAATGCATAACTTCCTAAAAGTAGGTCACACAAGTTGATAGGGTAATGAAAAACATGCTGTATGTGGCATGCTGGCTTTTATTTGTCAAGCACTGAAATCAAGTGTCAAAAGTTTACGCTGTAGCTGTATCCCGTTCTGGTCATCCCATTATAGGAAGGACATGGAGGCTTTGGAGAGGGTGCAGAAGAGGTTTACTACATGCTGACTGGATTAGAGGGGATGTGTTGTAAGAAGAAGTGGAGTTGCTTTCTCTGGAATAGTCGAGGCTAAAGAGATACCTGCTAGAAGTTTATAAAATGAATCAACAGATTAGACAATTAGTATCTTTTTCCCAGGGTTGAAATGTCTAATACAAGAGGTCATATATTTAAGATGGGGAATGGGTGGATGGAATTTAAAGGAACTAGGCAGGGCAAGCTTTTTACACCGAGATGGTGGGTGCCTAAAATGACACCAAGGGTCATGATGGAGGCAGATACCATAAGACCTTAAGACATAGGAGCAGAATTAGGCCATTTGACCCTTTGGGTCTGCTTCCCCATTCCAACATGGCTGATTTATTATCCCTCTCAACTCCATTTTCCTGCCTTCGCCCCATAACCTTGATGCCCTGAATAAGCAAGAACCTTTCAAACTCCACCTTAAATGTAACCAATGACTTGGCCTCCACAGCTGTCTGTGGCAAGGAATTCCACAGATTCACCACTCTCTGACTAAAGCTTTTTTTCCTCCTCTCTGTTCTAAATGGATGTCCCTCTATTCTGAGGATGTGTCCTCTGGCCCAAGACTCACCCACCATAGGAAACTTCCCCACTATCTCCACTCTATCTAGGCCTTTCAATATTTGATAGGTTTCAATGAGATCACGCCTTCTTCTTCTAAACTCCAGCAAGTACAGGCCCAGAGCCATCAAGCGCTCCTCATATATTAACCCTTTCATTCCTGGAATAATTCTTGTGAACCTCCTCCAGACTGTCTCCAATGCTCACACAACTTTTTTTTAGATAAGCAGCTTAAAAGACATAGGAGAATTGGTTGATGTTGTATACATGGATTTTCAGAAGGTCTTTGACAAGAACCCACACTTGAACTTGCTTAACAAGCTATGAGCACACAGTATTACAGGAAAGATTCTAGCATGGGTAAAGCAGTGGCTGATTGACAGGAGGCAAAAAGTGGGAATAAATAGAGCTTTATCTGGTTGGCTGCCAGTGACTATTGATTTTCCACAGGGTCTGTGATGGGAACAATTCTTTTTACATTATGTCTAAATGATTTCGATGATGAAATTGATGGCTTTATTGCAGAGTTTGCAGACAAAATGAAGATAGGTGGAAGGGCGGGTAGTTTGGAGGAAGTAGAGAGGCCATAGAAGGATTTAGACAGATTAGGAGAACGTGAAGATGTAGCAGATGAAATACAGTATTGGGAAGTGTGTGGTCATGCACAATGGTAGGAAAAATGAAAGTGTTGACTATTTTCTAATTGCAGAGAAAATACATAAAAACTGAGGTGCAAAGGCACTTGGGAGCCCTTGTGCAGGATTCCCTTAAGGTTAATTTGCAGGCTGAGTTCAGGTAAAGAAGGCAAATCCAATGTTAGTATCCTTTTCAAGAGGATGAAAATATTAGATTATGAAGACACGTAGTCCTCTTTTATTGTCATTTAGTAATGCATGCATTAAGAAATGATACAATATTTCCTCTGGTGTGATATCACAAAACACAGGGCAGACCAAGACTGAAAAAACTGACAAAACCACATAATTATAACATATAGCTACAACAGTGCAACAATACCATAACTTGATGAAGAAGTCCATGAGCACAGTAAAGTTCAAAGTCTCTCAAATGTCCCACATCTCATGCAGATGGGAGAAGGAAGAAAAACTCTCCCTGCCATGCCGACCACAATCCGACTCTGAGTCATCCGAAAACTTTGAGCTCTGATCAGCTCTCCGACACCGAGTACTGAGCGCCACCTCTATCCGAACAATTCGACCTCCATCTCGATCGCCAAAAGCAGGCAAGGCCGGGGATTTTGAAGCCTATCCTCTGAAAGATTCCCGACCACGCAGTAATGACAGCAGTGAATGAGCGTTTCAGAAATTTCTCCAGATGTTCCTCTGTGCTTTCACGTCCATTCTCCATCAAATCAGAATTGTCCACCATGGATGTAATGTTGAGATTTTATAAAGCAATGGTGAGGCTTCACTTGGAGAACAGTGAGAAGTTCTAGGCCCATTATCTTAGAAAGGATGTGCTAAAGCAGGACTAGGTTCAAAAGAAGTTCATAAAAATGATTCCAGGATTGAATGGCTTGTCATATGAAGAGCATTTGATAGCTATGGGCCTTTATTCAGTGGAATTCAAAAGAATGAGAGGTGATCTCATCGAAACCTATTGAGTGGTGAAAGGCCTTGATAGAGTGGATGTGGAGAGGATATTTCCTGTCATGGGAGAGTTTAAGACCAGAGGCCACTGCCTCAGAATAGAGGGGTGCCTTTTAGAATGGAGATGAGGAGGAGTTTCTTTTGGCAGATAGGGGTGAATCTGTGGAATTCTTTGCCACGAGCAGCTGTGGAAGCAAAGTCTTTAAGTATATTTAAGGCAGAGGTTGGTAGGTTCTTAATTAGTCAGGGCATGAAGAGATACAGTAAGAAGGCAGGAGACTTGGGGGGGGGGGGGGGAGGTGCTGAGAGGAAAATTGGGTCATCCGTGATGAAATTGCAGAGTAGATTTAATAGGCCAAATGGACTAATTCTGCTCCTATATCTTATATGTTCTAAAACTGCTCACAATACTCCAAGTGTGGTCTGACCAATGCATTTTAAAGCCTCAGATTTATATCCTTGCTTTTGTATTCTAATCCCTTTGAAATGAATTCTAACATTGTATTTGCCTTCCTTATCACCGACTCAACCTGCAAATTAAATTAAATGGAGTGTTTATGTTGAATTCCATAAACAAAATGATGTGACAGCATTAGAGATGGTCAACAAAAGATTAATAAGAATGGTTTATGGCACAAGGGAATAATCAAATGATGAAGGGTCTGGACAGAGTCTATACTTGCCTTGCAGACATTGAATCGCCATTAGTATCATACATTGGCTCTGAGCTGGCATAGAATCACAGTGGGATAAGGAAATTGTGGATGTACTGTATAAGTATTTTGCACCATTCTTCACTGTGAAAGACACTAGCAGTATGCCGGATGTTCGAGGGTGTCATGGGACAGAAGAGAGTGCAGTTGCTATTACTAGGAAGAGGAAGATGGTGCTTGGGAAACTAAAAGGTCTGAAGGTAGATAAGTTACCTGGACCAGGTGGACTACACCCAACGGTTCTGAAAGAGGTGGCTGAAGACATTGTGGATGGTTTAGTAATGATCTTTATGAATCACTAAATTCTGGCATGGTTCCAGGGAACAGGAAAATTCTAAATGCCCTGCATTCTTCAGGAAGGGAGAGAAGCAGAAGAAAGCAAATTATAGGCCAGTAAGCTTAACCTCAGAGGTTAGAAAGATGTTGGAGTTGATAGTTAAGCATGAGGTTTCAGGGTACTTGGAGGCACATGTTATAATGGGCCTAAGTCACTATGGTTCCCTTAAAGGAAGATCTTGCCTGACTAATCTTTTGGAACTCTTTGATGCTGTAGAAGGATTTAGACAGATTAGGAGGAAGGTCAAAAATATGGCAGATGGAATGTAGTGTCAATGTCGGGAATTGAATGGTCGTACACTTTGGTAGAAGAAATAAAAGCGTAGCCTATTTTCTAAGTGGGGAGAAAATCTAAAAAATCTGAGGTGCAAAGGAACTTGGGAGTCCTTGTGCAAAATTCCCTAAAGGGTCATTTGCAGGTTGAGTTGGTGGTGAGGAAGGCCAATGCAATGTTAGCATTCATTTTGAAAGGACTACAAGATAAACCAAGATGTAATGTTGAGGCTTTATAAGATGTTGATAGGGCCTCACTTGGAGTATTGTGAGCAGTTTTGGGCCCTGTATTTGAAAAAAAGGATGTGCTGACATTGGAGAGGGTTCACGAAAATAATTTTGGGACTGAAAGGCTTTTCTATTGAGAAGCGTTTGATGCTTCTTGGCCTGTACTCATGGAATTTAGAAAAAAGAGAGGAGGATATCATTGAAACCTATCAAATGTTGAAAGGTCCAGGTAGAGTAGATGTGGGGAGAATGTTTCCTATGGTGGGAGGGTCTAAGACCAGAGGGCACAGCCTCAGAATAGAGGGGCTGCCTTTTAGAATGGAGATGAAGATGAACTTCTTTAGAAAGAGAGTGGTGCATCTGTGGAATTTGTTGCCACAGGCAGCTGTAGAGGCCAAGTCTTTATTTATATATAAGGCAGAGATTGATAGATTCTTGATTGGTCTGGGCATGAAGAGAAGACAGGAGAATGGGGCTGAGAGGAAAAATGAATCAGCCATGATGGAATGATGGAGCAGACTCAATGGGTCAAATGGCCTAATTCTGCTCCTATATCTTATCGTATGGTTCTGTACAATAACAGGTCTATATAAGATATCGGTAAATTACAATCACACAAAAAAATATAGTCTAAGACCTTGAGTCAATGAATGCTTCAGCAGTCTGCAGTCAGTCACAATACAACTTCTTCCAAGCGAACACTGAGGGGCAGCGCTAACTTCAGCTTGGATGCTGCGCCACACTTGGAGCCCACAAACTCCAACACGTTGGGACCAGGGCAGACTGGCAGACTGTCCCTGCTTTTCACTGAACTGTACAATGGGAGCATCACAGATACTGCTGCAGGAAACCAGCAGCCTGAGTACCATTGTTGAGAGGAAAGAAATTGTGGACATTTCAGGTTGAAACCCTCCATCAATGGGCCAGCTGGTGGCGCAATGACATCGGCGCTGGACCCGAGAGCAGAGGTTCCTGGGTTCAAAACTAGTTGGGCTCACTCCCGAGTACGCTTTCCATCCGTGCCGGGTTGAGTGTCGAGATCACAACTCGACCTCGTAAAATAAAGGGAAAATACTGCGAAAATGCTTGTGTGAGGAGTGGCGTGCCACACAGTTGCTCCGTGCCTTGTAAAAGCCATGAAAAATACATCTCAGACATGCACACGCACAGACGCGCACACATGCACACGCAGATGCACATGCACACGCAGACACACATGCACAGACTCACACACGCAGACGCACAGACTCACACTTGCAGGCACACGCCAAAAAAAAGAATGAAACCCTCCATCAAGACAAATAGTGGAGAAGCAAGATGGCCAACATAGAGAGGAAGGATCCTTTATATATATATATATATATCCAGTACAGTACATCATTACGGTTTTGATAAGTCTCATGGGAAAGTGGCAGAACAGAAATAATGACCTGTATTGTATAATGATGCAATAACCTGGTTGTTACAAAAGTTCAAAATTTCAAAGTATATTTATTATCAAGGTACCTATATTATAAAGTAATTTTGAAATGTCATCAACAACAGGAATTTTGAAATATCATGTAGGATTGCTCTTTTCTGTTCTGTTGTAAATTTGAAAAATCAGCAACCAAATTAGGGCTTACCAAATTTGCACTGACAAAAATGCATTGATAATCAGTAGTGACTGAGGAATTGTCTCTCGCACTTTGTTACAACCACTTCAAGGCAATGACCAGCCCTCCACTTAATGTCTGATTTTGAAGACAGAGAGTCTAACAATGTAGTATACAACTTCACATAGTCTCAGTGTCAGCCTTTGAGCTCAAGTATCCACAGTAGGTTTAGTGCTCCAAAATCATTAAGAGATTGGCACCAGTGACACCCAGCGCTCTAACATTAAAACACGTAAAAACAATTAAATTTGGGAAATAATAAGCTTTTTTAATTATCTAGAATCAATAAAATTGTTTCTAAATTTTGACAGAGTAAAACACTAATTGTACCACATTATTCTTTGCGATGGCACATGCCTCTGATTTTCTAAATGGCCATGTCTAATAGTGGGAAAGGGCAGCTGAATCTCAGTTAGATCCAGCTCCACTACTGGAGGAATTCACCCACCATCAGAGCTCAGTTTGGAAATCAGCAGTGAAACTCTGCCATGATGTGTGAGATATCTGTAACTGTATAAGTGTCTGTGAAATGATCTTAATAAGATAGGAAAGATTAAGAGAGATAGAAAACATAGAAACATAGAAAATAGGTGCAGGAGTAGGCCATTTGGCCCATCGAGCCTGCATTGCCATTCAGTATGATCATGGTTGATCATCCAACTCAGAACCCTCTACCTGCCTTCCCTCCATACCCCCGATCCCTTTAGCCACAAGGACCATATCTAACTCCCTCTTAGGTATAGCCAATGAACTGGCCTCAACTGTTTCCTGTGGCAGAGAATTCCACAGATTCACCACTCTCTCTGTGAAGAAGTTTTTCCTTATCTCGGTCCTAAAAGGCTTCCCCTTTATCCTCAAGCTGTGACACCTCGTTCTGGACTTCCCCAACATCGGAAACAATCCTCCTGCATCTAGTCTGTCCAATCCCTTAAGGATTTTATATGTTTCAATAAGATCCCCCCTCAATCTTCTAAATTCCAACGAGTATAAACCTAGTCGATCCAGTCTTTCATCGTATGAAAGTCCTGCCATCCCAGGAATCAATCTGGTGAACCTTCTTTGTACTCCCTCTATGGCAAGGATGTCTTTCCTCAGATTAGGGGACCAAAACTGCACACAATACTCCAGGTGTGGTCTCACCAAGGCTTTGCAGAGCTGCAGTAGTACCTCCCTGCACCTGTACTCGAATCCTTTTGCTATGAATGCCAGCATACCATTCACCTTTTTCACTACCTGCTGTACCTGCATGCCCACTTTCAATGACTGGTGTATAATGACACCCAGGTCTCGTTGCACCTCCCCTTTTCCTAATCAGCCACCATTCAGATAATAATCTGTTTTCCTGTTTTTGCCACCAAAGTGGATAACCTCACATTTATCCACATTAAATTGCATCTGCCATGAATTTGCCCACTCACCTAACCTATCCAAGTCACCCTGCATCCTCCTCACAGCTAACACTGCTGCCCAGCTTCGTGTCATCCGCAGACTTGGAGATGCTGCATTTAATTCCCTCATCTAAGTTATTAATATATATTGTAAACAACTGGGGTCCCAGCACTGAGCCTTGCGGTACCCCACTAGTCACTGCCTGCCATACTGAAAAGGTCCCGTTTATTCCCACTCTGTGCTTCCTGTCTGCAACCAATTCTCTATCCACATCAATACCTTACCCCCAATTCCGTGTGCTTTAAGTTTGCACACCAATCTCCTGTGTGGGACCTTGTCAAAAGCCTTTTCAAAATCCAAATATACCACATCCACTGGTTCTCCCCTATCCACTCTACTAGTTACATCCTCAAAAAATTCTATGAGATTCGTCAGACATAATTTTCCTTTCACAAATCCATGCTGACTTTGTCCGATGATTTCACCGCTTTCCAAATGTGCTGTTATCGCATCTTTGATAACTGACTCTAGCATTTTCCCCACCACTGATATTAGGCTAACTGGTCTATAATTCCTCAGTTTCTCTCTCCCTCCTTTTTTAAAAAGTGGGGTTACATTAGCCACCCTCCAATCCTCAGGAACTAGTCCATAATCTAAAGAGTTTTGAAAAATTATCACTAATGCATCCACTATTTCTTGGGCTACTTCCTTAAGCATTCTGGGATGCAGACCATCTGGCCCTGGGGATTTATCTGCCTTTAATCCCTTCAATTTACCTAACACCACTTTCCTACTAACATGTATTTCCCTCATTTCCTCCATCTCACTGGACCCTCTGTCCCCTACTATTTCCGGAAGATTATTTATGTCCTTCTTAGTGAAGACAGAACCAAAGTAGTTATTCAATTGGTCTGCCATGTCCTTGCTCCCCATAATCAATTCACCTGTTTCTGTCTGTAGGGGGCCTACATTTGTCTTAACCAATCTTTTTCTTTTCACATATCTATAAAAGCTTTTACAGTCAGTTTTTATGTTCCCTGCCAGTTTTCTCTCATAATCTTTTTTCCCTTTCCTAATTAAGCCCTTTGTCCTCCTCTGCTGGACTCTGAATTTCTCCCAGTCCTCAGGTGAGCCACTTTTTCTGGCTAATTTGTATGTTTCTTCTTTGGAATTGATGCTATCCCTAATTTCCCTTGTCAGCCACGGGTGCACTACCTTCCTTGATTTACTATTTTGCCAAACTGGGATGAACAATTGTTGTTGTTCATCCATTCGATCTTTAAATGCTTGCCATTGCATATCCACCGTCAATCCTTTAAGTGTCATTTGCCAGTCTATCTTAGCTAATTCACGTCTCATACCTTCAAAGTTACCCTTCTTTAAGTTCAGAACCTTTGTTTCTGAATTAACTATGTCACTCTCCATCTTAATGAAGAATTCCACTATATTATGGTCACTCTTATCCAAGGGGCCTCTCACAACAATATTGTAAACTAACCCTTCCTCATTGCTCAATACCCAGTCTAGAATAGCCTGCTCTCTATTTGGTTCCTCAACATGTTGGTTCAAAAAACCATCCTGCATACATTCCAAGAAATCCTCTTCCTCAGCAACCTTACCAATTTGGTTCACCCAATCTGTATGTAGATTGAAGTCATCCATTATAACTGCTGTTCCTTTATTGCACACATTTCTAATTTCCTGTTTACTACCATCCCCAACTTCACTACTACTGTTAGGTGGCCTGTACACAACTCCCACCAGCGTTTTCTGCCCCTTAGTGTTATGCAGCTCTACCCATATCGATTCCACATCCTCCCAGCTAATGTCCTTCCTTTCTATTGTGTTAATCTCCTCTCTATTGGTGAGGCATTGGTGAGGCCGAATCTGGAGTATTGTGTTCAGTTTTGGTCACCAAGTTACAGGAAGGACATAAATAAGGTTGAAAGAGTGCAGAGAAGGTTTACAAGGATGTTGCCGGGACTTGAGAAACTCAGTTACAGAGAAAGGTTGAATAGGTTAGGACTTTATTCCCCGGAGTGTAGAAAAATGAGGGGAGATTTGATAGAGGTACATAAAATTATAGTGGGTATAGATAGAGTGAATGCAAGCAGGCTTTTTCCACTGAGGCAAGGGGAGAAAAAAACCAGAGGACATGGGTTAAGGGTGGGGGGGGGGGAAGTTTAAAGGAAACATTAGGGGGGGCTTCTTCACACAGAGAGTGGTGGGAGTATGGATTGAGCTGCCAGACGAGGTGGTAAATGCAGGTTCTTTTTTAACATTTAAGAATAAATTGGACAGATACATGGATGGGAGGTGCATGGAGGGATATGGTCTGTGTGCAGGTCAGTGGGACTTGACAGAAAATGGTTCGGCACAGCCAAGAAGGGCCAAAAGGCCAGTTTCTGTGTTGTAGTTTCTATGGTTTCTATGATTTCTCTAACCAGCAATGCTACCCCACCTCCTTTTTTTTCATGTCTATCCCTCCTGAATATTGAATATCCCTGAATGTTGAGCTCCCATCCTTGGTCACCCTGGAGCCATGTCTCTGTGATCCCAACTATATCATATTCATTAATAACAATCTGCACTTTTAATTCATCCACCTTGTTAGGAATGTTCCTTGTATTGACACACAATGCCTTCAGGCTCGCTTTTACAACACTCTTAGCCCTTAATACAATTGTGTTGAAAAGTGGCCCTTTTTGATTTTTGCCCTGGATTTGCCGGCCTGCCACTTTTACTTTTCACCTTACTACTTTTTGCTTCTACCCTCATTTTACACCCCTCTGTCTCGCTGCATTTGTTCCCATCCCCCTGTTGTGAACTAATCTCCTCTCTCCTAGTCTCTTTAATTTGATTCCCACTCCCCAACCATTCTTGTTTAAAGTCACCTCAGTAGCCCTCGCAAATCTCCCCGCCAGGATATGTCATTGGTACCTATATGTACCACGACCTCTAGCTCCTCACCTTCCCACTTCAGGATATCTTGGACACGATCAGAAATATCCCGGACCCTGGCACCAGGGAGGCAAACTACCATCTGGGTCTCTGGACTGCGTTCACAGAATCGCCTATCTGACCCCCTTACTATTGAGCCCCCTATTACAACTGCCCTCCTCTTCCTTTCGCTACCCTTCTGAGCTACAGGGCCGGACTCTGTGCCGGAGGCACGGCCACTGTCGCTTCCCCCAGGTAAGCTGTCCCCCCCAACAGTACTCAAACTGGAGTACCTATTGTCAAGGGGCACAGCCACCGGGGTACTCTCTATTACCTGACTCTTCCCCTCCCCCTCCTAACCGTGACCCACTTGTCTGCCTCCCGTGGCCCCGGTGTGACCACCTGCCTGTAACTCCTCTCTATCAACTCCTCACTTTCCCTGACCAGACGAAGGTCGTCGAGCTGCAGCTCCAGTTCCGTAACGCGGTCCCTTAGGAGCTGCATCTCGGCACACCTGGCGTAGATGTGGACGTCCGGGAGGCTTGGAGACTCCAGGGCCTCCCACATCCGGCACTGAGAACAACAAACTGCCCTCACACTCATACTGCCCCTCTCCTCAAATAACAAAAAATGAATACCAAACCTTCCTTGCCTCGCCCGTTTCCGCCTAAGTCTGTTGAGCCGAAGCCCTTAAGCCTTCACTCTGCTCCCGGCTCACTCCACTGCCTGCGAACTACGCTGCCCACTGTATGAGGCTGTGTTCCTTTTAAATCTTCCGCACTTCACTGCCTGACGTCACACGCCTGCGCAGTCCCGCCTCTCAGATTTGGGCCAAATATGGGCAAATGAGATTAGTTTAGATGGACATCATGGTAGGCATGTTGGGCTGAGCAGAAGGGCCCATTTCTGGTTGTATTATTCTATGTCTCTATGATGATGAAGTGTCAGCTAAAACTTACAGATTCTAGGGCAGTGAATGTAATCAATTGACCACAACAAATTGTCTAAATTAGATGCAGAGAATCCAGCCACTGTATGACAATACAATTAAATTACATTTTCTGTCAATAACAAGTAGTTTGCATTTGTGTTTCATGCCAGGGCTAGGACCACCAGTGCCTCTACTTCCTCAGGAGGCTTAATAAATTTGGCATGTTCCCTTTGACCCTCACCAATTTTTATTGATGCACGACAGAAAGCAATCTATCCATCACAGCCTCGTAGGGCAACTGCTTTGCCCAAGACTGCAAGGAACTGCAGAAAGTTGTGGACATAGCTCAACACATCATTGAAATGAATGTCTGTCTATAATTCTTGCTGCTTCATTAAAGCAGCCTAAAATAATCAACGAGCCCTCCTACTCCAGATATTCTCTCTTCTACCCCACTCATCCCCATCAGACAGAAGATACAGAAGTCTGAAACCATGTACCACTAGGCTCATGGATTGCTTCTATCCCACTGTTATAAGACGATTAAAAAGTCCCCTAGTATGATAGGACAGGCTCATACTCCACTCGGCTGTGGTCTTGCAGTTCATTGTCCGCCTGCAACTGCACATGCTCTGTAACTGTAACACTTCATCCTGGATTCTGTTATTGCTTTTCCTTGTACTACCTCAATGTAATGAAGTGACCTGTGTGGAAGGAATGTTTTTACTGTACATCAGTACATTTGACAATAATAAACAACATTACTAGTTTCACTTAACCAGTGTCAACACTTTCTGACTCCACCTCACCATTCATCCTCACCTCCTGATTTCAGGAAAGAATGGATAAGTGGGTCACTTCTCTCCAAACAAGGATGCTGAGAGCAACCAATCAAAAGTCCTTAAAAGTATGACATAGCTTTGAGAGCAGAGGCAAGATGAGAGTACATCATGGAGAAGAACAGAAGATCAAGACCAAGATGCCAAACAGTGAATTCTGAAGACATTTCTTTACCTGTTTAAAGTGAGATTTTGGGATTTGCCCAAAGTAATCAGTAAAGATGAAAGATTCCTTGATAAAAAGAATGGACAAGAGAAAGGGAACCTAATGGTTATGCTTATATGAGAGGAGGTTCAGCAAAGTCTAATGTTGGTGCAGCCTTCTTAAGCTGAGTAAACCCTTTCAGTGCATTGTGCTGCGTATAATTATGAGGAAGGTTACTGCAAGTTTAGAAGTGCTGGTAGCTGTCTGGTAGACAAGATTTAATACAGGAAAGTTTAAAGTGCTGCATTTTGGAGTAAGAAATAAGCAACATCTTAAACAACATGTTAAACTACCGTTTTACTTTATTTTATACTTTATTGTCCCCAAACAATTGATACTAGAACGTATAATCATCATAGCGATATTTGATTCTGCGCTTCCCGTTCCCTGGATTACAAATTGATAGTAAATATTAAAAATTTAAATTATAAATCATAAATAGAAAATAGAAAAATGGAATGTAAGGTAGTGCAAAAAAACTGAGA
The DNA here is from genome assembly GCF_030028105.1 of Mobula birostris. Classification (NCBI taxonomy): domain Eukaryota; kingdom Metazoa; phylum Chordata; class Chondrichthyes; order Myliobatiformes; family Myliobatidae; genus Mobula; species Mobula birostris. The sequence continues at coordinate 98,514,552 of NC_092370.1, read as the reverse complement.
TGTAGGTCCGGATATTTGGAGGGTACGGCCCAGATCCGGGTCAGGATTTTACAAGAGTTGCAAGAGCAGGGAAACAATATGTTTGAAATTGGCCAGAGAAGTTGGCATCAGGGTGGCCTCTCGAAATTCCCTCCTTTAATCTAACCTCTTGAATTCCCAAAAACTCTTTTCAGAAGCTACTTCCTCAACTAAGCTTCTGGTCACCAGTCAGAGATACTTGTATGTTTGGTATCATATTTTAATTGATAATGTGGTTAGGTTTTATGAGCGTTTGGAAAACCTAATTAGGAATAGTCAGCATGCGGGGCAAGTTTTGTCTTATTAACTTGATCAAGTTTTTCAAGTTTTCAAGGTGACAAAAGTGATTAATGGAAGTAGATGCTGTCTACATTGATTTTAGTAAGGTGTTTGATAAGGTTCCTCATTTGATGCTCTTTCAGAAGATTAAAAAGCATAGGATATATGGTGAATTGGCCAATAGGAGAAAGAGGGTAGTGGTAGCTGTGACTTACTGTATTTTGGCTGCAAGGTTCTGACTACAGCTGTTCCACAAGGATCTAAACTGGGACCTCTGCTGTTTGTAATATATATATAAATGACTTGGAAGAAAATGTAGATGTGAGAGTTAGTAAGTTTGCAGGTGACATGAAGATTTGCTAGTGTTACAGAAAATATAGAAGACTGGCAAAGTATCCAGCAGAATATAAATCAGATGCAAATACGGGTGGAGAAATAGCAAACAGAGTTTAACCTGGCCAAATTTGAAGTTCAGTACTTGAAGTGAAGATCAAATATAAAGAGATAGTAACTCTTACTGGCAAGACCTTCATGATGAGCAGAGGGATTTTGGGACCCAAATCCATGTCTCCCTGAAAGTGGTTACACAGGTTGACAGATTAATGTCACAAAGTACCCAATTTCACATTCTGCAGTCTTACATGCCAACCTGAAGATTGCAAATAAACTGATCATTTAAGGCAGCAGTGTGAACACAAAATTAATGGTCTAGTGGGCAGCATTGATCTCTAGTCTGCAATATGTTTCTGAGAACTCGGTACTTACAGCGGGCACCTCAAGGCACTGGAAATATATCACCAACACATTTGCTGCAAAATCCTCCAAATTAACTGGAAGGATAAGCCAGCTAACATCAGTTTCCCCTCACGGTTCACGGGTTATTCTTAGTTGGCCATTCCAATCACTTGTCAGCAGCAAACTTTTGAAACATATTCTATTCTGAACTCGTGGTGGGATGAGATTGTTCAGTGAGCACACAGAGTCCTGCATAAGCATCAAAGGAATGCACCTCATCAGCTTCTCATTCACCTTCCGATCAGCCTCTTTCTGCCCAATCCATTCGCTCCCACAGAATTAGTTATGCATCATCAAGAACCCCCACCATCCAGGCCATGCTCTCTTCTAGCTGCTGCCATCAGGAAGGCGGTATAGGGGCTTTATGTTCCACACCAGGAAGTTATTACTCCTCAACCATCAGGCTCCTGAACCAGTGTGGATAACTTTACTCATCTCAACACTGAACTGATTCCACAATCTCAAGACTCACTTTCATGGACTCTACAACTCATGTACTCAATACTATTAATTTATTCCTGTTGGTGGACCTCGAAGGGCAGCTGAAGTTCCCCAACCATATCGCAGCCACCACCCTGCGACCAGACATTGTCCTAGTGTCTGTGGCTACTAAGCAAGTGGTGCTGCTGGAGCTGACAGTCCCATGGGAAGATAGCTTGGAAGAGGCCTTTGAAAGGAAGCTCTCCAAGTACGCAGGACTGGTCCGCAACTGTCAGCAGGCTGGATGGAGAGCGAGGTGTCTCCCAGTGGAGGCTGGTTGTAGGGGATTCATAGCCCATCCTTTAGTTAGAGACTTCAGCATTTTGGGCTTCGAGGGAGAGAAGAAGAGGAGAGCCATCCGCAGTACCACCGATGCAGCAGAGAGGGCCTCAAGATGGCTGTGGCTCAAAAGAGGGGAGCCATGGAGCCATAAGTAGCTAGCCATCTGGACACAAGCTGGGGTCTGATCAGCCCTGGCTGGGTCACCTGGAGGAGGTTGTATGATGTTGAAAGACCCGAAACAGCCGATGATTCCAGGAACATCACTGAAGATGTGTCCAGAAGCATCAACAGATGTATGTACACAGCATTCATTTATTATTATTGTTTTTTTTATTTCCACAGTTCGTCTTCTTTTGCAAATTGTTGGCTTGTCGGTCTTTATGTGTAGCTTTTCATTGATTCTATTGTATTTCTCTGTTCTAATGTGCATGCCTGCAAGAAAATGAATCTCTGAGTAGTAAATAATGACATATTTGTACCTTGATAATAAATTTAGTTTGAACTTTGAACCCACATAATCAGGGTGGACACAAGTCATTCATGCTTCCAAGAAACTGCCTAAGATGAAGTAGAATAGTAATAGTCACAGTGTTCAACACACACACACACACACAGAGGTGAAAAAGCAGCTTCTTTCAGGGACTCATGGTATTTCACTTTACAAGTGATTTCTGATAACATTTTAACATGACAGTTTCTACCCAGATAAAACAACATTCTGGTTTACTGTTTTATGGTCTACTGAACTGTAACGAACCTTCAACATGACTGTCAGGAGAAGCATGTTACATTCCCCGAGCCTGCATTGAGACTGAAAACAATGTTGGCCACCCAACATATCCAAAATTAAGTAAGAGATTTTTTCCATAGATTTTTGTTCCATCCATAGATATTAGATGGAATATGTAATTAAAATTCTCCAACAATGACTAATTTGCAAAATGCTAAGCACTAATTTCAATAGACTTCTAGACATCTGGAAAATTGAAAATGTCACTCCACTCATTAAGAAGGGAGAGAGGCAGAAGAAATGAAATTATAGGCCACTTCACCTGACCTCAGTAGTTAAGAAGAATTAGAAGTCCATTGTAAGGGTTGAAGTTTTGGCACATACTAACACAGGCCAAAGTCAGCATGGTTTCCTTCAGGGGAAATCTTGTCTGACAAATTTGCTGGAATTCCTTGAGGAAATAGCAGGCAGGATAGACAAAGGAGAGTTAACGGATATTGTTTACTTGGATTTTCAGAAGGCATTTGATAAGGTGCCATACATGAGGCTGCGTAACAAGATAAGAGCTCATAGTATTACAGAAAATATATTAGACCATAAGACCATAAGACAAAGGAGCAGAAGTCGGCCATTCAGCCCATCAAGTCTGCTCCTCCATTTTATCATGAGCTGATCCATTCTCCCATTTAGTCCCACTCCCCCGCCTTCTCACCATAACCTTTGATGCCCTGGCTACTCAGATACCTATCAATCTCTGCCTTAAATACACCCAATGACTTGGCCTCCACTGCCACCTGTGGCAACAAATTCCATAGATTCACCACCCTCTGGCTAAAAAAATTTCTTCGCATCTCTGTTCTGAAAGGGCGCACTTCAGTCATGCCCTCTCATATTAGAATATTAGCCTGTATAGAAGAATAGCTGACTAGTAGGAGGCAAAGATTTGGGATAAAGGAGGCATCTTCCAGTTGGTTGCAAGTGATAAGTAGTGTTCCACGGGGGTTAGTGTTCAGATCGCTTCTTTTCACATTATATGCTGATGACTTGGATGACAGAATTGATGGCTTTGTGGGCAAGTTGAATATGCAGGGCATGTGAAGAAGGATGAAGATTTTAGGAGTTTGGGATGGTTAATGGTGCCTAACGGCATCTCCCTTGCTTGCATCTTCAAGAACAGCTCTATTTCCATTTTTAAAATCTCTATTTTTCCCTTTCAAGGTTCTTTTGAAGACCCTGACCTAGAGTTACATGCTGACTAGGGTTCTTTGTGGGAATGGGACCCGCTTTCAAGGTTTCATAACTGGGTGTTGTTCGGCATGCCAAGGGCTCAGCTTAAGAGCTCCACTTGCCTTTGGAGGACCAAGTTTTTGTGGCTCTGGAGATGGGGGCGGGGGGGGGGGGGAGGGGGCTTCAGAGGTCAGTGTCCGGGCAGGAGATCCCTGTGTCATGGGAGATGGAAGATCTAAGGCTGTGTGCCCAGAGACCCGAGATCTTTGGGCA